>NC_069398.1:757500-3440000 GCF_027475565.1 Acinonyx jubatus
TTACTTATTTATTTTTGTGTGTGCATATATAAGTGCTTAGATATTTAATTGGGCTCAAACCATATATATACTGTGCTCTGATATTGTCACGTGATATTTTGTTATGAACATTTTCCTCCATGTCATTAAATATTCTTCTGGAAGAAAAAGTTAATGGTCCATAGTAGCCCAACATTTGGGTGTGCCATTGTACCATTCTCCAATTGTTAAGACACTAGTATTGTTTCAGTATTTTTAAAAAACTGTTAAAAGCTGCAGTGAAGATCTTTTTTTTGATTAATTTTATTATTTTTTAAAAAGTTTATATCCAAATTAGTTAGCATATAGTGCAACAATTATTTCAGGAGTAGATTCCTTAGTGCCCCTTCTCCGTTTAGCCCATCCCCCCTCCCACATTCCCTCCAGTAACCCTCTGGTTCTTCTCCATATTTATGAGTCTCTTCTGTTTTGTCCCCCTCTCTGTTTTTATATTATTTTTGTTCCCCTTTCCTTATGTTCATCTGTTTTGTCTCTTAAAGTCCTCGTATGAGTGAGGTCATTAGATATTTGTCTTTGACTAATTTCACTTAGCATAATAGCCTTCAGTTCCATCCACGTAGTTGGAAATGGCAAGATTTCATTCTTGTTGATTGCCGAGTAATATTCCATTGTGTGTGTGTGTGTGTGTGCGCACACACACACACACACACACACACACCACATCTTTATCCACTCATCCATTGATGGACATTTGGGCTCTTTCCATACTTTGGCTATTGCCAACAGTGCTGCTATAAACATTGGGGTACATGTGTCCCTTTGAAACAGCACACCTGTATCCCTTGGTTAAATACCTAGTAGTGCAGTTGCTGGGTCGTAGGGTAGTTCTATTTTTAATTTTTTGAGGAACCTCCATACTGTTTTCCCGAGTGGTGGCACCAGCTTGCATTCCCACCAATAATGCAAAAGAGATCCTCTTTCTCTGCATCCTTGCCAACATCTGTTGTTGCCTGAGTTGATAATGTGAGCCATTCTGACGGGTGTGAGGTATCTCATTGTGGTTTTGATTTGTAGTTCCCTGATGATGAGTGACATTGAGCATGTTTTCATGTGTCAGTTGGCCATTTGGATGTCTTCCTTGGAGAAGTGTCTATTCATGCCTTTTGCCCATTTCTTCACTGGATTGTTTTTTGGGTGTTGAGTTTGATAAGTTCTTTATAGATTTTGGATGTAACCCTTTATCTGATACATCGTTCGCAAATATCTTCTCCCATTCTGTCGGTTGCCTTTTAGTTTTGCTGATTGTTTCCTTCGCTGTGCAGAAGCTTTTTATTGTGACAAGGTCCCAGTAGTTCATTTTTGCTTTTGTTTCCCTTGCCTCTGGAGATGTGTTGAGTAAGAAGTTGCTGCGGCCAAGATCACAGAGGTTTTTTCCTGCTTTCTCCTCGAGGATTTCGATGGCTTTCTGTCTTACATTTAGGTGTTTCATCCATAATGAGTTTATTTTTTGTGGATAGTGTAAGAAAGTGGTCCAGGTTTATTCTTCTGCGTGTCGCTGTTCAGTTTTCCCAGCACCACTTGCTGAAGAGACTGTCTTTATTCTGTTGGATATTCTTTCCTGCTTTGTCAAAGATTAGTTGGCCATACGTTTGTGGGTCCATTTCTGGGTTCTCTATTCTGTTCCATTGATTTGAGTGTCTGTTCTTGTGCCTGTACCATACTGTCTTGATGATTACAGCTTTGCAATACTGCTTGAAGCCTGGGATTTTGATGCCTCCTGCTTTGGTTTTCTTTTTCAAAATTGCTTTGGCTATTTGGGGTCTTTTCTGGTTTCGTACAAATTTTAGGATCATTTTTTCTAGCTCCGTGAAGAAGGCTGGTGTTATTTTGATAGGGATTGCATTGAATATGTAGTTTGCTTTGGCTAGTATTGACATTTTAACAATATTTGTCCTTCCTATCTGGGAGCATGGAGTGTTTTTCCGTTTTTTTGTGTCTTCTTCAGTTTCTTTCCTAAGCTTTGTATAGTTTTCAGTGTATAGATTTCTCACCTCTTTGGTTAGATTTTTTCCTAGGTATTTTATGGGTTTTGGTGCAACTGTAAATGGGATCAATTCCTTGATTTCTCTTTCTGTTGCTTCATTGTTGGTGTATAGGAATGCAATCGATTTCTGTGCATTTTATATCCTGCTCCTTTGCTGAATTCATGAATCAGTTCTAGCAGTTTTTTGGTGGAATCTTTAAGGTTTTCCATATAAAGTATCATGTCATCTCTGAAGAGTAAAAGTTTGACCTCTTGACCAATTTGGATGCCTTTTATTTTTTTGTGTTGTCTGATTGCAGAGGCTAAGACTTGCAATACTGTGTTGAATAACAATGGCAAGAATGGACATCCCTGTCTTTTTCCTGACCTTAGGGGAAAAGCTCTCAGTTTTTCCCCATTGAGGATGATATTTGCGTTGGGTTGTTCATCTATGGCTTTTATGATCTTGATGTATGATCCCTCTATCCCTACTTTCTTGAGGGTTTTTATCAAGAAAGGATGTTGTATTTTGTCAAATGCTTTCTCTCCATCTGTTGAGAGGATCATATGGTTCTTGTCCTTTCTTTTATCGATGTGATGAATCATGGTAATTGTTTTGCAGATATTGAACCAGCCCTACATCCCAGGTATAAATCCTGCTTGGTTGTGGTGAATACTTTTTGAAATGTATTGTTGGATCTGGTTGGCTAATATCTTGTTGAGGATTTTTGCATCCATGTTCATCAGGGAATTGGTCTCTAAGCTCTCCTTTTTAGTGGGGTCTTTGTCTTGTTTTGGAATCAAGGTAATGCTGCCTTCATAGAATGAGTTTGGAAGTTTTCCTTCCATTTCTATTTTTTGGAACAGCTTCAAGAGAATAGGTGCTAACTTTTCCTTAAATATTTGGTAGAATTCCCCTGGTGGAAAGCCATCTGGCCCTGGAGTCTTGTTTTTGGGGAGATTTTTGATTACTAATTTGATTTCCTTACTGGTTATGGGTCCCTTCAAATTTCCTATTTCTTACTGTTTCAGTTTTGGTAGTGTATATGTTTCTAGGAATTTGTCATTTCTTCCAGATTGCCCATTTTATTGGCATACAATTGCTCATAATATTCTGTTACTATTGTTTTTATTTCTGCTGTGTTGGTTGTGATCTGTCCTCTTTCATTCTTGATTTTATTTATTTGGGTCCTTTCCTTTTTCTTTTTGATCAAAGTGGCTAGTGTTTTGTCAATTTTGTTAATTCTTTCAAAGAACCAGCTTCTGGTTTCATTGATCTATTCTAGTGGGGTTTTTTTTGTTGTTGTTTTTTTGTTTTGTTTTTTGTTTCGATAGCATTAATTTCTGCTCTCGTCTTTATTATTTCCTGTCTTCTAAAGTTTTTGGGTTTTATTTGCTGTTATTTTTCCAGCTCTTTAAGTCCTAAGGTTAGGTTGTGTATCTGAGATCTTTCTTCCTTCTTTAGGAATGCCTGGATTGCTATATACTTCTCTCTTATGACTGCCTTTGCTGCATCCCAGAGGGTTGGCTGTGGTGTTACCATTTTCATTGGCTTACATAAACTTTTTAACTTCCTAACTTTAACTTCTTGGTTAACCCATTCATTCTTTAGTAGGATGTTCTTCAGTCTCCAAGTATTTGTTACCTTTCCAAATTTTTTCTTGTGGTTGATTTTGAGTTTCATAGCGTTATAGTCTGAAAATATGCACGGTATGATCACAATCTTTGTACTTGCAGAGGGCTGATTTGTGTCCTAGTATGTGGTCTATTCTGGAGAACGTTCCATGTGTACTGGAGAAGAATGTATATTCTGCTGCTTTAGGCTGAAATGCTCTGAATATATCTGTTAAGTCCATCTGGTCCAGTGTGTCATTCAAAGCCATTGTTTCCTTGTTGATTCTTTGATTATATGATCTGTCCGTTGCTTTGAGTGGGGTGTTGATATCTCCTACTATTATGGTATTACTATCAATGAGTTTCTTTATGTTTGTGATTAATTGATTTATATATTTGGGTGCTTCCACATTTGACGCACAAGTGTTTACACTTGTTCGGTCTTCTTGGTGGATAGACCCCTCGATTATGTTATAATGCCCTTCTGCATCTCTTGATACAGTCTTTATTTTAAAGTCTAGATTGTCTGATATAAGTACGGCTACTCTGGCTTTCTTTTGTCGACCATTAACATGATAGATGCCTCACCATCCCCTTATTTTCAATCTCAAGGTGTCTGTAGGTAAAATTGGGTCTCTTGTAAACAGCATATAGATGGATCTTGTTTTCTTATCCATTCTGTTACCCTTTGGTCTTTTGATTGGAGCATTGAGTCCATTGACGTTTAGAGTGAGTACTGAAAGATATGAATTTATTGACATTATGTTGCCTGTAGAGTTGGAGTTTCTGGTGGTGTTCTTTGGTCTTTCCTAGTCTTTGTTGCTTTTGGTCTTTATGTATTTTTTTATGTGTCCTTTTTTTTTTTTTTTTAATCTTTTCTCCCCTCAGAGAGTCCCCCTTAAAATTTCTTCCAGGGCTGGTTTAGTGGTCACAAACTCCTTTAATTTTTGTTTGTCCGGGAAACTTTTAATCTCCTTCTATTTTAAATGACAGCCTTGCTGGATAAAGGATTCTTGGCTGCATATTTTTCTGATTCAGCCCATTGAATATATCTTGCCACTCCTTTCTGGCCTGCCAAGTTTTTGTGGATAGGTCTGCTGCAAACCTCTTCTGTCTTCCCTTGTAGGTTAAGGACTTTTTTTTCCCTTGCTGCTTTCATGATTCTTTCCTTCCTGAGTATTTTGTGAATTTAACTATGATATGCCTTGTTGATGGTCGGTTTTTGTTGAATCTAATGGGAATCCTCTGTGTTTCCTGGATTTTGATGTCTGTGTCTTTCCCGAGGTTAGGAAAGTTTTCTGCTATGATTTGCTCACATAACCCTTCTACCTCTATTTCTCTCTCTTCTTCTTCTGGGACCCCTATGATTCTGATGTTGTTCCTTTTTAATGAGTCACTGATTTCTCTAATTTTTAAATCATGCTCTTTTGCCTTCATCTCCCTCTTTTTTTCTGCTTCATTATTCTCTATAAGTTTGTCCTCTATATCACTGATTCTCTGTTTTGCCTCATCCATCCTTGCCATCGTGGCATCCATCTGTGATTGCAGCTCAGTTATAGCGTTTTTTATTTCATCCTAACTCGTTTTTACTTCTTTTATCTCCACAGACAGGGATTCTAATCTATTTTCATCTCCAGCTAGTATTCTTATTATCATGATTCTACATTCTGGTTCAGACATCTTGCTTATATCTGTGTTGGTTAAATCCCTGGCTGTTGTTTCTTCCTGCTCTTTCTTTTGGGGTGAATTCCTTTGTTTCATCATTTTGAAGGGAGAAAAGGAATTTAGGTAGAAAAAAATAAAATTAAAACAAATTAAAAAATTAAAATAAAAAAACTAAAAACACACACACACACACAAATCGAATAAATGATGCTATATCCTAGGTGTGTTTTGGTCTGGGTGTTGAAAGCGGCTTGATAGATGAGAGACAAAAGGGGAGGGGGGAAGCAAAAGAAAAGGAAATCGTTTGAAAATTTGAAAAAAATGAATACATAGAAGTAGACTAAAATTAAATGATGGAAGTAAAATAGAATTGAAAAAATTTACACAAAAGTAAAGAATATAATAGAGAAAATTGAAGAAAAATATTTTTAATAAAAATTAAAAGTAAAGAATTTTTTCTCTTTCTGTATTCAAGAAAAAGAAAAGAAATGAAAAAGAGAAGAAAAAAAGAAAATTGAATAGATGGACCTGCTAACAGATTGAAATACGACTGAAATTACTTCATTTGCCTATAGAAGTCAAAGTATGAAGTGCTTTATAGTCCATAAATTAAGCAGGTTTTGTTCTTGAAGAGCGAGGTTGGCACAATTGGGCCGGACTCAGTGTAACAGCTCCTTTCTCCACTAGATGGCGCTGCTAGCCTACTGGGGTGGATTGTTGTGGCACTCATAGGTGTGTTATGCGCATGTGCGGGAGCGGTGAAAATGGTGCCACCCAGGTATCCAGTCTCTAGTATGAGAACTCTGTGCTCTGCCCGACCAGCACTCATGCACCCGTCCTTTGTCTTCAGCTTTTGTCCCCTCCCCGCTTTTCCACTGTCCATGACCAAGCCCCAGGTAGTACCTCTCTCCTGAGTTTTGTCTCAGGTATGGCTGTTTTCCCTGGCCCCTTACTTCTGAGGGACTGTGTCTTTGACTCATTCTGCTCCTCTGTGGAGGGTCTCACTGAGCAATGGCCAAATGCTGGCTGCACCTGGGAACGCTTGTGGGACTGTGCTTCTGCCGACTGTGGCCAGGTTCCAGCCTGTCCCAGAAAAAGTTCATGAGATAGTGTAGCAGCAGCATTTCAGAGATTATGGAAAATCACAACACACATCTGGAACCAGGCTTCACCCTTAACGACCTTGTTCCAGCACCAGAGAATGTGGCCATTCTCTGGGGTCTGCTGGTACCAGGTGGCCTCAACATTCCCTACCAAATCCCTTTCCAGCAGTGGAACCACTTTTCCCTGTGTGGCCCAAGAATCTCCCGTACCCCACTCTGCTCCTAGAGATTGCCCTTCCCACCAGAGCACCACCAGGTATCAAGCTGCAGAGTTTTACTTTGTGCTCCCCTTGTTTACAGTCTTAATGGAATTTAAACCCTCTCCTTTCTCCCTTTTTAGTTTAGACCCTTCAGCTGTTTCCAATTTTCCACTTTCTCTCCAGCTGCGTTTGGGGAGGGGTGCTTTTCCAGTACTCCCCCCACCCCCCATCTCTGTCCTCTCTCTGCCCACAAAAGCAGCTCCTTGCCCTCCGTGGCTTCTCTCTCCCCAAGTTCACCTCTCTGTGCAGCGTACCTGCTGAATTTTGTGGTTCAGGTTGTGCAGATTGTTGCGTTAATCCTCAGATCAGTTTTCTAGGTGTTTAGTGTTGATCGTTAGTGGATGGTTCAGTGGATGGTTTAGTTTTGGTCTGGCTGTATTTCATGGATGCGGGACACACAAAAACTTCCATGATGTTCTGCCATCTTGGCTCCCTCTTCCTGCAGTGAAGATCTTTGAACAGAGATCTTTGAGCACATGTCTCTTTACTTTGGACAAACTTTTAAAAGTAAAATAACGGTCTAAAGATCTGGACATTATAAAGGATTGGAGTTGTCATGGTTGTTCTCTGAATGCTCTCCTTTTTTGAGATTTTATTTTTAAGTAACCTGTACCCCCAACATGCACTTCAAACTTAAAACTCCGAGGTCAAGAGTTGCATGCTGTACTTACTGAGCCAGCCAGGCACCCCTGGATTGGCACTGTTGATTTCTTTACCTTATTGAGTATTAGATAGTTATTTCTTCATTCAGAAAAATAATAGGAAAACCTTTTTATTTCCAAGTGGTGTGGACTATCACTCATGGGAGCATACATATCATAAAGTAATTAAAACACACCTCCTCCTTAAAAATTTCTGCAACCATTATGAATAATGCCATTTAGTATATCCCAATGGACCAGACATTGTAATCAGCATCCCTACAGAAGATCCGTTTCATCTGGCTCTTCCAATGCCAGTGTGGAGATGTACATGGTGCTTGGTAGTAATGACTGTGCCTTTGCTTCTTTGGTTTGTAGTTATGGATTTTGCTGTAGGTTTCTCCTGGGCCCCTACCTGTGGCCTTTTTGTTCATCATGTGATGCTCTCCCAGCTCCCTAATAATATTCATAGGGAGTCTTTTCAAGAAGGTCTAGGAATCTTCCTTTTCCTCTCCATCCATGAAATGTTCTTCCAGGTGAATCATTTTCCTTATACGGCTTCAACAGGTGTTACTTTTTTGAGAAAAGCTCTAGTCCACATTTTCAGGGAACATGTCTTTGTGGGATTTTTTTCTTCTTTTTTTTGTTTTTTAATTTTTTAGTACAACATTCTTCTGTGTTCTAAAGTTAAACTTCAGAAGTGTCAGATAATTACTAAATTTTCCCCTACTGGAGTGTCATGTGTTAATACCCTCTGAATATTATTAAAATAAAGTTAGCTGTTAATTTCCAGGCAGTGTTTGTCCATGTTGCACTCACTATAGGATGGATTAATGGCTGACTAGATGGACAGATTGTTAGATGGGAGGTAGATGGATGGATGGTACTTTTCAGGTCCCAGTACCTAGGGCCCACTTTAGACACCAAGAAGAAAATAATTATTTGAAAGTATTAATGCCACTGCCAGTTCCCTGCAACTTGAATTTTAATCAGATTTTTAGTAATATTTATCCTCAAAAATCATTACTTTACTTGGCTTACCCATTAGGGTTAGGCTTGGACAAAGCCTAAACTGTTATGTCACATATAGCTACAATTTGCTGTTAATTCTAGTGGAAATGATAGGCTTGCTATTGGTATGAAAATCTAATGTATCATAAAGTGTCAAATATCAAGTGAAGTGAGTGATTAGCTCCAATTAGGAGCTTTTAATGATTAAGAATATAGTATATTATGAATGGTCCATGAATTTAAGGCAATATACATATCTCTCTTTCTGTAGACCAGAACTTTCACTCTTTGAGAAGAAGAATCATTCATGTAGCATTGCAACAGAATGGCTATAGAAGAGGACCCTAGAGTCAGTTGTGCAAGTTTTAATGATAAGTCTGCCATTTGATGATTGTGTGACAATGCAGCGTTGTTTTCTATTCCCATCAGTAAATATCCTAACACTTGAAAGGTTGTAGTGCTGTGAGGATTAAAGAAAACACATTCATAAGTGATTAATATAGTGCCTGTCATATAAGAAATGTTAATAAGTGTCAGGAGGTCATGTGTTATCATGTGTCATTATCATTGTCATTATTATTATTAAGTAGTGGAGTTGGGGATGGAATAGAAGGCAAGCACTCAGGATATATGGTGGCTTTGTTAGTTTCCTACTGATGCTCTATCAGATGATCACAGAGTTGGTGACTTAACAACAGAAATTTATTCACTCACTCTTCTAGATGACAGAACTCCAAAATCAGCATCATGGATCATACACAGTCAAGGTATTGGCAGGGCCTCTGGAGGTTCTGGGGGAGCATCTTTTCCTTTTTCCAGTTTCTGGTGGCTGCTGGTGTTCATTGGCTTATGGCCTTGTCCTTACAGTTTATGCCTTTTTCACATCACCCTCTTCTGAGTGTGTCACATCTCCCTCTGTCTGTCTCTCCTAAGGACTCTTGTCTTGGATTTAGGACCCACCCAGATAATCCAGGATGATCTCCCAAACTGAAGATCCTTAACTTAATTACATCTGCAAGGACTCTTTTTCCTTATAAGGTAACATTTACAGGTTACAGGGTTAGGACCTGATATCTTTGGGTGGCCTGTATTCAGCCTAATATAGTAGGTTGGAAATGACGCTTGATTTTCCATGGGGCAGGGATATAGGTCATCCTAGAGGTTTTATCATGTTGTCTATAAAACAAATGTCAGTATCAGTAGGGACGTTTTGTGAATGGTGCTTTTGTTTTCTGCAAACTCACTGCTCCCTTCTCCTTTAATATTTGAGTAAAGCTTATTTTATGAATAAAAATGCCTGCAGCAAAAAGCTCTTACTGATCATCTGTGGATCAATATGTAATATTTATGTTTCACTGAATCTTCACACTATATTTCAGGTTTTGCTCCTCTGTCAATTTTGAAATGATCTGTGCTAATTCCATCTCAGAATGACCTGGGTCTTCTCTACTGACTGAATTTTTTCTTCTCATTCCATGAAAAGTCTTTCCTTATCACCCCAGGGGTTACTGAAGGATGTTTTTTCACTGATGAGGCCTAGTGTGGTTAGTCATTGATACATTTGTTGTAAAAAATTCTTTTTCCATTGTAGTCCAAACTTAAATTTCCCTAGTGTTCATTTACTTCCTCTATTTTTGAGTGCACTTAAAAATACATTTGCAGTCATGATTGCCTGGGTAAGTTATAAATCCTAGATATTAGAATTTTTATGCTTTAGAAATAATAAATGAGGGCTTACCAATTAAAGATGAAAAATTACTTGGCTGAGGATAGTAGAATATTTTATCAGTATTATTAAAATTTAAGGGCAGCTGAAATGCCACAGGAATCTTTGTACAACATTTTAGTTTAAAAAGTTGGCTTAGGGATAACTTACGTTCTTTTCTTCAATTTTACATCAAACAGGATATTACATAAATTACAAAAAAAAGCGTAGAACTCTTGTTGCACTGATTCAAATACAGAGCTATGTGGTTTTCCCTTTATAGTTAGAAATAATTTCTTTGTGTATTTTGGGTTCCTAATAATCTAGTTTTCACTTTCTCACACTAATGTTAATGTCACACATGTATAAGTAGTCTCATGTAATTTATTATAAAACAAAAGATTTTAAAAACAATTATTTTATCTATACGTATGTCTGCTACATATATGGGAATATAGTTTATAGATGATGACAATAGGTTTTTCATTCTGATTTTTGTTTTTCTTTTTTCTTTATTATTATTATTATTACTATTATTACTATTATTATTTTAGTCCATTATTCTTAACAGCTCTCTGGTGTTCTGGTTTATTCTCTGTGGGTCATTGTGACTTCTTTGCAAAATCACAATTTTCCATAGCTTTATAAATAACCTCTCTGGAAATTGATGATTTCTAGAGAATAACCCGGAATACTAGGTTGGCACTAAAAAAATAAAATAAAAGATTGCCTTTTCAGAAGATGATCCTATTAGGAGAAGCAGAATTCTGTATCTTGCACAAACAAATTGATACCTAAGTAGTGTGCATTTTTAAGCAGTCATTTGTGAAATGATGTGGACTTAATGGCAGATTAAAACAACTACCCGCTGGGCTGTTTCAAAAAACAAAACCTTGCAATTAAGATAGATCCATGAGAATGTGAAATCAATCCACCATAACACTGAGCACCTTCTATATGAAGGACACTCTGCCGCTGACTGGATGGTGGAGGGAAGAGAGGAGTTGGAAACCATCCCAATGGGAGCTCTTGTGCCCGTAAAGCCAACTTCAGACAGCATCTGGAGGGAGACGTGCTTGGTTGTCACAACTTCGGGAGGGTACTGCTGACATCTAGTGGGTGGAGACCAGAGATGCTGTTAAGGATAGTACAAGGCACAGGACAACCCTTAGGACACAGAATTATCTGGTCCTAAATGTGACTAGTTTTGAGGTTACAAAACCCTGATCCAGAGAAAGGGGGAAAGAGCACATAGAGTTTTGATGTTTCAAGCTGGTCATAATAATGCCCAGCAGATTTATAGGGGTTCATAGGAGAGGATTCTTGTAGGTTACATAGGGTGGGATATGGGGTCAGAGCTCAGAAGCTAGGCAGAGAGCATGAGGGCATTTCACAAAGAGAAATGGCAACACAAAGATGGTATTCATAATTTTAAAAAATTTTTATTTATTTTTGAGAGGGAGACAGAGTGTGAGCGGGGGAGGGGAAGAGAGGAGGAGAGACACAGAATTGGAAGCAGGCTCCAGACTCTGAGCTGTCAGCACAGAGCCTGATCCAGGGCTCGAACTCCATAACCATGAGATCATGACCTGAGCCAAAGTCAGACGCTTAACCGACTGACCCACCCAGGCGCCCTGGTATTCCTAATTCTTAGTGATGACTGCTGCACACACTCAGATGAGTTAGGATGAATGTCTGACCAGTTAGAACAAACACACACCTTCATATGTAGTTGTGCTTACAGACCTTGTATCAGCCTCGGGACACCTATTCTTTGTCTGGGTTCAGTCAAAAGTTCAATCTTGTTAGAACTAATTTTGGAGTAAACTGGAATGGGTTTATCTTTTTGAGGCTCTTGAATAAGAATTTTCAACTTGATCAGGTAGGCAGAATGGGCTATGAGACCATAAAAAAAAACTTTTGAATTAAGGATTTTCTGAGAAAGTTCTTTTTCACTCCACTTTCACCCTTCTTTTCAGTTTGTTTTTAGAAAGATGTTAAGTGTCTAATTGAGTCTTCTCATAGGGATGTTCCCTGGAAGTTATTGGGCAGAACCTCATGACATGGCTTTTCATGGTATCTCTCCTGAAAATATTGGATATTTCTAATAGCAGTTATTGGTGGTGGCAAGGCAGGAGAAAGATGTGATGATGATGGCAGTATGTTAAGGAGTCTAATTTGGCAGCAATATGCAGAATGATTTGGAATGAGAAGAAACAAGAAATGAATACTTTGTATTTTTTTATTAAAAATTTTTTTAAACTTTTTATTTTGATTCCAGCTAGTTAACATGCAGTGTTACATTAGTTATAGATATACAATATAGTGATTCAACAATTCCATACATCAGCTGGTGCTCTCATCACAAGTGTATTCCCTAATCCTCATCATCTATTTAGCCCTTCCCTCCACTACCTCTCCTCCAATAGCCATCATTTTGTTCTCTATAGTTAAGAGTCAGTTTCTTGCCTTGTCTCCCTTTTTTCGCCTTTGTTCATTTATTGTGTTTCTTAAATTCCACATATGAGTGAAATCATATGGTATTTTTCTGAGTGACTTATTTTACTTAGCATTATATTCTCTAGGTCCATCCATCTTGTTGCAAATAGCAAGATTTCATTCTTCTGTTTTTAAGATTTTATTTTTTATTTTTATTTTTTTATTTTTTTAAATTAACGTTTATTTATTATTGAGAGACAGAGAGACACAGAGCATGAGCAGGGGAGGGGTAGAGAGAGGAGGAGACACAGAATCTGAAGTAGGCTCCAGGCTCCAAGCTGTCAGCACAGAGGCTGATGCGGGGCTTGAACTCACAAACTGTGAGATCATGACCTGGGCCGAAGTCAGACGTTTAACTGACTGAGCCACTCAGGTGCCCCAAGATTTTATTTTTTAAAGTAATCTCTATACCCACTGTGGGGTACAAACTTACAGTCCCAAAATTGAGTCTCATGCTCTACCAACTGAGCACCCAGGCACCCCAAGACTTTGTCCATTTTTATGGCTGAATAATATTCCATTGTGTGTATATACCACCTCGTCTTTATCCCTTCATCTATCAGTGGGCATTGGGCTGCTTCCATATCTTGGCTATTGTAGATAATGCTGCTATAAACATTGGCGTATGTGTATCCTTCTGAATTAGTGTTTTTGCATTTTTTGGGGTGAATATCCAGTAGTGCAATTGCTGGATCATAGGGTAGTTTTGTTTTGTTTTTGTTTTTTAACTTTTTGAGGAAACTCCCTATAGTTTTCCACAGTGGCTGCACCAGTTTGCATTCCCACCAACAGTGGAAGGGGCTTCCTTTTTCCTCCTCATCCTCACCATCACCTGTTGTATTTCGTATTGTTAATTTTAGCCATTCTGGCAGGTGTGAGGAGGTATCTCATCATGGTTTTGATTTGTATTTCCCTGATGATGAGTCATATTGTGCAACTTGTTGTGTGTCTATTAGCCATCTGTATGTCTTCTTTGGAGAAGTGTCTTTTCATGTCTTCTGCCTGTTTTAAATTGGATTATTTGCTTTAGGGGTGTTGAGTTTTGTAAGTTATTTATATATATTGGGTACTAACCTTTTATCATATATGTCCTTTGCAGATATCCTCTGCCATTCTGCTGGTTGCCTTTTAGTTTTGTTGATTGTTTCATTTTCTGTGCAGAAACTTATAATTTTTTTAAGTTTACTTATTTATTTTACACAATCTGTATACCCAAATTGGGGCTTGAACTCGCAACCCCAAGATCAAGAGTCACATGCTCATTCAACTAAGCCAGCCAGGCACCTCTGAAGCTTTTTATATTGATGTAGTCTCAGTGATTTATTTTTCCTTTTGTTTCCCTTAGCCCAGGGGACCTATCTAGAAAAAAGTTACTATGGCTGATGTCAGAGAAGTTACTACCTGTGCTCTTTTCTAGGATTTTTATAGTTTCAAGTCCTATATTTAGGTCTTTACTCCATTTTGAAGCTATTTTTGTGTATGGTGTAAGAAAGAAGAAAGGAAGACTTTTTAAAGACTTTTTAAATTGTTTGGGTCCCAGCAGTGGGGTTAGAAGTTAAGTGCCATATGCTGGGGGGTGTGATTATTAAAGAATTTGTATAATCAAATCTCTCATCTTCTAGTAAATGATTTGATAAAAAGGGGATAAATGCATAAATTGATTGAAATAATTCATGTAACATACCTGACCTAGGGGAAGAATAATTTTGAAATTGAGAGACTTTTGGTAAAGGCATGATTATTAAAAAATCAGTAAAATCTATTTCTCATCTTACTTCATTGATGTGATACAAAGGTATTTAATGTATGGATTCATTGGAATTACTCACATAGAATACTTGGACCAGTGAAGGAGTGGTTTTCAACCACTATCTGGTATATTCCAGTTCTGCCAATAATTAGATGGCAGAAATTAACCTTTGAATTCTTCGTTATCAGGAAGATAATAAATTTCATGTACCTCCAGAGCTTATACTCGAAGGATTATATGAGGCACTGCATGTAAATCATTGAGAACACTGCCTGGAATCTTGTAAGTACTCAACAAATGAATATAATAAATCTTATAATGTTTTTCCAATATGTGGAGTCAAATAGAGAACTCAAAGTTAACCTTGAGACGTTGAATATTTGTCACTGAAGTAATAAAGGTGTATTAAGGAAGTCAGATGAGAAGCCAAATTCTGACGTGAGAGATGGAGTCAAGTTAGTTTTACATGCCCAGAGCTTGAGATAAAGACAGCACACATCAAGGGCAATGGGTAGCTCAGTCAGTTGAATGTCCCGCTCTTGATTTCGGCTCAGGTCATGATCCCAGGCTTGTAGGATTGAGCCTTGCAGCAGGCTCTATGCTGAGCTTGGAGCTTGCTTGAGATTCTCTCTCTCCCTTTGCCCCTCTCCCCTGCTCGGTAGCTCGCTTGCTCTCTTCCTCTTTCCCTCTAAAATAATACTAATGAAAAACATAGTACCTGCCAGAGCAAATGCTTCATGGGTGTTTGGAGGGTATAGCTAGTATCTGAGAAACCAAGGCAGGGTATGCTGGTTTGGAAATCTGTGTAGAGTGAGATTTTGAATCAGGAAGTGTGGCAGAAAGTTTCTGTGTTAGCTCTTCTAGTTTCTATTATTTATTGTTCGCTCTTCTAACCTCCTTTGGGCCTACGAGAGGCCATGATACACGGTTCCAGCCAATGAAATCGTATCAGCTATTGCCAACATAATGCTGTGTAACAAATCAAACAAAGGCACAGTGGCTCATATAAGTATTTATTTCTTACTCTTGGATCTGTGGGTCTGTAGCAATATGAGTGTAATTTGGCTGGTCCAGACTGTATTGCAGACTCCCAAGGTACAGGTTGAGTCTGAATCTTCCCAAGATGTCTTTCACTTTCCTTGGACTAGAGACTTCATGGGGTGTGTTCTTCTTGTGGTGAATTGTGTAAGGACAAAAAGTGCCAGGCCAACTGTAAAAAGCACATTTTCCTAACATTCCACTGACCAAAGCAAGTTGTATGGCCAAACCCACAGTCAGTCATCAGCATGCCGACCATGAAGCCATGGGAGGGGTGTGATTTTTAATAGTGCTACAGGGGAAAGAGGAGTCAGGGCCAGTGATTCACTCTTCTACAGAGACAAAAGAAAATCTGACGGACACAGGGATTTTCGAGAAAGCTGGTATGTTTATGAAAAAAAAGACAGGAATGCCTGCCTTCTTCCTGCTTCCCACGTGGACTTGCTGACTAGTGCTGGGATATCCTTCTTGTGGTCATGACGAAAAGGTTGAGAGCATTGTGGAAACACAGTCTTGATAGTGTCTAGCTTTTGAGGGAAGGGCAGAAACTGCCTGCCTACTGATTCATTGATAGTTAAACCCTTAAGTCATGTTTTCAGGTGAACAGCGAAAAGCAATGCTAATGACACAGTGCAGGTATGAGAAAACAGCAGAAACTTAAGCCGATCCTTGGTTTTTACCCACATTTGGAGTATGAAAGAGGCATGGTACCTAGCATGTAATGTATACTCAGAAATGTTTGTTGTCTTGAATTGATTTGAAGGAGTCAGACAGGCTATGTTCCCTGCTACTCCTTGTATCTATTATTCCACTGCCAGGCCATTCTCCTTTGCTCACATCCCACAGAAACCTGTATCACCACTAGCATAATAATGATATTTTATTATCATGATCTGAAATCCTAGGGTTGATATCCAGCTGTTCTAAACAGAGCAGGTTTCTGTGAAAGAGGTTCACTTAGGAGTAAGCATGACAGTATTCAAACTACTGCCACCCAGGGAGAAAGTCTTTATTTGCCATTTTTTCTACTTGTCAGTCTCATGAGAGGTATGGGCTCATTATTTTCTACTTCCTTCATCTTCTACCCTATTCACAAAGAGAAAAGTTTGTGTTATTAAAGGATGGTCTGATGTTGGTGAGTAAATTCTTTCCTCCTCAGTCCTTTTACAGTTAGATTCTTACGTGAATGTGATTTCCATCTCATGCAATTTGGAGTGATTGCATGCAATATTAAATTGCAGGACTGTCTTTGAAATCGAAGGCAATGAAAACATAAGTAACACCTTTTTTGGGGTAGGTAGCTTTTTTGACTCTCATTGCTTATAAGAATGCTAACAGTTACTGCATTTGTACTTATTGTTGTATATTGCTCATTTTTATGAATGAAACATAACAAATGAGGATCTATGGCACAGAAGTCTTCTTGGAGAGGGTCATAACCAAGAGACCACCAAACTGCCCTAAGTTAGTCTTTTTGATGCTGTTTTTATCAGACAAATAATGAGCACATCCCCAGCGTGTCTGTTGGCACCAGACCTCTTTGAGATTTTTTTCAGAAACTCCTGTCCTTTAGGACTAACGTCTGGGTTTTCTGCGGAAAATTGTTGACATGCTGTGGAATAGAAACTTCAAATTTTAGGATTTCACTTCCCAGTAAAATTTAATAAACATAAGAGAGGCTTTCACAGGCTTATAGACATTTAGTTTTTCCAGAGAAAAATAGGTATTTATCATCATGATAATTTTACAAAAGAAAGTAAATTTAAGCCATGTATAATAGGGAAATCACAGTTGGGTATCTTTGTTGGGATAACAGAGTTGGGACTTTGATTCAACTCTTAGGGGATTATTTGAACTTTCCCCTTTACTTATTTGGAACTTCTTTCTCTGACAGCAAGAAACTTGATTCACATTCTTTGCAATATATTTATTTGTTCACTACTAGAATTCAAATAAAGTAGTTTCTGAATTGCTGACCTGTACCCCTGGGATAAACAAATATATGAACTACCATGTTCGTACAGATCCTTTTGTCTAAATATCCAGTCAGAGCAGTTTCCCAAAGCTCCATAGGCTAACTCTTCTTCCTGATGCTTTTCAGTGTGAGTATGTGATTCACTGGTAGCATCGTTATATTTGTCATAGTTTGCATTTTTTTTAATGTTTATTTTTGAGAGAGAGAGAGAGACAGAACATGCAGGGGAGTGGCTGAGAGACAGATGATCTGAAGCAGGCTCTGTGCTGACAGCACAAAGCCTTACGTGGGGCTCAGACTCATGAACCATGAGATCATGACCTCAGCTGAAACCAAGAGTTGGATGCTTAATCAACTGAGCCACCCAGGCACCCCATCTTTATTTCTTTTTTCATTTCGTCCCCTATCCTTGTTGATTTTTTAAGAAAATCTTCAAACAGTAAAGTTCACTCCTTGTTGTTTATAGTTTTAGAGATTTTGGGAAATGCATGAAGTTATGTATCCACTGTCATGGTACCACGGAGCACACTCCCACCATTCTCAAACTGCCTTTGTGGGCAACCACTAACGTGTTTCCATCTCTCTGAGTATTTCCACATATTTTGCCTTAGCTGTAAATAATATTTCCTGTTAAAAAGTTAATTGCTTTGTAAATTTTGATTTCTTACTTAGAAGAAATGATTATTCAGATGCATGCTACCAACATGAGTCATCGCATTTTGCTGTGAATCTCATAATAATAATAATTACTGCAGCTCTGGGCACACACATGTGTGGTGTGTGTCAGGCACTGTGCAGGGCCTATTTATGGACACTTTCAATGAATGTTCATACTCATCCATTCTGTTAGATACAACTAGTTCCATTTTACAGATGAGAAAGATCAAGGTCCAGAGAGGGTCCATGACTTGCTCAAGTTTGCTCATCTGGAAATGAAGTCATTATTTGAATCTAGGCAGTCAAACTGTTTTTGCTGACCTTTCCCTCACTACACTATCCTGCCTCATCACACAGAAATTCATGCTTACTGAATATGTACCTGGCACATGCTAAATGTTGGGTCCCAAACAGTCACATTCATTGTGTCATTTAATCCCCACAGCGGTCCCTTGATGTAAGCATTCCATTTATCCCCATTTTGCAGAGAAGATAGAGACAGACAAGGTTGATGTTGCCGTGCTGAGGCCACACAGCTGGCTAAGTGATGGTTTTGTTTCAGTTCCAACTCTGAGTTACTGCAAAGTTGGCTCACCCCTAAATACTGCATTTCTGAATCAGGTTTGGACTTTGAGAATTAAAATGGATGGTGTGCCAGCATAGGTGGCAATGAATGAAACAATGCCACTAATGATTTAATAGAGGTAAGGAGCTAGAAGTTCAGGCAGTGGACTCGAGTACCTACCATTAGTCTCCATCTCTAGCCAGGAGAATGATTGGCAGAAATGCAAACCATGTGGCCAACAGGAATCTTGGGAGGTAACTGTGTGCATGTAACAGAGCATTTTGGCGTGTGGATTCATGATGAGAGAAGATAAAAGGCAGGGATGCTATGTGTGGGTCAGCTTTCTTGCTCCATTCCCCAGCTGGATAGCACCCCCTAACGCCTTCTTCTTTGTGGTTTGCTGGAATTCTCACGGGTCATGAAGGATATGAATATATAGGTTCCTGGCATTTCAGCAACTTCGGATGCTTATTTGGCTGTGTTCTCACTGTGTGACCCTGGCCATATCATATCAGGTTTCTGTCTGCACCCCACTTCCTTTATCTATGAAGTCTGTTCTCCTCTATCCATGCTGCCATTTCTGTGATGCTCCAGCAAGAGCAGAAATGCCTTGTAGAGTATGTCCACAGTGACAGGATGCCTCTCTGGGCTTTCTTAGGGTCTCCTACCCTTCGCTCCCAGCTTTGGGATGATATGTGACTTCCAAAGTGCTTGTTCACTGGCATAGAGGCCTGGTTCTGATGTTCTCTTGCTTCGCACACTCCCATGACCCCAAGTACCTTTTTAGTGAGCTGAGCAGAATGGCACTGGATTTCCTTTGAAAGGAAACGGACCCTGGGATTCCTGACCTTTTTTCTTCTCTTTTGCATTTTTATTGAGGTAAAAGTCAACATATAAAATTAACCACTAACCATTACAAAATATACATTTCAGTGGTATTTAGTGCATTCACAGTGTTGTACAACCATGACCACTCTCTGATTCTAAGGCATTTTCATAGGGACGCCTGGCTGGCTCAGTCAGCGGAACACATGACTCTTATCTCAGGGTCATGAGTTATGAGTTTAATCCCCATGTTGGGCACAGAGCCCACTTAAAAAAAAGACATTTTTACCACCCCAAAAGAAAACCTGTTCCCGTTATGTAGGCACTCCTCTTTCCTCTTTCTTTCCAGCCTCTGGCAACCACTAATCTGCCTTCTATCTGTGGATTTTCTTATTCTGGACATATAAAAAGAATCATCAGTATGTAGCCTTTTGTGTCTGGCTTATTTCACTCAACATCATGTTTTTGGAGTTCGCTTACCTTGTAGCGTGTACCAATTTTTGTTCCTTTTTATGGGTGAATAGTATTCCATAACCATGGACAGATTACATTTTGTTAATCTACTCATCAATGTATGGATGTTGTGTTGTTTACATTTCTTGGCTCCTGTGTGTAAGTATTTCAACGGTAGAATACAACAGTAGAAACAACAGTAGAATACAGTTTGTTTGAAGTTGTCTGTTTCCAGTTTTTTTAGGTATTTACCTAGGAGTGGAATTGCTTTGTCATGTGGTAATTCTGTGTGTGACTTACTGGGGAACCACCAAACTGTCTCCCACAGTGGCTGCGCCATTTTCTATTCCCATCAGCAGTGTTCAAGTTTCTTGATAAGCTTGTTCCTCATGTTGTGCTTTCCAAGGGAGGAAATTAGGAAGGTGAATGACAGCTTCCCTTCCCTTTTCTCCAGCCATCGTGCCGGATTCCATTCCATTTTCGTGGAATCTTGGGCAGATCATATTATTTGCCTGAGCCTCAGTTCCCACATATGTGGGATAGGTAGAATTGTGTGCCTGCATCATGTGTTGTTTTTGTTTGTTTGTTTGTTTTTTTGGTGAGGATTATCTAAGTAATTCATCTTGGTTCAATAAATACTAGCTGCTTATAATGAGGATGATGAGGATGATGATTTGTTATCATTTTGCCTTTCCTTTTCAGCCTCTTTTCCTCTCTTGCAGCCACTGTGCTCATGGCTCTGACTTCAGATGGCTGAGTGCCCTTTCTGTATAGCTCAGTGCTGTCTTTGTCAGTCTTGTGGGCAGACATCATCAGTTCTGGTGCTACCAACATGCACTGTAGCCCCATCACTTTTTCATTAACATGTTTCTAGTATAAGAGGATGCACACTCTCGAATTAGGGGCAGAGGGGGCTGAGGAAGACAAGGACTGTGTCTTGTTGTTTTTTTTCCTACTATAAATTTATTTATTTTAATTTTTAAAAATGTGTTATGTAATCTCTACCCCCAATGTGGGGCTTGAATGTACAACCCAGAGATCAAGAGTTGCATGCTATACCAACTGAGCTAGCCAGGCTCCCCATGCAAATTTATTTTTATTATTTCTTAGAAATCTTAGGCTTCATCCTACAGAAGTGCATTTTTAAATTTTACATTTGACTTTATTATTTTTTATCTTTGTGTGTCCTAATATCACCATGAACCACACCCCTGTATGAAAGAAACCTTCACCTCTAACCATTGACTGTGTCAGGAGTGTGTGTAAGTTTGACTTAAGGTACACCAGACCCAGTCTTGCCAACCCACTGAAGCATGTGTGTTACGTTTTTACATGCACAGTCCTAGAGAAGTACGTATCAGCATGCACAAGATACATTAGGGGAGCTTGTCAGAATATGGGATTCCTGCCTCATACAGAGGAACATTTTGTTTGTCCTTATAGGACTCCATGTTACCCTGTACTTCCTGTCCTTTTAAGACTTAGCACAGTGCACAGTTCCCATGATGGGAGCTTTCAGAGTTAAGGGTGCCTGGGGCCAATCCACCTCCTACTTTTACTAGCTTTGTGAATTTGAAAAGTTGATTGATCTCTCTTGAGATTGTTTCCTCCTCTGTGTAGAAGGGGTAAGTAACTGTACCTGGATCTATAGGATGACCATGGGGTGGAATGAGGCAGCACCTATAAAAATATGCCTGGGACAAAGCAGGTACTCAGTGAATGCTTTCATTGTTTTTTAACGTGTTTTACTCATTTGATTGCTTCCTCTGCTAATCTGTGAGCTTCTTGACAATGGGGATTTTTCTTTAATATCTTATCTCCATTACTTACCAAGAGCCTAGTGTCTAAAAGGGGACCACACACACACACACACACACACACACACTCACACTCATTTTTAAAGGAGCCTTCTATATCCTGGGGACTCCTGGATGAATTTTGTGAATCCCCCTAACCCTTTTCTTTACTGTTTTCATGCTTTGCTCATTTGCATTCGTCTCTTAAGACATGCCGCCTTGCACCTTCCTTCAATGGCTATTTGTTGAGCCCCAGGCTTATAATATGCTGAGTTGGCGTTCCTTCAAGCATCCTCTTCCCCACTAATGATTGACTGACAGTGGGGTAGCTGATGTGCTGAGGCAGCACCCCAGGGGCTCATGGGCTCTTCCCCCCACTGCAGGGGGAAAAGTAACTCTATCTTTTCAGTTAATGGGAAGAGAAAGCCATGGGACCTTTGTGATTCATTCTGCAGGGTTGCAGAATGTGATCTATGTGGCAGTGTATGTGTGTTTGTGTAAAAATATCCCCCCTGTTTAAAGCGCCAAAGCTACTGCAAATAAGCTTCAAGATAAGGCGATGAGAATTAAAAATAATGAAATGCCGCAATAAGAGAAAACTATTTTTCAGCAACCCTTAAAAATATATTGGAAATATATACATCACTGGTACTGTCTAGAGAATATTAGCATTAGCAACACACATGGATGCGGATAGGGAAAGTCTTTGCTATAACTTAGGGAGATAATTTGGAACTATAAAACTTCAGGAGATTCCTCAAGAAGTTGAACATAAAATTACCATTTCTGAGTATTTATCCAAGGAATTGAAAGCAGAAACTTTAACAGGTACCTGTTTGCCAAGTTATTGTAGCAATCATTGTAGCATCATTCACAGTAGCCAAAAGGTTGGTAGCCAAAATGTCCCTTGGTAGATGAATCGGTAAGCAAGATGTGGTGTGTCCATATAGTGGAATATTATTCACCCATATAAAGGAATGAAGTTCTGACATATGCTATTACATGGATGAACCTTGAAAACACAATGCTAAACGAAAGAAGCCAGACAGAAAAGGCCAAATAGTGTGTAATTTCACCTACATGTGATATCTAGAGTCATCAAACTCATAGAGATGGAAAATAGTGGAATGGTGGTTGCCAGGGGCTGCAGTGAGGAGATGGGGAGTTATTTAATGGGTCCAGAGTTTTATTTGGGATGATGAAACATCAGGAGAGGGGTCATGGTTACACAACATGAGGGAAGTACTAAAATGCCTCTGAATTGTCCAGGTAAAAAGGATTAAAAGGTAAATTTTATGTTATATACATTTTACTACATTAAAAAATAGCAGAAAAAAAATACCATAAGCAGCCAAAAAGAAAATTGTAGGAGAAGCAAGTTCCTCCTCTGGTCAGAGGATTTTTTTTTTCCTGATGCCCCATACATTCCCTTTCTGGAGTGCTCATTGGTTTCTAGCTGCCTCCATTTGGAAGCAGAGCTTGAAAACTGGCAACCTGAAGGCTGTAACTGGCCCATGGAGGAATTTTGTTTGAGCCACACTATTTATCTGAAGTTTGGATCAGTTGTCAGCATTTTACTATGAGATACTTGGCATCAAAAAGAGGAATTGGATTCCAGTATCTTAAAAACCTTGTGGTCTGGCCACATTGGGTCTACATTCTCCCACCTCAGGGTTGTGTTCTTAAAGGAGCCCCAGTGTGCTTAGCTCACAGGGGTGGGGCACCTGCCTGACCCCTTGGGGAAGTGAAGTGGCAGCCTCCCCCTCTCCTACACTGAAGGGACCCTCTTCTCACAGTCTGGGAGTGGATCACTTCAGCCACTGATCATTGTCTTTGTTCTCCTGCTTTCCGGAAGGATTGCTGTGGAAATGAGCACTTGTGTATGGCCTCTATTCACGGTGGGCCTATTAGCTCAAAATCCCCTGTTGCCACATTCAGAGTTTTTATACATCCAGTTGTTTTTAGAGCAGCCCAAACAAGTAGATTTTCACTATTTAGGACCTGTTTCGTGTACCCCACAAAACCTCTCCAGACAGCTGTTACCCATTGATGAGGTAGGGCCTTGGAGTCATAGCATCAAGTTACTGTGGCCCTTTCGAGCCCCAGACCAACACGTCACTGCCATGCCACTGAGGACATCACCCAGTCACATACCTTCTTCACTTCTGGGTGGTGGCTTCTCCATGGAATCCTCTGGACAGTGTTATGGGCTGAAAGTCTGAGCCCCTCCTAAATTCATGTTGGAGCCCCAACCCCCAATGTGATGATGAGGCCTTGGGGGTTGGTGATTAGGCTTAGCTGAGGCCATGAGGGTAGACCCTTAGGGAGCATTCTGTGCATACCCATGCACTGAGCAAAGGCCAAGAGAGGACACAGCTGGGGGATGGGTGTCCAGAAGCCAGGAGGCTGGCTCTCACCAGGAACCAAATCTGCTCACACCTTCATTTGGACTTCCAACCTCAAGAACTGTGAGGAATAAATGTGTTTTGTTTCAGCCACTCAGTCTGTGGTATTCTGGAATAACAGCCAGAGTTGCTAAGCCACAAGGTCTCATGTTGTAAGGGGCTTCTCTCTCCTACAACCCAGTCCAAGTGCTACCCAACAAAGTGTGTTGTGTTTTACTACCTTTTGTGGCTCTGTATTTTCCTTTGATCAGCCCTAAATCCCTCAAACTCTCTGCAATTAATACATTTTTTCTTATCCAAAAGTGGAAATAGAATTCACTAGACAGAGGAGAGAGAAGGTGAAGAAGACTTGATGTCATATAAGGGGCCTCTTACTTCCTCCATTGAAATGGGCAAACCAGTAAGATGGGCACTGAAGACCTTTGTGTTCGCCAGAGCTGGGAGAGAGGGTGTTACTTGTCTTTGGGCATGTGGTTGGGCCTTACAGTGATCGGTACTATCTGCATCTGCACTTGATAGTTTACAAGAGGCTCTACACTGCTGATAACCCTTGAGTCGGTAAAAATGTGAGTGGCATATGCCTGGAGTGCCCCTCTCATTGGTCAAGGATTAAATTCGTGGGGAAGTACTCACCTAAAGTAGCTTTGGTCTGATCGCCGGCTCTGAATCCAAGGTGACAGGCTACAGGAGCTGGCCACAGTCAGCGGAAGTGCGTAACTTACATGGATTGATGGTTCTGGTTGATAAGGATTTGCAGGAAATGGGGTAATGCAATTACCATCCTCAGCCAGCTCTCCGTAGGGTGTTCTCACAGATCAGTGGCAAAGGGTTCGTAGGCGATTTTCTTCTCCATTATATTGTGAGATGTACAAGCCTTCCTACTGATACTGCTGGGGAGAGATGTTTAACGGATTATGAGACTGCTGTTTAAAAAAAGATTTCCAGTTAAATACCTTTCAGTATTACAATGGTAAAGCTCTGAAGAATGGGGGAATTCCTCCAAAATAATTGCTTCTCAAGGAGCTTAGTTTGATTGTCTTATAAACAACTTTAACTTCATTCTTTTCTTCTTTCCTATGACAAATGAGAAAAGAAGTCTGCATTTCATTGAACAGTCAGATTTCCAATATGGTGTTTACTTGAATTTTCCATTTCTGCTGCAGCCAGGAAATCAAATCCAAAGGATTAAACACCCAATTCGAAATATAATGGAAAATTAAAAAGGGGGGGGGGGCGATTCACCAATAAATGAGGAAGACTTTGTTCACAAGTTTCTAAATGATAACTCCAGGATGGCAGCAAATTGGGCAAAGGTGACCTTGAGCGCCTAGGCCATCTGTGCTAGCATCTCTCATGTTCTGCTGGTGTCATGAGGTTAATTTTTAGACAAGAACTATTGGTAACAGTGGTCATGTTGTAAATGTTTTCTGTGTGCCAAACCCAGTGCTTTTTATCCATTATTTTCTTAATTCCTTAAAACTCTCTGAAGTACGTGTTTTAAGTAATCCCATTTTAGGAGGAAAAACCAGACATGGACAGTTAATAATGTACTCAAGAACACAGAGCTAGTAAGTGATGGAGTCAGATTCCCAATCAGCTTCTCCGTAGGTCCAGGCCCACAGTCCAAGTCACCATGTCCACTGTCAGGAACAGTGGCCTTAGATTTAAGGTCTGGCCCCCTTGTTGGTTTTGAGTAGATCAGGGTTTTTTTCCTCCCCATTGGAGACCTCCAAAGTCCAAAGGCATAACATTCATGTAGTAGTCAACAGGTATGTATATCAAGGGTCTAGTAGAGACCAGGTGCTGGACCAGGAGCTAGGAAGCCCAAGAGAGACTACAGTGCTCCACCCTCATGGAACTTTCATTCTCAGGGAGAGACAAGACAACACAGAGGTAAACACTTGTGATAGATACCAGGAGAGAAATCAACTTGATCCTGAGGCAGAAAATAATAAGGGTCTATTGAGGAGGCTCTCTGCGGGGGCAGAGAGATGGTTCTGCTAAAACTGGGAGAGAAGGAAAGAGAAAGCTCTGCCAATAGCTATGGGAAAGAGCGTTCTAGCAGGAAGGAACAGCAAATACAAAGGCCCTGAGATGGGAAGAAGGTTGACCTATTTGAAAAAACTGAAAGGAAGTCATTGTGGCTGGAATAATAGAGGGTTGAGGGAAGCAGCCCTCCGTAAATGGGATTCAACAGTTGGCCTTAAGAGGGCAGAACACACATACTTCTGTATCTCAGGTTATTTTCTTTCTCCTTTAAAGAATTCTTTTCTATTTCTGCATTTCTTTTCTGCTCCTCTACCTTATTCGAGTGCCTGCTGCAATTGGCCTTGATTAAAAAACATTACTCTCTGTTGATCTGGGCTTTTTTTTTTATTTCTTTTTTTTAACATTTATTCATTTTTGAAAGAGAGAGAGAGCGTGAGCACAAGCTGGGGAGGGGCAGAGAGAAAGGGAGACAGAAAATCCAAAGCAGACTCCAGGCTCTGAGCTGTCGGCACAGAGCCCAGCGTGGGGCTCCAACTCACAAACCGCGAGATGATGACCTGAGCCGAAGTCAGATGCCCAACTGACTGAGCTACCAAGGTACCCCAGGGCTTTTTAATTCAAGAAATCTTTGAGCATTATATGCCAAACCCTGGGGTAGGCCATGCAGGAACTCCAAAGAAGTAAAGTGATGTGTTTGTGGGTCTTAGAAACATGTAGCTTTGAACTGCAGAAGTGGAAATGAAGTTGACCTTGCAGAAATGAGTTGCAGGTTAGGTGGTCGTAAGCCTTTAAAGAAGATTCATGTGGGACCTTTTCAAATAATTCTGTTCACCAGTCAATTTTAAACCATCCTGCATCCTAGTGAGCACAGTTTATGGCTTTGTTCACATCATAGATTTGGAAATCAAGACCTAAAAAGGTCACACCATTAAATAAATGTTCAACACTCAGGGAGAGATGGGATGTGAGTAACACGTTCTCAGTTTCATGACATTAACTTGCTACTTTTGTAATAGCTACTTTGGTTTGCATTCCTAAAACTGAAAAAAGATTTTTTTACCTGTAGTTTTGATGAAACAAAGCAAGTTTTTGATGTGAGCGTTTTTCTACTTCAGAGAATTGAATAAAGGAAGTGTGCATTGATTAATATTCTTGGTACTAGAAATCTGTCTGGAAACCCCTCATGTCCAGTGTTCCTCCAATTTATTGTGCTTAAGTATACTTTAGAGTGGTGCTATCCATTACAGTAACTGCCAGCCACGTGTGGTGACTGACCCTTGCAATCGGGCTAGATTCAATTGAGATGTGCTGTTAAGTGTCTGATGACTTAATGTGAAAACATAATTAAAATATTTCTATAGTTTTCATATTGATTATACAATGTAATGATAATCTTTGTATATATACACTTAAAGACACAGTATTAATAGAATTTTACTTGTTCATTTTTACCTTTTTAAAAATGTGCCTACTAGAGAACTTAAAATTATATGTGGCTTGAATTCTGCTTCTTTTGAATTGTATTACTCTAAAAAGACTTGTATATCCACTCATGATGCTATAATTGACACCAGGCTTGCCCTCCTATTGAAAACAGTGGTAAAACAATGAAACCTGTGAGGCTATTCTTTGAAAGCATCTATGAAAGGTGGGGCAGTTTTGTGATCTTTGAGAGAAGGGCAGCACATACACTGAGCCTCACGGAAGCCTGGCTTTCTGTACAGGAGCCTTTTCCTTCTGTAGTGCAGGTAGGTTGCACCACACGAGTGAGAGTATAAACTAAGAAGTAGACATTGTAATTCTTGGCTCCTGAAGTGGAATTCTTTGGGCAGGGTACCCGAAAAGAAGAATATGTTCAGGGGAGAATTTATAAATCTTCATGGGGATTTACTGCAGGTCCTTGGCTGAGAGCTGGGGTATCCATGCACAGGTTGAGATATCACCAGACTTAGCAGGGATCCCTTGATGCAGGGCTGACATCTAAATAACACCAACATTTGTGTAGTGCTGCAACACATTAAGATCCAACCAAGGTGAGGGGTCTGCTGAACACGTGGTATAATCAGCTTTGACCCCAGAATGGCCGTGTCTTACTAGTAAATTCTAATTCCACTAGAATAAGGACACCAAGTGACTAAGTTTGAGACAGAGATATGGCTACTGGACAAAAAATAAAACCAAATTCAACAGGATCAAAATAATACTCTAGTAATTTAATTACCCATGTGACTAAAAGAAGGTAGCATAATCTGGACTATTGTCCATCGTGTCTAACGTATAATAAACGTTGCTAAACACATGAATAAGCATGGAAATGGGACCCACATGGAAGATATAAAATAAAGTCATTAGAAACAGACCCTGAGGTGACATGGATGTTAGAATTATCTCTAGTTATTTGTAAAGAAAATTTAAAAAACTTCTAAATAACCAACGCTTTAAAGAAGGAGAGCTCACAAGGAAAATCATAAGATATTTTTAAATGATCGATTCTGAAAATACATCATATTAAAATTTATGAGATGTGGCTAAAGTAAATCTAAGAAGGAAGTTTATATTACAGTGGAAAAAATGGACCTTGACCTGTACTTCCCCCAAGTTAATTTGAAATGATTCATATATCTCCATGTTTCACTGAAAATGATCACGTTTCTGCAAGGAACCATAAGAGAATATCTTTGCAATCCTGGTGTAAGCTAAGTTTTCTTAAAGCACGCACACACACACACACACACACACACACACACACTAATGTGTAAAAGAAAAAAGGGGGAAAGGGGCCTTTGTTAAAATTAAAAACTAATGTCAAAGGTATCATTAAGAAAATGGGAAGTCAAGCTGTGGACTGGGAGAACACATTCACAGTACTGCTGACAGAGGACTTATGTCCTGAATATGGGAAGACAACTCATTAAAAATGGGAGAATGAATTGAACATGCTTTTCCAATCAGAGGCTGTGAGAATGTCCATTGAGCATAGAAAAATGTGCTGAAGATGGTAGTCATCAGGGAAATGAAGTTAAAATCACAGTGAGATACCACTTCACACCCACTACAATAACTAAAATTAAAAAGAATAAAAACACCAAATGTTGGTGAGGATGTGGAGGAGCAGAACTGTCGTACATTGCTGGTGGGTGTGAACTGGTACAAGTGCTTTGGAAATCTGTTCAGCTCTTCATTTTACAGTGAAACACCTATTGTCCAGCAATTCTACTCTCCAGTAATTACATAAGGGTAATAAAAACATACAGCCAGGGAACCCGGGTGGCTCCATCAGTTAAGGGTCTGACTTCGGCTCGGGTCATGATCTCACAGTTCTTGGGTTTGAGCCCCACATCGGGCTCTGTGCTGACAGCTCAGAGCCTGGAGCCTGATTCAGATTCTGTGTCTCCCTCTCTCTCTGCGCCTCCCCTGCTCGTGCTCTGTTCTCTGTCTCTCAAAAATAAACATTGAAAAAAATTTTTAAAAATACAGCCACACACACCTGCACACACACAGATGTAAATATACAGTAGTAAAGTTTATTGCAGCTTTATTCATAATAGGCAAAACTGGAAGCAGTAATACCTATGTCCACCGACAAGGAATGGGTAAACAAATAGTGGTACTCATGCAGTTTAATACTGTTCAACAACATAGAAAAGACTAGCTTAGTGATGTGTGCATTGATGTGGGCGAGTCTCACACACATTGGGAAGTGCATCAAGGGCCAGACACAGAAGCATACATACTGTGTGTTTTCATTATATGATGTTTAAGAATTCGCAAATTAATGGTGAGAGAATATAGAACACTCATTTCCTGGCCCCAGTGGGGGCCACACTGGGACAAGACACTACACTCAGGTGATGGAGATGATCTACACTTGATTACCGCTATGGTTAGATGGGTGTATACATTTATCACAACTCTAAATCTTTATGAGCTTAAGATCTGTGCATTCTCTGTGTACATTGTATCTGAAAAAAAAATCCCTGGGGCACCTGAATGGCTCAGTGGGTTAAGTGTCAACTGTGGATCTTGGCTCAGGTCATGATCTTACAATTCGTGAGACTGAGCCCCATGTGGGGCTCTTTGCTGACAGTAGGGAGCCTGCTTGGGATTCTCTCTTTCTCTGCCCCTCCATCACACACACACACACACACACACACACACTCACTCTCTCTCTCTCTCTCTCTCCCTCCCTCCCTCCCTCCCTCCCTCCCTCCCAATAAATGAATAAGCTTAAAAAAATCCTTAAAAAGAATATTCAAAAGCAGGGGTCAGCAAACTATCACTCAGGGGCCTAATGTGGTCTGCCACCTGTTTTTGTAAATGTTACGGGTATGAAGCCACACCGACCTACCCACATATTGTCTCCAGCTGATTTTGCACAGGAATACCAGAGTTGAGAAGTTGAGACCGAGACTGTATGGCCAGCATAGCCTAAACTGTTTATTATGTGGCTTGTTCCCAAAAACCTTGCTAACCGCTGCTCTAGACAAATTGTTTTAATAAGACTCCAAAACCTAGCTGCAGACATTCTGATCCAGAGCAGCTGAGGGCAGAACTCTGCAGCTCTCTTCTGCTCCCCCAGAAGGCTTCAAAGCAGGCAAAACTGGTGGCCAGGGAGAGCAGAATTGATCCTTTCAAGATTCACCCTATCGATACCTAGCAACTGTCTTTGGTCATAAAATTATTTTACTGACTTATCTAATTTGTTCATGCTGCAGTTATAAAAGCCCATTTCTTCCCCATTAGCTTTCTATGGAAAGTGAGAGCAGTTCCGACTCATCATCGTTATGTAATCATCCTTCATAAATTCAGAGAGCCTCACATGTGCTGGTATCATCAGAACTCTCTTTTGTCACTATTGGGCTCTCTGTGGGTGGCTGTTTGAGAGGCTAAAAGATATGAGGGGGGAGGGAAGTCACAAAGCACTTTCCATGCATGTCTAAAGGATAATGACACTTAAGAAGCTTTACTTAAAACCGATTTGGCTTCATGATGATTTGAGCTTGCTCTTTAATTAGTTTTTAGAAGCATATATTGTTTATTATCATTATTTTATTTTGCCAAATAGAAGCTTAACATGTGTTAGTTCACAAACAAGGCAGCTGCTCTTTGCCAGGTTTTAACCACCAATCAAGGAAAAAGAAAATGTCTTATCACCTTGGAAACATTTCCCCCATGGGTGGTATATGACTAAAATGTAAAGATAATAGAGGACACTTTTGGCAAAATCATTTTTGCTCAACAAATGGTACATTTGTGCCCCTATATTTCCAGCACCCTTGCAGTTAGGTAGGGTTGTGTGACTGGTTTTGCTCAATGAAATGAATGTCTTCTCCATTCTTTATTTCTCCCATTGAGGCTTGTATTGAGATAAAGTTACCACTGGAATGAAATGAAACAGCTTGAATTAATGAGCTTGGTTTCTCCTATCAGGAAATGAACATTTGTTGTGTTAATCCACTGAGTCTTTAAGGCTATTTGTTTTTGCAGCATATCCTTGTCTCTTCTGACTAATATGGTGCTCATTGGTATAGGTTAAGGCACTCATTGGAGAAAACAGACCCAGGAAGACATTACAAAGGTGCATAGTATAAATGTATCATTGCCAATAACAATGGACTATTTGTTAACACAGAAAGGACAATTGACTCTCAGCTCTTTATCTTCAGCTTTATAAAAATGCAGTTGGTTCCAAGAACCTACATAAAAGTGAATATAAACATAACCATACCAATACATGACATAGGCAAAATACATATAAAGACAGTGGGAGACCATTGCTTTCCAAGAGGTCTCTGTTGTGAATTTGTTGTGTGAATTTTTTTTTCTTTTGAGAGGGTGCCCTGGGGGTTGCAAGTTGTTACCTTCTAACTCACTTAAAAATGTCTTCTTTGAGGGTGCAGGGCTGGAAGAGAAAATTTCTGTGATGCTGGACCTCATTTTTCACGGGGCTTTGCTCTCTGGCAAGATGGGCTATTACATCAACTATTGTATCGTCTATCTTCTGTGCTGGCAAGACCCCTGATTACTCACCTGCTCTGCAGAGTTGATCGTGCCTTCTTCTACCCTTGCCAGGATGGCTATGACTGGCTTCCATGTTGGTCTCTCCTTCTAGAATGTGAGCTTCAGAGGCAGAGTCCATAATACTCATCTTTAAGTATCTTCATATTTCCAGTGACATCAGGCACGTGGCAGACACCCAGTATGTGTTTCTGATTGAATAAGTAAATGATAACTCCACCACCCAAATTCTTCACCTCTTAGGATGTCACCACCTTCATTGCCACCACTGTGATCTAAGCTGCTGTCAGTCAATTCTGCCTGACTCCTGAGATAACCTCCAAAGACCCTCGCTTACATCTACTCTTACCCTTGCCATCAGTGTTTTCATTAGAGTTGGAGCCATCTCTTTAAAACCCAAATATTATCTCACCCCTTCAACCTCTTGGGTGACTTTCTATTGCTCTTTGAATAAAGGCTAAAGTTCTTCCTGTGGTCTGCAAGACCCTCTTTCTGTATCCTTACCTTGCTCAAATGCCTCACAGTTCAGGGAGGTTTCTTTCTTACGGTTGCTCAAAAACACCCTGGTTTATTCTGCCATAGGGTCTTTAATCCATGTTGTGTTTTATGCTTCCTGTGCTCAACTCCATGATACACACACACACACACACACACACACACACACACACACACACCCCCGTCCTTGCTTACCTAGTTTAGTTCCAGCTGTTTTTTTTAGACTTCAGCTCACATTAGGGGGCATTCTTCTTTTATAATTTATAATTTCTTACAGTATCACGTATTCCTTCTTTTCAGTACATCAGTAGTTACAGTTTTACATTTACTTTCATGATTATTTGATTCAGGTCTGCAGGCGCGAATCGAGAAGACTGGTCTGGTTTTTGCCTAGCACTACATCCCGAGAGCCTATTCCAGTATCTGGCATATATTTATTTAGCAAATAATGTTGCATAAATGAATGTCTGGTTAGGGGTATTGTAATAGCTCACTGCTGACTAGGGAGGCATACTGAGTGCTACCTGGTCCTGTGAGGTAAGGAAGAGCTACAGCATGATGGAGAAGTGGTAGGCACTCACAGTAGGCCATCAGCCCTGCCCTGCTCGGAAGGCCTGGTCTGGAGCAGGCAGAGATGGAGTGGAGGGGACTCACTGGTGGCCCAGTTATCCTTGGGCTTGAACTCAATCTCTTTTAAGAGTGTGGAGGGGTTCATTCCCTAGCACTCATTCCCTAGCACTCTATCCTAGGCAGACCATGGTGGGCTTTTCTTTTTTCTTTTTAATTTTTTTTCAGTGTTTATTTTTGACAGAGAGAGAGCATGAGTGGGAGAGGGGCAGAGAGCGAGGGAGACACAGAATCCGAAGCAGGCTCCAGGCCCTGAGCTGTCAGCAGCACAGAGCCTGACGCCGGCCTCGAAGTCACAGACCGCGAGATCTGACCTGAGCCGAAGTCGGACGCTCAACTGACTGAGCCACCCAGGCGCCCCATGGTGAGCTTTTCAAAGCCATCCATAAGTTCTCAGGGGCTAAAGTTCAGAAATGGCTAATCTGGACAATATTCCAGTGAATTGACTAACAAGAGGGTTTTATCCACAAAAAGGTCATTCTGAGTTCAAATACCTGGTTCTTTGTTGTAAAACATCCATTCTAGACCGGGATTCTCTGGACTTTCATTATGTAGGACAACGAGGTGACAAGGGTCCACAGAGTTTAGTGCAGTTTTTGTTGTTTGTTGCATTTTGATTGTTTTAATGGGGAAGAGTGTTGGGAGTATATAAAAATTGCCAGTCACTTGTCAAATACCATCATCATCTTGAGGCAAATGGGAAGGTTAACAGAATCATTGGGCTCAGGTGTAAAGATAAAATTTGCTGGATATTTGGATAAGAGCATTAATAAAAATCTTCAGAGTATAGTTATTTGGAAACATGTAAGTTAAAAGAAACTGTTGGATTTAAATGTGGATCAGTCAGGCTATCTGAAGGAAACATGGAGATAATCAGCTAATGGAACGTTGGTTAATCATGAGGGATGGAAAGGTGATAGGTTAAACAATAAAAAGCTAAGAAGCGTGGCTGAAGGTAGCTGGTGGCATTCTTGGTGCTTTTTTGGACCATTTTGACAGTTACTTTAGATGCTTTGTTGGTCAGATGGTTGTTAAGATAATGAATATAAATCTGTTAGGAGAAGGTGTGAGCAAGGCCCTGAGGCAGAGGAATGGAGGGGCTGTACTTGCTTCCTAAACTATCAGAGCTGTATCCCTGCTAGTGCCATTTCCATGCTTGCGCCCCCTGGTGTCCAAGGCTGGCTTTGCTTTTGATACACTGCTTCCCTGTACATGCATATAATCCCAGTTGCTGATGGGAATATGCCATATGTCTCAGGTGTTCTGGGGGAGGGGAAAAAAAAAGTTGAGAACCGTGGCTGTAATTACAGAGAAAAAAGCATGGAGAATTGCAAGGATGAGGGCTGATGCTTCAATTTGTTATGATGTCTATTTTCTGACCATCTTTTAGATTCCCTAGAAATTACTCATTTTTAGGAATGCCTGACTTCTGTGCATTTCTGCAGAACTCAGGTCTAAACTAATTTGATGTAAATTATACATTTGCAAGTGGTATTCTAGAAAAACCTGTATGGGGCCTACAAAGACAAAGTGCACAAAAGGAAATGATGATGTGTTTTATTCATAAGGCAGCATTTCTCTTCAAAATTCTTACACAGCCCCTAAAAATACCTAATGCGTCACAAGCCGACATTTGTACTGCTGGCTTTCCATACACAGAGAAGTACTGTTCCTTTTAATCAAGTAAGTTTATTTTGTGGTGAAACCTTTTGTATAATATTGAAAAATAGTTGTGTTCCTTGGAAGCTATTTCGGGTTTCTGAAATGATCATTTTTAATCATTCGCCTAGCAAAACAATTTACCAAGCACTGGAGGATAACGAACCATAAAGTTTAATTTGCCTTTTTTAATTGAGTTGTTAATTAGCACCCCTCCACCGTTGGAGACTCCCAACTTGCTTTTTTGTTTTGCTTCTGATCCGAGACATTTTAAAGAATCTAATCTATCATATTTCCTCTACCCAGGTACTTTCATGAATCACATCAATAGGTGATTATTTCCTAAATCTGTTGAAGCTTCAGCAGATGCATACAAATTTTGTCATTGGCAAATAATTAGATAGGGAATATAGAATGGTATTAAGTTGATAAGTTATCTGCCGTTTGTTGAATTCCTACTATGTGCCAAACACAGTTCTAAGTGCTTAACAAACATTACTTACTCTTCACAGCATTTTGAGGTACTATTACCTCCATTTCGTACACAAGTGAGCAGAGGGTCAGTTGTGCTAAACACTTTTTCCCCCCAAGGTCATCCAGCTTATCAGTACTGGAGTAAAGCTTCAGTCCCAGGCATTCTGTCTGATGGCCTCACAGGTCACCCTTTTAACCCTGTGCTGTATTCTCGAGATCCTTGAAGTCAAACAGACCTGCATTTGAATTTTCTTCTGTTGTTAATATTGAATGTTAAAATTAACCACATGCTATATTCAGAACCAATTTCATGGGTCTGTGACCTGGGCAGTCAAGGCCCCACACCCAGGAGGGCCCTGTACTTGCTCTAATGTTCTTCTGTTGCTGTCTTGACATTTTAAATAATTTTTGGAAAAGGAACCCCACACTCTCATCTTGTGCTGGGTCCTGCAAATTACATAGCTGGTTCTGACACTGTTGTTCTTTTAATATACATTCATTCTCTCTGCTTCTCATGATTTCTGTGGGTCCAAAGTCTGTGCATGGCTTAGCTGGGTCCTTTGTTTAGAGTTCAACAAGGCTGAAATAGAGATGTTGGTCAGGGCTGGGTTTCCATCTGGAGGCTTGATTGGGGAGCCAAGCTCCCTGCTTTGTGCTTGTGTGGTAGCATTCAATTCCTTGCAGCTGTAGACTTCATGGCATTTTATTTCTTCTAAACCAGCACAAGGAGGGAGAAGGACTGGAGCATGTCTTATAGCAAGGCAGAGTCTTATGTCAGGAAACGTAATTATAGGAATGGCATCCCATCACCTTACTGCATTTTATTGGTTAGAAGCAAGTTACAGGTCTTTTCCATTTTGAAGGGGAGGGATAATAAAAAGGTGTGAACACTAGGAGACAGAAATCATGGGGGACCACCTTGGATCTGTTTGCGACAATTATGATGTATTATTATGTGTACTTATTTAAAAAAAATTTTTTTTAACGTTTTTATTTTATTTTTGAGACAGAGCATGAGTGGGGGAGGGGCAGAGAGAGGGGGAGACACAGAATCTGAAGCAGGCTCCAGGCCCTGAGCTGTCAGCACAGAGCCCACGCGGGGCTCGAAGTCACAACCGTGAGATCATGACCTGAGCCGAAGTCGGACGCTTAACCGACCAAGCCACCCAGGCGCCCCTATGTGTACTTATTTTTATTGTTGTTGTCAGTGCAAGCAATTCTGTAGAACTTACTGTGTTCCTGACCCTGTTCTAAGTGCTTTTGCATGTTAACTCACTGACTTATACAGCTGTGCCCCAAGGTCCTGAGGACTGAGCCAAGGGTAAGCTCTCTCTGCCCTCTGGAATTAATAGTCCTCAGGGCATTGAAGCATGAGGCAACTCTTTTTATTTTTCTGAGGGATATGATCGTCTCAGGAAGTAGTTAAGTATAAATGATTAGAAACATGGAATCTAGTGCCCTACAGACCCAGGGAGATTCCCTGCTCTGTTGCTCTCTGGTTGTATGATCATGCCCAGGTGCCTCCTACGTTTCCTCATCAGGGGTGCTCCAGGAGGGCTTGGAGCCACGTGCACATGTTAAGGCTGCCTTGAAGTTAAGGTCCTTTACAACGTGGCAACGTGGCAATTCACACAGTTCAGCCAGAATAGGGTTATGCTTTTGTGTTTAAGATATTTTTATCCTACTGAATCCCAAGACCTCTCTTGTGTCAGGCTCTTCAAGGAATTTTATACAAAGAAACACACTGGGGCAACCCAAAAGGTACCCTGAAACTTGCCATCATTTATATAAACACTTCTTTCTCTGTTGTCTGGTTTTTCATTACGCAGATTAACTTGGTCACTCCACCTCTTTCCCCATCAGTCTCTTTCTTGCTCTCTTGGACTCTTTCTCATTGTCTTTTTTTTTTTTTTTTCCATTTCTTAAGATGCACCCATGTTTATTTCTCTTTCTCCCCCTGCCCCATTCTCTACTTTTATCCCACCAAATGTTATGTCAAGACCTCTCCCTTCTCAGGTGGAAGAAAGAAAAGGAAGGACAAAGGAGATAATGGAGTAGAATTCCATCATCCTTCTCTCCTTGCAGATGTGTCTGTGAGGCTCTTCAAGGACGATGTTGATGGGGGCGGAGGAAGCAAGGGCTCTCCCTAAGCTTCAGCTGGAAAACATGCAGAGTGCTTTGTGCTAATTTGTCTTCTGAAACAGTCTTCTGCTTCCACATTTTTCTTGTAATTATCCTGCATGTTTGGTAGGCATGCCACCGTAGCGTCCAGCATTTTGCTGCAGGAGAAAACCAATCTTACCCAGTCTTTATTCAGCTCCTGCCGCCTGGTGATTTGTGAAGTTCTACCCCCCTTCCATCAGAACTGCTTGCACATTCTCCTCAGAGCAGTGGGTGGCAGGAACATTCATTCATATTCTCAAACGTCCTCTGTCCATGTGATTGGTAGCAGTTCTTTGGTGACAGGTGCAATAATTAAGCATTAAAAAAAAAAATTATCCCCTTCCTTGTTTTGATCCCAGCTGTTTCCTGTCCTTCTACACTTTTTCTCTCTACATTATCCTGTTTCTTGCTAATATGGTCAATATGTTTCCTTCTACCGGTCCTTCCCTTTTGGCTTTTGAGCACCTCATCCTGTAAACAAGACATCTCAAGTGATGTTTTCTCCTCACTTTTGAAAAAGAGCTGTCTGTGGCTTGATTTCTTATCTCTGGCCCCCTGTTTACTCCACCCAACTCCCCCCCACCCCTCCACCCCTGCCCTTAATCTGACTGCCACACTTTCTGCCACACTGACAAGATGCTCTTGGAAGTCACCCGGGGCCCTGTGGTTGTCAGCACCTATTCTCAGCTCTTACTCTCCTTAGTCTGTCCACAGAGCAGATGGCGCTGACCACCCCAGCTCCTTGAGTCTCTGCCCTCTCATGCTCCTTGCCGAGCCTGGGTCTCTGTATCACTTGTGACCTCTTATTCATTCTCTGTCTCTCAGACATGGGCAAGCGCAGGCAGTCCTCTAGAATAGACTCCTGAATTCCTTACAAATTCCTTTACTTCTCCATTTTCATCAAGGATCCTGGCCAGTCACCATGGATAACACTTTAGGGGGCACCTCCTACCTGTCAGACCCTATCCTAAGGGCTTTTCACCGAGACTTTTCTCATCTCCAGAATGCCTTATGAGATAAAAAGAATATTGCTACTATTTTGCAGGAGAAAAACTGATACACAGAGTTTGTATTTCTTGATTTAAAATTTCTGGGCATAATCCTGACCTGTCTTAGAGTTTGTCTTCAAACTCGTGAACTTCTGGGTTCTCTCCTGGTGACACACAGTCAAAACCAAACTCACTTTCCTTTCTCCCCTACCTTTGCTCCTCCTCTGTGTCCCCTGGTTTTGTTTATTCACTGTATTATGTTTCATTTGTCACTTCAGCATTGTTTTCGGTGACTCCTGCCCTTTCCCCCCTCATCCTGTCGGCTGTTCAGCTATATACATTTCACTCCCAAATACCCTCCTTCCTTCCAGATTCCGCAATGTTCTTTACAGCCTTCTTTACTTCTCTTAAATTAATTTTATTTTTTCTCCATTACAGTAATTGTATGCTGATTCATTTGGCTAAAAAGATGAAAGAAAAGTTTTTTAAAATCCATAATCTGATCACCTGGAGTACAAAGGTTTTCGGGATGGTAGCATGTTGTACCCTTAAGCAGATAGGCTGAAGGCTTAATCTCAAGGACACCAGAATGTGATTGTATTCAGAGCTGGGGTCTTACAGAGGTAACCAACTTAAAATGAAGTCATTAGGGTGGGCCCTAGTCCAATACGACTGGGTGTCTTTGTTTATAAAAGGGTAATTTGGACACAGGCATGGCACATGGGGAGAATGCCATGAAGGATGAAGTTAATGCTGCTATTAGCCAAGGGATGTCGAAGATTGATATTAAACCATCAGAACGTAGGGCACAGGTTTGGGTCAGATTCTCCCTCACAGCCTCAGAAGGACCACCCCTGCTGATGCCTTGAGGTTCAAATCTAGCCACCAAGTTCTGAGAGGCAATAAATTTCTGTTGTTTGAGCCACGAGTTTGTGGGACTTTGTTAAGGCAGCCATGGAAAACCAATACCCTTTGAAACATACCTTTTCGTTCCTGGTCTTGCTCTCACTTCTTTGATCAATTGCTCCAAAACCTGCTTTTCTGTATAACTCTTTGTGTCAAAGCTTTATGGCTCCTTGTTGCTGCTGGAAAACACCCAGTGCCTTCGATAAACATCAGAAGCATTACAGGATCCCCCAGAAGATATGTGTCAGGAGGAAAATGACTTTGCCTTGCTTACTAGGGTGTCCCAGCAAAATGACAAGTGCCTGGAGCAGAGTAAGCAGTCACTTTTTGAAGGGGGGAATGAATGAATGAATGAATGAATGAGTGGGAGGGTAAATCATGAATCTGTTATCCTTCAGTAACCAGTGGCTTCATCTGGAAAGAAGCACTGCCTTTTCCCCAAATTGTGGTATCTTTTCCACTTCTTCCTCCTTGCTGATAACAGCTGATAGCTACCCATGGCCATCTCTCTTTGTTTTTAGATATGTGTCACTCAAGACCCAGCTCATTTTTCAGTGCTTCCTCAAATTTTCCAATATTTTCTAACCAGAACAAATCCTTCCCTCCCATGGCATTTTGAAAGCACTTTTTACTTTGATTATGTTACTTTATGCCAGGTTCTGAGTATGGTAACATTACTTTTACCTCTTGACACCTGGTAAGTATTTAATAAATATTTGTTAAGTGAGTATATTAATTTAAATGAGTATCTGGGATAACAGAGCTGAAATTAGCACCCTTAAGTCCCCCTCCCCCCTTATTTCTGTGTCTAGGCAACACTTTGTCCAAAGATTTCCCTCTTAAAATTTTTATTTACAAATGCTCTTCAGGACCTACATGTAAGAAAAAGAGCTGGCATTGAGTGCACTGAAAAGTTGAATTGCAGGTTGCCATGGAAACAGAGTTGAGAGTTGAGTTTTCTGTATACGAATGTTTTAATGAAAACATATTCCTAGCCTTTATAGATGGGATTGTGTACCAGAAGAGAAGTGCTTTATCTTAACATACTATTATGTTCATAAGTTAGATTGATGGTCCAAAGTATTATTTCATCGAATCACTATACATTATTGTGGTTTCCTTGCAGTAAATGATCCCAATGCTCACAAAAGGAAGGCTGTTCTTGTTTGTGGAAGAAAATGTCTCCATAGGCTAATTTTTTTCCTTTTGATATTGAGAAGTAGCCTTTTTACTTGAGCCAGAGGACACTTACCTTAAGTATCTGAAGTGATTCCATTTTTCTTTGAAATAATAATTGTCCCTAATCATGTATGCATTCTTGGTGCTACTGACAGTTATTAAATAATTGGGAAGATTTCATGATGGTGGTGGTGATAATGATGGTAGTGATGGGAGGCGTGTGAAATTTACTCCCAAACTCTTATGAAGCGGAGAGTGACCATGCACCACCCACTTTTGTTTTCTTCTAGTTTTAAGGTGAGTATTCCTGTAGTGTGGATCAAGGGGTTAGACTCTACAGATGATGGCTATTAGAATGCTATGCTGCAGGCATGCTGGAATTATAACTAGGCAATCATCAGTTGTATATGCAGTTTTCCGTTAAAGATAATTTATTAGGCACCTACCCAGAGATGGCCATGCTACTCATTGTTTATAGCAAACGTGAGGTACCATTTTGGTTGCCTCTTGAAGATCTCTTGTAATACAGAGATCCAACCCATCATTTTCCTCAAGTACCTTTTAATAGGAAACCTCCCAATAAACCTATTAAAAGCATAATGAAAACCTCATTCAGTCTTCTGTCTGGCTTCGGAGCTGTAAGTGCCTTCTAATTTGCACAAGATTGGAATAGCATTGAAGAATTACAGTAACTAAGTGAAACACTCATCGGATTTTCAATTTTCTGATAGCATCCCATGTAATTTCTTGTAATGCATTTGTAGCCAAGCGCGGTGACACATGTCAAGGCTCATGCTGGAGCTTCTGCCCACATCAGCGTTACATTGAGAAGCTTGGTGCTGTCACTGTTTCTCATGGGGAGAGGCCAATCGGTGCCTTTGTTTGGCCTTGATGGATATTCCATTATATACAGTCCCCTGAACAACACTCTCATAATTTCTACCAGCTCAGATAGATGTTTTCGATGCTTGACATTTGACTTCATGTATTTATTGGAGCACACTGTGAATAGTTCTTTTCGTGTGAGTGCTTGGCAGAACGTATGGTTTGTCCTTCTGTAGCTTGCAGTACCTGTTGAGTTTATTTCCTCATTGGGACGAAGGCTATATGCTTTGTATTCTGATAAATGAATTCCTTTTGGAGGAACCAAGAGAAGCAGAGGACATCGTGGCTATGAACCGCCAAGATAAGACTCTGAGTTTTCTTTAGCGTATTTCAGTGTTATTCTCGGTTCTTGTTTGCAAGCGAAAATAATCCATTCTCCCTCACAGAGAACCTATGTGTTCTTTTTCTAACCTTAAGCTGGGAGTCTCTTGTGCCTAATTCTTAGTGTTTTCATGGTTCATGACATATGTCAGTTGTTAAAAACCTCAAGCCAGTAACAGGATTAAAAATAGACTAATCACACTTGGCAAAGGAAAAAAAATGAGGTCAACCAGGATTTGAAATCTTCCAAATAATTAATGGTGTTGCTGCTCTTTGGCATATGGCCCTGACAAGACTGTCCTTCCTCCTATGGCAGGTATTTTGACTTATTTCTTACCTGAGTGAGGATGAATTTGAACTAAGTTTGCCACATTCTCTCTAGGCATCCCCTTTGTGACCAAAGGCATTTATTTGTGAGGTAGCAGGGTTGAGGTTAAAACGGTAGTCTAAAAGCCATATCACAGAGGCAAGCTAATTGGCTCACATGGGATGCAAGCTGTATTCTCACTGTGATGCTTAAAAAGGGAAGAACCACCTTTTTGACCCTTCATTTCACCCATATAACACACAAACATTTATGGAATTCTTATGGGGAACAAAGTCCTTAGTCGGGTGCTCTGTGAGAGGTGGTGATAGAAGCAGCCAGGAAATACTCATTTTAGTGTAGCAGGGACTTCCTGGGTGCTCAGAGCAAGATATGAATTGATGCTTCTCTTTAAGATGCCCTGAAAAAATATGACTCTCTTGACTTGTCTGGAAATCATTGAAAATAAGTAAAACTTAGACTCTGAACTTCTAGATCAGATTTTTGCAGCCTCAGCACTGTTGACATTTGGGGCCAGATTATTTGGTCAGGCGATGGTGACTATCCTGGGCACTGTAGGATGTTTAGCAGTACTAGATGCCAGCAGCCCCCCTCTCCAGTTAACGTAAAGTGCTTCCAGACACAGGCAAATGTCCCTGGGGAGGTAGGGACAACATTTCCAGTTGAGAGCCCTGGCTATAGATGACTTTCTGGTAGATACTCATGCTATCGCTTTTAGAGACAGTAGGCAATTGTTTTCTTGTCTATAAGATATAAAGTTCTTGGAATTATGCTGTGTGGAATAAGGATGCACGAATTTCTATAAGGGTAGACTTTTTGGTGTGTGAATTATATTTCAGTAAATCAGTTACTTAGAAAATTTGTAAGGTCATCTTTGCCATTGATTATGAATTTACTGAAACTTCTAAGTCTCCATATCCTACAGAAAGAGGTAACAGCATCTTCTGGATATTGTTTGAGCTCAAAGTGAGCTATGATTAGAGAAATTTGGGCAGTACAGCTATCAGTAACTAGTAGGTATTAAGAAATGTTGGATGCGGGTGCCTGGGTGGCTCAGTCGGTTGACTGTCCGACTTCAGCTTAGGTCATGATCTCATGGTTTGTGAGTTCGAGCTCCGTGTCGGCCTCTGTGCTGATGGCTCAGAGCCTGGAGCCTGCTTCAGATTCTGTGTCTCCCTCACTCTCTGCCCCTCCCCCATTCGTGCTCCGACTCTCCCTCTCAAAAATAAATAAACATTTTAAAAAATTTAAAAGAAAAGAAATGTCAGATGATTCTCAAGTGTGTCATTGGTCTGGCTGTTCACATGGTTTTCACAGTGTATCATCCTGAGCAATTGTCTTTGGGGCTCTCCCATCCTTCCTCCCAATAGCAGTCTATTAAAACCTTATTATTCCAGGTGTGGTCTATAGCCCAGCAGCAGCATTACCTGGGAGCTTGATAGAGGTGCAGAGAATCTGGCCCACCTCCAGTCAAAGTTGGAGAAGTACTTCCTTAAAGGGCCCTTTCCATCCATCTCCAACCATTACCTAGAAGGACTTCTTCCGACCCTCTCTCTTACTGGTTACTACTCTGCTTCCACTGATTGGCCTTTTGAAATTTTTTTTCACACTTTTCCTTGTTCACCATTCTACATTCCCACAAATATCGGACAGTTTTGCTTCCTTTGGTCCTACATCCCTGTCCTGTACAGTGATCTAATCCCGAACTTCCAGTCTGGGTTAGAATTTTGGACTCCCAGGACACAGTTCTGCAAAAACTGCTAGGTGAACCACACCCTGTAATTCTAGTTCATCTGAGGGTCAACACCAGAATGTCTCTTTATGTGTATCCATTTGTAGACACACATGTCCCTGTAGAATTTATGGTTCCCAACAATAGCTACCTCAGAAACACTTAGCAGTTAAAGCTTGACAGAGTGCATGCAAGAGATATTAGGATGAAGTGGTTCTCAAGATGGAATCAAGGTTTGGAAAAGTAGAAGGACAGAAAAGGGCATCATACATAGAGAGTGTTTCCTTCAACATGTTGTGTTAAACTCGGCAGCTATCCTCAGCCATTACATCCTAGAATCTTTCCCATATTTGTAAATGGCATCACCATCTACTTAGTTGCTGAACTGACAACCAAGGCATCATTATAGATTCCATCTTTCCCCTTCAGTCTGTCAGCAGACCCTGCCGCTTCCACCTTCAGAAGAACAATCTCAAATGCATCCATGACTAGTCATCTCTGTTGCTGCTAACCTTGTCTAGGTACTATCTCTCATGGTCTTCTGCAGTGGTCTCCTGAATTCGCCTGCCTGATGATGCCTGCTACCCCCAGACCCTTCTGTTAGCAGCAGCCAGAGTCTGATTTCTAAATTGCAGATCTGCTTGTGATATGCCCTTGCTTGCTATGCTTCCGTGTTCTCTCCAGTCTTCAAAGTCATTGAGCATGTTCAGCCTTAGAGTTTAGTGCTCTCCCTACCTTCTGTAACACTCATCCTCCAGATACTTGGATGGGTGGCTCATTTTTCTTTGAATATCAGACTCAAATCTCACCCCCTTAAAGCACAAATACCTATAAAATTACGGTGAGAGTACCCCTGCTTATAGTCCATGTGCCAAGCCTTTGAAATACCCTGCTCCCCAAGTGAAGAATTGAGCATTTCTGAAAGATACTGACATTGTAGAACTACAATGACCTGATGTTGGAATTGGACACGTGGCTGGGGAGAGCTGGAGATATCCAGAGAAAAGTTCATTTGCCATGCTTCGGTTTATCTAACAGAGAGAGAGATTGCCTATCAATTAAAACCACGAGGGTTGAGCTGGGATGTCATCCCTCGGGATTTGAAATAGTTTCATCTAATCTGGAGCAGTTTTAGAATTCAATAATGCAATCAGGTTTTAGTATTTTTCCCCCACGTAATGATTCATGTGCCATGAAATTTTTCATTAAAGAATTCCAAGGCTCACAAAGTAAGAAAAAGAAAGGGGGCCTCACACACCTCATTTGTTCAGCCATTTCGTGGAGTCCCCAAATGTAGATCATTGAAATGGAGCCTTGGAATTTTAAATCAAGTTTTACTTAGCAAATTTAATGAAATGCAAACAAATACTTAGCAGTTCTAAAGGGCATGAAGTCATTAAGGTTTCTCATTTTGTTAGGCGCTTTGGGGGCCTCCATAATTTTTGAAGTAAAATCAATTAAGTTCTGTGTGTGCATGAATGTGTGTGACTCATTGTGCAGTCTGTGGATAGATCATGTGGACTCTGGGCTTAAATTTCTGTTGCACCCTTTTCAGCTGTGTGTCCTTGGGCAAGTTACTTAACCTTATGTCATATGTAAAATGGGGATGCTCTAAGTTTTTCTGGAGCATGCAGTGTAATGCACAGGTCTCTGCGGTTAGAAGGGCCCATGCTTGGTTGAATGCTTGAAATCCTTAATAATTTTTGAATAATGGTGCCTGTGTTTTCATTCTGCATCCGGCCTACGAATTATGCAGCTGATCTTGATCTGATGAGATTATGTAAGTACAGTGCCTATCAGAGTCCCTTGAATGAGATTGGTACTAAATATGCATTACCTCTTTTCCTTACATGTTTGAATAACTGTATGTTTCTGCTCCCCTGGGTTAGGCAAAATTGAAAATGCTGATACTTTTCTAGTCTCGCTCTCTCTTGATTCTGTACGGCCACACCCCTAAGAGAAGCAGATTATCTTTCGATTACTTTTAAGACTGTAGAAAGATATTTAGTCCTCATACCCATTCTTTGGCAGTTCTGGGAGTATAGATAGTATTTTGAGGACTTTTATGGACTAACACCATGGTAAAATGCTTTGTGAAAACAGTTTGCCAGTTGTAAATTGCTTTGTAAATCAGTCATGATGATGTGCACTGAAAAAAAAAGTTATTGAATGTAAATGTGGTATCGATATGGGTAAGGGGATATATCAGAAACTTATGGGGTCATTGATATTTCAATACCATAGCTTCCCAAATATCACCATTCCTTCTGTCAGTTTACTCTCATCCCTGTGCACTGCGGGATGAGAGTGTTGGGATGTTTGATTATAAAAAACATGGGGCTCCTGGCTAACATAGGACATAGTAAGAAGTTAGTACCCTAGAGGTTGTAATTGAAGCTGATGGAACAGATGCTTGGGAGGAAGCATTGGGTGAGGTCAGACAGAGTTGGAAAGGGGATTTGGGGGAACATTTGTACCTGAGGTTCCTATCCTTTGCATTGACAGAGAATCCCCAGCAACTTGACACAGGTGGTTCTGATGGGAACCGTCTCACTTGGCATGAGAACCACTAGAGATCTCCCTTCAAAGGGCTGGCAAAGAGCCAGGAGAAAGGAGTTGAAGTTGAGAGAGTCTCAAGGCAGGCAGAGACATGCTGAGACAAGGAGGGTACCTGGAAAGTCCTTCCTTTCTCCTTTCCATTGAAAATAACAATAAGAAATTAGTGTCTGTACTGACTGTTTCTCTTCTCTCTTTGCTCTCTGAAATGACCCCAGTGGTTACTGCCTCTTTTTCACACCTCTTAAAGGTGTCTACCTTTAAGACCACCTCTAAGAGACATTGTACTTCTCTCTTTCTTTATTGAAGCTCTCTCTTTGTTCTACTTATTTGATTCGGGGCATAGCACACTCAAGGAAATTATCTTTTTTTGTAGTATTTATTATCTTTTTCTTCCCTCTCCACCCCTGGATTGTAAGGTGCGTGAGAACAGGGGGGTCTTTCTTGCCAGTCTTGTTTATGGTTCTATCCCTATGAGGGATAGATCCGTGCTTGGCACATAGTAAGCCTTCCAATATTTCTTGAATGAATAAGTGAGTCAGTTTTCCATGCCTGAGATTATTCTCCGCTGTGGGTTTCTGGTTGTCCAGACTTATGGCTGACTTATGTGCATTCTGACACAACTGTCTGATTTTCCCTTGGCCCCCACATCCATGCTGGGCCCCTTGGACTCTTTCTTCCATGGTGAATGTCTCTACTATTCTCTGGGTGGGTCCTTCTTACACATTCAGTGAGAAGAGTGTTCTGCATAATCTACAAATCCTACCAGAGTGTAAGGTATGGGGGCCAGGACTATGATTGGCTTTCTTGTTTATCAACACTCAATAAATATGCCAGAGAGGTTCTAACTTTGTGGTCAGGCTCTAAGAACACATAAACCATTTCTCTTCAGGAATCACATTGATATTTCACGACCTGTTTTTTGTGCAGTTCTCTGTCTTTGTGTGTTTAATAGATCACAGCCCAAATATCACATTTCTAATAGAACCCAATTTGTTTGTTAGAAGAAGGGGAGGTCTTAATAAGGTTATATAGGAGCTACTGTGAGCCAGGAAAAGCACAAAGTGGGGATATGATAGTGCAGAACAAATGTGTTTTCTGTGTCTCACTTCTTTCCTTGATAGTCTTGAGGAGTGAAGAGGAAAAATTAACAAGCATTTCCACCTTTTATGGTTCTGCGGCAGCTTTGCTGAAATGCATCCTGGAATCTATGAAGGGCATTAATAAGATGGTATGAGATGCTGCTTGCTTAAAAAGGGAAAATAAGCTTTAATTTAGATGACTGAATGGCCGGATGCTAATGAACCACTATTGCAAATGTGAATGGCCGTTTCTTGGGTTTCTGAACAATTTTCACACTTCCCAAGCGTTATTCAAATTTATAATATCCTTTATGGTTTTCCTTTATTGGCCGGGGTGGGGGGAGGAAAAAAAAAACATCCTGAAGACTTAGGTTTTCATCAGAGCTGATGGAATACACTAATAAAATCACATGTCATATTAAAATGTGAAATATATGGTCGTGTAATATTGTCTGAGTCGATCCAATGGAATAATATAATTGTTAGGGGCTTAGATTATTAATTTAGAAGGGCAGGAAGCTGAGAACAGCTTGGTTCTCTCTCTCTCTATTCCCCCAATGCCCTCATTTTCTCTCCTACTGCTCACTTGTGTGCTCGTGCGTGTGTGCTCTCTTTCTCTCTCTCTCTCTCCCTCCCTCCCTCCCTCCCTCTTCCACCCTCCCCTCTTTCTCTCTCCCTCTTTTTTACTAGCTGCTGTTTTCTTCATCCAAATATGCAAAGAAAAGTCTTAAGTGGCTGTTGAAACTCCCAGAGGCCTGTTTACTTCAAGGTGGAAGCCGGAAAGCTGCCATAATTCAGAAAGCAGCTTCTGGCATGAGATGAAAGTCAGATCAGCTCAAGTTTGGGTCAGAATTTAGAGGCCCCACTGGAGTGTTTATGCTTGTATCTGTAGTCCAGATAAGTTAGTGGAAGAAATTGTTCCCTGTGGCAGGTCATGAATCTAATTACCCTAGAAACATTACTACAGACGCTTGATTGAAAATTGCTAAGCAATGTATGCTGTCTGTGGTTTTCCCCACCTTCAAACCATGTGTGATCTATGGACAGCATCACCCACATGGGCCCACAGACTCATAACTCAAGGAGGGAGGCCATGTTTTCCCAGCTAAAATCAGACCCCCAAGATCCGTGTTGCTGAGCATTCATCCAAAAAAGTTCACCCTCTTAGACAAGAGAGAAAAAGAGGACTTTCCTGGGCAACAGGAGAGGAATATTGAAGATTCATGAGTTGACAAGGAAACAAAAAGAGGAGATGGCTGGCTTTAGGAACTAGTTCAGTGCTTCCCTCTTTGTAGGTTGGGTCTTTGTCTAGGCCTCTTTCCTGCTGTTAGGGGATTTGAATAGCTTTGTTAAGAAGGGCATAGTTATGTCTGGTTTGAGTATAGACTGGGTTCAAAATCAGGATAAGTCTATACCTTCTGGAAACCCCTATGGGCATAGTCTAGTGATTGACAGTGAGGGTTTTGAAGTCAGCTGTTCCTGGATCAAAGTCTCAAGCTCACCCTTCCTAAGTCTGTGACATTGCATGAGCTACTAATCTTTTTTTTGTAATTTTTTTTTACATATTTTTATTTATTTTTGAGAGAGAGAGAGAGCGAGGGTGGGGGAGAGAGAGAGGGAGACACAGAATCTGAAGCAGGCTCCAGGCTCTAAGCTGTCAGCATCGAGCCTGACATGGGGCTCGAACTCACAGACCGTGAGATCATGACCTGAGCTGAAGTCGGACGGTTAACCGACTGAGTCACGAGGCTCCCCAAGCTACTTATCTTTTAGCATCCATTTGCTCCACTTCAGATTGGGGCTGATGATGCTTACCTCATAAGGTTATTACAAAAGAAAATGGTACAAACAAGGTCATTTAAGTGATTCTTAGGATGACAATGGTAGTTCAAGGCATTACACACCAAATAAGCAATATAACTGTTGGGCAACCAAAGAGTATATAGGGCACTATACCTGAACAAGTTAGATAGTGACTCTATTATGGTATGGCTAGATTATTTTTCACTGTGAGGCCGTTGATGGAAAATAGCAAGAAGTGGAGTGGAAGCCAGTGATGATGAAGATGAGAAACCTATCAAAATAGGCTAGTCCTCCCGGACCATGGCTCTCTGTCGCCCCGGGATGAAATCTGCTAGTAATGTTGGAGTTGGAAGGAAAAGGAGGATATAGGTGCCAAAGAGGAAATGTGATACAGTGTTGAGCAAAGAAAATATTACTCAAATCATCTTTTAGGAATTAGGAATATATGGAAAGTAAATTTCTTTGTCATTAGTTACGTGACCATGGACCCTACCCCAGTGTTAAATGGTTGCCTGTTCATTTGAAAATAAGTAGAGTGGGGTGAGTCTTGCCCAGTGGCTATTTTAGACAGTAAGATCTGCCTTTGTCCCTCTTGGGTGTCCAGGAGACAAGCTATAGGAAACTAGGGCATAGAATGGTGATTTCCTATTAAAACAAAAGACGATATTGCAATTCAGGGCCAAAGGTTTTGGAGTTTGGACTATTGAGGAATTGATCACAGCAGTCTGGCCCCCAAATTTAGAAACAGAGTGAGATGAGAAGGACCATCTGCTGAGTGAATGTAGACCTTGGAACATACAGCATGTGCTTTATGATCCAGAAGGTGGATGTTCCCCCTGTTCATGTAAACCACTTCAAGGACTTGGTAGTAGGTGAAGGAGCTTTTAACCTCCAGGTTACTGGTTAAGAAAGGTCCCTTGTTGGTAGTGACTAGAAGGCATTGCCACCTGCCAGCTGCTCAGTGGCCTATATGAAATGACATAGAGGTCTCCAAGCAAACCATAATGGGCAGGTGTTTCTATCTGACCAACTGTAACTCCCTGTACAATGACCCAGACTCAGACCCAGTGAAGTGGTCCTCCTGGAGTCTGACTGGAAAAGGACAGCTGGTATAGAGTGGAGGCATACTTGTGGGAATCAGCAATGCCAACCTTTCTTTCGAACTCACCAGTTGAAAAAAAATCTACTTTGTTTTTCACTTGCAGAGACTTTTTAATTATTGCTCTTGCTGAGCATTTCAAGATGATATTAGCAACTGACATTTGAAATTCATTCTATGCCAGGCACTCTGATAAGTGCTTCACCTGCGTGGTGTCATTTTATCATCCCAACTACCCTTAAGAGACTGACACTTTTCCCTATTTCACAAAGTAGGAGGTGAACGCTGATCAAAATGAAGGGCTTTGCCTGAGGGCACAGAAGTAGTAATCCAAGTAGGATTCAAGCCCAGCTCTTTGTTTATCTAGGGTTCATGCTCATTCCATTATGTTATCTAATTTGCTAACATATCATTAATAGTCAACAGTCTGTTATGTTATGCCCCTGAAGAAATATGTTACTCCTTGGGACACATGAACTAATGTGGGAGTGTTCAGACCTTGTAGGTGAACTACCCAGCAGTTACCCTCACCAACACCCTGGCTAATGGAACAGGATTTTGTTAAAAGATTGGGAAGCTGTGTGTTTCATAGGAATCTTTGCTAACCTCAGGAAGGGAATTGATGGTTAGATTTTGACCAATTATAGAGCATTTCCCTGCTAGAAATTTGATGTGGTAGACACATCAAATTTGAAATCATAGAAATTTGATGTGGTAGACATATCTTGGCCAAGGGATATGAGCATTTCTGCAGGGGGATGCCCGTGGGACAGTCCCTTGATCTTAGAAGAGATAGGCAGAAGAAAATGCTTATTTTTTGACTCTTGATGTGGTTGTGTGGCAAGGTATTGTGCCCTTCAAGTAACTGTAAGAAAAGCTAGCCAAATAAACTGTAGATGTGCCAAGGGGGTATGGAGGAATGAGCGAGAACTGCCCTGTTGCTGCCAGTTACCTGTCTAACCAGGGTTGCCCTACCTCCTTACATCTCAGTCTGTTTGATAATAGATGTACTTATTTATAAACCCATTTGGGGACTCTTCTGTTACTTGCAACTGAACATTCTTGCTGAAATGGGCAGTCTGTATAGTAGATGATTTTTTTGTGTCCCCTGTGAAGTGTACAAGGAATGACATAAACCTTACAGGGGATGATCCACTTCCAGGGTTCACAGTAAGTGAGTTGCCAAGTTAGATCCAAAAAGTAGGTCCCCTACTTCTCTGGCCATAGGATTGCCAGATAAAATACAGGATGTCCAGGGGCCTGGGTGGCTCAGTCAGTTAAACATCCAACCCTTCATTTCTGCTCAGGTTATGATCTCATGGTTTATGAGATATGATCTCACGTTTCATGAGATTGAGCCCTGCATCAGGCTCTGCACTGACAACGTGGAGCCTGCTTGGGATTCTCTCTCTCTCCCTCTCTCTCTGTCCCTCCCCACTCTCTCTGTCTCTCTCTCTCAAAATAAACTCAAAAAAATACAGAATGTTCAGTTACATTTAAATTTCGGATAGACAGTGAATAACTTTTCTTCATTACTAGTATGCCCCAAAGATTACGTGGAATATACTTACATTAGTAATTTTTGTTTTTTATCTGAAATTCAAATTTAGCTCGGTATTTTGTATTTTTATTTGCTAACTCTGGCAATTTTATTTGGCCGGAATTGTATGCATTGTACCATTTGTCCTTTGTCTTTGTGGACTCTCATTTGAAAATATCAGATACCCAGCTTCAACTGATGTAAGTCAGGGAGGTAATTTATAGGCTGAAACAAGTCTGCTTTCTCTTGTGTTCTGTTTGTTGCCAAGTGGGTTTTGCCATGTGGTGACAAAGGTGGTCACCAGCAACTTCAGACTCACAGTTGATCATCTTTGCAAGCCCCAGTGAAAAGAAAGCTCCCTTTCCCAATGTCTCACAAGAAAGCACGAAGGTTAGAGCACAGTGGATGCAATTAAGTATCAATTCCTAGACTAATCACCATGAAGACAAGATGGGATGTATTGACTGGCTAGACCTGGTCATGTGACCACTTTGAAGGCACAAGTTGACATCACAGTAAGCAGTATCCAAACCAGGTGGAAACTAGGAAGGTTGGTTCCTTAAAATAAAACTTAGAAGGAAAATGGGATAGATTTTGGATAACCAACAGTAATATTCACCCTAGTCAGTAGGCATCAGACAAAATGCTGGTCTAAAAGAAGCGACCATCTGGGTGGGGCCTGGCCCTTTCTGAGTCAATATTTTGCTGAAAGTGGACGGATTGAACTAGAGACTGAATTACAGGTAATGTTCCTCAATGCAATCAGATGATTGTGAGTAAGCCTGTTTAGTTCTGTCTCAGAAGTTCAATGAGGTTCAGTTTGTTAGTCAATAGTGGCAGTAATAATGGTGGCTCATACCAGTCTCCACATGCCTGTGAGGTTTCTTTTGATTTTCAGTCATAAAGAATCTCATTTGATTTTTATATAAAACCAAAAATTGAATTTTATTGGGATGCTTATACATGATTACCTTTCATAGAAACTTATTGTCATTTCAGCACTAGTGTTCTAGCAAATGGAGTGGGTTTTTTTTTTTAACTTCAAGTTGCTAGTTTCATTAAACAAATATTTATAGAGTAGTTCCTATGATTTAGGCATTGTGGGGGAGAAAGAAATCAGATATAAGTTCCTGTCTTGAGGTGCTAACTTGAAAACATTTGGCAGTGTGTTGCATAAGTTAAAGTCCAGTTTTCTGTATTTAAATATTATGTTCTCTATTACTATTAAACAGCTATGGAAAAGTGAGGTGGTGGTTGAGAACTTGAATTCTAAGATAATTAATTTAGGAATCTATGAAAAGTTAAGCTGGTTATCTAGCCATTTATGCTTATGTCATTTCTGTCATAAGCTTTCATGGGGACAGGCTTCTCACCTTTCAGTTCCTGCACTGATTGTAATCTTACTTTTACTATGGTGATTCTTTGAGGACTGTTGTGTCTACCACTAGATTCTAAGCTCCTGAAGGCAGAAACCACTCTATTCCCATGCCCCGTACAGTATCTGCCATGTATCAAGTACGCACTAAGCGCTTATTGAATGAATGAAGGGTCCTCTCCTCTCCTGCTTTTTCACTTTGTCCATGAGCTTTCCTGGATCTCATACAGTTGATGAAATGTCATGTTAATATCAAAAACTAAGTATAATAAAGGTACCCTTAATCTCAATTTTTAGCAGTTCTAGAGAGCTCTCTTGTTAAGGTTGCATCCTATATTTCCTTATAAATTTGGCAGGGATGTGATTTGGTTCCACCTGTTGCTCACACAAACAAAAGAGACAAATAGAAGCCTGACACAATGTGGCAATAGAAAGGAAAATTGCTCCTTCAGAGTGCCAAGTAGAGGATATTAGGCATTGAATCAATATCTCCTCAGGCCTGTGCCATTCTCTTCTCTCATCAGTCTTAAGGTGCCATAATAACTGGGGAGTAGTGGTCGGGTGCTTAAAAACAGAACCTGAGACTGGCTTAAGCCTCTCCTCTACCACAGGTCAATAGAATGACCTTGGGATTGTTCTTACTCTCATTGAAAATGCTCATGTCTCAGTTGTGCCACTGGTTGAGAACTCAGCCTTGATTCTGGACTTACTTTCATCTACCACACCTAGTCTCACCTGAGCTCTCCCTCTAAATGTCACGTCCACCCACTCTTCTGCTTCTCCACAGCCACCATCCTGGGACAAACACCCCATCCTTGGATCATTCCTAATAGATCATCACAGCTGGACTCTTACACCTGTATTCTCCCATATCTAGCCAGAGCAATGCTGTATGTATTGCTCAACTGGTATAAGTCAATTACATCATCAGTTAAGTCAAGTCAGTCAAGTCATGGATCAAATCACACATCTTGCCCCAGTGGTTTTACAATACGGTTAGAACAAAACGCGATGTCCTTGGCCTGGTCTGCAAGGCTCTTTATAACCTGCTTCCTGATACCACTCGGGTCACATTTCCTACTGTTTTATAAGTCAGGCTTGTCCCTATCTTAGAACTTGGGGCATGCTGGTCCCTTTCTGGGATACTGTGCACCTGACCGTCTGAAGATCAGTCTCCTCATCCCATGAGTGTTTCAATCTCAAGTGTCACATCCCTAGGGAGACTTTCCCTGACCACGTGGTGTACAGGACAATGTGCACACCCTGTTGTGTTAATATTACTAGGACATTTACTCCTTGTTTATTTGTGTTTTCTCTCTCCTCCTTCTGGAACGTCAGCTGCGTAAGAGCAGAGCCTTGTCTAACTTTATTTTGCAGCCTTGCCTCTTGATCAGGCCTTAATAAGTAATTTTTTAAAAAATGAATAAGTGGTCACAGTCCATCAGTTCTCTTACTATCTACTCCACTGGCCTGGGTAGTTGATTAATGAACTATCCCACACAAGTTGAGAAGGGATTGTGCACTGCAGGGAAAACCTCGTAGAAGTTAGCATCCAAGTCAAAATATAAACACTCATCAAAAATATGTCTGGAAGGGAATTGAGTGTCATCTGTTTCACTCCACAGCCACTTTCAGATGACAAATGCCCAACATCATTTAGGATAGTAGGGTGCCTTTGAAAAAGTTGGAGCTGATTGCTTCCATCATGCCCAGGAAGTCATTGTCCTGTATGCATTCCTGGCTTACATTTGGAGAAACCAAGCTTCTAGCTTCAGTCTGTCCATGATTGAAATTGCCAGGCTTCATGTTACTATTACCAACAGATATTTTTCCTTTATGAATCATCGAGCCAGCCCCCCTAATCACTGGGAACAAACTTTGAGTAGGTTGAACCAAATTAGGTGTCAGAGTACTTGCTTTCTAGCCAAATAAGCTTTTGGAAACTGGGAGAGCTGCAAAGCGCTGTCAGTCCTTCACAACCATCTAATTGTGTTCTTCTTTGAAAGTCTGACTTTTTTTCTTAGCTATTAACCAGCATTAGCTGCAAAAGCATTACACAAAAGAAAACTCCCTCATTATGAGTGTCAGAATCAAACAATGAAGATTTCCAAAGAACAGAATTTGTATGTTAGACAGGAAGTACATGGGTGTGCTCATAGCTTAATATTTAAGTGCCTGGTGCACCTTTAAGAAGTGCTAATTCCTTTCTGCATGACTAAGGAAATGCAGGGCAGTGACACATGAATCACTCCCCACAATAGGTATACAAAAGACAAGGGTTCCAGGAGGTTGTTTCTCTTTCTTCTCCAAGAACAATGGTAGCAATGTTTCCAAAGAAAGATAAATTTGGGGTAAATGCAGCACCCAAATAAAGTTCTTAGGGTTATACATCATGGGACGTTTGGAAACACGGAGAGGAGAATGGGTGTACAATGCACTTTTGAGTGCATTGGAATTAATTAGGAATTACCCTTTGGACCTGTGTCCAACTGAACTGGAAGGAAAGGTTGCTGTGCAAGTGGATGCCCATAGTGGAAGCCATCCTGCCTAGAATGAGAATTTCTGGAAGTGATGAGAGAGTGGGAACACGCCAAGGGGGCTCTGTTGAGAAGACCAATTCAGTCTTTTGAAAATTGCTTTGGGGAAGCGATAGGACCATTCACCATGAGATACTTGTCAAGGCACTTAGGGTTTTTTGAGAAATGTTCTAAACAAATTTTGGTAGTATGTTACATTTCATTTAGGCATTTCATTATGCATGAAGGAGTCCTGTTTGAGCATGAACAGAAGGGGAAGGTCATTGTTGTTGTAACCCTTGATTATACTAAATACCTTAGCACTAAAAGGGTTTTAGGGCTTGAAAATAAGATAAATCAAAGGGGGTCCGCCTTTGCCCCCCACCCCTGCTGCTGCCCTGCTCTTAGTTGAATCGGTATGTTAATTTTTACTGGCGGTGAGGTCTTCATGTAAGCATTGAATGTTCTCTAAGCTTGAGACGTATCTCGATATTTTAGCCTTAAGACTGGAAAGACTTTATTGGTTATTAATTATTTTCTTTGCAAATGTTTCAGTAGAGCATAGTTTTAAAGTAAATGACCACTGGTATGGAAAAATGCCAGGTCCATCTGACATTTTAACCTAAATCTGCAGTGTTTATGAGTTGATGGGTACCTACTGCAATATTTTTACCTAAGCCTTGATTAAATATAATACACTTAGGGAGGGGGAGCAAGTATAAGAGAAGTGCCAATTTAGGGAGGAATGAGAGGCATAGTTCCTGCCTGCCAAACATTACCTGCTTTATTGTGTTTTAAATTCTGTGACTAAAGGTTCTGTGATATTAATTATCATCCAAAGACTATAAGCTCCAGAGAAGATTGTTTATTGTGATATTTTGTCTATGCATTCAAAACCTGGCAGATGCTTACACTTATGTATCTTGGTTGTTAATGCCAGTTACTAGATTTCCTTCATTCATATCACAAGTCTGTTAATTCTATAAATAAGTTAGAGTTTTAAAAATTATCTCTTTATGTGGTGGGATTGTTTCCCGCATATCTCTTTTTATTCTGGGGATATTACATTTCTAAAATTTATACGTTAGGTAGAAGTGACATTTTTCACAACATTCCTTTTTGTATTTTCCTATTAAAATGTTTTAATTGCATATAAACACACTCAGTGGAGCTCATGATAAGAAAACTGTTGTATTTGAATTGCCTAGTTTCATATAATGCTAAATACCATCTAAAAATCAGAGTTTTATAAAGTTGACTCTTTTTATTAAAAGATCTTAAGTAAAATTTTGGGGGAAAAGTATGCAATTAACTAAATGGTTCTAAATATGCAGAGGATTACAGTATGATTTGTGTGTATATTTAATTAATAATATATATTATTTTTGCCATAACTGAAAATGGGGCTTCTGATTATTTGGGTTACAACCACAGAGTTGTCACTTACAGATTAGCTACCATCTGAGATAAATCGATGAAATGTCTAGGCCTGGTTTCTTCAGTTTTTGTATTGTGATAATAGTAATGTTAGTCCCCACCTAATAAGGCTATAGTTGGCATGGTATCTGCAGTTTCAGGTAGTGGGTCACTGTACTCTGGAAACAGATGGTCCTCCTTCTGAGGTTAGAAAGTCAGTTGTAGCCTGACACTGTGTCACAACGCCTTTGTCATTCACTTCACCTCATCACATAGGCATTTTATGATCTCACATCATCACAGGAAGAAGGGTGATGTTTTGAGATAGAGACAACATTTACATAACTTTCTTATGAGAGTATATTGTTAAAATTGTTCTATTTTATTACTAGTTATTGTTCATCTCTGATTATACCTAATTTATGAATTAAACTTTATAACAGGTACATATATATGGGGAAAAACATAGTATATATACAGAAAAACATAGTACATATAGAGTTTAGTATTATCCATACTTTTCGGCATCCACTGGGGGGGGGGGGGGTCTTTGAACATATCCCCCCATGCATCAGTGGGTGGCTACTGTAATCTTAAGATAAAATAAGACAATGAATGTAAAGGGCTGCATTAGGGACTTGAGATATAGTAAGTGTTCAATAAATGATAGCTCATGATTATTGTTTCCATATTTATTTATTGGTAGAAAATATTAATCTTCTGAACCACGTTTATAACTGCAAAACAGGAACAATCACGCAGTCCTGTTCTCCATGTGGCAGGTGCTACAGGGTTTATTATACAAAGATAGCAAAAACCAAAAAGGAAATGGTACTTAAAGGAAGTAGCTATTTGCAGAAGTCTATCTCAGGAAGAATTCAAATTTGAGAATTCCAAACCCAGTGAAGATAACAAGTCTGCCCTCTGGTGGATGTTAATTTCAACGAGTTACAATTTTCTCAGCTAGACTAGAGTTTCACCCTCCCTAAAATGCTGTAGTTGTGTGGCTGGAACAAGGGCTTTGCCTGCTTCTTTTGAATTCTGATAAATATGCTGGTGAACATATAAACGCATAACATGCATGAGGAAATGAAATGTTTTATGGCTACAGAGAAACGCTGTCTTCCTTCTTGTTCAACCCCGTCAGGACTCAGCAATTGCTAAGGGTTATTTACAAGAACTCTGAGCTGTCTGATCACTCAGCTGTGGAAGGTAAATGAGATTTTTAAGGTGTAGGGAAGAGGAGAGACCAATGGTGAAGTGGGACAATGCATGAGAAAAAGGCAGATGTCAAACTCACAAACTGGAATTTCTGGGACACTGCCACTACCGACTTGATCTGACAGGACGGGGTGTTCAATGTTTCTTCTATGGCACGAGTGCACACCCCCCTCCCCCACAGCCACATGGTAGAGTGGAAATTATTCCTGCAGTTTTTGTGGTGTAGTCTTTTATCTTCCTGTTGGTACTGGTTTTTAAAAAAAATAAATGAGATTCTTGTCTTCCACGGCTTCAGGTTCTCAAAGTAGAAAACATCGTAGTTGGCAATTCAGTGAAGTACCTGACCTTGAAATATGGCACCTGCCTACTGCTTGAGACACCTCCACCTCATGGCCCTTCCCCTCCTGCTGAACTTGACTATGTGCTTCAGGACTCTTTAGGGTCCAAGTGACAGGACCTAACTCAAACAAATCATATAGGGAGCCTGGGTTGTCTCACCTACGGGGAAGTTCCATTGGTACATGTAGCTTTAGGTGATCAGATTTAGGGACTCAAATAACATCAGGGTGTCTGTCTTTACCTCTTCCCATCACTCATTTCTGATTTCCTCACTCATTTTTCTATTTTGCTTTCATTCTCACATAGGCGTTTTTTCATGTGGTGACCAGGATGACCCTGGAAGTCTAAACTTCCGACTTCATCAGTGTCTTTGTTTTCAGGAAAAGAAGACACATCACTTTGGGTATCCTGTCCGTCTCTGAGCAAGGGAGACATCTTTCTGCATGTATCCCATAGCTGATCTTAAGACTGATTACTACTTTGGCTAGGGGTAGGCTACTCTGAACAGTCATATACCCAAACCTGTGTTTTAGGAGGTAGGGTCAGATGTTGGAGGAGGAGCAAACAGATAGCCTGTTTGCTAAAGACTAGTGGAATTCTGTTACTAAAAGAAGTGTTGGATAGGAAAAGCCAAAGCCTAATGGTCAGTGTCCCTAGTATTGTGCTTTTGCTGTCTCTCTCTGCTTGTTTATAGCTGTTCTTTGATGACCTTCCTTACCTCCCTAGAATGTGCCCTTCCAGGTGTCAAGTGTAGCTCAAACTGTACTTCCTCTGTAGACCTTTTCTACCAGCCTGTTCTACTTCCTTCCCATTTTAAGTCTATAACATTCACCTATACTTCTCATTTGGCTTTTTTTTTTTTTTAAGCGTGAAGGGTAGCTGTTCTTGCCCTTATTGTTATTTCCAATATTATTACAGCCTTTTGACACTTATTTGTACATTCGTGTTTAGTATTTAAATGTTGCCTTGCCTTTTGTTTTGGGATCTGACCAACTTTTAGATGTGTATTTTCTCTAGCAGAGGCAACTCTGTCTCAGGATCTCATGAGATGGGAATTTTGGGGTATCAAAAGACAGCGCCTATTTAAAGATTTCCTGTCCTTTTGTCTTAAGTGCAGTGCCTAAAGTGTAGCTTTGGCTCTTGATGGAACTGTTGTCAGCAATCCGCCTGAGGTGGGTCTCATCAATCATGGGTTCAATACCAGGGCTTCAAGGTGGGCATTGCTCCCTTTGGGATTGGGGAAAAGATGTAGGGGTGCCCCATACCTTGAAGCTGAGGCTTTGGGTGCTCAGTCAAACCAATGATCTAGAAAGGGCTCAAGGTGGGGAAGTTGCCCTTTTTTTCCCCCCTCTCCATTGAGGCTGAGGTTATGGGTCTAGGTGAAGGTCAGGTACAAACTCCACCCATGGCAAAATCCAATTATAAACTCTAGCCTTAGTGAAATGCCATTAGAGCTTGGATTTGCTTTATTTGGGATGCAAACTGACAGTTTTGCCTGTGATGTATTCAGGAAGACATATCTATTAAAGATAGCCTAACAATGGGGGCACACTCAGATTTGCATTTTAATTCATTTTCCCTCAGTGCTGATATGCAGCTTATCTTTCAAGAACAGGCTCCCATCAACCCTGATATAAGTTGCTTAAGAATAATGCTCATAATCTATTAGTTTAATCTGTTCACATGAGAAGGGGAAGAAAATTCATTGCATGACGCAGAAGGTTTCAAGACTCATTTGGATTTGTTTCTTCCTCCCCCCCCCCCATCCTGAAGATTTCCCATAACAATTCTTCCCAATTTTTTGTTTATTTTTCCCCTTCCCACTAAAGTATTAACAGCTAAGGGAAGAGGTCAGGTCTTCTGCTTAGGCTCAGACAGGCTTGAGTCCAAAAGTCTGCCTCTCATACGTAGTGGCTACATGCCATTAACTTAAGCCCAGTTTCATTGTCTGTAACAAGTGTATAACAATATAACCTTGAAAATGGGGTTTGATCATTACAGATTATGGGTAAAAATTGCCCATCAGAGGACCTGTCACATAATAATCCAATACTTTTATCATTTTGGGGACTAATATCTACTGATATCTTTTTGTCTTTCTGATACTTGCAACTCTGTATGTTGTTTCTCTCACACTCTGTCACTCTTGGGGAAAAGAGGAGTCCTTTCTTTGCAGAGTTTATTAAATATTGTTCAGAGAGGTGTTTAACAGGAGTGTCTTGGCTCCTGTTGCTTGGCATGCTGCATTTTCACTAGCTCTTTCACTCATCTTTTCAACTCCCTCCCCCACAGATTCTCTCTGGGGTCAGATGACCTTGATGTTTTTAGTACAGGAAAGATGGCTGGGCATCTGTGGACGCTAGGGAGCAAGACCTGGATGAAGGGATAGAAAACAGAAGAGGCTGGGAGTGTCTGCAGCATGCTGCAGTACGGACTGAGAGCACTGGAGAAGGTCTGGTGATGTCGTAACGGACCTTGTATAAACCATACTCATCATTTTATTCAGCTACATTCTGATATCGAGGAAAATGGAGATGAGGGATGGCTCCAGGCAGATTAGCAATACCAAAGAGACCATTGATCCTGGGCCATGGTCATAGGAAAATGTGATAATTGAGGCTGATCTTTATAGGATGGTTAGGGTGATGGATGAAATTTGAATGTGAGGGTTGAACTTGACAAATGTGGAAGACTGCATGAATAGACCACTAACTACTAACATGCCTTTGTATCATTGTGGTGAACGATGAGAAGGTGGAGAGAGTGGATTTCAGAGTTTGAAGTCTCACACATGAGAGTTTGGAGGGGTTATGTCAGCAGGTGGCTAAGATGGAGTGAAAAACTCCTAAAACCCATGTGTGAGACTAGGGTATCAGGAAGGATATCATCATGGAGTTGAAGCCCATGAAATGATGAGAGAGACCTTGAGACTGGTGCCAAAATCCTTTGTTTGCCATTTGCTTGTTTCTTGTTTTTCCCTGACTTCCTGTCTAGTATAAGCCCGGAGAGAACCAGGGCATGTCTGCCCCAGTGCCTATTCCAGTGCATAGTGTGCCATAAATCTACAATAAATAGCTGCTCAGTGAAGACTTACTAAAGTCACCAAGGCTTTTTCTTCTCTTAGCCCCTTGCATGCGTTCCTGTGCATAGTAGGTATGAAATGAACATTTGGTGATTGCTTTATATATGTTAGAGGAAAATTAAAAAAAAATAATAAATAAAATAAAATAATAAATGCCCTTAGGATGCTGTTAACCATGATGTGGAGCTACTGAGGTGCTCTCTCTCACTCTCTCTCTCTCTCTCTCTCTATATATATATATATGTATGTTCAGTAGGTTAAAAAGGGGCTATTCTCTATATTCTTTTATAACCACTGGGATTACACACATTGTGGACACTTCCCATGTTAATAAATCAATCTGTAACGTTCATTCCAAGCCTTTATAGTCCAGCTACACCACAATATATTTAAAGCATCTCCTATTTGGGGGCATTTGGGTTGATTCTAATTCTTTGCTACCCTAGTGGTTTAAGACTTTATTTAGAGACTTGCCTCAATTATAACCTTGTGCCAAATCGAAAAGAATGGTTTGGCAAGGCAGTAGCTATTAGGTCAGAGTTAGAAAAAAACATTGCTGACTTTTGGGTGGGATATTTTGTCAATTGGCTTGTTTGACCACCAGTTACATTTGGAGTGCTTCTGGAAATGTCTGCCATAAAACATAATGCTTGCAGCTCAGGAGCAAGGGTAAGAAGGGTGCCTTGATTTTAGAAAGTCTCGCCTGGTCTAAAGCATAAATTAACTGTGGAAATTCTGGAAAAGTGACCTTTGGAATAGTAGAGGAGCTGCATGAGTTTTAGGATGACAAGTAAAAATGAGAACCAAAGCAGGGATTGGTGGGTAATTTGACCATCTTCGTTGTTGGTAAAGGGTGTCACACTGTGTTGTGAATGAACTAGTTTGAAAATAAGGCTTTAGAGCCCATGAGCAAAGTGACCTTTATAGCCATGTATAGGGAGAGTGACCCCTGCAACGTCCTCATCTTCTCCATCGCTTCCGTGGGAAGGAAGGAGAAGAAAGGATGAGTAACGGAAGCAGAGGAAGGTGAGTTCTGAGGTCAGACCCCTGTTCCATCTCCCGTTTCACTGGTGTGAGCAAACTCAGGTGTCTGGAATGCAGAATCACAATTTCACATCTTCCCTGTCTGACAAACAACAACAACAAAACCCATTGTGATAGCACCTGGGTTCCCCCAACTTTGTTTTCTCTGTTAAGGAGGCCATTGTTATTAATTGTAAACTCAGTCAATCCTCCTAAGCTTGTTTGGTGTTCTTTACAATCAGGATAATATTATTGATAGGATATTTCACTAGAATGCAAGCTCTGTGAGAACAGGGTGGTTTTGTAAAATGTTGTAGTCACCGTTTATCACTGCTGTAACAGATTACTACAAACCTGGTTGCTAAGACAACATGAACATACTCTCTTACGGTTCTCTAGATCAGAAATCCAACCTGGGTCTCACTGAGTGAACACCAGGTGTCTGCAAGGTTGCTCTCCCGTCTGTGAGCCCTGGGGGAGAATCTATTTCTTGCCTTTTCCAGATTCTAGAAACCTCCCACATTCCTTGGCTTGTGGCTCCTCCTTCCATCTTCAAAACCAGGGACATAACACCTCTGTGTGCCTTTTTTTCACTAGTCAGTCTCCCTCCTACCACAGCTGGGAAATGTTCTTTGCTTTTAAGAACCCTTGCTCTTACACCGTATCCACCTGGATAAGGTAGGATGCTCTTCCTATTGGGAAGGCTTACCTTAACCACAGGTGCTGAGTCCATTTTGAATAAGTGAGGTAAGGTATTCAGATCCCAGAGGTTATAATGTGGACATTGTTGGGAGGGGGACACGTTATTCTGTCTACCGTAACTGCCAATACTTAGAAAAGTGCCTGACACAAAGTAAACTCTCAAATATTTGTCAAAGGAATGAATTGTGAATATTTAAAGATCAAGTGTCTTTAAAGTGCATAGCAGGATACCTAACACATGGATGAGACCTTGGTTAGTGCTGTGCATTTTTGACAGTCACACTCTAGCTCTCAAGGGGAAAGAAACTAAAAACAATAACAACAACGACAAACACGAAGAGCCCTCTTTCCCTGCTCACCAGTGAATATTCTTTCTGCATGCTTCTTCCTTGGCTGCCTAGATTTAGTGTTCCTTCTGGAGGAGAAAGAGGCAGAGTTATTTTAGTTGTATACAGTGGATTCATACTAGCCTTCATATGTGAGCCTGTTTTTTTTTTTTTAATTAATTGTGTGCCTGACGAAACTTCTGCTTTATTTTGAGTCCTTCACCTTCCGCTGAGTGATTCACAGTGATCCCCAAACCCTAGGGAAACTTGAAAAACCATGTAGATTCTTGACTTGCAGCTTTGGGCTCCCAAGATCCTGTCTTTTTTTTTTTTTTTTTAAATTCACTTGAGCCCATCAACCTGTAGTTGAGGACATCATGACAATGTTATGTTATAATGTGGACATTGTTGGGGGGGCCACATTATTCTGTCTACCATAACTGACAAGGTTCTGGAATGTTCTGGAATGTTCTGGTTTAGCATCCATGAGTTGGCATCATCTTGTTGATGCTTTGCCTGGATTCTTTCAATTTGCTGATTTGTTGTTTGAGACGGAGTGGCAGAGGGGAATGAAGGATCAATACCCCAGAGTTGCCACTGTTGTCCCCTATCTGAAAACAAAGTGTGTCCTGTGTTAAGAATACAAAACTTACTGTCAGCTGTAAGAACACCGGCATTGGAGGTCTGATCTGACACTTCATTTTCTTTAAGAAATTATTTGCAATGTCAGCACCTAGGTCTCATGGCAGATGAGTATGTGACCTAAGGTTTTGTGCCTTTTTTGCATCCTTTTGGTTGAAAGTTCAGACCTATGGGCCAAACTCAGAGCCTCTGTGAGCCAATCTAAGGATGTCTTTGAGAATAGCTGGGTGATAATCAATCCATTTTCCAGTAGTCAAGTGATTAAAAGGAAGGCTCTAAGCCAGATGGCCAGGGGTAAAATCTTGCATCCAGCATTTACAAGTTGTGTGACCTTGGGCAAGCAATTTAACTTGTCTGTTCCTCAGTTTCTTTCATCATAATGTAGTCATACAAACCGTGACTATCTAATGGTGTGGTTGTAAAGTTTAAATGAGTTAATACCATATGAGCACCCGGGACTATGCCTGTTCTACAAAGTAAATGCTTGACAAAGGTTAGTATAATTCCATGACTACTACCAATATGCATAGGAATAAGTAAATAGTCATAGCACACTATGAAAAGTGTGCAGGGTAGCCATTGAGGTAAGAAAAAAAGATCATCTCTTCTGAATAAATATTTTCCATAATATGTCCCTAGGAACACATTGTCTGCAAAAGATGTTAATAGGAGTTCTGAGTTACAGGGTACCACAGTCGTAAATATTTGGGAAACTTCTCCTCTTGGAGATTTATGATACACATTAGTATTTTAACATTATAGGTTCTGCTGGAGCCTGGAGTAGAGAAAAGTAATTTGACTTTGTTTAATCCAGTTTGTCCCAAATGTGTGAGCACAGAACCCTTGCTGGAGGTGGGTTTGTGTGTGTTTGTTGGTGGAGGGTGGGAAGCTGGTGGTGAAGGCAGTGGTTATTGCTGTATTTTCATTGTTCATAAAACCTATTAATCCCTCTAGGAAATAGTGTTTCCTCTCTAGGGCACACTTTGGGGTGGTACTGACATTTAATGTGGATGTGGGGATCTGATTAAAGTACAGATTTGATTCTGTAGGTCTGGGGTGTGGCCTGTGATTCTGCCTTTCTAGCAAGTTCCCTGGGGCTGCTCCTGCTGGTTTGCAGGCTGCACACAGATTAGCAAAGCTTTCTGAAGCACTCCTTTGGTGACAAGAAAAGGACACCTGGGGACCATCAGGAATTTTCACGGTTATGTAACAGGGGCAGAGGACAGCCTCATGTAGAGGCTTGCAACCTGGACTGCACATTAGAATTACATGGGATAATTTGGGAAAGAAAACTCCACCTCCAGAAATTCAGATTTTACAGGTTGGGAGAGAGGATCCCAGGCATTGGTGTGTTTTTTTTGTTTTTGTTTTTGTTTTGTTTTTTCATAAGGTTCCCAAGTGAGTCTGATGAACAGCCAGGGTGGGAAACTGCTGGGTTAGCAGGAGGGTCTTATTTCTGGAGTCAAAGAGCCCTGTTCTGAATCTCAGCTTCAAATTAGCAGGTAAACTCTTAGTGCCTTAGTTCAATTCTACATGCCTCCATTTCCCCATTTGTAAAAGGGGTCAATAATGGTGTGTAGCCTCAGAGAGTTTCTGCAAGGATTAAATGATATGTTAGTGAACTAAAAGCATTGTTTCTAACACATGGTAAGAGCTCGATAAATGTTAGCTATAATGACAATTATTGTAATCATTATTATTGTTATTTGGAAACAGAGATTCTTAGGTCATTTTCTTTCTTTTTAAATCTGACCGAGATATTGCACTGGTTACAAGCTAAAACCAGATAAACATACATTTACTTTTCTTAATAAATGGAGAATAGTGTTAAGGGCACATTTATGGGAAAGTCCATTTTCAGCCTAGGCTGCCCCCAACAAGCTTTCATTTAGGCTGTGATCTCTGTGAGAATAGGCAACCAACTGATTTGTTTACTGTGTTATCGTCAGTGCTGTTGTTTGCATTCAGTATATGATGATAACTATTCCTAGTGGAGATATGTCAACTTCTGTCTGCACCCATTGGTTTATTTTAGTGGCTGAATCCATATTTTGCATTATTTACTCTTGTAATTTTATCTAGTGTTGGTTTCTTTCTTAATTATAGAACTAGACAACCGAGTCTTGTTTCTTATTTTTTCTGAAATCAGCTGTGCTCCCTGCTCTTTCCCACTTTTCCACTCATAAAGCTTCTACAATTAAGTAGCTTTTTATTTTTCTGCCCAGTCTTGGTTCCTTCTCCCCTTACCCAACTTCCTCCTCCCACTGTGGTGTGTGATCATTATGAGTTTACTTATGTAATACCCAGCTGTCACTTTAATTGATCTCTTTCACATTGGAGTATGGGTTTGTGATTTGGGGAACAGAAGATGTGGTCTGTATGTTTTTTTTAAGATTTTATTTTGTATTTATTTATTTAAAAAAATCTTTTTAAACGTTTATTTATTTTTGAGAGACAGAGTGCCAGTGGGGGAGGGGCAGAGAGAGAGGGAGACAGAGACTCTGAAGCATGATCTAGGCTCTGAGCTGTCAGCACACAGCCTGATGAGGGGCTTGAACCCACAAATGGTGAAATCATGACCTCAGCTTAAGTCAACCGACTGAGCCACTTAGGCACCCCAAAGATTTTATTTTTAAATAATCTCTACACCCAGCATGGGGCTCGAATTCATGAGTCTGAGATCAAGAGTCACATGCTCCTCTGAACCAGCCAGGCTCCTTGTGGTCTGTGTGTTTTTATCTTCTTATAAAATCATGTGAGTAGAAGTGTTTAATAATTTTCATATCATTCCATAACAAACATATGTATACTGTATTCCAGTTCAATAGCTGTCTTATAAATAATGTAGGGAAGTAGATTTCTATCCTAGTTTTCCTTCTGGGAAAGGTGGAAAACAGGACTTGTTCCCCTCACTGCCATCCCAATAAGATATAAAGATGCTCGAGAGAACATTTGTGAAAGAACTTGACAGATGCCCTTGGAGAGAAAACATTACTTTGTTCACTGGTGTTTTGAATCTCATGAGAGTTTGAATTACGAATGAGTACATCCAAGCACATAATCGGTTAAAGACACTTTCAGACTCATTGTGGACACTGCTCACAGGCAGAATTGATTATGCAACTCCGATTGCTAGAGCATGGGGATATCAGACCACAGATACATCCATCTGATTCAGGAAGGACTTGAAATCACTCCTCATTTCCAGGGCTCAAAAAAAAGTAGAGCTTTTTCACATTTACCTGAAGATGGAGCCATTTAACATTTTGGATACTTTACGATTTTAAAATTAATAACTTTGAATTGACTTTGTTTTGTGACAGTAATGTTCTAGGATCTTGTTTTTCCTTTACAGATGATGATCATTTCCTAACAAACAAAAAGAAGCGTACTACAAATATTTGGTTATGGTCATGGGAATCTGGGCACCAGCCTGTGACCTTGCCCATATTTACAGAGGTCATTTTTTTGCTTACCTTTTGTTTCCCTTATCTATGGATCCGGAAGTTAAGTATTTTAGAATTTTCCAAATACGTTTCAAATTCCTATCATTGATGGCTGGATGCAAATGAAAGCATATTTTAAAAGCAATGTAAAGGAAAGAATGTGTTTATTTCAGGTGCCCTTGTATTGACCACAAAGTTTGCTTTGAATGTGGAATCTTCTAGTCAGAAGGAGCTGAGGGGACATCTAATCTTCCTTCTCCTATAGTCCCTTAAGACTTTTATTTCTATACTTTTGTTAGTTATCATGGCTGGATTAAAATATCTGTGATTGATTATATAACTCCCGGACCTCACCTTAAGTGATCTCTTTAGCAATGCAGTAGATCTAGACTTAGATCCAGATTTAGTAAAGTAGATCTAGATTGGCGTTTTCTGTCATTAAGGAGCCCCCAGTTCTCCTAGCTGAACGTCTTCAAATGAAGAAGATAAACCTACACCAAATTAGGAATCACATTATTTCACTCAGAACATCAATTGCCCATATTAGGAAGGAATAAAAAAATGTAGATGTACTGTACCAGGAATCCATCTAAAGATCATGGGTTGGGCTTGGGTGAGATACCATGATATGCAGATAAGAACAACGCTGAACGGGTAGCAGTCTTACTACAAAAAGGGTGCAAGTGGATAAATATCTAGGAACCCAGATACAGCAGGTACCTTGAAAGCAACTGTTGGACGACTCATGGATATATTAGAGAAGTGGGGATTGCATGGTGGTTGCTTTCTCCCTTATCTGTCCAGGACTGAGGTTCCCAGACTCTGATTGTGATGCAGGCATTTTCTTGAGAACAGGTGCTTCTTGTAGTGGCACTTCCACATTACTTTCTAGGAGGCCGGATCCCAAGTCCATTCCCCATGTCACCTGTGCCCATAGCTGGGGCCATTTGACCTTTTCAAAGGTAGGGTTCATTTTGTGAAGGACCAGTTGTGACCCTTAGGAGGAGTATAAGTGCTGGAGACCGCATGCTGGAATCCTCTGATGCCTTGGACTTGGGCCATATTTTAGGAGCTGAGTGCCCCCATCTACCTTCATCTCATACTCTGGAACCCTGCCTTAGAGGCATAGAGGCTGTGGTGTGGTGTGGTGTGGTGTGGTGTGGTGTGGTGTGGTGTGGTGTGGTGTGGTGTACCCACTAATGTGCTAGTCCTACAGTCACTGTGACAACTACAGCCAGTGACTACCACCACTGCCACAACTGTGATTCCTACTGCTACTTCTCCTTCTCCTCGTCTTCCCCCACTTTCTCGTATTATTAATTATTATCATTATTATTATTATTATTAAATATCTATTGCTGTGAAGCAAATTTACCCAAAACTTAATGAATCAAAAGCAGAAACATTTATTATTGTTCATAGCTTCTGTGGTTAGGAATGAGAGAGCCACAGAATTGGGTTTTACTGTTTTTTATGATCCCAGCTGTGTCTTTTTTGTACATGCCCTTTATAAAGGTACTTCCATTCCTAGACTGTTGAGTTTTTCTAATCATGATAGGATCTTGGGTTTTGTCAAAATCTTTTTTGCATTTGTTGAGATGATCATGTCGTGTTGTCTTTCATTCTATTATTGTCACATATTACATTGACAGATTTTCATATGTCATGGTTGACAATTCTTTTTATGTGTTGCTAGATTTGGTTTGCTAGTATCTTCTTGAGATTTTTTTGCATCTATATTTATAATGAATATTATAAACATCTTTTGGTATCTGGTTTTGATGTCAGGGTAATATTGATCTCACTAAATGAGTTGGGATGTATTAGCTCCTCTTCCATTCTTTTTGAAGAGATTTGTAAGTGTTGTTAATTCTTTGAAATTTTGGTAAAATTCACCAGCAAAGCCATCTGGTCCTGGGTTTTTTCTTTGTGGGAAGTTCTTTGCTCACTAATTCAATTTCTGTACTCGGTAGAAGTCTGTTCAGATGTTCTATTTATTGATTTTTGTAGTTTGTATCTTTCTAGGAATTATTTCATTTTAGCCAGGTTGTCTGCTTTTTTAAAAAAATATGCTATTTTGCATACTATTCCTATAGCCCCTTTTATTTTATTCCTATTCAGATTTTCTGTTTTGGATTCATCATTTGGATACTTTGATTCTTTTTCTTTGTTTTAATTTTTATTTTGAGAGAGGGGGAGTGGGGAAAGGGGCAGAGGGAGAGAGAGAGGGAAAGGGAGAGGGAGAGGGAGAGGGAGGGAGGGAGGGAGGGAGGGAGGGAGGGAGGGAGAGAGAGAGAGAGAGAGAGAGAGAGAGAGAGAGAGAGAGAGAGAGAATCTTAAGCAGGCTTCATACTTTGCATGGAGCCAGACCCCATGACTCTGAGATCATGACCTGAGCTGAAATCAAGAGTCAGATGCTCAACTGACTGAGCCACCCGGGCAGCCCTAGATACTTTGATTCTTAATGCGTTTTTTCCCCTTAAGTTCTTTGAGCATACGTATAATGATGTTTTGAAGTCTTTTTCTGCTATATCCAGCATCTGGTGACACTCAGAAATTGTATCTGTTGACTGCTTTTTCCCTGACTGTTGGTCACAATTTCTAATTTTTTACATGTGTCATAATTTTTTTTGGGGGGGGGGAAAGCAGATATTTAGATAACAGTGTAGCAATTCTGGATTCTGGTGTTCCCCAGATAGGAATTGTTGTTGCTGGTTTTGTTGTTTGTTTCTTTGTTTATAAACTTGGCTGCTCTAAACTGGTGCAGCCTGTTTCCCCTGTGGTATGTGGTCACTGATGTCTTTGTTTGGTTTTTGTTTTTGTTGTTGATATTGTTGTGATGATTTTGTTTTAAACCTTCCTTTCCAAGGGCTTTTTCTCCATTGTCTCTGTAGCTTAACGGCCAACTAAAAATTGAACTAAGGCTGTGTTTAAACACCTGAATCAGTAAGAAGGTTACTGTTCTCTGTTGATGGGTCTGTGTAGGAAAGTGTATCAAGTATTTAGAGCATTTGCAAGTCTTCCCAAATATTTACATTCTGCTGGGCCCTTTTACATTGCCTTTTTATCTGCACACCACCTCAGGATTCATCAGGAATATATGGATAGCTTGGGCCTTCTCCAGTCTCCACTGAACCTGTACACAGTCTCAATTTGGAATCTTCTTGCCCCAACCACAACCTCAGCCCATTTTATGCCATTGGCTTTACCCAGTTTTCCACCACTGAGACTATTACTTTTACCATTGCTGCTGCTGGATTTAGTCACTGTTCTCCACTTCAAATCACGTGAGTACTGCCAGTATTCACATCCCGCCCCAAACAGACAGAGACTTCATGGCAACTAGGGATGGGAGCAGCCCCATCTAGAACACCAAAGATTCCCATCGTTATTACCTGAAGCCCAGTAGTTTTTCAGGTAAATACTTCTCAGATTGTTGGATGTCTTTGGTTAATTTTTAGAGTGTTGACATATTGTTTTGTGGTGGTTTTTGGTCAGTTTTGTCTAGTTTTACAGTTACTTTTTTGGAGAAAGGATTTGCTGGCTTCCTCACTGAGAACCACAGCTGGTAGTTCTGACTATTTTAACATGTGTTTGTATCCTGTCATCCAGCAAAGGGCACAGCGCACTGGAAAATCTTGTTTAAAAATATTAATTATAGTTTGTGACTGCATTTATTCCTGTGAGAAAGACAAATCCCTACATATTGATGTTAGAGGTCTCATTTGGGACCATTTGACATCTTCCTCAAAGTTTTCCCAGTATGATGGTATTAGGAGATGGGGCCTTTATAATGCAGGTGGAGCTCTCATGAATGGGATTAGTTTTCTTATGGAAGAGACCTGAGAAAACTCCTGTGACCTTTTCTACCATGTGAGGTCACAGTGAGAAGAGGGCCATCAGTAGGGAAGCAGGTTCTTACCAGGCATGCTGGTCTGCTGGTGCCATGATCTTGGACTACTCAGTGTCCAGAACTGTGAGAAATAAATTTCTGGTGTTAAGTTCCTCAGTTTATGTTACTTTTGTTATAGCAGCCTAGAAGGACTAAGACAGTAGGCAATACTAGCTATATGTAATCAACCCACACCAATCTTGAGGTGTCATTAAGATTTATGTCTTGCTCTCATTGTGGTCTGATGAGAATTTGGTTTATCCCTGGGTCTAGGCTTCTTCTAGCTGTGACTCGATCATCTGAAAATATTTTTGGCTCAAATTTCATGGATAAGGAGAGAGAACTTGGGAATTATGTGGAATATTTCCTGGAAGTGCTTTATACCATTTCTGACCATATTGGATTGGCTAGAGCCATCACACAGTCCTGTTAGGATGCCTGTTAGGAGCCTGGAAAATGTGGTCTTCCCATGTGCCTAGGAAGAGTATGAAAACATGTGATGAATGCAGAGGGTTGCCTTTTCCACTCTTGCTCTTTGGAGATCCTATCACATTACCATCTTTGTTCTGTAGAGAAGAAAACTGGGCCACAGGGATGGTGAATAAATTGCCCAAGGTGTGTTCTTTTAAGTAAGTTATTGTAAGATTAGAGACTGGGAAGAGTATTTATTAGCTTCTTATCCAGTGTTGGTCTTGTTTTCCTCAACTTTACTCTTCTACTTTGACAAAGCATCATTTTTAATCGACATAGATTGAAATGTAGCACAGTAATTTTAGAAAAAGTATAAAGGCCTGCTTATAATTCCACTAACCACTTATGATTATTTTCAATGTATACATGTTCTCTTTATGGATGTATGTTTACATGTTCAAATGGTAATATGCATTTATTTTTTATTCTGTTTTTCAATATATAAACATTCTTAAGTCTACCTTCTGATTATTTTGATTTCTGCATAACATTGTACTGAATTGATGTAATATTTACTCAGCCATTCCTCCTATTACCAAATATATATAAGTTGTTTCAACTCATTTTAATCTGTATACCTCAGTGTGATTTAACTATTACTTTAAAATAATATTTATTATAACAAAGGCTAATTAAGTTGGGTATTCTGACCACCTATTGACATATAGGAAAGCTTATAGTTAAACAGTATAGACTTTAGTTATTTCTTTTCTGCTTCTACTGAAACATGTGAATATAGTGAAGCCCTGTTTTTATATAATTCTTTTTTAATGGAAATATTTAACTTGTGAAAAATGAATTCTAAAAAAGATATGAAAGAACCTCTTAATATGGTATTAGCCATGTAACATAGTATTAGCCATATAACATAGTATTTCATTAACATTTTTTTAAGTTTGTTTCTCTTCAGAGTGAGTGAGTGAGCACATGTGTGACTGGGGGAGGGACAGAGAGAGAGAGAGAGAGAGAGAGAGAGAGAGAGAGGCAGAGAGAGAATCCCAAGCAGGCTCCACACTGCAGAGCCTGACTCAAGGCTTGAACTCATGAACAGTGAAACCATGACCTGAGCTAAAACCAAGAATTGTATCCTCAACCAACTGAGCCACCCAGGTGCCCCTCACTGAAATCTCTTTATATGAATTTATTAGTGAGGGATAGAGGAAGAAAGGAAACCTGGAAATGTCAGGTTGTAGCTTTTATTTCACCAACAAATATTGTTGAGCATTCATTAGATTCCTGGCAATCTTTTAGAAACTGAAGATACATCATGAAAAGCAAAAACAAAGTTCTTTTTTCAAGAAACTTATGGCATACTAGGAATGGAGAGGGTGTGGGGAACACAGACTTACAAAATGACATATAAGGTCATTGCAATGAAGAAAAACAAAACCAGGTAAGGGGAACAGGACAAGATAGACTGAGAGGGACTCTATTTAATACAGGGTTGTGTGTCTAGGAATGTATCTCTGAGATGTGATACTTGAGTAGAAACCTGGAAGTAGTGAGAAAGAATCCCACATGGGTATCTGGGAGGGGGACAAGAAAAAAGGAACAGCCAGTGCAAAGACACTTGGGTGGACATTGTCTGTTATATTCATATATTCATAGCACAGAGGCTGGTATGGCTGGAATGGGGCAATGAGAGAAACACAAGAATGGTGCTCTGACATCGGAGAGTTAGTGGGGGACTAGACCATGTAGAGCTTTGAAGATCACAGTATGAACCTAGGGTTTTGCTTTGAGCAAAGCAGGAAGCTATTGGAGGATGTTGAGCAGAGGGGCACATGCCTTGATGCACACTTGAAAGGAATTCTCCAGCTTTGGGGTGGAGAATACACGTGGAGCATGGTGAAAGTGGGAAGTTCAACATGGGGGCTAGGGAGCATTATTATAATCATCCAGGTGAGAGAAGACTGGTTGGTAGCAATGCAGGTGTGAGAAATGGCCAGATTTTGCATCTATTTGAAAAGCAGATACAGCATGTGGGATGTGCAAAAGAGAAAGGAGTTAGCAGTTTCTACAGGGATTTTTTCCTGAGCATTTTGAAAATGGAAGCACTATTTATTTCCAAGATGGATTGTAAGAGGACCAGGTTTTCAGGGAGGGGGAGAGAGTAGGAGAGAGAATGAGTTGAAGAAGGGGGAGGAAATGGGAATTCATGTTTGGACTTAGCATGAGACGCTGATTGGATTTCCAAGGAGAGATGTCAAGGATACAGTTGAAGGATAAGGAAGAGGTTTGGCATGGAGATACAAATATAAGACTCATCTTATAGATGGTATTTGATGCCTTTAGACAGGACAAGATCACACCCATCACCATGTGCACATGTCATAATATATGCAACATTAAAAAAATATCTATCTCTGTGACTCCACTTCCCCTCCATCTGCCACCCTATTTCTCTGATCTCCTTTGCACAAAACTCCAAAATAAAATGTGTCTATATTTGCTATCATTTTTTTTTCTCCTTCTATTCTGTCTTGAATTCATTCCAATGAGGCTTCCCTCCTGCCTAGCTTCTGGGTGATCTTCTCCTGTCACAAGGCATTCAATACTCACAATAAGCTGATTATCTCCATTTTACAACGAAGACACTGAAGTTCAGAGAAGTTGAGGCCACTTGAGTATTCAATAGCAGAACTCAAACTCAAGCCTTGCTTTACCATTGGTAGCCTTCCTGTTTCCTAGTTCTCCACCAAATAGTAAAGTGTTCGTAAATGGGGGCTTGGAAGAGCAGCGTGATTGCCAATTTATACAAAACATGTTACAAATTCCTCATAATTATCTAAATAGAATACAATATCTCACCTCAATAAATGTATGGGTTTTATTTTTCATGTCTCCTTTTTATAAGACATAAAACTTAAAGACAGACTGTGGACCTGATGCAGTATATTATTTTAAAGCGTTGTAATTTCATAGAAATCAGGTAATCTTTTAAAAACATATAATACTGGCATGATTGGCGAACGTGAGTGCAGGGGGCGCAGGAGGAAGAGGAGGTTTGGGTCTTCTTTACTTGACATCCTCAAGAATGGGGAAGATACCTGCCTTTCAGAGAAGGGTAACAGGATGTGTTATCTCTCTCACAACTATGAACAGGCAGCCCCACATCTTCTTTCTGACCTAAATAGCTGTGACTTGAAGTTGATCTCGTATTGCTCTGGCATTATTATTTCTGTGTGCTCTTGGCTATTTGTTCCTTGCAATGCAAGGAGGAGGATCTCCCAGGGGGCTTGAAAAATATTTGTTCTGAAATGATCGTGTCTTTAGATGCACTATAGACAGGACAGAATAATGCCTTAGAAACCAAATCTGGTGAAATGCTTCTAATTGTTTATCAGCTCATCATGGCAGGTCTAAAATCTACTCCTTTATAGATTAATTCATTCAAAACTACATTGAGTGGTGAATCACGATCAGAATATGATGTTAGGGGATAACTTATTGACACAAGGGAATATAGACCAAACTTAAAGAAAGAGAGGGTATGAATTGTCAGAAATCTAGAGTCAGTGGCTTTTATGTGCAGAGGCATGGATGGGAGAACAAAGATATTGTCCGTTAGAGGCTGCAAAGTTACTTACTTGGTTAAATGGAAGACCACCTAAAGAGGTACTGAAAACAGATAGGATTATGGTGGAGGGTGTGAGCAGAGGATTTTGAGGTCAGGTATCGGAACTGGAGCTTGTCTCTAGCTTCATGTTGAAAGCAAAGAAACGGAGTGATGAGGCTTGTTGTAGACCATGTCACAGGCTACATTTGGATGGGTTATGGGTCAGTGTGAGGAGAGACGGAAGTCAGGAAGCATGATATAAGCCACCATAGTGATGGTTGTGTCTGGAGATGATGCTTACCTGGTCAAGAGAAGATGCGTAGTGAACATGGCACTGTGGTGATGATGGGGGATGAAAGGGAATAGGTCAGTCTTCTGAGTGCTTGATCTTAGGTTACAGCACAATACCCCAAATGAATGTGTGGTAGCGCTGGGGCGCAGGAGGCCCTGAGTTGAGGAAATCTAGTCTTTACTCCAATACTGAAATTATTAACAATTCAGGCTGGTCGTTGGTTGTTTTTGCAACTTTACATCCTTCTTTACTAAGTAACACAAGCGAATTGTATTGACTTAATATCCATTTGGCATGTTTTTCAGCATCAGTTTTTGTGGACCAGGTAGAAGGGATGCCATGGTGCACCAGAGAGACCTTTTATGTTAGATTCACAATTAAAAAGCTATTCTTGGGGCACCTGGATGGCTCAGTTGGTTAAGTGTCTTTATCTCAGGTCATGATCTCATAGTTAGTGAGTTCAAGCCCTGTGTTGGGCTCTCCACTCTCAGCACAGAGCCTGGAGCCCGCTGCAGATCCTCTGTCCCCCTCTCTCTCTGTCCCTCCCCACTCATGTACTCACATTCTCGCTCGGTCTCTCTCCCACTCTGTAAAAAATAAGCAAACATTAAAAAAAAGGTATTCTCAGGCTTTGCCCTGAATGTCTGGATGGGGGAAACCTAGGATGCTATAGGGCTACCTATAGGAGATCAAGGAAAGCCTTCTGCCTTCCTAAGGAAGTAACTCTCAATGGGAGTGGGAGTTTTCATGGAGAGAAGAGTTGGTTTAGGCAGTGTGAGGAGGAAGGAAGAGTAGAACAGTGGAGTAGGCTAAGGTGCTGGCCTTAGCAAATGGAGACACCGGACAAAGGCCAGTATGGGTGTGAAAGGGGTGTAGGCATAGAAGATAAAGGCGGCACTTACACCATATCATCCACCGTCTAAATGGTGGGAACTCTTGGAATAACTGTCAACAAAGGGATAACTTGATCCCACATGCATTTATAAGATTCCTCTGCTGTGTTGTGGAAAACAGATTGGAGGAGACCAAAATGTACCAGTTAGGAGCTGTTTACAGGAATCCAGGCTATGAGAGCACAGGTGATACCAGTGGAAACTGAGAGAGTAGATGGGTTTAATTCATATTTAGGAAATAAAATATACCTTGCTTGGTGACTTCTGTGGGTATGATGGCCAAGTGGGCAGCAGTGGAAAGGGGGATGGAGAGGGGAAGTCTAGATAATGCGAATAAAAGTTTGGCACATGGAAGTCACCTTCCCTCTTGGGATCTGTTACTTCTTAGAATGTTACTAATGGTAAGGGTTTTGTGTGTGTGTGTTGAATCTGAACTATTCTATTTATGCCATAAAAAATCTTTCAACACTTATGTGCTTATAACATACATACATATATACATATATATGTTTGTATTTATACCTATATCACACGCGCGCGCGCGCACACACACACACACACACACACACACACACCCTCTGGAATGAAGTACACCAAAACATTAGCGGTGGTTATCTCAAGGATGCAGACTGTGGGTGATTTATTTTTTGTGCTTCCCTCTATTTGTCTAATTTTCTACCATGAGAAAAAAGTTTTTCCTCCCTAAGACCAAGACACAATTAAAGGTTTGAGGAGAAATGTGTGTATCTGCCACTATTGATTTTGTTTTAACAAAAAAAGATGGCTAAACACAAAATACAGTCTTTATAAACCTGGCTGGCAATTCCTTCCCTGATGTTATTGTCTATTTCAGACAAAGAAAAGAGGTGTATGATCCCAAAAACCTTCAGCTGTGAGGAAAACAAAATAAAGATCAATATATTTTGTCCCTGCTTATATTTTCTGCTAACTCCTTGTTTCCCGGCTACCAGAATGCTATCAACTTCAGTAACTAATTTACAAACTATAAAGCTGTGAACAAAGAAATCTTGGAGGTAATGAGACTTCCCTGGATGAAGTAGAGGAAAAGTGTATGTAAGGGGCATAGTATTGTGGTATACCTGCATTGTTCTTATCTTTAAATGCAAATCAAAATGATGCAGATTTTCTTAATACTGAGACTTCATGCACAGACAGTTCACTTTTCTTTTTTTGTTAAATATATAAAATTCATATTGCCAAAATATTACTGGGCCAAAAGAGCAATTTGATTTCTTTTACTAAGGGATGTGGGATAAAAGAGATTGAGAGGAAATTTGGTGAACCAAAACCAAATGAGACCCCAAGCACAATGCAAAACAAAGCTAGTCAATTCTGAAACATTTCACCATGTTTATTTATCTAACCCACCATGGACCTTGGCACATATTCTAAAAGTCTTCCGTGTTCTGTGTTTTCGATGACCTCCAAAAACTACCTGCGACATTCTATACCACGGAATGGTTCCATTTTCCATCTGTTGTCATGCAATTGTTTTGTTTACCAGCAGCTGTCAGATGGGTGTTATAATGAATGCTTTCATAGCAAATGTTATGAAACCAAATATAACATGCATTCGGGATGAAGCTGATAGCACAGGTGGATACACAGTGCCTACAAAGAGACTGGAAATGGGCTTTCTCGTCTGCATCAGGAAACCATGCATTGAAAAGTGTCTCATGTGCTGGTTCACAAGTGCCTAATTCTGCCAACTCAAAATAAACTTCTCGGTTGTTCATGCAGAATTGCCCACTCCATCAGTCGCAGAGAACTCTTGGGTTGCTCAGAGTAATTATGACTTAGCTTTTTCAGAAGCATTATGTTCATCTGTTAGCTAGGTATGCTCATATGTTCACATGCAAACAAATCACTTTTTACATGTGCTATAATGCATATGCTCAGGCCCCTGCATCTGCTTGTTCTGGCCCCAAGAGTCTGCTGTGGGGCTCAGGAACGTGAACATTTAATAATCGTCTCCTCACTGTTCTGTGACAAGACCACACTTGGAGGAATCCTTGCCTCAGCATGAGTTTTTCTCTGCTCTTTCTGCATTGTTTGTTTATTTTTGAATTGCCCACAGGGAATGTACAGTTAGCAACACTCAGTTCTGTCAACTGCTTCCAAACTCTCCCTGCTCTCCTCACTAGCAGAAAGGTGCATTTGGGCTACGAGGCAGAGGGATTAGGCAAGCTGAAAGGCGGGTAGTGGTTCTGGTGGTTCTTCTGACCTTCACCCAGGACTCTGGAGCCATCAGTCTACCTGCACCCACCACTCCTGCTGAAGGCTTGGGAGTGGCCTATGTGTCTGAGCCCTCAGAAACGCAGGGATGGGGCTGTCCTTCATGCTCCAGTTACTGGGGACGTTGTAAGCTGTGACCTAGCACCAGTAGACATGGAGCTACAAAGCATGGTGTATTGCATTTTTAAAAAAAGACTTTTTAAAAATTTTAATAGTAATCTCTATACCTAGTGTGGGACTCTTAACTCACAATCCTGAAATCCAGAGTTGCATGCTCTACCAACTGAGCCAGCCAGGTGCCCCAGCATGTTGCATTTATTGGAGGCTTTTGTCTCTCTGGCTGTTGTTAAGAAAATCTCACTCCTAGAGTTCATACATTCCACCAATAAACTGATACATATACCACACTCCCTTTTCTTCTTGTGAAATGAAAGAGAGAGAGATTTTGTGAGTTGCTCTATGTATATGTGTGTACTTTTATTATTATTATTATTATTATTATTATTATTATTATTATTATTATTTTTGCTCAGACTCATAGGAGGGAGTAAAAACCGTAACAGCAAGTCTAGTGCATGGATGTGTTTTCTTTACACCCCAGGCCCAGAACATGTGTTCGTGAAGTCCTCGATGAATACCCCTGTGCTTCAGATTCTGTAGATGTTGATTAAGTGTTTGAGGAAACAAATGCATGAAGGACAGTCCTTTGTACGAATCTGCTGTGATCTCTCAGTTTTGTGACCTTGAGTATCGTATCCTCAGATGAACTCTACCTATAGTTCTCTACCTATAGTATACCCAAATGAATGCTGAAGAGTACTATTCAATGTATATACTGTACCATATGATACCTGTAATATAGATGCACAGTATATATGTTCAACAGGTTACTGTAGCATTAGATTTGCAGGCCATGGAGTCCTGGTGCCCATGTTTGAATCCTGGCTCTATGCACATGACCACGAGACCTGGAGCAAATGCTTTAATTTTCTAAGCTTTGTTGCTTCTTTCTGAAAATTAGGATAATAAAAGAACCTATCCCATAGGGTTGTTAGGAAGTTTAAATGAGAAAAAATCTATGTAAAGCTGTCAGCCCTGTGCCTGTAATGTATAAGCACTTGATGAATGGTTGACGGTATTATTACTATTATTATTATTATTATTATTATTATTATTATTATGTACCTAACATTTTGCTTTTGGGGAACACACACCTGTCAATTTCCCCTACCAAAGATGTGCCTTGACTTAGTTGCTGTTGGTCCTACCCTCAAAATTATTCAACCGTGTGCCATAAGGCATATGGCACAAAATATGGTGCTCAGAATATCATGGCTTATATATTTTATCTTGCTGGCAAGGATTCTAAAAAGGTTTAAAGCTTAAATTAGAACCCACATGTACGCTGAGTTGGGAGAAGGCGCCATATGCCTCTCCATCTTGTGTGTGGTATGACTGGAAGCCAGAGGGAATGACAACACACTAGTGGCTCCAGCCAAAACTTGAGGCCAGCAGCCTAAATCCAGATCAGGCAACATCTCTGGCTCTTCCAGTTCTGTCAGCTTGTGCATTTGACCTTGACAGCCAAGGTCTGAGCAGTTCCTCTTTGCTTTCTGTCATTAATCAGTCCTGAAGCATCTTCTAAACAGACAGCTTGGTTGGATTGAATAATGTGCCTGTGTTTTCTCATCTGATACAAGCATGAGTCAAACTGGAGCTACCTCCATTGGTGAGCTTGGATATCAGGCTAGGGCAGGATTTTCAAGTGGAGCCTTACCTGAAAATATGTTGCTAATTGGCTGTTAATGTTGTCCTCTTGCTACCATGGTGCCTGTAATTATGATAACCCACTGTTTCAAGTTTTCTATTGTGGTAGAAATTGTTACTGGAGGAGGGGGAGGGATGACATTTACTTTCACTGGTAAGTGAGACCAGATTTGGACTTTGAGTCACTCTTGAGAATTTAGGGGTGGCACATAACAGTGCCTCGCAGGAATTTTATCATGGTACAAGGTATTAACCATGCCCCACTTTACAATTGCCATGTATTTTTAAAGTTATGAATGTGCCACATAATGCATACTTTATTGGATAGAAAAAAAGCTAATATGGTATAGAAAAATACATAGTTAACTAGAAATGTGGTAAGAGAACAAGAATAATCTGTAAGATTTTGCATGGTGAAATGCAATTTCTGATGCCTTTTACAGTGCTTCAGAGTTTTTAAAGATGTTTTTGTTTAACAAAGTGGAAATTCACGCCAGATAGTTTTCATTACTTACTAAATTCTTCTGGAAATTCATGACAGAGCTTTTCCTGGAATGCAGATATCCTGACTCTCGGTGCTGAGAATTTTCCACTAGATCAATATAACATCCTAATAGATCGTGATTTGAGGAGAGAAGAATCATCTTTTGTAATTAAGCCACCGCTAAGCTGACATAATAACAAAGAAATTAGTCTCGGACTTGGAATTCTGTAAATGATTTCCGAGACAAAATGGCGTGAAACAGTATCCAGGGAGTTGAGGAAGAGGCATGGGATGATGCCATTTAGATTACTTCTGGGCTTGTTTTTCAGCATTGAAAATTTCCATGTTGCATCCTGTTTTCTGTCCCATAGCAATCACTCTGTTTCCCTTTTGCAATTTAGTTTAGAGTATATCATTGCTAGTAATACAGTGAGATTTTCCCAGATCACTTCTCAGGACCAGTCTTTGGATGTTGGGAAAACATTCTCCTCTATTAACTGTGGGATGATGTGCATTTACCCATGTCCTATTTAGTTGGTGTTGATAGTTCACTAATGGGTGGGGTGGAGATGGGCTTGGCGTTTTGTCCTTTGGAGAAACAGACAGTAAGATGAATAGTGTCTAGTTTTATCTCTTTTTCTTCTAAATTTTAGCTCTTCCTCCTCTCTCATTTCTTCCTTCTTCTCTCCTACCTTTTGTCTCTGTCTTTCCTTCTCTCTCTTACACACACGTGCATACTCATGTACATTTTTACTTGTCCATTAACTAGTATGTTTATTTATTATTTATTTTTTAAATGTTTATCTATCTTTGAGAGGGTGAGAGATGGAGTGAAAGTGGGGGAGCGGCAGATGGAGAGAGAGACACAGAATCCAAGCAGGCTCCAGACTTTGAGCTATCAGCACAGAGCCCAACTCGGCGCTTGAACTCACGAACTGTGAGATGATGACCCGAGCTGAAGTCAGACGCTTAACTGACTGAGCCACCCAGGCACCCTGATTAAATGGTATGGTTAGTGAGGACTATTAAGCACTTTCTTATAATTGATAGTAGGAAATGTGTGGTACCCGGGTCACACAGACATGGTGCTGAAGAACCAAATTTATTTCCTGATTCTGCCATGTACTAACTGGGTAGCTCTGGATATGTGCTCTAGGCTGTGTCTGTTTTGTAATATATAAATCAGGAATGTTAATAATGCCTTTGTCATAAGGTGGCTAGAATGCTTTACTTAGATTATACATAGGAATTGTTTAGCACAGGGGCTGATGCATTAAAAGCTTTGAGTAAGCATTGTTTATTATCATTAATAGAAAGCATTTTCATTCGATTCCATCTCAAGGTGCAGGACTGAAGCTAACATCTCCTAAGAGACCTGCAATCTTTAAACAATGTATCCTATTTAAATTGAATTAAAAGTCTTCAGTTGGTGCATTGGAACTGGTATCCATTCTGTGTGAAATATTTCAAATGTTTATCTTTGTTCTGTGAGGAAATGTGTAATTAAAGCCATTTTTTATGTACCTTCTTAAGATGCATCTCTAATTCTCTAATGGAGTTAATGATTTCAGTGGTAGTGAGTCCTGTTGGTGAGGCAGTTTTCCACCCCATCCTCTTACCTTTTCTTAGAAAACCTCATCCAAGCCTCCAGTGGGTCTCCCAAGAGACGGAAGATCCCTTCAATGGCAATAGTTGATTTAACTGATGAAGAAGTGAATGGAATTGGCTGATCAGATTTTCTCTTCCTTGATAGTTAAGAATTTTGACACATTCCAACATTCATATTCTTAAAAAAATTCACTGAGAAGGGTAATAGGAAATGGACTTTAGGAACAGGGGCTACATTAGATCAGTAAATACACATCACTATTTACTGGCTTAGTAACCTAGAACAAGTCATTTTATCCAGAGAACTTCATTCCCACCATTTGCAAAGCAAGAGTAGTAACAGGGGCTACCTCAGAAAAATGAAGAATAAACATAGGAAGGCAGGTGAAGCACTGAGCAGTAACTTGGACACATAGTTAAGTGCCAAAACATTTTGTATTTTATTCAGCCCTTAACTGACCACTGTCTGGGAATTACTCATTCTTACACTAAAACTACCCATTCCTTTGGGCAATTTCAAATGTTTCTTTTCTTTTTTATCTTCCCTATCTGATTTGACACTGCAAATCATTTATTTCTTCTCAAAGCTCTGTCCTCCATTGATTCCCTGGTACACTTCCTACCTCTATGCCTAGGTGTTTTGTTTGTTTGCGTGTTTTGTTTTGTTTTGTTTTTGCCTTTTCAATGCCTCCTCTTTTTTGTTCTTACCTAAGTGAAGTTGCTCTCCAAGGTTCTGACCTCACTTCTGTTCCATCTGTTTTCTCATCGACACCACCTACCATTTCTTGAGCACTTACTTGGCCCTGGTGATATATCAGATGCTTTGCATATGTTTTCACTTAACACTCCAAACAGCTCAAGAAGCAGGCATCATTGTTCCCTTCTTCAGATGAGGAAATTGACTCTCAGAAGAATTGACTAAGCCATGTAAGCTAACAGAGCTGTGTAAGGGAGTAGATCAGGAGTTTGCACCCAGAATTCCAAAGCTTATATTTCATTACCACTGCACTAGAGGAAGCCATGTGTTAGATTTTTGCCTCTTCCAGGTAACTAGCTGTGTTATTTTGAATAAGTGACGTAGTGTGGCCTTAGTTCCATAATCTATAAAATCAGCATGATAATACCTATCTTTCAGCAGGGTGTGTATGTGTGTGTGTGTTTGTGTGTGTGTGTGTATGTGTGTTATTCAAATCATTTATGTAGAGCATTTAGCATGTAGTATGGAACATAGAAGACAATAAATAAGTCCAGTCTGTTATTAATAACAAATAATTAGCTTTCCATTCTGAAAGATTTCATTTTGGTTCCATGAATGTGACTTTAAAAACTGAACCTATCCCAAATTTGAATTATTGCCTAACTAGATCCATGAAACTGGAAATAGAGAAATAACATACAATTCTAGCAATATCAACATTATTATTTTCATTTTTTTCCTGATGCTGTCATCTTGTTATTTGTGCTGTTTCTTAGAATAATAGAATTTATTCAAGCAATTTATCCTTAATACAAGTGATATAAATGTGACTATGCAGTACTTATATATCATGCTAATAATGTCTGGTTCATCCTTTTTTCTCTCTCTTTACAAATGGAGACATTGATTTCCTACCCTGTCCTGTCTTTTATTGCATTTTCTGCATTGAGGTCATCTCTGTTTACCACCTACACTGGATTCCAAAAGCCGAAATGATGTTTAACACTGTCCAACAACATTTTTAAAAGCATCTACCATGTGCTTTCTTCAGCACTGTATATATTGCAGTGGATTAAAGGAGGAGCAAACATATATTTACTCTCCCCAGCTATAAGTTAAATGTGTTAAAAATATGCACCTGCTCAATGATTTAAAGACAAATATAGACCTTTATGTTGGGAGCTTCTGAAATAGTGTTAGTTATATGCATGCATGTTAAAATATGTGGACATTACCCATGGTCTCATTTTGTTTACACTCTCTAGGTAACCTCCTTCAATCTGTTTTTAATGTCCAAATATACCTTGATGGCTTTCCAAAATATTTCTAACTCCAAATGTTTCTTCTGAGCTTGAGACTCCTATTTCTTCATCCACATCTCCAATTGACCCCCAGCCATGAGTATCCTCTGGACATTTTATTTTTTATTTTATTTTTTATCTTTTAAAAAATTGTTTTAACATTTATTTATTTTTGAGAGAGAGACAGACAAACTGACCAACCATGAGCGGCGAAGGGGCAGAGAGAGAGGGAGACACAGAATCTGAAGCAGGCTCCAGGCTCTGAGCAGTCAGCGCAGAGCGCAACATGGGACTCAAACCCATGAACCATGAGGTCATGACCCGAGCCAAAGTCCGACACTTAACCGACTGAGCCACTCAAGTCCCCCTTCCCTGTACACTTTTAATTCATTACGTCTGAAATGAAATCAACACCCACCCCTTTGCCTACCCACACCAATCTTCAGTGCCTCCTCCACCTTGCCAAATCACACATGCATTTCAGCTTACCTATGTTGGAGACCTGTAATCCAGCAGTGAATTGTCTTATCATCTCTGCTCCACCTTAGCACAACTCATCATCAATTCTTATCAAGTAATGTCTCTCTTGTTTCTCAAACTTGACCTGGCCTCTCTATTTTTTGCAAAGATAAAACCATATAATACCGGCAATAGAGAAGCAAGATCAACCTGTTTGGTTGATGCAGGAAGATTTGTGGGAATAGACGTTACAGCACTGATTTTCATTGTGCTTCAGGTAGACTTTCATGGGCGAGAACCAAGGTGAGAGAGTGACTTTGCAGAAGGAAAACAATCCAGCTAATTTGGGTAGATAAAAAGAAGAAAGAATCAGCAAGACTTGATGACAAGCTAGATTCAAGGGAAGAAACTGTAGACAGGAACAATTTTCAAACATGTTCAGGATATTGTATGTTTTGTTTGTGCCTTTATGAATGAATTTTAAGAGAGGTCTTGTTTTAAAGTTAAGGGGGAAGAGCATCTGGGTGGCTCAGTAGGTTGAGCGTCTGACTCTTGGTTTCAGCTCAGATATGGATCTCATGGTTCGTGAGTCTGAGCCCTGCATTGGGCTCTGCGCTGACATTGTGGAGACTGCTTGGGTTTTTCTCTTTCTCTCTCTCTCTGCCCCTCCCATCTCTATCTTTCTCTCTCTCTCTCTCTAAATAAGTAAATAAACTTTACAAAATAAAGTGGGGGGGACTCTTTTTAAGAGGTTGAAATAGAGGACAGTGAATGCTTTTGGGGTGGGTTATCTTTGTGGAAATCGTGACCTTGCGCATGTGCATTAATCACTGCAGGACTTAAGTCATCTTCTGAAAATGAAGGATTTGGATTAGATAATTTCTAACATTTTGGGCTTTTGGGTAGCCAGAGTTTTATGATTAGGAACTTGGAGGAAAAGTGTAACAGTTAAAAGGTGGTGCTGATGGATTCACAGAAGAATTGGGTTGAATTATATTTGGAACTAAAGTGTACCCTTGCTGAAATCTAGAATAATAATGAGTCTGGTATTAATATAGTCTGGCTTAAGTGTAATACTAATATAAACAAAATTATATTGTGAGAAAATGATGTTTATAGAGTACACCATCAAGATGAGCTCTAGAAAAGGGAAACTAAACCTTGTCTAAATAGTTTTTTTTTCTCCCTATTGTCACCTCTTTTTTACATTATCATTATGTTTTCCAGGCTGGCAGATGAATCTCAGAATCTGCTTCTGATTGAGTTTTTTCTTCTTTCTCTGATAGAATATATATTTTTTTCATTTATAAAAAGCAAATAGATCATGGGGTTTTCTTCTGAGGCAAAGAAATAAACATTGCAAAAGTTTCTATGCTCAATTCCAGTTTCTTATTGAAAAAAATTAATATAAATGAAAAATATTCATATACTTTTTGAACAAAGTTTTATCACGGATCTCTTACTTGGGAGTAAATACTCCTTAAAACAAGCTAAATGTGCATCCTTAATAATTTAAAGTCAGAGAACCAGCCATGTGTAAAATAGGTGTGTGTTCACATAATTGACTACAGTATTTTGCTACATGGTTAAATGCATGATTTCCCCTAATAGAATGCCATTGTGGTCTACATCACATTTTCTAGTTCATAAAAGTCAAATGAGCTGTGACCATAGTCTCCCAAACTTAATGGAAAGTTCATTTTGTGACTTCTGAGTTTAAATTGTGTCTTTCTAGGATGAATCAATAGATTTAAAGCACGTTAATGGATCACATCACCAAAAGGTCTAATCCTGAGTGACTAAAATGGTAGATCTAATTCAGATTTATTGCTTTTCTAGCACGATGGACTAAAAGGTCTTTAATCTCTGTAATAATATAATGGATTTGAATTAACTAAATAATCCTCACCTGATGCACATCGTTTAAGTTGTCTACATATTCACCTGGCACTGTGCTTTTCAAACTTTTTAGGGGAGGGATGTGGAATGAATGGGATGAATCTGTGAAAGCTACCAAAGAAGTAAAACCGTATGTCAATAGAGACTTGAGGTCTCACAGTACATTTTGTTTCCTGTGTGGGATGCTTGCTAGTACAACAAATTTATACACTGCTCTGCCAACACCCTTAACCACAGCTACCTATCAGAAGGTTATCAAGGCTAGAACAAAAACATATAAGTTATGTCCTGGACTGTGAAAACACTCTTGAGCACGGCCATAAACTATGGCAGCAGTGCTCACCAACACCCAACCATCCAGGAATTTTGACCTTGGAGAAATGGCATGGGTCAGCAGAGATGGCCAGGCCCAGAGATGGCACCATTTAGAAAATACAAATGAAGATGTTCAGAGGGTGCTGGCAATAAGCTTCTGGGAGGACACCATTTGAAGGAAAGTCAAATTGTTCTGTTATCTCAGGGAACACCTTGATAGTGAAAGACAGTAGAAGAACATGAGGCTCCCTGATACTTCCAGAAAGATGAATACAGTGTATTTGTATTAGAACTACTGCCTCCAAAACAGTCAAAATCCTCCCTAATGTCAAGAACAAATGGTCTTTTTGCATTCCTTTGTTCAACCCTTTTCATTGTATGCCCCCAGAGAGTGCAATTTTAAGAATCGGAAATGTAGTAGAGTTACCTGATATGAAAGAGAAACAATATCAAGTGATATGGTGATTCCACCTGCCTTTTCTCTTAGCAAGAGCATGTACCACCAGTTTTTCTGTAACATGACATCTGTGTTCCTAAAAATCACCCGTCTGTGTAAAGTCATGCGATAAAAACCACAGGGCTTATGGGGAAAACAGGATCACAAGCAACTTCATCAGTGACACATTACAAAACAAGTAAACAAACAATAAAAGATAGGAACTTGATTAAAACAGCGCAGTTTTACATGTGTTAAATGATTGAAATCCATAAATGTTATAATAAAGCTGGCAGTTTAATTCAGAGATCAGAAGTTTTCTTGTGGAAGTGGTCACCAGAAGGGTTGCATCTTTTGAGTTACCATGAAGTGATGGAAAGAAAGAGGTCTCTGAAACCAGATAGAAACTTACAGCATGACTCATAACATGTGCTGTGAAAGGGGTAGCGGGTAGGTGTTTGAGGTATGTGTTTGTGTGTCTGATTGTATATTTCTGTGCAGCTCATTTTCAACTGGGTGGAGTTTTCTATGTTAACCTAGTGTTTTTCACAGATGAAATCAAGCATGAGTAAATGTGAAATCCACATTATGCCCAAATTGTTCCCTGCTATATCTGTTCATTGGAATGCATTTGCGTTTTCAAAACAAGCATTGTGGTAGAAATGACAGTTCCTACGAGTGAGCATGACATGGGAGGTAAATACTGGAAGTCCTCTTGGTTATTTGGTTCCCACTGTGAACATTTCCAAGAGTATTGCATGTAAGGAAGAATACATATGATTCTCCGTATTTATGACCTTAATGCAAGCCAACCACTTCCTCTTGTGCTCAACTGAGTAAAAAAAAAATTATGTTCTGAGTTGGGAGAAAAACATGGCTGTGTCAGATCATTAAATCGTTTCCAGGGTGGCTCCCTACTAACAAAGGATGTGTTTGACTTCATTGGATATTTTCCCTTGACACATCTACTCACAACCTAACTTTTATTGGAGGACCGCTTATGTCATGTATCTCATGAGATCATTTTATTCCAACAAGCAAAAATTGTCTAGGAATGTTGGGTCACTCTGAGAGATCTGCCTTGTGTTTTGATTATTTGTTGTTACCATGGGACCCTGTGATCTTTGTGTCAGCCTTAAAGGAATTTTGAGGTTATTCAATCTATCTGCCTTATGTTATAAAGGAGGATACTGACTTAGAGGGAAAAAGAACTTTCCTGAAGAACATAAGTGGCAGGCAGTTTGACAAACATGTCAGAATATAACTCTAGACCTTTCTTAAGGAAATGCCTGTAGAATTCCTATTGGATCAGTTTCTTTTACCTGTTGTGTTACAGGTCTGTTCCTGACCATGAATACACATACACAGAAAAGTCAACTTTCATTGTGGCATCAGCTTTGTTATTTCTTTTGTTGTCATGAATGGCTGACAGGCCACCAGCCAAAATAGTATGCATAATTTTATTTTTTCATCTAGTTATTTGTTTCCTATGTATAATTCCTAAACTTATCCTAATAGGCACAGAGAGAAACTCCACAGTTTTTCCTGTTACTGTTAATGCTGGTGATACTCATACACACCTCCTCCATACGCACCTACTGCATATTATACCAAATTCTCCTCAAAACAAGTTTTTAAAGTTTTAATTTCTCCCATGATACAGTTGGGAAAATGGAGATACAGAATTTGGTCTTAGATTAAGTCGTTTCATAAGTCAGTGTTGTGACCAGATCAGCACGCCCATCTGACTACCCATTCAGATATATTACTAAAAACACTGGGGAGGAAATGTGTTGGGGAATTCACATTTGTTCTGGTTCATTCTAAAAAGTCCTAGGAACTTTAGAACCCATTAGGAACTTGGAAAAAAAAATCTATTAAATAAAAATAACAAAATCTACCCAACTACCCAAAACAGACCAAATCACAGTTTAACTGAAGTTGGAACTAATATTCTTTGGAGGTATTTGGATCTCAGCATAAAATTACGTGTAGCACAGTGATGGGGGAGCATATGACATTAGAGGATAATTTGTGGGCATATCTACAATGTACTTAAAATATGAGCCATTTATGAGGGAAAGAATAGATGATCAAGTTGAGATATTTTAGAATGTATGTGACATTAGTGGGTTGATTTCTTTATATTGTTGTTAATTGAGTTGGATGGCCTCATTTGACAATGGATGCCTATTGTCAGTGTATTGTGGATATGCGTGTGTGGGTGTCGATGTGCACACATGTGCTTCTCATAAACCCTTAACCTTCCACAAAGAGGGCATTCCAAAAGAAAGAGATGAAAGAAAATGCATAAATGTACGATAACACATGATTAAGTTTTGACCCCATAGATTGTTAACCTTCAAAGCTAACTCTGCAGTAGCACAATATTATTAGCAATAAAAGGAATTTGCTTTGCCCTTTTTTAAATTACCATAAACCGATTGACTGAGACAGAATGATGTTAATATTTAAGAAGTAGGACACTAGATTCTATTATCTCAGAAGCTCTGTCACCAGGCCCTCTCTGTAGTCCTGTTATCTAATTATTGGGCTTAAATTGCATTAGTGTGCTAGCAATTTGTCTACCACTGGAAAAGTAATTGACATTTGGGTTACTGCTTCATATTTGGGAGACTTGCTAGCTAGTTCCAAAGAGTCCTCTTCTGTCAGGGCAGATTAGCTTAATGTTGCCTAGAAGAAAGGGAAGCTCTGTGTTTTAAGGTATGCTGCCTCGGTAGCTGGTTGCAATTTGGTATTAAAATTTCGGTTCTGTATCAAAGCTGATAAGTCACCTGAGATGAAATTGAACAAGGTTGTCGTGACAAAGTAATTAATGGCATTTTTTGACTTTCAGATGACTTTAGGGGAAGCACACTTACTCTGTTCGTCTGCTTCTGCTGCCATGTTTATAAATATGTATGCACATTTACAAAACATCTTTAACTGTTGTCAGATGTTTTTGCGGGCTCCAGATTTATGGTTCCTCTGAATTAAACAGTACCAGGTACTCTTGGTATACTGTTCTGATTTGGCAGTGACAGTAAAGGCAGCGACTTTCCATAATATTTCAATCATATGGCTGCTTTTGACACGACACATTGTTGATAGGCACTTTTCTCTCTCCTTTTTTCTTTTTCTTCGTGTAAAAGTGTGCTCTGGTTATATTATTTCTAGGCTTTTTTCTGCTTATCAGTTTTGGTTTGTTTGAGAAGACAGGGATGGTATTAACAAATACTCTGCATTTCTCTTTGGAGAAGCACCTAAGAGATCAGTCCAGTCTTTGACAATGTGGCAAACGTATGTGGAATAAACAGATTATTTGGCTCCTATAACCAATTTGCCTGCGAATAATGGGTTTCTCTCACATGTCTTGAGACTGTCGTCTGGAGTAATCTGGACAACAGAAAATAGAAGTGGCCGGTTTTCTTTAATTTGAAAACTAAAGGTGGCACCTGAATGTATTCAAAAATTGAGGAAAAAAAGGTGGTATTTCTCTTTTAAGGCACAGGTCAAATCTGCTTTTCCACAAGATTCCTTGCTAAGTCACTTCAACCTCTTCTGCCTGGCTCTCTGTACTCATTTCGCTGGCGTCCTTTCAGTCCCATGAGCAAGCCAAGCTCCTTCCTGCTGCCAGGAACGCTCTTTTTTTTTTTTTTTTTTTTTTTTTAACTCTTTGCCAGCCTAGTTCCTTCTCATCCTTTAGGAACCCGATAAAACATCACCTCAAAGGGTCCTTCTTTATTACCTTCTTCTCTGTCTCAGTTATTCTCCATCCACCTTGATTGCTTCTTTCTCAGTATTTGGTACAATACACAACTAGTTTACACAGTCATTTCTATTCCTTTTCTTCATCTGCTTTCCTCATTAGATCATAGGCTCCGTGGGGCAGAGGTATGATCCATTTCACTTGCTGCTCTAGGAACCAGCAGTATTAGATGCTCGATATTTATGCTGAATGTGTTACTAAGCCCTCCCCCAATTTCAGCCACAGCACCTTTTTCAGCTTTTGATTTTGAAATAATTATAGACTCACAAGAACCTGCAAAATTAATCCAGATTGTTTCCCATACCCCATCCCTCAGGTTTCCCCAGTGGCGATGTCTTAAGCAAGTGCAATACAACATGGATGGCAGGAAGCCACAGTGTTTTACTTTTCTTCTCCTTTTTCTGTAAAAGACAGAAAGAAAAATGACATTTTCAGGTACACTTACATTCCATCGTATGCACTTGTGTAAGGGGTACCTTTAGATGTGTTTTGACCAGCATTCACGTGACCACCGCCATCACTTTGCCTTTCTTTTAAGCTAACAGTGATCTCAGTAGGCAGCTCCCATTCATTTAATTTAATCCTTTGCCATTTTATATTTTATACTAGGAAGCTTTCTCTTCCCCCTCCCCCCATGCTCCCTTAATGAACTTTTTAAGCACATGAATTTGAGTTTTGGGGGTTTTTTGTTTGTTTTTGCATATGTAGTGTTCGTGAATGCATTATAATGTACTTAATTCCTAAAATTCTTAAAATACTTAATTGAAATGTCATCAGAGACCTCTTCTTTCTAAGTTGGTGCATTCGTTCACGGAAAAAAAAAAAAAAAAAGATTTTAAAGTAAAGTGTTCCTGCCTCACATTGTGTTTGGAGTTGCTTGGAGGTTTTCCCAGGACAGATTTTAGCTATGACTCCCCACACACCCGCCAAACAGGTCTGGCTTGGGTTGTCCATTAAAACAAACCCTGCTGCTGATGGATTATTTAGTATCCTCACCTTTTTCCTTCAGCCTTTGGATGCTGTTAGAGGCTTCCAAGGCTCGCGTTGTTCAGTGGAGCGTTCTGCATAAGGCACACTTTTTCTTTTCTTTCCCAAGAAATGGCAGTTAATGCATTCTATAGAAAGCTATAAATGAGGCTGATAAAATTATCTGGCAGCCCAAAGGTTGCTGCACTCGTTCATCTCCACATAATTCAGAAGTTAAATGACAAGATTAGGGAGAGGAGGCAATACGTTTGACAGGAAAATGTTACCTGGAATGATGAAAACCAAGGGTGTTGTTGTTGTTGTTGTTGTTGTTGTTTATCCAGTTTTGGGGGGAGGTTGTTAAGAGAGGGTTAAAGAAGAAGAGTTGGTTCAAGGAGAAATTACTCTCTAAAAGTGTTCTCTTGGGGCCAAAGCAGTGCTTACCCTAAGAAGTAGGTTGCCATATACTCATAATTATTTGCATCATGAATGATAGTGCCCCTCCCTCCCACTTGATGAGGAGATTATAGGAAGGTGACAGTGGAGATGAAGTTTTCAATAGTCAGTCTGAATTTTTAGTTTACTTCATGAATTTGTTTCTTAACTTTAGAGGGATATTATAGTCAATGTCTCTTGGGATAAATATATATTTATATATTATATATGTAATTAATATATTATTCATATAATATATATTTCATATATTTTAATATTATATTGATATAAACATATAATATATATATGTATTTATATGAAATGTAACAGTTGACTTAGTTTCTACTCATAGAACCTAAATAATATATACTAATAATATATAATAAAAACATATCATAGTATAATTTATTATATAAAGAGTTATATATTATATAACAGTACAGAGAATATAATCCCATTTTCATAAAATTAATCATTTAATTTTAATCATTTAAAATTAAAATTTAATCATTAATCATTTAAAGATTAATCATTTAATCATTAATTAATCATTTAAAACTTTTCTAAAGCACTAGTACTAAAGTATATTTCTAGATGATAAGATATGGTATATTTAAAATATTTTTTTCTTTTTTATACTTGAGCTTTGCTTAATTGTGTGTGTGTGCATGTGCGTGTGTGTGTGAAAATAAATATCTGTTGCTTTGAAAGAAAAGAATATGATCATTAAAAAGAAAGCTACTTCTGGGATGGAGGTGAACCTTAATGATGTCTTCATTTATTTATTTACTCAACAAACGTATTTTGTGCCTACAGTGTCTGGTACTTGACTAGACATTTAATAGAAGGTGAAATCCACTGGGTTTGCTTCTTTGGAGCTTATGTCCCCATCCTAGGATTAGGGACCCCTTATAGACACTGTTTTCAGCTCGTTCATCTCACAAAGTGCCTGGTATAAATCAGTCCACAACTGTCTGCTGACTGTGTCATGAGGAAATATTCACATAGTTGTGCATGGTTGGGCATACTTTATTTGGTTTGCCATGTTTTTAATTCAGTTTAATTGCCATTGCTTTAAAGAGTCAGGACTATTCACAGTACCCAAGTCTGAATTTCTGGATTTTCATGAAAAGTTGGAATCTCTGGCACAACCAGATTCCCATCATGTCAAGGCAATGATTGATGTTGAGTTACTGCTGCCTCCTTTGATTGAGGCATGTTCTGTTCTCTTTTCCCTAGGCCCCATGACGCCCTATAGTATTTCCCCTACACTGAGGCTCAGTGTTTATCACCGGGCCATTTATCCCCTGGCATCATTTGGACACTTTCATCACTTTTCTGACCCAGCTGGGCTACTTTTAGGCATTTGGATTTTTTTTTCCCATTTATCTTATGACCTTGAAGAGGAATTATGCAGATGTTTGTAGTATAAAATTGTAAGTCTTTCAAAGGTTTTTGAGAAGGGGTATAGACAGCTTAGAAAGTGTTTCTTGGGGCGCCTGGGTGGCTCAGTCAGTTAAGCATCTGACTTCAGCTCAGGTCATGATCTCAGTCTGTGAGTTTGAGCCCCACATCAGGCTCTGTGCTGACAGCTCAGAGCCTGGAGCCTGCTTCAGATTCTGTGTCTCCCTCTGTTACTCTGCCCCTCCCTGCTCATGCTCTGTCTCTCTCTGTCTCAAAAATAAAGAATATTTTTTTTAAAAAGTGTTTCTTCCTTCACAGAATGAACTAAACTGGAAATGGGACACGTCTTAGCATTTACATTACAAGCTGAGCAGTTCCTGTTCTCATAGGGAGTTTGGTTGGTGTAAAGCTGCTAGAGAATGTGAAAGCATCTTCACAAACAGTGCGAAGTACGTATGAAGATGGGCCACATTTTGTGCCACTGGCAAGCTGTCCACCCGTAGTTAGCACTTGGGGTGTCCGTTATGTTCCCGTGGACTCTCTGGACTTCTGTTGCATCAACAGAAGCCCCTGCTTACCTGTAGGGAAACTTAGCAAGAAATTAAGAATGCAGATCAATTGTTGTGTTTTCTTAGTTTGAGTGGAACCTAATGCCATCTTGTCTGGTATATATAATCTTTCTGGTATGAGAGGGAAGGCAAAACAAGCAATTTGCTGATAAAGCCAGACATTATTAAAACTTTGAAACCTTTGACCATACAGGTGTATGATGCATCCACCCATACTGACTTTTCCACCTTCCTCCTGCCCTTTCTGCCCTATGGTTCAACCCCCTTTTTTCCTGAGATCTTCCCAACTATCAAGGAAGTTGAGATTACAAGGCAGGAGCAAGCCATAGGCACTGAATGATTCAGTTATTCTTTTGTTTAGAAGCAGGGTGTGAATCAGGTGGTATCTTAGGTCCTTCTGGCCTGAGACTGTGTTTCAGCTGCTCTTCTGTATTTGGGCAGAAGGAATCCATAGACACATGGTGTGAATGTCTGCACTCCAGTTCTCATTAGCTCCATTGCTTCACTCTTGCCCTGTCTGTACAGGTTCCTGTTAGACTCTACCCAGGAGGGTCAGTCCACCTGTGTTGATGGTGGCAAGAACTTGTATTTATGTCCTTTTGGGCTTTTCAAATGAAAATATTATTTAAAGGATTTTATTTTCTTTTTCTGATAGAAACACTGCAAAGTTAAAACCTTTACCAAGGTCTAATAATGATCCTGTATTCTTAAAGGTGTGGGCACAGACTTTTCAACTGTCTAGTCCTCGTTAAGTATTGCATTGGAGGAAAAATATCTCTTTCCTCCCCCCTTCTAAGTTCTCAACTGGAACTCCCACGACAATAGACAGACTGACAAGAGCAAAGCATATGGATTTATTTAATAAAAGTTTTATGTGACATGGGAACCTTCATAAGGAAATGAACACTGGGAGAATGGTTACACATGAGTGTTTTGATGCTACGTTAGATGCAGAGCGGAGAGTCATGGGAGGACATGATGGGACAAAGGGTGTGGTCTGAACGTAGTGAACTGGGGGAACGTAAAAGGCCCGTTCGTCCAGATTCCTGTCTGTGTCCCTCTGTCTTTGGAGATACGGATGCTCTTTTCCTCTGCTCCTCTCACAGAATTTGATGGCCTGCTACAGGGGAGGGTCAGAGAATCTTTGTAGCACAACTGGACATATTCAGTATGCTAAGGTACCCTCTTTTGGGGCAGCGAGTCCTGAACCCTCCTGTCATTGTGCAGGAGCTCTCATGGGACTGGGTCAGTTGTACGGTTTGACCTTCTCTCAGGACAACCCAGGGCCTGTTTCTGTTTATTTCTTTCAAGATGCCTTCTATTCCAAGTTCACGTTTGAGACATTTACTGTTACAGGAAAGACTGCACCAAGTGAAAGGAAGATCATCCCTTCGGTTTTGACACTCAACTAGACATATATGGCACCTGGACAACCTGCTTATATTACAGATCAAGGAAGATCTTAGACTCTTACTCCAGGGAATGTGGCCTAATGGCACACTTGGGGAACTTGCCCCGTTCCGTTTCCATGGAATTGAAGCTCTCCCTTTTTGCCAGTGCCTCAGTTCTATCAGTGGTTGAGCTTCTGTGATTATTAGAACTGATTTCGGCTGCAAGTGACAGAAAACTTGAACAACAGTGATTTTAGCAATAGACTGACCTCCCTCTCTCTCCAAGCACGCTGACATAGATGCAGGTTTCCTTTCTAGTGCAGATTTCCTTTCCTCCAGAATATATGACATATCATAGAGTCTAAAAATATGTAAGATACACACTACCCAGTATTTGAAATTACATAGATATGTAGATGTGTGTGAATAAATTTCATGAATAAAATAAATATTCACTGATATGATAAAGGAGTAATCTGTTGGGGTTTTATAAGTAAAGATTACCACATAGAAGACAGATTTTAAAACTTTTTTTTTTTAACCGAAGAAACATGTACTGTATTTTTACTCTGGAAAAAAGAGTAAGTAAAAGAGGCCAATAATAAAGAAATATCTCTGTTATTAATGGGGAATTGAAGAGCCACCTACTTAGAATAATCATTTTACATAATGAAGCAGACCTGGAAGGCCTTTCTTATTAAGAGTGAAATATGCTAATTTTATATTCACCGCTGTGGTCAACTGAAGACATCCCTGAGTTATGACCTTCCAGCCTTTAAAAAATTTGGTCACCTCTTATGAGCCAAAATGTAGCTCATTTTGGGCTTAAATCCTCCAAATGTAAGTCGTGTCCCTGACTGCCTTTTTGGTTTACCACGATGTATTTGAATTTAGATACTGAAAGTTTGTATGTTGATTTTTCTCTTTCATTACATAATGTATCTTTTGGGGGGAGGTAGCTTAATCAGCCATTCCTTGAACCTTAAATTACTTTTTTCCGGGGGCCCTGTAGAGTGCTCTCATGTTTTGCTTGTATCGTATTGGTGACTTCAGTGGGTCACAGAGGTCTCTGAAGCTTCCCTCAGCCCTTTTCTGGTAACACTGGTGTGATGTACAGCCTGCATTGTGGAAAACCCCCTAGGCAGCCTCATCAGCTGCTTTTGAACTCCCAAGGTGGACTCTTGCTGCTTTGACATTTTACCACGACTGATGATGGTGGTGGCAGCCCTGTGCTCTGAGTACTTCCGAGTTGTCAGTTATTGCTGAAGACTTGCACAAACAGTATCAATTGCTTATGACACATACATAAACCATATATGAACCTTGAAGCCGTTGGGCTATGGTCTTATTTCAACTTGATGAGGAGAAGAGCTATCAGGTAGTTTCAGTGTTTCTGTGCTCTAAGCGAGGACCAGAACCCAGGGAAGTCATTGCGAGTCTGGGTGTGAATCTCATTGACTTTGACCTCTCCCCACCCTTTTGTCAACTGTTCTAAACTTTCTTATGCTAAGGCTTATTCAGCCAGAATTTCTCAGCCTCGGCACTATTGACAAACTGGGCTGGACAATTCTTTGTAGGGTTGGGGGAGGTCGGGGGAGGCTGTCCTCTGTATTATGGGATTCTCTGCTTTCTACCCACTAGATAGCAGTAACACCTATTCTCCTGGTTGTGACAACCAGAGTGTCTCTAGATATTGCCAAATGCCCCTGGGAAGCAAAGCCACCCCTGGTTGAGAATCATTGTTCTAAGCTGATGTCCCGTCCATCTCTCAGACCTCTTCACCATCCACCGCCATACTTGTTCCTTGTAGTTCAGTAACATGGTGGTTTCTGACTTTTTGAATGGGTCGGGCTCACTCCCTCCCTCCTTCCCTGGCTCACTCTCGTCCTCTCTCTCTCTCTCTCTCTCTCTCTCATGCTTTTCTTTCCCTTAACCACCACCCCCATCTCTGGGGGTATTCCTGAGGGCCTTTAATGTGCTAATGTGTGTTAGGAATCCCTAAGGATGAAAGATAGAGTGGTAGGGGACTGAGATTAAATGGTAGTGATAGACTGCATCTTTTCCTACATTTATTTACTTGGCTGTGCACTCCCCCCCCCCCCCATGAAACCTCTCTTTCGAGACTAGCAGTTATACACATAGACATTAAAAACCTTCCATTTCTTTCTTTCAGGATGCTGTCTCCTTCATGAAGTCCTGTTCTCATCCTTAGGCTGGAAGGGATGGTTTTCTTCCTCCTCTCGATTTTTTCAGCACACTTTTGCCCCTCTGTCCTTAAGACTGTTGATCCTTATGGTGATCCTGGGGGTACGTTTTATTCCCCAGGTGCACGTAAGCTCTTTGAAAGTAACTATTCTGCCTCATTCAGCCTGGCGTGCTTTCTTGCATATAGAAAGGGGTACACAAATATTCCAGCCATTTGACTATGTTTATAACTCGAGGTGAAATTACTTGCTATGATACCCATGGGTAGGATCCATAGGTGATCATAGCAGAGTAAAATGTAGAGATAATTGTCAAATTAAACAAAATTTTTAAATGTTTTTTTGAGAAGGTCAGGGGGAGGGCAGAGAGGGAGGGAGACACAGAATGCAAAGCGGGCTCTAGGCTCCGAGCTATTAGCACAGAGCCCGACGCGGGGCTCGAACTCATGAGCCGTGAGATCATGACTTGAGCTGAAGTCAGACACTTAACCGACTGAGCCACCCTGGCGCCCCTAATTCTCAAATTTTAAAGATAAAAAGCGTAAATATTTTAGGCATCTCGAAGGCAGAGGTGACATGGTTCATGTATTTGTATCTCCTCTGTGGTTCCCTGGAAAGGAATAGACACAAGTGATCATACTGGTTGAAGGAACAGATTCTATTTGATAGTTCCACTGTTCTCCAACCTTATGCGCCCCATCTCTTCATCTGAGCTGCCGAAGCAGTAAGAGAGCTACTGGCTTTATTTGGCTTACTCTTTTCTCTTGATTAGCCTCTGCTGGAGATGTTGATGAGTTACAGTTTCAAACTCAGGAGTGAGCAAAAGCCAAGTATCTGACACATTCAAATGGTAACTGGAATTTTATTTTCTCTTTTTCTAGCATAGACAGACATTCTTTCTGGTTACAGTCCCTGATCCAACTTTTGTTAGTGCCTTTTTATCTTCTTTGCCTAGTATGCTTGAAACTGAAAAGCAAATTCTCTCTTTCTCCTACATCCATGCCCCTGAATGATTTATATTTTTAAATGCGGCTTTACTTGAATGTTGACCTTCTGAAAACTTTCCCTCTTTCACTCCCCCCCACCCCCCTTTGGAAGCTCTTCTTTGATAACCAGTCTGGTCTTCTGTTCTTTCCACTTTCCTTCTGACTATTCACCTTTTGCCCACTTAAACTGAAGCCCTTTGGTGTCTGCTTGGAATTCTGGCAGTTCAAGTTCAAAAGAAAGCCCTCTTGAGGTAACCTGTTCTGACATATCCACATCTTAACACAAAGCTTTGCTGGATTAATGGCTTGGCTAAAAACGTCTCTCTGCTTTAGTCATGTTCACCTCTGTGTATGAGGGTAGCGTTCTGTCTATTCATTTGGGGGATTCTTTTTTTTTTTAATAGAATTTTTCTGAATCTAGAAACAAGTGTTATTTTATCGAATGTCCCACTTTCAAAGGTATATTGTAGAACAGAAATGTTGCCAAAGCAGTCTGAACACTACTATCATATTTCCTTTATTTGAACATGCAAGCATTTTCCACATTTTAACTTTTTTGAAATGGGTAAGCTTTTACAAAGTTGATGTTTCATACAGTCTCTGTGCTCTCCTGGAACGGAGAAAATGTGATAATAAAACATTATAATATTAATAGGACACTGCGGGGATTAGCCCTTATGAGGGGAATACCAGAAAATAATGGGAAGAGGAAGGAATTGATTTGCAAGTTGACTCTCCTCCCCATCCCTTTCTCTCCACAAGCTGCCTGGGTACCATGCATGTCTGGACTCTGGGCACACCCCTGGCCCTTGACACTGCATGTTAGCACTATCTGAGGAACCTGCTTGTCTCCTTGAGGTCATGGATTCTCTTTCTCTGTGCTTCAGTATTACATAGACCCCTGACCAATATGTTGAATAGATGCATGTATGAATGAAAAGTTATATAATCATTGCCAAAAGGAATTTTGAAAGGAATGTGTCCTTCCCTAGAATGCTATTAGTTGGGTCTAGTATATATTATTTTTATCCGTTTCTTGGTTGAACCCACAGGCATTTGTAGTAGAATATTTAAAAATGTCCATCTCATGACTTCACTCCTATGAGGACTTTAAGAGACAAAACAGGTGAACATAGGGAAGGGAAACAAAAATAAATAAAAACAGGGAGGGGGACAAAACAGAAGAGGCTCATAAATATGAAGAACAAACTGAGGGTTGCTGGAGGGATTGTAAGGGGGGGGTGGGCTAAATGGGTAAGGGGCACTAAGGAATCTACTCCTGAAATCATTGCTGCACTATATGCTAACTAATTTGGATGTAAATTTTAAAAAATGAAAAATAAAATAAAAAAAAATGTCCTCTTCCTCTTCAGCATGCCAGCTGAGTTCTAGTCATTCATTGAGATAAGTATATGGATAGAATTAGCTAGCTGTCTTGGTTGGTGTTTCATAGGAGGAAATCTACTTTTGTTCCCTCTTGTTCTCAGCATACAGGATATTGTGACACAAATGGATAATTTGTGTCAGTAGAATGAAATAATATCATCCCTCAACACTTCCGTGGGTTCCCAAGATCCTTCTTCAGATGGTTCATCCACTAATACCAAAGCCAGAATCTCCAATAAGCTTATTAGTAAGTCCCAAATGGAACTAGTTGAAACAAAAAGAAAAACAAATATTAATTATACTTTTCCTCCTTAAGTGCAAACACAAATGGGGTATTAACTGTAATTTTTGACATGACAGCATAAAGGCCAATATAATTGATTATATTATGTATATATCAAAGTTGAGGCATATTACAGAGCTGTTTGATAAATGAGGGACCACATCTGTGGAACAGGTACACATTTATGCTGTGAAACTGAGTCACTGAGAAGGGGCACTGAAAATTATATGTTAAATTGAGAGCAAAAGCCACATTTGTAGTTGATGATTTTGGTATGCCCAGCATCAGCCTTTGCTACTTTATCTTTAAAAATCTGCATTGATCAAGGCTGGGCTTTATGTTCTGTTGATTGCGTAGTGCTCTCTCCACCGGGGAATTAATACTGTAGCATGATCTTGGACAATTTACTTAGCTTCTCAATTTCTGTATCTATAAAACGGGGATAAATTAATCCTTTTAAGAATGAGATGGGGTACCTGGGTGGCTCACTTGGTAAGCGACCAACTCTTGGCTTCATTTCATGTTAAGATCTCATGGTTTTGTGAGTTCAAACCCCACGTTGGGCTCTGTGCTGAGAGCACAGAGCTTGCTTTGGATCCTTTCTGCCCCTGCACCACTCATGCTGCCTCATTCTCAAAAATAAATAAACTTAAAAAAAAAAAAGAATCAGTTGAAATAATGCATGGAAACTCTTAACACAAAACCTGAACATAAAATAAGTATTCAAAATCTGTGTATATGTGTCAAATCATTTATCTATATTTATCTATATATGTATCTGTCAGCTATGTCTCTCCTTGTATACATATAATTGTATTTATGTATCTATCTCTATATGTCTCTTTACACACATACACAATGCACACACATATGAACACACAACACATACATTAAATTTACTTTCTTAAAGTGCTAATTAATTGGTGCAAGGTGATGAATACTTTTATTTCTTGTCTTTATGGGACTAAAAGAATCATTCTGAGAAATGGAGTTTTACCTCTTCCTAACACCGGCTCCCAACATAGATAATAGTCCTGTTTCTTTGTTCTTGAAGAGTCAGTTAACACAGATCTACTGGGCTTAGAACACTCACCTAACACCGGAGGGATTGTAGAGACAAAAGGAGGTTTTAAAGTTTGGTATTACCTGGTTTTTCTCCTCGAGTCCAGATTACAGTGACTTGTAATTCTTTGATAATTTGTAATTCGTGTTAATATTATCCCTTTCAATCAATGAGATCTTTTGATTAACCAAAAATTCCAAAAACTGTTGTTATTATAGTCATAAATTCTATTTACAGAGCTATTTCTTCCAAGAGATTCAAAATGTTTGCAGTGTGTTTTTGTTATAAATGTATTTTTCATTAAAAAGTAAGGTAACACTATTACTAATCCTATAATGGAAAATTATGAAGAAAATAAAACCATTTATCATAGTACAGTCAGCATTAAGTTTGTGGTATATTCATTCCCATGTATTCTTTAATTTATGTCGCTTTGATTATAATGAGCATGAACTTTTGATTTTTAAAAAATGAAACATTGTCCCATAGGTATCTAGTAATCTAGTTTCTATAAGCACAATCTTAAATAGCTATCAAATACTTCAATGACTTTGTGTGCTTGTGTGTGTGTGTGTGTGTATGTGTGTGTGTGAAATTATAAAATATTTGTTCTGTTAGGAGAATTAAATTTTACCTTTTTTACTTTAGACGGTGTTCCAGTGGGCCTCATTTTCCATATTTAAGATTATTTCTTTAGGCCAGACTCCCAGAAATGTAATTACAGCATCAGGGAAAAGGGAAGATTTTATATGGCTCTTGATATATATTTCCAACTTGCTTTTCAAAAGGGTCATGCCAATTTATCCACCAGCAGTGGATATAAATGCTAGTTTCTCTACATCCCCACCAGTCTTGGGTATTGTAATTACTTTAACATTTTGCTAATAGGAACTGTATCACTGCTGTTTAATTTGAGTATCTCTGATTACCAGTAAGGTTGGTTATTTTTATATGCTTAATCTCTGGGGACATTTTCCTAATAGAGATCTGCCTTGTGTTCTAACAGTTCAGCTGCCCAGATAACACTTAGGAGAGCCATGAGTAAAAGTTCTAGGCGTTAAACAAAACAACATGTGTGTGTTTTCAGATTGTATTGTATAACCTCAATATCAGTCAGGGTTCTAATGCATCATCCAAAAAATTTCTATTCACTAATACAGTCTTAAATTAAACAAATACAAGACAATTGATTTACTTCTCTTATTCCGTATAATAAGGGAAGTTGTGATTCTTCTTTCTTTATGTCCCTTCTTTTCATTTTCTAATAAGTAATTTATGCACCCGGTGCCAAATTTTAAAGGCAAAGGGCATATAGTAAAAGGCACGGACTGACCTAAGACATATTTATATCTAGCAAGATAGGTTTCCAAACAGCGAATCAAACATTTACCCTAGTGTGATTGAATGTCTTAGAGTAGGGAGATAAATATATATTTAAATGCTAGTGTGAATGCTATAAACTAACTCTTCCAAGTTCTTGGTGTTCTGGTGTTACAAAACTACTGATTTTTATCTCATAAAAGTTATTTCCAACTTTCTTCTATGTTGCTGTCTCTCACTCTAGAGGCTGAAAATTCATTATTTTTCTATCCTAAATGTTCTTGAATCTTGAGACACAAGCACGATAAAAAGGATGAGACAAGCCTGCTCTTTTTCCTTCTCCCTGCCTGGAGCATACAAGTGATGGCTGGAGCTGTGGCAACCAAATCCGATCGTGAGGAGAACGTGAAGAGAACCACAGATATATGAGCTTTGTCACAGCAATCACTTTCTTCTAGATGAGATCTCTACTTTAGCACCCATAAAAATTTTTGGAGGATTTTTTTGTTAACACAGATTGCTGGACCTCTATCCCAGATACTCATTTTCAGTAGGTTTGAGGTGGGATGCAAGAATTTGTGTTTCTAATAAAGTCTCAGGCAGTACTGATACTATTAGTCTGCAGGCCATAACTGGAGTGGTAAGGAGCTAAACTTAAGTAAAAAAATAAATAAATAAAGCCCTACCTAAAAAAATTTTTTAATGTTTATTATTTATTTTTGAGAGAGAGAGACAGACAGACAGACAGACACTGTGAGCAGGGGAGGGTTAGAGAGAGGAGACACAGAATCCGAAGCAGGCTCCAGGCTCCAGGCTGTCAGTAAAGAGTCTGATGCAGGGCTCGAACTCAAAAATAGTGAGATCATGACCTGAGCTGAAGCTGGATGCTTCACTGGCTAAGTCACCTGGGTGCCCCAAATAAAGCCCTGTTTTTATTTTTGTTTTTATTTATTTTTTATTTAAAAAAAAATTTTTAATGTTTTATTTATTTTTGAGACAGAGAGAGACAGAACGTGAGCAGGGGAGGGGCAGAGAGAGAGGGAGACACAGAATCTGGAACAGGCTCCAGGTTCTGAGCCGTCAGCACAGAGCCGGACACGGGACTTGAACTCACAGACCGCGAGATCATGACCTGAGCCAAAGTCGGCCGCTTAACCGACTGAGCCACCCAGGTGCCCCTAAAGCCCTGTTTTTAAAAGCCACTGCACTTGCACCCTAAGGAATTATTAACAAATCACCTGCTGGGTCTGCTTCTTACTGCCTCATGTATACCATTTACTCTAGGAAGAGTTGTGGAAATCAGTGTAAGTGAATGTGCATGAGGAAGAAAGCAGCATTGGGCAGATGGTCAGAAGTGATCAAGAGTCTCCCACGCCCGGAATGTCGGTCTGTCCCCAGTGTCTTCCACACCTGTCTCTGTGGGATGTGATGGGCCACATGAGAAGAGGAGGACGGTGGAAGACTTTCAAGGTGATCTTTCAAAACGGAAGAGCTAACAGCTACAAACTCATCGCCTACTACTGAAGTAGGAGAGTGCTAAAAAAAAAAAAAAAAAAAAAAAAAAGAGTGTCCCTGTTCTGAAAGCTTGTATCAAAAGCTGCAGACTTTGATGTCCAACAGCAAAGCGTTGACTACAACTTGCTTGTCTTCTAAAAAATGTTTCCACATCCTCTGTCTCACCTCCTGGTTTGTCTTTGGAACAGAAAGAGAGCTTGGTTTCAAAGCCCTTTCTCCAAGGATTAATTGAATCAAGATCAACCCTATCTGGAATGTACATTTAATACTTTGGAATGATGTCAGTAATATATGTAAGAGATTTTTATATTGGATAACTGCTCATTAAAAGTCAATCCTTTCCTCCAGGGCTTTAAAATAGGAAGTATTCACCTTTTGCAAATGAGGATAGTGAAATTTACTTTAACTCATGCTACAATGAAAACTGGAAGAAAGGGAATTGCTCACAATACAATATAACTCCACCAAATTTGCATAATTTAGGCATAAAATGTAATACCCTGCTCACACTCTTTTGTCTTGAATGAAATTGGTTTTCAAGTAATGTGTGGGGAATCATAACCAGCTTTCAGAAAATGGATAATGTCAGAAAGCAAAAGTCCCTGTTAGCCCAGGAGGCATTGCCGAAGTGCGGATCCACTGTGCCACATTTCTAAAAAAAGTTACTCTTGTGATTTAATGCAAAGGCCTTTGTGGACTTAAGTGAAACATTTAGGCCATGCTGTTTTTTTCTTTTTTTCTTTTCTTTTCTTTTCTTTTCTTTTCTTTTCTTTTCTTTTCTTTTCTTTTCTTTTCTTTTCTTTTCTCTTTCTTCTTCTTCTTCTTCTTCTTCTTCTTCTTCTTCTTCTTCTTCTTCTTCAATATTGAATGAGTGATTAACCATTTGGGACCTTAAGACATCCAGATTTCTTAAAATCATTGAGTGATCATTATTCTAAGAAGGTTAAAAATATGACCTAAATTCCCGCGACTCCTCCTTTCCAAGGAGCACAAAATTCTTCTTGTAAATCAGTGTTTCAGATAAATTTTCAGGAATGTAGAGAGAAGCTGCAGAATTGTTCCCACTTAGCAGATAGTGAAACCGAGGTTCAGAAGAGGCATGCACTGCCCAAGGCCACATGTATGGGTGTTACCAGAAGTGAAGAGCGCAGAAGCTCTGACGCGTGTGTTATGAGTTACCTTTCATCAGTCCTGGTAGTGTAAAAGCCTGAAGAATCACTCCTTGACAGCATTGGCCTGATTAGCGCGTTTTCTTTAGTGTGAAGTCCGAAGTTGCCATTTGCTCTTCACTTGCCAGAAATGGACTTTGACCCTCAGTTTTTTTTCCCCCCAACAGGCAAAAGTTCATTGGAGTATAAAATTAGAAAGTAAGAGTAGTAGGAGAGCTCTCTTCACAGAGAGGGGACATTTGGAAGCGGATGTCACTGACCCTCAGTTTTTTTTTTTTTTACTTTAAAATGGGGATGATAGAGGCGCCTAGTTGGCTCATCCAGTTGAGCGTCCAACTCTTGATTTAGGCTCAGGTCATGATCTCACAGTTTGTGGAAACGAGCGCCATGGTGGGCTGTATGTGGACAGGGTGGAGCCTGCTTGGAATTCTCTCTGTCTCCCTTTCTCTCTGCCTGTCCCCTGCTTGTGCTCTCTCTCTCTCTGTCTCAAAATAAACAAAAAGAAAACGTATTTAAAATGGGGATGATCGCATATTCCTTCTGAGATTTTAACAGATAAGATAATAATATTATTGTTACTGTCTTACATACCTTTCTGTTGCAGACACACTTAGTTTTTGACACTAGCTCTCTTCAAACCTGAGTGTCAATCTGAATTCCCTGGAGGCTCTCTTAAAACACACTCCGCAAATTTTTGACTCAGTGAGTTTGATTGGAGCCCAAGAATTTGAATTTTTTAAAAAGTTCTCAAGTGATGCTGACGCTGCTGGTCCGGGGACCATACTTTGAGAACCACTGTTTTAGCCCATGCCTGTTCTCCATTTTTTTCTCTTTCTGTAGGTTTTATAATGTTTAGAACAAAACAGCAGCCACAAACCTTGATTTCTCAGGATTTCTTGCATCTGGGGGTGGACATGGAACCAGTGATGTAGAAATAAAGTCTGCAGAGTAGGGATTCCAGGAAGCTCAGCTTGCACATGCCTTTGTGCTCTCTGCTGTTCCCTGTTCTGCATGCTTCTTCTAGCCTGGAAAGAGTGTTCTGGTCAGAAAACGGAGCAGTCGTCTTGAGACCATGATTCAAGAAGCCTTTTGGGGGAAGGAGACAGGAATATCGAAGGATCAATTCTAGAATGGTTGCCCTGGCCCCTTAGTGCTCACGTCCAAACTTCTGTTCTATGAGATAGAACGGCTATGTGGTTACCAATGATAGCAATACTTAACCAACTTATTTCTCACACATGCACACAAACCTTTTGGACTGTCTGTTTAATAAAAGTAGAAGCGAAGGAAGAAGAGTGATTGGCATTTATTTTAAATGGTGTGTACATCCCGTGCCCCAAAGTTCTTTGAGGGCAGTGGGGAGCTGTGACATGCAGAATGGATGCCTCCTTGGTCCATTGTGTTGACAGGCCATGCTGTGCTGAAGTGTCAGCCTCTGAGAGGTAGTTAAGACAAACGACATCTCCTTACTTTTTACCCCTAGAGACCGCGGTGTCATTCTCCAGCCTGGAAGGCCATTTGTAAAACTCACAGAGTTGCCTTGTTATTAAAAAAGAACAAAGATCAAAAGCTAAGCTCTTTCTCCAAGGAAAAGACATTACTTTGGATGGTCTCTGTGCTCTCCTGTGATTCCCAAACACTTACTATGTACATGAGACAGAGGCCACACCTCTCCCAGTGCTCAACCTTACAAGGACTTTATTGAGTCTTTTTTCCCCTTGTGTGTTGGCTTGCTTTTCCACCCTACCTTTTGCTCTGTGTGTTTTGAGACGAGAATGGGAACATCTCCTAATGATGCATGTAGGGGTTAAATCATAAACACAAGAATGGATTTTGCTTTATGAGCAGCTCATAAAAAAAGATAAATTGTTATTTGCTTTTTATGCATGTAGGAAAAGGGAGCATGAGCTAATAGTACTTTCTGTAGAGGAGCCAGAAGAAATTTAGTATGTATATGAATTTAATGCAAAATACAAACCCAAAAATAAATATTGGTTTCCTTTCAGATTTTCAAGACTTTAGGAAAAAAAAGGAAAAAAAAAAACCCAAAACAGAAGATATCCTTTACTTATAATTCTGCTGGTGGAAACCATCTTTCCCCTCTTGAATAGTGAATGGTTTTAAAAATGGAATATATAGATTTTAAACTTGACGGTGTTTAAAATTAAGAGTGGAAACTTATCTTTGGCTTGAACATGGCATGTAGTATACCGAACGTTTTGGAGTATTACTTGCTCCTATGAATGTGATCCAAATCCCTCGTTTAAAAAAAATATGAAAGACCCGATTCTCCTTTTGTAATTCAGCACAACAAAAAATTCCCCTTTTTCCAGTGCGTACTTGACTATAAGTTTCCTTTTAAATCACGACTAGACTTATGTGATGAAAATAATAAGAGAAAATTATGGATAATACATTTTTACCCTATCTTCTTTGTAAAAGACTTTATGGTGGCATGCAAACAGCTTTTCCCTTTGCAAAAACAAGATACTGGGAGCATAGAAGAGATAGTATTCAAGAAAATGGGGATTGGCATGAATTTTTTTAACTCTTAAAAAATGATAACTGTTAATATCTACTGAACAGTTACTACATACCTGTGACTTTTGTGTATTAACACATTTAATAATTATGACATTGTCAAGAAAATACCCTCATTATTTCCATTTTTCACATGAAAGAACTGGGGCTTAAATGTAGGTGCATCTGACTGCGTTGTCGTTTGCGTGGAGGCTCAGAATTGTAGCTTGGGCCACCTCTTCTAGAACTGTTGCACTTAACCTAGTAGTGTATCATTTAGCTGCTGCGACACCGAGTTTCCTCACAACCTAGAGACTTAAAACAGCCATTCAGTCAGCTCACAATTCCATGGGACAACAATATGGACTGGGGGGAGCTGGCTGGAGGAAGTGGGGGGAAACACAGGCAGGCCTAATGACAGAGCTGAGGTCAGAAGCTTCATTTCTCCATTCCTCGCAATCTAAGGAAACCTTTATTTGCTTGACTGAGCAAGTGTCTCATGTGACACCTTAAGGAAAGAACTGCACACCTGACATGTGCCCTTTAGCAGGTGATACTCAAGGACATCCCTAGATGTGGATTTGCAGAAAACAAAAAGGTGGACTAAAACCATGAAGGCAGGATACTCTTAGAAAGTGTGGTCTTTAAAATTCATTCAGTGACTTGATTGTGTGCTGACGTCTATCCAGGCAGTGCTGGATGTTGGTAGAGAATAAGCAAATGTGGTCCTCTGACATTTGGGGGCAAGTAATCTTGGAGAAAGAGTACTGAGCCAGTAAACGCTTCTCCCAATTACCACTTGTGGTACATGTTAGGCATGAAATAGAGTATTAAGATAGAAACTAATTAGAGGAGGGTCTATTTAGATAAGTTGGCCTGGAGAGAGATTTTGGAAAGGCGATAACGAAGCTGACATCTGAGTATTGAGAAGAATACTGCCATAGAAATAAAAGGGGGAGCAGATGTGGGGGTGGAGAGGGGTGTATATGTGTGTGTGTGTGTGTGTGTGTGTGTGTGTGTGTTCGTGTTCAAACAGCAAATACTATAGTTAGCGCAAGCCTAAGGTAGGTGTGCAGATATCGAAGTGGTAAATGGAGGTTTCCATGTTCGTACTCAGTGATGAGACTTCCCTGTAGCTCTTCTCATCTCTTTAAATGTTACCAGGGACTCTCATGACCATGGAAGGAATTCTACTCAGCTGCTCTGGAAAGATAAGGAGGGTGCCCGTTGTAGGTGGGGTGTAAGAGAAGCAGATGGGGAGTAAGATTTGTCTTCTCATCTTGGCTTTGACCCTAATTCACCGTGTGTCCTTGGCAAGGGCATTCTGTCTACCAGAATTTAGTTGCTTCCTTTGTAAAAAGAGTGAGCCGACCTAGGTCACAGTTGATGCCAGCTCTGACTGGTGGGTAAGTGCTCTGTGGGAAGAGGAGTCTGAGGCCCCTTGTGATCTCTGTGGGTAAGAATTCTGTAATTGATTAGGGATGTCTGCCATAGAATTAGGAGATAGTGTTGTACATGTGGTATATTTGCCATTTTCTGATGAACTTTCTGTTTTCCATCACAATGTTTTCCATGGCTTTTACTGCTAATTGGAAAAATTTTGTAGCTTTCCAGTTTTTTGTTCTGATATTTAAAAATGCAGCAGTAATTGAAAACAATCAAGGAAGGGGCTAAATACATCAAAACAGTACCCTGCACACTTGGCTTCAAAGCGTTCAAACACGGCAAATCGTGCACGGGAGGGAAGTGGATTTGTACTTCTCTCATTTGTGATATTATTAGTGTGATTAATATACAAAGACCAGTATTTCCTGGAATTCATAATTTGCCCTATTCCTCCATGAGCTTTGTGTTTCCCAGAGTAATCACGCTGATCCATTTCCTTAAAAATGTACTGAATGCCTAAGTGCTCATTTTGCAAGGGCAGCAGCATAATTGGACACAGTGGGGAAACATCAGAGAAGCGGTTTGCTTCCTAAGGAGAGGAGAATGTGGTGTGAGTTGAGGCCGGATGGAACGTCACGCCAGGAGGGACCCCATCTCTGCACTGTGTTACTGTGCGGAATGCTTAAAGGCTATTTATGGAAGTAGGGCTCAGGGACAGGGGCTAATTCTCAGCTGAATGGAGGGCTTCCCTGGGTTATGAAATGCATGTTCTTGTGAATAATGGGACTGAATGGGGGTAGAGCGCTTCTGCATTTTTTCCCAACGTGATACCTCTTTGGTGACACTGGTGATTTTACAACTGGATTTCATCTTCATGAAATTCTGGCCCGTATGATCATTTCTCCCCCACCTTGCCTCTTAAGTAGCCACTTTCAAAGCATCTCTGTCTTACCTTTGAGATTGGCTCTCTTGTTATCCAGGTGTCCATACCTACATAGTCTTAGCTTTAGAAACTTGAACAAAGGAGAGAGATCAGAGTCCGTAAGTTAAAACACACTGGAGGGTCATGCTCTGTTATGTGTCTGCCTGTGTATTTCTGTGCTTGCCTCATTCCTGTTCTCTCTCCTTTTCCAAAAACAGTTCATTAATGCGGTGACCTTGGGGTCTTGGTTCGCGTTGCTTCCCTGGAATGTGTGGGATCAACGCGTTAGATGTTAGCAGTGCTAATTATGGAACAGGACTGCTGCATATTCAACACCCACAAGTCTTGTGAGTTGAGGACAGTATCAATGCCCTTTCCAGGAAGTCAGGCTTTGGAAAATCTTGACGTGGTTGAGGCAGTCATGCTGCACAAACCCAGGGAGTGCCATTCCTACTGAATCCTATGTAGCCTGCTTGGCATGTGTGGGGATGCTGAGAGAGACCTACCAGGGACATACACATGGTTTGCTGAGGCGGGAGAGAGGGGGAAGACAGAAGGAGATGAAGCGTGAGCCAGGTGACAAAGTACATTATGTATCATCACGATTGTTTTTGGATTTCATACGGAGTTCACCTGACTCATTGGCGTTTCAGAAAGGCCTCTTGAGTCACAGTTTAGAGGGTAAGTTGGTGAAGTTCAAAACCAGAGGAAAGACAAAGGCTGAAGTATGACCTTGTTTCCATTGACTTCCCTCACTTTTGTGGTTGGCACCATGCTGGGCCAAAACACCCTCTGCCCGAGTGCAGACGATTACGGTGAGCGCCTGATGAACGGGTGTTCCCACTTGTCCCGCATCCTACACGATGTCACCTGATCGCGTCACCCTGTAGGAGACCTCTCACGGATCAGGTGTTCACATTGCTGTTGAGGAGGTGACCGAATTCCTTACTGGGGTCAGCACAGCCTTGCAAGATTTAGTGGGCACCAATCTTGCCACCACTTTGACCTCCGTTTTCGCCTGTCTTCCCCATTCTCATCCACTGCATGTTGTTTTTTCTCACAGAACTTGTCTAAACCCTTTTGCTCCCCCACTGCCTTTACCATAACCTGTATTTGTGCCCCCCCCATTCCTGCTCATTGTCACTTCCTTGGGGAGGCTTAGTGACCCCCCCCCATCTGCTACTTACCGCAATACCAGGTATCTCTCCTTTCTAGCATTTATCTTGGTCGTACATTTACATTTCTTTATATGAATCTTTGATTGTCATCTGTCTTTCCTGCAAAATTATAAGCTTCTTGAGGGTGAGTGTTATTTTTATCAGCCGGTCACGTATCCTCCCCCTCTCTTAGCACATTGTCTTATAGTTAGTAACATTCAGAAATACTCCCGAATGAGCAGATAAGTGGGGGTTTAGGGTAAAGATGTTGAGAGGAGGGGTAGTCTGGGTGGCTCACTCTCTTAAGTGTCTGACTTTGGCTCAGGTCATGACCTCATAGTTCCTGACTTTGAGCCCTGAGTCAGGTTCTCTGCTGTCAGCACAGAGCCTGCTTGGGATTCTCTGTCCCCTCCCCTGCTTGTATGCTCTCTTTCTCAAAAGTAAAAATTAAATCATAAAAAACAAAAAACAAAACCTCGAGAAAAGGACCAGAGACGTGGGATGGATTCGTGGGAAAGTAATCTGGTTTTACCCGGATGACTGAGTAGATGGTGGCATCCAAAGTTTGTCTACAAACAAACGTAGGGGATCCAGGGTTATAAATGCAAAATAAGCGACTTATCCATAGTATCCCTCAACAATATGAAACATCTAGCCCATGCTCGGTATTTGCTTTTATTCTGCTTGACCCAGAACAACGGCAGTCATTAAAATCTTCACGGAATAGCAAGGTTTTTTTTTTACTTTTTATTTTTATTATAAGCATGTCTTCCTATAGATTTTGTTAAGTATTCTTTGTTATTTACGAACACAGAAGGGTGTTGTTTTGAAAGGTGAAACACATGCAATGTTGGTGTTAGGAGATGGAAGTGGACCTGACTTACGCCCATAGAAGGAAGATGTTGGTGAGAAAGAGCGTGGGCAGTGCCGGGTCCTTTTTAGGCCAGCCTGGCCCATTTAGTTATAGTATTAGCTAGGTAACCTGGGGCAGGTCACAGAACACATTTTCATCACTTGTAAACCCAGAGTGAAAATAGTTGCTTTATGGTGTTGTTGGGAGTTAGAAATATCTGTAAAGTGCCTGACACTTAGAAGGCATCAGAGTGATGGCACTGGGTCTGTACCCAAACGTCAACTATAGTATGTATGGCAAGGCGAATTATAATGAAGGTTTAACTTTCTTGGAAACTAAATTTATCCCTTGTGAAACTCTCTCTTCTGGCTTGTTCTTAATCCAGGAACCCACATTATATTGCAAGTACCTAGCAGCACATTTTACTACATGTTAATTGCCTTCCTTTCTGGAGAATTTAAATAGTGACTCACCTCCAGGATGCCTCCTGGCATGGTGAAAATCACAGAAGAAAAAAAGAAAGATTTTGCTGAGCTTTGTTTTGATTTCTCCATATTTTCAATTTTTACCCATAGCTTTCAAGACCCACATAAAGTGTTTCCAAGTATATATTAGAGGTTCTCATCCCTGACTTCAAGTTAGAATCAAGCAGGGAGAGTTTTAAAAACTATCCAAACTTGGCCCCACTCTATACCAGTTAGATTAGAATCCCAGGAGTTTTACGCTCAGACATCCTTATTTTTCAAAAGCTCCCCATGTGGGTGATTCTAATAGGCAGTTGGTGGTGAGACCCTCTGATGTAAATAAAGCTTACCTTAAATCCCACCCTCTCTCCACACTGAGCCACTTTCAGCCATCACATTACTTGGTTGTTGATTGGAATGAATGGATTAACAGGGTGAATGAATGAATAACCCCCTACTTTATTAAATAATGCTCACCTTGTATTTTGCTTTGATCTTCAATCTCCTCTGGTAGACTTAAGATCCTTCTTAAGGTCCTTATCAGGGTAATTGGGGACCTCATGGCACCTAGTACAGTTCCTTAGAGAGAGTACATACTCGGTAAATGCCTGTCACATGACAGAAAGGTTTATGGAGTTCACCTGTTAGGAATAAGTAACTCTTCCTCCTGACTCTTAAAAATATTTTCTTTCTGTGAATTTAAATGATAAACATTTTTCTACTTGTAATAGAACTATGTAGTTAGGCTGTCTATATGGGCACTAATTTTCTCTGAGCCTGTTGAGATAGTACTACAGCTTATCTTGAAAGAACTGTTGACTCCCCAAATGTCCATCGACTGATGGATGAATAAAGAAGATGTGGTATACGTACAGAATGGAATATTACTCAGCCATGAAAAAGAATGAAATCTTGCCATTTGCAATGACAGTGATGGAGCTAAAGAGTGTTATGCTAAGTGAAATAAGTCAGAGAAAAACAAATCCCATATGATTTCACAAATATGTGGAATTTAAGAAGGAAAACAAACAAAGTAAAAAATAGAGATAAACTAAGAAACAGACTCTCCACTACAGAGAACAAACCAATGGCTACTAGGTGGGAGGGGGTGGGAGGATGGGTGAAATAGGTGATAGGGACTAAGGAGTGCACTTGCTGTTATGAGCACCTGGGGTCATATATAAATGTTGAATCACTATATTGTACACCTGAAATTAATATTACGCTGTATGTTAACTGGAGTTTAAATAAAAACTGAAAACAGAAAAAAAAAAAGCGGGGTGGGGGCGGGGAAGAACTATTGGCCCCACCTCTGGATGAGCTCCAGCCCGGCATTGGGGGGTAGGGAAAACCAGCCAAGCTCCAAGTCACTTCATGCAGGACGCTGCAATGAGTTTCTCTCTTCTTGCCTCATGCAACCCTAGACTCTCGCTCAAACACGAAGGCTCAGACCCACCGTTTGGCACATCTTTCAAACTTTCCATGATCTCATACTTTGGGGATGCAAACTTCTACTAAAACTTCACCCTAGGCCTTCCCCTAAGACCTTGCTAGACCACCTGAAGCTGCCCTTAATTGCTGTTGACTTCGTTTGTTGTGATGTTCTTTTCCTTAAAAAAAAATGCAATTTCCAATAGGGAGGGGCTTTAAAATTCCAGGGCATAAGGATCCAGTGTACATATAATTCAGTCTCACTTGGGCCTTTTTATTCAGTTGGTCAAACTCCAACTCTGTCTTGATTAACCTGAGTTTCACAGTCAGAAACATGCAAACAATATGCATTTTCTCCTTTCTCCTTTTACCTCTGTGCCATAAGATCCCAGTGACCTCTGTGTGGTCATTGTACTCAGTGACTTTTGCTACCAACGCACCGTGTTGCCTTTACCTCCAGTACAATAAATGCTCCTTCTGACCACCTCCTCTGATCAATACTTCCCATTCCAGTGAGGCTTATTGATGTAAATGTGCACACAACGCCTTTCATACTATTGTATTTGTTCTCTTGGGAAACAAAAGCAAATCTCAATAGCCTTTGAATACAAACAATTAATGAAGTGAAATCCTAGTATCCCACCTCCACTGTGACAGATAAAAGGAAATAAGCAAAATAAGGAAATCTCCATTCAGACTGGGTGCTATTGGGATGTCTAATGAAGCTATGTCTATTTTTTAAAAAGTAGATTTAGCTTGTGGACCACTGGACTGTTGCTGACACAATTCTTGCTGTCCACATGGGTGGCAGACTTCTAAAATGTGGAAGATCAAACATACTGTGGCGAGCATTGAACATCACGTTATAAGTGTGCCCATGGTAGTTAATAAATTGTCAAAAATAATAAGACTGCTGCCAAGAATAGAAGCTATAAATAGCAATAAAATAAAATAAAATGAGACATGACTGCTGTGGATTCTTTTGAAAGATAATTTTCCTTGTAAGTAACCTCTGCGAGCAACACACAGCTCTTAGACGGTAAAACCTACACTCCTACCTCCTGAAGAGAGCAGCCGGGGGAATTAGAATGCACCCAAGGATAGGGAGTTAGATAAGGCTGCAGCTACAGGGTGGCCATTACATTAAGTAATTTAATGAACACTGATACTGAGGAAATAAATCAAATGCAAACAATCAACACCAATCAAGGAAGCTGAGCATTTCAGGCACTTAAAATGTATTAAATGAGTGTTTCAATCACAGTGGGTACTTTTTCACAAACTCTCTTAATCAGCTAGCATCATTTTTGACAAAATGGCCCATGCATGTAAATATGGTGATCTGAGAAAAGTCCAATGGTCCATTCACACACAAACACTATTAGGAATGGAAATTCTGCTTGGGGTTTTCACAGATAGGGTAAACAACAGTAGACACATTGGGAAAGGTTAGTGAAAGACACTTTTTGGAAAAAAAAAAGGCATTTTGCATGTGGTGAAAAAAAAGAATTTCAAACATAGAATAAAACTTCTGGTCTAATTATAGGCAGCCAATTCACCTCCCAGAGGCAATCATTTTTGTTTTTTTAATGTGTCTACCATAAATGCTTATTCATATCTAAGTTCTTTCATGTGCATTTGTATTTATGTATTTATTATGTGTATCTCTATTATATGCATGTATGATTATCAATATTTTAATACTTATAAGTACATAAAGTACAATACTATAACTTATAGGTACACAAATCATATATTATTTATACCATATAACCAATTATTTGGTACCTTGTTTTTGGTATGCAGTTATATATCATGAAGATCTTCCTGTATCAGCCTATATAGGTCCTGTACATTCTGCTTCAGGTTTAAATAGGATTTTATTGTAGGAGTCTATCATTTATGTAAGCATTCCTTTGTAAGGCATTTAGATCATGTCCAGTTTGGGAAACTATAGTTTCTTAAGCACACACGTAAATATATATACACACACATTTGAACACACAGTTGAGATTATTTTGGATTTTAAAATCCAAAATACTTGGGTTCCAAGTATATATTCTAAGTTTCTGAGTGTATACACACACACACACACACAGACGCATACACATTCATACTTTTCCACTTTACATATATTATGGTATCTAATTCTCATTTAAATATTAGTATTACATCTGTTCTATAGACTATGAAACTGAGGAACAGAGAGGTTAAGCAATTTTCTATAAGTTACACAGATAATAAACACATGACCCTTCTTCTGAACCCAGGTCTCCTTTTCATCTGGACTTTAGTCATCTTTAATCACCATTCTGTAGTTTGAGTTTTTGACTGATGTTCAAACTGCCAGAGTCATAGTATAATTGTATACACTTAAAAGAATGTGTATATCTGGAAATGCTGGGGAAAATGTTTTTGTTGTGTTTTCTCTCCAGAGAAAGCCAAGTTCATTCTTTTCAACCAAAAGAGGTGTCTGAATTGTAAAAGTTACTATTAGTGTTAGCAAAGAGGAAAGGTGGATATTCCTACTTACATAAGGGCCTTATGATACTCTTATTAGTAGCTGTGCTTGGAGAAATTTATATATATTCCTGGGAGGAAGCTTTTTTATTGGAAAATGTCACATGAATTAGTGTTCTGTTTGTCCCTTCATTTCCACTGCACATCTTCGTATCTTTGAAGAGATTTAGTCCTTTACACTTTCAGGGGACTTTAGTTGATTTGAGAGCAATAAAAGTATTTTGATTCTTACAATTCCAAGTGCTCTTAGAGGGTCCCGGGAAGCACAGTTGAAAGCTGTTCCAGTGACACTGGCTGTAGGTTCATTTACATGAGCGCACGGCTGTTACGGCTTAAGGTTTGCAACTTGCATTTGCTTTCTCTCTCCACACCTTTCTCCCCTTGCCACCTCCCAAACAAGGCATCTTTGTGTTGTCTGCTCAGCTGTCTTCTTCAGCAAGCAGCAGCCTGCCCCTTCCTTTCCCTCGGGGGTCAGGTGGGTGGACCCACCTGATTCAAAAGTGGCACCTAACCCAGGCCTGACCAGTCAGCGAATGGCTCAGGATGAGTACCTGATCCAGGGCAGGCCTGTGCAACTCACTTCACAAACTGCTGGGGAAACAGCACCTTAATTTGCCTGGCTAGGGGTTGTGAACATGGGAGTTTGCAGTAGCTGTGGCTGCCATAGTGGGAGATCCTAAGATGAGAGGCAGAAGAGAGGAGAGCAGCTCCAAGAGACAGAGGGAGAGCAAGCCCAGGTGACCCTGTACAAACACCTGTGTTTGAGCTCCTCTCTACCCCTGGGGGTTTCAGTTACAAAAGCCAGGAAACACTTTCCCTCCCTTGCCAATGCAGTTTGAGGTGGGTTTTCTTGTACTTTCTCATGGTGAGGCCCAACTTATTACAGACTTTTCTCATTACAGTTAGCAACGTTTCCATATATCTAGTCATCTTAGATAAAATCTGTGGAAAATTTTTGACTTTTTAATATAAAAAATATTACCCCACCATCCCTCCCAATCTACCCTCTGCTCTACTTTGAAAGTTATTTCACTAAATTTCTGATTTGGTTATGTCCCTCCCTCTATCAAAAAATGTTGGTGGCCTGCCATTTTCTACAGAATGAAATCTTTATGTTTTAGCCTGGTATTCAAGGCCCACAGGTCTCTGGTCAACCCCGGCTTCGGGTCCTGGTGCCCCCACTCACCTCATGCAGTCTTTGTTCTAGGAAGAGCAGAGAATCAACTCTGTCCCCCTAAGATGGCATGTATCTTCATAACTTTATGCCTTTGTGATGCTGTTTCCTTCTTCAGGGCTTGATCTCTTCCCAGTCTGCCTTGGCACATCCCTATCTCCTCTGGTACAGTGAGTGTTCCATTTTTAGGAGTCCTGGAGTCTTTACTGTCTCTGACAGTATGATATTTATTATATTTGATCAGAGATAGTCACTCATATATCTTTCTCATGCCCTTGTTTGAGGGTTTCTTGGCAGCAACTGTGTCTTCATTTTTGGGTCCCTGGGGTCCATAACATTGCTGAACCAGAGCAGGAGCTAATGCGTGTGAATAAAGTCATAAATAAATGAATGGTTGAATGAATGATGTGGTTTTACTTTTTGGTTCTTTGCAAGCAACTCACATGGTTTCATGAATCTAAGCAGAAATTATTGCTTTACTCTTTTCTTATTTGTACTATCTTGTAGGTTTTCACTCCTGCAAAAAAAAATTTTTTTTTTTTTTGACAGCTGTCATGAGAATTCTTTTAATGCAATCTGGCACTAAATACCTTGCCAGATACATTTTCCTTGAGGACATTGATAATGGCTTTTTATGGTTAAGATCCCTCTAAGGCTATGTACATGCATCAATGATTTCATTTTTCATTTATCTATTCATTGACTTTTATTAAGCACTTCACAGAGTCCAGACCTTGGGCCAAGCGACAGCAGACCCAAGACAATGAAAGCATACTTTCTACCTCTAGGGATACCGCGGTCTGCAGCCTAAAACCTATCAGCTTTTATTGTTGGATCTCTTTACTACCCTGCATATACTCATAATAATCACTATTTATTAATAACTCTCTGTCTGCCTTATGCACACCCTTGATGGCTCTCCTAATAACTTTGAGAGGTATTAGAATCCTTATTTCTTGTAGGAGGAAATAGAAGCTCAGCGAGCTGAAGTGACCTGACCAAGTGCTTAGAGTTACTCAGCAGTGGAACTGCCATTCAACTGTCATTTATTGATGCCAAAGCCACTACACCATAATGCCTTTCCATGGACATGTCCTTCTTTCAACAAGACCTCTTGCAACATGGGGCATCTCTCCCATGTTTTCTTATTCAAAATTTTAAGCTCTCTCAAGCCCACTGAAATGATTATTTCAACAAAAATATGCAGCTTACTTTGACCTAACTTCTTGCTAACTCCTCTTTTGCTTAAATATTTTAGCTTTCTTAGATGTCCGTGTCCATACTCATATTTTGGGCATCCATAATACTAGAATTTTTTAAAGTTTATTCATTTATTTTGAGAGATAGAAAGTGTGGGAGGGACAGAGAGGGAGGGAGAAAGAGAATCCTAAGCAGTCTCTACACTGACAGCTGATGTGGGGCTTGGAACCATAACCATGAGATCATGACCTGAGCCTAAACCAAGAGTCACATGCTTAACTGACTGAGCCACCCAGGCACCCTGTAATATTAGAATATTTTGGCTGCAAGTAATGGAAACACAATCCATACCACTTTTAACAAAGTGGGGTAAAAGGAACCCCAAATGATCATAGACTATATTGGATAATGGATTTGGGAGATTTTTGTGTTAGCCTACAAAATCAGATTTTAACAAATGCAGGAATGAAGATGTCAGAGACTGGACCCCAAGGTTTTATCACTGGAACCAATGGCCAAAAACTGTGAGTACATTGTCTTTTTGCATTCACCTTGTGTCTCTACCTGTCTGTACCTCTTGGTGGCTTAGCAGCGTCTCCTGCTGAAGACAAACTCCAAGCAGCCAAGGAAGAATGGGCAGGCAGATCCCACATGTTACCTTTGAACAACATGATCTTCCTCTTTCCCCCAAAGCATGGGACCATCTTCCTTTCCCGCTTTAGCAGTAAAATCTCTGAGAAGAACCTCAATTGGTTTGGCTTTGAGCTCATCCTTTACTCAGTCTTTGAGTTTGGCAAGAAGAGTGTTACCATTCTTGGAAGCTCTGTGGTAATACCATTGGTTAGATAAATAATTGTCCAAAAGAAAGAGGGGTGATTCCACCAGAAGAGAAGGTATGAGAAAATGTGTGAGGAAGCCAAATAGTAAATGGCATAGTCATCTCCAAAAGGTAGGGTTGGGATTTGTGCTAGTATAATTATGTGCACCATAGGTAGAGGGCATTTGTCTGGTACTACCTCAGTTTATGTCTCTTCCCAGAATCCTGTCTCATATAGTGTTTGTCACTCTTAAAAATATCCAGGTTTAGGGGCACATGGGCAGCTTAGTGGGTTAAGTGTCCAACTCTTGATCTTAGCTCAGGTCTTGATCACAGGGCTGTGAGTTCAAGCCCTGAGTTGGGCTCCATGCTGGCCATGAAGCCTACTTAAAAAATCCAGGGTTAGATGATAAGTGATATGGCCAAACACAGATACAATATTTGAAACTGTGATTGTCTTGGGAAACTCAGAATGGCTTTCCTTCCCTTGATTCTAAGATCGTTCCATGTGTATAATAGTCATCTGGTCTTCAACTGATGGGAAATAACTTGGGACAGTGGACGAAGCACTGATGTCAAATCAGATGGTCACTTCTCTAGTCTTGACTCGTCTCATCGGTCACTTACATGGTTTGGAGCCCATCATAACAACTGTCTGAACCTCACCTGTAAAATGGTTGAAGTACTAGAAGTCCTATTTCCCTCATAAAATCATGAGGGAGAGGCAGTTAGCTGATGCATGAGAAAGTACGGTGTAGACTATACAGTTCTGTACTGTTACTATAATAAAAACAGCTAACCTACATTTTGAGTGTTTATCTAGACATTGTGCCAAGCTTTTGCATGAACTACCTCATTTTATCTGCAAAACAACCCTGTACAATAGTATTGTTATGTCTGTATTACAGATGAGAACACTGGAGCATAGAGAAGCAAAGATAATTGCCTAAAATCATACAGCAAAAACTTCGCAAAGCTAGGATTCAAACTCGGACCATGACCGTTCACCACCAGGCAGTGTTGAATTACTTTCATATATGGAGTGTGCACCTCTGTGTGTTGGGGGGAGGGGGGAGGGGAGAAGGAGAGAGGGAATTTTCTTTCTTGACTCTGCCTTATTTCTCTGACTCTGCTGAGAGGAAGCATCAGCCAGGTTGTCATGAGTAGTAGCCATCCTCCAAGATGGTAGAGCAGACCAGCACTGGTTAATGGCTCTGGGATGATCCCATATTGAGGGACATCCGTCCCTTTGTGCACTGACATTGATGTTACTGTCAGTTGACAGTGAGCTTTATCATCAATCCCTTCAAGTACAAAAGGCCACTGTTCGGAAACTGTCATTAAAAGCAGCCTCTCTTTTTAAAAGCAGTCTCTCCTTTATTCCCTCCATAATAGGAGCCAGTGTACCAGAAGAGACTGACCTTAAGTTGAGCCTGTTTAGTTAAAAAAAAAAGAAAAAAGAAAGAAAGAATAGGTTATGTTTTTAATGTATTTAAGATTGAGGCTCAGAATTAGAATGGAGCTGGGGGTAGTAGGAAATAGAAGGCAGGGTGGGAGAAAGCAGAGGTGGCCTTGGGTTTTCTTTGCTTTTGGATAATGGGCATTTCTAGTTAAATCAACACAGTCTATTTCACAACCTGTCTCCTGGTGATGTATATACTCTTTGGACAGGGTTGTGGGCTGCCTAAAGATCTCTCTTAGCCATAGGACATGGGTATAAATAAGCTTTATGTAGTCACAGCTGCTAAGGGTGATTATGGGTAGAGTGCATTCTAAAAGGACAGGGCAGGATGTTCATTGTTACAAGGGAGGAGGGGAGGGAGAAGATCCTGAAGGGAAGCAACAGGCAGAGTTCTACTGAACAAACTTCCTCCATGGTCTTTGTCACTTTTTAATGATCCTTTGGGGAGGTGATTTTATTGTAATGGAAAACAAAGACACTTGTGATTGAGAAGCAACTCAGTATGGTACATGGCTTTTACAACCAGGCTTCCCAGGTGCAAATGTAGCCTTTGTCACGTACAAGTCACACAACCAGTGTGCAAGTTGCTTCACCTCTCCGTGCCTGTCTCCACAGCTATAACCCAGCCAGCACATTAGCTGTGAAGGTGAAATGAGTTGACACATGGAAAGAGCTTGGAAGAGCACTTGGCACATAGTGAGGGCTCAGCCAACATTTGTTCTTCTTTACATTTCATGCATTCGTAGACATAAACAAGGCAACAGGCAAGAACTGATCGTTCCACATTTTGAGAGTGCTTGGAAGGAAGGTCAGTTAGGATTTAGTTTTCCTCCCACCATCCCATTGGAAGGGAACAGAAGGTCCTTGTTGTTTCAATGGAGCTGAAAGGAACCAATGTAACTGGAGTGTAGTGAGCAGGGTGGGCCTGGTGGGCCTTGAGGAGAGGCAGGTAAGCAGGCCCAGATCAGGCAAGGCCTTGTGTGCCAAAGTAAGGACATGGCTTCCATTTTACAGCACACAGAAGCCATGGAGGTTTGAAGATTGGCTTGCTCAGATTCCCATTTGAAGATTACTCTGTCAGTGGAACAAAAAATGGCTTGTAGGAAAGACCAAAAGGGGTCTGTTGCATTTCAGTGGGAAAGAGGTGATATTGACTTACCGGGGAGTGTTAGGGTCAGATCACTGCCCCTGGCCCCCAGCACCACCACCCCTAGCCCCCAGCAGACAAGGTCTGGTGCTCTAGCTATGTGTTCTCACGACAATGTGTACTTTATTACTTTCCTCTGCCATTGCTAGTTTTCACTAGGCTGTAAGGCAAGGACTTTATGTCTTCTCTCTGCTTCTTTATATGCTCAGTTCCTGTCCATCACCAAACTCTTAATAGGCTCTCAGTATTTATTTAATGGATGAATGTATACAGTATAGTACTCATTGCAGTGTTTGATTTTGCAAGCCTATGTTACATCCAGCAGTCTACTTCATGGAGAGGAAAGTCATTCCTTTTGAACTTGCGGTATTTGTGATGGGAGGTGGGATTCTACATATCTTTATGTCAAGGAAAATGAACAACACTGTGGATCTTGGACAGGGCAGAGGCAATACTTGGCTCTATTTTCTGCAGCAAGGTATCACCTTAGCTCCTTATCTGTGGCATCTCAACCAGGAGCCCTAGTTAATTTTCATGCAGAAGAAGCTTTTGAAAGCCAGGCCTCTTTCATGCTCTGGGAAGATTTGAGAGGGGTCAACCCTGTTTAGATTGGTTCTCTGCACCACTCGGGGAAGCCTGCTGGCTGTTCTCAGCATGGAGTATGTTGCAGGGAGGAGATGAGCAGGAAACAGACCAAAGAACCAGGGCACTTCCCAGCTTGAATCAGGCCTGTCTTGTGTGGATTCATTATTTTGTTGAAATTAATCCCCAGAATGGCAGACATAGTATATTTGAATGTGAACCAACAGTACATTTCATGGCCAAGCAAATGTGGTTTTGGATTATCCACCCTGGTTGATTGTCCTTGCTTCCAAACCCTTCCATTAGTGCAGATAATTGAACTATACCTGGTTTCGTGTTTTCACACCCAATTTGATGTCCCTGTGGCATTTGCTATGGTGTGGGAAGTGTGAGATGATCTCTTCCTGCTAGTTTTCATTCACAGTGGGGCTGGTGTAGTTGACAAGCATCAGTGACTCTGGCTGTCACTTAATGAGAGCTTCCCATGTTCCAGCCATTGTGCTCAGCCCTTTTTCAGGATGATCACATTCAATCCTCACAACAATACTATAGTAATACTAATAATACTAATAGCCATTTATTTAGCAATTACTGTGTCCAAGTGCTGTTCTAAGTGATGGCATGTAGTAACTCATTTATTTGCAAAGCAACCCAAAAAGCAATAACTCCAATTCCAGGGAATGAGAGTCACATGGACCCAGATCTGAGCGATAGCCTTCGTATTGCAGCAGGTGGAAGACTTGCCTGTAATGTAGGTACTGCTATCCTACTGTTGTTATAGGGATTTCAGAATGGTTAGGTTCCTTGCCCAAGGTCACACAGCCAATGTGTGGTCTGTCAGAAATTGAACTCATTTTTCTGTCTCTAAAGCCCTTGCTTTCTTTTAGTTCTAGCTACTGGGAACCAAAAACCAGATATTTATTATTGGTGGGTTTAGGACACTTGACACTTGAACAGAGAAACCATCTTCCAGATTTTTATTAAAGTGTGATTTTGCAATGATATCATGGCAGGGTAAGTGTTGGGGATGTGATGTTCAGTTCTGTAATTGTGTAGAGAAGTGGACTTGAAGAAATTCTAGGAGCCTGTTAGTCAGAAGAGCAGGATATCATAGTGTGCTCTTGCTTTGTTGTTTTCTCCCTGCCACGTTTTGTTGTTGTTGCTGCTGCTGTTGTGGTTTTGTAAACTATTTGTGACTGTGTATAGCCAGGAGCCAGAAGGACAACATTGGCTTTGTAAATTTGCAACTGATATTCAGATAAGATAAGTACATAATTAGCAGGAGCAGCAGAAGAGATTGTCTGGAAGATTTAAATTCTGCATAGGGAATTAGCAAATAGTTCCTGATAACAGTGACTTTCAGATGGGTGTGAACGGGGAGTGGAGGCCCAGCCCATCAAGACAGTTAATAATAGAATGGATTGTTCAAGAACAGCAGTTTATGTGCTTATCATGTGACAAATAATATGCTAGACTTACATTCATATATTGTATAATGCATTTCTCCCAATAGCCCTATGAGGTAGGTACTCTTACTATCCCCTCTTACAGACAACAGTACTGACTTTCTGCCTGTTGAAGGGACATAGCCATTCCTTCTCCCTCTGTCCCACCCCACCCTCTCTATTACATACACATATCCCTCTAATAAATGGCAAAGATGGGATTTGAACTCAAGTCTCTTGTACCTCCAAATCCTGTTCTCCTAGAGATCAACATTAGGGGCTTCAACAAAAAGATGACTGAAAGCAATCTGATTTACGTTCCGCCATCCCTCATAATTAACATTCTTTTAGCACCTCCCAAAGTGACCACGTGTATTGCTGGTGTACTACTGCCTTTGGAAGGTGAGGTGGGTTCCATAGCCTCCGTGCACCGACTCCTGGGGAAGTCACAGCACACCTCTGAGACAGGTACCATACTACCATACCTCTGGTTCATATGGGAAAGCTGAGATGAATTTTCCAAAGTCACCTATACAGAGGTTGTATCAGAACCTGGTCTCTGAGCCATAAGTTTGTACTCTTAACCACATCCTATGTTGTCTCCCAGCCAAAGCTAGACAGTTGGTATGTGGGTGGATAGATAGATACATAAAGGTATACCTATGTATATACATACATTTCTGTCTATCTCTGTATCTGTCTGTCCATCTCTCTCAGTTCAGAATTCAACACTGTGCTGCCTTTCTCTTTCTTCTGAGTCATCTGACCAGCTCACTGCATTTTAAGCAGCAGTGCACTTAACTCCTTGCTTACATTGGTATTCCTCTTTGTAGCAGCCCCTGTCACAATAGCAATTGGAATAAAACCCAAAGAGTGGTGCAGAGAATACAAATTGGTTATGTTTCTCTTCAACTTGGAGTAGGACAAAATTCTCATAAAGAACAAGGGAACAAAGGTTCCGTGACCAACATACACCAGGGGACTCCAGTTCTCTTGGATACAGGCCTGTGCAACATAATGGAAAGAGAAATTTGGGATAAAAGGAATTCAGGGAGAATTTTAGGTGGCTTTGCGGGATGGAAGCTCATGATCCTGTCCATGTATATGCATCATCAGTAATAGCATTTATTGAAAATCTACTCTGTAAGCAAATTTATTGTATGTCCCCTACCTATACAGCTTATGACTCAGAGAATATGGATGCATAGGAACTGAATACATGTGTTTACAGAGAACTTTTATCTGTGTATGTATCACCTGCACAAGTGGTTGTCTTTAATAATATCATAGAGGTTGTCAGTTAAAGGGACTGTACAACTCTGTTGTTGGAAATAAGAGCTTTTTGAGTAATAAAGAACTGATGTGAAGTTAAACCCTTTATTTTGAGAGGCAGAATACCAAAGCGGTTGAATGTGGGCTTGGTCTTAATCCTGACTGAGTTTGAAGCTTGATTCTAATGTCAAATGATTTGGGGCAAGGTGAGTGACTTCTCTTACCTTCAGTTTCTTTTTCCACAGAAAAGGAGTTCTTTAATATCTGTGCACCCCTTACAAACCCTTGGTCCATAGAATTCCAGCCTCTTTACCAATTGCCAGTCAGTTGAGTAGAACAATGAAAAACATAATAATCTTTGACAATTAAAATAACTTAAAACAACGTACGAATTTCTCCTGGGGAAAACATATATTATAGCAAATGTAATTTGTAATCTTCAGCAACACTCCTCATGTCCTCTTTTCTTCCCTGTGCTCTCGGATTTATACCATGTCACAACCTTGCATGGGCTGTGTCCAGCCCCTCCCACCACCACTGAGCCCTCAGCACATCAGCCCCTCTACCTTCCCCTACAACCTATTATTCCATGCGTGGTTTGTCCTGTCTCACTAAGCCTGCCTATTCCTCCTCTTGCTCCTATTCTCACAGTTCAGCATCAGCTATGTCCAGGCACCTGTCTGACAGATCAGCAGACTAGGGAGGGAAATAAGCTGAATGACAAATCTGCTTACCAGTCAGGGCGATGGGTAGGGTGTGGAAGTACTGCCCCATCTATACGTTTTGGTTTAATCATCCCTTGTACTCTTGCTTCTACTTGTCAAAGGCACATAATGAAGGCCGAGCCTCAGACCACTCATTCCCAGACCCAGAAAAAGTCTGGCACTTGAGTTGTAGCAACATCTACAGGTTCATTAAGGGCCACTTTTTCCCAGGTCCTGATAGGATGGGCTAGGTGTGGGACAAGGGCTTATGGTTCGTGCATCCAAGAGACAAAGGCAAATGGCAGGCCAGGAAGAGTGAAAGAGATGTAAGTCACTGTGAGCTGTCGCTCTGGGGAGGCTGGTGTTGGACATGTGAATAAATGATGATTTTGACTGTAAGACCAAGGAGGGTGGTTCCTCAGACTCATGGGTACAGAGGGGTAGCCAGTAGGAGAAGCATGTGCCATTCAGTGTCCTGGAAAGTTAGTGATCATGGTAACTTCCAAGGTCCACAGAGAAGGTCATCCTGGAAGGATGGATAAAAATGGCATCCAGGTAGAAAGTATTGTCCAGTAAGGGGCAAGGGCTGAGTCAAAGGGCTGAGGCAGGAGGAGGCCGGTATCCCTCATTTCAGGTAGACTGAAATCCCTAGGCATTTGAGAGCATGGAAGTTCAGGTGGGAGCAGTGAGACACAGGAGTGAATCACAGAAGGTGGTGAGACCAGATTATGTGGACACTGAAAGCCAGACTCAGGCTTTGGACTTTACACCAGTTGCTGTTGTGAATTTTGCAAAGTATGTAAGCCATTGTAATCTTCATGTGTTTAGGGCAGGAGTTCTCGGCCTTGGCACTAGTAACATTTTCATCTGGACAGTTCTTTGTTGTGAAACACTGTCTTCTGCATTTCACGAGGCTTAGCAACATCCTTGTCCTCTACTCACTAGATGCCGGGAGCATACTCCCTCTCTATTATGACAACCAAAAATGTCCCCAGATGTTACCTGCGGGAGAAAACCACCTTTGGTTGAGAAAATCTTACGAAGGTATTGCTAACAGCAGTGTGTGGGATGGAAAGAAGAAGGTATATGAAATTCTTAGAAGGCTATAGCAAAAGTTGGAGGCAGCAATGATGAGGGAGTGTGCACCCCAATACACAACCCCAGCACCTCTACTGCCAGCAGGATTACCATGAGTATCTAATACTTGTAGAAGAAAGAGACATGGGGTTTGGGGTATTTAGAAGGAAGTACACAAGTTGTTTTTTGATGTACTTTATTTTTCTGATTTTATTAAGACGGCATACAGTCAAGAGGACCGTAAATTCACTCTCAGCAGAAATGTTGGCCAAATCCCTTTTCACCATCCAAGTTAAAAGACAGTGTTAGCAATATTTGATGTTGAGTTTCTGGATCAGATTCACTCTGTCCTTATCCTGGCATCTTTTATAACATTTTATTTATTTGTAAAACTCCTTAGAATTGTACATTTTTGTCTAGGTTCACTCAGTCTGCACAGCCAGCTGGCCATTAAAGAAATCTAGAAAGAAAATTGCTGGAGCAACCATGCTCTTGTTTCTGTGGCATAATCAACGAAAATAGCCTCAGAAGCGATTATACTTGAAGATTTAGTGTGAGCACAGACACGCTGTCATTCACCTTGACCCCATTTAGGACTGTATCATTTACTCACATTTCAGTATCTGTCTCAAGCAACAATTTCTTGTAAGAGTGCATGTGTTTCTGTGTGTGTGTGAGTGTATGTGTGTGTGCACACGCATATATCCCCTGATTAATTTTGTATCCCATTTCCAAATAAATCTTCCTCAGTCACATCTCTACTCGTATCACGTTCTCTTTTCAAAAATTTTCAATGGCTCCCCATTGCTTATCAGATCAACCCTAAGCCACTTAGTATGGCACTGAATGCCTTCCATGGTCCAAACCCTCTGTTTTTCAGTCTTATCTTTCCCTACTCTGTTGTGTGCATTCCACTTTTTAACTAAGCGAGGTGAATTTTAAACATGTTTATAGAAAAAGAAGAACTGAGTGAATCAACAAGATTCCGAGTCCTTTTAAGACATTAGGTGAACAATATGGAATACTGAAATACAGACTTTGCGTATGCTCACTTTCTAAATCAAAATTGTTACTTGCTTCTGACAGGGCATCCGGTGTTTAATTTTACTATGTCAGACAGGAAATCTAGAGTTGCACATTCCAAGTGTGTGCATTTATGAATTTTTCATTAATTACTCTGACTGAAATTGGATACAAGCCTAGCTTAGAAGATCACTCATTGTTTGTTTATTCACTTTGTTATCCAGATCTCCTGCTATCCAGTTAAATCTATCATTATTCCTTTGCTTTTGTTCGTTTCTTTTGCAAAATGCTTTGCTTCAGGTCTTTTGAGTATCCTTCAAACTCTCCTATATATCCTTCATTCAGAGATCAGTAACTGATCTAGTGAAAAGTTCAACACCACTCATATCCCAAACGAGTAACGCATGGCACTTTCTTGATAAATGAATATAGACACATCCACGTGTCTCCATTCTACTTTCTTAAGTAAGCTTGTGCATGAGCTAGGTAAGAGCTCTTTCTTCTTCCTCTTTTCTGTGAAGTCACTGTGCCTTCTTGATTCACCTCCATGTGTTCCCTTTCAGAATATCTGGGGGCGCACAGAGACAAAAGTACAAGTGAAATTGGTGATTTAGAAATATCTGATGAAAATAAGTCAATTTCTCCCCTTTCAAATCTCTGTGCATGGTCTTGTTTAAATATTCCTTTATCTTTGTGAGAAATGGAATTTGAGATTTTCAATTCTGGTAAACAGCCACCACCATAAATCTGCAGGCTTTTGATCCTAGATACCCATTGCCTGTATAAAATCTGTTGAGCTGGGAGAAAGTTCTCCCATTGAAAATAATGCTGCACTTTATATGCCGCCTGTACGCCATGACAGTTGATAGATTGCCGCAGGATTAAACATACTTTTCTTTGTCACTGCTGGACAGGGGCGATTTTGGTTTATGGATGCCCCAGATTACTTTCTACCTGCCTCTCTCAGCTGAGTACAGAGAAGTTTCATGACCGAACTCCTCCATCTGATTCTAAGTGACACGTGGTTGACCCTAATATGTTGTCACTAGGTTTTTAGATATTTTAAATCCTTGGATATATGAAGACCCTGGCTTCTGTTCCCTCCCTGCAGATCTGTGTAGGTTTGATGAATTCTGTCTGGAAAGACTCCCACACAGGACGTCTTGCAGGCAGCCTGAGGACCCTTTTTGCTTTTATGCCAGAGAAATTTTTGGAGCCCTAACTTCTGGGTTCATATCACATACTCATCAGTCTTGTGACTGGGTGCATATCGCTTAATCACTGTGTGTCTGTGTTAGTTTCCCCATCTGCATAATGAGGATGCTGAAGCATGCACCTGTTGGGGCTTTGTGGGGATTAAGGGTTTGATATATGCAAGGTGCTGATCCAGATACTGGACAAAGGGGAAATGCTTCATCTCCTCATGGTTATCATGTGAGTATTGGGTAGATACATAGCTTCATAGAAGTTGAAGGACTTACCAAGTCCCACAGCTCCAATCCAAACTGAGCATGAAGTGTGGAGGGGAGTAGAGTGTGGTGGAATTAAAATGGAATGGGAGAGGGTAGAGTGGAATGACATGTTGTAGAGTGACATGGAGTTGGAGCCACAATGTCAGGGAGAAATCTATTTATAGATGTTAATGAAAAACCACAGAAAGAGAAACTTTCACATACCTGTATTGAGAAAGCATGCATCTTTCAGGAAAATGAAGATGATATTGTGTAACAGAGGAGGGATGTTAATTGTCTTGTCCTGGGACAAGAACAAGATATGTATCTGTGGATATATTAGAATTATGAAAAGCATGCTTTTCTGAGAATGCTATCATCATCTTGAGATGTGTCAAGACCCTGCACCAGAGGTAGATGTTATCTGGAATATACAACAGAACTTAAAAAAAAAACAAAGCTCACAGATCAAGGCCATTTTTGCATAGGCTTGTGAACAGACAACCGGGAGGAGTCTTTTTCATATTCCCGGTAGATGAGAGAGAAATTGGCAGCCACCACTTTCCTTCCAAAAGGCCGGCAAGCACTGGCATATTCCCATGGTTGGTGTTCTACCAAAACTGATGTCTCAGGTCCTGGTGCTATTCCCATCTTTCAGGTTTTCTCTCTTGAGCAGCGTTGCTTTTGCTCTATCTGCTAGCAAAATGGGAGGTCAAAGCAAAAACTGCTTTCCAACAATTCGCTGTTGTAGCCTCTCCCAGATGTCAGATGAAGAGTGTGGTAGTCTCAGTGGCTCACGTGTGCAGAGTGAGAGTCCTGCTGACCGTGGCACTGACAGAGACGGGCAGGTGAGTTGTTTGCTGGCTCATCCTCATCCTGGGATCAGGTGTCTGTTGGCAGTTCCACCAAGCTTCGCCGATTTCATCTGTAAAACTGGGTGCGCTAATTTGCTTTCTTGGCATGTTGGACCAGCGTGGTTTAAGTTAGGTTGTAAGTGACAGAAAGCAATGGTTTTAAATAGAATTTTACTTTTCTCCTGCACGAAATGAAACCTAAAGAAGGACAGGGCAGATGGATGTGGAGACTCCCGCATCTTCCTTCTATTGAGATATTCCACTGTCTTCAACACCTGGCCTCCACCTTCTGATGAAAGACAGTGACGTGATTTTCCACCGTCACATCCTCGTTCCACCATGCACCAAGGAAAATTGGGGAAATTATATCAGATTTCCTGTTTTCAGTGAGCACTTTCTGGAAGTTGCCCACACCAATGTCACTTATGTTTATTAGCCAGAACTTAGCCACATGACTCTACCTAATCAAAGGAAGCTGGTTAAAGTAGTTTTTATTATGGGTAACCATATGCCCTGCTGGGGCATTAAGCTGCTTCTTAAGATATAGGGGAATTTGGGAGGAGCATTAATGCTCTTTAGCCATATTGATGGAGGCTGTGTTTGCTGCAGCAATATCCCATGAGAATTGGCTGAAAATATTTGTGGTTATTTTACTGTCAACTGGATTACACAACTTTTCCAATAATGTGTGCTCATGTTTATTTTCATCTCATTATTAGGTCTGTTTTATCATAGGTTCTGGAAGAATCAGAACAAAGGTCCAAAGGCTGTGATTTCTTTATTATTTCTCATTTTGGTAGAGAGAATAGGAAGTGTAATTATGTCTTTGCAAACAGGAATCATGTCCCACTCATTTTTAGTTTTTATTTTTTGTCTTGAGTATTCTTTCATGCAAGAAAGCACTCACTGTTTTAAGCACCAGGGTTACAGTGGCCTATAAGACAGGCTGGCTCCTTGTCCTCATGAACATTGAATATTGAGGTTAGCACCATTAAGGACATAAATGGAATGGAGTTGCAAAGAGGCACTGAGTTGGGGAGTGAGCCTGTTTAGATGCCAGGTAGACTAGGAAGATGACTTTGAGGGAAGCACAGCTGACTTACAGCCTGAAGGACGAGAGAAAGTCACCCAAAGAGCCAAGGAGAGAATTGCAGTAGAGGGAACTGACACATGCCAAAGCTTGAAATGAAGAAAGCTTGGTGTGTTCGACAGAAGAGGGGTGGTCAGTGTACCAGTGTGCCAGGGGTCGGAGGGGAGCACAATGCCCCACCCAAAGAAGGTGCCCTAGGGTTTTGCTCAACATTAGAGAGACAGACTTTCCACTCCTTTGGAGATTTTATTTGAAATCCATTTGTATGAAGTTCACACCATTTATTCCTGAAACAATCCCACTGGAGAGTGTGCATCCTGAAAGTTATTCCAGTTCAGAACGGTAGGGGGACGGATGTTTATGTTTTTAGGCAAAGATACTGAGAGAGAGGCTTTGATGAAGGCCATTCAGTTGGTTGGGGAAAAATAAACTCATTTAGAGATACGTTTCTGGAACTGCCTGATTTGGATTGAACAGTACAGCCTCCAGTTATAAAACCATTTCCCTCAAGTTTTTTTTTCCCCCAAATCTGTATTTCAGTCTGATAGATGTGGCATATCTTGTGCCTAATTCAACAGGAACTAGTTTCTCTCTCCCACCCCCCCCTCCCTTCCTCCCTCTCTGCTTCATTGGAGCTTGGATCTTCTGCTACTGTCTATTTGCTTCCTACTTGGCATGCTTGTCACTCCATTTGTTTTTGTAATTTGGGGGATTTTCTTTTTGTTTGTAAATTTGTCATTATCCCCCACAAAGCTCCCTGCTTTGGTTTGGTAAAGATCTTCATGTCTTCACATTGAAAGCGCCATTCCATCTGCGAGCTAGATACTTTCATCCCCAAATGCTATTCCAGAGGAGAAAATTGGAACTGGGAAGATTGGCAACAGTGATCGCTACCCACAGCACCTACTGTTACAGGATTAATAGGAATTAAATCTGCTTGAGCCATGGTGTGAGCCAGCACTTTACTTGCAAGTGGGGCTGAAGTTTAAAGAACAGAATTTTCAGCAGGGCAATTGTCTGGGCTATTTCTGACCTTATTTCTGGCTGGTGGTGAATTTGCATTGGGAGCTCAATAATTGTACTCTTAGACAGCCTTGAAACCTACAGTTACCCTGCGTCTGCAACTGCCCACACGTTGCTTTCTGGTCTCCTTCTTGTAAAAAAAAATTTGGTTGGCTTTTCAGTGTTGTTTTGGATGCTCCATGTGGATTACTCTTTGAATGTCAGCTTTGCAGCTTTCTATTCTGAAGGGAGAAAGTCTTGAGGTCCAAAGAAATGGGTGATCCTTTCTGTGCCACACTATGTCTTCTGCATGGCATTAGCCTGACTTTGTCCCAACAAAAGTCACACTATGTGGGCAGTAAGCTGTAATGCCATTAAAGTGGTAGTTGTCCTTAAATGGTCACTGGATTATACTTCTCTGGTTGTAAAACTGTCAAATAATCTTAAGATGAAATTCAAACCCTCCTGATGTTTTGGAAATCCCAGAGTGATCAGATGGCATTCAGGCCTATAGAATCATGTCCCCCCACTGGTCACCTCCTTACTCAGATCTCTTCAGCCACACAGGCCTTCTCTGAGGTCCTCAGATATGCCATGCTCTGTTCCTCCACAGGACCTGTGCACATCTGGGGTACTCTTCCTTTTCAACCTCTTGAATTATTTGGATCACTAGATAGATGCCTTCCTGACCTCTAAGTACCAGGCATTCTCTTCTGTAACAGAACCTTCATATATTGTTTTTTCATTCTTAACTTGGCACTAAAACTTTTAGTTATTTGGTTCATTTACTTGTCCAATTTGTCTCCCTCAGGGACCTTATTTTCCTTGATTACTGTTGTGTCCCTAGCATCTAGCAGACTCTTTACCATGTAGTAAATATTCAATGAGTATTTGTTGGATGATTGAGTAAATGAATTTTCAGCTTTGTGTAGGGGGGACCAGCTTGACTGAATGTGAATCCATGGATGGGAATCAGTACATAACATCCTACCTTGTCTTACCCTTCCTTTATATCATTCTGTCTCATAGATTGCAAGTGAATTATGGATTAATGGCCCAAAGGTGCCCTTCATTCAGTTTCTTTCTATGAGTCGTTCAACAAACATACTGGAAGGAAGTACTTTAGGCCTTGGTCTAGGTGTCAGGCACCAGGAACCCTAACATGACCATTATGTCATTTGCACATACATGTTTGTCCGGTTATCCTCTTGTCCTTATGTCCCCATTCGTCTTCACATTTTAAATAGTTCAAAATATTTATTATTTTGAAGGGAAGGATTTAGTTTTAGGTGTTCATTTAAAGACCTGGAGATTCCTGTACATCAGTGCTTCCCAAGACTTCTTCATGTGCATATGTGTGTCAACCACCAGGTTTGCTTCGGTGCGCCTGGGGGGCGGGTGAGACGTGGTCTTTCCACCCCCTCCCTTGTACTACTTGCCTGAACTTTATTAAACTAACTGCTTGGAATTCTTTAGATCCCTCTGCTTCTCTTGTCTCTCCCATTCTTTCTGATCCTGCTCCTCCTCTCCCTTGTGCCTTTGAATATTCTTGGAACACCATTACCACCTTCTCTTTGCACACAGAGCTGTAACTCATGTTGTGGATCCCTGCCTGATTTATTATTCCTTACAAAATATTCTAGGTTTTCCCCTTGTCTTTCTCACTGATGGAGGATTTTGCATCCTCAGTTCTGACAAATCAGGAATGGCCATGTGGCTTACTTGCTCCAGCCTGTGAAATGTTGGGAAGTGTCATATATGTCTCTGGGCCAAGCCAGCATGTGATTCACCCCGGGCTCTTTTCCCTCTGCCAAGAGATAACACAATCACTTCTCCGTCAGGTTGGGTCCTGGAGAGAAGATGACATAGAGCAAAGCCATAGATGAACCACCGATGACACATGGCCTGAGTAAGAAATACGCCTTGGTTGCTGTAAGCTTCTGAGATTCTGAGGTCATTTTTTCCAACAGCATATCTAGCCTATCTTGGCTGATACTGACTTTTATCTCAGAGGGCGTATCTTTGCAGAAGCTCCTCAAACCTTCTAAAATCCGGCTGTTGCTTTTTTCTTGCATTCCCATAATATTCCCTCTTAGCCACCAGCATATGATGTTATAATTACTTTCCTGTCTTTTCCCCTCGTCAGACTATGATTTCTGTGCAGGAAGGGAACTTGTTTGATTCATCGCTCACCCTTCGCTGGCCTTTGATAGGTAGTCAATAAGCACCTGATGAATGAAAGTAAACAAGATTAGTGTAAAGACATCCATTTCTCCACCACCATCGTGAACATTTTTGGTGGGATAGATTCTAGTGCAGAGTGGCTGTGTCCACGTAAACATGGTGATGTGAGAAGAGTCCCATGCCATCTTGGAGAATGTGGACACACAGGGGCACCTGGGTGGCTCAGTTGGTTGAGCGTTTGACTTCAGCTCAGGTCATGATCTTACAGTTTGTGAGTTCGAGCCCCTTGTTGGGCTCTGTGCTGACAGCTCAGAGCCTGGCGCCTGCTTCAGATTGTATGTCTCCCTCCCTCTCTCTGCCCCTCCCCTGCTCATGCTTTGTCTCTCTCTCTGTCAAAAATAAATAAACATTCTTAAAAATTAAAAAAAAAAAAGAAAGTGGACACTCACATGAGATTAACTGCTCATGGCAAACCCTGACCAGGATTCTGGTCACATAACTAAACAATGGGAGAAAATCTGGGGCAAAGATAAAATGAAGTATATTTGGAGTATATGGGCAGCAAATAAAACAAAACAGAAACAACCTATCAACTACATTTATTTAAATTCACAATTCATATTTGTCAATGTAGGGTCATGTTTCCCAGGCCAGCACATTGAACTCTCTCTCTCTCTCTCTCTTTTTTTTTTTTTTTGGTGATTTATTGCCCCCCATCATGATTGCATATCTCCTGATAAGCCCGCAAGTCCTACTATCACCTGTATGTTCCTGCTCTGCTCTTCCTTATGAGACTCAAGGGGCTCTGTCATGGCCTCATCTCTCTTTCTCCATAGTCTGAGAGGAAAAGATCAACAAAATATCCAGTAGCAACCTACTTGGATTTTTTTTCATTAAAACTAGCAACCGTCTTCTCTATAGCAGAGGAGTCACAACGTCAAATAATAGACTTCACTTTTCACCTTGAATTTGCCAGAAGCCACTGGTGGAACGCTGGAAAACCCTGACCATGATGCTGCTTTAGTTCTACAGATACTAGACCCATTCTTCAAATCAAATCAAATCAAAACAAAACAAAAAGTGTTCTGCTCTTCTCATCCAAGGGCAGACTGAATTCAGTTAAAAGTGACTCAGACTTACCAGGTGTAATAACCAGGTGTGTGACTTCCCTGAGCATCCATAGTTGGCATCAACAAGTTGGACCCGTGACAGTTTCTCAGCTTGCAAAGAGTACTGAGCATGATAGCTTTAAATGGGCCATTACCTTTTTTATATTTATCCCAAACTGTTAAGGTCAGCATTAAAATTTGACCTTTTCCCTGCCAACCCGTTTGAAGTAATTAACCCCTGTGTCTTGAAACACAAGGAAGCTATGACTTTGTTATTAAATTCTCATAAAGAGCCTATTAATATTAAAATTGCTTCACTCTTGGGCTGAATGTATTAACGGCCTTGCTCTGGGTAAACACAAACCCTCGGCACAGTGTTTTAAAATGCATGAGCTGAGGGCAGACCATGCTTTTTCTAGCTACCTCCTCTGTAGCAGAATGTTACGTTTTCTGTGACAGTTTCCCCTTGTATTTGTTCAAATGTTTCCATTTTAAATCTGTGTCCCTAGATTTATATTTGTTTATAGGGGAGCTCATTTTACTGCTCACAGTTTTGGAGGAGGTCCAGTGGAGCAGAACACCTGTAAAGACCCCTGTACCCATCACCCTCGTTATGACTTCCCAGGACGGTGTTCAGACCCTGATCTTCTTGTTGGGGAGCATAGCTTGTGATGATTCTTTTAGGCAGGTCTATTGTACCTATATATCACCTGCAGAGTGTGCTTAAAAATGCAGATTTACACAACCCACCATGGACTTGCTGAGTTAGAACGGCAGAGAAGAGATGTTCCTGCCTCTGCTGTATAAACCACCTTCTCAAGGGGTTTGCTGTAGTGAAACCCACCAGAATTCAGTTTGCTAATTCAGTCATTCAAAATATGCCTTGAACATCTATTATATGCCAGGCATTGTGCTAGGCCTTGGGGATACAGTAGGAAATTAAAGAGCTAGGTACTTGTCCTAATGGATCTTATAGTTCATTAAAGAAATACACAGTGAACAAGGAGAAAATAAATGATTAAAAATAGCAGTAGACTTCTGCTTCTGGTAAGAAGTAGGCACATTTTCCCTATTCCTCCTGGTAAGTACAAATAAAATCTTTAGGCATAAACATACAGATTCAAACAGCTGAGTAATTTCCAAACAGGGTAAATCCAAAGAAATCTACACTGAGACACATCAGAGTCAAACTTCTGAAAAATGAAAGCCCAAAAAAAAAAAAAAAAGAAGAAGAAAAATTCTTGAAAGCTGAGAGGAAAAGGAAACTACCCAGAGGGGAAAAGCAATTTGAAGGACAGCAGATTTCTCATCAGAGGCCGTGGAAGCAGAGAAAATGGCGTGATATTTTTCAAGTGCTGAAAGAAAATACTTGTTAACTCAGAATTCTATTTCTAGTGCAAATATCCTTCAGAAATGAAGGAGAAATAAAGGCATTCTCAGATGAAGAAAAACTAAAGGGATTACTTGCTAGCAGACCTACCTTAAAAGAATGGCCAAAGAAAGTACTCTAAAGAGAAAGGAGGTGGTGAAAGAAGGACTCGTAGAACATCAGGAGGGAAGAAGACAAAAATAGGGATAAATGCCATAAAATCTGCTGTTTTTGAAATTATACTTTATGGTTGAAGCAAAAGTTGTAACATAGTCTAATGTGAATCAACTAACATGCAGTAGAAATATTTAAGACAGTTATATCATGAATGGCAGAGGGTAAAAGGGAGGTAAGATTTCTGTGCTTCAGTCAATCTGCTAAAATGATTGCAGGAGGTAGAGCATGGTAAGTTGTGTGTGTGCCTAACATAATACCCAGAGCAACTACTAAAATAACCTGTGAGAAGAAATTTGCTCAAAAACACTATAGACAAACTAACATTTATTAATAAAAAGTATTCAGGTGACTCACAAAGAGGAAGGAAAAAGAAAACAAAAAAGAGAGATAACAGAGAAAAAAAATGGCAAAGAATTAAGCATTAATATAATAGTAATTGTATTTAATACAAATAGTCTACTTACACCAATTAAATGAGAGATTGTGAAAGTACATGACCCAACTATATGCTGTCTATAAGAAGTTGCTTTCAAATTTAATTATATGGGTACATGGAAAGTAAAAGGATGGAAAAAGAGGTATCAGGTAAACACCAATCAAAATAAAGTAGGAGTAGCTATATTAGCATCCGATAAAGTAGATGTAAGAGCAAAGCAAATTACCAGAGACAGAGAGAGGCAGAATATAATGGGTATAATGAATATAAAAGTGTCAGTCCAACAGGGAACATAGCAGTCTTTTTTTTTAAATATTAAATTTATTGTCAAATTGGTTTCCATACAACACCCGGTGCTCATCCCAACAGGTGCCCTCCTCATTGCCCATCAGGGAACATAGCAATCTTAAATGTGCATGCATTAAACCGGAGAGCTGCAAAACATGCGAGAAAAAAAAATTACAGAACTAAAAGGAGAGATAGGAAAATCCACAATTAGAGTTGGGGACTTTAAACACCAGTCTACTACCAATTAATAGAAAAACTTAGACTGAAAATAAACAAGGATAAACAAGAACTCAACCAACTACCATTAACGTGTCTACCCAACATTATAGAACATTCCACCCACCAAATGCATAATACATGTTCTGAAGTGTCCGTTGGACATATAATAAGACAGGCCATATTCTGGACAATGAAACAAACTTCAACAGGTTTAAAATAATTGAAATCATTCAGAGTGTGTTCTCTGACCACAGTGGAATCAAACTAGAAATCAGTTACAGGAATATAATAGGAAAATCTCCAAACACCTGGAAACTCAACAACATACTTCCGAAAAATTTGTGGGCTAAAGAGGAAGTCTCCAGGGAAAGAAATAATTACACTGAACTAGATGAAAATGAAAAGAAAATCTGAAAACTTGTGCGACACAGGCACAGTAGTGCTCAGAGGGAAATTTATAGCACTAAATGAATATATTAAAAATAGGAAAAGCCTTAAATCAGTACTCTAAGCTCCCCCTTTCAGAACCTACAAAAAGAACAGCACAATTAACCCAAAGCAAGTAAAGAAGGAAGTAATAAAGATATGGGCAGAAAGCAATGAAATGGAAAACAGTAACATAATAGAGAAAATCAGTGAAATGAAGAGTGGCCTCCTTGAAAAGATCAATAAAATTGACAGACCTCTAGCAAAAGTGACAAAGGAAAAAGTGCAAGCACAAATTATCAATATCAAAAATGGAACTGAGACTGTCACAGGAAACTTTGCAGGTGTCAAAAGGGTCATAAGGAAATGGTGTGAACAACTCTACATGTATCCAATGGAAAACTTACATGAAATGGACCACTTCCTTGTAAAACACAAACTTCCATAATCCACTTAATATGAAATAGATATTTTGAATGTTTCTGTAACTAATAAGGAAATATAATCAATAATTTAAAAACTTTTTTTAAAAGGTTATCTCCAGACCCAGAGATTTTCATCAGAGGATTTTATCAAATGTTTAAGGAAGAATTAACACCAATTATATGTAATCTCTTCTAGAAAACAAAAGAGAAAGGAACACATTCCAATTCATTTTATGAAGCTAGTATTACCTGGATACCCAAAGCATACAAATTCAGTACAAAAAAAAAAAAAAAAAAAAACAAACTATAGACCAATATCCTTCATGACCATAGGCATAAAAATGTACTTTTTTGTCTGTAACAAATTATTTGCAAATAGCATTCAGCAATATATAAAAAGAATTACATACTTTTATCAAGTGGATTTTATTCTGGGGATATAAGACTGGGTCAGTGTTCACAATTAAATCAATATAATCAACCTTATTAGGCTAAAGAAGAAAATCACTTGATCATATGAAACAATGTAGAAAAAACCTGATAAATTTCAATACCCATTCATGACAAAAAAAACCTATCTGAAAAATATGACATGGAAATTAAAAGCACAGTGTCATTTCTAATGACTCAAAAAAGATACTTAGGTAAAAATGTAACAAAATATATATACAATTTGTGTTCTGAAAGCTATAAAATGCTGACAAAAATAACTTTTAAAAATTTAAAGGAGAGACTTACTATGTTTGTGTATTGGAAAATGACATAGTAAAGAAAATTCTCTCCAAGTTGATAAGATACGTTTAATACAATTCTTAGGAAAACCCCAGCAAGACTTTTTGTTGATATAGACAAATTATTCTCGAATGTATATGGAAAGGCAGTAAATTAAAGTAAGTAAATAATTTTGAAAAAGAAATGTAAAGTGGGAGAAATGAATCTACCCAATTTCATGATTTATTATATACTACAGAAATCAAGACTGTGGTGTTAGCAGAAGTATAGACACATAGGTCCATACAACAGAAAATAGAACCCAGAAATAGATCTACAGAAATATGCCCAACTGGTTGGACAAAAACAAAAAGGCAGTTCAATGGAGGAATAATATCCTTTCAATTCCTTTGCCTGGAACAATTAGGAAACCATTCCATCCTGAACCTAAATTTCACATTTTGTACAAAACTGATTCAAAATGGTTTCTGAACTTCAATATAAAAAAACTTTTAGGAAAAAAAAAAGAAGATAAAATCTTTGAGATTTTAAGGTAGGCAGAGTTCTTAGAATTGACACCAAAATTCTAATCCATCAAAGAAACAATGATAATTTGGGCTTTGTCAGATTTTTTTAAAGCAATCTTGTTCTCTTTAAAACAGCTGTTAAGAGGATGAATAGACAAACTGTCGGCTTGGAGAAAACTTTTCCAAAAGACCGGTATATATAAAGAATGCTCAAAACTCAACAATAAAAAATCAACCCAGTGAGCAGGCGGACAAAAGACATAAAGAGATAGTTCACCGAAGAGAATATACAGATGGGCAGTGAGCACTTGAAAAAATGCTCAACATCACTGACCATTAGGGAAATACGTATTAAAACTGCAAGGTGGGATCAGTGGACACCTGTCAGAATGGTTAAAATGAAAAATAGCGAACCGTCAATACTGGCAAGCATATGGAGCAATTGGATTGTGCACACATACATTGGTGGAAAGAGTGTAAAATGGTAAAGCCACTTTGGGAAAGGGTTTCAGTTTCTTTAAACACTAAACATACAACCACCATACAATACAACCAACCACTTGTCCTCCTGGATGTTTATCCAAGAAAAATGAAAACTTAGGTTAACACGAAACATGTACACACATTTTATGGCAGCTTTATTCTAAACAGTAAGACACTGGGAACAGCAGATATGTTTCAGTGGGTGAATGGTTACATGACTGTAGTACATCCATACCATGGAATACTAATCAGTGATAAAAATAAGAAAGTACTGTTAATACATGTGTCAACCTGAGTGAATCTCTAGAGAATTGTGCTGAATATAAAAAAATTGAATCCCAAAAGGTTGCGTATTGTATGATAACATTTATATAAATTTCTTGGAATTTCAAAGTTGTAGAATTGGAGAATAGAGTGTTCATTGCCAGGGATTAAGGAGGGGGTAGGAGTGGGAGACAAGTAGGTATGGTTGTGAAAGGGGCATCCTGAGGATGGGAGTGTTTGCATCTTGATTGTATTGATATTGTTGTAGTACAGTGTTTTGATATTGCAGTCTCCCCATAGGGGCAAACTAGGTAAAGGACACATGGGTCTCTTTGTATTATTTCTGACAACTGCATGTGAACCTACAATTATTTTAAAATAAAAAGATTAGCTGAAAAAAACATTTATCAAGTTAATAAAAATAATAAGTGCCATGAAGGGAGTGAACAGATGGAAGGCAACTGGATTTGGTGGATAAGATGTTTGGAGAATGCCTATTTGAGAAGGTGGCACTGAAATTACTTGACAAATGATGAGAAGCAGCCAGCTATGTAGAGCAGGAGGGAATACCAGAGAGGTAGATTGAAACACTCAGAGAGCCTGCGTTGTGCAACTTTTAGTGGAGAGGTGTTATATCCTTCTGGCTTAGAGGGCAAAAATAGAATATGCAGAGTGCCCTGTTTGTATCCACTGCAGCAAGGGCCATGCTATCTCAGCACTCTTATCCCAGTGTGTTCACACACCTACATCCATAAGATTCTTTTAGTCAGGCTTCAGGCATTGTAAAAGTACTATCTTCCAATCAGCAAACATTTATTGAACACTTAGTGTAATAATAATAATAGTAATAATAATAATAATAATAATAATAATGACTGTTGCTACTTATGCAGGGTTTTACTTCTCATAGAATTTTGTCACACATCTCAACTCATTGGAATCTCAAAACTACCCTGTGGAATAGGAATTAGTAACACCTTTGCTTTCCTTTACACATGGTGGTGTTAAGACTGAAAAAAGATTAACTGATGTGTTCAAATGTGCTTGAGATAGCAGACGTGGGACTCACGTCTGGTGCATATAATCCTGAAGTCCATACTTTTTCCCACTGCACACTCATCATGAGGATACTATATGATTTACTATAATAATATGAGGGACATATAAATAAAAACATGCTTTTGAGTCACAAACAGTTCATTAAGGAGACATAATTGGCTTAGAAAATATTATCAAGAAATAGAAGAAAGCACTTATTTTTCTTGCCAGGTAATAGATGAGGGTAGTTGACACTATGAAATATAGAAGGAACAATATAATACACAATATAATAATTTCCACCAACTATTTTAAATATTTTTCTTAGCACTATTCACTAAATCATTCTTACTCTCTCCCCTTTTCCCACTAACAACAACTTGTATTATATCCTAAATTACCCTTTGTACTAGAATTGGTTTCTGTATATTCTTTCCCATTAATTCATGTGTTGGTGTTGGTGCTCCACACTTGTGATTATTATAATTGTATAGTGTATTTTAATTTTGCATATAGTGAGTCCTGTATTATTGGAGAGGATGAATATGAATGGATTTAAAAAATTATTTTCCCTCTAAAACATCACTTCTCATTAAATGAGTAGCTTTTCACACTCAGTGAAGAAAAATGTTAAGTGTAGATAACTCAAAGGAAAAAGGAAGTTGTGATTATGTTACAGTCTTCAGAACTGTGGTCAGAATCTTTTTAGATAAACATATTAAGTGTATGGAATATTACATAATAGGCTTTCGTATTTTATCTGTTTTGGAGACATGCTAATTAGGCAGTAAATCTGTGTTGTATGATTGTATGTCCTTTTTTAATGTTGGATTTAGTTTTATCCCATGTATTAATTGGTTATGTAGATAGGTCACATTAATTTCCCAAGTAGTCCTGTTCTGTCCTGTTATTGTTCATGAGAGCATCCTGTCCGTCTCCTAACACTTATCACAGTCTGTAATTATTTCTTTTATTTGCTTGTTTAGTATCTCGCTTCTTACTGGAATGGGGACCAATAATCTTATTGTGAAGATTAGGGCCATGCCCATCATGTTTCATGCTTTATGTTCGGTTCTTAGAGCAGTGCTTAACACATGGCTGGTGTTCAGTAACCACTTGTTGAAAAATTTGTTGAGTGAATTTAATTTAAATAATTATTTTTAAATTTAAATTTATTTAATTTAAATAATTTATTTTTCCAGAATGATTAGAACTATACTCTGGTTTTCCCAGAACAAGTGCTGTCGCTTTGTAAAACAAAAATAATACCTTCTCAGCAGAACTCTATTACATGTAACTTAACTGTCTATTATTAAAATGATAATTCATGTTTTATAATGTTCACACATTGCATCATCAAAAATCATTCACCATGTAGTTCTGGGAAAGCATACTGACTCTTTGGATTATGTATGCTATATTAAAACATTTTGTATCCCATATTTTTTAATGTGGAGTGAAGGGCAGAGGGTTGGCAAATTGAGACCTGTGAGAGAGACATAAAAGACCCTGGCTGAGGTTACTTTCGAAACTTTTGATTTTCGTGGATGGAGCCATAGAGCTGCAAAGCCCTTGAAGAAATGCCGTTATCCTCATGGACTGTCTTTCACGGCTCACTTTTACTTGGCCAGAAATTTAATTTCAAGTAATCATTGGGTAGGTGATGATGTTCTGCAGGCTCCTTGAGCTGAACGAATTAAAATTTGAAGTTCTCATAGTTTGTAAGTGGGTAGGAGTTCATTGGATATAGCCCATTAGTCACTTAATTTTTATGCCATATAAATGGGGCGTCTCTTTGCCATTTTGCTTGAAGGGACTTTATGGAGAGCCATAAAGAGGGACGGTAAATTTGCAGTCATGTACTTTTGTGACCACATCACCCCTTTTGGCTCAGTCCCCTTTTCAGGGATGATTTCGTCTCAGGCAATTTCTTGCCCCAGTGCTGGGGAGTAAATGTTCACCTTAAAATCCTTCCTTTTAAGAATGATTCCATTCCCTGGGAAGTTCCTCCATGCTGTTTTTCTTCCCTCCAAACAAGGGACATTGTGAAGCTCAGCAAAAAATGAACGTACAACCCAAGCAGAGTTGAAGCTGTTTGTGTAAAGCATACACCTATGCCTTGCCTCTTACCTTGATAAATTACACTTTAGATTCAGGGCTGGTGGGTCTAAATGGGGCCAAAAAGCAAAAAGGTGGTGATTTCATCATTATTCATGAATTCCCTTTTGAGCTATTTTTTACTATCTTATGTCTTTACCAAGATTTTCTTTTGCTTTTATTTTTAGGATGTAAAAAAGTGATACCGTGTCTCCCCACCCCCTCATAATCCTTTATCTGTAATTTAAAATGTGGAAAATTTGTATATACTTGCATCTAGCTTAGCATAGAGCAGGTGGCAGCTGTTTTGGTTTCTATCAGAAGCTTCACAAACTGTTCTTGATATGAAAGCTTAAATTATTGGCGATTTTCATTTAGATATTTTTTATCATCATGAAGCTTGAAATATGTCTAACCTATTATGTGAGTCTGAACCAAGGTTGGGGTTTTATTTGCCATTCCTTTGTTCTAAAATTTCATTAGACATTTTCTTAGTGAAAAATTAATTGATCCTGGGAGTGGTGGTGATAAATCATTGGAGGTGAAGCCAAATTGATTTTTGCACCACCTCTCACTTGTTTCAATCTTAGTGGAATTAACTCTATTAGGTTCTGAGAATGTTTATGGGTATCATAAAACATTTACATCTTGATGTATTAAGGTACTTGAGTGGTTTTTAGCCATTATTAAGGGAATTATATTAGGATTAGTCTTGTTATCAATCTCTGCATCTGGCACCTAGCTAAGAAATGGCTGTTTTTATCCTCATTAAAGCCATAAATAGAACTTCATTAACTAGCACATGCCAAGTGCCAAGGCTGGTGGCAAAAACTCTTTCTACTTGGGAGGAGACCGTGGGTTCCTGAGCATCACAAGTTAAAGAAGTAAGTTTCTGACATTTTGTAAAGAGTTTCCTCTGCAGAAAAGTGCCCTACCCCCTTGTAGTTTGAAAATACCACAGGAGGTGAGGGTTCCATGGAAACTTGAAACAATTGGGGCTGACGGATTTAATCTGTTTGATGTACTTGTGAAATTCTCGCTAACGACGGATCTAATTCTGTACTGGCCTTGAGGAAAGAATACTGAGAGTGGCTGTGTGGAAGATGATTATGGAGAAGTGACACATGAACAAAATGTTGACCATTGACCATGTGATATTTGCTCTTGAGTGAGGCTCTATATGTCGGGGTTTGGTTTTATTTATCTGAATTTTCTTTTACCATCAAGATTAGTTCTAATTGGCTTAGACAAAACCTGGCTGAATGATTATAAACAAAAGATAATGATAAATGGTAATGTTCCCACTTGGCCCAGATCTGGGGAGAAGGGAAGAGAGATTCATAACAGCTTGGTCTAGGTGAGGCTTTTTTTTTTTTAATGATCTGTAGAAGAAAGTAAATTGCATGCTAATGAAATTTGCGGGCAGTATTAAATTGGAAGGTGTTGCAAACAGGAGTGTGGACTGAGGATGGTACACAAGCCTACCCTAAACAGGTTAGAAATATGAGCAGGAAAGATTTAAATGAGAGTAAACTTGGAAAGGAAGTTTAATTAGGGTTAAGAAAGGTTAAGAGTTAAGACTAATTCCTTTTGGGGGGGGTTGGTTGAGGGGAATAAAAGTGCATCCTGACATGGAGCTGGTACGAAAGCTCACAAGAACAAATATCAACCAGAGAGTTAGGACAACACACATCAACAGTCTGTGCAGGTCTCAGTGGCATTGTTCCAGAGGCTCTCCCTTTTTCCATGGCCTGAAAGAGATAAGCTATAGTCTCCCAGATACAGAGATAGCAACCTGCCTCCATCATACTTCCTTACAAATTCTAGGGCTTCTGTCTGCCTTCTCTCCCTCCATTTTCCTCTCTCTTCCTTTTTTTTCATTCTCTTGTATCCATCAGCTCACCCACCTCTAGTCTGTAGCATTTATTTCTGGTACCTTCAGTAGGAGAAAGATGGAGACAGATTGGGAAAAGGTTGGCAACAGAGAGTGAAGAAGATTAAGGGAAGGGAAGGTTTGATTTATGAGGAAAGATTAAAGGTGTGGAATTTGCAGAGCTTGCCCAAGTAGCATCTCAAGGAGGACACAAGTGCAGAGGTGCTTAGGTGATGTAAACAGGAAGGTGGCCGTGACATTGTGTAGCCCCATGAGCAGGGGTATTGCCAGAAGTAATTAAGATAGAGAAATTATATAATCAAAATTCATTGCAGGAGAAAATTAAGGGTTGGAAATGTTATATCTGTGTGTCCATCCCAGCCAGTACCCAAGCCAGACACATCTGAAAGGCTTTGACTGCATTGCAAGTGTAGTTGCTTATCAACAGGAAACCCCAGGAGCAAGCCTGCATGCCTACCCTTCATATATGGCTATTTCTTTTTTCTTTTAGTTGTGTGTGTGTGTGTGTGTGTGTGTGTGTGTGTGTGTGTATAAATTCAAACTGTGTATCTAGGAGGATATGCTCAGTCCAACATCCATAAGCAGATCTGCATGCTGATAACCATTTGACACATGAAAAGACAAGAGAGCTAACATCCATTAAGCATCTGGTGGGGGAAATAATAAGTTATGAGTTATATTACTATTGAGCAGCAAACATTCAAAGATGCTTACTCTTTGCTAGATGCTAGGACAGGCAATTTACAGATACCTGACTGAATTGTGACCCTAACATCATGAAACAGGTACTGTTGTGATCCCATTTTACAGATGAGGAAAGGAAATCTCAGAGATGTTATGTACACTGGCCAGTATCCTTCAGCATGGGAGCAGGAGAGCATGGAGATTGCAAAATAACTCCAGAGCCCATACTTTAGAATAATATGTCATGTCACCAAATGTGTACTTGAGAAAATGACCATGAATGTGACAGGAGAGAAACAGCTTCATGGAAGGCGTGGGCCTTGCAGGGTGTTGTTCTAGAATTTATAGCAGAGGTGGGAGGGAAGTACTCAGAGTAAAGGAACTCGGCACGGAGTGGGGCCTTTGTGCTATTTTATATGGTGGTGCTACATAAGGAATAGCAGTGGTGGTAATTGTAATGACAGTATTTATAACAGTAGCAGTTGAATTCCTTTATCCAGTGAGTCCTGTAATAATATTGATGCTTTATATGCATTTCTCATGAGTCCTCATGGAAAGCACCTAAGGATAATGAAGGTTAGAATTATTAAACAAAAAACAGAAACAAAGGAAAACAAAACATGTCCACCATCTCACTGCTGCTCTGTGAATTTGCTCTGGATTTGAACCCAGGCAATTTGACCAAGCTACCCTGCCTGGTGTCTGACTTGAATGAAAAGCAGAAGGATGTAAGACCATGATGGTCATATAGGGACAGAAATAGGTTAAGCATTTATTATCAGGCAAAACAAGGACATATTTCCTATGCATGGTAAGTTATTAACTGCCTCTGAGTAGAGAAAGAATCTTATCTCCATATGCCGAGAAGTAAAAGTTCTGAATTAAAGGTATCACCTCTAAGTTTTAATTTTGGGAGAAGCTATCTTCATCTAAATTCACAAGTATTGACTGGTTCTTGGGAACAGTCCCAGATTGCGCATAGACCAGCATGCCCCATCCTGGAGACAGATGGACATGGTGTAATCTAGAAGTGAAAAATCTAGGGGGGAGTTTTAACAAAGTGATTTTTGCCTTCTTATTTGAACAGTGAATTTGACATCTGGCTGTGACTTCAAGGCCTTCTCCATTCCTTTGTTCATGCCCTTTTCTCTTAAGGTGTATTTGAACAATCTATCAGACTCCTGCCAGCCAGGAAGACTTTCAGAACCATGGAGAGGGAGCTTTGCCTAATAACAAGTCCTCTTTATTTACTGAGCATTTCCTATGTGCCAGATACTTCATTAAGCATGTTATATACATTGTGTCGTTCATCCCACCCTTAAGGACCTGCATGTTGGGTAGGTACTGGTACCCTCAGTTGAGAGAATTTACACTTCACGAGATTAAGTGGTGTGTGTACATTGTCATTGTTGCAAATTATTTTATACCGCAGAGAATAGATGAAATTTTCTGTTGGTTCTGGTTTATCCCATTTCTTCTCAAGCAGATTCTGTAATTGTATCAGAAAATGGTCTGTTTCTGGGTTGTGCCAGAGGTCCATTTTCTTGGTTTGGTTACACTGGCTGAATTTCAAATAGTATATTCAGGTACCACACCACATCAAGAACAGGAAGAAAATGAAGATTCCCTCCAAGAATTGGGAGAGAGTTTAACACAAAGAAGGATGACTAACTCCATAGGTATTACACCAATTCATCCATAGAGTGTCATTAGTCTGGGAGTGACAGAGATTCACAGTGACACACATGCATACTTTTTCTTTCTTTCTTAAAAATTTTCTAATGAGTAGGTGTATATCTGTGGTAAGTCCTCTGTGGTTTGACCCTGAGGGGCAGAGATATGGCCAAATTACCTGCCATGGCATTTTTAATTTATTGCCTACTCCTTATTTCTTTGATGCAAAACCAACTTTGTTCCTGAAGCTGTTCTTATTTGGAGGAATAGAGAAAGGGAAAGTTTCAAGTGCATGGCTACAGCACAGATAAGCAATTCTTTGTGTTGATCCTAGTGGAGTATTAGAATGGATGGAGGGAAATAGCTGCCCCTGTGCTTGTTTTTAATATTACTCTGTAAAGAGCATTGGCTATTAATTAGACTCGCACAACATCTAGGCCATTGGTGCTCAAATGGTGGATGGTAATCATTTCACCCCATTATTCATATTATCTACTTAGCATCTAGAAAATAGAATTTCTCTTGCAATTTTATCCCCTTTTATTCTTTGGCTTCACTAATGGCACTGAAATTAACTAGTTCGCTCATTCTCTTTGCCTACGCCATCAGGACTGCTTAGGGGTAGTTCAGAAATCACTTTTCAACAAGTTCACACCTGGACCTAAAGCAAACGCCGATGATGCTTGCTGGTAAGGTGCCAATATTTGGAAGAGTCACTGTGCTAATGAGGCCCTTGCTTATACTATCTTGCCTATATGAAACATGACATTCAGAACCGGTGTTGAAGATGCTGGTTTGAGGAATTGCAAGTGGACGTGTTACAGAGTTAGGGCAAATGTTTCCATTCACTTAATGTCATTTTCCCACCTGTATACTAGAGGAGGAAACCACAACAACAGTGTTTTATAGCTTTTAATATGGTGTTAGTGTTTTCCTTGATTCAGGACAAGTCGGGCATGATTCCAGAAGGCAGAGAAGTCCTTGGTTTCCTTTGTGGCACCTTGTGAACTGAACAACCATTCAATCATCGAGCAGAATGCCCCTGACCTCAAAGATTCTGGTGGGAATGGACATTTCTGTTTTTTGTTTTTTTCTTTTCTGATCACTCATTGGTATTCAGTTAAGTGCTGTACATGCTGGGTTATCTTTGAGGTATTGAGACTCTGTTCACATTATATATGGGTGCATAGAGAACACGTTGTTCTTCTTATTAAAGACTTATTAACTGCAGGTTTTGAACTGGGGTGAAAACAAATACATTTCCAAATGGCTAGTGTGTTTATTATTCCCTTCACTGACACATAAAACCCCAGGGCATAGGGGGAATTTGCAGAAACAAGGGTTTAAAAGAAACACATAAAATGGGGTAGGCTCACACTGAGAAAGGCAAGGAAGCCTCAGAAATTTTGATTTTACCATTGTAGTTTCATTTCAATACTTTGCTATAGGGAATCAAGAAAAAGGACAATTAAAAATAATGCCTAAAAATACTGAAGCATCAATTATAGTGATACTGGGGTGGGGGGCTTTCTGTTATTTTATAAATTTAGAATCCCAGATACTAAATATATTAAGCAAAGTAGGAAGTAAATTCTGCATAAGTCACCATGACAGTGGTATTTTATTAGAAATATGGAAAGGACCATAGAATGGAAAATTTAAGACTATTTCTTTAAGTGTGAATTTGGAGGGCATGTGAGCTGAATAAAAAGGGATAGAGACCATTCATTGTGGTACAGATAAGCCCAGTATTCATACTGACAGTATATTTCTCAGTCCCTGGAAGCCAATCACCCTGAAATCCCAAATCTCTATATATGGCTAAAGATTTTTATCCTCTAAACACCTCTTGGGCATTTCTGAGTGCTGATTCTATGCACAATAAGAGATATGTCTTTGTTCTTGGCCTCACACATTCTGAAATGTATAATAGTTTCTACTCTTCCTCCTGGTGAGAGGTTTATGTTTAAGGATGTAAATGACCATCACTTGGGCTTGGATCTCCTCCCTGCTTTTCCTGCCCCTCAGTCCTAGCTTATCAGTCTTTGTACTTCTGTAGTCTCCATGGCCAAGGAAGGAGGATAGGGTCTGTTAGCAACATCAGAGAAGGCTTGGATTTTAGGTAGAGTCCATTCCTTTACTCTCATCTTTGTGAAAGCTCTGTCGTATAGAAGATGTTGGATTCTACCAGGAAGCACCTTATTTACATTGATGGCCCATTAACACAACATGTAACCCACGGAGGAATGCAACAATAAATCATCAGTCACGTAATTAAATAAATTGAAGCTTCTTGTCTTAAAGTGGGATAACACACAGTCGGTGAAGCATTATTTATTTCAAACCAAGCTAATATTGTTAGAGTAAACATTAAGGCAGGTGAATGCGTTGCCTGGAAATATTAATTATACACTGTTTTGGCACCAATAATGAATGTTCAGGTATGGCCTTCTTTCCAGGGGAAATGCTGAAATATGTTACAAAGCATTACTCTGAATAATTCAAGAGATCCTGTCTCTGACATTGGTCATGGAGTCCATTCTTCGTCCCCACCACTGTTTTCTTCTCATGCAAAGGGCTCTGAGTGCCAAGTCTTCTTGTATTTTAAAATTTATCATCAGAAATGACACGTTTCCACTGAGTAACTTGGGGAAAGTTTAGAAGTCTTGACTCAGATGTGTGAGTACTTTTGAAATGACTGACCTCAGTATGAATCCAAAGTTGATGTCCTTTCTGTTTCCTGGTTGCCTTGGATGAGTTATTTAATGTCTGTGCCTCTTTTCCTCCTTAATCAGTTGGAGATGCTAGCACCTGTCTTTCATGAGTGTTGTAGGGATTAGAGATAACATATTTATTGCACTTAGAGTATGGCAGTCTCATAGTTGACATTGTAATTACGATGATGAAACCATGGTCATGAGTAATGTGAACTTGTCTTGTGAGTTCTGGGAGATAGCAGTCATGTCCTTAATCAGTGATATCTGACTTATCCATGCCCGAATGGATTCTGAGTGGATGCCTATTGTGCTAGTGGTAATATGCATTAGAGTTCTTTTGTTTGCCTCCTGGACTAGAGAATTCTCTGAGGCTGCCCCCAAAAGAAGATGACTCCCCAGGTAGGCTCATCTGAATAGCAGAAGTTTGCTCTTGGGATATATGCCTTGGGTGACAGATATCCTCCAATGCATCCCATCCAATAGGCTTTGACACAAGGAAGACTGGACTTGGAGGGACTTGATTACCTTAAAGATATTTCTTTTTTTTTTTTTTTTTTGTCTCTACATCTCTGCACTAGAATTCAGGCTCTGTGAGAGCAAGGACCATGTATTTCCCACTCATGGCAATATTTGCTCCACACCTAAGATGATGCCTGGTACAAAGTTAACTGGCAAGATATATTTGAATGAATGAATCAAGAATGAACAAATTGGAGGGGTGCCTGGATGACTCAGTCAGTTAAGCGTCCGACTCTTGATTTCGGCTCAGGTCACAAATTTCATACTTCTGTGGGATCAAGCCCTATGCTGTCAGCACAGAACCCACTTGGGATTCTCTCCCCCCACCTTTTGCCCCTCTCCCACTCATACTTACTCTCTCTCAAAATAAATAAACTTAAAAAAAATTTGAAAAGAATGAACCTATTGGGGAATTAGGTCAAAAGGACGCAGACTCAAATGCCTACAGTTGTCTGCAAATTTTGAATTGAGGTGGGTATAAAATGGTAAGGGAACATTGAAGCCCATGGCAGTCTGAATACTGCATCCAAAGATGTTTGAAGTCATTTGATGATTACAGATGGCAGCCACAGAAAACACTTGCATACATATTTGGTCTTGAAAAGTGAACCTAATAAAGTTACCATTCTCAAGTTGAAATGAGGGGGGTGGTTTCAGAGAACAAAGTATTCATATGGTATTCATTAGCCACTGGATGTGGTTTAAGTGCCTATTATGTGTCAGACACAGTGCTAGGCATATGGCTACAATACCAAATAATGGAGCATTCAGAGTTTCATGGGTTTCATCCAACATTTCTAGCAACACTGCTAACACAGGGCAATGCCTGGCACATAGTTGAGCTTTCATGAATATTCGCTTAATGACTAAACATTTAATAGGAAGAAGGAAATGGAAATCTCTGTAGACTGCTAGATCAAAGTATATATGTGTATACAAGTACACACACACATATTACATGTATACCATATCTTATACAGTGGCATGTTAAAACTTTTTTCCACTTCTCATCCTGTGAATTATCTAAAAATGTCAAGCTATTGTTCTTGAGCTAGAAACATCTACAGGAGGTATTGATAGAACTTAAAATCTGATGAGATACTCTACATATGTTTCATTGTAACCCACATGAAAATTCTATGATCAGTACTGTTATGGTTTTTATGATCTCTGTTTTATAGGTTGAAATAAAAAAGAACCTCATTGAGGTAAGATTAGTGATTTGAAGGTGTACTTCCAGAAAAAAAGCACAGATGAGATTTGAATTCAGGAATTATAGTTTCAAGCTCATGTTGTCAAACACTGTATCTACACTGCCTGTTGCCACCGCTTCAATCGTGGAAACAAGGTCCTATGTCTGTGATCACTTAGTGGTAGGTATCTCTATATGCCTTAGTGCTGGAGTGAATTTTTAGAGCACACTTTTGGTAATCCTGCTTTGGCTGGCTGGATTGGAATCTTCAAGCTTTAAGGTCTACTGGAACCGTTAGTAATTCTTGGACATTAGTTTTCAAAGTAATGCTTCCCATTATTAGTCAGTCACCCTCAGGAGAGTACAGACCATTTGCTTTAGCTCTCAGTAGTGTGAGAAAGTTAAGTAACAATTACATGTGGGTCCAGACTTTGAACAGAATGAACTCTTGTCGTTTTTAATCAGTGATGCCCTGTGTACAAGTTATAGAATGTGCACAAATTATGGAATGAATTCTGGGGGTTATTTTCAGATTAACAAATAATTGTACTCATCTGTTTAGTAATGGGGATGATTTTTCCTTCAAATCACAACACTGAGCATTTTTTGAACAGTAGAATTTTTCTTCGTAGTTGTCACAAAGGCATCATTTCTTTGATTTGGTGCGAAGGGTGAATACAGATTGAAGGAGTGAGTTAGCTCTCCATCTGTGATGGGTGCAAAAAATAAAACCCCACCAATGTAATTTTTGTGTCATCAGTAGGAGATGAGGAAGTCACTCATTTCAGCTTGGACATTAGCTGGTACCCTCCTAATCAGCTTGCATTTTAACCACAGTAGTTCATAAGAAGGAAGATAGTCTTGAGCCTACCATTGCTTGTGTTACAGAATTGTAGCTGCTCACTGGAGACTGCTAGAATGCTACTCTCTCATGCCATTTTAATTGATCACCTTTTCCACCTTCTAGCTTGTCTAGCATTGCCCAGCATCTGTCTAATCCACAGAACTAATTTTGACATAAAACATAGCTAGCTGGAGTACAAGAAGATGCAATGAATAAGAATTATAAAGTGGAAAGGTAGGAATTGATGCATCCTGGGGAAAAATGCCTTCCCAGGCAATTTGAAGCAAGAAAATAATGCAGATGTCTTATGAATGTACTAAGGATTTAAGGCCATTGGTAAAAGAGAGCAAATTGAATAAGTAATATGAAGAATCAGCCACAATAAGAGAATAATGATTTCATGAAGCAGTGTAGAAAGAGAAGGAAGAACAGGGAAATCTGAATACCTTTGATAGTTGAGAATGAAATGGAAGTATAACAGCTTAACAAGCAGAATATAGAGAAAAGACAACAAGATCATAAGAGATAACCAGTGCTTTTAAGCAAAATGAGGGAAAGAGATTTAGAAATGTGGAAAATTGTGGCCACAGCATTTTCAGACAACAAGGAAGGAGAAATGTAGCTTGGATTATTGCATTTAAAAACTACCTTTTCATGAATTCTGCCACTTTGCCTGAAAGTAATAATTAGTCACATATGAATTAAGAACCAGCAAGGATTGTAATGATAAACAGCAATAATTTCAGTATGAATAATATGTGGACTGTGAAAAGAAAAGTAACATAGCAGTTTTCCTATTGTCACTAAAATGAATTTAATGCATATGAGCATAAGAAAAGGATTGAGTACCTATTAGGTGCTCAGTTAATATTGAAGGTGTTTATGGTACTGAGGGTGAAGCTTTTGTTACTGTATAGAACGTCCAATTGTGAATGAAGGACATTATGCTTTCCACTGTAGAATACACCAGAAACTAAATTCTTCTAGGTGAAGGTCATGTTTGCTCTTACCAGGATTAGATCATAGGAGGTGGTGGCAACTACCTGCCTTATTCACTTTTTTTCCTTCCTTATAATTTCCTAAAAAATTACAGATTTTATTGGTTGTGTGTGTGTGTTGAGATTTATATTGTACAGGATAAAAAAAATTCTTTATGATCATTATTAGCGACTCCTGGTGTGCCTTTGCGCTTTGATGTTAAATTAAGGAAAGTGTAGTTAATAAAGAAATTGGCATTTTTCCAATGAAGTCTTACGTAGAACAGTCTGGAAGTGTCTCCAGTGACTTCTCATTGGAGGAAACGGTTCTATTTTTAAAGTTTTTTTTAATGTTTATTTATTTTTGAGAGAGAAAGACAGCATGAGCAGGGGGGTGGGGGTCGGTGGAGAGAGAAAGAGACACAGAATCCAAAGCAGGCTCCAGGCTCTGAGCTGTCAGCACAGAGCCCGACACGGGGCGCGAACCCATGAAATGCAAGATCATGACCTGAGCCAAAGTTGGCGCTTGACTGACTGAGCCACCTAGGTGCCCCTGCACAGATTTTTTTTTTTTTAAAGGAAAATCTAATTACATGTGACTTTTTCCTTGGTGGGAGGCATCTTTAAGAATGTACGAAGAAAGTAAAGTTGCTCATTAATCCAAAGTCAAATAGATGTATTCACACGTTAAAACCAGCCTGTTAATATCCATGTTTCTATTGGCCTTAAGTTCTGCTTTCTCTTGTAGAGTTTTAAGGAATGTCTAAAAGAAAGCAAATGTCTGATGACTTTATACATCCTTGTAACAAGGATGTTGTAATCTAGACCTAAAGTTTTTAGTTCTCTAGATTTGGGTGTGAAATAAGTTGCCTGAAATAAATGGTTAACTAAAACTCAGCTTGGGAGATGCATCCCTGAATATTCCAGTTCTTATTATAAAATACAGTTCAAAAAATTCTACACTGACATTCAAAGTCCTTTTTGATCTGGCTCCAGCCTGTTTCAACCTGTTATCTGCACACAGAGACATACCAAAGGTTACAGAATTGTTGACTCTAGGCACCTATAGTTTCCTTCATCCCTGATTCTATGTTATTTTCCCCAAGGGGAGATACCAAAATCTTTAATTTTCATACTACCCCATTTTAGTAGGCAATATTAATGATATCACTTTACAGATAGGGAAAGTGAAATCCAGAAAGATTAAGTGGCTTGCACCAAGTCACGTAGGTAGTGGTGTCGGATCAGGGATTTAAACCCAGACACTCTGGCTTCAAAGTCTATGTCTTAGTTCACTATCCAGGCTGCCTGTCAAAATTTAGGTCTCCCATGGAACTTTTCTTGGTCCTCCCCAGGAAGATTTAAGCTCCCCTTCTCACTATCTTTATCGTTGTAATTGTGCTCATCATCTTCTGCTTGGAATATTTATTGTAAATTCAGCCATTGAACATTCATTTCCTGTTGACCAGGTCCTTTGGTAAAGACCAAAGTTGAATGATTCCTTCCTTCAAGAAACTCACAGTCTAGGTTTGGAAACAGGCAAGCAACAAACATCTGTGAGAAAATAATCACAAGACAGAGAACCATGGGAGAACATAGGTATGCTGCAGTTAGTATGTCTTAGTGGAAGCATTCACCAAGTTACAGGATCATAGAAGCCCGAGGGAAGAGAGGATTGTTTAGCCTGTAAAGACCGAAGAGGACTCCCCTTGCAAAATGGTATTTTAGCAGGGTGTTGAAGCCTGCGTGTGCTTTTCCTATATGGAGGCTCAAAGAGTGAGGTTCCAGCCAAAGGAAATAAGATGAGCAAAACCTCGGTCATCAGAGGAAGTGAGACTCACCAGAGAAATGCCTAGGAGATGCGGCATCCAGACTGTAGTGGGCATCGTGAGATGGTCAGGAGACAAGAAGTCCAGATGGTTGGGTGAGGTGAGCTTGCTCTCTAGATGACACGCTAAGGAGTTTACCAGCATGCTGTAATTCAGTGGCAGTGGGGAGCCACTAAAAGTTGTATATGTGAGTGAGTCACTTTATCATCACTGCTATTGCTTTCAAAGCTCAGCATGTCAAATGAAATCTCTTCCCTTTTGGAACACTTCTGCAATTATAATGAAACCTAAAAAGGAAAAGTCACTTTACTTGCTTGGAATTTCATCACAGAGTCAACCATTGATTCTCTTCCTGTGGCCAATATGCCTGCATTGGTTTATACCATGTCAGAATTGTTTGGGGGAAAACAGGAAGAATTGCCTAGATTTTTACCTTAGGGCAAAGGGAAAACATTTTGGTGAACAAAATGAAGATGAATTGTTGGTTTTGCATTCTAAATAGTTAAGCCAGAGATTGAAAACTCCAGTGCCTGTGTAGGCCAAACAGATAACATATATCAGTGAAGTGGCTAGAGGCAATAGAGATGGGTGAGGACTGGGGAGAACACACACTCTTTCTAATGGAACCATCACCTACTCAGATCACTGGATTTTTGCTATGCAGACATATGGTCTCAGTATGGTTGGGTATTAGGTTTATCAAGACGAGTCAAAATCATAGATATTTAATGTTGTTTTTTTAAGTGCTGGCAGATTTTTCATAAATTTTTTAAAATGGTGATTGGTTCAAATGTGAGCCCTCTCACCTCCACTTTGTGGTCTCTACTTTACAACAAGTAAGCTGAGCTCAGAATTTCTACAAAACAGACAAAGCCTGGGATGCCTGACTGGCTCAGTCAGAGGAGCATGTGGCTCTTAATATCAGGGTTGTGAGTCCGAGCCCCCTGTTGGGTGTGAATGTTACTTAAAAATAAAATGTAGGGGCGCCTGGGTGGCGCAGTCGGTTAAGCATCCGACTTCAGCCAGGTCACGATCTCGCGGTCCGTGAGTTCGAGCCCCGCGTCAGGCTCTGGGCTGATGGCTCAGAGCCTGGAGCCTGTTTCCGATTCTGCGTCTCCCTCTCTCTCTGCCCCTCCCCCGTTCATGCTCTGTCTCTCTCTGTCCCAAAAATAAATAAACGTTGAAAAAAAATTTAGAAAAAAAATAAATAAAATGTTAAAACAAACAAACAAACAACAATAACAGCTGAATGTGACTATGCCTGCTTATAGACTAAGACTTACTGGTCAGCAATTATTGAGCTCCTACTTGATGCTAAGCCCTGTATGAGATTCTCTAACAGCCATAAAATTAGGTAGACGGGGGGGGGGGGGGGGGGTGTGGAATTCTTAGGTTAATGCATGTTTGGAAAACTGTGTTTTGGCAATTGGCACATAAATACTAGATTTTCCTTTTGGCTATCTCTCTGTTAGAACGTGTAATTCTACAAATGTTCCTCTTATTTTGAGTCCCCAGTGGGGAAAATAACAAGCGTCAACACACATGAATTTAAATAGAAGGATGAGCTCTTGTGCTATGGTTTTAAGTTATTCCCTACCATTCCAGGACGTAAACCGATGAGCAAGATACATGTTTGTTTAGTTAGTTTTTGTTTCTTTCCAGGCCCCCTCTACCATCACCACCATCCAACTGCTAGTTTATACTTGAAGGGATTTTCATGCTGATGCTGCCTTGACTTGTTTTCACCATGACCATGCTTTTTCCTGTCTGTCTCTCTCTCTTTTTTTCCCTCTCTCTCACTCTAGCTCCATTTGTGGCAGAAAGCCCTTAAGTGAGTCTTTACACTGGAGGTTTGTATGCTCAGCCTGTCAGCCTGTGGATCCATGTGCTATTACCGGGTTTTATCCTCTGAGTACATAGCCTGTAGTTGGGTTTGAATATTAAGTGTCAAACTCCCATGCGCTGGTGAGATATTTGCAGCAACTAGCAGGCCCCTTCCGCATCCCTAAAAGCTGCTGGGCACTCTCTTTAATGATAAACGGACTCATTTCACACATGTCAGATGACTGGGGTGTAGCTACTGATGCAGTGCGTGATGCTGAAGGTACGGTTACCTGAAGCTGGCCTCTTCCCTGAAATGAGGAGGGGTCAGGGACACCCACTCAGGAGGAAAACGTGTAGAGCTGGCTCTTCACAAATGTGAAGGTTACTTCAGAGAGCCTGGGGAGCGTTTTGTCAGTTCTGTTTGCAAAGAGATAGGGAGTGAAGGATTATGATCCTTGGCACCGATAATGTCCCCTGGGCCACAAGCTAATCCAGCAGGACACCAGATGCAACAGAGCCTTCGTATTCGCACATTTCTATGTGGTTATTGTAGAGGGCAGGGATGGAAGAAAAGGCTTAGGAGATAATCATCAAATAACATCTTTCCGTCTTCTGCAGTGGAACTAGAGCCCAGGGTCTGCATGCACTTAGCCATAGTGGCAGTCATTTTTTACCCAGACACTTATTGGACACCTACTATGTGCTAGGCACCTTGCCAGATGTTCTGGGTGTGATGGTGAAGGTACCTGAACTCACAGAGATCTCATCCATGGAAGTGGCCATTCATCAAACACTGGTTGTTGCCTTGATGCCAAGTTCACTGCTAGATATTCCACTAAGAAAGAGGGTAGACGTTTAGCTCTGGAAGCAGAAAATCCTGTCTTTACCATTAAAATGCTGGGGGACCTTTTTCCTCAATGCCTCACGTAGCTCATCTTGAAAATGGATATTAAAGCAGTTCCCGACTCATAGGTGGCTGTAATGATTAGTGGGTTGTGGTGGGGATATTTTAAGAACATCTAACACATGACATGACACACACATGTCCGTGGTTGGAGTGTCATAAACTTACTGTCCGGAGGGAGGCCATAAATGGGTGACCACATAGAGAGGATGCACCCTTGGGTCTGCTGTCAAATGGTGGCTTAAATTCCAGCCTCCCCACTTCCTGATGATCTTGGGCACTTTACCAAGCTTTTCTGAAACTTGGTTTCCTCATCTGTAAAATGAGAATGATATTAGTGGTAATTAGCCTGATTCTACTGCATGGTACATTCTGTATATCCTTTGCCCATTATTTTCCACCACACTATGGGAATTGATGCTATTCATGCCTCAAAGAACCACTCGGAGCTCTGCAGGTGCCTCCTATTATTATGCACCACAGGTAAACAATGTATTCCTAAGATGTAGAAAACAATTGTCAATTTATTTGACAAATTTTGGGTTTGTTTTTAGGTTTTCAAAATCATCAGAGTGTAACAGCTGGCAGGGCTTGATGATTCCTTTTCAGATCAAGTTGAATGCAGCTGCAAAGTGTCTGAACTTCGCCTTTAGCTAAGCAGATCCTGATGGGTTCAGTTAACATTGTACACGCATATGATTCACCAAGACCATCCTTCTGGGTTGGCAACAGTGCTAATTAAAAAGTAAAAATACCCTTTGTGTCAGTATACCACGCAGGGTTCAAAAATGACAAGCCATCTCAAGAGAGTGTTTCCCAAAGGTTAGCCATTGAAATGAAACAAATCATGGCAAATTCACAAATTTGTTGGATGCAAATGTAATCTAGTATTTAACTGTATTACCTCACCCATTGGATGTTAATGGAAAATTTGGAATTACAATCTGTTTTGGTTCATGGATGACCTGGCATCCCCCCCCGCCACAGTAATCTGGAGCTTAAAAGCCCAAAGAGTTGAACTGGGGGGGCACACTATGGCACTGGTCATAGCGGATGTTAGAGTCTATAGGGACCTTAACCTATTCCCTGTGTTGTCTTGGTCCCCACCTATATATGGTACCTCTCATCTTTGTGCCCAGGTACCGAGTGTCCACCACTATAATGCACAGTTTGATTTGGAAGGAGCAACCTACCTCCTTAGCAATGGGTAGGTGTTGGTGACTTTAGAGGGGAAGGTCAGACTGAATGCTAATTATACGAAGAAGGAGAAGAAGAGGCAGGTGCCTAAAGCATTTGACGTCCACAGGGACTCATCTGAATGGGTAGACCCATTTCTTTTTTGCCCCCCCCTTGTTAGCTGATCTTCCTTAAGAGATGATAAACTAACATCATTGTTAAGTTGCTACAATTAGCCAAGTAGATTTAAGACTCAAAATGTATTAATTGATTTATTCCTCAAAAGGGTTGTTTTGATGCCTGGGTGGCTAAGTCAGTTAAGTGTCTTACTTTGGCTCAAGTCATGATCTCATGGTTTGTGATTGTGAACCCCGCATTGGGCCTTTTGCTGTCAGCACAGAGCCTGCTTCTGATCCTTAGTCTCCTGTCTCTCTGCCCCTCCCTGCTCCCCTCTCTCTCTCTTAAAAATGAATAAACATTAAAAAAAACCCTTTTGGTGGGGTGCCTGGGTGGCTCAGTTGGTTAGGCATCTGGCTCTTGGTTTCGGCTCAGGTCATGAATCTCACAGTTCGTGAGTTCAAGCTCCACATCGGTCTCCATGCTGACGGCATGGAGCCTGCCTGGGGTTCTCTCTCTCCCTTTATCTCTTGCCCTCCTCTGCTCTCTCTGTCTTTCAAAATAAATAAACCTAAAAAAATGAAAAAAAAAAACCTTTTGGGGCACCTGGGTAGCTCAGTCGGTTAAGCGTCCAACTTCAGCTCAGGTCATGATCTCACCAATCATGAGTTTGAGCCCTGTGTCAAGCTTTGTGCTGACAGCTCAGAGCCTGGAGCCTGCTTCCAATTCTGTGTCTCCCTCTCTCTCTGCCCCTCTCCCACTCAGGCTCTTTGTCTCAAAAAAAAAAAAAAAAAGCATTAAAAAATTAAAAAAAAAAAAACAACGTTTGAGTTGAATGGCATTACTCTGATTCCCATAGTATAGATGTAAAAACTGAGGGTCAGAGAAGTTGAGAACCTTGCCCCAAGTCACAAAGTTAGCAAATGGTGCAGTGCAAATAAGTAGTCAGAGGAAGTAAGTGGCTTCAGAAATTGAATTTTACCATAGCTTCCTGAGCCTCTGTCTTTCTGTCTCTTTCTTCTAGTCCATTTTGTACACTTTGGCCAGTTATTCTCATAAAACACAGGTAAGAATGTTTCATCCATTTCCTCAGATGTCCTTCATGGATCCTTCATGACTACCAGCCAAACCCTAAACGCATTCATTTACAGTGGTTTAGTTCATGGCCTTTGGGATCTGTTGGTATCGATTATGGACCTGGCTCCTCATCTTGTTACTCAGGTGCCTTTCCTCTACCTGTCTTCCTGAGCTGTTTACTCACCTGTGAGACTGGTGTCAAGAATACCTACCTGACAGAATTATTAGGGACACTCAGCCCTTAGCCTGTGCAAAGCAGGGAGCACAGTGCCTAGCGTGAAGCACATAGTAAGTGTTCTGTACCTTAGTGCAGTTGCTAGGTCTGGCCCACGGAGCCACCTACATTTGGTTTCTTCTTTCCAGGGTCATTCCCCTCAATAACCTTACTCCATTCTGGCTCATGACAATTGCTCACGATTCCCCAGTATGCCATAAAATTTCATGTTTCCACCTGTTTCAGCCACCCTCTTTCTTTAAGTAGCATTTTGTCCAGTTCTTCATGTTCCCCTTCTTTGACTGTTGAACAAATAAATCCTAGTAATTCTCCATGAATCACTTTAGTTGTCACTTTACCATGTATGTTTCCTGCACCCCCCCCCCCCACCAAGTCCAAATGCGTCACTCCTTACTTTCTCTGCTTGGAACCTTGTTTTCCGTTGCTTCCTATCAGCTCTTATGGATATGAGCTAGTTTGAAAAACAGGGCATCCCATTCATCTCTGAATCCAGAACTGTGCCTGAGACCATGCTTTGATGGTTTTCACCAAGTGGGGGCTCAGAAAATACTGAAAGGATTGATGAGTCGATGCACACATTAAAATGAGCAAAGTAACTTACATTATGTTCCTTTTAACAGTGTTTACTTGTTTTGAATTGCCATTGGAGAAAATCCTTGAAGATTAGAAAAAGAATCTGGAAACTTTGGAATATAGATTTTTCTTTCTTTTGCTTCTTTAAGTTGTAGACTTACTTAATATGCCTACCTATTTCAAATCTGAAATTATACACACCAAGACTCTAAATCTGTGTAGAGTAACTTAGAGTTTCAGATGCATGAATTCCATATTTTTGATGGGTGTCACATGCTATCAAATATGCTATCAAATATGGGTGGAAATTAAGTGAATTACTTTTTTTTTTTTTCAGATGCTTAGCTAGGAGTTTGCTCTAGGATTAAGGACTATTTTCTTAATAAGTAATGCAGATCTTAGTAAAGTAAGTACTTTTATTATTACGATACTTTTCTAATTCTTGGGAATGGATGAAGCATTTTTGGGTAAGTTAGAGCATTATCAGATCTAGTTTCCTGAGAAATGAGTAAAAATAACTTATAAGTGTTTCTGTGAAGATTCTTTAATGAAAAAATATTACAGAGAAAGTTTAGAAGACAGTCTGGAACTTAGTAGTAAATACTCTATAAATGAAATGCCATCTGAGCCTAAAACATGAAGCTTCACAAAATAGAAGTTGCTAAAAATTATCACAGAGGTATGTGCAAGCATTTTGTGAAGCATTTTAGATGCATTACTTCAGTTAATTCTCAGAGCAATCCTGTGGTATAGAATACTGGTAGCCATTTGCCAAAAGAGATGCCGAGGTGCAGAGAGGTCCATGAATGTCCTAATGTCAAACACAGACAAAAATCACAATTCGAGGTTTGCTTTCTGTGGGTCTTGAGTTCTTACCATTATACGATACTGTTTCTCATGACAAAACCACAGAGGCAAATATTTTTGTCCTGAAACTTCTTATGTTTCTTGTAGCTGTGTCTACAATATTTATTACTTACTAGAAATTATGCTATAAAGAAAATATCACCCAAAACAAGTGTGGATGAAGTCTCACATTACACACATAACTTTTGATTGTTACCCACTGTGGCCCTTGGAACATTTACCCAGCGCTTCATAACTTTGGCCTAGTTTTATGACTTTTCCTTCTCCCATACGGAGATGTTGAGTGCTGTATTGATCCACCTTTCTACCTAGCTCTTTTGCCTTCATTTCGTTGCCTTTGTTTTTCAAAACATTCTACCAACTGGCTTTGTGGTTCTTTGCTGAGCATAAAGGATTGGCCATGGGGAATTTTCTTTTATCTTTGAAAATCTGTTGTATAGCTTTTAAAAATAGTTTTTACCTGGTTTTCTCTATTTTTGTTTAATTTTTTTTTCTTTTGGGGGAAATTATATGGGGCGGAAGTTTTATACCAAGAGGCACACAGCATATTCTATGTTAGCATTGACTCCTCTTGAAACTTACACACACTTTGGGGTGTCTTTGCTCTTGCTTTCCTTGATTTCCTAACTGTAAGAATGCACATGAACCAGATTACCAGGAGAAATTACAGAAAAGAGCAGTTTAAATTTAAAAAAAAAAAAACAAAAACAAGAAGCTCCAACCCCTTTATTATGAAAATGAGGAAACTGAAGCCCAGAGCCAGTTAAGTAACTTATTCAAGGCCCAACAGCTAGTTAACAGCAAGAATGGTACTAAAACCCACACCTAATTTAGTGACTAATTTCGGAAACTTTTTTAAGGCTTTATATTTTTACAGAATACCCAGTTAGGGAGAATTTTTAGATGTAAAGAATGTAGCAATGCATCTTTGAAAAATACCCTCCGTGACTCATAAAAAAAAAATGGTGGTATTATCAGCAAAGGTACTTCATGTATTTTATAGAGAGGTCTCCCCCATTCTTGAGAGCAGACCCTGCCACAGTGATTCTGTCAGGATCTGATGCCGACTGTTCTTATACATAAAGATTACTGCACCAAGCTGGCCTTGATAGTTTTACCATTTCCTGGAGATTACATTCTCGAGATGATGAGACCAGCTTGAATTTTCAGTGTAGTTGTGAGACCTTTCTTAGGTTGAAATGAATTCTGATAAGCTGATTATCTCTCTGAAGAAAATATGATGTCCACATTTCATAGCTTAGTTCCTATCACTTTAGTGCCATTTTTATTCTGAGACATCTTTCCTGGCCTAAATTAAATAAGGTAATAAGGTGCTCTGGAGTCCAACACATATTAAATAGAATTAAAAAAAAAATGAGACCTACAGGGTAGAGGATGGGTTTTCTTTATGGTATATTTTCTTTCTTCATGTTGAAGCAGGCGCTGCTAGCTAGTTTCCTTTTCTTTCTAGAGCAATGAGTTATGAAGCTCAAAAATAAAGTGTTCTCAGTGGTGTAAATAAAGCAGTAATCTGAGCAAATATATCACCCTGTGTACTGAGGGTTTTGTTTTTTCCTTGCCTTTTGTTTTTGTTTTTATTTTTTTGTCTCTTTTTGTCCCTTTTCCACTACAGTCTCATTTATGTTGTTGTGTATTGTTGACACATTAATCTTCGTAATAGAAACGAAAGCTACTTTTCATTGAAAAATAGATTCAAAGTAAAAGATGATTAATCAACAAAAGCGCCATGCATTCCCAACAATGTGCTTTGTATCCCGGCTCTTAGAAATCTGTCTGTATTTCAGTCTCTTGCACGCTCTCTGATTACTCTATCCATTTTCCACTTCACTCCAGTGAAACTGGTTAGGTTAGCCCCCCAGCCTTCCAGGTGTTATGAAAGGAGGACAGTGAGAGTCATGGGGAGGATCTTCCCCTAGGCACCATACACCTGACAAAGGGAGTCCCAAGGCTGGCAAGGGATGCTTGCAGTGCAGGGGAAGAGACTGTTACTTCGAATCACAATGTCTGAGAGGCCTCCCTTTGTAAGCCTGTTGCTCATCCCTGTATAATTTCTCTTTCAATGACAAAGAGCAGTAGAACTAGTGAGATGGTGGATAATACCCAAAAGGGAGTTGGTTGGGAAGGGATGATCCCCTGTGCAGTAGCTTCCCCTGTGTTTTGAGAGCCATGATGGTGTCATGGCACAGCTAAGCTCCTCTCTTGTAAAAGCACATCAGTGCCTCTGTGAAGTCACCCAAGATGCTTCTCTGGAACCAAGCTTCTCTGGGCTGCCACAAGCAGGTGATGTTTAGTTAGAATAGGAATATTGTCTTTGACAGCGAATATTGCATAATCGCCGTTTAGATCAGGGTTCAGGTTGTAGTTTCTCTGTGGGACTTGCAAAAATACTTAACCTCTCTGAATATCATGCTTTATCTGAAAATTAAAGATAATAATGCCCACAGCATGGGATACAATGAGAATTCAGGGGGATGCTCCATGCAGATTGTTTATCGCGGCACGTGGCATGAAGTGAGCGGGGCGGGGTGGGGGAGTGTTGCTATCGTTATGATTATTATTCTCTTGCTATTTTTATTGTCTTTATGTACACTCACATACATATGTCCCTGTCGGTCTCCATTAGATACTTACTTCCTGAGTTCCTTTAGTATCACAACCTTCTCCGTCACTTTTCCTTGTTTCTCAAGACCTCACCTTGGCAGGAGGACTTCAATATGATTAAAGTAGGTGCAGCTCTTAGAACACCCACCATAGCTGTACCCCACACTCTCTTCCTATGTAATCTCATTTAATTGTTGTAAGAATCTACAAAGAATAATTTTCTTCCCGCCCCCTCTACCCCACACACAAGAGAATTGAGACCCAGAGATGTAAAGTAATTTACTCAAGGTCACACAACAAGGAAATACTGAAACTGGGGTTTGTATCCCAGTGGGGATGACTCCCATGGTTAAAGTTTTTCCTTTATGTCTACATTGATTTCTTAAAATGTTGTGATCTTTCCTCCAACTGACTTATAAGAAGCTGGACACTTGGGTGGATAGGGAAGTTGGGCTTAAAGAAATACCTTTCAGGACAGGGTGGTTAGCGTTGCACCCCTGGGTCTCAGATTGATACCCTGGGGATGCCAGAAAATGTGGTTTCATTCTGGAATTAGCCATTCACCCATCTATTCAGCAAATATTTACTGAGCCCCGGTTTTGTTCCAGGTGCTGGGTTTGGTACAGAGCATTCGGAGTGGAACAAAACCCTTGGTGTTGGAGTCCTCATGAGTATTCAGTCATGGAATTCAGCAGGAGAGGCAGATACTAATCAAATGGTGGTGTTTTGCCATGCGGCTATAACTGATAAATGCAAGGAGAAGAAGCCTGTCCTAGATTTGCTGCAGAGAGGGATCCGGGAGGCAAAGGAAGCGATATTTGAGATGAGAGTTGAAACCACACAGGGTAGAAACCACACGGTGTGTGTGTGGCGGTGGGGAGGTGGATGGGGAGGGGATCTGCTTTTTCTTCAAGCCTTGCTCCAGGAGCCTGGCGCCTTGCAGGTGACACCGAGCCCTCTCCGTTATCACTTTCCTTGAAGCAGCAAAGCTTCCTGTGTCAAATTTCTGCGGAGGTTGGTACTCTCTTTCCATCCTGAGTTTTTTATGGGAGGAGTTTCATGGTTTCTACATGGATAAGATCCTTTGGTCTCCTTAATCCCAAGTTTGTACCAGGCCAGCTGCAGACACTGATGGATTTGAGTAAACCCAGTTCATGTGAACTCATGAACACTTGCTGAAAAAGCCTCATTCCTTTTGATAGAAAGAACTCACTGGCCATTTCTGCCATGATGGGAAGGAGCATTTCTGTCTTCCAAACAATTTTGTGCAATGCCAGTAATCAGCCAATGGTTCCTATCCATTTCTGCTGGTCTTTTATGATTCAACCTAAGAATCTGTCTCCAGGAATTAAAAATCTTTCCTCTTCTGATTTAGTTTCCTCTAACCCCTGGTACCTCTATGGAAACATCCCAGGCCACAGAAAATCCCCCCTTTAAATAGTGGAAATGTGAAGATTTCTGGGCTCGCAGTAGGATTGGTAAAGGAAACTATTTCAGGGAAGCTGCTTTGTGAAGGTGGTGGTCATACTTTCTCTCCTCGTGCTAGAAATGAGCTGCAGGGCACCACCAAAAAAGCCAGACTAGGCAGCATCTCTGTTTTTAGAAAAAATTATAGCTGTATCAAATATGGGCTGAAAGTATGATGTTTAGAGTCACACAGAACTAGATTTGGATGCTGGCTTTACTGATTATTCATGGTAATACCTGCTACAAATTCTTTCAGGTTTTTTAATGCCTACTTCATCATCATCAAAAGGGAAATAATGGATGTCGTGCCCACAGGGGATTTTGTGCCCGGTACATGTTAGATGCTTAGTATTGAATAGTGATCATAACAGTTGTGATTTTTATTATTTATACATTTATTTATGTAGATCTTGGTGAATCTCTGTGGGAATCTGTGTAAGCCTCAGATATCCAGGGGTGGCAATCTTTTTCTATAAAGGGCCAAGTAGTAAATATTTTAGGGTCTGTAAGGCATAAAGTCTGACAACTACTCAGCTCTGTTGTGTTAGCATGAACGTGGCCACAGATAATACATAGTTGAATGAATGTGGCCATGTCTCGATAAAACTTTATTTACAAAAACAGGCCAGGTGTTGAATTTGATCTATGGCAAGCTTTATCAGCACAGTTGCCTGGGTTCGAACCTATGTGTGGTCCTGCATAGGTCTTACGTGCATAACTTGGTCACCAAAACATGTGTTGTAAGTGGTAGAAAACCACTGAAGCTAGGCTAGCCGAAAGCACACTTTCTTAGAAAGACACACTGGTATTTCACGTTCATCCTCTGTGTAGAATGTTCAGCAGGACATCAGGAGTGGTGGAATAAGAAATATGAACGCTTTTGGAACCCAGGTGCCAAGCTCTGCACGCTCTGTCCCTTCCACTGTGTGGGCTCCTCTGCTTCTCTCTGCATTGACTCCATTTACCCTGCTTTCCACAGATGGACTTGGTCTGCTGTGCCTTCTCCTTGACCGCTGTTACTAATTTCAGAACGTGCCCTAGGTCCTCATTCTGCATCACTGTGCAGATGCCATGCCTACAAGCTGACATAGTGACACATTGTTTTCATGTCCCCATTGTAGATTCCTAAGATGGGGCCCCTAATGTTCATCCAAGGGTCAGATATCTCTGCTTCGTATCATCTGTCCAGGGGGAAACAAGGTATGAGCAAGACCAGGTGCATTCCTGGGCAGGCACCATTCTTAGAAAAAGGGATGTGGAATATAGAGGCACACCAAAACTATGCTCCCCTTCGTTTCTCCTAACACAGAACTTTGCTCAGTACTGTCTCCAAGTGACGCTGTTTGACTCAACACCATATTTCAAGTGCCCAATGTGGACCTGGCTATAGGGTGATCTCTCTGCTTGTATAGGAATTCATGGTATTTCCCACCTAAAAGAACATCTTCCTTTCCTCTCACTCTACACCCAAAAAGTTTTAATGTTATTTAAATTAAAATAATCAGGTCTCAGGTATATTTACTTTCACGGAGTTGTTATTGTATGCTTTGAATTTGATGTCCTGTCTCATGAACTTGGTAAAAATAATAATAATAGTAATAATAATAATAATAATAATAATAATACATCTTGAAATTTCCCTAGAGTTCAGCTTCCCTTTTTATACTGGGTGTAACTAAAGTTTGGAACGGAATAAAAAGAACCTCATTGCCTTACACATACCCTGTTATCTCTGGCAGGTTCAAATACAGTTTCTCCAAGAAAGCTGTGGTACCTTTGCTCTTTCTAGCCTTGAATCTGAGAGTCTCAGGATTTCTTTGGAGTACACATAGCAGCGTCTTTTTGACAGACAGTGCAAATTAAAAGATCCAGTGCGGCCTGGGAACCAGGGACCCAAACTTGCCCCTTGGGTTTTCATTTACAGTTAGGCACTGCAGACACAATTATTGCTGACAGGGAAGCAGAGGCTGGTGGCAGAGTGCGTGTGACGGGAGGCTCATGCCAACCTGTAATTGGGAGGATTATTTTTAATCAGAACATACCCTACAGCCCAAACATTAGAAATCTCCTGTAAGGCCAAGACAGGAAATTAAACACACCAACAATAAGCCTCAAAGGGGGGTGGCATGTGGGGTGTAATATCGTTAGTCTTTCGAAGGTCCCTGGAGCTTTAAGTAGAAGTTTGCTTCCCTAGGGAGGGAGACTGGGAAGAAGCTTCCCATGGAGAAGTCACATATACTGTACCTGAGTCCTTACTGGACAGGTGGGTACAGCCAAATTAAATGCAGCAGGCAGGCTAATTGATGTTTATTGCATTTAGACAGTATAACAAGTCAAATATAAGCCTTGGAGTAGCAGCTACAGTTATATTTCATCATTAAGGGAAGAGCTTCATTAGTTCTTTATTTTCAGAAATCTTCCTGAGCACCTACTTTGTGCCAAGTGTTGTGTTGGCCATTGGTATGCCTTGGCTCTGGTCTTGCCATCATCTGGATAATCTTACCCTTTGGCAAAATTTTGCAAAACATATTAAGCCTTTTTTTTTATTGGAATGACTGTTGTTGACCAAGTAGGCATCATTCTCGGGCATTTATTGAGTAGCACCGCCAGGTAATTGCATCGTGTACTCCTCACACCAACCCTCTCAGGAGGGCATTATTACACCCAATTGATAGAGAAGAAAACTGAGGCTCAGAGATGTCAAGCAGCTTGCCCAAAGTTACATAGCTTAATGAATGGGAGAATTAATTTGAACCCAATTCTCTGTCCAAAATCCATAGAGTACTGTCACTCATAAATAAGGTAAAACACAGCCTAGGGCTTTAAGGTGCTGAGGAATGTAAATCCGTTGGAGAGGACAACATAGAGACCATTGTCTATGAGTAATGAGTGCTCAGAATCACTAATGGAATTCTAAGACTGAGGAAGAGGGAGCTCTTTATTGTGCCTGGCAAGGGCTCCCCAAGGACATGAAGAATAGGTACATGTTTACCTGGCAGACAAAGAAGGAACAGAATCCCAGGTATGGGACCAGATAGTGATATTAGAGGGCATGGAGCATTCAGTTTTAGTTTAGAACTACTATCTCAGATTTTGTTCTTGTTCAGCAGTCACTTACATTTAATAAATACAAGGGGAAAAAAAGAGAATATTTTGGGAATACTCAATGCAGAGACCAGACATCTGAAGGGATGGGGTGGGACGCTAAAAGATGATATAGGAGAATCAACTTTCAAAGTATCTCTTGCCGCCCTTGCTATGTAGAATGCTTATGTGTGATCACAATGGGAAATGGTCTTTAACCCGTGGCTCTCCCTAGGAAATAAACCACACATGGACAGTAAAATTACATATCAGTTCTCAGTCTAGAGCTCAGGGTGCCTAGATCCTAGAGCAAATCCAGGGGTATACTGAATTGTTTGCATGACCAAGGGTGGTTGGTCTGATCATCCACCTGTAGTAGCTGCCATTGGTCAGCAGCCTCTTGTTACATGGTTGAGAGTCACTGGATTCCCTTGGAGAGGGTCTCTATCTCCAACCTAAGGAAACTTCATTGTACTCCCCATCTTGATTTATTCTCCTCCCATCCCAGATATGGTCATTACTAGCTTCTCCATGCCCCATCATTGCCAAATTGCACATAAAAAGCCCATATGATACTGGCTGCATTAGTCTGTGCTTGATGTGGCCTGAGACCCCTTTTTAGGACAGTTAAACTTCAGACACCTGAGTAAGGTTAGAGAGTGTGTACCCACTCACAATCACTGATTAAGATACAGCTTCCTAATCTGAATGAAGGGTTGGTAGAGAATCCCCCTAGTTAGGTGAGATGCCACCCTTTGAGACCAATGTCTTACATGTACCTCTTTTGTTGACAGTTAATAGAAGCATACTCAAAGTAGCTCACAGAATGTGTGTATTTATCCCCCAGCACAGGAGTGAGTCTCAGCCCCACCCAGAAATCTCCCTCCCATGGCCTTTCCAGTCTTGCCTATTCTTCTCTCAAATCAATTTTTCTTGCTCCAGAGCCTGGCTTATTCTCTTCTTCTCAGTGAATACATGGCAGAGAATGGTGACCCCACAATTACTGAGTTCTCAGTTCTAGGAACTAGCAAAAACTGAAGAGTACCTTCCACATTCCTGGGAGAAAATTGAACTGAGATCAGGTGAGGTTTCATTACTACTGAACACAGCCCTAATGGAGCCAGGATCATACACTTCAGACATGACTTCCAGATCTGTGCTAGGCAGAGATGGGGTAGAGGGAAGGAAATAACTCAGAAAATCTGTGTAGTCAGCCAAAGCCTGTGTAAAGTTAGCAAAACAGTAAGGAAACCTTCTTTCCATCCCTCCTCCCTTCCACCTATCCTTCCTTTGGCAACTATATATTGAATACCTTCATATTCACAACAGTGTGGTTAGAGCTGGTGTCAAAATGGTGAGTGAGATAGACATAGTCCCTGCCCTCATACAGTTAACATAGTGGAGACAGCCAGACATCAGTTAAATCATTTGTGCCTGAGTGTTAAGTGATAGCCATGCTATGTGCTATGAGGAAGGGCTCTTGAGACCATGTAGTAGGGGTTTCCATAAGAAAGTAATGATGAATGGGAGTTAGTGGGTGTTAAAAGCATCCCAGATCAAAGATGCAGCATGTACAGTATCCCCATGGCAGGTGGCAACTCACGTATGATCCAGAACTAGAAGGTCCCCAGGGCTGGTACACTAGGGGTCCAGAGGGAGGGTGTGCCTGCTCACTAATAAATAAATAAAGCTGCAGTGTGGCCAGAAGTACACCATGCAGGATGTCAGGCTATGTCACAAGGTATAGGCTTTGTCCTGAATGGAATGGGAAGCCATCAGTGCAGGGTTTAAATAGTCAAGCAATATGGTCGCAGTCACATTCCGTAAAGATTGCTGTGCCAGCTCTTTGGAGGAATTAGAGGTGAAAACCTGGAGACAGAAGGCGATCTCTGCAGCCTATTGCGGTCGTCCAAGTGGGGAAATCCTCAAGCAGTCTGTGGCAGTCTGTGGGAGTGGAAACACTCCAGTACCAGCCCGATTTACCGAATGAGAGAGTTAAACTGCACGCTGCCTACCCAGGGGTCATCAACTCCAGTGTTTTGGAAGTAATTGGCTCGCTATTTTTTGCGTCCGTTTGGACAAAGTGCAGAGGTGAGGGCAGCTAATGCAGGAAGCAAGCATTCACCTCTGTTCTGCCTGACTTTGTTCTGATGTCCTTTAAAATTTTGTTCACTTGCAGCCCTTTGGCTCCAGCCTTGGTCTCAGTATGATGAGAATTCCACCCAATTCCTCTGGGACCCAAGATTCTCCCTGGTCACAAATTGCTCTTAAGGTAGTTTGCAAGAGTAATTGCAAACTCAGGACAATCTTAGTTTGTTTTTGTTTTGTTTTGGTTTGAACATATACAGCTCCTCTGGAACTCTAGAGAGCATCTTAGATTTTTCTCACTGTCTGGTGCCATTGCTGCTAATGACCATTTCTATTCTCACCTTGTAACAATGGTTCTCGGCCTTTGTTTGCTTTTATAAAACAATCTGCGTGGAGAATTTGATGGATTCTTATTAGTAAGGGGGGTGGTTATAAAATTCATTTCGACTGCAGGTTGGGTTAAAAACAGATCTAAAGGTGTGGGCATGAAGCTGATGTGGATGAGAAGTAATATTATCATCTGGGTACCAAATATGGGAACACCAGTGATGGCTGTTTTGCTTAGGGAGAACCTCTCTCTGGAATAAATTTCAGTGCCCTTCCTTGGAGCTATACCACTTTGGTTCGATGAGGAATCACTGCTGATTCCGTCCAGTGTAGTGAGCCGCTGCTAAGTGGCTGGGCACTGTGCCAGACAATGAGGCTACCAAATATCAGTAAAACATTGTCCTTGGCCTCCAGGAGCTCACAGCCAGAGCAGGCCAGCTCTACAGTGGGTTAGAGTGTGTGATTCTTGTTCAGATAGAAGGGTGTGTGAAAGACCACAGAACCCCTGGAAAAAATTCAGTCCAGCTGGACAGGTCAATGAAAGTTGCAGAGAGAAGTTCACACTTGGGTGGACATTGAAGAACAAGTTGAAATTGAGCCAGGATTAGGGCAGTTGAGGAAGAAAGATGTGACCAAAGGCCTAGAGGTATAATGATGCCTTCTGTCTTTAAGGCATCAGTTTAGCTGGATCCTAGAGTATGTAAGCGACTATGTGAAGGGAAGGAAGAAGTACCAGAGAGAGTTGCCCAAGAGTTAGGAAGTGGAACCTGACAAAAGAAGCCATCGTTATTTTTAATAAATAAGAAGACACATGTAGATTTTGATACAAAGCCTGGATATACTATGGGTTCAATAAAACTATTACTACTGCTATTGTTTCTATTACTATTATCATCATTAATATTTTTTTACTAGGACACAGATAATTCTCCAGCTGAGGCATACTATGAATTTATAGAAGATAATTATATACTTTGACTATTCATTTCCTAAATTTTCTGCCTCCTTTTCCCAAATCATATTCTTTCACTTCATCTGGTTACATTCTTCTCATCATGAAGATCTCATTTCCATTGCTGCTTCCTTGGCAAAGTCTTCCCCACCATCCCTGACCGAGATCTGACTTTCCCCCTGGACTGTAGGCACCAAGAGGATAGTGCTTGGCATAAAGAGGGGCTTGATAAATAATAATAAACTTTCATACAAACCTCCAGTTATAAAATGAATGTCATGGGATAAAAAGTACATTGTAGGGAATATAGTCAAAAGTATTATAATAACTTTTTATGGTGACAGGTGGTAACTAAACTTATTGTGGTGAGCATTTTATAATTGTCAAATCACTATGCTGTATACCTGAAACTAATAAAATATTGTATTTCAACTATACTTCAATAATAATAATAATAATAATAATAATAATAAACAACTTTTAAATGGCATTGACTTCGTGCCAGGCATAATACTAAATAAGTGCCTTACAAATACGAACTTCTAATACCTCAATCTGTTGAGATAGGTACTATATTATTCTCATTTTATAGTTGAAGAAGTTGAGACAGAAAAGTTAAGTGACTTGATGAAGGTCACAAAGCTGGTAGGTAGCAGAGTCATGGATGATTGGGATGGATGGATGGATGAACGGAAGGAAAGAAGAAAGGACAGATAAATGACCACTGTTACCACCATCCTTACAACTTCACAGCTGTGTATACTTTCAGGCTTCTCCAGATGCAAATCTCTCTTTTCGCTATTTTAGAACCACTCTCTATTTTCAGACGCTCTAATTTATCAACACCAGTGGGCTCACCAAATATGAAGATTGGAAAAAAAAAAAACCTCCATCATATTAAGCTATTAAGAGGGGCACCTGGGTGGCTCAGTTGGTTAAGTGTCCGACTTTTGGCTCAGTTGGGTAAGCGTCCGACTTCGGCTCAGGTCATGATCTCATGGTTCATGAGTGTGAGCCCCGCATTGGTCACTGTGCTGATGCTCAGAGCCTTGGAGCCTGCTTCAAATTCTCTATCTCCCTTTCTGTCTCTTCCCTTCCTCCGGTCATGTTCTGTCTTTCTCTGTCCCTCAAATAAATGTTAAAAAAAATTTTTTTTAAAAGCTATTAAGAACGGGAGAATATTTTCCAAACATATATCTGTGAATACTGTTTATAATTAAACTCTGAAACTTGTGAGTTCCATTGAATCTGAGCACACACTGTGTCACTACTCGAGAAAAATAATAGAACACTAGAACAGGTTCTAGAATCCTGCAAACCAATCCCACCTCTGCTACTCCCATGACCCCAGAGTGGGAACGGGTCAGAATCAACTCTCTTGAGTATAGGGTGCCATGTAACTCTCTCATATCTATTAGTAAGTCTTCGTGATTAGAGATGACCTCTCCCCCAACCCACTGAATTACATGAGATTATAATGGCCATCTGCAGTTTGAGTGATATTTGGTTTTGATATTTAAATATTAATGGACATGGATCTTATTCCTTCTGATTGGGAGATGATAGCCATGTTTCTGAAATTGATTATTGATAGGACACCTTGTATCACAGTCACTTTGAGTGTTAGCCATCATGGGATTGACCATTATAGAATCCTAGAGTTCTAGAGTTGAAAAGAGAGTTTATCTCTTTTTGCCTAACTCCAGGCAATAATATCTCTGAAAAATTGGCCTCTCATCTTTCCTTGAACACATCCTATAGCATAGAGCTCACTGTAGGAGGCATGTGCATAGCAGACCTGTTGTAAACTTGGTATCCAATTGCCCAGTTCAAATCCAGGCTCTGCTACCTTAATGCATACTTTGTGCAAGTATGACTTACTTGAACTGTCTGAGCCTTGGTTTTCTCTTCTGAAACAGAGAAAATAGTAATACCTTCCTAATCGGAGTGTGAAAGAATTAAATGAAAATATATTGAAAGACTTGATCTTAATCCTTTTCATTATCACTACCATCATCATTGTAAAATACACTGTTTCATCAAAAGCCTATTTTAGAGGTTAGCCAGATAGGACGATGACAAGACAGGTTAAGGCACAATACGAGAGTACGTTCCTTGATACTCAAGTCTCCCCCTCTCTTCTTCCCTAGGAAACTGCTCAAAGAACTCATGCCAGTGGGACTTACAGCTTCCTTGATCGGGCTCAGCATTCAGTAAGTGCGACCGCTTTTGAACCTTCATTACATAAATACATCTATTTCTTTGATCGTGTTTGCGATGAAAAGCTCTCTTCTGCAGGCCTGAAGTTCCCACAAACACTGTGCTGCCTGCCTGTGTCTTTCTTTTCTGCTCTACTGCATTGGATTCAGAGGTGAGAGGATGATGTGCCAAGCAGAACCCCCACAAGGAACACAGGAAATGTTTGTGCGCATTGGGGGATTAACCCTACCACTGCTGGCTGGAGGTTAAATTAAAATGTGCTTTTCTTGTCTATTTGTTCCCTAAGCTTTTCTCATTAGGAGATATCTTGTCCCTCTCTCCCAGCTGCATGACCCTGCAAAGTAGAAAGAAATGCCAGCAAAAACAGATCAGTAAGTGAGACCACATATTTCTTGAGACATTTAAGAACAATTCATTTTGCACCAGAATACAATTCCTACTATATAAAAATTACTGCAGAAAAAGAAATTCTGTACTTTTAAGATGCTGGGGTACATTTCAGAAATTTCATTTGTTTTTAGCAAGTAAGCACTTTCTGCCGTCTGCCGTTCTCATTGTGCACAAGGACTTTATTTCTGGTGAAGCCAGCAGTATTTTCTCCGGTTTCCCCGACTCCTTTTTTATGAGACGCTAGCATTTGAGGTGTTGGTGTTGGTGCACGGGACATCACCTCTCCTCTGCAGTAGTTCTGCTGGCGAAGAACAATCTATCATAATTTAACCACAAATATCAAAGTTTTAAAAGGCTAACTAAAGGAAATACTTAGTTTTTTCAAGATGCAGCTTCCTTGGTAAGGTTTCAGAATTTTACAAAAAATACATTCTACTTCTGAGATGGGTGGCGTATAATTTGATACATCAAATATCATAAAGGGGCAGGTGGAATCAGAGACTGTGGGACTCCAGGCCTGGAAGAGGCTGATCAAAGGGAATTCTTTTGCCCTCAGTGGTAACGCATGACTCCCCTTTTTGCTACGGAATTTGCATATGTGAATGATAGAAGGAGGAGGAGGCAGAAAGAAAGAAAAAGATGGTGTATTTGCTGTTTGTAATATCAGAGTGACTCACTGTGACCCTGATCAGCTAAAGCTTGTATCACACAGGAGATTAGACCCACAGCTTTTGTTCCTAATAATAAAGGAAATTTCGTGTCTAATTCCCTACATGCCACATCTATCTTTCATTGCCTTTGAAGTTCAGGCTACAGGGTTTTCTGAAAACTGCAAGGTTTTGTAAGTGGAAAGGAGAGGCTGTTTGGCATGAAGTCTGTTTGGTGTAAAGTTAAATATGCATGTTACTTTATCTTCTTCTGTTTCAAGCAATATCCTTGCTTCCCTTCTTTGTGGTGCTGGAGCAGGCAAGGTAGAGATGGAGGAGGAAGGTTTCAGGATGTGTTTTCAGATTATGTGTGACCCTCCCGCCTTTCTCCCTACCTTCTCAACATGATACAAATTACTGCTTCTCAGAAAGGAATTCATGTTCCATCCCTGGATTGGGGCTGAAATTTCTAACCTAGGGGAGGCTCTGGTCCCCGAGATAATTAGTACAGCGTTGTAAGGAGCTCATGTTAATTTGTCTTTGGGTATGGTATTTCCATATCTACGATTGCAGTCTAAAGAGAAAAAAAAATTATTAATTTGCTGCTCTACACCAGTGTGTAGATATCTGATAATTTAAGAAAAAATAAAAAAGGAAGAAATGGAAAAACTCCTCACTGGGGATATTTAGAGCAGCTGCCCAATTTCTGTGTACCTAATAGATTTCAATGCTTACCTTGTGGTCCTAGCTTCCCTGGAGCAGTGAACCTCAATCAACATCTGGGGCCAAGGGGTTACATCCCCTACAACAGAGATCGAGTTCTGGGAGGTTGCTTCATGGTCAAGAAAGCAGATGGCCTGACGTCTACATTGGCTGTGTGTCTGGGTGTTGGGTTCGCCTCACCAGTAACATTGTTGCTTAGGAAACTGCCCCTCATGGGATTTTACTGGAAGCAACAGTCCTGGTTTTCGAATTTGCACACATCTAACGTTGTGCCTGCACTGATGTGACTATCCTATGGTGGTCTGAGTTAGGGTTTTGAGGTCTCTGTTGGCTTTAGAAAATCAATGTTCATTTACTACTTCCAAAGTCTGGTTATCTTTCATTGTTTATTCTTTTCCAGAATGTTCCATTTGCATTGGTGCCCTTTGGCACAGATTGGCTGGTGTATATGATACAGAGCTGTTTTGCACATTCTGATGTCTTTGTAGGATTGTAGGTCTCCACATCCCTTTGTGATCTGTATACACAAAGGAGAGCCACAGCAGGCTGGTGGTTGTAGGGTCACTGGTTGAACTTCAGCTTCAGAGTAATTTCTTAGAAGTTTTTATTATGTATTTATTTATTTAAAAGTTAATTTATTTATTTTTAGAGAGAGAAACAGAGAGAGGGAGAATCCCAAGCAAGCTCCATGCTATCAGCATGAAGTCTTACATGGGGCTTGATCCCACAAACTGTGGGATAATGACCTGAGCTGAAATCAAGAGTCAGACACTTAACCGACTGAACCACCCAGGCGCCCCTAATTTCCTACAACCTTTAAATTTAAGTTCCAGTGGAAGCCTTCCTTAGATCTCTATTTCCTGCCAGATTATACTTCCCTTGGCATGCTATGTCAGAAGTATAATTAATTAACCAAAAATTAATTTAATGTTTTCCTTTTGTCCAGTGCTATCCAAAAGAACTCTATGTCATGGTAGGAATCTTCTTTATCTCTGCTGTCCAGTATGGTAACCAGTAGCCAGATATGACCACTGAGCGCTGGAAATGTGGCTATTGTAACCAAGGAACTAAGTTTATCATTTTGTTTATTTTTAGTTATTTTAAATTTAAACAGTGTCATGTGGCTAGTAATAATCTATCACATTGGATGGGGCAGCTCGAGACTGGAGGCCCTGTCAGTACAGGGGGCCAGTTCTGAAATTTGTATCCTTGCATTCATGCTGATACTTAGCTGATAAATACCAGTGTGGACATTGGTTGATGAACTGCTGCTGTCCCCAGGTCCCTAAGCACCTTTATTCCCTGCGATTCCATGTGCATTATGCCCGTGCATGAACCCTTGATCCTGAACAAAAGAGTTAATGACCCTGAAATGTCATACAATGTGTTTGTTCTCACTGGTTGGTGTCTGTCATACACTGGTTATTAGAGCATATAACCTCTGATTATAGCCACAACATCTACTGAAGTATTGTCTGTAATAGGTAATCAGTACTTGCTGGACATAGCTATGGGTGAGAACATGGGGGGATGAATAGATGGAGGGACACATCTCACCTTCTGATGGAGCGTTATGTAAGTGGGAGAAACAGAATTGAGTCTAGACAGTAGACCCATCTGGATCTCCATGATGGCTGCCTTTTGCCTTGTACTTCCTACTCTAATTCTTGTTTAAAGCTCTGACTTCTGCTTTGTCAAGGCCTAGATAGGCCTAGAGCAACAGACTCCAAATCTGTGACTGAATTCCAGTGTGCTGTGCAGCACAAATTGCTGTACATCTTCACTTACTTCTTTTTTTAAAAATTTTTTTTAATGTTTATTTTATTTTTTGAGACAGAGAGAGAGAGAAAGAGTGTGAGTAGGGGAGGGGCAGAGAGAGAGAGGGAGACACAGAATCCGAAGCAGGCTCCAGGCTCCAAGCCATCAGCACAGAGCCCGATGTGGGGTGGAACTCACAAGCTGTGAGATCATGACCTGAGCTGAAGTCAGATGCTCAACGGACCGAGCTACCCATGTGCCTCACATCTTCAGTTACTTCTGCTGTCACTTTGGGCTCCAAATGCTTAACACTGACATCAGACCACACCCTATGCTCTCCCCTCTGGATGCTACTCTGTCCCCAGGTACCCCAGTCCCAAGCTTCAGTCACCACCGATTTTGTCTTGCTCTTCACCCACCACCAGAGGAGTGAGGCTTTGATCTGGACCTTCTGGAACCCCTAATTCCATTCCCTCTTTTGGCGTATCACTCTAGGCGCTACTTCCTCAAGTGGCTGTGGTTTTAATGCCCAAAGCCACCATCCTCTGGACTCCATCCTACATGTTGGAGGACTACTGTTCCCCAAGCATGAATATCATCTAGTTACTTGTTCAGTTAGCTAAGTTTGTCTCTAACATTCTGCCTTCTCTTTGAGAATCCCTAGATAACATATTTCCACCAAGCATGTTGATCTCTTGACTTGCAAATGTGTTTACTTCCTGACTTCAAAATTTGTCACCTGTGGTCTTACCAGCCAAAGTAACCCTTCCTTATTCTTACTGTACACTTTGGTATATATCTCAGTTAAGACCCTCCTGTTGAATATGTGTACTTTAATTCCTTGATTCCCCTTGTAGGGTAAAGAAAATACTAAGCCTGTTTTCATTGTAGACGTGTGACCCCGTGATATTTTTAGAATCTGGACTAGGTGAAGCAAGCAAAGAGTAGAACAGCCTAAGGGTGAACTGGAAAAGAAAGAGTAATGATTATCTTCAGGAAGTGGTTAAAAGTCAGCATGTTGGCTAGAAATGGGGTGGTCAGCCTTCAGCTGAATACAGGAGGGAGAGGAAGCAAGAGCATGAGCAATGTAAGAACATTAATTTAAATGATGGCCAGGCCTGGGGTGGGTTTTGTGCCAATTGACTTAGAGTCTCATGGTGTAGAGGGCACACCAAAAGACACTCTCTTCTGACCTTCCCATGTGCTCTGACACTTGACCACCCACCACCACACATCCATATTCACACATTCCATCGGTGTATCTCTTGTCTGTCGTAAGCTGCTGCATAGCCAACTCAGTAAAATCCTTCCTGTTCCTCCTCGCTTCCCTCTTCTACAAAGGAATAAGGAACTTGGGATCTTTTTGATTTAATGAGTATATGAGACTGTGAAGCAAGAGAGTATAGGTAGATAAATAAAAAAAGAAAAACAATTTTCTTTCACTCCCTTATTGTTAGAACAGAGGAAGATTAAAAAAAATGAAAGTTACAAGGAAACTGTGTATGATTATTGGATTTCAGGACCATGGATAAAAAATAGAGAAGGCCTGGGGCTCCTGGGTGGTTCAGTTAGTTAAATGTCTGAATCTTGATTTCGGTTCATGTCATGATCTCACACTTCAGGTTTATGAGTTCAAGCATTGGGCTCTATGTTGATGGTGCAGAACCTGCTTGGGGTTCCCTCTCTCTGCCCCTTCCCTACTTGTTCTCTCTCTTTCTCTCTACAAAATAAATAAGCTTTTTAAAAAAAGAGAGAGAGAGAGAAGGGGCACCTGGGTGGCTCAGTCTGTTAAGGGTCTGACTCTCGATTTTGGCTCAGGTCATGACTTCACAGTTTATGGGATCGAGCCCCATGTTGGGCTTCTGTGCTGACAGCATGTGGAGCCTACTTGGGATTCTCTCTCTCCTTCTGTCTCTATCCCTCCCTTGCTTGTGCTCTCTAAACAAACAAACAAAGAAACAAACAAACTTTAAAAAAAAAGAGCCTGAAGTCACACCCACTATCTGCCTCGTTATTCTCCATCATTTCACCCAGCTCAAGTATTACAAAGCACTCCTTACGTGCTCTAATTATTGTATTTATTGCTTCTGCATTTCCTGCCTCCTCCACTTGTACTAGAGGATCTCTGAAGGCATGATGTGTCTCTGTCTTGCTTACCACTCTATCCCGGACACCCGCAAAAGTGGCAAGTGCCCATAGACAAAGAATTAATTCTTTTTCTTTTTTAGTTTATTTATTTTCAGAGACAGAGTGTGAGCGAGTAGGGGAGAGGCAGAGGGAAAGAAAGAGAGAATCCCAAAGCAGGCTCTGCACTGTCAGCACAGAGCCCGTTGGGGGGCTTGAACCCACAAACCATGAGATCATGAGCCAAAGTCAGACACTTAACTGACTGAGCCACCCAGGAGCCCTGAGACAATGATTTCTTGAGTTGCATCGATTATTGCTGTGAAAGATGATCACTTTTTGCATTTTGAAACCATTCTTTTGTCATCCATAACCCCTCACAGTCCTCCCTTACCATACTTTCCAATCTAGATCAATCTTTGAAAAATCAAGAGTCAGGCTAATGGCCTGACTTTATGATCACGTGATCCTTTTTTTAAAAGTTTATTTATTTATTTTGAAGTGGGGGAGGAGCAGAGAGAGAGAGAGACAGAGAGAATCCCAAGCAGACTCCATACTGTCAGCGTGGGTGACAGCATGGGTGTCCGAGTGGGGCCCAACCCAGGAGCCATGAGATCATGACCTGAGCTGAAGTTGCATGCTTAACCAGCTAGCCACCCAGGCGCCCCTTTGTGGAGTGACCACGTGATCCTTAACACATTGACCAATCTGACTTAGCTTTCTTCGTTAAATAATCATAATAACTGTAAGGAATTTAACTGGAATAGTGTGTAACTAAGACCCCTTCCGACTTGGAATTTAGTGAATAAACAAGAAAGACAGAAATGAGGCCACAGGAGAGAAGATTGAAGGAAAGTATCTGAGCCAGGCAGAGAGTGATGAGTTATGGCCAGCAGTGGCTCCTCCCAGCCCCCAATCTGTGGGCAAAATGAACATATTGTCTTCTGGACAAGAAAGTGAGTATAATAAACTGACGTTGATACGGTTTGATCCACATCCGTTGGTTGCATTATAGGGTGAAAGGAAATGAAAGCACATCTGCTTGTGGCCTCTTCCGCTGGAGCACCTAAGAGTTGAAATCTCTCTTCACCCTGATTATTCATCACTTCCCAATAGAATGACCTAAGGAGAACAACAAAACAATGACTTGGGGTTTCTGCTAAATCCCTTCACTTAAGCTAAAGATTAGGTCTACTTGCTGTTTCTACCCTGCACTGTAATGTGAGGTTGTTCATCTGAGACACTAGTGAACCTGTAGCAACAGCTGGAAATTGCAAAGGACAAATAAAAACAAGAATGGCTGGTTAATAAGTTATAGAAACAAGGAATTTGGTTTTTCTAAATGAAAGATGCTACAGATTTCTTTTTAGAAGCTCCACAGAAAAAAAGATAAACTTTCTCCTAGTGCTGACAGCCGGAATATATTTTTTTAAGCATGTGGCTAATTTCTTTAGAATTCAGGCAGTTATTTTCACAGATGAAGATTCTTGCCTCAGAAAGTGCCAACCCCAACTGTGTGCTGGGCATACAGTCAGAGGTAAATAAATGGTAACAATGAGAACTATTCAGAGCAATTACATAACTGAGAAATAATCTTCTGCTGGGCTGCCTGTGTATGCATGAGCTTTGGTGAATTCAGTCACTCATTGGACTTCAGTGTCTGTATTTAAGAAGGATAAATTATCTTGAAAAACTGTATTGTGGAACGTTCCAGCTCAGGGTGCCATGACATTGATATTTAAGTTAACATCCTTACCCTGGTAACGTTATCATTCATTCGTTCACTTACAAGTAAGTTTGGATAAATTATCATGTTGAATCTTTGCTGAGAGTGAGGACGTTAAAATGAATGGGGCCCCAAATTTATGGTAAAGTTATAAAATAAAATTTAAAGTAAATAAAACAACCTAAGCTGTGTTGGTTATCATGGATTAGCCAGTCATAGACAGAAGTATATGTTGGGCTCAGAATCCAAGGATATATGATCAGACCCATCTCAGATGTAGGAGAGGGCCAAGAGTCATCCCTCTCACATGTAAATTCTTCTCCATATTCTCAGGTCAGGGTTTTCCTCCCAGAGCTGGCTGGCCTTACTTACCCTTCCCTAAAGTACAGTGCCCTTGTGGGGTGCTTCCTCCCCCAGCAATGACCATTTACACTCCACAGGGCCAGACTCTCCCCACCAAGTCCATAAACCTGCACTCTGTGCAGAATCAATGCCCATTTACAGCTGCTAATGCATTAATAACAGAAACGTCCCTGGCCGTGACCTACCTGAGTCATTACACACTAATCATCGGAGGCAATTTCAAGCAGATTGACTAGTGATCGGTGTCCTCCTGGCGTCCAGGCAGGAGGACACACGGCTGCCTTCACAGCCCCTGAGCAGATGGTCTGAGAGCGTAATCACACGCTACAGCCGGTGCGGGTCTGGCTCAGGAAGGGGAATCTCCATGTCTTGCATGCAAAGCTGTGCTCCCTCACCCAGGGCTCTGCTCCAAGTGCCCGCCTTTCATTTTAGAACAGAATCCAAACTCTCCTCTAAAGACATTGAGGAAACAAGGTTTACCTGTGCCTGAACTGTTCTAGCATGTGCTACTGCCCTGAGGCTGGTTTCATCCTTTTCCCACATTTCCACGTAATCCTTCTCCAGATATGTGCTCCAAAGCTGTCGTCATCAGGGGCTTGTGATTTGGTGTTATCATTTCTCTTATAATTTCTTCCCTTGAGTTTTAGCTTGGGCTTTCTTTTTTTGATCTTGCTCTAACATTCCCTACGATCATAATTCTAAGGGCTATACAGTGTATCATCAGGGTGATGTCTTGCTCCTTTACTATGGAATATCTAGGACATTTCTGCTCTTTTCACTAACACCATTATTACCAGAGTTAATCACTCAGGATCTGTAGAGTTTTGTTCCTTAGGGTAACTTACTAAAGATAAATACCCCCTGAGAGGAATTGTACAGTCAAAGGATATAAGCATCTTTATGACTTTGGATGCGTATCGCTAAATCGCTTTTCAAAACGGACTGTGTTGATTTATAGCCTTTGTCTTTTGGGCTTTCTCCTCTTAGCCGCCTATGTTTTAGTTGCCTAGAATGAGGATTCAGACTAATTGGGGTTAGAAATTTGAATCACACAGACTCTTTACCTTCAAGGAACTCACAGAATAGAGGGAGAAGCCAGATTACAAAAATAATTGCTCTGTGAACTGTTAAAGCCTTAAGGAAGAAGGAACTTCAGAATCCATGGATTTTGTCACAAGACCTTCTTTCTGAAACCAGTGGAGTTCTGGAATCTCTCTCTTTGATGCTATTTCTTGACAAGAGTTTTGTGAGTTTGGAAATCAGGTGTCTGCTGGCTCTCAAGTCTTAGATACCATTGTTTTACCCATAAATTCAGGTATAAGAACTTGTTAATCAGTCTATTTTTATGGACCATCCACTCCAGTACACATTGAAAAATTTTTTGGCAGAAGTTCACAAACGTTGTGCACTGCTAAAACAAATAAGCTGCGAGTCTTTGGGCCGTGTGCCCAATAAACCCAGTGGGTCACAGCTAGTAGTTCATTGAGATCATGATAAAGGAAGCTGGGGTCTTAGAAAAGCACAAGACATTAAGACAAACAAAGAGAGATTCAAATCTTGGCTCCCTTTTTACCACTTCTGCAAACTTGGGAAATTTACTTAACCTTTCCCAGCCCCAATTTCCTGTTCTGTAATGAAGATGACCATGGCAACCCACAGGTTTCTTGTAAAGATTTAAAAAAAGAAAAAAAAAACCCTCCTTTTTGCAGGCGGAGGGTTGTTTTTGGGAAAAGCCCTTTGAGGTGGAAAGTGGGACTCTGAGAACATAACTTTGGCAGTGATTGATTCAGCAAAAGGTAGTAGCAAAAGTAACGCTCCGTTTTAGTTAGAGAAGACCTTGTTCTGCTTCTGGTGGGGAAGAAGAGAGGAGAGGGAGTAAGCATAAAGATCCAGCCTGATGGTAGCTGCGTGAGGGCGGGGACCCAGAGGAAGCTCGGTTCTACAGTTCAGTAGAAAGGAAGCTGTTACTACAGTTCAGTTTGAAGCCCTCTTGCCTTGTTGTAACTTAACCCCTCTCTCTGCCCCACGCCCCTATCCCCACAAGAAGAAAATTAACCTCTTCCTTCAAAACTGTTAAAATGTTTTCAAGAGTGAGCTTTTAATGGAAGTTCTGGGAAGTGCTGAGTGCCTGCCTAAGACCATGCAGTGGAAAACAGGTGTTGTCCTCTGCATTTCTGAAGATAAACTGCTCATGTGTTGGAAATCTGCTCATGGGCCTGGCCATGGGCTAAGCATTTTGCGTGCATTCCCTCGTTTTATGCTCACAATGACCTAGTAAGATAGGTCTTGCTAATTACTGCTGTCTTACAGATGGGAAAGCTGGCCCTTGTGTGGATTGCTCAGAGTCAGATGGCTTGTAAGACTTGGAGCTGGGTTTCTGCTGTAGGGTCCACACCTCTGACTACTGCACTGACCTCTTTCTGTATGCCTGACCCTGGGTCAGAAGTGCCCATGGGACTGTACATTTCATCAAGGAAATAGCGGCAAGGAATTTTGGCTTCACAGGGATTTGCGGAGGGTGATGTCTAAAAATCGCCTCTAATGTCTAGCTTGTCTTTATAAGTTTACTTCTCTAAAAAGTAGATTAAATGGATGACTGGTACGAATAAGGAGGATAATTCTAGAGAGTTCTCATGCCACGTTCTCTTCTCTATGCAAGAAAGACTGCAACATTCTCTGTGGTTACCAGGGACTGTGTATCACACAAGATTCTTGTTAGTACAGGCAAAGTGGAGAGTCACTGAGAGCCACAGTCCTGAGTTTCCTGATGCTCAACATGCCTGTAGCCTCATGATCGTTTGACATTCCCTCAAGGTTTTCAGTGGGCTTTATCTGAAGTTTCATCCTGAGAAATAAAACAAAAAGCACAGAGGAAGGACTAACACGCAAAGAACTGAATTGTGCCTTTGAGATATATACATTATATAATATATATATGTGTGTGTGTCTACATATATATGTGAGTTTTCACATTAATTTTAATACATATTTTAATAAGGAATTTTGGAGATGGGGTAGTAAAAGGATTGTAACTATTTCAGTCTAGAGTAAAAAAAAAAAAAAAAAAAAAAAAAAGACCTTATTATTCCGAGCACATGGTCCTGCCACTGCATGGTGCTGGCTGGCACAGATTGCAAGCTTCTTTTCGAAGGCACACTCTGCACACGTTTGAAGAGCCTGCAGGTGCCACACCTGCACCAACCCTCACTGTGCTGAGCTCAGAGTCATCGGCAGTACTTGTCAAGCCCTCTATTCCCTCTGCGAGAGTTTTGATCAGGGATGTCGTCACAGATGAGGAATCAGACCTGGCCTACCATTCCTGTGACTCTCTTCCTCGTACCTTTTCTGTAGGAATTGCTCTCTCGCCGTATCAAGCAGGTGGCTGAGGCTTTCATTCACTCAACACACACACAAGAAATGCTCTTCTTTGCCAGGCGTAGTTCTAGCTGCTGGGGACACAGTGGGAAACAAGACAACAACCAAGTTGCCCAAGCCCATGGGCTTAAATTCTCTGACAGTTTCGCGAATAAATGTATAATTATAAATCGTAGTCAGTACTGTGACATAAACACTCAGCGCGCCATGAGAGTCGTACAGAGTATAGTAATTTAATCTGGGTGATCAAAGAATTGCTATTAAAGTTGGGAAATTCTAGGGAAGAGTCTCTGGGCTGTGGCAAGACATTTGGGGCTTATGAAGAAGAAAAAGAAGGTGTGGTTAGAGCAGAGTGCTGGGACAGTGTTAAAAGAGCTGACAGGGAGAGATATTCATCAGAGGGCAGATTTTAGATTTTACCACAAGTGCCATGGGAAACCATCAAAGGATCAGAAAAAAATAAGAACTGTGATTATATTTATGTTTTTAAAAGTATTACTCTAGCTATTATACTGAAGAAGGTTTGGATGCAGGCCAAGTGGAAGCAAGAACAGTTAAGAGCTTTATTCAAATAGTCTGGGAAGGCGGGATGATATTGGCTTGACATGGGGATGGAAAAAAGTTCAAGGATCTTATCTGTGTCTCCATCCATCCATCCATCCACTGACCCACCTATCATATCATCCACCATCATCATCATCACCATCTCTTCAACATTGTGTAAAATCCAGTCATTTGCTCAATTCTTTACTGTATCAGTGGCCATCACCAGTATATCCTAAGTTCTGCAGAAATCATGAAGGTGGTTTTGTTTTGTTTTTGTTTTTTTGTTTTGTTTTTCTTTTTTTGTCCTAGGAATGGCTAAATTGTTTCTTCTTCCCCTGTTAAAGTTTGCTTGGAGGTCGTCCTGTTGGCTTCTGCATTCCCCTATGCTGCTGTCACCAGTTTTACCTCAGATGACACCGTTTGCTTTTACATAAGTTTTCATGCATTGAAGTCTGACATTTTTAATAGTTCTGTCACCCGTGTTACAACTGGCTGCTGAAAAGATACGAGTGATGCCTGCAGGAGATGGGGCCATCTCAGCGGTTTGTGTAACACCAATGGGGTGTGAGGTAACAGGAAAATAATTAGTTTAGTTAGATGTAAATGGAAGACAAATGAAGACACCACTAATTTGTGGATGCCTGGGAGCTGGGGTGGCCTGCTTCGTTTAAGATTTAAGGAAGAATAATTGAATCAATAGCTATGAAAATGAAAGCCATATTAGGAGACTTTCATGCAACATATAAGGCGGGAAAAGCTAAATTCAATCAACGTGCATTTACTAAGTGCTTCTTACTTACCTGTCACTGTGTGAGGCATTTTAGCCAAACTAAAGGGGGTAAATAATTGCAAGACATAAATAAGGCTTTACACTCTCCGTGGGAAGTCCAGATTTCAGAACATATGAATGCTTCAAGCGTATATTAGAAAGACTGAGTAGCAATTGTAAGCTACATTAATAGGCAATGCTCTTAGGGACAGCAGGAATAACATTGAATGTAAAACACATTAGTGACTCTGTGACTACGCTTAATTTACTTAACCTCTCTGAACACCAGTTCTCTCCTTTATAAAATGTCTATCACAGCATAGATTGCCATTCCGTCTTCATATATGCACATGTACACATGTGAGTGCACCCACACACGGATGCTGGTCTGGGCTTCTCAGAGCTGCATTGGTGGTGTTGGGGCTGGATGGTAGCTGCAGAAAATGCTCTACACTATACTATTTTGGTGAATTAAATGGAACATTCCAGATGTTCAGAGAAGAGTAAGTCAGCATAAAGCATGTAATGGACTGGAACAGTATATCATTGTTGGAGAACATATGCAAGTCAGTGTATTAGCTGCATCTTACCAAGCATGGACCATCTTAGTAGATATTAGTGTCATTTGAAACCATGCTAAAAGTATTCAATGTATTTCATGATTGATCGCAATGCCATGCGTTGATATTCTCAAGATTCTAACATCTCTTTCCTAGGGTATGTTCTTGTATGTTGTGGTAAGCTGTTTTCTGCATCCAATACTTCTCATTTGTTGGTTTGTTTTGTCTTCAGATTTCTCCATTTCTAGTCTGTTTTTTATTCACTTTTTGTTAATCTCCCTCTTTACTTTTTTATTCACTGTCTTTTTGTTAATCTCCCTCTTTACCATCGTAACTTCTCTCTTGTCTCACAGTCTTTTATATCATATATCTAATTTTTCATAATTTTTCAGTTTTGATTTTTCAGAGTCATTTTCATGGAATGGTTCAGTCATTTCCTACCCATCTTGAAAACTCTTAAAATTGAATTAAAAACATCAGAAAGAGATACATATATTTTTTTTATGTCGTGTTAAAAACCACCTCAACATTCCCCAAGTGGAGTTACTTACTCTAAACCCCACGTCACCAAATGGAGACTTAATTATACCTTCAGCTCTCCCAGAAGTGGAATCCTAAGCCAGTCAATTGGGAATCACCTGAGTAGCAACAGTTGGGTCCTCTGCCTGATAGACCCTGCCATCCCCAAAGGAAAGCAACCTTGCCATAACCTTGCCTTCTTTGCATATTTTAACTTCCTTGTTCCAGTTTCCTTCTGTCAGCCTGTAAAAGTCTTTCGTTTTTAATAGCTCCTCAAAGCTCCTTTCTATCTGCTACATTGCAGACTGCCCAATTCATGAATTGTTGAATAAAGCCAGTAAGATCTTTAAAATGTGTTCAAGGATGCCTAGGTGGCTCAGTTGGTTGAGCATCCAGCTTCGGCTCAGGTCATGGTTTTGTGGTCCTTGAGTTTGAGCCCCACATTGGGCTCTGTGCTGATAGCTCAGAGCCTGGAGCCTGCTTCAGATTCTCTCTCTCTCTCTGCTCTGGTGTCTCCCTCTCTCTCTCTACTTATCCCCACTCTCAGTCTGTCTGTCTGTCTCTCTCTCTCAGAGATAAATAAACATAAAAAAAATTTAAAAATTAAAAAAATCAGGGGCGCCTGGGTGGCTCAGTCGGTTAAACGTCCGACTTCAGCTCAGGTCATGATCTCATGGTCCATGAGTTCAAGCCCCGCGTCGGGCTCTGTGCTGACAGCTCAGAGCCTGGAGCCTGCTTTGGATTCTGTGTCTCCCTCTCTCTGTGACCCTCCCCCATTCATGCTCTGCCTCTCTCTGTCTCAAAAAAATAAAATTTAAAAAATTAAAAAAAAATTTTTTTTTTAAATTAAAAAATCAAATGTGTTCACCTGAATTTTGCTTTTTAACAATTTCATTAAGTTTAAGGTGACACATACTTAAATTTATATCTCATAGGCATTATAACTTGGTTTTTAAAACATAAATGAGTACTTAGAAACCTCTAGTTTTTCTAATAATACTATACTTAGAAATCTCTGGTTTTTCTAAAATAATAATTTCTAAAATAATACTGTTTTATTGTCTAAAATAATACTACATATAGTTTTGTTATTTATCAGTTAATAGAAAAGTGATTTTTCATATCACTAGATGGTTTTCTACTTCCTCATTTGCTGGAGAAATAAAAGAAAGCCACCTTATGCTAACCCTTAAAAAGGACATAGCTACTTAATACCCTGAGGGCTTTAGAACAATTAAAATGAATTAAAATTACTTTATTTTTAGAGTGGGCAAGTAGGAAATGGAATGGTTAGACTCAGAAGGATTTTTCTAGAGATAGATTTTACCAGCTGAATACATTTGCCTTGATTAAAGAAGGAAGTAAGAACTTGGAGAGGAAATCCAAGTAATACTATATAAGGTTATTGAGAAATATTGGCTAGTGGTGCTGAGAAAGATAAGGACATTGGTTGGCTATAAGAAAAGTAGTTTTATTAAAAGTCAACTGAAGATACCAGAATGGTCATTATATACTGATAAATAAGACTCAACATCCCATGGATTTAGGCACCCTTGAATCTCTGTGTGTGGACTGGGTCATAGGGAGTGTTTTGTCTAAGCTCGGTGAAGTAAAACTCTAGATAGAGGGCAGGCAAATATATTTTTCTTGCTTGCCATTTCGGATTAGTAAAGGCTCCCTGTTGTTTTGTTGAGAAGATTGCATATGAGCTCAGCAGGAAAGCACTGTGATTGATTAGCAATGTCTTCCAGGGGTATAGGAATGGAGGAGTGGTGGTAGCACCTGTGCCAAGTCTTACTATTCTCTAGACAGGACAATACTTTACCTTGTGGTCAGAAAGGGGAAGCTATGTGCTTCTGGAGACTGTGTCTACTTGACCTGGTGAATAATATTAAGACGATTTTGTTTCACAGTACTGTCAGGCAAGAGGGGAGGAGTGCCATCCTAGAGTCTCAGGAGTAAGGTTACACTTCAGTTGGGGATACCCATTAGTATTTCTAACCAAATTCTTTTTCAACACAGTGGTTTAATTGCAGGAAAAATTGCTTAGGGAATACTATTTGATGGGATGTAATCAATTTATGCTATTGGGTTCTGCTACAGATTACACTTTTAAACACACAGGGCATACTGGGAGACTTGGTTCCATTAATTTTAGGGCAAGGCAACTCAGAATGGAATACAATGGCTTTGAGGTTGGTCTTCTCATTTTTGAATTTGTATGAGCCCCAGGTGGAAGATTTTGGCACTGTGCGCTGCTGTATCTTTCATGCATCTGTCTAAGCAGATGCTTTATCAGAGAAGAGAGCCAGCAGAGGGAGGAAGTTGTAGAGATGTGCTGTTGGTAATGTACCTGGGGAGAGCAACGTTTCCTTAACCAACCCTATTAATCGTTGTAAAAATATAGAACAAATGAAAATAAATAAAAATGAAAACTACGTCATAAAAATATGTAAACTGCTTCCCTATATTTTATATATCTATCATTACTACATGTGCATTGATTGGCTTTCCAGGTGTACAATAAGCATAAGTGGTGGGTAAGAGAAGCAGTGAACCAGGGGATGGGAGCTGATGAACATAGAATCAAGCCACCATCTTTGAAGCCAGCCCCTGACAGTTGGCAGCTTCTTGACCTCCTGAGCTTTGGTTTTCTCATCTGGAAAATGGATCAACAAATCAGAAGTCTCAGTAACTGTTATGTATACCTAGTCCTATTTGAATATGAGGACATTGTGACTCAGAGAAGTCAAGACCCACAGGTAGTAAGTATCAGAGCTAGATTAGATGTTCCGAATGATACCTGAAGAAGTGCATCGTGACATGCTGCACAGAGGACTGGATTCATTACCAATGGTGCTTCAAATCCCACCTCATCATACACTCTCTGTAAGATCTTTGCCAATATCAAACTTCCCTCAGCCTCAGTCTTCTCAGCTATGAGAGCTCTAAGAATCTTTAAAGATCTGTCATCTGAAAATCAAATGACATGGTACATGTGGCAAGTTTTCACAACAGAACACACCATGCAAATATAGGGTAGCAATATTTGCAAGACCAGATGTGTAGCTACAAGAGAAAGTCAAAGAGAATGTGGAAGTCCTTTAGCCTGGGAGTGAAAATGATCTATAATGAATTATTTCAAAGTTGCTTGGAGCCTAGTCATTTATACCATATTTGATAAATATCAGATTCAATAAATATCATTTATTGAAAGTCTGCTATGTGCAAATCCCTGCTCTAGTTTTCATTTACGATGACGTGCAGCTTACAACAAAATCCCTATCCTAAAAGACCTGAAGATTGCCTTGAAAAGAGCAGTTTTCAATCTGGCCCACTTTGTTTTGAAACCTAAAAAGTTGACAGCCTTTCTTATTACTCAACAGTTTCTTTCCTTGGGGATATTCTAGAAATGCTTTATATTTACATATGTTCTGGACCCTCTGGCATATTGATATCCCTTTCTCTTGCTCTCCAAAATACCAAGGAAGGATGACCCTGATGCTGATGCCAAGTGTTGTTCTTACTCTGCCCTCCCGACAGGGATGGTTTCTGAGAAGTGGATCTAGGGTGAGGGATATGAACCACTGCCATTTTTTTTGAAAAGTCAAGATTGTGTACCAGGGTCATCCAACCTGAAGCAAACCCAAAATGTGAGCAAATGATAGAATGAGGATATAAATGCGTGTTGTGGGCCGAGAGAGTCAAGATCATAAAGGAGTTGAAGTATGTGAATTGGTGAAAACAAGTGACTCAGAAATAAGTCTATAAGCAGAGTACTTACCAGACACTACTTTCCTGCCTGCAGTCAAGCAGAGGCAGATGTGTAGGCTAAAGGGACACATGCTGTAAAGCAGCCAGTGCCATTTATTGTTTCTATTTTTCCTCTAATAAATGTCATAGGGAGGAGTAAACAATCATTTCGTACCATGCCTCTTTGCAAGACCATCCCTTTAGAAAAGTGTTTCAAAGTAACAATAGCAGAGAACAACACAGAGGAAGCATCCTGATTTTGAGTAACCCTACAGACATAGCTTTTATGTCTCCCATGGGAGGCCTCCATGGGAGGCCAACATTTCTTGGGTACCAGCTAGTACATATAAGGAAGGCACAGTGCACTTATGTCCCCATTCATGCCAACTACTTACATGGGTAGCATTTTGTAATTTGTTAGCAAAACAAGATTTGGATTCTTACACTTTTGGGGGTTTTTTTGTTTTTTTGTTTTTGTTTTTGTTTTTTTTTGTTTTTTTTTTTTGTTTTTTTTTTTGCTCTATGAGGTATGGGCAACACTAGACATTTAAAATAAATTTTTTAACGTTTATTTATTTTTGAGAGACAGAGAGAGGCAGAGTGCAAGCTGGGGAGGGTCAGAGAGAGGGAGACACAGAATCCGAAGCAGGCTCCAGGTTCCAAGCTGTCGGCACAGAGCCTGATGCAGGACTCCAACCCACAAATTGTGAGATCATGACCCAAGCCGAAGTCAGATGCTTAACTGACTGAGCCACCCAGGCACCCCAACACTAGACATTTTTTATCCAAAAAGTATATATTCTATATATCTGATACCTTTGGGTTCTATTATCTATCAGTGACAATAACAGAATTTCTTCATTTGCTATGAAACGTAATATTTAATGAAAATCGTATTATCTCCAACCCCTCATTTGAATGCCTTCCCACTCCAATACATGTGAAATTATATGATATTTTTCTTTGATTTATTTCACTTAGCATAATACCCTCTAGGTCCATCCATATTGTCACAAATGGCAAGATCTCATCCTTTTTAATAGCCGCATAACATTCCACTGTGTGTGTGTGTATGTGTGTGTATATGTATATGTATATATTTATATATGTGTATATATATGCACATATATGTATATATGTATGTATACAAACATATATATACATACATATACGTACACACACATATCATACCTTCCTTATCCATTCATCTATTGATGAACTCTTAGTTTGCTTCCATATCTTGACTGTTTTAAATAATACAGTAAACATAGGAGTGCATATATCTTTTCAAATTAGTGTTTGTGTAACTATGAGATTTTAAAGAGATGTTATCAAAATTACCTATTTTTTTATACCATGTTATTACTTTGACATCTTACCATCCTTTAAAGTTTATTAAGGTACTGTCCATGGCAATCCCTGAAACTATGTACTAGAAAATCATATTATAGATCCCAAAACAAAAAGTGCAGAGGTGTGCCTAGGTAGGAATCTGAATTTTTAACAGGCACATAGCATGATTTTTATTAATATTAATGTTTGAAAACTGTAGCCTCATACAAATAAAACAAAGACTAATTCTCATACAATGAACGTTGGAACCAAAAGTTTGTTAAACTTGGTTACTGGATGAAATTTAAGTTCTTGCATTTTCTAAAGAGTACTTTAAAGGTTAAAAATTCCCAATAGATAATACCTAGCTATGCAATTCCAGTTTTATTCCTCTTTCAAGACAAGATAGAACCGAAGAGACCTGACAACATTAATTCTTCTCCAAAGAACTAACTTTTCAAAGATGGTGTCCATTACTGTCATTTATGTTTATTTTTGAGATCACAGAACATTTCCAACCATATAGAAAATTATTAGAAAACATTTAACATTTGATTTTGAGGTAGGTACACAATAAAGATTTGCTTCATTGAATGATTGAGTCAAGAACTAATTCTCACAACTTAACAGGAGGAAGAAGGAAGATCAACTGGGAAGGATGGTGTGTGGGGCCATAGCTATGACACACTGGCATGGTCACAGAATGGGGTAATACCTGCTTATGTAGGAGCCTGGGGCCAATTTATCTGATTAGATAGAAGTGTCAGGAGTAGAGGGGAATATAACTAGAAATGTGTGTGTGTGCAGGAAAAGACTATGGAAAAATTAAATCCGTTTATTCCTTAATGTTTTATTAAGTGCCTCCTCTGTGCCAGGTCCTGTGCTTCTAGAAGGCAGACTTGAGAGGGTGACCAGATATCCCAAATTTCCCAGAAGGAGGGTTTTTTGAGAGGTGGGACTTTCATTCTTAAACTATATAAGTTAGGGTGATTCAATTCCACCTGACTCAAAGAAGTGCTAACCAATGTGATGGAAGTTATAGGTCCTAACCTAACTCATGACCTAAATTATTAGCAGGAGCATGTCAAGAAAGAGGGGCATTCAAGGGAGAATGAGCAGCATCTTTGTGGGATGTGCGGCAGAACAACCATGAGAAAATCCAGAAGGAAAGAAGGCAAGGAGTACACAGAAAGTGGTACAAAATCAAGTTGCAGCTGAGGAACGTCCACCTTCTTTAGGGCCTTTTAGGGAGGGCATGTATTAGCTTCCTACTGCTGATGAAACCAATTATCACAAACACAAGGGCTTCAAATAACATGCATTTATTATCTTACAGTTCTGGAGGTCAGAAATAGAAATGGGTCTCAGTGGGCTGAAATCAAGGTGCCCATCAGGCTGTGTTCTAGCTGCTAGAGGCTGCCTGTATTCTTTGGCTCCTGGCCCTCTTCCATGTATAAAGCCAGCAATGGTGGGTTGAATCTTTTTCACATAAAATGACTCCAACACTGATTCTTCTTATACCTCTCTCTTCAATTTTTAAGGAGTCTTACAATTACATTGAACTCCCCTAAATAATTCAGAATATTCCTGTATGTATGTATGTATGTATGTATGTATGTGTTTGCTTATTTATTTACTTAATGAGCCAGGGAGAGGGGCAGAGGGAGAGAGAGAAAGAAGCTTGAGGAGTTTCACACTCAGTGGAGAGACTGATGAGGGGGGTGGATTCCAGGATCCTGGGGTCATGACCTGAACCAAAATCAAGAGTTGAATTCTCAACAGACTGAGCCACCCAGTTGCCCCCAGAATAATCTCCTTATCTTAAAGTCAGCTGATTAGCAACCTTAATCCCCTTTGCCATGAAACATAAAATATTCACAGGTTCCAGGAATTAGGATGTGGACACCTTTGGGGGGCTGTGCATGATTTTGCTTACCACAGAACATATTGTGCTAGGTTTGAAGAGGACTTGGAAAACCATTAAAACCTTTATTTGCAGTTGAGTGATGGTGGCCTATTTCCATTTTAAGGGCTATTCTTTTGCACTGTGGGGAGGGGGAGCAAGCTATCCATGGGGGGACCTGCTGGGAATCTGTCATAGTGCTGCAGGTGAAGATGTTGATGGTCTGGAGAAAGGTGGCACGATGGTGGAAATGGACATACGCAAATGAATTCTGCCAATATTCCACAAGAATTGCCATGCATTAGAGATAAAGAATAAGGGAAAATGAGGAATTCCCATGTTTTTCCATGTTTTGTTTTATATTTAAATGAAGATGAGCGCTCACTGTAGGAGGGGTGTTTGAAGACATTGCTGTGGAGGAGATAATGAATTCAGCTTGTCTTTGCTGAGTGGCATCAGACACATTGTCCAGTAGGGTGTTAGGTATACACGCCTGGGCTTCACAATGCATAGCCCCATGTATTTCTTCCAAATATAACGTTTATTCTTCCAAATGCTTTTGAGAGATGTGTTTGGTATTTGATAAATCTCTCCTGTGCATATCTTCCAATTTGGCGATAGGAACCTTATCAGGGCTGTTTCTACTCATGGACTAGTCTATGCTAATCACCTTGACATTTTGTATTCATTCGGTGTGAGAGGACTGCTTTATCCTGCATTGATGGGGACACTTGTTTCTAATGAGAAATCTGATGAAATCAGGTGCTTTGAATACAGAACATGTGCAAACTTTTGTAGCTTTATAATTCTCCTAGAGTTTGCCTTTCCCTTTGGGAGAACACCACAGTTGGTTTTGATGCAAAACCACATCTGATAGTGATTTCTACCTGATAAGGATTTCACTTTAAAATCCATCAAAATGGAAAAGTGACATTTTCCAGTGGGAAGGTGGGAGAATGAGTCTCAGTCTATTTTGAGGTCTCTTATCCGTTGTCCACTCTGTTCATTTCACAAAAGATCATCTCATCAGCAATTCGGGAAAAAGAAAAAGGCTTTTCCTTCTGATTCTCAATGTCTGACATTCTTACTCTAAAAGTCATTATTAATGGAGAAAATTCTGCCTATTAGGTAATCTGTGTCTTCCCCTAGCCTGGTGGTATTTCATTATCATTTAAATATGCCACCCACTGCTCCATCTAAAACCTTCTGAATGGAGGGTCATTAGTAGATTTTTTTTCCCCCTAAATTATGCTCAGTGGTTGTTAAAGCAAGTTGGTCTTCAGTGAAGCTCTTTCCACACAGAACTAAAGTGGGGATTGAGATAATTATCTGGATAATTTGGTCTCCAGTTATCTCTCCTGAAATGAAACATATTTCTCATCCTCTTTTTCTTTCCTTCCTTTCATCCCTTATGGGTTATCTTTGCCAAAGAAAGGCACTCATTGCTTCCATGCTGCCTATAGAATGTAAGCTTGTTTAAAAAAATGCTTTTTGATGTGATACCTATTTTTTTAGAGGCATGTCAAACCTCTAATACTACATTTCAAAGCAGAACTCCTCTCATGATTTGGATCAGCCATCTTTCTCCATCATTTCAGGGGATGAATTCTCTTTTCCATGCTTAAGATTCTCTTTGGATTGAGGATTACTCCAAACGTGGACTTCGTCTTCATGCTGAAGAATCATAACCCCCTGAGAATTAAAGATGCTTCTTCTGGTGTAAATTGCCAAAGGTTTTCAGCCCATCTCTTGCTCTCATGAATGTCAGCTGGGCACACTCTATTTTTAATCTTAGAGGAATGACCTTTCCTGGGCACCCCTGAGTGCTGTGAAAAGAAAAGTCATTCCTGAGTCCATGACCTGTACCCAGTGCCAGAGAGTGGTGACCCTCATTGGAATCTGGAAACCGTCATTGGAGGGTCTGTTTCTAGGGCAGGCACTTCTTGATCTTAAGCAATCTTTCTGGGCCTCAAGTTTTCATCTGTAAAATGGTAACAAAACATGCCAACATTAAGGTATGGTACTGAGAAAATGAGATTTTAAAAAATGACACTATAGACATGTGAATTATTCACCTATTTGCCTCCTTCCATGCCCCCTTCCCCTTAAATGGATTCAGAAAAGCAGCTTTCAACAGCCTCGTCACACTCTCTGAGTCCCGGTGATGAGGCAGACATAATCCCAGGAGTGAGGACACACTGGAGAACAAAACTGAGTCCCCACCCTCGTGGAGCTTACAGTCTTGAAGAGGAATCAGAATACAACAAATGAACAAGTGCATATTTATTATAGTGCCAAATAGTGATAAGGGCTTTGCAGAACAAGAAATTAGGGTGAGAGTATAGAAGGGGCCACAAGGCACCATTTAAGATCATGACTGGATAGTGTCAGGGGAAGCCTTTCTGAGGGTATGGTGTTTGAGCAGAGAGCTGAAATAACTCCATAACTAAGGCTTGTCTTGAAACTGTTGATATTAATCATGTCAAATGCTGGCTTCTCCCATATATCACCAGAACAACCTCTTGATAAGACGAGGCTGAGTTTACTGCTTACTGAATTAAGGTAGAGCACATGCTACCTCTACAGGGTCTTAGTACCCTCTTGGGAATGCACAAAGTCAGAATATTTATTGAGTTTTAGAAGTGTATTGAGTGTGGGTCTTTCCACATGGGACTTGCTTAGGAATGGGTAAGCATTATGATACAATAGTTTAGGATTGGTGGACAGAACAAGGCAAGGATATTAGGATAAGGAGTTCAAAGAGTCTTGTGGTAGAACAGGCTCTTTGATGCTTTCTGCTGAAAAGCTGATGGATCTCTCAAGAAGTTCTGAAATGAGCAATAAGGTTATTTGGATTTTTAACTTCCAGGGAAAGAGTTTCCTAGAATAGTAATGTTATGTGATGAAGATAGTAAAATAGTAAAGTCACAATAATGTAGACAGTGAGCAGTAGGTATTTGATTCTCAACCGTTATCATCGTCATCATCTGCTAATGTTATTGTGGGCTTTCTCTATCCTCAATACTATGCTTGGTGCTAAGGTGACAACGGTTAGGGACAAATAAGCATGCGTCTTCCTCCTCATGTTGCTTAGATTCTATCCGTGGAAATAGATGGTAAATAAATACTTGTGTTAATAATTCATTATAAATATGATAGATGCTGTGAAGGGAGAATGTTACTTGCTATGACTGTGTGGTGTGAATTAGAAGGTTCTGAAAAAAAAAAAAAAAAAAAAAGAAGGTTCTGAAATGGTCTGTGTGTCCGGTAGAAACTTCTTGCGTATGCATAGATGCTAGCTGGTTATGAGGCAAAGAGGGAGTTGGGTGAAGGGGACTAAATCTGAAAGAGCAAGGAGAAGCAAAATGTCCCTATCTGTCAGTAAATATTATATCCTTACGTTCACATACAGGTTCGCACAAATAATATCCTAAGATGTATTCACACTTACACAGTGACAGTTTTCAAAATCATCCACATTGACACAGTCAGTCAGCAATTGCTTGGCCCATTCTTCTAACTAAACAGTAGTTGTTTGTTGAAAGAATGAGTGAATGTTGAATTAATCAGAGCTGTTGAGTTCCTCAGTGACCTCCAACAACTCATTTGCTTATGCAAAGCATACGGAAGCTTGATGGAAGATTCGTTTGCATCCCAGCCTAGCCTGCTCAGGAATGCAAGGAAGCAGGCAGAAATGCCTCTCATGGTCATGCCTAAAGAGCAGGATGGAGATACCCCAGGCCATTTGTTCCAAGTGATTGATTTAAGCTATCCTAAGTTTGGGGCTAGTGAACAGGGAGGAGCTGGGAGTGCTCTGAGTGAGGTTATATCTTAATGAATTGGTCTCTGTGCTTTGAGGTCTTCACTCTTTGCTTTGAGCACTGTTGGAGATGAGATTGCCTTGTGATGAAATATAGGGCATGCTTGGGGTCAGACTATCCAGGTTTAAATTTCAGCTCCAACATTTAGAAGTTGTGCAAACCTGGCCAAGTTATTTAACTCCTTCTTGCCCGGTCAGCCCATATGTTAAAAAGAGATGGTATCAGTAACACCATATGGTTCTTGAAGGATTAAATGAAATACTTCAATGAAAGGCCCTTCCAGAGCCCAGAATATAGTTAATACATTGTATGTGGCAGGTGCTTCTCTCATGTCAAAGGAGAGCTCTCTGGCCCACTGTACCCCTGCACATATCCTGTCGGAAAGAGGACAGGGAAGAGGTGATTTCAGTTGTCTGGTGCATCACAGGGCGTAGCGATGGGCATAGGCAGATTTGCTTGTATTTGGAAATCAAGCACTTGAAAAGGGATTCTTATCTTGAGATTTTATTCCCGATGTTATCCGGATCTTAAAGTAGGTTTTTTCATGGAAAAGAATAGCAGTTGGCATGGATCACTGATATTATGCCATGGGTTGTTTGTGTCTCTTTCAAATTCCTATCTGAAATAAGCCTCTCTCTCTTTCTCTCTCTGAAGCTGAACCAAGCCCATCCTTATTTTGACTTGAATTTCAGACAGGTTTAGAGCAGCTGGAATAAAGCAGGAAAGTGCCCTTCAGGACTCAAAAGTGATAAAACTTTTTGTCATCCCCTACCTTGCCAATGAGTTTAGTGTGGAATTCACTTGGCTGATAAGGATGCTGACATATTTTCTCTTTGAAGGTTTATCAGATAAAAGTTGTGCAAAGCCATATTTACCATCCATTCTGTGTTTCAGGTGGATAAAAACAAAAACCTTGAAGATGTGAAAACTGCAGTGAAATAATGTACTTTGGAAACATCAAATGAGTGAGAAGCTACCCCATAGAATTAAATAATGAGGATGAATTAAAAGCTCTAATGTTGAAACCCCTTAAACGAAAACCTTAGAGGAAAGCTCTCTTCTTGGCCTATGCCATTAATAGATGGGAAAGTATTTTGTATGGTTCATGGGATAATACTAATACTCTTAATACTCCAACCCCAAATTGCAGAGAGTACAAGGATAGTCTTGCTGAGAACACACCTTTGTCCCTGGACAGCAAACCTGACATTAAGAATGAGAGCTGAGCAGAAACTCTATGGCATTTTCCATGAGTAAAAGGGCAATATGAGTTATGGGCCAAGCGTCCAGGGTAGCTTTGGCTACCTCCACAATTTCTATTCACTGTTTTTCAATATTTATAGAAGAGAATAATTAATGAGGTTTCCAACCCAAAGGGTTCAGAGGTTCATGGAGATAAGATAGGAAGGGAGTTTTATTTTCTTAGCTATAGAGTTCTTGTCCTCTACAGGGGATGGCACTGGGGGCCAGTTGGTGAGCTAAACCGCTCGAGATCTCCATGGTGAACTTACCATGCATCCCTTATTGACAAAACAAATGGATAAAAAGACTGACTTTACTGTTAATTATATTGTTGTACTCAACTATCTTTTTCAGTGTCCTTAAAATTCCAAGAAATCCCAGATTCGAGAAAAGAGTCATGCAATTAATACTTGATTAAATGTATTTGTGGCATGTAGACAAAACTCAAATGTGGAATTCATACAAAACATAGTGTAATCAAGAATGTATTCCCCAACTTTTCTGTAAGCACTTGTTTTGACTTAATGACTTACAGAGAATGTTTGTTTAACTAAGATGGTGCTTGTATGCCAAATATGACACCTGTATGTCTATATCTATACCTGTCTAGCTGTAAACCACCCTTTCCTGGTGACTTTTTAAATTCCTTCTCTGTTGTTAATTACTGACACTTTGTGAATACTTAATGGGTACCCAAGCATTTTTCATGTATTCTCATATTTAATCCTCATTAACAACCCTAAGAGGTAGGTGGCATTAATTCTATTTTACAAATGAATTCAAATGAATTTTACAAATTAATTTGAAGCAGGGCCTGGAGAACTTGGAGGCCCATGCTTTTAATCAGCATACTACTCTGCCTCCATTCCCAGTTGGTTTCGTGACACCTGGTCCTTACAAGGACATGCATGAAATGAAGACCATACACAGTGGGCACTTAGCTGACCTGTAAGAACCAAGACAAAGTTTTGCTAGGTCACCTTATCCCTCTGCCTTTTCCTGCTGATTCTTCATCACAGTATTTGGCAAGAATTTATGAAGCAGGAGTTTATAATATAAAAGAAGGATGTGATAGAGTTCCTATCTTCTTAGAGAGGCAGAGTTAGCTTACATGGAAATATATATGTACTCTTAAAATTTTTTTTCATTAATTATTTTTGAGACAGAGAGAGACAGAGCATGAGTAGGGGAGGGGCAGAGAGAGAGGGAGACACAGAATCTGAAGCAGGCTCCAGGCTCTGAGCTCTCAGCACAGAGCCCGACACAGGGCTCGAACTCCAGACTGTAAGATCATAACCTGAGCTGAAGTCAGATGCTTAACTGACTGAGCCACCCAGGCGCCCGTATATGTACTCTTAACAGGCCGATATTTTTATGCATGTTTACCATAAATACACAACCATGTAACCATGTTATTGCATACACACGTTTGTATAGCATTATAATATATTAACTAAAGGTTATTTAGTTCAGACATGGGAGTAAAGATGAGGACTTTAGCATTTCTTGGAGCCTACAAAATGCTGGATGCTTTGCACACATGACTTCACAACATACCTGCAAGATACATGTTTATTTCACAACATGACTACAGATATGTATTATTTTGGCCATTATACAGTATTTACCCAAACCCACCTTTCTTCCTACTACACTTCTTTGCTTACTAGGCAAGGGGAGTCATTAGAATGATCTAGAATACTGCAGATGGGTAAAGTGTGATTGGTAGTTTGTAGAGGTTTTTTTCCAATCACTCTACACAATAAAAAGCAGGCAGCTGTCTCAGGGCCCAGAACAGCCTGCCCTATATCTTTTGCTTTATTTTTCTCCTTAGATTCTGTGACCATCTACCATATTCTACGTTAACTCGTTCCCCCCAACTAGGATATAAATGCTATTTAAGCAGGGCCCTTGTTTCTTTCATTGCTAGGTCCCTGTGCCTAAAATGGTAGTAGGTATTGAATACAATGTTTTGTACCTATCTGTTGAAATAATGATCACATTTGTGATTGAATGTATTTATGACAAATGATCAACATTTCGTGTTTATGTGTAATGATTATGATGATCTGTGATCAGTTACGAATGATGATTACCACAGAATTTTAGCTTGAAAATTTTCTGAAGGCTTATTTTTTCTGCCCAGGAAACAGGGTTGTTGAGTTGTGAGTGGAGGGAATAAAAACAAAAGAGAAAACATAATCTATTTGTTTTTGCTTTGGGTTACCATGCAAAGTCATTGGTTACTTTTAGAAATAATTCATACCGTCCTAAAAACGGATATTCTATGTGTTTGGAAACGAGGAGCATTCATCATATTGAAACAACTTAAACTTTACAATCCCATCCATTAACTCACAAAGCTGCAAGTTGGTGCAATGCTGCCTTCCCTGTCTATTTAGTATTTCCAGACAATCAGGGTACAGTACAAAGCAATTTGTTTTTATATAATTTCCTTCATGCTTGCAAACACAGCATGCATCACAGAGAGAGTCAGTCATGGGCTAAAGAGAAAAAGGGATGATTTAAGGCAGGAGAGTGGTTCATTTGCTTTGGGATATGAGAAACAATTATTTCAATAGGCCAGGTTTTCTGCAGGAAGTCAGGTGGGTCCACTGGCCTGCTGCTTTCTCAGGGTGGGGGGGCCTGCTTTGCCTAAGTTACTTTTTCTTTTTAAAGAATTTCATACTGAGCTGTAAATTCTTTAATGTGATAGAGGTTAGGTTTGCCTCATATAAACCTGGGAGCAGTATTTCCATTTTCCCCTATTTTCCCCCATTTTCCCCAAAGATCATCTGCCCCAACGTGGAATCACAATTAGAAATACTGCTGCTTTTATCATCCATCCTGCATTTGAAACACACTTGGATTTTAGCCACGTTTGAGAATCTGATCTTCAAATAAATTCCCTTTTAGCTCTATGAACACCTTTATTTATGTATTTCTTTGCTTTGGAGAGGATTAATTCATTTGCCTTTCTAGACATACATTCTTTAAACTTCCTTTGTGTTTTACTGACAGATTTAAGTAGGCATTTATTCAATTTCTGTAATAATTGGCAAAGTAATAAAGATCCCACTAAATGTCAGGCATTGTACTAGGAGGGTTTAGAGCTTTAGAGAAGGATAGACACAAGGATGGCCTCAGGAAGCTTTCTTGGCCCTAGAGAGTTAGGGAAGATGGGTCCTTGGGCCCAAATCCATTACTTGTGAAGGGCTCACAGACTTCTCTCCATGACTCCTTTGAATTTAGAGGGACTTATATCTTATGGTCCTCTATGTCCCTGGCTCATTGTTTTCTGTAGTATCTCCTGGGTATCTGATCACTGACATACAAATTCTTTGTGACACTGGTTTCTATAAAATTCATACAAGCCAATGATGAGATTAGCAGATGTTCATGAAGATCAAAACAACATTGGAAGGCTCATGTCTCATAAGACACTGTCCCTATGACTCACTGCTGTTTTGCAGAGTCCTCCCAGGTTTTCCTGTCTTAGTGAAGAACCTGGTTGTGTGACTTTGTCTTTTCACTTTTACACTCCCTTTGGGGAACAGTAAATTCATAAACATTCATCATCATGCAGAGCACATTGCAGAGGTTTTGCCTTCTGCTATCCTCTGTTCTCAGTCATTTTTACCCATGCCTTTTCTACGTCTAGAGTATTTCCCCTCGCCTAACCTCACTTATCTCCTGTTTCACTTGTCTCTATAACTTGGTGGTGCATCTTCATTGTTTAACAAAATGCCTAGCATTTAGAAAGCACTCACTAACTACTGAATAAATCAGTATGCGGATGAATGATTGGATTGAAATGAGAGTTCTGAGGCTGCCATTGAGATGGCATTGCCCATCCAATGAGGTCCAAGGACTCTACAGATTCTTACCCACAAAGGGTGCCAGTGGGATAGTCACAGGTTACCATACACACATGATAGCTGAAGAGACCCAGAAGCAATGACACCCCAGTAGCATTGAGCACACCTAGCATCCAGGTCTTGGTTTCTAACACCATTTCCCACTAATACCTTGAAATGGCTGATTCTAGAAGTAGGATAGGAAATATGCAAGATGAGCCAGGAGGATCTGGTGCTGCCAGAAAATATTGAAATACTCAGACCAAATAATCATGGTTTATGTCAGGGAGGTAGAGGAGCTTGAAAGAGCTCTTAAGGGCCAAGGCTGGAACAATTTGAGCAACAAAATAAGGTAGTATTGGATTATGACCCGAAGTATAAAATAAATGTCCATGAGTTCATACTCATACAAATAGATGCTTTAATGAGCTAATAAAGGGGGGAGAAGAAACAAATCTCCTGTGTGGCAGAACCCCAGATAATTTACGTACATACCCCATCCTCCAGAGAGGTGAAGCAGACTTCTGCGCTCTTAAGTATTGGCTACACATAGTGATTTTTCCTCATAGAGTACAGTGTGGAGAAGGGGAAGAGGATAGAAAAGGTTTACAGTGAAGAAACCTGATAGACACTTCCTCAGCCAGAAGATCAATGTTGTATCAACAGTGATAGCTTAGGTTGATTGTAGGTATCCTTGATACAATGTGATGGAAATGGCGCTTTACCTTTGTGGTCTTCCTCCCAGGACCTATCACCCATCTAATCATGAGAAAAACAGACAAATCCCAACTGAGGGGCATTCTACAAAATTCCTGAGCAGTACTTTTGACAAGTGTCAAGCTCTTCAAAAATAAGCAAAAACTGAGAAATGGTCATAGCAAAGAGGAGCATAAGAAGACACGATGACCCAAACTATCATTAGTGTGGTATCCTAGATGGGTTCCTAGAAGAGGAAAATTATTTTAGGTGAAACCCAAGGGAATAATTCCAAATGAGGACTTTAGTTAGTAATTATCAATATTGGTTCATTAATCTGACAGATAGACCTTACTAATGTAAGACATTAATAATAAGGAAAGTTATTGACAGGTGTGGATTATATGGGAACTCTCTTTGCAGTTTTTCTATAAATCCAAAACTGATCCGAAAACATAAACTCTGTGAAAGGAAACTAAAAGCCATGGGCAATCACTCCTGTGGCAGGCATTAATGGATTCCCTCTTCCTGGTGCCCTGGGCCAAGACTAAACTGTGACTCTACTCTTCTGCACCTGGGGACCACTACTTGGAGCAGTATTCATTGAACAATAGAAGCTCTCACCCTCCCCACATCCTCCCCTCACACACCCGATATGCGGATTTTATTTTCCTTTGCTTCATATAGCATCCAGATGCTGCTACAGGCAAGTATCTGACTGCCTTGCACGCTGTTGTTCAACACACTGGGGAAAAAATGAACCTTCTTGCTGGAAGTCTGGGTCCCTGAGCAAATAGAAAAGGAAGATGGCACATGCAGGGGGTGATGAGGTCAACAGAAAGCCTGAAAGCCAGATGATTGAGAAATCTATCCTTAGCTCAGGATTTGAGGAAACCTTACCCTTCTCCCTTCTCAGTTTGCACTATTCCTCAGACTCCAAGAACACCACCCCAACCCACACGCCGCTTATTGGACAGGGTAGGGAAAGTATTGTTGTCCCTGAGCCTTCCCATTCCTAGGGTTTAGTTGTTGGAAAGAGCTCTTCAGAGTCTCTAGCTTTCATGCTGGTTTTAGTGATCTGCATATGCTCTCTGGTGCTTTTTGATTTCTTTCTTTTTTTAATTTTTAAAATTTTAAAGTTCTAGTGTAATTAATGCATAGTGTTATATTAGCTTTAGGTGTACAGTATAGTGATTCAATAATTCTGCACATTGCTCAGTGCTCACCTCAGTAAGTATACTCTTAATATCCTTCACCTATTTCTCTCTCTCTCTCTCTCTCTCTCTCTCTCTCACACACACACACACACACGCGCGCGCACACACACACACACACACACACACACACACACACACACACACCCAACCACCGGTTCTCTATTGGTGCTTCCTGCTTTCTGAGTTCTATACTGGGCTCTGGAAACATATGTGGACTGAAACTGATGGTATGCAAAGACCTTTGGGATTCCCAATGTGACGTGGTGGCAGTCTGAGGTTCCATCTTCCAAAACTTCTCAGAATCCTCCTGAGAGTTTAAAGTGAAGAATAAGCTCTGGAACTGCCCAAATTCACCCTCCAGTCGTGAAGAAGCCACTTAACCTCCATGAACGAGATGTGCGGAATGGGGAAGTACTGATACCTGCTTCATAAGACTGTGTGAAGATTAAACACATCAACATATGTAAAGGACTTTTAACAGTGCCTGTCACCTGGTAAATTCCCACTAAATGTTAGCCCCTCAGAATCAATTGCGTATACTTAAACTCTGAAGCAATAATATTTCCCATTTTACCTCCTCTTGATGTGAGGAGGTAGAAAGCCCTTGTCAGGCCTTGTCTCGTCTTAGAAAAAGATTAGAAGTTGCACCTAAATGTAATATTTGTAATTGAGGGGGCTTACATTTTGTTTGGATTAATAATTCACTAATCAATCTCATAGGTAAAGATCAAGCTGAGAAATCTTTTTTCCATTATTAATAATTTGAATATTCCATTTACTGAGCGATTATTATGCGCCAGACTCTGTGCTAAGTGCTTTATGTGATTATGTCTAATCCTTCCAGCAGTAGGAGGTAGATACTATTATTCGTTTCACTTAACCTAACATCAGAGAGGTTAAGTGACATTCTAAGCTTGCCAGGCTAGTAAGAGGTGAAGCTAGGATTCAGAACAGGGCTTACAGATTCTAGAGATAGTCTCCGGATCGCTACACTCCATTGCTTCTGTTTGTTCAATAGCCTAGAAAAGACTGCTAAAAAAGAATCTTCTATCCCCCTGTTTTTATGGGGAGAGGGGATGAAGGCGAGGAAGTGCTATTTGCACATGTATGAAGATTCAAAGCAGGAGGGGTGTACAGAGTTTGGAATGCCTTAGTAACAAGGCTAAGATTCTCCAGTCTGTTTTCCTCCCTGTTTATCTTTAAGTTCCACCGGCTTCCATAGAAGCTGGATTGTTTGAGTTTTCTCTAAGCCTGGGTCTAAGGAATCAGTCTCTTATAGTAAATCATCAGTTTGTTCCTGAGAAGGGTCTTTTGACTGTTCGTGGTCTTCATTCATCCCAGAAGATGGAGGTTTTCAGCCACTTGATGGGAAGATTTCCTGTGATGTGTTTTATGCTCTTTCTAGGGCTAGAGTATATTCTCAGAATGAGAGAAGCCCAAAGAAATGTTGTCTCTTGTTAGCACCAAGCTCTTATTAACTATGCGTTGCCATAAATATATGGATGTGATCAAAATCTCTTTATCTAGAAAGCATTTCCTCACATCCATTGTTCTTTATTATTATTGCTGGTTGTTTCCATAATTCATTATTTTACAGAACTTCAGTCGGCTAATCCCTTACAGCCTAAACATTTAGGCTGGATCTGGCTGGTAATAAGCCAACTAAGATTTGACATCCTACTATGTGTGCCTTATGACATCACCTAAGCCAACAAAAACTTTGTGGATATTTTTAAAAATGCACTTGAAACCATTTAATAGTACTTATATAAATTTGAAGCTTCATCCAGTGGTTAAAATTAACATTGGGATATTAGCTCATTAAATTAATGGGAAGTGATGTATGTCCTTTAAGATTTCAACAACATCATTTAAAAAAAATTGTTAATTAGAGAAAGTAGTGATTTCAGAACATGAGAAACCATTTTGGTTATTTTCAATGTGCTGTGTGTGATTATGTGAATTATTAACTCTGAGTAGCATTCAATGTAGTCCATTTCTGTGGCTTTATGAACTATTTCCAGTCACCATTTGTTCTTGTTTTCAATTAAAAAATATGACATATAAATTTTAGCCTGCACCTGGTAATGAAAACATGAAAAAAAAGAAACTTTCTTGTACTTTTGCATAATTGTGTAGTATTTCTTCGTAGAATTTCTTCTGTGTACCTGCCTTAAAGACTAGTATATAAGAGATAATTATGTGCTAAAATTTTTGCAAAGAAAATTTGTGCTTTTATTGACCATATAGTTAATGCTATTATACCTTGCCCTGCTGAAACCACAAAATTTTTTATCAAATTTATTGAGGTGATGTTAACACATTTTCCATACTGTATTTGGAAGAAAAAAATCCAAATGAAAGATAGATGCATTTGCAGCTTACATCTCAACCTTTACTATGGTTGACATTAGACCATTTTGAAACTCACTCTTTTAAGTTTTTATTTATTTTTGAGAAAGAGCATGCAAGCAGGGGAGGGACAGAGGGGGACAGAGAGAGAGAGAAAATCAGAAGCAGATTCCTCACTCAGCATGGAGCCTGGCGTGGGGCTAGATCTCATGACTGGAAGATCACGATCTGAGCCAAAATCAGGAGTGAGATGCTTAACTGACTGAGCCACCCAGGCACCCTGAAACTGACTCTTTTGTTTTGTAGAAGTGGGAATGCCACTCAATTCCATCCAGTATTATGCACTTATAGCATTCTGGGGAAGGATGGACCATCTATTACTTGATAGAGGCTTCGTAAAGTAGGTTGTGCAATTGCAAGAGTATTTGAAATAATCTTTATGGAAATGCATTTGCCCATCATAGATACTAATACAATTATGTTCTGGTGTTAAGAAACTGTTCATTTGTGTTTCAAAGATGAGCAGGGAAGGGACCATTCTACTGCACAGCTTTGTGGGTGCCTTGACACCTGTAGCAATGTACATGGTGCCCCCTGCAGTTGTGCAGTGTATAATCTACATTCTCAATCCAAATATATTCAAGGTATTTAAGCTGAAGACCAGCATCTTTGCTTTAACAGGGTCCTGGCACATCATGTTGTCTTTTACTCCTTTAGGCAGGTTATACTTTTCATTTGAAGGGAATCTGAAAAGAGCAAGCTGAGCCCTGTGGCTAAAATGTTAATCTTTAGGCATTCTCCTTGTAAAGTATTTTCACTTATATATTACAAATATGTAACATTGGCAAACAGGCTCAGAAGAGATGAGACATAGTGTTGAGAAGAAAAACAGAGAAAAATGGGGTGGAGACACAGGCATCAGTATAGGCTTCAGATGTCCCCAGGTGTTTCTTGTGCACAGTCAGAACTGAGAGCTGGTGGACAAGGGAAGCATTAAGAAGGTAAAATGAATACAGGGACTTCCTTCCTTCTTTCCTTTTTTCCTCAAATCCATCCATCCATCCATCCATCCATCCATTCATTTATGTATCCAGCAAACAATTATTAAGAATTTCCTATAGGGGCACCTGGGTGGCTCATCTGGTTAAGTGTCCGACTTCGGCTCAGGTCATGATCTCGTGGTTGTTGGGTTTGGGCCCTATGTTGGGCTCTGTGCTCAGAACCTAGAGCCTGCTTCAGATTCTGTGTGTCTCCCTCTCTCTGCCCCTCCCCCACTCATGCTCTGTCTCTTTCCCTCTCAAAAACAAACATTTTTTAAAAAAGAGTTTCCTATATGCTACTCACTGTTCTACAAGTTGGAGACACAGCTGAGAACAAAACAAACAAAGCCCTTATCTGTGGGAGCTTACATTCTAGCCTAGGGAGTCAAACCTTTCTTGATTCAGAAAAAATCAAGTTGGGGGATTATTACAACATACAACCTTTCACGAAAAGCACAAACAGAATTGTTTCGTTGGAGTATTATTTTGGGCCACCCCTCCCACCCACCCCCCAAATCTAAATTACAAAAACTTTATGTAATGAACTCATATCACTTCCATTTGTGAATTTTTCCTATTTTGAATACCCACCCTGCCTCCAGGTACTCCATATCTACTTTTGCCTAGTTTGCCCCCATCAAACTTGTAACAAAAGGTAAAACTCTTAAAATGCCATGATGCTTATATCTGCTCCCCAAATGTTTTGGGAATTTCAATAAAATTGAATATACATAAAAATACGTGGTCAGGGGTTCCTTAAACTGAGGCAAGGTGCTAAACTTGTCTGCTATGAGGCCACCTGCTTGTATGTCATCTCTTGGCACCGGCCCAGGCATTTGTGTGCCAGGACACATGAAATTAAGTTTACCTGATGCTGCCTGACAGCAGCTTTCTGCTACAACGTGCAAATTAGATTAGGTTAAGGTAGAGGGCAGAGTTAATGGATGGCTTCAAAGATTGATACTAGAATAGTGATGGCTTTAACCAGAAGGTGACTGGTCATGGTCCAGCTTGGGTCACTGGTGATCACAGCTTCCTGTTATTGATGCCTGTGCAGTGACCTGTGGGGAAACGCATGGTTTATTTTTTATTGGATTTTACAGTACGGCCCAACATCATGTTGGTGGTGGGACTTCATTGACCTCTATGGCTGAATTTGAGGAAGGAGGGTCAAAGCATGAATAGGTGTTGGAGACTAAATAAGCGTGTTTCCTCCTGAATGTTGCTCATCCTCATTCTGAATGTTGGGCACATGAGGAAGGCTCCAAGTTTGTATAGCTGCCTCTTGGGAATAGCATCTCTTGGACAAAAGCTGACTTTTGGAGAGATCACTTGGGTCTCTCGCAGCATGCTGGCACAGGTATCTCATTTTGAACTGATCTAATACAAACTTAAAAATGCAACAGAAAAATCTTTTCATTTTAAGTTAGAGGAGCTTAACGTTGACTCTGGCTCATAAAGCTCCGTTGTCTTCAAAAGCATTTTTTACTTTTATCGAAAATGCAGAAATCCTCAACTTCATCCAGTTTTTGAAGATGCAGTGTTTAGTTGTGTCATAAACTTTAATAAAGCATCTATGGTACAACTTAATGGCATCTTATTCCAACTATGGCTTAATGGCATACACAATGAGTTGAGGGAAAAATAAATTCAAATATTTATGCATAATATGCGCAAAAACCTAAATCTTTCATTGGAAAGTTGAGCAGTGATGCATAGAAGGAAACAGAAATAACTACCAAAGGAATTAGACAATGATCTACAGATGTGCTGGGATGGAATTGATGGGTTTATTTATTTGTTTAAATAATTGTTTCTTCTGTAATTATCTAACTTTTAAACTACTCTCATTTTAAGTAGAGTTGAGTTTGTTTCTGGCAAGAATGAGTGTTATATTTTTTAAGGGAACAGTAACAACAAAGAACAATTTAGAAACTACCATTTTTAAAGTTTCTGAAGATAAGCTAGAAAAACACTTTGGGGCTTAGCTAACAGGCTAAAGGGAGAAACGAATTTCACATAAAAATCAATCGCTCTGTTCACTGACACCCAGTGACAGAAATAATAATTGTGTCCATGTAAAATCAGACCCCTTGTTACTTTTTAATGAAGTCTGTCTGATTCTGTGATATTTTTGGCTTAGGAAATGAAAGAGATGTTTTATTAAATGAAACTTGGTCTACATAGGTAAAGAATCTGAATACGTGTGTAATCTTACACTGTACAATAAAAAGCAAATATTAAAAAATATTTAGAGAAACACAAATGTAGCTTCAAATAGACTTATTTCCCCAAGAAGCCTTATATCTTTGCTGTCAATGGAATAGTGGCCTGTGTTTTGCCTTTGAACAATGGCAAAAGCCATTGGAAAGGAAAGAAAGGTTTACCCCCTCTTGGATCCTTATGCCACAGCGTCTGTTTCCCGCTGTAGTGAGAAGTCCAACTATCTTTTGCAAGCCAAGAAAAATAGGACCTTTTTCAAATGGTGTGATGCTAAGATGCTGGCAGAATTCAAAAGTGCTTTCCCCAAACAGTATAAAGCTCCTTACCTGTTTAAAGCTGGTTACTTGGTTTGCCAAAGTAAAAGTTTTCTTACAGTCTTTCTGGCCTTTTCCTTCTCTCCTTCTCTTTTCCTCCTCTCTCTCTCTCTCACCCACCCACCCTCTCACCTGCCTCCCTTCCCCCTCTTCCTTTTCCTCCCTTTTTCCTGTCAACATTAAGATACTTAGTGTAACCTCAGCATTATTAGTTTTAATGCTCACCTTCCCAAGAGTGATAAAACTCCAAGGGAGCTTCTTTTTTAAAGCAGACCTCATCTATTCTTGAGCGGCTCTAGATGGGAACCTTCAGCTGACCATTTTTTCCCCTAGTGTTCATGTGAATGTGTGTACTTGTGTATATGGGCATGCGTGCACAAACTTTCATAGAGACATATGGTGATATGGAGGGTCTGTGTGGTCCATGAAGTTCTTTAGTGTTGAATGTGATATATTTGGTCTAAAACCAAGAGTGATGTGTCCCTGTCTATAATTCCTCACCCTGAATTACATACTTAACCACCAGTTATCAAAGGATATCTAAGAAATTCTATTAGGTTAAAAAGGTAGAGATTTTGTTCCTTTCTACCTTGTTTTTGACTTGAGAGACAGAGACAGAAGGCAAAGAGAGAGGCAGATTGGAGGAAACTCCCATAGTAACTAGAACAGGGTAGGATGGCATCCTTTCATTTTACCTAGTTCACAGTACCTGCTTCTGTCTAAAACTACAAGAAGAAATGTCATTGTGAGTGTGTGACGGTGTGAGTGGGGAGGGTTACCTCCTTAGACTAGCATCTCACAGGGCGAGGTCTTGGCAAAGGCACAGCCATCAAAATTAATGAGCCTAAAATGGGATTCACCTTAAAAAAAAAAGAGCTTTTGAAAAAATTAGCTTTCCTTTTAACAGTCTGCCTGTGCTATCAGAATAGGAGCTATAAATCTGTCTGGTAGGGTCCTCTGTTCTTAAAATAGGTAAAAGATGGATGGATGGATGGATGGATGGATAGATGGATATTGGATGGATGGATGTGTGGATGGATAGATGAATAGATGGATGTATATCTACATGTGCACACATTTACATTCTTCAAATAAGTACATATTTGCTCTTCAAGTCTGTTTATCTCTGGAGAGCAGAGCGTGGAAGAGGTGGGATATGCAATATTCTCTTGTACTAAGTCTCAGAGAATGAGACCGTCTCACCTTCAGGCTCTCCTAGGCATGTTTTGAAGCATTGTTGTGCAGTGGAAAGGACACAGAGTTTTGAGTCACCAAGAACTAGATTTAGATCCTGATACTACCACTTTTTAGCTTGAGTAGCCTTGGTCAAGAGAGTTAACCTCACTTTCCATCTCTGTAAAATGAAAGAATACTTTCTAACTTGTGAGATTGTTGAGAGAATGAAAGCATATCTATCTCTTTCTCCTACACCTGTTACTTACACCTTTACATGTACCCATACCTATTCCTCTACCAATACATAGTAACTCAATGCCTACAATTTGGAAGGCACATTGATAAATGGAGGACACAGCTACTATTTCCATTGCTACTAATTATCTCCCTTTTACCCATTGTCTTTTCCTCCTCATGATTTTTTTTTCTACCATACTTTTTAGAAATAGGAGTCACATCTTAACTCCATTGGCTGCTTACTAAACTTTCTCTAGGTTGCTGGCTACCAGTGTTGGGCAGTCTCTCTGTCTCTGTCTCTGTCTCTCTCTCTCTGTCTCTCTCTCTCTCTGTCTGTCTCTATATATCTATATCTATCTTAACATTGATAGATGTAGATCTGTGTCTACAGGCTATTCTAATTCACAGTTTGCAGAGTTAGAATTACAGAAATCAAATTTCCCATGACATTTCACAAATACTACAAACACTATGTCTCCCATTCCTTCCCCCTCAGTTTTTTTTGCCTTTCTTTTAAATGAACACGTGTATATTTTTAATTTCAAATTTTGCTCAATGGTATGTTTTCTTCAAAATAATGAAATCAGAAGCAGGAAAATGTAAAGGTGGCAGGTTTACATCTCAATACTCACAGACCTTAAATCAACTGTTAAAATGGATGCTATTCTTAAAAGATAATGCAACAAATGATCTTATAAGGCATTAACATCATAATCATATATATGAGACCATGGTGAACAAACCCAAATCAAGGTAGAATTTTAGGATGTCAGATGGATTTATTTTCTGAGACACAAGATTATGTCACTTTATCTTCTCTCCATTACCCTGCAAGTAGACGGACATGGTAAAGACCATTGATAACTTCTGCTGGAGCACCAATTAATAACACTAGTTTATTATTATGCACTAGATTGTTCTATTAGCACTTTGCGTAAATTGTTTGATCTTTACAGAAAATTTAGGGAATAGATGCTGTTTTTATCTCCATTTTACAGATGAGTTAGCTAAGCCCCAGGGAGCTGAAGTGATACCCCCAAGTTTGCAGAACTAGCATGAGGTAGACCAGTAAGGGGCACCAGTTTCTTCCGCCCCCAGGAGTGTGGGCTCCTGTGCTTTGCCAGCTCACTGGAATACCATAGTGGCTTTCTGTGTTGTATATCATGTATGTGTGCCACTTTGGGTTTTCCTCACTGCATGGGCCCCATCAATAGTCAGCATTTCCTGTGTGTCTTCCATAGAAGTGCACGTGATGATGATATGTTTTGTGAGGCATCTCTTGGCTTCTCCGTGCTGTGTATTTGTGCGTCCCACTGTTTCTTCCTCATTCAACATTGGCAGCTTGCGGCTCCAGGCTGAGCTTTGAAAGTGAAGGCTGAAGTTCCATCTCAACCCAGGTGATAAAACCAGGGCAGAATGAATAAAGTGGGAACCCTGATGTTGGCAGCTGGAACCCAGACTTGGGTTGTATTGAGTTATCAGCAGGTCCTTCTGTCACTGCAGCTTTGGCTCTTCTTAGGTTTTTTTTTTTTTTATGCATTTGAAATTAGGTAGTAACAAAGGCAGGGGAGAGGGAGCTGAGGTGTTTTGCTTTCATTTGATGGAAACCAATGCCTGCATGCTATCTGTTGTACCTTTTGGACAGGATGATTGCAATGACAAAAGAATGACTATGGTGGCAGAAACGGAAAGCAAGGCATTTTAAGAGTCATAACAACTGCACTGCATCCACGAAAACCATACCAATCTTCCCGTAGCTACTGGGGCTGCCCACATTCTCAGCTCTTACTTTGAAACACAAACCCTAGTTGTTCTAACTTAACGTTTCACCTACGGAGTGGTTTAGGAAAATCCAAGGTCATTCATGGCAGGTAGAAATAGCCCAGAGGAAGACTCATTTGTGCGTTGCGTGGGGGTGGGAGCAGGAGATGTAAAAAAGGGTGGAGTGGTCCTCTCCACTCTGCATGACCTTTTTGGGGTTGTTTCTAGCCATCTTGCCCCCTTCTTCTCTTTGCAAACTTGACAGCTTCACTAACTGTTTATCTCCAGGCTTGACCTTGGAGTAATTATACACATGAGGCTTGTATTATATACCTTCAGTAATAAATATTGAAAAGATCTCATAGCTGGCTGAAAACCTCTCAATCCGGGCATGTAGAGTGGTTCTGAGTCTACCCTTGGAAGCCAAGCTTGTCCAGTGCCACATGGGTCTTCTGTCTGTTAATGCAGAACCCGGGAGGAGAGGTGGCATGTTGGCAGATAGCAGTTCTATGATCCACACAGACCTACGTGCTGCATGTGAGATTTAGGATATTTTCCCCCTGTGATTACATTTGTGGAGCTGGTTCCTGATTTGCACTTTCTCAGTTCTTTAGGTATACGTGTCTGTGTCTCCTATCTCTATGAAACTCACTGTACCTTCTTTAGTTCTTCCATGTGAATAGTTTCTCTGCTCTGTGATCGAAGTTTCCACTGTTTAAGTGTATGTTCATCCATTTTTTCACTTGGGAATTGTTGTATGCAGTAGGTTCATTTACTATTTATTCCACAAGTATTTATTAATTAGTCCTATGTGCCAAGTCAAGATTAGTCATAAGAGGATAAGAGAGAAAGAACGTTGTCTTCCTCTTTTAATGTTTGTAGTAGCATGGATTATAAAAAAATTAGTTAGAAACCTAAACTGTCATCAAACTGGGAATGTAAAGGTGGCTGGTGGTAAAGTAACACAGTGGAATACTACAGAGCAGTGGAAAATGAATGAGTAGATGAATCTCAGATTTTCATGCTGGGGAAAAAACCCACAAGTGGAAAATGGGTGTGTTAATCACTTACGTGGAGTTTAAAAACATGAAAAATAGGGGCACTTGGGTGGCTCAGCTGGTTGTGTTTCTGACTCTTGGTTTCAGCTTGGGTCATGATCTCCTGGTTCATGTTTTCCAGCCCCGCATCAGGCTCTGCACTAATAATGAGGAGCCTGCTTGGAATTCATTCTCTCTCTCTCTCTTTCCCTCTCTCTCCCTCTCTCAAAATAAATAGACTTAAAAAACATGAAAAGTAATGTGAAACAAATTAATACATTGCTTAGGGGATATGTGATACATACATAGGATATATATGTATATACATGCATCTACATATATTAATGGGGCTTCTAATTTATTAGTATATCTTATTTGTTAAACTTGGTACAGAAAACAGGTATTTGTATTGTTTACAATACAATATACTGCAATAGATATACAATATACTGTATATAATACAGTATACTGCTTATGTGTCTTAAATATTTCGTATTCATTTTTTATAAATAAAAATTGATATACTCCAGATTCACCCATTTTTTTTTAAAGAATTCATGAATTATTTCTCACATGGACTCTATAGAAGTTGGGTGGGATGGTGGAAAGGTTGAGGGGATTAATTAAAATAATGGAAAAGGGATTTGAAACAAAAAGGAATTTTTTTTTGAGAACTTTTGCCTTAGGCACATCTCTGATCCCCAGTGCAGCTATTAATTAGCCCTAGCATTTGGGGAAGAATGGTTAACTCAGGTGCAAGTTCTAGTTCATGTGACTTGGCCTTTTTAAACATCAAGTTGTTAGGAAAGAATACATGCTTCCATTCCCTTGGGGGCTGGTGGGAGAACTCTGGGTCTTGTAATTACCATGTTCATTTTCCCTTCTTTCTTTGTAAGTCTTGCTCACTCTCCAAACCTGCTTCTCTTGTGAAGTTTTCTAATACTTTTCATTTTTCTCTAAAAATCCCTGTTTTCCAGGCTCTTTGTATTTTCCACCACCCTAAACCACAACATGTGGTTTATGTGGGTTTCTATGACCCAATTATTTACCCAATTTTATATGGATAAGGAAATTAATACTTAGGAAAGATAAATGACTTGTCTTCTGGTTCACAATGATTTACATACTTTTTAAACGTTTATAAGTTTCCAACTTACAGCAAAAGTTCAAGAATAGTGAAAATAACTTTCATACACATTTTACCTCTTTTGCCAACTGTTGGTATTTTTACATTAGCTTTATCCTGTCCTCTCTTTCTCCCTTCCTCCAACCCTCTTTCCTTCTCTCTCTCTCTTCATCCATCTCTATTTATTTATCTACCTATAGATAGACCTCTCTGTACCTCTATCTTTATACCTCTATTTATCTGTTAATCATCTGTTATCTCCATCTCTATACCAATATTTATATACATACGTATTTTTTATTCTTAGCAGGGCACCCTGTTATCCTTGAATACTTCAGTGTGTCACTCGTAACAAGGACATGATCTTACGTGACCACAACACAATATCAAAATCAAGAATTTTAACACATTATACAGTCCTATTAACTAGTCCATGGTTCATTTTCCAACTTCTCAATTGTCCCAAGAATGTTCTTGATGGCAGTTTTACGTGGTCCAGAATCCAGCCCATCATGCATTTCATGTAGTTGTCAAGACTTTTTTAGTATCCTTTAACCCAGGGCAGCAACACAGTCGTGCTTTGTCTTTCATGATCTTGACGTGTTTTTTTATAAGAGTACAGGCCAAGAATGGTTTTGTAAATAACCTTCAGTTTGTGTTTTCCAACTGTTTCCTCATGATTTGTGTCAGGGTGTGTTTTCTTGGCAGGGATACCACAACACTGCTGACCCCCTCATTCTCCCAGTGCATCATATCAAGAAGCATCTGGTGGTTTGTGCCATTATCAGTGATGTTATCTTGAATCACTCTGTTCAGATGGTGTCTTCTAGGTATCTCCACTAAAACATTTCCTGTTGTAATTAATAAATGCTTTTAGGAGAAAAATGCTTTTAAGCCTTGTAAATATCCTGTTTGCCATCAAACCTTCACTGGTTTTACCACCCACTGATGATTCTTGCCTGAGTAATTATTACTATGATGCTGTCACATGATGGCTTTTTCTAACCCCATCACACGTACATGTATTAGTTGGCATTCTATTTCCTTTTCCTCATGTGTTCATTTAATCATTTGTATCAGTATGGAGTCATGAATTCATATTTTATTCAGTGAGTTGCAGTGTCTTGCTGTCATTATTTGTATCTGTGATCATATTGCTCCCAGATTTGGTCACTAGGAGCCCCCTCAAACTGGCTCCTGTGTCCTTTTGGCATATCTCCATCATTCCTGGGTGACATCTTCCTCTGTTGGCACCACAAGGTGATCGAGACTCATCTTTTACCAACTCTGTTCTAGTTGGAGAACCAGACATTTTCCCAAGGAGTTCTTTTTACTTTTCAGTGGAGAATGGTATTGAGAAATAAAGTTCTAGGTACTTCTGATCTCCAGGTTCTCCAAATGGACAGTGTGTGTAGAACTAAGTAAAAAACATATATTCTTGCACATAGACATCTGTATCACTCTGTCTTTGAAAATCCATGAAGTTATGTGCTTCCTCAGATTCTTTTTTTTTTTAATTTTTGACAGAGCAAGAGAGTGAGAGAGAGAGCCCTTCCCCAAGAGAACCTGGCACCCACAGTTACTTATTTATTCAATCCTAGAATACACAGAAAATAAGTTCCAAAATGTTAACCCATACTATTTTGAAAACCAAACCTACCAACTAGTGTTCAGTATTTGTTCACAGTTATTTTATCTTCAGTGTGAATGTATACATTCAAAATGTTGTGTTCTCAAGTTACATGGATTACTTCATTTTTCCTCTTTCAGTATTATATATTATTCATTTGAAATACAAATAGATTTATTTTTCTGTTTATATTCCACTTTATTACTTTTCCTTCCACCCATGTTGGTTTTCTTTAATTTGATTTTGTGTATGTCAAACATTATTATCATTCCAAAAGTCAAAGTGATTCAGAAGTTACACTCACAAAAGTGTCATTCATCCGTTCCAAATACTTCTATTCCATTCCCACTTATCTACTATAAGTAATCGTTTTCATTACTTTCTGGTCTATTGTTCTTGCCCTTTTCCCCTCAAAAACCAAATGCGCATGTTTTCTTATTTCACATCTATCTTGCGCATAGGGCACCATGCTATGAGTTCTTCACCTCCCCCGCCCTCAACCTTTACACTTATTACCAAGCAGGCACAAAGCCATCACACAACATGTCCTTTTAAGGTCTGTAAAATATCAGCCCTCTGTGTTTAGGTACTCCATCCAAATCCTTGCATAAAACAGCCATTTCAGGCAGTTGTGACAAATTTTTTTGTAGGACTAAGCATTCCTTTTAGTTTAGAATGAGAACACAGTAGTGTATTTTGATTTTATCCAGGAATTATATGCTGGAAATCACACCATGTCCACAGGGATCTCGCTCATTCTTTTTGTTTATTGCTGCATAATACTCCTTTGTTCAAATGATCATATATTATTTTTAAAAATTTGTTTAATGTTTATTTTTGAGAGAGAGAGTATCATAGTGTAAGTGGGGGAGGGGCAGAGTGAGAGGGAGACACAGAATCCGAAGCAGGCTCCAGGCTGTGAGCTGTCAGCACAGAGCCCCACGTGGAGCCTGAACTCACAAACTGTGAGATCATGACCTGAGCGAAAGTCAGATGCTTAACCGATGGAGCCACCCAGGTGTCCCATCAAATGACCATATGTTATTGAACCAATCTGCCATGTGTGTTCATATAGGTGGTTACCAATATTTTATAATTATAAACACTACTGCCATGAATCAGCTTGTCTCTATGTTTGTTTGTCCTGCCTGTTGTTGGAGGGGTTTCTTCAAAATGAATCTCTAGAACTGAGACTGGTGGGTGATGAGGTAAGTGCATGCATAGTTGTGTTAGATAATGCCAAATTTCCCTCCATTAGGATTATATTCTGATTGCAATATATGAGAGTGCCTATTTATTTACCCAGAGCATTCCCAGAATGTATTTTCTAGGTTAAAAAAAATTGCAATTTTTTTTTTTTTTGCCTTTCTGATTACACTTATCATTACTAGTTATCTTTTATCAGTTTTACAGACTGTAAGATCATTGAGACAAGAGGCTGTATGCTTGTAATCATGTTTGTAACCCTATTGCCTAGGAGAATGTCTGGTACAGACTAGATGCTTGAATACCCTTGGTATGATTGCTGGGTGAAAGAATCGTTTCATGGAAGGTAGTTGGGTGGAAGGATGATTCAGAGAAAGAGTAAAAGCACTGGTAACTAGTTGGATGGGTAAATGAAAGGACTGTTGTGTGGGAGGAGGAAACTACTTTTTTGGTTATAATTCTATGTTCACTGAGGCCAAACACTGTTGTATATATCATTTTCATGTCATTTGGTCTTATATATATTGAGTGTTCATTCAAGATCTGTTGATGGTCTGAAAACGACTGGCAGGCCCATAACAGTCATCTTTGAATTCACCTTTGATGTTCATTTTTGAATTTGTATCCGCCACAGGTGCTGGGCCCATAGGCAGTACCTAAATATTCAACTTGTCAGTAGGTCGGATGGTCAGTTACAGCTACAGCAAACATATTAGCTGCTATATCAAGGAAGCTGAAGCTGCTTCATCAGACTTTTCAACAGCAGTATTGGCTTGATGTACTCTCTCTGGACACACATTTACTCTGAGATTATTAAATCACTAGTGTACCTAAATTATCAGGTATTTTAAGAATGGATGGGCCTTGGGGCACCTGGGAGGCTCAATCAGTTAAGCACACAACTCTTGATTTTGGCTCAGGTCATGATCTTGTGGTAGTGAGTTCAAGCCCCGTGTCAGGTTCTATGCTGACAGCAAGGACCCTGCTTGGGATTCTCTGTCTCCCTCTCTCTCTCTACCCCTCCCCACATGTGTTCTCTCTCTCTCTCTCTCTCTCTCTCTCTCTCTCTCTCAATAAAAAAATAAACTTAAAAAAAAAGGATAGGTGGTCCTTGGGCAGTCTTGTAATTATTCACATGATACAATCAGGGAACAAACTTTTGCCTTGGAACCAGTGTCTTAAAAAAAAACACAATTTGGGGGCTATTTCATAATCAAGCAGTTAAAGTGGCTGGAAGGAATTCCTTTAGGAGTTGATAGAAAATGGATATTTTAAAGGGCTCATGTTCTGAAATACCTGTTTTAGCCATATCTTTATTTTCTCACTGCAGTGAATTGAGTAGCAAGTTCTTAAATTTGATATTATGAAAAGAAAGGAATCCCAATTTTTACCATATATATGTTCTTTTTGAGTCTATGAGAGGTTCATAATTGAGGCTTAGAACAGAAGATGAGATGCTCTTTAATGTCGATAAGAACTCATAGAGATGTCACTCTAGCTGAAAATGTCTTCTCCCAGATAGTTTGCATCCTGGCCAAGTGTCCTTGTGTGAAAGTAACATTTTCCCATCCAGAGCCAGGAAACAAGCAACTGTTACTGCCATTGGTTGGTGTTGAGTAATCGTACATAGGTAGGGTGGGGTGAAGGCAATCTGAATTATAAAATGCCTTCCTTTGAAGTCAAATCAATTTTTATTCTTAATCTGTGAGCATGAGATGGGAACAAATAACTTCTGAGTGAAATAAAGATTTCTTAGGCTGTCAAGATTTATCTTATCAGTCTGAAGAGGTGGGATTCCTGTTAGCACCTGGCAGTTTTAAAAATCCATTCGCCTGAGGAAGTGTGAAAACAGCCTGAGGAACAAAGACTCTAAGCTATTGCTGTATTGAGCTCCTGTTTGCTCCTTTTTTACCTTCCCTACTTGAGACTTTGCCAGGTCCGAGGGGAGTATATAGAGGCATTATCAGAAATCATTTCTTTTGGGGAGGAAGTGTTTTGTACTGCAGAGTGTTGAGGTTCTGTTGCCAAAACACCAAAGGCATTGGGGTATTTTCTTGTGAACTTCACAAGTGGTCTTCACAGGGAATTCTCCATGTCAGTCTCTGAAACTTATTTTGCTTCTGTGGAAGAACCCACCTTTTCCCCTAGTTAACTTCTCCTTTTACTAATAAAGTCAAAGTAGATGGTTCCATGAATGAAAGGAAGAAACCTGTTCATGAGCTTTGGATAAAGCTCTTGAGTATTTCATTTCCCCTAAGGCAAAGCCAAGAGAAGGGAATGTGTGGCATTTCTTGGACATGTTTGGGTAGGTGGTCCCTTTTAGGCAGGGAGAAGATGCCAGATCCTCTGTAGTTTTGGCTTATTTGAAAATGCTCCACTGTATATTCTCAGCCCAGCCTCTTGTGAGCTGCAGAGCCACACCATCACCAGACAGCCCCTTGGAAGTGGGCCAGCCCAACCTCCTCCTCACCCAGATGGAAACCCCAAGGCCTACCTCACAGGATTGCTGATTAACCCAAAGTCACTTGGCTCTGGTTTGTGGCAGAGCTGGACATCTCTAGGATCTCAACACAAAGGGTATCCATTATGGACAGAATCCTCCCTACCTTTTTTCCCTCCTTTCCCCCGAATACAAGTAAGAACATGGCCCCTTTCTAGCCAGGGTACAAGAGTATATTACCATACAGATGCCTTCCTTTGGTTTTAGGGACTAACAGATGGGCCTGTGCTGACAGTTACCCATCCTACCTCCTGCCTGCCCCAGCTCCCACCTCCCCTATTTTAATATGACTCTATCTCCCTATTTTAGCTCATTGATCCCACTTGTCTAGGGATCCATTCCATGACTTCTCTGAATAAACCAAACCCTTTCCATATGAGTTTTCCTTTTATGATGATCTCTCTAACAGCAATTATCATGGTTGCAATTTTACATTGATTTCTGTGTTTCTTTGAGTGGTTTCTCTCTCCTACTGGACTCTGAGTTCCATGAGATTAGTGGCCTTGTCATTTATATTCACTGCTGTGCCCACAGAACCTAGCCTGGGTCTTGTGGGCAGGTATGTTAGCTTCCTACGGCCACTTAAACAAAGTCCCGCAAACTGTATGCCTTAGAACGACAGAAATTTCAGAGTTTCAGAGGCCAAAAGTATGAAATCAAGGTGTCGGCAGGGCCATGCTCCCTTTGAAGGCTCTAGGGGAGGATATTCCCTTGCCTTCTCCAACTTGGGGGGTTTGCCGGAACTCTGTGATGTTCCTTGGCTTGTAGACACATCGCTGCAATCTTTGTCTTGGTTGCCACATGGCATTCTTCTTGTGTCTTTTTACATTGTTTTTTTTCTCTGTGCCTGTCTCTGTGTGTCCCAATTTCCCTCTTCTTATAAGGACACCAGTCTTTGGATAGAGCTCGACGTAGTAGTTTTATGACCACTGCATTAGGTTCCTAGGGCTGCAGTAAGAACTGTAATAAACTGGGTGGCTTACAACAACAGAAATTTATTTTTCCACAGTCTGGGAGGCTATCGGTCTGAAATCAAAGTGTTGACAGACCTCTGTTTGCTCCAAAGGATCTGGGAAGAAGCTTTCCTTGCCTATTCTGGATTCTCACGGTTGTTAGGAATCTTTGGCATCACTTGTCTTGTAAGATGCGTTGTTCCTGTCTCTGCCCCCGTATTCACATAGCCTTCTCCTTGTGAGTCTCTGTGTCCTCTGACATCTTAGAAGCAGGTTGGTCACTAGATCCCACCCTAATCTAGTATGATTATGATTCATCATAATCATTTTCCCTTTTTTATATCTCTAAAGACACTCTTGCCAGATAAGGTCGCATTCTGAGGGTTTTGGGGGACACGAATTTTAGGAGGACACTATTCAACCCAGTAGAGCAAGCAGTGCACATTTGTTGAATAAATGAATGAATAAATGATAGTGCTACGGGCTCTGTCCAGTCTTGGCTAAGGAGAGCTGAGTAGTCACAGGTGAGCAGAATCTAGTGCACCATATACGGTGGTGGAGTTTCAGAAGGGTCAGGGTCTGCGTTGACAGAAATGAAAAATCCTCACCAGGGTGCCTCACCCTCTCTTAAAAGACTCCTCAAGATTGCTTTGCTGTCCTTCTCTCCTGTGCAGAGTGTTTTTAATATGTCTATTTAAATGCAAATTTTGACTTTCTGTCTGTAATCATATAAAACGTTTGGCACTAAAATTTTAATCAGGAATGTAATTTTATATAGAGGCGGTAATGGAGTGCAGGCCACACATAATAGAATGAAGCATCCCAGGCGTGGATTCTCAGCACACGGAAGCTTTGGCCTCTTTGCTTCCAGCTAAGCTGGAAAACCGCTGCCTAGCTCAGCGGGGCACTGTCTAAAGACATTTTCTGTCCCCCACGGGTAGCCCGTGTATCGTCCCTAATCCCGGCGTTTAATTATTTTTAGACTGAAGAAGGCCATCACGGGCTCCTTTTCTGTGTCCTCTGACTCCTCTCATTCCCGGTAGACCATCCGTGTTGAGAGAGGGCTCCACCCTGCTCCAGTCTAAGATGATGGCTCACTGATGAAGGTTGGGTTGGAGGCTCTCCCACCACAGCCTCTGTTGCTTGGGACAGTGGCTGCCAACAGCAGGTGTTTGTCACTGCGTAGCTCCCAGTGTCTTTGAGCTCCATCAGCCCCTAGCTCAATCACAGCTGCCACCACTTTCCTTTCTGTCCTCCTCCAATCACCTCTAAAGGAGCCTGGGGTCCACTGAGGAGAGGGCTACCCAGACCCAGCAAGCTGGTGCCACGTTCCTTCTTGGCAATTCCCTAGGCATCTTACGTTTCCGCCAGTTGGCGTGTTTAAAGTGGCTCCAGTCAAGGTTGCTGAGAAATGCTGGGACTGCAGTTTATCACTTTGGTCTTGGTGCCCCAACTTGCAGTGGTGTCACTGCAAGTGTATCACATGTTACACAGCCACCTCCCAGTTGGGCCATCTGTTGATGTGGGAGTGTGTACATACTCTCCCATTTCTAAGCAAGGTGTTCACTGCCTCAGAGCCTTTGCACTGGCTCTTTCCTAGTCCCAGAATACTTTTCCACTACTCTGCTGGCTTCTCATCCTTCAGAGCTCAACACAAATGTCACCTGCTTGGAGAAACTGCCATTGCTCTCCCTGATTAAAGTGTATGTTCCCCTCCCCCTCCCCCCGTCGTGTGTAATCTGAACAATTTCTTTATTTCCCTCATCGCCATTACAATTTCTTTATTTTCCTCATTGCCATTCCCTCATCGTCATTATCCCAATCTGTAACGATCATATTTAGAAACTCTCTTGAATGGTTCTTTAAGAAGATTACTCTTCCTAGTGTGTGCTAAAGGATTCACGGATAGGGAGGGGGTATGCAGGTATGGAGATAAGGGGATGCAGTTGGAATCTATAGCATTAATATTACTGGGAGAAGAATGACCCTGGAAAGGGAAAGGAACAACAGAGAAGGAAAAAATTAGATATATATGGAAGCCTTTAATACATAGGTAGAAAGAGCTGGTGATTGTAGGTTAGGAATTAGGAAGAAGAAAGATCATGCCTAGGTTTCTAAGCTGGATATTTGAGTACCTGGGAGTCACTTTTGCTGACAATCAAGAATAGGTTTGAGGAGAAGGATATCTGAGTGCATTATAGAAATTTTGAGGTTTTGGCTCCTGTAGGAGACACAGCTGAGGTTTGGCTCTAGGTATTTATCTGATTGAGAAGTCATCAGAGGAGCAGTGGTACTAACCCCATGGGAATGGAAGATAGTTCCCTGGGGGAAAAGCAGAACGAGAAGATAAGGTGGCTAAGAATTATGGTGGCCACACATCTTAGTGAACCAGGATATTCCTGCCTTTTGCTTGTTGCTCTGAGATAATTTCTAATAGTGCCCTCTTTCAATTTTAGTGTCTCCTAGTTTGGGAAGTAAATTATGTGATCGCACTACCCAGGGCAGAAGGCTGGAGGCATTCAGAGTTTATAGGACAGCAGAGGGAGAACCCACTGAAAACCCAAGAGTGAGCAGAGGGGTAGGGGGAAGACCAGGAGAATGTTATGGAATAGATGCCAAGGGAAGACAGTCTATGGGAAGATTCATTCATGTCAAATGTTTCATGAATATGAGGTAAAGTCCTCTATGGGTTTAGACATAATCACTGGATTTAGCTGCAGGGAAGGTATGGCTGATGCTGTAATGATAAGGACAGGCAGATGCGGGCCGGTGGTGGTTTGAGGAGCAAATGGAAGGTGAAGGCATAGAGACTGTTTCAGTAAGCTTTGTTACGAAAGCAAGGAGAGATTTAGAAGAGTGGGCAGACATAGGCATGGGATCAAGAGAAGGTTATCAGATGGAGGTATTCGAGCATGTCTCAAAGATGTGGAACGCTTCAGGAGAGAGTGTCTATCTGAAGGAGCAAGGGTCCTCAAGGGAGAAGGTAGAGATGGGAGGGGGGACACCTGCCCCTCGTAACTGAAGAAAAAAGAAACAAGTTTGGGTATGAGGTTGTCCATAGTCTGTATAGCTGGGATTTGGAGAGGTTTTCTCTCTGTTGGCATTTATCTTCTCTTGTGAAGCAGGAGGTATCTGAGAGGTGGGAGAGATCAAAGATGTGATGAACGTAGAGAGGAGTGTATGCTTTTAAACAGCCATAGGGAGAATGGGAAAAGAAGTTCACTCAGTGAGGAGACTTTTATTGGGTGTCTTCTATGCTACAAGCCCTGGGAATTGAAGGGTGAGCAAAATGGTCAAATTGGACTTTCCTTGTCCTTGGGGAGAGGAGGTAGCCACAGTGCTGTTGGCACAGGGCACAGCGGAGTCTTGTGACCCCACCCTTAGAATGACGTGGATCTGTACTGCGAGACTTTCCCTAGTCTCATAAAGAACAGCTCAGGATCTTAGTCTAGACCCTGAGAAGATGCACAGCTGGCTGCTCCAAAGGTGGAAGTACACAGGGTCACGTGAGTTAAAGTTCTAGGAGAAAATCAATGGTGGTTAGAGGCACGGACCATTCAACTGAATCTGGGTGTGAAATGGAGTACTCGCTTAGGCTGTCTCTTTCTTTCTTCTTTTCCCCTCTGACAAGCATTAGGACAAGCGTCCTTGAACAAATCTCTTTGAGGGCGCGTGTAGCATTTCCCTAGAATAGATATGAAGAAGAGGGATGCTGGGCTGGAGGAGAACACATAATAAATTTCAGCAAGCCTTGCCAAATTGCTTGTTACAAGTGATTCCCCAGTTTGGACGCCCACCCGCAGCATCTCAAAGAGCCTCTTCTCACACACCCTTGCCAACACTGCATGTTATTGATCTTTCTAACTTTTATCAGTTTGACGAGGAAACAAAAGCCTCTCGCGTTTTTATGTGCATTTCAGCAATTACTTGTCATTGCACGCATCTTTCTGTAAGCTTACTGGTAGGCGGATGCTGTGCAGAGGTGAGTGAGGAGATGTTTTAGAGGACACATCAGAGAGGCAACACCTTCAGGGTTGGGGTGGAGGCATCAGGGAAGGTATTGGAAGAAATCAGACGGGAGACGACAGGGCTAATCTGAGATAGATAGGGAATAGATTTTCAAGACGTTTCAGGACTGAGGTATGATGCGGTTGGTGACCTTTTGGGAGAGCAGGAGAGAGAGGTCAGAACTGACTCTGGTTTGTAGCAGGGTGATAGTTTGAGTGACTGCTTGAAACTTTTTGGCCAGGAGGGACATGCAGACAGAGAATCAGATGTGGGAAGTAAGTATTGAGCTCTGTTCCACCATCTGGGCTGCACCCTATTGGATGTCAAACACTTTCTTCGGTTGTCCAGTTGGAAATTGTAACCATCTGATGGCACAGAGCACTTGGCCTCTGTCATGCCGTTGGGGCTTTGGAGTCCATCCTATTTGCTGGGCTGGGAGTTAGGCCCTTGGACCTCATCTGCCCAGCTGCCCTATCTGCCACAGTTTGGAATGGGCCAGCATTGTGTGCCCACATATTCTGGCAGGTGGGCCCTGTCACAGGGCTAAGCATTTCACCTGGTCAGCTCCTGGCCTGGCGGCTTACAAGACCCAGGTCCATTAGCTGTCTCTCCTGCTGCACTGCAAATTCACCAGGGCAAACCATGTCTGCCTGTCTGCTGCTGTTTCCTATGGCAGCATTCTGCAGACTTTTCCTGTAAAAGGCCAGATAGTAAATATTTCAGGCTTGTGGGACATAGGGTCTCTGGTGCTACTCATTTCTACCTTAGCAGCCTAAAAGCAGCCATAGGTGATATGCAAATGAATGAGCATGGCTGTGTTCCAATAAAACTTTATTTATGACTGCTGAAGTTTGAACTTCATATAATTTTCATATCATAAAATATTATCCTTCCTTTTTATTTTTTCCCCAGCCGTTTAAAATTGCAAAAGCGTTCTTAGCCTGTGGGTCGTACCAAAACAAGCAGCATGCTGCTGGCCTGAGGGCCCCTCTCCTAAAGCATATCACGGTGTCTACAGCATAGAAGACAGCTGTGTAGTGTTGTGGAAGAAAGACAGGAGGGTGTAGAGGCTGTCTGTGCCCTTTTCTTCTTCTTGTAGAGTGGGAAAGGAGCCACACTTAAGGATAGCAAAATAAACAGAGGATTTGGTGTCACTAGATCTTGGTCTTGAGCAAATTGCTTCAACTCTTGAGGGCTCCGCTGTCTGATCTGAGTAATGGGGAGAAGCCCAGACTTATGAAAGGAAATGAAAACAGCGCACATTCCCAAGAACACTGATACGTGTAAGTTATTACCCCAAGCAGGAGAAAGGGCACATCAGACCCGGGAACGTCCAAACTCTGAGGGGCTAGTACTTGAGCTGCGGCCAGCTTGGGCTCAGCTGCAGAGGCAGCGGATTCCCAAGAGTGAGCAGAAGCATTTGACATCTGGTGCCCACAAAGTGCGTCGTGGCTGCCCTGCGACTTGCTGACACGTGCTGGCTGATCCTCATGTGTTCTCCAAAAGAAGCGTACAGTGTGGGTTTCATTGCCCATAATTTTGGCTCATCTTCCAGGAAGCTCTGGCTTTATTGTTTTTAAAGTAAGAATTTTAAGACAGCCTGGATGAAGGAGATGTCAAACCTGAGTGAGATTGTGGTCATGATTAAACTAAAGCTGAATCTCTTAAACTTGGTGTCATTTGTCTCTCCTCCCCCCTTGCCAGACACCCTGTGCAGGATGCCATGTGGTCTGGGGGACACAGATGCACGACGTGTGTCTTTTCTTTCTGTCCTGAGGCCATCTGTGCAGTCGTGTCGTTTTCTTCTCCCTCGTGCTTCCGTTAGTTATTTGGTAGGAACAAGATCAATGCACTGAGTACACCACACTCCTTCTAGAAAAAAAGCACAGCAGGCAGAGAAGTAAAGTGGTTACAACCAAAGATTTTAAACTAATTATCAAACAGAGTACAAGAAATGCCTATGAGGGTGAGGGGGTCCATCTGTTTGTTTATTTGTTTGTTATTGTTTCTGAGCAGAACGGACCCTCTACAGAGTGGGGATTTTCAGAGAAGAGACGATTTCTCATTCTCTGCAGTACCTTGACTGCTGCGATCATTCTCTGCCCCAAAATGTTTCCATTTTACCAACCATTCATCTCTCTTGATTGGTTTTGCTTTTCTTCTTCTAAGATGTTGCTAAATTTGCTTGTAAAGTTTTGTTTATTCATCGGCGCTCAGTTGAAAGGTGCTGGATCATTAATCTAACTATTCAAGGTTAACCATGCTTTATGCTGAAATTGCCTTTTATGGAACAGATTTCAAGGTTTTGCAAGAGTTGAGTGCTACCTCATTTTTGACATTTCAGCAGTGAATCCTGTTTGAAATGTGATTTGAATCCAATCATCATCTTATTTGTGTAGGGAGATAGAAATAATATACAAATATTGCAGTTAAATTGCATTCCTTCTGCTCCCCTCCCCCTCCTGATTCAGCTAGGCCCTGCCAGGGCGGCAGGAAACAATGTCATTCCTTCTTTAATTCTGTCATCCATTTTTCTTCTCATATATATTTCCCTCTGAAGGCTTGAACAGGTTTCCACTGTATCTTATATGAGTTGTATGGGGCTTCTCTAGAGGGTACGCTGAGGAAGAAATGGAGCTCACACAGTTACTCCTTCGCCTAATTGTAGAATCTCAGAGTCAGAAGGACTTTAGAGGTCATTTAACTCATCTAGTTATGCAATCACCCAGTTCTTCCTTTGAAGGAACAAATGAAGAATTTAATCTTCCGGGCCTCTTTGTAAACGTGTGAACAAGTTTATAAGTGCCTGTATCTCATAGTCTTTGGATGTAGTGTTTTAATTAAAGACTGAGGCAGCCCGCTTAGCTGTTTTCTATCATCTGATACAGCCTACAGTTCCTACGTAACACCATGCAGATTTTGCTCAGCCCATGTCCTGGGATGCTTGCTCTCCAACCGAAGAGTACCCCTCCCTTAGAACCAACCTGCGGGCAGTCTCTTAAACTCACGCCAGAGACAGCACCATTTCTGTGCCATATCCGAGTTTATCTTACCCTCTTTCTTGTGGGCTATCCACCCATCTCCTTAGAAAAGCCTATGCTTCCAAAGGTGTTCAAACTCACATTTACTCTAAAGTGTTAATGACTAAATGTTCAACCTTGGTGCGAGTATTCATGCGGGAAGATGTTAATTCTGTGGACAAGATCAAGTCAGTAAAGCTTGTTGAGCCCTGGTTGCTGTGTTTATATAATGGGCATTCGAACAGGCAGTATTATGAGTAGTGATTAAGCACGTGGGTCTGGGTTTAAATCCTGTTTCTGCTACTTACCAGCTGAGCTCATTACATTGCCTCAGTTTCCCCGTCGTTAAGATGGGGTTAGCAATAAACCTACCTCATAACACCACTGTGAGAATTCATCAAGTTAATGCGTGTGAAGTGCTTATAGCACAGTAACTGAAGCACTGGGAGTGTTCACACAGTTATTAGAACAGGACAAACAAATGATTCCCTTCCCATAAAATATCAAATTCTCATACCAGGTGTCTGAAATGCTAGTTTTGAGAAGAGTGTGTCCATGAGATCTCTGTACAGGGCAGTCTCTGTCCACTCCCCATGGGAATTGCATTTTGGAACATTTCTAAACTTTATCTGGCTGGTGTGTTCTCATGATCATAGGTCAAAGATCAAAGTTACGCACCTTAATTTGAGCAGCACATTTTGGCCAGGCAAACCAATCCCCGTGGGGTAATTCCTGCACTCTCATGTGGACCTTTCCTTAACCTCGGAGATTATTTCTACTGTCAGTTCTTACCAACTTCTTGTAGATTAGCACCCCAGTCTGTCTCCCTTCGTTCAAGTAAAGATAACTGAACGTCTGCTTAGTCCCTAAGGTGGAGATACACCAAACACTATTCCTGCACTTACGGAGTTTTTGTTCTAGTGGGAAGCATAGAAAAGCAACAACAACAAATGGGCAAATAACTAAAGTCATCACAAGATGTGAAAAGTATGGGAAAGAAACTAAGGCTTCACAAAGGACAGGAAGCTCTTTTAGAATCTCTAGCCCATGTGATAGTGTCTGACACATAGTAGGTACTCAGGAAATACTTGTTAAATAAATATTTAAGAAGTGGAATAGTTTAGTCAGGGAAGACCACAGAGAATTTCTGAGAAGCTATTTGAACAGAAAACTAAAGAGCCATTCATGAGAAGACAGAGGGGCCAGATATGGGGGGAGGAAGGGCCTGTTGACGGGAAGGAAGACAGAGAGCTGGAAAGGGCTTGGATTGTTTGAGGAAGTGCAGAATAAAGAATGTGTGTGCTTGAAGGGCACAGAGAGAGGGGCTAAGGTAGTGAAAGATTGCCCAAAGGTGAGGTTCACGAAGTACACAAGAACCCTATAATGGGGCACATAGGTAGGTTTTGGAGAAGAGCTCAGACGTTATTTGAACTGCAAAGGGAAATGATTAAAGGCTTGATAAAGTTGTTGGTGACCACCTAAAGCCCAAGCTTCCTAGGGGTAGTGACCCCAAAGGATAGACACTTGGTCTTGAGAGTAAGTTCTTGTATGTTCACCCCCTGGATTTCAGTTACAGCCCTTATGTGTCACTCACCCTCCATAAGGATCCATATCTTTTATTTTCCACAGGGTCAAAGAGGTTAAGAGGCATGTATTCCCTATGCTAGTGTGGAAACCACTCATGGTACCCATGTGCCTGTTTTTGTCATCATGGGCATTTTGCAACTTCTGTTTACACACCTTGGATCGGTAGATGCAAGTTGTGCTTATAGGGAAAGACCCATCCTAGATGTAACAGGACTCAGTTAGGAAAAACCTCTTAAAGAGAAAGGTCTCAAACATAAAGCCATTAACGTCAACTTAAACTCAAGAAATTTGGAATGATAAATCTGCTTACAGGCTCAAAAACACAGTCAGCAGCTCAAGGTTATGTGAAACAAAGAAAATACCAGACATCACACAGCTGGTTTAGGCTGCCTGCTCATTGTATTATTAACCTTGCTGCACTTGGGATTCTTTTCTCCCCCTCAAGTATGTATGCAGAGTGTGTAGTGGGCAGCTGTCTGTTCTGCCGCCAGAATGATTCCCCCCACCCCCACTTCTGTAAGTGTTCCAGTTCTCCTGCAGAGATCTCCTCCACCACTGTCAGTCCCTATGAATTCTGGTAGACCTCCCGCATCTCAGCCTCAAGGGGGGAAGTGTGTGATTTACACCTGGCCAGTCCAAGCAGCGTATATGCTAGTCGTCATGATGTTGGAAGCTGAGTGTGTGTGCCCATCAGAACCAGTGACACAAAGTCTCTGGGATTTTTTTAATTTACTTGAATTTGGCAGGATGTAGATCTGAAGCTACTTGCAGCCACGTTGGCACCATGTGGAACCTAAATGTGAAACTCACATTCAGAGTGAGCATGGGGGGAGAACAGAAGCACAAGATAGAGAAAAGCCAGGACCTAATGACATCACTTAAAAAATGATCCAGCTAAGCTTGAACTCCTCTATGTCTTGAGCTTTTCAGCTACCTGAACTAGTAAACTTGCCCTTTGTATTTTTCTCTTTAGCCAGCTTGGCTTTGCATTTTTTTTTTTTTTTTTTTTTTTTTTTTGCCAGTTGCAACCAGAGGAGTTATAACTGTTGTGGAGTGCTCGTTAGTACTTTGAGATCATGAAGGGAAACTCTCAGGATGCACACACTGCAGTGACTTAGATGAAGGACTGCCTTCATTCTTTTCTGTTCCTGTGCACACTGGGAGGAGGAAGGAGGCAGTGATGAAAGAACACAGACAAAAGCACGTGTGACTCTGTGGAGATGGTGTGTGTGTTGTCACGTTGGGCTGTGCACCACTGGGTTGTCACCATATGGCCTTTGCTCGGTGTGTAAAAGACGTTTCAGTTGTTGAACCACATCTTATTTTTATTTTCCTTGATGGTGCTCAAGCAAATGAGATCATTAAGTACATCATCATGAAAGGGAAGTACCTGGCTTTTGAAATATTAGATTTCTTCACTTCCATCCCTACTGTGGCTCGGTTCCTGTACCTTTAAAATGAAGGCCCACTTAGTCCAATTATGTTTCTAAGAACCTGTGATGTTTTGATCTTGGATTCCTCTCTCTAGGCTATGGTGAAAGGGTGGTATATTAACAAGCATCTAAAATTGAATGACAAAAGTAAACAGGAGATAGGTTTTTCTCTGTGCTAATCAATGACGGCCACCCTGCTCAAAAATTCAGCTCAGGTTACAGCTGCCAAACAAATGAACGTGGGCCAGAAAGCTCCGGGACTCTACGGCATGAAGCTGTACCCAGGAGAAATCAGGCTGTGGATTGGAAGGCTTGTAATAAAAATTGATGCTGCCTTCCCAAGCTCTGGGATCCTGGGATTGTACCTCTGCAGGCGTCTTACATGTACCGCCATCTGAGTCACCATCTCGCATTTCTGGAAGAAATGCAGCATTGCTGGTGAGACTTGCCACTGGATGAGTTTCAACTGATTAGGAAGGCCAGGCAAAGTGTGCTGGGGCTAAGTTGGCTTTAGGTCAGAAGCTCCATCTTCTCATGGCTGTGACATGAGGGCTGCATGGGAGAAGCCCCAGCTGAGAGCATTGTCTACTCTCTTGTTTTCTAAGTGGACACTAATCCATTAATTAGAAGGTTTCCAGTAATCATTGGCACTTTATGCATGGGTACGTTAGTATTTCTGTTTATGCACGTGCATTAGATGTGTTCTCACATCCATAAACCCAAGTCTTTCCATTTGGCTCTAAGAGGTGCCATTCTAATTTTCTGGCTCAGAGGTGGAGAGTCAAAATCTGCCCTTGCTGCCTTTCTGATCTTGAGTGAAGATAATAATACTGACCTGAGGGACAGTGCGGGGGCCTAGTGTTTTGTTTTGAGAAAATCATTTATTAATACATCTCTTAATTTTAAAAGATGTAGTGAATGGCTCAAATCTGCCAGATGCTGTTAGTTTCTGGGAATAAAATAGAGAACAAACCAGCGATCTCTGCCCTCATGGGACTTATAATATATTGGGTGATCAAAACAAGCAGATAGGCATGTAAGAAGCAGGTGGTTATGATTTAAATTATGATTTAAATGAAATTAAAATAGACTATGGATTAAGATTAGTTGCTGTGACAATAAGCGGCTAGGTGGGGCCCTTAAGCCTTGATGGGAAAAGGTGGCATTTATAAAGATGTAACCTTTAGGCTGAAATGCCACAGTAAAGGGAGAACACATATAATTATTTGGGGGAAGCATTTCAACCCTAAGGAACAGTTAATGCAGAAGCCCTAGGGTGGGAACAAACTTGGAATGGTACAGGAAGCAAGAACTTGGTTGGCTTTTAGGGGATGATAGGTGGCTCAGTGTGAGATAAAGTTGGAGAGGTGCGTGGGGATAGATCCCACAGAGCAGTCGTCTCAAGCTTGGCTCTACTGACATTTGAGTCTGGATCATTCTCTGTGGTGGGGGCTGTCGTATGCCCTGCAGAGTGTTTATCTACATCCCTGGCCTCTACCCCCTAGATGCCAGTACTCCACTCCTCCAGTTGTGACAACTAAAAACGTTCTCAGACGTGGCCAAATGCCCCCTCCGTTGAGAATTACCGGAGTTGGATATGCAAACCTGCAAGAGGTTTCCCTTTTATTTTGCATTCCGTGGAAAGATAGGCATGTTTTCAGCAGGGGCGTATCATGATTTGATTTATATTTTTTAAAGATCACTGTGTCTTCTATGAATGAATGGGTTGTAGGAGGGAAAAAACAGACGAGAAGAAATCATCACCCCAAAGGGAGGTTATAATGCCACGATGGAAGGTGATAGCCGTAGCTGCAAAGGCCTGTGGGCAGGTTTGTTTTGGGTTAAGTTGGCAGAACTTATTTATGGACTGGATAGGTGGGCAGGAAGGAAAGGAGAACACGAAGGAGAATATACCCATCCCATCCTTGAAGCACGCACACTGAAGTAAGGGAAAACAAATATATGTATTGCACTCATTACAGAGCATTCTCATACACGCATGTACAGATGGGTGGCTGTGCAGAGAAAGGAATGAATAATTCTTTCAGGGGAAGTCATGGGAGGTTGCTCACAGGCTGTAAAACTTGAAGAATAGGTAGGATTTTTCAAAGTGGAAAAGGAGCTCAAGCTCCTGGTTTATAAAAAGAGGAAGCTGTAGGAGGTAGTTTTCTTCAATATTTCATACTATTGCCAAGAAAAATTATGCCCGGAGTGACCCTGTCCTGTGTCTTGAGTAGGAAGCTAGAATGAGAGTCATTTAAGTTGTTGCCTTTGTAAAGACTATTTTCTAAATTTGTAGGCAAAAACAGCCTTTTACTGGTTAGTTGTAAGTATTTAAGGTGTTCTGCAAGTGTTCTAAGACACTAAGTTTTATTTTGTTTTTATTGAATTTCAAAAGGGACCTGTGTTGTAAGAAGTGTAGTTACCCAGTATTTCTAGATAATTGCTTTTGTTCTGTACCCTAGAGTACCTTCAGTGCATCAGATCCTAGAGTTTAATAATAGTAATGTGGCCTTACTAAGACACTTAGAGGTAACAAATTTCAGATTATTCATTTCAACCTCTGGAGCAGTAACTACTGTTTCCACTGGTGTAAACGCAAATATATAAAGTTAAAGCTAAGTGTCGTCATAATTCTGTGCTGTCTGAGAGATCAAAATATATGGTCCTGATGGGGTATGATAATATCCCCTTTGCTCCTCTCCCAGTGCCATAGAGCTTTCCCCAGGGACTCATAGACACCCACCTAACGGGATGCAGACAGTGACTCTGAGTAGATGGGGCCCCATAAATACTTGGGAGCACTCCAGATTGGGACCTTGAGAGCTGGATGGTATGTTAAATTCCCTCCTTCCTTTGCAGAGATTAAAACACATCTCTCAAATTGACAAGAAAATTGGATAATAAATTAATTGCTTATAGTTTAGTAAACATATGCACAATTGAAGTTACACGTCACGGGTATATTTTTATCCGATGAAATGCTGGATGAGGGATGAACCATTTGACCTACCCTCTTCTGCCGTGGGAGAATGGGCCCAAGTCTTTCATAATTGCTTGTTGGAAGATGCTCACTAAATCAGGCATGCAACTCCTGTCTTTTGTCTTTAAGGGATATTGGGCCGTAGACCCAGACACAACCAGGCAGAGACAAGAGGAAATTGAGCACTCTGCCTCCCCTATACTTCCTTTGAAATTTATATTTGGGAGTTTTAATGATGGATAGTGTTTGCAGCCGATCACAGTTTGCTTTTTGACTGAGGGAGTTGGTTATGAATTTTACCTTATCATGTATAGATGCAGAAGGTGGCACATTATTTTTCTAAATCAAATTAAATGGTTCTGAGTATATAATCACCAGAGTTTAGAGAAATTCAATCACAGTTGACTATGGGGTATTGGGATGGACACTGCTGCCCTCCTGTATATTACAGGGACGTTCGTCAGTAAGACTTATGACGGCTTGGAACATAAGGAAGGGCTGCTAGTCCGTGGGGCATTATGGGCGTTACTGTGATGCTTATTATGCAGTCCTGTCCGGTCCTTTGAAAGGGACAGCTTTGCTAATTCTGTGCCACACCTGGAGCAGGAGATCATTGTTAATGCTTGGACACTCACTGCGCTGTGTCCCGACCCCCAAGGACTCACCACCAGAACCTCTCTGCCCTCCTCTCAGTCTTAAAGAATCTTTCCTTTCTCTGAATTCACCTCTTCTGTCTGTTTCCTTCCATCTCCTCCTACTTTCCTACCATCCCACATAGTCTCTGCTTGCTGCTTCTTTGGACACACAACACTGTCCTCTTTTCTGCATGTTTTGAGTTTGGGGAAAGGAAATGGCTGTGTTTAACCTAACAGATCGTGTTCTGCTAGTGCTCCAGATGCTTTATGAGTAAGACAGCTTCACTCACAGTTTTACCTGGAACAGTGTTGAGAGTAAAAGGGGGCTCATTTTAATGACTCTTCTAGGGAACTGGCTTAAGTGGAACTGTCAGAGTCAAACCGGGAATGAGGATCACCTTATGTAAGGAAGGAAGAAAAAAAAGTAGAAGTAGGCTATTATATTTCCAATAGGAATCCTGGGAAACTGCTTGATTTTGGAAACTGTTTACAAGCCTGTACTAAAACGTCACTCCCCATTACTAACACAGAGTGTCATGAAATGCAGACATGCATGACTATACATGCCACATGCTTTCAACATGTGTTGAGTGAACTTGTGTTTCGATCCCCAGCCTTGAAAATACGGGATTCTGAGTTCAAATCGGGCTCAGATGTTGACTCCTTGTTTGACCTTGAACAGTCTGCTTAATTTCATAGTGTTTGTTTGCTCATCTGAAAACAAAAGAGGATAATGCTGATCCAAGCATATTGTGGAGATTAATTAGTTACTGAATTGCTGACATCAACAGATGAAAGGCTTTGAGTGGAAATTATTTTGTTTTTAAAGGAATTATTGATGGGGTGAATAGAAGAGAACTTACTGAACTGAATTCTAGGCATTTGGCGGCTGGTGGGGGTGGGGGAGGAAGGAATATTGCTTCTTGCAAAGAACCCTACCTTCACCCCCAAAATAGCAGTGGGAAAATTGCTTTTTTGTGATTTTGAAAGGATGAGAAATTATGCAAAAGGAAAGAGCGAGAATAACAGAAGAATATATGTGGTTATGACACATTTCAAAGTAACTTTCCTGGATAAACAACTAGGTACAAAAAAAAAAAAGAAAAGCAAAGAATGCTCTGCCAGTCTTCTGTGATTAGGTCGTTAGCCAAATTCTTCTAAACCAAAATGGGCTCAGCCAAGATCCCCCAAAGAGGCCTAATGGCCCATATGTCCTTAGTGGGAAGATCAGGTTAGGAATGAAAAACTATCCATTTGAAAATCCCTCAACTGTTCACCATAGCAAGATAACTCACACTTACCAAGTGTGTTACTCTTTAAAACCGGTTTCACTCTTGTTACATGTGGTCTTTTCTCAAATAAATATGATGAAAATGAGAATCAGGGAAGTTAAATAACAATCAAAAGCCATTTGTTTAGTTAAGCGGTATAGGTAATATTCTGACCAAGGGCTTCAACTCAAAAGATTCTGATCAGTCCACTAGAATGGAAAAGTTGGCTAAGGATGTGGAGATATCTGGACAGCATACAGAAATGAATTATTTCATAAGGATCACAGAAGAATCGGAATGAAGATATTTTTGTCACAGAAAATGAAATATCTAACTATGAAACAAATGCACTTTTATAATAGATTTGGTGGGAAATACCAACAAAATAGAATTTTAAAAGTCACTTAAAGTTTCCCATGACAAACGAAAATTCTAAGTTATATTTCTTCGTCTTTTATCCATACATTTTAATAATATAGTTACAGTCATGTTGTTCCAAATTCTTTTAAAGTATAGTTTTAGTGGCTCCATAACTTTCTACCTTGCATTGCTATCTTGGACACTTAGAGATTCATTGTCCTGCATAAATAAAATTGATGAATAAATAACAGTTATTTGATTTAAAAGAAGTAGAAACATATAACCCATAATCATGAGGGAAAAATAGTTGTGATATGACCAAGGTATTGGAATTAACAAACAAGGACTTTAAAACAGCTATTGTAAATCTGGATAGGAATTTAAAAGGATGCACAGTCATAAGAAAAAGTGAAAATCTTAGAATTAAAATATTTGAGATGAAAACTTCACTGTGTAGGTTTGGAAGCAGAATGGAGACAGCAGCAAAAAAAAATCAATGGAATTAATGTAGATTAATATAAAATATTCAATCTGGAGAACAGAGAAAATGATTAAATTATTAACAGAAGACCAGTGACCTGTGGACAGTATCAAGTGGTATAGCCTATGGGTAATTAGAGTCCCAGAAATTAGGAAAGACAAGATGATGTATAAATAGTAGTTGAATTTTTCCCAAATTTGGTGAAATAACTTCAAAGTTAACAACTTCAAGAAGCTCAAGAAACCTCAAGCAGGGTAAATACAAAGAAAACCATGTTTAATGTGATTTTAATTTTCACATGATAGTCATAGTGAAAAAGGCTTTTTACAACTTTAAAAATATTTGAAATGAGTTTTGAAAATAAAAAGTAAAAAGTGAGAGCAAGAGATACATTGCCTTCAGGGAGCATAATAATACTTATATGGTCAGTTTCTCTTCAGAAACAATAAAGGCAGGAAGACAGTCGAAGGACTCTCTAAATGATTAAGAAAGAAATCTGTCAACCTCAAATTCTTTATCTGTTAAAAATATCATTCACACTGGGGCACCTGGGTGGCTCAGTGGGTTAAGCATCCGACTTCCGCTCAGGTCATGATCTCGCGGTCTGTGAGTTTGAGCCCCGCGTCAGGCTCTGTGCTGACAGCTCGGAGCCTGGAGCCTGCTTCACATTCTGCGTCTCCCTCTCTCTCTGCCCCTCCCTTACTCATGCGCTGTCTCTGCTCTGTCTCTCTCTTTCAAAAATGAATAAACATTAAATATATATATATATATATATATATATATATATATATATATATCTCATTCACAGAAGAAGGTGATATAAAGTCATTTTCAGACAAAAACAGACATTACATCACCATTAGACCTTCACTGTAAGAAATATCTAAGAAGGATTTTCAGTATGAAAGGAAATGACCTTAGGTGAAATTTGTGTTTAACAGAAGGAGTAAAGAGAATTGGGGGCGCCTGGGTGGCTCAGTTGGTTAAGCCTACAATTTCAGCTCAGGTCATGATTTTGCAGTTTACAAGTTTGAGCCCCACATTGGGCTCTGTGCTGACAGCTCTCGGAGCCTGGAGCCTGCTTCAGATTCTGTGTCTCTCTCTCTCTCTCTGTCCCTCCCCTGCTTACGTTGTCTCTCTCTGTTTCTCTCTGTCTCTCTCTCTCTCTCTCAGAAATAACTAAACATTAAAAAAAAGCTAGAGAGAAAGAATTGAACATGATAAATATATAGATACCTACAGAGGTTAGTACTCTGATTTTGGAAAATCCGTGTAACTGTTTAAAGAGTGATGTCCCTGTTTTGCAAGTTTAAAACATACATAGACACAAAGGTTAAAAATGTTGTTGAAAATTTCTTACATTTGGCAAGAACTTGTTAGTTTTAATACCAAGACCATGCTATGTTAAGGAGACATTTAATCCCCAGAGCAACTACTAAAATAATACAAAGAGGTATAGTGTTTGGTAGTGGAAGAAATGGGGTAATACAAATATCAACCCAAAAGAAAATTGAAAAGAAGAAGGAGAGGACAAACAATAAAACAACAGCAAAGTAATACACAAATAGAAAATAAAAAGCAAATGATAAAGCTAGGTCCTACTATATCAATAACTACACTAAATGTAAATGGACTGAACACTCAGATTAAAAGAATAATATTGTCAGACTGGATTTAAAAAAGAAATAACTGTATGTTGTGTACAAGAGATCCACTTTAAATACACATTACAAGGGGCACCTGGGTGGCTCATTCATTTAAGTGTCTGATTTTAGCTCAAGTCATGATCATTGCTGTCTGTGAGTTTGGGCCCCGTGTCAGGCTCTGTGCTGACTGCTCAGAGCCTGGAACCTGCTTCCGATTCTGTCTCCCTCTCTGTGTGCCCCTCCCCAGCTCATGCTCGCCCTCTCTCTCTCTCTCTCTCTCTCTCTCTCTCAAAAATAAAAACATTAAAAAATACACATTATAAAATCTTAAATAGTATGACATAAAAGGACAAAAAAACAACATATGCACCAAATGTAGCAAGTACATGGAAAGCCCGAGTGGCTCTATTAATATCAAAAACGTATTTATCAAGATAAAGAGTACTGCTAAAAATAAAAGGGACATTTCATCACAAATACCAAGTCATCAGGAAGCATAAGTGCTTATGCCTAATAACAGAACTTCAAATAAATGGAGCAAAAACTGACAGAACAGACAAAAAGCAGTAAGATGTAGGTGACATGAGCAACACTATCTACTAGCTTGACCTAATGACATTTGTAGAATAGTATACCCAACAACTGCTGAATGCACATACTTTTCAAATGCACAGAAAACATTGCCGCAAGATTGGCTATATTTTGGGCATAAAACAAACCTTAATCCATTTCAGATTTTGAAATATTATCGAGTGTATTTTCTGGCAACAATGTGATTAAATTAGGAATCAGAAATAATAATATATCTACAGTCCCAATGTTTTGGAAATTAAATAGCACACTTCTAAATGATATTTGGATTAAAGAGGATAGCACAAGGGAAATTATATTTTGAGCCAAATGACAATGAATGATAACATAGCAAAAGTTACGGGATGCAGCTAAAAAACAGATGGAAGGTATAGCTATAAATTATAACTATAAATGCTATAAATTTATTGCTTTGAATTTTAGAGTGATTTAAAATTAATAATCACTTAGTTCAAGTTTCTAGTTGAAGAATCTAGAAAAAGAAGAAAATTAAGTAAAAGGAAGGAAATAGTAAAACAAATATAAATAAAAATAAAATACTGGAATCAATGAGACTCCAAAAACAATAGGTATACCTGGCATCTAGATCTTGGTTTCTAAATACCATTCACCACTAAAAAAAAAGAAAGAAAGAAAAAAGAAAAGAAAAGAAAAGAAGAAAAAAAAGGACTCATTGGAGAAAAGACTAATGATTCCTGAATTGGAGCAGCAGAAGTACAAGATGAACAACGAACTTTTTTATGTTAATATTTTTAAATTTTTTTTCTCCAGAAAGAAACAAAATCTTCAAAGAATGATGGGGCATGTCAAAAAGTTAAAGCAATGAAATTCTCTGGACTTTTGGTGGCCAGACACAGAACAATTTGAGTATCAAAATAAAAATAAGACTAACAGATTATAATCCATTAAGTACAGTGCAAATACATGAGTACATACTGATATAAGTAAATGAATAAACAAAGGAAAGTGAGATGGTAAATTTCTTCCGTACAAGAAAAACAATACCACCAATTTGTAGCCATAACTTATATCTGGCAGTCCTGACACAACCCTCACTGACACTGAACTGTTAACATTTTTAAACCCACGCTAATTTGAAGAGTATACAATGATCTTCAATTTGGATTTGGTAAGCCTTTTGATAATTAGTAGAAGGCAACTTTTAGTCATAGGTTTGTTATTTATTTATTTATTTATTTATTTATTTATTTATGTAAAAATTTTGAGTTTATTTATTTTGAGAGAGAGAGAGGCAGGCAGGCGGGGGGAGGGGGTGTGGGGCAGAAAGAGAAGGAGAAAAAGAGAATCCAAGCAGGCTCCACACCGTCAGTGCAGAGCCCTGTGCAAGGCTCAGTCTCACAAACAGATTATGACCTGAACTGAAATCAAGACTTGGTTGCTTATCCGACTGAGCCACCCTGCTAGAATTTATTTTTAACTAAAGTTTGTTTATAATTTGGCCTTTTAGGAGCCTTTATTTTCTTATCACTCATTTCATAATTTCTTGTACAGTAGAAGCCACCCTCGTGATTTCCGGAGTGACTCGATTTTTCTTAGACATAGAGGAGGGACTAATCAGATGATTATTTAAGATTTTTCTTGGGATGTTGGTCTAAATGTCCTAAATGTCTAAAGTTGGTCTAAATTCATTACCCCAATTTTAAATTTATTTATTTTTTAATTTACATAAGTAATTGTAAAAAGGAAAACAAATGGTATCTCACAGGTTTTTTAAAAAATAAGGGATGATCATTTCTTGGTTATCTCTTGTGTTTATGGGATTCATTTTCTATTTATCTGGTAAACTGTTCAATAACTCTATGATGGAGATATCATTATGCTATTGTAGTGATGAGAAGTAAAAACACTTAGAGACGTTAAAATCACACAGCTAATAAAGGCTGAGCCAGACTTGTTAACTCTGTAGAACTGTGCACTTGACCGGTGGGGCAAGGGAGGAAGGTAGGGAGGGTGAAGTGGCATGTGAGAAGACAACAGAAAAAAGCATTTGCTTCTGAGTCCTTTCCTGAAGACAACTCATTCCTCATTTGTTCACTCATTCCACAAATGTTCTTTGAGTTCAATGCAGTGTGCCAAAGTTAAGCTGGAAATTTAGGAAGGACTCTGACATTCCTCCCTGACCATTGGTCACTGGAGAAGAGTAAATTTAGGAAGCTTCTCATGAGGGAAGGCCATGGTTGGTGAGTGAAATCTCATCGTTTGGTATCACATGGTAAGGGAAAATGAAGTGAACATGCATCTTTAGGTTAGTTCTATCCCAAACAACCCTTTTATTTTCTCTCTCTCTTTTTTTTTAAATGTGTTTTCATTGGAATTCAGTCCATATCTACTGAAGGATGGGTGAAGTAATAAATATAGTCTTTTTCTCCAAAGAGTACCCAGACGGGAGCTAAGTACTACTTGCTGCTTAGTAGTTTTCAGTCTGTCCTTGACCTGTACATTTATACTGAGTTTCTGTCCTCTGCTTCCTCACCCCTACTATCTCTCCCCCTACTATCTCTCCAGTACCTACACACACACACACACACACACACAGACTTTCTTTCTCTCTCTTAATTATGGATAGATTCTATGCATTTGGAAAACATGGTTTGAATAAAATGTTATGTTGAAATCATATGCAGATATACATGTGTTTTTAACATCAAATATTATTGCTTCCTTCTTGGGGGTCTGCTTTCCACTCAGACTGTAACTATTTCTTCTTGCATATCAATTCTAAAACCCCAAGTACATGTGGGAAGAATGTAAGTGTAGCCAGGTATAATTGTGATTGAAGCAGTGACCTGAAGTACAAAAGCGGCTAATCAAAGCTTCAGCAGACATGGCATGTGAGGATTAATACATGGCATTTTAAAATGTCCAACCCTTACCTTCTTCTCAATTGTGGTTATTTATTTGCTTGGTTGTTGGCTTATGTATTTAATTTACGGATTAGAGGCTCAGGTGATACAAGAGAAAGGCATGTAAAGAACCCCAGTTCTGGGGTCCTGGAAAAGATGGAGGGCACTCTGGCCTTCACTCTAGTTGCTGGACTAGACACCTCAGCATCACCTGGGAGGTTGTTAGAAATACAGAATCATAGTCTTTAATTCAGTGAATTAGAGCCTTCATTTGAACAAGATAGCTAGGTAATTTGCAAGCACAGTAAAGTCTGAGAAGCACTGCATCAGTTTACTCTTGTTATTAAAACCAAACCTCTCCCTCGGGTATTAACAAACACAAGCAATAAGGAGTGTTTTTCTTTTACTAGCTTAACTCCAATCTTATCAGACATTTCTGATGAGTTGAATGGATTTCTAATTATTGGCTCTCAATGCATACTGGGTCGGCACAGGGCTCTGTGTTTGTTAGGAACTGAATTGTGTCCCCAACCCCCAAAATTATCTTTTGAAGTCTTAATTCCCAATGTGACTGTATTTGGAGTTAGAGCTTTTAGAAGGCAGTTAGGATTAAATGAAGTCATAAGGGTGGGATCCTAATCCACTAGGATTGGTGACTTTATAAGAAGAGGAAGATGTTTTTCTTTCTCTCCTCCATGTGTATGTGTATCCTCACACAGCAAGAAGGCAGTGATTTGCAAGCCTCTCACCAGAATGTGGCCCTGCTGGCATCCTCATGTCAGACTTCCAGCCTTCAGGACTATGAGAAGATAAGGTTTCTGTTCTTCCAGACACCTAGTTTGTGTATTTTATATGGCAGCCTGGACTAAGTTCGGGTACAAATACTCAGTCTTCTAAAGCAGCTCAGCTCTAAAATAGGGCTGATAAAGGGAGTGAGCACGATCAAGAGAGTATTTATTCCTTACTCTGTAACACTTAATGCTAGAGTGGGTTATTGGTCCTTGATCCTTGTCCTTCCCTTTTTCATGGTGACCAATGGTCCCAGTTTGCTTGGGATTGACAGAATTTCAGGGATGTGGGGCTTTTGGTGATAAAACTGGGTGGAAACCAGGCAGTGGTTAATCACTTTATCCTTTTGCTCTTGACACATTTGTTCCTGAGCTGTTCTTATCTGCCTTCTGAAAACTTGACATTGTCACAGACAGCAGCACATCCCAGCTGAGTCTGCCAGAGATCCTAAGGGTGACTGTTGGGTCAGAGCTCCTGGAACACCTAAACCTTGAATTATTCCCATTGTGGAAGGAACAGGCTTAGCCCCCTTAGGTTGAAGGGAATTCGCAACTGGCATAGGGGTCCCCAAGCAGCCTTCTTCTCCATCCCCAAGTTTCTTTTCATAACCTCAAGCTAATTCTGTAGAAAGTGTCATATGACCAAGCAAAACTTAACTGCTAAAATTTATGCCCATAACAGAGTGATTAAGAGGCTTTCAGTGAGTTTTATATTCCTCATGTTTTACTATAAAATTCGATTTAAATTTTGTGGTCTACTCAATAACACAGAATGTTTATCTCTCTATAAATGCTGTTGAGACTCTTCTGATGTGTCTGCTACCTGACCACACAAGTGCACATGGCTGGGTTTTCATCATATTTTGAGGATGTTTTGAGGGCTGTGAATTATCTAGAGAATTTGATTTAGAGGGTCAATTAGTCATGATAAGTTAGGTGATGCCACAGTCGCAAATGGACTCCTAAATCTCAGTAGCTTCATGGGACACAGCTTTTATGTATCCAGCACAGATTATCAAGAGCTCTGCTCCCAGTAGTGATGCAGGGATTTAGTCCATGGAGACTCCGCCCTCTTGGAGTTACATGATCTGAAACACACCACTTACTTGTTATTGTGACTGAAAAAGAAAACATGGAGAATCATGCACCAGCTTTTCAGTGCTTTTGCCTGAAAGTGAAACTTGGTAGTCAGAGCTAGTCACATGACCTCACCTGGAGCTCACATCTCTTGTGGCCAGAAAGGGAAAGGAAGATGAGAAATAGAAGAGAATAGTAGCATTATCTAACCCTGGGATCCAAGGGGCGGACCCCTCATGAAAGGCAGACCGTCATGCCCGTGAAGAACAAGTCATTGAGTTGGAATCTGACCACTTTGCACATGAACTACTCTTGCGATTGCTCCACGGAGTTGGGATTTATTTAGTAATGATTAATAAAACTCATATAAAATATCAGGGAGGCCACCTGCTTTTATTACAAAATGTAATGTTTTAACCTACTCTCCACCAACTAAAATTCACAGAGCACAAGGACAGTGTGCCACAAGTGCCCAAGGCTGTTCATACCTCGAATGCCCACATCCTGTGTGCAGGGAAGTGAAAACCCAGAGGAACAAGGGATTTAGCACTTATTTGGAGAAACACAGTCCTTTTGCCTATAGCTGATGTGTCCCACATGTTATGGTGGAGCTTGCAGGGCTTAGCGAAGAACCCGTCTCTCAACTTTTGCAAATGCAGTGGCGCTAAAGACCGGATATTTTGCAATATTCACACCACCCAAACCCATGCTTTTAGTGCAGTAAGATGCTCAGTCCTTGTGGCATTTCCTCATGACATAAGTTTCTCTTCACTAGGCAACACCCATTAATGCTATGCAGTCCCCTGTCTCCTGGGTATCTGTGGCCTTCACGGCACTGGCTCCCAAATTTAATCAAACTATACTAGATTTTACCTCCACAGAAAAGTTTATATGTGTTCAGAATCTGTGTGTATGCAGCGTCCCACTCTGCTAAAAGAACATAAAATGTAGACGAATATGGAAGCCGTTAATGCTGTGGAGTTATTTGCTATTAAACATGGGGAAAAATTAATTCTTTCCTAGAGGAGGAGAATACATAATAACTTTAGGGTTATTTGGTCATCTGGAGGTCAGTTTCTTCTCTTTTCTCCATTTGCTTAACTATTTTTGGAAATTGAGGTGGTTTTTTTTCCTCCTAAAGCACATTATTGATATTTGGCATCTCTGCAGTAATAGAATTTTGAAGAGCTCATCCTGTTCCCACCCTAAGCCAAGTCGTGGTTGGGTCTGAAAATGATGCTGTCGATTGACAATTCCAGGATGCACATAATTCTGAACATGCATTGTTGTAGAGAGTGTTTGAAAGGTTATGAGGAACCTCTGTGTTAAGAGCCGCTCAGAGCTAGAGAACTTGAAAGAACCATTTGATGTTAGAAAAGAAAACAGGAGCCTGGCCTGAAATTAACATTGTGTGTTCATGTGATGGCTGATCCCCGCCATCACCCCCCCCCCCCCACACACACACACACATGCACACACACACTGGCTGTGGGACTGTGGACACAGCAGAACCTCTCCTTCTGATGTCAGATACGGAGATTATAATGCTTGTGCAGCTTGCTGACCTCATAGGATTGCTGAGATCCAAATAAGGTAAACTGTTTTGAGAGAGGTTTGGAAAATGACAAGTGTTCCACAAATATATGGTATGATGATTGGGTATCACTGATAGGGAAAGATCTAGATCAATATATGAGTGTAGTGGTCAGGAGTCACCATTTGCTCAGAAAATGCCTGTGATATCTTTATCTGTATACCATTTTCTGTATCTCTATTCTTATTTCTATGCTTATATCTATGTCATATCTGTATCTACTCCTTATTTATACTTTTAGCTGTATGTCTATAATCTGTGTCTCCCTATCTATCTCTTGCTGTATCTCTGTGCCTATGCCTATCTATGCCTGTATTTATATGTGTATCTTTATTTTTATGTATATCTGTGTCTATATCCAGAGAGAGACAGATATTCCATCCTAAGAAATGGGAATACAACTGTAAATGAGCCATCACAGTTTTGACTTACAGCTCTTGGGAGAGATTTGCATTAAACAAACGTATCTTGAATGAATTACAATTGTGGTAAGTGCTATGAAGGAAGAGATCAAAATAAGAGTCTCATCCTAGCAGGGATCTTCAGGGACCCACAGGAAATGAAACACGAGGTCACTGATCCTCACATGGTGTGTATGGTCCATATAAGCAGACACCAATTTTTGTTGATGAGATCCCTAAAAGAAAAACACCTCATTTTAGAAAACTGGCTGTCTCAGTTTTAACACAAAGTAAGTGGGGACTTTTATAGATGTCTCATAAGGAAAAAGGGAGGCACTTTTAATCGTATCATTGGCTGCATCTAATTTACGATTTGTTAATATCCAGCACCCAATTGTTAGTATGTTTTTTACACACTGAAATCTCTATCAAGATAAGCTCCAGATCTTAGTTCAGTAGGTGCTCCTGGCTCACCTTTTCTTTCCCATCCCATTTTGTCAGGCAGATCCTTCCATCTTTCAGAGCTGTTGAATGGGATGAAAATCATTTGAGTCTGTTCATGAGAGTCTCTGTGAATTGCACACAATGCTTGGGCCTCTCAGTCAATTTCTGTCTCCTCAGATGTTTACAAGCCTACCCTTTGTGAGGCTTTAACAAGTCCTCACAACAAAAAGACAAAGGATTTGGTGTTGGGGGGACGGAATTCACAGTTCCGTGAAGAGACAAGTGAGCTCAGGAAAGTGACAGGACTTTGTTTTTGTATTTTAATTTGATTCACCTCTAACCATGACCCGTCCTGCTGTATCACACACTTTATTTCTTCCTGGCTCTTGTCACCATTAATCATTACATGCATTTCTATCTTATTGTTTCCTCTTGGTATCATTTCTCCCCCACTTTCTGTAAGCTGCCTGAAGGTAGGGGTCTTTTCTGCTTTACTCACAGATGCACATCACAACCTGGCCCATGTTTGGGACTCCATAAATACCTATGGTTTGAATAGAAGAATGAATCATAGGTGTCTCCCCATGCACTTCTTCTGATACTAATGTTTTGTAACATGTAAACCTTAGCAAACACTTTGAAACTGGAAAACCTGAAATTGATTTTCTTTTTAAAAGTTAAGTTGCATATGAGTGTGAAAATGAGTGTGTTCAATTGTCTGCTTCTCAGTATACGTGTTTTACTTCAATAAAACTTTGTTGTTGTTGTTAAAGCTAAGGCACACAACTTAAAATACCCTGTGAAGTGTTTAAAAAACAGGAAAGAATTTGAATGAACAAAATAACGTGGTCGTCAAATGACTGTTTTGAAGGAGAGAGGCAAGATTTCTGCTAGAACTTATCCAGCTATAAACCACTATCTTAAGGCAGCAAGAAATTTATATTCTCTCAAAGCTGAAGGAAAATCAAAATCCACAAGCGACCCTTCCCTTCCCATAGCTGTTTTGTACACTGCTCAGTTTCTGGAGATCTGAGATAATCATTTTGTCCTTGAGAGTCTCGTGGCTGTGCTCTTAGAGAGTTTGGGTTTAAAATCTTAGGATTTGATCCTGTTCAGAAAAACAAGGCATGAGCACCTGCAAAGCATCTAAAATCAGCCGCTGCCAGAGGCTGGCTGCCATCCCCGCCTTCCCACTCCGATGTGTCCTCTAGGAGGTGAGGGTAAGAAAACAAGCCTTGCTTGTGGGAAAATGTTTTTGTTGCAGAACCTCCCTGCATTCCTTAAGGGTTTGTTTTGGGATCGCAAAATTGGCAACTTTCTTTTTTTCTTTAGCACAGTTTAGGGTTTAAAGTGTAGTAATGGCTGTGTGCGTGTGTGTGTGTGTGTGTTGGTGCATATAGATGTGCTTTTATAGGTATAAGAAAATAAATCTTCCAAGCCAGCCTTCCCCGTGGGGTGTGTTGATGAAACTTTGGCTGAAGGTTTTATCTCTTTGAGGCCCTTGTGCAAGCACTGCCATTAAGACCAAAGTATATGGAAGTGCAAAGATGCTGCTGCCTCTGGGGGAGGCTCATTGGATCCTATGTGTCTATTCAAATGGAATTTGTATTATCTTCTGGTGCCTTTTGTTACAAAGTATCACCGGGAGCCCGCGGAATTAGCTATATGGGTAGGAGAGACAGACTGGGCAAGTGGAAACTGACCTGCCCTGGGAGCCAGGAGCCCTGTCCTGCCACATTCCACAGACTTCACTTACTTTCTCTGAGCCTCAGTTTTCTCATCTCACACATGGGAACAAAACGGGTGAATGTACTAAGTGTTCACGGTTTTGGCTAAAGGCTTAACATGTATTATGTGAACTATCTCTACTGAATAACCCTAGAATGTAGTGGTTGCTATCATTATCACTCCCATTTTGACAGAAGGGGAACACATGGCTTGCACTGGTCATAGAGGATGTTACCAGTGTCCCCCAGCTCTGAAACCATTTCTCTGACACCAACTGAGTATCCTGAAGTTCAGTTCCATTTTGATAGCAACCACCTGGAGTTAGCACAGACCCCACAAGTTAAGGGCAAAATCCTTCACAAGACTGACCCCCTTTACAAGACCAGCGACGCCCACAAATTTTGGATGTCCTCAAGGTGTCCATATTTTTGCCAGGCCAGCTACAAATTTGACACCTCCCACCACCCCCTCTGGTTCAACATTTTGCTAAAAATAATTCAATAGAAATCAGGGATGTCCTGTACAGCTATTATAAAAATTTTGTTATAGATGATAGAAATAAACACCTACTGAATGGTCATAGGGCAAAGACTGGGAGGGTCCCAAGTATAGGAGCTTCTTTGTCCATGGAGTCTTGATGTGTCACTCTCCTAACACATTGAGATGTTCACCATTTGGGATATTCTACTGAATAATGATGTCCAAAGTTTTGATTGGGATTTTATTATGTAGGCATGACCGATTAAATTGTTGGCCATATAATTGAATTTCACATCCAGTCCTGCTCTTCTCTCCATTGGTTGGCTGGCTCAAAGTTTCACCCTTCTAATCACATGGTTGATTTTTCTGGAGACCAGCCATCATCTTGGAGCTATCTAGGGACTCACTGTGTGATCCACCTCGCCTACTCCTTATCGTCTTGCTCTCCCTCCCTCTTCACTGTGCTCCTACCTGGCTTCCACCAGCCCACCTACATTTCTTTGCCCAGTGCCTTTTTCTTGCCAGAGGTGGCTTTGCTCCCCAGGCAGCAGGCTGGAAGTAATGGGATTCACATCCACTGGAGACATAATAACAGAGAGGCAAAGAGATTTGCACCACTTTCACAGGGCAAATGAAGAGAGCAGTGAGGATATGAACCCAGAGAGTCAGAATCCACTGCACTTTGCTCAACTGCTATATTGCCTCATTGGCTTAATAATACCTATTCCAATAATAAATCAGGAATGCTGCCTGGATGAAAGGAGACAGTAGGTCATAACAGCCACCATGTATGCAAACTTTGCTCTTTTATGCTTAAAACTCATTATTAGTAATGATAATAACTCTAAGGTCCAAGCACAGTAGTTCCTCCATTTAGGTAGCCACATGTCCAGAGGTGACCCTGAGAAAGGAGCCACCTTGCATGTGTATCTTGACCAAAGTGGTAATGTGCACACTTATTACTCCTGTGTTGTGTGTTCCCAGTGAACACATGCCTTTGTTATTAATTATTCATCTATCTTTCAATATAATTTTAGATCTGGTGATAATTTCTGAATTTCTCTATTTATAGGAAACTTTGAACTTCATAAATATTAAAATGCCCTATTATCTGCATGCAGACTGCTTTTTCTATGGCCATAGAAATTATGCAATTATTACCAGAACTATTAATTAAATTTGAAAATAGATAAATAATGGATAGGAATGCTATTTATGAGTTAAAAATGAGAAGATGAGAATTATCTTCCATTCTGTCACCTTTGATGAGTCTAGCCTATATATGCTCTTAGCTTTTATTATTGAAAGTTTTTATGTTACTTTACATAAATAGTTGGTTATAAGAAATAAGTCTTGAATAGTCATCGATTTTCAGATGGAGGGATTAAAATTTTTTCTTAATAAAACAACCAAAAAGTGGCTGTGTCACAATGGTCAAATAGTAGGCAATTTCTATATTCTGCAAGTTAAAAACTTGAACCTTAATGCAGATAGAAGAAATCCCCAAGAAAATAAAGAACATGTTTGTTGGGAATCAGCATGGGATACTTTCATAACCTCTCTATGAAACAAATGAAATAATGTTCTCACAGATTTCCTCAGGTCAGACTCCTGGACCCCCTTCTTCCATTTCTGCCTTTAAAAAGATATTCTGTAGTTACCTCTGGCTAGTGGGGGATACTTGTTTGTTTAGCTCACAATATTTATGGACCCCCATGAGTCTTAAAATCACCACCATATAAAAATTGTCTTTCTACTGTATACTAAATTTGAGTTTCAAAGAGAAATTTTCACCGATGTCTGTGGAATCTTTTGGTTTTTACTGCGACCAAATGCATTTTACATTGTGGACCAACACTCACCTACAATATAGGTACCAACTTTACACAAACAGTTTAGTGTGTTCTAATTTATGTCTCTGTGGAAGAAAATGCTGGCTACAGACGATCCTACTGACTTCATGACTGCTGGTAGGCTTGCTAGCTGATTTAGTGGCTCAGAATCATTGAGCGATATGATTCATTGAGCAGGACCCCGGGAATGTGAACACAACGTGCTTACATGTGTGCCTTCCTGCATTTCCTGTTTCTAGAGAGTGGGCCTGACATAGCCACTCTCTCCTTGGATGGTTTTCCCGGTGCTGTCATGAACGGACCTTTGAAAAATTGGTAATTTTGAAAGAGAACGTTGTCACTGATGATGCTTCCTCAGATACTTCAATTTTCAAGTTATTTGAAAAATTACAAAGAACTGCATGTTAAGAACTTGTTACCACTCAGAAATTGACCTTTTGCTTTCCTAGAAAAAGAAAAAGAAAAATTGCTAAGTCCATTAGCTGTAGATAAAAAGAACATGGGACATTCTTGGTTACACTTTATTAGTTTAGAAATGACAATTTCTGAGGTGCCTGGGTGACTCAGTCAGTTGAGCATCCAACTCTTGATTTCAGCTTGGGTCATGGTCCCGGGGTCGTGGGATCGAGCCCTGTGTTGGGCTCCAAGCTAAACGTGGAGCCTGCTTACAATTCTCTCTCTTCCCACCTCTGCCCCTCTTCTGGGCTTCTGAACTCTCTCTCTCTTCCCCTCTCTCTCGTTCTCTCAAACAGTAATGAAATGCCATTTTCCGTAATGACCTATTAATTACCTATTAATGACCTATTAATTACCAATGAAATTTATCTTTCATAAAGAGTATTTGGAAAAATAAAATTCTCAGTTGGCTATCACTGCAAATGACCGTTTCCAAATACCAAACTTGTGTTTTTAAGGTGAGGACTTTTACTTTCACAGGTAATCAATGATTTGATTTGATTGGCCAAAAAGATAGTTGTGAAGGAATTCTAAACAGTGAAGGTTTCGACTGAGAGCAACTTTTTTGGAAAAATTCTAGGATCTTTTGATGTGGCTACTTGATGTCCAGTGCCAAAGAAAACATTTATATTTTGATCATTAATTAATTAATAATCACCTATTTGTCAATCTCATCTACAACTCTGCTTCTTGTAGTTTCCCGGTACATGCTTCTTGTAGTTCCCCGGTACATGCTTCTTGTAGTTCCCCGGTACATGCTTCTTGTAGTTCATACCTTTGGGACAAATTAGTGTTCAATGGGAACAGAGCCGTAACCAGAAGAGCAGAGTGGATGAAGAAGTAGGACTGAATTGCTCCTTAGGGAAGTAGATGGGGAGCCGTGTCTTAAAGGATGAATATGTGTCCCTAGCTGGACACAGATAAGGAGGGAATTACAAGCATAGGGAATGATACGTGCAAAGGCAGGAAGTGTGAAAGTTCAGTGAACATAAAGATCATCCAGAACAGTGTGCAAAGGGGTGAGAGGGATGTGCACCCTGAGAAGTCAAGCACAGGCCCTTGGTTGGACAAGGAAATTGTTGAAGGCTCTTTAAGTGGGAGATGATCTCATTGCATTTTGTGAAGCTTCTGCTGACAAAAACCATGGATGGATGGATGAAGACATTGTTCCTAATATTTGCCTGAATTTATGAATCACCTAAGGCACTTGTATATATAACATACATACTTTATATGGGTATATGGTTTCTTAGTCCTCTTCTCTGGGACTGTGTGTATGGAGTATGTGGCATCCATTCCCACAAATGTGTCATGAGCATCTGTTGTGTTCCATTGTTCAAGACTGCACTAGTTGTGGGATTATGGCAGTGAACATGGCAAATATGGTTTAGAGGCTCATCAGTCTCACATGCTCATGGGAGGGAGACAGATTTAACAAGCAAACACCTAAATAAAGAAGATAATTTCTGGAAATGCCAAGTGCAAAGAACAAAATTAAGTATGGTGTAAGTTCCATAAGGGAAGGAGTCTCATTTGACTCAAACTTGTGTCTCACCCAAATGTCTAGCACAGTGTCTTGCAAATAATAATGATTATCCACAGTGAGTGTTTACTGTGCGCCCAACATCACGAATGCGCGATAAATGTCGTGCATTCTCTCTTCAGAACCACTGTCTAGGGCAGGGGTTGTAAACCAGGGTCAGTTTTGCCCTTAAGGGACATTTGGCAATATCTGGCTGGAGATGTTTTTGGTTGTTACAAACTGGTAGGATGTCATTGAGTGCTACTAGCATCTGGTGCGTACAGGTCAAGGACACTGCCAAACGTCCTACGATGCACAGACTCTCCCCCACGGCAAAGAATGATCTGGCCCCAAATGTCTATATTGTTGAGGTTGAGAATCTCTGCTGTGAAGGATGATATTGTTGCCCCCATTTTATGAAAGCACAAAAGAAGATTGAGGTGACATAAGTGATGCCTGGATGTGGCAGAGCAAGGCTTTTAACCCAGAGACCCTGACTCCAGACCGCGCCTAACCCTTATGATTGCAGACAATGTGAGATACAGGAATGCAGAAACGTGAATGGCCGTCTGACAGCTAAGGTAGGGCCTTCAAATTCTTTTGGTTTGAAAAATGAGAAACATTTATGAAGATGAGTGCCAGGTAAGATGGGCTCACTTTGGGGACCTTCGTTTAATCAGGAACTTGAAATTTGTTGTTTCCTTGCACTTGTCATGATATCCCATTGTTAGCACCTGCCAGCCTTGCCATCCTAAACTGTCGCTGCTATTTTAGAGATGCACCACAACAGGTGTGCCAAATACTGGGCCATTAGCGAGCAGTAATTCACCGGCATGAATATTTATCATCTCGTAACAAGACAACAAAAGCTGTGTCTCCTTTTTAGAACAATGTGCAACAACGTCCTCAAAACCAAATTGTTTGAGTTTTTCATTTATGCAAAGGAAGAAGAGCTCCTCTGTAATTTTCCATTAGATGGTTTTTATTTTCTCAGCCTTCTTCACATCAAAACACAGCCCTGGCCAGCGTTTGATTTTATTGAGCTGTTGGATCACCCAATAGTTTATAGAGCTCAAGGCTCCAGTGATCAAAATATCCATTCTTATGTTGTTCTGGAAACCAGTCGCTTCTCCTTGGGGAAATGTCCAGACTGATGGAGAGGGAACTTTTTTCTTCTCACTCATAGTTTCCTTCCTTCCTCTCCTTCCTCCCTTCTTACTTACTTTGTTCCTTCTTTTTTTCCCCCCAAGAGAACTGTACTACAAATGAGCAAATGAGAAAATTTAGAAATATTTAAGGGTTGTGGAAAGCATCTTGTGAAGGAATGATTGCCCATGTGATGTGCTAAGAACCCCAAACTAAAACCCGTGTGCTTTTAAGGGGAAATCTAAGAGAGAGAAGCATGGTATGTTTGAAACCCTCAGCATTCCTGACTGACTTGCTCTTCCTGCAGTATTTTAATGACCAGCGATGAGATAACTCATGATGAGATAACTTACAATATATGCTTATGAAATGCACACGTGGCAATGCTGGGAATAAGTGATTTGAAGACCAAATTAGTCTTTCCAGTCTTCTAAGTATTGCCCTAAGAAAGTACTGATGGATTCCCAGTAAGTGTGTTTTCCATTTGTCTTCAGCTATCATTACTAACCAAGACATGCTCTTCTGTGCATATTGTGTAATGATCATGTGTATGATGGTCCTTCCCCTTAAATTTCTGCAAAGCATTTTCCTTCTGACTCCAAAGTAATTGTGGGATTTTCTCCCTTTTTTGCCTCTCTATAGACTCTATAGTTGGCCAAATAAGAGTTTCATTTGGCCAAACACATATCTGTTTATTTGTTCAATAAAGGGAACAGATTTTAGCCTGTTCCTTTGCTACTTTCTTTAGTTTGATGATACACACATACAAACTGAAACTTCTTGTAAGACAAGATGTGTGTTTTCCTGTTTAGAAAGTTTGATAAGTAATACCTAATCCATAGGAGGTGTTCAAAACATATTTGCCAAATGAATGAATGAATGAATGAATGAATGATCAAGGTTAAATAAGGACTACAGGCCAAGACTTAAATTATACTGGGCACAAAGGGCTTCCTTTGGTTAATTACTCCCCTTATTACTGGGTAGAAATGGTAACTAACACTTGTTGAGGACTTAGTGAGCACTGTTAGGCATTATGTCATTTAACCTCATGAGAGAACCACTTTTATTTTCTCCATTTTACAGATGGATAATGGAGGCTCAGAGAGACTTCATGCCCAAGTATAGCTAGTGAGTGCCTGAGTCTGGATATAAACCCAGGTGGTCTATCTTCTAGCCACTTTACTAAACTTTTCTCACTACAGTAACAAAGAATGGTATCTCTCAAGGAGACTTCCAGAAACTAAGGAACCATATTAGGAGCTGCTCTTTAGGGGAAGGTGTCTACTAATCTAGGGGCAATAAAGTACGGTGAAAAATGGTAGCTCATTATGATGTCATCCAAGAGGGAATTGGAATTCACATCATCTGTAGTTTTGGACAGTCGGTCGTCTTTCTGAAACCTTGATAAGCTTTCCATTGTTGGGGTTTTGTCCAGTTTTTCAATATTACTTGCAAATCTGAAAGGATCCATATGTGGAAAAGAAAAATTGCATTGCATTTGCAGGGACCAGTAGAAAAGCAATTTTGGAGAAAGAATATGGGCCTAGACCCTTCTCCCAGAACCAGAGATCCTTGGCAGACCTTTCTCTGTGGTTTCTTCCCAATCTGGGCAGTGTTCCACCCATCTCCAGGGTTGTCTTTGCAGTGATCCACTCATTTCCCTTCAGCCCAAGGTGATTAAAACAACAAAACCTAAACTTTTGTCTAAACCTTCAATTTTCTAAACTTTAACACAATCTTTGACTTCTTTTGCAAGACACAACTTAAATGTCCCCTCCTTTTTGAGGCACTCCATTATTTCCTTATACTTCCTAAGTATACACTTTAGTATTAGAAGTAAATATTTGTTATTCTTTGCTTCCTTGTGTAAGAATTACCTACTGACATGTTAGTCCCCCTCTGTGTGAGCTCCTTAGAGCCTGGGACTCGGGTATGTCAGTTGCTTGCCTCTTCGTCACCTCCCTGTCCCTCTACATTGTGGCCACTCCATAAATATTAAAGGGATAGAGGGACAAGGAAAGAGCTAGGGAAGAAATGAAGAAGAAAAAGAAGCAAAAGTTAAGTCCAGGTACATTTCTACCAAATTTCTGGAACCAAATTTGTGAACAAGGGAGCCACTGGAGAATATGAAGCTCAGGTGGGCCCCATGCCAATATCATTTCAGAAAACATTCAGATTGATGCTTTCCTGCATGCTTTGGGAGCAGACAGTGCACCTGTGCATCTGGGCTAGCTACAGGTACCACATCCTTCTCATTCTTCATAGATGACACAACACTTCTCAGCCATGTACTATATTTTGCACGCAGGGCACACACACCAAATTTTGCCTTGTTGAGCCTTTTAAACTCTTATTATCTCAGATTATGAAGACAAGCTGTGCAGGGTATAGGCATGATCTCACACTGAGTTAATTGAAGGCAGAGGTCAGTTCAGTTTTCCTGGACCATCCATCAGTAAAAAGTTTGCTTGTTTAATGCACAGAATAAAAGAGTCAAAGTAAAGATGCAGGTTTCTCCTGAACCCTCCCATTTGGGGCTGTCAGGTAGATGTTAGATTTCACTGAGCTGTTAAAAATCTTAATGGATCCCACTGAGCTGTTTCAGGTTGTTTGTGACAATCACTTAATTTCCTTGTTTTGCAGCTAACAATGATTTTAATCTTCATTTCAAATTAATCACCTAAAGCCTCACTGTCCTTTTCTCCCATTGGCATGGCTGCTTTAGCTATGTGTCATCAATGAACAGGAGGATTTATTCCCTTTCTCTTCAACAGTCTAACAAAAACGTATCTTCAGCAAAATTATATATACAGTAATTTCTTATATATGTTAGAAATGCCTAGTAGCCAAGATTGGAAACACAGCAAGTTTGTAATAGTGATTTCCTTTGGGTGATTTGATTATGGAGGGAGGGGATTTTTTTTCCTTCCTTCTTTATACATTTTTAAGCTTTCAACATTTTCTATGATAAGCATGTATTATTCTTACAATAAGAACAGATAAATTAAAGAGTTAGTGTTTTTAAATCAAGGATTAACAAAGGAAATGCAGTCTTTGAGGAGATGTAAAGCTGGAAAATTTTCACCATTACAGAGGGGTGAAGAAAATCTCCACCAAGATAAAAGAGTGGGGTTGGAAAATTAGCTTGCAAGGTGAAGAATGGTTCTTATTATAGATAATGCTATCGACAGCCAGGTTGATCACAGTTCTCAGTTTTAGCGCACTGGAGTTTGCTCATAGGCAAGTCCCCACCTTGTACCACTGATTATTTCCTTGCTGTTCACTTGCACCATTGACAGCCTTTGAACCAGTCATGCTGCAGATGCCAGAGAAATGAATCTCAGAGAGAGACAGTTGGAGAGACAAAGATGGGGGTGATGAACAAGATGTATTTCGCACTCTCCGATTGCTTTATGTGTGTGATGAACCTCACAGAGTGCAAGGAGTAAATAGTGTTGTCATTTTAAAAGGCTAGACCTGCCTTCAAGGGCACTTTAAGCCTGAAGGCTAGAGGTTGGAAGGAGTCTTTCTTCTGAGGGTGCCTCGTTGTAGTAGGAATGTCTTCTGTCTTTGTATTTTGATTGTACTTTTCCTTAATGGCTAATTGCTCAGCAATAGAAAACATAATTTATCCTCCAATTTGTAAGTCAATCAAATGAAGGCTGGGTGTCAGCAAACTTGGAGATAAATGAAATTGGGATGAACATGAGAAGTCCAGCGGCATGTTGATGCAATGGTAGGAATCACGGGCAACCCGGCAGTGGCAGTGTTGGTTCTGGGTGTATCCTCTCCTTTGGGAGGGGTGGGGGCAGGCCAAGTGTCTGCTCCTTCATCACTCACTGTTCCCTATGGGAACAGGTGCCTGGAGTCCTTTGTGGACTGTCGTAGAAATAAAAGTGTGACGGATTGCGGTAAAAGAAAGAGTGTATTATGTGAATACACAAATATTTGCGTGTCTGAGGATGACATGGTTTTATTCAAGGAAGTTCTACTTTTAAGGAGGTGATGAATTTTGAATCAGAGTTCTGTTGTCAGGGGAATCCTTCTTAGAAGGAAGGAAATGTACTTTTTAACTAGATTTTCAGCAAACTTTGACACACTCATTGCGGTCATGACTGTGGAGGTGGCTCAAATATATTTTGCATAATGTGGAAATAATACTGCATTCTGTTAGCTACCACCTTCCAGCGCCACCATGAATGCCACTGGTATAGAAGGAAACACGGGTGCTGTAGATAACAAAAAGTCAAATGGGTTATACTTACCAACACACTAATCATCGCAGAGAGACTTCTCTGTGTATCTAGTCACTGTGTAGGTTTATCTTGGCCCTGGTTAACCTCTATGCCACAGTTGTACTCTATAAACCAAGTTGGATCCTGGCACGTTATTAACCTATATCTTCCCCATCACAAACCCCATCTAGTATTCTGGCACCCCGCTTCCATGCCCCTGGTATTGACGACCTAGCCCTCTCTTTTTGTCTCACTTTTTCTTCTCCAAGGTCATTGCCATTCCCTTCCCTTCTGTTTCTCCCCTAAACACCCAATTTTCTCTGATAATAACCTCAATATTTGTCATGTATATCTGACCAACATTCTACCTTCTGACAGCTGCAAAGAAGCTTTTCAAAAATCTGGTAATAAATCAGTATCCCTGTAAGAGGTAAGCCTTCTTGCCACAGGTGGGAGGAAGGTAAAGTCCTGGAAGGAGATGCAGCAAACAGACAGCAACGTGCAGGGAGGTGGGCTGAAGGAGGCTGGCCTATCCAGATAGCCAGCCGTGGAGGAAAAGATCAATGAAGGCACAGCACAGTACTGGTTGTAGGAAAGCCACGGGTTTAAAGGGAAATCAGATAGGAGGCCAAATAAGGAGCCACAATAAGGGATCCACACTTACTGTTAGTAAACACAAAGAGAGTCAAGAACACAAAAGACTGGGAAGCAGGCATGCGTTTGGGCAAGGCACCTGTGTAAGAAGTGCTGGGAAATCACAGTAAGGAGACAGTGTAAGCTCTCCCACACCTTGGTGGGCATCGTGCTGGAGTAGTGGGTTTGAAAGTCAAATACCAAAAGGTATTGAGACCTTTCTACCAGTATTTGCAATATTCCAGTTGTTCTCAGCAGGGGGCAGTCACACCCCCAGGGGGGCACGCAGCAAAGGACAGATGTGACAGTTGTCACAACTAAGGAAGGAATGCAACTGGCATCTAACAGGTAGAGTGCAAGGGTGCTGCCGAACATACCACCATGAATAGGACAGCCCCTTATCACAAAGTATTTCCATCTCCAAATGTCAGCACGGTCCAGGTTGAGAAACTCTAGTATATATTAAGAAGTATGTGTGTGTGTGTGTGTGTGTGTGTGTGTGTGTGTGTGTGTGTGTTCATGGGAGAAGGGGGTTATGACTTCGTACAAAGGTTTGTCCACAGCGATGTGCATTGCAGCATTGTTTATGTTAGTAAGAAATTAAACAACCTACATGTTCCACAATAGGGATTTGGAAAAAACACATTACGCTTTCTTTTCTTATTTGTCAAAATGACCTTGCAGCCATTATAAGTGATGCCTAGGACAGTGTTTAATGGGATGGAAAAATGTCCCTGCGATACTATTAAATGGAATTAAACAGGTAAAACAACATTATTTACCAATTTGTATTTAAACCAAAATAAAACTATTTCTAGATATTATATTTATTTGCATCTAAGTCAAAATTCAAAGTAGAATACAAAAAATAAGCAGTCTACCATATTAGGTATTATCCCTTGGGTGTTGAAATTAAAGATGAGTCTCATAGGTTTCCTATGTGTTATTAAATACCTTCTAAATCCTCCACGATGAACATACGTAACTCTTATGGTGAAGGTAAAATGACGCATTTATCTGAAAAAAAAATACTGTTTTTTAAAACATGAAGTTGACATTTGAGAAGGTAGCTGAGCCAGGTGTTTTTTCCTAGGGTCTCCTTTTAGGTTGGTGAGGTGGACAAGAAAGTATTTCCGAATGCCAGAGAGGGAGGCAGGTGGGGTCAAGGAAGAGGTAGCATTTGGCTCTCATTTTAAGCATTAGTGGCTGAGCTGGAAGAGGAATACTCTAAAATCATCATTTCCTCATTTAAATACTCTTGATCAAATTAACACCCTCTCCTCAATGTTCCAATTACATTGAGAATCGGGTGTAGCTTTAAATTTGCTTTTCATCCCACTCTCTGTTCTCACACCCTCTCCTGGGGTGGCTCTGGCTGGCTTGGGTTTAGGCAGTGTGGTGTGTGTTGTGTGCTGTGGGGGTTGCCTGGAGTTAGGCTGGCACACAGCTTCGTGCCCCTACAAAGAAATAACAAGTTCATATCTGTCGCATGGGGTTCTTCTGTTGTTAGGAAAATCCTTCTGTTTTAAAAACAGCTTGATTCATTCCTGTAGCCATTTCTGTTGAGTGGGTTTGTTTTGTCTTTTTCATTCTTTCTGGTACCTACAGATCTAATGTTGTGTATACACACACACATATATACATATATATGTCTATGTAGACACAAGTACATACATACATGTATATAAGAGAGAGAGAGACACAAAGAGAGATATTGGAATGATTTCTTCCATTTTAGAAAGGGATTCAGAGTCTCTTTCCCTCTTTAGGGAGAAAGTAGATAATCACCTTAACACTTTTACTTTTTGTATTGCGACAAAACTTGCATATCATAAAATTAACCATTTTAAAGTGCACAATTCAGTGGCATTTAGTACCATCACATTCCCCCAAGGAAGCTTAGTGCCCACCCAGAAGTCACTCCCCAGCCCCCTAACTTCAGCCCCTGGCAATCAGTAGGTGTACTTCTGTACTTCATTTTGCTGCCATTTGGAAACTTGCTGGCATTTTTAGTTTTATTTTAGTTTGCATTGTAGCTAGTTGTTCTCTTCATGAGATGGGCATGATGGGCACGCAAGGAGAGGGAAGGTTGGAGAGGGAGAGAGGAAGAGAAGGGTGGAAGGAGAGAGGAGGAGGAGGAGGAGGGGAGTTTAGGAGTTAGAGAAAGCCAAGGTGGGTTTTGAAGGAAAATCCAACCGCCACACACATCCCAGAAAGGCAGAAACACTCGCGTATACCCATTGAGAACTTGAATCAGTTTGAAGGATCTGCTCTGAAATTCCAGGTGTGCCCTATCATCTCCGAGGAGGGTCCACAGAGGAAAAGTTAGGCGTGTCTCCACCACTGGGAAGACTCCAGCCTGGATTCCAGGGTCAGGTAGTAACGGGCTCTATCTCTTGGGGTGCCTAAGCTTCCTGAGTGTTTGGGGGTCCTGTTGTGATCTCCACAGCCTTCCACTGACATCCTGACACCAAGTCCCCATTATTATTTTGGCTTTTCAATTTTTTTTCTCCCTTCATAATTGGGTTTCTATGATTCCACTGCAGATGATGGGGTGAACTCCAGATAGCCGAGTTATTATAGATTAGCCCTGCTGATATTGCAGCTTGGGAAGAGTCGATATGCTATATAGAATGACACGGAAACCTGATAACAATGGGGAAAGAGACTTTTGTATAAATCTTCTTAAGTATAGTGTTTCCATATTAAATCTTACAAAGTGAATGTCTGGCTGCATTGATGAATGTGTCTTCACTGATGGAACATGCCTCAGCCCTCCTGGCAGGCTTCCTGAGGACCCCGGGTGATAAAGCCAACCAGAATATTTCTTCATTATGATCATCATCTTACATTTACATTATTCTCCTTGTCACCGAGAACTCCAGACTCCAGTCTATAGGAAACTTTGTTCCACACATAAGTTGAAATATGTCCAGTGGTGCCAGGGATTAGCTCTGAACCCTGAGCCCAGCCTCATTTGGGTGATTTTATGCCGTTCGCGTGTTGGTGAGGTTTGAGACAGGCTGACTCACGGAGTCAGCTGCTACGGAGAAGCACGGGGTGAAACGTAGACAGCGAGTTCATCAATTTGCCTTGAATGGCCTTCAGTTCTCCCTAACACCATAGTACAAATCATGGAAAATGTTCAGGAGGTATGGAGCTGCTGAGTGAAGTCTTTTCTGCAAACAACCTTCTCACAAACAATGATTCAAGACCCTGACACCAAGTACTCTGAGTGCATGTCCTGGTCCACACTTTATCAGCTATGTTTCTTAGAGTGAATCACTCTCTGTGTGTCAGTTTTCTCATCTCTAAAATGGGAGCATTTCTGGTACTTTATAGGTTTGAGGAGTTTATATATGCCAAGTGTTTAATACACACTTTACAATAAATTTGCGAGAATTATTACAATCATCATTGTCGTTATTACTGTTACTGTTATCTGGCAGCTGCTCAGGTCTTGAAATGTACAGTGAGGATAATATTCACTGAGCTACATAAATGAAATGCACGTGTATGTACACAGAGTTCCTTGATATAATCATTTTTATTTTAAATATTACGGGATGTTCTATTTTTAAGCCAGATTGACAATTGGAAGTCTGAATTAATTCAACACACAAATTAAGCTACAATTGCTCATCATACCAGAGATTTATTAGCTTTATCAAAATATCATGTAGGAAGCAGTTAAAGAGTGTTCTTAGATCACAGTGCATTTGCAACATGACTTGGTTTATGGGGATGCCACAGACACCCCCTTGTCTAGGAGGCACACATTTAGTGAGGTGCACCTGCTCAGTGTAGCTTACCTGGAAGAGTAGAATGCATCTTCACTCCACTGTTGTTTGGCAAGCATGCTTATTGTTGGGGGTTATTAAGGAGCTTATTCAGTTTATTAGTTATGAAATGTCATAGTGGCCTCTGGATTGCCAATTGTGGTTGGTGGGCTGGATTTTAATTATCATCAAGCAGTTGCAAATGTCTGAAACATGTCTGTGGAGAGAGCTTTGGTGGAGGATGGGAGAGAAATTGATGAGGAAGGTGTAGAACTTTGGGATCAGCCTTCCACACAGCCCTGGGATTGAGCCTGGCTCCTGATGGCCTAGGGCTCCATGGGGGCCCCTACGTGCCAGCCCCTTTCCTTACTGGATAATGTATTGTTGGGAAGTTATTTCTCATATTTACTCAATTACCTGCTTCTCTCTGTATAGATTCTGATAGGTTCTGTAAAGAGTTGTAAGTTCTAGTATTTTCTCAAGAGCAGGAGAAGCAATTCTTCATTAATTCATGTGCATGCATTCATATATTTGTTTATTGTTCAATAAGTATTATTTCAATGCCTACTGGTGCTAGTTAAGTTTCTCGGCACTGTGCTGGGTATTGAGGAATATGAAAAAGAGTGAGACTCGGTCTTTATGCTTTAGGAATTCCAAATCTATTTATCAGGAGAGAGAGATGTGTACAAATCAGAACTTGTACCAAAGGAAGGATGGAGTAAGGCTGCCTGAGCAAAAGGGCTTGGGCATACTTTATGGAAAAGGTGATGCCTGAGGAGAGCTTTGCAGCCCAAAAAGGAACTTCTCCGCAAACCAGGTGGACTAACGGGGCAGAGGGAAGGAGGGAAGACATGGCAACAGAAGGAATGGCACATGCAAAGGAACAGAGGCAGAAAACAGCAGTTGTGTTTGGGCTGCAGGTTCTGCTGACATGTGGAGGGTGAGGGCAGGTACGAGAGGAAACCAGACAGGTAGAAGGAGGGTCACAAGCCAAGTGTGGACTTCACTTAGTAAGTGATAGAGAAACATGGAGAATGTGTACACAGTGTTGAGTTTGCATTGTTGAAAGGTCACCCTGGCTGCACGGTGGACGATGTGTCAGGCAGGTGTAAGGTGAAAGGCAGGTTGTTAAGCAGCTTAAGTGAGGAAAGAGAGGTGTTTGAACCAGGTTGAAGGTGTGGAGAGAAGCAGATGTTTTTGGATTACGTTAGAATGGAGAATGGAGGGTTCATGGGTATGGATACAGAACAGAGAATCAAAAATGACAGCTAGTTTTAGCATGGTAAGCCAGGTCTACACCAGGGCAACTGATGGAGGAAATACAGAAAGGCAGGCCTTCCAAGGCTTATGCAGAGTCATGGAGAGAGTGGCAGTGGTAATAGTTCAGGCCACTAGTGAATCCAGGAGATAGCATGTGGTGCTTTTCAGCAGCCAGACTGGGCATTTTACTAAACATTATGTGTGTGGTCAGGGGTGAGAGAAGTCTGCAGACAGGTGTCAGGGGCACCTGAGGTGTGTGTGCAGGGGATCTAAAGGGAGGCAAGTAGGAAGGTGAGGTCAGGGTAAATAGAGGCCTTAGATGCGTTGAGGACTTGGCAGGCATTGCCAGGACTTGGGCATGTAGTTTGGATGTAATGGGAAGCTGACCATCAGAGAGATCTGAGCCTCTGGTCTACCTTTTACCCATTTTCTCATCTGTAAAATGGGGTTAATAGTAGTAACTTATAGAGTTGTGAGAATTTCAGGAGAGTTTAGCAATTATTTATATTGTATTGTATTGTATTATATTATTTATATTATATTTATTATGTTATGTTATATTATATTATATTATATTATATTATATTATATTATATTACATATTATATTATATATTTACCACCTGTACTAAAATCTTCAGTGAGCACAGGATTTACTGAGGAGTGACTTGATCTCACTTGTGTAATAAGATCCCTCTGGCTATGGTTTTGAGAAGAGAGAAGAGGTCAAAGACAGAAATAAGGAATCCCATTGGGAGCCATTGCGCTGGTTCGGGTGAGAGAGGATGGCGTCTTGGGGGGAGACTGTGGATGCAGCTAAACATGCAGGCTTTGTGTAGATACAGCTCATGGGATTGGCTGGCAGAATAGATGAGAAGTCAGAGAGAAAGACAGGAGTCAGGAATAAGAATTGGGAAGCTTTGCTTTTGTTTTGCCTTTAACATTATGTGTTGTTAGAAGGACAACTGACGGATCTTTAAAAAATGAAGTCACTATTTCACTTACTACCGCCAACAGACACTGAACAGTGGCCCGCATCTCCCTATTCTCCTGCCACTTTTCTCATGGGGCTCAGACCTGACTGGCATGTGATGGGGCCCAGAGGCCAGTCTGTGAATGAGGGAGACCTGCCGGACTCAGGATTTCTCATCCCTCCTTTTCTGGTTTCCTTTGGCTGCTATAACAAATGATCACAGACTCAGCATTTTAAAGCAGTAAGAATTTTGGATATCAAGAGCTAAAACTGAAGTGTGAGCAGGCCTGTATTTCTTCTGGAGGTCCCAGGGGAGGATCCATTTTCTTGCCTTTTCCAGCTTCTGGAGTCTCCCACACCCCTTGGCTTGTGGTTCCTTCTGTCTTCAAAGCACATTCCCCAACCTCTGATTCCATTATCACATTTCCTTTTTCTCATATCTGACATCTTCTAAGCGCACCTGTGGTAACACCGTGCCTACCTAGATCATTCAGTTTGATGTCTCCATCTCAAAATCCTTCATTTAATCACACCCACAAAGTTCTTTGTGCCATATAAGGTAACATATTTACCAGTTCTGGGGATTAGGATGTGGATATCTTCGGGGGGGGGGGGTGTGCATTATTCTGTCTACCACATTTCCAATGGCCATTGCTTTCTTACTCATTTGGGCTCCTTACCCACCTCTCTCTTTTCTGTGAGCATCAAGGCTCATTAGTATTCCTGCAAATGGGTCCAGCCCATAATTTTGTCTCACATGCCTGATTCTCCCTTAGCCTTAAGCTGAGAACTATGATCTGTGACCTGTACGTTAATTAACCCATGTAACTCTATTGGTTGATGTACATTGTGCACGTAGTTTAGTGCTTGCCATATAAGAAGCAACTACAAATATAGAATTCAGTCTATTCTTGCAATCTATAAATATAATTTTGAATCATGATTCTGTCACTTTGCTTGTGAGCTAACTCTTGGTCTGTACCATCTGCAAATTCGATAAACCACATCTCTCAGGTCCTCATTCCCATTGTTGATAAAAATGCTTACCCAGAGACTCTGGCTTGGCTTTCCAGTAGCTCGTTGCCTGTGTGTTATATTTTTCAGAGGAAGTCTACACACATCATTGCAGTTAATTCTTCTCTTCCAATAATTTGTGGCTAATCATTTATCATTCAGCATTTGCTAAGTCTGCTATGTGCAAGGAAACCCATGTCGATTAAATTATAAACTACAAACAGAAGACTTGCTTCCAGGTAGCTTAAGAATCCACTCAGAAGGTATGGACGTTACACACATGGCTGCTCCATTTGTTACCAATCTGGGGCAAATGGGTGAATCAGTCATAAATCTAAGTCATGCCCACATTCCTTACCTTCTCTTTACAGTTGACTGAACACAATGCTATACTCAGTCTCAGCATTTCTCAGCCCATCAGTCTAGAACCTTAAATAAGCAGAAGAATTTGCTTACCGTCACTTTTTTTTAGTGAACCCATGTTACCTCCTAAGGATCACCCTTGCTCCTTCCGAGTGGTTTCAAGCTATCCATTAGCAATGTGCTGTAGAAGAGGCATCGGGCATCATGCTTAGCATTTCATGGTGGGTAGCATCCACCCTGTTTACACTTACCCAGTTCCACGTGTTTTACCTTCTCTCCTGTTAACCTGAAATTGCTCGTCAATCACTGTATCTAATTCTGCAGTCTCCATGCTTGCAAGACTTTATGGTACATGGGACACAACTGGTGAGTCCAGATTATTAATTTCAATTAGAGTAGGAGCTGTGCCTGTATGGCCGATGGTAGTCAAATAGTAGAGGGACTGATCTCAGATGTGCCATTTATCTAATTCCAATGTTACGTAAGTTTATGATTTGTTTATGACACAGACCACGACTTCTCTTGCCACCAGTCTTTCTCCCCCCACCCCGAACTTCCCATATATGATAATTTCCATTCTCCTCATTGTTGTTTGTGGTTATTCTCATGGGGAGAACGTTCAAAAAGCCAATTAGAATGGTTAAATACTGCTCTCTCTTTCCCCCTGCAAACTTGATTTTCAGTGTATTACAGACAAACTCTTTTCTTGACTCTTGGAAACACAAGTAGGAGAACATGAAAATATGGCAAATGCTTTAAAAAAGAAATAAGCACTTTCTCTTCTGGTTAGAAAGATAAATGTTGGTCAGTAAAGTTAAATAAATGTTATACCTGTTTTAAGAGAGGTATTGACTATGGGATGCAAGAGCTACCCTAATTAAAATTGGCTGTTGGAGTTGTAATGCAGTATCTTGAGTTGCTAGTGAAATTATTTTCCTTTTTTTTTTTTTTATACCTTCTTCATATTGGACTATGTTATACTACCAGTAGTAAACCCCAAATACCTGGAAGATGCAGTGTACTGCCCTTCACTGGCATCTTGAAGAAAACAAATATTTAATTCCCTCCTACATGTTGCAGAATTGTGCTTCTTCTAAAATGCACTTCAGGGGCGCCTGGGTGGCTCAGCTGGTTAAGTGTCTGACTTCGGCTCAGGTCATGATCTCGCGGTTTGTGAGTTCAAGCCCCGCATCAGGCTCTGTGCTTACAGCTCAGAGCCTGGAGCCTGCTTCCGATTCATTCTGTCTGTCTGTCTGTCTCTCTCTCTCCCTCTCTGTCTCTCTCTCTCTCTCTCTCTCTCTCTCTCTCTCTCTCAAAAGTAAATAAACATATGGGGTGCCTGGGTGGCTCAGTCGGCTGAGCATCTGACTTCGGCTTAGATAATGATCTCACAGCTGGTGAGTTCAAGCCCCGTGTTGGGCTCTGTGCTGCCAGCTCAGAGTCTGGAACCTGCTTCAGATTCTGTGTCTCCCTCTCTCTCTGCCCCTCCCCCCTCACACTCTGACTCTCTCTCAAAAATAAACATTAAAATTGTTTTTAAAAAACACTCTAAACAATTTTGCCAGTATCCTGCATGTTTTCATCTACTTTTTTAAAACTAGGTTATTAACTTCTCTTCACCAAATAGGTCCAAGTTTGAATATTGTTTTCTTTCAGGGAAGCAATGGTCATCCCTTTACCTGTTACCATAATTGCAATCAATTAATAATTTCTTTCTGTCATTACTTCTGTTAGACTGTAAGCTACTTGAGGAGAGAGTTGGTAACTCATATCCCCCAAGCCACATTGAGCACCTGCATTATAGTGGAAACTCAATGAATGTTTGTTGAATGAATGAAAATAGACACAAAACAGCACATTCATTCTGAATAGTCAGGCTATGGGAAGAGTCACATTTGTGTAGGGAGTGTACAGAGGTCGTGGCATTTAAACAAACTGACAACGGGGAGGGGGGGATTTATTACACATTTTCTCTCTAGTTGTGGGCATGATCCTGCTTTAGTCCCGCAAGCCCAGAAACAGAAATGTCTATTTTTGAGTTGCTATATATAGAGAGAAGAAACAGTCCCTCTGAATGTGGAGTTACTCAGTATTTTTGGCTCTTTGGCTATTTTCAAAGTTCTTCATCTGGACTTAAAAACCAAATTAATAGGCTATCGTTTCCTCTCATCTTTTTCACAGACACTATTTTGGGAGCAGATACATCACCCCAGCCACATCAGTGAACAGACTGTTTTCACTCTTGTAACACGAATGGTCACCCAAAGCATCTTCTCTCTCATGCTCTAGTAATTCACTACTGACCTGCATTGACTTTATTTACTTTTATTAATTTAAGCTAAGTGAATTTTATTTTCTATGAGTGTCTGTGTGGAACTAAGCACAGAAAACCTGTTTGTGCTTAACTCATTTTGTTTGCATCTTCCAAGCCCAAGTTGCTCTCTGGTTTTGGTTTTCGCTTAGTTGTACGTTATGCTTGATCAGTGTCCTCAGCACCAAATTTGACAACTAGAAGTGCTTCATAACTCACTGATGCCGTTTCAGCCCCATTTATTAGGATTGCCAGGAATTGTCCTTCTTTTGGAACCACAGACCAGCCGTTTCTGTAGATGGTATGTGAATGAGACTCTTCAGACAGGACAGGGAAGCTTCCAGCCTCCTGATCTGGACTCTTGAGTCAGGAAACTGTGACTGGGCCCAGTTCCTCTGCTGTTAACTCTGGGGGAGTGCCTGGGTTAAGAGAGCTTCTGTTCATACTGATGTCTCATCAAAAACCATGCCATTTATGAATTCCCATCAATGTCTTTGATAAACCCAAGTTGGAAGGAAATAAAAAAAGACTCACAATCTACTAACTGCTAGTTATCTAATAGCTGGAATTTAATAAATGCCACACACTGTGCTAAATGCTTCACAGGCATTATCTTAGTTTGATCCTTAGACAAACCTGTGTGAGATATATGTTTGTTCCCCTTTTAAAGATGAGGAGTGTGAGGCTCATAAAGGGGGACTTTTACCTGTTCAAGCTGCTCAGCTAATAAGGGGTGAAATTTGGGATTCATACCCAGGCAATATGGTTTCCATGCCTTTCTCCACAGGCTACTGCTTCTCAGCTTCAGGAATATGGCCAGAATGCCATGTGAAGTTCTGTAAGTTAGTTCTTTAGACTATCCAGGTTTCATAGTAGCCTGGGATCCTTAGGAGTGAATTGCTTTCACTGTTTTTAATTAACCTTAGGACTTACCCAGTGTATCAAGTTTCTTACAGTCCCTTCTCCTGCTCTAACTTCTTAAAATCCTCTGAGTTGAGGTTGGTGTTATTTGGTCACATATGAGGAGGTCAAAATCAAGAAGTAGATGTTTAGGCATTCAGTAGAGATTTACTGAGCACTATACAAGAGCTTTCTTTAGCTTAGGTGTAAGCAACTCAATGATGACGAAGGCATGGATTGTACCATCAAGGACCCCAGGCATCATGTTACACTCCCCACTGTATCTGCAGTTCTTAGCACTGTGCATGGCTCTGGGTTGGTCATTTGTAAATATTTACTAAGTTTCACAACTGATGATGTGGCCAGTGGATGACTATTGGTGAAGGGCATTTTTTCTTTCTTTCTTTTTTTAATTTTTAATTTTTTTTTTGCTGATTGTGACTTCAAATTCTGCACTCTTAGAACATTCTGAGCTTTTGTAGGTTTGAGAGGTATCCTGGAAACTGACCCCAGATGAAAATTAATCCTGCCCATTTTTATAGGAAAGCTGTGTTATAAAAACCCATGTGTTCAAGGGCAGCTAGGTCCTACCTGAGCCCGCCAATGCCTCTTGCAGTCTGAAGGCTGTGTTCTCATTGAGGTCAGCCACGTACTAGGAAGGAGGATGAGACTACAGGACGGTCAGGGCAGATAGCACATCCTTCAGTCTCCGATGAAAGATGCAAATGAAAACCGCCGTCATGAAGGTATAATCAAACACCATCCACCCACGTTAATGTAGATTGTCAGGACAGCCAACCTCTCCTTCCCTGGGAGTCTGACAGGCGTGATTAACATGCTGTGAGCTCGGCAGAAATCACTGTGGCTCTTACCTTGGGCTGTGCCTCTGCTTAGGCCCTGAAGAAATGTCCAGGCAAGTGATGGGATTGTGGAAGAATGAGAGCCATCCACTGCCTGCCTCCAGCCCCTGCCCTTTGCATATTTGGCTGGCCAGGTTATCCAACTTGTAATTTGGTGAGGGGGAGGTGTTGACTGGAGCTCAAGGCAATATACTCTCCCTGATTCTTTCACAAATTGTTTCCCCAAACCACTATTCTCCTGAGTGTGTCTCAGAACTACTTTCAGTTGCTAAGCAACCCACAAGCAGCTCCAGCCCACAATATTTCATAGACGTGTAGGCATGTTATTTGGGGGTGCTTCCCCAGTCTCCCTTTCCCCCAGAGCTACCACTTCCCAAGCTCCTGCCTTCTGTTTTGCATACATGTCTGAATGGACCAAGGTGAACATCATCTGATCCAAGTGCAGCTCACATGTCGCCCAGACCACCAGGTCAATCTGATTCCCTCTCAAAAATTTCAATGGAGAGATAAGAACAATACTTAGAAAGTGTTGAACTAAAACATTGTGTAAACTTGGGACTCAGGTGGCCATGTTCAAATACATGCATGTTGATGAGCATGCAGAAGCAGTTAGTCCACAGCATGAAGTAGGATATTGGAGAGGAGAGGAGAGGAGGGAGAGGAGAATCCTGGGATGTGAGGGAATATGGAGAGTACGTGTCTCATGTCTGCAGGAAAGTTGGGCTGACCTGTATTTGAGGTTTGTCTGGAAGAATACGGGAGAGGTAAGGGGCTGGAGGGCATGTGCCAGGGAGTAGTTTATGCCTTGGCCTTTGGCATTTAGGCTGAGAAATTTGGAAAGACAAGATACGTGAAATTAGTGGTAGGATCAAGGGTCTGGAGACATCAACAAGATTGGACAAGTGTGGTAATGAGCAGAATGAATGACCTAGAAAGATAGAAAGTAACACTCAGAACCTGAGATCCTTAGGTTTCAGAGGTGGTAAGAAGGTCACGGGTAGGTCCATTCAGTATGTGACTGAGGCAGAGTAAAGGATATTAATTAGAATTAATGATGGGAAAGACATGGGAGGCCAGAATGTTGGATGGTGACCAGTCGTGGTGGCTCAGAGGCATTAAGCCAACTGCTAATGTCACTGAGGGGGGATGACTGGGGTTGAGTGGGTGGCAGCCATGTCAGTGAGGGGGGGATGACTGGGGTTGAGTGGATGGTAGCCGTATGGTGGGATAGGTTTAATAAAGTCTGATGACATATCTTTCGAGTGAGCCAGGATTCTGAAGGAAGAAGGGGAAGAGAGAGCGTAAGTGGGAAATAAATAGGACTCAGAAGTCCTGAGGGAGCTGGTTGTCCCCTGTGTATGCCGCTTCCTTACAGTCTTGTGCTGGACTCTCTCTCTCCAATTCTGTGCTTGTCAGCTTCATTTTCTTTCATTTCTGACTGCCTGTCTTACATAGCAAGAATGCAGCCCCAGTTTTACATTTCATAGCTTTGGCCCCTGGAGAAAGATGGACTCAAAGCTCTGTCTCGCTCCAAGACTAGGGAAGGGAGTCTTGATACATACTCTTGATTCAGCCACTGGTGGGCAGGTGTGGATCATATATTACCAGTAGGGTGATTCTCTGTCAATAGGGTTAATTCCTAGAAAGATCCTATCGGCTGACAATTTCACATGTTTGCAGAACAACTTTCAAAAATTGGCCAAGCAATTCACAGGCTTGGTCTACAAGTTCTTTGGTTCCTTAAGGCTAATTATCTACCAAACTGCTCTCACAAACTGTCAAGTGATAGAAACGGTTAATGCTGTCCCACCGTGAAACATCTGGGTGGGAGAGCAGGGGACAGGGGTTGACTTTAGTGGTAGCCTCTCAGAAGGTTTCCTGTGTGGCACTTCAGTGCTTTAAGAGGTAGCATTTAAAGGAGAGTGATTGAATATTCGTATTTATAGTTAGAAATGAATACTCTTCTGTTTTTCCCCTAGAAACCCTGTTAATGAATCCTTTTTTTTTTTAGATATACAGAAGTTATTGAAAAACGAGTCTCCTTTTGTCTTTGAAGTTCCCAACAATTCAAGCTTTGTTTCCATGATGTGTTTTCACATACCCACCCTGCTTCATTAGGTAGACATGGCTGGGAGGGCATTTTTTAACAGAGGGGTTCTCAAACATTGGAATCCAATAAAAAGACACATTCCTGAGTCTCACCCTCAGAGCTTCTGATTCTGAAATGGGTTCCAAACATCAGTATTTGGAACAAGAGCCTGGCAATTCTGCAGGACAGGAAAATAGTGCTTTAACATTTCATTAGAAAGGAACCTGGCAACCAGTTTTCAGTCCCTGGATTTCCCCAGAATTTTGTCACGTGGTCTTCACATAGATATGGGCAAGCCGTTGTTGGTTCTTCTATCCACATCAAGGAAAGTTGTATTCATGTTATGCCAAACCCTGTCCAACTCAGAAGAAGCATGAAGGCCTCCTTTTCTTCCTTTCCTCCTGCAAAATCCCCCATCCTACCTTCTCATCCCCCCCCTTCTTTCTACTACAACGAGAGAAAAACTGAAATAAACAAAAATGTTCCTTCTTTTATGAAAAGGTTCCTTCTGCTGCTAATCTTTCCGTCCTCCCCACCCCCATCCTAGTCAAGTATGCCTTGTTTAGGAGGTTTTGCATTGTTTTGCTTTTTCCTTGTGAAGCATTTATCCCCAGAAACTCTCTAGTGCACAAGGACCTTTCTGAAAATCTCTCAAGGATGTAAGCAGGAGCCTTAACAATGCTTGAAAATGCCCAGTGTGCTCAGTAACTTCTCTCCCACAGGTAAAGGACGTCCTCACAAGCTTGTAGATGAGAGCCTCTAAGATGCACTTGTTACCAAGGACACAATTTTAATCAGTGATTTGTAAAGCTGAAGTGATAGGGGAAAATGTTCCTTCATTTATTAATTCATTCTCTAATTTGTGTCATCCGTCATCCATCCATCCAACAAACAATCCATCTACCTATCCATCCATCCATCCATCCATCCATCCATCCATCCATCCAGTTAATGCTATTGAATGCCCATGTATCTGGCTAGAACCAAAAGTGATTATTTGAACAGTGTTGACACTTAAGAAACTCCTGGTGTAGTGGTAGAAACATATACGTAAACAGATTGTGTATAATGTATTGGTCCTTGGTAGCAGAGATACTCACAAGGTATCATGTGAAGTGAAGAAGGTATTCTGCTCTCTCAGTCTCTCATCTTAGTGTGGACCACAATTAAACTCAAATGTGCGTTTCTTTACTCGGTTTTTCACTTTCCCCAGGCACATTGTAAACTCCACAAAGCAAGGATGGCATCTTCTTTATTCAGCATGCTTCCCCCAGTACTAGACACAATGCATGGTGTGTTGCAGGCACTCAAGGGCTCAGAAAGCAATGTCCCAGGCAGAAGGCACAATAAGAGGAAAATGTCAAAGAGGAAAAAAGATAGGTCTGTGGTGCAGAGCAAATGAAAGATGTGAGGAGAGCCAGGGGAGGGACAAAAACTACCTTAATTTTATTAAAGGGTAAAATGCAGGGTTAGAGCCAGCAGAATACTAAAAAATGACAGTTCCCATATGATCTGATGAGCCGGGGCTTTGCCATTTGTTGGAATGGGGACTCGCATGAAGTTTTTTTTTTTATTTATTTAAAAAAAATTTTAATGTTTATTTCTGAGACAGAGACAGAGCGTGCTCGAGGGAGGGGCAGAGAGAGAGAGAGACAGAGAGACAGAGAGAGAGACAGAGAGAGAGAGAGAGAGACAGAGAATCCAAAGCAGGCTCCAGGCTCTGAGGTGTCAGCACAGAGCCCGATGCGGGGCTCAAACTCACAGACCGTGAGATCATGACCTGAGCTGAAGTCGGCCACTCAACTGACTGAGCCACCCAGGTGCCCCTCACATGAAGCAGAAGAAAGGATGACTGGATTTTCATTTTCCACCTGTTTCTCTGGAGGCTGAGGGGAAAATGGATCTGAGGGAGATTGAAGCCAGGGGAGAAGTCAGGAAGCCAAGGTACACACTTCAGGCTGATAACATTCCAGTAGACATATGTGGGAGACATTCATAGCCAAGGCTGCTGAGAGTGAGGGGCAAGAAGAGTGGTTTGGAATGACCTGCAGATTTCCACCTTCAGGTGATGGGGTGGCTGGAGGTGCATCAACAGAGAAAGTGAGAACAAGAAATATGAGCCATCAGAAATGATGAATTTGGTGTGGGATTTTCTGGGTAATCATTCAGGGGCTTATGGGATATCACACAGAAATATCTGGTTAACCATTGTGTTTATTGTGTTTATACATCAGGGAAAAACTCTCTCTGGGCTGGGGCTGTAGCATTGACATCAACAGGCTGGATGTGATTTAACCCATTATCATAGTCAGTACCACATGAGAGTATGTGTAGACTGAGATGAACAAAGCATTTTGGTGGGGGCCAGGAAAGCCCAGAGCATTGGAAATATCCTGCCAGCCTATCAAATCAGCTTCTGAGCTCTTTGAAGTTAAGGCTCATTTGATTCATCATCCTTATTAGCAAATACAGCATCTTACCCATAGTAATGCTTAAAAAATATTTGTGGTTTCTGGACTATTTGTCAAAAGTTTAAAGATTCCCAGATGAATAATTTCAAAGAGTCGGGGAATTTGGCTTAAACTGTATTGTTTTTATAAAATGATACATTTTAAAAACTAAAAAAAAAAAATTCTTATGGGAGAGGCACACTAGTAACCTAGGAGCATTTTGGAATACTTTCTTTACTTGGCAGCTATGTATTAATGCCTTCTCTGTTCCAGTGGTGAGTGAGGCACACTGTGGGGGCAGAGCTGGGAGGGAATGATGGCCAATTACTTAAGGTTAGGGAGACTTAGTTGGCCTGATATGTAAAAGAGGGATAAGAATGTCTGCTTTTTAGCATCACTTATTCTTGCTAGTTATGTTTACTGTACAAAGCTACTTATACTTACTATATATAATATCCTAACTATACTTATTTAAAGTCTGGAATGTGGTCAGGGCTGAAGGAAAACTAAACAGACAGGCATCATGATGGAATCATGATTACTTTACCTGTGCTACTTTGAAACAGCACATGCTGGAAGAGAGTTTAATGAGAGCTAAAAGTGTCCCGATTTCCCAAACCATTGCCAAACTGGGAGGCACACAGCCCCTGCCTAGAATACTAATAAGTAAGGGTTTGTTTTTTTCCTGTGATTTTCTTTTTCCGGGAGTGAAAAATGTATTTTCACTCTTTGTCATTTTAATTAAATCAAGTCTAGGAAAACATAAAACGCGAATCACATTCCTTTTCAACAGGAAAACTTTGAAAACTGTGCACCAGATTGCAAACTGTTAAAATTCATTCATTAAAAGTTCATGGTCTATTGGACTTTTTTTCCTTCAAGCATTACATTATGTACATTTCCTATCTGTGTTTATGTGACAGATTGTCTAACAGATTTCTTGTACAGTAGAGTTATATAGTCTGCCAGAAAGGCCTGGTTTGGAACCTGTGGCAATCAGTGAAATGGATTTGGAAATGTCATCTTGCTATCTAGTGGATAATTTAGTAATAATGGCCTAACAGATCCCTCAAGACCAACAATTATATACCTGTTTGAAGTTAATTGGACTATGCAGAAATGGGAGTTATATGAATTATATGTTATAAAAATTTGGTAGGCGTTGAATGGACTGACAGCACATTCTGGAACCTAGTATTGACTTTCAATCATTTTAATGTGCAGGCAGCAGTCGCCAGAATCCTTGGCTGTGATTGTCTTTCAGGGAAAAAGCGCCCATTTTTTGGACCATGTGCTAATTCTGTGTGTAGCCCCACGAATGTGCATGCGTATTGTACATCTCTACATGCATGGACAAATCACATATTTATTTACACCTAAAGTTTGCTAATACCGAGCGTGAAAATTAGAATTCATAATCCAGATTTCTAAACCAGCCTTTATGCTACACCAAATGACTCTTAAGAGTTATGGGAAGGCTTTTATTTTTAGCAGTCAGTAAATTAAACCTTTTATTCATCATTCTGAAAGATGACGGTGAAGAGAACATCCGTTCTTTTTAATTTCAGGAAGGAGAAAAGGCAGCCATCTGATCACAGAGGGAACCCAAGTGATAGGGCTCATTCAGGAGAATGGCTTTACACATTTTTGTCACCCTCCTGTGAGTTAATTGGTCATCTCTGTTACCATAACAAGATATTACCGACAATACTAGGTGTCCCCCACCCCAACCCGCTGCCCCAGTCCCTCTCCCAATTTAAGCACCGTCGTTGGAGGAGTATTGTATTCTGGTTACAAAGTTATTTCCCTTAACTCAATACACTTTCTCTGAATAATTTTTTTATAAGGTACCTCTGATCAGGGTTTCTCAACCGTGGCACTTTTGACATCTTAGGCCTGATGATGTTGTTTGGGTGGAGACATTCCTGTGCGTTGGAAAATGTTGCACAGCTCCTGGATTTTCTAACCAGTAGCCCTCCCTTTACTTGTGAAAACCAGATGTCACCTGGCGGACAAAAATCACCCCCGTTGAGAGGCTTTGCTGTGTACTCACAGTGCTGTTATTTGGGCTATCATTAAAAAAAAATTAAGCATATATGCTCACATCAGATGCATTCTGCAGTGTGTGTGTGCATGTGTGCGCCTTCAGCCTTTTCATCCTATTACCTGTTTCCCAAATGCAAAGTACATTTGTAGCCTCTATTTTTGTACTGGCTCTATGTAACATATTTAATTTTGAGTGCAGAGAAAGCAGCCATTTACAGTCATTTTAAATTTGATAAAGATTTAATGAGAGCGGAAAAAAAGACATACATTTCCATAAACTAATTTCAGCAGATGTGTGGATGGTTTTATATGAAACTACAATGAAAGAGAAGGTAAGGAGGCATTGTTAGGACAGAAAGATGTAAAGTCCTATATTTCTGTCATTGCAAGTATACTGTACGTTGTGCAGGCCTGGAATCAGAAGGGTAAAGCATCCTTACAACCCTGCATGAATGTCATAAGAGAGGAAAAAAAAGCTTTTGCAGAGGTAAAATGCAGCGTATAAAATACAATAGCTTCACTAGATGGTTGTACATTAAAGTCTCAGAATTAAATTATTCTGTCATCAAGCCATTCATAAAGAAACCATGTTCATTTCTCATGTCTGCCCCTATTGCCTTCTGTGGGGCGTTTGACACTTCAAAGGCCTGAAATGTAACAATTATTTTTGCAGGACTTGCAGTGGTTTTGTTTTGGGGTAGAACATTCCAGGTTGTGAGCTTCTTTGGAGGGCGGGCATATGGTTAGGTGTTGTTAAAGGCTCTAGGTAACATTTGTTTTCTGTTGACGGTGGCTAAGAGCAGAGTGGTTTTATTTTCTTGTAAACAGCTTCCTCCTTTCAGTTAGCTGAATCAGAGGATTTATTCCCCCTTTGACTGCACACAGAACCTTATGATGTGTGCTGGTCCATGGATGAGTAGCATGAAGAGGAAAAGTCCTCCCATCTTTCGGTGTCCAGCATTAACAGTGGGTTAAATTTCTAATACAGAATTCTAGTGTCGTTTAAGAGTGATACTACATGATTTAAATTCAAGCATACAGGAAAGGAAGAGTACATGGGAACCCATACTTAATTAGCCACATAATGTGGTTCCTATCAGGTTCTTGCTAATGATGAAGGTGGCTTGGCCTCACTGCCCCCTGAATCAGAAAGAAGGTGAGTATAAGAAGCAGTATTTCAGGAGGATTTTGAGAAAGCTATGTTTTCTATCCATTCCTCCAGCTATTGGAAAAGTGAGCGCTAAGGGTGCTAGGTCAGCAGAGATTTGGTGCGTGCATTGGATTGCATTAGTTCCTTCCTAGAACTGCTTTTATTAGATTGTAGTTTGGGGTAATAGAAGGACCCCATGTCCAAGGATGTGGCAAGAAATAGAAATGTCCTCTGTGCCACTGTGAGGATGTGTCCTGGGTACTTACATTTCAAGTAACAGAAAGCACAGGGGCTAAAAATGCAAATGCCACCATGTTATCAGACTGCCCTGGGTCCAAACCCCAACTCTGCTTCTTAACTACAGCATTTCTCTTGACTCTGGTAAGCACATTTTCTCATCCATGATACGAGGGATATGTTAGTGAGTGCCTGCATCGTGTATTGTGAGGCTCTCCTTACACACAACGATGCAATCAGGTGTAGCCTGAGTTCTCAGGTGATAGTGGCTGTCATATTTGTTACACAGCAAAATTTCCTTCTGCTTCTTGTTTGAATAATTATGATAAAATTGAACCATTGGTTCATTTTCGTAATATAGGTATTGTGTAAATTAATGATAAGATTCCCCTCTGTGTTGATTAGTAGGAAAATCCAGACAAAACTTTTTTGGCTCTCACATAGTGAACAGAGAGGGTCTTGTGCGTTCATATTAATGAATTCCTGGCATCAGTATGTTTCCTGCCCCCACTTTCACTTCTTCCATTTTATCCCCTATTAACAAGATAAATACACCTATTTTATTTTGTTGTATTGTGTTTGTCAGGATGAGCCAATTTAATCCTTCCTGGACCCAAGGTGGCAGGGGAATGAGTAATAAATAGATTAGAAATAAATGTAACCCCTGAAATATTGATCTGGTCTTATTCTTTATATCCCTTAAACAACAGGGGCCACAAACTCAAATATCCAGGCAGAGAGTGTCAATGAGAAACATAGGCTTAGTTTAAGTCAGCAAGACTTGGTGGGAGCTGTTATAAGCAGACAGAGTATTTTCCGTCCTCCTCCCAGGATCCCCCACCCTGGAGAATCTCAACCACCCCATTCCTGCCCTTCTTTCCTCAAGCCCACCTCTTCAGATTCAACATGGTGCTCCTTCAACTAACACAGATACTTGCTAGTTTTGCTCAAACTGTGCATATTGTTATCTTTTTCTTTTCTTTCTTTTGTTTTGAAGCAAATGAGTATGTATGGAGTGGCCAAAGAATAGATCTCACACAAAGCTTTCTGTGGATGTGAAATAATAATAATTAATGATTGTGGGGATTATCAACATTAGAAATAAAGGTAGCTGACATAAATGGAGCATTAGGTGTGTTCTGATTAACTCTGTGGCATGCTTCGGATTTTTTTTTTTTTTTTTTTTTACAGTTAGGTACTATTGTCAGTGAGACTGTGGAGACACAAGGAGACAGTCTCACTCACCCTGGCCAAAGACCATTTGTTTATGTGTCTACCTCTTGGCATCTTGGTGTGCTGCCAAGCAGGGCACTGTACCTTCTGGCAGGTGTGACCACCTTCACCTGGAAGGATTTCCTGACCCTATAAACTAGATACTTCCTGGTCACCTTCCAAGATTCAGTTCACTGGTATCACCTGCCTTGGAAACCTTCCCTGTTCAGCCCACTGGGTTAGACACCTCCCCTCTGTCTCTCAGCCCACACAGCACCAAAGACAGGGCATGTGCAGATGGTGACAGAGCTTGTCCCACAGGCCTCTGCCTGCCATCATTCCGTGCCTCCAGTGCCATCTTCTGTAGGCAACGGTGCTTGGAGAGCAGAGAAGACCCTCTGGGAAGTATCCCCCAGGGATCAAATGATGCCAGAAGCAAACCTTGGCTATAGGGGGTTAACAGTTTGGCCTCGGCAGGACGATTGTTTGAATGTGAATCCTACTGTTCTGTCTTGCTAGCTATGTGATCTTGGGCTAGTTATGAGCCTCTTTGTGTTTAGTTGCCACATCTGTGAAATGAGAAAAATAATTACATCCATCCCACAAGGTTACTGAGTGGATATGAGATGATGATTGTAGAGCTCTTAGCGCAGGGCTTGGCACATAGAAGGTGCTCATTAAATGTTAGTTACTACTCTCCATGATTATTATAGCTTAGGTAGTAATGTTCAGTATTGCTTAATGGGGAAACACCTCAGTCGATTAAATTGTTATTCATTTAAATCTTATTTCCTCCTCTTTCATTCCACAGACATCTCTGGGGCACAAAATGGACAAAGCCCCTACCTGTCCAGAGAGTATAATCTCCACCCATGCTGACAAATATGGCTGCCATGAGCCTCAGGTGGCTATTTACATTTACACGTAAATGAATTTAAATGAAATTAAAAATTCAGTGCCACATTTCAAGTGCTTACTAGTCACATGTGGCTAGAGGTGCTCCTATTGGACTATATAGATAGATAGGACATTTCCATCACTGCAGAGAGTTCTTTAGGGCAGTGCTGGTCTAGTGGAAAAGAGAGATAATAAAAACGTAAACAAGTGTCTGAATTATCTAAGAATGCTGAGAATATGCTTCTTGAAGCCATAATTTCACCTAAATGTTGCGTTATTCTGCCCTGGAGCTGTTAATACTGTCAATTTGGGAAAGTGTGTGTGTGTGTGTGTGTGTGTGTGTGTGTGTGTGTGTGTCTCAATAGTGAATAGGTCTTGCTTCTCTCTGTTCTTCTCTTGCTCTCCCTCTTTCCCTTTGTTGTTCCCCACTTGTCCCTTTGTCCCTTTTTTTCTGCTCTCTCACTCTCTCCCTCCTTGTATACCATGTACTCTTCTAGGGGAATGAAGTTCTTATTCTTACAGATTCTTAAGTCTGTCAGAGACCCAGGGTCTTAAATCTAACTGCGGCATAATGCCAGGATAGGAGCAGGGAAAAGATGAAACATGGGAGGGAGGTATCATTCCTGCTTAGCGGTGATAGGAAAGGCTGCACAGACAAGGTTTACGCCCAGCCTTGACCTTCAGCAAGACTCTCAGCCTCCTGGTGAGTGACAGGCGAAATGTAAACAGGACCTATCTCTTAGAGGGCAGGAGTTCTATGAATGCAATTATTAATCACTGTGAAGCTGTTGTAAACTATTACCATAAAACAATGACACGCTCCTTTTATTCTCCTAGATCAATATTACTGAAAGGCCTTCCTGTCCCAGGCTTATCGGATAGACGGGCAACTCATATTGCCATAAATATATGATGACTTTTTCATCGCGTGTTAACGGTCTTCAGCATTTCAGAAAGCACAAATATGTAGGTGGATGGTACCTGTGTTTGCTAATAGCTGTATTTGTTTTAATTTTGTGATTGCCTTTATTCCATCTTTAGTTCTAAAAAGGCTTATGATAAGGGCACCGATTCAGTAAACCATGAGATTATTAAAACAAAATAAATCATGTGAGCCTAACAATGGAAGTGGGGGAGAATAATGGTAAGAAAGAAGATGATGGAGGGTAAAAAGTTATACGAAAAAATCATAAGATTTCATCTACTCAAATTTATTAAGAATCTTAAGGCTTTGGGATTTTGATTGACGCCAAGGAGTAGGGAGGAAGATATAAATATGATTAAGACCAGGTTCTTACAAGTAGAGGAAATGGCTTAGAGGTAAAGGCTTGGAGGTAAAGGGAATTATGTATTCTTGGAACAGAAAGTGGATCATTGTGTGTGTATGTGTGTGTGTGTGTGTGTGTGCACACCTATTTGAGTTTATTGATGATGATGGGGGAAAGCCACAGTCAATGAACCTAGAGATAAGTAAGGACCAGATAACTTAGGGCTCTGTTAAGGCAAGTTAAGGGGTTTAGCTTTTACTCTAAGGACAATTGGGAACCATTGAAGTGGATCAAATTTTCCATTTAGAAAGATAACTCTCCCTGCAGTGTGGAGAATGGATTGCAGTGGAAGGAGACAGGAGAGGAACATCAGTTAGGGGCTGTTGCAAGTGAGAAATGAAGGAAGCTTTGGGTGAGAATAATGGCCATGGGAGTGAAGAGAACAGGGTGGATCTATGAGATATGAGGCGGGACAGTCAATGTACCTTGTGGATTAATTGTGGCTCTCACCTTTCATTTTGGAAGGTTCTACGTGGGTGCAGGTAACATTTAATGAGACAGCAGAAGTAGGAGTAGGAGCAAATATTGTGTCTAAGGGAGAAGAAGGCAAATTAAGCTGTAGGTATGATATTTAAGATGTTAGGAAGGCACTTGGGTAAAGTCAGATGTTTGGTAGGCAGTTGACTGTATGAACCTGACACTCAAATGAGTGGGATTAGTGCCATATTTGGAAGATTTGGAGTATATATGGTTTTTAAGTCACTAGACTAGAAGGAGTTATCAAGGTAGAGTTTGGAGTGAGAAGTGAGGAGGACCCAAGATCTCTTTGGATCCCAACATTGACATCAAGAGGTTTCCCAGAGGAGAAAGAAGTCCAAGCACTCATTAAAAAGTAGGAGTATCAAGGAGAAAATGACACAGCCTGTCTTATGATACTGTAGGGTACCTTGGTGCCGTAAACCATGCCACTGAGTGATTAACTCAAGGGGAACTCGTACTGAAAAAAAAAGATGAGAACCCAGGACTCATCTCTGGGGTCTTGCATTATTTTCAGGTGACCTTGAATTTCTGAAAGTCCCCATGCCATTGTTTTGGTTTGAAATGGAGAGAAACGTGTCTTCACTGATAGACTGTGAATTACTGACTGCTTTTCCAGACATCTCAACTGTAACTTTAATCATCTGAGTGCTCGTTCTTATCACAGTTCCAGCAGTGCCCCAGGACTCATTAAATTGCTGGGGGTATTTGAAGGCATCCCAATTAAGGACCCATTTTATGTGCATAGTCGAAATCCTGGAAATTATTGTCTCATTTGAGACACAGGAGTAGGTGCTGATATCTGCTAGGATGAATGATAATGTGGACCCCAGTGATTTGCTGTCCTTCATCGTTTGATCTGCTTTAATGACCAGAGTGTAAGTCGCCAATTGTTGTGTGCAGATAGGTGTTACAAATGGAGTTGTAAATTCAGTTCCTTAAAAAAAGAAAGAGTGGGCATGATATTCTCCCCTGCAGTGCAGTTTATAGATGACCCTGGGGCAAAGTGAGATGAAGCCCAGAATGCCCTCTGAGGGATGGAGCGCATGGCTGTGCACATGAGCACACACAGACACAGGTTTAGGTTCTCAAAATTGATATAATTTCTTAGGGGCATGTTTGTAAATGAAGATACAGAAACTATTGACATCCATTGCTGGGGAAGTTTGAGCAAGGGACCTCAAAGTTTTATGCAATTGGATTTTTATTAGAAATTGTGTATTTGATGTTTCTTAGTATAGAAAAACTATGTATTATTCTGAGTTCTGGAAAGTCATATAGAACGTGGAGCTTTTAAGCTGGTTGACATTACTCAGTAACACAGAGGGAAACATTCATGGTAGTTAAGGATTTGGAATCTGCAGAACTATGTCCACAGCTTGACTTTCTTATTTATTATTGGCCTGACCTTGGAAAATATATACTTAATGCCTCTGAGACTCACTTTCTCCATCTTTAAAGCTTCGTTCATTCATTCATTCATTCATTCATTCATTCATTCATTTAGAGAGGGAAAGATAAAGTGTGCAGGGGAGGGGCAGAGAGAGAGGGGGAGAGAGAGAATCCCAACCAGGCTCCGTGCTGTCAGCGGATAGCCCAACGTGAAGCTTGAACTCATGTACAGTGAGATCATGACCTGAGCTAAAATCAAGAGTTGGACATTTAACTGACTGAGCCACCCAGGGTCTTTAAAATGAGGATGGTCATCCTACCAGATTCAGTGACGTATTAGAAGAATTCAGGGGGAAAAATGTATGAAAATCACATGACATGAGGGATGTAGTAGGTGTAGGACTTTTAACCCATGATTTTGGGTCGGGGTAGGGGAGACACAATTCAGCCCATAACATAGGTTACCACAGTTTGTATGACCTTGTTCCCATCAGAGATCTTTGAGTCTGTTTTGAGGTTTGGTGTTTTTGTTTTGTTTTGTTTTTGCAAAATGAACAACATTTGGAAATGGAAATTGAAAAAATGAGATACCACTAACACACCCACTAGAATGGCCAAAATGCAGGACACTGACCACCCCGAATGCTACTACAGATGTGGAGCAACAGGAAACTTTGCTGGTAGGAATACAAAATGGCACAGCTGCTTCAGAAGATAGTTTGGTGGTTTCTTACAACACTCCATATGATCCATCAATTGTTCCCCTTATATTTTCTGAAAAAAGTTAAACTTATGTGTACACAGAAACCTGCACGTGGATGTTGACAGCAGCTTTATTCATAATTGCCAAAACTTGGAAAGAGCCAAGATGTGCTTCAGTAGGTGAATGGATTAATAAACTGTGGTACATCCACACAATGGAATATTATTCAGCATGAAATGAAATGTGCTATCAAGTCAAAAAAAGACACACAAGAACCTTAAGAGCCTATTTGTAAGTGAAGGAAGCCAATCTGAAAAGACTGTATACTTGATGGTTGTGACTATATGACCTTCAGGAAAAGGCAAAACTGTGGAGACATTAGAAACATCAGTGGTTGCCAGGGATTAGAGGAGAGGGAGGGAGGGAGGGAGGGATGAACAGGTAGAGTACAGAGGATTTTTAGGGAAGTGAAATTAGTCTATGTGATACTATCATGATGGATATGTGTCATTATGCATTTGTCCAACTCCATAGAATGTACTACACCAAGACGGAGCACTCATGTAAATTAGGGACTTTGGATGATAATGATTTGTCAGTATAGGTTCCTTGATTATCCCAAATGTTCCACTCTGTGGGGATGTTAATAATGGGGGGAGGCTATACATATGTTAGGATATGGAGTATGTGTGAAATCTCTGTACCTCCTTTCAATTTTGCTATGAACCTAAAAGTGTGCTATAAAATGTCTAAAAATAAAATAAAAACATCTCAATAAATAATCTACCCATAAGACTCATCTAGCTAGGGGAGAAATATTTTATTATAATTTGGAATTTTGGGGTTTTTTTTTTCTTTTTCTCAAAGTATGGAATGACTGCTTCCACTGCGAATTTAATAACTTGATTCTGTTTTGACAACAGTATTTAACAGAAGATTATTTTTTCCAGTGGCAATCTGCAGATTAATCAGGTAATATTAGCTGAATCAAAGAGCTGGGAAGACTGTCCCATTCAGGCTCTCTTTGTGCTTCTGTAGGGGCAATACCATACCCCAGTGCAAGGGTGTATGCAATTATTTCAGCTTTGTGGTAATTATATGGATATTTTAGTTGTTTGGTGCATTTAATTATGCTTTGTTAAGCAGCCCGTATTAACTTTCACTGGGGCAAGCTCCGACTGGATTAATGCCAAGAGGCTTGCACATTTAATGTTCCACACAAGGCATTTTCCTAGAGGCAGAGAACAAATGAAAATTGGGCAGAAGGGTTATAAGACCAACTACCTTTCCACTCTGTTTTCATGTTTAAAAACATTTTTAATTGAAAGTTTCAGAGACAGTTTTATCCTTTTAAAAATCCTTTTTAAAAAATGAATACTTGGCTTTTGGAACCATTAATGCAACACAGAACTGTCTAAAGTAAAATTAATAGATAGCCCCCTCTCTACCTCTCTAATGCCACCCTGGAAGGATGGAATTTCCACTTACACATTGGTGTGTGTGTGTTTGTACTCTCTTCTGTGCTGATACAAAATACATGCTGATAACGTGTCTTTTTTTTTTTTAGTTTTTTTAAACGTGTATTTATTTTTGAGAGACAGAGAGAGATAGAGCACAACTAGGGGAGGAGCAGAGAGAGAGGGAGACACAGAATCCAAAGCAGGCTTCAGGCTCTGAGCTGTCAGCACAGAGCCCAATGCGGGGCTCAAACTCCCAAACTGTGAGATCATGACCCTAGACGAAGTCGGCCACTGAACCAACTGAGCCACCCAGGCGCCCCTAATAATGTGTCTTTTAAAGATGGGCTCACACTCTACATTTTATTGAGTGATGTGCCTCTTTTCACATGGCATGGCCATTATCCTTACATGTCGATGTTTGATTCCAAGGCCCTCTGGCTGGCTCAGTCAGAGCAGCTTGGGACTCTTGATCTTGGGGTCGTGAGTTCGAGCCCCGTGTTGGGTGTAGTGATTACTTAAATAAGTAAATAAAGTTTAAAGAAGCCTTTTGAGGGGCGCCTGGGTGGCTCCGTTGTTTGAGTGCCCAGCTGGTGATTGCAGCTCAGGTCATGATCCTGAGGTCATGGTCCTGATCCTGGATCAGGATCCATGGATCGTGAGGGGAGCCCCGTGTCAGGCTCCCCACTGAGTGTGGAGCATGGAGCCTGCTTGGGATTCTCTCTCTATCCCCCGCTCTTCCCAACTCATGTTCTCTGTCTCTCTTTCTCAAAATAAAATAAATCTTAAAAACAACAACTTTTGATTCTGATCCTTCATAATAGCTGCATAGTGTTCCATAATATGGGCACAGCTATCTGTATTTGTTCAGCTATCCGTATTGATAGCTTTTAGATCATTTCTACTTGGGATTTGTTTGTTTTGTCTCCTCATAAAATAACCATTTGCAACAATAAACATTTTGTAAGTTCCGATACTTTTTCTTTCTATTGGATAGATTCCCAGAACTGAAATAATTAGTGAAAGTTATGCAAATTTTTAGTTTTAACAAATATTACTAGATTTTTTACCCAAAAACATTGGAACGGTTTTCAATCTTCCCAACACTATAAACTAACTGGCCAACATCATATATTAGCAATCTTTTAAAAATTACTCAGTATAAGTGTAGCCTATACTATGTTGTTTTAATTTGTATTTTCCCAACTACCTGTGATGCATAATGTCTTTTCTATTGTGTGAGTCACTGCTTTATAATCCATTTTCAGTTGGTTTATCTTTCTCTTGTTAATTTTTAGAAATTCTTTGTAGGCTATAGCTGTTTACCTTAGTTACACTTGCTATAAATACACGCTGTCATTTGCCTTTTGACTCTATCTATAGTGTCTTTTTCCATGTAAAAATTTAATTTTTCAGTGATCACTTCTGTTATGGAATTAAGGAGCTATCCTTCCCCTATCCAACTTTTATAAAAATAGCCTCATATTTTCTTATAATAATTTGTACCTTTATGCTTTTTCTTTAGATTTTTCGAGTTACTTGAAATCACTTTTTTTTTTAAAGTAATCTCTACCCCCCAATGTGAGGCTTGAATTCACGACCTTGAGATCAAGAGTTGCATGCTTTCCTGACTGAGCCAGCCAGGTGCTCCTGAGTTTACTTTTTCAAAATGCAGTTTGAAATTTAGCATGCTTTGTTTCTCTTAAAAAGGTTATTCAGCTGACCCAACACCATTTATTCAGTATTTCACCATTTCCACTAACTTGTATGTATACCCCCCCCAACACACACATACACATTATCATTTCTGCCCTCTTTATGTTCCCTTCAACCGCTTATTTCCTATTGTGTCTTGGAGTTTTGCTCATGAATGCCCTTCAGCCTTGACATGAAGCTGTCAAATGACCTTAAGACCAGAATTCCTGACATTAAAGTACTGGGCTGGTAACACTTAGGGTCAGAAACTTTTTGAATCGATGTACTCATGAGGTTTCTTTTGGGTATAAGTGTCAGAAACCCCACCCAAGTTGGTTTCAGCAAAAATGAAGAATACTAACCTTCACAACTGAAAACTCCAGGAAGTTTGCTAGGTCCAGAAGCTCAAACTATGTTACTAGGACTGAGTCTCATCTCCCAATCTCCAGACTCTGTTACCACCATGTTTAGGTTGACTCTGCCATTGTAAAATGGGAAGATGGTTACTCACTGCCATAGGTTTTATCTTACTCTCTGAACAGCCTCAATATAAAACCCTGAATCACATGCACATCACTAAAACAATCCCCACTGTCAGAGGAATGTGAGTTCCCCAGTAGCTGGTCTGTCTCACATGCCCTGCTTGAGCTCTGGGGTAGGGTCAACTCTACAGGAACCGTCCAAACTGGCGGCTTATCCTCCCTGGGAGAAGGAGAGCCTCTAAGAAAACATCAAATGTTGTTACTGGAAGGATGGGGTGGCCCCTTAATAATCCCATACTAGTGATGTTCAATACAGCTGATTCATTGTGACTCAAATTTCCGTATTACTTCTGCAAATTCATTCAGCCCTTTAAATGAGTCATTGATTCATGTTCTACTGTCCCTGCCACTGGCCTTTGATCAGAGTTTGGCCCTTGGGGTGAAGGCATCTCTTTCCGCCAGGTTGGAACGGTAGCTCTGATGGCTACCTAAATGTTGACTGTACCTAAATGTTGCTTTCCAGAGAAATACAAATTAAAATAATAATGTGGTAACGTTTTTACACCTTGAATTGGCAGAGGTTAACAAAATTGATAGTAACTGATTTTGGTGAGACTGTGAGATAACACAAATCCTCATATACTGATGGTGAAAGTGTAAACCGGTATAGCCTTTAAAAGCTATATAAAACGATACAGTTTTAAACAGCAATGCCTCTGTTATTAATTAGGCCTATAGCACAAATGCTTTCAATTGGTTTATCTTTTGAAAATAGCCACACCAGTGCAGAAAAGCATACATGCGAAAGGTTTGAATCAATGTAGCATTTTTATAATATCAAAGTCATATCCAATTTAATGTATATTAGTAGTAGACTGATTACAGAATTGCTGACATTTAAAGAAAGGGCAATTATACATTTGAATACCAAAAAAAAAAATCTTTCAAGGTAAGGAAAATAGCTCCTCAAGGAAGATTTGGCCCGAAAATCATTGCCATAGTTAGTATTTTGCAAAGGTTTACCCTAGAGTGGGCAGGTCACCTCTTTCGTGCTTTGATTACACCTTCCATATGGATTACAGATCATATTCAAAACATTAATTACTCAGCAACAGCATTAATCACTTCGCTGAATGCATTTCACCTTTTCTCCTTCCCACAATGTTTGTTTAAACCAAGTTGACTGGATAGCAGTACATTAAAAAGAGGTAATAGTATTTGGCAGAAGGAGATCTGAGCTTCCAAGAGAAGGATTCTGGGGTCGGTTGTTAAGCCATCATTTATTACCTCTGTTACCCCCAGGCAAGGTGCTTACCAGCTTTGGAAAGCCCATATGCTCTTTTGCAAAATGGGCATAGTAATCAGTCTCTCAGATCTAGCCTGCTTATCATGAACAGTGTATAATAGTGAATGTTTGTAAAATGTTCTATAAACCCGAAAGCCCTGGCCACATTCGCAAGTGTTGCTCTCCTGGAATTACCTTTTATGACTATGTTCAATCTCTGTCCTCTTATTTCCCACATGAGGAGGTTTTTTACCCAGGCAGAGTGGTTGTCTAACACTCTGTGTTTGCAGAACGAGGCAGAGCAGTTTACTTGGAAAAATAAAAAAATGGTAGAGTGAGTTTTGTTGTTGTTTACTTACTTGTTTTATTTGACAGGGAGATGAAAGGCACACTTTCTATACCTTGTGCCTCTAATGATACTATTCTTCTTTTGACAGTGTAGATGAGCCAGAAAGAGTCAAGATAATGCAGTGCATTTGATTTCATTCTTTACTGGACATCTTTTATTTTCATTTCTGTCCTGAATGAGTATGGCAGTTGAACTCAGTCCTTGGGTTCCTAGGACTCAGCTTCTAAAATCCACAAGGAAAGTAAATTGGTAGTATCCTCACCTGTGTTTTTAATGCACACTCAGACCAGAGCATTCTCACTTAAGGAAATACATATGTCTTTAAGTGACATAGATTGGAACATGGCCTTGCTCATTTGTTTCCATGCTTTTGTGCTGAAAGGGCAGAGTACCCAAGCTTGCAACAGAGACCATAGGGCTCACAAAACAGAAAATATTGATTCTCTGAGCCTTTACGGAAAAAGATGGTCATATCCTGATTGAGACTGAAGTTTGAGTTGATTCATTGTTACACCAACAAAAAACTTGAAAATTATGTATATTTGTGAGTATGTGTATAACCTTTAAACTTTCTGGCTAATCCTTACCGGAAAAAAAAAAGGAATTAAAAAAATTCCTAAACCATCAGTGGTTATAATCTTCTTCAGTGCATCTTGACATCATTTTATTTTTCAAACATTTTAAACGCCTTCTCTTTCCCAAGGACGGTGTTAGGTACTTTCACATATGTTATTTAATCCCCTCAGCAACCATCTAAATTTGTTGGTATTAAACCCATTTTAGAGGTGAGGAAATGGGTGTTCTGGAGGATTTAAATAACTTGCCAAATTTCTTGGAACTTCACAAAGCCAGAATACAAACTTAGACATGTCTGAATTTGAGCTGATGGCTGCTGGGTGGAAGGTGATTGGACTTATCTTCTCTCCACTATCCTGGTGCCAAGTCTATGGAAGGAATCTCTGAGGGAAGGAAACCAAAGGATAAAGAACTAACCTGCAATGGACCCAAGGAGGCTTAAGTCAGAGTTTCATCTTTTTTAGTGTCTTTCTAAGGTATTTTAAACTATCCTGGGCTCTTTTTTTGATGTATATTTATTTATTTGGGGGGGGGGTGGGGAGCAAGAGAGAGGGAATGAGAATGAATCCCAAACAGGCTCCATGCTGTCAGTACAGACCCCATTGCGGGGCCTGAATCCACAAACCATGAGATCACAACCTGAACGAAGGTCAAGAGTTGGACACTTAACCGACTGAGCCACCCCAGACCCCCGAACTAGGCTAGGCTCTTTGACTTTGAATCATAGCATGCTGTTCAGTGTGGATGCTCATATTTAGGTTCTGGTGATATGACTGTAAAATAAGTGAAGAAAAATATAGAGTCCACTCAGATTGATTTCTAGGCAGAGATGTACAGAAACCTGAATAGTCCTTATTTGGGGACCAGTGTTCCCACCCCACATTGACTTTAATATAATTAAGTACAGTTGATCTAATCATTTATATCATTTATTTATATGAATTGTATCTGATAACATAATGAGGCTTAATTCTATTTTAGTTATAATTATTTTAGTTATATTTAATATATGTGTGTATATATATAATAAACCACTTTATTGAGATAGGATTGACATACAAAAAGCTGTACATAATGTACACAGCTTGGTGAGTCTGGAGGTAAGTACATACCTATGAAATCACTGCAATTAAGGCCATAAACTTGTACATCACCTCCAAATTTTCCTCCTTTCTTTATATATATTTTTTCTTTTGTGGTAAGAACACTTCATAGATCTACCCTCTGAACAAATTTTTAAGTATACAACACAATATTGTTAACTACAGATCCTGTTGTATAGTATATACCCAGAACTTATTCATGTAACTGAAACTTCATACCTTTTGACCAACATCTCCCCATTCTCTCCCCTGCCCTGCCACACCTCTGGAAACCACTACTCTGCTGTCTGATTCAATGAGGTTGACTATTTTAGACACCTCATAAAAGTGGGATCATGCAGTGTCTGTCCTTCTGTGTCTGGTTTATTTCACTTAGCATAATGTTCCAGTTTCATCACATCCTTGCAAATGCAGGGTTTCTTACTTTTTCAGGGCTGAATACTATTCTATTGTATGTGTGTACTACATTTTCTTCACTTATTCATCCACCATGGACATTAGGTTGTTTCCATATCTTGGCTATTGTGAATAATGCTAAACATGGGAGTGCAGATATCTGTCTGAGATCTTAATGTCAGTTCCTTTGGATATACAACCTAAAAGTGGGATTGCTGGATCTAATGGAATACTATTCATAATTTTTTGAGGGACCTCCATACTATTTTCCATAGTGGGTGCACTAGTGTATATTGCCACCAACAGTGTACAAGAGTGCCTTTTTCTCCACATCCTCACCAACACTTTCCTCCTTCTTTCCTTCCTTCCTCCTTTTTCTTTTTTCTTTTCTTTTCTTCTTTCTTTCTTTCTTTCTTTCTTTCTTTCTTTCTTTCTTTCTTTCTTTCTTGATAATGGCCATTCTAACATGTGTGCAGTGATATCTCATTGTGGTTTTTATTTCCCTGGCGATTAGTGATGCTGAACACCTTTTCAATTATTATGGATTAAATGGATTATTATATGTAAAGTGTTGCGGCAACAGCAGGAACTCAAGTTACATTAACATGGTGCTTATTTTTAATAGTGTTGTCATTGTTATTATAATAATAATTTTTATTACTATTAAATACAATGGTGTACATAAATATCCAGGCAAGGTGACTTTATTGTAGCTGGGTTTCCTAAACTGCAATATTTATACCCCCTAGAACTATATTTTGGTGAGACAGGGACCCTTAACCACAGAGTGCATAGAGCTGGTTTCTGAAGCATCAATTTTGCTCAAAGCTTTCAGAGGGAAGGTGTTATTTTTTTACATTAAAAGCAAACAAATATATAGGTAAGAGAAGGCACATGCACATAAATTTTTAAGAGAAAACCTGAGACATCAAGCACCATTTACATGCCATTGGATTCTTCCAGCTATGGCTCTAGAATTCTATGGATAAGGCTTAGATCTCCTCTGCCATTAGTTAGTGGTATTTAGAAGGGAAATTTTGCAGAGCGGTAATTATAACATCTCCCAATGGTGGCTTTTATTTTTCTGTATAGTTCTTATGTTTGATTGTTCAAACTCTCTACCTTTGTCAAGACAGAAAAACATGATAAAAAAAGGTTAATAGGAAAATCCCAGAATAAGCTTTTTCTTTTCTTTTCTCTTTTCTTTTCTTGTCTCTTGTCTTGTCTTTTTCTTTTCTTTTTCTTTTCTTTTCTTTCCTTTCCTTTTCCTTTCTCTTTTCTTTTTTAATGTCTCTACTGGTCATCTGATGGCCAGAGCATTCTGTATCTTAAGAGCTAAGAAAAAAGAAATACCAAAGAAACAGAGTTTATTTGTATTCAGGCCTGAGGGATGGGGGATGTGTGGGGGTGGGCATGATGTTTTTTTTGGCAAAGAGATACATCTTTGAAGTCAGCTCTTTACTGCATGAGGGTAAATTTATTGCATAAGGTAGATAGATGCCCAATGTCTCCCACACTGTGGTGGGGGTAGGGATGATTGGGAGCCCTGGAAGCCTATGTGGCTTATGTCTCTTGATTATGAAGGGCATATAGTTTAGCTTTTATTTTTTCACTAAATAAAGATTTAAAGTAAGTCACCCAGATACATTGGCAAAATTGCAAGATTCAGAATTATAATTCATCATACAGCTTGATAAAGTCATGTCCCACTGCTGAACCACACTGCCTTTTATGCACAAATTAATATTTTTTTACAACCCCTGCAATGATTTAGTAAAGAGCACAATTATAGTTTAGGACATTGCCATCTGCAGTGGGACATTTAAAACAGAATTAGGTCTAGAAATCATGACTGACACATTGTTGTCACTCAAATTGTGATTGGTACAGTACCTTCTGTTTTATTAACAGTTTTAATGGGAAATTATTTTGCCACAAAAATTCTCATCTGTTAAATAGCCTTTAGATGACTTTTTTTGTTATGCATTTGCAAAGATAAATAAAATCATTTTATTTGTGTGTCTTTGTTAAAACATTAAAATATTCAGCATATATTTTTAAAATGTGTCCTCATTTTTCTTGTTTTGCTCACTAGTTGTCCCCTCCTCTTTAGTCTAACTTTTCTCATGGACCACAGGTCCCAGAATTCAGGAATGGCCTAAGGCATTTTTTTACCCTTGAAAAGGTTCTCTCCTACTACATACATGAGCAAAAAGAACTATAGATAGAACATGCAATGTGTGTGTCTCACCCTGAATATGGACATAGGCTGTGTGAGGTCAATGGCAGGGTTTTGTCAAGAGGACATTGGAGATTCTGGTAGAAAAGAAAGCAAAGGGGCAAGAAAAGAGAAAAGAAAGGGCCAGGGTAAAATATGAAAAGTAGAAAGGAAATAAACAAAATCGTACCCAGGAGCCACATTATCAAGTCCTAGTAACTAATAAAGTGGTTACCTCTCACGTGGTAGTGAAGTTCTGAAAATACAACCATGAGTAGAGTCCGTTGTAACTATTGACAGTCCATTCAGAAGGTCTCAATCAAAGCCCAGCCTGTTTTCTATTTAGGAGACCAACAGAGCCAAATTTTAATCCAGCTATGAAATGGATTTCTTTTTTGATTAAACACCAGATGAGGCATTGGTTTGCTTTTAGGGGCCATGCCTGCCATGCAGAAAAGAAGTGGCTTTAAAAAGGGGATTCACACTGTGGGAGGTGAGCTGCCCCTCCTCTGAGGTATCTGAGAGGCTAGAACTCAGGAGGAAAGAGCAGATTCACATCTCCTATTTCATACTCACTCATCAGGATTTGTGCAGTGCCTGGGATGCCTATGGGATTGCTGTCAGCGTTCACACTGGTTTCCCTTTCTTTTGTTTTCCATACTGTCCCACATTCCAGTTGAATGCATACAAGTTAGAAGGAATAATCCCAGCATCCTGGAGTGCTCTCATATCCATAGGGTCATTCATTGGGAATTAGGAATCCTCCATTGCCTGTCAAGACCTATAGCGTAGCGGATAGGGACTTGACATTCCTATATTTATCTCACGTGGACTAAGCTATTGGTGGATGAGTAACTTCATCTTACTATTGATAAGGGTATGTGATGCCAATGCAGCTCACTTTCTAGACAGCAAAGTGACCCAGAGAAATCTCTGTTTCCTATTTGAACTTGGCACACAGTAAGTCCTGTAGTTAGCAAACAGTCATTAATCATCTATTTTGCACCTGGCAAACAGACATTTGCTTAGTGAGTAATTTATTATTCTATAATCATTCATTTTAAATATTTGTATATAGAAACCTGATTAGACGTTGTTGATAGCCCAAATTCCTGCCTCCAGGTAGGGCTAGCTGTTTGCTTTAAAGAATATGCCCCCTTGTATGCTTCCTTAATAGGTGGAGTAGGTTTAAAAGGGCATGATTCGATCCAAGTGGTTACAGGAACAGTTTGTTAATGCTTGGATTCAGTCATCTTACTAGTTGTAAACTACTCACAAATATTAAACAGTGACTATACTGTTATATGAAAGCATAGATATGGCACAGTCCTGTCTAGTGTACATCTATTCAAATGTACTTTAGGACTTGATTAGCACCTGTATTCTTTTGTGTTGCCTTGGGCATTAATAGATCAAATATCAGAGTGTCTGCTTTCCAAGATCACCTGTTCTGTGTCCATGGCTCCATCTTTTACACTTATGATTTCCAGATGGTCTTCAGCCTCTCCCCAGGATCCCAGTTTTTATCTGCCCAATTGCCTGTTGGATAGCTCCATGTGGAGGTTCCATAAGTTTACCCAATTGAGAGTGGCCAAAATGAGCCTCTTATCTTTCTCAAATCTTTATCAGATGCTCCTGAAATTGGTCACTGGTGCCAGCATTCAATCAATAACTTAAAATACAAATCTAGAAATTGACATTGACTTTTTGGTCTCTTCTTTTTCTTCTTCCTCTCCTTCTCCTCTCTCCCTCTCTCCTCTCTTTCTCTCTCTCCTCCTCTACTCCTCTCCTCTTCCTCTTTCTTCTGTTTTTTAAAGCCATCCCACCTGTACATATTTTCTAGTCATTCAATGAGTCCTTTCAATTCTATTTCTAAAGTATTTACTGAATCTTTCCTTCCTATTATATGATCACTGTCATGTCTTCCTTTGTGTCAACACTCATCATCTTTTGACCTGAAATGTAATAAAAGAGTCTCTTAATGGATCGTCCTACTTCCAGTGGTCCATTCCCACATTCTACCTGGAGTGGTGTTCCTAGCCACTGCCTGTTTCACTTTCCCTGTGGAGAAATGGAGTCCAAATCCCTTGCCATGACATACAGGGCCTTTATCATCTGACCTATGCCCACTTTACCCTAGCCATTAGCTCATACAGTCACGCCTCTGTGCCTTTACATAAGTTACTTCCCCTGGTTAGATTGCCATTTTGTACTGACCATGTTAAATGAACTCCTGTGCATCCTTTAAAACCTAACTCAAGCATCACTACCTTTGTGAATTCTTTGAAATCTGCCTTCTGACCTTAAGCAGAACAAAAAGGCTCCTCCTATGCATGTCTCCTATGCAGGCAGATGCATAGCATACTTTACTCTTATCTCAGCTATAATTATAATATATATTCACACATCTTATAATGCCTAAGCTTCAAATATATAAACATAATGTATAAAATATAATTATAATGTTATTTTATAATACTTGTTTATATTTACCTTTTTCAACAAATTTATTCAACTTTGTATCTGACAAGGATTCTGGAATTCATATATGGAATTCACTGGGCATTCATATATATAATGTTAGAAAAATGAATCTATCAATATTTTTGGTGATATTTTTAGAGGGGAAGATATCTTTATGCTTACAGTTGGGGGGAAAAAAGCCTAACAAAACTTAACCTTTAGTGTCAGAGAATTTGTATTTATTTTAGCACTCAGGTTTTAAATTGCATTTCTGACAGGCTGGACCACAGCTATGCTTCATGAAAGATCATGAGACACAGGGAAGAGGTTTATTCATCACAGCATTGGGATATTTTGCTTTCCTGAAAAGCAAAGGGATCTGGGGACTCCTTTGCAGGCTGGCCATGTCCTGTGCAACCCTAACTGTGTCTAGACACTCTAGCAGGGGTAGAGAGTATGGTTGGGACTTTGCAGGAAGTCGGCTTGCGTCAGAGGCACATGCAGAAGGAAAGGAATACAGAAGTAAGAAGAAAGGTTTCAGTGGCCAAGACAACAACTCTCCCCATCTCTGTCTTTCTCTGGGGCCAGAGTCCTTCTGCTTATCTGTCTCTCCCTTCTTCCTCTCATTTCTTTCTAGAGGTCACCTCTTTGCATTTCTCTACTTCTCTATAGATTGCTTCTCTTAACTACTCATCAGAATCTACTGTGAAAATCCACCCAGCCTTCCAAGTCCAGCTGTCAAACTTACCACTCCATCTCTTTTCCAATTCTGGAAGTCTCTCAAGGAGTGACTCTGATTTGACCAGAGAGGATTTTGTGTCTGATCCAGGTCCCTGGACTGGGGATTGGTTGAGGTGGGGTCACAAGAGGAGAAGGTTCTCTAAGAAACCCTGAAGGGTGGGGGGCAATGATTGGCATCTCTGCCATGGCATGGAGAGATGTTGGCTGAGCATTACACATGCCTATAGCATCAATAGCCTTTTAATTTCTTAAAATCTTGAGTAGAGGAAACTCTCGGGCATGTAAGATTTCTACCGTCATTCTGCCCTGGGCTTAGACAAGATTAAGTCATTGGAATTGGGAGCCTGTTTTTTCTCCTTATTTCTTTTGTGGGGTGACAGACTACTGACCTAAGGAGTGAGGGGATTTGAGGAAATGAGTGATTTCTAATCTCACATGACTTTTTGTTCTCCCCAAATGTCTGTTCAATCCCCTACTTAGGAAATTCAAGGGACAAATTGTTATTTTTTTAAAAAAAATGTTTTTTTAATATTTATTATCGACACAGTGAGAGAGACAGAGCATGAGCAGGGGAGGGGCAGAGAGAGGGAGACACAGAATCCAGAGTAGGCTCCAGGCTCCCAGCTGTAAGCACAGAGCCGAACCCGGGGCTCAAACTCATGAACTTTGAGAGATTATGACCTGAGCGGATGTCAGATGTCAACAGATTGATCCATTAAGGTGCCACCCCCTGCCCCTGGGAAAATTTTCCTAAAGAAGGTAGTGTAACAATTTAGGGATATCTCAAAGCAAACCTCTTTTGTGTTAAAAAGTGTCCATGCTGGCATAACATACAGAAATGCCAGTAATAATGTGTGTGCCTCTCCCCACACAGGGGAGAAAAAAATCTTTTTCCTGTATACATCTTAGGTTTTCTGGCTGAGGTTCTGTAAATTGGACTGACAAAAGACAGATTAACAAGAGAAAAGCATACAGATTTATGTAATGTAAGTTTTACGTGACACTGGAGACTTCATAAGGAAATGAAGACCTGAAGAAGTGGTTAAATGTGAGCATTTTTATACTAGGTTTGATGAAGAGTCGGAAGTCATGGGGAAATGTGATAGCCGCTAAGTGGTAAACGGGGGAGAACTTAACAAGTCCTTCTGTGTCCCTCCATCTTTGGAGATAAGGATAGGGAGGGCACCTCTCCCATGAGATCTTATGACCTGCTTCAGAGTGGATGGGGGGCTCAGAGAGTGCTTCCTGCATCTGCTGTTACTCACATTCTTTCCGCTTCAAATGTTCAGTCTGCCACCGCAGTACCATATTTTGTAGTAGGGAGTGTTGAACCCCTTCCATGTCCACCCCAATCTTCTGCTCTGGGGCCTGAGGACCCTTTGTAGTATCTGAAAGCTTTTCCCTGCCGTCTCTTAGCCTTCATATCTCATACCCTGCATCTTCTTTCTGACCCTGCCTACTTGTCCACTTCATGTTCTGGTTATTACTGAACAGACGTCACCCTGCGAGACTCTTTGCTGACAGAGGTGGTTTGTGTGTGTGTGTGTGTGTGTGTGTGTGTGTGTGTGTGTGACTCAGTAGTGGCATGTGCTCAATGAGTATTTGAAGGAAACAAAAGCAGGAAGTTTAACCAGTAATAATAAATCCTAACAACCCGAGAATCATATCTAAAGCATCTACCCCAGTTACCTCCCCATCTCAGTGCATGGTTTATTTTCTACATAGCAGTTACTAAAATGTGTCATTATCTTGTTTATTGTCTGTCTTACCCACTAGAACATAAGCTCCCTGAGGGCTAGGGTTTTGTCTATCTTGTTTACCTAACACAGTATTGAAAACAAGTAATCACCGTGGAAATAAACAAACACCACCCAAATGAGAACTGTTTATTCAAAGCATACTGTAGCAAGGGAGCTAGCCAGCATCACTTGTCAGAGACTCAACATCAGGCAATAGGGTGAGAAAGCTTCATAGTTGAAAAAAAAAAGGAAGGCTTCAGGTGTGCCCTAACTGGAGGCTTTTGGTGTGGGAGTGCTGCAGGTGCACCAAGTGGAAGCAGGACATCCCATGTGACTGGTTGCACACCTTGGCCCTAAGTTGGAAGTGGGTACAAGAGTTAGGAAAGCTGTTCATTACTAATCAAGTTGTGGCTCTTTCTGAGCTGGTCGTGTTGCAGGCCTTTTTGTTTTGGCTTCCTGAACTGATCACCAGAGATTAGAAGTCAGAAGTGGTCTGATGTGCTACCAGTATGATTTGTGGATAGCAGGCTGGTTTCCTGGGCGGGATACTGCCAATCATAGGTCTGAGTTCTATTTGTATATGTGGTTTGGTTGTTTTCCATTTGTATATTCAGTCTCTCCCCATTGATGAGAGGAAAGGAAGGAAAGAAGGAAGGACTGTTATTCCAATTCCATTTTCCAGATTTCATTTTGAATACCTCATGTCAAGGAGTAGTTCATCCTAAAGTTGACGTGGTGACTGTTTTTGAGAGAGTGCATCCTTGAATCATATCCCATAGTCAAAAGCTAGAGCACAGTAAAGAAGAAAGAGACTTTTTTCCTGTCTGTCCGCCAAATAAGAGCCAAAGGCTTTTGAGGAGGCACTTAAAGAATTTTCAGTTTGCAGTTGTGCAGAAACTGTTGTTCAGGTAATTTAACATTGATTTTAGTTTAAAAGGCAATTAAGACAAAATGGGCAGCCACTAGCCACTTAGGTTAAATAAGCTTAGATTTAAATTGCTCCCCATTACCACCTTTGTTTTCTATGTTTGAGCTGTTTTATGCTAATTTAGCATGCAATGGTGTGGAGGCCCAATTGGGGCAGGTGGATGGGAGAGGAACCTAGCCAAAGCCAGGGAGATGGTTATTGAAAGAAGAAATAGTTGGCCCAAAACTGTTCCCAGGGTGAAATAGGTTCTCTTTTATCCTGTTACTGGGTATAGGATTAATAGAACATTCCAGGATTCTGGTTCTTTAGATCTAAAATTTTAAAAATGGTGCCCACATTTTGACTGACCACTTTTACTTCCAAATATTTATTTATCCTGAATAACGGAGAGAGACAAGCTCATAACATTATGGATAAGAATGTTCATGTTGGTGTTATTTAACACCAAGAATGTACGTGTTGGTATTATTTAATAGAAATTGTGTATTCTTATAGTGGCATACCAAAATTGATGTTATCTTTTTTTTTTTTTTTTTTTACAGCAGAAAAGGTTCATGATACATTGCAAAGTAGAAAAATGAGCTTATATGGTAAAATGTCTATTCTGTGCTTCTGAGTTTTTAGTCACATATGCAATGAAAAATCTTTGAAGGGACAGATTTGCAATGTTACGTGTGGCTTTCTGGGTGATAAATAATGAGTGACTTTTTTCTTATGCTTTTCCAAATTTTCTCAAATTTCCACAATAAACACATATGAGGTGCTGAAGCTTGGGAGCAAGGTTGCTGAGATCAGAACTCCTAAAACAACCGATAAGTCTGGAAGGCTGTGGTCCAAGGTCATTTTTGCTGGCTATTAGTGGGGTCTCCGGAACTAGAGGGAATACACGGCTCTTCTTAAAATTGAAGGTATTTATGCCCGAGATGAAACTGAATTCTGTCTAGGCAAGAGAAGTGCTTATGTGTACAAAGCAAAGAATGGCACAGTGACTCCTGGTGGCAAACCGAACAAAACCAGAGTAATCTAGAGAAAAGTTACTCGTGCTCATGGAAACAGTGGCATGGTTTGTGCCAAATTCCAAAATTCCAAATTCCAACTTTCCCGCCAAAGCCACTGACCACAGAATCCATGTTAGGCTATATCCCTCAAGGATTTAAACTTACTGGAAAGTAAATAAAGGTGTAGATCTGTAAAAAGAAACAAAAACAAAACAACAACATAATGGTTTTACAATTTCATAATTGTATAAAAAGGATTGAAACAATACTGGTTTGTTGTAACTCTATTTAAAACATCCTCTCAGTGGTGTGCTTGATGTATGCCATCTCAAGTATAAGGTTAAGTGTACATGCTAAATTCTGAGGAGGTAGAATGAATGTTCCTTTGTAATAATTCTGTGTCTTGCTCAAAGAAAGTCGGCAAAGCTTCATTAAAGAAGGTCATTCACCTGGTCCTAGTTTAAGGTTGTAAGGTGGACCATTCTGTAGAGCACACGTCTAAAATATGCCCAGGTGATTCATGCTTTTGTCTATTAGGAAATGTGGCCATTTACCAGCAACCAATGTTGAGCTAATGGGATCCATTTAGGAATATAACCACAACAAGCCCACCATAAATCGTATGCGCTCCCATCTGAATATGCTTCATTAAGCTCACCTTTCCTGATGCAACTGGATTATTAGATGTCAGGAGGAAGAAAATCATTAGGTCCAGCTGCTCTAATCCTACAAAGCACCAATGTGGTTGCTATGTAATTTTATTTTAGTTTATTTTTCAGATAGAACATGCTTTGTGCTTTTCTATAGGAAAATATTTTCAAACTGGTAAAGAAGCAGTATTACTGTATTGTGAGGCATATCTCAGTAGGTCATTACCATAACTTACAGCAGAAGGGTAATCTATGTCGCATTTTACTTCAAGGGTAAGATTGATTTTTATAAAAATCTTTAGTGCATTGAAGCTTAAATTTTTGTTTTCCTATGAAGAAGCAATTAGATACTGGAGTCTTCCAGAAATGTTAGGTTAGTGTGAGCTAAACCTTGATGTGTTTTTGAAGGTCTTATCATTCAACAGTTAAAGAGAAAAGGCAGTTTCTGAAGGAGCAAAACACATTGGCACGGTGGCAATTGTCACAGCTCACATGGCCAGGGGCATCCACCATTTTCTTACATTTACATCTGTTGGGGAAATTGACAAAAACCTGAAATAACAAAGAAGACTATAATAAGCATCTTCATTTCCACCCCCAAGAACGACCAATTTTGAATGTTTTCTTCCAGGTAGGTACATATAAATATATGTGTGTAGACACACACACATGTACACAGACACACACACTTTAAAAGTGGTGCACACATTCCCTTTATAATCAAAAACGCTATGTGTATGTATACATATGTATATTTAAATAAATACATATTTTTAAGGTTTTATACACATACAGACTTTATTAAAAAGGGGTGTGTGTGTGTGTGTGTGTGTGTGTGTACCCTTTAAAGGGTTTGTGTACATAAAGCTCATATATGACCTTTTATATATCAATGTTCTTTTAAAGGAAAACTAAGTTCTCAGCCTCCTCCATCAACAGCAGTGCCTTTCTCCTTTCTAAACACTATTAGGAATTTGGGGCCCATTCTTCTAGATGAGAAGTTGGGAAACTTTTTCTGTAAGAGGCAAGATAGTAAATATTTTGGGCTTTGTGGACCATTTGGTCTCTGTCATAAATACTCAGCTCAGTAGTCACAATGTATTAACAAATGGGTATAGTTGTTTTCCAGGAGAACTTCTTTCGGGGACGTTGAAATCTGAAATATTTTTCATATATTCCTGTTCTTTTTTTTAAGTTTATTTATTTTGAGAGAGAGAGAGAGAGAGAGAGAAAGAGAGAGAGAGTGCATACATGAATGGGGGAAGGGCAGAGGGAGAAGTAGAGAGAGAATCCCAAGGAGGCTCTGTGCCAATAGTACAGAGCCTGATGTGGGGCTCAATCTCACAAAGTGTGAGATCATGACCCGAGCCAAATTCAAGAGTCACATGCTTAACCCACTGATCCACCCAGGGGCCTTCTATATTCCTGTTCCTTTTTTTTTTTCTTTTTCACCTTTGAAGTATTTTTTAAAAAAGGAGCTTGTGAGCTGTGTGAAAACAGGCAGAGGCTGAATCTGGATCGTTTTCTATACATACATAAATATTTATATAACTGCAGAAAATCTATAATATTACCTCATTTTTGCATTTTATTTCATAAATAGTCCCGTAGTGTATGAATCATTTAAAACTTGCATTTTTATCTCAGTGAAATTTTGACTGAAAAAATGTATATATAGTTGTTCTTTGTAGTATGAGTTGGTCTCTTCATCTTTATACATATTTGTGTCTGTATAGCTATGGATTATTCACACTTTAGTCATTTTTCACTGCTATATAGTATTCCATCGCAGGATATATTGCATTTTTTATGCCAGTAGGTATTTGCCATTTTTTCCCTTGTAACAAGCAGTGGTGGAGGTATATTCATGAACACAGCTTGTACATGTTTTGTTAGGGCAGAGAAGTCGAACTGCTTGGCTATAGCCTGTGCACATCTTCCGTTTTAATAGCTACCAGTAAATTGGTTTCTGGAGTGACGATACCAGTTGACATTCCCACAGGGAGGCTTTGTCTCCTTGGTTTGGAGATTTCATTCATTGCTGTTCTCCTTTGGACGGAGCAAGGAACCCACCTTAGCTCTGTATCGTCTTGTTGCCACAGATGCTCGTGTGGCCTTTTATTTCCCTTTGGGTGAGTACGGACATTGTTTTAGGTCTCTGCTCGGGCACTTACACACGAGAATAGCAATTTATATCAATAACCAGGTTTGGCAACATCTGCCAAGGTTGTCACACTCCGTGATTAAATGGCCATATGTGCCAGGGAACACGGGGACAATGGGGTTGTAATTAGGGTTTGCTATCTTTCCACCCCCACCATCCTTAACTTCGAATAACCTCGCTTTTGTGAGCTGATTTGTGAATCAAATGATTCCCCTGAGAATGCCAGTTTCTGCTGCAATACTACTGCTTTATTTTGTGCATCTCTGTAATTACACGGGGTTCTGGTTAAGCTAAAATCTAGAAACATTTTGCCACTTTACCCAATGCCATTGAGCCCAGAGCTGATATGTGCATATACTAGACTTTAACTTAAATCATCAGAGAATTTAGTGTACTCTGTACTGAACCATCACTGGGAAAGGAAGGTCTACCTAATGCTATCTTAGCATCCTTTAAATGCCACTGCCCCCACCGAAGGCAGGCAGAGAAAACATGCACCAACTTTCCTTAACTCCATAAGGAACAAGTTAAACACTGTATTAATGCAATATTTAAAACAATCTTAATGCATAGAAGGAAAAAAAAAACTCTTCTCATTTTGTTACTGGTGTGACAGAGGTGGTTGATGGTTATGGAAGGACTTGGCATGTTCCAAAAAAAACCCTGGAAATATTGCCTCAAGATATGGGGCTATAATAAATGTGCAAATAAATATTTGAAAGATGTATTAGCATTTTAAAATTTGCTTACCGACATATAAAATCCTAATCACTTGTGCACAAGGCCTGTAACTAAAATAACGAAGAAGACGGCACAGGAATCCAATGAATATTTCACTGCTAATTGAATATAGTCTATATATACACTTTTCTTCCATATTTAGTTCCATTCTAGTCAACTGTTGAGTGCTTGAAGAAGCAAGGCCCTGTTAGCGTATATAGCTTGCAGTTCTGACTATAAAGAAATAGAAAAAAAATCTAATTCTCCTAAATCCAAAAGACTGACTTCCCCCATCTAGTTGATTGGTCTCTAACCAATGCAATATTCAGACTGGGAATAGCCAGAGCCTGGTGTAACTCATTCCCATTTAAATAAGTAAGTAAGTAAACAAACAAAGTCACAGATCTTTGTGGATTTTGGGGACATTTACTTTGATGCCATAATCAAGGTAAATACCTTTTCACAGGTGATCTCTAAAGTTCAACAGGACATGGTAGATATTTCCTCCTCAAAGCAGGGTCAAATTTTAGAGCATTCTCATTTAGCAGTTAATGTGTAAGAAGATTTGAGGTCACAAAGTTTTAACTAGTGGAAAAGTGTAATCGTATCTCGGAGGAAACACTGAGGAAAGCCTATCAACAGTGTAGGGGGGAAGGGAGTGATGGGGTTTTCCATCCTTTGCTAGTATTTATATGTGGAGTAGCATATTGGAAGTCATAAATACTGTCCCGTGGACATTTTGAATAATGCAGGAGTAGTGTAAGTAATTGGAAGTGCTTATATCCTGCCTTTAGACATTTCACTGCTCGTGAGTTAAAATTGGTTGTCAAGTGTGGACTCGGAGGACCGTGCAAGGTGCCCTATTCTGTCATGTGGTACATATTTAATGCTTGAAAGAACAAGGGAAGGGACACGTGCAGGAGAGGGAGGGCGAGCGGCGAGATACTGCCGCCAGCTCGGCGCTTTGCAAGTGCCTCGGAGCGAGGAGGCGGGACCCACGCAGCCTCAGCACCCACCGCCTTTCCTGGGCTGCAAGACTTTGCAAAAACACTGGGCGTCCAATTTGGCGAGTGTTTTGGCGCCCAGGCCGGGGCCGCCCTGGAAGCCGGGCTCAGACGCGGCAGCGTCCCCGGCACCTTGGTGGCCTCCCTCTGTGCGCTTCTCCGCGTTGAATGCCTCCTTGCTCCGGCTGCTCGCTCGCTCTCTCCCGGCGCGTTCTGCACCTGCTGGCGGTGGTGTCAGGCAGCCAGGGCGAGCGCAGGCACGGCGCGCACGACGGATGACTGGAGTCATTTACATTGCTAGCACGTGGCTGCCGTTTGCTGTTGCCTCGGACTTCTCCCGTGTTCTCCCAGGGAGGAAACCGGAGGCACTTTGCAGCCGACAATGAAATCTTGGCAGCTAATTGCAGTCGTGGGAGATGCCCTTCAGGTAAGGCGAGAGAAGAGGGCTCTGAACACCATCAGGGAAGGAGAGGCCGAGAGGGAGAGCGAGGGATGGAGAGAAAGCTGCTTCTGCAGAGGCTTCCTGAAGCCCACTGACTCGCGGGAGGGGGTGGTAGAGGGACGGGGACGGGGGCGGGCGACAGGGGGGAGGAGTGTGCAAACTGACATTTTTGGCTGCCTGTGGCAGAGGAGCCGCCGTCAGCCGCTGTCCAACGTTCACGCCGAGAGGGTGGCGGCGTGTGCGCCTCGGGGCTGCTGATTAGACTAGGGACTTGGCGGCGGCAGGAATCCGGGTAAACCAAAGCGGCGATGGGAGGCTGCGGATGCATTTGCAGCGCGTGAGTGAGACCCGGTACGTGAGGCCAGCCCGGGGACCTCGGAGGGTGGGTCACGGCTCGCCCCGGGCGCACCCGGGGGCGCGGGACGCCCGGAGAGGGCGAGGGGCGTTTGTGGCTACGGGGGAGCCCGGAGATGAATCGATTTTCTTTACTGACGAGAGAAGTTAGTGGGGAACTTCATTGTCCATTCTCATTGGCTCCGTTTAACTTTATTTCTAGAGATGAATAAGCGTTTGTAAGAAAGCCCGTAAAAGTCCCAATAGGCTCGCAGGGGTTTTGCAAGAGCTGCGCGGTTCTTTAAATGGGAGGTTTACGAAATGACTGGCCAGATGGGCCGTGCCTTTGGAAAGTTGGCACGCTCACGTTCCGATGGGGCATGTGTGTGCGTGTGTGGGAATATGTATTGCATGTTTGTGTAAACATGTCTACCGTGCTGGTTGCTCTGTCCATATCTCCTCTGCTTTGCCTGATACCCAGGGAAGAGAAATTACATTGACAGTATTGGTATATGTGTGTGTGTGTGTGTGTGTGTATATATATATATATATATATATATATATATATATATATATGTATGTATATATACATGTATGTGTATGTGTGTGTGTGTGTATATATATATATATATATATATATATATATATATATATATGTATGTATATGCAAAGTGTTGCCTACGACATTTATCGGCCTAGGAGGATCACCTGGGAGGCTCAATCTCAGCCTATCCCTCAGCCATTATTTCCAGATTACTGTGAAACTGGTGGTTTTACTAATTTCTGTTGACAAAAGATCAGTGCCTCCCCCGTACTTAGGAAGGACCCCAGGAGAATTCTGAATCCAAAAGTTTTGTTAGCAAAATCATCTTAGTAGGAATGGTTCATTAAATTACTTCCTGAAAGAGTCCCTTTCTGAGTATCTTTAGATATCTCATAATTTACTCACTGTTCATATGGTTTTAATTTTGGTCACACAGAAATGAACGCAGTCTATAACGGAGGCCATCAAAAATGATTGTGTAATCCTCTTTATTTGGGTAGCTGGGTGGTGAACTGGTTTAAGACTATAAAGTCTTTCTCCGCTGTGATTCCCTATTTTTGATCAAAATGTATCTTTGGAAATCCAAAGGCCATGAGTGTAAATGTGTTTGTGAAATGGGCTAACTTGCCTTTGCTGTGATTAAGTTTTAAGAGGGTTGTTCTTCAAGTAAGTAAACTACAGTCAATCAGTGACAGCTGGCTTTCATGGGGAATGCGGGCAGCATTCATGATTTTCATACAGAAAGCAGGTTTTTCAACTCTTATCTGCCCACTCACACCCTCCACACATGCCAGTGTTTCCTCTATATTAGAAAACTCATGGATTATGAAGAGAAAATTGCTTCTGTGAACAGTTGGAGGGAAGTATTACCTTTGGGCAAAGGTTTCTTTTCTCCCTTGCTTACCTGCTTCCTTCTTTCTCTCTTTCTCTCCCTTGCTCTCTCCTCCCTCCTCTCTTTTCTTCCATCTTCCCCCCCCCTTCCACCCCCCTTCTCTCTCTATCCACCTGTATTTCTTTCCATCTGTCTTTATTTTTGTACGTAGAACACAGAAAGCTTTCCAGATATCTTCTACTACTGCATTTTTATTGTAACAAATGTTTTGCACCCTAAGGGATAATTGGAACCTGATTTTCTTTTTCTTTTTTTGTATTCTCCGTTCATATACAAGAACTAATTAATATCAGGCAATCTGCTGTACCCTAATCTTGTAAATAAAAGTGAATATTCAAACTTTTCTTGTCATTTGATTTTAACCAAGCAAACTGACTCTGGAGGATGCCTAGGTTACATGAAAAGAGCTGGATCTTTTCTCTCTTATCACCAAGTGATGGATTTTTACAACATTGCACTTTGCTTGTTATAACTTTATTGGGCTGAGCATATTTTTATGTTTGTCTACTATAACCTTATCCCTCAAACTTCTGTTTTCTCTATTACCTGTCTTAATTTTAGAAGCTGGATTCATTTTAATCTGTATTTACTTGGACTTGGGAGAAACAACCATCAGTCTTCACTTACGGGCTAGCTTTAAGTATCACAAAAATAAGTTTATTTTTCTTTCCAATTTTTTTTTCTCTCTCTCCATGAGTGTGACACAAAAGTTGAAGGAGATTTCGTGTAAAGGAATTTTTGCTGCAATTGCCTTCTTCCAAATTACAACTGTAAGATTTGGACAGTAAATAGTCATATTTTGAGATTATGAGAATCCGTACATATCCCTTGTCATTTTTTGTTTGATAACAGAGAACCTGGTTGGATGGGTCATTCTCGAACTAAATAGCTATTTACAATGTCCAGTGAAAGATCATTTTGGTGTTGTTTTCTGCAAAATTTACAATTTTTATATTAGAATTTTAGTTGAGTTTGCAGTACCAGAGAAATGGAATGTGATCCAAAAGAGGAAGGATTTTTTATGAAATAATAATAAGGCTTTATTATTATTAAACTTCTATTTACGTTTAGTTGTAGCTATTTTGTTTTTTAACAGTTTCATGTGTGTTAGTTTCAAAGTCGTCACAGAGTGGATTGAAACAAGTTCTTTGAAAGAATTAAAACGCAATTCCTTTTAGGAGACCTGAATCCTCATCTTGTACTGGTTTTTCAACCAATGTAAAAATAAATAGGGAGAAAAGCAGTTTTTTGCAATTCCAACTTTATTTTGTTACAGATCTGAAAACTCCAGGATGTTATAATACATTAGGTCTTTATATATTTATGGGTAGAAGTCTTTGTCCTTCTGTTTGTTTTCCTTCATTTTTATGCAGAGTTGAGCGTTTGCATGTATTATAAGCAATAGTAAACAAGAGCAAATAAGGGCATCAGGAATTTTCTAATCATGCATTTTAATTTATTTGAATTAAATCACATAACAAAATAGCAGTCTTGCCTATCTGATGCTCATGCTGCCCCCTCCCTCTGTTTGCATGGTACTAAAAAAAAATAAGTAATTCTTTAAAAGTCAGCTTGTAACATGTAGGGTTCAGCTTGGAAACCTTTGTATTTAATTATTCACTAGCTGCAGTGTTCCAAACAGTTTTCAGGAGTGCTTTTTTATCAATAGATTTAAAGTTTTCATGAAAAGTTGTGTGTGTGTGTGTGTGTGTGTGTGTGTGTGTGTGCGCGTGTGCGCGCGCACTTGCCCAAAAAGCTGAAACAGCTTGTGTCAGCTATAGCAACGCGTTTTTGATTCAGCAAAACTAGGTTATGAATTCAAGCAATTAAACATGACAAAAAGCCCAATTTCACTGCCTAGATTAATACACTTCCAATTTTTCCTGCTCCATAAAAATTTCAAAGTGTTCTTTCTGGTTAGGTGTTTGCATAACCTATAAGGTATTGGAAGGCCCCCATTTCACATTTACTTATGATGTCTGAATACTTTGATGTAGCAAATGTAAATAGGACCAATTGGACATTCTTAACACAATTTTGTATTTGCAAGTTCTTGTGAAATTATTTCAGTTGAGTTTAAAGGAAAAGCGAGAACAGTCGTTAGTTCCCTAACATTAATCGGTGGTGAGTAATCTTTCAGCTACTTCCAATGTCATGAAGGCCAGGAAAGGCTTTTTGAGAAATGATATAATTACAGCAGAAAAAGTATATCCCTGTTCCAAGGGTAGCAGTGATTTTTTTTTAATGATGCAAGAGTGGTTATGTTTATTACTTTTTCTCTGCTTGAACAGAAGTAAAGTCTGAATTCTGTATTCATGTTGATCTAATTAGCCAAAGCTCACTGTTCTTTCCAATGGGTCTTTTTACTTACAGAGTAATTAGTACTCCCAATGAGCCACATTGAAATTACTGCAGTTTTTGGTAAGTTGGTTGAATTTTCTAAGCTGCCTTGATACACTTTGATCACACAGAGACTATATACGCACAGACATAGACAATCGAGAAGCTCCAATACTTTTGCCTTGCATTGTCCGTCCAGTGCAGAAAACCAGCAACAGCCAAGTGAGTCAAGTTGGCCTCTACACCTGGTGTTTGCTTTGGAAAGAGAACCTCTATCTATTAGCAAGGCCTCTGCCAGCCTTTCTTTTTCTCTTCATGATAATTCTGCATCTGCATTTGCTACCCGGGGATGGATTTTTTTGTTGTTCAATTGAAATCTCTACTTTTAAGAAAATCAGTTGCTTATTCGGCTAACAAGATGAGAGTACCCGTTGTACCTATTATAATTATTTGAATGTTGCAATAGAGGCTTTCTGTTTTATTATAATGACGAGGATGATGAAGATGGTGATGTGTTAATATATCAGCAGTAATAGGAATAAGGATACAATGCTGATGTCTGCCTGGGCACTCACTGCCTCTGTGTGTCGGGCATTGGACTGAGAGCTTCAGCATGTTTTCTCTGGTTCTTAACTCTGCAAGGTACGTGTCTGTATGCCTAATTTAGAGATGGAGAAGCAATCTTCAAGACTTGTTATAATTAGAGTAAGAGATTAGATTCCATATTTTTCTGACTCCAATATACCAAGATACCATTGAAAGTTATTAATGTGAATTTAGAAAGATACACAAAATGGGTAGTCAACAGATGCCATAGGCAGGTAGTTCTCAACGTTGAGCGATTTTCTCACTCCCCTCACTACAATAAGGACGCTTGGTAACATACTGTAGACATTTTGGGTTGTCATAATTGGGACCGGGGGTGCTCCTGGCATCTACTGGGTAGACACCAGGGATCGTGCTGAACATCCTAGGATGCACAGGACAAAACAACAAAGAATTTTCCAGCCCATAACGCCAGCAGTGGTGACTGAGAAATCCTGTCCTAGGCGATATCAGTGATGCTGTGACTAATATGTACATGGTCTGATTTTTCAAGAGACTGGATAAGGTACATGAATTTCAGTTATTAAACTTTTGAAATCTCCAGTTGGATACTGTGAATGGGATCATAATGCAAAATCAGAAGGTCCATATTGTCTTAAATTTGACTTTAAAATTTTACTGCTGCCTACTCTGAACATCTTTCTTTATAAATATGACATGGGTCATTGTGATTAAAGTACCTACTTTTCCCCAATTTACTCAGTGTTACCTCTTACGAGTGCTGAAAAATGAAATTTCTTCCTAGGGTACTGCTGTCAATAGAAATGCACCATCAAAAAATGAGTTCTGCGCCAGTCGTTGTAAGAACTTTCCTTGTTCCTCCTCAGCACTCAGACACCATTATTTTTTCCTTATCGTTCAAGGTTTGGCTCAGAGGCTTATTTGCTTATTTATTTGATAAGCACTTAAGTAGTGTTTCATATGTGCCAAGCACTGTTGTAAATGTTTAAAAATATTAATTAATGTAATCCTTACACTAAGCCTAAGGGGTTGATACTGTTCTCAACTACTTTTTACGGAGGAGAGAACCAGAGTCCGGAGAAGTTGGATAATTTGCCCAAGGTCACACAGCTTTTAAGTGGCAGAGCTGGGATATTAACTCTGCAGTCTGTGCTCCTGTCTTGCCATGCTCTTTAATCATTTCAATTTGTAGATGTGCAGAAGCATGCTTGTGTAGGCACATCTTCACCTGAGTTTTGAAAAAAAGACATTTTCAGTTTCATTCTGGGGGTGTTGGATTAAGTAAAGTAACTTAACCATTTTTAATTGAGAGTGAATGATAATGCCCACAGCTCTGTTTTGTACTTAACTCCTTGTGAACGTACCCTGAACTGGGATCAGGAAGACTTATGAGGTTCTCTTTACATGACCACCTCCAACAAGAAAAATCGCCGAAGGAAAACAGTAGCATTCAGAAGGGCATAATTTACAGGATGGATTATCTTTGCTCTATTTTCTATTTAATAGTGGTATTAGAAAAATAAAATTTGTTCAACTGCATCCCCTAAGGGGTCTTCAAGAAACTTAACTCTTTGGTTTCCTGGTGCTTTAAAAGTTTTGTAGGGAGCCAAATGTGGTCGTAACCAAGTGGACGTGGGCACATTGATTCCCAGCTTGATCGTGCTAAAGTCAATCCATTTATTCTCCCTCATTAAGACCATGGAAACAACCAAGCCAATCCCATTCTCTGCTGAATATCCAGTATGTAGTAAAACTGATGAAGAGAAAAACAATTTGAGTAGCTTTAAAAAAAAATTAACGTTTATTTATTTTTGAGCAGGGGAGGGGCAGAGAGCGAGGGAGACACGGAATCCGAAGCAGGCTCCGGGTTCTGAGCTGTCTGCACAGAGCCTGATGTGGGGCTCAAAGTCATGAGCTGTGAGGTCATGACCTGAGCCAAAGTCAGACACTTAACTGACTGAGGCACCCGGGTGCCCCTGAGTAGATTTTTAAATAGAAATGCCAGTTTGACACACCTTCATTCTGTGTCACGAGAAGAAAAGATCTTGCAAGTCTGCTATTAAACATGGGTACCTGGATGGGCAGAAAACCAAGATGGGCATAGAGAACCTTAATAGATTTCAGTTGAATGAATGAATACATGGAAGAATTTGTATTTAAAAAGAATTCTTATCAAGGGTATGCATGGGTTTGTACTTTAATAGAAAACATCTTACATCTTGAATACAAAATATTGGACGAAGAGGAGGTGGTGGCAGCAGGAACCACCCACCTATCTGACAGACAGTAGTTCCCTGCCAGCTGCCTCCTCAGACTTCTAACCCAGACTTCACATGACTTCAGTGTTGATACATAGCTCACTATGCATTGCCCCACAGAAAGCTCAAAGATGCTGAACCACAAGAATGGATTGCATTCTACACAAGGGGAGCCACAGATTCCTTCCTACAAGAAGGGAATGGCCACTGCCCTTGAACGGCTATGGTGTGGCCGTCCAGCCTTGCCAAAGCCATGGAAAGGGGCTCTTGAGCCACCCTCCCCCAACCCAGGGACATTATGGGAACTGAACTGGAAGTAGAAACCACTGTGGTTGTTCTTAAGTATTTCAGGCCCAGTGAACTCACATTTACACAGAGAAAGCAGAGTGAATCCCATTTCAGAACTGTCAAAAGACCATTGTTGGATCCATTATCGTCAAATTTCCTTTTTTAATACAGTTCGTTGAATTGGCTTTTGTGGAATACCTATTCCATGTAAGTGTTGGTTCAGGAAGTGGTTTAAGATTGAACCAGAATTTATTGTTCAATGGTAAATAAGGGGGAATAAACTCACATAGCTAAGGGTACCCAATAAAATTCTGTAAGTATTGTCCATTAGTCTGTTGTGCTAAAATACATATATTTCACTTAGTTGAATAAAAAAAGGAAATTGGATTTAAAATGGCCATTTTAATTCCATATTTAATGGAATTGGTTTCTAGCATATTTCCACATTTAGTGTGAATCTACTTAAAAATAGAGACAACCAGTGATAAACTTTGTGTGCCATTAAAAAGAATGTGTCCAGCAAAGGGAAAATGAGTTTTGGCTGAGTCTCTATTATCACATTTCCCCAAGGAACTAAAATATAAAGGTTACCTCAATGTTATAAGTAGTTCAGGCTTCAACCTTTGCTGCTGATGGGAAAAGAAGGCCAGCTTTGTTGCAATGCACTAACTAATTGCTCAATATATAGAATTATGCATTATTATTATCATTAGTACAGATACTGTCTACTGAGTGTTTGCAATGAGCTATCCACTGTGTTAACTTCTGAATATACACTACTGAATTGACTCCTCTCAGTACTTTTATGAGGCAGAGCGTTCTTTATACTCATTTTTCATCAGGGAAGACTCAGTCTTGAGATGATTTTTCTTCTAGGTTTACCAACAGCTAGTAAGTAGAAGGATTGATAATCAAATGATAGATAGACCGACTGACTAATGACACAGAATGAAAATTGGCAAAGAACATGAATATAGTTTTTAGAAAAATAAATGTAAATACCAGCAAGGATACAATATATGTTCACATATGTACATATGTGAAAGTTTCATTTATATATATAAACATTTCTTAGATCAGATTAGAAACGAATATGATGAAACAGGCTTTTTATACACTGTTGAAGAGACTGTGGAATCATTCATTCTTTTGTGGAAGACAATTTGGAAATGTTTATATATATATAAAAAAGTAAGTTTTAATCTGGTGTTTCCACCTCCAGGATTTATGTAATTGCTCAAGTTTGCAAAGATGCATGTTGGTTGACTACAGCATAGTGTGCAGCAGGAAGAAAAACTGGAAGAAATTAAGTGTCTAACACTATGGGATTGGATGTCCTGAAGCAGTGGCTGAGCTGTAGGAAGTTTACAAGAGTCCAAACTGCAGAAATGTGTTAGGAAAACTTTGTTAGAAAATTAACACACATATGCAAACTCTTTATACACATGGCAAAATTGCAAAAGGTAACTAAGGGACTGCAGAGGGTGGCCACCTCAGTGGTTACTGTGGCATGTGACTAAGAGGGGAGCAGGGGAGACACAGAGAAATTGCTTTCAGGATGATTCAAGACAGATAAGTTATAGAGGCCTGCTGTGCAACATGGTGCCTGGAGTAAACATAGCATTGTGCGCTGAAAAATTTGTTAAGAAGGCAGATCTCATGTTAACTGTCCTATACACACACACAAACATGTGCGCACACGCACACTGGACAGAAGGAAACTTTTGGAGACGATGGATGTGTTTATTACCTTGATTATGGTGATGGAATCATGGGTAGATTCAGGCCTGCATCCAAACTCATCAAATTATATGCATTAAATGTGTGCAAGTTTTTGTATATCCGTTATACCTCGATGAAACTGTTAAAAAAATTTAACCTTTATTCCTTTTTCTTTTCAACAAGCAGGCACTATTTTGATAATAAAAAAAAGTAGTTTATAGAACAAAAAAAAAAAAAAAGAGAGAGAGAGCTTCCATTTGTCGAACCACCTATGGTCAGTCCCTCACCCCCAAGTGGATAGAGATCACCTTAGATATCAACATTGGTATTGTATGTTAGAACATAGCCCAAATTGCTTTGAAAATGTGCTTAAGAGAGACTTAGAAAAGGAGGTAAAGAAACCTAAAAATGGGTTGATTTAAAATCGTGTCCTGGTTAAGATTTTGGGTTGATGTGTGTTCTGAAACGATGTGGTTGGCTGTTGGCAATTTCTGAAAATGATAAAGCTAACTGTTAACCGTAATGGTTTGGCCACACAGGAGAACAAAATTCCCCTGATGCTGCAGACACTTGTCATTCATCGGAGGTACTGCAAAATCATGATCCTTATCCTTCCAGCTGCGCGTGTCTGTCAGGGACTGTGGGCTGCTAAAAGTTGTATACTATTATTTTTTTATTCATCTCTGGGTCATTTCATCTTCCTGTGCAAGCCACATGAATGGCTGTGTATGAAAATTGTATTTTGTGCTGAATTTCCCACTGTGAAAGATGTTTACTATATATTTATGAAAACACTGCAATAACAAAACCCTTTATATAGCCTTTCAATTTGCTGTAAGGGCAGATAAAATATTTTTATCTCGAACTGAACTTCATACCTTGGGAGATTCAGCAGGCCCGACTCGGAATAATAAAACACTTCAGAGAAAGGCAGGCGCTGTTCAGATTGCTTCAGAAACCTGTGTACTTCACTCAGCAGACCTCAATTCCTTTAAACACACCAACTGAATATATAAAACCTAGAAGGAATCGGTATAATTTATGCATCATTAGACAATATTTTTTAAATTTGTTAAATACTTTTGTGATTTGTCTACAGAGATTCAGGGTGATTCTTAAAAAGTGGTGTTAACTTAATGCCAGAAAATACAGGAAGGAGGCTGGTTGTCCCCTAAGTGGATTAACAACACTCATTCTTCACCTTCATTTAGGCTTTGGCAGTGTTTTTAATTGAAACTTTTATCAAGAAAATTGTAGATTCACCTGACGTCATAAGATATAATACAGACAGATCTCTTATACACTTTACCTAGTTTCCCCCGAGAGTATTATTTCTCAAAACCATAGAATCACATTACATCCAAGATTTTGGCATTGCTGCTATCCACTGATCTTATTCAGATCCCCCCAGATATATTTGCACTCATTTGTGTGTGTGTATTTAGTTCTACACAACTTTATCACATGTGTGGGCTGATGAATCCACCATCACAGATAAGACAGAGATCACTTCCATTATAAGGACCCCTAACCTCCATCCCTAAACCCTGTCAACAACTAATCTGTCCTCACTTTCTAAAATTCTGTCATTCCGAAATGTTGGCAAATGGAATCACACAGCATTTAACTTCTTGGGATTGACGTATCTGCTCATCATAATTTCTTAGAGTTCTATCTGAGTTATGGTTTGTATCAATCATTTGGTGTTTTTTTTTTAAATTATTGCTCAGTAGTATTCCATGGTATGCATGTGCCACAGCTCTTTAATCATTCACCTGTTGAAAGACATCTGGGATGTGTTTGGCTATTACAGACAAAGTCGCTATGAACATTTCTGTACAGGTTTTTGTGAGCACAAGTTTCATGTCTCTGGGATAAATGCCCAGGAGCAGGCTTTGGTGATTTTTGATTCATGAACATTATGGAAAACATTAATATGTTGCGCCCGTTGGAAGTCAATGCCAGTTGCACACAAACCAATAAAAGGAAAAACATAAAATCTTACCCACATCTTAATGTTTATTTCTACATAAACACAGCACTAAATATAGAGAATAGCCAGCATTTATGTAGCATCCACCATATGCCAGTCTGTATTCTAAGCCTGTTGTGTATGCTAACTCATTTGTCCTCACAACAGCCTCATGATGTACACGCTCTTATTATCCCCACTTACAGATGAAGAATCAGGCACAGAATGCTTGAGTAACTTGCCAAGATGATACAACCAGTGCATTTAGGCAGTCTGTCTTGAGAAGCCATCACCTTAACCACTACTCCCATGATTTGAACCTCATTCACAGATCACAGGTATTGGTCATACCTCTGGGTCCGCTGAGATGGCCACTCTCATTTGTTTGCGTAAACATCTCTCAGGATGGCTCTGAAAAGAAAGAAGAACTGGAATTGGGTCTGTAGAACAATCAGCTGGCTGACTTCACTGCCCTTTAATTCAGTTGCTCTGTCTTTAAGCTTACTTTATTTGACCATCTCAGCCAGATGGAGGCTTCTTCTGGCTTTTAGATCTCCCAAGAGGTAGATTTCACAACTCTCCCTTGGTTACACACTGCACTATTTCACAGGCAGTATGTTCTGCCTTTCGGCATGCCCCAAATCTGTCGTATGGCAAACTGAGCCCCTTGTCATTTGTCTACCTTCATTGAAGATGTGGAATTGATGGTGACCATGTCTATTCAACAACACAACACAGAGATACCTATTTCTAACAGAATCTTGCATGGCTGCTTTACATTAATCATGGAGCTATTCGTTCCTCCAAAGGCATTTCATATTTCCACCAGGCTTATAAAGTATTTAATATTTTCATATGCTCCAGTGTAAAGCCATCTGTTGCAGTGACAGGACAAAATGTTGAAGACAAGAACAAGCGTATGTTTATGGAAAGATTCCATGAAATGTTAACAAGAAAGATATGTGCTACTCTAGGGTGTCTTGTAGAAAATGGCCAGGGGAATTTGGAAGGCACAGCCTCCAGCACTGGTGTTTATAAATTGGCGTTTATAAATTGCAAATGTTCCTTTTTTTCTGTCTCATAAACTCGGACTAGATCAGCAATGTAAATGGTGGCAGAGATCTATTTGACAGGAAATAATGGTATTATTTAATTTTTGGAACTTTATTTCATCTGTTCTTCCTGTGCTTCATTTGACTTTTTGCTATTCATTTGAACAAGTGGATTGGGAGCCTGCTGTGTGCTAGGCGTGCATGTCTCTGGAATAGCTAGATTGTGTTTCTAAACAGCTAGAGCTGTTCCTCAGTCCCTAACTTTTAATAGCCATGTTGCGGTCTTGCTAATATAGAAACGCTCAGATGGGAATCAATTTGACTGCCCACTTGGAACGTATCAGTTGAGGCGCGGTTACCTAAAACTGTTGCTACATCACATTGCCCCTTGCTGAACTGAGCTCAGAAAATCAAAGCAAATGCCTCCAAGCTAAGGCCCTGACGCTCTTGGGGAAAAAACATCACAGCTAAAATGCCCTGAGTATCTGACAAGCACTAGGGGAGACGCTGTACATTAACTGGCTTATTTAAGCCTCCCAAGCATCTTATGTGGCAGGGGTGGTCCTTGTCTTCATTGTACAGATGAACTAGAAGTGCTAGAAATGGTAAAGCAATTTAGCCAAGACTGCACAGCTCATGCTCGGTAGACCTTGGATCTGGCCACAGGCAGGCTAAATCCATAAACAGCTGCTTAGCCACTGTGTTCTGTAACTGACACTAGGTAGACAGAAGCTTGTTCAGTGCTGTCTGATGGGGACTTCCCAAGGTGATGTTAGCTGGGACAGGCGGGTGAAAAGTAAGCAGATTTAAAATGTAACATCGAGCTTGATATCCTCCACAGACTTGCCTTGAGTTCTCAGCTACCTCTTCACCCTGTAAATAAAGTTGTCAGTGACCTCTTGAAAGCCAAAGGGAGGCTTGTGGAAGAAGTTGACATTGAAGACAGAAGAGCAGCTCTTTCAATGCTACAGCAGAACAAGATCGTGTGGGGCAATCCCCAGAGGCCTCCTTTATAGCAATTTTTGAATTATGTCCTACCAGCAAGTGTGATAAAGCATCTTAAATCAATCACTTACTCCCAATCATAATAAATGGATTAATGGCGTATGTATGAACCTAGGTCTTGACTGTACCCATGTCAAAAGATGGCAAATTCTGGGTAGCTATACTGAAGTTGATAAAATTAATGAAATAGCACAATTTAGGGAAATTTATAAGCAGAAACATGTTCAAGAAGAGCAAAATATCATTGGATCAAGGTAAGAGGAAGAAACAAGGAGGAAATCTGAGAGGAAAGAAAGGCAAGGTAGCTTGTAAGCAACATTATTTATTCAGTCAACCTCAGAAGAACATCAAGATTTGTTCTATAATCGGGCTGTTTTAGACCCATAGGTTTTGCCTGCAGGTGTTCATCTCAACAATTAGATTGTAATGATAGGTTATAAACTTCATGAAAACAGAAAACAGGTGAACAATATATAATTAATTCCTAGCACAATGCCTGGCCCATATTAAGACCTCAGGAAGTGTTTTCAAAGAATGTATGATCATATTGGATTGTGCCAGAATATTTATTATATATTAAATCCTGGTAAACTCAAGTAATAATTGCATCTATAATAATTAGGTAACATTTTCGGAATCCTGTGAGGAAAGACTGTATTATTTCTACCTGCTAGTTCCCTTTCTCCTGAAGCCGAGATATGTGGGTAATTATTTTCTGAATTATGATCAGGACAATATGCATAGTAAAAGCAGTGACACCATTTATATCTGATCTCCCAACTAAAATATTGATACAACCTTATATAGGGTGTACGGCAAGCAGTAACGTTCTAGCGCCTTCTCCCCCAGCACACCCTATTGGCAAAGAGCGACTTATGGTTAATGCAACAGTGAAAATAAATTATTACCATTCTCTGATTGTGTGACAGGTTAGTAATTAACTTATGTCAGTAGCTGGCCTCCCACAACTGTGTTTATTCAGCTTCATGGAGCACTTTTCAGAGAAAAAGGAAAGATCAGCAAGGCATTCTTTGTTTACTGTAGATGCTAGATGGTGGTGGAATGTATCTTTTCCTATTGACTAGGAAATAAGTTGGCTGTTAGGACGAGATTTTCCATTCTTCCAAATGATATGGTGATACAGGGAACTTGAAAGCTACCCGGGAATTAGAAAAGAATAAAGAAATTGCCCTTTATGCACTAATCGAGCCATTGTGCCTGTTTTCTTTGGGGTGTTTTCTACTGTAGGCTCGGCAAAGAGCTATGTGTAAAAAAAAGGTATGAAAAATTTTTAATTAAAAGGAAAAAATATGTTTTTTTCCCCATTGTAGGTTAAGTGCCTATCACACAGCCTAGGGACAATGGTATTAGATTTGTAATAAGTACAAGTAAAGCTTTTCATTTTGATTGGATTGGGTGTATTTTTCATCAGCATCTCCCGTGTGAGCCATGATTCCAAGACAGAGTCTTGTAATCTTCTGCAGTGGGAATGATTCAGCTTAAAAATCAATAGGGCATGAGGTATTTCAAGTTCTCATTATTGTAATGTGTCAACATCACTTCAGTGACCCCAGAGTCCTATGTTGGCTGGTTTTTCCCCTGATTTATTGTGCAATCTCACAGGGCAAACTATAATTTCACTTGGAATCAGAAAGTCTCCATTTATGGTTTGTGCCCCAGTCTCCAGTCATTAGGGCATTCGCAGGGAATCAATACCTCCTCTTGTTGCTAACAACTGAATGAAGTTGTCACCTGCTTAGATTACAAAAGAGACGGGTAAAAAGATGCGGTGAGGGTGAGTACATTGGACAAGCTCTGTTTTGAGGAGGGGTTTCTTTGATGTTCACCTTCTGCCACTGGGAGGGATGTCCACCTTTCTCAGGATGTTGGTTATAGAACCCCACCACCACTGAGTTAGCACAATATTTCATTTTCTTTCTCTCTCTCTCTTTCTTTTCTTCCTTTCTGTCTTTGTGTGTGTGTGTGTGAATTGTTGGTGAATAATGTAATTCTTCTTGGTTAAAACAAAGTAAGAGAGCCTTTCTTGAAAGTCTGAGTTCTTGCACATTTTCTAGAACCTGTTGAGTCATGCCATCTTTTCTTAAATACCCAATCACTATGCTGACCCTGTAAAGACAGGATCTACCATCCTTCCCCTAATTGGCAAAATCCGTAGGAACTTAATGAAACTTCCAGTAAGAAGAAGACCATCTGGTTTCAACATGCCATTCATCAGTGTGTACACATTCTATTCTGCTGCACCCATGCACACACTTTCTTTCTCCGAGATTCTTCACTAGAGGGTATTCAGTGAATGTTTATATGCTCTTGTCAAGTCCCCAGTAGCACCAGTAGTGAGTCTAAATTTCATATCTAATACCCAGTGTTTAGCAATGGGTAATAATGTCTGACAGTCTCATCAGAAATATAAGTAAGTACTGACCGTGTGTATTCCATGTGCTTGTGAATACATTAGAGAGTCCTTCCCTCAAGAAGACCAGTCATGGGGAAGAACCAAGGTAAGAGGCAGTGGCAGTGTGGGGAATGTAAGGTCAGGGATGTGGAGACACAGAGAAGAAGCACTGAACACACGAGTATAACGGTCTTGGAAGATTTCATGTCTGACATCAATATTTGGTAACATCTTCACCACATGCAATGATGATATCATTCTCCTTCCCTCCAAAGATTATAACACCAACTTTGATATGTGGGCAGCAGATAAATCACCATGTTTTAAAGTTGCCTCTTTTTAGTAAGATCATGCTCTTTTATCTTAGCACTTGGGAAATGGTTGTATTCACTCCGGGGCCTCCTATATCTTGTTCAGTTTGGGGTTCGTGGAGCTGCTCCAACAATGTCCCCATCTTTTCTTTCTACCCTTCCTGGTAGACTCCTTTCCTCAGAGAGTGGCTTCAGCATGTTGGGATGCCAAAGGGGGCCAGTAGTGGCTCTTGCCCTTACTCTCTAATCTTTAGCCTGACCCTAGATCTTCAATTTGAAAGTTTACAGAACATTTTGATGTGTCTTTTTTGCAAATTGCCAGTTAGAAGTTCTTATACATAAGAGTCCCATCTATCAAAGTTTCTGGTTTTATTCTAAGACATACATTCATTTCAAACACATTTTTAGGGTACTATACTGGTGCCAAAATACCCCATTTTCATATTCTAAGCTGCTAAAAAAGAGTGATTCTTTCCATAGACTCTTGTTGGTAATAGGAGTACTTATTTTTTCTTGATTTTCATAACCCTTTTATGACTTTCCTTCTTTTCTGGATTCATTGATTCATTAAATACTTGATAGAGCTTTTTGTAGCGTAAAGAGGTGGTGGTCAACAAGATAGACAAGCTTCTGGGGGCACCAGGGTGGCTCAGTCAGTTAAGCATCTGACTCTTGATTTCAGCTCAGACCATGATCTCATGGTTCAGTTCGTGAGTTTGAGCCCTGCTTCGGGCTCTGTGCTGGCAGCAGGAGCCTTCTTGGGATTCTCTGTCCCTCGCTCTCTCTGCACCTCCCCTGCTTGCACTCTCTCTGTCTCTCTCAAAATAAATAAATAAACTTAATAATAATTTAAAAAAGATACACAATATTCCTGCTCTTGCCAAGTTTACATTCTAGCTGAGATAAGTTGGATTTTGGACTTCGATGGCCTGCTTGAGGGCTCCTAGGGGTGAAACCCTGGTTTCCTAGTTCCCTAGAGAGTGGATTGAGCTATTCTTTTCTGACCAGAGTATTACCTAACTGGAGTTTTAACATGACCTTGACTGTCCTTCACACATTGGCTCCAGACAGTGGAAGGATACAGAAAGGTAATATAACTCCAAAAGATGTTTCTAACCCATGGGAAGCTGTGCAGATCCATCTCTGGGAATGCTTATTAACCGTGATAGTTGAGGTCCCAGAGAAAGTTGACATCATGGTCCCCTTTCCATGTCTCCTTTAAGGCCTAAAATCTTAACCCTGTGAAGTTCTGGAAGCCTAATAAGAAGCTTTCCAAAACAGTGATATAATTAGAAGCTCAGGTCTTGACTTCACCACTAAGGACCTTGACAAGTGAGTGCCTCAATGGTCCATCTGTATTTGTTTCCTTTTCAGGCATGGACCAAGGACTCTTCTTTCTTGGTATTTTGTTCTATCCTTGCTTGTTCTAAATTGAATCCAAATACTAATTGGGCTTTTTGTTATTTGATAGCAATCCCATGTTACAACTTGTACACAGTACAGGTATTCCTCAGCTTATGGTGGGGCAGTGTCCCTATAAACCTATCATAAGTTGAAAATACATTGTGGGTTGAAAATGCATATAACACACTAAACCTACCAAACATGATAGCTTAGCTTCGTTTGCCTTAAACATATGCACAACATTTATGCTAGTCTACAGTTGGGCAAAATCATCTCATGTAAAGCCTCTTTTATTTATTTATTTATTTTTATTTTTTTATTTAAAAAAAGTTTTTTTAACATTTATTTATTTTTGAGACAGAGGGAGACAGAGCATGAATGGGGGAGGGTCAGAGAGAGGGAGACACAGAATCTGAAACAGGCTCCAAACTCCGAGCTGTCAGCACAGAGCCCAACGCGGGGCTCGAACTCACGGACCGCAAGATCATGACCTGAGCCGAAGCCGGCCGCTCAACAGATGGAGCCACCCAGGCGCCCCGTAAAGCCTCTTTTAAAATAAGGTGTTCATTGGGGCACCTGGGTGGCTCCATCAGTTAGGCGTCCGACTTCGGCTCAGGTCATGATCGCATGGTCCATGAGTTCGAGCCCCGTGTCGGGCTCTGTGCCGACAGCTCAGAGCCTGGAGCCTGCTTCAGATTCTGTGTCTCCCTCTCTCTCTGACCCTCGCCCATTCATGCTCTGTCTCTCTCTGTCTCAAAAATAAACATTAAAAAAAATTTTTAAGGTGTTCAATAGCTCATGTAATGTATTGCATATTGTACTGAAAGTGAAAAGTAGAATGGCTGTCTAGGGATAGAATGGTTGTAAGTGTGTTGGTTGTTTTCCCTCATGACCTTGTGGCTGACTGGGAACTTTGGCTCCTGGCACTGCCAGCATCTGAGAGAGTATCATAGGGCATATTGCTAGTGCAGGAAAAGATCTAAATTCAGAATTCAAAATATGGTTTCTACTGAATGCGTAGCACTTTCACACCATCTTCAAGTTGAAAAACTGTAAGTGGAGCCATCCTCAATCAGGGATTGTCTGCAATATTATGTAGCCACATAAAGGATGAGGGAAGTCTAAATGTGATACTATGGAAAGATGATAAGTATCAACTCAGCTTAGATATTAATATAGGGATGGATGTAAATAAGTCAAAAAAGGAAGGTAATATATGTAGTATGGTCATATTTGTGTATGAAGACTTACACATACGGATGCCTGGGTATCTTCTGGAAAGACAGACAAGGAACTGGAAATAATGAGTGTTTGAGAGAAGGGGGATGCCACTCCAGAGTAAGAAGAGATTCATGATTCATCATATGTCATTTTGTACTCACTGAATTTTTTGCCATGTGTGTGCATTACTTTTCCAATAAAATAACTATTAAAAATTAATATTAAGCACCCCCCCCCCAAATCTCTATTTAGGAACAGCCTTTCTTCATCTCTTCCATTTCTCTAGAATTAATTTTACAGAAAATATTGCAGAAGCCCAGGGATTCATAACACTTACAATTTTGTAATGGTTAGCTTTTGCTATGTAACAAACAGTTCAAATATTTTTCATGACTTAAAACAAAAATCATTTAGTAGCTCATATTTCTCTCTGACAGCAGTATGGACTGGGTTCAAGTGAGCATTTTTTCTGCTGGTTTCACCTGGGCTAACTCATACCACTGCGGCTAGATTGTCTAGAATGGTTTTACTCACATGGCTAATGATTTTCTGGAATGCTTCAGTTTTCCTCTGTGTGGATTCCTTAGCAGGCTAGCTCAGGTTTGGTCAGCAGGCTATCTTGGGTCTCAGAGTTCCAAGTGCAGTGACAGGACAATATCTAACTTGCAAGGATTTTTTTTTAGAGACAAGTTTTTATTTATTTTTTATTTTTTTATTTTTATTTTTATATATTTTATTTTTTTCAATATATGAAATTTATTGTCAAATTGGTTTCCATACAGACTTGCAAGGATTTTCTAGCCTTTGCTTATATTACATTGCTAATACGTGGTTGGCCAAAGCAAGTTATACAGCCAAGCCCAGAATCAAGGAATAGAGTGATAGATAGCAATGGAAAAAGCAGCAAACTCACCTTGAAAAGGTATCTGCAAACCGGGATGGGATATGGTTGTGGCCATTATTGACAACCTACCCCCGTCCTCTTCAAGGCAAATAATACACTGAAAGAAAGGAAACCCTATAAGAAGGACTGTCCTTAGGCTAGCTCTTCCTCCTAAAATTACACTTGACATGCCCAAGACTAGTCTCTCCCTTCTTAAGAACAGCTTTCAATGTGCATATACTTATGCATCCATCCTCCTTGTCTTTCCAAGTTTAAGCACTCTTGCAAATATATTTTTTTCTTCCTTCAGTGACATGTCAACCCAGAAGTAAGGTAGTCCTGTGCCCATAGTGACACAGGACATCACTAAGATAAGGGCTCAGATATTTTAAAAAAGTTCTGCACACGTGCATGGTAGAGCCAACATCAATAGTGCTCTGAGAAGTATGTCTGATTCTGAGCATCCTCATAGCTCTCCTGCTGAGAATGTTAGCTTTGGATCAAGTACACTGCTGCCTCCAGCTTCAACTTCACATTCCTGTGTCCTTATATATCAACTGATTTATTTCAGAAACCAATTTGGGAAGCTAATATGTTTGTTTTTCTGATTCTGCTGGCACTGGTTTACGCTTCCATTGGCATATGGATGCGCAGACTATGGAAGTAGAGAGTGAGGAATTCTATGTGGTACCTTTTTAATGAGAAACTAGATGGCACTCAAAAATGCACAGGGCTCAGAATAACTGGTGGGTGGAGCTAAGCCTGAATTCTGCCCATCTACTTTTTAAATACACTGAGTTTTATTTGCTGCTTTAGACTGGTAGATAGATGGGCAACTTATGAGCAGTTACAGGATGAGTTCTCCCATTGTCATACTGGTTTTCTGAAAACTCGATGTCGGTGCATTTACTTGCATACTTGCAAACCTTATTCTACGAAAGCAGAATAAAGTGTGACAAATTGACACTTCTTTTTGAAAAACAAAGTCCACTCAAATTGTTTTTTCTCTTTGCCAGACTTGGGGATTCTGCCCTAGTTTTGCAGCTTCTTGCTCAGTGGATGGATTTGAAGTATTCCTTTAAGCTGTTGATTGTCAATCACTTTTATATAGTTGTCACTTTCAGTATGTCACAGTCAATAGCAGAAATGTAAAGCTTGTAGGCACTCATTCTCACTCTGACATTCATAACTCAATTGAGCTTTGTTTACAAAAAAAAATCTAAAAATACACAAATTAATGATTAGTAAAAATGGGTTTCTGGAAGGATCTTTTATTTAACAATGTTATCCCAGTTAACTTTGGAGTAGAAAAGCGTATTAGGTATTCTTTAGTGCAGTTTCTAGACACTGCTTGCTCTACACTTGCTCAGTGTCTACCACAGCTAGGCAGAGATGATGGTGTACTGGTGTAAGTTTGGAAAGAGGAGCAAGAGCAAGAGAGGATAATGCAGACCAAACAAGGCATTGGCTCAGCACTCAAGAATGCTACCCACTTAAATTGACAGAACACCCTTTCATAAAACATTCAGTGGAAAAAGTGAAGTACTCTTTGGTACAGACTAAAAATTCAACAATAGTTTAGTAAAGGCAAAAAGGGAAAAAGCACATACACAAGAATCATACAAAAGCATGTCCTGGAGACGTTGGTTCTGGTAACCCATTTATTTCACATACATCAAGGTCCTACTAAGTATTGGGGCACAGTGTTGGTGCCAGTGTTAAATGATGGACAAAAAGTGACAGTGAACCCAGGACCTAGCAGTACACAGTTGAGTGGGATTAGGAATGGACACTGGATGGGGGAAAGTCAAATCATCACAACAAAAAACTATAATTATCACTGAGATAAGTGGCCTCATAACAATTATAATATACTCAGCTGTGCTGAACTGTATGCCCCTAAATGGTTAAGCTGGCACTTTCATATGTTTGTTTACCACAATAAAAAAATTTCAAAAAAGAAACCTATAAATCAATTCAGTTAATCCCCTACTTAAAATTCTCCAATGGTGCCCCATTATGCTTTGAGGGAAAAAAAGAATGACTGCATTCCATAAGGTCCCATGACATCTGGTCTCTGCCTTCCTCACAGACCTCATTTCTTCATACTTTGTGTCTTTTATACTCTGCTCCAGCCTTCGTCTCTCTTGTTTATCTTAAAACATGCCAAGGTCATTATCAACCTTTGCATTTGCACTTCCTGCAAACCAAAACACTCTTCCCCTAGGTTCATGGAATAAATTCTTTGCCATACTTTAGGCAAATCAAGAAGACATATGTAATAATAAGAAAAAATAAGAAGAAGAAAGATGCTTGCCATTGTTATCATTAATGTTACTAAATTTATATGCCTCAGGTCTCTATCCTGGTTTTTCATTACTGAATTAATGTAGAGTTTCCATTTTACAAGATTTTTATTGTTATGGTACCCAAGATCACTTTTCAAAATGACCCCATCCTTTTGGATGAAATTTAAAAATCTACAACTGACCTTGAGAAAGGCCTGATTTTGTTTTGAAGAAGTAACAAATAATTTAATTTCTTTTGTTATAAGTTTTCCAAGTACACAGGATCTTCCAATAAAATCATATGGTCTAATAAAGGCTTTCTTCAGGGTTGGCCAACAGATTTAAAATTCAGGAGGAGCCAGATTAGAGGAAATGTAAAATAAATTATAACTCTGAAAATGAGGGGGAAATATGAATACTAGGATTCTTACTCAAAGGAAGGTGTGAAGATAGCCAGCCCCTGACAATTGGCCACATACAATTCAGGGCATGGGTGTTCTTGTGTTTGAGGCAACTACATAGTTGTGGATGTCTTATGGAATCTCATGGTTACTGGAAGATTCTGACTAACTTCCTATTTCCTAAGCTCTTTGGCAAGAGTCAATAGAGAAGGGAAAGGGTAGAAATATATGTATTCTCTCTTTCTCATTTTAACGATTTATTTTTATTAGCACCTTTGTCTCATATGGCTGGCATTGAACAACTATAACAGAACCATTATTGGATTCTGCGAGCGTATCTGAAAGCTGGCTTTTCAGTAACTTCAAGTTGAAGTGTTTTTGAGATTTGAACTGCTTTTGTTCTTGGAAGGTCACATGCAGTACCATAGAAGCCAATTCCCAAGGTCTGCTCCTGTTCTTGACAACACGCAGAGTCCCTGACCTGGCTAAGCCCCCTTACTAAGAAACATGTGCATTTGGTCACAGGGGGTACCAGGTGAGGGACAGGATGAACAGATGACAACACATTATTATCATTCATTTGTTCATGACTCCCTAAGAAACTGTAGTCTATTGGATTCTATTTGATGGAGAAGTCAGTAGGATGAAAGTATGTATATTCCTCTGGAGGCTCAGTCCCAAATGAATTTTAATGATCCAATCCCTTCCACAAACACAGTTGGATACTCTGTAGGGCAATAAAGTTTAAAGGTTGGAGAAAGTCCAAATCTGGGCACAGAGAAATCTCTGCTTCATTGTCCCAGTCTATTATGAAAAGAAAAACAATTCATTGCCAGTACCTAGAAAGGCTGCTGAAGGTTTATGTCATTTGTAAGTAGTGCTGCACCCTTGGAAAGCTTTGGGTGTGTGAAAAAATGAAAAAAAAAAAAACAAAAACAAAAAAAAACCAAACCAAGGCATGCCCTCTTTAATGCTCGGTGGTGCTGACTGATAACAATTTCAGGCATAAAAGGTAGGGAGTGGATCTGAGCCTTGGTGTGTGCTTCTTTTCTCTCTCAGTATAATGTCAAGTGCTATACAATAACCTGCAAAGTGATGAAGATTGAGGGATATATTTTTGAAAGCACTATCTAGGTATCATTGAGGTATCGTGGATCAGAATGGCTTTTGCACCCAATAGCAGACAGTGGGGAAGTCTCAGCACTCCTGCTGCTGTTACAATGGATTGGTGAAAAAACCATTTCCATTGGTGGAAAGATGAAGGAAAAGTGTGATGTTGGGGGTTGTTGGTGCCAGGATACAGAGGGGTTCACAAGAAGGAGAGAGGGGTAGGCCAGTATACTTGATTCTGCTTTGGCTTACCACCTGCAAGTTTCTTAAAGTTTACCTTGTGCTTTTCTCAGTGTCTGTCATGTGGCTGAACTTCTTCCCTATTGGTAGATGGAGAACATCATATGCAAAACAAAGACCTGGAAATTTTCCTGCTGTCTTTCTAGGTGCTGAACTGACATGGGGGAATTTTAAAACACGTGCCCTTGGAATCAAAATTAGTTTTTGTGCCTGCAGAGGCAAGGAGCCCATGGAAACTACCAACTGGCATTGCTAAGAATAATTATTGTCATATTGAATCCATTGTGAATAGTCCTCATAGATAATTGTCCTGGTTAGAACATGCTCTAACAAGGGAATTTTAATATTTACTAACTCCCTGGTGAAGAAAGACATTCTTTGCTTTATTAAAGGTGGTGGTGTTGGCAATTTGCAGGTGGAATGCATTAGTGATATGCATTGTAGGACATTCTGACAGTACAGAATTTTTTTTTAATAAGCTCTTGTCCAGAGGAGATTATTTGAATTCCAACAGTGGCCTTTCTCTTCATGGAAGTGTTTGGACTTGAAGTCAGAGCTTTCTTCTATGAAAATGCCTTAATTCTACAGGAAACCAGGGAGTCTGCTGGACTTTCTTTCTACAGAATAGTCTGTATCACAAAGTCAACGGGATTATGTCGCTATTTCACAGTGACCAAGTCTTGTCCAAAAACTTCTCATGACTAGAATAAGAGAACAGGAGTGCTCACCTGTGAATTTATTCAACACACACAAGTGTTAACACAGAAAGGAAGAAGGGAAAGAAGGAACTTCACTCACAGGCACTCAAAGTTTAAACCTTAGATAGGGTTGGGAATACATTGCATTCAAGCCCTGAACATGTTTTTCTTTTTCGTCGTCGTCTTTTTTTTTTTTTTTAAGATTTTGTTTTAAGTAATCTCTACACCCAGTATGGGGCTCAAACATAACACCCTGAGATCAAGAGTCACATGTTCTACCAACTAAGCCAGCCAGGTGCCCCTGGATGTGTTTTTCTTTAGAGGTCAGTTATTGAAAGCTAGGCAGGCATGGGAAGTTTTTAGAGTCTATAGCCAAAGCCTAAGGTAGGAGTCCTTTGGACCAAGCTGGATGTTTTGTAGTTGAGATGAGAGGCTCTGTTTTAGCTTTCTGTCCCTAATGAATACCCATGACTCATCCTGGGAGATGGATTCCACCCATTTCCAGAACCATTCTGAGAAGATGGGGATATTTGTGAGATTTCTCCTCCCTTGTTCACTGCCCATGAGCTACAAAGACCCTCACTGTCTTGGATTTTCTTTATCTTGACCTTGATAGGGGATATTTGGGCTGGGGAGAATGTTAACTCTGAGCTGGCCTTGCATGTTGTCTAGACTTCTGTCTTCTGCCATTCAGGTGAAGGCTTCTGGATTTGGTTTTGATATGGAGGGGAGGATCAGACGGGTATTGCAGTGAGTCCATTCTTCTCATCCATGTCCCCTTCCCACTCTGATAATCCACATGTCAGTAAAGCGCAGTGCTGAAGAATTTGAGCCAGGTAATTCTAGCTCAGCTTCAGGTCCTAGCTCTGCAGTCCATTCACAGCTGTGAAACCTTGGCCAACCTCATGGCCAACCTCATGGCCAACCACATGGCCAACCTCAGTGAGCCTCAGGGACCTCACCTATAAATCAGGTCTTATTTTGGTTGGGGGAGGGTCTAGGTAAAATTAGATGAGTTTCTGAATGTAAGACAGTTAATACATTGTGGTTGCCACATGCAAATGCTCAGCTTCTCCTTTGGTTGCGGGGTTTATGCCTACATAGGCCCCTCATGGCCTCATGTCCATACAATACACTTACACTTTCCAGGGGAAGAGAGAACATATTTGTCTCATCACCCTGGGTGAAAGTTTTAAGACCATAACTATACAATTTTTATTTTCATGGACAAAAGAAAACCAGTCACTGAGAGCAAAAGGATGAAATGGTCTCATTGATTTATCTGGGGTACATGATCCAATGCTAGCACTTGAGGGAAGGTCAACCTCAAACAGACCCCAGGATGGAAAATGGGTTGTTAGCAAATTTGGAAGAGGGGAAAGTCGAGGCGGAGGAGACTCAGTGCGCATACCTGGTGTGTTTTTGCAAACTTCCCAACATGCTCACCTTGGACGGATAGTTCGGATTGCTGGGCAGGAGACTTTTCTTCTTATGGGGAATTAACCCCTCAAGACAGAGGCTATATTGCTCTGTAAGCCCACAGTCACTGATCTTCTAGAATGAGCCTCACAAAAATTATGTGAACCCAGAAATAATCAACCCCCAATGCCTTGTGCTCATTTTGATTGTGAGCTACTCACTTCACCAAAGCCACACCTTCATCCTTTGGGAATGCTGTTTGCTTAAGATACTTGGAAAGGTGTTCATGACACACGTTTACAGTCTGTTTCTGCCTCATCTTACCATATTCGTCTGAGTTTGACCTCCTGAGAGCCTCCATGGTTCAGCATGGAGGCTTAGTAGCTTCCCTTCTTCAGTGGGTGGAAAGACCACCAGTTCTCCTTCCTTTCTGGCTTATATTCATCCCACACTTCTTCAAGCAGCAGGCTTCATCCCCTAATGAGACCATATTTAGCTCTACTAAATAATTTTCCATTTAAAAGCATCCTTCTAGTCCACAGTCTTTTATTTGTCCCAGTGATGTTCACAAATGTGCTTCTGCAGCAGTGAGTGTAGGCACACGTACGTGGGGGCACTCTCCACATATTCCTCCTTGTGCCCCACCATCCTTTGTCTGAGTCTTTTCCATCTCTAGTTTGGTACCATGAACAGTTCAGCCTCTCTTGAAGTGTTGCTCAAGACTCTCCCCTCCTCCATAGTCTGTAGACTCTGCAACTGGTAACAACAACAACAACAGTAGTAAGTATGATTATAATAGGGAGGAAGAGGAGGAGGAGGAAAAGGAGAACAGGAGAGGATAATGAGGAGGAGGGGGAGAAGAGGAGAACAACAACAACAAGAACAGCAATAAAGTAGTAGTAGGAGTAACAGGAGAACCAGTTTGGCACAGGCATCAATAATTTAGGAAGGAAGGAAGGAAGGAAGGAAGGAAGGAAGGAGAAGGAAAGAAGGAAGGAGAGAGAGAGGAAGGAAGGAGAAGCAAAGAAGGAGGAGAGGAAGGAGGAAGGAAGAAGGAAGGAAGGAAGGAGAAGCAAAGAAGGAAGGGAGAGAGAGAGGAAGGAAGGAGAAGGAAGGAAGGAAGGAAGGAAGGAGAAGCAAAGAAGGAAGGGAGAGAGAGAGGAAGGAAGGAGAAGGAAGGAAGGAAGGAAGGAAGGAAGGAAGGAAGGAAGGAGAAGCAAAGAAGGAAGGGAGAGAGAGAGGAAGGAAGGAGAAGGAAGGAAGGAAGGAAGGAAGGAAGGAAGGAAGGAAGGAAGGAAGGAGAAGCAAAGAAGGAAGGGAGAGAGAGAGGAAGGAAGGAGAAGCAAAGAAGGAAGGGAGAGAGGAAGGAAGGAAGGAAGGAAGGAAGGAAGGAAGGAAGGAAGGAGAAGCAAAGAAGGAAGGGAGAGAGAGAGGAAGGAAGGAGAAGGAAGGAAGGAAGGAAGGAAGGAAGGAAGGAAGGAAGGAAGGAGAAGCAAAGAAGGAAGGGAGAGAGAGAGGAAGGAAGGAGAAGGAAGGAAGGAAGGAAGGAAGGAAGGAAGGAAGGAAGGAAGGAAGGAAGGAGAAGCAAAGAAGGAAGGGAGAGAGAGAGGAAGGAAGGAGAAGGAAGGAAGGAAGGAAGGAAGGAGAAGCAAAGAAGGAAGGGAGAGAGGAAGGAAGGAAGGAAGGAAGGAAGGAAGGAAGGAAGGAAGGAAGGAAGGAGAAGCAAAGAAGGAAGGGAGAGAGGAAGGAAGGAAGGAAGGAAGGAAGGAAGGAAGGAAGGAAGGAAGGAAGGAAGGAAGGAAAAGAGAAAGGGAGGGAGGGAAACAGAGAAGGTAGAAGGGAAGAAGAGAAGGAGGGGAGGAAGGAAGAAGTGAACACTTATTAATGGTTTGCTATGTGATTGCCACCGTGGCTTAAACTCTACATTGCTTTTCTCCTGTTATCCTCACCAGGACTTTATGAGAGCAATTATTTCATTATCCTCCTTTCACAGACAAGGATGCAGAGGCACAGAGAGCCTAATTCTCTCCTCCCCTCACCGCCCAGACCAATCCTTTCGTACTCAGTTGCCAGGTACAGTGTTGATGTTACTTTCCTCCTTGAACAACATTCAGAAATTCCCAGGGTGCCTGGGTGGCTTAGTTGGTTAGGTGTCTGACTTCAGCCCAGGTCATGATCTCATGGTTCATGGATTTGAATCCCATGTTGGTCTTTGTGCTGGCAGCTCAGAGCCTGCTTATGATTCTCTCTCTCTCTCTCTCTCTCTCTCTCTCTCTCTCTCTCTGCCTGCCCCTCCCTCATTCATGCCTCCTCTCTCTCTCTCTCTCTCTCTCTCTCTCTCTCTCTCTCTCTCTCAAAATAAATAAACTCAAAGCAAAAAGAAGTCCCACTGAGTACAAGGTCAAAACCAAATCACACGCCCTTGCCTTTTGGTCCTGGGCCTTCTTTCTTGGAATCAGAGACTTAGACTGATAGGTTATTGACCTCCTTCCACTTGTACCCAAGTGGCCATCCACACTATTCCCAAGTCACTTCTTGAGACCAGCTGCATATGAACTTCAGCTTAGATAGGGTAATTTTCTCTCAACAGAATCATTTTACTCATCAGAATCTGTCCATTTGCTCAAGGCCAATAGAACTAAGTTCAAATTATCTCACCTGCTTGCCACCTTTAATGCCATTTTTGAAAACCCTCCCCCCCCCCCCACTTCATCCTACTCCATGCCTCCAGATTGTGGAAAGAGCCTTAGTCTTAAACATACTCATATCTACTGTTTTCTTTGTCTGGAATACCTCTTCCACCCGCCTGAAGCCCCTTACCCATCCTGATCTCCACCTGGGAAAATTCTGCTCTGTCATTTCATACCTAGTTCAGATGCCAGCTTTGCAAAATGCCCCTCGATTCTCCCAAATAAAATGAGTTCATGGTATCAGTACTGTTTCCATATATCTCTAAAGAACCACTTGAATTTTGTATTTAACTTCCTGGCTTCAGGGGTGACTGAGTGGCTCAGTTGGTTAAGTGTTCAACTCCAGCTCAGGTTATGATCTCGCAGTCTTTGAGTTTGACCTATGCATCGGGCTTTGTGCTGATAGCTCGGAGCCTGGAGCCTGCTTTGGACTCTGTCTCTGTCTCTCTCTCTCTCTCTCTCTCTCTCTCTCTCTCTCTCTCTCTGCCCCTCCCCGACTTGTGTACTGTCTCTCTCTGTCTCTTAAAAATACACAAACATTAAAAAAATGAAACTTCTTGGCTTCAGATTTCAGCTCTGCCTGGTACTAAATGTGTGATGTTAGATAAGCTACAGTACGGTAACCTGTGGAAGCCTCAGTGTCCTCACCTGTAGAATAGACATAAGCTTCACATCTACCTCTTCTAGCTGTGAGGACCGTAGAACTGTGAACATAAAGCATTTAACAATGCTCAGCATAAGATACCTGCTGCTTTGTTTTTATGATTATTTTATATGTATGTATTTTTAAAAAATGTCTTTAGTTTCCAAGCAAGAGCTCCTCGAACATGAGGCTTATTCATTTTTATAACCCTGGCACTTTGCACAGTGACTAGTTCATAAATAAAACCCAACACTTCCATGGAATTTAAAAAGACACTTTTCACTGAAAAAGGCACTGGAGGACAATCTGTTTATTGTAAGAATTTTGATAACTCACCACCAATCATTTGGAAGGAAAAGGAAAAATCTGCTCTATCTTCATCCCCTGGAATAGATAACTTACATAAGAAGTACATATATGGGGGTGCCTGGGTGGCTCAGTTGGTTAAGCATCTGACTCTTGCTTTAGGCTCAGGTCATGATTTCATGGTTTGTGGTTTCAAGCCCTGTGTTGGTCTCTGTGTTGACAGGGCAGAGCCTGCTTGGGATTCTCTCTCTCTCTTTCTCTGTCCCTCCTCTGCTTATGTTTTCTCTTTCTCTCTCTCTCAATAAATAACCTTAAGAGAAGTACATGAACTGATAATTACCCCCATGGCTAGTACAGACCTTTGCAGCAGCAGTAAACTGTCAAGCCATGGAGGATAGGTAAACAGATTATTACAGGGAATGTATGTTTGGGAAAGAGCCCTAATCTTTACACATTGAGATCTTCTAAGAAAGACTGCCCTCTTTTCCCCACAAAATATACTCTGGGGTCCTAAAAAGGCTGGATCTGAAGCTGTGAAAATAATCTTCTGTTACATATACTGACATTATAAATTTTCCTTTTAGCCTCTTTATCTAAGCAGAGAAATAGAAACATGGCAGGGGTGTGTCCAAACTTGTGTTACAGGATAACTGGTTAGTTGTGGACCATTTGTTAGCAAGAAGCTTCCCAGCACAAGCTGGGTCGTATTTTAAGTCCTTGGCTAGTTTCTGACAAGCCACTTTATGGAAGGGCATGATGATATATGGCCTTCCCCAGCTCCACGGTGTGAGTTTTGACATCACCCACAATTCTGCATATTCACTTTGCTCCGATCCAGAAATAACTGTTCTCCCTTCACCTTTAGTATTCAAGGTTGTGTCCTGATCCCAATACATCTGTGTTTAGGGCAAAACTGGAGGGTCGTCAATTAATCTTCTGTATGACAGTTAATTACTCCCCAAAGCCTCTTTTTCTCCTTCCCAGCTGGACAGAGAAGTGTGGAGAGTTCCCGGTTCTGATACCAGCATTTCCCATATCCTGGTTGGCTTCTTTCTGGCAGCTTTCCTCTTCCCCCTCTACTGCTGAAGTAGGAGGGGATTTAGGGATTTGTATTCAAGGAGAATTTAGAAATGCTTTGTGTTTCAAAGAGTGCTTTGCCTGGGCATTTAATACCTGTGACCCTAAAATCCCCCAGACAGAGCTATGCTGCTAAAATAAAATGGCCACTTTCTTGTTCTCCATTCTTGATTACAAAGCCTGTATTTGCCCATAATGGACTTGATTTTAAAATCATTCTTTGCAACTTTGGCCATATTCCTTTATGCCCAAGACCTTTTTTCAAGTAATAGAATTTTGGCCTTTTTCATTGGTCACTGCTTTTTTTTCCAGTTTTTAAAAGTACCTGATGACCATGGATTGTATGAGAACTATATCTCCTACAGGGTCTTGGACCCTAATATTGATGATGATGGTAATGATGATGATGATGATGGTCATTTTGCATTTAGGATAAATGAGACCCAGTGGGTTGTGATGATGTTCTTGCTGCCTCACTAACTTTGGTAAGTTCATATTTGTGTTTGTTGAACCAATTCAAGTTGTAGAATTTCTTATAGTCTCTTTTCTTCTGAATATTGCTGTTCCTTAAATGATGAAAATACGGATTTGTCTATTAGGATCTGAGTAAATGAAATTGATAGCCTGCCGTATGGTTGGTACTTGATAAGTGTCTTGATTAAATTGAGGATTGTCTGGTCCAAACACCATGCACAATTTAAAAAGGAAGTGGTAGTTAAGTAAGGTCTTTATCTGAATTAAGGAGAACAAAAAAAGCAAAAGAAAAATCATTGCAGAATAATGTATCTGGGGAATGGGAAAGCTGACAGATTCACTGTTCGATCTCAAGCCTTACAGAGGGGTGTCAACTTGGGAGGCTCTGGAAAAGAAAAAGAAAGCTAGTAATGGACCAGGTGATTACCTTGTTACTGAAATTGATTTGTTTCCATTTCATAGATGAGGACACTGAGGTTTTTATGACATTTTCCCAGGGTGGCAGAGACCTGATCTAAATTCACAATCATTCTTCATCCACTACTTTGCTGCTTCTCAGAAATGTTAAAACATCCTGGGCCATTCATCAAGGAGATGGAATTCAGTCTACTACCATTGCCCCCAGCTATTGGGTCTCCTTGCGGTTGCCCTGGTTTTGTCTCAGACGTTGCCCAGAGCCCCTGTTTTTTGGAGCATATATATCCTATGTCTCCTATATGTAGATATTTATGTTTATATTTGTGCATGTGTGTGTGCACAATTTATGTAGTTTGTGGAAATAGCAAATGTTATGCCCCTGTCTTCCCGGAAGCCAGCAGAAGGGGGATGGCATTTGGCTAGAGCTCAACCACACATGGATTTTGTCAATGTATTACCGACAAGAGGGACAGGAAAATGAAGAGGAAACTCTTTTCTGTGGGCTCACAAGGGCCATAAGAAGAGAGACACTTTATTCTGTGTACTTTCTTCTTTCTCGGTGAGATGTTACCACACACTATATGCAGGTATAAAGTGGAAAACTTGATTTGCCAAACCAGCCAAACATTGCTGAAGTCAAGATGGGAAGGCACTGTCTGTGCAATTTGTCTCTAAAGTGGGATTGATCATGCCCTCCTGCCTGGTACACTAGGCTGAATGAAGATCGACAGACAATGTCTGTGGGAGTTCTTTGTGCACTGGAAGGGACCAAATAAGGCAGGACTGGTGTTACTGTTGCATCACCTTGTCATTATTGTCGTCATCAACTTTCTTTGAGAGAGAGAATTCTGTACATGGGGGTGCAGCCCAGTCATCCATACGATGCCCTCACCTCTTAAACGTCCAGAAAATACTCCTCTCTGGTGAAGATCCTGCAAGGACTACCAGTCACACACCACCCATTCTGTGCTTGGCTCTATATTAGCAGCTCTATATACCTTTCTCATTTAATCTCTACAGGGGCTTGTTATTACCATTTTGAAAAGTCTGAGGCATAGAAGGATTAAAGGATTTGCCGAAACTCAGGAAACTAACGTGTGCTTGAGCTGTGGATTTGAACCTATCCTTTTAACCACCCTGCTCTGAGGATTGAGGATATGCCTTGGATTAGTAGGAATGATAGTAAGCTGCTAGTCTTGCTTCCTTGGTGTTAGAGGAACACAGATAAACACTGCGAACCCACATGTGTGTTTGTGCACTTCGCTTGCTGTTCTGTTATGCACCAAACCTCTTTTCTTCAGCGACCAGAGACCAGTCATGCGCAAAGATTTACCTCATCGCCAGGGTACTTAGGGCTTCTTTATGTCTGCCCATTGCAACTTGGAGTACATAAGCAATTTTCTTCTCTAAATTAAACGCTTCCCAAGTTGTGGTGGAGCATGCTCTTTAAAGTGATGGTTTTAAAGTGAATGTTGATCCCAGCATTTTGATATTATATTGTAGGCTGTTATCCTTCATCAGTAATTTACTGAGTACTTCCCCTTCAACAGGTGCTGGGGAGAGAGAGATGAGTAAAGACAATCCTGTCATGGTACTTACATTCCAGTTGGCAGAAATAGGCCGTGGACAATGGAACAAGTAAATAAGATGATTTTAAAAAGTAGTAAATACTAATGAAGGAACTCGACCCCTAGGGAAAGTCTTTGGGTTTAAGAAGGACAGGAGGGCTTCTTTGACATATAAAAGGTATGAAAGAGTCTGTACTTCAAAGAACCTGGAGATTGATACCCCAAAGTTAGGACTAAAGCAAGGTCCCCTCATCCAGAATGAGCTCAGGTGGGTTTGAGAGATAGGAAGGGAAGACAGTGTGTCTAGAGATGGAGTAAAAGGGGATATGTAGCAAGGCACTAGGCCCTAAAGAGCCTGTAGGTCAAGGCAGGGGCTTGCACCACATTCTAAATGAAGAGGGAAGGCATAGAAGGGTATTAAGCAGGGGAAGACATAATCTAATCTTCTTTGTCAAACTATCCCTTCTCATGGTTCACGCTTTCTTAGATGTTTTAAAGGAAGTCCGATTATTTAACCTCGGTTAAATATTAACCTCGTTATTAATATTAACCTACGTATTTAATCCGCATGCAAGTTATGGTTTCTGAATAGGAGATCTTTAACTTTATAAGCTGATACGGTTTGAAGTGTTGGGGTTCAGAGCTGAGAGCCAAGAACGAATTCTTGAGACGTCTTCAGTACAAAAGCACGGGGGCAGGACTGGTGGGCAGAATGAGCTGCCCTGGGCTTGTGAGGAGGGACTGATTATATGCCTTAAAGTTGAGAGGATGTTAGGGATACCGTAAGTCTCTAAGGTATTTTGGAAGCAAGGGTTCCAGGAACTTGAGGGGCTAGCTGCTGTTAGGAAAAGGTCATTTATAAAAATAAATAAACACATAAAATAAAAATAAGAACAATTTTAAGAGTTAGAAAAAAAAGGAAAAGGTCATTTATTACTGTTTAGTAAAAACTCAGTCGTGAGACCCTTCAGATGTATATTAGTAGCCCATCAGTTTGAAGGATGGTTGCCAACCTATATCCTGGGGGTGGGGGTGTAGAAATAAAAGAAGTTTCTACAAGAAATTAAAAAAATTTTTTTAAGTTGATTTATTTATTTTTGAAAGACCGGTGTGAAGAGAGACGGAGTGGGAGAATCCCAGCGCAGACCCCAACACGGGGCTCTATCCCACCACTGTTAGATCATGACCTGAGCTGAAATCAGGAGTCAGAGGCTTAATTGACTGAGCCACCCAGGTGCCCCTCCAAAGGAATTTTTGTATGTTAAAGTATACTTACTGGATCCAGGTGGTTGGGCCAAGATTGCCTTTTGCCCTTAGCAAAGTATCATCATCAAGGAAGCTGAGATCCCAGGGAACGGCTCTGCCTGTCTCAAGGACTTGTCAATGGGCTGTAAGTTGTAAGGGAATTTAATTTTTTTTCTTCTGCCTTTGTTTCCCACATCATAAGCCACATCCACATCTTCCCGTCAGCTAAATTAATAGAAACAGCTTCATCCAGAATCACTCTCCTTATGCCAAGCCAAGGCATATTTTGCAGTCTTTTAACTGTCTTATTTCATTGACTGCAGTTGATGTCTTCATAAATATTTTTTTAAATCCTCCAAATATGATGGAATTATGCATCTCCTGATGAATGGTCAGATTGGGTCAAAATTAATCCAAGATGGGAAGATGGCAAACCATCACTATTTTAACAAATATCACCTCTGGAATTATGGCAGTCTCTCCCATCACTTCTGGATTAATAACACTTTGCTTTACGATCTCTTCACTGGGGGCAGGGCAAAGGTTTATCTGCTTGGGGGACATATAAAATGTACATCCTCATTTTTCAGACACACACACTGTAGGTCCCCAGAGCACCATTAAAATGTGCTGCATAATCTTTGGAAATTGATTCAAAGAACACAGATGCCAGTTTTTCTGGATGCAAGGGCATTTTCACTGCTGAATCTCCTAACACATTCATTAGAAAACAAATATTTGGCTTTGTAGAAGCTAGTCAATAACCTTGGTATTAATGTGAAAGCTGGGCTTTTCATTCCTGGACTTTGATGTCCAAGAACCCTGCAAAAGGACCATTCCCCTTCCAGTAATTCTGATTTAAGACCCAAACACAGAATGAAAATAGGGTGCTGGTAAGGATTTCATTTCTGACCCTAAGGCCTCCATTTTCAGACAACATGAGGATTCCTCACCATTTAGTTTTAAGGATCATAATATTTTAGGAAATAAAGATAATTGATTTCTTAAGGTGTCGTATGTAAGTTCAGGTCCCAGAAATCGGGATGCATTTTGCTGGGAGGGTGATATCCAGACAAGATTATAATCAGCCACAGTTCCCAGATTAGCCTACAAATCCCTCTTTGAAACACAATGTGGCCTTCATTTGCATAATTGCTCATGCTTTAGGTAAGGAAGACAAGGAAGGAAGTGGGGGAGGGAAAAGGGAGATACTACAGGTGGATAAATTGATAAAGCTTCTAGTCATTTGGATGACAGAGGTCTTCAGATAGTTTGATGTAAGGTTGAGGGGGCACTAGAAACAGTGAATTAGATTGTGTGCGTGAGTACTTACACAATATTAATGGCTCTTAAGAATAGGCACATAGTTGGTACAATGAAATGAAGAACATGGAAGTCACCTTCAGTCTTTTACTGGATGAACCCTGTAGGTGACCATGGACATTCTACTCTAGCTGAATGACCTTGGTGAATTATTTACACCTTCTTGACCTAGCTTCTCAGTCTGTGTACTAAATGCATTTATTTGATCAGAGATTTTCACATTCCCAAGATCTGGTAGAGACTTTAAGCGTGCCATAAATATTTCTCTGTTAACTGCGTGGATTGTCCAAACCCATTCAATAACTTCATAATTATACATATTCATTAAAACAGCCATATGACCCTCTTTGGTTGGCTTTTTATAATAAACAACTATTGCATTCTAATAATGTACCACTTACTTAGTCACCTTTTGAAATTGCATATAGGATTTCCCTTGAGGAAAAAAAAAAGATCCTGATACAAAAAATTTTTAAAGCCACTTTCAAAGTGTTTATGTCTGAAATTTTACCTTCTCACACATCAAGTTCCTAATGAAGATTTGGGATGAGGAGAAGGTTAACACAATGTTGTGGGCGCAATTCTTGGAACTGGTTCTATGCTAACAGGTTATGAGGGATTGTATTTGTTTCACACGAAGTGGTATGAACTTCCTCCATAGTTTTGGAGGCTGGAAATCTGAAACCATGGTTTTGGTGGGGTCAGCTAATTTTTCCATTAGTCTTTTGTACTGCTGGCTTTCCTTTTAACATTAATGTATTTATTTTTGAATATGTTACAATATTTGAAAAATTCACAAATTATAAACAGTATATAGGGGAAAACAAGTCTCTTTTCTACCCATGATCTCCAGCCCCCTCACTTCCCATCCCCAGCTTTTTACCAGTTTCTTTTGTAGCTTCCAGAGATAGTGTAGGTATGTGCTAAGATATGTGTATGTATACCCTTTCCTTTTTTCCCACAAAGCGATAAAAAATGCTATATATGCTATGTAGTACTTTCCCCCCACTTAATGTATTTTGGGTTATCTTTCATATCTATATTGTCAGCTTTTGGAATACATAAATAGATGTTCAAGTAGAACGTGTAACTTGTGTGGATTATAGGTTGTCATATTTCTGCCTGTTCTCTGCCTTGTTAGAGCTACTTGAAACACCTTTCTGTGTTATTATTTAGGATCCTCTAAACTATAATGATATGCACCTGCAACAGTGTTGAAAATCCATATTTGAGAGTTGGTCTTACTTGTGTAGAAAACTATTTATGTAAGGTGACTGGGGAACATGAGGGTTTTCCTCCAGTGACAGAGTCCTAAGTCATTGACTCTTGGCCTGGAATTCTCTTTCTCTCTGTGGAAACAAGTATGCCTTTTAGGAGAGGAGATAGTTGCTGCTTAGAGCTCCTCCCTCTGAAGGGCAGGAATGCGTACAATGTAGGTTCATATCCATGTCACCTATACAGACGTCCATGGTGCACAAGTGTGTGCCATTGTCGTTCATCGTTCAAGACTGCTTTATCCAGTTTCATCTCCCTCAGTTATCCCCTTTCTCAATTCATAACTGAATTATATTCCCTTTTCATGTGCCATGCATGACCTACCCTGTGTTTTGGTCCACAGTTTCCTTTTCCTTGAATGTGAAATTCTTTCCACCGTCAAAGATTGCTAGAGTTCTGCTGCCCTCAGAAAACCTTTCTTGATTCACCCAACTGGAATCTCTTCTTCCCCTTCATTTACCTAGACCCTGTTCTGACTGCATTGTCCCCTCTCTCCCTTTTCTTATCTCTTAAACACCTTTATCCACCCCTCCCCAGATTGCCCTGGACATTGTAGTTGCTCATTAAACATTGTAGTTGCTCAATTGATCCCATGGAAACACACGAGATATGTGCTGCATGCCCTTCAGCTATCAGAGACAACTAGACTTCTACTTTCCAAATGCATGGCGCCTCACTCATTAGAAAATTGACAAGCTGCCTAACTGTTTGAACAATCTCCAGCACATTATAAATGTTTGGATAAAACCACCATCAATGCACAGTCATTGCAGAGCCAATAAAAAATGACCTTGTCTTCCCCTCTTTATTTGCATGTTTCCTACAGTATCATCTCCAAAGGCAACAGGAGAAAATGGTGAACAGCTGGGAGAGGGAGATGTCCTTCACACATCCTGTATTTGGAACTGGTAGAAATAGCCACTATGATTCTTTGTCAGTTGAGCAGGATAGATATGATTTCAAAATTATATCTTAGTTGTGAGCCCCTTGAGGGCAGGGTCTTTCATCTTGGCATCACCTGTGTTAGGTACATTGTAGGGCAGAGTTGATCAACCACAGGATGGAAAATTCTTTGTTCAGGGGAGCTTTCCTGTGCACTTAGTAAGCCTTGTCCTTACCTACTACATGCCAGTAGCACCTCTCTTCCAAGGTTGTAGCAATCAGACATTGCCTGAATGAGACCTGGTGGAAGAGATTGCTCCTGGTTGAAATGCACTGATGTAGGAGCTCAGCAAAGGTTGAATGAACACAAAAAATTATCATTGTTTGAATATTATCACTTGGCTTTCTTTTTCTCCATGTGAACAACAGTTAATTCATCTAAGCAAATACTTAGGAGAAACATATTTTACTCACTACCTGATTAGTGGGTAAAAACTTGATGTAAACCACCCAAAATTCTAGCCTCCACCTTTTTACAGAGTCCAAAATGGTATGAAGGTATGTCTCCAGCTGGCAACCAATCTATATAACTTGGAATTGAAAAAAAAAAAATCCCATCCAAGAGATGTTATTTTCACGGCAAGCTATTTTCTAAACAAAAGCATATTCCAAATATTCCAAAGATTGGAAGCTGTCCCCCTGCATGAAAAATACTTTATCCTAAACATAACATTGAGTTCGCTGTTTTTACTTGGAGTTCAGTTATCACACAAAGTGAGATACATGTGCATTAGAGTAATAACCATTGAGAGGCACCTGGGTGGCTCAATTGGTTAAGTGTCTAACTCCTGATCTCTGCTCAGTCCTTGATCTCAGGGTTGCAAGTTCAAGCCCCACATTGGGCTCTGTTCTGGGCATGGAGCCTACTTAAAAATAACTGTTGATGAATTATTACTAAATGACTGCACAGATTCCATGGCATGTGTGGAAGTGCCTGCTCAAAGTACTAACAAATACCCAGTTGTATTAATGGTTAGGGATCTAAACTGCATGTTTTACTGGGATTTCTTTATTTAACATTGTTACTGAACTTCACTCACCAATTTATTGGAAAGTTTCAGCTCAGTGGGATATGCACCGAGATGGTTTTCTTTCCATTCAATGTCCCCACTGGTGCTGGATTGCATATTCTCCCCCATTTTTTTTTAGTTTATTTATTTTGAGAACACAAACAGGGAGCAGCAGAGGGAGAGTCCCAAGCAGGCTCTGTGCTGTCAGAGTGACCCCGACTCCAGGCTCCAACTCCACGAACTGTGAGATCATGACCTGAGCTGAAATCAAGAATCAGACTCTTAACCTACTGAGCCACCCAGGCACACCTCCCCCCATTTCTTATTAACATTTTGAACAGAGTTTTCAACTTTCTGGTTATTGGCATCATCTCAATTGATAGTTATACCTCTGTGATTTTCTTTTTTTCGAGCGGCTTAATTTATTCAAAGTTTCTTCTCTTACTAGTCAGACTTGTAGCTCTGGGCCAGAAGAGGAGAGGGCATGGTATGTTTTTCACCTCCTCTCTTTTGTCTTGGAAAGGATGGGGAGGATTTTATATGTATGTCTTTGGGCCACTTCTTCACTGTGTGTGTGTGTGTGTGTGTGAGAGAGAGAGAGAGAGAGAGAGAGAGAGAGAGAGAGAGAGAGACAGACAGACACACACACACACACACACACACCCAATAGCTCGGATCAAGCTTTGGGCAGGAAAATAAAGGCAGAGTGTCTTGGTTCCCAGACTTAAGATGCGGTTGTATTCTTCCCGCTGCTGATTGTTGTGACTTGTCTGGCTTCTGTGTGGCAAATTTTCTAGTTCTAACTTTCTCATGGTACACACATATCACAGATATCTCAAATAGACATGCAGGGGCCTCTGAGCTCCTAACTTTCTCCATGTGGTGAATGCAGCTCCCACAAAACCCCGTTCAACTACTGGGTGTCTGTTCCAGTAATATATTACTCAAGCTATGGTCCCCGTCACCTTGCAGGTGATGCTCTTGGAATGCACCAGCAAGCTGGCTCAAGCCCAGCTCTTCCTGGTGGAACTTGACAAACAACAGTAAACTCACTCATACTTCCTATGCCACATGGAAGGATTGAAAATTCTTCCTCTGTTTACCCATTCCCACCTTGCTCCAAATATTACCTCATTTCTGTTTTGGTCTCAGTGCTTAGCAATGTCTCTCAGACACTTACCAGGTTTGTTGCATCAGCAGACATTCAACTGGGAGAAAGAAATTTCAATTTCCTTTTTTTGAGGCACTACTGGTATTCTCAAGGCCTTCTCTTGGCATGGACACATGACTTCCTCAGTGTACCTGGGAACAGGTACTTGAGCTCTCATATATATGATCAGTTTCATAAACCCTCATACTCATTGCTAGATCCCTCCTGAGAACTGTACCTGTCCTAAAGACAATTACATTTGGGACAGAGTATTGTGATTTAAGGAACATGGTGAAAATTGTTTACTCTTCTTTCCAATGTCCTTTGGAAAATATCTGAATTTGGTGTGTGTGTGTGTGTGTGTGTGTGTGTGTGTGTGTATATATATATATATATATATATATATATAAAAGCTGAGTACTGTTTCATTAAAAGTGTCCCTAGTTTTCTGTATGTCTGTGTAACAAATGACCCATTTTCAGAGCATATGTGGTGTAATAGCCCTTATCTTGTCTTTCTAGGAGGTAGTTTCTCATGGACCCAAACAGAGCTTCTTAATGGAGATTTATAATATCAAAAGAGATTACATGAGAACCAAGTAATTATTCTTCATGTATGAATATCAACCAATTTATAAAGGAGTGAAATTAAACATTGAAGTTAATTATATGGACAATCTCACATTTGTGGACCAATTAGGGCTCTTTGGTTGCAAGCAACAGAAACCAATTTCCCCCCTATATTAAGCACAAAGGATGTTTATTAGTGGTTGTTGGGGGTTTTACAGAATTGAGAGGAGGCTGAAATGCAGTGCAAGCAGCTTGACATTCATAAGGCAATAGTGAGGTCTCCTCTAGGGAAGGAATGAAATCCAGCCGTGGCTCCTGTTCATCTGTCATCCTGTTCCAGTTCTAGATCCCATGGGAGTATATCCCATTGGCCAAACTCAGGCCATAGATCTCACTGTTAAATTCACTCTGGAAGGGAGAGCAAGGATTTGACAGAAGGTGTCTTCAGGAAACTGCCATATTCTGAAGGAGGCACTGATCTGTGGTCCCACCAAGACTGCACAAAATGGGGGAGCTGTAACCCTTACAAAACTGGGTGCTGTTAGGACAGAGAAGCAGTTGCTGGCCAGTCAAGAACTGATGGCCAGTCTCTCTTCACCAGAAGGCTCATCCTTGTCCTCTTGCTTGGGGGTTTCAGAGCTACCTCAGGCTACGTTTCAAGGTTGTTCCCATACAGCATTGCCCATCTTCCCTTATCTTGGTTGTATGGAGAACTCTACAGTCTTCCTCTGCATTAAGATGGTATTTCTCAATCATTAGTTGTATATGGGCTGTACTGTCTTCTTGTGCCTCGTAAACATGCCTCTTGCTCAGGCATCCCTTTTATGAAAATCATTCCTCTGGTTCAGTTTGCTCTACTTCCTGGTCAATGTCCATTTTCTTCTACAATTTTCCAGTTGCGCTTACGCTTACTGGTAGAATACTTCTCAGTTGTGGATTCCCCTTCTAGACTGTCCTTCCTGCTTTGGACTCAGTACCCATTTGTCTGAACTTAGATTTGATTTTTCGTTTTAGTGCAATTATCCTCCCCACTTCTGTGCTGCCTATCTCTGCTCCTAGAGTATGTGCCCTCTGGAATGTAGAGCAGCAAAGGTCTCAGACTGTACATTCTTATTCACCTTACTTACGTGAATTAGAGACCACACAATCGCTTCCTGACCACCGGTGTCACTAACATCACCAGCCACTTCTTTCTCCCTCTCTATCTGAACAAAGGAAAGTCTCTTAATGTCCCTGGGAACACTTGTGGTTATAGAAAATAGTCTTAGCTACTTGGGAATAGAGGCTTAACAAGACTAATCTTCCTTCTGGTGAATCATATGTTCTGTCCTGTACAGTACCCTTGGCATACACAGGAGCATCCTCAGTTGGCCAAGTACTAGATTGCTGACCTTAGAGCTGTCAAGACCAATATAGGAATAGCAGAGCCAAAACCTGGAAGTGGATGACATGGATACTGAGAGTGTAAACAGATGAACTATACCAGTTCAGGGTTTATGATTGTCAAGGACAACATCTTTAAAATTATCAGCTCAATGTTTTTATTCCTGTTGCTTATGAGCCCCCTAAGGGTTGTTGCCATGTCTAGTTTATTCACCAATGTATCTTCCATCTATGCAAAGGGCCTGGTGCATAATGCTTAATAAATTTTGCTTGAATGATTGAATGAATGGTCAATCAGTCAATCAATCCATTTTAATTAGTTTTAATTCCTTTAAAGACCAGACTACTGACACTTAAGCATCTCTCTGTCTTCAAGCCACAGTCCTTTGAGCTAGGTTCTGAAAGGAAGGCCCTTACAGGAGACTCTTCTTTGTTTCTCTGGGGTTAAAGTAACTGGCATAAGTGAATATAATTATTTACTACCTATTTTGTGTATGCCATACCAGCTATCAACCTCCTTCTCTATTCCCCTTTTCCTGGATGGTGGCAGTATGGATTTTTAAAATTCATTATTTATTTTTCCGTTTCTTCCCCTTTCCTATAATCTCTCTTTAGAGTTGACCTGTCTCAAACTTTCAACCCCTAAGCTGCCTCTTCTATTGCTACTCATGGATTTCATATTTATTTCTCTTTAGGCCATTTGCAAAACTCAGAAGCACGATTTCCACTTTTATGTCACTAGAACAGGTATCCAGCAAATAGTAGAGATACAGTGAGATATTAATAACCAAGTACTCCGTAGACATTGATACCCTGATAATTTACACGACCATTTTGTGTAAGTCTCAACTTACAAATGTGCTTGCTTTCTTAGACTAAAGGTAAGTAGCCAGTATATTCAAGAGATTTTTGAAAGTCTTCCAGTGTTTCCAGCTAATCTTGTAGGAAGGGAAAAAATAGATATCATTTTGCAATTTATGTTTTTACCAGCATGCAATGAGTACATTCAATTGACTCCAAATGTTTTACACATTCTAATTTTTGTCCCCTATTGTTTTCCCCTGTTGACTTCAAGTTAATGCATAATTTGAAGTAGGACATCCCTCATAAATTCTATATCATCAGAGTAATGTGGCTTTGATGATATACTGCATTTTAAATGAGCTCTGCCACAAAAGGACGATGGGGGGCCCAGGAGGTTTTTTTTCTTTCTTTTTCTTTTTTTTTTAAATTTCCTTCTGTTCTTGCAGTATGAGAAGTCTAATTATAGTTAGCAGCAAACAGCAGTGTTTCTTCAGCTAGTGTGGCTTGTGAGGTCTCTTCAGATTTTTATAGTATGATATCTTCAGATTTTTATAGTATGTGTCTCAATCCCAACAAGTAGAGATCAGTCTTAAGTGGAAAGAAAGATTAAGGGGAGATTGATAATGCTGGAGATGAGTAATGTTGGTCTAACACAGTCAAGTTCACTAATGCATTCTTGTGACTTATTTTACTTATGGGAGTTAAGTAACATTTCTAGAATATTAGAAATAATTTGGGGGAAGAGGCATGGCTTACCTAAACTACATGTAGGGAGTGATTGTTATTTCTTCTAGTATTGTGCTAATATGAGAGGATCTCTCTCTCTACATTGCCTTTCCCAGGGAGGAAGCCAAATGTATACTCATGCTTATTGTAGGATGTATAGCAATAGCTGCTCACAGTTCTTCTGGGAATCTTCTTAAAATGCATATTCTCTTGAGTTAGGTCTAGGGTGAAGCCTACGATTCTGCATTTCTTACAAGCTTTCAAGTGACAACAATGCTACTGGTTTATCACAGTATGAATAGCAAGATTTTATAGGGTGTTAACCAAGAATAAACACACTTGTATGTGGGTGTCTCTGCAATAGAGTTGCATATATAGAGGAGAAATAAAAACAGGTATTAATATATACTACCTAATTTGAAATGAGTCATGATTGCATGATTTGATACCACAGTATAGGTGGCCACTATCTTTATGCCCTTTGTGTAGTTGAGGGGCTATACAGCTTGGAGAGATTTAGTGACATGATCACGTTGCATTGCTAGTGATAGTGGAGTGCATGCTGGAGACAGAGTTTGAACCCGGGCATTCTGCTTTCAGAGACCATGCTTAAATGCCTATAGTGCCCATAGACTATTGCCTCAAATGAAGTTTGTCTAGAGTGTAGTCTCTAGAGTTTTGCCATCTTTACCATCATAAACTCTTAATTAAATGAGTATTTATTGAGTACCTGAGATCATGTCTTAAGGCTTTGCAGTTGACAAGAGAGGGTGATGTGGTCCCACTGACGTCCAGCAAATAGCCCTCATTGCTAGCTGAAATCCAAGGGGGAGACATATGAATATAAAATAAAGTCATTATCTAAAATAATTGTCTGGATGGAGAAAATGACTTATGGGACAAGATAAAGAAATTTAGATTCTAGGAACTTTGAGGTCAACTGCAGATTAATTCTTTGTTTAGATTTATGCTTTTTAATCTTTTTTATTCAGGTAAAATTCACATGGCATAAAGGTAACCATTTGAAAGTGTACAATTCAGTGGCATTTAGGGCATGCACAATGTTGTGCAGCCATCATCTCCAATAAGCCCCTGAAAGATGCTCAACATTATTAGTCATCAGAAAAATGAAAATCAAAACCACAATGAGATACCATTTCACACCTACTAGAATGGCTATATTAAAAAAAGAAAGAAAGAAAGTAAAATGTTGTCAAGGGTGTGGAGAAACCTTCATAAATTGCTGTTGGGATTGCAAAATAGTACAACTGCCATGGAAAACAGTTTTTGGGGGTTTTTAAAATGTTAAACATAGAATCCTTACTGGCTTTTGATGACTGAGTTTCTTTGCCTTTTTTCAGCTATATCTTTAGTTTTCTCACTGCTTCTTCCAGAATTTGTCTTAATTGCTAACATTCAGTTCTTCAGCACATATCAGTATAGTAGCCATTGATATCCAAACTTGCTATCTTAGAATCAAGGCATTATTTCCTCATCACAAGAATTCATTTTCTTTCTTAGCTGGGACCAGAGAGGGAGAATAAGAGTTGCCACTCACCCTGCCACAAGTAGTCTGTTATCCCAGGTACTATATTCACTGTGTCATATAGAGTGTCCATATAATTAAAATAAGAATCATCTCCCATAGCTCTCTATATGGGACAGACTTCTCTGACTCCAGGAGAAAGAACATAAAATGGCTTTTGGTGCAGAAAGTATCTACGCCATGTCTGCTGCAGGAAAATTGCATTTGAATCACTGGGAAGAATGATAGGGGCAGAATTAAACCCTAATTCTGCCACTTGCCAGATGTGTAACCTTGTGCAAATCATTCGACTTACTGGGGCCTCAGTTTCTCCAAATAAGTCACATTGTGGCACCTAATGAAAATGGCTGCTGATTAAATAAGATGATGCAAGAAAGCATTCAGCATAGTGTGTGGCACATAGGACTCCATGCCAACTATTATCGTATTATGGCTGTGGCTGTCCCTACCCTAGTTCTCTACCTTGTTCTACAGTTTGTATCTACTTACACATCACAATCACTTTTTTTTTTTTAACTTCTGTGACTCTCATTTTCCTCCTACAAGCTAATTGCCTTTTTCCTTCTTTTTGAACATTTTGAATGTTTTTGAATAAGACAAACTTTAAACAGTTTTTGAAAGTTTTTTCCACACATAGTCAACCTAAGAGTGAAAGTTTTACAGTGTTTAAGAGAAAGGGAGATCTAGTGTTTCCAGGTGTATGCAGCAACCCCACATGGCCCACCAGTCTCTGCCCCCTTAAGTGTACAGGCTTCAGAATCTTCCTTAAAATTTTTTTAAGTTTATTAATTTGAGAGAGAGAGAAAGGAGGGAAGAGAGAGAATCTCAAGCAGGCTCCACACTGTCAGCACCGAGCCCAACACAGAGCTCAGTCTCACAAAGTGTGAGACCATGACCTGAGCCAAAACCAAGAGCTGGGTGCTTAACTGACTGAGCCACCCAGGTGCCCCAAGAATCTCACTTTTGATGAACTAGAGAAGCAGGTTGCCCTTACCAGGTCAGTTGAAGGACCCAGTGCCTATATATAGTGATCTGATTTAGTACAAGGCTTGGAGAATCCAACTTGTGACTATAGAGGCATATTTTTACCTTATTGTGTACTTCACTAATTGAATGTTCTTAGAAGCAGATTTTGATCTTAAGTCTGATGAAATTCCCCTTTCAAGTTGTTAACTCGTAGATGGCCACAAAATGAGATGGTTATAAGAAACTCAACTCAGCCATTGTCCAGAAATTTCATGAATGCTCATCACACATCTGTGATGTCTTTGTTGACAACTTTTTATATATAATGCATAAAAGATGATTAGATTTTAAAAATTCATTTATCACTTTATCTGATAAATTAAAACACTATCTAAAAAAACTATTGGATTTTCTTACCTAGTTTTAGCTTTTTTATTAGAGAAAGAGAATACTAGTAGATTATTTTGTTTTAAATTATATTTACAATATTTCTACATTATAAATCTAAATCTATTAAAATATCTGTTCTCTGACTTCTTAGAGTTTAGGTCAGTGATTATCTGGTATCAGAAGAAATCCCTGCCTAGATCACCAAAATATTTCCACACTATGAGATAGTACCAAGAGCAAGCAGTAATCATATTAACCAGGAATGGATAAAGTACTTTTATAAAGAGGAATCCTAGGATAAGGACACTTTTAGAGGTGGAAGAATTCTAAGGTATTTCTAAATAATGAAGAATCTTATTTTTTAAAGGTAAGGTGTTCTTGTTATAAGGTTGCACAGTCAGTTGATGATGGATTACAGATTAGAACCCTTGGAGTCTGCATAATGGTATGATAGTTCTAAGTCCTTCCATGTTAGGTTTGGAAAAGACAATGGTTGTAGGTTCTCCTAGAATAGTCTTGGAAAGAAACTTTGAGATCAAGATAACCTCGTCAATCACCAGTTCAGATGAGCACTGGATGTTGTATGGAAACCAATTGGACAATAAATTTCATATTAAAAAATTAATGAATGAATGAATAAATTAATTAATTAAAAAATAACCTCCTCATTGTATATATAGAAGACTCTGACATTCATTCATCTAACTAGTATTTATGGAAAACTTACTAAGTGCCAAACACTTAGGCCTAAACAGAGGTGACAGCACTGACCAAGACTACAAAGTTCCTTGTTCACATGGAGCTTCCATCCCAATGCAGGAATCAGACCATAAACAGGTAAGTTGATGATCAGTTGAGAAGCACTAGGGTGACAATAATGCAGGGTGATTTAGTGGCACCAAAAATAGGTGTAGCAAATGGAAGGCATTAGTAAGGAGTAAGGATATTGGGTTTTTTCCTAAGTGCAGTGGAAAGACAGTGTAGAGTTTTAAGTATGATAGGATTGATACTTAAAAGACCTCTTGGACAGCTATGTGGAGAATCTGTTGTAATGGGTCTAAGGGGCAAGCAAGAAGACCAACTAGTAGGCTGATATTGTGGGTCAAAAGAGAGATGTTGGCAGCAATGGGGAGGCAGAGAAGTAGTAGACAGATAAGGGATACATGCTGAACATAAAGATGAGGACTTGCCTCTAGACTAAGTATGAGAAGAAAGCAAGACGACTTTAAAATAACTTTAATGTTTTTAGCTTGAGCATCTGAATGGATGAACCCAAGAAGTTTGCATCAGGATTGCAACTAGCATTCACATTATTGATTTACATCTGTTTTTAGAATAAATCTCGAGATTCACAAGCTATGCCTGACCAGAAGTCAGATGCTCATTTGCTTCTTTGCTCTTTCTCAAATAACACCTCACCTAGGGTTGGATTGTGGGGTGGAGTAAACTCAGGGATCAGCACAGCTGTGCTGTGGAGGTTCACCCTGCTGCTTGTTTTCCTTTGAGTCCAATGATGGCAGAGCTGAGGGATGTCTCAGTGGGTAATAGCATGATCAACTTCCCTGCGTGGGACTACAGTCTTAGACAAGGGTTCTGCCTTCTTGGGTGCTGCGATCATCTTCTTTTGTAAGACTGTCTGTGAACTTCATTAACCTGCCATTGACTTCTTCTTGATACATTAATGGGGACCACACAATGTTGAGTCACAGTTTGAAAGGATGTTTGTCATCACAGTGTGACATCTCTCTGCTCCCTGACACTCTGCTGTTTGTCATTCCTCTTCCTGTGCTCTCCCTCCCCAGGCTAGTCTATCCTTTGGCAGTGATCACATCCAAGCCAATTTGGATCAATTCTTTTGTTCATTTCAAATTTAAATGAGCTTAATGTTTAGCAGCTGATGAAATGTATACTCAAGATGTGGCACATTCGTACGCTGTGCCTTAGGTTGAGCATGTTGGAATTTCATAGGTGGGGAAAAGCATTCTCTTGGCTTCATGTTTAAAATTCATAGTACAGTGTTTCTTTCCTACAGCCTGTAGCTTATGAATTCAGGAACCCTGGGCATTTTAACAGCTGCCTGTCATTAAGATACTTTACTGCCTGTGACTTGAAAAGATGGAAGGGCAGAAACCTCTTGGACTATATTCACCCTCATGTATGAGCATGAACAAGGTCTGCCTGAAGAAATATTTTCTTTCTTAACTATGACTTCTGACTTGGAAGCTTATTTCTTCCCTCTCTTTGACCTTCTCTCCCCACACCTTGGGATTTCACTTTTTATATCTTACTGTGACTCAGGGAAGACCTTTGCTGCTTTGTTTTTCTTTGTTTTCTACTTACATGCCCTTCTGGCCTGAATGATTTTTACTTGATTAGAGAGAGGCACTTTGAGGGAAGTGCACAGGATTGTGTGAAGAATTTTCCCTGAGAATCACACTGAAGTATGGCCAAATAAGTTAGAGTCTCTTTCTAAATACTCTGTAAGACAAATTTTCTAAAATGTCACAGTGGGGTTTTCCTTGGGAGAAGATGTATCTAGGCAGGGCACCCTGCATTTAAAAAAAAAGGGGGAGGGAAGGGAAAGATATAAAGATCATTTGGACATTTGGGGGACAAAACAATTCAGGGCACTTTCCTTTTAAGCTTAAAAGGTGTAAAAGACAGAGATCATGAAAAGCACTGTGTCTGTGATTTCTTATGTTTGCCATTTCTGTATATAAAAATATGTGTATGAGATACTTGCTGAGTGTTCCATCTTGTGCCATCTTGCACTCTGAGCTATTTGAGACCTGGAAATGTCTTGTCTTTTTCTGCATCCCTAGCATCAATAGAGTACCTCACACATAAGCACCCAGTGACTGCCATTCTTTTTGTGCAGAAGGCAATGGCCCTATTTGAGGGTAACATCCCTATTATGGTACATGGGATCTACTGTGAAAGAAAAGAGATGCTTCTGGGCAATCACATATATGGTGACAAGAAATTAACCTGATAACGCTGAGCATGTTCAAATCAAGAATGTTTAGATAGTAGCAAATCGTTACTGGTATGAAAGAAACCTTTCCCCACTTCCAGTCTGTAAAACACCTAGTAAATATTTGTAAGTAAATTATTTCTCTGTTGCATTGGGCAGTTTATATAAATTGATGTTCTAGGAAGTACCGTAGTTTATCTTTCATAGGATTTCATAGAAATTTTTCCATATGGGTTCAGCTGTCTCATTATTACCAATTATAAGTGACTATTCAGATAGTTTCTTCTCATCTTCAAATCATGCTATTTCAAATGCCCCTTTTTTTTTTAACTTAATGGTTCCCCATAAGAAGTTTGGTGTATTTGAGGACCCTCCCTACAATTTCACTTACTGCATATCAACCCCATACTAACTGTGTGCCTCTGGACAAGTTTCTTTACCTTTTAAAATTACAGTTTCCTCATTTTTAAAATAGAGACAATACTAATTTCTTAAAGTTTGTGTTAGAGTTGAACGAGCTAGGGTATGTAATATGCTGAATGATGCCAGACACACAGAATTGGTCAGTAAAGGGTCCCCATTGCCAATGTTCCTATTATTGAGCTCCATCCAGTTTGGAATCAGTTACCTTTGCCCAGTAGCACTGTTTGTACGTATCTGCTTTTATAATTATTAGTTGAGTTAATTTTTTATGGGGGATGTGAAAAAGGGTGATTGAGCATAGGTTATTCAGTTTAAACTGATGAATTTTTTTTTTTTATGGGCTGACCATCTGTCAGGGAAGTGGCAGAAGGCATTCCAATAGGACTGAGTTGAATTAAATTAGGAGATAAAAGTAATAATAATGGCTTTCCTCCAAATGAGATCTCAAAATCTGTCTGTTTTTTCCTAGCTCCACTGTTACCACTTTGATCGAAGCTACCTACATCTGGACTCCTAACCACCTAATGGGTCTCCTATTTCCATTGTCCCCTAATCCAATTTTTATAGAAAATCAGAGTGATCATTTTATTATTCAAGTCAGGTCACTTCACCACATCCCTTCTACACTCCCAACTGTGAAAAAAAAAAAAAAAAAAAAACAACTGATAAAATAAAAATGGATAACTTGGCCTGCAGTCCCAGTATCATCTGGCCTCCTGCTTTTCTTTCCAACCCATATCTCTACAAACCTTCATTCCTAGGGCTCTAAACAGGCCTCCATGTCCTTTCTTGTCTTAGAGATATATTCTGTCTGCCAAAGGGTGCTTCCTATAACCATCACCTGGCAAGGTCACCCTTGTGTCAAGTTTTAGCTTAGGCTCTGCAGCGAGGCAGAGGTCTGACCCCTCTATTAACTGTCCCCAGTGATCTCATTGCATTCTGTGTCTGCATTACTCTGATTCCAGTTTCTAATGGTCCATTTGTTGTGGTGGTTTCTTATGAAACTACTCACCGTTGTATAACTAGAACTCAACTCAGTGGTTTGATGAATGAAGAAAGTTTCCAACTACAAACTACAAAAGATGTGTATTGATGTGTATTATCCAGTTTGGGCTCATGGCATCCTTGTAAGAAAGGCACATGCTGGACTAACTCAAATGTATACGTGAGGAATCTAAAGCTCACTTTGGTAGAGGCTTGGAAATGGAAGAACCGGGCCTTAATCTCAGAATTTTCATGCCGAGTCCAGGACTCTTTCATCTCCAGTATTGTGCATCCCAGACACTCTATCATGGTCTAGATACTCCTTGTATATTGTTTGTCTGGGATGGGTCACTTTTCATTAAGCATTTGAGCAAGCATTCTCATTGCATTCATATCATCTGCCAAACACTGTCCTGGGCACATTCCAGGCCTTTTCTCATCCAGTCTGTCTCAGGATGCTGTAAAGTATTGTATGTATCAGCATACGTACAATATGGGCTGCCATTGCAAAGTATCACAAACTGGATAGTTTAAAACTATAGACATTTCTTATCCCACAGTTCTTGAGTCAGAAAGCCCCAAATCAGGGTGTCAGCAGGACCATGCTCCCTCTGAAACCTGTAGGGAAATTCTTCCTTGCCTCTTCCTACCTTCTGGTGGTTTGTTAGCCATCTTTGGGCATTCCTTGGATTGTAGCTGTGTCACTCCCCTCTCTGCCTGCATCATCTCAAGATGTTCTCCTCATGTGCCTCCACAGCACTTTCCTTTTGTTCAAATTTTCTATAAGGATAGCAGCCCTACTAGATTAGGGCCCACCCTAATGACCTCCCTTAACTTGATTCCATCTGCAAAGACTCTATTTATAAGTTAACTCACATTCGCAGGTGCCAGGAAATAGATGTTTAACATACCGTATTTTGGGTGAGGGGGGACCCATACCCTTACAGTTCCATATCTTTAGCAGGTACATATCCCATTCCCTTTTCACAAATGGGTCCGTAGTCTCTGTAACATACCCCAAGGCTTCACAGCTTGTAATTGGCAATGTGAAGCTCAAATACAGTTCAGCATTCACAAGTCTATGCTTGGCTTTTGGACCAGATTGATGGACCAGTTTCCAAGCCTCTAAAATCAAAGCTTGGTCAGGTAGATCCAGTCAGCTTTGGAAAAAAGCAAAGCAGGGTGCATTTTCTTTATGCAAAGTGAGCTTGGTTAGGAGAGGCAGAACTTTAAAGTGCCTGAGTGTGTGTTTTATAACTATCCCTGCATGCAGAAGCAGAGATGTGTTCCTCCTTTGCCCTACTCTCCCACATTTAGAATAAAGTGTCTGATATTCTTTTAAAGGGAGACAAGACATTCTTCATTTTAATTGGGGGGGAAAGTTCATTATGAAGTCTTCTTTCTCCGAATAGTTCCCTAAAGTTGGATGTAGTGTCTACATTGTTTTCATTCTCTTCTCTTCCCAGGAATCATTACCAGCCCTGGTTGGTGATTTATAATCACATTCCCAACAAATTCCACTGTTGTTAATGACTACTTATTTTTCTATACAAATGGTTTTTGCTCTCCTTCCTGAGGACAATTAACTAAGAAACTGGTCATAAATTACTGATAATGATCAGTTTGTCAGAGATGATTGTCGAACGGAGCCATCTTCCATAGTAATTAGATAAAGTTTCTTTAATTGCTGATAACAGCAAACTATGGTTATTTTTTTTCCTTTTTTTTTTTTTTTTTTTTTTTTAGATTCTCACTCATGACATCTTCCTGGAAGTCAGGAATAATAACGTTTTTTTTCTTCTTCTTCTTCACCTGAAGGAGGGGAGATGGAAGAAACATTCATCATTTACAGGCTTCCAGAAATATAATAAATGTGACAGCTTTTCACAGTTTCAAATGCGACAACTGATCTTTCTAAAGCAGAGATCAGAGAAAACCTTCTCTGGGACACATTTCTTTTAGGCAGGAAGCAGGGGTCCTTCCTGGTCATGTTTGATTTTTTTTTTCCTCAGGATCACATCTCTCATATTTGCATCTAAACCTTGGCCTTAAAATGTGACTTCTTTGAACTCTGGAAGGGAATGGTATTTAATTCACAGGGTTTCTCACTGTTAGGATGCTGATTAAACCCCAGCCTATTTTTGTATGTCAGGCTCTGGTGGACCCTTAGCTGGGAAATAAAGAGGAGAGCTACCACAATGTATAGAGACAGGATGGTGTCTTTAATCACAGGTCTTATTATCTATTAGCTTATTAATATGCTCAATCAGAATATTCATTGGTGTGGAAGTACCAGGACCTACTATTAACATTCTATAAAGGATATACATATTTTACACAGTGAAGGGTGGTTTACATTTAATCCAGTTTAATATATCAGTTGACTGACATTCCTTGAACATTGTTAGTCTTGGGTCCTGCAATACTTTATAATCCCCTTCAGTTTCATAACTGTTTCTTGTTTTTTGGAGATTTTTTTTTTAGTTTGTTTGTTTTGTTTTTGGTTTTGTATTTTGGTTTTGGGGTTTTTGTTTGATTTTGCTAGATGGCAACAACTGTCAAGCAAGCTTTGGTGTCTGAGATTATCTGAATCATTCTGGCAGTTTAGAAAACAGTGTGGTGTTAAAAGAACAGAGATGAGGATTCCAAAGGGGTTCTTAATAACAAAGAAACTGGGGAAGTGTATCACATCTCTTTAAGCTCACTAGGTTTTATTATGAGAAGGAGAGCTACAACCAGCTCAGAATTATAATGTGTTATGTTACAGGATATTTAGGCACTGATTTCATCAGGATTCCTCCACTTTCACATGAAAAAAATAAACACACACACATGCACATCAAATATATTTAAGAAAACTTAAAGTGTGGGTTATGGAACGAGGCAACACAAAAGGTAGGCTTCAGGTGTGGTTGAGTCTCAAGCTTTAATGATGTCACAAGGACTCTAATTCTCTCTTAGAGCTGCTTGCCATCTTATATCAGGGTTCACTGGGCTTCTATATGCATCCTCTGAGAAGTTATCACCTTTTGGAGGATACCTCAAAAATCCCAGGGAAGGCTCTGATTGGCCAATTTGAATCATATGCCTGCTACTGAGCACATCCCTGAACTATAAGACTGAGATCTTCTTTTTTTTTTAATTTTTTAATGTTTTTATTTATTTTTGAAGGAGAGAGAGAGAGAGAGAGCATGAGCAGGGGAGGAGCAGAGAGAGAGGGAGACACAGAATCTGAAGCAGGCTCCAGGCTCCGAGCTGCCAGCACAGAGCCTGGTGCAGGGCTCAAATCTACGAACTGTGAGATCATGACCTGAGCCGAAGTCGGACGCTTAACCAACTGAGCCACCGAGGCACCCCAAGACTGGGATCTTCTGATTGATTGGTCTTAAGTCTCAGTCCATAGGGATGAGGCAGGGGGTGGTGGTGGGATGTAGAGCTCCACCTAAACTATGTAAATGAATATAAAGTAGGATAAAGATCGTTCCCCAAAGTAAAGGATTTGGGGTAGATCAGACAGTAAAACAAATAAAGTTAAGTAAAGGGACCCTCTCATTCGCTCTTTTGCAGTTAGCCAAGTGCTGCCCAGTTGTTTGCTCTGTTTGCCAAGTTTTATCTGCTTTTCGTGGGAGGATCTACTTTTATAGTAGATTTTCTGGCACTTCCTGAACATTGTCCTAATAGAGGTGACAGTTTCAAGCCCACCGTAAAAGTCTAGTGTATACTAAATGACTCAACCTAAAATACTTTTCTCAAATGTTTCCACACTAAAACTGTTCTCTTTGTCCTGCCTGGATCCCCTCTTCCCTTGCCATCCCCCACCCAACCCATCTCTGAATGTTTCCTCATGATTTTTTTTTCCTAGCAAGGGCCCAAGCCAATTTCCTCTTCCTCTATGTTCCCGTTGGAACTTGTATCTTTCTTATAATACCTAGAATGTTCAAGTTTTAATTTTAGTTCTTAAGAATCCATTTCTTTCTTTGGAAACAGGGTGCCATTTTGTAGTTTCCTTTTAATAACTTCCATGATTGGTAGCACAGTGCCTGGTTCCACATAGGGATATAATTCTGCTGAATTTTTCTGGACAAGACTAATTGAGGAAGTAAGCACTTGGGCCACTCCATTAGCATTTGGGTTTAGCTGTGTTTTACTATGGGGATGTGAAAGTGGGCATTAAGTAATCATTTGGAGGAATACAGGAGGACAGCCCACTGCTGTAAGAGAAGTAGGGGAAGGTGGTTTTTGTTGAGGGACCCATGGGAATTTGCCTCACCTGGCCTCATTTTACATGGTAAATGCTCTGAGTTCTAAGTTATAGGAGGACAAGTTCATCTCTCTATGATTAACACAAATCAAGGGTCCTTTTTGCATGTCCATGTAGATATGGCCGAAACCAGAAAAAAACACCTTTTCATTCATTCATCAAATTTTATAGAGTACCTCGTATGTTCGGGGGATATGTGGTGGTAAAAATATACATAGCTCTTGCCCTCATGCTTGGAAGTTGATTGCCTGGGGTCCAGTCTGTGGCTTTCTGTGGGATTACTCTCTGTGGGATTTCAGACTACTTATTTAACAACCCTATACTTAGGACCACCTGGGTGGCTCAATCAGTTAAGCATCCAACTCTTGATTTCATCTCAGGTCATGGTTTCACGGTTTGTGGGTTTGAACCCCAGGTTGGGCTCTATGCTGAGAGCACAGAATCTTAGGATTCTCTCTCTCCCTCTCTCTCTGACCTCCCCTGCTTATTCATATTCTCTCTCTCTCTCAATAAAAATTTAAAAAACATTGGAAAACAAACAATCAACTGTACACTTAAATTGTCTTATCTATAAAATGGGGGCAGATAGCTACTTCACGGAGCTATTGTAAGGATTAAAGGAGCTACTACTTGTATAATGTCCAACACATAGTGAGTGTTCATCAAGCAACAGCTATTACTTATTGACTCATGAGGCCTACAAGCTGATGTAACAGACATTAATCAAATGATCATACTCAAAATATAAATTTTGACATAATCTGAAGAAGAGTTGTTTAATATTATGAACACTTACAGCATACAATTCTTTAAGACTTGCCTGGCAATGCATAATTAATCTATCTGTCTATAAGATCATCTGCAGATTAGAAGCAAAATGAACAATTTATCAATTTTTGATGATTGCTAATAAGGCAGTAGTTATAAGTGGCTGAAATGGTCCTTAGCCAACCTGGATTTCAGTGCTGCTATGATTATCAATGGTATTAGGTCTCATATTCTGCCAAGAGAATTCTTCTCTCTCAGTTCTTTGGCCATTTTGGAAGGGGAGAAGCTTTTAGCTTAATGTCCTTCCGAATCCTATCTAATCCTTAAAAGACCGGGGAAGGATGTGTCTTCTGGCCTTCAAAAGGGTTTTCTTCTCCTTTTCCATTCATTTCCACTTTCTAGTCAATTCAGAGTATCCATCAATTCAACCAAGGGAGGCAAGGAAAAATATCCATGCCATTTCTGCTTGGTACCATTGATTGTGCTTTAGAAATCACTCTATTACTCACCACTTCTTGTTGGTGCAGTGGGGTTCATGTTATGGCCAAGCTATTCCAGTGTTTGGAAAAGGTAGAACACATTCAATCAGTTTGGTTCCTTTGAAAATCTTACTTTAAGTTGGATTAGACCAGTGATGAAAATGGTGACAGTGTTTAAAGGAGAGGAGCGCTTTTACTGTAAAAGGAAAACTCTACAATTAATATCAAGGAGACATTCAGAGCAACAGATAATAGCCCAGCATCTGGGGTCCGACAGATATAGTCTGTCATGGCTGAAACCTTGGGCTAGTTTATTCATTTATCTGAAACTTAGTAATGCTATCTCCAAAATGGAAACAATTATCGACAATGGATTTTTAATGGATTTCAAAAATAAATTTTAATGGATTAATACATTTTAAAGTGAATTTTTAAATCCATTTTTGTTGGCTTTTCCCTGATTGAAGGAGATACCACCTGCAAAATAGTCAGAAGATTGTCTGGTATATGGTAATTACTGATTAAATAATAGTCATTGTCCCAGTGTTGTATCCATTGATCACTATGATAAACAAGAACTCTTGAAGAATTTTGAGGTTTGATGAGTGATTCTTTTACCTTCTTAATTTTTAGCCCTTAGAAAAGAGAAGAAATCGAATGTTTATGTTCCCCTTGTCACAAAAATTTACTTATATGGTATATGTTCATATATGTGTATATACTTTTTTTTACTTACAATGTATATAGAATACATATACACACAAAACTGTGTAGTTATAGCATATGTAATATATTTAATATAGACTAATATAGAGTATATTTAGATATGTTATATTATTAATATATTTATGTATTATAAAGTATGTCTAGTGCTATATTCTGTTTTATGCTATACAAAATATGACAAAGTAAGTAATAAGTTGTTAGTTGATACATATTTTTTCTATCTCTGTTGGACTCTTTTTCCAATTAAAAATAAGGAATTATTAGTATGCTGTTTGTTGAGCTTTTGTTTCATTATCATAAACTTCACTTTGTAATCCAGCTAGACTTGAAAGGGACCCATGGAACTGCAACAGGAGCACAAAGATTTTAGGAGATTTTGATCCAAAGGGGGTGCTCTCCCGAGCTACAGAAGGAATGATCTGGTAGTTAAGATAAAACACAAGTCAGATTTATTAGGTTTGTCCACACTCAGCAGTGGTCATCTTCTTGCTGGTCTTGCCATTCTTGGACCCAAAGTGCTCCATGGCTTTCACGGTGTCCATGCCCTCCTTCACCTTGCCAAACACGATGTGCTTGCCGTCCAACCACTCAGTTTTGACAGTGCAGATGAAAAACTGGGAACCGTTTGTCTTGGGTCCGGCATTTTCCATGGACAGGATGCCAGGATGTATATGCTTCAGGATGAAATTCTCATCATCAAATTTCTCCCCATAGATGGACTTGCTGCCAGTGCCATTATGTCATGTGAAGTCACCACCCTGGCACATAAATCCTGGAATAATCCTGTGAAAGCAGGAAACTTTGTAACCATTTCTGTTCTCCCCAGTGCTCAGAGCATGAAAGTTCTCTGCTGTTTTTGGAACTTTGTCTGCAAACAGCTCAAAGGAGACGTGGCCTAAGGGTTCACCGTCCTCAGCAATGTCAAAAAACACGGTGGAGTTGACCATGGCTTTGCCGTGCCTGCGGTTCTGGGGTGGCGGTGTCTGCAAAGATTTCTTTATTTTTTGTAAAGAAAAAGCATGAGCTACCCCCACGTTCTCTGAGGGTTGATTTTTACTGTTATTTATTTTGACAATTTAGTGGCAGTGACTTACAGTCACAGCCAAAGCCTTGCTGTGTAATCCTTTGGAAATGTCCCTAGGTAACAAGATGTGCCCACTGGTCATAGAAGTCAGTTCTGTTAAATAGGGAGGATTTTATCTGTCTGAATAAATATTTCCGGGGCTCCCCTCGCTCTGTGGATTGGAGATGTGCACAGGCAAGAAGGGTCATTGCCATAAATCAATAGTTTCTGTGAAGCCACAGATTTAGAGCTGACAGCGGCTCTTTGGTTGAAATAAAGATTGTGATGTGCAGGCATAGGTGACAACTGCTGGGAATAACGTGTGGAGTTGACAGGACTATTTTGTGAACATATATCAAGTGTGGATAGGAAAAGTAATTTTTGCTCATTTTGAGATAAGTTAACTAATTGATATCGGGAAGAAAGGAAAGACAGAGCTACCTGGTAGAAATTGATGCCATGTACATCCTTCCATATAGGCACATATACCTTACACCCACCACCGCAAACCCACTGTGTCCTCCAAGTCTCAGCTCAAGGGCTAAGTCCCATATCGCGTGTTACTTATCTTTATACTACTCACAAGTTGCTGTGGATAATGTCTCCAAGGAAAGGCAGATTGAAAAGAAAAACAAACAAGGATTTACCTTAAGAAAGGATCACTTGAGTGAATGGAAGAAGAGAGAAAGACACTAAGAAGATTGTCAGGAAGGTAGCAAGTGAACCGGGTCAGGACATTTTCATAAAAGGTAGAGAGATTGCATGGAAACAGCAACTGCGGACGGTGCCGAGTACTGTAATGCATCTGAGGATTAATGAGAATTCTTAGACTTACATTCCAGTGGATCTGTTTTCTGTATTTTATGAAATTTTGTACCTAAATCATTCTCAATAATTAAGTGTGAACTCCCTGAGAGCAGGTACCAGATTATATTCATTTTAGGAGCTTCAGGGTGTGGTAGCCATTTTAGGGATCAATACATGTGTTTTGAAAGTATGAATAGATGATGGGGCGCCTGGGTGGCTCAGTCGGTTAAGTGTCCGACTTCGGCTCAGGTCATGATCTCATGGTCTGTGGGTTCATGCCCCGCATTGGGCTCTGTGCTGACAGCTCAGAGCCTGGAGCCTGTTTCGGATTCTGTGTCTCCCTCTGTCTCTGCCCCTCTCCCACTTGCGCCTCTGTCTCCCTCTGTCTCAAAAATAAATAAACATTAAAAAAAAAAGTATGAATACGTGAATAAGTGGATGAATGGATGCTGACCTTAATATAGCAGTTTAATATCTGGGTAAAATTAAAATTATGAAGTGTTAAAGAAGTGATTTGATTTTGGTAAAACAGAGCATAAGAAACCACTCTAGGTATGGGGTAGCTCTAGGAGCTCAAAAATAAAATCCTCTTATTCCTGGACGGAGTAGGAACTGACTGAGAAAGTAGCACAGCAGAGAGGAAAAAGGAAATAAACAAACTTCTTTCACTTAGCCTGATATTTCCAAGGTTCTGATCATATTCATACGAAATGTCCATAGTAGGTCAATCTACAGAGATGGAAAGAAGGTAGATGAGTGCCAGGGGCTGGGAGGGAGAGAGTGATAGGAAGTGAGCATATGCTATAGGGGCTTCCTTGTGGGGTGATAAAAAAAAATGTTCTCAAATTAAATTGTGATGATAATTGCACAAGTCTGTGAACATACTGAAAATTATTGAATTGTTCACTTTGAATAGGTGAATTTTATGGTGTGCGAATATATCTCAATGAAGCTATTATTTTTAAAACAGCAATAACAAAGTGTTTTTATTAATGAAATAAATGAAATACATTTTATTAATGAAATCTAAAATTAAAATGTATGACCAAATGAGTTTCCTTATGGTCTCCAAATTTGTTGAGACTTATCCATCAGTCGTTGACAGAGTAGGCCCCTGGAGCCCCTTCCTGTGTTTTCTCCCTTTTCACAGCTTCTCTACACACTCCCTAGTCTTACGGCTGAGAAAGAGGACCAGAGTGTACCCTTTCTGCCCACTGGGGAATTGAAAAAAGAGCTAAGGAGACTGAACTGAGCATGCCTAGTTTTTTTTCCCCCCCAGAGTAACCAGTCAAATAAGCCATTCCTTCTTAGGGGTGGAAGAATGAGGAATTATGGAAAGACCTGGAATATTACCCTGAGGGAGTTCTTTCACATGGAACTGTAGGGAGAAGGGAAAAAATATGTGCCATCCTCCCCGCACCTTACCCTCTTTATGTCTAGTAATGACCTCAAAAATAACAACTGTAGTGGTTATCAGTTTTAAAAAAATAATAACTTGGGTTTGAATAAGATCTGAATCTGAGGCAGGTACCACGAGGAACAAACTGTTCGGGAAGAAGGAAGAATGGATCAAAGCCAATGCCTCTAAACTTCCACACTGCCCCCCGTTATGCCAGGCACTTTGCTGTGCCAAGGACCACTCACTTTGGCTCTAAACTTTAAGAATAATCTCTGTGTCTGCATGACTTTTTACAGCCCTCAAGAGTTTTCATAGACTTAACCTTCTCACAATAGTATCAAGAGAGCTGTGATACAATATATTTACCTTCTTTAGGAGGTCCACTTATTTTTTTTTTAATTTTTTTTTCAACGTTTTTTATTTATTTTTGGGACAGAGAGAGACAGAGCATGAACGGGGGAGGGGCAGAGAGAGAGGGAGACGCAGAATCGGAAACAGGCTCCAGGCTCCGAGCCATCAGCCCAGAGCCTGACGCGGGGCTCGAACTCACGGACCGCGAGATCGTGACCTGGCTGAAGTCGGACGCTCAACCGACTGTGCCACCAAGGCGCCCCTAGGAGGTCCACTTATGATCGTCCTGTCATTTCTACCATAAATACTTTTTGAAAATTTGGAGTCCCTGGGGATCAGAGGATGTTCTCTTCATTGCATATCAGCCAAGATCCATGTGTGTAAAAGGCTTCTCTTGAATTAGTTTTCTCTCACTGAAATCCTGTCTGTGGGGCATAATTAGTTATAACCCATCGATACCAGTGGTATGATAATGAAATGAAATATGGTATGAAATATGGACTGTGACTCAATGATAGGCCAAAGCCCCATTCTTCACATATTGAAGGACATCACCCCATTTAGAGCGTGTGTGCGTGCATATGTATCTGTAGTTGCATAGACTAGACACGTGGGTATAGTTACATTCACATTAGACACTTGCCTCTTCCAAGCGCCCAGAGCAGTGTCTAATTCTTAGTAGGTTCATGTTACATATTGGCTGCATAAAGGTTTGGGGTCATAGATATTCAGCATATAATCCACTCTATTAACTCAGGCATTACTGGATGAAAGGCTTCTTCGTTGAAACCAGCTACTTTTTGGTCCTGGCAATATTATTCTTACTCTGAGGCTTTAGCGCATTTTGAGGGTAGTGAAACTTCCCATGGCTTTCAGAAGTATAATTTAAATCTTTTATCCCTCCAGAACTCAGGACATTTAATTTATCATGATTCATAAAAGACCAGTAATAAACCCTGTCTTTATTTAAACATGGGCACATTGACTTCCCTTTGTAGGAATCGGGTGCTCCTTATCTGCATTTCTCTATCTGCTTATCGTGGATCCTGCATGTGTACAAAAAGCCATCTTTGTCAGTCAGGGGGAGATTTTATTAACTAAAGGTTCATTTGTTCTTCAAGTGACACTATCTCTTTGGAATTACCAGATGTTGTTCAAACTGTGCCGTCTCGCCTTTTATTCTGATGATGGCAAATGTTGAACGTGGTGAATAAATATTGGGCACTGTCCTCGGTCATCTTAAATAAATGTGATAAAATGAAAACATGTCGCTGCCGAGGTCTCATTTGTTCCCAGGAAGTCCACAGCACATTAAGGCTTGCGGACAATGAAAGGCATATCAGCCATTCACTGGGTGTTCCATTATGAGATGTTCTTGTCACTTTCCTGATTCCATTTTAGATTAATATATAGGGAGAGATAAGATGGCATGCATTTAAATGATGACATGGTACCATCATAGAATTGTTTTGTTATAATTGCACAATATAGACAATTACATATATTGCAGTGGTCTTTTCCTCGAAATTTGCATTTAAAAGAAAAAGTGGCAGAAAATGAATTAATGGGAAATTTCTTAGGACTTGGGTCCATCGGGGCTTATATTCATGCAGGTGTTGTATTTTGACCCCTCCTTGCTCCTGTGTCAAGATGGGTTGACTGTCTTTTGAGGAGGAGGAAGAGTAGGGGAGATTTCACTTAACTGGATGATCACAGAGCTAGATTTTGTCATTCATTGTTGAATCATGTATTAAATATTTATAATATAAAAGAAGTGGGAAAGAGCAATCTGTCAAAACAGACATTTTGGAATCACCATGCCCTTCTTTTGTGGGTGATGTGTGACACCCATGAATTAAGATTAAAAATAGGATATAAAAAAGAGTCTTTGCTTTCACAGTGGGGGGAAAAGCTTATGAATGCTTTGATAATAATTGTTAATAATTATACTCAAATCGTATTACATCAAGAAATTGAGATGTGAACCACACTGGGGCACTAAGATTTCACAGTAACAGCCACAGTTTTTTCTAATTTATTACATTGTCATCAATCTTGTGATTTAAAATCCTTTTACACAGTCTCCAGTAATATAGGGAATTATTAAAAGTTGGTGACTGTCTATTGTTCAGGAATGTTGAAAGAAACAAAGTGTTTCTGGGGATGTTGCCGGAGTCCTTTTGAAAGGGTAGTTAGGTATCGCTGATTAATTCCCATTCTGTGTCTGATGAAATAGAGAAGGAGAAAAGTTTCTCTTCTACCAAGCATCTCATTGCAAACAGCAGCCCAGGAGTTGTATAAGCATTTTCCTTATTCGGTGTAAATTGATTTGGTGTGAAAAATCTCAGACGGTTCCATTTCAAGGCAATGTTTTATTTGGTGATGCAGGACAAATGTAGAGCTAAGTAGATTTGTAGGCTAATTTATTGGGCATTTTAATATTGTGTGTTCTCCACATCCGTGTGGTAAATACCTCACTAATGCTTCCTTGGCCGTGTACTGCTCATGGCATGACCGACTCATCTTAATTAAATTCCTGCCTGAAACAACCTTATTTCTGCTCATGGGATACATTGCTGTCACTGTGAGACATTTTCTAGGACAATTGAGATATATTTTCCACAATTGGAGCCTTTTTTCTCTCTTTTTTTTTTATGCTCTAAGTATTAGTCATTTGAATTAATATTAAGTTATTATGTACTCCAAATGAGTGCTTTACAAATCTTTCAAAACATGCCTTCTGCCAGGAGGGCTGGGGAGCATGTGATAGAGGTGGAGAATGTACAGGTGTGTTGGGTTAGTGTTGGGTGAAATGACTTCATGTGTCTGGTCCCCACCTCCCGTTGTTGGAATGCAAGGAGAGGCAGCAAATTGAGAAAGAAAAGGGCCTTGTGCTGCTGCCTCTGGTCTCCTCACTGAGGTAATTGCAGTATCATCTTCTCTTTTGAGGAAGAGGAGGAGAGTTTGTCCACAACTATGCACTTTCTAAGTAACATGGACTTCTTGTTCAGGAAACAGGAAGCTTCTTGAATTCTGTAATTTGAGTCGCCTGCCATGTTGGGAGGACTCCGGGAAATCAGCTGTTTCATTCAGAACTTCATCGTGACCTTCAAAAGTTTGGCCTGCAAATTGACACAGGGCTTTCGGCGTTTGTCCTGGGAACGTGCAGCTGTCCTGTCAATGTCTAGGAAAATTGTGCCTTATAACCCAAAATGGCTAATTAAACAAAACAAATGAAAACAAAATGCCAAAGCCATGGTATATTCATTCTTCATTCATTCTTTCTCTGTTTCCCTCTCCTAGGTGAAGAACAGGCTTCAGTGAACAGAACATGGTTTCCCCTTTCTATTAAATCTTCAAGCCCACTAGCTCATGTGCTACAGCCATGTTGCGAGCACATCAAGCTCTTCCCGATTGGGGCACTGGGCACCTTCTGTTCCCTCTGCCCCTCTCATTTACTTCTTACTTCTCATTTCAATTTCAGCTCAAAAGTGCCACTTCTCCTGGTTAAGCCTTTCCTGGAATTCCCACCTTACCCCAACTCCAGCTCCCTAGGATAGATGAAAATTGATTTGCGTGTGATCTCATAGCAATTTATATGTTTCTTCTACTCTTATATATGCATATATTTGTATATGTATATGTATATCTGTATGTGTGTATGTATGTATGTATGTGTGTGTGTTTGTGTGTGTGTATTTTGAGCACCTTCTGTGTACCAGGCATTCATCTTCACATGAGGGACCCATCACTGAGACACATGTTCAAGCCCTCATGGAGCCTACATTCTAGTGGGGCACAAAGACCATGAAAAGTGCATATAAATAAGAAAGTCATTGTAGAAGGTGACAAGTATTATGGTAAAAGGAAAAAGGGAAAAGGATAGGAAGAAACAGAGAATAGGAGTGGAAGAATCAAAGTTTTAAATGAAGGGGGAGGGGAATCAGGATGGGCCTCATTGTAAAGGTGACATTTTAGCAAAGACTAGAAGGTGAAGGAGTGAGCTGTGTGGTTTTTTGATGAAAGAACATTTCAGGCAGAACAAACAGTCAAAACAAAAAACCCCTAAGGCTTGAGTGTACCCCTGGTTTCAGTGAACAGCCAGAGGGTCAGGGAGACTGGAGCAGAAAATATTAGGGAGGGAAGGCATTGAGTTGTGGGGTGGTGGCAAATATCATGTAGGACTTGTAAGTAATTAGAGACTGTGACTTTTACTGGAGTAAAATAAAGACTTGATTTATATTTTAAACAGAGAATTTGGGCTTCTACATTGAAAATATATTCTAATGGCCTTAATACAGTTTGTAGTCATAGACCATAGGCTCCAGGAAGGCTGGAGTGGTATCTGTTTTGCTGTTCACCGAAACCCCAGGATCAAGCCCAGTGCTTGGCACATTGTTGTCCAATAAATATTTAATGTGAAAGAATAAAATGAGTACAAGGCACATCAAGATGATGTAATTGGAGTCCATCCCTCAGAGGCAGGTATTGTAGACAGCTTATGTGCAGATTTCAAGCTCAGCATCTAATTTTATCCATTCATTTAATGACCACTTCAATAACCCCCAACCAAAGGCTTAATTATCCACCTAATTGTTGCTATATGCAACTGTCCTTAATTAGTCCTGTTTTAATTTGCAATATATGAACTTTGATATTTCTATCAAAAAGAAATCTGATGCTAGTTTGGGAGACTTTCCTCCTTAAAATGAACATGCCTCATGCCCAAGCAAATGACTGGAAAGTATTCCTATGGTTCCCCAGGGTAATGATTCATGGGGCAGGGGCTATACATGGCAGACTAGAATGTTACACTCTAGTGGGTAAATGATCCCTGTTTTAGAATTAGTATGCATCCATTCCAAAATACATGTTTACCTGGTGGTCTATAACTGTTCAGCAGAACTGTTACAGTCTAGTAAGTAAATAACATGTTTTTCAAAATTAGAATGTGTACCAAATGTGAATTTACCCAATAGTCTGTAACAATTCTGAAGAAACCTTCCCAGTCCTTTAGTCTGTCAGGCTAACTTAATGTTGTGGTTTTAAGGATGTTTTGATTACGGACATAGCGTAAAAGAAGATGTATGATTTTTAGAAGAGTGAGGGGTTGTCATGTAGCACAAACCAATTTTAGGGGAAAATTTTAATCTGGTTGCAGGCCCTGTTCTTCCTATTTTTTTCCCTTTCTCTCCTTTTTTTCTCTGTGTTGTTCCTTTCTTTTCTTCCTCCTCCTCCTCTTTCTTTTCAATATGCAAGCTCCTGGAAGACTGAATGCTAATGACACCACAGTGAATTTTTAAATAATTTAATTCTTAGTAACATAATATGGCTTTGTAAGTGATTAGTGTACAGACTTCTGAACATGTATAGGGGCCAGTATTCTTGTTGCTAATCTCATAGACATAAATTCAAAAGTTGGGTTCTGGTAAACAATTTTTATGAAAGTATCAGTTAATTAGTATACCTCACTACAGTTTAGGTAAGCCAAGCAAAAGACAATCTCTAGATATATTGGACAAGAATGATTTTTGTAGAGATAGCTGTGAGGCCATGTCAGTGCTATGAGGCATTGAGTTTTCACTGGGATGTTATTAAATTTCCATTATAACAGATGTTCAGCCTGCTGTTGGCTATAGAAATAGAGAGTTTGACTCCTAGTTCAAAGCAGTTCATGGATGTGTAAAATTGTACTGAAAAGCTGTTGCTCTGGAACCAAATGATCAGGGCATTAGCTGTCTGAACTTTGGTGAGTAAGCTAACTGCTTTAAAACTCGATTGCCTTATTTGTGAAATGGGTATGACCTTAGTACCCACTTCATAAGGTTCCTTTGAATGAGATAGTATCCGTTAGTCATTTACCTTTCTTCAGATCACGTACTGAATATTTAATGACCATCATCAATAATTACCTATAATAATCACATAGGTCAGCTCTACCTTCCATGTGGGATAGAGCAGGTAATAGGAATTGCAGGGTTAACACAACCCAGATCTCCAAGTATTTGGCTGGGAAGTTAATGAAGAGGCCAGGCGTGTAATTGGATGTTTCACTAATAGGTTATAAGTGGTTGTGCAAGTTTCTAAACAGCCTGCATGCTCTAATAAATACCTTCGTTTGACAAGTGAGAAAGCAACCATGGATCTGGAACTCCTTACTTGGACCATGTGAAATAGTCGTTTATGAAATACCCTTTAAAACTCCTTGGAGGTTCATATTCTACAAAAGTTGCCTTTTTTTAAAATCTAATTGAAAACATTGCTGCAAGTTGAGTAGTCTGCATAAACTACTGTACGCCTTGAATTTTTTCTTTCGTGACTGTGACTATTTTGTAAGGCAGAGCACCATGGACTCAGCCTCTGTAACCCCCACATGGGTCCTTTCCTCTGTGTCATGTACCTTCTTTGAGGCTCGCTGCAGTATTCATCGTGAGTTTGATGTCGTCTGCACAATTAGATGAGAGGATCCAGGAAAGGCATGGACTCTGTATACTGATTTAATGCTTTTCTCTAGACCCTAGCACAGTACCTAATGCACAAGTGATATGCAAGAAATCATTGTGTTGTATTCTTTCATGACTGACTGGCTAGGTTAATTCTGCAGAGTCTGTGACACTGTGCCACTTTCCAAACAACAATCTCAGCATCCTTTGTAACATACAGGAGTTTTAGAACCGTTGTCTGTTGACATTACCAGTTTAGAACGTTTTTTGAGACCTTACTGTGGGCTATGTTCCTGGCATTACTCTAAATACTCCCCATCATTATTTCTTGGAGTGCTCATCGTGATCCATTTATGCCTATCCTATTATTACCCCCCTTCATCGGAGGAGAAACTGGGATTTAGAAAGAACCATCCCTGTCCCCCGTCCCCCGCCCCCGCCCAGATCAGATGGCTAGTAAGTGATGAGCTAGGAGTCAAAATAGCCAGCATGACCCTAAAGCCTAGAGTTCCCAACTTCTCTTCTTCCTTTCCTTCCAAGGGGAAAAAATATTGTAAGGCGTAGGTAAATAAGATGTTTTTTGAGAGGTGTCCTCAAAAAACAAATGGCAAGTGAGATTTAAATACATTGAAGTGTCCTGTACCTTTCTGGGAAGCAGTCTAATAATTGCACATACTATACGGAAGTGACTTCATAGTACTTTCCATAGACATCTCTTCTTACTGGAGGAGTTAAGATCGGATGCCGGCATGCAAGTAATGTAGCCTTTTGGGAAATAAACACAATCCTAAATGCAATCGTGGTGCTAATAAGGATCCCGATCATATGTTTCGAGGTTTCAGTGTGGCTGCGGTCCTATATTTATATGAAGGGACTCCAGTGAAATGATTAATGGGGTTTTCACAGAGTGAAGAATCTGCAATTATTTCTACCACCAAAAATGTAACCCTGCTGCAGGCAAAAAGTGAAGTTAAATCACATTTCTCCAATTCAGTCTTCAAAATACACCTCAGATCTTTTATGCGTCTATCTCTGTGTTCACTGTCTTTCATCCAGGCCACAGTGATCTTTTGCTGTGATATCTTGGTAACTAACATCACTGTCTTTTATATATTTATTCTCTTCAAGCCTTTCTCAGAGTGGAGCTTAAATGCTCTTTAGTAAACAAACCTGATGATGTCACCCCACCTCCAGTGGCTCTGCATTCCCCTTCAGATAAATCCAACGTGTCTAGCGTGATTTCAAGGGCTTTCAGGAGCAGTCTCCTGCCTTCCTCCAGCTGCATTGCTCTCTATGCCACCCATAACACACCACACTTGGCAGCCTTCAGTTGTTCTCAGTGTCTTTGTCTCTCTCATCTCCAGCCATTTGCACCCCCTGCCCAGAACACTTTGCCTCTTCTTGCTTTGTTTTGTCTTTACTGCCTCCCCAGAAGCCCCCTCTGGCCACCTCTAGCCACCCCTCTCCCCATACATTGCTCTTTATCCCTTCTCTGTGTGCTCATAGCATTCATTGCTTATAGCTCTAGCTTCCTTAGTCTTCTGTGGAAAGACAGTAAGCTTGGTGAGGGTAAGAACCCTCACACCATTGTGAATGAGGGAATGGAATGGCACCAAAACTCAAGAGAGTCTTCTGAAAAGCGTCATTTACACATCAAACACATCCTAGTGTTTTAAATGAAAATGTGTGGGGCATTTGCCTATCCACAGGGCTGAGGAAAATGCAAAGTAAGCACTTGCTTTTGAAAGTCCAAAGGCATTTGCAAAAGGGGAGAGGAAGAACTGAAAGCCGAAAATTGCTCCTTATAGAAAAGGCATAATGCAAAATAGCCAGAGCCCCCCAGATGTCAAATAACTTGGTCTTTAACTTTTGCTGGAAGGCTCGCCTGGGGAAAGGGGGCCTAGGAAGATTAGTAGCTAAATGAGGATATCTGTCAGGATAGGGCAGATCACTCTCTAGTGACAAACAACCCCAACTTGCTTGGCTTCAAAGGACAGTTGTTAAAATTGTTTGTTTCTCATGCATTCTCTAGGTCTGCTGTGGGCTGACTGGGAGTGCTGCTCTGTTTTCTCCCTTACTTGGGGTCACGGGCTCCGCTTCCATTCTTCTACAATTACTGGGACAAGGAAAGGACAAGGTTAATTGCACACTGGTTCTTAAAGCTTCTATCCCAAAGTGACATGTGTCACCTCTGTTCACATTGCATTAGCCAAAGCAAGACATTTGCCTGCACCTAAATTCAAGCAGGCAAGGCAGTTCAGTCTCTTGTTCTGCCCTGAAGGAGAAGTTTTTAGTGAACAGCAACTAAGATCGCCTCCCACAGCATCATGGGGAATAGCTACACCTGATCACGTGTCAATCCCCAGCATCATCATACCAGAAGCAATACTTTTTAGGATGTGCACTGACAGTATTTTCATTCTCGTCTGTGTAATTTTTGTAGCTAGACATCCTGACAATGTCTAATTTGACGTTTTTCTCAATTTTCCTTTGCACTGGTCCCCAGACTGAGATGTTGGATCCCTCAATCAAAAGAGACTTTCTCAATTAATGGGCAATTAATTTTTTAGTTTCAAACCACAGGCTGCTTTTTTGAGTATTAGTTGAAACATTTTTGTGCCAAAATATCGTTTTATTTTGTGTCTTGTCATTTTCTTTAGAAGGTATCACTGGTAGGTCCCTGTTTTGAGTCTCTTCTTACTCTCCCCATTACCCCCTTCACCGCTGACTGAATCAGTACGTATCCCATTTTTCATCCTTACTGTTTTCACTGCACTCATCTGTATGGAAAGCGGGATCTGTGTTTGACAAGCATGCTTACCCTTTGCTTACTGTTTTAATAAAAATTTCTATCACCGTTTTTATCTACAGTAGCAGTCGAGGCACTATTTGATATCGAGATGCTAGATTTCATAGACTTTGAAATATTTTCCCCATATCTTTTTTGGCAAGTCTTTGAACATAGACTACAAAAAATTGACATGTCGGAGATGAATTTGCAGACTCTAAGTTAAGTAATGACTACCTGTCCCAGTTTAAATTGTGTTCTAGGATTGAAACATTATATTACACAGTCAAATCATTGAAATTAATGGTCAGACTGTTCTATAACTGAGTTAGTTTCCCTTGAGATTGATACTCTATTAAATCAGCAGGCTGTCCAAATTTCCCTGCAGTGCCTTTGGTTTGGGGGATAGCATTGCCCCAGCCTTGGTGATTTCAAAGCTGGGCCAAAGTAGTCGTGCTATTTTTAAATGGGGTACAATGAGTGGCGGCCTCTCAAATTTCAAGTTTCTTTCATATATAGAATCTTACTTTATTCTCTTTAGCTTGTGAGGGACGTTATTTTTGTATCGAGTATACAGATAGGAGACATAAGACCCCAATGTTAGGTGCCATGCCAGAGATGATATACTACTTCAGAGACCAAGCTACTTGGGCTTTTCTTTCCAGATCTCTTCTTGGCTGGGATTTTCTCATTATCCAGGCCTTTTCTCAAATATCCCTCTTCAGGGAGGCCCTTCTTGACTACTGTATCCAGAGTAACACAGTCATCCCTTATTTCAGCGTTCTGTATTATTTGTATAGTAACATTTCCTGGTTTTTTCTTATTTGTATCTACTTACTTATTTCCAGTGTCTATCCACTAGAATACAAGGAAGGACACCTTGGGTTTTTTTTTTTTTCCTTAAAAATTTTTTTTAATAATGTTTACTTATTTTGAGGAGAGAGGGAGACACAGAATCTGACACAGGCTCCAGGCTCTGAGGTGACAGCTCAGAGCCTGACATGGGGCTTGAACTCAGAAACCATGAGATCATGACCTGAGCCAAAGTCTGATGCTTAACCTACTGAGCCACCTAGGCACCCTCTCAGAAATGGATTTTGGATTAAGATATCTAACTGAGCTGCCCTGTGTAAAGGAATGAATTAAGCATGGAGGGCTTCATGAGCAAACCCTACTATTTACAGTCCTTGAGAGCTCAACTTTGCAGGTAATAGCATGTATTAGTTATCTAATGCTGCATAACAAATTACTCCCAAGATGAGTTTCTTAAAACAGCAAGTATTTATTATCCCACATTGTTTCTGAAGGTGAGGAATTTGGGAGTGGCTTAGCTGGGTGTTTCTGGCTCAGGGACCCTCCTTCCTCAGGTTGTTGTTAAGCTGTCAGCAGGGGTAGCAATTACATTAAGGCTGGAGGATCCGCTTCCTAGTTCACTCATGTGGATGTTGGCAGGTCCCAGTTCCTTGCCACATGGGCCTCTCTGCATGATTAGTAGAGTGTCCTGGTGACTTGGCAGCTGGCCTTCCCCAGAGTGAGTGTTGAGAGAGAAAGGCAGCCATGGGGGGGGGGGGAGGAAAAGAGGGAGGGAAGGGCAGAATGAAAGAGAAAGAGAGAGAGAGGCTCTAAAATAGAAGTCACAATGTTTTGTAACCCAATCTCAGAGTGACATATCATCACTTCTGCTGTGTTCTGCAAACAGACCAGCCGTGATACAATGTGAGGTACAGGAGTGTAGATACCATGAGGTGGCGATCCTCAGGGGCCATTGTGGAGACTGGTAGCATATACCTTATTCAGTTTCCCGGAACAGAGGTGTGGATTGAACTTGCATCTCAGAATACCAGAAGTCTTTGCCCTACTTTCTTTTCCATCCCAGGACCCATTTGGGTGGGTGGTTTGATTACTGAGATGAACTCTTAAAGTACAATAATTAAGAACCCAGATTCTCATGTCAGCAGCCCAACTTTGAACACTGTGCCTGCCTCTTGATATTCCTTGTGAACAGGGGATCTCCTCTATGCTTCTGTGACTCAGTATTCTCTGCTATAAAATGGGGATAGTATCAGCAGCCACCTTCTAGGGTTGTGAAGATTCAGTCAGTTCATGTGAAGCACATGGAAGAATGCTTGCCACATGGAGAGCAGTTAAGAAGTGTTGTCTTGTATTATTTGGACTGTCCCATGGCTAATGAGTGCAGGGGTGATTTGTGTTTTCCTCAGCAGTTCTTGAAGGGATTGAAGATCCCTAGTCAGACTGCCGAAGTGGAGTTAAGCTCAACTTTCCTTTGGTAAGTTGCAAGCAGGTCACATAGTCACGTGGCAAAGTCGATTTTTGCCACAGGGACCCTGTCCACCATATATGTCTCTGCTGTGTGTTTTCTGTGGGTGCTTACCCTGTGCCCTCAGCACACCCATGCATAACCTTCACCACCATCCACAGTCCAGCATCTTTCCTTCCCTTTCCAGAGAAAACCGAAGCATCGTTTTTGAAAGCCATTGGCCAGTGGCTGAATTCTACAGCCCTTTTCATAAGTTCACTTTGAACAGATTTTTTCATGTCTTCCCTATTTATATCTTTTCAAATCCAGTCTCCTTCAATCAATTTTAATCTTCTAATGTGTTTGCTATAAGTACTGTACAATTCACTTGTCCTCAATAATAAAATTCATTTTGGTTCGGCCTCCCGGTAATTTGTTTGAGGAGAAGTCGTTAGGAAACCCTTGCGTTCCCTTCTGATTTAGAGGACGACCTTCAGTATTGATAGCATTTTGTTGTCATGCACTTGAAGTATTCTTTCATGACTGACAGAGCTGTTTAAATAATGGACCGCGGAGCCATGTGCTTCAATGAAATCTGACTACACTAATTCCATCATATATTAGGAAACTTGAAGTGTTCTACAAGGACACAATTTCATTGACCATGGATTTATTTTTTTCAGTTTGTACAAATTATCTCCACTGTGTAATGGACCCCCTTCACTGTAAAATACACTTTCCTTCTGAAAGTGAGTGTTTTTATTGCTTTAACTCTCAGTGCACCCTCCGTAAGCAAAGCCTTGTACTTTAGGCCTTCCTGGAACACCTCCAAATGGGTAAAATGGAGCATTTTCTATACAAAAGATAGAAATGTATAGCATTATTGATCAAGTTTGCACTCAAACAAGGCTCAAAGACACACATATAAGCACACACACACACGTCATTTTCATACATATGTTTAATGAGAGAAGTAAACACTGAGAGCCTGCTTTATTGTTAATCTTACGTATCTCTAGCTTTTTAAGCAGTACATGAAGACAAAGCACCTTTTTATTTAGACTTGGCTAAAAATTATCAGTCATATGTAGATATTATGCAATATCTGCCAGCTTCCTACTCAGGAAAAGTTATAGCAGATGGCAGTATTTATGTGCCATGTGGCATTTGTTTAAGTGTGGCAATAGCTAATATTTTTTTCTTCAATTATTATAACTATTTTACTTTTAAAGACTCAATTAGCTTTGAACTACTGTCCTTGATGGCCGCCTTGGTTAAGGGAGGGATGGGGAAAAGGAAGAGGTTTCGAACAGTTAGATGCTAACCTTCTAGAAACATTGATTATAAGAGTATTATAGCTCCTTATTCAGGGCCACTAATCACCCCGTTTTCAGAATAATGTTATTGTACTTTAAATGTAGATTCCCCATGGAATCGCTAAGAAGCAGGCTCTATTCAGATCAGTGTGTGCTTTCGATTGGCCTTTATACTACAAAAGACTGGAATTCACATTTGTGAGTTTGCAGGACCCCAGGGAGGACATCTTGGAGTCAGCATCATCTCAGGCATGTAGCGCATAATTTGTTTTGATAACTGCAAACAAAGGGGGTCTATTCCCACAAGTCCTCTTCAGAGATTGTCAGAGGCTCTTCCCATAGTCATATGAGCTGTTCTGAGGGCCCCCGAGAACCTGGGCAGGACTGGAGGGCAAGAAGAAGGAGGAAGGGTGCCCTAAAAAAGACACTGGCGGTGGGGTGGGGTGGGGGGCAGCATTCCAGAGAGAACAGAGCATTCTAACCTGGGAGGGCATTCCTTTCAGGAATCGATTCTAGGCAGCCATGATCTATGGCCTAGTCCTCGTGCTCTGAGTGCTTTGTGTACTGTGCATGTTTCAAATGTATTTTCCTTCCTGACTTGATTCGTTAGGCTTTAATGAAATAAGAGGCAGGGGGTGTGTGCGTTGAGGTGAGGTGGTGGAAGAGGGAGGGGAGGTTTTGATTGAGAAATACGAGGACCTATTGCCTGCCAATTCTCTAGGAATCCTTACCGATCATCTGCTCGTTATGGAGAATCTTGGGGTTCTCCTACGCCTTCTGGAGGCATGCCTCATTAAATTGATTGAATAGGGGGAAAGGATTTGTCAGGAAATATTTATTACACAGACAAAAAGAGGAACGCACCTACGGAATGCTGGGCCCGTTGCAGACATTCAGTAAATATCCCTTGAATGGATTTATAAAATAGGATATGTTAAAAACATTAGTCATTATTGTGGGAGGTCTGACTGAGGATGATTTTTCTTTTCTCAGTTTTCACAAATTTTGATAATGTTTGATTAATCACTTCTGTTATTTTGATTATTATAATTTTATATACAAATTACACAATGCTACTCCTCTCCTCGTCTCTGTTAACAATTTGGTGATCACTTTGTGCATTTTTTGTGGCTTTACGTTGCATGTGCAAGTATATTTCACTCGAATATAAAAGAAATGATACACAGCATTTTTCTTCAAATGTATAGTTAGCAAGTGTCCTAGGCCCTTGTTTGTTAGTCCATAAAGTCCTATTGCAATTCTTGCAGAATGTTGCATCACTTCACATAGTGGGAACTTAATAACATCGTTTAAGTACTTTGTAGCAATGTTTAATTTCATAATGAATATTTAAGCAACTGATGTGTATTAAGGTCTGTACGGGATACAAAATAACCCCTTGACACCCACAAGTTGTTGAATATTTAATGATGTATTTTGCACATTTTCTTTAATGAGTTTGTGTTACTTTTGAAATGTTAAAGGTTAAAAAATTTTAATTCTACGTACAGACTCAAAACTGTACATGTGAGGGGCTCCTGGCTGGCTCAGTCCATAGAGCATGTGGCTCTTGATCTCGAGGTTGTGAGTTCAAGCCCTACATTGGGCGTAGAGCTTATTAAAAAAAACAAAAACAAAACAAAACAAAAACTGTACACATGAAAGTAATAAGAATGTTTAGTTTTGATTGGGCTCTTATCTGACAGACACTCCACTCTCCTAAGTATGTATATATGTATGTATGTTATATATGCATACATACACATTTAATACACACACACACACACACACACACACACACACACACCTCATCCATTACAACACTATTTAGCATGAACCATAGGCAGACATTGTTTCTAGTTCTTCTCCAGATAGGTGCTGCATTTTTAAACTGCTTCCATTTGCTTTCATGGAGGTTAATTCACTAAATGTTTTATTCAGTGCCTACTGTGTCCCTAGCACTGTACTAGGGACTTAGCAGTGAACAAAATGAATACCTTCCCTCAGGGACCTTGTACTCCTGTCTAGGTGGGTTCACTTTATTAAGAAAGCAGGTCAACAGCACTGTGTCCTTCTGTAGAAACCGGACAACTCTTCAATTTCCCCTTGATCCACTTAGAGTGCCGGTAGTGGAGCGAGAGCCCCATTACCCTAGACTTTATAGTCGCTGTCATGTGGGTGGAGACAGCGCCCTTTGAGGAGTTGGCATTAAAGCGGCCAGCAGACATGGAGCTTGGCGGAGTGGCTCTGGCTGTTACACACATCCCTTGCTGAACACTGCTGTAGATATCAGACTCTCCTCCTAGAAAGTGATAAAGGATGATCCTCTCCCGCTCTGGGCTGGGGCTTTTTCCACTCTGAGGCGCTTCTTTAAAGATGTTACCTTAGGGGCACCTCCGTGGTTCAGTGGGTTAAGTGCGTGACTGTTGATCTCAGCTCAGATCACGATCTCACGGTTGCTGGGTTCGAGCCCCGTGTCGAGCTCTGTGCTGACGGTGCTGAGCCTGCTTGGGATTCTCTCTGTCTCTCTGGCTCCCAGGCTCACTCTCTGTATACCTCTCAAAATAAATTAAAAAAAGAAAGAAAAAAGGATGTGTGATCTTACCCTGGGCTTGTCTCTTAAGTAAAAGGACTGGGGGAAGTTGGCCATTCAGGCGGATCAGGCTTGGAGCATGCTGTGAGTTGGGAAAGGCTTTACAAATTCATCTCCTTCGATCTGAATCCACATCACCCATAATCCTGCATCTTGCGATCCGTCTTATTTTGACTGCACATGTAGCTTGAGAAGCAGTGAGTTTGGAGGGCTAGTGACTCCCTGGATAACATTACTGATGGGGCCGGTCACTAGCACGGGAGGTGGCCGACTCTGTGACAGGCACAGGCTGACACACCTCAGGAAAGGGATAGTTAGTGGAGAAGGCATGAGTGTGGAGCTCAGCTGCAGGGAGAGCTGGGAGCTTGGCAGGCCATCCCCTGCTGCCAGCTGCAGCTTCCCTCTGGAGCACCGTGGGAGGCAGTGACACCCACTGGCATCACAGGGACAGTCCTGCAGGTGTCCTTTTCTCCAGCACGGATGGGATAGGTGTCCTACAGGACAGCAGATGAACGCATGGGAAGCACATTTCTCGTTCCTCCAGCTTCTGCTCTCACTTAGCTTGTTTCTAGAAGACGCCTTCCATTGGTGTTGAGACAGCCTGCATGATTGTCAACTGGCCAATGCCTCTCTCACGTCTGTCAGTGAATTTCCTTTCCCTTCTTGAGAATTTTAACTCTTCAGCAGGCAGATGATAGTCGGGGAGGCCAGTGCTTGAGCTGTGTACTCAGGAAGATTTGGTTTTAGTTTTGACTCTGCTGCTTATTGTCTGTGGGATCATGTGGAAGTCGCCTCTCTTAGGATCATTGTCCTCGTGTGGAAAAACAGGGTTACCTTTGGTACCTCCAGCATAACTGAGATAATGCACATTGTTCAAATCCTCTGTACCTTTCACGGTAGCTCGGCCCAGGTTCGCTCGCGTGACTGGGTTGGGTGCTCTCTGCTTTTACTGCATCTTCTCACCAGTCAGTGCCAGCTCACTGTCAAGACTTTCAGACCAGAAGCGAGAGCACTGTGATGAGTGATAAAGGCGTCCTCCATCTGCCTAAAGGGGTTGATCTTAGTTTGGCAAGGTTTCCCATCCATATCTTCTCTTAAAGACCAACAGCCGGAATCCCGTATGAAATCGCTTTGGGACAGGCTCAGGACTTCCCCCAAGGTGATCAGGCCAGATTATGATACATTCTTTACAATCTGCCTTTAGAAAGACAGCCTGATTTTATTTCTGTGGATCATTTTCTCTGTATCATATTGTAACTGTGATAAAGATAATTATACCCTAGTGTTTAAAAGTGATTATGTGCCTGATTAAACATATACATGTTGTTTGGTCCTTGTGTATTTATACTTACTTCAAATTGAAATTGTACTCTCAATTATACATTCTGTGAAGGTCTTAGAAACTTGAGGACATTACAATAATGTAGTTCTCTCTCCTATTTTGGTGCCTGGGTTTTTTTTTTTTTTTTTTTTTGTAGGAACATGAAAGGAAACCTAGAACCATGTTGGAACTAAACCAGGAGGAAATACCAGCTAAAGGGGGGATTTGTCTATTTTTTATTAATAGGGTGAGGGAGGTAGTGACTGAATTCACCCTATGTGGGAGGATATTTTTTCTGCTACATAAAAAAAAGCAGTGATTTTTTTTTTTTTACTGTAACTTTGGAGGTTTGCACTAGATGGAAGGATGGCATTCCCTAGTGTGTGGGTTGGGGGGTGCTTCACAAAAGCAGGTATCTCATAGGTATTGGGAAATTGCTTTCTGAAAATATTAAAGGGTACTGTGGCACAGTGGCTGCGTATCTGCTGATCACTTGTGCTCTTCTTTTGCAACAAATTCAAATAACTGATGAAGAGCTGCCTGGCTAGGGACACATTTCCAGCCCACCTTTTATCTGAGTGGTGAAATGTCATTGAGTCCCCCCCAGTGAAATGTGGGAAGAAGTGATAGATGCCACCTTCAGGACTGGCCCCCAAAATCCCCTGTGGGATTCTCCTTTACCTCGCCTCCCCCATCCTCCAGTTGACTCTCGCTTGACCTTGGGAGCTATTTGTTGAAAATGGTGCAGTTCCTGGGCCCCTGAGTGACCATATGGATCTGAACCACCCCCATTCTTTCCTGCTGTTCCCTGTGAAATTCCCTGTCACGCGGGGACATGTCTGTAGTGAGGCCTAAAATAATAATGATGGATACTTTCATCTGGTGTGATATTGAGTCCTTGCTGAAAGCAAAGATTTAGATTATGGACCAATGGCACTTAACCTTTGGCAATAATAGCTTAAGGAATGTAAGTAGTAGGCCCATCCATTGCTGAGAACTTTAACTGTCTTATCTCCTTTCATCTTCCTTCCAGTGGTCTGCTCTGTATCATTCAGGGAATATCAGTCAGGGAGGACTATGTGATGCTGTGGTAACAAACAGTCCTGAAATCTCTGTAACGTAACAGGTTTATTTCTTGCTCATCAAAGTCCCCTGAGGGTCTGAGCTGCTCTCTGGGGAACTCTGCTCCATGTAATAGCTCAGTATTCCAAATGGCTTTTATCCTTAAGGAACCTCCATGTTGATTACTGTTTTCACACCACCCAGAGGGAAAATTGTCCTAGAAGTCTTACACTGGCTATTAAGTGCTTTGGCCAGAAAGTGACACACTTCACTTCCACCAAATCCCATTGGCCAGAAGTAGTCACATGGCTTGTGCTGTCCTTCTGTGAGCCTCCCATGTGCTCAGAAGAAAGGGAAAGCAGATAGTGGAGTAAGAAAGATAATCATTGCCCACATGCTATGGATGACATTTCACTTATTACCCATTTGTTGAATTCTGTCTTCATGTTATAACACAAAATGAGATGATGTCCTTGTCCTCAAGAATCTTACCATTTAATGCTGGAGACAAGTAAGTAGACCAAATAGTTACCTGCATTCTGACCACTGGTAGACATTAAACAATACCATTAGTTTTTATGTGGTGATACGAGGGTCTAAGAAAACTTTTGCAGGTCCTTACAAAGCTCTTTTTCAGGGACACAAAAGTCCTGGCCTGAAATGGAGAATGGTGTGAGAGTCTGAGCACAGAGCAGGGAGAAGTTAGCATAGATAATGTCCTTGGAATATACCAGGACGGAGCAAGTATTTCTTGATTCATTACCTTATGGACAGACAGTGTTCTTTTCTCTCTGTCCTTGGCTGGGTAGTTAATGGAGCACTGATGTGCTTCTAAGGGTGTTTAGAAGAAATAAAGATGCATAGTAAAAATAAATTCAGCGTTTTATTCAGCACAAAACATTTTATCCTGAACCTCAATAGTGTGTCGAATGGATGAATGTCTGCTATGGGGTTTGTGAGAGAGAGACAGACAGAAGACAGAAGTTGAGAGAGAGAGAGAGAGAGAGAGAGAGCTATGGAGAAGAGAGAGGATGAGAGGGAGAGAGAAAGTAAGGAGAAAGAGACAGGGAGGGAGAGACAGCGACAGAGAGAGCAAGAGAAACAGAGAGAAAGAGAGAATTTTCCTATTTCAGTTCAGTTCTCCCAGATTTTTATTAGGACCAAAACCAAATAGACAACAATGACAAAATCATTCAATATAATATACATTTACAAAAAAAAAAAAATCTTTGCTCAGAAATGAGGTTACTGAAATGTCTTTTCATCTACTTTGGTTTTACTTCAATATCTTTATTATTTTTTTTTAATTTTATGTTAGAGAAAAAGAGAGAGTGAGCAGGGGAGGGGCAAAAGGATCATGAACTGAGCCAAAATCAAGAGTTAGACCGTCCCCTGACCGAGCCACCCAGGTGCCCCTACCTCAGTATCTTTTAATGTTTTTTGCCAAACTCATCACCCTCACTCCTCTTTAGAGCACAAATTCTATGTGAAGGTCTGTGGACATGTCTACCTGTTATGGAATTACATTGTTTGACTTTTGTCATCACAAATTTGATTTGCTTCGCTTGTTGATAACTATTTTCAGGTAATTTTGAGTCACAATCCAGCAATGCCAATTTTCTGGAGAGGAATGGTACCTCCTAATTATGTGGTCAGTGAATAGTTGAGCATTAAGCCACACCGATAGGCAAAGCCACAGTAATAAACATCATGCAAGATTAAAAGCTCCCTGAGACATAATCCCTTATGGTCCCATTCATAATGATTCAAATAAAGACAAAGAAATAACTACGTGTTTTCTCAATCCCTCCAAACCAGAAATGTCACAGGAAGGGTGAGTAATAAGGACAGTACTGAGGGACCTCTCTTTACTAAATATTTGTTGTGAGATATATAAAGTCACCCCAAATATATAAATATCAATAAAGTAAACCCAAACAGACTTATAAGGTAGGGACTACCTCCTTGCACTAGAATGTAATGAGGATACTCCTCATTACATTCTAGTGACATGACAAGACCAGTTGAGTCTTAGTGAGGTTTGCTAAGTACCCTGGACCCACACAGCTGATTCAGTACTAGAGCTGAGTTCAAACCCATGTTTTGTTACACCCAAAGCCTATGTGCTTCCAAACACGCACAGTCTTCACTGATGCCTGAATGGAATTGAATTCTTAACGGAAGAGAATTAAAATGAACAGAGCCACAGTCCCCTGGGCATCTCATCTGGGTTTTTGCCTTTTTTTTCTCTAGAGGTGATAATCGCATAGGCAGTATTTAAAGAATATGTTTTGCTTTTGATGTAGAGTGTCTGATTTTAGACATAATCTGATTTTAGAAGGATGCCCCAAATGTTTCTCCAGCCTCATTTTCTTTTTCCTCCCCTCCTTTACCCCTACCTTCCGCGGCATGCTGATTAATTCAAAGCTATAGCCTGAAAGTGCAGTGGTCTATGTGCCATGCCCATCCCTCATGAAGCCTCTTCTGTCGGTGTTTCCAGAAGCTGTCCCTTTGGTGGGTTGCAAAGTCTAGCTGTGCATTAGAATTTATCTCCTGCCCAGGAGCTATCCCTTTGCTTTCCTGAGGACCCTTGTCAAACACAAACCCAATACTCTTGCCTTCCTCTTTGGCAGAGAGCTGGTGGTTATTTATGAGCGTCCTTGTGGACTGTTTGTCTTGGTGTTTCGATCTTGGCAGTTGGCACAGAACTCCCTCCCCTGGTCATGTGGACTGCTACTTTGGGAAAGAAGGCTCGCCCTTTCCCCTCAGAGCTCTGCCATGTTCCCTGACGGTCTAGCGGAGGTGAAGCAAACAACGGGCAAGTGCTGATTAGGGACAGGCCCTTCCCTTGCAGAAGGCAGATATCGATCTTCCCATTTCAGTCTTGTTGCCTCTCTATGAAAATACTACACAGCCTTCTCATAAACAGGTGACCTATTGATTCCCTGGCTGCTGATGAGGCCTCCCTCATGTGTCCTGGTTAGCTCATTAATGAGGGACTCTCAGCTGGGTTTATAGAGGTCACCTGGAACTAAAGGTAGGTTTTTACCGGAGACTCTCAAACTTTGTAAAAATTGGGTATGTGTCCCAGATTCTTGACTTTGGTGTTATGTCCCTCCAGGATGCAATTGTGGATTATATATCTGACACAGTCAGAGACATTACAAGGGTTTATTTTGCCCCAGACATTCATAAAAGCCAATCATTCTCAACGGAGGTATTTTTGCACACCTTCCCCCCTGCCCCAACCCTGGGACATTTGTCAATGTTTGGAGATATTTTTGGTTGTCACACAACTTGGGGGAGGGAGGGGAGGTGTTGCTACTGGTATCTAGTGGGTAAAGGCCAGGGATGCTGCTAGGCTTCCTGTAAGGCCCAAGACAGCCCTTTTCACCACAAAGAATTATCTGGCCCAAAATATCAAGGTTGAGAAAACTTGATATGAGCTATTAATTAAAGTGCTCCCAAGTTTATATTTCTTTTTAAATACTATTATTATTATTTGAGAGAAAGACAGGGTGTAAGCAGGGGAGAGGCAGAGAGAGAGGGAGACACAGAATCCAAAGTAGGCTCCAGGCTCTGAACTGTCAGCACAGAGCCCGACACGGGGCTCAAACCCATGAATCATTAGATCATGACCTGAGCCAAAGTCAGATGCTTAACTGACTCAGCCACCCAGGCACCCCAGTGCACCCAAATTTGATGTATAACACAATTTTAATACAGCATAAGTTTGAAAGAGTTTTTTACATTCTTGCTATGAAAGTGAATTAACTCAGTAATTTATGACTGGCTACTGTTTCTCAGCATTTGTCCCATGCACTTGGAAATTCTTATAAGAGGCAAAAAAACAGCATACAATTTGTCTTCCAATGTCATAAAATATTTGTGAATCCTAAATCTAACAATTAGTGATGATGACATAATACTGCATTTTGGAGAAATATAATTAAGCAGCTATTAATTTTGACTTTGCTACTTGAAATGTTCGAACTAATAATTTTTTTTTTCTTTCAATTTGAATGCCCTTGGAACTCAGAGGTCTAATGCTACTGATAGAGTCAGGTGGATAAAAGGTCCTAAACCTATCAATCCCGGACATCCCCAATCATGGATTATGAAATTCATTATAATACTTAAATTATGACATCTTAGGCCAATATTTGCCCAACTGTCAGAATAGTCACTTCTCAAAACACCTCTAGTCGTTTCAGGGTATCCTTAAAGAAGTACCACACATGAACCAGCAAAATGCCATCACCAGAGAGAGATTCTGTATTGATGGTGGGGTGATAACAATTTCTAATGCCTTCTCTTGGCATTAGAATGTAGTCATCCCCTTTCTCCCCAAATTTGTAGGATCTGCTGCTGCTCTCCAGCCTCACCTCATGTCACTCTACCCCTCTTGAGAATGTTCTTCTGTTGCATTCTGCTTCTCTGCCAGGAGCACTACTCTATCCTGCTGTCTTCCCATTCAGTATCTGGCCATGTCTCATTCTTCACATCCCCATATCCCTGTCACCTCATCAAAGAGACCTTCCCTGACTTACACAGTCCTACATTAAATTAGACCTTCCCTCAAATGCTCCTACAGCACCATGTAATTCTGTATTAATGCACATGATTATCTTACCAATAACCAGTCAAATCCAAGCTTTGTAACAGTTTGGAATGTGTGCGTCATTTTCTATTTCCTCTATGATTAGCAAAGGGCCTGAAATGCACTGGGGAAGTAAAACATACTAAATGAGTGGATATATGAATGAACAAGTGAATGAGGTGATCAGAGTAGTCCTAAGAAGGGCATCTGGTGAAGGAAGCAGTGGAACTCATCCATGAATTCTAAGATGGCCTCTGCCTAGTACAGAGATGCATTCCAAGCATGCAGGGAATATTGGTAAAAATATGGCATCAGAAGGACTATTGTTATAGATTGTTTTTGGTCTGTCTCCCACTCATCCTCACCCTGCCTCTCTTCAGAGTTGCCTCCATTCTCAGGTGAGTTCTCCCTCCAAGATGGCAGATGGCTACCAACAGAGACAGGCATTCTCCATTCAGAACACCAGCCGGACAATAGACATTTCCTCTCCTGGTCATTCTAGTAGAAGACCCATGAAAAGTTCTGATTGGTCCTGAAAGGAATCAGTCACTGTGGTCAGAATATGCGATACTCTGATTGGGTGGCTTGGAGCACTCACACAGCTAGAACCTTCCTTCTTCCACCAGTGGGGCCCAAGAAATGCCGCTGAACCAGCTGGTGCGAGCCTGAGCCCTGTCCCTGATGGCTGACAACTATCTGACCTTGAAGTCGGGTTTTGGGGCCATGGAGGGACCGATGGCTGGCAGCCCAGGCCTCGAGGAGGAGCCAGTTCCCGCGGCCGCCAGCCCCTCTCTGTCCTCGCCGAGCGCTATCTTCATCCTCTTGAAATCTGCGCTGGGGGCCGGCCTGCTCAGCTTCTTCTCGGCCTTCCACAAGGCAGGTGGGGTGACTCCCGCCTTCCTGGTGAAGCTGGTCTCCTTGGTCTTTCTCATCAGCAGGCTGGTCATCCTGGGCTATGCTGCCTCCGTCAGCCAGAGGACTTACCAGGGTGTGGTTGGAGGGCTGTGTGGCCCCGCCCTTGGAAAGCTGTGTGAGGCCTGCTTAACTGCACTCGAACTCCTGGTCTGAGACTGGGAAAGGGTGGATTCCTCCAGCAATGGGCCTGCTGATACCAAACAAGTAGAATAATAAACCATTGTTGGCTCATTAAACCATCTTACTGCTAAGTTTTGGGAGAGCATCTCACACTTGCTCCCATGGTATGAACAACATTTAGTCAATGGAGGAAATAACTAGAACTTGATTAGCTTCCATTTTACATTTTATTGCTTTCCTCCAAGTAATTGTGATTGGGGAGAGCATCTTGTTACCTGCTTCCTTTCTAATTGGATTCTTTCCATTCTTTGTAACTCTTACTTCTGTGCTCTCTGGCTGGTTTTGTCAAGGTAACTAGGCATTTTAAATCACAGTGTAATTTCTGGCAGCTCAGAAAACTGAACCAAAGTAGTAACTTTTAATAGGTCAATTACATTATTTTTCAGCAGCCTGCTACAGCCTAATGAAACTGCAGTTTAATTAGGTTGGTGTGATGCCAAAATAAATGTTTCATTCCCAGCTTGTTTTATTTACTCATTGAAAAGTAGGGGAATCTACAAATAATCAGATTGGAAAATGTTAAAGGCTAATGAGTTTGGCTGCACTTGTTTGTAAAGAAAGGCGATTGTATCACTGTCAGTCCAGTTGGTAAACGAGAAAGCTATAAACTTAAAATAAAAACACCAATGATTTTTTTTTTTAAACTTGGGATTCCTGAGTTTAGGGCCTTTTTTTTTTTAAGTGAATAAATCAAAAATACTGAAAGATTGTTCAGAAGGAAACATAACTAAGTCTTGTCTTCCTTTTATGTGTTGGGTGTTCCTACTGTGGGGCAGGCATTGTGCCCAGTGTAATCACATCTATTTTCTCAATAGACCATAACAACAATCTTGTGAGATGGGAGTTTTTGGGCCCAGCAAAGGTGGCATTCTGAATGTGATCAAACCACACATCCATTATTTTGACTTCAATGAGACATGTATGTGAGGGCAACAAGAAGCCTTATTCTTCTGTTTCCTCTTACTTCCTTTTAAAAAATAGAACACCCCCGGGGTGCCTGGGTGGCTCAATCTGTTAAGCATCCGACTCAGACTCTTGATTTTGGCTCAGGTCATGAAATCATGGTTTTGTGAGTTTGAGCCCTGCATCAGGCTCTGCACTCACAGTTTAGAGCCTGCTTGGGATTCTCTCTCTCTCCCTCTCTCTGTACCCTTCCCCTGCTTATGCTGTCTCTGTCTCTCTCAAAATAAATAAAGAAACCTTAAAAAGTAAAAAAATAAATAAATAAAAATAAAATAGAGCACCCTTGTTACTCCCAGGCCCCTACCTGAAGCTGGAAGGTGAGAATCCTTCCCCTCCCTGGCTGGGATGGTCTATTGTTGATCCCTAAGGGGTCCAGGCAAACCAGAAAGGTTTTGCTTGCAGCCTCCAGCAGATCCCCCACCTGTGGGGCTTTAGCTTTAACAACAAAGGAGGATGTTTGGTCATTATCTCCCTTCCTGAGGCAAGGATTATGCACTGTGTTGTTAAGTATGGTAACTTCCCTCTGCCTCACTTAAAGTGGAATCAGGTACTTAGGCTCAAGCAAAAGGGCCAACAAACAGGATTCCTAAGCAGAGTGACACCTGATGATGGCTCTGTACCTGTCATTTCTGCCTCTTAGAAGGGAGAGGCTCCAGATGCCTTAAATACTCACAATGGTCAGAACCTTAATGGTAGCCTTTCTCCTGCAAAGGAGAAAAAAAAAATTCTATGGCAGTGCCATGTTATCCTAGCATCATCTAGGTTGTTTTTCCTAAACACCTCCCTCAGTCATCACGTGTCCTATCTTAGAGAAGAGGACACCTTTATCATCACACGTTTATGAAGGAAAATATATTTTTACAGTGCATTCAGCATTTAAACTACACACGTTGCTACATGAGGAGCTCCTTTACGCTTTTGAAAACTTTGGAATCTTCTTTTTCTTGCTTGACATTGACTTTGACTTTATTTCAATTTTAATTCTAAGGTTGACTGACTTGTATTCCATATCCCTTTTGAATGGAATCATAGACCCCCCCCCCCCATGTTACACTTAAAATAAGTGTTTCAAGCCCCATTTTTCATCTTGACATGTTTTGGAAGGCTCTTGCCTTTGTGATTTTGAGCTCTCTTTAATTCCCCACAATAGTCTGCATGGGGCATTTCCACTCCTTTGATTGTGCTATGTTAGATCAAAGATGCAAACTTTTTCTGTGCAAGAATAATGCAGTAAACAATGGTGAATGCTCACAATGATCAATGTGTGCTCGTATAATCATGCATCTCTTTGCTGCAGTTCAAAGGGAGCAAAACCACCCTTGCTGGCCATCACTGTAAAACTAATGTAGATTTTTTTTTTTTATCTGATGCTCTGACAATTCGGGTAGAAGTCTGTACACTGATGCTGAGAATTTCAGGGGAAGTTGTATAAAATAGGTATTTGTGAGTATTGTAGACCTATCCTGCAGTGGAGGTTGTCTGTAATTCTTTCTCTTCTAATTAAAGTGTCTACAGATAGCTTCAAACTATAGGCTTTCACTTTTAACACAGTGGGATACATTTTCCCCAACACGTGAAATTATATACTACCATATGTAAAACAGGTATTAGCCATATTTGATAGCAAATATTTATATTTCACTTGGGAATTTGTAACATCTGCTTATACCCCCATTGTTTAAAGCAATGGGTCTGTTATGATATATTTAGACATTTAAAATCAGGTGATAATGGCAGCTGTAGGCAGCTGTATGTGTGTTCAGTGGACAGTATTAGGAAAACCCCAATTCACTCAGAAAGGTAAATGTGAGAACAACAACTTTCTTTAACAGACCACCCTCCATTCTCAAGGGTATTCTTTATTATGCAGCAATAATGGAAGAAGCATGTATTTTAAAATGCCCATACATGAGTTAAACCAGTAGTATAGATTAACCCAGTAGTGATCTCCAATGTGTCATAATTTTGTGTATCACACCTCTGTGACTTCCTTTTACTCTTTCTATTAATCAGATATCTTTTTGGTGGTAAATGACATACATCCACCTTGAATTGACTAAAAAAAAAAAAAGAGATATTGTCTTATGTTATTGAAACATCTAGATATATAGCAGGTTGGGAGTAAGGCTGAATCAAGATACAAGAGGGGATGTTGCCAGGAGTATGTGCTCCCACAATTATACATTCCTCTGTATTGGCTGTATTCTTAGGCTGTTTCCTAGAAATAGCAAGATCGCTACCAACAGGTGCAAACTTACATTCCGTCAGCTCAGGAACCTGGTGGCAAAGAGAACCAATTTCAGTGGTGCAAGATAAGTCCTGGCCAGACCTGAGGTGTTCACCCATCTTAAGAAGCAGGGTTTTACATGAGACTCTTCATAACCATATGAACTGATCGTAGGGAAAGAGGAAGAGGTTTCTTCAAGAGTCTTAATGTTACAAGAAACAAGCAAAACCTAGAAGTTTACTATAATACAAGCTTTTAATGTAGAAACTATAAAAATGATTTTTAAGGAAAAAGTATTTTTTCTTTCCAAACTTTAAAAAAAATAATCTCTGTACTCAACATGGGTCTTGAACTCATGACCCCAAGATCCAGAGCTGCATACTCCACTGCCTGAGCCAGCCAGGTGCCCCTATTTCTAAACTTTTAACATTCAAACCTGCAGAAAAATTTAAAGCATAGTGGAGACCCATATGCCATTCACCCAGACTCACTCATTGTTAACATTCTGTGACACTGACCTTCTCTTCTTATTCCCTCCCCACTGTATATTTTGCACTATTTAAAAATTGCAGGTGCCATGGATACTTCATGCCTAAAGACTTCACCATACATTTCTTAAAAACAAGGGTATTTTCTTACATAGCCATGATACAATTATTATTATTGTAATCCAAGATACAATTAAGGAATATATGCATTACATTTGTCTTCTCTCTCTCTCACCTTTGATATTAGAAAAGTACCCCTACCAATTTTTTCTTAATCTTTCTATCATATTGACATTGCTGAACAATCCTGGACTATTTCCTTGCAGAATATTTTTTTAAAAATCAGGATTTATATGTTTAGATTCAGCTTTGCCATTTTTTCATGAGCACTACATGGATGATGCTGGCTGTATTCCACTGCATCTTATCTGGAAGTAATTCATGTCATGTCGCCCCACTGTTGATGACAGTAAAGTTGATCACTTGGTAGCTGGCACATTTCCCCAGGATAAACTAGTCCAGTGGTTAGGAAACAATCTGTGTGCCTATCCTTTGAGACTGTTAGAAATAAACCCATCAACCCAATCAAAGGAGGGACCCCGAGACTCTGAGCACAGTGAAGCAAGGCTTTGATCAACATTCTTCCAAGAGCTGGTGTCTGATGGACAGGGACATTCAGGGCAGTTACAGCAGACAGTTTATCTCCTAGCATACAAGTCCCTCTCCTGGTTCCTCGTTGGCTGAGCACCACAGAGTTTACATCCTTATCCAGATGTCACCTATGCCCACGTGAAAGCAAAACGTAGGCTGATTGGAACAAATGTACATTCCCTGAGGTGACACAGAGACTTTCAGTCCCTCCTCCCTTTGTTCTTTGGTGTATGCTCATTGCAAAGCCCATGTAAATAAGCCCACGAAATGGAGATGGGAAGAAGAACTAGAAAGTGAAGTGTCTAAGGGTTTGGGACCCCATTGTTTGTGTGTGTGGGGGGGGAGGGGAAGGGGCTGTACATACTTCCAATAGGTTGTAAACCCACTGTTAACTAGACCGCACAGCTTTTATTTGGTATTTCTGAAAATGAATCGTCTCCCTTACCTCTCACATGACTACTTAAATATCCTCTTCTTCAACTGTTCACCGATTAAAGATCCTTATGTGAATTGGTTAGTAGGCTGATAGTAATGAAATAGTCTATTTCTAATTCTTTGATTTTATTTACATTAAAAAAAAATCAAACCAAATATTTGCTGTATCCCCTTCAGCAGAACCATGACACCCACTTGTAATACCGCTGCCAGAAAAGAGAACACACTTTGACAGTACTGGGCAAGAATGATACAAATCTACCTGTAGCTACATCATGAGTATGGAGAAAAATCTCAGTAATGACTGAGGTTACAACTTATGCTCTTTTTTTAAACAGTGTTTGGAAGACTAAGAAGTAGCCCTATGTCTTAGCTGAGGATCTGTAAATAAAGTAAAGAAAGAAAAGGAAGGAGAAAAGAGACGACTGGAATAATGACAGTCAAGAGAAGAAAGGGTTGAGTACTTGTTGCCATTTTTTTTTTACCAGCATTAAATACTCAGAAAGAAGTGTGGAGAACTTTTATTTTATGTCCACGTGGCATATTTAAACTCTCCTTGTTTTGAATTTCAAGAGTGACTACTTTTCCTTTGATTTGGTTCGATTATCTTTCATGATCTCAGAAATTGTTCTTTTCTCTCCCTTTCAGACTAAGAAAGTCCTTAGTCAAATGGCCTCAACCATTGGATTTGCCTGTAGGTGTCATTCATTTGTGTTGTTTCTTTTTCCTCCCCTGGGGTTTTTCAATAGTGCTTCCTTTCAATCAAAAGCTAATTTTCTTTGTGTGTGTAGGTGGTGTAGAATTCCAAGCTTTTACCCAGTAGCAGGCCTGTATTTGATGTACCTGGTTCAGAGACAATTGTCCTTTATATAGCTCTCACAAGTAAATTCAATGAAAGCCCCATGCAACTAGTTTCTAACTCATTTAGTGGAGAGTTCTACAGGATTATTTCACAAAGCAGTTTCAGTTTAAGAAGCTAAATTGGCTTTATTGTGCCTAGCTGGAGGCCTCTTCATCTCTGAATTCAGAGGATATTTACATGCATACCAGGAATCTTTCTAGAGAATGGGAAGGGGAAGTGTCTGCAGGTGTAAATTTCCTCAACTTCCTCTTAGCTATCTTCAAAGGGTCTTGGGATGGTTGTATTTGATTTAGTGCTCTCATTTGTTCCATGATGGAGGAATATGTATGCCATACTGTTGGGTGAATTTTTTATGGCAAGAATCACACAACTCTAAGAAGTAGCCCGTGGCACAGTGGGTCACGCATCCGCACATTTAGCTTGGTGTAATGATTAGATGAAAGAACCTGTGAGTCCCAGTGTGGGCCCTGCCACTTAATCATTTTCATTACCTTGGGAAGTTATGCAGCCTCTCTGAATGTGGTTTTGGCATGTGTAAGAATCAGATAAAGGGGCACCTGGCTGGCTCAGTTGTAGAGCGTGTGGCTCTTGAACTTGGGGTCATGAGTTCGAGCCCCGTGTTAGGTACAGAGATTGCTTAAATAAACTTTTTTTTAATGTCTATTTTGAGAAAGAGAGAAATAGAGCATGAGTGGGAGAGGGGCAGAGAGAGAGGGCGACAGAATCTGAAGCAGGCTCCAGACTCTGAGCTGTTAGCACACAGCCTGATGTGGAGCTCAAACCCATGGACCACGAGATCATGACCTGAGCTGAAGTCGGACGCTTAAGTGACTGGGCCACCAGGGCACCTCTACTTAAATAAACTTTAAAAAACATCTTAGAAAAAAGAAGCAGTTGAATATAATTGTGTGCTACACAGGGTAAGCTCTAGGATATGTTGCAGTGACAATCAACCCCATAGTTCAGTAGCTTCAAATAACCAAAGTTATTTTTCATCAACTACATGGGCTATATTCCTTGTCAGATATACTGTAGGACTCAGACTTATGAAATAGCCACTACCTAAATTACTGCTGGTCACATTAACGGTGGGGTGAGAGTTTTCTGGAGGGTATTGTGCCAAAATTCATGCTCAGCCAAGAAGTGGCACACAGTAATTCTGCTCACAACTCACCGGCTCACATGGTACTGCTACCACGGAGGGTCAGGAATTACACTCCTCCCGTGTGTTTGGACGCTGAGAGTTCACAGTGATACTGAGCCATGCCAGTCACTGCCACACAGATGTATCTCATGGGTTGTTATGAGGCTTAAATGAGCTAATGGATGGAAAATATTTACACTGTGTCTTGTCACGGAGTAAGTGTACCATCAGTTGTTGCCATTCATCGTCATCATTATTTGTATCAGCTCATCTTTTCTCTGCATGACGATGATGATTCAGAAGTGTGGGGATTTTGAGGACGTTAAAGAGGGTTTCGAATTCGTAGAGCCCCACTATAAGATTTCAGAAGCGAGGAAACCAAAACCAGACACATTTATACTAAAACACTGAGAAAAGAAGCCAGGTTTCCAGGCTAGTAGTTCAGGTCTTTTCTCCTCTTTTGGCATAGATAGCTCCACATAAAAAAAAAAAAAAAAAAAAAAAAAAAATGGATACACTGACTCTCCTCTTCAGAATGTGTGTGTGTGCATTTACATAAGGATTATTGTATTTGCAAACAACACTTGTCTTCACTGCTTTGCCTAGTTGGCTCCCTCGCTCTTTAGATTCTTGCTACGCCATAATTTTCTCAGGGAAGTCATCTCTGACACTCTAGCCAGACCACATGAAACCCCACAATGAGATGTCTCATGGCTGCAGGTGCTCTTTTTTCTAGCATTGATGACAGTTTTGGTTTGGCATATATTTGTGAGATTAAATCATTGATTTTTGTCTTCCTTATGAGATCTTAACTTCCATGAAAGGACTTTACTTTGGTTCATCATTAATTCCCATGACCTAGTACAGTTCCTGGCACATAGTAGGTACCCCATAAATATGTGTTGAATGAATAAATGAGGGAATCAATGAATGAATGTATAGCATTTTGATGGCAGAGCAATCTTATCTTTTACTTTGAGGTATGACTACCCTTATACCAACACACAGACCCATATGCATAAGTGCACATGCTCTCAAACAAAATCCAAAATGCTCTGGAGCCATAATTTTGAGGAAATATCTATTTTGTAGAATCAGGTCTACCCATTTTCCTAAACAGAAGGATGAAGGTTATGGACAAGTTAGTATATAAGTGCCCCAAATGATTGGTCACTGTTTCTTGTGTCCCTTGGGTTGTAATTTGTGCAACTGCTGGCTTCGAAGATGAAAGTGTTCGATGTGTGGCAATGTAACCAAACTAACATAAGTTTCCTTCTTGGTGAGTCACAAATCCACCAGGAGGAGTTATCGCACAAGGTAAACTTTATATTCAGCAAAAAGAAGATCATGGGGAATGACTTCCAAAGCCATGACTCCTCAAGCAAGGGTGAATAGGTTCCTTTTATTCAGACTTAGGATGATTATTTAAAGAGGGGGTCCTTGTCGTCATATGTAGAGATGGACATAAGATCGCGGATGCGCCTTAAGGAAACATGTCTATACAGACATCACGTGTCCTATGCTTCTGTGAGGCCTGTGCTTCTCCTTGTGTGGATTTTAGGTAAATGAGGTAAAGGTAAACATCGGTCATTCTAGAGGTTATTCCTTGGTCCATGTGCACAGGCGGGAGTCGGGGGTTGTGCTCCGACTGGTCTGGGTAGTCTGAGCTGACTTGAGGTCTTGTCTGGGCAGTTATTGTTGCTTGAGAGGTGCTTTTGCTTTCCATTTGCTTGAGTTAAGAGATAAGCTGGAAAGAAGAGCATAAGGAAAAATATGGGACAGAGGCTGGTGATTATAAGCAGGTGGACAGTAATGGTCAGTCAGGTATTAGGGTCTAGTTGGTGACAGCAGTGGGTCTCAGACTTCAGGATTTCACAGGTAAATAAAATTTGTAAATAAACAAAAATGCAAAAGGGAACCAAAAAGCATAAATAGAACTACCATAATTTTGTCTTTCCTGATAAAGACAATCATCTGCTGCATCATAATGTCATAAAACGGAAGACAATTTAAGGTCAAAAAATTAGAAAGGATATCACCACAGAGTAAAGGACTGTACTTAGCCTTGAAAGGAGAGTTGACTTCTTTATACCAAACTACCCTCTATACATGAAAAACATCATTTTTTTTTAGTTATCCCCCCCTTTTTTTCTTTTTTAAACACAAGATTGGTAAAACCTGCTTGCAAACCTTTTCTGGTCTGTGAGCCAATGTTATAAACATAGTTGTATTCGATGGCTATTTCTATTGTAGTAAATGCCCCAAGTTTAGTGGGTTCAAGGCACAATGGCAAACTTATTATTTTATGGTTCTGTGGGTCAGAAGTCTGGGCACTGATTTGTTTGGGTGGATTCTCTGTTCTGTGTCTCCCAAGACTGATATCAAGGTATCAGCTGGTCTGGGAACTTGGGACCCTCTGAAAGAGAATCTGCTTACAGGTTCATTCAGGTTATTGGCAAAATTCAATTCTTTGTGTTTCGGGGGACTGAAGTCCCTGATTCCTTGCTGGCTTTTGGCCAGTGATTATTGTCAGCTGCTAGAGGTTACCCACATTTCATGGCTTGTGGCTCCCTCTGCCTTCAAAGCTAGCAGTGATGAGTCAAGCCCTTCTCATGCCTTACCTATTGCCAGAGAATATTCCCTTTAAGGGTGTGATTAGGTTAGATATAATCCATTGTAATCTCCCTACTTTAGATTCTTTAACCTTAGTTATATGTGACTTCCCTTTGCCGTACATAACATATTCATAGGTTCCAGGGATTAGGGGACCACTCAGCCTGCCATAGCAGGTAAGATGCAGGGCTGAGAGTTTGCTCTTGGCCACTAGTACAGGGAGCAGTGCGCCCCCCATTTATTCTCTGGGTCAGTAACTGATACATGTGCATACATCTCAACCTCGATGAGCTTGGCAGGTGCAGACCTGTCACAACCATAGATCTAGCCAACATTGGATTGCTGCACGAATATTTGGGTGGAAATGATGGTAAAGTAGTAAGTATCGTGATTGCATTGGGATATCTTTATATCAGAGTGGGTACTCTGTATAGTATGTAATCAATGCATTATCACTGAAGGAACTGTGTGTTCAACACACTACGTAGAGCTCCTTCAGCAAACAACAGGAAAGACTCTCTCCATCTGAATTTGTGACAGTGCGGCTGAGAGCACTGGCTATGTTTGCATTGGGACTGCCCTACCTGCTTCCATCAGTTGAGAGAAATGACTCCTCTTTCCATCTTGGTCTTTGCTGCTGGGCCACGTGACACTGAAATCTTTACCCACCTGTTTCTGGTAATGTCTGCTCCCTCTACTGCTCAGTTTCTTTCCTTAATTTGTCTTCTTCTGTTTAACTTGAAAATTGCTTAGAAGGTAGGGTCTACAATTCAAAATAAAGAAGGAGGTACATTTTAAATGCACTAACAAAGCGTACTCCCGAAGGTAGGACTAGCAGATCAGCTTCTCCACCCAGAAATCCCTTTGAAGGGATTTGGAAAATTAGATCAGGAAAATACATTTGCTTTGTGAAACTGGATTTTTATATTTCTAACTGATTCAACTGCAAGTGCAGAATTAACTCACGTTCCCTGGGTACCTACTATGTGCTGGGTGATTTCAAAATCATCTTATTATCTAAGTATGTAGTTAATAATTGTATAACAACATTTCCTATACTGTTTCACGTGCATGAGATTGGAGTCACAGAGTTTAATCACATGCCACAGGTCACAGGGTAGAAAGCTTCTCCCTAAGTCTGTATTTCAAATGGCTCTCTCTAATTTTCTTCCTTTGTGTTCTTTCTCCAGTGGTGCTCTGAAATATTACAATATAGGGAAATTGAACTGGAAAAATAACAGGTACCAATTATTAGGCTCCCCTCTAGGGTCCTGAGCAGCTGGATGTTGCACACGTTCACATCCACGTTATAGTTCACCTCCACGTTGAATGTTTATTCCTACTCTACATATGGGGAAACTGAGGCTCAACTACTAAGTGACAGAATCTGCCACATCTTTCTGGCCCTGAAGCTCATAGTCCGCAGAGCAAGACTCTGTGTGTGTGTGAGTGTCTGAGTGTGTGTGCATGTGCGCACACACACACAAGTGCACAGAGCTCCACAGGCTGATGAAATAGGTCTGTGGGCTTATTCTGTAGGCAAGTTCACCCTGGACATTAACATTGCAATTCCAGTTTTCCCACTCACCAAGGCAAGATGCTAAGTAGCCTTATCCCTTGTGGGTGACCTGAGGGTGGAATTGTGGATGGACAGCAGGACCCGCCCCTTCGCGTGCATCCTTCCGCTTGCTCCAGTGGATTTTTATGTTTTCACTCGAATGTGTTGCTTAATGTGCACTGTGAGTTTACCAGGAGGCATTGCAAAGAGTTTAGGCTGTGAAAGAAAGAATTAAAATAATACGGAATCATAGAACAAGGAAATGATAAGCCTTTCATTTTTTGTATAAGCCTCCTGATTTTTTAAAGTTTATTTATTTATTTTGAGAGAGACAGAAAGAGCAAGCATGTGCACACAAACTGGGGAGGAGCAGAGAGAGAGAAAGAGAGAATCCTAAACAGGCTCCATGCTGTCAGCACAGAGCCCAACCTGGGGCTCAAACCCACAAACCATGAGATCATGACCTGAGCCGAAATCAAGAGTCAGCCGCTTAACCAACTGAGCCACCCAGGCACTCCAAGCCTCCTGATTACCTTAAGAGGAAATTTTCTGTTTGGTTATAGTTTACCTTCAATGAGATTTTCCACTCTTCCTTATAACAAAGGGGGAGGTAGGCCTTGGGCTGGCAAAGGGATCTTGCCAGAACTAAGTTTTTGTTGGGGTTGTTTTTATTTTTATACTTACCTTCTCTTTATGATAGCATTTCTATTTGTTAGTTTATAGTAGAAATAGAAGAATCCTCCTTTATCTTTGTCTAATTTTGTTTATTTGAGTAAAAAAATGTGAAAAGTGAATTGTTTGAAAGAAGTAAGATTTTATTTTATCTTTTTATTTTACAAAGGCATACCATTCAATAGCACTGGACCACATAGTAAGAGTACTTGGTTAATAAATAAAAACACAGGTGATGTGTACATATGTCAGATATGGCAACATTAGGAAGACAGTCCATGAATGTCCAGGACCACTTAAGGTATTTGTCTCCCATTGCCTAGCTTTTTACTGGGATCGCAGACTCCTCCTAACCCCACTGCTTTTGTTTAGTCTGGCCTTAAGGATCAGTCTGGCTCACGGGAAGACTATGGCTTCCCTCCTCCTGATGGTGCAGTGTGCACTGAATATGTATTAACTACCCAGGAAACATGAGACTGCTTGAGGACACTTGAGTTCATCTGTACCCACAGAAGGTGTCCTCATCATCCTGAAGTGGAGAAGCAGTTCATAAGGGATGATGGGGCCTTATCAAGAACAGATAGAGGCACATCCTTTGCCTAGTGAGAAGAGAAAGTGCCCGGGAAGGTGCAGTCAGCAAATAAAAAAACGTTTTGGTGCCTGGTAACTGAAGGCAGAAATGGCAGAAATGTGGAGTTCATGAATCACAGGAACAGTCCCCGTAGCCATACTTAGTGACCTGGGGAGAGAGGCCAGATCAAATGTCTCACTGAGTTGGACTCTAAGCAAAGGTGTTTGAGACACACAGACACACACTGTGTACCCTGGTGTGCAAAATCACCTCCATTTGGGAATTGCTGATATTAGTATGTTCTTACAATGATACATAAATAGACGAATATGGATATAGATGCAAATACATACATACATAATACATTCATACACATATACACACACCCAGCTTTGAATTAAGCATGACCAGCTACTACCTTTGTCACTGCTCCAGTTTTCTGAATGAACAGACTCTCAAAAGGGAGACTTACTGGAAAGCCTTTTTTCAACTTGATAAAAATCTGATTTTTTTGTCCTCTACAGTGACCATTTGTTATCAGAACCACAACTAGGAATACTGTGTTCTTTTCTTTCTGTGGAAATATTACAAAAGGAGTTTACACCAACTGTATAAAATTTAACCTAACAAGTTTATAAATTATTAAGGAATGTTCTCTAATCTTCATGTAGATTCCCACATCCAAGGATAGCCAGAGAAGTACTTTGGTACATACCCATTCAGACTTTTTTTTTTTTTGTTTTTTCAGTAAGGTTTGTCAGTTGTATATGTCATCACAGTGTCCCCTCCTCTTTCTTAGCCTCCCATATCCCCCTAGAAAAGTCAGATCCTCAAAGTTGTAGCTTCCTTTGCACCTAGGGACCCAGTTCTGCCAAATGAGACATTAAGAAGTAGTCCAGAAGGAGTATGGCAAATTTTCTTCCAGTTTAAAAGGAATGACCACACAAGGAGCTCATCCTTTGTGGCACTGACCATCACCTGCTTCTTGCTTTGGATGTGGTATTGATGATTGGAGCCACCCTGGTTGTCATGGTACCATGAGGTGAATCCTCAGGACAAAAGTCTCTTGGACTCAGGATGGTGGAATAGAAAGTCTGAAAGAAGTTGGGTTCTTATTGAATCTGAGAGTTGCTTAGAAAGCCAAGGGCTGTTTCTTTTTTTCCCTGGAATTTTAAAAACATATTTCGTATTTTTATGCTTATGATCATTGTTGGTCAGATTTGGTTTTCTGTTGTGGCTGAAGGCATCTTTACAGGTGTGTCTACACATGTACAAATAACGTACACATTCACGCAAACACTCATACATTTCACTTCTTTATGTCCATAAATTTGTAGGAGTTTTAAATGTGATCAGACCACACATAGCTTTTTAAACTCAACTTTATGTTAAGACATCTCTTCTTGTGTGGAGACATAGTGCTATTTTAAATGATTACATGTTATTTTATACTGAGTATGAATATGATTTATTTAACACTTCTACTAACAAACATTTAGGTAATTTTAATTTATTGGCTCTTACAACTAATGCTGCAATCAACATCATAAAACCAATATTCTTGTCATCTCCCAGTAATAAATCCTTGGAAAATAAACAGAGAAGAACAGATGGTTATGTACAAAGGTGATTATTCCAGGATTAACATAATACCAAAAAATAGAGAAACATCTTAAATGTGAACATACAGAACTTGCTAAATAATTTAAGATGTATCCATATGATCCAACAGTATGTGTCCACTCAAAATGATGGTTTTTAAGAGTATTTAGTGTCAAAAGAAAAATTCACAATAAAGACATAAAGATCATAAAGTATGATTATATTTATTATAAATATAGTCACACTGTGTAAAGTGAAAACTGACAAAACCCACCTGAAAATGTTAACAGTGGTTCCCTCTGGGAGGTGAGATGATGAATACTTTTAAATGTTTTTCTTTGTGCCAGTCCATTGTTCCAAATAAGCTGACATGCACATTTGGCATTAGCCGTGGCCTTGTATTGAATAATTTTATTCTTCCAACCCAGTGTTCACATCAAAGCACATTCCAAATCATCCTCCAGAACATGAGTATTGATGATGGCACTGTTCTTGCTGCTTTACACAAATTTAAATAAAGCAAATCTGCATTTATTGAATCCATTTTAAATTTCCAATCAGCCAGGGAGCCTTTAGTGGGTGTGTGTATTTGTAAAATTGTGACCAGGGGAATAGAAGTAGCATCCTCTTCTAGAGACAGAACTTGGGCTCCAGTGAGTTCAAGCTAATGAAGATCATCCCCACTTGTTTTTCAATCCTAACCTATTTCCCCTTTGCGGGTGAAAGTACTCTGGGAACATACACCATCTATCTTCGAATCCCCTATACCTCAGAAGAACAGGGAGCATTCACACACACACACACACACACACACACACACACACACACACACACACTAAGCAACAGACGGGTGAAAGTACTCTGGGAACATACACCATCTATCTTCGAATCCCCTATACCTCAGAAGAACAGGGAGCATTCACACACACACACACACACACACACACACACACACACACACACACACACTAAGCAACAGACCAAAGAGGTATATGTGCTGATGAGGCAGATAGAGAACATAGTGGTTAGGAACCCCCAAGCTCATGCAGGCAGGGAGACTCCTGCCATTTATTACCTGCAGAGACTCAGCTTATTCCTCCACAGCTGGTGATAAACACAGTACTTTTTGTCTTAATCCGTTTTGGCCGCTATAACAAGAATACCATAAACTGGGTGACTTATGACTGATAAATATATTTCTCATAGTTCTGGAGCTGAAAGTCTTAAGATCCAAGGCACTGGCAGATTTGATGTCTAGTGAGAACCCACTTTCTGGTTCATGCTTCATGTCTTCTCACTGTGTTCTCATGGGGTGGAATGGTCAAAGGAACTTTCCGGAACCTTTTAATATAAGCTCAAACCTCATGAGTTAATTACCTCCCAAATGCCCCACCTCCTAATACCATCACATGAGGGGTTAGGATTTGATTTTTTAATTTATTTTATTTTATTATTTTTAAATCTTTTTTTAATGTATTCTCTATGCCCAGCATAAGGCTCACGCTCATGACCCCAAGCCCAAGAGTAGCATGCTCTACCAACTGAACCATCCAGGTGCCCCAGAGGGGTTAGTATTTTAATTTGTGAGTTTGGGGGTGAGGCACATACATTCCGTTTATAATATCTCCTAGCAAGGTCACTAATACTATGCATATGGTGGTGTGATTAAGGGTTGGAACCATAGAGCCAAACTGCACACGTTCAAATCCTAGCTGCTCACCTCCTCTCTAGGTTGTCTTGATGCTTTAACTTACCACAGCTCTCGCTTCTACACTTGTGCAAGGTAGGAAACAAGAGCCCTTAGCTTATAGGGCTGCAAACATTAATGAGTTAATGCTCATAAGATAACTAGAACAGTACCTGGCATATGGTAAGTGCTTAAATAAGTGTTACAAAGTGTCAATTTCAGTGATAGGGTAATGCAGGTACTGTATTGAACAGAACTCATGGCATATTAGTGAGTGTATGTGAAACGTTATTATATATCATCATCTTCACCATAGCCCACATAGAGGGGATCTGGATGTCATTGCTGGGGCATTAGAACAAGTCGGGGAAGGAGTTTGGGAGTCCATCCATGGGTTCTCTAGTCTCATTTTTCTCATCTCCCTTATAGGACCCACCACACAAGTTTGTGGGTCACTGACTCCGATCATTTTTTTGTCCTCTCAAAGACAAATTTTCCTTAACACTAATTATAGGGTCGATGGACACAATATCCAGCAGACAGAATTCCTGGTGCTTTTGTTTTTCCTCCCCCACACCCATCCCCTGGAGTCTTGCTCCAGCTGAGCCACTGTCAGGCGGCTGTTCTGCTAAGCAGCCTGTCACATGTTCTGTTACAATCATGTTTTATTATAGCTTTCAAAAGATGACCTCTCATTCCACACACTCGTGTTTATAGAGGACTTCTGGCATTCTGAAAGGAAACAGATAGCAGAGTCTCCAAACCCTTTATTTGCTTCAGCTGATAACTGCTCTGGCCAGAGATGAGCCCTGCAGTGATTACAAGATGTAATTTACTACAAAAGACAGTTAATATTACTTACAAACCTGTCATCAGTTCTGGGGAAATCAGAGCCGAAAGAATGCGTGGGACAAATCCGAATCTACCTAAATATCTTGGTCCGATACAATTACAAGTTTATAGATTTACCATTTAAGAAACAGCCCCGTTATGAAACATTCGTCCGCACAGACAGACAATATAAGGAACAAGCAAGATTATATCCTTTTATGTGGATCAAGGACATAGGCAACATAAGACAGAAAGGAAGTCAAAAAAGCCCTGAAGAGGAACTTAAATGCTAGCCTTGTGAATTATACCTGGGGATATTAACTGGGGGATTAAATCTGTGCAAAAGCCTCTAATATGACTAAACAAAGTCCCTCAGGTAATGCTCTGAATCAGAAAAATGTGCGAAAATATAGCCTCTTAAATGTGATTATAGTCAGAGCTGCAGTTACTCCCCAAGAAAAAGGGCATTGGAAGTACAGAAATGAAAGAAAAAAAATGTTTTAAAACTTTTGTGTTACACCAGAAATTATAGAGTAGCAACAGCTTAGGGATTTAAATAACCCCTTTAGCCCAATTCTAAAGCCTTTGTGCTTTAAATTGAAGAAAAGAAAGAAATTAGATATCCAATTTAGGACTTTTCTCTTTTTTTTTAAAGATCATCAAATGGAAGAGTCGTTTTTGCTGAGTGACTAATTGAGTGAGTATATGATTGCAACTTGGGTTATCATTCAGAAGAGATGGCTCTTGCATTTCAGCTTCTCATGGGCTACTCTCTCTCCTGGGCTTTCAGGAGAGTTTCTTGTTCAGCTGGTTATTATTTAATGGGGATGAAGGTAACAGTTCCGGTGCTTTTGCTGGTATCGTGGTCGGAGTTCAGAAATCTCATGAATCAGCCTTTGCCGTTTGCATTGCTTCCTGCAGGAATCCTGCAGGAATTCTAGCTGCAAGCAGCAATACGGGGACAGTAACTATGAGAATATTCCGTGGCTTTGTAAACACCCCGTACCTGAATTCAGCTCTGGTAAAAGGCTGCCAGGGCATCTTTTTATTCTTCTCTCGCATCTCCATTCTGGAGTCCCTAGACCTTGGGTCTAGGTCACTCTGGCACACTCGCATGCACATAGAGAGATGAGAAGAGATCAGGTCTGTAGACCTCGTCCATCTTAACTCACCCTTCCACGTGTATTTCTTGAGAACAAGAGATAGGAAGTAGAAAAGGTACGGCTGGGCTTGACCCAAGCAACTAGGACTTTCTTCATTCTGCTGATTTCTACCCTATGGGATCAAAAGGTTTATAGGAAAGAGGGTAGAGCCAAGGATCCTGCCTTCTGAAGCACAGAGACCTTGCCTTCCGGTACAGGGTCCAGTCATTAATGTGGATCATTCTCTCTTATGGGGAGGTGCAGGGGAGCTAAAAGTTAAGGGGATAGAAGCAATCTTGGCATGAGAGGAGGGATGGAATTCTATTTCCCCTCATTATTTATTTCCTGAATTCTTTATCGGTCATTTGTATATATTCTTGGGAGAAATTCTTTGTTGAAATTGGATTTTACTCTTGTTGGGTTTTAGGAGTTCTTTATGTATTCTGGATGTTAATCCCTTATCAGATAATTAATTTGCAAATATTTTCTCCCATTCTGTGGATTGCCTTCTCACTTTGTCGGTAGTGCCCTTTAATGCACAAAAGTTTTGAATTCTGATCAAGTCCAGTGTGTCTGTTTTTTTTTTCTGTTTTCTTGCTTGTGTTTTTGTCTTACACTGTTTAAAAGTACAGCAGCAAACTGTTAATTTGTTTGAATCTGGGGTGCTCTATGTAGAACAAGAAGGGAAGGTCACCAAAATCTCATGATTTGGTGGTCACATCTCCCTGTAGCAGGTGAGAGGATCCGTGTGTGTAATGAAACCCCAACCACCGACCCCAAAGAGGCCATGATATTCTTGCAGAAAAGCCACTTGAAGGGTGGGGATGTGCATGATGCTGTGAAGCTAGGCTGTGACTCCTGGGAGGCCATCCTCTCAGGCTAGTCCCCCTGGCTCACCTCCAAGGTGTTCGGGCACTCGCTGATGCATGGACAGCTCATATGTTTATCCAAGTACCACATCTGCCCTCAAGATGAGCTGGAAATGCAGTGTTCCTTGTCCAGCACTTTCCGTGGGTTTCTACTGCCCTCCTCACTTCTTTTTGTCACCAACACAAGAAAAAAAATAAGCCTCACAAATTAATTAATTTCAGTAATGTTTGCTTAGCCCTTATACTCTGGGCTCCTTCCTAGTGGCAAAAGAGTAAAATAGAGTTGCAAATGGACACTAATCATTGCCATTGTGGTCTTAGTTGGTTATTGTTTTAACATTAGATGATCCAAAGAGTGGTTGGGGAAGGTCTGAATCACAAAACTCAAATGTCTCAGGGCTGTGCTCATGGCAGAACATGGCTGTTTAAAGGGTTGAGTGGCTTGTGGCCTCCAATTGCCAGAGCTGCTGATTTTTTTTTTTTTCAGGAGAACCTGGAAATTGGATTCTTATATGAAATAGCTCAAATTTTTTAATTTAAATTTTTAAAGGAATCGATTTTAAAAATTCACTATGAAAGCCACCATCTCATGCACAAAACAACAACAACAAATCTGTCTTTGAGATGAATACAGACTATTGATTTAAGCTCCTTGCTTTTGTAGTTAGACCAGTGTTTCTCAACATTCACACACATTGGTATCATCTGGAAAGCTTTTAAAAAAAGTGCCAGTGCTTCGTTCAGCCTGACTGCAGATCAAATGAATCAGAGTCTCTCGGGGTGGGTTCCGGGCATCAGGACTTGTTATAGCTGCCGGGTGATTGTAACGTGCAGCAGGGTTCAGAACTGGTGGGCTCAAGGCACTGTCTACAGCCAGGATCCTGTTGGACCCGCCTCTTTCCCATTAGTAAGGACATCTGGATTGTGATTGCCGGACACCAAGATGGCCCTAATTTTAGGGTTAACATCTGGATTGTTGGCTGTGTTTTTTGCTTCCTGTCCTTTTCTAGGCATTTATAGACACAGACAGATGTCCCTTTAACTTCATTTTCCATGTGTCCCTTCTGTAAAGTTTTGATCCCGAACTTTGTGATATATCACGTCTCTGAGCAAGTGAACTTTCACTATTTAGAGAAGTTTGTAGCTTCTTAATTTTGATGTCCTTTTAATTTCTCAGCCTCTGGGTTTCTCCAGCCCAGCTGCCGTTGGTCTTTGCAGACTTGTCCTTGAAACATGGAGAGCCCTTGTTGGTTCTTGTGAGCCCTTTTTAGTTCTTGTTTCAGACCCATCTGCTTCCCTCTCCTCTCCTTGCTGTTTGCACACACACTCCTCACTCTTTTCAATGCTAGCTTTTTGGAGTCACTTAGATGACTCCAGCAAGCTGTACCAAAAGAAAGAGAGAAAGGGAGGAAGGGAGAAAAGAAAGGAAGGAAGGAAGAAGAAAGGAGAAAGAAGAAAGCAGAAAAAAAGAAAAAAAAAGAAAGACTGTGGACAGGAAGCTACCATAGAAGGATAAGGTGATCTTTAAAATGACTTTTATTTCCAGGAGTGGCTGGGTGGCTCATTGGCTCAGTCGGTTAAGCATCCAACTTCAGCTCAGGTCATGATCTCATGGTTTGTGGATTTGAGCCCCGCATTGGGCTCTGTGCTGATGGCTCAGAGCCTGGACCCTGCTTCTGATTCTCTGTCTCCCTCTCTCTCTGCCCTTCCCCTGCTCTTGCTCTGTCTCTCAAAAATAAATGTTAAAAAAAAAAATAAAATGACTTTTATTTTTAAAAGCTATGAATCTTATCATTGATTTTTGTCACTTGTGATAATAGTATTGTAGTTATATAAGAAAGTATCCTTAATTTTGAGTGGCAGAAACTGATTAGGAAGTACAAGGGAAATGATATGAACTCTAGAGTTGCTTAAAATACTTGAGTCAATAAATGAATACATAGTAGCAAGTTAAAAACAAAGGTAGCAAAACCTTGATGACTGTAGAATAAGGATGATGAGTATATGAGTCTCATTATAAAATATGTTCCACTTTGTACATGTTTATTATGTACCCACACACACGTATAATTATAAGATCTATAAGAGTCTAAAGTTCGTAAGAATGTGATTCCAAGATTCTATAATTACTTCTTTCTTACCACTTAATCTGTGCTTAAGAATAATGTAACCACAAAAGAAATGAATGGATGACATTTTAAAAAATACCTGAATAGTTTCACAATAAAAATCAGGACACACAATTAGGAAAATAAAAAATAGGGAAAATCACATCTACACGTTCACCCTCCTGGCATAACCGATGTTAGCTCTTAGAGTTAGCCTTCTGGCATTGTTTTCATTGCTGCACAAACATTTGGATTCTGCTTTATTTCTTGATGATATTATCAGGCACAGACTCTGTACTGGGTCTTGCATTGTGGCAGTATTACCTATCTAGCTGCTTTGAATTTACAATCTTCAATAAACCCTAAAGAGGGAAACCCGACATGACAGCATTTTGCCCAGATGAAGTCATCCAATGGATTTGTCACCGGAGTGAGTGTCTTATTCATGCTTGTACTTGGGCATCTTGTAGTGCTAAGTATATTTCTAGTAACACAGGAATACAAGTGTTGGGGAGAAGGATAGGCAGAGACTTGGAAAGAGAAACAGAGACTGAGGTGGGGCTATTTAAAGTACTGCTTCTGGTATTGCTTGCATATCATGACATCAGAAAGCCCTTTCTTCCTGAAATTCACATCCAGGCAAATTATTTTGAGGACTCTGGGTACCACACAGCCAAACTGGCTACACATCTTTGAATCTATCTGAGATCAATGCATTCCACACCCACTGAATCATAATCCCTAAGAGTAGAACTCAGGACTCCAGATTTTAACAGGCTTCCTGGAAGATTCTTGGTGACCAGCGTAGCACACATTTGATAAGGTATTGGGCAGCTATAGAAAGATGTTGGAATGGACTGAATCTTTCAGAAACAATTCATTGTGTTTAATATACTCAAAAGGAAAGAAAAGTCTTAGATTTTAGATCTTTGATATCCATATTTTTTAAAGTAAGCATTAGTAGTATATAATAAAGCATTTAATGTAAATGTTAGTAACCAAAGATTTCCCAGTCAGCTTAAGCAATTAGGATCCATTCATTCTCCTTTGTGTCTGCTTATATGTGCACAAATAAGGCACAAATATTTCAGAATTTGCAGTTTCCTCATGCGCTATGTGATTCCAAAATTCACTGGAAACAGCAAAGACCAAAAATAATACTGTTTCACCTGCTAACGAGCTATCACAGGATGGAGAGAACATACTTAAGATGTCTTATGTCCTCATTTCACTTCTAACTGACCTCTGCCCACAAACATCCTTGCTTTTGGAGTTGGCAATATACTGAAATGTAGCAGATGCAAACTTGGAAGGAGAAATAAGCTTGAGCCTTGGCTCTGCCCTTTACCGTACAAGCTTTGGCAAGTGATGTATCCTTTCTAAGGTTTATCATCTTTTAAGTCGAACAATAGTTTTCACTGCGCAGGATTTCTAGAGAATTTAATAAGACAACTTATAGAAAACTGCCTGAAACAATAAATGCTTAAGAAATGTTATTTCATCAATTGACACTCATTTTTCTTTAACATTTATTTTATTATTTATTTTGAGAGAGTGAACATGAGCAGGGGAAGGGCAGAGAGAGAGGGAGAGAGAGAATCCCAAGCAGGCTCTGCATGGTCAGTGCACAGACTGACATGAGGCTCCACCTCATGAACCGTGAGATCATGACCTGAGCTGAAATCAAGAGTCAAGACGTGTAATCAACAGAGCTATCCAGGTGCCCCTGTTGCTCATTTTCTTAATTCATGTCTTCTTAGATCTAAGTTTGCCTTTTTTTTTTTTTTTTGGATAATCACATTTTCTGTTTCTTTTTATAGTAACACTGCTTTGTGTTGGAACCCATACTACATATCCAAATTAAGTGAAATATTCCCAAGTAAAGCAACATAGTATCTTCAAAAATAAAAACAAAACAAAACCTTGAAGTTTGGAGCCATTGAAAGACTTTGGTTTAAGTTCCAGTGCTATTGCTACTAATTATGTTTTGCTTGTTTGTTTTTGGTACAAGCTAATTTTCTCATCTGCAAAATGGGGATTATACTCCCTGTCTGTATGAGATTACTTTTGCTACTGTAACAAATTACCATGAATTTAGTGGCTTAATAAACAAGAATTCATCTTCTAATAGTTCTGGAGGTCAGATGTCTGGAATCCAGCTCCCTGGGCTAAAACCAAAGTATCAGCAGGACTGCGTTCCTTTCTGGAGGCTTTAGGGGATAATTCATTTCTTTGCTTTTTGCAATTTCTGGAGACTGCTTGCATTCCTTGCCTTATGAACCCCTTACACATTCAAAGCTCACCATGGCCAAATAAGTTTTCCACATGTTAGGTTACTTTGACATTAGCCTTCTTTTCTCTTCTCCATTTCGAGACCCTTGTGAGTGCAGTAACACCAACTTCATAGTCCAGGATAACCTCCCAATTTTAAGTTGTCTGATGAGCAACCATAATTCCATCTGTTACCTTGTTACGTTAATTCTCCTTTGCCTATTCATGTAACATATTCACAAGTTCTGGGGATTGTGACCTGGCTATCTTTGGGGGGCAGGATTCTGCCCCTCGCAGTCACCTCATAGAGGAGTCTTAGGCTTTAGTGAGAAGATGTAGGTGATGTTCTTCCCACAGTCGCTGGCAGATAAGATAACAGGTCCTGAAGATGAAGATGTTGATGGTAAAGATGATTTTTAAACATAAAAGTGTTTCCTTCTTTTGAAAGCAACTTTGCTTTTTACTGTGGCTGGATTTGCTGGATTTGTATATACCACAGTGAATTTCCCCCATGCAAAGATTCACTAGTTCAGTGCAGTGGCCCTTCCTTGCATGCGCAGTCCCTTTTGTAACACTAACAGTGGTGATTTGGAGGGAAATGGCCAGATAGAAGTAAAAGAAGAATGGAGATAAATGGGATTCAGTGTGAGCCTGATGGATGCCATGTTGATTCTCCAAGTCTGAAGCTCTTTGGGCTGTACTAAATCATTATTCTGAGTAGAGTATATACACATTTTGCTTTCTGCTGTTTATTTTTAAATGTTATCAAGATTTTATTCATCAAGTTTTTAATGAAGCTCCTAAGATATAATTTCCCATAAGGATAGATCTCAAACAGTTAGGTCTTACATTTTAGGACACAAAAGTCATACTTCATAACAAGTAAAGCATTTCACCAATATAGAAGAAACTCATTTGGATCAGTGCAATATTGACAATATAGTTTTTATAGATTAATTATAATGAGTTTCATGTATGTGAAAACACACTAATAAATCAGACTACCAAGTGGTTACATCATTCAACATCTTTCCCCAAACTATCCCAATAATACCATTAATAAATGTCTGTGATTTTTTAAATCATCTACTTTGAAGAATAGAAAAAAAAATATATATATATATATACTCTAAGCATATACACAGCTTATGAATTACTGCCAAAACGTTCTTTTAAAAATAGGTTACTAAATATAACTGTTCTATTCATAATACATCAGAATATCTGATAGACCATAATACATGGTCTTCATTTGCATGGGAGCCACATTGTACTTAGCAAGAGCAAAGTATATTTAATGGCAAATTATAAAAAGGTATGTGTTATCATAGACATAAGATTTTACTCATAAGTCCTCAGAAGCAAAAACAAGGGTTGGGAGTTTAGGGGACTTTATTGGTTTCCCTCTACCTTAATATGGTGCTCATCTTTTACCTCTTAGAGCTTTGTGTCCAAGCTTATTGCTTACTCTTGATTCTGGTACTCTTATTGCATTACTTTTCATGACACAATTCTCTGCAATGAGCATGATTTTTCATCCTCATGTTCCACCGTTCCATAAAACTGCCCAAGGATACTCAGCACTCCTCTGCCTCTTCCCCATTTCCTATTTCACAGGAGAATGCTTCTTAGCCTATGGCTTCTGGGTATGTTTAGGCAATTGCATATGTGGCTGGAAAACTTGAATATGGGAGAAACTGCGGCTTATTTCTCTTTCTCTCTGTGGTTCCTGGGGGCACCTCCAGGTCCTCTGTCAGCATGTGCCTCCACAGTCCCAGCTCTCCTGGCAATGTGTCCTCCGTGGCAGGTGGCCCCGATTTCTGAGCTCTTACGGTTCCACTTCTCCCTCTTGGTGTCCGTTGTCAAGTCTCTAAGTTCTAGGTTCTCCCCTCACCTGTCCTTGATTTTTCCTCTTTTCCCAATTGCCTATGTTAGGTTTCTTTTCTTTTAAAAGGCCTCCGTTAGTCTCTGGTTCTTGGATGACCTTGATATACCTGCCTCTTCTACACAGAAGATTATGGATTTGGGTATTAGCCCTGGTAACAATACTCTCGTGTTTGTTTTTTTGTTTAATCTTTATTTTGGGATAATTGTAAGTTTTGAGTTACAGAGAATTCTGGTATGCCCCTCACCAGTTTTCCCCTAATGTTGACATTTTGTATCACCACAGTATGTTTATCAAAACTAAGAAACTGGCACTGATACAGCACTATAAACCCCAGACTTTATTCAGATTTCATCAGCTTTCCCATAGACGTCCCTTTCTCTCTTGTAGGATCCAGTCTAGGTATCAACCACATTATGTGTAGTCACCAGGTCTCCTCAGTTTACTCTTGGCTGTAATAGTTTCTGTCTTTCCTTGTCTATCATGACATTGACAGTTTTCAAAAGTAATGGCTCAGGTATTTTATAGAATACGCTTGAATTTAGGTTTGTCTGATGTTTCTCTCATGACTAAACTTCCATTAGAGTTGGGGGTTGCAGAATATCACAGTGAGGTGCCCTTCCCAGTATATCATATTAGAAAATATGCAATGTACCTAGTTGGTTAAGGTTAAGATATCCAGCAGGTTTTTCCATTGTTTGGTTACTGTTTCTCTCCTTTTCCATACTTGATTTTTGAATGTGGGTAACTGAGTCTAGGGCATACTCATGATGAGGATAATTCAGCACCACTCCATGGAGGAAGATTATCTAGATACCTGTATTATTTGGCAATGTTGGTAAGCTATATTTGTCCATTCTCTCCCAATTTCTTAATTCAGTTCTTTATTTATGTCAGTGTAGACTCGTGTCTAGTTATTTTTTGCTCCAATTGTAATCTGTCAATACTTGTTCTGGTGGCTCTAAGGCTTAGCCACTGAGTCCTTTTGCATTGGTTCTTGTGTCCCTTTGACCTGCCCCCATTCCTTTGTTTTGATCATGTCCTTACTTTCTGCCTGAAAATACATTCATTTTCATTGTATTTCTCCAGCCTCGGCTCTAGGGTCGGACATTTCTCTAGGACAGCTCGAAATTTTCAACTTTCCCGCTGCTTTTTGTGTCTTTCTCTGTTACTTTTGTCAAAGGGTAAAATAATGCATTTGCTCACTCAGCAAGTATTTATTGAGTGACAGTTGTATACGAGACAATGGACTTATTCTCTGTGTACCTGTTTCTGAACAGAACAAAATACAGCCTCAGATTTCAAACAAGCAAAATACATACACATGCTATGTGAGTCTGTGTGTGTGTGTGTGTGTCTCACACAAATCTTTAATTAAATAGCTTGGCTTCGGTTGTACATTATTGTATAGCAAAAACTACTGTTACAAGACAGTAGGAATTCGATGACAAGCTTTCCATGGGGCTAGGGCAATTAATTTCCTGTATGTTTAAGAAAATATTTGTTTTTTCCAGAAGGGCATATCCTCAAAACTAAAGATACAGATTACCAAATTCAGTTTGACAAACCAAGCCCCCTTGCAGTTCATGAGCGGAGAGAGAGGAGGCAGGTGTTTGTCCCAAGCATCTGTGTGTGTTCTGGAATTCACATGATAAATACCATGGCACAGGAACTGTCAGGCCTGATTAATACTTTGCACTCACAGAGCATGTGCCTTGATCTATAGGCTTTATGCTTGCTGCGTGGGTCCCCGACAAGGCAGCCCTCAGCGTCAGCCTCCCAGCAGCTCCCCCCTGAGTGCTTCTCCTCCATGTCATATGCTCAGTTGTCATCTTTGCTAAAGGATTTTCAGCTTGGAAAATAATTTGGTACAAGGATCAACTTGGGAAAGATGGAGAGCAATTTCCTTTGACTGCCCATGGCGGGGGGAGGGGGGCGGTTTAAAACACACACACAAGTCAGTATAATAATGCATGGCCCAAAAGAACTGAGTAACTTCTTTATGCAGTGGAGTGACTAGTAGATTACACCATAGGGTCCCACACTGTCTTCCACCCTAGAAACTTACAGTAAAAGTAAACAGTAGTATAATTTCCGTGAAAGGACAACTGATTTTAGGCAGTGGCAACCATGTAACACAATCCTAGTGGGTGCTGGATAAAATATGACATGTTTGTCCAATAGTATGAAATCCTAGATGATTACTAAACAAAAAGAAGTAGAAATCTGATTCCAACATGTGGAGATGAGTAAGTACAGATACTCCACAAATATGGAAGAATGTACTTCAGTTCTTAACTAGAGTTCTTCTTTGAGAAGTGGGTTTAAGAGTGACTTTTGGGGCGTCTGGGTGGCTCAGTCGGTTGAGCTTCCGACTTAGACTCAGGTCATGATCTCGTGGTTCGTGAGTTGGAGCCCCGTGTCGGGCTCTGTGCTGACCGCTCAGAGCCTGGACCCTGCTTCGGACTCTGTGTCTCCCTCTCTCTCTGCCCCTCCCCTGCTCACTCTCTCTCTCAAAAATAAATAAACATTTTTTAAAAAGGAAATTTCCTTCTAAGTAATGAAATAATTATCATTTCTGATGCATTTCAAAATACCTGCTACAGGAAAGCATGTTTTACCAAAGATATGAAGAAATGTATCCTAGGTATTGTGTTGGATGAGCTTCCTGTCTCCAAACCTTCTTTAAATATCACACTGAGTGTCAAGAATTAGCATCACTGGGAATTTTTTGTGAAGAATGTGGGCATATACCCAGGACATAGATGGTTGTGATAAAGAATAAAACCAGACCTGATTGTCTGGATATGGTTGGTTTTAACCAGGACCCTATAAAGCAATTAATTATGGGCCACTATATTATTGTTGTAGGACTGCTGGAATAAAATACTGTGACGTGTGCTTGAAACAACAGAATCTTATTCCGTCAGTTCTGAAGGGTGGCGAGTCTGAAATCAAGGTGTTGGAAACACTGAAGGAGAATTTACCCTCTTCTGGGCTCGATGTTTTTCCACAGCCCTGGATGTTCCTTGGCTTATGGATGTGCCATTCCAATCTCTGCCTCCGTCTTCCTGTGGTGGTCTCCACGACCTGTCTTCACATGGCCACTTTCTTATTTTTTTTAAAAAATTTTAAATGATTATTTATTTTTGACAGAGAGAGACAGAGAGCAAGCAGGTAAGGGCAGAGAGAGAGGGAGACACAGAATCCGAAGCTGGTTCCAGGCTCCGAGCTGTCAGGGCAGAGCCCAACACGGGGCTGGAACTCAGGAACCGTGAGATCGTGACCTGAGCTAAAGTCTGACGTCCAACCAACTGAGCCACCTAGGTGCCCCATGGCCATTTTATTGTAAGGACACCAGTCATACTGGAGTAGGGATCTATCCTACTCCAGTATGACCTCATCTTAACTAATAACATCTGCAATGACCCTATGTTGAATAAGTTCACATTCTGAGGTACCAGAGGTTAGGACTTCAACATATCCTTTTGCTGTTAGCAGACACTTAAAAGAGATAGATACGTGGATCCCATCTGTTCAATTCACTTATTCTGAGATGGAGCCTGGACATGAGTATTAAAAGAAATAACCATTGTAATGTACAACACGATCTACAAGCCCCCTGTTGCAGACTAAGGGCCATCTGGATGGTGTCCCGAAGACAGTTTATATCTTTGCTTAATCGCAAACCCGTCATATGAAATGTGATTTAAATTTACAAAATAGATATTTTGTCAGTGGCTATTTTTCCCTCTACAAATGGCATTTTCTACCCTATTAAAGATTAACTACTTTTTTATTCAGAGAGTTCCCCAGTGGATTTAAACCAGAATTTCGTTCACCAGTGCTAATAATTCAGAGACATTCACATTTGAACATGGCCATGGGGGCAGTTATTGCTACCTCAAAATAAAGAACTTCTTTTACATGAAATGACCATATGCTTTCCATCACCCTTTCCTAATCCAGGAGAGTATCAATGCAAATGCTCATATTTTCCCTCCTTTGAAAGCCTCTATTTATAGCTTTTGTCTATTGGCATGTACGTGAGAAATCAGCACTGCCATTAACAGATGGATTAGGCTCAGCCACATTTCCCTTCTCACAGGCACTGTCTGCTTGGCATGTGGAGTTGCATTCCCTTGCTTGCTAATCTTCATGTGATGCAAGACACCTCCCATCCCCCTCTTAATTTCCTTTGGTTCCAGGAACTATTTGTGAGCCAGCTGTACCAAGTCCTGCACATTGTAGCTTGACTTCCTGAGTTCTGATTTTGAATCCATACATAAAGACAAGGACACTGACCAGTTTCACCGTTAGGGAAGGTGGGCTGCTATTGATATGGAAGACTGCCCAGCAGATCAAGATAGAACATCATTTTCAAAGTAGAAAGTCTTTTGTGGAAATCGTTAGACTTCTTTGCAGAAGCAAACTTTGCATTGTTTTACATTCACTTAACTTTTCCTGCTGTTTGGGCACTTGGTTAGTCAACAATAAAAGCACGTATCTGCCCATATTCCCCATTCTTTTAAAATGGTTATCTGTTTTGGGGTGCCTGGGTGGCTCATTCATTTAAATGTCCAACTTCAGGGGTGCCTGGGTGGCTCAGTGAGTTGAGTGTCTGACTTCGGCTTAGGTCATGATGTCACGGGTTATGAGTTCGAGCCCTGTGTCGGGCTCTGTGGTGACAGCTCAGAGCCTGGAGTCTGCTTCGGATTCTGTGTCTCCCTCTCTCTCAGCCCCTTCCCTGCTCATGCTCTGTCTCTGTCTCTCTCAAAAATAAACAAACATTTAAAAAATTTTTTTAAAAAAGTTTATTAGGTTAGGGGAGCCTGGGTGGCTCAGTCAGTTGAGGATCTGACTTCAGCTAAGGTCATGAAATCATGTTTCATGAGTTTGAGCCCCTCGTTGGGCTTGCTGCTGTCAGCACAGATCCTGCTTCGGATCCTCTGTCCCCCTCTCTGCCCCTGCTCTGCTCACATGCATGCTCTGTCTGTCTCTCAAAAATGAATGAACATTAAAAAAAAGGTTATCAGTTTACCATTAACTAGTTCATAAGTTAACTATATGCCATAATCTGTGGTGTTAGATCCTCCCAGAATTAATCAGAATAATGCCCCCTCTGCCCAGATGATAATGGCCAGGTGCTATAGAAGTGGTTTTTTTCAGTCATCAAATAGTCCAAGTTGGACAAGTTTGATCAGGGAGTGGCTTCCTTCCCTGTAGTGACTCAGGGATCCAGGGTCTACCCATCTCATGTCTCAGCCTTCCCCTATGGTGTCGTCATCATCATCACCATCTGCATCCAGTAGGTAGAAGTGATTTAAAAAAGCATGAAGAACACATATGCTAGGCTTAGCCTAGAATTGATTTATCTTTTTTCACTCCTACTTTATTGTTGAGACCCAGTCTCATGGAAGATGTCTCTGCAAGGGATGTGGGAAATGTAGTCTCACTGTGCACTTTGGAAGAGGAGGGAAGTGGGAAGTTTGGGGAAAAGGAAAGACAATGTTCTACAACTGAGTTTTTAAAAGTCTTCTGTGTGACCTAACGTTGGATTCTTCTTTTTCTCTGTCTTTAACATTTGATTCAAATGAAGGCATTTACCTTTCTTATAATAACCATAGCTATTAGCCACAACTAACAGACTGTTTATTGGGACTTCTTGTTACTCCAGAGCAATTGATTCTAAGCATTTTAATAAGTTTTCCTATTTAATTGCAAGAGGCAGGACGTTTTCAAGAAGAGTAGCCACTGTAGAGAGGGCTGTTATAGCTCAGAGCATTAGTCTGATTAATTTTGGGATGATCTAACATCAGGCTATGGCAAAGTACTGCCAATAGGCTTCACCTGGCCTGTGTCTGTTTATGTAAATAAAGTTTTATTGTAACACAGGCATGCTTACCCATTTGTATAGTGTCTGTGGCTGCTTTAATTCTTCAACAGCAGAGTTGGATTTGCCAGTGGATACCATATGGCCTGACTTGGATGATGTTTACATGTCCTTCACGGGAAGTTTTTTAGCTGCTGATTATATCATTGATCTTCAAACAGGGTTGTTAAGAACCTAGAGGTGCTTGGGTCCACCATGCAGGATTTGGGAGATGTAACTAGTGGGATGATGAGTCCACACATCCCTTCTAAAAGGGCAGCTCCAGCTTGACCTTATCTCTCTGTAGGGTTCTCTATAAACTTCAGTTAGGGAAATTCAAGTTTGGAATTGATTACACAAAGCCATTCATGTCCATAATGGGAAGGACGTGGATCCTGATCTTCCTCCATGGAGGAAGCCTTAGAAAGTCACCTTAATCTAGGTGGCATAGGCCCGTCTAAAGGCATGAACTTCCAGGTAAGAGTCACAACATTCTTACACTCATTCATTCAAAAACATTTCTTGAATGCTTTGTATGTGTTCCAGGTGCATAACATAAGACAGGGCACATCACAAACAAGGTTTAACTCTCAGGGAGCCTATAGTTTTATGGAGGGGAGGCAGACGATAGACACAGCATGGATGTTTTATGTAGTCTTAGCTGGAGGGAATAAGCCAAGACAGTGGATAGTGAGTGATAGAGTCCTCTGTTATTTAGGAAGGTCAGAGAATGTATCCCTGAGGAGGTGACCTGAATCTGGATAAGGATAGAAAGTAACGTGGTTATCTAAAGAGTGTCAGGGCAGCTGTAGCAGCAAAAATGAAGCTTTACAAATATTAAGATGGCTTTCCAAACATCGTTCTATGCAACTTTCCAGAAGTGTTCTCTCTTTGCACGCCGTTTCATCTTTTGGTGCATGCTGTGTCTTGCATGTGCATCAAGGAGGTTCACCTTGATTTTCCTATCTACCTGGGAAATACTTCCTCATTGTCATGTCATTGTCATATCAAAGACTGAGCTCAAATGGAGCAACCTTTGTGATGCTTCTCATTGTTCTGGGTAGGATTGCCATTCACTCCTTTTCTTCCTCTGTATCTTGAATGTCTGTGTTCCCAGTGTCGTATTTGTGTTGTGTTTATGTGAACAAAGGAGAGGGATAGTTGGGTCTGGCTCTCTGTCTTCCCTCAAGGCATCCTGTGTAGTGACCTTTCATCACGATACTTAATGATTACTGAATGTGACCATTTGTATCCCTTAGAAAGAGAAAATTATAGCAATAAAACCATTGATCATAATTGATACTATTTCCTCAACATTTACTTAGAACACTGTTCCAAGTGCTTAACATGTGTAAACCCATTCAATATGTACAGTAACCCTAAAAATTAGAGGCTATTATTATTTTTGGAAGAAGACACTGGAACACAGGAAGTTTAGAGTAATGTGTCTGGAGCTTCATCCTCATAAGATTAAAAAACAAAATTCGGGGCGCCTGGGTGGCGCAGTCGGTTAAGCGTCCGACTTCAGCCAGGTCATGATCTCGCGGTCCATGGGTTCGAGCCCCGCGTCAGGCTCTGGGCTGATGGCTCAGAGCCTGGAGCCTGTTTCCGATTCTGTGTTTCCCTCTCTCTCTGCCCCTCCCCCGTTCATGCTCTGTCTCTCTCTGTCCCACAAATAAATAAACGTTGAAAAAAAAAAAGAAAGAAAAAAAAACAAAATTCAACTGAGTAGATTTAAAGATCTAATTTTCATTCAGCAGTTTATGAATGCAGGCAGCCTCCCGTTTCCCAGATAGAATGGAGCTCTGAGGAGCAAAATGGAAGACTTTTTTAGGCAGAAGGTGGTGGGCGTGGAAGTTATTATAGCAAAGAGTAGATTGTTTCAGGAAGGTTACCTTCCTTTGGGGAAATGAAGGGGTCTGTCGGGTAGACGAGCTCTCTGTGCTGACCAGGCTACTCCAGACTGACTGGTTAAAGGTCACATCCTGTGAGAGGCTGAAACTGTAGTTAGGTTAGGTATGAAGTCCTAGTTTGCTGGTGTGGGCTTATAGCACCAATGGTGACTCCATTTGGGGTCTCTTGTCTTTTTAAAAAATAATAATAATTTTAATACATAAGCAGAATGTTACCACTAAGCACTTAATGTGGGTTGTTGTATTCAGTGCTCACATAGCCCTCTGATGCAAGTACTGTTAGGATGCTCATTTCATAGAGGAGAGAATCAGGATGCAGAAAGGTTAAATAACTTGCCCAGGAACTCATGGCTACTGCCTGGCAGACTTGTGGTTCAAATCCATGTGGTTCCCGAATCCTGGTCTTCAACCTCACACTTGAATGTGGTGTGTTGGCCCCAGAAAGGGAAAAGAAAGCCCGCACCAACACATTCTATGGCTGACCACTCAAGGTGAACATTCAGCAGAATCCTCCAGCGTTGTATCCTTGGAGCCGCTTTGTGTGCTGGGAGCGGCTGCATTGTGCTTCTCTTGATGGAGAATTCACCACCCGGAACACTGTGTTTGCTCCTGCTGTTGTCCTCCCATTACATGAGGGATGAGCCCAGCTGTCCACAAGAGCAGAGTTATAGGGTGAGAACACAACACAGAGAATGCAGGAGGATTATTTATACTCCAGAGTGCCAGGCTGAAAGACGGTATATGAGGAGCTTCATCATTTCCCAGGGAATCAAGGAGAACAGTGGACAGGGGCAGTAGAGAGCTTCCCAAGGGTCAGGGTTGCATACCAATTAAAATGACTTCCAGACACTTAACACGCATGGCGCTTAGCTAGAGACAAGGGAAGGGAAAACAACTTCTGATGTTTTGTGCCTCTGTTCCCTTAAGCAGAGAGGCAGCCTGTCTAACACTGTTGTTAACCACACAACTCCAGTGATTTCAGGTTCCGTGATAATGAGTTGGTGGCCTCATCACTCTGGCTGGCATATCTTGATACAAGGGAACATATTCAGTCCAGTCTGACTCCTTAAATAGCTGTGCATGCCAAGCATCCCATGAAAGGTGGGGAGGGCTTGCCGATGTAACTGTTTTCTGCACTCCAGTTTGTGAAACTATATCAGTTACAGTTCATCCAGTTCTGTAATAACCTCTTTTCCCATTAAATTTATGGCGTTGTGCTTAGTTAAGGCTCCTTAGGTTAGAGTAGATAGAACTCTTAACTTGGCTCAAGCAAACGCAAGGAAAATACAAAGGATTTCTTTATGCTCATGAAACCAGGGAGTTTAAGGGTAGGACTGGCTTTTTGGCAAGCCTAGTCATTGGGCAACATTGCAAACCTCTGTGTCTCCACTTCTCCCAACTACTTTTCAGGTTTGTTGGTTTCATTCTCAAGGTTATCTGCATATGCTCACTGGAAACTCTACACTGACATGTATTAGTTTCCTGGGGCTGCTCTAACAAGTTGCCACAAACTGGTGGTTTACAAGAGAAATGTATTCTGTCACAATTAGAGAAGCTAGAAGTCTGAAATCAAGTTGTTGATGGGGTTGATTCTTTCTGATGGCTCTGAAGAAGTCTTCCTGATATCCTTCTTTCCTACCTTCTGGTGGCACCCTGGGCTTCCCTTGGCTTGTAGCCCCATCACCCCAACCTCTGCCCCTGTTGTCACACGGCCTTCTCTATGTGTCTCTGTGCCTCGAATTTTGTTCTCCTTTCTCTAATCAGGACACTGGTCATTGGATTTAGTATCTACTCTTACTCCAGGATGGTCCTATCTCAAGAGCCTGAACTTAATGGCATCTGCAAAGAGCCTTTCCCAAGAAGGTCACATTCACAAGTACCAGGGTTAGGACTTGGACAAATTGGGGGGGGGGGCACAATTCAACCCACTACACATACCTATATATCAACCCCAATGCAAACCAAGCAAATCTCAGAAGGCCTGGGCTACTAATGCTCATTAGCTCTGATCACCTGGCTTAAGGAATAAATCCACTTCTGTGCTAATCACTGCAGCTAGAAGGACTCCGTGCTCTTGCTGGCCAGTCTGAGGACGTGTGCTGACTCTAAGTAAAGCTCATACCAGTTTGAAGAACACACAGATCAGACAGAACATCTTGAGGGACACTTAACAAAGAAGATGAGCACTCATTTAATGTGAATAGGTTGATTAAAAAAAAAATAACTGAAGGTCTGAGAGAAAGTCATCTTGGAAGACGTCACATAAAGATTCTATATACTGTTGCAAAGTTCATGTTGGCTACTGGGGCTTGCCTCGTTTGCAGCCCGTTCCGCGACCCATGATTGGTACAATGGCGCGTGGGTGTCTGTGTGGAATGGGAACATTTCTAGAACATTTTAATCTTTTAGTGAGTCATTGGCACATTGTAGGTATCCCTTAAGGAATTTTTTGAATGAGAGGATGAAAAAGTAAATGAACATATGAATACAAAATAATAAAAGCATGAATGAATGAATAAGTGAATGGGCATTCAATGCCCCTGTCTCTCCTTCTGAGTTTCCCTTTTTCAAAAATCATTCTTGGATTTTTGACTTTTCTTTTTTAAAAGAAAATTATGATCCTCAATGTCATTGATGTGCTTAAAGCCTGCAGGACAGTTCTGGGCACAGAACAAACATGGAATTCAGTTTTTGTTGTTTTTGTCCATGTTGTTACTCTGTGAAGCTGGGCAATGCAGTGGACCCTGAGAAGATGCTAGTTAATACATTTAATTCTCTATGGGCCTCTTTCTTTAGACTCTTTTCCATTTTTAAACAAATTAAAGGAACAGCTGTTTAAATGGAAATAGCTACTTCACTGCCACATCTTTAGCAAGCTCCTTTAACCAAATGTATTATTTGATGACTTTTGTCAGCCTGCTGCTTACATGTATTTATTAAGCACCTTATCCCAGGCAGTATTATGGGGACTGAGCATGTTGGTGAACGAGCAAAGGCTTCCCCACATCCGTACCTCCCCACAACAGCTTACATTCTAGTACAAAGAGATCAAAAGATACCATGCAAACAAATTAAGCTAATAAATATGAGATCACTGGGGAAGAGGGAGGGGGTCCTTTGTAAAGGAAGCAGAGCTGACCTGAATTTTGAAAGCTGGTGTTTGTGGCTGTGTGATGAGTGGGGAACAGAGACCACACCAAGAGGGGCAATGAAATCTAAATTACAAGGAAGGTGTCCGGTTGTTAGTTTCATGTGGTGACTGATAATGATTCCATGCTGCATATTGCTATGTGGAAATTCTATTCTGTGACCCATCTTACAGTCATGTACCATGGAAAAGGAAGATATGGGGGGAAATGGCAAAGAAATAGAAGTATGCAAAGGAATGCAACTTGTATGTGATATAGGAGATGAGTAGTGTATTTGGCCAATATGATTACTTTCTTTCCTCTGGAGCAAGCAAGGAAAAGACACTGTGGGTCAGTGAAATGTATCATTCCTTCTTTTACAAAGCTACGTGTGTAGTCTGTCTTCTGAATTCTTAAAGGGAAGAAAAAAGCCTGTCCCTTGCCTACTTGAAATTCTTGGCTATTTTTCTGGTTTTGGTGAGATCAGGATTTTTGCAGGGCTGTAGCCTTTATTATATCTGTTGGGAGGCTCAGAAATGAGTGATGATGTTGAATAAACTGTGGACCTTCTGGAGCTCTTATAATGCATTCCACAGACCCACTTTGGTTCCAGCCACAGTGATGTTCTCTGCCTTGGGAGTTAGGACATCTTTACTTTGAATGATTTTTATCAGACCATCTTTATTTCAGAAGTAGCCACAGGGCAACTGTGTTTTGTTTTATTTTATTTTATTTTATTTTATTTTATTTTATTTTATTTTATTTTATTTTATTTTATTATTTAAATTAAAACATATATATTCTTATATTAATTTATTTCTGAGACAGAGAGAGACAGAGCATGAGTGGCAGAAGGGCAGAGAGAGAGGGAGACACAGAATCAGAAGCAGGCTCCAGACTCTGAGCTGTCAGCACAGAGCCTAATACGGGGCTCGAACCCACAAACCGCGAGATCATGACCTGAGCCGAAGTTGGTTGCTCAACTGACTGAGCCACCCAGGCACACCTTATTTATTTAATTTGTAATTATTTTAATGTTTGTTTGTTTGTTATTTATTTATGTATTGAGAAAGAGGGAGAGAGAGATACAGAACACAAGCAGGGAAGGAGCAGAGAGAGGGGGAGACAGAATTCTAAGCAGGCTCCAGGTTCTGAGTTGTCAGCCCAGAGCCCTATGCGGGGCTTGAACCCATGAACCATGAGATCATGGCCTGAGCCAAAGTTGGGTGCTTAACCAACTAAGCCACCCAGACATCCCAGGGCAACTATGTTTAAAATAAAAGTGAAGAAAAATGTGTTTTGTTCTTGTTATTTGTTTGTTTTGGTAAATTTTGTGGCATTTTCCTTGAGGTCACTGAAAACTCCTGGAGATGATTGTAGAACAGTGACAGGAGAAGGGAAGTGGGTTTCCTCCTACTATTCAAATGTCAAGCCCGTGGGGGTAATTTTTAAATAAATTTTTTAATTAAATGAACAGACACTTTTCCAAAGAAGACATCCAGATGGCTAACAGACACATGAAAAAATGCTCCACATCACTCATCATCAGGGAAATACAAATCAAAACCGCCATGAGATACCGCCTCACACCTGTCAGAATGGCTAATAATAACAACTCAAGCAACAATGGATGTTGGCAAGGAGGAAGAGAAAGAGGAACCCTCTTGCACTGTTGGTGGGAATGCAAACTGGTGCAGCCACTCTAGAAAACAGTATGGAGGTTCCTCCAAAAATTAAAAAGAGATCTACTCTACAACCCAGCAATTGCACTGCAAGTTATTTATCCAAAGGGTACAGGTATGCTGTTTCAAAGGGGCACATGCACTCTAATGTTTATAGTAGCACTATCAGCAATAGCCGAAGTATGGAAAAAGCCCAAATGTCCTTCGACAGATGAATGAATAAAGTGGATGTGGGGTGTGTGTGTGTGTGTGTGTGTGTGTGTGTGTGTGTGTGTGTGTATATATATATATATATACACACACACACACCACAATGGAATATTACTTACCAATCAGAAAGAATGAAATCTTGCCATTTGCAACAATGTGGTTGGAATTGGAGGGTATTATGCTAAGTGTCTGATTCTTGATTTTGGCTCAGGTCATGATCTTACAGTTCATGGATTTGAGCCCCTCATCAAGCTTTGTATTGGCAGTGAGGAGCCTGCTTGGGATCCTCTCTCTCTGCCTCTTCCCTGTACACTTTCTCTCTCTCTGTCTCAAAATAAATCAACTTTAAAAAAAAAAAAAAGAACGACCCCAAGGAGCATCCTGTTCTTCTAAGAAGCTACCTCCTGTGGGTAGTGGGGGAGAGGCACGTTCCAAAAACAGCTTCATAATCCATTATTTTCCTGCAGTTGGGTTAGTGCTAACCTGAGAAGTACAGGTAACCAAGGCAGTTTAAATTAGGAAGTCTCCAAAACAACAGAGTTTGAGTCCTAGTGGATGCTTGCCAACAAAAATAATAATTTGAATATTGAATGAATGAATGAATGAATGAATACATGCGTGGTGTGTACACATGCCCAATAAGAATCTTCCTGTAGCCAAGTGACCAGTTATAAAGTGAAATATGAAATTGTGGATCTTTTCCTTTCTAGAGTATTTCTTATACAACTACAGTAGTCCCCACCACTCGTCCATGTGTGGTTTCACATTCCCTGGTTTCAGTTACTGGCAGTTAACTGGGACCAAGAAGTAATTGATCCTCCTTCTGAGGTCTTATAGGAGGGTCATCAATGGCCTAACATTAGGTCACAACACATATATCATTCCCCTCACTGCATCTCATCACGTAGGCATTTTATCGTCTCACATCATCACAAGAAGAAGAATGAGTACAGTAGAGTCAGGTATTTTGAGAGAAACAGCATTCAAATAACTTTGATTACACTACATGGTTACAGTTGTTCTGTTTTATAATTGGGTATTGTTGCTAATCTCTGGCTATGCTAATTTAGAAATTATACTCTACCATAGGTGTGTATACAGAAAAAAATATATGTAGGGCTGAGGACTTTCCGTGGTTTCAGGCATCTCCTGGGAGTCTTAGAATGGCTCTCCCGTGGATAAGGGGAGACTACTATAAATCACTCTGTTAGAACCTTAACACAGTGTTCTTTCTTTCTTTGTTATGTTTCTGGTACTTACTCTCATGCTCCCTAGTTTCTCTCCAACTGTGGTAGAAGCCAGTCTCATCACAGTTTTCAGAACTGTGTGGTTTTCAAAAAAAAAAAAAAAAAATGCAGAGCAATCTGCCTTATCAGTATCTCTTCCAATTAATGTAATCTTGTTTCTGTTATTTCCACCATATTTTTCAATCCAGCGAGCCTCATTACATTTGCAAGTGCATTAAATTAGAGCCTCTATAGAAGGAGAATGATGATTATCAGCTAATTTAATTATGTTTCTACATTTGCAGCATTTAATGATGTCTGCCATTGTTGTTGGGAATTCTTACATTGGCTCTAGGTAGAAATTAGCACTGATCCCATGTAAAGTTTATGTTATCAGATAAAACTTGACAGCTCATTGAGGTGCATGTTCAGTAATTTTTGAATCTAATCAAAATTGATTTATGTGCAATCAAATTACAGAAATAAAGAAACAGCTTCATATAATTTAAGTCTCTGATTATAGTGTTCCCTGCCTCTGAAGTCACACCGATGTGTGTCTTTTCGTTCCGTACCAACATTTCATCAAGGTCTAAAACTGTTTTTTTTTCTTCTTCCTTCTCCTTTTTTTTAGTTTTTAAATTACATAGTGTTTCAGTACTCCTGATCTTCCGATACAGATTGGATTGGACATTTATGCCCCGTGAGTTTTGTTTCCTGTTCAGCACATGTTGTCTGGGTGTCCTGTCGTGTTGGGCACTGGCTCCCCGCCCTAGAAGGCTGGCTCACTCCTCAGAGTGTCAGGGAGGGTCTGTGAGAACATAGCAGTGCTTGTCTAGGAGTGGGGTGTTGAGGATGCAAGGAGCTGATTCATCATTTTCTTCCTTCCTTATAGACGTTCAATCTAGGGAAGAAAAAGTACAGAATCCCAATAGCCATTAAAGTACAGAATTCAGTTTATCTACCTATGAAGCTTCATTGGAAAATGGTGCTTTTTATATTTGTTTTGGCAGTCATTTAACAGTTATGTTAATTTAACAGTTGTGGCAGATATAATCTGAAGGACTTCATACTAACAAAACCCCACTAAAGCATCACAGTAACCTGAAAGCAAACTATTATTGTCCTCCCTACCCCCCATGTTAAAGATGAGAAACCGAGGCATAGAAGGCTGGACTATTTTGCTCATGGCCACCAATCTGGAATGTGGATGAACCAGGATTGCAGTGTACCTGGTCTGGCTGCAGAGTCTTCTGTACTTCTATGCTGTTGCTTTTGCCCAAAATGAAATTGGCTGTCTGTCACCCAGCCCCCTGTATCCCTACAACCACATCTAGACTGTCAAACTGGTTGAGCAGTGTAGCAGCCATTGGTACACCTCTCACACAGAGGAATGAGATTCAGAGAGACGGAGAATAAAAGCCAGCCTCTAGAAGGTGGAGCCCTGGAACCTGCCCTAGGTGTGCTTCCCTGCCCTAGGTGAGTTTAGGAATCAGAGATCAAAAGAAAAACATGTGTTGTTTGGAGGTATGAGGCAGAGAGAGGAGAAAGAGATACAGACAGGAGCTCACCTATCAGAAAAGCCCTTCCAGTCCGCAGTGAGTTTGCTTCCCCAAACACTTCTAAAAAAATTTTTTAATGTTGATTTATTTTTGAGAGGTGGGGGGAGGGGCAGAGAGGAAGACAGAATCTGAGGCAGGCTCCAGGCTCGAAGCTGGCAGCACAGAGCCTGACGCGGGGCTCAGACTTACAAACTGCAAGATCATGACCTGAGCCAAAGTGGATGCTTAACTGACTGAGCCACCCAGGTGCCCCAAACACTTCTAACACAGTAGAGGGTTGGAGTAAGTCCCTAGTCTGTAGGACATGGAGGTATATGCACCAAGGAATGAGAAGGTGAGAATTTGTTAACCCCTAGACTGAATCTTAAGAATCCATGACATGGGGTAGCTGAAGTAAATTTTTGTACAAACAAGCAGCACCTTCTAAAACAAAGGCATGGTAGAGGGAAGGGCCAAGCATTCCATGAAGCTGGAGGGAGGGTGGTAATTTGGTGGAAGATGAAGCTAGCCAAAGTTTGAACAGACAGGTGTGTCTCACAAGGCAGGGATAATGTTGGAATTAAGTTGAATGTGTCTCAGTGTGAAAGGAGAACATTCACAGGAAACATTTAGACATTCTGTAATACTGAGAAGCTTAAAACAGTCACTCCCTACAGTAGTGATTATCCTCAACCTTTTTCTGTTCAAGGCCCATGCTAAACATCAGTAAACCTGACAACAGCGATAAAAACATAATTGTTGCTGCAATGTGCACTGTCTCCGAGTGTTCATAAAGGCATCAGTGGGTCACACTGTTTAAACATAAATGTGTAGGAGCCTGGTCAGGCAGCCGTCTTTGTTCGTGAGGCAAAGTTCCCCCAGTCTCTGGTTCTGATTCTGGTAGACCAGATGTCATTCTGGGATATCAGTTGAATGCTAACAGTCTGCCTTTTACAGTTTATATATCTTACTCAGCTCACTGTTCTCTCTGGAGGACAGACTTTTAAGAATGTATGCTCAGTAGTAATGGAAGTATATTTTGTATGTTGTTCAAAATTTGGCAGCCTTCCCATGAAGAGTTCATTGATTGTAGACTGCCAGGGTGCTGCTGAGACTGGAGTATGTTCTAATAACGGGGTGTGATTTTTCTGTGGTGTATGGATAAGCACTGTGTTGTAATTTTTTCCAACATCTTATTTTTCAGAAAAGATGAAAGAATCATGAACACTCATATACCCACCAGCAAGATACTATAATTAACATTTTAACCTATTTGTTTTATCACATAATCTGTCCATCTATCCATCACCTGTCTGTCTCATATTTGGTTTTTATGCATTTCGGAACGAGTTGTCAACACTTATACCCTCTAACCTTAAACACGTTAGGATGCAGATCTTTAATAAGGGTTCACTATATACTTTTTTTTTTGAGGTAAAATTGATTTATATTGAAATATACACATCTTAAGTGTACCATTTGTTGACAGTTGACCAGTGGGTGCACTTGTGTGACATAAACCTCTGTGAAGATATAGAACCATCATTTCCAAAAAGTTTGGATACATGTGGCTTGCATGCATATTAGAAGAATAATTTGCATATTAAATTACATGGATAGTTTAAATTAAAAAGTGAGTATGTGTGTGTATATGTATGCATGTGTAGATATGCATGTCTGTGTATAATTTGTAGTGGCTAAATGGTACATGTGGTATGCAGAAATGGCAAAAATTGGGGAGTGTGCGATGACGTGCCTGCATTTGGCAATTACAGGCCTAGGGAAGAGGTAACCTGATCCTATTAGCAGTGTCTTCAGAAAGAACATGAGCATATAAAACGTGCAAGGCTACATTGATGTAATGTCCATGATGAATGGAAGCAAACATAGTGTTACTTGTCTACTTGAGGACGTTTAACGACTTTTTGCTCCAAGAGTACCAACGGTTATAATTTTTCAAAGTCAGCCTTGATTTACGTTTTACTTTTTAAGTACTCGTACTGTCACAAAGACTTAAGTTGGGATCCGCTGTCTTGGTTTAAAAAAATAGGTTATGCTTTTCTCTTTTGACCCCGAAACATGTAGATGAAAATCAGCATTAATTGTCAGGATGAACAAGGGTGGGGAAGGTGGGTGTCTGGCTGCAATATTCTTAGAGTATTGAGAGAGATGCTCACAGCCCCTTAACTGGGGATGACACCTCGATTTTAATTGACAGCAGGTGAGTCTTGTGTTCAGCCATTTGACATTTTAGGTGGATCACACAATAGCCTTTCCTTTGAACCACATTTATTTCTAGCTTAATTAGTCCTTCTGAGATAGCCTTGCTATTAGCAACAGCCTCTCCATTTAAGATCCTTTTAACCAGACCTTTTATTTTTTTATTTTTTATCCTTCTCATTTTAGTACTGGCTTAATGTTATAAAGGGCCTGGGCTAACTCATTTTAATGACCTCTGCTACATAAATGCTAATTTTACATTTGGCCTTATTTCAGGTTTTTTTTTTAAAGACCATTGCTTTCAGAAGGACAAAAATGGAAAGATTAAACCCCTTAGTGTCATCTGCCTGAAAAATCCTGTGGTTTCTTCTGACAGGAAGAGTGTTTTCAAATCCCTCCCTGGTCTAAGCTTCTGTGCTTGACATCTCATTATTTAACTCAGCTGCTTCAGCTTCACCTTCACCCAGTTAATTAAGTAACTCATTGAATGTATTATTCAGTTTTGATTCCCTGTCCCTGACAGAGAGAGATGGGGGTGCTTCTTCTTCCTTGCCCTCCTGCGACTTTCTCTTGCCTCTTCTTCCCACACCCAAAAGAAGGATAAAGAGAGATAAGCAGAGAGAAGGTGTGTTGGGAGAAGAGAGGATATTCTTTGCTTAATCAATCCATCAGTTCCTGGAGTGATTTTTTTTTCTTTTTAATGGGACGATACTCAAAAGAAGATAAGGTTGATGATATGGCACGATAATTTGGCTTGATGATAATCATAACATCACTATATGCAAGGCACTGCTTCAGGTGTCTTTCTTAACATGATCTTATTTAATACTCAGAACATCCCTACAAAGGAAACACTTGTAATGTATCCACCTAACAGATCACAAGACTAAAATTCTATTGAGTTAAGTATTTTGTCCAAATATCACAGCTAGTAGATATCAAAATTTTAATTTGACCAGAACTAGCTGATTATTAACACTCATGATAGCAAGAGCATCTCTGGTAGGTATCCGTGTGTTTGTAATCCATTAAAAAATTTTTTAATGTTTATTTTTGGGGGGGGGGAGTGGAGGAGACGCAGAGAGAGCAGGAGACACAGAATCCGAAGCAGGCTCCAGGCTCTGAGGTGTCAGCACAGAGCCCGGCCTAGGGCTTGAACTCATGAACTATGAGATCATGACCTGAGCCAAAGTCGGATGCTTAACCAACTGACTCACCCAGGGTCCCCTGTAATCCATTTTATATTCCTGACATTAGTGTGTGGGGATTTATGTCACTGTATCATGAAGAGGATGTCCTAATGGCAGGGTATCTATATCTCTCGATCTATTAGTGATCAAGTTGACTGTCCTCTAGGGCAGTGGTCCTCAACCAGGAGCAGTTTTTTGTTTTTTTTTAAATGTTTGTTTATTTTGAGAGAGGGAGAGACAGTGTGAGTGGGGAGGGGCAGAAAGGAGAGAGAGAATCCCAAGTAGGCTTCACGCTTTCAGCGCAGAGCCTGATGCGGGGCTCAAACCCATGAACTGTGATAATATTTCCATAGCCGAAATCAAGAGTCGGACGCTTAACTGACTGAGCCAAGCAGGCACCAACCAGGGGGCGGTTCTATTCCCCAGGGACATTTGGCCACACAGCTATGGTATTTAATGCTCTATGTGTTTACACTAAATTCAATAAAAATGCTTACATGTGCCTCATTCAATATATATGGATTTGGTGGAGAGAAGGAGGTTGCACTTAGTTTTAACTGGTTGATTGTCAACCTGACTGGAAATACCTAAGAGAAGACATTTAATATGGATAAAAGTAGAAGGGGGCAGGGAATATTGGGGGGGGGGAGGTACATGCACAAGGAAAGAGAAAGAAACCCTAAGTTGCAAAGGCAGATAGAAATTTAGAAGGTCACAGCCAGAGTAATTGAAATAGATGTTGGAAATATGTGGATCTAATGTTGGAAAGAACTAGAGGTTAAGGGGTAGGTAAATAGAAGGATAAGGAAAAGTAAAGAGTCAAATAGAATAAAACCAAAAAAACAGTATGTGCATTGAAAAGGAGGTGGGAGAGAAAGGGAGGGGAAGAGAGGAAGGAGGTGGGAGGTAGCAAGAGAAGACGCATCTTTAATGGATATTTAAGAAAAAAGCAGGGTCACTTGATGGCTCAGTTGGTTAAGAGTCCGACTTCGGCTCAGATCATGATCTTGTGGTTTATGGGTTCGAGCCCTGAGTCGGGCTCTGTGCTGATAGCTCAGAACCTGGAGACTGCTTCGGATTCTGTGTCTCCCTCACTCTCTGCCCCTCCCCTGCTTGTTCTCTCTTTCTCTCAAGTAAACATTAAAAAAATTTTTTAATTAAAAAAAAGAGAAAAGGAAGGCAGAGCCTTGTAAGAAGGTGAAGTAGACATATGTTTTTTAAAAAAAAAAAACCTTCTTTATTATGAAGCATTTTTGGGGGGATACCCCCAAAGAAAGGGCAAGTAGTGTAGGGAGGTTAAGTTGTTACTGAACAGGTTCTACATGCTAGGTACTGATCTAAGTGAGGATCTGACATGGAAAATAAGCCCGTGAAAGACCTTACCTTCTTGGAGCTAAGAGTCTGGTAGACCTAGAGACAGAAAAATAACATCAATGATACAGGTGCAAAAAATAGTAAGTGCGATAAAGAAGATGAAAGAGACAGTAGAACATTACCGCGACAGGGGCATAGCTCAGTGATGAGGTGTGTGAGAACAGACACCAAGATGGGGAAAGGAGCCAGCCAGGGGGGTATTCTGAGCAGGAGCTTTGCAGGGGGAGGCAGACCAACAACGGAAGGTGCCCTTGAGAAGCTGTCAGAAGGTCAATGTGGCTAGAGTAGAGGGGACAACAGTCAGTAAGGAAAGTCATTAGGGAACGGGTCAAATAGGGCCATGTGGGGAGTTGGGTTTCATCTTCAGTGGACTGGGAAGCCATTAGGGTTTCAAATAGAGAAATTTCATAGTTTAATGAATATTTCATAAGGATATACCTGGATTTGATAATGTATCTGTCACTTATTAATTATGTGTCCTGAACAAAAATTACCTCATCTCTCTGGACCTCAGCTTCTTCCTTCCTGAAGTACAGATAGATGATAGTAAAAGTTACTGCATGAGATTGTTGTGGAAGTGATGTGTGTAAACCATTTTGGGATGTGCTTGCCACAGGTCAGTGTTCGTTATGTGCTAGCTAAAAATCACAACAACAGCAGTTTGGATAAGCTTTGGACCAGTGGGAATATAAAGTCATACAGCCTCTGGAAAACAGTGTGAAGGTATCTCAAAAAGTTAAAAGTAGAACTACCCTACAATCCAGCAGTTACACTTGTGGATATATATCTAAAGGAAAAACCATTATCCTAAAGAGATATCTGCACCTCCGTATTCACTGCGGCCTTATTCACAAGAGCCTAGATGTGGAAACGACCCAAGTGTCCATCAGTGGATGAATGGATAAAGATGTGGAATATACAGATAGTGAAATACTATTCAGCCATGAAAAAGAAGGAATTCTTGGTGCACCTGGGTGGCTCAGTTGTTTAAGCATCCGACTTCAGCTCAGGTCATCATCTGACAGTTCGTGAGTTCAAGCCTGTGTTGGGCTCTGTGCTGGCAGCTCAGAGCCTGGAGCCTGCTTCAGAATCTGTGTCTTCCTCTTTCTGCCCCTCCCCTGCTTGTGCTCTGTGTCTCTCTCTCAAAAATAAACAAATAAATTTTAAATTGAAACAAAAGGAAATCTTGCCACTTATGACAACATGGATAGACCTCGAGGGCATGATGCTGAGTGAAATAAAACAGATCCCATTTATATGTGGATCTTAAAACAAACCAACAAAAACATCCAGACTCATGGGAACAGAGAACAGATCTGTGGTTTTCAGAGGCTGGGGGGTAAGAGGTGGGGGAATTGGGTGAAGGTGGGTCACAGGGTACAAACTTCAGTTATAAGATGAATAAGCTCTGGGGATGTAATAGCATGGTGACTATAGTTAAAATACTGTATTATATATTTGAAAATTGCTGAGAGAGTAGACCTTAAGAATTCTCATCATGGGGAAAAAATTGTCATTATGTGAGGTGATGGACATTAAACTAAACTTATCGTGGTCAGTATTTCACAATATGTACATATATAAAACCATTATGTTGTACACTTTATTTTTTTAATTTTTTTAATGTTTGTTATTTATTTTTGAGAGAGAGAGAGAGAGAAAGACAGAGTGCAATCAGGGGAGGGGCAGAGAGAGAGGGAGACACAGAATCTGAAGCAGGCTCCAGGCTCTGAGCTGACAGCACAGAGCCCGACGTGGGACTCAAACTCAACGACTGCAAAATCATGACCTGAGCCAAAGTCGGACACGTAACCGACTGAGCCACCCAGGCGCCCCTCTTTTTTTTTTTTTTTAATGTTTATGTATATTTGAGAGAGAGAGAGAGTACAAGCAGGTGAGGGGCAGAGAGAGGAGGACAGAGACTCTTTAATGGGCTCTGTGATAACAGCAGGGAGCTGGTTGGGGCTCAAACTTGTGAACCGCGAGATCTTGACCTGAGCCGAAGTCAGATGCTTAACCTACTGAGCCACCCAGGCACCCTGTGTTGTACACTTTAAACTTACACAGTGTGTCTCTTATAAAAATCTGAGTTCTGTGGAGAAATAAAAGGGACTTGAGAAGCAGCTTGGAGTTCCTGCCGTTGTCAGTCATCCTGCTGAGACAATATTCCTCTGGTCATCAGCATCCTCTTGCCTGCATATCTGTGTTTGCTAACCATGCTCCAAAAGTCCATGGAGGGGGAGACGGAGACACAGGGTCCCTGGCCACTATCGATGGATTTAGTAGAACAAAACTGAGCTATGCAGGGTAAGAAGGCAGGCTGGCATGGGTGTTTTGCTCGAGGTATTCCTTTGATGACGCTGTGCCCATGTGATACCCAGCAAAGCTCCTTTTCAGCTGAAGTATATGCCAGGCCTATCCAACCTGGAATTCATTGATAAAGCTCTAAGCAGCCTCGAGGCCTGTGACCTGGGAGAGTGACTTAGGCTGACTTTATCGGCAGTGGCTCTTCTTTTTCATTATATTTGCTATTACCAGAGCTGATCTTTTTTCTTAAAACCTGTTAACCTTATACAAGGGGATGGGACCATTTGAGCTCTCCGACAGGAAGCTGATGGGAAATTGTAAGCCTCTAAAATAGGTTGAGAGCTTCCCGTTGTTCAGGGTCCTGGCAGAGGTTACTTAAAAAAAAAAAAAAAAAAAAAAAGGAAGGGGGGTGAGATCGGAATACAAAATCTTGGTGTGTTTTTCTGGGATTGGCCAGTTTCTTCCCTGGGGCCTGTGTTTTTTCAGCCCGTGGGGGAAAGTTGCAATGGCTTTATGCATCTTACAGACAAAGCTTGTGAGTGCCCCAGTGTCGGTGTGGGGATGGTAGGACAGGTCATATGTTCAGAACGCTGTTTGTGGCTGTAAACCAAGAAAGACTGATCTTCCACAGGTAGGTGGAAAGGTGTTCTTGAGCGTTTAAATGTGTACACACTTTAGCCTGGCTACAGGAATGCATGGTATTTCTTGCTTTCAAGCCAGTTAGTGAAGATTGTAATTGGGCATATGTATGAGTGACTTTAAAATCCAGGCTCTTGGGGCGCCTGGGTGGCGCAGTCGGTTAAGCGTCCGACTTCAGCCAGGTCACGATCTCGCGGTCCGTGAGTTCGAGCCCCGCGTCAGGCTCTGGGCTGATGGCTCGGAGCCTGGAGCCTGTTTCCGATTCTGTGTCTCCCTCTCTCTCTGCCCCTCCCCCGTTCATGCTCTGTCTCTATCTGTCCCAAAAAAAAAAAAAAAAAAAAAGTTGAAAAAAAAAAATCCAGGCTCTTTGTTGAACCCTTTATGTGCGTTTCTCACAAACACATACACACAAGCATTCATATATTCTGTTACACCAAATGTACTGATTCATTGATGGAAGCTCAAAAGTGTCAGAAAAGCAAATAAATAGCAAAACTGCCTTCTGTTGTGCTTTCAGTAACTTCACTAAACACAGTTTTTTTTTACTGTGGGCTAGGTTACTGTTTTAAGAAAATGGTGGTAAGTTGGGGCGCCTGGGTGGCTCAGTTGGTTAGGCAACCGACTTTGGCTCAGGTCATGATCTCACGGTTCATGTGTTGGAGCCCCGCGTTGGGCTCTGTGCTGACAGCTTGGAGCCTGGAGCCTGCTTCAGACTCTGTGTCTCCCCCTCTCTCTGCCCCTCCCCTGCTCACACTCTGTGTCTCTCTGTCTCTCAATAATAAATAAACGTTAAAAAAAAAAAAATTTAGAAAATGGTGGTAAGTGTAACAGGAAAACCAATCAGCTAAATAGTTAGGATCACTGGCTTTTGGGTGAAATAAACCACGTTTACCTTCTAGAGCCAACATTTGCCAGCTGTCACCTTCCAAGAAACCTAACCTCGCTTGAGTTTGTTTTCTTTAAAATGGGGATTAATCACTGTGCCTGCCTCATGGGATTCAGTGAATGAAATCCTATGTAAATATATTTTATATATATATATATATATATACACACACACATATATAATATATGTAATATATATGTATTTAATACACTATATATCATGCATATGATATATAATATATACTTATTTATCAAATATTATATATTTATTTTATATTAAATGAATATGAAATATGTGAATATAAAATAATGTATTCATAAATTATATACTATATATTTATATTTTATTATATTTTGTATTTTATTTATATAGTATATATTATATGTATATTTATAATAATTATATATATTTTATCACTAAGAATTACGTTTTTGGAAGAAAGCTAGTTGTTGATTTTGGTACCCTTGCCTTTGAGGAGCTGATAATGTCATGGAAGAGACAGGCATGTATAAAGTATACTGGAAATATCCAGGTGAAATCAGTCCTGCAGTAGAGAGCATGGTCCCAAAGAGAGCAGTGTGTTCCCGAGTAGCAGAGCAGAGTAGGAGGTGAAATGAGCTTTGGTAAGCAGGTAGTTGGGTCAGCAGAGGGAGAGTGATTCAGGTTGAGGGGGCACAGTGAGGCAAGTTTCTGGAACATAAAAAAAAAATATTTAAGAATAGATTCACACAGAATGCAGTATCTGGGGAGGAACATCATAGAATAAGTCTAGGAGAGGAGGTGGGATTGGTCAAAGCATGACTCTTTTCCCTGTAATTTAAATAAATCCAAGGAGCCCCATGCTTTTTGCCAATTCAGAATGGGTTTGGGGTAACTATGATACCAAAAGGAAATTTAGTTTTATTTATTTACACATTCCACCTAACATCAACTGTTTAAACAAACTTGAAAAGTCAAGCTCATGCATTTAAGTCAATATGAAATGCATCTGAACTGAAAGCAACTAAATATTTAAAAAAAATAGTAATCTTCTAATTAATGCACCAGAAACCAGACAGATTTCTATTATATTTGGTCATCTGAAGCTTACAAATGTCAAAGTCAGTAAACAAACGGAGAAAACACCAGAACATGTATTTAACTTTCAGTATTTAAAAAGATTGAAACTCTACAGCACACCCTAGGTTACTGATTGTGAATCTAGAACCAAATTAAAAGAAATGACAGCAGGAAGTACACTGAGCATGAAGGCAGGTATTAGAATAACACTGAAATAGGTCTGCATATTCTTCAAGAACACAACATAGGACAGAGACATGGGGCTATTTAGAAGGAGGGCAAGACTTTCTAAGGTTAGCATCCTGGTGGTAGTATTGCACCAAGTTGCAATGTCAGAAGCAACTATCCATGCTTTAGAAAGTGGAGACAGTGAAACACATTTTTTAGGGATTTCACCCAGAATGGTTAAATGACAGAGTTTCTGTTTTTAAAGAGGTAGCCTTCTTGGTTGGCCACAGGCAGCTTATTTTTCTTACCTCATTCCCAGGCCAGTGTGGATAATTGAGGTATTTAAGACGTCCTGAGGGGTAGCTTAGATTTTTGTTACTCTTTCCCAACATAGTGTCTATGTGCTATTAATTGTATCGGACTGCCAGTGCAAAAGAGAAAGTAATCAAAACTTCAAAGGGAATATTCTTAATTCTCTTTTGGTGAATAAAAAGTAAATGACAGTTTCTGCAAGTAAACATGGCATTTGGGGAAAAAGATGAACAGGGAGAGAAATGTAATTATCCTAAACTGTCTCTTTTAAGGTACATTTTTTCCTGCACTCATGTGAGAATCGATCGGAGTGTTTTGCAGAATGGATCACTAATAAATCACATGGCTCGGGAAAGAACATTTACATTCATATTTCTATTGCATTTTCCTGAAAAAGCTTAAGTGGTTCTTTCTCTGGTGATTTTTAAATTTAGTCTTGGGCCTCTGCAGTTCAGGGTCCACCTATTTAGATTTACACATTCCGTGTAATAAGATTAAAAATTTTTTTGTGGCATATTAACTTTTAGATCCATATTGTCAAATTTAGGAATATTCCACTGGAAGCTAAACCAAGATCTCTGTAGGTTTTTTTGATGAGTGAGGATATGTACACACAGATTGAATAGCTTTTCTATTACACAAGTTTATATTATGTTCGGCCTGGTAATAGCAAATTTTTCCATTTCTCCTCTTATGTTGTCTCATTCATAACACCCATTCCACAGTGTAGAAAATTGACAGAAAAAAAGAGATATCTGTATCTTTTCCAAATCCACGCTGATTTAGCTTGAGCAGGAGTAGAAGTAATGACAACCATTTGTAGATGACTTAGGCTGTAGACAATAAAGTTTGTATTCCTGGAACAAAGAGTTGATTACTTAATCTTATTGAAAAGGCTACTATCCATTTCCTACCGGAAAGTGAGATGCCAAACCAAGGTCACAGGGGACAGAAAATATTGCTTCCCAAGAAACTGTGGTTGACAGGATTGTTACAGCCCAAAGGAATGCTGCAAACATCAGTTTTCTGGGAGAGCCGTGGCTCCATCCAGCAATCAGCAAAGCTTTGTCAATGTATCAGAACAGAGCCACTTCTTGGAAACTGGCAACTCATCTCTGTATACTCATGAGGTAACCCAGCTTGCTATTTTTTTTTTTTTTAGAGAGTTTGCATCAGTTCTGTTGAATTTCAGTTGTGTTATACGTTTGCTAATTGACATAATCCCTGCTTTGACCATTAGATGTGTTTCTGGAATATCTGACGATTCTTACAAGGAGAATAAATATTCAGTTAAGTAGCTTTGTGTAGTCATTGTAGTGTGAAGTTCCTCGCAAGAGTGACTTAGTGGATGTTGAGATAGACCATCTATTAGCATCAATTCCCAGGAGACTTGTGCTCTTAGAAATTGCCATTTTTGTTGCCACTAGGGGTCCATTTCATGGACAGAAATAGCAATGACACAGAAGAATTCAGGCAGTGTTTAGAACCATCTTACATAAAGAAGGAAGAAGAATAATTACGATAAAATTATCTAATATGCAGAATAATATCTAATGAATATACATATATACTATAAATAAAATTTAAAAATTGCACTTATCATAAAAAACACTTCTGACCCCTCTGGCTACATGATAGCACTTTACTTACTTTGTTTATACTAACACCAGCCTGATGGTATCTGGACTGACATTTCTTCCATTTTCTGAAATATGGAAACTGAGGACACAGATAAGTTGCCTCATGAAGTCACAGAGCTATTAAGGGGCAGAGGTAGGATTTGAAGCAAGGTAGACTGGTTCTTGCGGCTTCTGTCTTGTGTATTTGTATCTGTACATGGAGGGAAAATTAAAATACAACCTCTCAGGATACCTGGGTGGCTCAGTCAGTTGAATGTCCAACTCTTGATTTCAGCTCAGGTCACGATCCCAGGGTCATGGGATCAAGCACTGCATTGTTGTCCATGCTGAGTGTGGAGCCTGCTTAAGATTCTCTCTCCCTCTCTCTCTCCCCCTCTACCCGCCTCCTGCTAGTGCACGCTCTCTGAAATAAAACTTAAAAAAATCATATAACTTCTCATTGCGTTTGCCCTCAAATATCATTGTGAATAATTTCATTTTCTTAGTACAGCTGAATGTTCACTGTGTCACATTTCCTCAAGAGGTTGGTATATTAATTAAGAACCAAGCTATAGTCTTTATTTTTTTTTTTCTTAATTTGAATCCTTTATATAGGCAATGTGGGAAATAGCTACATTGTATCAGATGTTTGAGACATTGGGAAAACATGTGTGTCCCTGTAGTAAGGAATAAAAAGCTCCTTGTGAGAGACAAAAAAATCCAGGTCTGGTTGCTCTTTCAGTTGACCTTGAACCAGATTAAGTTTTCAGGGCACCATATCAAACCAGTGCATTTCCTGCTCTAACCCCCTCTTGGGGTTGTTTTAAGGCAGAGATCAACTACGAGCATTAATAAGAGCACAGCAGCAACCAAACCCAAAGGAGGCTATAGACAGGAAAACAATCACAATGGTAGCCATGCTCTTCAAATGGAAGGCCAGGTTTGTTTTTAAAAAGGATTTGAGCGCCACCCAAGTTGCTGGCCCACTCAGTGGGCAGGGCTTAAACTCCCCTTTCTGCCTTCATTCTGCTTTCCTGACGTTCAGTTCTGTTGCCTAACTGGAGTGAACTGAACTTCAATTTGATAATTGCATCCTCAAATCCCTTAATGAAGGTGCCTATCAAAGTATAAAGAATTACCCAGTAATTTTGTATTTGCAAACTCCATCCTGGCTGTTTATGCCTCTCTGTGGTTCAAAAGGGAGGTTCAGGGGCCCACCCCACACTTTTCCTAAGTCAGGGACATTCCAGGAGCCCAGAGGATGGCATCTTAGCACACTTTCCCACTCAAGGAGTTCTCCCTCTGCTCCCTCCCGGCCCTGACCACCATCTTCTCTGGTACCTTTTATAAGTCCGTCGGAGAGCTGCCTTTCTGTTTTGGAGCTGCTCACGCAGACATCTGCCTGAATCGGGGTGCTGCCCTGGAACTCTAGGGTGCAATCCCTTACCTCCCCGAAGGCCCCTGGGACCCCTGTGAGCCTGGGCTGGGTGCCTCTGCACTTCCTCCTTAGGAATCTGTTTTGTCCTTTGGACAATATCTGCCTTAGCTCATGGAAGACGCTCACCAGTGGCCTGTTGGGCTTCTTCCTTCATCTTCCCTCTGGTTCATATGTTTCCGGATGAATCCCTTAATTATGCACAAGAACCCATCAGTGGAAGTGCTGGGGATCTTCCAGGAGGCTAATAGCCAAGAAGACAAAAAACAAAACATTATAGAACAAAAACCTGATAGGATTTGTAAGTGTTAGTGGGGGTGTTTCTCCCAGGCACCTGTGGAGAGGGTGTGCTTAGCGGCGGGGCCTCATATAAGCGAAGAGAGAAGCTGCAAAGCTGGCACAAGCCAGGTGACAAACCCAAGGCTTTCTGGGCTGGTGTTTTCCTCCTAGATACTGTTTTTAAACACGTGGACTTGTTAAGAGCCAGTGCAGCTGACAACCCCTCCAGAAGTATTATTCTTAAAAGCTGCACTAAAATTATTCACCTCATGTAAAAACAAGTGTGATTTACATCTAATATGGGTAATTACTTTTACAGTTAATTAAAAGCGCTCTCATTAAGCCCCTGCTGTGATGCCAATGCATAGCTCTTATTTGCAAACAGACCCTTGGTTTGAGCTTACCTTGGTGACATATTGCTCCTACCTGAGAGGGGGCTGCCTTCCTCAGTATCAAATTTAAGTGTGCTGAGCCAGCAGCCCTGGGCTGCCAGGGTTCCTGCCAACTCTCTCTTGTCCCCTGATAACTAAGCTGCAAAAAAGCGTAGGATGAAGAGAACAAAATAATTCGTGGGGGTGAGGGTGCTCTCCTCAAAAAGGGAAGTCACAATTTTAAGATGAAAGCTTTGCTATCTTTATTCGCAGAAAGGCTGCATTTGGGAATTGTTTTGTGGTCTTTTGGGCTTTACCGGTTTTTCCTGCTAGCTCTCTCCCAAAGAAAATATCCCATAACCACCCCTGCCCCCCACCAAACACACACAAACACAGACACACACACACACATAAAATTCCTCCAGACATTTATAAAGTCAACAGCATTGCATTCTGACCTAGCCAACTAAAGTCGATTCTCCTCTCTTAGTTGAATGGATTTATGTCGAGAACTTAGTTTACATACATTATTTTTGCCATTTGTATGAATTCATGCAAAATAGCTCTGAAATAAAGTCTCAGTCTTCACATTTAGATTGAAACTTTTTAGACTGTCGTGTGCGTTGAAACAGGGATCTCGGTCACACTGAACCTTCTTAAACACGTAATAATAAAATGCCTCCTCAAATGATCACATCCCTGGTAAGTAATTCAAGCTTATTGATTAAAGCGTACAGTCATTAGAGATTTAAGTTTTGAGGGAGCAGATAGTGTTATTTCAAGACGTGTACAGACCCCACGAATGGGATGCTGTGGTACATTGCTAGGTGCTTTTGGTATTTTGCAAAGTTATTTGCTTCCATCTGCTGGCCATATGTGAGATTGCAGGGGCTGAGCAAATTTGTGAATGGAGGGAGACCTTGCATGCAATGGATAAAATATGTCACTGCAAACGTTTTATGCTAATTCTTTATGTATTCAAGTGACCTTATTTGAATCTTGGTCTTTTGAGCTGAGTGAACACAGACTGAAGAATCTGGCAGCAAGGCACACATGACTACAAATTCGTACTAACTATGGTTACAAGACAACACAGTCATTTTTTTTTTCAAAAATTTTGGGGCGCAATCATTATCTTTAAATGATTCAATTATATTTAGAATACAGATTTAAATATACAGATGCAAGGACAAAATTTGGCTTTGAGGAAGGCATAAAGTGCATAGAGGGTAGATAGATTTCAGTCCATCTTAGATCATTAATTAGCAAAGCCAGTGCCCTACACTCTTTGACAGTCACCTTTCTCATCTGCACAATGGAAGAACTGGACCAAATGGCCCTACAGCTTATATTTACTTTCAAAGTTCGACTCTCCGTTAATGTTGAAAAAAAATAGAACCCAGGTTGCAGTAAATGTTCTAAGTCCTAGAATCTAAACTCATATTGGTTAGTTTCTTTTATAAGTAATTGTTATTTTCAGAATAATAGGAAACTTAAGTGTCCAAGCTATAGAAAAATTGCTTTTGAAAAGTAAAGTAAATATAAATGAAAGGGAGCAGGTACTACCCCCAAATATGCCTCTTTGGCATAGGAATTATTTAGGGATGTTTACTTTAGGGAGGCTCCTGACTCAAAAGAATCTGTGAAAAGAGAGAGGGTGCCCTTTTGTGAGAAAAAAATTTACATTTATAAGCGAAATCTCCATTTGTAAGGGTGTCTCCCTCCCTGTACCAGGAAGGATGAGTCTAAGTCTCCAGAAACTCTGATCAAGAGGCAGTGGCTTAAATTGCATAACAACCTTATACTTGTTTCCTGTGCAAACTTCCCACCTGACTTTTTGTTTTTGTCATTAGCTGAAGATGTTAGCTAAGGTGATGGCTGGGGACCTTTTAAGAGTTACTCAGTTTTCCTAGGTATGTCCTGCGTATACAGAAGGTATAAACTTCTGTTTAAACTTCTGTTTGTTTTTCTGTAGTTAATCTTTTATTATGGGGGATATTAGCCAAGAACCCAGAAGGGTAGAGGCAAACTTATTTTTCCCTCCCCTGTAAAATGTTAATTCAGAATTTAAAATGAATTTTTGGATTCTTTTTGGAGTGTGGTGTTGGAAAATATTTTTTTCTTAATATTAAAACTGTCTTGTCATAGCGTTTGTCCCATTTGAAGAGAAAGAGCAAAACATCTGGATTTCTCCCCCAGTAGAAGGGTAGTTGATTATAAACCCTATTTGGGCTTGTCATGTGAATCCTGGTCCTCCAGCTCTAGAGAGATGTTTTAAGCTATAGGTATTTCCTTTGAAATATTCTCTGGTACTTGGTGATTATCTGAGCCCAGGAGAACAATGCCACATTGGAGATAAGACCATACTTGACTCTTAGTCCAATATAAGCAGCCTAGTCTTTTCTCTATATTGCCCTTCCAGGGTTGATACCTGAAATCATTAACATAGATTTCAGGTGCTATCTTCTGAAAACACAAGGGCCTGTGGTCATAACAGCATGCAGTTGCCCTGGAATCGCCTGTGTAAACGGTTTTTTTTTCTTCCCTAGGGGTTGGCTTTCATGGGGTGGTCCCTGGATCATGCCTTTCTTTTCTCAGTGGTGAGTAGGCAAGTATCAAGAGAGATTTACACCGGAAGCTCCTTGAGGCTCTTGGTCAGTTTCCTATGGCTTCTGTAAAAAATTGTCACAAATTTGTGGCTTACTACAGCAGAACTGTGTTTTCTCACAGCTCTGGCGGGCACAAGTCTGAAATCAATGATGGGGTTTTGGCATGGTGGTGGAGGTCTGGAGCCAATGGCCAAGAAAGAACTATTCCTTTTTTTTTTTCCACTTATAAGATAATTCCTTTTTTTAATGTTTATTTATTTATTTTGAGAGAGAGAGAGTGAGCACTGGAGAGGGACAGAGAGAGAGGGACACAGAGAATCTGAAGCAGGTTCTGTGCAAATCCCCAGTATAGGGCTCAAACTCATGAATCGTGAAATCATGTCCTGAGCCAAAGTCAGACGCTTAACCAACTGAGCCACCCAGGCCCCCAGGAAAGGATTCTTGAGAGGTCTAGGATACAAAAAGATTTTATTAAAGCATAGGGACAAGACCCTTGGGCAGAAAGAGCTGTCTGTCCCAGGATTGTGAGGAGAGACTGATTATATACTTGGGAGTTGGGGGAGGTAAAGTCAAGGGCAAGTTCCTAAAGGGATTTTCATATGCTAAAGAAGACTCACAGGATATTAATGGACTAGCTATTGTCAAGCTAAGGTTGTTTTTCCCTCTAGCAAAGCATTAACTTGAAGACAGTAGGGGGTTCCTGGAAAAATGTTCTACTTTGCCTGCCTCAAGTATTTGTCAATGGGCTGCAGGTTATAAAATTTAATTTCATTTTTCACTTCCTTCTGCCTTTGTTTCCCATGTCATTCCCCCCTGAATAATTTTGACTCTTAAATCTTTAAGGATGCTAAGGGTGGATGGTTTCATCTTATTTATTTTTATTTTTATTTTTTTAATGTTTATTTCTGAGAGAGAGAGAGAGACACACACACACACACAGCATGAGTGAGGAGGGGCAGAGAGAGAGGGAGACACAGAATACCAAGCAGGCTCCAGGCGCTGAGCTGTCAGCACAGAGCCCGATGCAGGGCTTGAACCCACAAACCACGAGATCATGACCTGAGCTGAAGTTGGATGCCCAACCGACTGAGCCACCCAGGTGCCCCTGGCTGGTTTCATCTTCTGTCAGCAGGGTTACCTCCTACCAGATTTCTCTGCGAGTGAATGCTTCCCTTGCCTCTTCCAGTTCCCAGTTGTTATGGGCACTCCTTGGCTAGTGGCTCTGTCACTCCAGTCTCTGCCTGTCTTCATATGGATATCTCTTCTCTATCTCTTAAAAGGACACTTGTCATTGGATTTAGGGTCCATGCAGATAACCTTGATGATCTCATTTCAAGATGCTTAATTACATCTGCAAAGACCATATTTCCAAAGAAGGTCACATTCACGGATTCCAGGGTTTGGGACATGGACATACCTTTTGAGACTTAGTATTCCACCCACTCTAGACTCCTTGCTTCTAAATCCTCGGAGGCCTCCAGAATCTCACTGGCAGACATTTATCCCCACCTGTTCACAGGGACCTTTAACTTCTGGGCATTTCGGAGCTGTGAATGGTGCTAATGTATGATACAGGATGATGGTTCTCTGAATTGTGGGCATAAATATCCCTGACCTACAAAAATCATCAGAAACAACTACCATACAAAATGCAGAAGAAATTAAGTTTCTCTGGGGAGAGAGAACAGCTTTTGAAAAGAACAGATACACAAGTGCTTTGATGTCTAAAAGCCAGAAGAACTCAGAAGACTTGGAAGAGCATACTTTAAAAATAAAACTTTTTTTAAGTTCTCAATACTCTGCTCAGAACCAGGTCTCACAAAGGCACTTGGAGGGTGCCATCAATGATAGCTAACATTTATCCATGACTTGACATATGCTAAGATTTTGCATGTATTAGATATGCCTCCCAACAAATGAAGTGGCTGTCATTTTCCTTATTTTACATACAGGGAATTCAGTTATATGAACCCAAACAGTGTGACTCCTTAGCATGTAGAAAATCCTATCTGTTGCCAGTGATTAAGTCACTGTTTGGAGTTTTCCAACTACAGAAAGGAGAATGGCTGGCTTCTGTGGGGAAGTTGATTGCTTAGTGATGAGTACATGGCCCCAAATTCATCCTTAACACTTAAGTACTTGAGCTGTTTTCCTAGTGAAGTCATCAAATGGGGCTGAAGTACTTACTCGACTACTCTGGTTCGGAAAAGGTCAGGTCGGAGCCCATCCGGAGACACCAGCTCTACGAGGAGCGATCGGAACAATAATTTGTTCCCGCCAAAGTGACATTTTTCCAATTTGAGCCCAACATTGTTCAGAAGCAAGCGCAGTCCCCTGTGGTGCCTCCCGTGTAGATCTGCAGTGCATGACAAACCAACAATATCATCTAAATAAAAAATCCAGCATGGGTTTAGTAAATTAATCCTGACAAGAATAAATCGAATAATCTTAGGGAGATGGCAAGAGCTCTGATTCTGCCAGATGGCTTTTTTCAGTCACTTGCATGGGTCCGTGGTGGCAGATTAAAAACAAAAACTTGCCTTTGGCTTCTTGATTTCGTGAGTTAGTTGATTAACACCTGCCACTTCTTTGTGGGCAAATCAAAACTGGATATGGACTCTTCCCTGCCCACTCCACATATTTTCACTGGAGGAAAGAAAGAAATGCATACTTCCCCCGGTCAGAATAGCATAAAACAGATGAGGAACTGCTTTATCTTGCCTTGTTTCTAGATGGCATCTCCTGGGTTTAAAAATAATTCATGATTTTCATCACTCCCATACTGAGTTAATCACTATGTGTCTTAGTGGAGGAACTCCAAGAGAGTTGTTAGTAAGAATAAAGGTTCAAGGTCAGTCAAAGACCTCAGCGATTAAATAGGGGTGTGGTGAGAAAACCATGACCCCATGACCCCAAGACTGGGGCTTTGCAGATAATCTGGGAATCTCGTTGCCTTAGTCAGTTTAGGCTGCCATAACAAAATAGTACAGATTGAGAGACTTAAAACAAGAGAAATGTATTTGCTTACAGTTCTGGAAGCTGGAAGTCCAAAATCAGGAAGGCAGCAAGGTCAGGTTCTGGGGAGTACTAGTCCTGGGTCAGAGATGGCCCCTTCTCTCTGTGTTCTCACATGGCCTTTCCTTTGTGCATGGATACAGAGAGAGAGGGAACAAGCTCTTTGGTATTTCTTCTTAAAAAGACATTAATCCCATCAGATAAAGTTCCCCCTTTTATGACCTCATTTAGCTTTAATTACTTCCTTAGAGGCCCCATTTCCAAATATAGTCACCCTGGGGGTTTGGGGCTTCAACATATGCATTTTGGGGAACACAGTCATTCAGTCTACACATTTTTTTAAGTAAAAAAAAAATTGTTTATTTATTTTTGAGAGACAGAGAGAGAGACAGAGTATGAGTGGGGGAGGGGCCGAGAGAGGGAGACAGAATCTGAAGCAGGTTCCAGGCTCTGAGCTGTCAGCACAGAGCCTGATGCAGGGCTCAAACTCAAGAAAAATCATGACCTGAGCCAAAGTCAGCTGCTTAACTTAACCACCCAGGCGCCCCAGTCTACACATTTGTTAAAATGCAGATTCTAATTCAGTCTATCTGGGGTGAAGCCTGAGGTGCTCCATTTTAACAAGCTCCCAGGTGATACTGTAGTTTCTGGGGCACAGACCCCACTTTGAATAGCTAGTTTCTAATATTACCCCTATGTTACAGATAAGACAACTGGCATTTTGGAAGGTAGAGACACTTGCCTAAGCTACACAGCTCTCATGTTATGGCACCACACCTGGGATGCAGGAGTCTGGCTTCAGCATGAACTGCTAGCCATGACACTGTTCAGCCTTAGCCCCTAGCAGAATGCCTGGAGGGATTGCTAAAGCAGGGATCACTTCATTAGGTCTGGGTGGGGACCAAGAATATGCATTTCTTGAAGGTTCTCAGGTGATGCTGATGCTGCTGTTATGGGGACCATGCTTTGAGAATCACAACGGTGCCTCTTCTCTAGATGATTTTGCTTTAGATGTCCCTCCTCTGCATAGAAAGGAAAATAATGCCTGGGTGGCTCAGTCGGTTAAGCATCCAACTCTTCATTTTGGCTCAAGTCATGATCTCATGGTTTGTGGGTTGGAGCCCCACGTCAGGCTCTGCGCTGATGGCTTGGAGCCTGCTTAGGATTCACTCCCCCCACCCCTCTGCTTCTCTCCCACTCATGCTTGTGTACTCTCTCTTTCTCTCTCTCTCTCTCAAAAATAAAATAAACTTTAAAAAAAAAGGAAGGAACATAATGAGACATAGGGCCTGAATTATCCATACTGACCAACCACCTTGACTAAAACAAAATAAAATTACCTGAAAGGAGTGGAAAGTGCCTAGTGTAGGAGCCATTTCCAGGTGTACACTTATGCTCCGTCATTGTGTGACCTAGGATGAGTTACCTAATCACTCACATCAATATTTTTATGGTAAAACTAAAAACACCAACCTTGCTTGGTTGTGGGCAGCTTAGAGACAAGTATGAAAAACACCTGCCCAGTTCTGGGCACCAAGGAGTCATTCAATCATTGTTCACTGTTTCAGTCCCATTTTACAGATATTGAAACAGTCTGTTACATAAAAATAACCAGCAAACAAACAATAAAAAAAAACCCAAAAACAACCCCCACAAATGACAAAAAACAAGAACTTCACCTTATGATATTGTCTCCTTAGGTTCCATTCTTGATTCATACAGATCTAGAATTTCTTGTGCTTAATAAATCACCATGGTAATGGCCTTCCACTTAATCAACTTTCTCCCAAGGATGCATCAGCAGAATAGACCAAAGTACTTATCAATGAGAGAATAAATATTTCTATAGATTTAACTTACCCCCAAGCCATTATTGTTTGAAGACCTCTACACCATTCTGCTACCCATAGCCCCCCATCTCCATTCTAGAATGGTCAGGCCAAAAACCTTGGAATGGTTCGTGGCCTATGTCTTTCTCTCATATTCCACCTCCAATCCTTTAAGACACCTGTGGACTCCATCCAGCTTCCACCTCTGGGTATATATGTGAAAGAATTGAAAACAAGGACTTGAACACCCATGTTCATTTTTCATCGTGGCCAAAAGGTGGAAACAACCATCCATGGATGAATGGGTCAACAAAATGTAATGTGTACATAGAATAGAATATTCTTCATCCTTAAAGAGGAATGAAATTCTGATATCTGCTACTACATGGCTGAGTCTTAGATGAAGACATGCCAGATGAAATAAGCCAGACACAAAAGCACAGACACTGTATGATCCCTCTCATATGAGTGTTATACACTGAATTGTACCCTATCCCCAAATTCATATGTTGAGGCTCCAACCCCCAATGTGACTGTTTTTAGATATAGGGCCTTTAGGAAGATAATGGAGATTTAAAAGGTCATAGGGTCCTAGCTTGATGGCACTCATGTCCTTATAAGAAGAGGAAGGAATGCCAGAGATCTCTCTCCTTGCATATAGAGAAGAGACCACATGAGGGCACAGTCAGGAGGTGGCCATCTACAAGCCAGAGAGTTCTTACCAGAAACAAACCCTGACAGCATCTCGATTCTGGACTTGTGACCTCTGGAATTGTGAAAAAAAAAAGATTACTTTTATTAAAGTCGCCCAATCTGTGGTCTTTCGTTGTGGCCGACCTAGCAGACTGACCCTATGAGGTACCTAGAGTAGTCAAACCCACAGAGAAAGAAAGTAGCACTGAGGCCGCCAAGGACTGGGGGCGGGAGGAGTGGGGACTTAGTGTTTAATGGGAGCAGCGTTTCAATTGGAGGATGAAGAAGTTCTACAGATGGAGGGTGGGGATGTTTGCACGACAACATGAAAGCGCTTCATGCCACTAAACCACTAAACACTTTGAATGGTCAAAATAGTAAGTGTTACGTGTATTTTGCCACAAGATACAACACGATAAAACTTGAGTGGTTCCTCACTACTTTCAGAATAAAGCCCAGTGTCCTCCTCAGATCTCATCTCCCACTATTTTCCTAATAAATTTCTCTCCTGTCCCGAGTCCTCCTTCCTCCTTCCTGTAGCTTAACTGTGTCCTCTACTTGGCACTTGCTCTCCCTTGCCTGATACGCTCTTTCCCCAGGAGCAGGCTCATCCCCTAACTTCCGTCAAGCCTTTGCTCAGTTGCCACTTCTCTTAAAAATATTTTTTTAATGTTTGTTTTGTTTATTTATTTATTTATTCATTTATTTGAGAGAGAGAGAGAGAGAGAGAGAGAGAGAGAGAGAGAGAGTGTGTGTGTGTGTGTGTGTGTGTGAACTGAGGAGGGGAGGAGAGAGAGGGAGACAGAATCCCAAGCTGGCTCTGAGATGTCAGTGCAGAGCCCCATGTGGGGCTCAATGTCATGAACTGTGAGATCCTGACTGGAGCCCAATTCAGTTGCTCAACCTCCTGAGCCACCAGGATGCCCCTGCCACTTCTCTTTAAATTTAAAATTTTATTCCCCCATCCTTACATTTCCATTCCTTTTTCCATGCTTTATTTTTCTTCATAGTACGTATCCTCTTATAAAATACCATTTATTGATGTTTCTTTTTTATTGTCTTTCTCTTGTAGCAGAATGTAAGCCTCTCCAGGGCAGGACTTTCCATGTGTTTTGTATGTTATTGAGTCTTCTTTTCCTAGAGCAAGGGTGCTGAATGTTTATCTTCTGAATGCATTAGTGAATGAATATTACAATTACATATGTGGGGTGGGGGAGACATTTTATCTAACTGGTAAATTCCTTGAGAGTAGAAGCCATGTTTTTTTTTTTCATCTTTACATTCCAGAGCAACATGAAAACGTGCATAAAAAAGTAGATGTACAATACAGATGGATGGAAGGAAGGAACCATGGATGCATGGATAAATGGATGGATGGATGATGAATGGATGACAGGGTGGATAACTGGACAGACAGAAAGATAAAAAAAATAGATAGTGATGGTTTTGTGTTGAAGGAAGGTAGGTTTGAGTATCCTAAATCTGGAATGAGAGAGTTGAGGGCAGTTCCTGCTGATGTGAATAAAGGTATTGGAGGGGGGGGCATATTATTTTATGAGCCATCAGCTTCTCTTTGTTGTGGCCTCTGATCCATAGCTTTTGCCTTCACCCCACATCTGCATGTAATAAAGCTTAGTTATGACATCCATATGTCTCTAATGCAAACACCAGGGCATATACTTCTTAAAAGGGCTATAAAGAGCAATGGCTCGAGAAACAACCATTAGGAGCGTGGGTTTTTTATTATTTTAAAGGGCATTTCAACGGCACTGCTGAATGTTCCTTGACCATAAGTCTGATTCCTGTTCTTTCTCTTTCTTTTCTCACCCTCTCAGGATATCAAAGCAGACTGCAATACCTGTGTGGAAATAGAGGACAGAAAGGTAAGTCAGTATTTTTCATCTTTTTGGTTCCCAAAAAAAACAAGAACTCTATGATATAAACCCAAGTGTTTAAAGGCTGGACAGTGGTTTGCAAAGGTGATTCATGTACTGATATTAGACACTTAAAGACAGTCATACTTTAAAAGATTCGTCTTTTTTTTTCTTTGCAATCTCTGTTATCTCTAATGGCTTCAATGAAGAGTACATTACATAATTAAGTATTAAAAAACCTGGTGCCGGTTTTTATTTTAGTCATATGCTTCTCATAGCTCATTTATCCTTAACTCATTTCACATTGCTGTTGAACATCATTGATGATTATAATATTACATATGAGATAAAATATAAAATATTGGACTTTCCAAGCTGTGTCCCTACATTTGGTTTTTATACACATTGAAAGAGAGGCTGCCTCAGTTTCTTTCCATCATGACACATTTACATGAGCGGCTACTTTCTATCACATAAATCTATTTATGTGAGATGTTTTTGGGGGGCAGGGAGGGGAGGTCATTTCCTACATTTTCAGAGTCACCCCAACCCCCATTCATCTTCCTGTTATACTTGGTGTGGATCCCCTCAGGAAAAACAGCTGTTAGACAATTGTTCTCCACAGTCTGTCCTTATTGACAAGAGTTCACAGATGTTTCCCTGGTAAAGCGCATCCAAGCAGATCAAATTTTGCCTTTAATGCCTTGGATCCAAAGAGGTCAAATAAGTGAATTGAGGGTACATATCTCCCAGCTACTTTTGACATCGTTCCACAATTTTGAAAGATGTTTCTCTGTGCAACTGTACCATTATTGTCGAATGCAGGTATTATGTCAAGCAGAGGTTTTCAGCCCTGATTTGGTGATAGCTCAGTCATCTGCTGATTAATAAGGTGGTTGAGCACTCCTCAAAACAAAATTTGCTTTTAAATAAAAGGCAATTACGGTGCATTATTTTAAGGAGCGTTAATCTCTACGTGTTGAAAGGAATAATGATACGGTAGCTGAGATTCTCTCTGCCTGATCTTCAGCTCCTTTCCAGGTTTGGGTCGCTCTCGTTTGCAGACAAAGGCATTTCTACTCATATTTGCATCCCCTGTGTTGTTTGCGTGTCGGCATTCTTGCGGGTGTGTATTTTGTGAGTTGGACAAATGGAACGTAGGCTGAACATGTGTCTACAGTCTTTTCTCATCTGTTCCTACTGGTCGTACCGCCAGTGATCTGCCCCAGCCACTCTGCCCACATCACAGTGAAAGCATGTCTCCTGCCCTGCTTCCTACGTTCAGGTTGTTTCTACTTCCCTTGGACTTTTGTAGAATTCATAAGCATGTTTCTGTTGAGTATTATTTGTTTTGGTACCTTCTTTGCCGGTAGGGTTTGAAAGATACCAGGAGACCTGATGCTGTTAAAACAATATCAGCTCCATCACCAGCAAGATAAATGAGCAGCCAGGATAATCTCTGGGCAGTGAAAGCTGGCCACATAGCTCCATTCTACCTAGCCAAACTACCACTGGTTCATACATCATGGTGATAAGGATCTCCCAAGTCTGTGGATCCGACTGGTGGGGAAAAGCCGTATGTGATCATTCTGTACATGGCTTCAACTGTTTTCAGAAAACAGTAACACATGTGCACACACACACAAACACACACACACACACACACACACACGCATTTCTATGCTTTGTCATAGCCTGTGGGGTTGAGTCAGGCACTTTAGATAAAGCCTCATCTCTAAACAGGTTCACCTGTTGTTTTCCAAACATGAGTGCTCATGAAGGATGATACATGAATTAACCACGCCCCTTTTGCCGCAGTTAATTGGTGATGACTCCTGGCAAAGCAACAGTTGTAATGACTCCTTCCAGTTTGATCGTCTTATTTTCTGAGGATTTTTTATTCGCTCTGTTTGAAAGGAAAACTTTTCTTCCTCTCCAATTCTTTTCCAGTTTATTTTTGGGCTGATTCTTACATTTGAGCAGTAGCTTCTCTGGGTCGCCTCATGTGGTTGGGAGTGGGGGTGAGGTATTGGGGGAGGCTCTTTACATCAGGGTCTTGCCTCCTAATGGAAATGTCAACCCTAGCCATCCCAGAGGGGCAGTGTCCCGCCCTCCACTGAAGAGTGCCAGTCCCACCCCCGCGTACCGTGATGTGGTGCGAGGGCATGCAGGGAGACAGCGGCCGTGGCATCTGGAGTGATCTTCATCCAGTCTCTCGAATGCACTCTGGAACGTCTGTCACCCTGACGTATAATTATGAAATTTCACCATTGAAGCGATGACACTCAGTCCTGCGTGTGTGTGCGCGCCCCTCTCCGTTTAATCCGAATGCTTCTGGCAAAATCAGTAATTTGATAAAGTGGAATTGAAGTGACAAGAGATGACAGAGGTGCCATAATAAGTCAGCCTGCCTCTGAAGACACAGCCCCTTGGCCCGGGTGGGTTTTTACGAATCGCTGAGTGCTCTGAAGGGAAACCAGCAGTGATATCTTTAAAGCTCCATTTCCTTTAGTTAAGAAAGCTTAACCTGATGTCAGTAGGACTCGGTGCATGTTTAAGAACACTTTTTTTTTTCCTTTTTTCGTTTTCTTTTCACTTTTCCTTCCTGTCTGCCTCTCTTCAGTGTATACTCTACCTGTGGATGTATCTGTGTGCTTACACCTGCACATTGGTGTATGGTTGAGTCCCTTCTGGATAGAAGAATTTCTGAGAACAAGATCTCACCTTTGCTGTAGAGTCTAATAGGGTCTCTCCCTCCTGCCCCCTCCAGTTGCACACCCCATCCTATTTGGTAGGGACGTTCACCTTGAGCTGAATCATTTTTGAACTGATTGAATCCCAGACCAGGTATAATGATGGGAGATAAATGCTGAATTGCAAGAGATAGAGCCCTCATCCTAATGAAGAGAAGTAACTTTGCTCTTCGGGTCTGCACGCAGGCTGGTTCCACCTGACAGCATTGACCCAATGAGAGAATCGTTTTTCTCTCCTGTGTGTCTATTTTTCTCTATCCCAGATGCATATGTTCCATCGGCAGACATTGGCAAGGAGAACCCTGCCTGGTTGTGTGTGGAGAGATTCACAGTGTGTACTCGGGTGTGCCTCCTGTTTTACATTTCCCTTTTTCTTGCAAGCCCACCAATTAGCAGAGCCCCTGTGAATAGACCTGCATGTAGATGGCTTTCTGGCCATTTCTTAGCATCACCCAGAAGGCTGTCACAGGGAGCTCTCAAGGGCTGGCAGCATTTTTCACCCTTAAGTGGGAAGCAGAGCTCAGATTGTTTCCTCCCACAGGTGAATGCCACAGAGCTAATGCAGATTTAGCAAAGGTGACACAAGGTAACCCATCACTCGGAGCCGCCGTCTGGCCTTGCAAAACCGCGTGCGTTTGACATTTACAGTACCCGTGTTGCTGGTTGGGAGCTGAGGCATTTAAATTCATTTTTATTTGTGGTGTGAAATCCATCTGAATTTCAGTACTATTATGAAGACCGTGATTCAGGTGACGGCAGAAGAGGTGGATGGATCAGCTGGGGGTAGAATCTGTCAGGAGGAGATGAGAGCCCATTTGTCAAAGGCTATAAACACAGACAGGCCTTCCTCTCCTCACTTATCGCCTGGGCTGGTGCAGCTAAACAGTTTCAGATCTGCTATGAAACTGCATGGAAGGAAGTTTGAGCTGTTTTCAAAGTTAGAGCGACTTTCAGATTGGATCCAGTTGGAGCTGTGATAGGGATTCATAGTAGATGCCGTCTACCTGGCTTAACCCTGAGCGTTCGGACTTTTCCCTTTTACGATACTTACCCTGGATCAAGACTCCTAAGTGCCTCCAATTCTTCCTGTACCTTGTGTAGCAGGGACCGACATTACCCTCATTACACACGTCAAAAAATGGAAGAGCTTAAGTGACTTGCCCAAGGTCAAGTGACTGCAGAGGCCAGGATTTGAACTCAAAGATTCTTACTGCCGAGGCTATGCTCTTAGCTCTAACTAACGCTAGACTAATGCTAGACTCTCTTACACACACAAACATGAGAATTAAATTTGTCAGAGACTTGTGCTTTCCAACAGATGAATTTGTGCCCAGAATGGTATCTTCATCCATTGCCAACAAACATAATCTGACTTTCAATTTGGGGCAACCTTTCATCCCTCACGTTTTTAGCCCCTTTTGTCAAAGGCTAGTAGAGACTTGCCGTAGAGACTTAACATAGCCTTGTCAGCCCCGACCCTCTCCTGAGTCATTGGCACCTGGCGGTGGGGATGCCAGGACTAATTGTGGTCTTGAGGACAAGAGAAAACAGCACCAGAAGTGTACTTTTGGCTTCTCTTTCCAATAGATGTGGTTCAGTTTTAGCTTTTGTATTTCCACCAGGGTATATGCAAGGATTAGAAATCCTGTGCTCACAACACGGGAGTAAACATAGTGTGGTAGTGAAAACCATAGGTTTTGGGGCCTGAAAGTCCTGGGTTTTAATCCCAGTACTACTTAGCGGCACTGTGACCTTGAGAAGCCATCTTACCTCGTCTCAGTCTCCGTTTGTCTGTCTGTGAATTAAAGATGATAAAATTCACTTGAAAATTTGGTTTGAGGAGTTGCTAATACCATAAGGCAGTGTACAGAATGCCTGGCACAAAAGAAGAGTACAGTCAACTGTATCTACTCTTACTTTCGTTTTGCTAATGTCTGCACCTACAGGCGTCACATGTCATTTATAATTAAATCTCTTTAAAAAAAGACAAGTCCCCAGAGAGTGTTATGGAGGCTCACAGAAAGGGACAACCAACGGGACCTAGTAGACTTGGGGAATATTTTACCCAAGAAAAGATGCTTGGCCTCAGTCAAGAAATAAACCCCGCCGTCTGCTGGGTCCAGGCAGGAGTCCTGTTGTAGGGTAAAATGAAGTGCTGGGGACAGCAGTGAACTCCAGAGCAGTGGCCCCATATACAGGAGCTGTGATACCGCTACCTGTTGCCTTGTGGAACATATGTTTAGTTTTCCATTTTTCTCAGCCAGTCTGGAAATATGGATTTTAATGGAAGGCTACTGATTTTTAAAACACCATGCAAGCCAAGTAAAACACATATGCAGAAAAGATTTAAGAGATGCAGAAGGCTTGAGACCTATAAGCTACATCTCAGTGGATTCGGAGGAGCACTTGTGTGCATAATTCTGGAGATGGGGTCTGTTGAAGGCCCTCCTGGCAGAGGGAACCCATCAGGCAAAGACAGAGGCGTCAAAGAATGTGGCATGTTTCAGGCAGGTCCAGGCCTAGTGTGCATGTCTGAGAGTGGTGGGAGGGGAGACTGAGGCAGTGAGGGGTAGAAGATTATGGAGGGAATTATTTGCCTTGCTGGTGGATCAGAGCTTTGCATCAGTCGCTCCTCCCAATGGAAGGGGAGAGTAAGGGAGGGCAGGAAGCCAGAGGTGTATGGAACCAAAGAGGTACTGGAAACTTTGTGTGACTAACTTGCCAAAGAGGAAGTCCTAAGGAAACAGGGAGTGGGGCCAGAGCACACAGATGCAGCCAGTGTCTGGCCGTGGTTAAGTGCAGGGATGCAATGACGATGAAGGCTTTGCCTAGAGCAAGGTGAGGCCAGCCAGCGCTCAGACATACTGGTGCTGGGTTTCCAGCCAGATGTCCTCTTTCTGAAGATGTGCGGTGGAAAAGGACCGCATTTTCTGGGGCCAGTATTGCTAAATACAGGAGTCAGACTTCAGATGATAAATGAAATACCTCCAAGTGGCTCATGGACATGGCATCATCTCAGTGAAGGAGTGTTGAAGTTACTCTTTTGGTTATTTTTCAGACCTTGGGATTGCACCAAGGAGGTGTAAGTTGGTCGGTGTTTTGTTTCATTCATAACAAACCCCAGGGTAGCATTATTTTACTTTTGAGGTAGGCTTGCATTCTGTGTATGACAAAGGATACTGTCCTTTCCATTTACTTGAGTATACAATTTTCTTTTAAAAAAATCTATTTAAGGGGCACCTGGGTGGCTCAGTTGGTTGAGCATCTGCCTCTTGATTTTGGCTCAGGTCATGATCCCACCAGGGTCGTGGGATTGAGCCCCACATCAGGCTCCAAGCTGGGTGTGGAGCCTGCTTCAGATTCTCTCTCTCTCTCTCTCTCTCTCTCTCTCTCTCTCTCTCTCTCTCTCTCTCCTTCTGCCCCTCTCCCCCGCTCATGCTCTAAATAAATAAATAGTTAATAAATAAATAATTCTGCCTAAGACTGTCTTTTATAATTATAACATATTCATTAAGAACAAAACAATTGAGTGGATTTAATGAAAATCAGATGGATGTTGAAAAATTGTATATAAGGATTGCAAAAAACTGGATTTTAAGGAACTGTTTTCAGACGGTGTGTTTGCAATCAGAGAGAGATTTGGGTTTGCATTTGGGAATTTTCAAACTTTGTAAGGAAGACTGGCTGCGGGCAAGGATGGAATCAGGAGTCCAGGCTGGAATGCAGATGAGAGGGCATGAGTCTGAGCTAGAACCACACAGTAGATGAGAGGAAGGTCTGGATTTGGGGAGAGTTCATCAGACCTATCCATGTGGTTTGGCAACTTTGACCCCAGGTCATGGGCAGCTCCATCCAGGGACATGCCAGAGGCTGGCCACCTTACATATTTGCATCCATCTGGCCGCCATGAGAAGTGAAGGAGTTGATTGACATGGACAAGAAATGAATCTCCTGGATTTCAGAGGCTTAGATGGCAGTGAGGTTGAAAATGAGCACAAAGCAGTCATCAGAGTTGGTTTTCTATTCGTACTGTTCTCTTGCTGTGGGGCTAGGGGTGGAGTAGTCCTCTGGGCTCTGACAGGCAGAACAAAGGCAGAGGGGAAGGTGTCCTCCTTACTCTGAGGGCCTCTCCCTGGAATGGGAAGTATTCATGGACGAGTTCCTCATTAAAGACTGAAATGAGATACTCAAGGAGGACAAGGGCAAAGATTGCAGTGAGTGCCATTTGGTGAAACTCAGGATTTGTCTGGGGATTGGATTTCTTTTCTGCTCCAAATGTTGTTTAAGGCTCATGATGTCTATGCATTACATGGGGAGATGCTCCAAGATTCCCCAAAGCGGTGGAAATGGAAATTAAAGCATCCCTGAGCAATGATATTTGAGTTGCAATTGAAGGCAGGGAGAGGGGGAGAGACTCCTGGGTGGCGTTCAAAGATGGAAGTCTGGTTGAAGAAACATGGCTTGACTCAGGGACTGAACAGAGGTGTGTGGCTTGAGATGAGGCAGGAAGTGAGCAAGGGCCAAGCCACCTATGGCCTTGCAAATCTGAGAGTGAGTGCTTTGTCCTGCGTCACAGAATGAAATCCATCTTACATGGAATGTGATTTGATGGTGTGAAATAATCAGATACATGAAGACTCCCCCATTGCCTACAGTGTCTACTTGTCCACAGCTTATGCTTGACCCCTAAAACCTCCGGCAGGTCACCTCTGGCCCCACTATCTCTGGCCAAAGAGTAGGGTGGGGTCATCTAACACCAGCAAAGCTATTGTCTGCTTTGCTTACCCTTTCTCTGGGCATTACATTCTTCTTCTCATGCAAATTCCTCAAGACCCTGAATCTTCTTCACACTATTAGCCATCATTCCTATCAAGCAAGGCTCTCCTTCCAGATGAGTCCACAGCCACTACCCAGCCTGTGGTTTGGCTGTGTTTGGGGCAGCATTGTAGTCTTGCTGCCACCATATCCTACCAAAGAATGGTGCCATCTAGCATTGGCAAAGCAACCCACATTTATAGATTTGCCTTCTGCTGAGATGTTCATGAGATTTGGTGTGTATACCACAACAGACCCCATCTTATCCTGGGACATTCTGACAGAGAGCTGCACATGTAGCCCATCAAAAGCCAGACTCAACATCATTTCTACTTAGACTTGGGGACTAGCCAAAAGTAGAGAAGATAAATGCCAGGGTCTGGAATTATGTGCCCAGAACCTCAGACAGGGGATGGAAGTCAACTTTGGAGAGGACTCCCTCTCCCCCAAAATTGGTTGCTGCCAAGAAATCTTTGACATTTTTGTTCACTTCTACATGATTTATTTCAAAAAAACAATGTAATATGGTAGAAAACAATTTGGGGAGCAGATCTGGGTTTGAATCCTAGTTCTGCCCTTGGTTGTTAGTTATAAGACCTTGGGAAAGCCACATTAGCTTTCTGATCCACAGTCATACCATCTATAAAATGGGGATAGATAATGCGTGCCATATAGTGTTCTTGTGGGCTGTATTAGGACCTCTTCGATGGCACAAGAGAAAACCAATTTGGACCAGCTTAAAGATTAAAAAGAAAAGACAGCCTGTTAGGTCACATAACAGCAAAATTAGGCTATCTTCTGGTTTAGTTGGATTGTGGTATTTAAATACAAATGTGGTAGAAAAGAAAAGGGAATCACTAGCTACAGGCTTAAATTCTACCTGCGGAAAGAGAGGGCTTCCTCTCCAGTGGTTTCGGTACAAATGCCGGGGATGATAGTCATTGGCTTAACCTGAGTCACTTAGTTATGGAAAGCAGTACTCAACTAGTCTGTCTGGTTTCATCCGCAACCGGAAGTAGGATGGGCCCCAGATGAATGACATAAATGGAGTATGGCAGAGTATAGTCCCCAAAGGAAACCTTGACTGATTGTTTTTCCAGAAGAGAAAATGCAGATAAGTAATAGACCTCACATGCGTTGAGCACTTACTATATACTGGACTCTTGTTTTTAGCACTTTATGTGCATTCTATTATTGAATCTTTATAAAGATTCTTTAAGATAGGTACAATATTTATCCCCATTTTGCAGATGAGAAAACTGAGGGAAGGAGGACTTAGCTAACAGTTAAGTAGTAAGTATAGGGTAGATTCCAACTCAGGTGGTCTGCCTTTGATTCTTAACCACTGACTATGCTACTTCTGCCAAGGATGCTACACAGGAGAAAACAAATAAATGGTCCTTACTGCCCAGCATGCTCAGTTACTGGCACACAAGTAAATGGTTGCTCTGATTTTGAGAATTATTGTAGCAAAGTCCTCGAAGGAATAGGAATACCTTGGGCCAATCCTAAATGGAATTCTGTGATGCATCTCTCATTTAATTTCCTCTTAATCAGTCGTCCTTAAGTATTATCTTGAGGTCCTCAATGTGTCTGCTTTTTGGAATGATCAAAATGCTCAGGTTCCAGTCACTGTTTCACTTCTCTGCATGACTGAGAGTTATTTTTGTAGACAAGAGTTCCTTACTCTAGGATGGGTCTCTGCACCTGCCTTTTATATTTTATCTGCAGGTTAGCTGATGCCTTCTCTTTTTCTGAACTTTGAAAATGACATGTTAGTCATGCTTTCCTCTTTCATTTATTTTAGGGAAATTTGAAGGTAGTGGTGGGCTGGGGGATGGGGGAAGGCACAGAAAAACTGGAAGAGCTTCTAAAATGGATGCGGTGTGGAGTTAAATTAGCCTCTGATGGGTCAGAAACCCAAACGACAGATGATGAGGGGTGCTGGGCACATTCAGCAGTACCGCGGGCAAAGATGTAACACATAGAGCGCAGTGAAAAGCTCTTGAGGTGGATCAGGCCATTTGCCTGAAACACCGTCCCGTCAGCCTTGATGTTGGCTTTGGGAAGCCAGTCTAAAGAATCACGGCATAACAGACTGGCTAAGAGCTTTAGCTCAGGATTCTCAAAGGCCTGGGTCTGAACCCCAGCCAGGCTACTTCCTGGTTACTTAACCTTGCAGATGCTCATGATCTCCTGTAAAATGGAGAGAAATAGAGTAGATACTTTCTGGGGGTGACTGTGGGACCCAGTGAGCTAATTTACTTAGGGTACTCAGCATCCTGGCTATGCAGATGGTATGCCTTCAAGAAATGCAGGCTACCCTGTTGCATTCTGCCATATGCTTTTGTTGTTTTGTTGTCTTCTTTAGCTGTGGTGTCATTTTCTTGGATCTCCAGTGGGATGAGAGAAGTTAAGTAAAACTGGTAGGACCAGTTAAGTACATAGCTAGGTAAATAGGAAAGATAAAACTAGATACCAGGTCCCCAGTTACCAGTCGAAGACTCTGTGCATCCTGCATGCACTTATGAATCTGGTTGAGGGTGCATAGAGAGGGTTGGAAAGCCTGCCTACAAGTGTAGGCCAGTGAATGGAAACAGGTTTAATTTCTGGCATTAATTCAGATTGATTGATAGTGTCTGTACAGAGTGCTGTGTTGATAAGGAGTCTGAGCCCTGGGTTTTACAGAAAGAGTGCACGTTTGATTAGTGATGCCTGACAAGGGTGAAGGAGGGGGAGTTACAGTGTGTGTGCCAGAAAAAGGTGGTTCCTGGCGCTGAAAGTTGAATCTGGCAACTGATAAGTGAAACAACCCTCAATGCTTTACATTTAAGCCCAAAGATGAAGAGAAGACAGGCACTTCATGCTTCTGTTTCATTCTCTGTTTGGTCTTTACTTTTGAGCACCTGTTTTTCTTGTTATGTTACAGATTTTCAGTCCGTGAAGCCACTGGTATGTTTATAGACGGTGCGTGGCTTAAACACAATTTAATACATAAGAGCCTTATGCTAGACACATATAGCTTCACTTTTCCTAGGCCCTTGAGAAGCCTTTTCTCTTCGGTTACTTCTGGTCATAAGTTACCTGACTTCAGCCTCAGGTAGGGTTATGCTTTTGAAACCTCAATTTTAAAAGTGTGATTTATCTACAAGATATCTGTCATCTCCTTGCATTATGTATTAATTGGGGCTGACTTGCTTACATTTTAATACTATTAATTATAGCTGTTACTTTCATTTGTCATTTATTTTACTCAAAAAAAGCAAGTCTATTTTTTGTGTAATTTTTACTGATACTTCTTTCAACTATGAATTAAAATTCATTTAGGAAACAATTAAATGCACAGCTAGTTTTCTAGGATAGTTCTGTCATCTCTTCTCAAATAAAAAAAAAATGCCCATCGGCTTCTTTTGTGATGAGTGGTGTGAGTGTTAATTAATTTTTTTTTCCTCTTCACTTGGTGTGTTTTATTATACCACTTCTTGATATGTGATTGGGTGACTTTACGACACTTTAGATAGAAAGCATGTCCTGTCCAAATGTGATTTATGTTGTCCCAGAACTTTTGCACAGTTCAGCTGAAATTTTCTTCATGTTGATCAAGGTCAGAAAACCCAGGGATTATACCATCCATCTTAGCGGCTGGAGTGCTGAAATAATTTTTGATGGGACTTGATGCAGTAGCAACAGAATCCAAAGATCGAATGGGGAAAACATTCTCACACGTGCAGATTCACATATGCAGAGGCATGCACAAACATGTGCATGTGTTATATTGAATTTTTATCCCTTTAATTGGCTTATTTTTTGGTCTATTATAGGTTAGAATTTATTTATTTATTTATTTATTTATTTTATAAATTAAAAAATTTTTTTGTTAAGTTTATTTATTTTTGAGAGAGAGAGAGAGAGAGAGACAAAGCAGGAGAAAGGGAGGGGTAGTGAGAGAGGGAGACACAGAATCCGAAGCAGGCCCCGGGCTTTGAGCTGTCAGCACAGGGCCCTACACGGGGCTTGACCTCTCGAACAGTGAGATCATGACCTCAGCCGAAGTTAGAAGCTTAAAGGACTGAGCCATCCAGGCGCCCCTAGGTTAGAATTTATTTTTGAATAAAGTCATCAAAAATGCATTATCTTTTACTATAGCCATTGCAGACTAAAAGCTATCAGAATCTGCAGGTCAACCAAAGGTTTTTCATATTTTCTTTTTAACCAGAAAGTTTTCTCAGTGGATTGGAGGACAGATCATTTAATTCTTTTTTAATGTTTATTTTATTTTATTTTTTTTGAGAGAGAGAGAGAGAGAGCAAGTGGGGGAGGGGCAAAGAGAGAGGGAGACACAGAATCTGAAGCAGGCTGCCGGCTCTGAGCTGTCAGCACAGAGCCCAACGTGGGGCTCAAACTCACAAACTGGGAGATCATGACCTGAGCCGAAGTTGGTTGCTTAACCAACTGAGCCACCCAGACGCCCCAGGACAGATCCTTTAGAACATAAAATATGTCGAGCTCAAAATGTTTTAGCGTTTGGTTAAGGGATACATCAGGAAGCAAATCCTGGTCATGAGGCATGCAAGCAGAATGACTCAGCCAGGGAGGCTGATAGCTTTTCCCAGGCCCTTGATCCGGTCAAATAACTGATTCCTATGTATACAGAGAATCAGGTCAAGGAAGTAATAGAACTTAAATGTATCTTTTGCATCCCCTCAAAATAGTACCATAACTTGGAATGAGGAAAAAAATACAGGTTTTAATTTGGTCTATTTAAATTGAATTTTTCGGTTTATCTAATTCATCAATGCATAAATTGACAAATGCTTATTCTGCCCTGACGATAGGAGTGAAGTGTCTTCATGGGGAAATCACAAAAGCTTGAGAGTGATCACTAAGGAGCTAACAAAAAATTCACACAAAGGATCACATAGAATCACATAGAAACAAACACATGGTGAACACCTGTCCTTGATAGCTGTACAAAAAGGCAAAGTAAAGCCAGTGTGGCATACTAATTTCTGCCTACCAAATAGGCGATGTTGACATACTTTCCCATTCTAGCAAAATTGCCGTGAAACTGGCTCCTGCGTTCTTTACCATTTGTGCCACAAGTTGGTGAAACTCGTTCAAAAACCAGAGTACCCGTACCTATGATCCACCATGCAGATAATTACTCCTTTGACCCAATCTTATTCCTATGAATTATTACAATTGCCCAGTCTTAAGGGAGTGGCTTATTATGTTGAGTACATAATGATGGAGTGTAATGTCGCTGTTAAAAGTGATTATAGGTTAGTGTCAGAGGTCCACGAATAGTAATTGATGTCATATTGAACAAAAATACATCCTATAATATAGCATGAGCTTCTGACTACTATCAAGTATAAAATTCACATGAAGAAAGAAATATTTATGTTTTTCATGTTCAAACATAATTTCATTGATTTATGATTTGAGAGTTAGAAAGTAAGTCATTATCATGGTAAATTTTTTAAATTAATTATTTATTTTTTAATTTACATCCAAGTTAGTTAGCATATGGTGCAACAGTGATTTCAGGAGTAGATTCCTTAATGCCCCTTACCCATTTAGCCCATCCCCCCTCCCACAACCCCTCCAGTAACCCTCTGTTTATTCTCTATATTTAGGAGTCTCTTATGTTTTGTCCCCCTCCCTGTTTTTATATTAATTTTGCTTCCCTTCCCTTGTGTTCATCTACTTTGTCTCTTAAAATGCTCATATGAGTGAAGTCATAGGGTATTTCTTTCTCTGACTGGCTAATTCGCTTACCATAATTCCCTCTAGTTCCATCCACATAGTTGCAAATGGCAAGATTTCACTTCTTTTTTATTGCCAAGTAATCCTCCATTGTGTATATATACCACATCTTCTTTATGTGATGGTTAATTTTAAGTGTCAACTTGTTTGGCCACGGGATGCCCAGATTGACTATGGTTTCTGGGTGTGTCTGTGAGGGTGTTTCCAGAGGAGATTAACATTGGAATCAGTGGACTAAGTAAATTAAATCACTGTCCTCAAGCTGGGTGGGCCTCATCTAATCCATTGAGGGTTTGAATAAAACAAAAGTGAGAAAAAGGAACAATTTTGGTCACCTCCTCCCCCCGTCCTGCCTGGCCCCATGCCCCCAAGCCTCACTGATTAGCTGGGACAAGTCATTTCATCTTTTCCTGCTCTCAGGCTGGGATTTATACCATGGGCTCCCCTGGTTCTCAGAACTTCAGACTGAATTAGCTGCCAGCTTCCTTGGATCTCCAGCTTTCAGATGGTGGATGATGGGTTTTTTTCAGCCTCTATGACCACATGAGCCAATTCCTCATAATGAATCAACAAATCTCAAGGGGCGCCTGGGTGGCTCAGTCATTTGAGCATCTGACTTCAGCTCAGGTCATGATCTTGCAGTTGAGGAGTTTGAGCCCCGTGTCGGGCTCTGTGCTGACAGCTTAGATCCTGTAGCCTGCTTCTGATTCTGTGTGTGTGTCTCTCTCTCTGCCCCTCCCCTGCTTATGCTCTGTCTCTCTCTGTCTCAAAAATAAAGTAACATTAAGAAAAATAAATAAATCTCTCTCTCCATATATACATATGTATATATGTATATATGTACATGTATATGTATATATACATATATCTTCTATTTGTTCTGTTTCTCTGGAGACCCTCAAGTATGGTCATAATGGAAGGAATGGAGTTACCCTATTAGAAGATGTGCAACACTAAGTTTAGGGCTGAGTTTGGCCATATTACATAACCTTTCTGCAACTCGGATTCCTCTTCTGCAAAGAGATAATAATGATTCCACCTATCTCTTAAGGTTGTTGTGAACCTTACTTATAATGTATCTCAAGTGCCAGCCCAGTTCCTGGCACAAAGTATTTATCGAATGCATGGTTGTCAATAGTAGTAATACTACTAAAAGCCATAAACAGAAATCATGATAAACAACTTGTATTCTTGTTGAGAAATAGAATGTCACAGGTAAAAAGAAATCTCTAAACAAGACACCATAGTCTATAAGAAGTGTCTCAAGTGAAATGTTACCAAGGAGCCAAATATATAAAATAAATAACTGTCCCACTGATGAGATGGTCCTTGAAAGAAGCCCTCTTTTGTTTGTTTGTTTGTTTCTTTGTTTCTTGAAAAGCAGAAGTAGAGTTTACAGGATTGTTATCCAATACCTGACTAAATCTATTGAGCAAACATTGCTGATTCAAGCAGGTAAAGTTTTCCAAATGAACATGCTTCATGTTTGCTGAAATGGGACCTGTTGAAATTTGCAGCAACTTGGAAAAAAATGGATGGGTCGATCGTAAAGAGAGAACCCTGCCACCTCCTGAGATCAAGCCTTCCTAGCTGTCGCCTCCAAGCCATTGGGTGGGAGTTTCTCTACCAAGTCTGGGTCACCACACCTTTGGCTAGTTATGAGGCTCAAGCAGATACTGATGTTCTTGAAACATAACTGTCCATTTGTTTTTTTATTTTTATTTGTGTGTTTTTAAGTAGGCTCCACACCCAGCATGGGGCACAGCATGAGGCTTGAACTCATGGCCCTGAGATCAAGACCTGAGCTGATATCAAGAGTCACATGCTTAACTCACTGAGCCACCAAGAAGCCCCAAAACATAACTGTCCATTTAAATCTGATCTATTCCAGCTCTTACGTTGGGGATGTATGTATGTATTTTATTAGATGTCCATTTTGGTGGGGTTATCACGGAAATGACTTCAATTTCCTGTTTCACCTTGCTCATGGATGGATACCAGTCAAGGACCACTCTTCCAAACAAGTTGGAGCCCTTTGTTTATCAGCCTATACCAATAATTTTAAGAATTATTAAAACCATCATGTGTCATTTAACATTTTTACTATCTTCTTACATTCCAAGTTGTCTTTAAAACTGCTGAGATTACTAAATAGAGATGATGGTAACTGTCAAGTATCAATATCAAACAGGTGCTTTTTAATTGTTTGATCATTTGTTTCCTTATGAAGTCTATCAGACGTGTGATATTATTTGGACTCAGTGAAGCTATCTAATAGTTATTAATCACATTCAAGGTTAAAGACAGTAGGTGTGACTCATCTGAGGATTGGAGGCTAAAGTAGCATTAGGTAGAAGTAGATAGTCATTTTATATTTCATTTCTTTACATGAATCACTGGAAATACTGGGGTCATTGAAACACAGAGTTTCTCAGAAATTCAAAATTAATGTACTGACTCCAGGTACACCTAGATCTAGGTTTTCAAATGATTCCTCAGGAAACCTTCTCCATCTCTTAACTCTGCTTTACTACTTTCCTTGATTTGACTTGGTGGATGCACTTACCTCCTGAGTAGTCACCTCCTCACTGAGATGAAACTAGTCCAACACCAACAATGTGGAATCATAATAGGGGAAGGGTAGTTCTTTCCCAAAGAGAAAACTATAGTGCTTTGTACAGAGTGGAATGGGTATTGGTTTGGTAAAAGCAACAGCTGTCTGCGCCACACAGAGCACAACTTCCAGCTGATCACCAGTTTAAAATTCCCTGGCTGATTGCTTTCTGGCCTCGACCCTCTTACCTGATCTCCTTTCCACCTTTGCTCTGTCTCTTTTCCATCCACTCTCTGACCCTCAAACATCATGCACATCCCTGTACAAAGCACAAAATATGCATCAGTCAGAGATGTATTAAGCACAAACAAGTGTGAAATGTGGGGCTGACCTACTGTGCAGACAGGGGTGTTAGGTGTTGCTCATCCAGCAGAGTGCCTATGGTGGAGAAAGGCTTTGAGTGAATATGCAGAGAGATGTTTATGGTCACTTGAGGAGATGAGGTACATATGTTCACATAAAAAGCCTGAGTTCAACTCTGGACAGAGAATGAGAATAGTCAAGTCAGTAATGGAGGGAAAACTAGTTTTAGACATCTGTAGGAGAAAACAAACACTTGCTGGAAGAAGTGCCATATCAGGTGGACCCTCCAATACTAGCCAAGCTGGAAATCATCTGTATAAATAGAGAACAAAAGAAAGGGGATCTAGGAAAGGAGAAACAGTATAGAAAGAATTCTTTCCTTTAGAGACATAGTTAAGAAATAGGATTATTTCTTATTATTATAGGATTATTATAGGAAAGATGTCAGAAATTCAGCTATCTCTTGACTATAACAGAAATACAGTTCAAACTGGCTGAAGTGAAAAAATGTAATTGATTAACTCCCTCTAATGGGTTGAATAATGACCTCCAAAAAGTATGTTAGAAGTTCCAACACCTTGTAGCTGCAAATGTGACCTTATTTGGAAATATGATCTTTGGAGATGCAATTAGGTTAAAATAAGGTCATACTGGATTGTGGGACAAGGTCCTAATCCAAGGGCTGGTGTTTTTGTAAAGAAAGGAGAAGGAGATTTGGATATAGAAACACGCACCGAGGGTAGAGGCAATATGATGATGGAGGCAGAGATAGGGAGACATAGCTACCAGGCAAAGAATGACAAGGATTGCTGGCAACTACCAGAAACAAGGAGAGACAAGGAAACATTCTTCCCTGTAACCTTCAAAGGAAACATGGGGTTATGGATACCTTATTTCAGACTTCTAGTTTCCGTAACTGTGCGATAATATATTTCTGTTTTTATAAGCCATCCAGGTTATGGTGATTTGTTATAGCAGCCTTGGAAAGGTAATATACTTCCACATCTGTAAATCCAGGAGTTATCTGGCTATCTAGAGCAAAATGGCCCCAGAAGATTAATTCCAGATTTACCTTTGACCAATTTCATGAGAAAGTCCTAGGTTTGGTCAGGGTTTGGCTCCTTTGTCCCTTGCTGAGCCAGTTCCTGTGGACATAGGCATGGAATGCTGTCTTTGGCTAGGTCTGAGTCCCAGGAGCATCCAATGTCAGCCCTACATGGACTCCAAAGGAAATAGGAGAGAACTCCAAAAGGAAAGGGAGCCCCAAAAAGTTTCTCAGAAGAAAAGCTAGAGAGGTGAGGAGGAGCAGGGATGGTTGTTATCAGAATCAGATGAAAAGAGATGGCCCAGGGGAGAACACACACATACATCTTCCCTAGGTCAACTGGGATCACATTATGGAGAGCCATGAATGCAGGCAGGAAGGTTTTTAATACTAATTGCATAGGTAAGCTTGAGAACAGTGGACCGAAAGGTGAAGATTATAGTTCTTGAGAGTTCTGAGGAAGGTCTGTATGATCAGGAAGGTTTGGCAAAAGGTAGATTGGATATAGGACACCATCCCACCTTGCTACAAATTTTGGAAAGTCCTGAGCACTTCCTATTTTACAGCTGCAGCACTTAATGTCAGGTGGGTTCTAGCCCAAAGGTAAACTGTCAATAGTAAATAAAAGGTATCTTCGCAACTCAGATGGAGGTGGAAGGAGTCTGACCTGAACTGCTGCCTTTGGGGATGAAAAGGCCTGGACACTTTGCAGATATGAACTCATTTTCCTGCCTAGGACCAGAAGAGGATAAGGCTTCAAAAACAGTAACAAGTAGTCTCAAGTACTAAATATTTTCTACCTACAGGACCATTTGCTAACTGCTTCATAAGCATAATTCAGTTAATCTGCATGCCCACCTAAAAACGTAGACACTTTTTTTTCAGATGATGAAACGGGATTCCGGAAATAGGAAACAAATGTCCCAAGCCCACACAATTAGGTGGCAGGGTGACAATTGGAACCGAGTTTCACCTAACCCCCCAAACCATTTGTTTCTCACCTGTTCACAGCTGCTGCAAAATTGCGGGTTGCCAACACACTTCACAGTACTCAAGGACCTGTTGCAATGTTTGACTGGTTACCTGTATAAATACAAATGCATGCCAAGACATAGATGTGTATGACCTGTTTCTGTGGAGACTAGATATATTTATTTTGTTACTCTCAGTTCAAAATGGACACCTTGCCCCAAAAGTCTACCTACATCAAAAGATCCAAAAAAGAAAGTTTTAAACATTCTGCATAAATTAAGAGCCCCATATGAAAAACACCAGGGAACTAGAATTAAATAAAAATTAAGCCTAGAAGCAGAGTAATGACCCAGTGAGTGGTTCATTATAGCCTTACATTTTCAATCAAAGATAAAATCTCATTAAAAGTATATCTTTGATTAGGGAACAAGTTTGGACTGTTCCAAAGTTGGATCACTTTATCCACAGACATATACCATGGAGTCTTTTTTTCCCCTTATTTTCTAACTTTAAAGACAGTGAGCTGTTTATCTCCCAACATCATTATAAAGGTTATTAATATAGAGGAAGACTGAACAGAGATGGTAAGGCTTTTAAAATATCTACCAGTGCCTTTTACCTCATAAAATTAAAAAGGCTATTTTTATAGTCTGTTGCGATTTTAGGGAATAATTTTTAAATGTCTCTAGACTGATTCATCAGTAAGTTACCATAATGAGCATCTAATTCTGCAGTAATCCAGTAGAAATAGAATGAACGCCACACATATCATGCTAACATTTTTCTAATAGTCACAATAAAAAGGTAAGAACAGATGAAATTAAGTTTAATAATATACTTCATTTAACCTATATGTCATATTATCATTTCAACATGCAACCAATATGAAATTATTTAGGAGATATTTTATATCCTTTTATTTTTTTTGTGCTACGTGTTCAATATCTGGTGTGCATTTCACATCTCGCTTTGGGCTGGCCTCATTTCAGGTGCTCTATGTGACTTGAGCAGCACAGGTATAACCATCTTGTCCTTTGAAAGAGTAACCAAGGATCTGAGAGATCTCTTTAGAGAATTTCCAATAACAAAAGTTTTATTTTGGTAATTGGTTGTATACTCAATTTCCCCTTAATGATGTGCTTTTGGGAAACAATACTTCTCAGACAAAAAGTACACTGAACTGATGTAGAGACTCCTTTGAGCTCCATGGATCTCATAACAGAGGCTCTAACAAATTGATTTCAAGAAGTGCCAGCATCTCCCCCACTTTAAGCCTGCCAACTTAATCTCTGACCATGAATATTTGATAAGGCTCGTTATGTATTTTATCAAGGAAGCATGATCGATCTAGTGGTTTCTGGAGTATATCCAAGTGTCCTATGCATTCCACATTTCCAGATGAAGTCATTCTGGGTGGTTTGTGGATTTATCATTTAATATACACATCTTTCTTGACTTATATCTCGAGAAAACTATCATACACTGAAAATATTCTAGGCCAAAAATGCATGGAATACACCTAACCTACCAAGCATCACAACTTAGCTAGGCTACCTTAAACATTCCCTGAACACTGAGGTTAGCCTACAGTTGGGTAGAATCATCTAAGACAAAGTGCATTTTATAATAAAACATTGACTGTTTCATATGGTTGATTGAATACTGCACTGAACGTGAAAAACAGAGTGGTTATCAGTGTAAATGTTGTTTACTCTTGTGGTCGTGTGGCTGACTGGGAACTAAGGCTCCAGCCTCTGCCTGGCTTCCCGAGAGAGGATTAAATCACAGATCACTAGCCCAGCAAAAAGTCAAATTCAGAATTTGAAGTACAGTTTCTATTGAACGCGTATTGTTTTCACACCCTCTTAAAGTAAAAAATATTTTAAGTCAAACCATCGTAGGTTGGAAACTGTCTGTAATTGAATCATAGAGTAAGAACATAATTTCCCTTTCAGACTCATTTCAGTCTTTCAAATGTCAGGAGAACATCTCTGTGTGTTGCTATTATGTCTCTAACACCTCTCTACTAACACTTGCTAATTTTTTTTTAATAGAGTGAGAACTTTTGGCAGACAAACCGTCCAGACGAAATTCAACAATTGAGGAGTATTGCTGTTTTCAGTCCATTTATTCTGATAGTCTCCATCTATTTATGGCAAAGTACACTGGTTTTCAGTTTTGGTGGTGATATAAAGCAGTGTTTAAAATTTTATTGAAGCATTGGGCGCCTGGATGGCTCAGTTGGTTAAGTGTCTGACTTCAGCTCAGGTCATGATCTCTTGGTTCGTGAGTTCAAGCCCCACATCGAGCCCTGTGCTGACAGCTCAGAGCCTGGAGCCTACTTCAGATTCTTTGTCTCCCTGCATCTCTGCCCCTTGCCCGCTCGCATTCTGTGTCGCTCTCTCAAAAATAAATAAGCATTAAAAAATTTAAAAAAAATTATTGAAGTGTAAGAGCCAATTTAAAGAAAATATAATAACCTAGTAATTGTAAATGTGATTCTATGGGTAAGGTGAAAATAATGAAGTTGTTATGTAAATGAACTGAAGTCTTGTATTGGTGATACATTAAGGAGATATGCTTGTTTCAAACATCATTGCCTTGCTTCATTTCTTGGTCTCAGTTTCCCTTCTTAGCCTTGGCCAATTTCTGTAAATGATGCTTCCTGGTCACAGAGGGGCATGTGTATATAGCACTTGAAATCCTTTGCAACTATCAGAGATCAAGAACAACCTGTCCCCTGAAGTCCTCCTAGTTGCACTAAGAATCAAATTGACATGAGACAGATTCACAGAAGAAAAAAAAAATTGATAGCATATGTACAGGGAAGCCACACAGACATGGAAATTCCAAAGGCAGTCAGGCAAAATGAGGTAAATGTGTCATTCTTAACTAAGAAGAAGGGGCAGGGTTCTGAGTCTTCAAAGGATGGAATGAAGTCCTCAGAAATCATGAAAAAGAGTACATATTTGGTAAACAAGTATATCCTGGGCCACTCAGAAACAATGGGATAAAGAGAAGACTATGGTCAAACAGGCCTTGCTAGGTTCCTCCCTTTCTACCACACCTAGTTCATGTGATCATGTAGTTACCTATGCTTATCCTCTCGTCCTGGAGCAGGCTCTCTATCTAAATTCTTTTTAGGCAGTTGGAGGGGGAATTAAAGAGCTATTCCTGAATCTGCTAGGTCTTGATTGCTTTTAACTCAAACTCGTCTTTATGCCAAAGTGGCTCTCTTGGGATGTTCTGCCCTCGTCCCTCACAATACCCGTAGAGGAAATTGTACAGTGCTTTCCCCATCCCTTACAAGAGGTGGTCTAATTATCTTTTTATGCTAGGTACAAATGAATTGGAAAGAGAGTACCATACTTTAGGTATCTCCTTTGCTCAAAAATTTTAAATGCTTGCACAAGGTGTGGGCTCCCCTGAGTTCAAAGTAACCACCCACACCCACACCACCCAAAAGGACTCCAGTGTGTTCTTTGAGGAAGGAAATGGTGAAATCTTTTTATATGCCACTTCCTCCTCTCCTTTCTGCTTTCAAGTTCTGTTTGTTAATGGTGTACTCATCAGGGAGAGGTTAAATACTAGAACTTTCTTCTTAAAATCGTCCTTTCTAGCTATTTATTTTCTTTCATGTCATCTTTCAATTCAAAGAGTTTCTCAGAACTCTTTCATTTTTCTGAGATTTACTTCATGCTCCCCTAGAGTTTATTAAAGCAGTATTTATTTTTTATCTGCCTGAGAGGCAAGACAGGGTAATTAAAAGTTTAGATTACTGGGGTGCCTGGGTAGCTCCGTTGATTAAGCAGCCGACTTCAGCTCAGATCATGATCTTGTGGTCCGTGAGTTCCAGCCCCGCGTCGGGCTCTGTACTGACAGCTCAGAGCCTGGAGCCTGTTTCAGATTCTGTGTCTCCCTCTCTCTGACCCTCCCCTGTTCATGCTCTGTCTCTCCCTGTCTCAAAAATAAATAAAAACATTAAAAAAAAAAGTTTAGATTCCTGACTATAATGGAGTTCAGCCCAGTGTTGCTGCTTCCTACCAATGTGATTTTGAGGACATGAATTCACATCTGTGAGCTTCAATGTCCTCATCTATAAAATGGAGTCATAGAAGAACCATCATGTAGGATTGTGGTTGATAATTAAAAGAGGACAGTGCTTAGTATGTATATACTCAGTAAGTGGCAGAATCATTATTATTAGTGTCCTTCCCCTCTTTGCTTCTTCTTTGACCACCTAGTAGCTAGGGTGAGTTGGGTTCTATTCTAGAACAAAAGTGTTTGACTTGACCCTCTCATTCTGCTTTTCCAGTATCAAAGTTGGCTGTTACAGGTGGTAGAGGTCATGTTTGCTAAGAGTGACTGCTCTGCTTATGGTTTATGTCTTTGTGATTCATCTTCCCAAGGCAGAAAGGCTGGTAGGTGGCCACTTAACTCTGCAAGCATTCCAGTGTTACAAATTTCCTGGTCAAAACATTAATGGGGTGCCTTCCACTGTTCTAGCTACTATGGTAAGCATAGAATTAAATCAGTGCTTACACAAAGATCACAGTATAAAATTTTTTTTAACCTTTTATTTTATTTTTTTGAGAGAGACAGTGTGAGCAGGGGAGGGACAGAGAGAGGGGGAGACACAGAATCCAAGCAAGCTCCAGGCTCTGAGCTGTCAGCACAGAGCCTGATGCGGGGCTTGAACCCACAGACATGAGGTCATGACCTGAGCCCAAGTCAGATGCCCAAGCGACTGAGCCACCCAGGTGCACCCAAAGATCACAGTATGAATGCTGTGATAATTGGGGCATAGTAACTTTTAACATGGTGTATAGAAATTTCAGGCTTTGGTCCTAGTCTCAGAATAAGTAGAAGTCTATTTTTATTTTAATCTTTCATGGTTTATTTTTTTCTTTAAAATTTTTTTTATTTTTTGCTATCTATTTTGCTAACATAGCTTTATCAGCAAGTAATATTTGCCTGACAAACTACATTGAAAAGGGTTTAGAGGTATAATCAGATTTAGCAGAGTACTTCTGTGATCGATTTGTGATGTTTTTTTTGTCTCCAACAGGTGGGCATATACAAGTACAGTCAGTTGAGAAAAGAATTAAAATAACTTACTGTTAATTTAGCCTACTAGTACAAAGCAAAAACAAAGAAATGAATAACATACATAGAATCACAGCACCTCCTTCTCCCCGCCCATCAAGTCGTTTTCACCAACAAATAGAATCTTGGTTCAGTGGATTAAATGTTCAATTTTCAGCTGATAATATTGGTGTCATAAACATATACCTCAGTTCTCACATATGTAAGGTAGAGACAACTGCCCTTTCTATTCAACCCAGTTGTTCTAAAGATAAAATGAGTTATTTAGAAGAACAGTCCAGTAATTATTTACTGAGTCTCTTGTGCAATTCACTGTAATGATGCTTGGAAAAAGTAAAGTAGGTTCCCTAAAGCAAATTTTGATATGAGTTCCTTCCTTCCTTCTTCTCTTTTCTTCCCCCTTCCCTTCCCTTCCCTTCCCTTCCCTTCCCTTCCCTTTCCCTTTCCCTTTCCCTTTCCCTTTCCCTTTCCCTTTCCCTTTCCTTTCTTTCCTTTCTCTTTTCTTTCTTTCTTTCTTTCTTTCTTTCTTTCTTTCTTTCTTTCTTTCTTTCTTTCTTTCTTTCTTTCTTTCTTTCCTTTTATTCCTTCTAAATTTGGAGCTTGTATCCAAAAAGATGAAGCATTCGCCTAACTTAGAACTCTTTGCTAGTACCCCTTTTCCAGATCTGTTTTGCCCAAAAGAGTGAATGTTAGGATCTTTTTAAAATTTTAAATTTTCCATGGACAATAGTGAAATCCCTGGGCCTTGAGTGTGGATTTTCTTGCACTTAAATTGTATCATTTGTATAGGAGAACTTGGGTCATTAAAACAATAAAAACAGCAAACAGCAGCACAGCAGAATTTGCGCTTTCTGCCTGTGTTCTCAGGTACTGAAGCACCATGTGCAGAATTGAATCAGGTGCAGGTCCTCCAGCTGACCACTAGAGGCACCCTTCTGCTTCTACCGCAATTGCTTGCCCGCCAGGTTTTACAGCTGATTGCCCCTTTTTGTGGAACTATGAAGACAGGAAAAACTGTTAACGTTGTGTGGAAAAGGAAAGTTAGAAGTGTATTTAGTAATAATGGTGTTTTAATGTACTTATCATTCATGTATTTAACAATGATTTTGTGGTTATTAAGAATAGGGCAAAGCATTGCTTGCATTTGGACCACATTATGCTCTGTTGTCAGGGGTCTGTTCTGTGTAGGATCTTTAGCAGCATCCGGGGCCTTGCCCATTTGATGCCAGTAGCATCCACTCCCCCTCCCAAGTTATAACAACTGAAAATATCACCAGAAACTGCCACATGTCCCCTGGGCAGCAAAGTTATCTCTGGTGGAGAATCACTGTTAGGGAGAATGTTTCCATTACCAATAGATTTGTGGTAAAGTATCTCAGGGGTGAAATTTCTACAACTTTCAAATGGTTTAACAAACAAAAAGGTAAAATAAAGGCAAAAAGAAAAAATAAGAGAGGGGGAAGTACTACAGTTTGGAAAAAAAATGAAAAGGAAAGGAATAAAGAAGAAAAAATAACTATGAGAGCTAAGAGTCACAGGCCAGCAGGCCCCATCAGGCCTAAAGTAGCTGACAAGCCCAAGCTCTGGTCCTCTGCTCCAGACAGCAGGTGTGAGAGGTGATGACAACTCTCAGTCGATAGGGAACGGTCTTTAGGAACGGGAGTAAATGATTCTGGAGACTCTGGCTTGATATTTGTTTAATGACAAAAGAGTTAACTAGCAAATTGTTGCTTTTCATTGAACACCACCCAGAGGACTTTTGTTAAAATGTTAACAAAAGCAAACAAACAAAAAGGGGAGGGGGGCAACTGGTTAGTGGACCGGTCAGAGCCAAAACAAAGCGGGGGTGGGGGGCTTTTCTAAATTAAAAGAAACAAAAAAGACATACCAACAGAATGCTGTGTTCAGTGAGGTTATTTTTTGAAAAGGCTCTAGTGAACATTGTGACATTTAAATATGACAGTAAATATTAGATATTATATGATAATTTTGAATTATAATGTACTTTCTGTAGTGTGATCATAAAATTGTAGTTATATAGGAGGCTATTAGGACCTGCAGGCTGAGGTATCTGGGGGTAAAATACTTTCGAATGGTTTAGCAAAGCCACAGATATGTACACACGCACGTACATATACGTATACATATACGTGTGTGTGTGTGTGTGTGTGTGTGTGTGTATACTGTGTGTATGTGAGTAGGCAAATTGCACAGACCAGGTGGATCACATCAGGTCTAAGGTGACCACAAGCCCTCAGGTCTGCATGCTATGAATGAAAAATAGTTGAATTTCCTTATGGTTTTGTGGGGGCGGGGGGTTGTTAGCATTTTTTATGGCTCAACTTTAAGATCTGATTTTAAACACCTGCATAAGCACCTGTCCATTAGTGGTACCGTGCCTGTAACCTGCGAGTTCTTGGTGCAGAGGCCGATGTGGCCAGTAGATGGCAGTGCACGATAAAGAAAAAGCTCCCAGCTGCTGGCCACTGTTTTAATTAGCTGATAGCAAGACAGGTATGCTTTTATATAGTTTTTGATTTTGTAATTTTCCTGAGCGGCCATTGAGGGCAGATGTTTTCATCCTTTCCCCCAGTATAAGTATCAGAGGAGAGGGAATATCAAGATGCAATCAATTGCTGGCCAAGGCAAACCCCCTGAACTTAAGTCTTGCAAACATCATCAGCTTGTGCCATCTTCGAAATTGCTGCAGTGGATGGAGGCATGGAGCTATCAATTACTTCTAGGGCTGTGATCCCCTCTGTCCTTGAAAAGCAAGCCAGCTGACTCTGTGGGTGAGATTAGGGGACAGTGTCGTGATGAGAGGAAGGCTGCTTTATCAACGTCCTAGAAGTTGATCTGGAGCCCTGGAGGAAGAAATTAAAGATCAGCTTAAATTTGTACATGATGGCTAAGCCCCCTGTAATGAATTACCATTAACTGGTCAGCAAAGTAATTGAAACATGGAAGCCTGGAGGAGAAGAAAAATCCCTTCAAGCATGATTTCTCCTCTAGTTGCTTCCTGTCCTTTGAGAAAAGCTTCATGCTAAAGGGGCTGGCATGTGTTCAGTACGCAGTATAAATACCAGACCCATCTTACACGTTTTATGTTATTACTTAAGGGAATCTTCAAGGTAACCTAGGTGGCAAGTGGTATTAGTGCCATTTTACAGATGAGGAAAACCGAGTCTCAGGAACATTGGATAACTTGCCTACAGTTGCATGATGTGTAAAAACTTTCAGGTGAGATTTCAACCTCCCTTCCTTGCCATTTCCTTTTCCTTCCTGGCCTCCATGTACAGAAAGGGATTCCAAATAAATACGTGCCATCTTTTCTTGTATTCTGTGCAATTCCTTTGTTCTATCCCTCTTATTAACCATTAGAAAATAAAAACAGGAGATCAGTACGTTGGCAATAAATGCTCTTAATTAAGTACTGAAGAGGAAGAGCGTCAGGTATTTAAAATAATGCTTTTAAAAACAAGCCACGCCCAGACGTCATTTGTTAATTATGCAAAAGTAGCACATGACCATTGCAGGACATTTAAAAAATATATAGAAAAGTATAAGAGAGTAAGTTGGCCTTACCACTCTTTTCCCTCCTAGCTACCTATAATTTTAACAGTGTTCATGCATTGTTGTGTTTATATTACATTACAAATGCATCCTCTGCCTCCATAAATATTATTTTCTTATAAATACCATGTTTAATAGCTCTATGTCTTCTTCTTACATGGGTTATTTCTCCTCTTTTGCTGTTGTTGTTGTTGTTTGTTTTTGGTTTTGTTTTTAACAATTCCTCTGCTTTTTGTATACTTAGGTGGATTCCAACCTGGGAAAAAATAGGTTCTCTGTGGCTTTTGAAAAATAGAAGGTGATACATAGTAATGAAAATATTCTTTGAAAAGGCCAATCCCTGGACAGTGTACCTTATCTGCATTGTTTCATTTAAACCTCACGGCAGAAGCAGCAGGGCTTCTGCCATGGAAGAAATGGAGAGAATGTGAAGGAACAAACCCCTCCCTGTAATCAGGCTGGTTTCCAGCCACCCCAGACCTGCCTCTTGAAAACCCAGGGTCTTGTCCCCCCTGTAGGCCTCAAACCAGACCAGGCAGCGGCCAGGGGCCTTGCAGACCAACTGAAGCCTTCTTTCCAGATGTGAACTTTGCACAATCTCTTCGGCTTCTCCCGAACCTTTGTCCCTTCCCTTTTCACTCTGTTGATGCTTTGGGAAGCCCTGTGCGCCATCCGGTTGCACATAGATGAGAGCACACCCAAGGACCGCTATGCCCAGGCCTCCCTTGCACCCGGGACGTGGCTTGTTTTTGCATAATTTAAGCACTACATGGTTTTGCCGTTTAAGTTCTGTGAAATTGGTGTTCTCCCATCCATGAAATTATATACATCTTGGGAACATTTCCAGTTACTAAAGGAGTGAATGCATTCTTCAAAAGGGGTGAGCCAGCACGAGCTGGTAGAGCTTACCCCAAAGAGCACTGCTATCTCTCCTTGCCACTTTGAGACACAAAGGCAGGCATTTTCTTTTTAAATTCTAAGGCAACTAAACTGCAAATATAAGCTTCCCGTTATGTGTCCAGCTGCAATGCATTCCTTTTCCCCAGTCTCCCCATCACACCCTCTCCCTCCCCCACCTTGTTCAGATCCAGAGACACATGGCAGTTGTTGGCAATGCAGATTTCATGTTCCTTCCAAGCTTTCTCCAGACTTTGTTGCTCCTCTATTGTGATTTGGGTGCCTATGACAACGATAACTGGTCTTCCAAGAAATGGTTTTGATTGAACCATTTCATATACCTGATTTACATTACTCTGTGTGTGTGTGTGCACAGTTTGCTTATTATGGTATTATTTAAAAATATTATGTAAACACAAACGTATATTATGTGACTTCATGGAGAAACATTGCTAAACTCCTTTCACAAATCTCTGCAATATAAACATATAGGAATGGCAAGTATGTGGTTCTTAAACAAATCTGACTTCCAGAAGAAAGACATTCCTGTGACTTGATCCATCTGTAGAAACTCAAATTAGAACTGACAACTTCTGAATTCTGGGTTTTAAGGTCAGGATTGGCTAGTCTGTGCTACAGTAATAAGCATACCCTGGAATCTCAGTGGCTTATGATTTACAAATTTCCTTCTTGCCACACAAAGCCCACTGCAGATACCACAGATCCCTAAGGCCATGAGCTTCCAAAGGACAATGCCAGGAAGCAGGATGCTTCTATTTTAAATGGCTAGACTTGTGTTTTCTGTGGATTTGCAGAGTTGTCATAGCAGGGAAGGAGAGGGCATGGAGGGGAGGAGAGGCCATGGAGACCTGATGCCTACTCTTCAGTGTCTCAGCCTAGAGTTGTCATGTGATACTCCCAGTCACTACCTGTCATCCAGAATAAATCACATGGGCCCAGCCTAGCTGCAAGGGAGCCTGGGAAATGTGTGCTCAGGAAATGTGGAATGAACCAAGACTCGGTAAACACCTTTGACTCACCTCTGCCACGTTACCAAGATGGGTCTTCTGAGTGTTAAGCTTTAGAAATAGAAGATGCCACATGTTCGCAGAACTATTCTTTGCATACATACTGCATGCCATGCGCTGTCTTATGTATGCATCTTACCCGTGTTATTTCTTTTAAACCCCACAGTAGTAGCAGTGGGGGAAACCATTTTATCCAGGTAGTTTCTGAAACACTAGTGCTGGGGGCGCTGGGCTTCTAACCAGGTCTACCAGAGGCCATGCCTGCATCATTATGCACTCAGCCATTTTGTCTATAGACCATTGTTAGGAAGCTGAAAGACCTCAGAGTCATCCTCTCAGGCTGATTGTGTTTGGGGCTTTTATACAAACCGGTTGTAGGATCTCTGGCTTGAATTGTTTTCTCTGTTCTTATACATGTTTATGACTCATGTTATGATAAAATAGGCTTTGAAATAAGGAAGACGTTTCTCTTGAGTTTTATCCTCCACATTTATTATATATGAAAATCTAGACTTATTAGATGTGGTTAGTAGATAAGTCTTTCTTTTACAAAAAGGAGAAAAATGAACTTTTAAAATGGAAACTTCCTCTCATGAATTTAAATACACTTTATTTCATGTGCAAAATAATTTTTACTATTATGCAAGATATGCTTATCGGGGACTTATCTTTCATATAAAGTGTCTCCGACTGTTCATTGCAATGTCCATTATAAATGGTATCAAAGGGTTTCTGTAGTCAATATCTTCCTGAATGTAGACACATTCACTGGGGACGGTTGTCATGAAAACTCTCAGGAAGTAGTTCGGTGACATGTCTATCATTCATGTTCTGTTTGGTTCCTCGCTGCAGCTCCCACAACATGGAAATAAACAGAGAGCCCAGCTGTTTTATTTCTCTGTCTTCCTAGAGGGAGAGACTCATTGCACAGACCTCCTGAGCGAGGGCAGTAAGCTTCATCTTGTACAGAGCGATTAGTCTCTGAATGAAGTTTCCTTTTGTGTTGTACTTGTGAGTGTGTGAGTGTGTTTGTTGGTCGAGAATCTGCAGCTATGAGGTGTGAGAGTTGACTGGTCCCCAGAGCATAGGGGCAAGCTGATAGAAAATTAGTTTTGGGTATTGATGATAAACACACTAATCTTCTTTGGGTAATCTTTTGAAAACAAAGCCTACCTTATTTATTTATTAATATCATTTTTTTTTCTGTAGGGAATTATCCATGACTGAAATAAAAAAGGCTTAGAAGGTATTCTTAGATTTGAGACTCTAGCTTATAAGGATTTCAATAAATGTTATATTACCCATGGCTTAAAACATGGGCTAATTCATCAGCAATTTATTTTAAATAACATTACTCTCTAAGAAGATATTTCATTTTGTTTTATTGGAATTCTATGATGTGGAGAAATAATGATATTATGCATGCTTTTAAGTGTACATAGAGTGATAACATCACTCATTCAATATATCTTTTTATAAGAGGTAATTCACAGATCTGTTCATTGACATAAATTGATATGAAAAATGATCACACTTAAAAAAAAAACCTAGAGAGATTTAAAATATAGAATGATACTGCCTGGTAAGACAATTTAACTTGGAAAACAAGATGTGTTTGTTTTAAAAATGGTATATAAGTGAAAGACAGATAAAACTTCAAAAAATCATCATTCCAAAATTATAATCACATTAAGAGGATACTAAGATGACCGTACGCATTATTATGAAGCAAGACCAGGCAGAGATTCATTGGCTAATTGGTTGGAAACCATAAACCTTTTAACCAGTTATAGTCCAGTAAGAAATGGGTTGACCAAAAGAGTTATTTCTAACATGAAGATATTTCAAATTTGTTTTTCTTGACTTTAGAAGTACCATGAGCCAAGAAATGTACTGTCTTGAGGACATCCTTTTTCTTCCTTATAAATTCACATTACTGAATTCCTCCCCCTTTGGCCTCTGAAACATAATCAGTGGAATTGGCAGGGCTGGGTTTTCATTTTCACCTCCGGCTAAATCTGTCAACCTGTGATGAGGTTGGTTGGGGATCATCATGAAGCAAATGTTTTCATATTTGTCGGGTGGAAACAAGTACCAGCTGATGCGACACTCATTCATCTTGCTATTCTGTTACATCATGTTCATTCTGATTGTTAACATGAAGATGTCACTTTGCCTTGATGTATGTTGGGAAAAGTAAAAGGGAATAACAGAGTTCTGGAAAGAAATCTCCCAATTATGTCTTTTGTATCAAAAAGAGTCTGCTATTAGCTGTGTGGGAGCTAGATGTCACTCACATCAGGAGATGATTTCCTGTCCCTATGAAACTGTTCCTGTGGTTTTCAGAACAACTGTATGTGTGCTGGGCATGGAGGGAAGAGACATGGGGGAACTTTAAGCCCATAATAAATGTGGCTGATTTCTTAATTTCTGAATTGCTTATTCAAAAGTCACTCTGCATTTCTGTCTTTACTTTTCCATCTTCACTAGTCCTCAAATCCAAACCTGTCACTTTCAAGACCTGTTGATTCTACTTCCCTGGTACCTGTGGCGTCCATATTCCATGGTGTGTTTGTTGGGGGAGGGGGCTGCCACTCAAGTTTCCAAGCAAATGCCATGTAGCAGGTATCACAGTATGTACAATATATATAACATTTCACATCATCTTCATATTATCCCTAGGGATTCAGAATATGTGTCCCTAAGATCCAAGGTGAACTAAGTGCCCAAATGTGAAAAGAGAGTGGCAGGCAGAATAATGCCATCCTTCCCCACCACAGTGTCCATATCCTTATCCCTGGAACCTGTGATTATTTTGCTTTACATGTTGAAGGGGACTTTGTAGATGTGGTTAAATTAAGGACCTTGGGCTGGAGACATTATCCTGGATTTTCTGGGTGGATCCCATATAATCACAAGAGTTCTTCCAGGCTGAGAATCTTACCCTGCTGTGCTCCAGAGTGGAGATGTGACAATGGAAAAAGTGTCAGAGGGTTGCAACTTTTCTGGCTCTGAGGCTGGAGGAAGGAATCAAGGTCCTAGGAATGCTGGCAGCCTCTCGATGTTGGAAAGAGCAAGGAAATGGTTGTCCCCAACAGGCTCCAGAAAAGAATGTAGCCATGTCTGCAGACACCTTGATTTCAGTCTAGCTAGCTAAATGCCAGGTTTATAATCAGGAGAACTGTAAGATAATAAATTTGTAAGTATTTTAAGGAAACAACAGTAGCTCCCATGTTGTAGCCACAATGGGAAACGACTCCAGTGACCTACGTTTGGTCCAGTAGATATCTGAGCTGTGGTTTGAATTCAAGTCTTTCTAACGTTACAGAGCTGATGTGGTTTTCCGTCACTTTATCGGTGTTTCAGCCCTCCTTCCTTCATACCTGCATTATTTAAGTCGTTTGCTAACTGATACCTTACTCCCGTTTCAGTCCATCCTACTCATCACTGGTAGATTATTCTTCCTAATGCCCTGAATGCTTAACTCCTTTCAGTGACTACATGGCCTAATAAGGTAAAGAAACAGTGTGGTTTGACCTCCTGTATTCCTCTCTAGAGTTATCTTCCACTTAAGCCATTTATATGCCTACACTCTAGCAAGACTGGAAAATTATTTCCTGTCCATGCCCCACCACATGCTTCACATCCGAGCTCCTTTCCTCCTATCCCTCCTTCTGTTTGAATGCACTTCCCCGGACACCTAGTCGAAATGCCACCTATCCCCAAGTCAGAGTAATTTCTCTCTCTTATCCATTCAAAGTCACCTCCAACACCAACATTGTTAGCATCATCAAGCAGTCATCATTGTCAAAGTTGTCATGTTAGGATCATTGTCCTAAACATCATCCCCATAATCACCACCACCACCAGCACCATCATCTAACAGTTATGTAGTGTTGACACTGTGCCTGGACATTATGATAGTTCTTTTGTGTGGATTATCTTGCTTACAGTTCATCCATATGGAGAGGGCACTGTTCTTTTTCCCAGTTTACAGATGAGAAAATTGAGTCAACCTTCTAGGTTACTTTATGTGAAGTTTAACTTTCTTTTGTAATATCAACATGTTTATGTCACTAGTAAGAAGCTGAAATATTTTAAGCAAACTTCCATACTTTGATTTCCAGACTCAGAGAAGAATTTCATCTCTTATAGAGGATCACGATACATCTACCATCTGTTGAGGTTTTTTTTGCCCCTATTAAATAATCCCTTTTTGGCTGCTATTATATCATATTGTCAATATTCTGTCCATTGTACAAGTCTCCAATGTCTGTTAAATTAGAGCAGAGACTGGGATGTGAATCAATTTTCTATCCTATTTATCTTGACAAAAATTTAAGAGATTATCCACCATTTGGAGTTGGCACATATTAATTATGTAGATTATATCCACAGTTCTCATCCAAATTCCATTATAGAGAGAAGAGGGAGCTGATCTCTCTCATCACATGAAAAAATTATTTTGGCTATGAATGGGAAATGTTATCAAAGAATACCTTGCCCAAGGAAATTCCAAAATATTTTAGTTACATCCCCATATTTTCTTGGATATTTTGTTCATCACGATCCTCATTACCAACCAAGATGCAGAAACATAGACTCTCATACCATTTATTTGCCTCTTTTTTCAGTGCATTAGCTTTATAATGGCTGTTCTTTCCACAGAGTAGCATGATGGCTATCAGGGGCCACAGGCTCCATTCGTATTCTCCCAGCAACTACAAGGGTAACAATGATAAAAAGTGGACTTCTAGAGTTGCCTCTCTTTTGACCAGTTTGGGGCATGGACTTTCCCCTCTGTCATTCACCGTGGTTGAATGCAGTGATTGGGCAGACCTGGTCTGTGTCCCTACCCCTGGAACACTGGATACCACAAGGCAGAGTGAGAAAGAAAGCACTCCTTGAGAGCAAGATTGAAGAGTTGTAATCAAAAGTTGTTTGGGGGCAGGGGGTGATGCTTCACAGATGAAAGGACAGGTGTTGTTACAGGTAGAAGTATTTGGTGGAGGGAACAAAAACCAGTATCTAGGCATTACAAAAGCTGTATGAAAAGGTTGGATATTAAATCGGTCAGACTTTTAATGAGTATAGAGAAAATACCATAATTTTTAGATGATCAATATCTCAGAAAACCCTTGTCCTAATGGATATTGAGTATTATTTTAAAAAAATAAAGTGGCATAATCAAACATACTTAGAAACTGTTGGATTAAGTAAGTTTCTTTACTGCAAAATTTCTCAGAGCCCTTAAAGAGAGCACGGCACCTGTTATGAATCTCCAAGAATGGGATATGGATTGATGTGCCCTCTAAATGTATTGTTCCTTGGAATCTTCTTTTTTTCCCCCTGTCTCTCTTCAGGGAGAATATCCTGGTAAAAGACTGTCACAGTGTTCATATATAGTTAGCACTTAAAAACCGTTTGTTAAACAAATTAATGACTGTGGATTATGTTGGGAAATGCAGTTCAATAGCCATGAATCTTCCCTCTACATCTTGTAGCAAAGATAAATAACATGCCTTTGATGTCTTTCATTGTAATGTTCTACTCTGTTTGTTTGTTTGTTTGTTTAATTTTATTTGTTTTCCCTGCTTGAAATCTAAGGGGGCTTCAGGGTCAACATCTCTATATGATGGGAGGAGATTGGATGTGGTGAAAATAGTGACCAACTGATGATTCTTTTGAGAATCACATTGCATAAGCTTTTCAAAACATGTCCAGACTTACACATACTCATCTGATTTTTTACTGTATGTGCACATAAATTGACAAAGAAGTCTACCTTGCTTGAGGCAATTGTTGTATCTAGAAAACTATGAAAATTGAATTAAATTATAGGTAGAATGCACTGGGGAACTCATTATTAAATGAAATCTTATTCTGAGTATTTTGTAGAGTGGGGAATTATTTTGTAAAGTGAATAACATCATCTAGTTTATATAATAGGTCAGCTAGAAGTGAAGTATACAATATTAATACATACTGCCACTATAGGCACATAATGATAATTTAATTGAACAATTGATATTTACACCAAATATATTTTTTTATCTCTGAGCTAGGTGAAATATCCAGGACTCGTTCTTAGAGATTTCCTTTGGAAAAAAGTTTTAGAATGTCACCTTTTTAAAAATAATAGGCAACGAGTATTGTTTTATATTGAAACTTCAACCCATTTTCCTCCTAGTGAAAAATGCTTTTTAGTCCTTCCTGAAATAAATATTATCTTTGAAATTAGAGTCGATGTAAATCCAGAGGTAATGAGATTCAGTGTTTCATTGTATCTGAATTAGATGGAGAGCTTCAAATATTTATTTGAGGTTTAATTTGAGTAATTTAGGAAAACATTGAGCTTCCTCATTCATAAATGATAATTACTTCTCTTCATCAATATTATACTGTATTCCCTTTTGCTACCGGTACATTCTTGTTCAGATATGAACACTTTTATATCTCAAAAGAGACTTTTTTCATGTAACTTCCTTGGATTGCCTAACTTACAAAACCTTTAGAAATAGAGTTCGCTGTGCCCATGTTTTGGAGTGTTTAGTTTTATATGGAAAAGGAGGTGAGAAGTAGAATAACATTTACATTGATTTTCTTTAAGGGTGTGCTCTACTGAGAAATAGTATTTTGTCTTACTAAAGCACATGTTTAAGAAATGGAGATTGCTGTCTTGCAAAACTCCCAAAATAAACTCTAGCAGCTTAAAATGCCTGTAGCTGCTAGTTGATTATAATTCTGCACTAAATCAAAAGTGACTGCATTTAAAAACTTCCATAAAGAAAAGCTTAGGCATTTCAAACAATTGCTTGGCCAATGCAAGATTCTTCATTTCTTTCCTTTCAGAGCTTCCTCAAGGTAATGAAAAAAAAAATATATATATATGAATTATATATGAATTCTGTGAAGATGTTTAGGAGTTGACTAGAGGAATCAGGGTACTACTTTGGGGGGTGATAATAGCGTGGCCACTATGGCAGTAGCTGTAACAGTACATACACCAAGGTCTTAGTTTTTACCAGACCTTGTGTCTTTTTTCATCCACTTTATTCACGACTCTTGACTTTGTTCATTGCACTTCCTAGAGAAATATTTATTAAACATTCTTCCTATCGGGATTCCTTTGGGTGCAAATGACAGAAACTAAACTCAAACTAGCTTAAGCATGAAAGGGAGTATATTGGTTCATATGGAAAGTCCAAGGGTTGTACTGACTTTAAGAATAGAAAAATACAAAAACTCAGTGTTATCTAGGATCTAGTAATTTATTGCAAATCCATTTTACCATTTGAATCATTCACTCTGAACTGACTTGGGTCAGATGATTATTCCTGAACCAGCTTCTATGATGAATGGCTGGAATTTGTTGAAGTACCAACCCAAGGGCATTTGCCTACTTCTGGAGCTAAAGGATTAGGGGCAAGCCTATATAAAAAAAAAAAAAAAAAAAAAAGTTTGGGATTATCCTGCCCCAAAGGGAGTGTTGTCAACAGAAGAAAGGAAACTGGATACTGGGTAGACCCAAACAACAAATGCCTAATGAAGACCCAACCTTAAAATTGGAAGATATCCGTACATATTCAACTTCAGCTATCTCCTGGGCTTCCAGACCTACCCCAGATACTAGAAGAGAAATTCTAATCAAGTGTAGTATGTAGCCCAAAGACCAAAAGTCTATTACTTATATCTATTCGTTTTATTTCCATTAAGGAACCAAAGAGTCAGTCGGCTCATGGTAGGCGCTCAATAACTATGTCTTGATTGATCACCTTCCTCAGTAATTGAACTAACTAGAATTGTCTGTGGTCCCACAGCACACAATCTGTGAATCTGGTGTTATTTCAGCTCTTTGGAGATCATAAAATATGCATTTTGTTACTCATGAATTAGGAGCTGGAAACCAGAAATCTACTTACATTTCTTCCAACTCCCTTAAAATTTTATTTTCCCTCATGCTCCAGCTTGACAATTGGCTCATGTAAATATCATTAGGTAAGTGAACACAGCATTAGAACCTAAAGAAAGTGTGTGGGGGTAATCTATTTCTGCATGTAAGCCAGTTCACTTTACTAAGATTTATTAGCATGTGGAAAAACCTGCATTCCTTCTCAAGTGCAACTCTTTTAGAGAGCAGAATGGACGTTTCAGCTATAGAAACTTGAGGTGCTTGTGCAAGAGTATTCCTCTGAAGTCCTTTTGTGGCAGCCATAACCCAAATCAGTTCCGTCAGCATCTCTCCCCTGGCTGGCCCCCGTCTTTCCCCATGTGCACTTGACTCTTTCTTTTGTCTCTTCAAATTTTTGTTGGCATTTCTGAAGTCATCATCATCAATTAATATTTGCCGGGGGCCCATAGGGTCTAACATGCCACTTCTCCATCTGTTATTCACCAGTGCAGGCATGGTGGTCCCACCCCTTTTTGGTTTGAATCACATTGTTATGTGCTATTTTTGGCGTCTTCCACCTGCTGTCCTCCAAGCATTCTCAAATCCCACGTGTTTATTCCCACCTGTTGTCCTCCCAAAGTTTTGACTTACCCAGCACTAGTCACTGGTGAAACATTTAGAGCCCATACCCTGATACTGAATTTCAGTTCTGCCACTTTCTAGTTTATACGACCTTGGGGGACTTTTGGAATCTTTCTCACATTTTTTTCCCTTTCCTCAAAATGAGACATAGTGCATATGTCTGCATTGTATGTAGATTCTAGAGAATGGGATGTTGTTAAAATTAAATGAGATTAAAAGTAGAGGGTATGGCATGGTTCTTGGCATATACTAAGTTCTCGAAAATGGACACTTCCCTTGTTATGTATGGATTAGAAATGGCGGGAGAGTGACCCTCAAAATTAGCAGGCAGCCATCACTTGCATTAGTAAGCGGCATCTCCAACCCATTCCAGAAGTGTATTCAGGTACCCTCTCACGACACCTTTTAAACCATCATTATCCTATGCCAGACAGAATACGGACTGCTGCTTCGTTCTTTGTAGTCTTTTTAGGTTCATTCTACTCAAGTTCCCTCCCCCCACCCCATCCCAGAGCTATATCCTCCCTGTATTCTTTCAAAATTGCTGTAGGTACTAGAGACTAAAATAAGATTTTCAGTAATGGTCATGATGTATCCGTATTTTTCTAGGTAAAAGCAAAGACTTTTCAGAGTCAAGACTCCGCTGCTTGTCTTTGTGGGAGAAGCTTGGCTTTAAAATCCAAGCCATTTGGCAGTATTAACTGGGCTGATTTCAGCACATTACATAATTTGTCAGGGGCCTGTACATGCTCACTGGTCAGGCACTCGGGTAACAAACACCAAGTGAGTGATATGTCATAACAGACAAATGGGCTCTTTAAACTAGACAATGGGAAGAGTGTTTTCATTGGCATGGATAGTTATCTGTCCATCAGCCCCTGCCCCGCTCTAATTATGGATGTGGCATTGGGTTGGTGCTCTGGGATCTAAAATGAGCCATTGGACATGGCCCTTGCTCTGAAGGAGTTTATGATCAAGTTGGGAAAATGAGCATAACGATATAAACACTTAGGGGCACAGTAAAGGAAAACTCATGATAGTTAGTTATATATAAGTGCCAAATGAGTGGTCCAGGCCCTAAGTATAGCTATTCCACTACAAGTCCTTCAGTTCGGGCTCAAAGGCAATGTTAAATTGGTGGACAGGTACAAATTGTTCTGCGTTACTGAGTCAAAACATAATTTGCCCAGGTACATGGAGTGAGCTAGCTGTCATAAATGTTTTCAGGGTATCCTTTCCTTTTCTTATGATTGGCAAGGAAAGCTTAAAACCTGTCTCTCATCAAATAACTGTTCCTCCCCCCACCCCAGCAGTCCTGCACAAGCCAAGCAGGCACGTAGAAACTGTGCAGCAGTTGTCCAGATGATTTGTTTGGTAATCAAAGCCATAGGTAAGGGCTTGCTCGGTTTTCCTCTTTAGGTGGGGAATGTTGAAAGAGCCCATATCTCATCATCTCCCTGACCTGGGTGTCCCTCTCAGTAGATGGACCCAAGGTTCACTGAAACAAGAAACGACTACAGCCATCAAGGACTTAAATATGTATATACGCATATATATAGGGGCGCCTGGGAAGCTCAGTCGGTTAAGTGTCTGACTTTTGATTTCAGCTCAGGTCATCATCTTGTGAATTTGAGCCTGATGTCAGGCTGTGTGCTTGGGATTCTCTCTCTCCTTCTCTCTCTGCCCTCCTCTTTCTTTAGAAAAAAAATTATTATAGGGGCACCTGTGTGGCTCAGTCAGTTGAGCGTCTGACTTCGGCTCAGGTCATGATCTCATGGTTTGTGAGTTTGAGCCCCACGTCAGGCTCTGTGCTGACAGCTCAGGGCCTGGATCCTGCTTTGCATTCTGTGTCTCCCTCTTTTTCCGCCCCTCCCCTGCTCCCACTCTGTCTCTCTGTCTCAAAAATCAATAAACATTAAAACATTTAAGAAAATATTTTATATATATATAAAACATAGTAGTGTTTTGAAGCTAATCACCTGGTAACATAAGATAATCACCTGGTAAGATAAGATCTTCTTGAAACTCACATTGTCATTGTTAATAAATTTACCATATTTTTAAATATCTTTTTTAAAAAAATTTAAACATTTATTTATTTTTGAGAGAGAGAGTGTGTGTGTGAGCGAGAGAGGGGCAGAGAGAGAGAGGGAGGCACAGAATCCAAAGCAAGCTCCAGGCTCTGAGCCATCAGCACAGAGCCCGGTGCGGAGCTCAAACCCACAAACCACAAGATTGTGACCTGAGCTGATGTCAGATGCTTACCCGACTGAGCCACCCAGGCCTTTTGCCATATTTTCTATACAGTGTCTTAAGTGTATAAGTAAGTGAAGAAAAGTAACAGTTACTTACATTGAGAATTTATGACCACCCATCCCCGTAATGAGGTCTTGGCCAAGGTATATTTGTTAATGCTCCAAATGTCCTCTTTCCTCCCTTTACTAGTCTTATCCTCGAATTACCTAACGTTTGTCAGGCTCTTCACAAGCAGCTGCTCAGAAGACACTTGGGATGCAAGATGCTTATTAGGGATCCACATCTGTGAAAGGAAGGAGTCGGGAGCAGGTTCAGGCACAGGGAGAAGTAGGACAGTGGTGTGAACCTGGCCAAGCTCGCGGGGAGCTTCAGAGTGAACATTGCAGCAGTTTTCCCACAGTGGGCTGAAATGTCTGGGCTTGTGCCCCACCTGTCTCAGGCATTGGACGCAGGCTGCCCTGGGAATGGTGTGACCATTAGCAAGGAGGCTCTCTGCAGCTGAGGCAAACTCTGAAGGTGCTGACAGCTGTGGTTGACTCCTGACCTCACCTTCCACCACTGGGCAGCTAGTCCTTCCTTGAAGGGCTCCCCAAGCAGTGTGTTTCTGTATCTACCATCATCTCACTAACTCCATAAAGTGGAAAGACCACTATCTCTATCCCTGAGGGGGTATTGTGGGGATTAAATGAGATTGTACATTTAAAGTACTCAGCCCTGTGGGTAGAGGGAATAATTGCTCAATAATCCTTTTATTTAAACCTATACAGCAGACACTGTATTTTCCCCCTAAGCCTTTTTTTTTACAATTATTATTTATTGTGGCAAACTGTACATAAAATATACTGTTTTAACCATTTTAAATGTACAGTTTGGTGGCATTAAATACATTCGTAGTGTTGTGCAGCCATCACAGACTTTTTCTTTTCCCCAAAGGAAAACTCCATAGATTAAACGTTAACTCCTCTTTCTGTTTTCTCCCCCAGCCCCTGGCAACCACCATTCTACTTTCTGTCTCTATGAATTTGACTACTCATATAATGCGTGTACTCATAATATATGGTACCTCATATAAGTGGAATCATACAATATCTGACTGTTTGTTACTAACTTACTGTACTTAAGTGTAACATCTTAAAGTTCATCCGTGTTGCAACACGTGCCAGAATTTCCTTCTGTTTTAAAGCTCTGTAATATTCCATTGTTCATATAGACCACACTGTGTTTGTCTGTTTTTGTTGGTGGACACTTAGGTTGCTTCTGCCTTTTGGCTATTGTGAATAATGGTGCTATGACCAATGGTGTACAAGCAGGGACTATTATTTAAAAAACAACAAAAAAACAAACTCAGCTCTTTTGGGTATAATTTACTTATAACATTGTGTAAGTTTAAGGTGTACAGCTTGTTGTTTTGATACATTTATATATTGTAACATGATTACCACCACAGTGTTAGCTAACACCTCCATCCTGCCACATATTACCATTTCCTTGGTGTGATGGGAATGCTTCCGGGCTTAAGTCTCTTATCAGCTTACCAGTGACTAGTTCAGTGCTATTAGCTGTAGTCACCCTGCTGTATGTTACACTCCAGAATTGTTAATTTTATAACTGGAAGTTTGTCCCCTTTGACCAATATCTCTCCATTTTTCCCTTTCCACTGTACTCTGGGAAACACCGCTCTACCTTGTCTTGCTCAGTTCTGCTTGTTTTAGATTCCACATGTAAGTGATATCCTACAGTACTTGTCTTTCTCTGTCTGGCTTATTTCACTTAGCATAACGCCCTCAAGTTCGTCTAAGTTGTTGCCAATACCAGGATTTCCTTCTTTCTCATGGCTGAAAAATATTCCATTATATTCCACGTATAGCTCCAACGTATAATTTTATGTATTATCTGTATATAATTTTATATATTATCTATATGTATGCTTCATCATCTTTATCCATTCAGATGTCTCTGTCTGTTGATGGACACTTAGGTTGTTTCCCTGTCTTGGCTGTTGTGAAGAATGCTTCAATGAACATGGGAGTGCGGACCTCTGTTTGAGATCAAAGCAGGTACTATTCTTAATCGCATTTTCTAGATAAGAAAATGCAGCTCAAACAGTTCAAGGGGCAAGGTCAGCAACCAAATCTGTACCTGTCCAACTCTGAGTGCGAGCTCTTGAGTGCTGTTTCTGTCACCTCCCTCCTTTGACAAGTATGAGAGAGATCCTACATAATGCTCTGTCATGCTTGAGGCTATAGCAGGCTGCACCTGTCTCCTGTAGGAGATGTTCTGGCTTCCCCCTCCACCAGGGAGAACTTTTCAAAGCACTGTGGCCCACTTTCGATTTGAACCCTCTCTCTTTGTTCATCTCATTCAGCTCATTGGTGAGCTCTTTTAGGTTGAAGGAATCTATAATGTCAGGAAGTATCCTTACTGTTGTAAATGATTAATTCATTTAACCTTTCTAGTAACCCGATGGGAAAGGTATTATTATTATTATTATTACCATCATCATCACCCCATGTTGTGTGTGACGCAATGCAGTCACACAGAAGTTAAAACCCCACCTAAGGTTCACACAGCTAATTAGCAGCAGAACTGAACACAGGCGGCCCCTGCTCTACACAACAGATCAGTGCTGCATCTTGAACTAGACAGAAATTCAGACCCGCTTACAGATGCAGCATCTCAGAGTTAGAAGACGGCCCTCCAGCCAAGCCTAGATAATCATAGCTGAGTCAGTGCTGTCATTCAGAGCCTGCTTCTCCCCATCTCTGTCCACACACTCTAGCGGGGCTCAGGTCTTCCCTATTCACAGCCGGCTGAGCAGCAAACCCAGAGGCCACTGCAGCTGCCTCAGTATTCTACAGCCCTCTTGGGTGTGGGAGCTGTTGGAGGCAGGCACAGCTGATCATTTGTAATATGGCTGCTTTCCCCTCCACCTAGCTGGAGCCAAGTTTTGGGGGTTGGGGAGGGAGAGAAAGACAGAGAGACAGAGACAGAGACAACAGAGAAATGCTGCCTACTGCCTCTGTATCCCAAATCCATATATTATTTTGGAACATTCAGTATTGCAGAAATATGTGAGGGGATACATCACTCCTTTTGCCATCTGGTCTCTGAGAACCTTCCCAAGAACTGTATCTTCATTTAATTTTGTTGTGTTCCTTTCTCAACCTTTTTGTGCTTTCCATCATCTTTCCTTGGCTGCATTTTTGGGTTTGTTTTGCCTTTAGTTTTTTGCTCCTTTAGCTGCTTCTGGGTTTTGGTCTTTAAAAAAGAAATACCAGCTCTCACTAATTAGAGTTGTGCCAGATTCTTTATTTGGCATGGCACAACCTCATGGCTATTTTTTTTTAACTTTCATCTGGAGCCTTGGAGTGATGTGTGGATTTGTTTTTAATGCCCCAACCAGATGCACCAACCAGCTTGCTGGTTGGTAATGAGGAAACAGTAGGACCCTGTGGTCTTAGAGTTTCTTGGCAGTGCTCTCATGACAAATGTTCCCATGAGATGACCATGGTGGTCTGAGCCCAGTCATTGCCACATGGTTCCAAAGTCCTTTTAAATGAACAAATGGGTTGGCACTCATCTTAATGAGAAGGCAACTCCAGCAAGGTTACTCAGAACATACTGGGCAAAGGGTTCTCAACCATTTAAGTGGGAGGTAACAGATAAGCCAAGGAAGAAGGCTAGAATGATCTGTGTCATCGTGGATGAGGGTTGGACATCATAACGAACTCATATTTAGCTTCATATAGAGACAGATGGTTAAATGTAGAAATACTGATAGGCAAGTATATTTACATGGGTTAATATGCAGCTATGTCTTTGTGGTCTGTCAGCCAAGAGGAACTTTCCCAACATCAGTAAGCACACCTACACCCAGATATTGATTTCTAATACCATTCTCCACAAAAGGGAATAGGATCCCTTTGGAGAAATGGCTGCTTTTAGGACTGGGCACAAAATCTAGGTGGTGAGCCTGCTACCGAACATCTTGCCATCTAAAAAGGAAAGGAAGTGCCCAGAACAACAGCAACAGAGGCGCCGTGGTGAAGTATGTCTCCTGAATGAGAAGCTAAGAGGCTTAACATGAGTGAGACGGACAGTTGACCACTTTTCACTCTTATTAACAACCAGGTGCTTGGCACTAACAATTGACTTTATACAGTCTTTGTTGTGAGGAGGTTTATACCCGTTATCCTTTTTGCTGCCCCTGTAAGTAGGTGAGACCTGATTTCCTCTCCTTAGGTTCTCAACCACAGTAGCTGCCCTAGGCTGGTTTTGAAGACAGGGACAACCTGAAATGAGGAGAGTGAAAAATAAATCACATTTCCGAGGAGAAAATCAAGTCATTGCAACTCAATTATTAATGCACAGAACTGTTATGTAATGTAGCAGCCCAATTAACAGGTGTCTCTTGGGGAATAATCAAGGCTTAATTTGGCACGATAATTAGTAACCTCCCCTCCCAGCTTTGGATGGAGGCCCCTGCAGGACAGCCTGATGGCTGGTAATGAGGCAGTATCACTTACTTTGCGGCCATGTTAATTGTATCTTTCTGTGCATGGGGACAAAACAGATTTTCTTGTTTCTAGATGCTGGGATGTGCTACTCAACTAATAGAGTTGTACTGATTTTCCCATCTTGCCAACGCTGGCCTTTCTGAAGGGCAACGCTGTTATCCTTTTGAGATTTCTTTAATTGGCTGAATGTAATGGCTACTCTGCAGCTTTTTTTTTTTTAGTTTTTTTTTTTTTTTTGATAGACTAGGTGGCAGAGTTCCAATCTTATAAGACATATGGCAACAGTGGACATGTTCTTATGCTAACAGGAAGCTGTCCTGTTTTGTGTGTCTGCATAGGTATGCATCTCTTGCATGTGTCCCAGAGCACTCTTGTTATAGTTAAATGCTAGACCTGTATAGTCACGGAAAACAAAGGCATGAACTATTACAAAATTGTGTTGTGTTTACCAAAAAATATAAGAAGACACAGAGAACAAAGAAAAAACAATCACTTCTAATCATCCTTCACCTGAGAGATAACCACTATTAACCTTTTTGCCTGCTGTCTTTCCAGTTACACACACACACACACACACACACACACACACACACACACACCCCTCCCCCACATATACCTGTTTATTCAGATGCGATTCCTCTTTGTGAAATTGGGATTGTGTGTGCATACTATTTTGGTAATATGTCATATGATCTTAGCCACAAATTTTAAACCAGGTCTGTACCAGGTTTTCCCTAAACTGTCTTCCTCTGAAGTTTGGGATCTGCTAATGCGTGCTCTGGGAATTAAGCTGAGACTGTATACATCTTCCTTGTCATTCTTGGTACCACACAATGAAAATTTCTTGTATGGAAGTTTTGTTAAATGTTTAAAAAACATTATTTAGGGGAGAAACAATTTTTCCCCTTTATCACAAGGTAAGAGCCCTTGCAACCTTAAACTATACTTGTTACAATGCTATTGAGCATTTAGATAACTTCTCATGAAAAAAAAAAAAAAACTCTTGTTTTGCTCTTGTAAACATCACTGCAGTGAACATCCTTATAATATACATCTTTGAGTGATCCAGTATTTTCTTGAATTAATCCATAGACAGGCTGGATGTCAAGAGCATATATATTTTTAGGTTTTGGATTTGCTTTGGTGAATTACCCTCTCCAGAAGAAGGTCATGTGCATTTACAAACCCACAAGGCACATAAAACTCCCTGCTCTTTGTTTCTGCTCTCAAGTACATTTTTAATTCCGGATTCTGCAACTTTAGTGGTGATGCAGGAGACCAGAAGAGAAAGTTTATTAAATTCTTATTTATGTATTTAATTTGCATCAGCCTTTTCCTTCCCCAAGCTCAAGGCACCACATGGAAAACATTAAACTTGTAACTCTTAGCTGTGTTACTCTGAGAGAGAGGGGCCAAGGAGGAGAGGGAGAGAATGGGTAAACACTGTGGCTGGAAGAAGCCTCCCGCACTGGGAAGGACAATCTGGGAATAACCATCAGCTCAAGCTACAGAGTATCATCTGAGGTACTGCCTCAGAACCTTTGCTCCAGAATGAAGCCCTTTCCCCTCCCCCTTTTGGTTCCCTCTTGGGTGGGCAGTAGGAAGGGCCTCAGTGAGTTTCTGCATTTGGTTACTGCCCACAGACACATGCCTGAATGGGCCAGTTGGGGCAGAAAACCAGCTCCATCTTCTGTCACCAAGCCCTGCTCTCTCAGGGCTGAGTCCCTCTTAAAGGGTCACACTTTTTTTATCTTGCACAAAGTCATTGTATGAGCTAGCAGAGATCCTATAAGCAAAACCATTGTCTTCCTTGCTACATTGAGGCCATACTCTCTTTTCTTTTCTGTTTTCTTAAATGAGGGAAGAATTAATTTCAGAGATGATATGGTTTTGCAGCTAACATTCTGGTGAAAAATGTCCCTTTCCCCAACACCAGCCAGCAAGGGGCCGTTAGGATCTTTTCGCCACATTCCTCCCCCCAACTCTGTTAGACAATTCCACACCGATATTTTTTCACCCAGTGATTTAAGATTCTCTTAATTGCTTTACTGGAGGGAAATAGAACACATTTTAAGCCAACAGCTGAGCGATTTGCTATGACAATTCTGCCACTATGCATTCGCTTAATTTCCAATTAATCAAACATTCAATAAATCATTAGTATAATTATACCTGCCCTCATCTTCTTGCCCCAGCACATTAGCTCAAAGCAGGCAGCCCCCTCGACCGGCTGTGGGGAAAGCGTTCATTTGTCTGCCCTGGCTGGGCATGTGTCCTTGCTCCCCATGAGCCTTGAGAAATGAGGGGTAAGAAATTGTAATTATTTCAGGCACCACAAGTTTGCTTGGTTTCCCTCTTCTCTGCTTCTCACTCCAGTGCTTTCCCAACAACTTAAGCCAACATCCTAACATCCCAGTAGCAGTGGCTGGTTAATTTCAGCAAGTTTTTTTTTTTTTAATCATTTTTATTTCCCGACTGTGCCTCTTTTCTAATTACACCATCTCCCCAGGTGAGCGATAATTCCCTCATCACCATATATCTCAAGCACAGATTATTAAAATAATATAGCTTATGTCATATAAATGTAACAGAAAGTATCTTAAAGATGCTTTATTGAAAGCTGGTAAATTGGTTCAACAGATGAATGTTTTAAGGCCCGTTTTTAAAAGGTTGCACAAGTATAAACCCACTGAATTACTGCTGCAGTTTCACACGAGCGGATGCAATTATTTTAAGCATCTAACTGTGCAAAAGACAGATCTGAAAGGGAAAGAGCTAAATTCTCTGAGATTAATTAAAGGGTTTCGTTTTGCTCTTGATTTAAAAATAAATTTCAAGCATGCATCACTTGTTATTCTCTTGAAGAATTTGCATTACGGGGTTTAAAAAAAATACCGAGAACGTTAAGCTTCATGAGTTCTTCATACAATATAACTGACAGCTCGTAAAAAGAAGGGTTGACCTATTGTTACAACAGCATATTCTCCTACATACTTCTTTATACTTTTCCGTTTGTGAAGGGTATTAATCTTAAAACTCATTTCCAATGTAAGATTGTGCATTTACATGAATTTCCCATAAGATTGCTCTTGATTCGATCTATGCCCATTGATTTAATTTCTTTTACCTCTCAGAGCTGGTGGTGCTGAAGGGTTTATGGTAATTATAGTGTTGTGGGTTTCAGTGGAACTGTTCCCTGGTACCTTAAGTGTGGGTTTGATTCTCTGTGAGTTCGCTCAGCCCCGGAGATAGGGCGGTGAATATCTCTAAGGCAGGGAGCTCACAGGCCACATCAGAATCCTGGCGGGTGCACAGCCTGAAGGCAAGGGGAAACTGGAGACGGAATGGCCCCGGGGCTACTGGCCAGATGGATTGCTGTTCCAAAGGGGCCCTTTAAGGTGAATCACTTGGCAATTTTGTGAGTTGGCAGACGGTACAGCCACCTGTGCTCAACGTGAAATGAGATACAGGCAACCTACTGGTCTGAAATATGCTGTTCACCCTTCGAGAGATAGCACAGTGTTGCAAGAGGTGATTTTCCTGATATTAGGATGTGGGGGAAGGCAACCACGGCAAAAATACGATGGGTTCTGAGTTGGTTTCAAAAATCTCATAACCCAAATTTTCACCTATATGGCACTGCCCAATGAAACGCAAGCTGCAGATGTCATTTAGGTTTTTTCGAGTAGCCACATTAAAAAAAAAAAAAAAGAACAGAAACAGGTGAAATTAATTAAATATTTCATGTATCATTACATCCAAAGTATTATCCATTCAGTCTGTCTTCAATAGATATAAAATTAAAGAGGTACCTTAAAGTTGTAAGATACCTTACAAGATAAGAAAAATAATTCCTATTTTTCACACTAAGTCTTCGAAACCCACTGTTTACACCTACAGCACACTTCCATTTGGACTCAACACATTCAGTGCTCACTAGTCACCTCACATGGTGATGATGGCTACCATATTGAATAGTTGAAATCTAGCTCATGCATTGTCAGGATATTCCCAGTTGCAAAAGAGGAAAACTGTATTCAAATTAGCTTCAGCAAGAAACGACTTTTTGTTTTGAATATAACTAGATCTAGAAACCCAAATGTTGCTTTCAGAATTTCCATGTTTAGGCTCTCGTTGCTCTGATATGGATGATTAGACGGTAGGAAAATGGCCTTTGGTTACCCCAAACCTATGTGGCTCTTAAGTTTATGACTCCAAAAGATGAGAGACCATCTTTCCCCACAGGTCTAGTAAAAACCAATTAGGGAGTACCCTTTCCAGCAGAAAGGAAAGGGATGATGTTCAGACCCATGTAGGCTACATATAGTACACAGAGGCATTCCCCAAAAGACCATGAGGGGCCAAAACAACACAGACCCACTGCAAATGAAATGATACAGTCTACTTTAAAGGTTATCATAAAGACTACTCAGGCCTGAGCTTTGGAGTCATTCTTGATGCCTCTGTTTCTTAAATATTATGCATGTAATCCCTTCCCCAGGAAATGTAGTTGACATCCCAGCACATCTAGTAATGTTCTGTTTCCTGTCACTGTCACCATCACCCTGGCTCAGGTCCTATCATTTCTTGCCTGGGTCACTGATGCAGCCTCCTGTGTCTGCTTTCACTGTGGGATCCCTGCTCCCCCATGGCTTCCATCTCCCTGAGATGGAAGCCAATGTTCTCGCTCTTTCCCACAAGGCCCCCCACACTCCTGTCCCTACCAGCATTCTCACCTTTTCTCCTGCTACTTCTCTTTTCTCTGACCCCACGCCTGCCATCTTGGCCTCCTTGTTCCAGACTTGGTTCTCCCTTGACATCTTTGCACTGCGTGTGTCTTCTGCCTGCAGCAACCTCTTCTAGTGACTTCTAGTTCTTGTATACCCCAACTTTAGGTCTTAACTTAAATACCACTTTTTCAATGAAGTTTGTCCTATTAAGAATTATATCCCTCTGCATTTCTCATCCCCCATTCTTGCTTTTTAGCTGTAGCATTTTGTGTTACATATTTTGGTGATTTTGGTGGCTCTGTGTCTCTCTCTGCCTCCCCCCCCCACACACACATGCTATGGTAAGTTCCATAAGAACAGCTAGATCTTAGGCTTAAATGAATTAATGATGAGCTTGCAATGTGGGCATACTCAACGAAGAATGGCCATCATCATTATCTGCCACCAGAGGACGTTTCCACATACAATGAGGATAAACAACAAAATGGAACACCACTGTGAACAATTATGTGCCAGTGCCCCCAGTCTATAAGGTGTTGTAACCTTCTGGGTCTGCCTAAGACACACGTGCCCATGCATGCTCGATACCACATTTTTGAAATGGTACGTCTATATTAGACATGAAGTAACTGATTGGCCTCATGACCAGGGCATAGTGGTAGCATTTGGGAGGTTTTACTGTGCACCATCTTGAGCTTTTCTCTCATCCTCCTAGAATCGTTCTTCCCTAGTCTTCTCCCTCTGAGTGGGTGGCATCTACCCAGTTGCCCAGGGCATCATCTTCAAAAATTCAACCTAGCTCATCTTCCAAGTCTCAGTCCAATTTCTTCCATGACGGGATAATATAATTTAATCATTTATTGTTCATTCATTTATTCAGAAATCTTTAATTGAAAACCCACCATGGGGTAGGCAGTTTGATAGGCACCACAGTCCACATCCTTCCCAAGGATCTCCAAAAATGTGCCTGCTTCTCTCCAACTCCTCCTTCCACAGCCTTACTCTGGGACACCATTTTGCAGCTGGACTATACAATCTCTGCGTCACCAGTCTCATGCTCAGTCTCAATCATGCCTTTCTCCAACCCACATTCTGCTCAAACCAGGGTAATCTTTTCTTCCTCACATGCAACTCTGATCACATCATTTCTCTGTTTTTCAGTAATAACTCTCCCTCACTGATCATGGGGTAAAGTCCCACGGGGCCACAAGAGTCTTCGTGATCTGGACCCTACTAATCTCCCTATTCCTGTCTTTCACCAAACTCCTTTAAACTCTAAACACCAGACCAGGATCTCTCACACTCAGTGCTGTTGACATTTTACATTGGGCCATTTTTTTGTTTAGGGGCCGTCCCATGCACTGTAGGGTGTTTAGCAGCTTCCCTGGCCTCCACCCACTAGATGCTAGTAGCACCTTTCCCAGTTGTGTCAACCAAAAATCTCCCCAGACATTGTCAAATGTCCCTTAGTGAGCAAACCCCCACCCCTATTAAGAACAGAAGTTTCCACCCCCGAAAGGGGAAAGAGAGAAAGAGAGAGAGAGAGAGGAAGGAAGGAAGGAAGGAAGGAAGGAAGGAAGGAAGGAAGGAAGGAAGGAAGAAAAATTTTAGTCTCTCAAAATACAATGTTCTCCCTTATTTGCAGGCTGTTGTATAACTTTCTGCCTTGCTCTTTCTTCATCCTTATTTCCTGTTGGTACCTTTTGTTCACTTTTGATAGACAATACCTTCTATGTCTACAAGAAGTTTTCCTGACTATTCCTCAGGTAGTGGAAATATGGTCCCATGGAGAAGAGTAATCTTAGAGTGATGTGCAAGTAGGTTTGGTGGCATTTCAGGCCTGAGAGCATGTGGGGAATATGGGCAGGAAGGTATCATTGGTGATTGAGAAGCACACCTGAGACAAGGGTTTATGTGAAAGTAATTTATTTGGAGGGAAACCTCTGCAATGAAAGTGTAGAATGGTAAAGTGATACAGGGGAGAGAAGGCAACTAGTAGAATTCATTTTATCAAGCCCCTGACCACTGGATATAACTGTAGGAAGGAATGGAACCCATATAGGTACACACCATAGAGTTATCTCACCAGAGGGCAGAGAAGCTGGAGTATTTATACCACCACTCTCATTTATCATTGGTTGAGGGGCTCTGCTTCTTCAGAACTTTGGGTGAACAAAGCAGCTTCAGGGCCTAGCAAAAGAAATTCAAGTGTTGGACCTTCATACATTAAAAGTCAGATCAGCATGCATGGGCATTATAAATGTGAGGGCATATGCTGGGGCATATCCCCATCCATATCTGTTACACATGGCGATTCCAAGATTTTTTGTCTATAAAACTCTCAGATGGGCACTGCCATTTCCAAAACAGTGGAACTTGTGTGAGGAGGGCTGTTTTGTTTCTTAGAATAGTGAGCATTACATCCTTGAGAGGTTGCATTTGAGATTCTGGTGGCTATCAGAACTTTAAGATTTCTAGAAGGTAACTGGAAATGGGGAAGCTAAGAGAGGCAATAGATTGGAGCTAAAGAATCTAGATGTGGAGGCATGTTTGCAGAGATGGTAGTTAAGCCTTAAAGAGAAAGGTAGGCAGTGTGGGGGGGAGGGATAACTAGAGAAGACTGAATTCAGGAATAGCTTTGCTACTTGTAACCTCTGCGTGCAGCAGTGGGAACTGGTGAATGCAGTGATGACTGCCACGTGGGACTAAGCCACAGCATTTCCAAATAAAGACTTTAACAAACACTCTTCAGAATGAATTTAAGGGGCTAAACCTTATCACTTACACACACACAACAGGGAATCTTCCCCTGAGGCAATGCAGGAGAAAGTTTTAAACTTTTTAAAAGCCCTGTCCTATTGAATTACCTTCAAAAGTACTTTAGAGTGCCGGACCATGGTGAGGAGGTACAGATGGGGTTAGTGATTTTGAATGCTACAGCTTTATCTTGGTGCATTATAAATATGTGATACTATTTAATGCAGCCAGCCATCAGGTTAATAAACAAATGATTGCCAAGTTTGTAATTGGCAAGGAAGGAGGTTATAATCTACAAGGAGCTTTGTGTCCCAACCAATTTATTCTCTGACAGAACTTGGTTGCCTCAGTTGCTAAAAACTCCCGAGGAGCCTTAAGAGCTAAAAACCCAGATTGGCTGAGTTTGGTTTCTCCGGCGACTTTGCCATTTTGGCTCCATATGCCACCTAGATAAGACACTTGGAAAACCTATTCCTTTAAAATGCAGCTGCTCACCTGGCCCAGTGATGCCTGCTTTGTTGTTTCTGGATGACTTTACCTTGAGAATTTGGAAAGAAGTGAATGGCATGGCAGAATCCACTTTAAATCCTTGTCATCTACACAGGATCAGAAAATAAAATGGTGTGTTTCGTGAGAACATTAACTAATACTGTCCAGATTTTTTAGCAGAGCGTAAAGGTCCTTTGGGATCAAGTTTCCACCTATGACTACAGTAGAACTCTGTTCCTGTTTCCTTGGTTCGTTGGCTAATGCAGAACCACCAGGCACACTTGACCAGATTTGCAGTGGCCACTCCAGGGGATCTCATGAACCTCATCACCTCTGTGAATGGAGCCACTACAGTTGCGTGAGCTCACCTTGCACAATTGTGCACAGTGGCCCTGGTACAAAGATGAGTTTTTGGAGTTACATTGGCATGAGGTAAATCTCCCCCATCCCCCACCCCCCAACGCACAAAAGGACCTTGGACAGATTTCCTCATTTATAAAATCAGGATTATAATAATACCTTCCTCAGACCATTGTTAGAACTGATGCAGGAGTAGATTTTTTTTTCTTTTTTCTTTGTTTTACTGTGGTTATCCTATTTTGTGGCCAACTGTATGTTCACCTGCCCATTTCTGCAGCAAAAAAATTTTTGTTTGCCTGTTGCCTGCTTGGCCAACACGTACTCTTTTATCTTCTGGGAATGGAGGGCATCTCAGAGTTGTTTGAGCTGCAGCAGCTTCCAGTTCCTGTCATTCAGGCATTCCCTCTAACTCTAGAAACCTGCCCATGACTCAGGCATGTCCACTCAACCTTTCCCATTCTTCTGGACATGGTGGTTAGCTTACCAATGGTCATGTGGCTAGGAAAGAGACACTTTTTCCTAGAGTTACTAAATGAATAGGATATAAGCTTGTGATATCTGATGGTCATCTTGTAGTTCAGAGCTGTCATAAACTGAATACTTATGCCCTCTCCAAAATTCATATGTTGAAATCCTAACTCTCAATGTGATGGTGGGGCCTTTGGGAGGTGATTAGCTCATGAGGGGAGCCCTCATGAATGGGATTTACTGCCTTTATAAGGAGAAACAGGAGCATTTGCACGCACATGTGCTCTCTCTCCGCTCTCCACCATATGAAGATACAATGAGAAGATGATCATATCCCAACCAGGAGCCGGGCTCCTACCTGACATCAGTTCTGTTGGTACTCTGGTCTTGAACTTTCTAGCCTTCAGAGCTGTTAGAAATAAATGTTTATTCTTTAAGCTATCTACTCTTCAGTATTCTGTTATAGTAGCTTGACCAGAAAAACACAATGGGAAAACCCAGTTTGAGCACAAAACAAAATTTTAAAAACATATTTATTTCTAAAATAATCTGAATGTCAGCACTTGTATCTAATGTAGCCTGAAGCCCTGAAGTTTTCATTTTTGTGATTAATCATCCCCAACCCAGCTTTTGTGTATAAGGTAGTTCAAAATGTAGGATGAAATTGCGTACCCTCCAATAGAGTCTATTCGACTAGAACATGAGAAATTTGAGAGCAGGACAGTGTATCTGCATAACACATTTTGGCATTCATTATGTCAAGTTCAAAAATGCCAAACTCAGAAGTTCAGAAGCAGGAGATTTAACAACCAGGAATCGTGCATAGTCAACCAGATGAATTAAGATAGCCTGTGAGCGTGAGACACCTAAGTCATTTTTTTACCTAGAAATATAACAATTTTTACATGTCACATCCTGGATCGACTCTCTCTGTCAGCTCAGCAAGTGTCTTTGGAGCTGACAAGTGATAAACCAGTTGAGAGCCCCAGTCATGTGGTTTGGTTATTGATGGGGCTGCTGGATCAGGAATGCGTCATTAGCATGTGCTTTGGAAGCTGTGAGTCTGTACATGTACTCAAAAGGAAAGAGGGATTCTTCAGATATTCCCTTGATTTACCCAGAGGGAGAATGGCCTCTGCCAAGAGGGGTCCTGGAGTTGAAGGCATGAGATCTTTGTCCTCTTTCAGAGCCAGTGACTAGTTCTTATCCAGCTGGGGGGGATATTTCTGCAGAGAACCTGAATACTGAGTTTCTTGCAAAGAGGTCTTGGTCCTTTACTTCCATTGTCTTATTAGTACAAAGTCGCTATACAAAATTATAATGGCAGCTAATAACTTATGTATTGGTCCTTTCCATGTGTCAGGTACCCTGGCACTGTTGCAAGCCCTGGGGATGGAGTACCGGATGGTGCTTGCCTATAATTGTTCTTGTAAAGTGTATATTTTAGTGGGAGAGACGGATGATAAAGAAGCTGATACGTGAACAAGGTAATTACAGGTTTTGATAAATGATGTAAAAGAATCTGTAGGGTGATGTGATAAACAGTAATTGATGGTGGTGATAGTCGCTGGTGGGAGGAGAAGCTCATCTTTAGAACAGATAGTTTCAAGGTGAAGCCCTCTCTAAGGTGGTAAACATTTGAATGTAGACCTACAGGCAGAGGAGGAGCCAGCCAAGGGTATTCAAGAAAGAGTGTTGCAGGCAGGGAGAACAGAAAAGCCAAGTCCATGAGGCTGGAAAGAGCTTGGCATGGAGAAGAAACAGAGGTTAAATCAATACTGCTGGTGAATGGTGAGTGAGAAGGAGAGATCTGTGGGATGGACTTAGGGACAGGTGGTAGTTAGGTCATGCTGGGTCCCATACAGATGTTAGGAAACTTGGGTTTCATTCATGAGCATGTTGCCTCATTTGCTCTTCATATAGGCTGATGACTTAGGCACTCCTGAAATGATTAAGGGTGTTGTAGAAGTCCATATCACTTATGGGTAGCAAAACCATGGTTCACTAGTTCTCTTTCCAGGATCCAGCCACTTTACCCTGGCAGGATGCCACCATGACATCAGCTGGTTTCCAAGCTGCAGATGGATCAAAGAAATGATGGGGCAATGCCTATTAATGTCTATTTAAAATAAGTATAACGGGGATTAAAATGGGGTCATGAATGTAGATGCCTTAGCTCCACGTCAGGCAGAGTCAGTGCATGACAAATAATGTGGTGCTTCCTCTGCTGGCTGTCCAGTCTCCATTCCATGTTAGATACAGATACAGACACAGATACAGATACAGATACAGATGTAGATATAAAATGAGGTAAAATAGACATAAAATTTACCATCCTAACCATCGTAAATCATTTAGTTCAATGGTGGTAAATACATTCACATTGTTGTATAGCAAATCTCCAGAGCTCTTTCATTTTGCAAAGTTGAAAATATATACTCATTAAAAAACAACTCCCAATTCCCTCACCCCAGTCCCTAGCAGCCACCATGGTACCTTCTGTCTCTATCAGTTTGACCACTGTAGTTACCCTCGTGTAAGTGGAATCTTATAGTTATTTGTGTCTTTGTGACTGGCTTATTTCACTTAGCATAATATACTCCAAGTCCATTCATGATGTAACATGTGTCGGATATTCTTTTCTTTTTAAGGCTGAATAATATTCCATTGTATGTGTATACCACAGTTTGCTTATTCATTCATGTCGGTGGACACTCAGATTGCTTCCACTTTTTGTCAATGGTGAGTAATGTCGTTCTGGCCATGGGCATACAAATATCTCTTCAAGACTTTGCTTTCAGTTTTTGTGGGTATATAACCCAAAACTGGAGTTGCTGGATCATTTGCTAACTCTACTTTTAATTTTGGGGTGAACTGCCATATTGCTTTCCCTTTCCATTCCCACCAATTAGTGCACAAAGTTTCTTATTACTCCACATCTTCCCCATACTTGTTATTTTCTGGGGTTTTTTTTTTGTTTGTTTTTATTTCTTTTACTTTTATAATAGCCTTTGCTAATGGGTGTGAGGTGTTTGCTTCACGTTATCTGGGCTGTCTCCTCTGGAAATATGTCATTTGTAGAATAGTTGGCAACATCATCCCCACCCATCTACAGCTTCCTAATGAAAGGGTCATGGGCCATTGATGGAATCCTTACCGTATAGGTAAACAAATGACATTTTGTTCAGGAAAATAGTTTTGTGTATTCAGTACCACGTTTGTCTGATGCTTATGAGAATCCACAGATTTCTTTAGAATAATTGAGGGGGCCTTGAGTTTCTGTCGTGTGCACTTGGAAGTATCCTAACCAAACCCATTTAAACATAGCTAAAATGCTGTTTCTCTCTTAGTTGTGAGGCCCATAATTAAATGATTTGTAGGAGCAATCTAAATTAAGGGCCCCGTTCATCAATAGTACATGAATTATGTAGGCATATCTTCATTTTTACATTATTTATCTCAGCGGCCAGATGGGTACGTTGGCTGTAATATTCATCAGTAGGAAATCCAAATGGCACACTGACATCTGTGCCTGGTCTGACCACCCGTGGGCTACAGTGCATACTTGTGTTTGGGGATTAGGGGGCCTTATGCTTCTAGAAAATTCAGGAGTGCTGCAAGTTCTAGTGTTTGACACTTGATTACTCACCCCCAAGTAGGTCCCATCAGAGTGAAGTAGAGAGGATCTGAGAGATGCCAAAGCTTTGGGGATGGAAAGGCAATATCCTCTGAGTGGTGATGTTGACACCAATATTTTCACAACCCATCTGTCTTAGTTTTTAATGCTAATGTAAACTTTTTTGGTAATAGCAGTAGCTAATATTTGGGAAGGCAGTATCATACAATGGATGCTATGATACAAATGTTTGCATCCCCTCACAATTCATGTATTGAAACCTAGCCTCCAATGTGATGGTATTAGGAAGAGGAGACTCTGGGAGCTGATTAGGTCATGAGGGTGAAGCCCTCCTGAACAGGATTAATGCCCTTATTAAGAAGACCTCTGATAGTCAGATTGTAACCATGTGAGGTACAAAGAGAAGATGGCTGTCTGGAAACCCTCAGCAGACACTGGATCTGCGGGTGCCTTGATCTTGCACTTCCCAGCCCCCAGAATTATGATGAATAAATGTTTATTGTCTGTAAGCCACCCAACTTATGATACTTTTTTGTAGCAGTCCAAATAGACTAAGGCAATGGATGGATAATAGTGTGGACATAAGGGCTTAAATCCTGGCTCCCCCACTAAATACGGTGTGACTTTGGGCAGTTTCCTCATATTCTGAGCCTGGACAGTGGTATAATATAGGTACCTACTGTACAAAGTAGTTGTGAGGATTACTTGAAAATATACAGATCATAAAATAGAGTACCATGTGGGGCTTCTGGGTGGCTCAGTTTGTTAAGCATCCAACCCTTGATCTTGGCTCAGGTCATGATCTCTTGGTTCCTATGTTCAGGTTAATGGTTTTGAGTCCCATGTTGGGTTCTGTGCTGACACTGTGGAGCCTGCTTGGGATTCTGTCTCTCCCTGTGCACACGCACTCTCTTTCAAAATAAATAAATAAACTTTAAGAAAAAATGGAATACCATCCAACTGTGGATGAAAATGATAAAGATTTAGAGGTACTGCTGTGGAGTGATCTGAAAGATATATTATGGATGAAAATACAAAGGGAAAACTTGTTATATATAGTAGGCTCCTATTCAAGTAGGAAAATATAATTACAGATTGTATTTGCATATACAGAGAATTTTTGGAAGTTTCTGAGCACAAAATTAACTTGTTTCCTCTGGGGAACTGGATATTCAGCGGGGATTTCTTGATGACTATTTCGTATTGTGGCCTTTATTTTTATTTTATTATGCGATATATTAATATTTATAAGGAAAAGTTTTCCTTTTCAAAACAAAGAATGAAAAATAGAAATATTTCTAATCTGAATGACACTTTTTTTTTTTTTTTTTTTGCAATTGAGGAGACACCTTTTTAGTGCCTGGTGAAGAGTCTCACTTTGACCCTGATCTTTCTGACTATGTTCTTAAGGTCTTAGCTTTATGGACCTGAGTGTCCTGCATTAGGTTCTCACCCTTATTTCTAAGCCTCACTCCCTGGCTGAGCAGAGGGCACTCATCCAGTTGTAATCCAAGGAGAAAATGGGGATCCAGAGAGATCCCACACTGGCCGTTGGCTGAAGGCATGCAAAATGTCCAATTAATTAGGAGAAATAATAATTACTTCAAACTCAACATTTAAGGGCTTAGCTTACTAATCAGTTCTGAAACTCCACACCCAAGGTATATTTCTCTCTTTTCCTTATGTGTATTCTCTTCAAGCACTGGGATGTACACACAGTTTGCCATTTTCCAGCGGTGTTCATTTGATTTATCAGAGATGATGCTTGGTAATTCAGTTTGATATTGTTCCCTGTATCCAATGATAAACACTTGAGAGAAACCAGGAAATCTATTTTTTGTATTAGATAATAACACTGGCCCTTTCATTATCCTTACAGAATTGCAAATCAACCTTGCTCTCTCAGCTAAGAGAGAGGAACTAAGATTTGTTCAGTGTTGACTCCTACATAATTATGTTATTCAGTGTTAAATATAATAGAACTTTGTTTTACAGAACCAGGAGGGGGCAGTAAATTTCCTTTTTTTACTGTTATTAAAAATGAATCCCGTGTTTTATGCATAGTGAGATCTTACCCAAAACAGCTCTCTAGAACTTCTTACCCAAAACAGCTCTCTAGAACTTGACCACTTTCCCCCACCAAGGGAAATTTTTGAGCATCATTGTAGTTCTGGTTTTATGTAATATTCCCATTAGGTTTTAATTAGTGTCCTTTCAAATTACTTCCAGTAAATAGACAGCAACAAATTTTGCACTTGCAAAAAGATATCTTCCCCCCCGCCCCCCAACACTTTGTACGTGAGACAAAATCATGACTTGTCTTAAGGCCTATCTTGCTCTTCCCGTTCTTAAGTAGGTAAAGGTGGAAAATGCACCGGATAAACAGAAGTCAAAGGATAATGCTTTGCTCTGTTCGGGTCCTTGTGAAAAATGAGAGAAGAGAATGATGCCTTTAAAGTAAACAGCTGCTTTCCTTGTAATATTCCAGTGCTTCGGCAAATGCTGTCATTTCAAACACGTATGCATGCCCAGAGATCAAGTTTAGTGATGCATCTTTGGATTGGAGCCCTCTGCCTGCAAACACACTTTCCTTTTCTTTTTCTGTGGCTGCCTCTTCCTTAAACTTATACATTTGAATACCATTAACTTATGTAATTGCTATGTTCCCTACCCGGGTACCTAATATATCTGGCTAGTTTTAAGGAACACCAAGTTTTCTCTGTGGGATGCTTGGGGGTGGTTTGGGAATTATTGTTGGCTGTGCTATAAATGTCTGGGTAGAGAAATAGAGGACACTCCCAGGACATAGTTAACACCTCCTAATGGCACAGCCTGTGTGCCACCAGAGAAGTAACTGCACATAGTGAAAATTCATCATGACTTTCAAGTATTTTTGGATATATGAATATATATTTTTTATTTAAAATAATTTAAATTTAAAATTTTTATTTTTAATATATATTATATATATTCCATATTTAATACATAATATACATATGTACCATATATACGTATGTATATACATATGTACTATATGTACAAATATATATATATTTGCCCTCACAAGTCATAAGTCCACAGAAGGAAGAGGTCAGACTCATTTTTTCCTACAGTTCCGGCAACCCCAAAGTGCAGATTGGACATTTCTGGGCATTTCCAAAGGATATTTTCTTAAGGATCCAAGTTCTCATTAGTCTTCATTTTACAGTTGTTGCTTTTTTTCATTTTTCCCCTGCTTCCACCTACACCAGATGAAGCACAAGGCAAAAATTAGATTATACACAAATTGTACACTGATTTATTAGCCTGAGCCAGGACTTTAATGAGGGGAAAGGAAACAGTATAAATAGCTCTTGGGGGATCTGTTTGAATGGAGTTCTACAGCCACAGTGAGTTTCAGTATGAATTTGATGGGGTGTTCTGCCTCCTCAGGGTAGGGATGAGGAATGTGTCCAGGTATACATGCCCAAGGCACCCTTATCACATAGGTTCACATTTGGGAGCACCTCTATGAAGTACCTTCTTGATTTCAGAAGCACCCATCTCATTTTTGCTTTGACAGGCCTTCAGTCTTCATTGTTTTCCATTGCATTTTAATTGTTTCTCTGTTCTTCCTCCTATGGCACCTTAGTGGACATTTAAAAAATTTTTTTAAATGTTTATTTATTTTTGAGAGAGACAGAGAGAGGGAGAGAGGGAGAGAGAGAGACAGAATGTGAAGCAGGCTTCAGGCTCTGAGCTGTCAGCACAGAGCCCGACATGGGGCTCGAACTCACGAACCATGAGATCATGACCTGAGCCGAAGTTGGATGCTCAACCAACTGAGCCACCCAGGCACCCTAGCCATTATTCTTACATATAATATTTACCTGATTCCATTATGAAATCATACGATCTCTTTTGGAATCCTGCTCCACTACTTCTGCCCTTAGAGATGGGGGAGAGTAAATTCCTTTAGATCCTCTTTCGGTTCCTTATTCATAAATGGGGAGAACATAATACTTCTGCCTTCATCAGTCTCTTTTGAGGCTTATAGGAGGGAATGCAGTCAGGTTCTTAGGATAGGACCAGCCATAGAGTAAACACACAACAAATGTCTAACATTTTATTGTTTATTATTTTTTACTGTTGTCCTCATACCCTTTCGCTATGCTTTTGGCAAATTTCTTCAAGCAGTACCAATCCTTGCAGTCACTCTCTCATCTCAAGTGAAGCTTCTGCAAGACTGTCGTGGTATAGTATATACGCCCCTGAGCAATTTTCAGCTTGGGGAAATACAAGGCTGCAGTTTACTCATCAAAAAACTAAAAACATAACTTGAGCAAATTTCTCTCTTGTGTAAACAGTTAAAATCCAATGTCTTGTTCTTTCTCTCTCCTTACAGAGGAGGCAAGATTCCTTGAGCCCAACTGTATTTTGAATGTTTCATAACCTTGAGAATTGTTCATGTCTATGAAGTAATCCCTTTTATTACGTAACATAAAGGGAAGATAAAGTTGTTAATTCTCGATGCATCTGAAGTGGTGACATTCAACAAACAGCTCGTTACCCCCACACAAAGCACAATTACTCAATATAGGGAAACGCTGCTTTCAGACGCTACCTTGTATTTGAGCTTCCCCATGCTGGCTAATGTCGGATATTGATTCTGAATAATTCAGATAGCAATAAAATTGGGTTTTCATGACAGTCAATCAGAGGCATTTTATATTTAATGCTCAATGGAAGAAACACAGTGTCTCCTTACCTTCTGAATTTCAAAGCCATTAAAGTGATTGTAGGTCATTAAGCTAAATTTCTCTGCATAATCGGGATAGTTAATCTAATTCATGTACCATTCAAAATAGTCAGAAGAAGGACTGACAAATTTTTAGTTAATGCTCTACATGGATGTATATACACATATCTATGTACATGTATATGCATGTAAGCATGTGCACACACACAGACACACACACACTTAGTACAAAGGAGGGCCACTTCATCAGCATTCATTTCATTTAACACAATCAACAAATCATATGGGGATATGTGTAAATAATTTATTTGACCCTGTTTTTCAGATATTCCCAATGTCCTAATATATGAGTAGCCTCTGTTGAAATGGAGATACTACACTGAGGAGTTTAGTTCATATGATTATTGTGATCTCTTATTTCTCAGCAACCATGGCACAATAGAATTGCCTAAAATATTTAACTAATATATGTAATATAATGAATCATATAACTATATAACTGTATATGTATACAGTTATGTATATATATATGTATACATATACAGCCACCAAGCCCCAGAGATTCTAATTTAATTGGTCAAGGATGGGGTCTTAGCATCAGGTTTTTTAAAACATTCCCTGATTGATTGTATTGTAAACAATAGAGTGACAACCGTGGGGAATCTAATTTACTCACTCATTCACTCATTTCTTCAAAAATTGTTTATCAAGCACCTGGCATGTTCTACAATTCTGTAGACATTCTGTTGGCTAGCAAGATAGTCTCCAGGAGCCTTCAAATGAATCCAATAGAAAGTTTAAAAATGCAAATTTAGACCCACAGACCCCAAGACAGTGTCTGTGTACAGCCGCCTGGGCAGGCTAATACTTCTGCCTCTGGGAATATGATCAAAACCCTAGAGTGGAAAAGGTTGCTGAAGGATTGATTCCTGGCTGTGTCTAGAGCTTACTTCCCTGTGTTCTAAGTTAAGACATATAGAACTTCATATTTGTTTGTTGGAAGGTAGTTTAGATGTGAGAACAAAATTCTACCTATGTGCAAGTTGGATTGTAAAGCCATCTTCTGTGTAACTTGGGTCAAACCAGTTTTGTTTCTTGTTCCGTGAAGAAGGTATTACTTCTAATGATAAATGCTGAAGTACTCATAAAACGAGCAAGGTTTGGGAGAAACCTGTTGAGAACAGAGAATAAATCATGACGGGTCTTCCTAAAACTTGTACAGAATGCCTCACTTTAAGAGGAGAGAATGGCTTATCAGAACTTGAGGTCTTAATGTGTTGACGGGTGCTTTGACTTCTTGAGCATTTTCCTCCAGAAAATAATTTGGAGTGTTTGGAAATAACCTTGGGTCTCTTTAGAAATGCCTGGGCTGTATGTTAACAACAGATTTCCCCACCTCTCCAATCCCTGCTTGCTTTGATTTAAGTGTTTGCTTCCCTAAAAGAAGCCCAAAATAAATACGACTCTTTACCTATCTTGAGAGGAGAAGGAGACATGGGAACAAAGCCTGAAAAAGTATAAAGCTTTTATATGGGGAGATGGTAGAAATGTTCACCAGTGTGTACAACTCTAAGGATAAGGGGATTCATCTCATAATGTGGATGATGAGAATCCATTTGGTCTCACTTGTGTTAATTTTAGAACATGAAAGATATCATATAGTAAGCAGTAAATATGTGGGGTCCATATTTATACAGTTCTGTAAAGGGGGTTAGATTCAGGGATGATAGTGATGTCATTGGTTAATAAGGAGACTGGTCATTTTGTGAAAGATCTTTACTAATCATTAAGTGAGGACATTTATATGAAATGCCATTCTCCTGGAGCCCCAAACCATTTTTAGGGTCATCACTAAGACCAAACTGACTCTTCAGTGGATTACAGAATCACAGGGTTGAAAGATACCTTAGATGTCATTTATTAGGAGTTTCTCATTTCTGTCTGAGGAACAGGACCACAAGTAGATTTTATTCAAGATGCCCAGACCCCAGCCTGTCCTCCTGAATCAGAATCCCCAGGTATGAGGTCTGGGGATTTCTGTCTTCATAGGTTCCCCATGAACCCCATTTTGATCCATGAGCCAGTATTTAAGAACCACTGGCCTTAGTTGGAATCTTTCCAGGAATATCCTCTGTCTTTGAAAATCTGGTTATATGTCTCTCTTGGAGTATGAATGGTATGGTGGGGCTGCAGAAGGTGGTTAGCGTTGCTAAAGGAGGCAAGTTTACAGGGAAGAAATAAAAACTAGATCCTAGAGGAAATGCCTGATTCTAATGTAAAATGGTAGGATATGGAGGAAATGGAGTCCAGCATAACTAAGAAGATCTGGAAATACTGCCACAAGTGTGGACAGATACTGATCAGCCATCATTGCGGACTGTTGATGTCTAGTGCATGGCTATACTTTAGAAACAGGGGATCAGTGACCCAAAATCCCATCTGTTACAGAATGCTGGATCCTGGTCCACCCATCCTCTGGTCTGGTCATTTCTTTGTGTTTCTTCAGACTTTGAGCTGTCACTATGGGTATCCTTGTGCTTGAAGATATTTACAAGGATTATAGGAAATTGTTTGACTTGTTCACACAGGAGACCAGAACTGTGGGGGATTTGGTACTGTAGGGAGCAGCCCTCAGCCAATGACTCTTGGGAGTTGGTGTATAAATATCCCAGCTCCCTTACCCCCTGTGTGGCATGATGTTGAGGCACATGTTTTACTGGTTTCCCCACAGGATCAACCCAATGTTGTAGCTGGTGTCCTTGTGAACCCTTTATTAATAGATGCTTTTACTTCTCTGAGCACCTTCCTTCTTTCCCCAGTGGGTTCCCTCTGCTCCCAAATAAACAACTTGCTCTCAGATCCTTGGCTCGTTGTTTCAGGGGTAATCCAAATGAATCAAGTATCTTGTGTATTCCTTTGTTCTCTTTCACAGTAAGTAAAAACCTGACATATAGGAATAATATATGAGGTTAGCCCAACCTAGTAAAACTAATTTGAATCAAAAGGAACATTTTTAAAGTGTCCGAGAGAATCTCAGGGAACCCAGCTATGAGCAGTTAAGCTAGGAAACTAGAAGTCTACCCCTTTCTCCTCCTTTTCTCTCTCTCTCCTTCACTCTTTCCTTTGCTTCTATTCCTTCTGCATGGCCTGTGGTCTCTTCCCTGTACTTATATGATCCTTTCTTCTCTCTGATGACTTCTGTCCCCTGATTCCTCATAGTTTCTGCTTCTCTACAATCTCAGCTGCTGTATACTTGGGTAAGAGCGGTGCAAAATTAGTGCAGGACTCCCCTATGCAACACCACCTGCAGCCACTCTAAACATCTATGAGCCCTGGGACCCAGTTCACATTCTCAGGGGGAAGAGAAAGCCTCTGATGGACTCAGCATGCCTGTCTACCAATGCACCACCCAGAGACCACTGTCCTCCCTGGGCGAGTCACCTGTACTGCACCTGCCCTGGGGGAGGCAATCAAGGAGAGTGGGGTCACCTGGCTCGCCGAATAGCTCCTCCAGGGGAATAGCATAGGATGTTAAGGGCAGTGAGATTTAGTGTTCCAGGCAGTTGCTTTTCATCCTGAATAGGCAAAGTTTCCACCATCATATGGCAAATTACCCACAGTGACTAGTGCATAGTAGGTGTGTAAGGCAGCCTCTCACCATTAAGAGGACAGCCCTAGCATTGTAGAGAAGAACAAGGTGAATACTTAGCATTTATATGGAATGTTGACATCCTCTGTTGCCTAAAGCACAGAAGCCTGATTTATGCCATGGGAGAACAAGCACATTCTATCATTGCAACCATATGCACTGTATGCCTACGTTTTTAAGGAGTAAATAATGAATGTTTCTCTCTCTCTCTCTCTCTCTCTACCTTGGGTAGCCGTTATTTAAACTTTCCAAAACAAATTCATATCATAAACTCTGTTGATCTATGCGGTGTTACAGTTTATGACCAATTATGAAAATACCAATATATGTATAAGTTAAAGGCTAATTTTACACTTTTTATAAGGGCTCATAAATTACTGGCATTTTAAAAATAAAAAATGGCTAATTTTTTAAAATTAACTCATTAAGAGGTGCAACATCTAGGTCTCCCTTTGACATACAAAATGCCAAAGAAGAAGTTCATAAATATCAGCAACACTGAAATTCCTGCAAATATCAAAATGTGGATAAAGGAGCAAACCCAATACCTTACCTCTTACATGTTAGAAAGTGGCATTTTAACTGTGAGGTTATTAGCAGATGCCAGAGCCCAGGTAAACTTTGTGAAATTTGGCATTCAGTGTTATGGAAAAAGAACTATGCCTTAAACATGTATATAAGTCCTCCTGCGTGAGGCTTATGTTTACCTGATAAATACAGCCCATGTATCAGAGAAGAGAGTGTGCCTGTCAGCTGCAGCTAGTCAGTACTATAGCCTCCTGAAAATTATATAAAGAAGGTTTCATTGTGGACTTTCTTAGGGCAACAGAAGAATTTGCTAAGTCAAGCTAGTCAAATATTTTTGTAATGAACCATTTAATAATCAATATGTAGCACATATAAATGATGGTTATAGCCCATAGTGATTAAAATCCCAAGCTCTTTTAGGACAGTGAAAATACTCTGTATGATACTGTATTGATAGACATGTGTCATTTTGCATTTGTCCAAACCCATAGAATATGTAACACTAAACCCTAATGAAAACTATGGATTTTCAGTGATGATATGTCAATGCAGTTTCATCAGCTGTAACAAATGTACCACTCTGGTGGGGAATGTCCACAGTGGAGGAGGTGATGTTGGGGCTATGTTGGGGCAGGGGGTAGGTGGGAAATCTCTGTACGTTCTTAATTTTGCTGTGAGCCTAAAACCGCTCCCGAAAAATTACATCTTAAAAAAACCAACCAGCCAATAAGCAATCAATCAATCAAACAAAAAGGAAACCTGAGTTCTGGAATCTGACAGACCTGAGTTCTAATCGCATTTGTGAGACTTGCTGGTAAGCAGAAGAGTAAGGCCTTGCTCCAGAGTTGATGTTTGGCCAGGATGCATGGCCAGTGCCTGTTCTGACTGTTGGTGCCATGCTGTCAGGGACTTGTTGTTAGATACGCTGAAGAGCATCTTTGCTCAAAGACCTGCTGTGAAGCTAAAATCTGTATGACAGTCTGTGGGGTCCAGGGCTCAGTCCTGGCATCACTGGGGTGTAGTATATACTTACATTTCTTCTTGCCATAGCTGTTTTAGAGAACTCCCACACAGTCTGCCTGAATGTGAGGTTCCAGTCTTATTACCAGATTGCTCAGACTTCTGCTGGAATTGCACAGAGTTCAACAGCTTTATTTCTACTCTTTCTGTGCTTTGGATCCTGGCCCACATCCATGCAGCGTGGCAGTTGTGTGAAGTCTGACCCTTCCATTCAACTCTCATTGAATGTCTGTAAATGCCCATTGTTGAGCACTGAGCATGGAAGGGTTTGTATAGATATATTTGCTTTGTTCAAGAGGATGAAAAGAATATCCTCTGGGCTGACTTTTGAATTCATGAGATTGCTAATCATTGATCATAACAGCTTGAATTTACTGAACATTTGGATTATGTAGCCATTTCCATTATGTGGATTATCTCATTTTATCCTCATGGTAAACCTGGAGGTGAAAGTATTAATATCCCAACATTATAGATGAGGACCTAGGTGCAGGAAGTTAAGTAATTTATTCAAATTGCCCCCAAAGAGTAAGTGGACCAACTGGGAGTTTAATCCAAGTCAATTAGGAGATTGTGTCCTTATCTGCTGTCCTAACCTGCCTGGGATGATGTCTCTATTACTCAGATATTTTCTCTGTGATGGCTCCTCTCCTTCTCTTACAAACAGCTTCCTTGCAAGGAAGCGACTGCATGTGGAAAGTAGACGTCAATACTCTTTTTCCTCTTTCTCTTCTTGTGTTCTTTCTTTATTCCTATCTAACGGGGACAACTTAAGTTCTACTTAAAAACGTGGAAAACATTTCTTACAGGATCTAGACATAAAGGAGAAAACAGAGTAGTAATTCACTTTCAGCAGATTTGGTGGCTTGCATGTTATTAAGAAGTGTTTTAAGAATAAAATTGATGATTTATTGCTAGTTGCAGTTAACAAATATGGTCTCTAATGGGGCAAGAGGCAGGTGGTTTATAGTGCAAAGGATATGGGTTTGGAAGTTAAATAAACCTGAGCTCCACACTGAACTCAGCCATTCACTAAACAGGTAGACTTGAGAAGTTGCTTAAACTGTTCAAGTAGTTACTCAATCTTGTCAGGGAAATTGCACCTACTGTTCAAGACTTTTTTAGGATTAGAAAGTTATAGATAGATAACTCCTAATGCAGTACCTATCAGAATATAAGTCTTCAGAAATAGATATTATTCAACACTCATTTACTCAGAGCTGTCTATGTGGCAGCTGCTTTTTGGTGTTTAACCATTTCTTGCCCCTCTGGGGTTGCATTTGCCCCAGAAGCTCAAGCCTGGGTATGAGAAGCCCAATAAAGGAGTCCACTCTAGTGGGACCTGAGTGGGATAAGAGGGAGAGGAATGAGTCGGGGGTAGTGGTCCTCTCCCACTGTGGAGAACAGACATGTGAGGAAGTGAATTCTGGAACTCGACCATTAGTTACACAATTCAGAGGCCCTCCTCCTGTGACCGCTTGGAGTAAGCAGATGGTTGAAGAATAAGTTAGTGGTGGGGGTTTGGCTTCAGTTGTTGGAATAATTATGTTTTATTTCCCTAGGTTGGCTGTTCAGGTGGATTAACTTGTTCATTGAAAGGGATTGGGGGAAGCAGGAGCATGGCTATCTAAATATTTTCCAATCTATATAAGGTTTCCCCTTGCTGCTTCAAATTATTTTAACCATGAAACAGGAACATAAGCAAATACAACTCACTCCCATTTGTTAACATAGAAAACCAGTGTAGAAGGAGCGCTCGTTATTTATATCATGTCTCTGTTGTACTCTGCCCTCCTCAGACCGTGTAAGGAATCATTTATTCGTATGCTGTAAATTCCAGTCATGGATACATCAGAAAAAGGAAAAGGGGTGGGAAAGTAGCCTGCTTGGAGTCTGAAGTAATGGATCCTAAGCCTGGGTGTAGATTTAGCAGGGACTGCCATGATCAGTTAGTGATGTATGCCATGAATGAAGCATTGGGAGGTTAGCAACCTATATGTCCTGACCTGCCATGTATCCCTGACCTGGGGGCTGTCTGCAAAAGGAGAATCTCAGCTAAGCAGTAGTCATTGAGTGTCTACATGTGTCAGTAGTATACAAAACAGACTTGGTCTTCCTTCCCTTCTTGGGGCTTACAATAGAGGAAACAAGAGGCAAAACTACAAACAGTATTGGTAAGAACTAGGGATATCTGGCTAGAACAAACAAAGAATGAGGTGATATAATTTGAATAGATCAGGAATGACACTATTTTTGCATCTCTCCACAGTTTTTCTTACCAAATTCTAGTTGCTATTTATTATTTCTTTTTAGAAGTCTAAAAGTTAACTAGGGTTAATTCTTAGTTTAAATTACCAAAGACTAGAAAAAATCTTGAGCATTCAGGTAAGCATGCATCATGGTATTGGAATAGAAAGCAAATCTTGAAAGTTGGAAGAACCACCATGTTGTTTCTTGTCCTGCCCAGCTGGCTAGGAAAAAACTCCCACTTGGTGCCTCTCAGCTTTCTTGTAGTCATTCCCCCCAAACTTCTGTGTCAAAAGTATGGGATTTACATAAAAAATCATTTATTAATAAGAGGGAGATGTTTTATATCGAGGATGCTTATATTTTAGTTAGGATACTGTAGACTTTTCTTAAACATGATGCACTATATGTCTTAGGGATGGGAGAAGCTATGAGGGCTTGTAATTAAACATATTTATTAGGTAAGCTAGTGAGTGAACATCCCTTAGCAGAGTGCCTGGCCCAGAACGTAGTGTTAAATAAATGCTATTGCCAGTATAGTAATGTGTCTCTACAATGGAAAACTAACAGCACAAAGGGCATTATTAGTTCTTCTTTCCTTCAATAATTCTAGAGAGAGAGACTGGACTTGTAGTTCTGGCTAAGATGGAAATTATATATATATATATATATATATATATATATATATATATATATATATATCATGATATAATGATATTTATTTCTTACAGTTCTGCAGGCTGGGAAGTCAAAGATCAAAGTGCTAACAGATTCAGTGTCTGATGACAGTGATGACAGTGTCTGATGACAGATTCAGTGCACTTCCTTGTTCATAGATAGATGTCTATCTTTTCACATGGCAGAAGGGGCAAGGGATTGCTGTGGGGTCTGTTTTATAAGGTCAAGTAATCCCATTCATGAGAGATCCACCTTCATGACCTAATCATCCCGTAAAGTCCCCACCTCCTAGTACTATTGCTTTGGAAGTTAGGGTTTAACATATGAAATTTCGGGGAGCACAAACATTTAATCTATGGATGTACATTAGGCAATGACAGACAGTGACCTTTGAGAAAGAGGGAAATAATGTGGTGAGCCCCATAGTTGCCCTAGCTTATTGTATTAAGAAAGTTTCCTTGCACAGAGAAGGGGAAACCAGGTGAAGCTCAGTGGTCTCCCTGCCCTGAGAGGTCAGAACTGGTTGTCCAGGGACCACAGCATCTATTGTACTTAGGACAGAGTATTAGAGAGGAGAGTCAAAACCCAGGAGATAACTTATAGGACTCCTAAATGTGTATCACCACATAAAAAAGCTGCAAAATATGAAGCAAAAACTGATAGCATTAAAATAAATAAATAAAATTGCATATTTTTCATCTGAATCTCAAAATTCCCTTTCTCAACAATTGATACAAAAACTTGGTAGGATATCAGCAAGGACAGAGAAGAACTTAACAGCAATCAGCCAACAGGATGCAGCCAACCTTTATAGAAAACACTGCAAAACAATACAATACACATTCTTCAGGAGCCCATGGACTATATACTGAGATTGACCATGTCCTGAACATAAAGATCAAAGAAAACCTCCAAACACTTGGAAACTAAACAACAAACTATGTACTCTATGTGTCAAAGAAGAAATCGCAAGATATATGTATTTTTAAATACATTAACTTATTGAAAATAAACACGCAACCTATCAAAACTTGTGAGAGACAGCTAAAGCAGTGCCAAGAGGGAAATGTAGAGTATTAAATGCTTTCAGTAAAGAAGGGAAAAGTCTAAAAGTAATAATATATAAATTTCCACTTCAAGAAAACAGAGAAAGAACAACTAAATAAGTCCAAAGCAAGCAGAAGGCAGGGAATAATCCAGATTGGAGCAAAAGCCAATGAAATTGAAAACAAAAACAGTAGAAAAAAACTAGTTCTTTAAAAAGGTTAAAGAAAATGCAAACCTCTAGCAAGAATGACAGAAAGAAGAAGGCAATAATGACCAATATCAGAATGAAACGAGGTATCATTATAGACAGTGAAAATGTTAAAAAAGGATAATAAAGGAATATTATGAACAGCTCTGCACACATAAATTTGACAACTTAGATGAAATAGATCAATTCCTCGAGAAGTACAAACTACCACAGTTCACCCGGTATAAAAGAGATATAACTAATAAGGAAATCTAATTCATAATTTTAAAACTCTCCCAGAAGGAAACTACAGGTCCAGATGGTTTCACTGGAGAATTCTACCAATGTTTAAAGAACAATTAACACCAATTCTACACAGTATCTTCCAGGAAATAGAAAAGGATGGAACATAACCTAATTTATTTTATGAAGCCATTATACTCTGACCTCAAAACCAGACAAAGACAGTACAAAAAGAAAGACCAACTAGAATCTAAAATCCCTCGTGAATATAGATGTAACATACTTAACAAAATATTTGCAAATAGAATTCAGCAATGTATAAAACAATGATAAACCATGACCTAGTGGGGAATATTTCATGGATGCAACTCTATTTCTGTATTCAAAAATAAATCACTTTAATCTACCACATTGATAGGCCAAAGGGGAAAAAATGTGTGATCATATCAGCCAGTACAGAAAAAAACATTTGACAAAATTAAATACCCACCCAGAACTTCAGAAAACTAGGAATAGAGGGCATTTCCTTAAATTGATACCATGTGCAAAAAAGCCTTTAACTAATACTGTACTTAAGGATAAAAGACTGATTTCCCCCTGAGATCAGGAACAAAATACCTCTGCTATTCAACATATTGTGGAAGTTGTAGCTAGCCCAAAAGGACAAAACATGGAAATATATATATATATATATATATATATATATATATATATATATATAAATATATAATGAACAAAGAAATAAATCTGTCCCTATTTGTGAGTGACACAATCGTCTATGTAGAAAATCCCAAGGAATCTACCAAGAAAAAGCATTTTGATGACTTTAAGTTCAGCAAAATCATAGAATGCAAGATCATATACAAAAATCAACTGTATTTCTATATTCTAGCAATAAGCACACTGAACCAAATTTTAAAATGCAATACCATTTATAATCACTCAGAATAATAAAATACTTAAGTGTACACCTAACAAAACACATGCAAGACTTGCATGCTGAAAATGTCCAAATGCTGATGAAAGAAAGAAAAGATCTAAATAAATGGAGAAACATACTGTGTTCATGGATTGAAAGACTCAACATAGTAAAGATGCAAATTTTCCACAAATTGATATACAGATTTAATGCAATTCCTATCAAAATCCCAGCAAGACTTTTTTGTAGATATAGATAAGATTATTCTAAAATTTATATGAAAAGGCAAAGAGATAGGAATAGCTAAAACAATTTTTAAGAAGAAGAATAAGGTGGGAGAAATCATTTCACCCAGTTTCAAGACTTGTTGAATAGTTCCAGTAATCATTTCTGTGTGGTGTTTACTGGAGGATAGATACTCAGATCAATGAAACACAGCAAAGAACACAGAAATAGTAACACACCAGTGTGGCCAACTGATTCTTGGCAATACTGCAAAAGCGGTCCAGTGGAGGAAGGATAATTCAATATCCAAATAACCATAGACAAATAAACAAAAAATAAAACAACTTGACCTAAGCTTCACATTTTATTAAAAAAAATCATTCAAAATAGATCATAGATTAAATGTAAAATATAAAATGATAGCCCTTGCAGACAATAAGATGAGAAAAATCTTAGGACCTAAGGCTTGGTGACATGACAGCAGAAAGGAGTATTTGTAAAAGAAAAGAAAATGATAAATTGGACTTCACCAAAATTAAAAATCTTTACCCTGTGAACACCCTGTTAACATATCATAAAGATATGTGACAACCTGGGAGGAAATGTTTGCAAATTAGATATCTGATAAAGAACTAATACCTGAAATATATTTTTAAAAATCTCAAAAGTCAAAAGTTAAACTAAATCCAATTAGAAAATGGACAGAAGAGGAACACCTGAGTGGCTCAGTCGGTTGAGCATCCAACTTCGGCTCAGGCCATGATATCACCATTTGTGAGTTCAAGCCCCGTCTTGGGCTTTTGTGCTGACAGCTCAGAGCCTGGAGCCTGCTTCAGATTCTGTGTCTCCTTCTCTCTCTGTCCCTCCCCCACTTGTGCTCTGTCTCTCTCTGTGTCTCAAAAATAAATAAATGTAAAAAAAATAAGAAAATGGACAAAAGACTTGAAGAGATATTTTACCAGAGAGGGATATATGAATCCAAACAAGTACATGAAAAGATGCTCAACATCATTAGCCATAAGGAAAATGCAAATTAAGAACATGATGAGCTATCACACTGCATACATATTAGAACAGATAAAATAAAAAAAAAAATAGGGACAATACCAAAATCTGACAAGGACATAGAAAAACTGCCATATATTGCGGGCAGGAATATGAAATGTGACACCCCTTCTATTGTTTGGTAGTTTCCTAAAAAATAATGTACATGTACCATATGACCAGCAATCATACTTCTGGATATTTGTCCCAGAAAAATGAAAATTTACACCCCCCCCCAAAGAAATGCACACAGTTTTTCATAGCAGTTTTATAGATGAACACCAAATTAGTGGTTGCCAGGTGTTAAGGATAGTGAGAGGAAAAGTGGTGGATATGACTCTAAAGGAGTAACATGAAGGACATCCCTGTGGTGATGAATTAGCCCTGTATCTTTTTTTATGTCTATTTTTTTTTGAGAGAGAGAAAGAGAGAATGGGGGAGGAGCAGAGAGAGAGGAGGACAGAGGTTCTGAAGCAGGCTCTGCACTGACAGCAGCAGTGACCCTGATGTGGTGCTTGAACTGACGAAATGTGAGATCATGACCTGAACCGAAATAGGAGGCTCAACTGACTGAGCCTCCCAGGTGCCCCAGTTCTGTATCTTGATTGTAGTAGTGGTTATACCAATCTACAGATGTGATAAAACAGCATAAATGTATGCAGACACATTATACTGGTATTAATACCTGGTAATGATATTATCCTATAGTATACTCTAAGATATAACCAATGAATTAATGATGTCACTACCTGGTTGAAAGGGGTACAGGACCTCTCTCTACTATCTTTGCAACTGTCTCTGAATTTCTAAATAGTTTTAAATAAAAAAAGTTATAAAGATAACACTTTAAAAGTCTGTGTTAGAGGGTCGCCTGAGTGGTCCACTCAGTTAAGCATCTGACTGTTGATTTTGGGTCAGGTCATGATCTCATGGTTCGGTTTGTGGGATCAAGCCCCATGTCAGGCTCTGTGCCGTCATTGGTATTCTCTCTTTCCCCTTCTCTCTCTGCCCCTGCTCTGCTGATGTGTGTGCGCACATGCTATCTCTCTCTCTCTCAAAATAAATAAACATTAAAAAAGTGTGTATTATAAATCCTAAATCATCTACTAAAAATGACACAATACAGTAACTGTAATAAGCCAACAAAGGGGATACAATGGGATCACACAGATATTCAGTTAATACAAAAGTAGATGGAAAAAGAGGGAAAAGGGGAACAGAGAGCAAATAGTACAAATAAGTTACAGATTTAAACCTATCATGTGAGTAATCCCACTAAATGTGAATGATCCAAATATTCTCAGTTAAAAGACAGAGATTGTTAGAATGAGTAAAACACAAGACCCAGTTATAGACTGTTTATAAGAAACACACTTTAAATATAAGACACAACCTCATTAGCAATTAACAAATGAAAAAAAAAACTGTATGCCATGCTAAGACTAGTCTAAAGAATAGTGGGATAAAGGGATACAGGAATACTGATGCATAGGGGCACTTGTACCCCAATGTTGATAGCAGCACTCTCAACAATAGCCAAATTATGGAAAGAGCCTAAATGTCCATCAACTGATGAAGGGATAAAGAAATTGTGGTTTATATACACAATGGAGTACTACGTGGCAATGAGAAAGAATGAAATATGGCCCTTTGTAGCAACGTGGATGGAACTGGAGAGTGTGATGCTAAGTGAAATAAGCCATACAGAGAAAGACAGATACCGTATGTTTTCACTCTTATGTGGATCCTGAGAAACTTAACAGAAACCCATGGGGAAGGGGAAGGAAAAAAAAAAGAGGTTAGAGTGGGAGAGAGCCAAAGCATAAGAGACTCTTAAAAACTGAGAACAAACTGAGGGTTGATGGGGGGTGGGAGGGAGGGGAGGGTGGGTGATGGGTATTGAGGAGGGCACCTTTTGGGGTGAGCACTGGGTGTTGTATGGAAACCAATTTGACAATAAATTTCATATATTGAAAAAATAAACATTAAAAAAAAGAATAGTGGGGTAGCTGTATTTATCTCAAATAGATGCTAGAAATAAACAAACAAAAAATAGATACTGTTAGGGATAAAGTTGTTTCATAATGTAAAAAGGCCAATTAATCAAGAGGACATGACAATCTTAAATGTTAATGCACTTCATAATAACTTTGAAATAAATGACACAATAAATAAATGAAAAGAAGAAATGTTTCAAGAAGATATAGCCAGAGATTTTAGTAGTAGACTCTTAATAACTAGTAGAATAAATAGCCAAAAAATCATTAAATATATAGAAATTTGAACAACTTTGTTAATCAACTTGTTCTAATTAGCAATTATAAACTCTTTACACCTAAATAGCAGCATGCACAGTCTTTTCAAGTGCACAAGGAAAAGTTACCAAAGGAGGCCCTATTCTAGACTGGATTATTAAGAAAACAAATGAACAAACAAAAATTCAGCAAATATAGAAGAGGTAAAGTCATAGAGTGTATTTTCTGACCACAATGGAATTGAATTAGAGAGAAATGACAGAAAGATAACAGGGAAATTCTAAACGCTTTGAAGAAAAACAACACTTGTAAGTAATCCAAGAGTCAAAGAGGGAATCTGAAGAGAAATCAAAATAGACATTGACCTGAATGAAAATGCACATACACGGCATGAAATTTTGTGTGGTGTTACTAACAATATGTGAGAGAAATGTATAGCATTAAACATTTTTAAAATCAGAATTAAAAAAAAAGTCCCAAGTTAGTTACTTCATTTTCTACCTTAAGAGAGTAGGAAAAGAGGAAATTAATAGAGTAAGTAGAAAAAAGTAAATAAAAAATATCAGAATATAAATCAGCAAAAGAGAAAACAGTCCCAAAATAGCCCCCCAAAAATCAATAAAAATGAAAGCTAGTTCTTTGACAAGATCAATAAAATCAATAAACTTTCAGCCAGATTTAGGAAATAAAGATAGAAGATACAAATTAGAATATCAGGAATGAAAGATCTGACATCACTACAGATATTAAAAGGTTAAGGGACTATTTTGAACAACTTTATGCTGTGAAATTTAGACTTAAAAATTTTTTTTAATGTTTATTTATTTTTTGAGAGAGAGATTGACAGAGTGTGAGCAGGGGAGGGGCATTGAGAGAGAGGAAGACACAGAATCTGAAGCAGGCTCCAGGCTCTGAGCTGTCAGCACAGAGCCTGATATGGGGCTCAAATCACAAACCGTGATATCATGACCTGAGCTGAAGTCGGGTGCTCAACCGACTGAGCCACCCAGGCGCCCCAAAATTCAGACTTTTTGATGAAACGGGCAATTTCTTTGAAAGACTCAGATTTCACTCAAGAAGTATTAGATAATCTGAATTTCTTGATACCTATTAAACAAATTGGATTGTAGTTTAAAATTTTCTGCAGAGGAAACTCCAAGGGGCACCTGAATGGGTCAGTTGGTTAAGTGTCTGACTTTGGCTCAGGTCATGATCTCACTGTTCGTGAGTTTGAGCCCCGTGTCCGGCTCCGCGCTGACAGCTCAGAGCCTGGAGCCTGAGCTCTCTCTCTCTCTCTCTCAAAAATAAATAAACATTAAAATTAAAAAAAAAAACTTCAGACCCAGATGACTTTACTGGTAAATTTTACAAAAACACTCTTATAAAAAATAGAAAAAGAAGAGATACTTCCATACTCATTCTAAGAGGCTAGCATTATTATGATACCAAAACCAAAGACAACAACAACAAAACTCTACACGCATAAAAAAAATTACAGACTAGTATCCCTCATGTTGATTGGCAAAAATTTCAGCCAACATGTAGCAAACTGAAATTATATATATATCACAAAAAAGTGGATTTTATTCTAGGCTTGCAGACATGCTTTAACATTTGAAACTCAAATTGTAGGATTCATCATATTAACAAATTAAAGTGTGAAACCATGTGATTATCTTAATATATTAGAAAAGACATTTGACAAAATCCAGTATTCATTCTTGATGAAAATTTTCAGTGAAGTAAGAATAGAGGAGGGGTACCTGGGTGGCTTAGTTAAGTGTCTGACTTTGGCTCAGGTCATGATCTTATGGTTTGTGAGTTCGAGCTCCGCATTGGGCTCTCAGCTGTCAGCACAGAGCCCACTTCAGATTTTCTGTCCCTTTCTCTCTTTGCCCCTCCTCCGCTGGCTGTCTCTCTGAAAATAAATGAATAAACTTAAAAACAAGTGAGAATAGGGGAGAAATTCCTCACTTAAAGAGCATTTATGAAAAATGTAAGCAGCGTGCTTAATGGGGAAATACTGACTATTCTACCCCTAAGACCAGGGACAAGGCAAACAGGTCAGCCCTTAACCATTCTCTTCCACAGTGTACTAGAGGTTCTACATAGTGCAATAAAGCAAGGAAGAGAAATAAAAATACATGTGGCTTAAAAGGAAGAGGTAATCTTTGTTCATACACAGCACGAAAGACTATGTGGAAAATTTGATGGCATCTCCAAAAAAAGGTACTGGAACTAATAAATGAGTGTAGCAGGTTGTAGGATACAGTATCAGTATATAGAAGTTGTATCTGTATATAATAGTTTAAAAAATGGGGAATTAAAAATTTTAAATCCCATTTGTATAACATTTAGAAGATGAGTTACTTCGAGGGACAAATCTGATAAAAGATATACAAGTACTGAACTCTGTGAAATGGCTGAGGTAAAGAAGATGAGAGGACACTTACATTGATACTATGTGCATAGTTCAAAAGACTCATTTTTAAAAATTATTTATTTATTTATTTTGAGAGAGAGAGAGAGAGCATGAGCTGGGCAAGGCCAGAGGGATAGAGAGAGACAGAGAGAAGCCCAAGCAGGCTCCATGCTGTCAGCACAGAGCCGGACACGGGGCTCACACTCACTAACTGTGATATCATGACCTGAGCCAAAATGAAAAGTTGAATGCTTAACAGACTGAGCCACCCTGGCATCCCGACTCTTTATTTTTAAGTTGCCTGTTCTCCCCTAATTGGTCTATAGATTCCATGCAGTACCAATCAAATCACAGCAGGCTTTTTTTTGGAGAAGTTCCCTAACTGATGCTAAAATTCATATTGAAATGCGTATGACCTAGATTGCCCCAAATAACTTTGAAAATATATACTAATTTTCAAATAATATACAGTTGAAGTGTATACTAATATGGATGCTAATGTGATTTCCAGACTTAATATCAAGTCCCAGTAATCAGACAGTGGTGCTATTGTTGTCTTATGAAACCTCAGTTGTTGTCAAGTTAATTGAGCTCCTGCTTTCAGCTTATTGTTGTGCAAAGTGTACACAGTGCAGAAAATGGGAATATTGGCAAATATGTTTCGAGTGTCACTAGTAGTCACTAGTCTGCAAGTGCACGTGAGGTTTTAGTAAGCCTGGTCATTGGAACGTTTATGTGTAGCTCATGGGAATTGCATCTCCCAGCCATCTGTCTTCTCCAGGTATTTGGAAGACTCTGGGAGGTGTCTTACTTGTGTGCAACCTCAAATCTGATCTCTTCCTGGGGAGTTCTGCTTCCCTGCCAGCATTCCCTCTGCACAAGGTCTCTGAGGTGTTAGCCAGCTTACCTGTGTTCTGTTGGACCTCCCCTGATTCACGCTACCAGAGAACGTCCATGTAATGTGCCACGTGAGGGGACTTTTACATGACCTCGCTGGGCTGTACTGTGTCACCTGGAATGTATGAAGCACCGCTGATAGAGTGTTCACAGAATCAATCCTAAAAGTGGGACTTCCAGCATCTTTTTGTGGTTACTCTCCTTAAAATCATACATTGTCTTTTATATATTTATAAATTTATATATTTACATATAAATAAAGTTGCTGTTCCATGCTGCCCCCAACTCTCTCCCTCTGATCACTACCTCTTTTGCACAAGCAAAAACGCATCATCTAGGCACTGTCCATCTCATGGATATCAACTTCTGCAAACAGATTCCTTGGTGTTGTCAACCTACATGCCCAGATATGTCTGGATCACAATTTATTCTCAGTCCTGACCCACCATCCAAAGTCATTTTCTTCACATAAAACTTTCATAGGAAATCCATACCTTATAGCCTCACAATTGTAAAGCCAGTAGAAAACATAACACTCTGCCAATCTCAGCATCATGAGGATTAGGTTGTGTTTGCTAACTCTCTCCCCCTTTAAAAGACATACTGTACAAGACTTAGGAATTGTGACTTAATGGATTTTCACTGTTATTTATTGTGTCATTTTACTGAAAACATTTTGTGTTAACTGAGCTTGTTTATCTGGTGAAATATTTTTTCTAATGTTATTTATGGTGTTAATAGTATATCAATTAGGCAATAAATAGGCATATTTAATTGAGTGCCATTATGGGTTCAGTACCATGCTGTGTGAAAATGCCAGAGATCTATAGACCCAGCCTTCCTCCCTCGTCTCTTCTCCCTCCTCCCTCTCCTCTTTCTCCCTTTCTCTCTCCCTCTCTCTCTCTCTCTCTCTCTCTCTCTCTCTCTCTCTCTATATATATATATATATATATATATACACACACATATGTATACCTATATATATATACACACATACATACATGCATATATAATATATAGTATATATACATACATATGTGATATTTATTTACATACAGACATACATTATTTGGAATATATACAGTTTAAACTTTTTTTTTCTTAAAGTAAGCTCTATACCCTACTTGACCCCAAGATCAAGAGTCCCGCGCTCTACCCACTGAGCCAGCCAGGTGTCCCATGAAATTGGTTTTGATGTATTAAGAATTCTCAGAGGTTATAATCACTTATCTTAGTTTTTATACTTCATCAAATAAGATTTTGTTGAATACCTACAAAATGCAGCAGCACGCAAGACTGGTAAGGTCTCTGACTTGGTTTCAGGAAGAACATAGACCTCAGAAAATAAATGAGTGAGGTAAGTGTTTTTAAAAGGGAAGAATGAGGGATCATGACATGGCAGCACATGGCAAGAGGAGCTTATCTGGGTATTTATGGAAAGTCTGACAAATCTGTCCACATTTGGTATTGGAAGCCAACATTTACTGAGCAACTATTAGGGAGGCCATACGGTGTTCCAGAGAACAGGTTGTGGCCTCAAACACAGCTGGATTTGAGTCTTGGGTCTGCTATGAATTAGATGTGAGATCTTGTTTGGGCAAGTTGACAGTCTCTTCTGAGTCAGAGTTCCTCATGAATACAGTAATCGGTAATAGCACCAACCTGATTAGATGAGAGAATGGAGGCACATATAAAGCTTACCCAGCACCCGATTCAGAGCGAGCTTTTAATACAGGAGAGTTGGAATTTCTCGCAGGAAGCACTCAGCAGATGCAGGTTCTTGCTGCTGTTGTTATTACTGAGGTGCTTTCTACTCATAACCATAAAGTAGGGCTTCTATTTTTCCCAGTTTATAGATGAGGACACTGAGGTTCTAGAGAGTTGAAATAACCTGACCATGAGCACATACCTAGGAGGCAGCCAAGTTGATGTCAAAGCCCCTCTTTCCCTTCATTGCATAGTTTATTTACTTCCTATAGGCTCATCCTCTGGCATCTCCTAATCAGTATATTGGGGGTAACAAGTCTAAGTGACCTCATTGAATAATGAGCCTACAGAGTTGCAGTGTACAAATTCTTGTTTAAGGATAACAGTGAGTTGGAAAGTTTTCCGTTGTCAACAGAACAGCCTTATGATTAAAATCACTGAAGAATGCAATGTAAAATGTTTTCATTTCCTCTTGCTTTCTGTCTCTCTTGGAATAATAGTCAGCAGGAAACACATTTCTGAAAGACTTCTCTTTCTCTACATCCTCAGAATATAATAAGGACCAAGCTAACTGTCTCTGGCTGTTGGGAGTTAGTAGACACAGAAATGAAAAGAAGGTGCTCTCAGAGTTTTATGAATTTTTCTCTCTAACAGTCCTGGGTTGGAAGGACATCTTTGAAATTGATGTAGCTATCACCCAGGGGCTAACATTAAGATTTCAGTAGAGGTGTATAGGGTTATGATCTTTCTGTTACTGTCAGAACTGCAGCTGTTGTATTTGCATTGAGTGGTGTGCTGGATAAAGGCAAATGGGATCCAGGAGAAGGAAAAAAAATAACAAAACCTATTGAATCATGGGCTCTACCAGAGGGCATTTGTTAAAGGTAAATTTATCAATAGCTGTTAAGTCATTTGTATTGAATAATTCTCATAGCCTCACGGCACTTCTTGGTTTTAATAATGGGTCAGAGAGAGGAGCTGGTGATGGATGTGATATTATGGCATTTTGGCACTTAATTGCATCTGAGCCTTAAAATAGCAGCAGGAGCTAAAACTGGGCTGGCTCAAGCATGGTTGATATTTGCAGACTACTAAAACACTCTTTTTAAACTCAAATTTGGTGTTTCTTGACATACGTTTCTTGCTATTGTGTTAACAGCAGTTTATTAGAGATAGGTGAACATTAAAATTACCTGGTGACCAGAGTATGGTATCTGAAGGTATACCTTCTCCATCACTGTAAGACAGATAGACATAGTAATAGATACAGAAAGTCGTATCTTCAGTGATGCTGGACATAAACATTCATTCATTCAGACATCATTTATTTATGCATTGGGGATAGGGTGGTATGTGAGAGATAGACCTTTGCCTTCATGGACTAATTATTTCACGGTCAGCAATTCTAAGTGAAATGGTTATGGAGTCACTAGCTGGATAAAGTACTGTGAAAGTAGAGTGCATAGCACTCCCTCTGTCACCTGAATTGGGAATTTATTTGTCTTGGACTGCAGGAAATGTTTGAAGAAAGCCAATAATAGTGTTTTATTTCCTTAGTCCATTGGTTATCACTGGCTTACTACTTAACATGTCTGAGCTGATAAAGCCAGGAGAGGCCATCCTGGGTGTTGAAACTGGACTCTTTGCTACCCCATGATCGTATGAAGAAATGGTGATTATCGTAATGCACTTGTTATTATTTTCATAACAAAGCTGTCTCCGACCAGGTATAATCTTAGACTTACATAATTGAATTTTAGATGCTGCTGGTTTATATGAAATTTCCACGGGTGCCAGCGTGAGTCCAGGATTTAGCAAACAATATTTTTAATTGAGATTTTATGTCCTTGCCCTCAAATCAAACACTTTAATAGGATCCCAGTTGGAATAGGTGACTCAGTAACAAGTTACCACTGCTTTCAACATCAGAAAGGTGTTAATTTCTCCACCTCCTGCTGAGCGTCCATCTACTCCAGTGACCCACTGCCTGCATCTACCATAAAACCAGTGTTTTGCATTCCATTATGTTCAAAGCATAGCCTTAGTAATCTGCATATTTCTTGCAAGATGTGCTGGCTCCATTCCACCAGAAAACATTAAGATGGAAAAGTATTAAAAATATTGATTTGTCATCTATAACATTGAAGTGATAGATTGAAATGAAATTTGGATGCACTCCAAACCTCCAATAACTTTGGCATTATTGGATGAAATAGAATGATCTCAGTCTAATTAATGTGCTACGTACACGTGAGAGAAGCCAGGAGGATGGAACAAGAAATTTGCCACAATTTTTCACCAGTTTTTCGGTGGGGTGGAATTTGTGAAAATTTCAAAATTTATTAACTATTTCATAGTATTAGGAAAGTAGTGCCGTAAAAATACAAATGTTAAACCTAAGTTAATATCATCCACGCTAAAGTATGTAGGGTGGATGGTAATAATGCCTAAAATTTTCTTGGGAATGCACCAAAAGCAGAAGTTGTTGGATGAATAGAGGGATGGGCAGATGGGAAGATGTGGGGTAGAACAATTAGAGTAAAATACTAATAAATCATAGGTGGTGGGTGTATGGGTGTTTGCTATAAAGTTATTTCAACTCTGCTGCAGGTTTGAATGTTTTCATAATAAAATACTGGGAAAATACAGTACAAAAATGATCAACCACATTGATAGGCTCATTGACTGAGTTAAAAAATGTGTGCTTGCCTTTTGCATTCACGCTTACACTCGGGGTTGCTTGAGGAACCCCATTTGTACCAGGATCATCCTGCTGTCACCCCATGTCTCCCCTTCTCTCTTGCCCCATGTCTTGGTGACTGTTTGCTTCTTCTCTTTGAATTTTTCTCATATCTGCCTTGATAGACAGTGCAGTTTGGTCCTCTCCATCGACTCCCACAAGCAGAAGAAGCAACAGACCAAAAGGGAGAAACAGCAATGCATTTCTTATCTCCCTTTTATTCCCTACGTCCTACACTGAGCCTGCCTGCCTTCTCCTCCTCGCTCTTTTCTCGTGTCAAAGTTAGTAGAGCAATTCTGGCCTCGTTGGATTTATGCGGCTCAGAGTGAGAGAATGCTGCCGCCGCCGAGGCTTGCTGTCTGCTCTACATTGATTGAGCTTCCTGGGCTTGAGGGATTTTTGCCGAGCTGAGTTTTACGGTTGATATGCTCTCGGTCATTTGTCATAAAATCATTCCAACCAAGCTGTTTACTGGTTTGAATGCTTAATTACTAAAGGAGAAGAGAATAGCTCCTTTTGGAGCTGGGTACTCATTTGGATGCCTTCTACGAGCTCACTTATCATCTAGTACCCAATGATTGCTGGGTAGTTTGTACAATATACATACCATCCTCCAGAATAAAAAAAATAATAAAGGCACCCACGAGTTTACCTAAATATTTGAGATGTGTGAACACAGATCATTTCACCTCTTACCATCATAGTATTTTCTTTTGAATATAAATTGATCGCAAAACTCAGCACTCAGGCAGCTAAAGCTGTGCAAGTTCTCTGCTCTAGGTTTCAGATCAGAATGTTCACCTGGTTTATTTAGATTAATTTCCAGAAATGCTTTGCTGACTCGCTCCGACTTAATATACTCAGTTGGAATTGCGTAATGGTGCTGGATATAATTATTTCCCTGAAAAAAATAAAAAGTTCATCTATATTGGAGTCAAATTTATTTGTGAATGCAAAGCCGTCTTGGGAATAACATTGCAAAACCTGTAGTCAAGGATTTAGTGTCTTAAGTCCTTTCCTTGTGGTTTATTTATAATTTCAGCTCTTCTTTTCCATCAGGAAAATTAAAATGCTCTTTGTGCACCACCGCCCACTGCCCCCTTCTCAGCATTAACCCCCACATACAATTTCCTGCTACAAATTGGCCTCAATTATCTTTTGTCATTGGTTGCATTACCATTGAATATTTAGGGAATGTGTTTTTATATATGAGATGCTTTTGGAGAAGTGAAAGGGGGGGAGAGAGAGGCAGACAGGGAGACAGAGGCAGAGGGAAAGGGAGGGAGAGGGGGAGAGAGAGAGAGAGAGAGAGAGGAGGGGGATCAGGAAATGGAATGTTTTAATGCCAAAATAACCTGTCAGAACACCTTAAATATTTACCACAGTTTTGATGTTTCATTTATCTCTGTCAGCAGGGCATTGTATTGTTTCAATTTTTTATCATGGAGTACTGTGGCTCTTTTTACTGGAAGGAATTAGAACTTAAAAAAAAAAAACAAACTTTTAATCACTTTGCTGTAAATATAATACAGGAGGATTTTTCTCTTGTGGTGTTATTTTCCCGTTATTAAAAACAACTGCTTGTCACTCCTTCTTCAAGCTTCTCCCCCTCCCTTCGTTTAACTATTGCCCTTATTCGGGGCTATTATACTTAAAGTAATCTGGATTCTTTCAGACCTGCCAAAAGGTGAAATTGACTTTTTGAGAATGTATTGCTGAAAACTGCAGCCGATGCACTTTCCCCAAGTAGAAACATCCTGTGTGTTAAGACCTAGAGGGACAATTTACAGCCAGTTTCAAATTGGTAGCTGAGGTCAATAAGTGCCCACTCCTGCAATCGTATCAGCCTTGTTGGGATGACAGTGTGCAAGGAGGTGCTTCCTAGGCGGCTGCCACTGGGACCTGGCCACCTCCACTGACAGCACACTCCCTTTGCAAATTTTATTTACTTTGTCATTCACAGTAGAAATCTTCCAAAATTATTTTTCAATAATTATAAATAATGTATTAACATTTACATATCAGAAGTTTTATGTAATAATCACAATGTCCCAGGGTGCCTGGGTAACTCGGTCGGTTAACTGTCCTACTTCGGCTCAGGTCATGATCTCACAGTTTGTGAGTTTGAGCCCCGTGTCGAGCTCTGTGCTGACAGCTCAGAGCCTGGAGCCTGCTTCGGATTCTGTGTCTCCCTCTTTCTCTGCCCGTCCCCTGTTTGCACTCTGTCTCTGTCTCTCAAAAATAAGCAGGGGCGCCTGGGTGGCTCAGTTGGTTGAGTGTCCGACTTCAGCTCAGGTCACGATCTTGTGGTCCGTGAGTTCGAGCCCCTCGTCGGGCTCTGGGCTGATGGCTCAGAGCCTGGAGCCTGCTTCCGATTCTGTGTCTCCCTCTCTCTCTGCCCCTCCCCCGTTCATGGTCTGTCTCTCTCTGTCTCAAAAATAAATAAACGTTAAAAAAATTTAAAAAAAATAAGCAAAAACATTAAAAACTTAAAAAAAAATTACAACGTCCTGAGTTTCTTGGTTCTTTGTCCTGTGCCAGGCACTGTGCTACTTTACATGAATGATCACTCTGAACCCTGCAAACTGCTCTTCATGTTACCAATGAGAAAAACCAGGGGTTAGAAAATTTGGTAGTAAACCCATGTAAGTACATCTGGATCCATGATTTGAAACTATGTGGTTTAACTTCAGAGGCTACACTCCTCCCCTTGTCTTGTGAGTTTTGAGAACCAAGATAATTTGGCATTATTGAGATGTTGGAAAGCTACCATCAGCATCAGCCCTCCACTTGCTTTGTTAGTGGAGACTAGAGATGATTTAGTGTAAAATGTCCCAATAAAAATTTTCCCCAAAGCATATGTAAACCACAACATAATAGATTTATCAAAGTAGCAGAATGCTGTTATGTTCAAAAGATTAACCAGACTGAAGTTATTTGTCATAGCAACGGGTGCCGTAGTTGACAAATTACAATTGAACCCAGTTTGTAGCAAAATGTTAGGCAGAGCCTTGGCACTGATGAATTGACATAAGAGTCCAGACTGGAATATATCAGAGCAATTTAAATATTCAGAACAGACTGTAACCATGTTCCCAAACACCTGCAAACCACGCCAAGGCACCAGTGCCACACATCCTTGATTCTCAAGTGGATCAGCAGCAAGATACACCATCGATTTGCTAATTTTTAATTGAAAAGAAATTCTACATGAAATGCTTCCATCATTTGTCAGGGAGCCTGATTACAAATACTTTAAAACTTGTGGGAAGGGGTGAGAAGTGGCGTCATCTTAGTAATAAGGGGAAAAAAGTTAATTCTGGGTAGTGTATTTTACCCTAATGAGATAAGAAAGCTTTTCCTGATAACGTGTATGGACTGAAAAAGGTAATGGGTTCTAAGGGAGGAGAGGGAAAGAACTTATGCTCCTTTGACCTGGAAACGGATCTTTAATTTGTATCTCTCTGGACAGTGAGTTGATCGCATTGTCACAAGAGTAGATCTTCTCTTTGCTCCTGGTTAAGGCTTCTGTTAGGAAACAAGGAGCGTGCTTAGAGTCTCCCGGAAGGAAAGTGGAAATGTAGTAGAGTCCCTGGAACTCCGTGTTACCTATCTCTGTCTTGCCAATTCATTCTCTCCACCCCCGACTTCATTTCAAGGTCTGTCAGCCCTGCGTGAGCACGTGCCTTTGTAGTTTCTGCCCACCTGACAGTTGCCATCATTCCCATTGATGGGGTGTGGGTCCCAATATTTCTGTGGCTGGGTTTCTTCCTTCACGTGCAGGGTCTTATTTAGATCCATTACCTGTTTTACTTCATCTTTTTGCCTTGTCTTAAACGTAAGCTCTGACGATAGCCTTTAATAGACTTAACATGCACATTCCCTTTCCTTGACTGAATTTATGTTGAAGAAATAATCATGAACGTGTGCAAAGGTTTGGCTGTGATGATGTATGTGCATTACTGAGTTGTCCATAATAGCAAAAACTGAAAATTACCCAGATGGTCTGTAACAGAAAATTGATTAAATCAATGACACTACACTAGAATCCGCATTCATTTATTTATTCCTCATCTAACAAAGAGTAGTTGAGAAGGTACTTGTGGAGTTTTGTGAACGTGTAGCCTTCACATTCATGAAAAGTGATATGATGGAAGAATCGTCAATAGCACAGAAAAGTCTGGCTAAAGGGAAGGCTAAACTCAGTGTGATCGTATTTTCACTAAAACAGAAAAGGATAGTAGGAATCTGTTAAAAAATATATATACATACACTAAAATGATAAGAGTTGTTTTCTTTGATTTATTGGGTCTTTATCCTCTAAATGGCCCAAATTAACGCTTCATGTCTTTAAGCAGAAAACAAATTGCAAACATTTTTAAAAGGCAGTTGTTTTTGGAGGCTAGAGGAGAGCATTACACCCTGCTGAAATATTCATTTCTACTTTTCTGTTACATATCCAAGTGGAGGGAAAGTCAATATATTTTTTAAGACTTTATTTTTTTAGGTTTAAGTTGTGTAGTTTAAACCTGCATTTTCAATTTTAGATTCATAGCACAATTAAAAGTTCTCATATGTCTCCTGCCCACACATCCTAGCCCTCTGACCCCATTACCAAAATCCCCTACAGAGTGGGACATTTGTTGCAATTGAGGCACCTACATTGATTGACATCATCATCACCCAAAGTCCATAGTTTACATTAGTGATCGTTCTTGGTGTTTTACATTTTGTGGGTTAACACAACCGTGTAATGACATGTGTCCATCATTATCATTTCATAGAAGGTATTTTTACTACCCTAAAACTCCTGTGTTCTGCTGATTCACCTCCTCCTGCCCCCCAGTCCTCTTACCCCCACAACCACTGATCTTTTGACTCTCTCCATACTTTTGCCCTCAAGATGGTTCTAATCTTTTTTTTCTTAAGATAAATGGAAGGTTTTGATAAATTGCCTGTCTTTTGACTCTTGCTATTATAACCAGTGATATTTTGAAACTGAAGAAATGCATACAGTTGAAAAAAAATACTTAAAAAAAAAACAATGATAGCAATGGTCATCCTGGACTGGGTGGTATGTGACAAGGTAGGTAATAAATGGTCTTGGAAGGAATTATTAGTTTCCTTGATAAGTTAATCTTTAATAGAGTTCCACATTGGCTTACCACAACCATGGTCTTCTTGACTGATTTAGGTAAAACTAAATAAGATCATGCATTGGAGTAGAGAATAAAACCTCTTTTCTGCAAGGTTTGGGTTTACGTTATAAAAATAACTGGAGGGGAGGCGTTTAGGTCAAGTCCCAGCCTTGGTGCAAGGTTCAGAGATGACTATAGTCACTTAGTTGTATAGATGAGAGTCACATTCCTCCTGGACATAATACTAACAGTGTGTGGTCCCTGAAACAGACCTGCCTTACGCCACACCCCCTTCAAGATTTGATTTTAATGCATATGTCTTCCTAGCTCTCTCTGTACATAAAAGTTGACTTGCCATCTTTTCAATTAATAAAAAAATACCAAACAGAGCATTAAAGTTTACAGCTTCACATTTTTGAATTAAATTATCTATTGATTAGTTAGGGGCTATTATTAAAAATCAGCACAACCACGTCTGACAATGTCTTAAAAATATTCATCATGATGACTTTGATCAAATTGTACATGGTGGATCTGCACTTTATTTTAGAGGTAAAGGAGGCAAATGAGCAATAAATTTGCAGCCTAGGTAGTTGGGGGGAAAGTAATCTATTTAATCAGTCCCAAGAGCTGGGTGATTCAGAGAACTGACATTGGAATAATTGGTGAAAATATTTTTGTCTGAAAAGATCATTTATATATGTTTAAGAAAATATTCTGTAGCAGACTCAGTTCTGGCATTTGCATGTCTTATGCTAAATTGGGTTTACTTTTCAAGTCTATGCATAAGGTGATGGTTTTCTTCTGTCTTCTTTCCCCTACTATTATACTATCCATATGCTAATCACTCAGAGCACTGATACCATTCCTTATAACCAGATACCTTCTTTCCCACTCAAGTCCTACCTCACCCCAACTTCTAGACTGAAGCTCATTTGTCTCTGACTTTTATTTGCCACCACGGGCCACTTACTCCACCCAGCTTATCTTTACCTCAAGCTCTACAATTCTCATAGCCACTAAGATGCAGTATTGTGTAAAAGTTAAAAAAAGACGTTTGGAACCTGAAGTCCAAATCTGGTTCTTTCTCCTGCTAGCCAAGTAACTTTGGAAGAGTAACTTAGCTTTCTGAACATCTCTTTTCTCCTTTGTAAAATGTGGGTCACAATAAATAAAAATTGCATAGGGTTGTAGTTAGAATTAGACAAAGTAACACTAAAAGAACAATTTGCAAGGAAGCGACTACGCAATGAGTGATGGATATACTTTTATTGCTGTTTGGAATCCTGATTTCTAATAGAAATGCTGAACTTTTATCTTCAGTAAACTGGCAATTTGTTAATATTGTGTTTTGCATCACAAATGTCTAGCAAGCCTTACTAATGCACTTGAAGCTAAATATTAGTTAATAGTACTTGAGTGAACATAATGCCATCGACAATGGAATCATAAGTCACTTGACCAAAAAAACATAAGAAACGGTTTGGATTTTTGGATTAACTCATGGCTCACCATACAGACTCTTGCAATTTATCCTCCTACAATAACTTTAAGGACTGAAATCCTAGGTTGCCATATTGAATTCTCTTCAAAGAATATTAGAGGGAGAAGAAACTGTAAAAATCATCTCACCAAGCTTTAGTCCCCATGCCAGAGCTTCAATCAATTTCATATTAAATAATATATTTTGGGTTTTTGTGATTTGCCACATAGTAGGTTGGATTCTAGAGATGTAAAATGTGTAATAAAGACTGTGACCTCATGGGACTAGTGAGGTATACACACAAGTAAACAAGCTATTGCAAAATAAAAAACAAGTGTTACCAGGGTCATAGCTGCCTTGGAAAGATAGAGAAGAATGCACCTTCTTGCCTGGGATGGGTGTGAAGTGAGTCTAAGAAAAAAATTCCTGAAAAAAAAGTGACATCTAAGCTGACACCTGAAGGACAAGTAGGAGTTTGCCAGTGAAGGTGGGGGAAGAGGGGAAAAATAGTTCTTCAGCACACACAGATGTGCAAATAGAAAGTGTCAGATGGACTGTCCACACTCACCCAACAGGTATTTATGGATACCCTAGCATATGCCAGGGCTGTGTTTTGAGGACTTACTGAAATGTCCTATCTGTCTCTCCCCTACCCCTAAATTGAACTTCTTTAGGGCAGAAACTGTTCTCTTTATCTTTGTTAACTTAAAGCCCTCAGCTCAATGTTTATCACCTGGAAGTGTTCAATAACTGTTAGTTGAAGAAATGAATTAATCAATAGATGGTTTATCACAATTGGCTCTTGTTAGTGAGAAGCGAAGTCGTTGGTAAAACCATTGGCCCAGACTGGGTCTGTAGTAGAGAGCTATATAGCAGCACATCACTAGTGATCACCCTCCTGGTGGAGAACAATGTGTTCAGTCAACAAACTTTGGCACAGCCATTCAACCAGCAAACAGTATCCTTATCTATCCCCAACACCTCCCTTACTCATGGAGGTTTTACACATACAATGGCAGATACAGGATTTCTGGCCTCTAGCCTGATTGACTTGGGATTCTAGCAACAGAGGAAATGGGTTTAGCTTGGGATAGCTTTCTTAGTAAACAAACTGTAGGCGACCACTAGTTATCAATGGCCATTTTCTGTTTCAATGCCTTCCCAATCATGTATTTCATTTTCTCTTCTGCTCTTCATCCAAGTATCAGGTCTATTTTAGAGTGTACTTTTTACTGGAATATTTCCCCATTTTAGCCTGGCAGTACCTTTATCATTTTAGAAACACCTGACGGGAGTGAGCAGATATTAAATGTTTAAATATGTGTACACCAAAATGTATGAGAATAGAAAATTATCTTTTGACATATTTTAACAATATCTTTGGGAATTTGTGCGTTTAATTTGTATATTTGAGTGCCTGGTATGGGAAAGAACCTGTGCTAAGTGTTTGGATACATCCTATGGTTTCAAATATTCATGAGAACTGAACAAAGATGAATCTGGAAGTTTCTTTACAGTGGCCATCAGAAGAATGAGGTAGCAGGATGGTCTGAAGGATGATAAACTATACTTAGTTGACCTTATTAATCACTTATAATGGGATCTGAAATATATATGCATCTTTCCTGCCTCCCAGGCTTTGCCTTTGGAGAGAGAAAGGTGGGAGTTCTTTAGTCAGCCTAAGTTCTGGCTCTGCTAAAAGTCCTTCCTGGGAGCATCTTAAGTCTTTATCTTATTTTTTATGGACCTAGAGTACAAATTAAGCAGGCCAGAAGAGCATTTGAGGTCACCTCCTATTGTCCTGGCTGTGCACAAATGATCTAGCCCAGCAGTTTTGGAAATGTCCCACCCTAGTGGCAAAATTCAAAATCCTTTCTCTAAGTCCTGTTTCCTAATGGAAAACAGACCAACACCTGATGATCCATTAGTTCTGTTTCTGGCAGGTAGGGAAGGACAGCTTGGTGAACACTATCCTGCAGTCTTGATTCTAGCTTTCTTTCTCTGCCCACTCATCCCGCAAATATTTATTAGATGTTCACTCAGCAGTGGGACAACAGGAAGTGGAACAGGCATGGTCCCTGCCCCCATGGAACTTACATTCCCCTTGGAAATGGCAGGGGGGGGGGAAGAGTAAACAAAATAATTAGAGATTAGAAGTATTATACATAAATGAATAGAGTATGTGATGGAGAATAATGTGTGTCAGCCAAGATGATCAGAACATGTCTTCTGGTGATATGAAGTTTATGAGGAAACCTGTAGCATGGGAAGAAGTCTGGGGCATGCGCTCTAGGCTGATGGGAGAGCAGGTACAAAGAGACTGCAGCTCAGAATTACACCTGTAGTGGTAAAACATGGAGACTAGGGAGGTAACACTGAATGCCGGAGGGACACACAGAGACCCAAGCTTTTGGACTTTGTTCCAAGTATCACATATACTTCAACTCAACTTTGCACACAGCAAAATTCATTCTGTCAACCACTGGAAATGAAATACATACAGAGCAAGAATTACTTGTCAGAATTCTAGGTGTAACTGTTTCTCATTATTGCAAAATTTTGGATGGAAAAAAGGAAACAAAGAAATAGAGCCTTTCAATGCAACTAGCATTTGATTTAGTTAACCTTTCATCGTGTTTGCTTTTGTATATGCTCTTTGTCTCCTTTTGACAGAGAAAAGAAAGAATTCTTCCTGGTTTTTGTTTGTTTGTTTGTTTGTTTAGAGAAAAGCATCGCTTTTCCTACCTGAGCATTTGTTTGTCTGTTGTTTTTAATCATAATGGTTATCATAACATCCATGGCCTGTAGGGACTTTTCATGGTCATTTTGCCTTTCCTACCCCAGTCAGATGTCCTATTTTATTTTATTTTATTTTATTTTATTTTATTTTATTTTATTTTATTTTAAATTTGGTGTGTGTAGCGGGAGGAACCTTCTAGAATAGCACAGTCTAGTAGAACTTTCTGCAATGATGGCGCTGTCCAATAAAGTACCCACTAACCACATGTGATTGCTGAGCATTTGAACTCAAGCTAGTGCTACCAAGGGACTGAATTTTAAATGTTATCTAATTTTGATTACTTCAATTTAAATGTCCACATGTGGCTAGTAGCTATTATCTGGGACAGCACATCTCTAGAGCCTCTCTTGAATGTCCTCCTGGTGTTTCAGCAGAATTCACAATTGGAATTCACACAAATGGTGGTCTTCCTGAAGGATTTGGGTTAGCACAAATCAATTCTGCTTATGATAAGGACTTTTTACAACGTAATTCTTATTTTCATTTTTCTAGCATCCTTTTCTTCTTCTGGTTGTATAGTTCTCCTTTCCTTAGGGAGCCACCTCGTTCCCATTACTCCCCCTGCCCCCATGCTTGCAGGGCACTGACTCTGTGCCTAATGTTCTAGTTGGGTGTGTTACCTAATCCTGTCCAATTAGCAAAGCTCCATATCCCAGTCATAAGGATTGGCTGGGAGATGAGCATATGACCCAAGTCCAACCAATGAGACTCACTTTCAGAAGGATTGTTGGTAACCAACCCAGAATGTTGAGATGGGAATTGCTGGTTGTTTCTGAGTTCCCCTGAAGGCTGAGTGCCCAGCCCCTAAAACTAGCTCAGCCAAAATCCAGTTATCCTTACATTTTTAACTCATAGGAACTGTAACATTCCTTTTTTTCCCTTAAGCCAGTTGGAGTGTTTTATTTGAAACCCCTCCAAAAAAGTTCTGATGAATAAAATAAGTGATGGCAGTATACGGAAAGCAGTATGACATTCGTGAGAAAAATGAGTTTCTTAAGTTCCGCAGTAGTGATGTGCAAGGAATTGTGCTAGGGCACTGGACATGGGCAGCAGTACAGACAGTGGAAAATAATATTGTCAAGGAGCTAATGGATTTCCTTCCTTAGTTATTTAGGTGGAATGTGAATCTGCCAACAGAGGGTGTTACATTTGCTTCCTACAAAGATTGAAAATGCTACAACCCCATCATTGATGGAAACTAAGTTGGGGCTAAGATTGAGATCAGAATAAGATATTCTTGGAATTAAAAACAAAAGAAAACAAAACAACAACCAGAATAAGCAAAGTTAGTATGTTTTTAAAACAGTGTAGATGTTATTCTGGATCTGCCTAAGTGGGACAGGAGAGGTAAACTCTTTTAGAAAAGAAAGTTACTATCAAAATATTCTCCAAACTTGCTTCATTTTAGTCTTGTGAGAGGAATATTGAATGTGTGATTGTGAATTTGTGTGCGCGTGCGTGTGTGTGTGTGTGTGTACACGTGTACACATTTTTGTGGTTTTCTGTCTCATCTCCCTGCCACTGGGGCATGCTTCCTTGGTCATTTCTGGGTACTGGCACATTGACTCAGTGATAATTGCTAAATTAAACCCCCAAGTCACCCTCAGGAATTTTGTTTTTAATATGAAATAAATATGTGTGTTTGTTAAGCAGTCATCTGCCTGCTCTTGGCACAGTTTCAGACGACTGGGAGTCCTTTTCTTGAAATGCTTCAAGTTCTGTCTTGTACTGGCACTGTCATTAAAAATTAGCTGTAAGTGGAACTGTTAACACATTTTCCATCATTTATCTGTGCCCAAAACATACCTTACCATGGCCAGCCATAATTCAAAGTATGGAGCATGAGAGATTACTGGAGTATTCCCCAGTGGTGCATATTCCGTCTTTTTCCTGTTAGTAGTACTTAGTGACTTAGGCCACTCAGGTTCTCAGAAGTCTTCAGCCCTAGTGTTCTACCGTCTTCAGTGGTAACTCAAGATGCACTGTCCTCCTGACCAGGTGTGGGGGCATGTGGGACACAGTGTTGCTGTATTCCTTCCCTTCTCTGCTATGGGGCAATGCAATCTATTTGTAACTTCAAGAAATTGGTCTTTCCCAAAGAACATCTGTCCTGATTTAATAAAAAATGGTCCTTCAGGATATATACTGAATTGTTAGCAGCAGATGTCCCTGGAGCCTTGAATAGGTTTGCAGAAAGAGAGAAAATGAGGACTTCATTTCACTCTTTTTTTTTTTTTGACAATAGACTTTATAATTTTTAAAACAATGAAGTGTGTTATTTAAAAGCATTTTCAAAGTCCCCCCCCCTTCTAGGGTGGATGGGTTAATTTTTTTCCATTAAAAATACAAATGTTCCAAGAAAATCAAATGTATGTAGCAAGGTAAAACTCTCCTTCCGTCCCACACAAGTCTTTTAAATGTTCTTCACCTTCTGGAACAATCTTCAATATGTAGTATCCATTTTCTATATAATGACAAAAATATTTAGAGATAGTGGGTATGTATATCTAATAGAAAAGGATAGATGAGTAACTGTGTTCATACATATTTATATAATAAATATTTTCAAACACACGTAACATTTTGTTGAAATATGACCTCTCTCAATGTAGTACATGTATAGATAGATATGTATATGCATAGATATATACATGTACATACATTATACATATATGCACATACATACATATATGTATTGTTTTGTTTTCTTTTTCCACTTCACATTATATCATGATTGTTTTCCATGTTGTACACATTCATCTGAAACACTCTTTCTAGCAACAGCCCCGCATTCAATAGTACGCATGGTTGTGTCTAAATAGTTCCCTCAATCCCCTATTAATGAATGTTGGACTTTTTCCCAATGTTTTTGCTTGTTGCTGGCAGTGCGACAGCAGCTTCCTGGTTCATACTGCAAGAGTCCTCTATGGTATCCCCAGTTTATGACGATTGCTTCTGACTTGCAGTTATCAGTGCATATTCCATAGCCCTCTCTGCTAATAGCCCTCCTGAAATAAGACGGGCTCATGTGGTCTGGTCTCTGCTGAGGATTTGTGATTTGTGTGCTAGCATAACAAAGGGATGAAATGTGTTTTAAATGCATCTACAGATAATGGGAAGTGTCTGGCCAGGAATGATGCTGCAAAACACATTCTGAGGATGCTCACCTCCAGTTTGAAGCTGATTTCTTTGGAGTGACTTGAAATCAAAGTTCAAGTTCTTTTTCATAAGTCTGTTATTTGGAGGGAGGTTTCATGAAACATTCTTATTTATCTTATGCCTTCCGGGCACAGGCCTTTTATGAGATGGGTATTTTTAAAGAACAACTTTATTCTTGCGAGAGTTGACAGGACTTTTAATGAGGAAAGAAATTAGAAACCGGAGCTGGAGGCAACATGGTTAGTAAAAAGAAAAGGGAAACGAGAGAAAAATCCAGTTTAAATGCACTTCAAAATGGCTGTTACTGTAAATACTCTTGTATATATCCATTCATAATTCTAGGTGAGAAAAACAGGGCAGCTCTTAGCTTTTCTTATCAGGCAAATGATTGTCACTTCTGAACATGCCCCTTATTTTACTTAAACTTGCACAATTCTGTATCAGTTGAAATTGTGCAAATAAAATAATGTATTTAATGTTCTAGAACAAGGGTTGGCCAACCATGGCCTTTGGGATAAATCCAGCCTCCCACCCCCACCCCTCCCCCCTTCCCGGCCTGTTTTTGTAATGAAGTTTTATTGGAATGCAATCATGTATGGATTGCCTGGGCAGGCTGATTTTGTACCACAGTGGCAGAAATAAATAGTAATACAGCCCCTCCAAACCTATGTCTTTAGTATCTGGCCCTTTTCCAGAAAAAAATTTGTCCACCTAGATAATCTCATGTGTGGAGGGGCAAAAAAATCAGTCCTTAATAGGAGGCCTCAGAACCTCCAGGAGGTTCTTTCCCTGCCTGACAGCAAGATGCAAATGAGAGAAGGTGCAAGACTGAGCCACATATGCTCAATTCTTTTTCCCATATCCCTGGCCAAGAAAATTACTCTGTCTTTAATGGGAAGGGAATGAGCACAGGAGAAAGACCCGATTCTGAATAATAGGGCTGAATCTGCAACAGATAATGCAGCAAGGTTGTTAGTGATCTAGAAAAATCATGTAGTTAGGTCTGGGAATTACCTCCTGTTATGGGCTGAATTGTGTCCCCCCAGATTTCCCATGTTGAAGCACTAACCCCCAGTACCTCAGAATGTGACTGTATTTGGAGATGAGGTCTTTATAAAAAGTAATTAAGTTAAAATGAGGTCACTAAGGTGGGCCCTAAACCAATATGACTTGTGTCCTTACAAAATGAGATCAGGGCACAGACAAACACACAGGGAAAACCATGTCACGTCTCAGGGAGAAGTCTGCAAGCCAAACAACCCTGCCTATACCTTGATCTCAGAGTTTTGACCTCCCCAAACTGTGAGAAAATACATTTCTGTTGTTTAAGCCCCCCAGTCTGTGGTACTTTGTTACAGTAGTTGGAGCAAACTAATACCCCATGCTTAAGTCTAGCACACCGCCTGCTTAGGTAGGATATAACTCTTGCCATAATGCAGTGGTCTTTCTGTGTGTAAGTCAGCAGTTTTCAACTGGGCACAGTTTTGCCTCCTTGGGGACATTTGGTAATGTCTAGAAACATTTTTGATTGTCATAGCTGGAGGGGGGGAGTGGAGTATACTACTCATATCTGGTGGATAGAGGCCAGGGGTGCTGCTAAGCATCCTATAATACACAGGGCAGCACCTGATAACCAAGAATTATCTGGCCTAACCCATCCATTGTGCCAACGTTGAGAAATCCTGGAGTAGCAGAAGACACAACTCTATTCCTCCCCCCTACTTGCTTCCCTCTTAGACATTCGGTGTTCTTTGGAAATGCTAGAAGAGGTTAACCCCACACTGAGCAATGTGTATAATGTCCACATAGGATCATCAAAATAATTTAAATGAAAAGAGTTCCTTCAGCCATTGGATCTTGGCAGCAAATTTCTGCTAAATACACTCTGGAAAAATTGTTAGGTGCTGCATGATTTCTGGGACACGGACTTTGGGTTTCCTGAGGGCCGTTCTTCCTTTCAATGCTGTTAACTTCTCCAAGTTTTCAGCCTATGGGTGGTGCTGGCGTGGGCACAGAGTAATGAATGATGGATGGATGGTGGGCCTCCCAGGTAGAAGTGGGCTAGTGGGAAGCTTTCCTTAATATCATATGTTATATACAACTGTGGGTCAGGGTGGGCTGTGGGTATGCAGTGCCTGACCCTAGTGCAAGGGTGGGAGATCGATCGTGCTGAAACAGTGAGCCGTCCAAATGATTTATTTATGCAGCACTGCCTCTCCCAGCTTCTTTGGAGGAGGGCACAGACGGGTTTGTGCATGTGTGTGTGTATGCGCGTGTATTTGTGTGTATGTGTGCAAGTGTACGTGCATGTGTGTCCTCCCATGATGCTCCCAGTTTCAACTGAGCCTATAATTAGCTCCTCAGAGACCAGATAATTATACTTTGCTTTTTCTACCTGTAAATGCTCATTTGGCTTTCTGATTTCTTGTTAATTTCCTAGCTTTAAACCACCCAGTATTGGGCTTTTGGCAAAATATCAAGTTATTAGAACAAAGAATGGTACTCTGGGAAGACAGTTGAAAGATTCCAGAGACTCTGTGGCTGAGACTGGGCATTGTTTACTGCCTAAATTTGAGAAGAAGCTTTTGAGGGATTATTTTTGAATGTATCTGCTCTATCCTTTCCCAGCTAAAATGATGTCTTTCCAAGGAAATATCAGAATGTAGTAGTCATTAGGTTCTGGACATTTCAAATCTGGTAGAGTACATGACATAACAAATTGAACTCTTGCATTCTGTGGTAGAGATCAAAATCCATACAACTAGGACCTTAAAAAAAATGATTCCTGAACCAAAGTAAGTATATATAGCTCAATTTTGTCTCTTCCACTGAATGTGAATTCTGATAGTTTTACTTCTTGATGTCAGTCTGGGATTGTTGAAAGAATTGTATGTATGTATGTATGTATTTAATGTTTGTTTTATTTACTTTTAAGAGAGAGAGAGAGAGAGAGAGAGAGAGAGAGAGAGAGAGAGAGAAAGAGGCAGGCAGAGAGAGAGGGAGACAGAGAATCCCGAGCTGACTCTGCACTATCAGCACAGAGCCCGACACTGGGCTCAAACTCACAAACAGTGAGATCATGACCTGAGCTAAAACTAAGACTCAGATGCTTAACCGACTGAGCCACCCGGGGGCCCTTATTATTATTATTTTTTTTTAATTTATTTTTGAGGGAGAGAGACAGAGACAGAGTGGGGAGGAACAGAGGGAGAGAGAGGGAGAGAGAGAATATGAAGCAAGCTCCACACTGTCAGCACAGAACCTGGTCTCGGCTTGCACCCATGAACCATGAGAGCATGACCTGAGCCCAAGTCAGACACTTAATTGGCTGAGCCACCCAGGTGCCCCTCAAAGAATTGTTTTTAAAGGAGAAGAACAAAATTCAAATTTATTAATAATAAATCCAATTTATTAATAAATCAGCTACTGTCCAAAAGAACTTTCTGCAATGATGGCAGCATTTTATATCTGTGCTTTCCAATATAATAACCATGAGCCTCACCTGGTTACTTGGGCATTTGAAATGTGGTTAGTGAAACTGAGGAACTGCATTTTGTATTTTATTTCATTTTGATTCATAGAAACATAAACAGCATCACTGAGTAATGACTATTGTATTGGAAAGTATAGCTCTCTATGGCCTGATCTCATCTTAAAAAAAGGTGTATGTGTTTTTATTATTCATGTATATTTTCACATGATGTTGTATTTAAAAGTGTAGACAAAAAGCATCTAAAAATACATATCAAACCTTTCAGGTTGGGATTAGAAAGGTGAAAAGAGAGGATTTTAACATTTTTATTTTGCCAAAGAGAAGAAAACTAATGGGATTAAAAATCAGTCAAATAAGGGGCGCCTGGATGGCTCAGTCGGTTAAGCCTCAGACTTCACTCAGGTCAAGATCTCACTGTTTGTGGGTTCGAGCCCCGTGTTGGGCTCTGAGATGACAGCTCAAAGCCTGGAGCCTGCTTCGGATTCTGTATGTGTTTCTCTCTCTCTCTGCGCCCCTACCCCCACTCATGCTCTGTCTCTGTCTCTCAAAAATGAATAAATGTTAAAAAAAAATCAGTTGAATAAATAACTTGAGACTAATTATATCACAGAACCCATTGAGTCTAGCCCCCTCCTTTTATACACCTGGGAAGTGAAGGGTTGAGGACTGTGACAGGTTATCTCTGCAATCCAGGCAGCCCTCCTTTCCCCAGTCACTGCAGAGGACATGAATTTGGGGCCTCACTCATACAGTCCTTGTGTTTTGTGCAGTCAGCACCTAAATAATCATTTCAGAGGCTTTCAAGGCTGTGAACCCAAAAGCAGAGAACAGTGAGGGAGGAGGAAGGTACATAAACAAATGCATGAACCACAGTCAGTCTCTGAAACAAAATCCATGTGTTTTATGAAAATCCCTTATTGTGGAAAGCCATTTGCAAAGCCCCCAGTCTTCGCTCGGCTGGTAAATGGCAGTGAATGCTTCTTTCTAAGTCTCCTGTGAATGACGGAGAAATTTCTAATCAGGGATTGCATTTACAGGTTTATGGATTCCAAGTTTTAACACAGCCACACATTGTTTTTTCTACATTATGGAAAAGAAAGCAACTCTTTATTTTCCTGGAGTGTTGGTTTTTAAACATTAAGGTGGAAAGAAATAGAAATAAAGAAAATGAGAGGGGAAATGGAGTCCAGAAGAGAATTCACTGAGGAAAAGAATGAAATTTAAAACGAGTAGAATTAACACACATAAAAGATCCACTAGAGTCACAGAGCTTGCCCAAATCCAATCCAGGGTTTACACTGTTGCTGGGTGATTTGGAGATTCGGCAGCCCCTCTGGGTGGGCAGAATTTTCTTTACCGTGTCAAATCAGTATGCCATCTTTACATTCCTGAGTTATTACAATGGCAGCAGTGTTCTAGAGCTTTGCATATCTTTTGAGACTTAGTGCTTTCCTGAAACTAAACCACACTAGGGTGCTAAACCTTTCTGTGTAGATGCAGTCAAATTAGAAGTTAAATTTGGTACTGCAACAGGTTACCACCTGGGACCAGAAGTGGCTTGCATTATATATATATTTTTGCTAGCGTTATGAAATGAACAAGGCACGTGGCGTGGTTTAGCTTCAACAGATATTAATTTTTTGGGGGGAGGTTTACAACTATCTTTGTAGAGTTCCCGAATTCTATGTAAGGTTAAAACGAATTTATGTGATTTTGATGCAATTGTAATAAATGTGAAGAAATATATCCTTTTCAAATGGATGGCACATTGATCTGAAAGACACCTGAAGGCAGAGATTCTGTATTAAGCATATTATATCCTCAATTTAGTAAAATGCTAGACTGATAGTAAGCAGTCTTCTGTGTTATATGCCAGATATTTATTTCCCTATATTCTGATCTTCACAAAAAATTATAATATGATCTAGGGCTGAAGGTCATGTGCCAAAAAAAAGAGGAAATTGTGGGTTTTTAAAAAATGTTTTATTTAGTTTTGAGAGGGAGAGAGACAGAGCATAAGTGGGGGAGGGTCAGAGAGAGAGGGAGTCACAGAATCAGAATCAGGCTTCAGGCTCTGAGCTGTCAGCACAGAGCCCGACGCAGGGCTCATACTCACGAACTGTGTGATCATGACCTGAGCCGAAGTCGGACGCTTTACTGACTGAGCCACCCAGGCGCCCCCAAAAAAGAGGAATTGTAATGCATATTCTAGCGTTGCTTTAAAAAAAGAAGTAGTAATTGATTAGCATGTGAACACATGAACAAATTATTTTCCTCCTATATCTAGTGGATAGTATTTAGTAATAGTATTTACTGTGTCCTTGAGAAGAACTGTGGGCAGGGAGAGGCCAGAGGATAAACAAAGAAACAGAAACCCTAGGTATCAGTTTTCAGCTACATGTAAACTCAACTTATTTTTTAATGATTTTATTAGGAAGGCTTCTATATTCTGTTTTGTAATTCATTTCCCTGAGGCAACTTTAGACCTTCCAGGTCTGTTTGCAATTCCTATCAGATTAGAAAAAAAGAAAGAAAGAAAGGATAGAATAATGGAAATTTCACAAGTTATTCAGTTTTTTTTTTAAAAATCCAGTTTCTCGCCCCAACAATTTCTTAAATCTGTAGACCTTGATGTTTTAATCTCATGCATTCTGATAGAGCTTGATATTCATAACTGGTGGATTTGATAAATTTTTAACCAGAAAGTTGGATATGATGAGAAAACACAAGGGGTGGTTTGTATTTTGCACCTTGTGGTGAGCCTTCCCGTTTCATTTGCACTAAGAGTATTCCTGGGAGGCGTCAAAGCTGCCCAAAGCTGACTTCCATCCATATTGAAATGGCTTCGTCCGAGCTTTCCAAAATTCCAATTTCAGTGCTGGTAGTAATATGTATGCGTGAACAGCAGAATAAATATCGGTTTAAAACTCATATAAATATACATTTATGCTCCATGTGTGAACTCATAACGTGTGGGATAAATCTTGTCATTTCAACATAAGTGGAATAACACATGGATCGAAAGCAGGATGCAGTGTTGAGAAAGCGTGTTATGGATTCACGGTGCAAAGTTATACACTGATGGTTTCATGAGGATTGAATTCTGAAGATCAAGCAAACAATCAATGATAACAATTCGGCCTCTGTAATCATTCTTGTAAGTAAATAAAAATATTAATTTTATGTCGGGATTGTCTTTTGGTACCTTATTATAGAAAACAACAAACAGGTGTCAAAGTAGAGAATAAATGGGCTCTTGTGTACTTCAGTAATTGTTAATTCACAACCAACTGTGTTTCACCTCCTGCCCCTCCTGATTTCTTCCACTTTCCTGGAGTGTTTTGAGGTCAAGGCCACAGACCATACATTCCATCCATAAATGTTTCAGTATGTATCTTGAAAAGAGCAGGTCCGTTTTCTAAATGTGGTCACACCTAGCCCTACAGTATTGATACTGATTCCCTAAGACAATTAAATATCGAGTCAGTGATCGCCTTTTCTCACTTATCTTGCATATTTGTAAAGTTGGTTTACTTGAATTCAACCCCAAACGAGGTCCATAGAGGCATTAGTTGATATGCCTAAATTTCTTTAATTTTTATCCCCCCATTCATATTTTTATCTTTTTTTCTTGCAATTTGTTTCACTGGAATAAACTTTCTTCCGGAGACATTTTTAAAGCAATATTATTAGTGTGCATTCTTTTCTCTTATTTACCTGAAACAGGAAATTAGCCTGATAAGTCATGGATTGAACCAGTGACATCCATCATTCTATTCCATGGGTGAATGTCAGCCAACAGTTTGATATCAATTGTGTATGTGTGTCTGTATCTATCTATTCCACTTTTTAAGAACAATAACTAGAAGTTGAGAGAACTGTCCAAGAGCTAAGTAAAGGTAGGCTGGCATTAGTGTCACCTAGGGCTCTCCAGCAGTTACTTGAAAAATAGCACAGGCAATATTTCTTAACTGCTTGGATGGGGATTTTTCTTTCATGGATAAACTATGGCTGCCATTGACATTGATTTTTTTTGCACTTATGAGTGAAGTAAATATGGGCATTTCACATAAAATATATTACTCTTCTGAAATACAGGATGTGGCTTTAGAAAGTTGGCCATGGTTCCCTCCAAAGTATTCATTATTAAGAATGGTATTATATTTCATTCCTGAGCTAAGGGCTCTACCAGGTCTGGCTTCTTCTTGAGGATAATGACACAGGTAGAAATCTAGACAAGTCCCTCAACTACCTTTCTAACTCCTATAAGAGTTGATGCAAAACAAAACAATGGATGGTGGGCTATAAGCCACCTCATTTCTCAAGCCATCTCTTTGGTCTGGCAAATTGTCCCATTGTCTTGGGTTCCAAGCTTTGAAGGAGTGGGGTTGATGGGCAGGGAGTTGATCAGTGTTTCCAGGTTATGCAAAAGTGTATGGACCCTTAGCAAGAATCTAGGCCGGACAGTTGGTGCTGAGAGCCACTTGGGTCTATACAATGCCTTCCCTTCCTAACATCACCAAAGCACACTACCTGGTATTTCTTTCACCACTTAAAGAACCACCTTCAAAATGTAGGCACATGGTTTCCACTAACTGTGCTATTTTTTAATTTGTTTCTAAATAAGAAATACCAACCAAAAGACACATCTCAAATGCCCATTATGTTCCATGCTCCACATTCATACTTTTAGAAGCTGTCCAGTTTTAATATGAATCCACAGTGCCATTTGCTATTGTTATTATCACCATTTTCCCAGATGAGGATACAAAATAGTACAATGACAGCTCGTTTTAAGATACAGGGTTAAGTAAGAGGCAGACTTGGAATTTGATCTAGAGTCTATTAGACTCTAAAACTGGTGCTATGACCAGGTTCCCCTTAGCAAAAGGCATTATGAGTGAGGGACCTCACTGGCATGTGTAGGACCTCCCACCCAGGACTTAGAAGCTCTGTCCAACCTCCCTAGTGGCTGCTCCTTGACCCAGGCTCTTGGACCTGGGGATATACACTTGAGTGGTGTAGTTAGCCCTGAAGAGAATATACCTGGGAAAGAAGTCTACACACAGGGCCTGGAGTGGGCCTATCCACTTTGGTCAAAATTTTTGTGATTTGTAATACCTCCATATGAGTGGTGTTCAGAGTCCAGGTGGGTATACTCCTGGCCATTTGGACTCTTCACTTATGGGGAGGATTGTGTCAGAATAGGATGTTCTCAAGTATGGGTCCAGATCCAGGACTTACTTCTGGGTCTTAGTTTTCTTAATCACTAACTGTAATTCCTCCCATATGACCAAGGTCCGTGCTGTTTGCCCCCATGATGTTGAGATTTCCCATTGTTCCAGCTGACATCATTCTTCTCCTAAATTTGGACATACTTGTTGCCAACATTTTCATGTTGTAGGGCAAGTGAAAGAGATATTTTTGCAGGTGCAATCCAAAACAAAAGCACCGTGGTCCATTTACAAATGGTAGCTGTGAACATTTCAGACAGAGTTCAGAGATCCTCAAAAGGAGACCGTGTGAGCCAGGAAACCTCTTTAAAACAATAAATAAGAGTCTCATTTCCCTGACCCATGTGGGGAAGATGAGGAGGGTTGTGATCTCTGCTTAGAGGCAAAAGAGTAAGGAAAGGGCTTTTTCCAGGAGTGAGGGGCCCATGCATTGTGGCGCTTACAACCACCTCTTTCCTTACACTGTTGGAAACAAGACACACAGAATGAAAGTGGACGATGAGGTCACAGTGTGAGTCATGGTCACTATTGACTTTGAGTGGAAAATTGATTTGAGGACAGCACATTTCAGGCCAGAAGGAAGAGAATTGCATAATCAGCAGCTTCTTTTCTTAAAAAAAAAAAAAAAAAGGCTTATTGACTCTTAAGGATCTTATCTGAAAGTCAGATGGTCATGCACTGCCCACCTCACAGGTCACCCGCCCAGCTAAAACTCCCTGCTTTGGGACGTAGGTTGGAATGTCAGCATTGAGGCAGTTGGTTTGAATTTTGAATTTGTGTGGAGAAAGCATCCCTAGTAGATTGTACCTCCACGGGATGCAATGATTTCCTTGCCCCAGCTGAGTGCTCTCCAAGAAACATTGATGAAACATTTATTGAGTGTGTAGAGTTAAGGTCATGTGTAGTACACCCAGGTAGAAATTAAGTGGGTAGAGAAGAGGCCATTCTCTGAGGCTCTTGCATACCTGATCTTCCCATTCTAGTCAGCAGAATCATACTAGCAAAAGCCAGATTGGTCCTACCATATCCAAGAATTTGTCAATAACAGTACATAAAGAAGTTCTTTCAACTTGGAATTTTATGTAGAAACAACAAAAGTATTAACAAGTCTATAGCAGCAATAATGCCTTATGTTTTCCAAATCCATTTAAGTTCTCTCCCTAGCACACACGCAGATAGCATGTATCCACGCCCTCCATATTGTTAAATTGAGGTCATGTGACTGTGTTCTAGACTGTAGAACGTGGATATAAATGGTGTATGTGTACTTCCAGTTCTATCCATAACCCCGCTGTGTGGCCCTCACAGCCTCAGGTCTCCAATCACAGTGACTCTGGAAGCCATATTTGATGATGCCAAATGGTTTTTCCTGTCCAGGCTGCTATCACAGAATACCATAGACTAAGTAGCTTATAAACAACAGACATTTATTTCTCATAGTTCTGGAGGCTGAAAGTCCAAGATCAAAGAACCAACAGATTTGGTGTCTGGTGAGGACCTGCTTCCTGGTTCATAGACTGCTGTCTTCTTACTGTGTCCTAGATGCTAGAAGAGGCAGGGGAGCTCTCTAGGTCTTTTATAAAGATCCTGATCCTATACTTGAGGGCTCCACCCTCTTGACCTGATTATCCCCCAAGGGCTGCCCCCCCTCCAGATACCATCACATTGGGAGTTAGGTTTCAACATATGATTTTTGGAGGGACACAAATATTCAGTCTATAGCATCACATTACAAGATAAAAGAGATTGGGTCAGTGACTGTTACATGATCATAGCACCTCACCAATTACCCTGCAAATGAGCATTGAGCTTGTATTGGGTTAAACCTTGTGGCTTGGAGTTCTGTGTTGCAGAATTTAGTCTCCCCCAATAATAGAACTTAACCCAAGGCTATTAAAATAGAATTATATTTCTATTATACTGTAAAGTTAACATGAGCATAGTTCTGTACTACAGAGAGACATTCTAATATTAATATCCAATCTACCTTACTAAGTAGCTAGTGAAAAACAAGTCGTTGAGGTCTAATGCATCATATCTATTCTTATTTGAATAGTTTCTCATTTCCCAAATTCCCCTATATCACCCCAGTATTTCCTTTGGGTTACACATTAGCCAATGAGTCATCTAATTCTTTTGTGACTAATTTTTTAACAATTGTTACTCTCTCTCTGAATGTTAAGTCTACTTTGGATACAAGGTGTTCAACTAATCTCTAAGGATGTCTCCAAAATGCCATGTGGACATGCCAGTCTCCATCGTGTATCCTGAAATAGCATTGATGTGTTTGACAGAGGCTGGGACTCCATAGCTGTCTTTATGCTCTAAGAACTCAGAGTCCCTTTTTGAACTGCCTGAGTCCTGCTTTGTAGTCTCTCTTCTTTTAGCTGCATGATGGGACAGGGTAGTTTTGAAAAGTCACTCCTCCTAGATGTGCCCAGTCTGAAAATGGTTCTCCTGCTATGTAGAAATATAGATGTCATGAAACTTTCCATGGGACACTATTAAACCACCTCCTTGAATGTGGTAGATCAGGATTTCAGTGATAAATCAGCTCATGACCCCTGTTGCCTAAGTAGAGGTTTTTGTTTGTTTGTTTGTTTGCTTTTTTTGAGAAAGATCTTCGGGTTTGAACACTACAAACCATGAAAAGAACATGACAAGATGAATGTCACCAAATCACTTTCCAAGCTGTGACACTCATGTCATGGTTTACCAGGATTTACACAGAGCAGATGGTGTTTATGGCCAGTGGTGTCAGATAATGTCATGAGAATGGCAATGTTCTGTCTTTGAGATTCATCCCATAATGTTATAATGTTAAGAGTACCTAACTCTTGTTTACTTTAAATCTGTAATTTGGAAAACAAACTGAAGCATGCTGAGGGTAAGAAAACCGCTGATGGAGTCAGGGTAGTATGTTTAAAATAAAAAATAAGCAGGCATTTTGGAGCCAGTCATTACAGTCTGTTCCTAGTTGTACTTGTTATATGAATTTAGGCAGATTATTGCACTCAGTGGGCTCCACTCTTTTCATGCACATAAAGTGGAGATTATTTGACTCAATATCATGTGCATTGTTTCATGTATTTAAGAGGCATTCTATATTGGTTCTTCTTATTTCTTTTGCCCATCTTTCTCTGGAATTTTCATTTTTTTCTTTCATTTTCTCCATTTCATCAAGATTTTCACATTAATTTCCATAGTTATTCCCTTGTAATTTCTTATTTTTATACTTTTTCTCCCCATTTCCTTTCGTTAAGTGGTAGTTAGTTAATTTTGTTTTCATTTTACAAAATATGGTTTTGATTGGTTAATTATATCTATCGTTTTTTTTCTTTCCTAATTTCTAGTTTTGTCTTTATGAATCTCACCCTTTTTTGTTTGTTTTAACTCACTGGTCTTTTTCTAACATTTTGAATTGAAATTTAATGCATGTATTGAATTTTTAAAAATTTTTTATTGGCAGCATTCATGCTGTGGATTTTCTTCTACTCACTGCTTTCAATGTGACCCTTAGATTCTAAATTTTAAGTAGTGTTTATCATTTTTTTAAAGCTCTGTATTTTAGTTTTGAATTTTTCCCTTTTCACGTAAGTATCATTTAATTAAACTTTTGTGCTTTGTTTTTTTTAATTTTAAGGTGGATCATAGTTTCAAATATTTGTTCCACCCTATTGTTTTGTTTTTCTTCCCCATGGACGTCAGTTTGACATAAGTTGGATATTCTTTGCATGACGTCTGCTTCACTTATTTTCTTTCTTTATCTCATTGCTGTTATCTTGGTTATTTTATTGCTTTTCTTTAATGCCCATATCAAATTTCCATTCAAATCTGTTATTTTTCCTTGGGCACTTAATAATTTTGATTATATTTTTATATGATTTTGCTATTTTGTCTTCTTTTTTTATTAAACAATTAAAAAAATATATTTTTATTTATCTTTGAGAGAGAGAGAGAGAGACCAAGCATGAGTTGGGGAGGGGCAGAGAGAGAGGGACACACAGAATCTGAAGCAGGCACCAGGCTCTGAGCTGTCAGCACAGAGCCCGACATGAGGCTCGAACTCATGAACCACTAGATCATGACCTGAGCTGAAGTCAGACACTTAAATGAATGAGCCACCCAGGTGCCCCTGTTTTGTCTTCTTTTTAATTCATTAATTCAGACAACTGTCATTTCAGTCCTTCCTGTTTCTTACCCATGTGCATTTAACATTTCCAAATATGATTCAGTGTGTGTGTGTGTGTGTGTGTGTGTGTGTGTGTGTGTGTGTGTGTATGATATGTTCCCCAATGCTTATTTGAAGATATTTAATTCAGTTTGGAGTGTTGTGTTACAGTTTTTCTGTGGCTTGCTTTCTTAGGATTTGAGGGAGACATCATCAGTTCAAAAGTTTGAATGATCACTTTTGGTTTTCAAGGTTGGAGGTGGCTCACAAGATGCCAAGGTGACAAGTTTTCTCTTCTGTTGGTACAGGGAGGTATATTTTCTTTAAAGGTTGTTTTTTATTGGGAGCAGGGAGGTTCGACAGGAGTTGTGTGTTATTTCCTTTGGTGTTTCTTTTATATTGCTGAACCCTTAATCCCTCCATCTTGTTTTTTGTTACCTTCTCCTCACCGTTCCTGAAGGTTTGTTCTCCTTTTGTAATTACTCTCAGTCTCTCAGAACCATTCTGAACACATGGTTAAGTCCCTTCCCTGCAGCGAGCGCTCTAAACCACCAGCTCTAGTTTCCACAATTTTCACGTTTATGGCAGATGTTCTCTTTCTGGCACCAACTTGAGTCCAAAGTTAACCCTATATTCTTTTGGTTCTCTCCCCCACATTTTTCTTTTCTTTTTTTTTTTTTTAATTTTTTTTTTAACGTTTATTTATTTTTGAGACAGAGAGAGACAGAGCATGAACGGGGGAGGATCCGAGAGAGAGGGAGACACAGAATCTGAAACAGGCTCCAGGCTCTGAGCGGTCAGCACAGAGCCTGACGTGGGGCTCGAGCTCACGGACCGCGAGATCATGACCTGAGCCGAAGTCGGCCGCTTAACCAACTGAGCCACCCAGGCACCCCTCCCCCACATTTTTCTAGACTATCCTTATCATTTTCAAGAGTTCAGGATGGGGGTATATAGAACTAGTTCTGCAAAAACAGGGGCTTATTTTCAAATCACAGTTTATCTAATTTTATAGTGTTGTCTTCAGATTATGCTACAGGGATGGAGTTTGCATGGTTTATTTGTTCTTGTGTATCCACATGGGGTTTGGAGACTGGGCTGGGAGATTTCACGTTTGGTATCAGTCATTGCCTCAGCTACGTAAACATTGTTTTTCTTTTTTTAATACATCGATTATGTATGGCTGGTTATTGATTATTCATTTTAGGGGTGTGTGTGTGTGTGTGTGTGTGTGTGTGTGTGTGTGTGTTTCCCCCTCTAGATAGGATAGGCTATATAATGTGTGAAGCCTGATACACAAAGAAAATTCAGGGCCCCTTGATAAAAAATTGTTAAGAACTTTAAGATGACGGAAGTATAGCATTAAACCAAGTGCGGTACCCTTTTGAGGGTGGGGTCCTATGTGGCTGCACAGGTCAGACATCTGTGAAACCAGCGTCCATACTTTGTATGTGTTAAGTCACTTTGCTTCAGTAATTTTATAAGTGTTATATGTCACCTACAGAGAGACAGAAAGAGATAGAGAGAGAGACAGATAGAACAAGAATGAGAGAGAGCGAGAAAGAGATTGAGACTGAGACTGGGTCTGAGTTCTTTTCTCAAATCTTTAACATTAACAGTCTGACTTTGAATAAACTATTTTATCTCTCTGGAGTTCTGTTTTCCTACTTGAAATATGGAAGATTCTACCTTGAATTGTGTTTCACAAACTATCACATTTCTGATATTTTTAATTTTTAATATTTCTGATAAATAAATTTTAATAGTCATATTAATTCTATTGCACAATGAAAAATACAGAACATAGATCCTGTTTTTTTTAAACGTTTTTAAATTTTTTTAAATGTTTATTTTTGAGAGAGAGAGAGACAGAATGCGAGGGGGAGAGGGGCAGAGAGAGAGAGGGAGACACAGAATCTGAAGCAAGCTCCAGGCTCTGAGCTGTCAGCACAGAGCCCAAGGCGGGGCTTGACTCATGAACCTCGAGATTATGACCTGAGCCGAAGTCAGACGCTGAGTGAGCCATCCAGGTGCCCCTAGAAACTGTTTTTATGTACATTATTTTTAATACATGGTTAGAGTAATTCACGACAAAACAAGGTACTTCTCAAGATACTGTTGAAGAGTTATAAGTTTAGGCAATATTGGATATGTTAAAATTAAGGTGGTATAAAAGAATCTAAAGATGGGCAAACCTTATTGAGCTTAATATCTGAGGATACTTCAGTTTCTTTTATCATTTTAGGATTCTGTAAGTGCATGTATTTATATAAAATGGTGAAAATATTTTTCTAATTTGGAAAAGAGGGACAGTTTTAAATTGTAATTAAGAGTCAGCCTGTTTAGATTTTCCAGAGAGGCTGGTGGAGAGATGAGTTCCAGATTCCTGGTTCCCCCTCAATCCATTCCATGAAAATATTCAGAACTCTGCCCCCTCCCCCAGCCCCCACAATGCCATCTAGTACTCAGCCACCTAGCAGTACATCAGGATTGGAAAAAGCCATCATTTACTGATGCTATCTATAGCAAGTTGATGTCAAGTCTTCTTGACTGTGGGTTTTCATGTCTGCCATGTCTGAAACTCTACAAAGTTCAAAATAGGCTGTTCTTGAAGGGGATAGAAACAGGAGCAATGATGCTATGCATCTGTTAACCAGTCATTTGGATATTATCTGCTAGATCTGATGAAAGTTTGTGATAGAGTTGAACAATACAATTTCCATAGCCAGACCCTTTATTATTTTTTAAGAATCCCAGAATTTAAAACAGGTAATATGATCTCATTGGTCAAATGGTATAATGTTTATCAAGATATTATTAGTAATTTTAAGGAAATCCTAACAGATCCATGGGGATAGAAATTAAGTCTCCCTTTTAGGCATAGATTTTATATATGATTTTTTTAAAGTAAATTTAATAGCAGAGAAATTGACTCCCCTCGTGTCCTGATTTGATTTTCTTCCACTGCGATTGAACGGACTCTGTAAGTTCCCTGAAGAATGCTAGGATTTCCTTACCAGTTTTAACCCAGGCTGCCCCAGGAGGAATACCTCAGTGTCTCAGTGGACGATGTTGGCATCCAAGGATGCTTCAACATTTTAGACATTTCCAAATATTTCTAGATCATTGTGACTGACTTGCTAACATATCAGTTCTTGCTCCAGTACAAAAAAAAAAAAAACTCTTCACAAGAACAAAATAGAAGCTTTACTCAGGCCAGAAAGAAATACGGAATCAAAGTGACTTGCTCTGTAGGAAATAAAAACAATGAGTCTTCTTAGTTTTAACCCTGTTGTTAGACTATATTAAATTAAACTCACACAGCAACAGACATCAGGTTCCCTGGATTATTTTGCATTGATGCTGATGCATAGTTTGGGTTTTTTTTTTGTTTGCTTTGTTTAGGAGGGGGCAGTGTATTAAAGCGTGGAGGTCTTGTGTAGATGATGGCAATGATTTATTTTAAAGGTTATGAAACATGCATCTCCCTTTTGAGCAATAGTCCAGGGGAGCAATCACATATCAGAATAAAAACAAGAGGGTGGTAATACAGCAAGCAGTGTATGATTCAATAACTCCACTAGATTGCTTTATTGGTTAGGTAATGAAGCATGCTAGGGAATTTCAACCAAACATGAGTCAACACACGGCCAACTAACATCTAAAATGACTGAACTACAAGTTTCGGAAGTATAGGAGGAAGTGAAGCATTACATTACTCCCAGATTGGAAAGCTCCCCATCACTTCCTGGAGAAGTCAGCTCAGGGTTGTTTGGAAAAGGGACAGGGTTTCAGGCCTTCTCCAAGCTCCTCATGTTGCCCTGTGGATGGCTTTTTTTTTTTTTCCCTGACAACCTTCAAACCCGATGGATACACACATAAGGCATTCTCAACTATAGGAAATTGCTTTTCTTAACTGTATACTTTTTAAAAATTTGTTGTTTAATTACCTGCTGCCTCTGTACTGCTCGGATTTCCTTCAGGATTCAGGGAGAGGGCTGGGAGAGAGATTTCCTTTGTGGTTTAATATAATTATTCATAATGACTACATATGGTCATTTTATAAGTTCCTAATTATTTTAAGTGATTGGTGCATGGTCATTTGCATAGGCTATTTAGCGGAATACTCATTTTGTTCAGTGACTTACATATAAATCACTGAATATTCTGTAGGCATGTAAAGCAGGTGGGAGAACCCCCCACCCCCGCCCCACACATCACTCATGGCTCCAGTGTGTGCATTCCAGAATGTTTAATGTAAATCATAATAGCAGTTTGGATTCATTGCTCTTGAAATGGATATGTGGTTGATGTAGGGAAACATGTTTTAATTTTTTCTTTTGGTAGCAGATGGTGCATGAATTTTATTTAGTTCAGGCACTGCTGTCCAAGGAAATTATCAAGGGTTCCCTCCCACCACCCCTATTATGAAAAAAGAGGGAGGTGAAACTTCTGGACCAACCCATTCATTTTACAGATGAGCAAACTGAGACCTCAAATATTGAATAATTTCTCTCAAATCACTAGTTTTAGAAAGAGTATGAGATAAAATTCACATCTTTGGACAGTCAGCCTAATTTTCTTTTCTTCATACTGCACATTTTCTCTTGATAGCTGATATGACGTATGTCACTTAAAAAAGTGGGGGTGGGGAAGTCACCTGGGTAGCTCGGTCAGTGAGTGTCTGACTCTTGATTTTGGCTCAGGTCATGACCTCATGATTCCTGGATTTGAGCCCCATGATGGGCTCTGCTCTGACAATGTGGAGCCTGCTTGGGATTCTCGGTCTCCCTCTTTCTCTGTCCTTCCCCCAGTCTCTCTCTCAAAACTAATAGACAAATACTTAAAAAAAAAAAAAAACTTAAAAAAGGGTTATATGTTACCTACCTTCTGGTTTTATTTTACCTACCTTCCTTTTCTGAAATCCAAGTTCCATTGATTCATAGTGAAGGCCAGATATTTTGTGGTACTAATTCCATGCTGGGTATAATTTGTGGCTTCTGGGTTACCCACTTGTGTCCACATACCTCCTGAATTTGTTAGCCTCCACAGTCACCTTCCAGAAGGGGTTTTTGAAAGCTCATCTGATTCAGTGACTGTTCCAACGCTAATTTGCAGGCTGGTGATGCACTATTCTATTTCTCCCTAGTCCACAGAAAAATAAGCAGAAAATAAATCATCGTGGGGAGTTTTGTCCTCATTGGGAAAATAAGGAAGGGTCCACATATGCCAGCCTTCCCTTCCAATTACCCCAACCATTGCCTTATCCCCTTTATGCTGCATATGTTCTCATGTGTCTGCCCGTCAGTGAAATCCACGAATTAAAGACCACTGGGATATGAGGTTGTTTTCCAGGAAACCATACTTTTAAAATGTCATTTTACCACATTTATTTTCTGACTAAACCAAGCAATAAGGAGATTTGAGCCCAAATGCTTAAAACAACTAGAACACCCACCTACCCCCGCTGCTCCCCCACTGCCAAATCTCAACATTCCGGAGCTTTTCCTATGATTGAGGAACAACTCTTTCACTATAGATAACACAATAAATGATGTTGCTTGTGAATTCATGAATTGTTCATTTACCTACTTGATCTTTATCTGTATCTATCAGAGATACCTCAAAAAGGAGTGCCCTCTCTTTCTCTCTATCCTGAAAAAAAATAATTGTTGTCATTTTTAAATATATACAGATGTTACTTATGGGCTACAGGTTCTTATATAATGAACTCCCTCACCTGGGTACACATTTCCAATCATAAATTCTCCATGGAGATGTGTCTATGTCTACCAACTTATTCTATATCCTCTAGTTATACATGGGAAGAGTTTTTCGCTGATAATTTTGGGGAATGAGAAGGAAAAGATAATGAGTTGTACAGTTGCCATTTGTTTTGTCATTGGTGAATGAAGCTAGATCCCCATCTTTCTTTCAACATCTCCAGTTGGAAACCTTCACTTGGCAAGAGGGAGGAAACAGGACATCATATAGCAGGCAAATATACGATGCTGTGGACAAACTAATATGAAGATTTGGACTGCTAGTATGAAAGGTTTCCATTCTCTGGGATGCTCCACTGGAGCAAATAAATAAAGTAACACACCAGTCCTTCCAATGGTAGAGGACTCTGCTGTGCATTGTGTTACCACTCTGCAGATTAGCAGCAATGGTGGCAGCATTTGGTACCAAGGTGGATGGAAGCTGAACCAGTTTTATCTGCCATGGAATCTCTGTCTTGTTTTGGAGTCTCTTTGATAGATATTTTTATTAGTCTAGACACCCGTCCATGAGATCCTCAAACACATAACTCTAAGAGATTTAAGTTTGACAGCAATGAATGTAAGCAAGGTGAAAACATTCCGAGACAGGGAGTGAAGGTGTTATCACCAGATGGTCCTGTCCAGATGGTCCAGAGCCAGAAAGGGCCGCTTTATAGCTTAACACAATATACATGAGCCGGGAGGTGAAACAGTTAAATTTATATAATGTATACCATTTCCTCCAGCACATACTTCACGCATTCCTGATTTCAGATTCCTGTGGCATGTTGCAAGTATTGCACCCATTATATTAGAGTGGATTAGAAAAAGCATTTTCATAATGCTTAAATAAGATCTATAACAACAGCAGCAGCAAAATCAACAGCAAACTAGTCACTGTAACCATTGTCCTTGGTCCTGAGAGAGATGTAGAAATTTATGAATAAATTGGACCTTTTCATCTATATACACTGCAAGTCTGGTGTTTCTGAAGTATGTTGCCACTTGGGTCCATTGTGCCTGGCTTCATGCACTTTGAACTCTCAAAATTGTTTGGTGAGAACTAACATAGTTTAATGTCTGAGACCATGAACCCTACAACCACTCTGCTTGAGTCTCTGCCCTATTTCTACCAACTGGTGGTCAAATTTGGGAAAGACATTTAGGCTTTCTTGGCATTGCTTCCTCATCTATAAATTTGGAATGATAATGACAATGGTGATGATGACCTCCAACTCGTAGGGATTTTAGAAAGATTATAAATGCATGCCACACCCTTAACAGTGCCTAACACACAGTCAGCACTTAATAAAGATTCTCTCTCCCTGTGATCAGCGGCATCAATAAAAAAACTGGGCTTGTCTAAGCATTCATGGGTCTAAGAATCATCTAGGGCGTGCTTGTTTCAGAGAAACGTTCCCAGATACTGCTGCACACTTCCTGAATTGCTGGGGATTGTACCTGTGGATTTGCACTTTTGATAAACTCTCTAAAAGATTAAAGCTTGAGAATCGATGATCTTGAAGATCATCAACATTCTGAGACAAAAGGAGTGGAGGCCGTCACCAGGTGGTCCTTTTTAATACATAGGGAGAAAGAGAGCCCGCTCTACTCCTTAATTCAGAGTGGCAGGGAGCTGAAACATTGCCTAATTCTGAAGCAGCAACAACTCCAGACCCCTGATGTTTAAATAGGAAATCCAGATAACACCCCTCATTCTAACTGCAGCCATGCTAACTAAGATAACAGCTGTCTCTGTTCAAAGACACATATATCCATTCTTGGTGACTATTGCCTTTTGTTTCTGTGGCCGGAACAAATGTGCCTTTGTGGCTTTAATTTTGCACTCTTAATTAATTAAATTGTATATGTGAACTAAAATATTTATATGCCCCAGATAATAAAAATAATCCATGATAAATAGAACAAATGGAGTAAAAGTAAAGTAGATTTAGTGGCACTGGAGTTTACTGAGCATCTGTGATTAGATTGTGTTCCCTAGTATGCTTTGGGGACTGTAATTCAATCTGCAGTTTGAACTGAAGACTTGTTTTCTGTAGAGGTTTGGGGGAAAAGGAATACTTGTTCTTAATATCTCAGGTTTCTCTTTCAGTGGTTATTTGTGCAATCTTAAGGGTGGGAAAGGGGGATTTTATTTAGGAAAAGGAAGAATGGGTGTATTTTATTATTATTATTATTTTTTGGAAAATGTTTAAATTTTTTATTTATTTTTTTTTAAATTGACATCCAAGTTAGTTAGCATATAGTGCAACAATGATGTCAGGAGTAGATTCCTTAATGCCCCTTAACCATTTAGCCCATCCCCCCGCCCCCCACAACCCCTCCAGTAACCCTCTGTTTGTTCTCCATATTTAAGAGTCTCTTATGTTTTGTCCCCCTCCCTATTTTTATATTATATTTGCCTCCCTTCCATTATGTTCATCTGTTTTGTATCTTAAAGTCCTCATATGAGTGAAGTCATATGATATTTGTCTTTCTCTGACTGACTAATTTCACTTAGCAAAATACCCTCTAGTTCCATCCACCTATTTGCAAATGGCAAGATTTCATTCTTTTTGATTGCGTAGTAATACTCCATTGTGTGTGTGTGTGTGTGTGTGTGTGTGTGTGTGTGTGTATATATATATGTGTGTGTGTATATATACGTATGTGTATATATATACATATATATATATATATATATATATATATATATATGTATATATGTACACACACACACACACACACCACATCTTCATTATCCATTCATCCATCGAGGGACATTTGGGCTCTTTCCATACTTTGGCTATTGTTGATAGTGCTGCTATAAACATTGGGGTGCATGTGTCCCTTCGAAACAGCACACTTGTATCCCTTGCATAAATATCTAGTAATGCAATTGCTGGGTCATAGGGTAGTTCTCTTTTCAATTTTTTGAGGAACCTCCACACTGTTTTCCAGACTGGCTGCTCCAGTTTGCATTCCCACCAGCAGTGCAAAATGATCCTCTTTCTCCACATCCTCACCAACATCTGTTGTTGCCTGAGTTGTTCATGTGAGCCATTCTGACAGGTGTAAGGTGGTATCTCATTGTGGTTTTGATTTCTATTTCCCTGCTGATGGGTGATGTTGAGCATTTTTCATGTGTCGGTTGGCCATCTAGATGTCTTCTTTGGAGAAGTGTCTATTCATGTCTTTTGCCCATTTCTTGGGTGTTGAGTTATATAAGTTCTGAATAGATTTTGGATACTAACCCTTTATCTGATATATCGTTTGCAAATATCTTCTCCCGTTCCATAACGGGTTTAGGATTTAGGTTTGCTGATTGTTTCCTTCACTGTGCAGTAGCTTTTTATTTTGATGAGATACCAGTAGTTCATTTTTGCTTTTGTTTCCCTTGCATCTGAAGATGTGTTGAGGAAGAAGTTGCTGTGGCAGTGGTCAAAGAGGTTTCTGTCTGCTTTCTCCTCAAGGATTTTGATGACTTCTTGTCTTACATTTAGCTCTTTCATCCATTTTGAGATTATTTTTGTTTATGGTGTAGGAAAGTGGTCCAGGTTCATTTTTCTGCATGTCGCTGTCCAGTTTTCCCAGCACCACTTGCTGAAGAGACTGCCTTTATTCCATTGGTTATTCTTTCCTGTTTTGTCAGAGATTAGTTGGCCATATGTTTGTGGGTCCATTTCTGGGTTCTCTATTCTATTCCATTGATCTGAGTGTCAGTTCTTGTGCCAGTACCATACTGTCTTGATGATTACAGCTTTGTAATACAGCTTGAAGTCCAGGATTGCGATGCCTCCTGCTTTGGTTTTCTTTTTCAAGATTGCTTTGGCTGTTAGGGGTCTTTTCTGGTTCCATACAAATTTTAGGACTGTTTGTTGTAGCTCTGTGAAGAATGCTGGTGTTATTTTGATAGGGATTGCATTGAATATGTAGTTTGCTTTGGGTAGTATTAACATTTTAACAATATTTATTCTTCCTATCTAGGAGCATGGAATATTTTTCCATTTTTTGGTGTCTTCTTCAATTTCTTTCCTAAGCTTTCTATAGTTTTCAGTATATAGATTTCTCACCTCTTTGGTTACATTTATTGCTAGGTATTTTATGGTTTCTGGTGCAATTGTAAGTGGGATGATTCCTTGATTTCTCTTTCTGTTGCTTAATTGTTGGTGTAGGAATGCAACCGATTTCTGTGCATTTATTTTATATCCTGCCACTTTGCTGAATTCATGGATCAGTTGTAGCATTTTTTGGTGGAATATTTTGGGTTTTCCATATAGAGAGAGTATCATGTCATCTGCGAAGAGTGAAAGTTTGACCTCCTCCTGGCCAATTTGGATTCCTTGTATTTCTTTGTGTTCTCTGATTGCTGAGGCGAAGACTTCCAATACTATGTTGAATAACAGTGGCGAGAGCGGACATCCCTATCTTGTTCCTGACCTTAGGGGAAAAGCTCTCAGTTTTTCCCCATTGAGGATGATTTTGCGTTGGCTCTGTCATATATGGCTTTTATGATCTTGAGGTATGATCCTTCTATCTCTACTTTCTTGAGGGTTTTTATCAAGAAAGGATGCTGTATTTTGTCAAATGCTTTCTCTGAATCTATTGAGAGGATCATGTGGTTCTTGTCCTTTCTTTTATTGATGTGATGAATCACAGTGATTGATTTGTGGATATTGAACCAGCCCTGCATCCCAGGTATACATCCCACTTGGTCATGGTGAATAATTTTTTTCATGTATTGTTGGATCTGGTTGGCTAATATCTTGTTGAGGATTTTTGCATCCGTGTTCATCAGGGAAATTGGTCTCTAGCTCTCCTTTTTAGTGGGGTCTTTGTCTGGTTTTGCAATCAAGGTAATGGTGGCTTCATAGAGAGAGTTTGGAAGTTTTCCTTCCATTTCTAGTTTTTGGAACAGCTTCAAGAGAATAGGTGTTAACTCTTCCTTAAATGTTTGGTAGAATTCGCCTGGAAAGCCATCTGGCCCTGGACTCTTGTTTTTTGGGAGATTTTTGATTGCAAATTCGATTTCTTTACTGGTTATGGGTTCTGTTCAAATTTTCTGTTTCTTCCTGTTTCAATTTTTGTAGTTTCTATGTTTCTAGGAATTTTTCCACTTCTTCCAGATTGCCCTTTTTATTGGCGTATAATTGCTCATAATATTCTTTTATTATTGTTTTTATTTGTTCTGGGTTGGTTGTGATCTCTCTTCTTTCATTCTTGGTTTTATTTATTTGGGTCCTTTCCTTTGTCTTTCTGATCCAACAGGCTAGTGGTTTTGTTAATTCTTTCAAAGAACCAGCTTCTGCTTTCATTGATCTGTTTTTTTTGTTTGTTTGTTTGTTTGTTTGTTTCAATAGCATTGATTTCTGCTCTAATCTTTATTATTTCCTATCTTCTGCTGGTTTTGGGTTTTATTTGCTGTTCTTTTTCCAGCTGTTGAAGGTGTAAGGTTAAGTTGTGTATCTGAGACCTTTCTTCCTTCTTTAGGAAGGTCTGGATTGCTATATACTTCCCTCTTATGACCGACCACCTTTGCTGCATCCCAGAGTGGTGTTATCATTTTCATTGGCTTCCAGGTACTTTTTAATTTCCTCTCTTCTTGGTTAGCCCATTCATTTTTATTAGGATGTTCTTGAGTCTCGAAGTATTTGCTGTCTTTCCAAATTTTTTCTTGTGGTTGATTTCAAGTTTCATAGTGTTGTGGTCTAAAAATATGCCTGGTATGATCTCAGTCTTTTTGTACTTGTTGAGGGCTGATTTTTGTCCCAGTATGTGATCTATTCTGGAGAACCTTCCATGTGCACTGGAGAAGAATGTATATTCCACTGCTTTAGGATGAAATGTTCTGAATATATCTGTTAAGTCCATCTGGTCCAGTGTGTCCTTCAAAGCCATTGTTTCCATGTTGATTTTCTGTTTAGATGATCTGTCCATTGTTGTAAGTGGGGTGTTGAAGTCCCCTACTATTATGGTATTATGATCAATGAGTTTCTTTACGTTTGTGATTAATGGATTTATCTATTTGGGTGTTCCACATTTGGAGCATAGATGTTTACAATTATTGGGTCTTCTTGGTGGATAGACCCCTTAATTATGATATAATGCCCTTCTTCATCTCTTGTTACAGTCTTTATTTTAAAGTCTAGACTGTCTGATCTGAGTATGGCTACGGTGGCTTTCTTTCGTCAACCATTAGCATGATAGATGGTTCTCCATCCCCTCACATTCAATCTGAAGGTGTCTTTAGGTCTCAGGAGGGTCTCTTATAAACAGCATATAGATGGATCTTGTTTTCTTATCCATTCTGTTACCCCATGTCTTTCGATTGGAGTATTTAGTCCATTGACGTTTTGAGTGAGTACTGAAAGATATGAGTTTATTGCCATTATGTTTCTTGTAGAGTTGGAGTTTCTGGTGTTGTTCTCTGGTCCTTTCTAGTCTTTGTTGCTTTTGGTCTTTTTTTTTTTTTTTTTTCATCTTTTCTCCTCAGAGAGTCCCCCTGAAATTTCTTGCAGGGCTGGTTCAGTGGTCATGAACTCCTTTAATTTTTGTTTGGGAAACTTTTAATCTCTCCTTCTATTTTGCATGACAGCCTTGCTGGATAAAGAATTCTTGGCTGCATATTTTTCTGATTCAGCACATTGAATATATCTTGCCACTCCTTTCTGGCCTGCCAAGTTTCTGTGGATAGGTCTGCTGCAAATGTGATCTATCTCCCCTTGTAGGTTAAGGTCTTTTTTTCTCTTGCTACTTTCATGATTCTTTCCTTGCATACCCTTGTACCCCTTTTTCTGTCTCTTCATCTTTTGGGACCCCTCCTATGATTTTGATATTGTTCCTTTTTAATGAGTCACTCATCTCTCTAATTCTTAAATTGTGCTCTTTTGCCTTAGTCTCCCTATTTTTTCCTGCTTCATTATTCTCCAGAAGTTTGTCCTCTCTTTTGCTGTTTGGCGTCATCCATCCTTGCCACTATAGCATCCATTTGAGATTGCAGCCCAATTACAACATTTTTTATTTAATCCTGACTAGTTTCTACTTTGTTTATCTCTGCAGAGAGGGATTCTAATCTGTTTTTGACCCCAGCTAGTATTCTTATTATCATGATTCTAAATTCTGGTTAAGACAACTTGCTTGTATCTGTGTTGGTTAAGTCTCTGGCTGTTGTTTCTTCCTGATCTTTTTTTAGGATGAATTCCTTCATTTCGTAATTTTGAAGGGAGAAAAGCAATTGATAAGGTAAAAAAAAATTAAAATTAAAAACACACACAAAAAATCAAATAAATGATGCTGGATTCTAGTTTTGTTTTCATCTGGTTATTCAAAGAAGCTTGTAGATTAAATAGGGAGAAAAAGGAAAATGTTTGAAAATTTGAGAAAATGAATACAATGAAATAGAATAAAATGAAATGATGGAAGTAAACTAGAATTTGAAAAATTTACAAAAAAGGAAAAAAATATACTAGAGAAAAATAAAGAAAAACATTTAAAATTTTTTTTTTAACATTTATTTATTTTTGAGACAGAGAGAGACAGAGCATGAACAGGGGAGGGGCAGAGAGAGAGGGAGACACAGAATCCGAAACAGGCTCCAGACTCCGAGCTGTCAGCACAGAGTCCGACGCGGGGTTGAACCCACCGACGGTGAGATCATGACTTGAGCCGAATTCGGACACTTAACCGACCAAGCCACCCAGGCGTCCCTTTTAATAAATATTGAAAATAAAAATATTTTTTTTCTGTATTCAAGAAAAAGAAACGAAAAAAAAGATATAAAAAAGAAAATTGAATAGATGGATCAATTAACAGATTGAAATATGATTGAAATTATATACATTTCCCAAAGAAGTCAAACTATGAAGCACTGTAGAGTCCGCAAACTAAGCAGGCAGAGAGACTTGTGTTCCTGAAGAACGAGGTTGGCCTGGTTGGGTGGGGCTTAGTGTAACAGCTCCGTTCTCCACTAGATGGCGCTGCTTAGCCTCCTGGGGTGGATTGTTGCGGCGCTTGTAGGTATATATGCGCATGCGCAGGAATAGTGACCATGGCGTCGCACAACTACCCAGTGTGGCAGTGTAGCTGCTCTCCCTGACCAGCAGTCACGCTCCCGTCCTTTGTCTCCGGCTTCCTCTGCTCCCGCTTTTACACTGTCCATGACCAAGCCGTCAGGTTGCCGGGCGTCCCCTCCCTCCTGAGTTTTATCTCCATCGCGGCTGTGCTTCCTGATACCTCCGAAGTGAGGGGTTGCTCAGACCGCCACTCAGACCCGCTCAGATCCTCTGCGGGAGGGTCTCCCGGAGCAATGGCCAGGTGCTGGCCTCACCCGGGAACGTTCGCGGGACTCTGCTGCTGCCGTCGCCAGAGACTGCGGCTGGGCGCCAGCCCGCCCCAGGGAAGGTTCACGCGATCTCGTGTAGCGGCAGCGTTGGAGGGATCATGCAAAATCACAACACGCATCCCGCACCAGGCTTCACCTTTCCCACCAGAGCACCACCAGGTATGGAGGCGAGGAGATTCAGACTCTGCGCTCCCCGTTTATAGAGTCTTAATGGAATTTAAACCCTCTCCTTTCTCCTTTCTCCCTTTTTAGTTCAGTCCCGGGGGCTGTTTCCACTTTTCCTGTCTCTCCAGCTGCTTTTTTTTTTTGGGGGGGGGGTGCTGCTTTTCCCGAATTCTCTCCCTGTGTCCATTCTCTCTCTGCACAAGCAGAAACAACTCCTACCCTCTGCGGCTTCTCTCTCCCCCAGTTTACCTCTCTGCGTCACGTACCTGCTGAGTTCTGTGGTTCAGGTTGTGCAGATTGTTGTGTTAACCCGCAAATCAGTTTTCTAGGTGTCCAGGATGGTTTAGTGTTGATCTGGCTGTATTTCATGGACGCAATGTGCAAAAAAACTTTCATGTTGTTCTGCCATCTTGGCTCCTCCAAGAATGAGTTTATTTTGATGCTGTCCTGGGAGGGGGAAAGAGAAGGAGGGGGGAATTTGGGAGCACACAATCTAGCATCTGAATGCGAAAACAGTGTAGGATAATTGATCATCCTCATTGCCGGAGGCTGTTGCAGTTTTAGTACCCAGCACTTAAGACTCATGATCTTGGAGGGGCACCTGGGTGGCTGCTAGTTAATCATCTGACTTCTGCTCAGGTCATGATCTCATAGCTTGTGGGTTCAAGCCCCGCATCAGGCTCTGTGCTGACAGCTAAGATCCTGGAGTCTGCTTTGGATTCATTCCCTCTCCCTCTCCCCCTCCTCTTCTTGAGCTCTGTCTCTCTCAGAAATAAATAAACATTAAAAAAGATAATAATTAAAAAACCTTCAGGATCCTGACAACAATTTTGTCCTGGGATAGGCAGAAGGGGCAGTCACCCACAGAAGTCAAGGAGTTACATGTTTGTTCTTTATGCCATAACTTAAGGAAGTCGTTCTTAAGTCTTTAATATGTTTACATATTACCTGGAGATTTTGTTAAATGCAAATTCAGATTCAGTAGGTATGGGTAGGTTCTGGAGATTTGTGACAAGCTTCCAAGGGATGGAAAAGCTGCTCATCCATGCGCTGCATTTAAATAAGAAGCTTCTAGAGGGTATAGTAGTAAATTGGTAGGCTCGTCAAAGAGCAAATTCAGGAAACCCACTCATTCTAATTCTTCTCAGTTCTTTCCCTTTCTCTCCGCAGAATTTTGCCTTTTAAACAAGCACCAGAGTTGATCCATGGACCATTCAGTTTTAACTAAAAAGGCTCTCTTTACCTTTTGGATAAAATACTAACTCAGGGTCTCCAGAAACTAGTGGATGACAAAATAGCTTTTTAAACTAAAATCTCAAGTGAGTGGTTCTGTATAAATGGAATACCAAATGGAGGGATTTTTCATTTTCTTCTGGTTATTTTGCCATGAAGTTAGAAGTTATTTCACTTCTTCAAGTGGAAATCTTGAAAATAGTTCGCTATCCATCTTGCCCCTGTTTGAGTGTCTCTCAACGGCATCTGACAACACTGTGGACAATCAATAAATATTTGTTGTATAAATGAAAGCGTGACTCATCTAAAACAGTGCTTCTCAAACTTTAATATGAAGAGGGATTACGCAGAGATCTTGGTAAAAGTGCAAATCCTGGGGCACCTGAATGGCTGACTTGGTTAAGTATCCAACTCTTGATTTTGGCTCAGGTCATGATCTCACAATTTATGAGATGGAGCCCCATGTCCAGCTCTGCACTGAGTGGAGATGCTTAGGAATCTTTCTCTCCCTTTCTGTCTCTGCCCCTCCCCCACGCAGCCAAGCACATTCTCTCACTCTCGCGCGCGTGCTCTCTCAAAATAAATAAACTTAAAAAAAAAAGTGCAAATCCTAGTTCAGTACATCTGGGGATTGACCTGACATTCAGCATTTCCACCACGCTCCTAGACAATGCCAATATCATGGACCACACTTTGAGTAGCAAGATTAAACATGCAAGAAATATTTAAAGTTGTATATTCATATGTATTTCACCCTAATGTTAAATAGCTAGGAATTGTGATAGTAATTTTGACATTGAGAACATACAAATGGCACCTAAAATTGAAATAAAGCTATACAAGTCTCTTGGTCATGGTCAGACTTCTGTGTTGAAAATGTAATTGCATTTAGTTTATACCAGCTCCTTTCACTGGGAATCTTACAATTTACCATAAATATGCATCAAGCACACACATATAGCTTAACAGTCAGCAAATATAAAGACTATTAAGCCAGTTCACGGTGACCTGATAAATTTTTTGTCATGTATAAGTGAAAGTCAGTGCCCTGTAAGTTTAGGGTGCCACAAAGGTAAGCCCATAATTGGGTGGAGGTTGGGGAGAGGGCCATGAGACACACGTGTCCACAGTGAGCCAGCTAAATGAGCTGGAAAGAGTTCCATTGTGCTTCCCAGGGGAATTTCACTGTTCTCTATTGCTCAATGTTTATTTTTAACAAAAAGCCAAACTCAATAACTTCTTGTCTCAGTTACAGTCACATTAAAAGAAATACCATCAAACATTAAGAGCAAATCACATTGTCTTGACATCTCTGGAAGGATGTTTACAAATGAGCAAGTATGTTATTAATGTGTGCTAAAAACATTTTTAAAGTGCTCTTTACCCATCCCATTTTCTCTTTACATCCTCTATCCATTGTCCGCTCCTACCGTCGGAAACCAATTCCCAAGACTCGAACATTCAAGCCATGGGAAGCTCTTCCATATCCTTTTCTCCCCCATTGTTTTCCCCTTCCAACTTGCCCTTTCTCTGATAGTAAATAAAGCCTGGCTTTTTTCAACAAGAACATAGTATCTTCTCCTGTTCTTTTTTACCCATTGTGGTAGTTGGAGCAATAAATTTTCTTGCTTTTTTTTTTTTTTTTTTTTTGCCTGAGCAATACATTTTCAGAAACCAAGCTGGGAAGGAGGGCATTATCTTTAGTGGGCTTGGGAGGAGAAAAACTGAATATTCATGTACTAATAATATTTCCTTGCTAATAATATAAACTATATAAGATACCATCTAGCATCTTGGAGAAGTATATGGTTCACAAAAATGACCCATCCAAGAACCAGTTAGAAGATTTAGATGATTTAGAATAGAATTAATTAGAAAGAGATTACTATAGAATTGTCAAGGTCACAGTATATGATGATAATTAGTGAATTAATTATTTGGATGCTCTTCTGTAGCTAGTATTTGTTTTAAAGGTTTTTATGAGTACTTTTCTTTCCTGAAAGCCATTATAAAGGTTTATATTAGCCTGATGGTATTGCATACTTAGTTAAATATTATTCAGAAAGCCAGTATTTTGAAAGGTAGAATGGGAAACTGTCCCATGCTAAGGAAAATCCAGAAAGATTATAGTGCTCTAAAAATGCATTTGCATTCTTTTCAAATTCATATGCTAACATGAGTTTCAGAAAATTTTTGCAGGGTCTATTCTGAAGAGTAAATAAAACCATTTGTATGTGTTCACGCCCTTCAGTAGTGATAGTCTTTGAAAAAAAAAGTCATTGTTAAGGAATCTGTGTTTGTTCCCTGCAAATGTTGTCATGCTATTGTTTTCTTTGTTTGTTTCTTTGTTTTTTGACATATCCCTTGTTCTCATAGAACCAAATTTGATGGTGATTTGTGTTAGAATGGTAAAGTTTGTATTAATGAGACAATCTTTTTGTAACTTGTATTACCATAAAAGCATCTCTATAACTTGATGGTGTGTGTGTGTGTGTGTGTGTGTGTGTGTGTGTGTTTAATGAAGCACTGGTTACTATGTGAGAAATGAATTTAAAAAGTGGACAGAAAGACCAGTCAGAGTCTATTACAGTAGTTCAAACAAGAAGTAATGTCTTGTTACCTGGGTAGCTCAGTCAGTTAAGCATCAGATTCTTGATTTTGGCTCAGGTCATGATCTCAGGGTTTGTGAGATCAAGACCTATATTGGGCTCTGAGTGCGCGAACCCAGGGGAGCCTGCTTGGGTTTCTTTCTCTCCCTCCATCTCTGCCCCTCCCCTGCTCGCTCTCTGTCTCTCTAAATAAATAAACATTTAAAAAAAAAGTGATGCCATCTTTGACTAAGGTGTTGGGAGTGAGGGAGAAAAGTGAATTGAGAGCAGATTGAACAAATCTAAGGCATACCATCAAGACAAATTGAGGATCAATTTGTGGAAAGAGGCATTTGTGGAAAGAGGAATCTAAGATGACTTTTGACCTTCTGGTGTGTTTGAATGAGTAGTGGTGCCATTCACCGAAATGGGAAATTCTGGAAGAACACTGAGGTTGAGTTTGGGGTTTGGGCCACAAGTTCATGCACTCATTAATTGCTCTGAATTTTCCCCACATATGACGTTGAGATACGTCCACCATCCTGAGTATGGCTACTCCACTGAGGTGTCAGGTGGCTTCCAACAGGTAGTCTCTACATCCTCCTGATGCTTCTTTCAGAATTGCTTTACCTCTTTTTCTCTCCCTCCTTGCTACTATTATCTTAGCCCTGATTGCCTTCTGTTTCTGTCTACATTACTGAAGTAGCCTTTTAATTCTCCTTTTGTAGGAGTGCTTTCCTAAAAGCTATGGAAGTAGTCTTCCTTTTCTTCAGGTAAATAAACTACATCCCCATGAGCTTACCCCATGCTTCTCCAATGAGTATCTGTCAGGCTGAAAGGACAACAGCATTGCTTTTCTCTGAGATTCTTGAGGGGAGGCTGTTGTGGACACTCAATAAATATTGCTTGATGGGGAATGATTGCCAAATGCATCATCCCATTTTGGAATTAGTGGGTTTTGTTGTTATTTTGATTTAACTGAAAATTTTGAAGATAATACATTCATGTAGATCTAATTTCTAACCCCTGCCCTCAAGGATGCCCATTTATCTTTCCAAAGACACTCTTAACTCTGTTTGCATCTTTTCCAAGACATAAGATAGAGAATTTCCAAGATATAGAAAATCGCTCACTTGCAGTATGTAGTAAGGCAAGTGAATCAGATTGTAAAATAGTTAGTAGTAAACAATGTCAGATACTCCCAAACCAAAGGAATAAAAGAATCTAACGTATATTTCCCCTAATCACTAGGAACTGTGCAAGACACTTTCTTTATGACCACTTGTCTAATTAGTACACTGGGCATTATTTTATAAGAGGTTGAGGACACGGGGAGGAAGTAGAGAAAGTAACACCGAGGTCCGTCTCGCTCCAGAACTCATTCTGTTCCACATCTGCATCAGAGAGTGTGATTCATACAGAAGGCAGAGGTTAGTAGGTTTCTGTGCCCCTAAGACTTTATTCTGTTGTATATAAAGCCTTAAACCAAAAGTGGCATGCACCTTGGTACAGAATTGCTACCCCATCAGAAGTCCTTAGGAACATAGTGCAGAACAAACTGAAATTTGAGAAGTTTAGATGAGATTTGTAGGGCTGTAGCGAAAGAGTTTTGCATTGTCTCTGAATTGGTCATTCTCAGCGACAGAGTCATTTATGAGATGGGGGCAATCATAGAAAGCAGTGGCTTTTAAAAAATACTTTAGCTGCCAAAAATCTCATTCCAATTCTCTGGAAGAGTGCTGTCGTACCAAGTGTAATTCACCAGCCCAGTGCCTTTCTGGAAGTTGTGAAATTGGAGAGTTGCTTTTGTCTAAATGAATAAACACCACCAAGATGAGCCGACCAGCTTGTCCTCAGTTGAGCTTGATATGATCAGACATCCAGAGCTTCTTCCCCTGGTTGTGTCTCTGAGATCTCTCTCTCTTTCCTCTTTTTTTTTCTCTCCATCTTTCTCTTTCTCAGCTTCTCTTCTTTTAATAATGGAATATGGTCAGCTCTGAGGGAGTCCCAGGAAAAGAAATAGGTGTCTATCTTTTCTTCCTTGACAGTATTAATTTCTCATCATGGTAACTAACAGCAAATATGCCCTTTATATACATAATTAGGGATTATGGATCCATCACCCTCATTGGCATATTTGTGTCTGTCCATACAACTTAAATAGATTTGTTTTTGTGTTTAGCTCTCCAGAAAATAGCCTTCCCTCCTTTTTCTTTTAAGCTTTTTTATTTGTTTTCAGAGAGAAAGAGAGAGTCCATGTGTACGTGCATAAGCATGTAAGTGGGGCAGGGACAGAGAGAGAGAGGGACAGAGAGAGAATCCCAAGCAGGCTTCATACTGCCAACACAGAGACCGATTGGGGGCTCAAACCCAAAAACCATGAGATCATGACCTGAGCCAAAACCAGGAGTCTGACGTTCAACTGACTGAGCCACATAGGCACCCTCTTCGTTATATTTAAAATTATTTTTTTATTTTAGAGAAGTTATCTCTCCACCACCTTGGGCTCCAAATGGACCTGTCAGTGAAGATTTCTGAGAAGATGAATAGTTTCCCTGGGGCCATGCACATAGCTTTTGTGTGTTTCCTTGACCAAGTATGGTGATGAGGTGGGCATGAAAACTAAACCTGGCCACTTGTTCTTTCCCCCTTGGGATCCTGACTCTTTAGAAGAATGGTTAATTAATGATGAAGCAATGGTATTTATTTCTGCATTAATGTACTCTTCTATGACCTGTCGTTCTGTAACTATCCCATAGGCTGCCTGTAAATCCATTCCACCCCTTTTAGAAGCTAACCCATTACAAGTTCTATTGCTTGCAGCCATAGGATTAGCAGATAATTCACTACATCTCACTCCAAAATGGATTTAAATAATTTCTATAAGTACTATAAAATATACACAGAACGAATTAGGATGACATGGTAACGCAAAAATACCAGAGTACTTCTCCCTGGGATGCTGTGGCTGAGACACTTATACTGGAAACAAAATTTTACTGAGTGACGTAACTTTTACTGAGGACTCCCAACTCTGGGAGAAGTGGTACTGGGGTTTGGAAAAGAATTGCACAGAGCTGCTTTTGCAGGAATTGACTTAGGGCAGGAAAAGCCTGAGATATCACTAAAGTGAATAAAAGAGAAAAAAAGATGAGGAGTAGATTTATCATTCAACTCTATGATTATAGAATTGGACCCAATGATGTTGGACAAGATGATGAATGGTATTGGATAAAATCTCTTCTTTTAATATGATTAGGTTTTAGCTGGGTAACATTTAAAAGTTTTATCTTTTATTAAATGGTATAGAATAGGAATATTTCATTAAATAGAGTATTTTTTCTCTCCATGAATATCATAGATTTTCCACTTGTTCAGTTTAGGAGAAAAAGGTATGTAAGTGATTATGTAGCTAGTCCTCATAAGGTTCCAAAATTAGCAAGGCCTTTTATAGTTTGGGGAAGATTAACAACCTGGGTGTTAACATTTAAAAGACATGGGAGAAATTACTGAAACAGGTTGCAGACCAGAATTTCCTGTATATATTTGTTCTTCTCAACATGAATGGAGTCAGCCGTGGTACTTCTCCAAACAAATCATGCATTACAAGTTTGCTGCTTTTTTTTTTTCCTGTATTGATATATAAGTTTTGTTTCATCAGTCTCCATATGAGGTAGCCTTTATGAAGAACATACTGTCAAAGCAAAGTCATTGAAAATTAATTAATGACTTTTCAATATAAGCCCTCATGGGATAAATTATTTTCCCTCCTGTTAGAATGAATGCCTGTAAATATTAAGAAACTCCTTGCATTTCCTGTTTTGTTTGGAAGTGTGTTCACAATGGATGCTTCTCCTGTTGGTAGTATATACTGGCAGGACCTTAGAAATGACAATGTGGAAAGCAATGTGCTGGTTTGCACTTAAAAGTTTTGGCTCCATTTTTAATGCCCAGATTTTGTCTGCATATTTTAGGAACAAGCATTAGCCCAGTCCTACCTGGAGATTTAGTGGCTGGTCCCTCCTTTGTGCATCCTGCTTTTACCAGAGAAGGTTTCCCAATCTGGGTCATGGAAGACAGGGCACAACAAAATGGCAGAAAATCTCTGCGTTCTTGGCCAGTCATGTCAGAGTTAAGATGTTTCCAGAAGTCCTTATTGTCTTTCTTTTGAGACTGGAACAGTAGGGAAGGTAAAGAGGAATTTAAAAGGTTCTCTCTCTCCATTCGCTTTTTTGTTGGATATTTTATAAAATTGTATTTCAGAAAGGTGACACAATGTCATGCAGACAAACAATGCTGAGATCTGTGAAAAAAAACTATAATTTTTTTCACTCTTATTTAAAAAAATGCAACATACGTGTCCAGGCCCTACCATTTTATGGCTAAAAATTAAGTCACAATTATTTTATATACCAAAATTATGATTGTGGAAAAAATCATTGGTTTATTACTAAAAAGCAAGCTTCCATAGTCCCTAAAGAAGTATCCAAATTATGCCTGGCAGTCTTCTGAAAGGGTGTGTCACTTATGCCCACATTCCATGTATCAAATACGTCCTTTGCTAGCTTCTAATTGACCACGCCTACATAACTGCATCCAGGGCTCACCATTGCCACTTATCTTTAGAACTCTGTTGTATACTCCCAGATGTCATCTTTGTTTTGTTTTTTAATTAAAAATATTTTTAATGTTTATTTATTTTGAGGGAGAGAGAGACAGAGTGCGAGCAGCGAGGGGCAGAGAAAGAAGGAGACACAGAATCTGAGACAGGCACCAGGCTCTGACCTGTCAGCACAAAGCCTGACATGCAGCTCAAAAACCCTTGAACCCTGAGATCATGACCTGAGCGGAAGTAGAAAGCTCAACTGACTGAGTCACCCAGGCGCCCCCCAGATGTCACCTTTGGATGCTCCCTGTGGCTCTGGTTTTGGGCCCCCAGACACTGCTTAGGTTTTCTTTAGAGAGACAGAAAACTGTCGTCTCTCCATCTCTATGCTATCATTTGTCACCTTGCCCCCAGATCAGTTTTGCCTGTGTTGATACTAAGTTGATCTTTCATCTTTTGCATTTAAACCCCTCTATCCACAGGTGGCTCCAAATCAATGGAAGGAACTGAGCAGGGAGTAGATGCGATTTCCATTCCATTTTCAATGTCTTCATCATCTTTGCGAGCCCCAAACTCCCACTCCCTATCAAAATCATCTCCCTCCTTCTCTAGTAATAAAATAAAACCTTCTGAGCATGTCAAGGGTAGCAAGCACAGGCAGAGTTTGGGAAAGAACATTCTGGAAGGAGTGCAGAAAAGGGCAGAGCAAGGAGGTGTTTGTACTCTCAAGGCCTCCATTTCAGCTCAGCCAAAGCCCCTTGTTATGTAAAGAAGAGAAATAATGGCCCAGACTGGTTGCATTTCCTCCCTGAAGTTACCCAGCAAATTATTAACCACTAACACTCTCATCTTGGTAATGGCAATATCTGAGGTGCGGTTCAGTGATCTATACAAGGGGAAATTAGATTCAAACAAACATAACAACTTGTCCTGGAGTGAAAAGCAGATGTATAATTTCTCTCATTTGTCCCTACTTTATTTAATAGCCCACATAGGGAGCTTATTTAAAAGTACAAAACAACAACACACCAAACCGGCCAATATTATGAGAAGATCTCATTGAATCATCAACATAATAGCAATTATTATTTTCTTCTGTGATGTAATAACCTAGAGGGAAAATCAGGGTTGGGGTGGTGAGCTAAATAAATGAGTCAGAATTGTCCTTTTGTGCTCTTTAAGTTGGAAGCAAGGAAGTTATTTAAGGTAGAATTTGTGGTCACATCCTGTGTTCTTTCTTCTTTTCTGTGACATTGTTTTCCATGTTTTTATTCAGTAACTAACTCTTGAATACCTACTATGCTGGGTGATGAGTGCAGACTAAGGAGCACATTAGACAGGGTCTCTGGCTTCACAGAGCTTGGATTCTAATGTGGGGGGTGTTAGGGGACAGGATTATATAAGTAAATTCAATAATTGGTGTTTTTAATATGTGCTGTGAAGGGAAGTTACATTGGGGCCATGAGAGCAGAAACCAGAGATGATTGGGGCACCTGGCTGGCACAGTTGTTGGAGCATGTGACTACTGGCTTTGTAGGTTCTAGCCCCATGTTGGGGATAGATGATGGGGTTTGATGGGGATAGATGATGGGGTTAGATGATGGGGATAGATGGTGGGGTTTGATGGGGATAGATGATGGGGTTAGATGATGGGCTTTGATGGGGAAAGATGATGGGGTTAAACGGGGATAGACGATGAGGTTAGATGGGGATGGATGACGGGGATTGATGATGGGGTTTGATGAAGATAGATGATGGGGACAGATGATGAGGTTAGATGATGGGGTTAGATGGTCAGGAAGAGCTGTACTGAGGTTGTGAAGAGTGACTCACTATGGAGTTGGGGGAGGTAAAGGCAAAAGGAAGGGCTCCAGAAGGACTTTGATATGGTAGAGAGGACTCCTTAAGTTACCTGAGGTCTTGGTACTGTTAAGCTAAGATTGTTTTCCCTCTAGTAAGGCATTAACATTAAGACAGTAGGGGGTTGCTGGAGATATGTTATAGTCTATATTTGCTTCAAGTATTTGTCAATGGTCTGCAGGTTATAAAGAAATTTAATTTTACTTGCCATTTCCTTTTTGCCTTTGTTCCCCACATCACTATGGAGGGGAGGAGATATTAGAGCTCCAGGAAACTGAATCCATAGGTTTCTGGAGATTAGGCAGTTGATAAGATTGCCTTTTTCTTGTAATTTACTAAGACATTTGTAAACTGGTGAGACTCATATCCTGTATGAATGTGATCTCTATCAGTTAACTCTTTCCTTTCCTTTCCTTTCCTTTCCTTTCCTTTCCTTTCCTTTCCTTTCCTTTCCTTTCCTTTCCTTTTTTCCTTTTTTCCTTTTTTCCTTTTTTCTTTTTTTCCTTTTTCCTTTTTCCTTTTTCCTTTCCTTTGTACTTGGGCAGCCAGGAGTGCCTGAGGAATACCACACATATCCCACGTGGGGGAAGGGGGGACAGGTATACTAGCTTTGTTTTGCCCTCAACTTGTCTTATGCTCCCTCATCAGTAGAGATTACTTTAAAGTTTTTTTGTTTTTGTTTTAATCTTGAAAGAAAGAAAGAAAGAAAGAAAGAAAGAAAGAAAGAAAGAAAAGAAAAAGAAAGAAAGAAACCAGAGAGGATGGATGCAAATGTAGGGAGTTTTTCTTAAGGAATTGATATTTTTGAGAAGATATCTGAAGGCTCACTAGGTTAAATTGGGAGACTTTCAGGAAGGGAGAGCAGGATCTGAAAAGGTCTTGGAAACCTGAGACATTAAGGCCACAGCATGGGAGTTGCAGGGCCACTCGGGTTCTTGGGTTGTGTCCTATTAACAGGGAATCCATAGAAAGATATTAAGTAAATGAGTGCTGGGTCTCTGCATCTTTGAGCCATCAGTCCAGTAAACTCTGTGGCAGGCATTGTGCAGTCTCTATCTGTACAATAGCACATTGAATCCTCCTACAAATGGGTAAGCTGCATATTGGAGGCATTAAGTGATTTCCTCAAGGCTACCCACTTATGACTTGCCACAGGCAAGATTCACACCAGGTCAGCAGCCATTATTCTGTGTTGCTTCTAGTGCTAAGAAAAGCTCTCCTATTGTTTGTAGCCAAACCTCATTCTAATTCTAATTACCTAATATTCTGCTCTTAATAATACTTCAAGAGGAAAAAAATTCAATCATCACCAAATATGTCAATGCTGTGTCTATGCCAATGGATGTAATTAGAGAAAAATAATTTCATTCCATTCGTGCCAAGGGCAATGTTGAGCCTTTGGAAATAAAATGCTTGAAGATCTTCAGATCTAGAATCTTAGCAATATTAAGATTGGGAAGTACTTTAGGGAGAAGGGTTCCTTTCTGAGTATTGTGCCACTTTAAAAGAATCATAGCATCTCTGTTGAAAAAGTCTTCTAAAAAAAAGAAAGAAGGAAGGAAAGGAGGAAGGAAGCCTTCTAGATAGAAGTCAGTTTTTGGGTTTTGTTGGTTCAAGACTGGCCCTAGTTTATCCTCACACATTTTTTTATCCACTGATGAACTGGACTTCAAATCTCAGTGGCTCTGGCTTTAGAAGGAGGTCCTAGCTCTCGGGAAGAAAGCTTTGAGGTGGCAAGGTACGTACATACTGTTGAGTAGGGATTCTGAGCAAAGACTGACCTGTTGACTGGATCTGTAATACATCAAACTGTCCACATGATTGAAGGCAAGGAACTTTGTTCCCAGAGATTTTAAAGTGAAAACAGACGCCCAGGTAACACATTTCTGACCGCCTTAATCTGTCATAACTTCAAACACACTTAACCAGAACACCTCTTTCATGTAGGAGGGTGCTGCTTAGCTGTCAGCTATAGGCATCACCTTCTTGTATGTCTCACGATGGAAATAATTCAATTTTAAAACTTACTTTGGAGTAGACCCCACTGAAGGTTGGTGCTCTAAGCACACTTCTAGTGTATGAGTTTTTTTTATTTTATTTTATTTTATTTCTGGATATAGAAATTTTATAGTTGACAATTACTTCAGTATTCGTAAGGTACTCTTTGGATATGATTCATATCAGACAACAGGGGCCGTGCCCTCTCTGAGGTTTTGCCTCATACCCCATTCCTGCACCACCTGCCAAGAATCTTACTGTGTCTCATTATTGTGCTTTAAAATTAGTTGACCCGGTTTTAAATCCAGCTCTGCCATTCTGCTAAATGATCTTGGAACAGTTGCTAACCCTCTTGTCTGTTTTCTTGTCTCCAAAATGGGAATAAATATATCTTAGATGTCCAGGTATATTTGTTTTATGCTTGCAAAATTTTCATCATTTCCTCTCTTTCTGATCTTTGCCATGTTCTTCTCACTGGAGTACCAGACATATATCTCTTGTCTTTATTTATGCTGGTCTTGGTCATTTGACTTCATTTGACCAATGCAATGTTAGAAGACATTGTGAGAAATAAACCCACTACCCCAATAAAAGGCGGGACATGGAGACTCAGAGCATAGTGAAGCAAGGCTTTAATCAAATTTCTTGCAAGAGCTGTTGTCTGATTGACAGGCATGCTCGGGTCAGGTACAGCAGACAATTTATCTCCTAGCGTGCAAGTGACTCCCTGGTTCCTCATTGGCTGAGTACTGCAGATATTACAGCCTTACCTGGAAGTCACCTATGCTCATGTAAAGCAAAAAGTAGTCTGAATGGAACAAACGTACATTCCTTGAAGTGATGCAGAAACTTGCGTTCTTAGGCACCTGCTCATTGTAAATCCTGTGAAAAATAAGCCCATGAAATGAAGAGGGGAAGAAGAACCAGGAAGTGAAATGTCTAAGGGTTTGGGACTCTCCATTGTGTGTGTATGTTGGCGGAGGTTTCGGGGGAGTGTACCTATTTCCAGTAGATTGTAAACCTACTGTTAACTAGACAGCACAGCTTTTATTTGGTATTTCTGAAAATGAATCATCTCATTTACTTCTCACAGACATGATATAAGCAGAGGCCCTAGAAGTGCTGTGCAGTTGGGTTTATCCTCATGTATTTCTTTGATCACTCTCAGAATAATGGTCTCTAGATAGTCCACCTGCCCCAGGTGTTTTGGGATCTGACCTCAACCCATATCACAATAAAGATCCAAACACAGTCTAGTTCAGCCAAACTGCAGCTGACCCACAGATACAGCAATATCTATAAAAATGCTTATTGTTGAACACCATTGAGAGGTTTTAGATTGGTTTGCTCGCATATATGTGACATAATGCAGGTTGTTGTGATATTTAAATTCCAGTTTTCTTTTCTTCTCCAACATTACTATATACTTTTATTTTACCCAATACAACGTGTGTCGTTTGGCCTCTGTGATGGACCACTATTGCTTTTCATGCCCAGCTTCTGTTTTACCTTCTTCTTGGGAGATACTTCATTTTTTCTCTCTGAAGAACTCCTCTCCTGCACTGTCATTCTGTGTCATCAGGTGGACTCAACTTCAGGGGCAAGCATGAGAGCCTTTCCTCCTCACTTGGCCCAGGAGTGTGTGACCCACGCTAGTCCAATCAGACTGACTTTCAGGAATTTACAAGGAGCTCTTGGGAAAGAGATTTTATTTCCTCCAGAGATGCTGAGCTGGCAGAATGAAAGTCTGGGATTTCTAGTAGCCACCTCTCTGGTGTGACAGGCACCTATCTGAGAAGAAAGCCACCACGGAAGACAACAGAAAGAAGACATGGAGACAGGCAGACACTTCGTACGTTATTGTATAAGCCACTTGAATCAGCTGTGTCTGAATCCAACCATCCATAGACTTACAGTTTGATGATCCAAGAAACTATGTTTTGGGTGTGGTCAGTTTTTATTGACTCTTGTACACGTATGAGTCCTGACATTCTGTTTATTTCACTAGAGACATTATTTTCCTTCTTGTGGTTGGCAGTATTGTCTCACTTAGCTAAACACAAAGCTTGTGTTCCCCAGTGGAAATGACATAGTCCCTTGTACATAGTGGGTGCTCACTTACATTTGAATTATTGATTAAATGAGTAAATATATTGGTCAATAGTAGACACACAGAAGTTACCATGGCTGTGTGGTTTGTTTGAACACTTATTTCAGTTATTTGGGGTATACACCTACGAATGGGATTGTGGAGTCATGTGGTCACACTATGTTGAACTCTTGGAAGAACTGCTTGACTGTCTTCTACAGCCTTGATGTTTGGTTTGATTGTTTCTACTAGTTTGGGGTTTATGGTTCTTGGCTAGCATACCTTTTATGTGGCCAGATAGGGCAGCATGGATGTATCTGATGAAGAAGGGGTCACCAAACTGAGGGCACCACCAGCTGAGTGATTCTCTGTGGTTTTTCTGTAGCCACTGGAGGAGATGGGCAGGGAAGGGGAAGATGGCAGTAGAATGGGGCTCCCGTCAGGCTCAGAGTGCAGGCAATGTTGAGCAAGGGAAGGACCAGCGGATCGATGACAGTCCGTTTGGAATGCTGGTGTGGCAGACTTAGCCTGAAGATCCATGGTCCGTAGTTCTGCTTTCTGCCTTTCCCAGTCCATCACCATTATTCTTTCTTGGCCACATGCATTCTTCAATGCCTGTTGACTCTCAGCCATCCTGTGGTCTGTTACTGTCACTTGCAAGAATTTGGCTGTCAGGGAGGATGCCAGCAGGCCTTTTAAAAGCCACTGCAAACTTTCATTGCTAACTTGTAACTTGGAGGAACTTTGAGAGAAGGGTTATAAATAAAACGCATGCATCAATCTGGGTTTCGCAACAGGAATGCAATTCCACTTCGTGGCTAGAGATAAAACATGTCTTGCCGTGCACAGTGAGCTCTTCGCCGTGCTTGCATTTTATTTCCCATCACAATCTAAGTTATGGCAGATGAAGCTGCTCATAAGGTATGAGGTTATACAACCCCATGCTAATTCACACTTAAAATTATGGTGTGTTTTTTAAAGGTCCAAGTGCTGCTTTTTTTTTTTCCTGGATATTAAGGCTTGGAGGAAGGGAGAGGGGTGAAAAGACCCCCACGGGACAGAAGGGAGTATGGTCTGACTCTGCAACTAGGTCATGCCTTTGAAAACAGTGTCTGAGTCTTAGATCTCTTTGTGCCTTAAAATGCTGGCAGAGTCAGCCACACAAAGGGCATGCATTAGTATTAATGAGTGTGCTGCTGCTGCTACCAAAAACTGTTCTGATAAACGTTAGAATTCATAGCCAAGAAACCAATGATTCCCTAATATTCAACTTGTAGACATTTGTTCAGTGCTTTGTATGCATTATTCTGATTTCATGTTCATAATCATTATGTGATTTTACTACTATTATTTCCATTTTACAGATGGGAAACTGAGCATCGAGGGGTAGTGGTTATTTTGTCAAGCTTTTGGCTGGTCAAAGACAGGACCAGCATTTGGCCCCAGGATGGGCAGGGACCTAGGTTTAACCACCTGTCTTCATCCTGCCCTCCCCACCCACCTCAGATTACCCATAAGGGAGTATTCTATGTCTCTTCTTCTTTGTCTGTATATCTTCCCTTCTCCCCCTTGCTTTTGAATTTCCCTATTCTTGATTTCTTAGGGTCAGTAGAAGCCATTATTGTTCCTTTTCTTCATTCACATGTGTATGTTTACTCTTTCATTCAGTCAGTCGATGTTTTGAATAACTATTAAGTATCAAGCACTGTTGTAGTTGCTGCAGTTGCAGAAATGGATGATAGGACACCCCTGGCTTTGGAAACAGTCAGAGAAATATAGAGCTCTGTGTTGTGGACTGGAGTTGAGATCATGGCAGGATACTACAGAAAGGAGCACACTGAAGGTATGCCAAGTCAGTCAGGGCAAGGAGCAGCATCCTGGAAGAGGTGGCATCTGGGGTGGCATCTGGTCTGCATCCTAAGGGTAAGGAGCTGGCCATGTGAATGAAAGCAAGGATAAATTGTGTAGTTCTCTTTCATCTGGATGTCCAAATCTTTGCTACATTTTTCATTTTAAAGTAATAGAATGGGGGGGTGGTGCGGCACCTGGGTGGCTCAGTCAGTTAAGCATCCGACTTCAGCTTGGGTCATGATCTCACGGTTGGAGAGTTCGGGCCCCACATCAGGCTCTCTGCTGTCAGCCCAGAGCCCCCTTTAGATTCCTGTCCTACTTTTTCTCTGCCTCTCCCCAAGTGGCTCTCTCTCTCTCTCTCTCTCTGTCTCAAAAATAAACAAACATTAAGAAAAGTAATAGAATTGTTAGAATAAAGTTTAAAAATATAAATAGTTGTCTTACTAATAAGGCTCACGATGTCACTTTGCTTTAAACACAAAGTGGCGATTTGTAGTAAATTCTGGGTTTTGTTTTTTTTTTTTCATTAATGTATGAAACACATCTCTGTTTTTGTTAATAACCATCGTAACAAATAATAAAAGTCTGTAGGTTAAAGTTGCCTTGTTTTGCCAGCATAGTACTGACAAGAGAACATGGCTCAGGTCCCTGTCAAAGGAAACTCCCCTTTGGATTCCCCCGAACCACCCACTACCTCGAAAAGAATCTCTCTCGTATTTACTTTGTTTTGCCTTGCTTGAAAAATTTCGCTTCAGCATTTTTTTAACCTTCTCCTAAAGAAAGCATTGAAACAATTAATATGATTTTTGTAAGCTTTGTAATAATATTCCAAAAGTAATATGTGTGGGTTATATAGAGAAACTGTTAACCGTTCAGAAGTGAAAGTTAAAAAGTGATATTGTCCTTTGTTTCTTCTCTTTTCGCGGAGGTAAAACCGTCAGCAGCAAATTTAAGTGCATCCTAGATCTGGGTTTCTTAGCCTCACTCCTGCATTACTGACATTTGGACTCAGATAACTGTGTGTTGTGGGGGCCTGTTGAGTGTATTGTAGGATGTTTAACAGCACCCCTGGGCCCCACCCACTAGGTTCCCGTAGCACCTCCTACTCACCCTAGCTGTGACAACCAAAAATACCTCCAGACATTGCAGAACGTCCCCTGGGGGCAAAATTGTCCCTGTTGGAAACTACTATTTTTTGTAGTTGTAGATGTTTTAAAACACACTTATAAAATGCAAGAATCACTGCAAAAGTCAGAAATTATTGGGTGTTTGTAGGGTGATGAGGGAAAGTAATTATCGGAAAAGTAGTTATGTGCTTAGGACGGGCAAGTTGAGACCACAAAGGATTCTTGCTCTTGGAATAGTCTGTTTTGATAGGAAAGGTCCAAATACTGGCATATGTAAAGCATTTTATAATTCCATTTTTCGCTTCCTTTTTAAAATTGCACAATCATTCCCCAGTTAGTATTTATTCACTGTATTCCTGCAGAGCACATGAGTCCTCGATCGAGAACACAAGGAAAGAAACTGCAAGAGAGCAAGGTAGGGGGACAGTTGATGCGAAGAGGAGAGAATGTAACAGGAATCAGGAAGACGATGGCCGCTAAATACGAGGGGTTGGGGGAGCCCCAGATGGTCGAGGCAGTCACAGTGATCCTACTCTGGAACTCTGATTTGCAATCCAGAGCAGGACTTTGAGATCAGTGGGGAGCTCTCTGATATAGACACCCCCTACTTGCTGTGTACTTCAACTTGACCTCTTTGTCTCATGTCTGCCCATCCTGTTTTTCTCACCAGGGGAGGACAGGGATAATCTCACCATATTGGATTGTAAAGATTGAGTCCATCAGGTTAGTGCATGTAAAATGACTCATAGTAATTGCTCACTAATTGTTAGCTGTTTTATTATCACTTGAGTACTTCCCATTGGTTGTTGTGAGGTTTCCAGATGGGAAGAGGCCTTGCACATTGCCTGGCATAGTGTAAAGCATTCAATAAATGGTTGTGCTGGGCTATTCTCTCTCTCCCCTCTCCCCTCTCCCCTCCCCCTCCCCCTCTCTTTTTGTCCCTCTTCCTGCCTTTTCTTCTTCTCTTTTTTCTTTTTCTCTCTCCTTTGCTACAAGCCTCAGAGCTCAGGGAAAGAGAGAACTAACCCTAAGACCACACGATTTATTTTTCTCACGCTCATTTCTGTTTTAATAATTATCATATTGACTCTGAATTTATTACACTACAAGAATGACTTTATGTGGAATCTCATGAATTTAAACATTAATGTAAGATAAATTAGTTTTAAATTGAATTCCTCGAATGCAATGGAATGTGTTTCCGTATGATGAATAAGGAATTTTCCAAATAAAATCTAAATCTCTGATGTTCCATTTTTGAGCAGGTGGAAGAAATATGTGGGGATATTTGATAAGGTTAAAATATGATTGCTCTGCATGCTATAAACTAACTTTTTAGTTTGGGGAGAAAGCAGTCTGGGGCCAGAGTTAAGTAGATAAAATGTGAAGATTTCTCTGGACATGCTTATTAGTTACCTCCAATTTAACACCAGTCACGTTAAGATATAATACCCTTCTAAAGAGGACACTGTTTGTTTTAACATTTTAAAATTAATCTATTCCCTTGTTAGAGGTTAATTAGAACAATACAAAACAAAAACCCTAGGATCTGCTTTAATCCTATTTTCTCTGAAAGCGCTTCCTTTCAATATGAACTCCAAAGGCCTGAAAATGCTCTTCAAGGCAGGCCAAAAAGCAAGTGGTCACAGATGAAGAAAGTAAATCCATTAAAGAAGAAATGGGAAAACGTGTTCTGCCCCTTATCAGACCCAGAATTATCAGTGAGCGAGAAGTGCTTATGGGGAAGGAAGAGAAGTTTTGCTCAGTTCATGGAGGCCTCTGTATGGTGACAGCCAGTGACTTCCTGAGTATTATTTGTCACGCTTCAGCAGGGTGATCTTTTCAAAGCCCAAGTGTGACCATGCCACTCCCCTGCTTTCCAAGGCCTTCCAGATAAAGGCAAAATCCCTCACTCAGCCTGCAAGGCTCTGAACACCTCACTCCCAGCGTCATTCTTCACTACACGCGGCCTCCCCCCGATCCTTCACCTGGATTGAGATCCCTTCTGGTCTCCAAGGGCCATCTCCCTTCCCAACAGAGGGCATCTGCATAGGCTGAGCCCCCACATCTCTACTGTCTCTTTCACCCTCACCTGGTAAGGCTTCCCTAGTGTTTGGATCCCAGGTAAACTTCTGCTTCTTCAGTAATGCCTGCCCTGAAACCCCAGGCCATGTCAGGCCCCATTGTCATCCCTCATGGAGCATTGGGCTCCTCTCCTGGGTGGCCATAATTTCAGTTGTAATTTTACATGTATTTCAAAGCAGTTTTGATTAATACCTTTGTTTTTTATCCAGTACACTATGTGCTTCATCGGGGACAAATCTTGTCTGCGTTTTGCTCATCGATCCCTCCCCACCATATAGCTTACTACTGACACACTATAGACGCTTGAGAAGATGAATAAGAGACTCTCAACTATGCTGATCTAAACACCCAGCAGAGAAGAGGAGTGGGTGCATGGGGCATGGGACAGAAACCAGAAAGTAGTGTAGCTTGAGGAGGAAGGGCAGTGACTCACAGATGGGATTCTAGTACTGCCCCTTGGCCCTTGGAGAGTCTTCATTTGTAATTGTCTAGTGAATGGAAAAAACCAAAGAAATGGTAGGTGTCATGTTGCCCAAAAGAGGAAACCATTTGAAAGGAAGTTAATGAAATGCAGTCACAAAAAAAGAAAAAAAAATGCATTAAAGAAAGAGAAACCTGACCAATTCCACTTCTAGGAGTTTAATCAACATGAATACATACACAAGGGAGCAAGAATATATGAGGAAGTAAATTCACTGTGAAGCTAAAAGGCCATCAGTGCATTGCCTATGTATATTTCACTTCATCCATACAGTGAAATACTACTCTACCATTAAAAAGAATAAGATTAATTTATGGGTACTAATATGAAAAGTATTCTCTTTGCTAATGAAAACAGATATTTGCAAGACCTTGTATGTGCTATAAATATATTTTCTTAAACAGTGTTATAGACCTGGGGCACCTGGGCGGCTCAGTCAGTTGAGTGTCTGACATTGGCTCGGGTCATGATCTTATGGTTGGTGGGTTCTAGCCCCACGTCGGGCTCTGTGCTGACAGCTCGGAGCCTGGAGCCTGCTTCAGATTCTGTGTCTCCCTCTCTTTCTGTCCTTCCCCCATTCATGCTCTGTCTCTCTGTGTCTCTCAAAAATGAATAAAAGTTAAAAATTATTAAAAAAAAAACGAATGTTATAGACCTCAGTGTCTAAAAAGAGATTGTGTGTGCATTGTAATGTGCACAATGGGGAAAGTCTAAAATGATATACAGCTGTTATTCCTGGTCAGTTCCTAGAATAAAGGTTGATGAGGGGGACACTCCACTCTTCATTTTCCTATTTTTATATGAATTTTAATAACTAACAAAGTGTGATAATACCCTGATGAAGAAATATGTCATAGAAACTCTAGTTTTGAAAGACATTTGGGAATGTCTGTGGAGACATTTTGGTGTATCACACTGGAGGATGGGCTGGGTGCTACTGGCTTCCGATGGGTAGGGACCAGGAATTCTGCTCAACATCCTACAATGCATAGGGCAGCCCTTGTAACAGAGTTCTCTTCGCCAAAACGTCAACAGTGCAGACGTTGAGAAACTGCTGTCTGCTGACTCCCCGCTCTTCTTGTTCTGATCATCTTTGGAGGATGAGTTCCTTCAAAGTGATGGTAAGGGATGGAAAGAGTCATTGAGGTAAAGGCTGCCATGACTGCACAGCACTCAGGCGACTCTGGTAGCTCTGCTGCTTCCTTTGTCCCCTGGGGAGCAGAATCATCTTGGTGGAGAACCATTGGCATAGAAGATGCTTTCCCGCTGCTCGTGTTTCTAGGATCTCCATCCCAGGATTTCTATGGCATTTTCTTCATTTCTCTTCCTTTTTAGCTACCAGGAAAAACTGGTAAGGCAGCGTGTTGTGGATCCAGAGATCTTTTAATTGTAACACCTAAGAAATTCTCCAAATGTAGGTGCTGTATAGCCCTTTGATTTACCTAAACCTTTCCCCGGTGTGTCTCACCATCTGCCTCTAGTCAAATTTATTTCAAACTCAATCTTACAGTAGAGCCGGGCAGATCCATAATGCTCCACTGTCACTGTGATTCGCTTTATTTGCAGTAGTCCTGCTCGTTATAATTTCATTAGCACTGTTGGCGGTGGGAAATGAGAGAGGAGCCAGTACAGTTTAGTCTTACTTTAAATCTTGGTTAAGTTTCACTAGAATTTAAGTATATTCTCAGCTCACCCAAGTCTTGCGGTCCAAGATGTAAAAATTCACAGACTGTCTTTTCTTAGATTCCATGGCTTTTCCCAGTGCCATGCTGGATGATCCACATTCTCTGGATTTTACTGAGTTAACATATTTCAATTCTATTATCTAAGCGTAAAACAGAAATGCCCTGAAACATATTTAACCATGTAATTATGCCCATGCAAATCCTCTAAATCAAATGCCTATTATATACTTTTTTAATGTAGCCTAATATATTTCCCTTATCAATAAGAGATTGATACAAGAGATTTACCCTCCTGATCATTACATCCAGAGTGGGGTGAGCGGTTAATACAATTATGTGAGTAAGCCAGGGAAATTACTTTTCACTCTGAGTCAGGGTTGCGGAGATTGTCCTCACATGGAGGAATGTGAAGCATTTTTTTATACAAAGATGATAACTAGCAACTCAGTTCCATTATTCATGACTTTTATCCCTTTCGTTCATCTCTTGGGTTTGAAAAGAGCTGTTTCTTTGGGCACTGTTTTCATTCCATTTCCACATCTTTGGGAAGAGGGGACAGTAGGTCTAACAAGACCCAGAACTTGGGGAGTTTTATAATCATCTAGATGTGAGTGCTGAGGGAGCATCATTTATGTCGTGAAGGGACTAGGAAAAGCAAAGTCTTACTCCTAAAAGAGAACCTAACACTCTATAAAAGAGGGTGGAATAAAATAGCTGTGGTAAAAACGGGAAGATTTTGCTAATCCACGGGATGGTGTCACTAATTAAATAAGGCGCTTGGGAATTAATTGACAGTCTGCCCTTAAGAATATAATCACATAGTAATCAAGCATTTGTAGACAAAACTTAATGCTATTTATTATGTGAGAATAAACCTTTTCCCTGATACTTCAAAGCCAGGGATTTGACTTTGTTCCTGAATTCACCTCCAGAAATGAATATACTGTATTTGTGTGTGAGGAACCCACGTGAATAAATAAGTAGGAGTTTCTGAGGGGAACAACACAGTGGGATTTATCTTGAAAAGAGCAATTGCAGACATATGTCATATGTCATTACCGGAGAGTTGGCGACAGTATTATTCATTATGTGGTTTCAGAGTGTTCTAAATTAGAGAAATGGATTATTGGAAGTGGATGATTTCCCCAGATTGCTGCTTAATAGTGACTAAGGGGTCTGCATTACTCATATTTGCAATGAAAATGGTGCCAAAACCCAGCAGTGGTTGACTGCAATAAAATGTAAGGCCTGTTGGGTATTATCTTGAGATGCTGCCTAATTTTATGCCTCTTGCTTAGTATAAATGTCCTGGGGTCTCAGAGGTTGGGGTGCTTGCAGAAACAGCTCATGGAATGAAGGTCTCCAAGCTATTTACCTCTTTGCTTCTTCCTGCTTCTTCTCCGCCCTGAATGCATATGGCTGTAATTATTTTACCAACTAAAAATAAGTTTCTCCATTTGCCGTGTTCCATCACTGAAAAGTGTCTATCTTTGCAGCTTCTGTATCAATTCCTCCTGTTTTGAGTTGCCAGGCTTCCATCTGAAATGAGCAGCCTGGCTGCAGTGTCCATTCATTCATTCAGTAACTAAAGTCCCAACCAAATGTCAAGTCCTGTCCTAGACCCTGACTATGGAGTGGTAAGCAAACTCGTGTCCCTGCCTCTCCATCCCCCAGGGCTTTCAGTCTCCTGGGGAGACAAATATTAAACATAAAGTCACACCAGTCTGTGTGTAATTCCTGCTTACCTGCTGGGTGGTACCTGCTTACCACTTACTACTCTCTAGTTCACTATGCTCCAGATATACCAGTCTCCTTTCTCTTATTTGAATATTCTATCTAAGCCAATTTGTGCCACCGGGCCTTTGCACTCATTCCTCTCTTCCTGGAAAGCTTCCCCATGGCTGCCTCCTGTGAATCCTTCAAGACTTACTTTAACTGACACCTTCCTTGACTATCCAGTCTAGAATGGCACCCTTCCAGTCATCCTGATTATTTCCTTCACTGCCCTTATAACTCTGTCATTATCCTGCTGGTTTACAGATGTGTTGTCTGTTTCCCTCTAGAAGGGGTACATCACAGGGGCAGAGGTTTTGTCTTCCTCGTATTGTACCATCAGCCCTTAGAATGGAATGAGTGCTCAGTCAACATTGGCTGTTGATGGACACAGCTGCCAGCCATGACAAGTGTGATGAGATGAAAACCCCAGCTGCCGTGGAAAATTATAATGGAAAGACCTAATTCAGAAGTAGGGTGCAGGGAACACCTCTGTGAAGGATTGATGTCTGCGTGGATGGGCATGTTGGAATGGATAGAAGACAGAGGAAGAAGTAATGATGCAGAGGCACAGCCTGAGAGGGAAGAAGCTTGGCACATTCAATGAATTGACAGATGAGTATGTCTGGAGCTCAGAGAGTGAGGGAACAGGGGTGCAAGAAGGCATGGAGAGGTTTGGACACTGGTTAGCCTTTGGAGGAATTTAAAGGATTGGAGAGACATAACCCTTTAACTATTTTAAGAAAATCTCTCTTTGGCTATTGTGAACAGACTAGTCTGAGGGAGGGAGAGTGAAGGATGCCTAGAGCTTGGCCTGGCACAGAGCAAATGCTCCACAAGTACCTGTGAATGAATGAATTGATGAATATGAGGAGGTCGGTAGGAGGCGGTTTGTTCTTAAATCTTGATAGAAAGGGTTTTATTTTGTTTGGGATTGTGAGGCAAGGGGAGGATGCTGTCCCCCATCATTCTAAGTAATATCTAAAGCTGGGCATCCTCTTTATTTGACCTGAGACTATTAGGAAAACACTTCCATGTATCACTCAGGTATCCTTGCCTTCCAGACCCATTCTTAAAGGGTCTTTCTGGTCTGTCTGGCCTTGTCCACCTGGAAGCCAAAGCTGATTTTTGTCAGCTGACTTTAAAAGCCCAACCTCTCCGGTAGAGATGGCTCTATCTCCAAGCAATACGGACCAGGTTCCACAAACACAGTCTGTGGTGGTGGGTTCTTTTCTTCCCCTTTCTAAGTTTCCAAAGTTCAAAGCAAACCATGTTGCAGGCATGCACTCTTCTGTATTACATTCTACATAATCAGGAGAAGAAAGGGATCGGGTTGGTGTTCAAGTGATACATGCTTCAGTAGCAAACTTCCACGTCTCACTGCCTTCACATAATGCCAGTAGAAGTCTCCTTACCTGTAGCTCAAGATGGGTGTTCCTGATGGTTGGGCAGCTCCACTCTGTGAAATGATACAGGAGCCCAGGCTTCTTCCATCTGTGGCTCAGCCATCGTGGTTGCCCAGGATGGGAAGGATCACCTGGACCAAGCCTAACACTGTAAAGAGCGGCCCCTCTACTTCTATTCCACTGGCCAAGAGCAGTCACATGGCCACACCCGCTGCAGTGTCTGTGTGGGAAGGTGGAAAACACAGGCTCTTTCCCTCCCAGAAAAGGAAACCTGCCTAGGAACAGGTAGCCAAGCTCTGCCACCCAGCACCCTCCAGAAATGTGGGAGAACCACAAATTTCTCTCGTACAGTTTACAATATGTAATGACTGAACTATACCTGATAAAACATGACTATGTTAGGCATTTTTGTTTCCTCATTAATTCTGGAAGAAAAGACTTTGTTCCACAGTTCTGCCTTCCCCATCCTCTCTTTAGCATCTGCTTTGTAAACAATGGAATAGTTAAGGATTTCAGCTCTACAGCCGAATTAAGAGAAGGCCAACTTTGAAGTTAGGGACTAAAACACACAGTAAGAGAAGCAACCAGAAACCCCATAGGGTTTTAACCTTGTTTTGCCACATCTCCCAGCAGACTCCTGATTTGTTTGAAGATTCTGCTCAGCTCGTTTCAGAGGTATCTTGACGTCTCTGTCACTTTAAACCTTTTTTTTCGATGTGAGCTAGTCTTGGGATGTGACCAGACTGGCACTTCCAAATGGGAACCTTTGGTGCCTGGAGAAGTTAGATCTGCTTTCAACACTCTCAAGGCTCAGCCTAAGGGATGTCTCTTCCATGAAGTTCTTCCAGATTTTCTCTCAACCTCTTCCAGATATAACAGATTGTTTCTTTCTTGTGTCCCTAATTTATCCTGTGTGGCCTTCCACGATGGCTCATCTGCTCCTGTAATACAGTTCTTTGTGCTTGTTTCTTAATTAAAATTATAGCACCTGAAGCGCCTGAGTGGCTCAGTTGGTTAAGTGTTTGACTTCAGCTCAGGTCATGATCTCACAGTTCTTGGGTTCAATCCCCGTGTCGGGCTCTGTGCTGATAGCGTGGAGCCTGGAGCCTGCTTTGAATTCTGTGTTTCCTTCTCTCTCTGCCCCACCCTCCCCACTCCCTCAAAAATAAAGAAGCGTTAAAAAAAACTATAGCACCCATTCATTGCAAAGCATTTAGAAATTAAAGATTGTTTTTTTGGGGCGAGGCACAACACAGCCATGTTTATTTTGGCAGAAGAACATAGCTGCAAATAGTAACAAAACTTGCCATTAGTTTTTTTTTTTTTTTAAGTAATGGTATCTACTACCTGTTCCCTTTCCACTTGAGCAATAGATTTTTTTTAAGATGAATTTTATTGTCAAATTGGTTTCCATACAACACCCAGTGCTCATCCCAACAGGTGCCCTCCTCAATACCCATCACCCACCCACCTCTCCCTCCCACCTCCCATCAACCCTCAGTTTGTTCTCAGTTTTTAAGAGTCTCTCATGTTCTGGCTCCCTCCATCTCTAACCTCTTTTTTTTTTCCTTCCCCTCTCCCATGGTCTTCTGTTAAGTTTCTCAGGATCCACATAAGAGTGAAAACATGGTATCTGTCTTTCTCTGTATGACTTGTTTCACTTAGCATAACACTCTCCAGTTCCATCCATGTTGCTACAAAGGGCCATATTTCATTCTTTCTCATTGCCACGTAGTATTCCATTGTGTATATAAACCACAATTTCTTTATCCATTCATCAGTTGATGGACATTTAGGCTCTTTCCATCATTTGGCTATTGTTGAGAGTGCTGCTATAAACATTGGGGTACAAGTGCCCCTATGCATCAGGGACTCCTGTATCTCTTGGGTAAATTCCTAGCAGTAATATCACTAGGTCATAGGGTAGATCTATTTTTAATATTTTGAGGAATCTCCACACTGTTTTCCAGAGCGGCCACACCAGTTTGCATTCCCACCAACAGTGCAAGAGGGTTCCCGTTTCTCTACATCCTCACCAGCGTCTATAGTCTCCTGATTTGTTCATTTTAGTCACTCTGACTGGCATGAGGTGGTATCTGAGTGTGGTTTTGATTTGTATTTCCCTGATGAGGAGCGACGTTAAGCATCTTTTCATGTGCCTGTTGGCCATCTTCTTTAGAGAAGTGTCTGTTCATGTTTTCTGCCCATTTCTTCACTGGGTTATTTATTTTTAGGGTGTGGAGTTTGGTGAGTTCTTTATAGATTTTGGATAGAAATTAAAGATTTTTAAGAAAGCAAGTGAAAATCATAGAGTGTGTTACACACAGCAGCACTAATAACACTATGTGGTCTGTGACGTCAGATGGAGAGCATGTTGAAGGCAGGACTGTGTTTCCCTCGTGCTTTCATTGTTGAATCCCCACTGCAGAGCAGAGAGCCTGACACACAGGAGAGCCTTCATGATACTAGATGGATGGGAAGATGGCTGGCTCGATGGCTAGGTGACCCATGTTGCTGTTCACAGAGGAACACTGCTCCCTACACACTTTCTAGAGTAATCCTAGGATAAGGTAGAGATGAGTTGTGAAAGATAGGTGTTGGTTAACCTCCTCTGAAGCAGTGCAGAGATTAGAATTCCATAGTTTGCAGATAATTCAGTGTGAAGTTCTTCAGGAACATTGGTTTTCTGAGTTTAACTAATTGTAAAATCAGATTAGGCTGCTCTAGCTAAAATGCAGACTATCTATCTCAGCGTCCTAACACTTTGAAGTGTATCCCTCGCTCATATAAGAGTGTCATAGGTATCTTCCATGAGGCGTCTCTGGATCTGGGCTGCTTCCATTTTGCAGCTACACAATCCGAGCAGCTGTTCTTGGGCCTGTCGTGATGGAAGTGACTTCCACTCCAAGGCCCCTGCTGGAACCAGTCACCTGGCTCACCCAAATTCAAGAGTCTTTGAGTGACCAGAAGTAATAGGAGGACCAGATATGGATGAACACTGGTAACCTCTTACAAACTAACCATGCCTTATGTGGTACTAATTCCTTAGGAGATGGTGTAATAAAATGGGTTAGACTGTGAGCACTGGGCTCAGACTGCCTGTGTCTGAGCCTTCCCTGGGAATGATTTGTGTCATCTGCGTCTTGCTCTCTTCATCAAAATTGAGAATAATAATAGTTTTAATTAAATAATATGCAGATGAGGGAATGTGGGGTATTATGCAAGCTCGCTAAATATCAGTTTCTTTTAAGTTTTCATCAGTACTTAAAATAACTGTCTTTATTGCAATCCTATTAGTAGCAGTAGCAACACATTTACCTAGCCCCTCAGGTGCTCTCAAATAGGGACATGCACATGTACATACCTGGAAAGGGTGTACCAAAAGGTGCCACTTTGGATTTTCCCCGGTGCTTCAGACTGAAAATGGCACTGAGAATCCACCTGTCCTTACAGTATTCATTACTGAGCACCATGCAAGCTAGTGCACCCTGTTTTTTTAAGGATAAAAACGGGGTTGCATCCATCATTTTCAACACAACTGCCTCAGTCTGAAAATGATCGCATCACACGCCACCATTAACCCCACTGACTCTGTCCCTGCAGAAAGGTTGATGAGGCTTTCTTGGCTGCGACTTTGCCCTGCATCAGCTGATTCAATAAACACCCTGAAATTTAACATGCGTCTGCCGTCTGCTGAACAGCTCTGGGCACAAATAGGTTTCTTTTATTATGGACAGAAAGGCCAAGTGAAATTTTAATCAGACAGACAAGGAGGGTATCTGAGAACACTGAAATGCCAGCCCTGCTGGTATTTCCACGATATTGAACTTGTCTTTTTGGGGTCTATGTAGCTATTTCAATTAGCTCTGAGACACGCAGCCTGTGTTTTTGCAAACTCTCCTCTTTTTAATTAAGCTGCTGTTCACCAGGATGTTAGGAGGCAAACAATTCTTCTTGTAATATGCAAACTATCAAAGAGAAAATCAAGCAGTTGAAACACTGGGATTTAAAAAGTGCACGGTTATAACCCAACCCATCGTGGCTGTACTGCTGTTCTTGCTGGATAGTATGGACATCTTCCCCTCCCATTCTACGTTTCTCGGCCTTCAAATTGTATTATTATATTTAATTGTGTTATTATATTTAACACATGGTGAGCCAGTTCTGTTTTTTTTAGTTAGGTAAGATTTGATATAAACCAAAGAATATCTGTAATAAATACACACATTGGTAAGCATGGTAGAACAAAAATCCATGAATCTAACACCCAACTTAAAATTAAAGCTTTTATCCATGCTTTTAAAATAACCTGGTTCTTCCTCGGTGAGTTTATTTTTTCACGACAGTGATCAAGCACCATTTTGTCAGTTAAGGTGCATAAAAGCAGCACGAATCATTATAAAGCCTAGAATAAAAGGAGACATTTCTTTAAACTAATGCATTGTCAGGGCACCTGGGAGGCTCAATCGATTGAGTATCCAACTCTTGATTTTGGCTCAGGTCATGATCTCACGGTTTGTAGGATCAAGCCCTGTGTGGGGATCTGCACTGGCAGCCGAGATACTTCTTGGTATTCTCTGTCTCTCTCTCTCTCTCTCTCTCTCTCTGCCCTTCCCCTGCTCGTGCTCATGCTCTTTCTCTCAAAAATAAATAAACTTTAAAATAGAGCATTGTCAATTCATCAATCATAAGGAATACCTTCAAAGCTAATTCTAAAAATGCAACAACAATTTTAGGGTGTGAGGATCTATAATGTCATCTCTGACATTCCTTCCTTCATTCATTCATTCCTTCACTCATTGGTTCCTGCATTTATGGATTTTTATGCTTATTCTGCCTTCATGAACTATTGAGTGTAATTGCAGCCTTCTTTACAATATATTATGATCACTATTATAACATTTAATTATAGCGCAATTGTAATATCCCAACTGACCATAACACTGGGGCTCTTCTGAGAATTCCTTGTGAGACTAAAATAGAACATGAAATTTAGTTTACACGCTGATGTTTCCAGGAAGCAAAACTGCATTTCCTTCAAGAGTATTAGACAGGGATCCCCTTGAAATACCCCTGTTCATGTTGAAAGGGACAAGAGGCAACTGCAAGGTGTTTTAGTTTTCATCCTGTTATCCAGGGCTTTCCTCACCTCCCTTTATTTGCTTGAAGGTAAAACCCTCATGGAGTATGCATGGAATTGTAGAGTCAGTAATTCCATAGTTCTTGATGGTTCTCAGAGCTGTCTCACCTTAGGCTAATGAGACAAGTCTTACCATGGGCGTCCTCTCCGGCAAGCTGTCCACCCACAGTTCCTTAGCTAATTTTACTCTCAAAACTCTCGCCAATACTTTTGGTTACTGCTGAGTCTTGAGTAGTAAGGAGTGCCATACCCTTTGGGGGAAGCAGTGGAGGGAACATCAGGGCACCTGAGCCTTCCAGGTAGTGGATGGCCTCCCACCTGCACCCACCCTGGAAGGTGCGGCTTTAGTGTTCTTTTTCAAGCCAGGACTGTCTTCGTTCAAATGTTCTTCCAGTGCAATTATTTTAGCATAAGAAATTACAACTCAACGTTAGCCATTTGAATAACCTCAGGAAACATCTAAGACGTGGTGTCATTTCAGTGACATGTCTTTTTCGTTAAATACAGAAAGGTATATATCATTCTAATTTTTTTTTTTCTGATCAGAAAGACACCACCTGCCCATCTTTGCAAAAACAACTACTTCTTGCATGTGTAGAGGAAACTATCTCCTTCTCATTTAATCCAGCCCCTTATAGACTGTTCACTGCTTGGGACAACTTACTTGGCTGACCTGGTTCTACATGTATACTTGTGTGTGTGTGTGCGTGCACACACATGTATAGAAAAAAATTGAATTGTGCATTTCTATTCTGCCCTTTTGTTTTTTTCTCTCAGCTTTATTGAGATACAGTTGACATACAGCACTGTAGAAATTTAAGACATACAGCATATTTTTAAAATGTGTGTTGTTTTGTTTTTGTTTTGTTTTGAGAAAAAGAGAGACAGAGTGTGAGTGGGTGAGAAGCAGAAAAAGAGGGAGACACAGAATCTGAAGCAGGCTCCACGCTCTGAGCTATCAGCACAGAGCCTGACATGGAGCTCCAACTCTCAATCATGACCTGAGCCGAAGTCAGACACTTAATCAACTGAGTCACCCGGCCACCCAAGACATGCAGCATATTGACTTGACATACATATATTGCAAAATGATGACCCCAGTAAGTTAACATCTATCATCTCATATGGATGTAAGAAAAACATTTCCTTTCCAGTTTTTTTGAAAACACATTCTAAACAAGTGATTTCGGGGTGAAATTTTCTGGTAGAGTGGATGTCTCTTACATTTAAACAATGGTTGGAAAATTGTTTCTCCTCATCTTGTGAAACCTTCACTAAGTTTGATAAAAGTTTTGCACTAACCAAGGAACAGGGGTCGGATGGAGTGGTTGTGGTTGGTCTTGAATAAGAAGCAGTGGTTAAGAAAACACGTGTCCCATAAAGAAAGGAAGTATTCTATAATTTTGGGGTGGCTTTATTACTTTCAAATAATAAGGCTTTCATGGTTGCCCCTCTTTGCATAGAGATAAATTAAATTGGTGGATTTGAGACTGTATCCTTGTCTAGTCTGCTCAGTAAGTAACAGAAGCAGGATCTGAATCCCAGGGTAGAGCCTTCCTGTATTGTGTGTTCTCTCAATAGCTTCATAACCCCTTGATGTGTCTTCAGTCCGTTAGAATAAGAAAAAAAAATATCACCCATGTTCTCATCTATCCAGTGCAAATCACAAACCTTGCTTGGCTCATGTTGTCCACGATTCACCATTAATAAAGGATGGACCATTTTTGGTCTAAACTTTTCCCCAATTATTTGCCCACTGCTCACTTGCTCTCTCTTTCTTCTTCTCCTCCTCCTCCTCCTCCTCCTCCTCCTCCTCCTCCTCCTCCTCCTTCTTCTTCTTCTTCTTCTTCTTCTTCTTCTTCTTCTCTCTCTCTCTCTCTCTCTCTCTTTCATTCTCATTTACTTTTTCTCTCTCATCTTCATCTAAGCCACCATCACCTCATCCTCACATGGCTGAATGGCTTTTAACTGCTCTCCCTACCTCTATCCTTGCCCCTATGATCCATTCTCCTTATGGTTTCTTGGAGAACCTTCCTAAGTCATATGCTTCATCAGATCACTGTTTGGCTTATTACAACCCTTCAGTGGCTTCTCATTGTATTTGGGGTACATTTCAGAGATCTCATGTGGACTTTCCAGCCCCCATTTCTCTGGCACAGGCCCTGCACATCCTTCCATGCCCCCAGCCACTATACACATTGGTCTTTTATCAGCCCTCAAATAAGGAATGTTCTTTAGTGTTTCAGGGACTCTGTACCTGTTCTTCACCCCCGCTCCCTGTGATGATCTCAGCCCCAGCTCTGCATGAATGTTCCTTCTCATTCTTTCTTTTTTCCTCACCTTAAATATTACCTTCTCAAATAGACTGATCTAACCTTACCATGAGGATAGGTGCTCCTTACTTAGGTATCCTTGATATCAGGCAATGAATGTGGCCCACATTACTTACTCAGAATTTGTAATCTGTGTCCTTCCCTATTTTCTGTCTGCCACCCAGATGCCAGGCCCATGAAAGTAAAGTCCATGTGCTCCGTGCTTATATTACACACCTCACCCAGGTCAGGGCCTCCTACACAGCTGGCCCTCAATAAATATTTGTTGAACTAAACAATGGAGAGGAGGAATGAGATGTGCATTGTTTCTGAGTTTCTGTGGCAGCTTCACCTCCTATTAGGTGAATATGCCTGATGATCCCCAATTCTATATCATCAGCAAAGGTGGATACCTCGCAGGTCTTGGCTGAGACAACAGAGGGTGCTCCCCACACAGCAAGCTGTGCTGTCTTAAAACCAGGCTTTTCCAGTCATGTCCAGGGACAAGGGGAAACAACAGACTCTCTTGTGTTCCATGAGACGACAGCAGGGGCATAATCAGGGAGAGAACAATAAGCCCCCAGCAAATGGAATATAAAACGTGTGACACACCAGGTGGGGGAAGAACCAAGGGAGCAGTTCTGAGAGACGCCTCAATGTGAGACCGGAGCTGTGATGTGGGAATGCTCAGGGACCTTTGCCCCTATGAATCATGTATCGGGGAAATAGTTGAGCATCTACAGACGTCAAATAACCAATAAAATTTCATGAATGGTAATGCTCGCCGGGATCCAGGAGAATAAGGCTGACCTTACAACACGATCCGCTAACAAAATTAGGTCATTTGTCTTTGATAGGAGATGGCCACTTCCTTATTTTTTATTTATTCATTTGTAAGTGGCTGCTTTAATAAGCCTGCATGATCTTGGATGGCATACTCATAAGTTCTAGTAAAGCCTGGAAGAAAATTACAGAGAGTACGGCTGCCTGTAAATTATTTCTCGAAAAAAAAGAGGTGGTCTTTGAAGAGATGCAATTCTACCATTGTCTATGAGGCAAGGCAATTCCGTTTTTTCTGTGCACTTATAGCAGAAAAGGAGAGGGTCTCAAGTCATATGGCTGCAAAGTAAATTCAGTTCTGCCTCCTTTTGTAAGTGAAGTGTCTCTCCTTCCCAGAGCCTAGAAGTTTCTCTGCACTTCCTTAATCAGCCCCTCTCCCAGATGAGAGGGCCCACACCTGTGCTGCAGCTGGTGAACATGGCATCTTAAACTTCCAGTTCCAGGACCATGATGTCAATCACCTATCCCTGCATAAGTACGACAACATTTACACAACATACAGTTAACATGTATTTCTCATCCCTCTCTAGGTTAGCTGGGGACTGGTTTCCCAGGCTGGGCTCAGCTGGGTGACTGTGCTTCATGCTATGTGTCCAGCCCATTGTGGCTCTTCACTCTTTAGTGGATGGCTCGAGACTGCTCTTTGTGTCCTCATTCAGGAGCCCAGACCTGGGGAAACAGCCATCTGAGAATGCTGGTTGGCTGTCCATCGTTGCCCTGGTAACAGGGAGGCACAGAAGAATGAGCTCTTGCTCTATCACTGTGGCCCATGTTTTATTGGCCAGAGCAAGTCCTAGAGTTGAAGCAAAAGTCAAGATACAGGGAAGTGTATCCCACTGCCAGTCAGGGAAGCTGCAGAGTTACATGCCAAAGGCATGAACACGGGGTTTGAGGACCTGGTACCCATAATGGGGTCCACCACAGCCCACCCCCACAAGTCTGACGTGTCTGTTAGACAGCAGTGATTGCTCTTATTAGAGCACTCATCAAACTATGTGTGCTTATGTGTCTATATTCTTTGTTTTAAAACAATCACGTATTACTGTAGTAAGTGGAAGTAATTAATGTATATTATTAAGCCTAATAATATAATTATACTTGGAAAGGAATGAACAAACCAAGTTACTTCCCCCAGACTTTTCTAATGCCAAACAAACTGTAGTTGATGGTAGCTTCCAAATGGAGTGACTTAGCAGGTGGCTGACATTATGGCGAAGTGGGGAGCTCGTGGCTATTCAAAGAGAGTAACCTTGCAACTCGTGCTTTTTGTGACCACATGGAAAAGTGGGCACCGTGTGGGCCTGAACTTCTCATTTGCCCAGAGATGTCTGGCATCTGTAATTTCCAAATGTAAAATTTCCAATTTTTAAATGTTTGCCCGCTAATACAAAATTTCTTTAAAAACACACTCTGATGCCAACATAGCACAAAACATTTTTTGTTGACCACACAGCCAGCAGGCAACAGAGTTCCATCCAGTCCAAGGCTGAAGGCAGTATTATTTGCTCTTTTCAACACTATTGGTCACATCTGTTTAGGTAGCACTAAATAAATAGAGATGGATGGCACGGGGGTGGGGTGGGGTGGGGGGAGAGAGAGAGAGAGAGAGAGAGAGAGAGAGAGAGAGAGAGATAGCTGCTACATAGAAAGAAACTCCCCAATGCGGAGTAGCACGGGACTAGCTAAGGAAAAGAAAGGAAGTGGAAGACCACAGTAGAAGGACCTCAGTCGAAAGCATTTGAAGAGAAACTTCTAGACTCAAGGAAAAGAGGTCTGTGTCAGGGACCATGACCCAAATTCACTGATCACAGTTTCTTGTGTATAAAAGGGAACAGGAAACCACAGGGCAGCACTGAAATGCCAAAGGCTTTCTCGCCCTGGCTAACTCCACCTTGGTCTGTGCACATGTTTGGGCGTGTTTAGCACCCACCACCATTAGCCAAACTTCTGCCCTCTGGAACCTGCAAATTTAGGGAAAACTAAATAGCTTTCTTCACATGAGACCTTCCCCAAATTCCTCTTCTCTTATTCAGATATAACCTTCTCCAGAGGATGAAACAAAGGAACTAACAAGCTTGCTGAAGGGGGGGGGAAGGGGGTACTGGGGGGGGAGGGGAGTGGTGAGGGAAAGCCAGCATCAGAGATGTGTGTTGATGGTACTGAGCTTTAAAACTGAAGAATTCTTTTCTGGGGCACCTTAAAGTTATTTCCCACAGTAGTCTGCTCATTGACAGGAATTATGTTCGTTTTTAAGATGAATAGATTTTGACAAAAGAGGAAAAAATAATGTTCTTCATGCTTTACATAGAACTGAAATGCCTCTCTGCCATGACTACATGTCTACATCCCACGACTCCTTGAAATCCAGATCAAATGCCGTCTCCTCCAAGAAGCCACCCCATTTACTCCAGAGAAAGTCTGCTCCCCCTCTGCTTTCTGGCCATGCTTTCTTGTTTTTATTTCTGTCCTCCTTAATCTCTTTGCCTTGTATTACAATTATTTGTGTGTGTATCTCTCAGTTGAATAGGAAGTTTATTTGGATTAGAAACACCCCAGGCTTTACCTTTGAATCTTGCACACGCTAGTGGTTTTAATAGGTGAACATGGGTGACAAATGGTATGTTTTTCTCGCAACTGAATAGAGAAATCCACCTTCTACCTCCTCATAATACTCACCTTCTCAACTAGGCTAGTAGAAACCTACCACTAAGCATTTAGCTCCTTGGATCATAAAGTGAAATTCTGAGCTCCCTCAGCCTTCCCTCCCATCCAGTCATTCGTTCCATTGTTGTTGTTGAGGTCTTATTAGATACCAGTGACTCAGTTGGAGCCTGGTGATGTCCTGTAAATTAAGCAGTACTGATTTCTGTCTTGGGCTTACTGTCTGGTGTGAGGCTTTAAAAAAGCAAACAAATTATTATAGACTTAAAAGCGATGACAGTTTCAGTGAAAAATAATAATAAAATAGGGTGTCTCACAAAAGAAAATAAAGATGAGAGTAGCTGGGAGAAAGATCTAATTAGGCAAGGTGGTCTTGGAGGGCTTCTCTGAGGAGGTGATGGGTAAGCTAAGATTAAAAGGAGGAGGACGAGACAGGCTGTGAAAATGAGGGTTGGAGGGCTACAAACAAAAGGGACTATTTGTGGCATCTCCTGAAGGAAAAGGCCTGGTTGAGTAGAGAACCTGAGAGGAGGACAGACAGCATGAGAGGGGAGAGAAGGGAGAGAAAGATGGAGAAATAAATGAGACCAGATCAATGCCCACCCAGCTGACATACCTCTCATCCCCTTCCTTACCAGCCTCAACAGATCCCAACTCTCTCCATGCCTTCCATGAGCTTGCTTACTCCTGATGTTACTAGTTTGCATCGATTTTCTCTTTCTTCATTCTGACTTGCAGTGTATATGGCTACACACTGATAAGAACCCATCTGTTGGCTAAAATAAGAAAATAGCAACTACACCAAATTCTGGCAAGGATCACTCATGCTTTGCTGGCAGGAATTTAAAATGCTACAGCTATTCTGGAAAATACTTTGTCATTTTCTTGTAAAACGAAACATGCAGCTACCATACAACTCAGCACTTGTGCTCTTGGGCATTTATCCCAGAAAAACAAAAATGTGCCCACTAAAATCTGTACACAAACATTCACAGCAGCTTTATTTGTAATAATCCAAAATTAGAAGCCACCCAGATGTCCTTTGGTGGTTGAATGGTTGAACAAGCTTTGGTAGATCCACACCATGGAATACGACTCAGCAATAAAAAGGAACAAGCTATTGTCAAACACAACTTCTTGGATGAAACTCCAAGGAATTATGTTGAGTGAAAAAAAGTCCTAAAAGGTTACATAATATAAGATTCCATTTATATAACGTTCTTGAAATGGTAAAATTACGACAATGGAGAGCAGATGAGAGGTTGCTGGAAGTCAGGAATGAGGACTGTAGAGTAGGGATAAGGTGTAGTTACAAAAGGGTAACACAAGGGATCCTTGAGTGGATGGACTGTGTCAAGGTCACTGTCCTGGCGACGATACTGTCATAAAGTTTTGCAAGATGTTACCGTGGGGTCAATTAGGGTAGGGGTATGTGAAAGCTCTCTGTAATCTTTCTTAAAACTACATATGCATCTACAATTATCTCAGAATAAAAAAAGTTTAATTTTAACAATCTACTTGTATAACAAATTAGTTTTTAGAAATCTTTTAAAATGTGGTAGCATAATATTAAGTTTTCAAATTTAGATGTCTGCTCCTCTTCTAGATCGTGAGAGCTTTTATTCTGGAGATCTTAATTATCTTTGCATGCCTTCTCTCAACAATCCTCATGTTTTTGTGGCAAGAACAAAGCTCTCGTGTCAGGAAGACTTGGGCAAAATCCAAGATCCAATATCAGGCAAAGAGTTGTGGCAAACACAGAGCATGGTTTGGTAAAGAACAGAACTTATGGGATTCCCACACTCCACCCCACCTCAATCCTGTCCTCTGACTTTCTGTGCAGACGCATTCTGGACCAGACACAGATGGATGTACTGTGTACGAAGGCTCTAGGAGGAAAGTCTTGACACCCCTTTGGCTTTCTGGGTTTTTTTAGGGGGTGGGGGCAGGGGGAGTGCATAGTTTTCCTAGGACTGCTGTAAGTAATTATCATGAACGTGGTGGCTTAGAACAACAGAATTTTATTCTCAGTGCTAGGGGCCAAAGTGTAAAATCAGTGTCACTGGGACCAAATCAAGGTGTCTCGTCAGGACTGAACTCTGTCTGGAAGCTCTAGGGGAGAATGTGTTCCTTGCTTTGTCTAGCTTGTAGTGGCTGCCTGCTGTCTTTGACTGGTGGCTGCATGACTCCCATCTCTGTCTCTGTGGTCACACTCCCTTGTTCTCTTCTATGTATATCTGTCTCTCTCTTATAAGGACACTTGAGATTGGATATAGGACCATCTGGATAATCCCCATCTCAATATCCTTAACTTAATCACATCTGCAAAGAATCTTTTTCTTTCTAAGATATCACTTCTGGTTCTAGAGATTAGGACCTGAAATCTTTGGGCAGCTGTTTTTCAGCCTACTGCAGTAAGTGTGAGAACAACCTTGCAAGTAGAGAATAAATCTTTGTGTCTGGAGTCTAGCTGTCCAGGCAAGGTGCATGCTGGGCACAGTGCCTATGGGTGACATCATGTGTAGTCTCTCCCACTGGAGGAAGGCAAACCACTGGTCCCAGCTGGTGTATTTCCAGGGGACCCAGAGAAAGCCTATGGGGCCATCCTTCATCCTCTGCCCCTCTCCCCTTCTCCATTGCTTAATGATTGTGTGAACTTGAGCAAATTGCTTAACTTCTCTGAACCTCTGTTTACCCTTTTGCAAAAGGGGGATAATATTAGGAATTTGTGAACATTAGTGATCATGTATATAAAGTTCCTGTCATAGCAACTGGCAAATAGTAAGTGCTAAACAAATGTTGGCTATAATTACTATATTGTTGATGTTGCTATGGTGGTGATGATGGTCTTGACGTAACTATGGATGTTGTAGGCATACCTTAAGCTCCCATCAAATTGAATTTTAGTTCAGAGAGGGGATAGTTACTGGTGCCATTGCTGCTGCCTTTTCCCTAACCATCGGACTTCCTGGCTTAAAAGGCAAATTCTCCTGATGGAGGATGGTGAGGTCAGTCCCCAGCTTACTCAAGAATCTGATGGTGGTGGACACTCTCAGAATTTGGGTCAAAAATGGTTGAGGGGCGTTAGCAAATGGGTGCTTCCTAGCACTGTATGAAGTAGTGTGATGAAATCAATTTGCGTGACCAGTAGCAAATGTGCTCAGTCTGTAGAGGCTACTTTGGGAACCTGTGGCAATTTATCGCCCTGGTTGGATTTGTTTTCCAGGAGGCATGTCATTGAGTTGATAATGTCTCGTATGCAGAGAGGAGCTGCACCCTGACCTCACTTGAAGAAACTACCATGGGGTAGTTTCCGCCCCAGCAGATGACTGGCATTACAGTGTGGTGACAGATGATCAGTACCGTAAATGGTTAATACAGCCAGGGCCAGGATCCATATGATTTATGCAAATAATTAGCTCTTCCTGGGTAGTGGCCTGCATGTCTAGGTAACTTTTATTTTTTTAGACAGTCATCTCTGTAATGAGCTATTAGTCTGCAGGCTAGAAAGAAAGGAAGGGAGAAAGAAGGAAAGACCTCAGGCAGTTAAGCCTTTGTTCCTTCCAGAAATCCTCATTTATTTGGAGCCAAATGTGATAATGTTTCCTTTTACAAAACTCCATTGCTCTGTACTGTAAAAGCAACTCAAAGTATGAGTGTCTGACTTTTATTTGTCTCAGTAATGGTTTCTGGGGTTTAGACAGAGCATTTCATCTCATCCGTCTTATTAATCTTCTGTGGGTTCCATAACACAAGGAGAGACATATACCATTAGCGCCATTCGCTAGTTAGGGAACGTAAGGAGAGTGATCAATATGCCTGTATTAGGCAGGAATCTTTGGGTACAAATGACAGAACCTGTATAGAGGAAAGGGGTTAATTAGTAAAAGGCTTATATAAATGAGGAATGTCTTACATAAATATGGGAAGATCTGGGATCCTAATTGCTGGAGTTCCAGTGGCATAGCTAGACCTCTAAGACCACGAGGAATAGGAGATTTAGCAAAAGTAGGATTTCTTCTCACCTTTTCCGGACTCAGATTTCCTGTTTTATCTGGACACTAGCATTTCTTGAACCTCATATTTTACCTCCTTGCCACCAGGGAGAGCTGCCTTTCTTTCCTTGTCCTGGTTCATCCATGACAGAGGACGACCATGCTCACTGAGATTGGAATCTGATACCAATGCCTGGGCTGACTTTTGCTGGCTAAGAATGGGTTTACTCCATAGTGGAAAGGGAAGGAACAGCTCCTGGAAGGAGAGAGGGATGATCCCAAAGGAAGGAAAGGATGCTGTGTAGGCAAATACCAGATTTCACTGCAATACTGTAAGTTCCATGAGGGTAGTAACTATGCCTGTCTTGTTTAAGGTGTGATCCCCTGTCTCCAACACAGAGCCTGGCACAGCGAATATGTACAGGAGGGAAGGAGAGACAGGAAAGGAGGCCAAAATTCTGGTCTGTGGGTCTGAGATTGCCAAGTCAGAGTAAGCAAGATTTTCAGCAGGCAGTTACACAAAACAAGAGTGAGAATAAGAGATCTTAAAATTTGGAGAGACATCTCAATAATGGAAACCTAGATTGCATTTCATACGTTGCTTGGAGTCCTCTGATTGACTAACCCTAGGGAATTCTTTTACCTTTAGAGGATACTGAGTAATCAATGAATTCCCTTCATCTCTTCTTTCTTTCCTCCCTCCCTCCCTCCCTCCCTCCCTCCCTCCCTTCCTTCCTTCCTTCCTTCCTTCCTTCCTTCCTTCCTTCCTTCCTTCCTTCCGTTACTTCCCCAAATATGCTTTGGGAACCAGCTTCTGTGCCAGTTGCCATAAATATTCCAATGATCAAGATAACCCCCTCCTCCTCAGATCTTTTCAGCAGCTCTTTTATTGTTGAATATGGTGAGATAGGAGTTTTATTTCCAATTAATACTATTTTGAAACTTTCTGAATTCTAAGTAAGTATGTCCCCTTGGAGCCCGTTTGAGGTTATAGTGTTACCAGTGTTATATCCAGGATATAAAGGTCATGATTTCCACCACCACCCCCAATAACAAAGGGGTAAGTCACAAAAATTTTCCATTAAGGATATTCTCCAAAGAGTGTTTCAGGTCAGGTCAGGGGATAGGAATATTTATATATTCCTGACTTTTCAAGAGGTTTGGTGTGGTCAAAAATTTGACTCAGGAAGCAAAGTAATTATTTCAACAACATCCTACCATGAAGCAGTTACAATGATACATTTGTCAGAAAACACCACTCACAACAGGAAGGAGATGTGTTTACCTGTATTTTAAGCATTTTGATTCTCAGTCCATTACTTGGCCAATGCCTAAATCTGTCAATTTGGATAACATCAATTCAGCTGTAAGGTGGCCCTCAGAAAAGGAAGAAAGGAAAAAAAAAAGGAAGGAAAGAAGGAGTAGGGAGGGAATTATCCCTGGAGTTAGTTATTGAATAAATCATTGAAAATCCTGGTCAGTTGCATTATTTTGTTGACTCATTGCCTTATTTATTTTGTTTGTGAAGTGGTTCCCGCAAAAACCCTGACACAAGCTTCTGAAGAGTGATTCTTTGTGTGTGGTCAAGAATTCCGTGATTTTAACAAGACTTTTTTCCAGCTCCTGCTGATTTGGGACTCTGACCCTCTATATGTTGACATCTAGAGCAATGTTCCACCATATTCATGGCCTTCCTCATCTTGAAATATAGCAGCAAGAATCTCAAAGAAGAAGTCAACACCTTTACTGAAGAACTCTCTTAAAAGATTTGTTGGTAGCATCTACATAATCTCATTATTTTTATTGAATCAGAGAACCCACTCCCAGGAAGCATGGGAGAAACACCATGTGTACTGACAGAAAGAGTTAAGCCATTTTTCTATTTACATGGTTTATTTCACAAGTGTCTGACTCATTGGGCATAACCAGCACAGTTAAATTACAAAATTACTATTTGGTCCCTTTTTTATTGACTACAATTCAAGGCTGCTTCAAGCCTCCCAAATTTAATCCCCCTAGCTCTTTGCCAAGAACATTACCTTTTATTTTCAGTGTTAAACTGTGTAAGATACCCCTAAGGCTACATGGAAAGTTACTCTCTGTGATAGCAGCTAACGGAGTGTATCAATTGTTCATGATTTCCCATTCTCCTGTAAATTGGGAGAGGCAGGGAGAGCAGTGGAATGAGAATTTTGTTCCGTCAGCACTTTGTTGCCTCAGCTTTAGCCCAAGCAGTGCCTGTTTTGGTAATTAATTATAGTGTGTTTGTAGCTCTTCATTCTGAGTTACCATTTAGCAACCTGTCAAGTCCCCAGCTAATGAGCCTATCCCATAGAATTCGATGCATTTATTTTATTTTATTTTTAAGCATCAAGACGATACTGGTTTCTCTTAGGTCAGATGGAGTTAAGAGGGAGATTCTAAACCAGTTTATGGGAAGGGAAAGGCTTTTCTCCTCTTGGCACACATGTTCATGCCAAGAATGAGCCTGATTAGAGCCTTTCCTTGACATTTTTGTGTAGCAAACCAGAAATAGGAATATCCCAATTATTATTGTAATTATGACTTAATATTTGAAGGATGAAATACCTCACTCATAAAGCGACCTTGTCAAAGTGGTGGTAAATAATCACATCTAGATTGGGATTTTCATCTCAGCTACAGTTAAAATGAGAGTGGATCCAGGATGCCTTCTTTTTTTGCTGTTGCCTTTTCTTTTTCTTTCTTTTGTTAATGGTAGACTTGTAGGAGCTCCATAATTTCTACAGAAGAAGGGTTTAGGCACAGAAATATGGTTTTCTGGCTTTTTCCATCAGAAGTAGGTTTAAACCATATTGACATATTGCAGTTTAACTGACCAAATCACAATGATATGTACCCATTTATGTATGGGGTCAGGAATGAGGTTGGAGAAGGAAATGGATCACCAATGCTTGTGGTTCATTCTAAACAACAAAATGCTAGAAATTCAAATTCCTCCATTTAATAACATGACATTTCTTCTTCACCAAGATGTCATCTTTTGAGTATGATTTGTTCTCATATCACCCATTGACCAACATGTTATCTGTTAGTGATATCTGCTATCTTTTTATAATAAAGATGCAAAGATTCTGTGCACAGATCTCTACCGCCCTCCACAAACAGACAAGGAACCTTGTATTTTATGATCCTTTAGCCAGGGTTTACATTGACTCAAAAGATCATATTCTCTTTTACTTATTGGCCATCAGTTCACCAAAAAACTTAGTTCTAAGAATGGGTGCTTACTCTTATTCAGGTGTACAGACCAAGGCCAGTGGACTGACAAGTTTCCCAAATGTATGTGTTTCTTGTGCTGCTTGTAGAACTCTGAATTGAGATGAGCCGCCCTTCATCGGGTATGTTTCAGACATCTTGCAGTGCCAGGAAACGTCTCTCTGTGTTGATACCTATGACCCTCCATAGAATTGTCATTAGCTAGTCACCAAATGTTGTAACCATTTAATTCAATTTTTAAGGGACTACAATATCAGCAAAATGAGAAAACGTCTTCCGGCCTTGACCTCTGATAATAGCACACATGTTAATAGGAAGTTATTTTAATCCCCCAAAAGGCATGATACAAGTATTTTTTTCCCCCAGCCATTCTTGTTTCTTTATAGATTCACACTTTTGAGTATTCAGAGCTTGCTTTTCCTTTCAGGGAGAGGATTGCGATGGAGAGAAGTGTTATTGATGAGGGCTGATTAAGCAAATTAATGAATTGAGACAGCTGAATAGTAAGTGAGAAGAATTTGAGGAGTGGAATTGGTTTTTGCTCATTGACTGTAAAGTGTATGAGTTAAAACCACAAGGGTACCTGATGGAACAAGCTGGATTGCTGAGTTAAGTGAAGAAAGAATATTTGGAATTGCATTTTTTTTTCTTTTCTAAAGAATAGTCCTGTGCTGGCTATTCACAGCTTTTCTTGCAGATATTTCCCTTATTTTCCAAGTCATCTGCAATAGCTCAAGTGAATCCATTTAACCAATATGTGCTGAATATACATCATATTCCAGACACAATGTTAGGCACTTAATGCTACCAGTAGAAAGATACTACTTAATATATCTGATGACCGAATGTTCTCTGTTCTAATAGACCCCATTGTCCTCTGCTGGGGGTGCTAACTACTCATCTCTGGAAAGCATCTCTGGAAGGCATTTAGTTTACTCTCTTCAACTTGACAAATATTAAAAATTAGACAGCACCACGTGTTGGCAAGGACATGGGGTCAGTGCGCACTATAACATGCTGCCAGGGGGTTGTATATTGATGCAACTACTTTAGAGACCAACTTGGCAACATTACAGAAAGTTGAAGGTGCCCACACATTCATCCCTAGGGGACACATATACGAATATCAGTTTTACCATTGTGGAAGCAAAGGGAAGAGAACAATCTACCAAACAAACACTAATTGCCCATCAATACGGAAATAGGAAATAACCATAGCAAAATTGATGTCTGGACTGCCATGCTATACTTAACACTCTTATGCTAGACCTCGGTGTATCAGCATGGATAAATCTTAAAACCAGAATATTGAACAACCACAAAAAGTAATCTGCAGAAGAAGACATAGAGTATGATGTTATTTTGTACATTTATTGAATATGGAAAATATTATATACTCTCATGGGCTCTCTGCATATATGGTAAAACAAGAGAAAGAGGCATCTGAATGGGAGATACTGAGTTCCGCAGTGCAGCCCCCTCTTTTGGGGAGTGGGGAAAGAGTTGCAATCAGGGAGAGCAACTGAGAGAGATTCAGTTATGTTTGTTATATTTATGTTGCAAGCTGCAAAGTGGACATATGGCATTTGTTGTAGCATCTTCTGTATTTTTTATGGCTGATATATTACGTAAGAAAAAAAGTACATCCAAGATGCTGTGTGTATGTGTGTGTGTGTGCACTGTTTTTTGAGCATCAGACTGCTTTCTTTTCAGATAATTAGATGACTCTAATCATTTTCAGATTATTTTCAGGCTTTTATGCAACCCAGATCATTTTCAGGGTTTTATGCAAAAACAAGGGCCATTTTAAGTGCAGTGTCTTGGCAAGATTGGGGCAGATGGGCGAAGTGACGAAGTACTCTTGGTCTATAAGACAAAAGCTGGACAAGTGGAGCTGTTCCCTAATGTCTTTGATCAATGTAAACTGCTAATTGAAAGGCATGGGTCTCTTTTCCAAAAGAAATGATTTTCTTCCCCACTCAATTACTGAGATAATTGCTTCAACTCTCAATATTCCTTTAACTGAGCAGATTCGGTGTTAGCAACTAAGGCTCTCATTTCATATTAAACCACCAAGGCGTTCCAGCTAACAACCCCTCTCTTGGGTCTTTCTGTTGCAATGTTACTGACTTCACATGGACCTTCCTCTGTTTTTCAGTGTGTATGATGAGGTCAGATGTGTTTCAGAAGCTTAGGTGTCTTCTAGACTTAGCTACTTGAAAACACCGTTGATAACAAACACGTGACAAAAGCATTTTCAAGTCCATGCATTCTCCCTCTCTCCTAGCCGGTGTCCCTGTTTTTTGTCTAGCCTGCACTTTCTCCCTGCCCCCAAATGCCATTAACATTAACACGTGTTCTCCTTGGCACCAGCAGGAGATCTGTGGAGGGATCAGGTTTGAAATGTGCATTGGGGAGCCTTGGATCAGACAAGAGCTGTGATGTGGAGTATGAAGTGTGTCAGGCAAACTCAATAAGCTCCAGTCGATACTGACGGGAAAAAGCAGGGTAAAACTAATTTTGATGAGAACATGTCATTACACTGCAGAAGAGGTTCGAAAAGGATAAACTCCACACAAAAAACGTAGCTTTTAATTTCACTTTCAAGGTTATCAAGGGCTTGCTGTGTGTGTCATGTTTAGGGATATAAAGTTACATGAGCATTGGTCCTTATTCTGCAGACCTGTTGGTCATAAGAATCCCCTGGAAATCTTAAGAAGACAGAGATTCTTGGGCCACCTCCAGGGGTTGTAATTCAGCAAGTCTTGGGGGAGGCCCTGAGTTTTCCTTTTTAGCAAACTCTCAGGAAATGCTGATTTTGCTGGTCTGTGGAAAGACAATTGGAAGGCCCTCACGTAGATTTTGATGAAATAGAAGAAGAAATTCAAATTAAAACCAACCAACCAAACAAAAAAACAAGAAACAACAACAACAACAAAAAACCCTCTTTTGTTCAATGCACTGAGGAGACACAATGGCAGAGTTTTTAGCAATATTGCAGAAACAGGAAAGGGAACAAACAACTCTGTCTTGCAGAGGCAACCTGCAGAAAGGAGGTGGTTTTTGACCTGGATCCTAGATAATGAAGAGATTCCTGGGCAGAAAAGAGTTAGTATTCCAGTCGAAATGGCATCAACAAAGTGAATGATGCATCTGAGAATTAGGGAGTACCTTAGTATGAACGGGGCTGGAGGTGGAAGGGGAATGATCACAGATGGCCTGAAAAAAATAGGCTACAGCTGGCTTTTGAAAGGGTTTGTTGAGTCCTTCTAAGATGTTCAATATGGTATTATGTTGTGGGGAGCAGTGGAGCTTTCAAAAGCTTATTTGTGGAAGGGTGGATGGAGGAAGACCAATTAGCAGGGACTCAAACCCCAAAAGAGAAAGGAGGGTTTGCCTGGATTTGTTCTTGGAGTACACCAGGACATGACACAAAACATTCCAACCTAAAGGCAAATCCAGGGGTGCCTGGGTGGCTCAGCTGGTTGTTTCCAACTCTTGATTTCAGCTCAGGTCATGATCCCAGGGTTGTGGGATTGAGCCCCTTGTCGGGCTCTGTGCTGAGTGTGGAGCCTGCTTAAGATTCTCACTGTCTCCCTCTGCCCCTCTATCCTCCTTGTGCTCTCTCTCTAAAAAAAAAAAAAAGATAATAACTTAAATGAATGAATGAATGAATGCAAAACCATCAAGGTTGGAGACAAAGCATCCTCTGGGCATAGATCAGAGAAAGTAGTCAAGAAGAGAGGGCAAGATGCATTTGTGAAGATGCTTATTAGTAACCAAGAAACTGAAGACTCACTAAGTGTTTAGAATATATGACTACATGTTCGAAGTTCATTCCTGACATTTAGAAAAGGCCCATAGAAGAAGAACCTAAGTAAGCTTAGCCTTATACCACCTCTTAGTTCGTTATGTTGCCTCCACAATTAGAACATATGACAGGGCTTGTGGTCAGGTACCAACTACTATTATTCCCTTGGTTGTGTGAATAAATAGAAATGTCATTAGACACGTAGTCTGTTTCTTGGTGCCCTTTTTATCTTCTTTGTAAGATGAAGTCGAAGTACGACAGAGAGAAGGGTATCAAAATACCAAGACTTTGGTTGTAAAAACTGACCCTAGGCACAAAATGGAAGTTAGGACTTCTCGCTACCCAAGTCAGCGGTAGCCATAAGGGGGAATGGAGCCATGTAGTACAGTCAGGAGGGTATGTGAAAGCAAATAAGTCTTGGAACCAAAATGAGACCCCAAGACCTTCACCAGTGTTTTGAATATCTATTTAAAAGTTACCTGTCTATTCTTGTTTTCTTCACACCTGTGCTTCTTCATTCCTCTCTCTCACAGAATCCTCCCACATTCTTCTTTCTAGCCCTCCTCCTTTTGTCCAGGTTTATACCTTGCAGAGCCTGTAATCGATCTCCTTCAACAAAGACTGAACCTGCCTTGGAGTACGGGGTGGGTAGAATACAAAACTGACACACGACAAAGCCAGGATTCTCTTTAACAGACAGGACGGGTCATTGCAGGGAAACTATTTCAGTAATCTTGTCCCAGCACATAAATAATTCATTATTTTCTGTTCTCAAATCACTAGATTCCTAGACTTTACTCCAAAAATAAAACTCTTCTACTTTGAGAGTTCAAAAACAAGAAAGTAGACATGAAACTTTATTCTTTAGTCATCCAACCCAGTGATTTCAAGATAAGAACACATTTCAATAATAATAATAGTAATAACAGTAATAATAATAGCAGCAGATAGGGTACCACTTAGGGAGACTATTTGTTTTATTTTAAGAAGTTTAGACATTTTACAAAATCAGCAGCATTTTAGGAAAGTAATATTCTCAGACCCAAAAGTGTAGGAAGGATATTATCTCAAAAGCAAAAAAGCTTAATTAAAAATTTAGCTTTAGTTTCAAAATCCCCTACTCTCTTCTTTTTATCCTGGACTAAAATACACATCATTACAACTTGTGTGGGTCAAAGGAGTGCATTTGGAATCAGTCATCTAAGTCGTGTATTTTGTTTTGTTCATGATGGAAAATTCTGAACTGACTTTTAAAGCCTTTAGATAATGCATGAAATCCTTAATGAAGGTTGCCACCTAGAAAACTTTGTTATGTGCAACCTCTTTTTAAATTTATTTTTACTGTAAGGTGTGTTTGAAAATACAAACAGAGGCACTCACTACTCCAAATCATTGTTGGGAGTCCAGTCCTTAGTTCTGATGCTATGTAAACAATTCTCATCAAAACAAGAGGCACATTTTGGGTTTTTCCTTTTGGTAATAAATTCAGCATCTCAGAATCTACGGTTAACCATCATCCTCAATTCCAGTGTCACTGTTGGGGTGAGTCTTACAAATACCTATACTAATGACTTAAATAATATGTATGTATACATTGTAGATAATATGGAAAATAGAGAAAACACAAGACAAGTCATTTGTAATGGTATCACTTTTTTTTTTTGTATACACACACACCCTAACACAGATTTACTTTAACATTTACTCAGTACATGGTTAGTGACTATATTTTAGGAACTGCCAGGTGTTAGAGATAATAGCTGACATCATTCTTTAGATAATATTTTGTGGCCCAGAATTTTTTTTTATTTAATAAGACATTATGGGCATGAAATTTATTATTCTTCCTCACGGTATGAAGACAACCTAGTGTTCCATAATCTTTTTCATTAATAAGATCATTCTAGCTTCTCAAATTTTGCCTCTTATTTACTATTTTGGTATTTTTCACAAGTGGGTTTGCTTTGTGTCATTGGTAAATGGAACAGGTGACAATTGTGCACTGAAAAATTTCAGGTACAACTAAATTCTCTCTTTTTTGTGTGAAGTCCCCGTTTCTTTCTGACAGGCTCCTTGCCTTCAGGTAACTTAGTGTTAACACATTACATGAAAAAGCTAACCCATTTTGTTCTCTTCGAGCAATGTCTAAATCAAGTTAAGAATACACTGAAAGAGGCAGTCAGGAAGAAAAGAGGGAGTGATATTGGCTAGCACAATATTTCTGGGTAAATACGGGAATGAAAGGATGGAAATAGAAGCTAGAAGGCAATACTTTTGCATAAAATAATCCATTTCTCTTTTTCCTTCTTCAGTCTCTTTTTCTACGTAATATGCGTTTTCTTTATATTAAAAAATGGCTTTGCTCACCGTGTCTCTGATGGTTCTTTATGACTTCAATCTCTTCTCATTATTTTTTAATGCTTCATGAAATGTAAACCACCTTCTACCACTTTCTGTTTTGTGCGTGGGGTGGCTGATGGACTTCAGGTTTCAAGGTGTGATGAACCAATAAAAAATATATCAATAGTTGCATAATAATGAAAAGCTACTGATGGGTCTAAAAAGGAGGAGAAAAGATTCCAAATCCTGTCCATCATCTCCATGTATGCGTATCCTTTCATCTCCATCTTTGGGTTAAACAGAAAATAGATAGTGCAAAACATGTCTTTTACAAAGGACTTTGTTAAAAAGCTTGGGATTTCCAAGATTATGACTTTTGTATGCATACAGCTTGGCATACAAAGGATCCAAATAAGGAAACATGTCTTTAAGGATCATTAACTTCTTGAAAATATCTAAAGGTCACACTGTTTTAAACTTAGGGGGAAAGAAAACCCTCTAGGTAGAGTCTGTATTATCTGGTTTAAAAAAAAAAAATCACTGACTTGCTTTTAGTATGAGCTTGTATTTGATGATTGCATTCTAACCAGCAGGAACAATTCCAAAGGGAGTTTCCCATAAAGCAATCAGGTTTTAGCTTGGAGATGTACTAAATGCAGATGTTTGTGCATTTCCATTTTAGTCTTGTAAAGAAAAGCATGAAGCTACTTTAGGGGAAGCTGAGTGAACTTTTGACTTTTTCTTGATCGTGCATGGGGGTGGGAATGCTCCTTCTGGAACGTCATTGGTTCCCGAATGTGGTTTTGTACAAGGAATCACTCTCTTGAGGCAGTTACTCTTTTTAGTGATCCCCGACCCCCCAGTAACCCAGAACTTTCTGTCAGCTGGAGAGTTTCCCATTTCTGAGAAACTAATGAAGATTAAGAGAAGAAAGGAAAAAAGAAGGAGGAGGAAGAGGAAGGCAATGAAGGGAAATATATACAATACATACATACTTTCCAGTTACTATGTATCAATTACCCAGAATGCCCTCAGCTTTAGATTTTCTCAGGACCCACCCTATTCGATACCTTTATCCTGGTGTAATTATTAGCATGCCCACTCTTACTCACAAGTGTCCCAGTTTGATTGATAAATTATATAGTCACTTTATAATAGCCTTCTTAGAGTAATAAAATAGAAAGACTAAAAATCCTTGAGCTTGGATCCGTCAGATTTGCAGTTGGATTCTGTTATCCCTACTTGCTGCTTCGGAGAAGCTTAGCGAGTTATTTAACACTGCTGTATGTCACTTAACTTATCTAAAAAGTGGGAATATAGTGATGTTTTCCCCATACTGGTGTGGAGAAAATTAAGTATGATAATATGTGTGAAATACTTATCAAAGTATCTGTGAAATAGTAAGTACTGTTTTCACATTAGCAAATATTAATTCTGATTTTCCCACTGAAGTCTTGCAATGCTACATGTTGCAGCCTCCAGGACCTTTAATTCATAGAAATAAAGATAGGTCCTGACCAGCCTCCAGAAGTGGACACAGGGAATGATTTACCATGATAAGAGGATGGGCATAGGGAGTAGTTTGTAGAAATAAGCAGAAAATAAAACAGGACAGATAGGTATCCTATAAACTTAAAGGGAATACAGGTCCTGGGGCATTTCTGTAAGCCTGGATACTGATTGGTGTTCAAATCAGTAAGTAACCAAGGCAAAATAGGAAAGTAAGATTCAGGCCAACTCTTCATCTTCACTGATTTCTGATTCTTTTTTTCCTTTTTAAACATTTCTTTTAAATTGAATAATGTTTGATTTTGGGACATTGAAGCTAAGTTGGCAAGTGGAACAGAAGTACATGTTTACCTTGATTTGTGTGTCTGCCACTAAGGCCATTGATTGAACATTTTCAGAGCCCTTCTATTATAGACTGAATGTTTGTGTCCCCCCAAATTCATATGTTGAAACTCTGCATATGATAGTTTTTGGAAGTGGGCTTTTGGGAAATAATTAGGTTTAGATTGGATCTTGAAGATGGGAGACCCTTATGGGATAAGTGCCCTTTTAAGAAGAGGAAGAGAGACCATTCATATTCATATTCTCTCTCTCTCGCTCGCTCGCTCGCTCTCTTTCTCTCTCTCTGTAATAGGAAGACACAGTTAGCAGGGGGCTCTCTACAAGCCAGAAAGAAGCTCTTTCCAGGAACAAAAGCTGTTGGAGTACATTGGACTGTGTAAGAAAAGGAGATTAATGTGGAATTTTGTGCACAGGAAACCTGGGGAATTAGAGAACAGGAGAGGAGAAAAACTATAATCAGAACCTTTTATCTTAATTCTGGTGTTTCAGGATTAGGGTTTTTATCCTTCTCAAAACAAATTCTGACATAACAATCATCAAATTTTCAAAGCCATATGAATCTTTAGAGTTCCATTTTGAATGACTAGAAATGTATAAGAGGCTACACAGAATTACTAACTACCTAATGCAGGTGGGTTCTGAAGTCACAGGAGCTGATTCCTCCACAGGAATTCAGGAGGGAAATTCAGAATGTGGGTGCTTCCCTTACCCACTAAACACAAACCAGCGCACACATTCAACCCAGGAGTTGCTTATGTCCTCTCAATATCTGGGAGCCTGCTTACTAAATATTAAGATCTACAAAGTAAGGCACATACTTAACATGTTGAGGCTGTACGATTTAGTCATATAATCCTCTGAGTTAATCCTACAGGTTTGAAAATTATCACGTTGATAATTTACCAGTCTCCTTTATTTTTGGTTGATGATGATGATGATGGTGACAACGAACACAGTGATGATTTTTTTTATAGGACTCTTAGACCACCCAGTGTTCTGCTTTCATAGGGTGCTAAGGAAGAAGTTCAGTGTTTGTCTGGAAGACATTGTTCTGTCCAGAATTTCACAGACAAAGCAAAGAGAGTTAGCAGCATGTTGTAGGACAGTCAAGGAGAGAGAGTATGGATTTCCCCTGGGTTTTGCTTGAGAAGATCAGTGCCTTCTCCCTCATGGGCACTACTGAGATCTAGCACTGTTTGAAACAGAGATCCCAAGATGGTCCCCTTGGACTTTCAGATGTTTCCTTTGCATTTTAATTGTTCCATATACTCATACCTCACCTCTGATACCTATAAATATCTACGGTTGTAGTTGATGCACATCCAGCTAGCTTTGCAATGAGGATTTAAGAGCTTCATGATAGTATTTGCCGTGAATAATTGCTACCCGAGCATATTGGATCACCTTGTATAACTTTTGCAGGCTGGTTTTAATTTCAGGTTTGACTGTTATATTGTAGCTTTGCAAAGCAATAACCAAAAAAAATCATAATTTAGATTAGGAGAAACAAAACAAATGATGATGGGAATATTACCATAACCGTAATTTTACAGCACAGAGTAATTATTTGGTTCAGTAATGTTCAGTAATTATTTCAACACCAAAATCCCTCTCCACCCCAACCCCTCAACAAACTAAACCACTGTTACACTACCAGCAACTAATTTATAAGGCAATTTCAGAATCTCATGACTTCTTGTCTTCTCTGAGATTTACAGTCACTAATAAAAGGCCCTAACTTCGAGAGGCATGAATTAAAACTCATTTATAAAGAGAGTAAAAAATTCAGGATTATTTTTTCTACTTCTCCTTCTATTCAGAGGGGTTCATATTCTTGTAGACTTGGACCTAAGTGGGTGAAGCCCTGTACCAAATGCCTACCAGACACTCATTAAACGTGACAAAAGTAAATGAATGAATTCACACATGTGTTTAGGCAGAGCCTTACAAGTAGACCAGTTGACTTCATCATTTTTCTTCTTACACTCTTTGGACTGAGTGTTTGAGGAAGCATTTTGTGTTTCTTTGTTTTTTACTGAACCAACCAAAGTTGTATTCTCTGTGTTTGTAACTTGCTCTTGGCTCTTTGCTCACATCCAATGATCGAGTCCAACAGATGCCCCTGCCCCTGCTAAATATTTCTTAAATATTTTCACTTCTCTCCATTCTCCTCCTGCTGGAATTCTGTGATCTCCTCTTCACTGGTCTTCCCTTCCTTCAGCTTTGCCGTCGCCAGTCTCTTCCCATATAGCAGCCACAATGCTGATTTCTAATGTGGGAAGCTGATCAGTCGCTCTTGCTGAAATTCTTACCATTTCTTTCCCTGATTATAGGATCAAGTCTAAAATTCTGTCATTGGCCCTCAAGCTACTGTCTCTGCTTTGTCTCCCCTGTCCTGTATCCTTGCCTCATATCACTTTCTCACATATCCACAGTCTTTTAGTCTGTGTATATATCTGTGTTTCTGTCTGCAGCATGTGTGTCTCTAAAACCGTCTTATAAAGTTAATGTTATTGTTCCTTAAGATTATAGGTATCATTTCTTCTGGGAATCTTCTCAGTTAAATACCCCTCCTTGTCCTTTCCCAACCCCATGGGATTGCCCCAATATTGTGTTAACGTGGTTTTTGAATCCCCCCTACCAGGCGGCAACTGTATGAAAACAGAACCATGTCTATCCTGGTCACCATTTTGTGCTCAGCATTAGCAGAATAGGCACTTAATGATTATTGGGTGAATGAATAAATCACTTTTATCCGGATGAATAGCTCTAGATGATTTTGTTTCTCACTTTTACCTACCTTCCTTCCTTCCTTCCTTCCTTCCTTCCTTCCTTCCTTCCTTCCTTCACCTTTGTCTATGACCAAGCTTCTTTACCTACTAGCTTTTAACCCTTCATAAAATATTCTTTAAAATTTAATTTAGAAAACAGCTGAAATAGCCCATCTCTTCCACATTCTAGGTCCCCTGAATTCCCAAGAATTTGCTTGTTTGGAAAGCCAATTCTTCTTTATATTTGAATAATTTTTCAAGAGGAGAAAAGAGCGTTTGTAAGAACACCAAGGCATCCAGTTAACAATCAGGTACTTTGAATATTCCTGCAACAGCAACAGTTCCTGTAGACTGGCTCCATGCTATCATTAGTACTAAAATTATCCCTGTGAGCTAGATCTAGAGTTGTTTCTCAAAACCAGGGATTCTTTGTCTTTAAGGACTTAAAAGTGGCCAAATATACTGAGATAGAGTTGAACTGATTTCTTCAACCAAAATGGTTAAGTTGTTTGGGTTCTTAAAAGAGTTAACAGAATATGATGATTCAAAAATTCCATGTTCCATAAAAGTAGTGCTATTAAGAAGAAAGCCATACTTCTCAGTAACCTCAGTGACACTCTGCTCTGTTTGACTTCCCTGGCTGCAGCTGGTTTTGAGTATAATGCCATTGATTTTGAGAGATTTCATAAAGATAATTAGATATACTGGAGCGTGTTCTATATTCTCAGCATTTCGGAGGCTATGCAAAGCCACCCAAACTTTTGAAATATGTACCTGGCATTACTTCCTTGAGAAACTTTTCGTTTCTATGCATTGGAAAAAATCTATAGCAAGTCTTCCTCCTGAAGCATGAAGAAGGAATAAATTACTAGGAATGGGAATTTTTGCTTCTTTTTTTTATTTAAAGAAATAAGTGTGTGAATATATGTTTAATTTATATATTAGTTATCTCAGCCCCAAAGCATAACTATTTTAACACCTTGAGCCTCCTTATGTTGGAGGGGGGAAAGAATGAAAAATCATTAGAAACATGATTATGCTTTAATTTAGGTCTTTTAGTTATGTAAGCAGAATGCAATTAAAGAAGAAGTGCTCACTATGACTACATATTTCAAATAGGCTTTCAATTTATCACAGTTTTATGTGTATCTTCTTCAATTGCATGAGGCTTCCTCAAGGCTATGACAGTGAATTATAGCTGTGTTCTTGTAATTATTTTCAGTTTAAAAAAAAAGAAAAAAGACCTATTTGCTGCATAAACTATTGAGTTAAGCACATTAGACATGTAGTTTTTATTGGGATTCTCTGAGATTTTATATCAGCTGTAAGATGCTCTCCATTCATAGATTTAGGTGGAAAATATCTTGGGTGCTGTGGTACCATCATGGTCGTGATCACTATCCTCATCACCATTGTCATGTTCACCATGAAAATAGGATGCAATGAAGTATTTTGTTTCATCTTTACAGTAACACTGTGTTCTTTATTACCCCCATTTTCCAGTTGAAGAAACTGAGGCTTTGAAAAGTTAGGTAATTTTCATAGAGTCCCATAGGCAGGAAGTGTAAGTATAGTATGTAAGATGGGAAACCAAGAAGATTGACCTTATAGCTCATGCCGTTAATCATACAGATGATTCCAGATTGGCCTTATAATGGGGAGGAGCATTGAGTGGGAATGAGATGTGGTCAGGGAATTGAAAAAACAGGAAGGACTATTTGAGTAAGGATTTGAATAAAGGACTCAAAATCTAGGTTGTAACCTCATCATCAGTCAAGAATGTGACCCTGGGCAAACTGCTTATAAACATGTAGTCATATAATGCCTAAAATGCTTGTGCACATAATGGACATTTTGGTCGTTACTACTGTGTTGCTGTTGGTGATGATGACATTATCATTACTGTTATGCAGGAACTATCAGTATCTCTAACCCCATTTTAGTTATCTAAGGGACATGACTCACTTTGGAGTGAGAAGGTCCTTACAGAAATGTTTACATTTTGATCTCTCCTTCATACTTAGGGTTTTGACCTCTCCTGTCCACTAAGACCCATGTCATTCAAGTTGGAAGTACTCTCTGAGGTGCTGGATGTATGCATGGCCACTCCATATGACTCACACGAAAGTGGAGAGTCCCAGAGTCACCATTACATGAAACATCTATCAACTCAAGGCTCTGACAAGGGCTGTGAATTTTATGTTTATGGCTAAAGCAAGGTTGTGGTTAAGGAAAACAGCCTTATTAATACCTTGATGCTTTTCAGAAAAGAAAGTTAGAATCAGTCCACATCTGATGAAAATACTTTAAACATAGAAGTTATGTTTTCTTGATGATCATAAGCTCCCATGCATTGACATCCTAAAAGAACCACCAGCACAATCCATCATCCATCTCTCACATCCAGTCTTCCTTGGGAATACTCACAGAATCATCTGATTACTTCCTGGTTGACATATTCATTGGACACTGAATAGCTTGTCAGCTTTTTCTACCGTCAAAGAGAATAGTGCTAACACCATTCAGCCCCTCAAATAAGACTATATTCTATGCAGAGTTAATTAACAGAAATAAAGACACTGTTTAGAAATTCAGTGATATCAAAAATAACCATATTCTTCTTGGTCACTGTTTATCTTCAGCATGTAGTGTGGCGCCTCACACATATTAGGCGCTCAATAACCATTTGTCTGCTAAAAAATAAATCACTCCTATCAAAATCAATGGGCTGAGGAGGCTGGGTTTTATGATGCATTATGCCAGGATAAAAAGACTGCTTGTGTTTTTTTTTTCTATCTTAGACTACCTTTCACAGTGAGAGTCCTATTCCTTAATCATGTCTGATACCAAGAAAGTTGTTAGTCTGCCCTCTGATCAAGAAGGAACCATAGTTCCTATATGCTAATTGGTGTTTTTTCCTTATTTAGGTGGGCAGTATGACAAAACATGAAATAACTCCACCTCCTAAAACTGACTAAAAGATAGATTTCAGACCTCAGCAATGAAAGCAGGATTGGAATTCATCATAGTACGAATGCAAAAGTCCTTTCAACGTACCAAGCACTGGGTACACTATTCTAACCTTTTTTCAAGTTTCTGAAATATTTATGGGAGAATAATTTGTAGAATAATGAATATAGCTTTCCAGTGGAGCAACAAATGCACACTATATTTCTGCTATCGTTTCTTATTAAATATTTATACGTATATTTTGTGTTTGCCTCATAACTGGCCATTTACCGATGCTTAACAAGCACAGAGAGTCCAGTTGAGGAAAAATAATACCAACCAACAGTAAGCAAAAACAAACAAGTGAAGAAAGGAGATTTTGTGTCTGCACCGGTTGTGTTTAAAAAGTTCATTTAACATTTTTAATACAGTCCATATTTCATAAATTCCACATGCCGACATGTCCTGGAGAAAGATGGATGTGTTGACTTGGAGGTGTGCCTCTATCCAGTTTTATGTGTGCATCTGGCAGAGATAATCTTTACTTCCCTTTAGCAGAACACAAAATGCAATTCTCTAATAAATGACATAACTGTATCATCTCCCAATATGGACTGTATTATTAAATCACAGAGACAGACAGAACCTGAGGAGTAGGGAAGCTTGACTTCCACTTGATATCAGACCATAAAATGCTTACTTACTGTAACCAGAAGGACATAAGTGTGACAGAGCTCAGTGCCTGGAATTTGGGGAAACTTCTGAATGTGCTACAGCAGTCTTGCTTGTCTGCAATTGTATTCCTCCTTGTGCTTGCATACTGTTTGGAGTTTACAAAGCATTTTCTTGCACAAGGCCATGGTGATATAATCAGGGTTGTTATTCTCTTCCTACAGTGAGAAAACTAGAGTTTCAAAGAAGTTACCCAAATGGTAGGAATTATTTCCACAGGACTTTAAGCAGTATACACTGCTTCCACGTATACAGTAGCACTTGGCTGTGTAACTTGGAGAATAATCCACCTAACCCCACCTAACCGACTTCTTCCAGTCTTCAAAATGTCGACTCAAAGGACATAGGGAAGGGGCTTTGGCTCCACACTAAAATCTTAGACAGGCTCTTGCAAGTGCTAGTTTCAAAACTTAACAGAGCCTTGACTTAGCTAAGAGCAGTTTGGAACGGAGTCAGAGGATAAAGGCTGCAGAGAGCTGAGTTGCTCTACATAAGCAAAGAAGTGAAATTTGAGGATGTTTTTGCTTCTTAGAGGAGTAGGGCTACAAGTCACATTAGGGAAGGAGAGAGTAGGAGAGAAAAAATGGCTGAATTACATGGTGGTGTGTATGAATGCCCTTCTCAGAGTAACAGTGCCTAAAGTTTGAAGTGTTTTTATTGATGCAGTGTAAACACAAGTAGACCATACACAATAGTATGTGAGCACCATTAGGGCTCATCACCACATATTCTTCTTCACCTTCCTGCCAGGCACTTCCTGGCCTTCTCATGGTTTAAATGGAGCCATGTGACTGGTACTGGCTACTGAGCCATAAATAAAAACGACAACTACTGGAACATTTTATTGATGCAAATCTTTGTAGACTTCTTCCCCACCTGCCCTCTGGCATAGTGACTAGAAACACTTGAGATGATGGTTCTTTCTTTGTACCAGGTCCTTGAGGGCCTTAGTAGGGCAAGTTCTTCTCCCTCCATTCCACAGAATTCATGATGGGCATGTCATATGAGGAGAAACTAGCTTTTGTTATTGCTAAGTTCTTGAGATTTTGGGGTCATTTGTTACACAGTTGACTTAGTTGACTTGTACTGACTGATACAGTCTGCCATACATGCAGTGTTTTTATGTGAACATAAGGGTTCTTATGTGAACTGTTAGTATGTTGTCAAGGAAAGGGAATGTATTTCATGTTAAGGTTAATTGTAATTCAAAGGCAACTCCATAACAGTAAGAGGGAAAGAAAAGAATAAAAACACAGTGAGGGCAAAAACGGGGTATGTCCTTGAGACAGTAAGGATCTGGCAATCTGCAGAAATCTTAAACAATTTAGACTTTTCCCAAACTATGGAATGAGTGTCTAGACAAATATATACAAATGGGTTTAAGGGGCAAAGAGACATGAAAAGCCATGTCTGACAATTCTTCCAATGCGTTTTTCAAATTAGAGGGAAAGCCGAATTTTTTTTCTCCTGTGTTACAGATAAGGAAGTTAAAAATTCAGATAAAGAAAATGACTTGTATAAAGTCATATAATCACTAATAAGCAGAGACCAGATTACTAAATCCTTTGATCATGGTATGTCAGTCCAGGCTTGTAAGACGTTCTCAGAAAGCCAAGGAACTACTAGCCTCCTCTCTCTCCTTCTCTCTTCTCATGATTTTACATATAAATCATTGAGTATATTGTAATGATAAGTGTCTGAAATGTGAATGTATCATAAGTTGACCTTCATCTGAGTGGGACTGATAAATCATTGATAAAATAGTTGCAAGGATACTAATACTTTTAAAAAAATACTTACTTGTTTATTTTGAGAAGTAGGGAGAGGGGCTGAGAGAGGAGAGATAGAATCCCAAGCTGGCATTGCACTGTCAATGCAGAGCCCAAGGCAGGACTCGATCTCAAGAACTGTGAGTTCGTGACCTGAGCTGAAATTGAGAGCCAGGCACTTAACTGATTGAGCCATCCAGGTGCCCCAAGAATATCAACACTTTTAATAACTTTTTCACTAAAATATTTTTATTATTATCCAATGGATTGATGTTTTGTTGAATTGGCTTCTAGTATTTTTAGTTATTACCATGTCAGCCTGGTTTCCTGAAGGCCAACCCGATGTGGTAGGCCCTAAATTTTATCTTCCATGACTAATTTTATTCATTCTCTCTATCCCCTATCCACCCCCACCCCCACTCCTGTCTTTTTTCTAGTTCTATCCCTCTCTGAAGCAGAAACATCCTCAGATTCCTCTGTGTATTTGTTGATAGTCCTTGGATGGTGTGGCACTTGATTGTTAGATGTTTCCCTTTACATTTGAAAACTATTCTTTTATGTTTGTGAATATCATTTATAGATGGGCCCCATCACTATCTTAATTATAATTGGCATGCACACTACAATGTTAGGGATAGGTTAATTAGATTATTCATTTTCATTTATCATAGCTCTCCATTGTCCTTTTTTAGACAACTATTATCTGCAAAACAACAATTTGTCAACAGTTGTTTTAGGAGGATAAAATAAAACCCAGCTGTATTATTCCACTTACCCATACCATACCTCTCTGTTTAATCATAGCACTCATTTCTCTGCAATAAGTGGAACCTCTGAATCCTTCTTACCACCATGTTCCCGGAAGCCACTACCAATTTCTGAGTTGACTGTGAAGTGGAAGCTTATATGCCTTCTCTGTTCTATTCAGTGTTAAACTCACAAATGGGGCTTGCGATATGTTAAATTATCTGTGAATGTGCAATCTTGGATCACACTCAGATGTGATGATTTCCTAAGAGATTATTATGTAAAGTTTTGCCACTTCGGTCCTTTTATCTGCCCAGTATCAGCCATACTTCTTTCCACCTGCTTATCTGTTAACCTTCTAACATATTCTGGATCTTTCATACTCGAAGTGCTTTTTTTTCCCCTCCATCCACTCAACTGAATTTTCTTCCAGGTCCATCGACTCTAAAGGGATTTTCATGGTAGTCTTCTAAGCTACCAAGTTATTTCTCACCATTAGCTGGTGATAGATTCACAGCTATCTGCTCATAGAATGTTTACCTAAATCTGTATGAACCCTTTAGGGGATAACAGAGAGCAAACCTTCCCACCTGGGACAGCCACATGCCAGGAAGCATAGGAGGGAAGATAAGAGGAGAGAAAATTGGGAATAAATGGGCAATGAGGTTGGCTGAGTAGTTGAGGGAGGCAGAGAGAAACTCTATTGCTTTTGACCACAACCTGATTTGCAGAATCCCTTCCTCTCTTACCATATCCCACTGCTCTGGCCACAGAGATGAACATGTGACTTGGCCCAGCCAATCAGTGTTTGTTCTTCTCTTGCATTGGTGGTTGGTCTAGGATGGGTGTGCATCTCCCCAAGCTGGCCAGGTGGATAGCCTTGTGGGGGCTTTTTAAATGGGAGCTGGAGGGCTTGTGGAACTTAATAGGCCAGAAAGCTTCAAAAATATGAACTGCAGGAGGCAGAATAAGGGAAGAAATGAACCCCAGTAAGGCTAGCAGTGGTGACACCTAGATGGAAGTTGAGGGTCCTAGGCCATGTGATGTTCTAGGGGGAGGATGTTATCAGTTCTTGCAATAAATGAATGAGTCATTACCTAAATATTTTTACAGTTTCCCAAGGCCAAAGAGTATACATCTTATGTGGTTGGCAGAAATAAGATCCTCTAAGCTCTTAAGCAGAATGATGAAAAGATATAAATGCTACATTAGGAGGCTTAATGTGGTAATGGTCTTTGAGGATGAATACACCAATGAGAGCCTAGAACAGGTTTGAAAAGTACATATTGCATACCCTCCCCCTACCCCTCTATGCCTGTGGCAGATAATGCAAATCATTAGGGCACTATTACCCACTGATTCTGGGCTGGCCTCACCATCCTTCTCAGTGCAGTGCTCCAGGTGGGGACTATAGCTGAGCAGAACTGCTTCACCAAATGAAACCTATTTGCTTTCCTGGGCTCACAGGCATAGAGGACAGGAGGAGTCTGAGCATTAATCAGATCTAAGGTTCTTAAGACTGGACCTAGGTAGAGAGAGAACAAGAGAAGGAGTGAATACCTATCACTTACTGTATTAGTTGACTAGAACTGCCGAAACAAAGTACCACAACTGAGTGGCTTGAACAAAATTTTGTTTCACAGATCTAGAGGCTAGAAGTCCAAAATCTAGGTTTTGGCAGGATTGGTTCCTCCTGAGGGCCAGGGGCAGAATCTGTTCCAGGTCTTTCTCCTTGACTTGTAGATGACTGTCTTCTCCTGTATATGTCTTCCCTCTGTATATGTCTGTGCCCCAAATTCCTTCATATACAGACACCAGTCAGATTAGATTAGACCACTCTAATAACTTCCTTTTAACTTGACTACCTCTGTAAAGACCTTATCTCCAAATAAGGTCACATTCCAAAGCACTGGGAATTAGGGCTTCAATGTATGAATTTTGGGGAGGCACACTTCAACCTGTAACGCTCACTGGTGCTTACCGTGGGCCAGACATGACCTTATGGGCTGTCAGTCACTTGACCCTGAAAACAACCTATATGGTAGTTGTTTTATCATTAGCATTTTATAGAACAGGAAACTGAGGCTTAAAGAAATGTGTACAGAGTTACACAACTAGGGTTGCTGGTGGGGCCAGGATTCAGATCCAGGTTCCTGACTGGTTCCTTGACATTTCATTAAGAGATAGGAATTTGGTTTTGTATCGAACATAATAGAGGGGGAGAAAAAAACCAACAGAATCACCAACATCTCTGGACTGGGTTGCTGGAAAAATGGTGATGTCAGTTTCTCCTGCTTAATATTTCAGTGACTCCCTATTCCCTGCAGGTTAAGACCTAAATTATTCAGCCGGAAAATCAAAGCTGCTCATGATCCTAGATGCCTCATTAATTCTCTCTAGCCACTACTCTCTTCCTGGCCTCTTTGGTCCAGCAAAACCGAACACTTTTCAGTCTCCACTGTGGAGAGGGAAAAGGAGAAGATATTTTGAGGGTGTGAAGGACCTTGGGGGAGTGCAGCATGAACACCTGATCTCCTCTATGTTTTTCACCTGGCTACACTTATCAGCGGTGTGACCTCAGCTAAGTTACTTAACCTCTCTGATTATCTGTGTGCCCAACTTGTAAAGTGGAACTTCCATATACTCACAGGAGTATTTGTGACAATTAAATGACATAAGGAATGTAGACATCTCAATTCAGTATCTAGTATGTGGCATGTGGCCATTGGTTGTACCCAAATTAGCCGTTCAGTTTGGGATATTTAGAGTCCAAAGTAATACTGGATAGCCATGTAGACAAGCTCCCCAGAGAGTTGGAAACACTAGACCAGAGTGTAGGTGGCATTCTTGGGGGGAACTCATTCTCTGTTTCTCTGCAGTTTCAGAGTTCATGGCCACCCCTACTATGCCAAAGCACCCTCTTCTCCCTTGTTACTGTGTAGGAGACCCAGCAGGATTTATGAATTGAGTTTGGAGGTCTAAAGCCTATTCCCCTCTTGTTTTAGCCATCAATACATGGCCATTTCTAAAGGTAAAGATCTGGTTCCTTAAGGCTGATCTGCAGATAGTCTAGATGACCCATATGTCTCCTGACATTGCTGTATTCATAGATGGCTTCTCTAAGAAACCATTATTAATGATGTAATTAATATGAATGGCTATAGTATATATCAAGCAGGTCGTTAAGGCAGAGGTGGGGATGTAGCCATTTATATTAAAGATACATTTTATGGTCTGGACCCAAGCAATAGAAAGTGCTTAGCTTAGAAATCTCACTTTCCTACATTTTGGACTTTTTAAAAAGTTGTTATAGACCTTGTTCTTGCTTGCTTTAATGCTATACTGTTGGAGCCTCTGGGAATTGGAATGCGTTAATAAGGTCGATTTTTAATAGAGGCATATAATCAACTAAATCACAGCCTTTAAAGTCACAAATTTCAAAGACCAACCAATTTAATTAATGTGTTGGTTCATAGTCATTGGAAAAGTTTTATTTGATTTCACTAGTCTCTCTCCTATAGACACTCATCTGCAAGAATATTTACTTATAATTTGTTGTGTAAAAAGGATTTTCCTAAGGCAGATGCCATATGTAACTACTCAGCTTACCTTTGAGGGAAAATATTGAAATAACACCCTCAAGCTGTTCAGCTCTGTGTTGAGAACTCAGAGCAATAGATTTCTATCTTTGTAGTTAGTATTGAAGCCTTCCCTCCTACATCCAGGCTGTTCAAATATGAGATAAAATAGTTTCTTAGAATGATAGCACCCAAAAGTTGTCTATAGACGTCATAGATGCTGTGAGCTGAAATCACGTTTAAATGAGAGGTTTCTTTTCCTTTCCTTTCTTTTTTTCCCCTTTTTCTTCCTCTTAGAAGTGAGTGCTGTTCTTTGTGGTAGCCAAAATGTTAAATGTTTTTAATAAAAGCTTAGACTTAAGTTCGAAGGGAACATCTTTACCCTAAGTAAAAATGATAATGCCACGTGCTGCGTTCCCAAGCACCGAGCAGATGGGGGAACAGTGAAAATTGGGGAGTCGCACACAAGGGGGGGTATTTTTCATGCCTGTGATAAACAGATCCGCAGAAGCACACGACACCGAGGATCTGGCAGCTGTGTTATGCAAGCACCTGTAAAGAACTGCAGAGGAAGAGAGGCGTCTGGTCCTGAACCAAATGGAGCTGCTGCAGACAGAAGCTGGTTCGGAGGCTCCCTCTGCCCACAGGGCATGATTGTTGGCTAGTTGGCGATCAGCCGCGCTCCAGATGCCAGAGGCCCAGAGGCAGTGAGGCAGTAAGTGTGCGTCCGGCTTTCCAAAAACTCTGGGTACTGACCCAACTGCAGCTCTGAGCCTTGATTAACCAGGGCTGGGGAACTGGCAGGCTGTTCCAGAGTCAGTTGACAACAGCTGCTTTGTCCTCGGTCGCTGCAAGTGAACACACATTTACAGAAGGGGTGAAGACAGAAATGTCTCTGCCTTCAGGGATCCAAACTCCATTCTTATTATTACCACTGGCTACAACGTGGTAAGCTCCTACCATATGAAAGACGCTCTATCTGCTAGGGGTGGTGTATGCATTAGTTCCAGACCTCAACTATGTCTTTTTACCTCCACTTTAGAGAGATTAAAAAAAAAAAAAAAGCTGAAATGCAGATATTTTTAAGTGCTAAATGATGAAACTGGCATCACAGCTCAGATCTGTCCTATCCTAAAATGTCAGTTCTTTCTATTTCAGTAGTGATTTTCACTTCAAAATTTAAGCAGCAAGACTTATTTAATATGGAATCTCATGGAGACTGATACAGAGGCAGATAAAACCAAGACTGTTTTTTTCTTAATGTTTGTTTATTTATTTTGAGAGAGAGAGAGAGAGAGAGAGAGAGAGAGAGAGAGAGAATGTGAGCAGGGAAGCGGGGCAGAAAGAAAAAGGAGAGAGAGAATCCTGAGCAGGCTCCTTGCCCAGTGTGGAGCCTGATGCGGGGCTCAACGTCATGACTGTGAGATCAGGATGAGAGCTGAAATCAAGAGACAGACGCTCAACCGACTGAGCCAACCAGGGGCCCCAAGACTGCTTTGACTGAAGCAGAGTGGGGAGAGTCTGAAGCTCTGTCTCCTCCTCTCCCTCCTTTCCTGATGTCCTGGTGACCACAGAGCCATCATCACTCTGGAGAGGCAGCTCTCCACGTGTGCCTTCCAGATCAGCAGCATCAGCATCACCTGGGAAGTTGTAGAAAACGCACATTCTCAAACCCCACCTCAGACAGACCGTGAGTCAAAAATTCTAGGATTGGAGCCCAGTATCTGTGTTTACCAAGCCCTCCAGGGATGCTGATGTGTGCCCAAGTGTGCGAACCACTGATCTAGAGTTTCCAAAACAAACTCTGCCAAGGGCTGGGCTCCATCCTGCCTCTTGATATGTGGGACTTTTCCTGTTGATGTCAAGGCTTTCACTGCAAGATCCAGCACTGTGAATTAGGGTCAGCATGGTCATTCTTAGTGTTTAAGAAATTCAAGAAAGTGGTCCTTTTTACTCAGTGCAACATTGAAAAACACATAGTGACTTTATTAACCCCATAAAATATATATATATATTTCTCTTGATCACTTGTAGTTAAGAGTTAAAAATCACATTTATTTGGGGCACCTGGGTGGCTCATTCGGTTGAGCATCAGACTTCGGCTCAGATCATGATCTCATGGTTCATGGGTTCAAGCCCCGCATCAGGCTCTTTGGTGACAACTCACAGTCTGGAGCCTGCTTCAGATTCTGTGTCTCCCTCTCTCTCTGCCCCTCCCCCTCCTCTCAGGCTCTGTCTCTCTCTGTCTCACAAAAATAAATGAAGTGTTAAAAAAATTTTTTTAATCATGTTTATTTGAGGGGTGCCTGGGTGGCTCAGTCAGTTAATTGTCCACCTTCGGCTCAGGTCATAATGTGGAGGTTAACGAGTTCAGGCCCTGCGTTGGGCTTTGTGCTGACAGCTCAGAGCCTTAAGCTTGGTTTGGATTCTGTGTCTCCCTCTCTTTTTGCCCCTCCCCACTTGTACACTCTCTCTCTCCCCCTCTCTCCCTCCCCCCCCCTCAAGAAAATAAACATTTAATACAATTTTTTAAATCACATTTATTTGAGGAAAGTAGAAGTTCTTAACTGGATTACATGCATCAGAAATGCTGTTGACTGTCAGGTGAAGTATCTGTGTGTGTGTGTGTGTGTGTGTGTGTGTATGTTACCACTGAGAAAAGAAAAAAAAAATGCAAATAAATTATATCCTACCATTAATTATAAAAGGCATCCCAGTTTCCAAAATATTAAAATGCACAAAAAAGTGATTACCTTAGAAATCAATGACATGTGGTGTGTAAGAAATGAAAGTCAAAGAAGCTTTGGAAAATTCCTCACTTTAGGTCTGTTAGCCAGTGTGGTCAGTTGTCTGTTGAAGCAGGACTATTCTGTTCTAGTCAATTTAAAACAAAACAAAGAAATGGTCTTTTCTTATCTATCATAGTTTTATCACTCCTTTAATTTTGATTACCATTGATATGCCAATGAACCTGCTCTCCTCTTTTTTTTTTCCTCTAAGTTGTATTTTCCCTGAAGTTTCAAAATTAACATGCCCCACCCCACACCCATGGTCTTCTTTTCCATTTTTATTGTTGGCTTTGCTGTTCTTGTTCTTACTGTTTCTGTACTGTTTGTATCCCTTTGCTCCCAACACCTTAAGTGCTCCCAACTCTCAAGTGCTGTTACTTGAGAGGAGACTACTCAGTAGCTACCTCCAAGCTTAAAATCCGTGTTCCCACTGAAGATGTTTCAAAGTGAGGTGGTGTGATGAAAGGCCATCCATTGATGGTGAAAACTTTGACTTTGGTTACAGGTTCGGTGTGATTTTGAGAAGTATAGAATAAGGTCATACATATCAACAGAAGCCTCCCTGAAAAGCAATGGTCATTCCCTAAACTTTGTGTAGTCTTTTCTGGCCTTCTCTATTCTTGGAACCACTCAATATGTGTAGTAGATGATTCTCTCTCTCCCTCTCTCTTTCTCTTTCTCTCTCTCCATCCATGCATTCATCCATCATCTATACATACTCTCTCTCACACACACACACACACACACACACACACACACACACACACACACACATTGTAGTTCTGCCATATTGCCATAAAGACCTTTGTGAAGCCAATAAAGCTATTTTTGAAAGATTTCTTTTTCCTGGCTCTCTCTCTAGAATCATCATTTTATTACCAGCTCCTACTCAGTTTAGGGTATTGCCTGTGTGTTTGGTTTGGGGTAGATGCTCCCCAGGAATTAATACCATTTTGAATGAGTCTCCTAAGCTTAGGAACCATTTCCCCTGAAGAACAGACTTTATTTAGAATCCAAGAACATTAGGCAGTCATTGTCACATTTTGTACATTTTCTTTCCTGACCAAAAAATAATTAACTTCTGTAAAACCAATAAAAAGAAATCAAAAGAAAATCAGGGACAATAATGCTTTATAGATTTATGTCCTGACAGTCCATGTTCCTTAGTCTCAGACGTGTTTGCAGATGGGGGGTGCAAACAGGAAGGGCGGAAGCTGTTCAAAAACTTTTTCATTTTCCTGTAAAAATCCAAACTTGGAGTGGAAAGAGCTTACTGATGTCAACATTTAGGAAGCAATGTTCTCTTTATATAGTCACTTATTGTCTTGGGTTTCATTTTTGGTTCAGGGGGAAATTAAATTCCCTTGCAATTGCACTATCTGTCTACCCAAGAAATTTTATCTGCACATAGTTTTTATTTGCTATTTGTCCTCTGGGTAAAATATCACAGATCCACAGGGTTGGAAGTGCATTTTAGAGGTCTTTTGGTTCATCCTGCTCTTCCTTGCAGGTCAGTAGTTAAATTATTTGTGACCCAGAAGTCCCCTATATTCTAATATTGAAGGACCCTTAAGAAAAGCAAAAGGAGGGGTGGGCTCCTGAGAATGCTTGTGGTGCTCTCCTGCATTCTTATTCTTTGGTTAAAAGAATCATTTTACCACCTGAATCCCATTGCATGTCAAGCGCATAGAACCCCGTAACTTGCTTTAGGTATATGAGTGTATCCAACCTGGTCATTCTGCTTAGATTGCAAGCCATTCTGTAGAGAAGTGTGTGTGTTTGCTCAAATTCTGTAGTTTTCTTCTTGCAGAGACAGGCTGGTAATGGGGATACCACAACGGGCCAGAATTCCAAAAAGCCTGGGTTCAAATCTCAATTCCTACTGTAATACTTAGTAAGCTGTTGTATTACTCAAAATGTTCACTGCTCCTTTGTGAGCCTCCCTCCCTCCCTGCATGTCTTCCCTTGCAGGGGGTTCTGTGCTCCCTTCCCATTCCTGCCATCCTGGCCACATGACTTACTTTGGTCAATGCCTGTGAGTGGAATGATGCATGTTACTTCCAAGTGGAAAATTTAAGAGTCAGTGTGTGCCTCATTTTGATCTCTTCCCCACCCCCCACCCCACAGTGAGACCACTGATGTCTTAGGTAGGGGATGCTCTGTCGATTTGGAGTCCCAGAGAGAAGAGGGCTTGGAGCAGGACTGAAGGTGACCCAAGATGGATGTGCAGCAAGAAGGGAAGTGAGCATTTATTGTAAACCACATGCCAAGGTCGTTTGTTAGCGTGGTGTGACTTAACGTGTCTTGAACAATAATGTTTAGTATGTGCTGCATTTACTGTCTGACTCCCAAGCAGTCTCTGAGACTTTGGAGGAGGAGAGAACTCCCAATTTACCTCTGCAAGCCCACCCTCACCCCACCAGCCCCTCCTGTATAGCCTTATACTACTGGCTGCTTGATAAACACCTGATGAGCTATATTGAAATCGCTTTGGATGGTCTTGGGCTAGCCATACCAGTTCCCAAACCCAGCATTTTCTAAAGGGTGGCTGAGATTTTAAGAGTTCTGCAAGTTTATTTTAGGTGGTCTTCAGTATATAAAATTAGTTCCCTTTTAATGCATCTTATGGCATTCAAAATGAACAAATGAAAAAGCTTCTCATATCCACAGACTTTAGGAGATAACAGTCATACCTAGAATATATTAAGATTGATTTGTATGTTATTTGTACATATATGTATAGTAACTCCCCATTAATGCTAGTAGTTGCTTTTATACATTAAAAAAATAAATCGTGTAGGTTTTTTTAAAATAATGTTTATTTGCTTTTGAGAGAGAGAGAGAGAGAGAGCGCACGCACAAGCAGGAGAGGGACAGAAAGAGAGAGGGAGAGACAGAATCCGCAGCAGGCTCCAGGCTTTGAGCTGTCAGCGCAGAGCCCAATGCAGGGCTCATACTCATGAACTGTGAGATCATGACCTGAGCAGAAGTTGGATGCTTAACCAGCTGAGCCACCCAGGTGCCCCCCACCAAAATAAATCATATTTAGTGTAACAAGAGATATAGAAAAATATCAAGTAATTAATACTAAGGGAATATGGCAAAAATTAAAGGTATATAGCAAATGATTGAAATTTGAAAAAAACCCTAGAGCTTTTGTACCCTACAAAATTTGTTATGAAAGCCATGGGCTTTTTGGATGGTAAAATGATAGCCAGATGTAGAGACTTATCACTGTGGTCATTGTTGATGGTGTTCGTGATTACAGCAGTGTTTTTCTTTCCCATCTAGGAACTTTTTCCTCCATCCAGTCTTTTGGCCAAATCGCTGAAGTAGTTTTCCGTGTTGTTAGCTTCTTCCAAGTAGAGAACAAGGGCAGCACCTGTATTCCCTGCCACCCTCTGATTTAAAGTTTTTAATCCTCTACACCCACTTCCTGTCCTATTGGAGTTACTGGAAGTTACTGGAAACCTTGGTGTGAGTGAAAAGAACAATTAGCAGATTTGATGGGATTTTAAATAGGAAGTATGAAGTCTGGGAGGTAGGGATTTGAAAAACCTTGAGAACAGACCCTTGCTTGCCTGTGTCTGTGTCTGGTGCCTAGATTTTTGTCTGAGTCACCTGGTTCTTTGTGACTTCAAGACCGTGAACTTTTTGAGGACAGTAGCCCGGGTCCAGTTCGCTGTTCTGGGCCTCTGTCACTTAATGAATGTTTTGTCTGTTGAAGCCAGGCGTGGTTCCAACAACCATTCATTCATTAGCAGCTTTCAATGAGGGCATGCTGACGTGTTCCATTATAGGTGCCAATACAGCCATTTTTATTATTAATAATAATGGCTGCAATAATGTTTGCAGCAGCTACAAATTTCAGAATATTAACCAGGAGCTCTGCTAGATGCTTCAGGTCCCCAAGAACTCCACCTTGCAGGGATCTAGCAAGATGGATGACATTGTCTCTAATGAGGACATGAAAACTTAAGAATAGTTCATCAACTTGCCAACTGATGGAAGATATAGGAACCAAACGCAGGTCTGCCTGATTTCCCAAACCAACTTTCTTCTACCCACCACTACCGTTTGATAATCAAAGAGGGAGAGGGAGACGAAGAGAGTGAATCGGAGGGAGGGAGATCAGCTATACCCTTCCAAACCTAGTCTTACTTGTTAGTCCCCCGCTTCTTTACCTTTGAGGTTGAATTTTTTCAGTGCTTTACGTACAACATTCGTCAACACGGTTGTTCCAGATTGCTGAACCCAACAGCATTAGTTTCCTTGCTTAATCTCTGCAAGTTCTAACAAACTGTTAATGCAGTATTGTGGAGGAGTTTGTTTTGCTTTGTTTTGTTTTTGAACATACTTAACATTTACTCTTATTCTTCTGAAGGCAAAAGGCAACATTGCATGAAAGTGCGCCCTGTCTTAAACCTAGCATCTCAGCAAGATCCTGCTGCCCGCGACAGAGTAAAGGTTAAGCCAGCCCACGTCTGGTGTATTTGTCTGGTACCATTGTGGCCAGTAAATGGAGAGCAAGTTCTGCCTTGTGATGAAGACAGCACCCCCCCCCCTTTTTTTCTTGCTTTTCTTCCCAGCAGCTTGATTTTCTGAGACGCAGCCATGCTAATCCTATTTACCATTTGCATTTTGACCCTGCTTAATGATAGACTGAAAAACGGAATCTTCTGTGTTGCTTACTTGGAATTTTCTGTTATTCTTGTGTGAGTTTGCCAGGCAGACAAGATCACATTTCCTTACTTCCTTTAAATACAGTGAAATCTTCTCCATGTCTATAAGGCACTTGGTGGGTGATTAGGGGCTCTCCTCCTGACCTTTCCCATGGCAATTTTATACAAAATCTGTAGCCTTTGGCCAAGGAAAACTCTCAGAGAGCTCCTGCAAGCATTCAGGTTTTTAACAATAAAACCTTGCAATTGGATGTATTTCAGACAAGGCTCTTTGATGGTAAGGAACAGGATTTCTCTAAATATTGCTTAATTAGAAGAGGGCCTATCATAAGGAGACAAGGACAGTCTCTTGAATATCCAGACACTGACAGTGAAGTCCACAGGGCTTTGTAGTGTTTAGTTCGGAAGTGAGAATGTCAGAAATGTGCATTCTCAAAGTCGACCCTCCACCTCCCTCCTTTCCCCTCTATCAGTCCCTGTCTCTGTTTTTCCCTCCCTTTGTGTACGTGTGTGTGTTTGCCTCTGCCTCTGCCTCTGCCTCCCCTCATGGTCTTTTGTGTTTGCATTTTCCTGCTCACCTGCCCAATTCCTCTCACTTCATCTTGCTCTGCTTACATGTTCTTTAAGCATTCTTGCATGTGTGGGGCTGGCTCCTGCTTTGTCTCTGAACTACATTATCTTTCACCTTAGAGCTCACTTTAGAGGCTGCTTGCCTCACCTGGAGCTCCTAGATGCCATTGTCAGGAGCTCACCTCTGCAGAATGGAATCAGCTAGAAAACCCTGTTTTACCACGTGTGGCCAGTTGGGTGGTATTAGCCGCAAAGCAAGGACTGTTGACAAACACAGTGGGAAGCTGAGTTTCTTGTTTTAAATTGTTGAGTGCGGATAAGAAAGGGAATCGTCGATAAAAACACAAGATAAAAAAAAAAGCCTTTCCATATCCTTACACTTTACCCTTTCAGTAATTACCTGATTCATTGAAAGGTCTTTTTGTATACAAATGCCAACTCTTGTAGCTGGGTGATGTAGAGTTGCCTTGTAAGTATGGACAGCCAGGGAATAACACTTAGCTCATGGAACAGAACCCCAAAGCAAATTGGGTCCATGAGGCCCAAAGTCAGTTTTAGCCACACAACCTTAGACTCCTTTTCTCAGATTTCTATACAAGATGAAAACAGGGAATAATAAACCTGATCCTCCGACATAGCATTGCCCTGAGATGCCCAAGCCTTCCCTGTATTAACGTGGAAGCTAAAATATAGTCTCGGTGATATTTCTAGTGGATTAGGTCATTTGCATTTACCATAGTGGCCAAAGTGAATGTATCTTCTGGTGAGAAATTTTCTTTCTGGACACCTAAAAATCATACTTAGTGACAAAATGAATGCTGAATATTGCAGGGCAGGTGGAATGGACTGCATGGGGCAGGGGGTGGTGGGGGTGGCGAATTCAGGTCATCTGATAGGGTCAATTCTCAAAGATAGAGAGAGAACTGACCCAGAGTATAGTTTTAGATGGAACATGGTAACTACCAAGAGTTGTGATATCTTTACTAACATCCAAAACACAGCTCTTGATATGGTTTCTCTCCTTGTGGATAATTTTGGATGGATAGATGGTTGGTTGGATGGATGGTTAGATAGATAGACAGATGATAGATAAAGAGAAGTATACATAGATAGGCAATCTCTGTCTCTTCTGTCGGGCTCTCAATCCATCTGTCTGTCTATCATCTATATATCTGTCTTCTCAGCCTTGTCTGTTTCCTTCCCTTTCTTCCTCCTCCAAGGTATGCGTCTCATCCTCCATTACTGCTTCTTTTGCCACAGCCAGCATCAGTCACTTCAACACCATTTTATAAGATGCCTCTATTTCCAAGAGGCCATTTGATGTGTGTTTGCAGATCCCCTGTCAACAGGCAAGGTCTCTCATGTAAAGAGAGAGACTCAGGCCCCTTTCAATGCTCCAGATGGTACTGTGCCCTGAGTGATTTTGAGTCAACTTCACAAATTGCTGGAGAATATCTCTTTTGCTCCAGTACAGGCGGTGTCTCGTTCTCCAACAGGGAGAGCTCCTTCCTGAATCCAGGCTCATGTCCTCTCTTATCTTGGGCCTGGGGACCTATCTCATATTTCTGTTCACATCCTTCTGTCCATCCCAGCTATCAGTACTACCAAAGCATGATCCCAGACAAAAAGCATTTCTGGAATCCAGTTCCAAACACTGGACCTATTTGGGGTACTAAATGCAATTTCATGAAACTTTACACTGACACCTTAGATTCCACTAAAATATTTATGAATTCACTAAAGATTTTTTTGTTAAAAAGAGAGAGAGAGAGGAGAGAGAGAAGGGGCGGGGGAGGCAGTTACAATCAGATTGCATCAGTTTAGATGAAGCTCCCTTCATTTTTTTTTTCTAGTATCCTTAAAAGCCATTTTTCCCTGTGTTTGTAATTTTATTTTGTTTATCAGTGAAGGTAGTAGACCAGAATAAGAAGTGTCGGGTTTAATTCTCTGCTGCAGTTCTCAAAATAGATGTTTCATAAGTAACATGTGGCTCGCTCAGCTAAAATTAAATGTCTCAGTGTTTCCAAATGTTTTCCATCTAGAATTTGCAACATACTCCCTTCCAGAACTAACAAAGACGCTGAAAATCACCACTTAAAAATGTCAGTGCATCTCACGACTTCTCACCAGTTTTAAATGCTGGCTGTAGATTAAAAAATTAAAATAAACAAAACAAACCTTAGAGTAATCTAACGCTGTCAAAACAAAACAAAACACCTGGTCTTCTTATCCTTAGAAGTTCAGTTCAGAGAAGCACCATATCAAAGAATATGATATATATCAGTAAAATTATATACTTTTATGACATTCTAGGAATGAAAGAGCCAAGTCCACACCTCCAAGATTATATATCCCATTGGTTCCTAATTTCTCAAATCCCCTGGTAGCTTTAAAGGAAATGCAGAACTGGGGTGCCTGGTGACTCAACTGGGGCACCTGGGTGACTTAGTCATTTAAGCATCTGACCCTTGATCTCGGCTCAGGTGATGATCTCATAGTTTGTGAGATCGATTCCCATGTCGGGCTCTGTGCTGACAGTGCGGAACCTCTCTCTCCCTCTCTGTCTGCCCTCCACCTCCCTCTGTCTCTCAAAATAAATAAAAGCTTTAAAAAAATTAAAAAATAAAGAAATACAGAACCAGGTCTCCTCCCTTGAATGTCTTTTTTTTTTAATTTTTAAATGTTTATTTATTTTTGAGAAAGAGAGAGAGACAGAGCATGAGCAGGGGAGGGACAGAGAGAGAGGGAGACACAGAATCTGAAGCAGGCTCCAGGCTCTGATCTGTCAGCACAGAGCCTGATATCGGGCTCCAACCCATGAACTGTGAAATTGTGACCTGAGTCAAAGTCAGACACTTAACCAACTGAGCCACCCAGGCACCCCATGAATATCTTGATTTAATAAATGTGGAGTGGGATTCAGGGAGTGGAGTAACCAACTGGTTTACCCTGATCCTCAGCCTCTACCACCATTTGTGCTAAATGTCTGTTTCCCTGCTGGATATACAAGGGTTTGTAAAGCAATCTACCCATTCCTCCAATGGCTTCTACAAGACAGCTCCTCGAGACTGATAAGGGGAAGAACTTATGTTCAGAAAATTAAAGAAGAAGGAGGAGGAAAAGAAGGAAGAGAAGGAGAAGAAGGGAAAGGAGGGGAGGAGGTCCAGATTTGTAGATCCCTGACAGCACCGGTGAAGAGAAGAAGGATTGATAAAGGAAATAAAAGATGATTAAGGAGACCCATGAGAATACACACATGGGGGACTGCATTTCAAGGAAAGAGGGGTGAGCTCTATTGGCAGTGAGCACTATGGAGCCACAGGGCACGTTGAGGTCCCAGCTGTGCTACTTCTCAGATGTGTGTGACTTTGGGCAAGTTGCTTAAGCCCCCCGGGGATTAGTGTTCCCATCTGTAAAATGAAGATCATAGTAGTACTTGTCCTCCTGTGTAATTTTGAGATGGCGTGTCTAAAGCATTTAGAACACTGCTTGGGTATAATTGACACTGTATAAGTACAGTTATAGTGGTTGTGTTATAGAAAAGGGCCTGGTGAATGGTAGATATCGATGCAAGAGTCGTGAGAAATGGACAGGGAGTTCAGGTAACATTTTCAAAAATACATTCAATGAAAGAAAGTGAAGAAAGGGTACTCCACCCCTGAGGGCAGCTGACAACCCATCTAGAGGGAAATCACTATGGTAACAGCGGCCATGGCAACAGCAGCAGCAGAACACCTGTGGGGAGTACCCTGTGCCAAGAGCTGAGCTTTCCATACATTTGCCATTTGCTTACTGAGTGCTGACCACACCTGGTGCAGGGGCTAAGGGGTGGGAGCTGTTCCGGTTTGACACATAAGGAAACAAAAGCTGATAAATGACTTGCCCGGGCTGATGCAACCATCAGAGAGTAAGTGGAAATTCGAACCCAGGTTAACTGCTTCCAAAAGCCCACTTCTTATCTCTAAGCTCGAGCAGAAAACATTTGTATTGATTGGGCCATGTCCCTGCCAGACTAAAATGCGATGTTCTGTTTCTTCCCACTGCATTTAAGAAAATGACCAAATCATGAATATGACTTCCTTGGCCCTGCAGGTTCCTATCTGTAGCCCCCTGTCTTCTGCATCCCAGATTCCCTGGGGCCCTTTCAGACATCCTCCCACCCTATGTGATCCGACCAAGTCAGGTCTCCTTGTTGTGTGTGCTCACTGCACCACATCTCTCCCTTTATAGCATTTAACACAATTACAATTTTGTTTTGGTGTTGTGATTTTTCAAATTAATATCTGTAACCCAGCGAAACCACAGGCTCCACATGGACAAAGGACTATGACCGCTTTTGCTCACTGTTGTCTCTCCAAAGCTCATTCCATGCCTGATACTTAGTAGGTATTCAATAAAAATGAATTGAATGAATAACTTCTATGCCATGCTTATGGCCTCCACTTTATTGCCAAACCATACATAATAACTGAGGTTGAAGCTAATGCCATTAAGACTGCTCACAGCCTATTATGTAGTTTGAACCCATGACCAACCTACTGTCATCAAGCTCTTTATCCAGCTGTGACCCCTGACTATATTGAGGATGTGGGGGGTCAGGAGACAGGCGAGGGTAAAGGTTGGAGAATATGAGGGTATTGAGTGCACCCCAGCCCGCAGAGTTTCAGCTTGTTATATGACTGCGGTAGGAAGCATTTGGAATCAGCTCTATCAATTATTTAAAACTCATAATTCAATCCATATTAAAGATTTATTGCGACAAACTGAAAAACAAAGTACAGACACAAAGAAAACAGAGAACAGGGGTTCTGCCATCAAAGTTACACAGTATATATAAATTGCTCATGTCAATGAGAGTAACGTAAAGAGAAATAGGCTATTAAAGAAAAAAACAAGGATTCCTGGAAGAGATTTTCTGCTGTGTGTGTGTGTGTGTGCACACGCGCACTCTCCTGTGTATATTTTTGGGTTTCCTTGCATTTCTTTTTCTCTTTGGCAATAGGCACTTTATCCTGCCCCAGGCATTGATTCTCTCTTGTGTTCAGAATTCTCACCAAGACTGGAAGCATTACAATTTTTCCATCTTCAATCAGTGGTTTGTGGCTATTTGTGGTCCTGTCGGGAGCACTGGGTCGGCCGCTTGCTCTTTCTTGGGTGCAGTGAGTTTGTTTGTAGGCAGAGACACCTGGTTGTAAATCCCTGCTCCATCTCTGACCAGGTGTAAGAGCTTGGGGACACTTACTGAACACCACGAGCCTCCTTTTCCTTATCTGTAAAGTGGGGAGAATAAAAATACACACCTCATGAGTATTACATGGAAGTGTACCTGCACATTGCCTAGCATGTGGGAGTTCAGTGCAGGATTCTTTGATTTTGTGCTCCTCTGGTACTAAATGCCTATGCCTGTGCTCCACTTGTAGGTGAATAAATTGCAATATGCTTCTGTATACGAATTATATACACCCTTTAATTGCAATACGGAGCCAAAGGCACGCACTGGCATCTTGTCAGTAAATGATACCCACGTCCAGGTGAGAAGTTAGCAGTGGGAGAGCTTTCTGTGCCCTTGGTCAAAAGCCCCAGGCATTTGAGTTATGTTTGACCTTAACAGTTGGGTGTGACCTTGGAAAAGTTATTTCAGTTCTTTGTGCTTCAGTTTCCTTATTTATAAAACGGGGATCCTCATAGTACCTACTTGTTAGGGTTATTGGGAAGATTTCCATGAGTTAATATTCATTCAATTATTAGAATAGTCTCTGGTACACAGAAGATTGGTAGGAGTTAGTTTTTCTTTTGTTGCTGTTACTGACGCTGTTGCTGTTGTTAGAAGGAGGCTGTGTGGTGAATTGAAACATACTGGTAAATAATTCATTTCTTGTTTCAGCAGGTTAAAACATCTCATTATAAAATATATACTCAATGTGTCTATTTCTCACCAGCCTCTCCACTGATATCCTAGTCCAAAATGTCATCATCTCCCACCTGAATGGCCAAAAAATCCTCTGTGGATCTCTCTGTAGCCACTCTAGGCTCCTTTCTACCCATCATTAGGGAGAGGAATCTTTTCAAAGATTCCTCTGATCCGATTGTCACTACCTGCTCTCAGTCTTATAGCTTGTCATTGGGTTCCCGTGGCTCCGAAAACCAAAGCGAGCTCCTCTGCATGGCTTTGCATGGCCTGGCCTCTGCTCAGCTCTGCACACTTGTATGCTGTGCCCGCTTACTCATTTTTTAGAGCTGCTTTAGCCCCCGTCCAGTCCTACAAATGTGCTCAGCATCACAGCACATGCTGTTCCTTCTGCCTGGAATGCTCCCTTGTTTTTACTTCACGTGGCCAACAGTGATGTTCATTCTTCAAGTCTCAGAATCAATATGGCTTCTTCCACAATGACTTTCCTATCCATTGTGTTAACTGGCGTCCTGTGTCTACTCTATTATAAGATCCTCTCCTCTTCCTTCACAACACACAGTGCAGTTCATAATTAGCCACTTGTGTTTTTATTCTTGATTTCTGCTTTCCTCGCTGACATGGTAGCTGCATGTAGGAGACAGTGTCTTGTTCACTGCTTTATCCCCAGCATCTTGCACATGATAGGTGCTAGGAAAATATTTGTCTATTGCACGAATGCAATTTAAGAGGTGCCCGTAAGGCTCATTAGAGCCAGGGAGACTTCCTGACATCCCTCCCACCCTTCCATATCACGTAAAGCTAGGCGTTATGTTCTCAACATTGTCACTATACGCTCCTTAGTTGTGCTCACTTCCCTGTATTGTAAATTATCTATTGACAGTGCCCCTCATTAGACTGTCTCATTCATTTCTCCCAACCCGGTGTCTAACCTGGGTATTTGGTAGATGTGTCTAGAAGGGAAGAGAGAAAGAGAGAGAAGAGGAAGGATCAGACTGCAGTCCAGTGGGAATGGAATCACTTCTTGACCACTTTTAGTTAAATCCATCCCTCTCCCTGGGCACATTTTGGCAACATGGCAAGTCAAGAGAAGTTCCATCCCAGAAATGCCCCACATGGTTGGGTGCAGTCGAGAGAACTAACAGGACACCTGACACAGCCAGAGAAGACTGTAACCAGAGCCCAAGTAGTCAAGTGTTGCCTGGCATGGTCTGCCCCTTAGACTGTAATCCCTGACCCAGAATGACAGCAAGTTCATATCTATTTAAGCAAATCCAGATAAGGCTCTTGTTTATGTAATGGAATGCTCAACTCCTCAATTATTCTGTGAGAGGCTGCAGGGGAAAAATAGACATTTTTGCAAAATCTGTTTCTAGCAATCTTCAATAAACTAAAACAGTTGAGCATACAGAATTTTCTGTTGTTTCTGCAAAGAGATAATTTGTTACATGGAAGCTCATTTGCTTATTTGGAGTAAACACTGCCTCAGACCCAGTAGAGATTAACACTCATGGTTGAGATGGATTGAGAAGGAAGAGACATAATACTTCACTGTTATATTTACTGCGTTAAATATAGAGTGGGAATTGATGAAAAATGTGCTGGGATTCCCCGTGTGAGCCTAAGTGATGAACTGGGGTTTATTTGCCATCTGGCTTTTAAGCAGGGATTTTTTTTCATGTCAGAAAAATGGCACCTTCAGAACTATCGCATTACAGACATCTGTTTATCAGACCTTTGCCTGAATGAATTATTCAGAATATGCTTAAGGTTGTACTTTACCTGACATATGGAAATATAAAGTTGCATACTCAATGTCGGCATATATCTGTCTACATAAAATCAGGTGTCATACTCAAAACCCAGAGTGTTGCAACTTGGTAGGTGGCGCTTTGAGTACTCGGGATATTAATTGGTCTGCTCTGTGTGGTTCTTGATGTCTTGAATTTTGGAAATCAATCTGTGGAATTCTACATAACTCCAGTTTTCTGTATCGTTGCCTCTTCTTGTTCCCATTATGTCTTTTGTAACAGTAGAAACCTATTCTCAGTTAATATGGATTTCATGGTAAAACTTTGTTGGTATTTCTGAGTTTGTACAAACCATTGCAACTCTGGCATTATCTGGGGGGAAAGTTTCCTGGACACAATGAGAAGGCCCAATAAGTGGTTTCTATGCAAGCCAGGCCTCAAAAGAACCCCGGAACCCACCAAGCCATCGGGATACTGCAGCAAGAAAGTGCACCAAACACAGGCTTTATTTAGCATTGTCCTCCAGATGGTACACTATTTTGCATTCGTTTATTGCGTTGTTCATCAGAAATTGACTGAAAGTACCTACTGTGTGCCACATGTTAAAGATACAGTTTCTACTTCATAATGGGCATGGAGCTTACAGGAGAGCAGGGAAGAGCGACACAAAGAAAAGTATCGCCATGATTAATATGTAACTCCAAACCACTATGACAGCTTTTACAAAACGAAATGGGTCTATGAAAGTCTGTGTTAAAAGATCCTGGCCCAGGGCTTCAAGGAAGACTTCTTGGAAGAGGTGACTTTGAAACTGTCATGAAAAGGGTGAGCGAAGAGGTCCTTTGTCAAAGAGAAGAGAAGGAGACTTTCAGATGGGAAGGAAGCCGTCTGTCAATATCTGAGTGCCAGAGGGTTCATGTAGCATTTCAGGAAGCACCGAGGCCAGTTTGGTCAGAGCCCAGAGGGCTCAATGCAGGGAAGGGCTGCTACATCTCAAGAGGTCAGCAGGACCAGACGCCAAACCATTGGCTGGGTAAGAAGGTTGGTGCTTATAGAGAAAGGGGGAGTAGGAAGCCATTGCTTGATGTTAACAGAGATGGAGAACATGATCCCATTTGAACTTTAAAATATCACTGAGGTCTACCCTCATTTCTTACTTGTCTTTGAATTCCTTAATACCTCATGGTCAGTGAACACTGTGGAATAATACATGATGTGAGAGAACCACTTGGATAAGATGTGAGGTCCATGTGATTACCACAAAGGGACCCCACAATGACTCACCCTATAAACTGACAGGAAGTTTCATTCAGCTTCTATAAATGTTCCTGGGGGCATTCCTTCAGATACCCTGCTGTTAACTTTATCTACGGCTCAAATAAAGAGATGCCTTTTAGAAAGTTTTGAGGACAGGGGCACCTGGGTGTCTCATTTGGCTAAGCATCTGACTCTTGGTTTCAGCTCAGGTCATGCTCTCAGTTTCATGGGTTCGAACCCTGTGTCGGCCTGTGCGCTGGCAGTGAGGAGCCTGCTTGGGATTCTCTCTCTCCTTTTCTCTGTGTTCCTCCACCGCTCACACTCTCTCTGTTTCTCTCAAAGATACATTGGGGCGCCTGGGTGGTTCAGTCGATTAAGCGTCTGACTTCAGCTCAGGTCACGATCTCGCGGTCTGTGAGTTCCAGCCCCTCGTCGGGCTCTGGGCTGATGGCTCAGAGCCTGGAGCCTGCTTCCGATTTTGTTTCTCTCTCTCTCTCTCTCTCTCTCTCTCTCTCTCTCTCTCTGCCCCTCCTCTGTTCATGGTCTGTCTCTCTGTCTCAAAAATAAATAAACATTAAAAAAAATTTAAAAAAAAGATACAAAAACTTAAAATACATTCTTTTAATGAAAAATAATTAAACGGAAAGTTTTGAGGACAGCAGAGCAAACACAGGTGAGAAACGAAGACTGTGTCAGAGAAGGAAGGGAGAGGGGCTTCATGCTTGTGGGTACTGCTAAGTCAGACAAGACCGGGTACATCCCCAGCAGTGTTGGATTGTAAACTAATGGAACTCAGTACTTGGAGAGGGTAGACTCCAGAAGTGAACAGCTTCCAAATCAAGTCATGCGTGGGGGATGTTTGTTATTCGAGGAAGCTGGGCCCATTTGTAGGCACATCACATCCCAATAGCCAGTGTCTGAGTTCCAGGGAGTGACCACACTCTCACAGAATACAGCCTGTGAATGCCCCAACCTGAGGCAGCACCGGGTTGAGGTACCCTCAGGGGCTTAGAGCAGAAAGTGGGATGTCTTTATTTGCCTCCTCCCCACGTGCAGTGCAGATCTTTCTTGGATAATTTTTAATGGCTTAATTGAGGTATAATTGATATATTAAAAAAAAACTTGGACATATTTAACATCTATGAAATGATGTGTTTGAACATATGTATTTGCCCATGATAGCATCACCATAATCAAGGTAATGTGTGTATCTGTCACCTCTGAAAGTTTCCTTTTGCTTTTTTTGCTTTTGTGTTTGCTTTTTTCTAAGTACACTTAACATGAGATCTACCCTTTTAATGAAATTTCAAGTGCGCAACTTTAAGTTGTTAATTACAGGTACAACATCGTACAGCAGAAGTGTAGAACTCACTCATCTTGCATAACTGAGTCTATACCCATTGAACAACTCCCCATTTCTCCTTCCCTTTAGCCCCTGGAAACCACTATTTATTCTGTCTCCCTGAGTTTGGATGTTTTAGATAACTTATGTAAGTGAAACCATATAGCGTGTGACCTTCTATATCTGGCTTACTTCACATAACGTAATGTCCTCCTGATTCATCTGTATTGTCACAAATGGCAGGATTACCTTATTTTCATTTATTTTTTTATTTTAATTCCAATTAGTGAACATGCAGTGTTGTATTCATTTCAGGTGTACAGTACAGTGATTCAACCGGATTACCTTCTTTTTAAAGGCTGAATCATATTCCATTGTGTAAATATAGCACATTTGTTTTATCCACTTATTTCCCAGTAATTTGTTAATGTCAGAATGAAAGCTCTGCGTGTGTGTGTGTGTGTGTGTGTGTGTGTGTGTAAGCAAGCCCCATCCTAACACACTGCATGCATTATACATAAGTGTGTATGTCCTGTAATATTATTTCCAGGACTTCAGCTGTTGAACCTTGTCTCTGCAAGGCTGGAGTGGTAAGTTTATGAAACTCATCCATCTTAGACCCGATTACAGTGTGGGAAAGCATCTTCTTTCAACCCTCGGGTTCTCCTTGACGTTTCTCTATTCTCAGGGACCCTCTGCTTTGCACCTGCTGGGAAGGCCAGCTCGCCCGCTGGAGGCCACTCATTCTGCAGGGAGCTTAAAGGGATGGAGTCCAAGTGGTTAATTTTGTTAGAGAAGAATTGTTTTGTTCTGTGTTTGGTGAAGTTTCTCTCTATTACACTTTTCTACAAATTCCCCGGTTCCCAATTCCCTCAGACAACAAAACCACAATTTGCTGGGTAAACAAAAACAGTAGGGATGGAACTTCCTGGCAGCCAGTGTGTCAGAGGCGCTGTGCTTGTTAGCATGGTAAAAGAGTTAGAAGCTTCCTTCAAGTTGTACTAAATTGAATTACTTAATAAACTTGGTGTAACTTTCTTCCTTGGGAGTCAGTGCTGTTTAAAAAAAAATCCAATAAGGCTATTTTGCAGCATTAGCACTTTTTACATTTGGGCAGGGTGTTCAAGCTCTGTTTGCTCATCCCTTTTTTGCTAAATAGCAACTGTTCCTTGGCCACTGCTTCCCGGCTAACAGATGCTACTGTAACTCAAAAAGAGAAGTTGTTTGGTTACCCTTTCAAATCCTTTCGCTCTGTGTTGAACATTCTCTTTATTCAGATTCTTACCCCTGTGGCACCACTCTCCCTAACTGCTGAAAGGGGAAGAGACTCAGGCAGCAGGTTAACCAAACATACTAGAAAGTGTTTCACAAATGCCTGAGGTGAGTTCACACACCCGGATGGGGGCTGTGTCTTTGGCCAGCCCCCACCTGAGAAACATGCTGTTTCCACCTCATGTTATTAATAGCTGAGCACTATCTGCTGTTCCCTAGAAGTGGGGTCAGTGTCCACACGCTTTCTCTGAATGGCATTGATGCTTCCAAGATGAACTTTGTTGGGATCCAGGCTGCAGGGTTCCTCGGCAGCATTCTGGAGAAAGCCTGGGCCTCCTTCCTGTCAGGCAGACCGCTCCATAGTATCAGGATCAGTGAGCCACCTGCTACTTGGTTTTGGATGGAACATGTTGCTCTGTTATTTCTTTAAAATGCCCCACTTAGGACTGCAAGTGGCATTGATGTGCTTAATAGCACATCAGAGAAAATGCCAAAGCAAATCTGCAGAAGGGGCCGACCCTATGGGCAACCCCAAAAAGCAGTTTATTAGTCCCCCCCCAAAATACACATTGTCAGGTGGAGCATAAGGATTAAATATTTATGTCTGTTTGCTGGGGTAATAAAATTGTATTCAATTATGTGGTAGGCACAACCTAATGATTGTTGGAAACTTGGTAATAACCTCAAAACTCAAAAAAAAAAAAATACAGGCTAAACAATGCTAGAGGAAAATTATGGGAAAATAACCTCTGGCCAGTAGCAATGTGGCTTTATTTCAAAATAATTTGAAATAATAGTGTATGCATAAAAAAATGAAGTCCGCTTACATAACCGTACTCTAATCTCTAGAAACTTTTCCTTATGTTTTTGTTGGGAGTATTTGCAGTGAATGTTGCAGTAAATTGCCAGCGGTCCTAACGGACTTGAGCTCATTGAGGGTAGTTGCAGCTCTTTCTTTCATCTTTTAACCATGGGCGCTTGCACAGAACCTACGTCAGAGGTGAAGATCCATAAAAATTTGCAAAACTCAATACAAACAGGGAAAATATCTTAGTGTCCCCATCTCCTCTGTGTACTCCCGTGACTCGCAACAGGCGTTCCTCTGCGACAAAAAGTCAGTGGTGCTAATTCTGTGGTTCCAGTCTATGTCCTGTGCTGTTCCCAGAGCCCAGTGGATTTCCCTTTGAGGAGTATTGTGCCATGGTCTCCTCAAGAGATCCTCTGTGTCCATGCATCAGTATTCTAGAGTGGCTATGACAAAGTACCACAAACTGAGTGGCTTATACAACTGAAATGTCTTTTCTCCCAGTCTGGGGCTGGAAGTCAGAGATCAGGCAATCGGCAGGGCTGGGTCCTTCTGAGGGCTGGGAGGGAGAATCTGTTCCAGGCCTCTTTCCTAGCCTTTATGGTTTGCTGGAGACCCTTGGGGTTTCTTGGATGTAGGGGAAATCACCCCGGTCTGTGCCTTCATCTTCCCACGGTGTTCTTCCCCTTGTGTGTGTGTCTGTCTCTGTGTCCAACCTTCCCCTGTTCATAAGGACTCAGTCGTATTGGATTGTGAACCACCCTAAAACCTCATCTTAACTTGTATATCTGCAGAGACCTTTTTTTTTTTCTGAGCAAAGTCACATTCACAAGAACTGTGGGTTAGCGCTTCGATTTCTTTGGGTGGGGGGACACCTTTCAACCCATAAAAATCCACTTCTCTCCAACTCCGTAGTTGATAGCTGTTATTTTTCCCAAGCACTGCACTGTCCAAGATCTGACTTTTTATTTTCTGCCTTCCAGCCTTTCTGGGTTCTCTCCACCACTTTGGGACAAGACCCTCTAGGATAAACCCGCCACATCCAGACTGACTGCTTGACTGTGCCTGGCTCTTCTAGGACTCTCTCTGCCTTTGCACCTCCTTTCCCTCTGTGTGAGCCTGCTTCCCTTCCCCTCTTCCCTTTCCTTCCTTCCTTCCTCACTCAAATCTCAAGCTTACTCACTAAGACCCTGGAGCATGACCTCTTCTCCCAGTTGTGTCCAGTCCTCTGATGGTGTTTACAGGTTGCAGCCTATGACCCATGAATTATCCAGTTCTGCTCCCAAGTCACATTTAAGAGCACAGAGTGTACTTGTCCATGTGCCATGTGTCTGGCACAGAGCAGACCCTCAATGGTTGAAATGGTTTAGTGAATCCTATCCCATCTGTTCCCGAAAGTTGTTCCTCCAGGTGTCAGAGTAGGATGGAACACACGAAGTGGGAAGGTTCTGAGGTCAGAGTGCGTTGTCTCAAGTCCTTATGCACCCCATTTACTCACTGTGCAATCTCTTCTCTCTATCCCAGCTAACTCATCTACAGAATAAGATGGTTGCAGTACCGGCTGCATGAATAGAATGAGTTCATGCATGTAAAGAATTTCAAACAGTACCAGACACAGGCTTAGCTAAGCACTCACAAATGTGGCTGCTGTCAGTGCCTCATCTGCTTCTGAACATGCTCAGGCCTCCCTTTCTGTAGTAGTTTCTTTTTACAGCGTAACAAATCACCAAAAATTTAGTGGTAATTTAAAACAACACAAATGAATTTTCTTACCGTTCTGGAGGCCATAAGTCCAAAATGGGTCTCATTGGGGTAAAATGAAGATATCATCAGAGCTGTATTTCTTCTGAAGACTCTTGGGAAGAATCTGATTTCCTGCCTTCTCCACTGTCTAGAGGCGCCCATTACTTGGCTCACAGCCCCTTCCCCATCTTCAAAGCCAGCAGTGTGGCATCTTGAAATCTCTGATTCTGACCCCTGATCTTCTTCTCTGGACCTCTGACCTCTCTCTGGTAAGGATTTCTGTGATGACTTTGAGCCCACTTGAATAATTCAGGATAAACTTCTATCTTCAGATCTTCAACTTAATCACGGCTGCAAAGTTCCTTTGCCAGGTAGGGTGACACATTCACAAGGTTCAGGGGCCAGGATGTAGGCATCTTTGGTGGGCAGTATTCTGCCTCTATGACTCTCTAAAACTGTTCATCTTGCATGATGGGTTTGAAGCCAGCACACGTGGGCTGTGTTCAGGCTCTGACACCTACAAGCTGAGTGGCATTGCATGGGACACAATGATCTCCTCAAGTTCATCCTTCACTTCTGCAAAATGAGGGTGAGAAATCATGTAGTGAGGACAGGGGAACAGAAGAGAGCTCTGTGCCTGGCCAACCATGTTCTGGGTACCTAGGAGATATTATAAGGACTGCTGCTGGCTTCACTCTTTTCTGTGTTATTTTCCCCTAAGTCTAGCCCTTTCTTTATTGCCTGTGGCTGACAGCTTTCCACCTGTCTAACGCTAGGAATGCATTTGAGGCTGTGTGCCCTGATCACCCCGTGCAATTGTCTGCCTTTGCTTTTACCTTGGTGACTTTACTAATGATATTTGGGCAGGATTTGGTTTTTGTTTGCTTAACAAACTTCATGAGGCATTTCCAGATTTCTCGTAGTGCTCTGCAGACAGATCTCTCTTCAAAGCAAAGATGTTGTTTGTTTGGTTTATTTACCTTCTTTTCATTAGTCTTGCCTCTGGGGGTCATGAGTCTCCAAAGAGAGAATGCAGTGTGTGGAGACCACACCAGAGGCAGCTTGAAACCTTGGGGGCGTGCAGATGGGGCACACTGTTGGGGTTCTGCTATAACTCCAGGAAGCAGAAAAAGCAGACTTAAGCAGAAAATGGGGAAAGAAGAATGCTAAGAGAAGTCAGATGAGATGATAATCCACATTTGCAGTTTGTGCAGTTTCTCCAAACTCCCAGGATGATTTCGGGAGTTGGGAACAGACCATTTTTTTAAGAGCAAAGGGAATATATGACTTTTTCAACTTCACCCTCCCCCCAAAGTAACAGAAAAGGTTTAGCTTTTACTCAGGAATCCCCACCCCTGTCCAAGTTTAGTGCTCATTCCAAAACAATAGTATTTTCCTAAAGGGGAGGTGGGGAGGCGTGAAGAGATCACAAGAAGACCCAAGACCCAGTGCTGGCAAAAAATGTCAAAAAAAGTCTCAAAATGAGAAGGCAATTTCTGCTTCTGTTCTCTTTGCTGTACCTAAATTTCCTTCAAGGAGAACACCTCAGTCTTTACACCTTTGGGACACTTGCTAATCCTCTCTGTTAGTAAAGAGAAATAAAACTGGACACTTAGAAACTTGGAGAGTGCATTAGTCTGCTGGGCTGCCATCACAAAGTACCACAAAGAAAGCCACAGGCTTCCACAGCAGACATTTATTTTCTCAAAGTTCTGGAGGTCAGAAGTCTGATATCAAAGCAGATCAAAATGTGGGTTGGACTGGTTCTTCCCAGAAGCTCTGGAGGAGAATCTGTCCCATGCCTCTCCTGGGACAGATGTCCCATTGGGCTCTGTCTCATGGCCCCTGGTGGATGTCGGCAGTCCTAGGCATTCCTGACTTGTGGACCTGCATCACTCCATTCTCTGTCTCCACCTTCATATAGTGTTTGTTCTCCCAGTCCGTGTGTCTGTCTCTGTGTCCACATTTCCCTTTATATGTGGCTCCCTAGTGCTTGCTGCTAAAACTGTACTAGGAAACTCCTGCTACCATCTCGAAGTCACATGAGTGACTGCAGCAAACAGAGCTGCAAGGATGCTGGGAAGTTAGACCTTTTTCTGTGGAAAAGTTAGAAACTTACCAAGTTAAGAAAGAAGGTAACAGTGGATGCTGGACTGACAGCCAGCAGCCTCTGCCATGTGAGGAATGGAATTCTGAAGGGTGGAGGAGAACCCAGAAAGAAGGGGCTCCTGCCAAGAGAATCATGGTGGAAAATCGGTGGTTTTTTTACAAATAAAGAAATGCAGAAAACAGAGTTTCAGAAACTATTCTCTGACCACCTATTTAATTGCGATAAAGTAGCAGTTTTAATTCATCTCCACAATTACAGCCTTTGCAATGCTACGCATTGGTATAAGGCCATTGGTTCCCATTCAACACCTGTATGAACTTGAGACCCAGGCAAGTGGCCACTGGGTCCAAACTCACTTTCGCTGTCTGCTGTGGCAGGCCCACTGTGTTGTGTGATACTGTCTTTTCTCTCAGTGTCCCTCACCAGACTTTGACGTTGACATTGAGCCCCCTTAACCCCCCACCCATCTTCATATCCCTTGCATGCCCAGCCCCCAGCACGGTGTCTGGCATGCAGTCGATGCTTTGAAGGAGAGGTTGTGAGTCAGCAGCATCCCCAGCCCTTCCCAGAGATACTCAAACGCTGAGGACCCGGGATTTCTTGTATGACTGCACTTCAGAGACTCCTCAGGGTACCCTGTGGCCACTGGGTCTTTCTCTGAGAGACCCTTTATGGTCCTGGCTCCAAGCCAGACTGGGCAGGCCCCACCCTCTCCGGCCTCCTCTCCTCCACAGAGAGCTTCCAGGCAGCCAGTGGTTAAGACCATAGTGGGAAGCCACTGTGTGTGAAACTCAGGGACAGCAGGCATGCAAATCTACTTCCCAACTCTGCATGTGGCATAATTGTATTTTCAGGGAGGGCCGATCTATTAGCCAGGTGCAGGTCTCCACTGTGTAACTTTTATAAAGGAAACACTAAAGGCCTCTCAGGGTAAAGGATATTATAATTATGGATGATTTATACTCCCCAGCTAATGTATACATTGCACTTTATGAGAATGTTCTACTTGACGTGGCCAGAAACATTAAGCAAAAATAGTGTTGCAGCCTGGGCTAGAAACCCATCTTTTGTTTTATGTCTAATCTATCCAGTGCTAAAATATTTGGAATGATGTGTCTGCATGCTGCTGGGAAGGAAATATGAACATAATAAGTGCATTTCTGATTTCAGACCAGATTGTAATTTCCTTCTAAAAGACCTCACTGAGTTTAGCATATTTGTTCCTCGGTGGAATGTTCACTGCATATTGGAGTACAAAGGTAAAAAGTAATAATAATAATTTCAGGGCTTAGAGGGACCTTAGTGGTTATGTAGGCTGGGGTGTCCCAACTCCCATTACAGTGTTCACTCGGAAATGATCTGACTTGAATTATTTGAAACCTAGAAGTCAGAGCAAGGAGGAAGAGGAAGAAGCTGAGAAAGTCATTAAAAAAGGCATGTGGCCTCTTTGCTGTGTTGCCCTGGTTGAGAACAGACAGACCACTCTTGAGTTCTGCCTCCAGCTACTGTCTTTGATATGTCATTGGAGTCTCTCTGGACCTCAGTTTTTAGGGGATTAAGCCAAAACGGGGTTAAGGTTCTGCACACCATCGCGACGTGGTGGGAAAGGGTGTTCACACCCAGCAGTTCCCCAGCTCCAGCAGGGTGTCCTATAATTCAGCTCAGTTCTGACAGGATCTACTTGGAGACAGCACCAGATCCCACAGGTAGAGGCCTCAGTCCTAAGACTCTTCCCTTCCCCCTTCAGACACTGACTGTGACCCCTCTTTGGTCTCCGCATCCTAACCTGGCCCTTTTGGGATTTTTTGGAGGCTTCATTGCATCGGCATGATTGATTAAATCCTGGGCCATCATTGGTGACTGAATTCAATCTCCAGCCTCCCTCCCCTTCCTGGGGATGAGAGGGTGGGACTGAAAGTTGCAACCTTCTGATCACAAGGTCAGTGCTCCTCACAACCAGCCCCCATCCTCAGGTGGGGTCCAAAAGTTATCTCATTAGCATAACAGGTGACATCTTTGTCTCATGGCTTAGGAAATTCCAAGACTGTATTAGGAGCTCTGTGCCAGAGATATGTACAAAGACCAAATATATATTTCCTATTATAGATCACACTGTCACAGGGATCAAGACAGCCGTCCCCTCACATGACTGTCATAGCAATAAAAGGGATAATATATGCAAATTATCATCTTGGCAGTGGCATGGCCAGGGAAAGAGCAGACCCAGGGTGATGACTGTCAGCCTTGCTCATCCACGGAGGGGGGCTCCAGAGCAGTCAAGAGATGAAGGCTGTAAGAAGTCCATTCTGAGGGAACTTGCCCACGGTCATGCAGCTTATGGCAGAGTCTCACTCCACTCCCGGTCAAGGCCCTGGTGTTTAGCTCTACCTTTCAGCAGGTGCCTTGAGACTGGCTTCCTTGTTCTTCTCCCAGCTGAGTAGGCCCCTGGTCATCTCTGCTTGTTGGAGCTGTATCAGAGAAGGGGCTTTAATGGTTTCCACTCAGTGTGTCGTAGTCTAAGGAGGTACCTGCCCATTTTTTTCCCCAGGGAATGCAGTTCACTGTACCTTTTAGGAAGGGAATGAATTTTAGTTTCCTAAAAGCTGATCAGTGAAGCGTCACCATTACGTCTTTTGTGAGTGACACATACCCCATTAATTATTATTTCCTTGATATTTTCCCTCAAATTGACTCATTAAAAAGCAGTTACAAACTATAGCCTCAGTCTAAACAATAACCCATTCATCAGTACTCTTTTATTGAGGTGAAATTCCCATAACATGCAATTAACCTTTTTAATGTGCACAACTCCGTGGTATTGAGTGCATTCCCACCACCTTCTCTGTAGTTTTAAAACATCATCATCCCCTCCCAAAAGAACACCCTGCAGGCATTAAGTAATTTCTCCCTCCCCCCATTCCCTGGGCAACCTCTCCTCTGTTTTCCATCTCCATGAATTGACCAGTTCTGTATATTTCATATAAAAGGAACAATACATGATCTTTTGTGTCTGGCTTATTTTGATGAGCATCATGTTTTTGAGATTTATCTATATTGTAGCATCTTTAATACTTCATTCTTTTTCATGGCTAAATAATAGTTCATTATATGGATGTACCACAATTGGTTTAACCTTTAATCCACCGATGGACATTTGAATTGTGTTTACTTTTTTATTATTATGAGTAATGATGCTATGAACATTTTGTGTAAGCTTCTGTGTGGATGTATATTTCCCTGCTCTTGGATATATACCTAGGCACAGAACTTCTGGGTCTTGCAGTCTAGCACACTTTTGATTAAATAACACTTTTTTTTTTCAATTCCTATTCCACCACCATTTCTAGGACCATGGGTGGCACATATACAATTTAAGAAATATCACAAACAATTATTAAGAATATATATTGTCTCCACTTTACAGATCAAGAAATTGATGTTTAGGCCCCCAAAGCCAGTGTAAAGAGTATACCCAGGATTCTAAGTCAGATTTGACTGACTTTTACTAATGCTTTGTTCAATACATCCTTTTTGATTAGTTGATTATTATTATGCACAGCACATAATAAAATGAATGTAAGTATTACCCTCTCCATCTCTCCTTGCATGATTATCACGTTAGATTCCAGGGATCTCTGTGAGTCTTTAAAACAACAACCCCAAGATTCCAACTGGCCTTCTACTTGTTCTAGACATCGCTTTTCCGTGATACAAAATAAATTCTAGTCAGTCAATTCTATTCTACCTCATCTCACATTTGACTCGTGAGTACCTCCAAAAAAGCTAGCATTCTTACTCCTTTTCCACCTGTTGGTTTTTGCAAATGAATTTATTTTTTCCCTTTGTTTTCAAGGCCTCAAGTTAAGGATGGACTGAATCTCTGTTTCTGATTTGTGTTTACATAGAAAACCCCAATTATAGCCTTGGTCCCTACTCTCGCTGCAAAGAGCCTGTCCTGGCTGCTGTTCCATTGTGTTATGTGTTGTTAGGGTACTCATTTGTAATAAACACACTCAACAAAGGATATTGCACCTGGTGACTGAGCCTGTCTGGTGAAACCAGTATATGAGATCACACGTGAAATAGAGTTTCTGAACCTGAGGTGTAGCTCTATAGTGTATAAAAAAATTCAGAACTACTTTCGTCCTTGATGTGTTTCATTTGTGTCTCCTCCTTTAAATCTGAAAGGAAGCATGCTAGTTGGTAGAGATACTCTACCCCAAAGGAAGATCAATGCTAATCATGTTCATTTCCCCAAGTGCAGCCCTCTCCTGAAATGAGAGTTGGGGAGATCTAATACAGCCTCCCTCCCTCTCTTCTGCACCCAAGTGAGGGTTCATATAAATTCCAGATAGAATGTGCTCTTCTTGAAGTAGGGACTGTACACTTTGATGAATTGACTCTCTCCATTGCTTTTGCCAAACTGCAGTATACCAGGTTGAAATATTTCACAACCTCAGAGCCCCACTGCCTCGGCACAGACATTCAGCTGCCTGTCCCGGAAGAGTGTCCTGGAGAGAACTTAATTCATCCCTTGTCAGGAATCCTGGAAAAATACCAGGAAGTAAAGGAAGCTGGAGCAAGGCTGCAGAGGGACCCAGGAGACCTGGGTATCTCTGTAGGGTATTGTTTCTCAATATGGGTCTTAAGGTGGCCTCCACAAGATTCATTTAAGGATTTGTTAAAAATGTGAGTTTTGGGGGACACCTCCCCAGACCAGCTGAATCAGATCACTGGCCTTGGAGCCTGTGCATCTGAATTTTTGTCAAGCTAAGCAGGTGATTCCAATATCTACTCATATTTATAAACCATGAGTGGAGGAAGACTTCATAAATGCCAGGCAAAACCATCTTAAATGCAATCAAATTAATTATTAATTAAATAAACATCTGCCTATACCCCAGTTCATAACTTGCATGTTGCAATTCCCTCCTGATGTCCAGAGGCACCGTTTAATGAGTGAGTGGCACCAGGGACATGAAAATGAATTATGTATTTATTTTCCCAAGCCCTCTTAGCCTTCCCTGTAAAATTGTGGCTGTACATCCCTAAGAATCTCACCTGATGGGAGTGGTCTGTGGTCCTCCCAGAGAAAGACATTGTTCCCTGTCCTCAGAATGTGGACAAGATGAAGCAGCAATTTCACACTGTTATTATGCTTAATAATTCATCATGCCAGGAAATATGCATGAGCATTGGCTACAGGCATTCTCAGTTAGTAAGTATTTTCAGTGCAGCAAATGCAGAACTAGTCCTCACCTTAATAGAAGATGGCAAAGGAGGAAGAGGAGGCTGGGGAACACTCTAACTGGCTATAAGGGGTCCTATTTAAATACCATTTTTCCATTTAATAACAACAGCTAATGTTTATTAGGTGATTCCTGTTAATCACACATAGTTTAATTTCTTCAAATTAATTCCTCCAAACAGCCCTGTAGAGTAGGTACCATTATGAAAAACAAACAGAGCCCAAAAAACTGAAGCACAGAGAGTTGTAGTAAAGTTCTCAGTGTCACACAGCTAGTAAGTGGTAGACCTGGGATTTGAACCTTCAATTGCAGTCCAGAGTCCACTATCTGAAACACTTCTCTGAAATTCTGCTACCATGAAGCTTTTTTAAAAAGAAACACTATCTTCCAGTAAATAACTGAAAGTCTTGCTGATTTCATTGACAGTCGGGGGATAGAAATCTGTATTGATTATTGAAATTAGGGTTCTCCAGAAGAAAAATGATCAATCGATTTATCAATAGATAGAAAGGGAGGGGGAGGGAAGAGGGAGGGAGGGAGGGAGGGAGGAAGGAAGGAAGGAAGGAAGGAAGGAAGGAAGGAAGGAAGGAAGGAAGGAAGGAAGGAGTTTATTATGAGGGACTGGCTCACAGGATTATGGGACTGAGAGGTCCCATGATCTGTTGTCTGCCAGCTGTAGGCCCAGAAAGGACCAGTCCAAACCCAAAGGCCTGAGAACAAGAGATACCAATGTGAGTCCAAAGGCCAGGAACCAGGAACACTCATGTCCCAGGGCAGAAGATGGATGTCCCAGCTCAAGAGAGCAAATCCCCCTTCTTGTGCCTCCTTTGCTCTATTCAAACCCTCGAAGGATTAGATGATGACTGCCTGCTTTTGAGAGGGCCATCTTCACTCATTCTACACAGTTGGATCTTAATCCTGTCTGGAAACACCCTCACAGACACACCCAGAATTTTTTTTTTTTTTTGGCTGAGATCATCCCTAACATGGCCCTGATGAGATCTCTGCTTTTCTGCCTAAACCAAAGCCCTTTATACTAGTTCTCTTGCTTCCTCAGGACATAAATGGCCTGTTTTTGTTGATCTTTAGAAAGTTAGATCCTAGCAGTTAATAAAATACCTAGGACAACAGAGACAGTCTGACTGCTATAACCAACTGCCACAAACTGGGTGACTTGAAACAACAGAAATGTATCCTATTACAAATGTGTAGGCTGGATGTCGAAAATCGAGGTGTGGACATGGTTGGTTCCTTCTGGAACCATCCCATGCTTCCCTCTCAGTTTCTGGCAACTCGGGGCATTCCTTTGCATCCTTGGCTTGTGGCTACATCATTCCAGTCTCAACCGGCATCTTCATATGACCTTTCTTTTGTGTCCTTGTGTGTCCTCTCTTCTGGTTCAGACGCTAGTCATTAGATTTAGGGCCCATCCTAAATCCAGGATGACCTCATCTCAAGATCCTGAACTTCATTCCATCTGCAAGGACCTTATTTCTAAATAAGATCACATGCATAGGTATTAGGAATTAGGACTTGGACATATCATTTGGAAGACACTGTTTCAGCCTTCTACAATCACCAATGAAGGAGAGATTCTGGGGTTTCTGGGTGAGTTTGCTCTTCAACGAATGGAATACCATATGTCAGATGTGGCTGTGGTCAAGCTCACAGACTTTAGAGCTTGTCAGGCCTTGCTTTAAGCGCCAGCACCATTCACTGTCTGTGTGACGTTGGCTAAGTTTCCTAAATTCCTTAGTGCCAATTCTTTATTTGGGAAATGATGATGTTAATCTTGACTTCATTAAAGCCCTGCATATTCTATTCGAGATGAGGTGAGGTTAATGGCATAGGCCTTGTGAAGCAACATTAGACTACTGTTGACCTTCTGATCGCATATCAGAGGAGAATCATCTGTTTTTGGACTGTGATTGACCTTGGGTAACTGAAATCAGCAAAGTGAAACCACAGAACGGGGGTGGCTACTGTATTTTGTTTAGTGCTGCTCTGTGTGTGCTGAGTTTTCGAACCTCAGCCAGCACAGGGCAGTGAATATACTCTTCTGCTCTCTGCATAGCAGACTGTGAAATCTCTTCCTAAATTTGAGGGTGGTTGCCAATCTTTTTTGCTTATTTTCCTTGCAGTGGTTTTCCACAATTAACATCATTTATTTCCCTGTGTCTGTGTTTGATACCCGGCAAAGAGCTCGCTTGTTTTTCAAAGGATAAACTAACTTGTGATTCATTTACTTGCTAGCTGTTGAATGAGAATTTCATAGCCACTGTAGGCCACATGACTGTTGGGGGAAGCCTAGGCCACATTTTAACCTCATAGCATCCAACACTCCAAAAATTTGAAAGCCTCTGAGAGAGCGAAAATAGCTTCCCCCAATTGCCATGTTGTCTGGTGCCTAGGCATTAAATTAGGAAGCCAGCATTCATCTCAGTAGGGATTTTTTTTTTTATAATGGTGCCATAATGGACCAATATTGTTAATATTCCCATTTCCAGGTGTACCTCTGTGACATTAAACAAGGGAGCTTATATGTCTGTGTTTCCTCTCAGCCATTGTTGGTGATGGCTAATAAGAATATACCCAAATCATCTGATTTAAGGAGAGTTTAGTAAGCAGATTGCTTATAAGTCTACGGGTGGGGGTGTAAAGAAACCAGAGACAGTTCAGTGCTCTGGGCTGTTAAAATACATGTTATCCCCCCTAGGCCAGGAGGGCATGAGAGAGAATGAACTTAGAAAGAGATAGGGGTGTAGCTGGCCCAAGATAAGCTTTGGGATAAATTCCTTGGTCTCCTTTTTTTCTCCATTGACTTGCCTGAACTCTTCATCCACACAACACAATAGACTGCTGGAAGGAGCTGTGTCCTGTTGATGATGTCTGCTGGCATCCTCCAGAGCAGGGACCGGAGTGTAGAAGGACAGAGAGAGTGGATCTGCAGGGGCCCCTGGAAGATGACAGTGCCCCTTCACAATCCCCTTCCAGATGTGAAACAGTAGGGGATGAGGTATCAGTCAGTAGCACAGATTTCAGAGCCTGGTAATTAAGCATCATGCTATGGATTCAAACAAAAGTCCTGCCACCTACTAGCCTTGTGGCTTTAGGTGAGTAAGTTAACCTCTTTGAGCCTCATTTCCTCATCTACAAAATGATATAATACAAGTACTTAGCTCTTGGCCTTAATATGGTAGACATTCCCTTCCCCAGTCTGCATCCCCTTCCCTGTGTTCTTTTTCTCCATAGTACTTGTCATCTAATATATTCTGTGTTTACTTATTCACTTATTTATTGTCTCAACTCTTCCACACTCCAACTAGAATGTAAGTTTGGGATCTGAGTGTATTTTATTTACTGACAAATCCCCAGTGGGCAGAGCCAGGCATACAGTAGACAGTCAATATTTGGGGCATCGGCATTTGAGACAGTGGCCTCAGAGGGCTTAGTGCAGGGCCTAGAATGTATTAAGGGCTTGTATTTTATCAAGTATTTGATAGTAAATGTATCAAGTTGATTTTAAACAAACACAGGCAGACAAGCAGAGAATGGGAAATCTTCACCATGCAGGCATGATTATTTGGAAATGCGAATAAAATAAGCCTAGTGAAATGATCTGTGGTGAGTGAGTCCCTTACACAGTTATATGGTTTTTAGACAATTCTATAATTCCTTTTCTCTATGTAATTTTGTTTGACCATTCATTCATTTCTTCATTTATTCTGGTAAATAACCTAAAGACGTCCTTAAGTCCATAGCCCTATAGGTCAGATCTCTCCACCTTGTCTGTAAACCAAAACTGACATGATCTCCTAGTCTACAGTTGCCAATAACACAGCACATTGAGATTTATAACAGGGATCCCCTGCATGCAGAGGATTTCTGTTGGGTCCTCACCCTTGGTGTGCCTCAGGTGGAATTTCTCCAGCTCCTGGTCAAGTAGATAAAGTTAATGAAGTATGCGGTGGCCTTAGCTGTGGGCCTGGGGGGCTTTTTGGAAAATAGGGAGGTCTCCTGGGGGCTTTAGAAAGACAACTCATGTTGTGTGCTCCTCCATTCTTCTCTCGTGGGGAACCAAGGGCTCTCTTTGTCTTGAAAGGCAGAAGACAGAGCTCTGTGGTCTGAAGGAACATCTGTGCATATTTGAGGTAAAGATGCCACTTAGCTCTTCCTTCCTTTAAGAACGTGTACAAGAGAATACACATCTCGGGGACTCATCATTTAGATGTTTCTTCTGTGTCCCTTGAGTTCTTAAAAGTAGGGTTTCAATCTGGAGTTCCCTGTCCCATGCCGATACAAAATATAAACAGATAAATAAATAAAAACCCACATGGCTCTTTTTTATTTTTATTTTTCATTTAGACTCCTTGCATTCTCCTTGCAGGTATTCCTCCAGGAGGTGCTAATCCGTGTTTTTTTGTTTGTGTGTGTTTTGTTTTTTGTGGTTGCTGGGATGCGATTGTTCTCACTCTACTTTCCCAAGCCTCCGGCAGCTTCTTAGCCTGCGTTTCCAGCAGCTGCTAATCTACGACCTATTGTTATGAACCTTTGAATACTAATTCCAGGAACCCTTTCTCACTTCCCAGACCAGTGAGTCTCAATCTCCAGTAAGCATCTGTATCACCTTGAAGGTTAGGTCTGTCTGGGTGGAGTTCAAGACTTTGCGTTTCTAACAAGTTCTCCAATGATGCCCACACTGTTAGTCCCCCCATGCCCTAGTGAAGCAAATCGAACTCACATTTACAGGCTGACCTCTTTCAAAAATGCTTCTCTTCCTTTCTTTTCTTAAGGATCAAAGCAAGTGTAGATCGATGATATAGATAGATATGGATAGGGATAGAGATAGGAATAGGGATAGGGATCGAGATAGAGATTTTTATTTTGCTTCTTTCTTGTTCACTGCCGTGTCCCCTCTGCCTAGAACAGTGCCTGACTTACCATAGAAGCTTAATACCCATCTGTCACTGGTCAAATAACAACAGCGGGGATGTCATTATTACCTGGGTTCCTTGCACCTGGAGGGCTAGTTTTAGGGCACCGTAGAGGGCTCATCATCTTTGTAACTTAGAGCCCTCATAAAGCCTGGAACATTGAAGTCTCATGGTGAATGTTTGTTCTGCTGAATTGAGCCAATTTGTAGAGCCAGAAACCTAATTCTACAGGAAACAGAACTATGTGGATCCTGCAACAGATTATTTCAGTGTGGGAAATAATAATCAAATGTGATCTGTAATAACAGTTAGAATAGTTGCAACGTCAACTATAATATTGCGCTGTCCCCCAAGCTGGTGCTTTGCTATGGCAGCTCTTCACCCCCACCCCATCCTCTCTAGAATTATGATTTCCCCAACTTTGTTTGCACCCCCAGCTGTCTGGGAGCTGCTGCTTTTTACTCTGTTGCTTTCAATCCCTTCAACAGATGGTATAATTCGTAGTGTGTGTGATTAGGGTTCTCAGCGTTGGCTGCACACTGGCATCGCGTAGGGAGTGTTAGAAAAGATTGATGCACGGGTACTGCCCCCACAGATTCTGATTTAATTGGTCTGGGGATCCCCAGGCATCAGGATTTTTAAAAGCTCACAGCCAAGGTTGGGAACCATTAGATTAGGGGCGGAGGGCATCTGGAGCAAGAGGGAGACAAGAATGGAGGAAAGAGTCCTGATATCCAGACCCAGCCAGTGGCTCTTACAGAGGAGACAGAACTGCAGGACAGTGAAAGATGAGCTGGCAGGATACAACTCAGGTCACACTTGGGGAGAGAACCTGGAATTCAGAAACAAGACTGATGTCTCTCCTGATCATTTTATTTGGGGCAACTTGTTGGCCCAAGGAGACTGTAAATCCCTCTGGATCGGGATATATTGGACACACACACCCATTGCTTGCAGGGTCTCTAGAGGCATTGCATCCAAGTGGGAATCTTTATTTTTAGTTTTTTTTTTAATTTAATTTTAATGCCAGTTGACCTGCAGTGTTACACGAGTTTCAGGTGTGCAATTTAGTGATTCAGCAATTCTGTACCTCACGCATTGCTGATCCCAATCTGGGTACTCTGAATCCCCTTCTCCTCTTTTCACCCATCCCCCCATCCACCTCCCCTCTGGCAAACATCAGTTTGTTCTCTATAGTTAAGGGTGTGATTTTTGGTTTGTCTCTTTTTTTCCCTTTGTTTGTTTCTTTTGTTCCGTAAAGTAAATTCCACGTACCAGTGAACTCATAGGGTGTTTGTCTTTTTCTGACTGACTTAGCATTATACTGTCTTGATCCATCCATGTTGTTGCAAATGGCAAGATTTCATTCTTCTTTATGGCTGAAGAATATTCCATGACATACATATATATATATATGTGTGTGTATATGTATATGACATATACACACATATATATACACACACACACTACTTTTTGTTTTCCTCTATTGATGGACACTTAGGCTGCTTCTGTATCTTGGCTATTGCAAATACTGCTGCAGTAAATATAGGGGTGCAAATATCCTTGTGAATTAGTGTTTTTGTATTCTTTGGATAAATAGTAGAGCAGTTATTGGATCATATGGTAATTCTATTTTTATTTTTTTGAGGAACTTCCATACTGTTTCCACAGAGGCTGCTGTGGGACTTGATTCCTACCAACATTTGTTTTTCTCCCCATCCTCACCAACACTTGTTGTTTCCTGTGTTTTTTATTTTAGCCACTCTGACAAGTGTGAGATGATAGCTCTTGTACATTTGATTTGCGTTTCTAGGTAAGAATCTTATAAAATAGCCCTTGAATGACCAAGGGAACATGAGGTCAGAGTAGGATGGGAAAAACCATGAAGTATTCCAGTCAGGAACAGTTGTGTGTGTGTGTGTGTGTGTGTGTGTGTGTGTGTGTGAGGGAGAGAGAGAGAGAGAGAGAGGGAGATCTTTTTTTTCCCTTCAGTATGAAAACACACACACACACAGAACAACAATAACACAAAATCAAAAAATTAGCCCCTTACTGCCAACATCATCACTACCACCATCACAACAGAAACCTAGAAATGTAGTCCTGTGGAGCATCCGCTGACAGGTACCTAAGTGTCCCCAGAGCGGATGCCATCTCACATCACTGGGAAGTAAAACATATTCACAGTGCAGCAGGACCTGTGTTCACACACACGGGTGCTGCAGTTCAAGTGAGCAGATACCAGTGAGTTAGGGGAAGCCAGGAAAGCCGCCTGCCTCCGCTGATCCCCTCTCTAGTGTTTTATTCACAGGTCCGCATTGCAACCCTTCAGTACTTTATTAAACACATCTCTTCTCTGGGACACCCCACTACCTTCAGAGCAAATGCATTCCATGCTCTGAAGCCCGGTGTGTTTTCACCACTGCTTGGTGCCTAACTTCATCACAGATAAGAAGAAGTGAGTGCTAAGTGTTGTATTAGGGATGAGAAGCTGGGAAACCTGCCTCACTGGTAACTTGAGAGGAATTTAGCTCATACTTTTAACTCATAATAGGAATCCAGGGGTGGGGTCAGAGGCCCCATGCACACGTTGTCACCGATGTGAGGATGACAGCCATGACCCATGTGGATGCCTCCACCAGGTAGACAGCAGCCCTGTGGTCCAGATCAGAAACATGCTTTTTCTGTATTCTAAGCAATTTTTGACACAGTGTTTTGCTTTATTGCAAACCACAGTGTTTTCAGAAGGCTTAAAAATCCAGTTATGACTATAGCTGTGAGGGAAAAGGTCTGCGTGGTGCTGGGGAAATTTAATTTTTAGCTTAAAAAAAGTACCACCAAATTCAATTTTTCTCACATTTAGGGATTCTTAGAGTTATATCCAGCTTGCATAACTAGTATATTAGAGAATGTGTTACTATGGGGTTATTTTTTAATGCATTTATTATTTATGAAATGCAGAGGAAAATAGTTAGAAATGATTGTTTCAGGGAATATCCTGTAGCTTTTTTTATTGTATTCAAAGAAGTTGCTCATGCTGTTTTAATTCAAACATTAAAAGTTAAATCTCTTTTCATCCTGACCTACATTTTTAAAACACTGCTTTAGCCCTTATTATGGGGAACAGAAAAAGCAGTTGAAGGAAAATGCCCACTGTGTGTTTTCTTACCCCTCCGTTTGTAGGTAATCAGGCTGATTCTTGCCAACCTGTCCAGGAAGGAGCAGGGGAAACAGAGTGAGGTATCTCTTCTGTTTCCTCAGCATCTGTGCATATTTCCTTTCTCCCAAAGCACATCTCCCCCAGCTAGTTATGCTGGTTGACTGCCTGCTCTCCAGTGAGGAGAGGCTCCTTGTCTGCCTCTCACTCTGTGCTGGGGAATGATGAGTAGAAAAGAGACACTATCTCGCATATCTGACGAGGGATTAATGTCCCTTGTATTCTATGGAGAATTCCTGAAACTCAGCAGTGAAAAAAAAAAAAAAAAGCAAAAAACCTGATTCAAAAATGGGCAAAGGATTTGAATAGACATTTCTCTAAAGAAGATATGCACATGGAAATAAGCATATGAAAAGATGCTCAACATCACCAGTCGTTAGAGGCATGCAAATCGAAACCACAAGGAGACATGGGCTTTATACCCATTAGGATGACTATGATGAAACAGAAAGAAAAACAAACTGAAGATACGTGTTAAGGAAGATGTGGGGAAATTGGAACCCTTGTGTACTTCTGGTGGGAATGTAGACATTCTTCCAAGAAGAAAAAAAAATAGAATAACCATATGATTCAGCAATGCCCTTTTGGGTATACATCCAAAAGAACTGAAGGCCAGATTTCCAAGTTATCCCATGTATGTAGCAGAATTACTCACAATAAGTAAAAGATTGAACCAACCCAAGTGTTTATCACTGGATAAGCAAATATATGTTATATCCATACAATGGAATATTATTCAGCTTTAAAAAGGAAGGGAATTCTGGCACATCTTTCAACAGAGATAAACCATGAAAACGTTATGGTAAGGGAAGAAAGCCAGTCAAAAAAGACCAATGCTGCATGATTCCACTTGCATGAGGTACCTAGGTAGCCAAAGTCATGGAGACAGAAAGTAGAGTGGCAGTTTCCAGGGGCTGGGAGAAGGGGAAGTAGGAGTTCATGTTTAATGGGTATAGAGTTTGGGTGTTGCAAAATGAAAAAAAAGAAAAAGTTCTCTACTGGAAGATGGGGATGTTTGCACAACAGTGTGAATCCACTTCATGCTCCAGAACTGTACAATTAAGAATGGACCAAATAGAGGGGCGCCTGGGTGGCTCAATTGATTAAGCTTCTGACTTCAGCTCAGGTCATGATCTCACGGTTCCTGAGTTCAAACCCCGCATCGGGCTCCTTGATGACAGCTCAGAGCCTGGAGCCTGCTTCAGATTCTGTGTCCTCTTCTCTCTCTGCCCCTCCCCTACTCACACTCCATCTCTCTGTCTCTCTCAAAAACAAACATTAAAAAAAATTTTTTTAATGGGTAAGATGGCAAATTTTATGTTATGTATATACTATACAATTCAAATAATAAATTTAAGAGGAAGAAAGAAAGATTAGCGGAAATTGCAAAGTGCTATGTTTCATCACCATGGTGTCCAGTGAAAATCTCAGAGAAGGAGCCCTGGGGCCTGGATTCTCAGGCAGCCTGTGGAAGTGCCATGCAAGGAGGACCTGAGGCCTTCTGCCAACAGCTAGAACCAACTTGCTCGCCAAATGAGTAAGACACCTTGGAAGCAAAGCCTCCAGGCTCAGCCAAACCTCCAGAAGACTCCAGTTCCCGACTGTACCCCGAGTCTTCAAGTCTTCCAGCTGAGACACCCCCCCCCCACCAACCCGGCATGGTAGAAAAAAGATTGTCTGTTGTGTCCTATCTGAATTCGTGACCCACAGTAACCTTGAAAAAAAAGAGATGATTATTGTTTTACACCACTAAACGTTTTGGGGTAATTTTTTTTTCACAGCATTGGATAACTCATCATACATTCCATCAGTATTTGCAATCAATATAATCACCTGCCATGTTTAGATATTTGGAAATGCATACTTTATCTGCAGCGCGTGTGTGGGTGTAAGCGTGCGCACACACACACGCACACCCTGACACACACACACACCAACACACACACACACCCACGATCTTGTTGACATTTTATTTCTGAATTTGACCTGTCTTATTCAAAGTGGGACCACCAGTTCTGAGAATCAAAGTGGCAGCTAAGTGAGATGTCTACCTTGTTTTAACCAGAAGTATAGAAAATGCTTCGCAGAGGAGACGAGGTGGGTTGGCGGGCAGAGTGTGGGCTTGTCCCCAGTGCATGCCATAAATGTGTGCAGGATTCTCTTGGCCAGGATATCTCTGGTCTAGATCCTCGACGGGAGGGATGTTATCCTGTACATCAGCTGTTAATGGAACCCTTGGGTTTGTGTGACTGGGGACCAATCTGCGCTGATGTGTAAATATGTCTGCTTTGCTTACGCTCAGGCACTGATTGCATATCTGGGGGTTAATGAGCTAAGTTTGGATAAAGGCAAGAGGGTGTCTTCTCAATGCACAAGGGTATTTTGCTTGCATCAGGCTGACTCCGGGCATTTCCTCAGATCTGAGGTTTGCTTTCTGCTCTGGGGGTTCAGCTCTCGTGCACTTGATGGATGCTGGCCTTAATTTGGTGTGCTGCAGCCGTTACAAGCTGTGGAAGGATATTACCTTAAGGATATTCTTTTGAATATTAAATTAGAATAAATTAAGGCATGCTGCATATTAAGCCTAAATCAGAGTTGAGTAATTGCCTTCCGTTTTATGCCACTAAGTTTGTTGGAAATACAGGATATTTGTTTTAATTATCAAGTTGTTGAACTGACTCCCAATGAGAGGATGTACAAACACAAACAAACAAAAACTTTTTTGTGACTTTGTGAAATTTAGATAGCAACTAATTGGATACTTATTCATGTTTGTGCTGTTATTATTACTGACTTTGTTCATCCGACATTGACTAACTCCCTACTCTGTGTCCAGCAACATACAATTATTTGGGGATATTAAGAGCTACATTTTTTTATGCTTCATCATTTCCTGGATACTATAGTCTAAGCATTTGACATGCGTATAAAATTTACACAGTTTCACTATTAGGCAAATAGGGCTATTACCCCCATTTCATAGATACAGAAATGAAGTCTTAGGATAATGTCAAATTAATAATTAAAAAAAAAACCACACAGCTACAGATAGGATATGAATCTCCCACTGCTAAATTCTTAATTCCATGCTATATTGATAATGCAAAGCTGATAAGAACATTGTCCCTTTAGGGGCGCCTGGGTGGCTCGGTCGGTTGAGCGTCTGACTTCGGCTCAGGTCATGATCTCACGGTCCGTGAGTTCGAGCCCCACGTCGGGCTCTGTGCTGACAGCTCGGAGCCTGGAGCCTGTTTCAGATTCTGTGTCTCCCTCTCTCTCTGCCCCTCCCATGTTCATGCTCTGCGTCTCTCTGTCTCAAAAATAAACGTTAAAAAAAAAAAAAAGAACATTGCCCCTTTAAAGCATGTAATGACCAGAAAAGGTGGTATTTAGAGTTGATTTTAAGCTGATCTCTGAAACTTTTAAGATTTACCAGCCGATAATGTTACCTTTTAAATGTTAGTGAAATAATGATATTTTTCTAAACTTTTATTGTGGAAAATTTCAAATACGTCTGTGAAAAAAAATACAGAATAGTACATAATGAATCCCCATGTACGCTTCACCCAGATTCAGCCATTGCCGACTCATGGCTAACCTGGTTTCTTTCTCTCATTCACTACCCTCCCCCACAACCACCACACATACGAGATATTTTCTTGAAGCTAACATGGAGATTTCTTGATGAAATATCTAACCAATTTGGCTGGTAGACGTCATAAAAAGTACATTGGATTTCTTATAGGAAAGCCTCGTTAATATGGGCCTTACTGTTTTGGAGTTGTGGAGCATTGACTGTTCACTTATCTGCGGAAATGGGGGGTGGCTGGTAGTGATGATGAGACCACTAGAGATACTGAGAGCAACAGAGCTATTGAGGACAGCTTCTGTTGACTTACTTGTTTGAAGAAGCTGCTTAGACACCTTGAAAAAGGAATCTGTATATGGGCATCTTGAACTATTTAAATTTAGTATTAAAAAGTTTGTGGGGGCGCCTGCGTGGCTCAGTCAGTTAAGCGTCCAACTCTTAATTTTGGCTCAGGTCATGATCTCATGGTTCATGGCATTGAGCCCCGCATCAGGCTCTGCACTGACAGTGTGGAGCCTGCTTGGGATTCTCTCTCTCTCTCTCTCTCTCTCTCTCTCTCTCTCTCTCTCTGCCCCTCTCCCCCTCAAAATAAATAAACACACACAAAAAAGTTTGTGGATTCACTTCTCTAGGGCAGAAATGTAATTTAATGCCCAGATGAGCTAATTGTCCCATACATCCCAGGTTGGTTGCAAATATCTATATTAATAACACCTGTAGATAAATATAGCTGGTGACAAATCCATCATAAAAATGCTAAGTGTGTATACACTCAAATGGGATGTTTCTTTACAGATATCTACCTAGTCTGAAAATGACTGAGTTTGTCCAAATTATTGGAAATAATTCCAAGCATACGCTGTCTTCCCATGAACTGTATATTGTCAGGTTCTGAGCTAAGTGAGTAGCTGTGACCTTTGATTTTTATATATTATTGGCACATGGACTAGTCATATTTGCCTCCTTCTAAATCCACTTCATAGGCTATGATGGACCCATTAGGGACAGTCAACCGCTTTTAACACCCAGCTTCAAGTCTTTGAAGACCAAAGCTTTCACAACAAATTTAAACTCTGCCTTGTTCTCATTGTTTGGAGTTTTTTCACTAACTCCACATGCAAAGCATTTTGTCTTTGGACTTCAGGTTTTCATTGCTGTAATATGGCAATTGATACTTCCTGTCCTGTGTCCTTCTCAGAGTCACTCTGAGCATCACAGGCAGGATTTGCACCTATGGGACCCCTGGGTGCTCTTCTGCACCCATGGCAGATATCACTCATAGATTATTTCTCCTCCTTATTGAGCATGAATGTAGCTTAATTAGATAGTCATTTGCCTGACGCTGCTTATAGCAGTCACCACCAATCAATTAGAGATGGATTTCAGGAGGGAGCAAATTTATTATTCCTCAAATAATATACATATAAGGGCTTTCTATGAAAACATTAAAAATTTTTTAATGTTTATTTAATTTGTTCTGAGACTGTGCAGACAGGGGAGGGGCAGAGAGAGAGGGAGACACAGAATCTGAAGCAGGCTCCAGGCTCTGAGCTGTCAGCACAGATTCCAACATGGGGTTCGAACCCACAAACTGTGAGATCATGACCTGAGCTGAAGTCAGACACTTAACCAATTGAGCCACCCAGGCGCCACTCCATGAAAACGTTTTAAAAGCACCACAGCAGTCTAAGTCATCACTACTTACTCACTTACTTACTTACTTACTCTTCTCACCAGGAGTTCACCACACACAATTGCCGAGTTTGGGGACACATACTTTTACCTATGGAATATCCAGGGACCTTCTCTTACCTAGTTTCTGCCCAGAGTTTAGTACCTTCTTAGATCATTTTAGAGGACCTTGTCTTTTCCTGAGCTCCCTATATGGCCAGTGTTCGGCTTGCTCCCTAGCTTTGCTTATGATATGTATATTTCTTGTGTACATATCCAGCACAAATCTGGGCAGAGACAGGGTGATACACAAACTAAAGGAATAAAGTATGTCTCCCTCCTTTTCTGTAATGGTGAACACCTCCATTAAAACAGCCATGGATCCCCAGACACTAGGTTAGTTGTTCTCTTCTCTGGCATCCTCATGAGTTAAATGCAAATGATTGCTCACTCCACATCATAGAGTCATCACAAGGGTTAAACCAAGAAAGCTTTTAGAACATTACTGCTACTACTGTGATTGTTTCTGTTCTTGTCATTGGTTTTGTTCTTGGCACCTAAACTCTCTGAGCCTCACCCATGATCTGGTAAGGAGAGGTAAGGAGAAATGAAGAAATGAGAGGTAAAGAGAAAATGAAAATGCCTACCTTCTTAGCATTACCAGACACTCAGTGGGGTTTTGTTTCCTTTCTGGTTTCCTCTGGTTACATGTGGGTATTAATTGGGGTTGCTTATGTGGGAATATTCAGTTGTGTGTTTTAGAGCTTCCTCTGGGTTGGAAAACAAGAAATAGAGAATGGAGGGGTACCTGGCTGGCTCAGTCGGTAGAGCCATGCGACTCTTGACCTCAGGGTCATGAGTGCAAGCCCTATGTTGGGTGTAGAGATTATTTACATAAATAAAAACTTTTTTAAAAAAAGAATTGGGGAATAAAGATTTTTGTCCTGGAATGTGCTGTAACTATTCTCATAGTGACTTTTCTTGGAAGTTACCTTGACATGTGGTGAGCTCTGGAACACTAGTGTTAGACTGGATTTTGTCTCTTTCCTGCCATCTTACCTGCTGAAGAAACAGTGACCCAGAAAAAGTTAGCCACCTGCCAATGTCACACTGTTAACTTTATATCTGAAATGAGACTCGGGGCTTCCTTACCACCCGCATACTCTTTCCGTGGGAGTGAAATAAATTTTAACTCTTATGTTTTGAAATTTGGTATATGAAAACCATAGCTGTTGTCTTCCGTTCTCAAACAAATATTCCAGTCTTGAATGTAACATGAGTCATTAATTTGGATCAATTTTGTTTGAAGTGACAACCAAATAAATTACCTAGAGTCACAAATAATGTAGAACTGGGCCCAAAGTTTTACTTAGCTTCTTTTATACATGTATAAAACGGATGTTTACTATATATATCGTAAACATCAGTCTTTATCTAGGTTAACCAGTGTGCTCTGCTCCGCTTGGAATTTTAACCAAGTTTCAGAGTTTTTCATTAAGAGGATTTCATATAGATGAATGAAGATAAGCGTCACGGCTCCCAGTAATTTACTGTCTATTACTGAATTCCACTCCATAAATATATTATTTAATCAAAACTCGTGTTTAAATGAGACAGTAAAAATGGCATGGGTAATATTTAAAGTTTGCATAATTTATACCCTCTATAGCAATTTTTTTTAAAGGTAGAACAAGGATGGGGAGCCTGGGTGGCTCAGTCGGTTAGGTGTCCGACTTCAGCTCAGGTCATGATCTCACAGTTGGAGGGTTCGAGCTCCACATCAGGCTCTGTGCTGACAGCTCAGTGTCTGGAGCCTGCTTCAGATTCTGTATCTCCCTCTCTCATTGCTCCTCCTTCCCCGCTCATGCTCTGTGTGTGTCTCTCTCAAATTTAAATAAACATTAAAAAAAAATTAAAAGGTGGAGCAAGGAAAGGGGCTTGAGTGTGGGGTCCCAGTTGCTGCCCCTTCGGGAAGGGACTGCTGTAGTTTCTGTGACCAACCTGAAATTTATGAGATCTTTCAAAGCAAAGGCTCAGACGCAGTGCCCATTTCCCCTGAGATAATTCCCAGGTCGTAATGATTCAGGACCAGCTAAAGCTTCCCTAATCTCCTCTCTGTCCACACAGCAAAAGCTGATGAGCTTGTGATGATAATGATGGTTCAGGTAAATATTGATGAGAGGAAGAATAATTCTTTGAACCTTTAATGAAATTTCCTTAAATCTAATCCATTCTCTTGGAGAGAACCAAAAAAAATTGGATATTCAGGGACTTGTGTGTGTGTGCAGGTGTGTGTGTATGTGTGCGCGCGCGCAGGCACGCATGTATCAATAATCAAATCCTCTTTGAAATGTCATCTCATTATATGCATTTCTCCTATTCTTTCTTTTTTCTTTTTTCTTTTGTCTTTTGAAGGGTGTCTGTGGTGGCTCTCTGATCAGTGGACCCACCGTTATTTGAAGGAACAGAGTATAATGTGAAGTTCCCAGTTTATGGAACCAGACAGATCTGGGTTCAAATGGGCTTTAATTAATTGATTTTAATTTGTGTCACTTTCAGCCAGAAACTCAGCATGTGGAACCTCACTTTTCTCACGTGTAAAATTAAGGAGCCCTTCATTTTAACCATGTGTGAAAATTCTTTATCGTACAGCAGAAGCATCATCAACTTTCGGCCATTTCTCCCTTGCCGGTAGGGGACTGTGCTCATGAATTTCTTGAAGGTTTTTGCTCCTGGCCCCCATGAGACTTGAAATTTCAGCAAGAAATTTCCTGCCTGCTCAGTGACACCACTCCCCCTCCCCACCACCAGCAGGTGTTATAAGGATGAGTTTTTCTATAAAGTGGATCTGTCTTGGAGGTATTTCTCATGAGAAAAGGGTGGATGGATGTAGAAAAATGACTTTGGTCTGGTAGGTCTGAGAAAAGTAGTAACTGTACACAGAGAGCAAAGGCTGATGAACCTACACTCACTGTGTAGAAGGAGGGTCTGACAGATCAGGATGTGCTTTAATACTGCTGACTGTCAGCATCCCTGTCTCCTAGGAGATGCAGCTGTGAAGTGAAACTGTCACTTTTATCACGCTGACATGGAAGCACCATGCAGGCAAGAATAGATGAAGGTATGCTCTTCGGTGAACAAGATACAGTGGACATGTGAGGGCAGGGGGGATGCTAGGATAGAGTTGAAGGCTGCATGGGATAAAGAGAAGGCTGGGGTATTGTCTGAATTACATGCGTACTTGAAACTAGGGAGTCTCTGATGACACAACAGTTAGGGACTCTCTTGGCAAAGATTCTCTAGCAGGAAAACAATTTTTTTAATGTTTATTTTAGAGAGAGACAGAGAGAACGAGAACGAGCGGGGGAGGGGCAGAGAGAGAGAGAGAGACAGAATTCGAAGCAGGCTCCAGGCTCCGAGCTGTCAGCAAAGAACTGGATGTGGGGCTTGAACTCACGAATGGTGAGATCATGACATGAGCTAAAGTCGGATGCTTAACTGAGCCACCTAGGTGCCCCAGGAAAACAGTTTTCTATAGTCATTATATATGGTCTCCCAGTCACTATCAGAGATAGTTGGATTGAGGAGGGCAGTCCGTTTGGGTGGGCATTGAATGGCGCTAACGATTGGAAGCCTGTCAAAGCACACCATTCTAGGTTTCTGTCAGGGTTCACAATGGAAGCTCAGAATCACCATGTACCTTTCACGACACATTTAATGGATGAACAAACTGGATTCCCCTTGGCTCTTCTTACTGGGACCCGACGGAGGGAGCTGGAAGTGAGATCCCTTATGCTAGATGCTGTTGGTGTTCAGATCCCCTTGACTGAGCTCCTGTGCCCGTCCCCCAGCTGCTATGCTTGTTGCTTGCTAATGGTTTCCAGCTGCCCTCTCTTCATAGCCCTGCCCTTGACCAAATAGTTTTGACCTGCTTTGCCTAAGAGGTTACACAACCCCGATAGGGGGGACAATTGACAGTCAGTGGCTGATCCAGGTACGAAAAGGCTAGTCCTTTTACCTTAATGTGGGACATCCCTGCAGAGCATTTTATTCTACTGGAGCCCCAAATCTACCGATCAGGTCAGAGCTGTTTTAAGCTCTATTTCGGGCCACTTTGTTTCTCTCACATCCTTATAGGTAATGATGTCTTGGACCATATGGCAGCAGTAGAAGCATAGTAAGTGATCAGGTTCTGGTGTATTTTGAAGATCTTCTCTTGGGAAATGTGTGCATTAAGAGCCTGGGTTTCCTAGACCTTAGACAAAATCTTAAGCCACTGTCCATTTTTTCTAGGAGTTCTGGCTATACATTCCAGTCCAAGAGTGCAAGAGCCCGGACTGTTTCCCTGGCTTAGGCCGTCTGTGGTTTCCTGTGCAACCTCTCTGCCCTTTTGTATACTTGGATAAACTGCTAGCCCCATGGCCCCCTTGCACGGGAGCATCTCATCCGTGCAGACTGGAGAAAACCCTGAGAGATAGAGGGCTTTGAATATGATTTGTCAGAATCCAATTAGCAACTCCAATTGATTGGTGGTGGCTGATTCCTGGGGAGGGACGGGGTGAATTTGCAGCTCTCAGCTCTCCTGTCCCTAAGAATGAAGGCTGACTGCTGTATTGAGTGCTCTTTGCTCCTCTTGGGTGAAAGGGTCATGACTTTTAGCAGTATTTATTCTTATCTTAACATTCTGCATCCCATGTTCTCTAATGCATTATTCAGGCTTTGTGAGGACAGAGCAGAGGCCAACTCTGCAACCAGAGATCTTTTACTGGGGTCATGCAGAGGTGGGGGTGTAGTACATAGGGATGAGAGTCTGGACAAAAGGGAGCTATGACCTCAGACTGCTTAGGAAAGCAAATTGGCAGCAAAGTTCCAGCTTAGCCCCTTACTTGTCACATGTCCTTGGGCAAGTCATGTAACCTCTCTTAGCCTGTTATGATGGTGATAATCTGCACACCAGAGGTCTCAAACGCAGAAGTTTACCTAGGGCCATGCAGTTAATATAATCTGTCAAAGCTGGGAACGTGGTAATGACCCTGCAATGTATGCCGTTTCTAAATGGCCATAGAGGAATAGAGGCCCAGTGGTGCCACATTTTCTGATTTTTTTAAGAAAAGCTGAATATGTGGGTTTTTAAAATGGGAACTCTACTGATTCACAGTTTTGGAAAACAGTATGGTCAAACTAATTCAAATCTGTGGCTTACGGGCGACCAGCTTGCAACTTACAAGTTTGCTTTTGGAACAAAGGCCGCTAGTGGCTACCCTGCCCCACTCCCCGTGGGGATGGGCATTTACCATTTCAGGACAATCTGTCTTGACTTCTACATGTGTCTTTCAGTTTGAGGTTTTTTTGGAGTCTCTGGAGCTGGTTCTGCCCACACAAACATTAGGTTGGAAGGAATTAGAGCACCCCTGCCCAGTAGTCTTTAATGTGTGACTCAGGATTTGGTATACAAATATCCCAGCTTCCTTGCCTCTCAGGTGGGATAACTTGAGATGGAGATTGGCAAGTATTTTACGGTAAAAGACAAAATATGGCCAATATTTTAGGGAGCCATATGGTCTCTGATGTAACTATTCACCTCTGCCGTGGTAACAGGAAAATAGCCAGGGACAATAACATAGAGGCATGGGTGTGTTCCAGTAAAACTTTATTGACAAAACCCACCAGTGGGCCAGATTTGGCTGGCTGGCCTTATACCAGCCCTCTATTGCTTACCCTTGCTGTAAAGCCTGCATTGTTCTCTTACTCCCTGAGTTCTGTGATGGAAGTAAGCTCCACCCACATTGTCAACTGGCTTCCTAATGGATTTTGAACAGCCTGCCTTCCCTCCCTGTTTTATTTCCCCCACCCCACTGATGCTTCCTGAAAACCTTCCTCCCTCTAGGCTCCTTACAGTTGAAACCTGGTCTTCAGAAACCTTAAAAGTGATTATTTGAATTTGGGTTTTGAAGCCCCTTGAGTTGTGTTTGGATTCCAGACTGTCACTTCTTAGTTGTGTTGCCTTGAGCAAGTGATTTAACTTTCTTTTTTTTTTTTTCCTTAAGCTCCTCATTCCAGACAATGATGTCAGTGCCCATTTAGAGAATGATTTCAGGGATTTAACAAGATAGTGTCTGTTAAACTCTTTGCACATTTCCTGGCACATGGAGTTTCAATAAATGCCACCGGTGAGTGGCATTCCTCGTGTGGAGGACAGAGGTTAAGACTGTGCACCAGCTCTCTGGCTGTTTTTTAGGAATTGGCCAAAATGCTGAATCGAAGTCTCTCTTTCCTGTTTATTTATTTTTTTCCATTTTTTGCCTTTATTTTGAAGTAAGGTCACCCTTCCCACTGGTGGGATGAGATGTAACTGTCTTTAAAAGGTAAGATTACAGGGACACCTGAGTGTGGGTTTGCAGCCCGAGACTTTAAATCTTAATCACTCTCACTGGTTCCCTAAGAGATGGGACAGATGGGGGAAAGGAGTGTCTCTCTTCAACTGGCCTTATTTCAACCAGCTGGGAACATATGTTCTAGGAAGGATGAAGGGACACATTTAAAGAAAGCAGAAGGAGACGTGAGATGGGAGGGATCCTCTCATACACGAATGGCCCTGGATCCTCATTGTCGTTTCTCTTGGCTAGCTGCTGCTTGCCTTTGAGGAATGAAAACCCTTCTTGGAACCAGACAGAACTGGATTTGAATTTCACTCTGTCACTGTCCCCTGCAGCAAGCTATATTACTTCTCTAAACCCCAATTTCCTGGGGGTTTGAGAGGGAATAGATCACGAACCAATAAAAAATACACATGTGCTTTCTCACTGTGAAGCCAGGTGTTGGAAACAATATCTAACCTCCCCCTGCCAGGTGCCTTTTCCTTTTAAGGAAGCCACCCATTTACTTTGGAGACTGGCAGTCAGGAAGCCAGCATGGAAAGACTGGAATGATGCAGGCAGGGCAAAAGAGTTTCTTCTGGAGGGCCCAATCTGATTGATGAGTAGTGGCTGCCTCCAGTACTCTGTTGAGAAATAAGGGTAGGGAGGCTCAGTGGGCAATTGTCCAGGGGTTGATTAGCAATGTCTGACATGGGCATGATAAGGTGAGAGGAAGGAAGGTGGAAAATGTATGTTTAAACCTGTCATAAGGTGTAAACCTGCTGAGAGAGAAAGGGAGAAATCTGGGCAGTATTTCCTGTCATCTTTAGACTAGCATCAAGAAGTAGGAAACAAACATACCTTAAGCACAAATATTGACACCTATATACAAGTATATGTACATATGGAGGAATGGTGAATAGATGTCACAATGTGATCAGGTACCCCTTTCTCTATCCTCCATTTTTGTTGTTGGCTTCTCTATGGAGGAGAAAATGTCCTTACGATCCAGAAGAGGAAATACCTTTTCTTTTTAGTGTTTTTAATGTTTATTTATTTTTGAAAGAGAGAGAGAGAGTGTGTGTGTGAGCAGGGGAGGGGCAGAGAGAGAGAGGGAGACACAGAATCTGAAGCAGACTTCAGGCTCTGAGCTGTCAGCACAGAGCCTGATGAGAGCCTTGAACCCATGAACCCTGAAATCATGACCTGAGCCATAGTCAGATGCTTAACCAGCTGAACCACCCAGTTGCCCCTATTCCTTTTCTTATAAGAACATTGGTCCTATGGAATTAGGGCCCCACCCTATGACCTCACTTATCCTTAATTACCTCCGTAAACACCCTGTTTCCAAATACAGTCAGGTTGGGGGTTAGGGCTTCAACGTGAACTTTGGGGGGACACAGTTGAATCTCTAATACTGGGATTTTCTAATTCCTTTCTGCATTCTTGAGCTTGTGTTCAGGCCATACCTGGACAGAATGTCATTCTTACCCCTTCTGCCTGCTGAACGATTCTTTCTTTAAATCTGGCTCTGTCTTCTGTTTTGGTAGTTTTCCCTGAACACCCACTTTTCCCTAAGCAGAACCACATGCTCTTCCATATATCACAACTCCGTCTAATCATATTAACCCATTGAATCACATTTATTTGTCTAGATGTCTGTCTCCCACTTACCACACACAACCCACTACTCACTAATGGTATTCATACTGAGAACAAGGATAGTAACTCAGGACTTTGACATGGGAACTAGGGACACTGACCTGCACAGTCTAAAATCCAAGTATAACTTTCAAATCCCCCAGATCTTAACTACCACTCACCTGTTGTTGACCAGAGCGTTACCAATAACACAAACCATGTATTAATACATATCTTGTATGTTATATGTATTATATACTATATTCTTACAGTAGAGTCAGCTGGAGAAAATAAAACACTAAGAGAATCATAAGGAAGAGGAAATACATTTACGGTGCTGTACTGTATTTATTGTAAAAAATCCACATTGTTCAGGGCGAGATGAATACACCCAGGTGCTGTGTGTCTTGTGTAGAAGGTCTGGATCTGTCTCCCATGATGAAGAAAGAGGCAAGGCGTAGGTTTATTTGATGAATGAGGAGAGAGGGTGATCTGGGGGAACTATCCTGGTCAGCTGCTATTGCACAGGAAAGGAAAGAGACATGGCACTGTGAAACATGGGTACATGACTTTCATCCAGTCCTGGGACAGAAGGTCTCTATCACAACAGGTATTAGTAGGTCTAGCACCTATCTCAGCTCTTTGTGAAGTAACTCACTTTCTGAGGGGTTCTGCTCAGCCACCTGTGGGCCGGAAACTGGGGTGATCTTTCATTATTAATTCTGGGGTGTTCCAGCTAATTGCAGCTGCCTAACACACAGCTGTAATGCAGTAGCTTAAAATAATAGCATTCACTTATTTTGCTCAAGAATCTGGAAACTCTGTGAGTGCAGGTAGGCATTTCTTAGGGCTTTTGGTGTGCTTCCAGAGAGCTGGGCCTGGGGTTGTTTTGAAGACTTCCTCACTCACATCTCTGGGCTGGAAGACTCAAAGCATAGGAGCTCATGTGGGTATATTTAGGCTGCTAACAAGAATACCGTAGAGTGAGTGGCTTATAAACCACAGGAATGTATTTCTTTTCTTTTTTTTTTTTTATATGTTTTTAATGTTTAATTTTGAGAGAGAAAGAGAGCAGGAGTTGGGGAGGGACAGAGAGAGAGAGGGAGACACAGAATCTGAAGCAGGCTCCAGGCTCTGAGCTGTCAGCATAGAGCCCGATGAGGGGCTCGAACCCACGAACTGTAGGATCATGACCTGAGCTGAAGTTGGACGCTTAACCGACTGAGCCACCCAGGTGCCCCAGGAATATATTTCTTATAGTTGTAAAGTCTGGGAAGTCCAAGATCAAGGTGCCGATAAATTTGGTGCCTGGTTAGAACCTACTTTCTGCCACCCAGGCGCCCCAGGAATATATTTCTTACAGTTGTAAAGTCTGGGAAGTCCAAGATCAAGGTGCCAATAAATTTGGTGCCTGGTTAGAACCTACTTTCTGGTTCATACGCATCCTTGCACTGCGTCCTTGCGTGGAAGAAGGGGTGAGGAGGTCCTCTGGGGCCTCTTATTTTTTTTTAAATGTTTATTTAGTTTTGAGAGAGAGAGAGACAGCGTGAGAGAGTGCATATGAATGGGGGAGGGGCAGAGAGAAAGGGAGGCGCAGAATCCGAAGCAGGCTCCAGTCTCTGAGCTGTCAGCACAGACCTGAGCCAAAGTCAGGGACCTGTTGAGCCACCCAGGCCCTCCTGGGGCCTCTTTTGATAAGGGCTTTAATCCCATTCCTGAAGGCTCCGCTCTCGTGATGTAATCACCTCCCCCAAAGGCTCCACCTCCAAATACCAGCACACTGAGGGTTCTGTTTCAACACAAGAAGTTCGCGGAACTCAAATATTCAGTCTATAGCAGAGCTAGAATAACTGGGACTCTTCTGGTCTCTCTCTCTCTCTCTCTCTCTCTCTCTCTCTCTCTCTCTCTGCCATCTCTCTACATGGTCTCTATCATGGTGAGAGATGAAAGGAGGGAAAGCTCAGTCAGATGTCTTACATGCAGTGTCACGTCCACCCCATGGAATCAGGGAGGCAGCCATTTCCCCAGATGTACTATGCAGAGCACATAGCTGTCGTCAGGGATCCACACAGCACCTCTGATAGAGAAATCCTTCCTCGCTGTCTTTATAGGAGAGAACAGAGCCTCTGCTTTCACTTCTGTAGATTTCTGATTCTAAAAGAGCAGCCTCAAGGTAAAAGTTCTCCTGATCCCTGCCGGTGTCTGCAAAAACTTCTCTTAATTTACATGTGCAAAAAAGTAAAGTCCCACTTTTGTCAGAGTAGTGAAGTTAGACCGTTTGGAAATTAAATTCTGAAAAAGCAGCATGGGTTGAATTACACATCCTCCCCTAACCTGGCCATGTCTTTTAGGCATTATTATTTACATTCTGTAGGTGGAGAACCCAAGCCAAAAAATCCTAAAAAAAAAAAAAAAAAAAAAAATTGAAGTGCTTTCAAATGAAGGTGTGTGCCTCTTTTAAGTGGAGAAAAATAACTACAATTATTCCTTTTTACCTTGCTAAGCTGGGTTTGTATGTCCAGTGCTTTCAGACTTTTGTTTTCATGGTGCTCCTGCAAATGAAGTTACTTAAGTTTAAACAAGTAGAACAAAAATAAATCAGAATCCTCTGAGTCAGGTGATCTTAGCAAGCTCTACTGAGCATTATTTAATAACTTTTAACATGTGGACCACACTGTTCTCCTTGGACAAGGTATACACAAATATGCACACTTATGCACACACACAGCTTTATATACATAAAGGATAATGATTAATTTTATCGCTTTGGCTTTGAACATCAAGATATCAAAACTAGTCTGCACCTGATACAACAGAGAGGAATAGTGGCTGGATGGATTAATTGAATCTGTCTCTGCACATGGGTGGCCAAAGACAATTATTTATGTAAAGATTTTCTTTTCTCAGAATTGTATCCCTCTTATGACGGAAGAGTAACCTGTAATTTATAAAAGTGTTTACTTTGTTACAAATCCAATAGGTTGTACTCAAAGTCGAGACGAGATATCGAGTGAAGTCCACATATCACTCAAAAGACGACAAGGAAGAAATAAAACTTCTCTGTCCACAAGGCTCTAACACAAAATAACAGACGACACCTAAAGTGTCAGTCACCTCTGCAGGCGTTTTTGAAGCTAGATTTTAGATCAAGTAGCTGTGATTTATTTTGATGTCAAAAAGTTATTCATATATTTATGTAAAAAGAAAGTGGCAGATCAACAGGGTGTTGATTATGAAGGTGGTATGTAATAAATCAGCAAAGCGATTCTGGCCATCTCACCAATTTTGACATAGAGACTTGCTTATTTATGGCATTTTAAGATCTGAGCAGTTGATTTATATTTGCGATAACATGCCCCCATCCATTAATAGTTCTGGCATGCATAGATGAGTCGCTCTTTTGTATTTAATGATTGGCATTTTTAAAATTACATGACCATAAATTGTCAGGCAGGAACAAACCTCTTTTTAAGACATAATTTTGTTGAAACGTTTTTCTGTTTTAATAAAAATATGATACTTAAGATAGAATACATTGTTAGTGTCTTCACTCTTTGCCCCCTGCCCCATGCAATGTTAATTGTCACCTAGATGGTTTGAACTGCCAAGAACCTTAGGAATAGCTTCCCATAACCACCTCATTGTGCAGATGGAGAAACTGAGGCCCAGAGATGAAGGACTTTTGTAAGGTGGTTCTCCCAGATCTGTCTGGTTCATCTGGGGAGTGGCTACAAGTACAGATTCCCAGGCTGACTCTGAGGTGTGAGAATGAGCCCCAGAGATCAGCATCTCCAGAGGATCTGGAAACATGGTCTAATTTAGGAACCAAATTTGAAGGCAGTTGGAGGGGTTCAAACCCCATTTCTGTGGTTTGCTAGCTTTATAACCTTGGGTAGGTCACCTCTTCTTTCTGAATCCTGTCCTCACCTATAGAGCCAGGAAGGCTAATTATTTCCAACCTTACAAGGCTGTCATGAGGATAAAATTTAGTATGAGAGAAGTTCCCAGGTACACCCTAGTAAGTCATTGATAAATTATTCTTTCCCTCCTTCATCTTTAAACTCAGTGCACACACACCTGCATGCACACAGATACACAACAGGTACACACACACACAGGCACATGCATGTACACAGACATCCCTCTGCATCCTGGACTCATTGATTATGAGATTTCTGTTCTGCTTCCCACTGGTTAGAGGTCTTTAAAATAGTCACACTTAAGAGACTGCTAAAAACTGAGAAGAAACTGAGGGTTGAAGGGGGGTGGGAGGGAGGGGAGGGTGGGTGATGGGTATTGAGGAGGGCACCTTTTGGGATGAGCACTGGGTGTTGTATGGAAACCAATTTGACAATAAATTTCATATATTAAAAAAAAATAAAAAATAAATAAAATAGTCACACTTAAGCAAAGTGTGAACCTTGTGGCATTAGCTCTGTTTGTTGCTTGCTTTTTCAAAGGGCACTTTTTGTCCTTTTTTGTGCGTCTCAGCATAATATTGGTGTCATAGGCTGCTACATTCTGTTCCTCACGTGACAGCAATAAGAGAGAACATTTGCCATCTTTCTCTATCCCAAGCCCCCTTTTTAATGAGGATGAGGACACTTGTAAGATCAAGTTAGTTATCTTCAGTTTCTTTGGAAAATTTGAGTAAGGGCAGCAGAGGCCAGGGTTTAAGAGGGCGTTGGCCAAATTGGCAAATTAGGGGATGGATGGAAAAAGTGAGGACCAGGGTGGAGAGGATACATAGGAGATCATGCAGGAGGCAGGACCTGTGGCGTTTGGGGACAGTCGTAGGAGTAGGGCCTTTGCTGTGAGGAGTGTGACTGCAAGGGGATAAGTGATGAGTTTTTAGAAGTTCTTCCTGTGGATTCCTCACCTGTCATCTCCTACCTTCATTATCCACCTCCCGCCAAACCTTTGGCATTGATATTTTTTCTGGGTCAAGCGTGGCCTCAAAGGAAAAATGAGTAGGCTTGACTTTCTTCTAGTTTCACCGGCATTTGTCAAGAGACCGCATGCTGGACTTCTAAGTGCTCTTCTTAAATAAATAGAGTTGAAGACTCTAATTGAGGAGTAAAGATGGTGGGGGGAAGAAGAATTTATGACCAAGGACTAATGGGGGCAGTTTGACTCTTGCCTCTGCTCACATGTGAGAGACAGAGAAATGAGTGGTTTAAATCCATTGTTTCCCTTCCTTGCCTGAAATTGATGGAATGATGCTATTCTAGTTATCTGTTTTATCCTACCAAAATATTGCTATTGAAAGCCAATTCTGTGCCATCTGTCTTAGTCCCATGGGTTGAATGGGTTCAACCGGGCAGTTCTTGCTTGGGAGTCTCTCCTGTGGTTGCAGTCGGAGAACAGCTGAGATGGAATCATCAGAGGGTTGGAAGGGGCTGGGCATACAAGATGACTTCTTTTCTCACTTGTGTGGCATCTGTGCTGGGTTAGCTGGAAGAACTCATAGATGACCAGGCACCTCTCACCGTGTAGACAGCTTGGGCTTCCTCACAGCATGGTAGTCTCACACTGGCCAGACCCCTTCAATGGCCCTTGACTTTCTCCAGAGTGCACGTTCAAGAGACTCCAGTAAAAGCTGCAAGACTTCTTAGGACCTAGCCTCAGAAGTCACGTGGCATCACTTCCAGCACGTGCTGCTGATTATGTAGGACCAGCCCAAGCACAGTATGGGAAGACATAAATCAGGGTTGAAGATAGAGTGGTGCACGGTTCATCGTGGTGGGGGGGGGTGGCTACATCTTTGAAAACTAGCTCCCACCAGTGTTAAAGGCAGTAGCTCATCTATGCTGCAGAACGGGTCATGGGATTTTATACCTTTTTTGAAAAGCAAGGGGAGGGGAAAGTTAACTTAATATGGGAGGGCTACAAAAGTTGAGGCACAGCATTTTTTCCAGTAAGCTTGCCCGTCTTTGCTGAGCCCTGCACTATGCAGCCATTAGCAGGCGGGCAATGCTTTGCTTTATGAGGCAATTATTCCAACACACTCTATTCAAAATACACATTAGAACTTAACCTTCTGAATCCTGAAGTAGCATTTTTATCACCCAACATTAGAAAAGAGACAGACTCAGCATATTTCCCCCCCTTTTATGATCTGGTATCATTAATAAAGCATTGGGCAAGGACCTTCTCACAATTCTTCCGGATAATTTGTGACACAAAAGGCGTCGTGTGATACAATTGTCTGTTGACTTATTCAATAACAGAGGAAAAACATGGATCGTTTTAAAAATAAAGCCGAAGAATTAAACAACCACAAGGAGTATTTCCTCCCAACAACATGAAGTCACGTCTAGAATAGAGATGTGATGACACTGGCTATGCACAAGTAGAAATGGGGAGTTAATATGGAATTTCTAATTAGGGTCACATGCTAATGAACTCTCTCTTCATGTTAGTTTTATGCCGCTTCAGAAATTTTTTATCATATGCTTAAAAATTTATGGCCAGAAACATTAATGAAAATGAGGCGTGAATTGAAAATTGTGTCATTATGGAGATGAGGGTGGCCCGGCATTGCTGATTTTCAAGGAGGTATCTTTTATTGCCTTTTTTGAGAACTGAGAAATGATACAGGTAAAATTAATGGCAAGGCATATTCTCCATCCTGACATAGGCAGCATGGTTATACGTAAAGTTATAAAAGTTTGATTTTAATAAGATTTTGAATTAATTATAAGGAGAATATTAATCATAATTGACAGTCATTTTTCAGAATAAAACTTCACCATCTAAGTAATATCATAGTTCTTAAGTGCACGAAGATAGGCGTTTTCTCTCTCTCTCTCGGCTTTGTCTTTTCGGAAATTAAAATCCACCCTTTCAGGATACCGTGGATTGGGAAGCACACGCCTTTTCATCTGTGAAATACTCACTTGGTTTCAGATTGTATTTTAAAAGCACCTCGGTGTGCTAAGCTCTAGGGACGGGCAGATTCTGTGAAGCCGTGTTTATGAGGAGGGGAAAGAACCTGGGCATATTCAACTTTCTCTGTTTTTAATCTCTCAAAAACTATTGTTTTCAATACATCTGATAACTGTCAAATTTGAATGGATTTTCAGAAAGGCCCATTTCGAGTTTCTAAGCACTGTATCTTAAACTTAATCACAGCAGGGACGGCTGCAGAAGTTGGAATGAAATTCCATTTCGAGGCCTGATCTCTAGGGATGACTTCTTTCTGTCTCACTAATTCCACATGCCTGTGGCCCCAGGGCTTCAGAGACTCCTCAGGTGCTGTCTCCTTCCTACATCCCTTCCTCTGGGCCTTTCTCAGCCCCACCCAGACTTACCACACTTGTCTGCAGGAGAGACCCCCTTCTTTCTCCCTTCCTGACTCGTCTCCTCTCTGCCCCCTAAAATGATTCCAGGAAATTGCAATATGTGGGTTTTTTGCTTCACACCAAGCAGCTCTCCAGCACCAGTTGGATGTCTTCTGATTCAACTCAATTGTGACACTGTCTGCCTGGATATAGCATCAGATTCCACAGGTTAAGGTCTTGGTCCCACATGACTGCCCACAATCCCCCAACTTCAGAGGCCAATTGCAAGTCCGGAATGCCACCTCTGCACTTGACTGACCAGTTATAGATGGGAGCCTCCCACAGACCCCTTCTTGGGGTTAATTTGTTATAGCATCTCACAGAACTTAGAGAAATATTTCACTTACTAGGTCACAGGTCTAGTATAAAAGGATGTAACTGAGGAACAGTCAGATGGAAGAGATATGTAGGGTAAGGTACATAGGAAAGGCACAGAGCTGCCATGCTGTCCCCCACACGCCACCCACCCACCCTTTCCAAGTGTTCATCAACCCCAAAATTCTCTCAACCCCATCTTTGGTGGCTTTTATGGAGGCTTCATTAGATAGGCATGATTGGTTAAGTCATTGCCATTAGTAATTGAACTCAACTGCCAGCCTTTCTCCCCTCCCAGAGGTTAAGTGGATGGGACTAAAAGGTCATCCTTCTAAACACAAGGTTGGTTCTCCTGACAACCGGCCCCATCCTCAGGTGGGGTTCAGAGGTCACCTCATTAACATGTGAGGCACTTTTTTCTTTTTCATCTCTTAGGAAATTTCAAGGGATTTTGGAGCTCTGTGTCTAAGGAGAGACAAAGACCAAATATATACTTCATGTTATAAGTCACGTATTACACTCCCTTTGTTTGCCTTGGAGAGAAGACCAGCATCTTGTCTCCCTGACTGCCCCCTTTTACCTCTTGGTACCAGGGGAAGGTGCGGAAGCCAGATTTTCATCTCCTCAGTCAGCACAGCCTCCTCCCGGATGCAGAGATTGGTTCAGACATGGGTGCAGTACCCAAGCCAGGCCAAAAAGACAACATGTCTGGGCTGTGAAGCTGGTAGGGTGTAGACCCTGAGCTGTGGCTTATGACTGTCTTGTGACCTCCTGGGGGGAACCTGCCAGAGACCAAGGCGTCGAGAGCACGAGAGAGCTGAGCAAGGCAGATAGTGTGTGACACCTGAGAGCAATGGCCGGGGGTGCCCCAGACGATATGCAAGTTTCCTCTCTACATTAGTTTTCCTTCGGCTGCTCTAACAAACTACCTCAAACTTGGTGACTTAAAACCCACAACTGTATTATTTCATGGTTCTGCAAGCTCAGAAATCTGAAGTCAAGGTGTCTGCAGGGCCATGCTCCTTTGAAGGTCCTACAGGAGGATGCTTCCTAGACTCTCCCATTTTCTAGCCACTCCAAATGTTCCTGGGCTGGTGGCAGGGTAACCTCAACCTCTGCTTCTGTTTCTACAAGGCCTGCTTTCCTGTGTGTGTCAGACCCACCCTCCTTTCTCTTATATAAGGATGCCCTCACTCAGTATAGGGCCTATCCTAAATATGGGATCATCTCATCTGGAGATCCTTGATTTAATTACATCTGCAAAGACTCTATCTCTAAGAAAGCCTCCTTCACAATACCAGGAGTTAGGACTGGGTCTTACCTTTTTTTTTTTTTTTTTTTTTTTGAAGTGTGGGAGAGTGAGGCACAATTCAACTCACTACCACCTGCATTACTTTTCCTTTAATATAATTAGTTAATCCAGTTCCCATGCCTTAACCCCTAGAAAGAGCCCTGGTTAGTACACCCTCTGTGTGTGGTCTCTGATTTCAAGACATTCAGAGCTCAAAAGTACTATAAAGATAATTCAGATCAACACTTTAAGATAAGGTGTGGGGCTGGGGGGGATTTTGTCCAGACTCCTCTGCAACTTGCATGGCTAGGGAAGACAGCAGTGTTGACTCCCAGCCAGGACTTCAGCTCTTTAAAACTTGGAATGGGAACACAATCATTGTGTGAAATGCCCAGAATAATTGATACAGACAGAGCTCTCTCTCTTTCTTCGTTGAGGAAGCTGAGACCCGGCCTTGGTTGCACGAGCTTGGGTTCTGGCCTGGGATTGGTCCCCAGCCTTGTATACCCACCTCCATTTTTTTAAAGTCATTTACTGGATAATTTTGTGTCAAGAGGTACCAACCATCAAATGTAACAGTTATGCCAGCATAGAGCTAGTACATCTCAGGTTCTTTTCACAGTGACTTTTTTTTTTCAACTGTGGTCCTCAAGTTTACAAAGGATGTCCCACAACCATTTTCAGAATTTTGAAAATGTCACAAGAAATCACAGTGATTTGCTTTGAGCTGGACTTCTGTCAAGCTAGTGGTGGTGACACAAATTATCTGAACCACGGGTCTGTAATTGGATATATCTTAGATGATCCCCTTGCAAAGGAGCAAATGAATCAATGGAAAGTTAAAACTTAACGTTTTGGTTGACAGAATTCCTGTTGAGAAGCATTTAAGGACTTCTCAGCAGGACTGTTTGGAAAGCTTAAAGCTAAGAGGGCATTTGTCTGAAAGAGCCTGGTGGAAATCCCTGCTCTCCAGCTCCTCACTGTCTGATCCTGGGTAACTCAGAGTCTAACGTCTCTAAGCTCGTTTCCTCCTCTGTAAGGGTGACCCAGGCTAATACCTAACTCTCAGGAGTAGCGTAGACAGCAAATGCAAAGCCCTTAGCACAGTATGTGGCATATATTAGGTGTTTAATAAATGATAGTTGAAACGATTAGGAGTCACTTCATCATCGCTAGACTTTCAGCCTTCCCTGGCATGTGGGAGTTGGAAGTGTTACAAGGCTCCTCCCTGGGGTGTGAAGTAGGTTTTGTCCAGTTTCTGCATCATGGATTTTGGCCAAGGGTGGTTGTATTATAGAGTTGCCCCTGTGGTGTCTTTTGAGGAGGGTAAATTGCTAATTTAAAGGAAATCACTGGGGTGCCTGGGTGGCTCAGTCATTTGGGCATCCGACTTCAGCTTAGGTTATGATCTCACAGCTCATGGGTTCGAGGCCCATGTCAGGCTATGTGCTGACAGCTCAGAGCCTGGGGCCTGCTTCCAATTCTTGGTCTCTGCCTCCCTCTGTCCCTCTACAACTCGTGCTCGCTCGCTCGCTCTCAAAAAAAAAAAAAAAAATAAACATCAAAAAATTTTTTAAATTAAAAACACATAAGGAAATCACTGCTTTTCAATTATTCAGGTATAAAAAGTGGGGGAGCTTGGGGCTGGAATGACCAGTAATAGATGAATCCAGTTTTCATTGACTTTTTTGGAAATATGAGTAGAGTGACAGTAACATCTAACCAAATGGGGATGAGAATGACAATGTTTTGGTCTCTAGTGGTTCTCCAGCATAACAGGTTTTCTCTGTGTTCCTGTATTGATTAGCCACTCATACAGTCTGCACTGAAGTAAATGCTGTTGCTGACCCCACTGTACAGATAAAGAAACTGAGGTAGTAGGGAGATTTGCACAAAGACATGAAGAGGAGAGATAGCAGAGATAGCAGCAGCAGTGAGATTAGCCTCAAGCCGTGGGGCTCCATTGCCAGGTTCTTAATCGGTAGGGATAGGGCCTCCAAGTGGGGCATACGTGCTTAAAATAGTGGGTGTCATAGGAAATCTGAGATATACATTTCCTCTAGGGATAAAGACTTGGGCTTTCTGAGGAGCAATGTTTACTCTATCACAGGATTTTCAACAGCCAGCTGGATGTTCATACTAGGAACTTATGGCTCTGATTGTAAGCACACACCCACATTATTATTAGAGGATGTTCTACGTATGTGAGGTGGCCACCTCGTCTTCTCTGTCTCCATACCCTTACAGGGCGTCAGGCCACAGGCCTGGCATGTATTGAATGGACATCACAAGTTACCAGGTGCTGCTCGAGGGTCTGAGAACATAAGGGTCAGTGGCCTCAGGCCCACTTGTGGCTCTCAGAGGTCACATAGTCTTGTCAGAAAATTTACACGTTAAACAGATAGTTTCCGTGGCACTGGAAGGGAAGGTGTGTGGCCCTGTGAGCAGGGATTAACAAGTGTCCCTGTCTGACCTGAGGGGGAAAGGGTATCCCTTGACATCCAAGGAGCTGGGACTCAAAAGAGCTCTTTAGGCTGAGGGGAGGGAGTGGAGAGGGGAGATTCAGAGCGAGGGGTCAGCTTAGACAATGGCTTTGCTTTAGGAAGGATGAAAGGTAAATTAGTGAAAAGTAAGACCAGTGGACTGGGAAACATGGGAGCACAGAGCAAGAGGCGATGGGGAGAGGACAATGATGCTGTCAGGGACCAGATCATGCAGGTGGATCAAAGTCAGACATTCTGGTCTGAATCCTAAGTGCAGGGAGAAGACACAGTCAGTCATTCTGCCTCTCTGTCTATCTGTTCATGAAATCCACCATATATCTATATATCCGCTCATCATCTATCTGTTCATCCATCCATCAGATCTGTCACCTATCTTTTGATCTTTCCATCCATCCATCCATCCATCCATCCATCCATCCATCCATCCATCCTAGTTATGTATGTAGGTGAGTAGGTATGTATGTATCTGTACATTCACCCATCATCTATCTATCTCTCAAACCTATCATCTATCAGTCTGTCTATCAAATCTATCATTTATTTATCTATCCATCCATCAAATTTATTATATGTTTATCTACCTATAGACATCCACCCATCTTCTACTTATCCATCCATCCATCCATCCATCCAGTCTACCATCTGTTATATATCTGTGTATCCTCTTATCATCTGTCTGTCTGCCTGTCTGTCTACTTACCTACCTACCTGCCTGTCATCTATCAGCAGGAGAATGGTTATAATTTTCCATGAAAAGGAAACAGGTGAGGAGGAGTGAGGAGTCCATGGGAAGGCCAGGACTTAAGAAGAAATGAAGTTTGAGCCAGCATGGTGGCAGTGGATAGGTTTGAGAATAGTAGAAGGAACACAGAAACACTGAACAGTTGAGTGACCTAACCCACATATGTGTTCCTCCACACGGCTTTACATTTCATCTGCCTCCCTGTTGGCCATGCCTTTCCATGCCAAGAGCAGACTGCTGATGAACAGAAAAGTATTTGTTCATTACTTCTGTCACTGTCCTTGAATGCCAGGTCCAAGATGTTGGACACAGTAGATCTTGGCCCAAATAGTCCCTCTTTAATAGTCTGTGCCCTCCTGCTTGTGGAGCTGTGGATCCCCCGGGGAACATGTGGGCAGCAGCAGGTGACCAACCTATAAAACTATGAATTTAAGGAGAGAGGGATTAGAAGCAAGCAGATACACTTTCTGAGGAATTGGGCTGTCAGTCTGAAAAAAGATGCCCCTTATCACTGCTCCGATGCCTCCCACCAACTGTTCAGCTGCCCCGGGTGCCAGAAGGATGAAAATGCTCTGGGAGAGAGGTTGGCACTTCTGCTGATGGCTGCACAAAGCACACCGTCTGTTCTCCTAAGGAAGCAGTGTGGGTTCCCGGGGCTAGGAGGTGGTTGGGCACGACCCTGGGATGCATGAGGGAGCCAGTGGAACGTGTCCCTTGCTCTGTGCTTACCCCTCTGCACCTCCCGCACAGGGGCCATGTGCCTTGGCTGCCGGGCCTGGGACCTCATCTTCCTTGGGTCTGCTTTGGCTTCCCTTTCAGTCCAGAGTGACTGACAGCCTTTTCTCCACGATGCCTTTAACTCAGCAAAGACCCCCAGGCAAGCTGTCACTCCCAGAAGGATCTTTGAAAAGCAGCCTGGTGAAATTAGCAGCAATGGAAACGATGAACACATTTCTTTTTCTTTACTTATTTTTCCCCCTTAATCAGACATTGTACTTTTTTTTATGCTCCCATCTGATGCAGCTTGAAACCCAGAGGACCTCTGACCACCCCTGTCCTAACTGAGAATTCAAGGCTCTTCCCTGTCTTTGGCAAAAGTTCTCCAGTAGCATTTTCTTAGGGGAGTCATCAAGATTTAGAAGAGGGAGTTTGAGGGAAACCGTCGGAAGGATGTGAGGGTATGAGTGATAGATTCCTCCCATCCTGCCAGTATCAGTTTGCTTTTACAGAACACCACACATCCCAGAGGACTCCCAGAACCCACAGGAGCCGCCTTGGCATCCAGCACACTTCCAGACTCCTTTTCTCAAAGCAGCTGGCCCGCTCTCCCTCCTCACTGCCTATTACCTTGTAAACTGGATGATACTTTCATTACCTCAAAATGTGTTAATCCAGGTGCCCTCTTAGCAAAACCTGTGGGTCTTCTGGCTGCTGGAGGCCATTCATGACTCTTGGCTCTGTGTCAGCATCACATAATAAGCTCATTAGAAGAGAGCCCCAGTCTCTCAGTGCTCAGATTAGTGGGTGCTTGGGAAGTGTACTTTAAGAGAAGACATCAGGGGCGCCTGGGTGGTGCAGTCGGTTAAGCGTCCGACTTCAGCCAGGTCACGATCTCGCGGTCCGTGAGTTTGAGCCCCGCATCGGGCTCTGGGCTGATGGCTCAGAGCCTGGAGCCTGTTTCCGATTCTGTGTCTCCCTCTCTCTCTGCCCCTCGCCTGTTCATGCTCTGTCTCTCTCTGTCCCAAAAATAAATACATGTTGAAAAAAAAAATTAAAAAGAAAAAAAAAAGAGAAGACATCAGAGCAAAGCCTGGATATTAGAATCCTCTGCCTTTTCTCTCCAGCAATTAATACAGTCTTGATCTGAGAGGTGCCAAGACCACTCATCAGAAAGACTTTAAGGCATTGGTTAAGAGCACTGATTTTGGAGTCATTCAGAGTACTCCCAGCTGTGTGAACCCCCCAATAGGTTACGTAACCTCTCTGAGCCCCATTGAGAAGGACAGTGAAGTTCTTGCAGAGAACTTGGAGATCACAGATAAAAAAAGCTTGGGCATTTACTTAACAAATGTTCTTTAGAGCAGGGCTCAGAATGAGGTGAGCAGGGCAAAGCTGGGCTAGGACAGGGATAGAGTCTGTCTTTAGTCAAAATGTTGACATTTTGTTCCTTGTGCACTTTTTACATTTATTTTGATTCATAAAATATTGCATTAGGAGCGCCTGGGTGGCTCAGTCAGTTAAGTGTCCGACTTTGGCTCAGGTTATGATCTCACGGTTCGTGGGTTCGAGCCCTGCATCGGGCTCTTTGCTGACAGCTTGGAGCCTGGAGCCTGCTTCTGATTCTGTGTCTCCCTCTTTCTCTGCCTCTCCCCTGTTCACGCTGTCTCTCTCTGTCTCTTAAAAATAAATGTAAAAAAAAAATTAAAAAAATATTGCATTAAAATATCGTTTATCTAGGGGTGCCTGGGTGACTCAGTTGGTTGAGCATCCGACTTTGGCTCAGGTCATGATCTCACGGCTCGTGAGTTCAAGCCCCACGTTGGGCTCTGTGCTGACAGCTCAGAGCCTGGAGCCTGCTTTAGACTCCATGTGTCCCTCTCTCTCTCTGCCCCTATCCCACTCGTATTCTGTCTCTGTCTCTCTCAAAAATAAATAAACATTAAAAAATATATATCATTTATCTTGACTGCTGAGTTTGTGGTACCCCTTCCATTATGTCCCTCATCCTAATCTTGGCCCTAATTTTGAGCTTTCTCCATGTGGGAGGTGCTGTGCTAACCACTGGGCATGCAGTTCTGTGCTCCTTAAGATGCTCTGAGTGGCCTGTAATTGATTTCCCAAGCAGAGAGTTAAGACACAATAAAGGCACTTGTAATTTGATATAATAAGAAGTCCTTATAAAATAAGAAGACAGACCAAGTTCAACAACTCAACACTGCCATCAAAGAATGACCTGGACCCTAGATATGTTCATGTTCTTTCATTTTCTCACGTAGTGGCTTGGCCCTCAGGCTTTTCCCCTGAAGTCACATTAGCTGGAATTGGGTCAAGTACCCTAACTTTAAGGAAGTCTGGGAAAAGTGACTACTTGGCATGTTCAGCCTGTCATAGGAACTAGATTCTGCTAGTAATATAGGATCACATTAGACCGTGGGACCTTTGACTTTCCATCTGTCCGAGACACACACAGTCACAGACATAGACACAAATACACACATAGAGACATATACATACACATACTCACACACACACACACACTTACTGCTCTTCTGTGGCCAAAATATTTAGAGAAAAACATCTTTTTCTTCCATTCTTCTTAGTCTTGCCTGGGATCCCCATAACAATAGACAGACTGACAAGAGAAACGCATACGGATTTATTTAATACAAGTTTTATGTGACACGCAAGTCCTCAAAAAATGAAGACCTGGAGAAATGGTTAAACATGAGTGTTGTGATACTAGGTTTGATGAAGAGTGGAAAGTCGTGGAGGACATGATGGGCTGAGTGCAGTGAACTGGGGGAACTTGGCAAGGCCCATTCATCGAGATCCCGGTCTGTGTCCCTCTGGCTTTGGAGATACGGATGCTCCTTTCCTCCTGGAATAGGGAGGGTTCCTCCCACAGGAGAGTTTGATGACCTGCTTCAGGGTCAGCCAGTCTTTCCAGCCCAGGCCATTTCTCAAATTCCTGCAGCTGGAAATGCTCAGGATGTCAAAGTGCCCTATTTTGGAGGAGCGGGTCCTGAACCCTGTTGGAATATGTAGCAAATTCAGTCAGTATTTGTTGAGTATGAGGACCATACTATTTCCTTGAGATATAGAGATGAACAGAGCCCCTCCTCCCAATCTCATGGAGCTTATAATCAAGGGGGGGGGGTGGAGACAGACATTCAATAAATTATAAGCCCACTAACAGGAAGGGAATTATCAGAAAATGATATTTCCTAGAGATTTAAAACAGGGAGATGTGCGGTAAAGGGCACCTGAGCTGGAACTGTGGATTGGATTCTCCTAAAAGACCTTGCTAGGAAATTCATGCATTAACTGAGATGTGACTGAAAGGAAAGGGTCAGCCACAGAAGTATCAGGAGAGGAGCAGTCCATGTAGAAGGAACAGGTGCCTTGAAACCACTGGAGGATTTTGAGCAACAGGATGACCTCACAGTGATAGAAGGATCCCCATCTATTATATGGAATGTGGAACATGGAATAGAGAATGAAGACAGGGACTCTGATTATGAAACCATTGTGGTAGACCTGACCAAAGGCATCGATGGTTGGGACTAGGGTGCTGTGAGCAGAGACGTGGCTAATGCTTGTGTCCAGTCACCTGTAGTGATCCGTGGACGACCTTTACAAGAATCGCGTCCACGGGAGTTAGGGTGAAAACCACTGGTTTGGGATGAGAAGGGAAGGTGAGGTGAGCCAGTTACCACCACCATAGACAAGGCTTGCAGGGGAGTTTGCTATGAAGTCATGTAGAGAGGAAGGGAGCAGAGGTCAGGGATGTATTTTTTTTTCTTTTCAAGGGAGCTATTGCAGCATTTGTTCTTCAGTATGGTTTAAAAAAACCCTAAAATTTGCCATCTTAACCATTTTTTTAAGTTTATGGTTCAGTAGTCTTGATGTTGTTTCATTTTTTTTAAATTTTATTTTAGTGTTTTATTTATTCTTGAGAGAGAGAGAGAGAGAGAGACAGAACACATGTGGGGGAGGGGCAGAGAGAGAGGGAGACACAGAGTCCGAAGGAGGCTCCAGGCTCCGAGCTGTCAGCACAGAGCCCGACACGGGGCTTGAACCCACAAACCATGCATGAGATCATGACCTGAGCCGAAGTCAAACCCTTAACTGACTGAGCCACCCAAATGCTCCTTATTTATTTTTTTAAAGTTTATTGATTAATTTTGAGAGAGCATGTGTGTGAGTGGGGAAAAGGCGGCGGGGGGGGGGGGGCGGAGAGAGAGAGAGAGAGAGAGAGAGAGAGAGAAGAATCCCAAGCAGACTCCACACTGTCGGCATGGAGCCTGACATGGGACTTAGAGCCATAACAGTGAGATGGTGACCTGAGCCGAAATCAAGAGTCAGGCGCTTAACTGACTGAGCCATCTAAGCGTCCCTTAATATTATTTTAAACAGATCTCCAGAAGTTACTTTTTCATCTTTTAAATCTACAGCTGCATTCCCATTAAACCATTTAACTTCCCATTTCTCCCTTCCCCCCTCCACATCTCTGGTAACCACCATGCTACCTTTCTGTTTCTATGTATTTGACTGCTGCCGATGCCTGGAGTAAGTAGACTCATACAGTATCTGTCCTGTTGGGACTGGCTTATTTTACTCAGCATCATGTCCTCAAGGTTCATCCATGTTGTAGCCTGTGTCAGAATTTCCTTCCTTTTGAAGGCTAAATAGTGTTCCATTGCATGGATAGACCACATTTTTTGCATGCATTCATCTGTTGATGGACATTTGTTTCTACCTCTTAGCTATTTCAACAATACTGCTGTGAAATAGAGGTGTGCAAAATACATTACAGTATACTTTTATTCTGAATGGAATGTTCCAGGGGGGAGATGTTTATGATGCAGGAGAACAAGCAGAAAATTGAAGAGCAAATCCCTTGAGAACAGAAGAGTCTAAGTGGAGGGGCCGGCCTGATAGGAATGGGGCAAGGGCATCTCATTCATAAGAACATAGGAAACCAGGGAGCAGATACTCAGGGAGGCTGGTACATTTGCTGGCAAGTGCGTGAGGAAATTCCTGTCTGAATGCTTCTTTTTTTCTCAATGAAGTTATAAGTAAGACCATCAACTTCAAGTGTGTGTGTGTGTGTGTGTGTGTGTGTGTAGGGGTGGTGCATCAGAGGTGCTACCCCATTAACAGAATGAGTGATTAACTATAAGTACTTGAAATCAAGTTGATGCATTTCCTTATAGGCCATGTAGACAAAATAAAGCTCAGCTTTGTTCTCAGACAAAAGCAGCACTTATTATAATGGTTGGCATTTCAGAGATAATTCAGCTCTAAGAGATAATAACACATCAATCCGTCAGGAAGCATTTTGCCCAGTGATACCAGCGGTATAATATGTAAGTGATGGACTGTTCTGGACACAACCAGGAATTCTCTTTTGCTGAAAAACTCCTATTTCTAGCAGCAGCTTAACGTTGATTTTTTTTTCCCCAGCTTCTATTTGGAGAGTCTGTTTATTTCTTTCTTCCCCGGGGGATAGTGAGATAGATATTGTAAATGGTGAGGGCTTTTTATTGTTTTTGACAGTTATCAAAAAAACATTTTTTTTTTTGAGCTGGGCCATCGACTGAAAAATAAACCCTTTTGGGATTTTTGAGTCAAGTGTGTTGAAATATGTGTGTGATAGTCACTTTCAGATTTCAGGGAGTCTAACCACACTTATTAATCGGAGATCATTATAACCCGTGTGAATGCAGGCACCCATGCTTCACTTCAGGAAATAATGGTCTCGTTTCTGGTGATATAAATCATATCCCTTTTTGATATAAGCATTTCTGGAAGAGCATCAAGAGAGGACGACTCCTTTATTGGAGCCCCCTGTACATTCCTTCTGTAATCCTCACTCTGAAACTCACCAGACATGGCCACTCCACAAACCTCAGAAAGGTCCTCTATGCTGTTCCTTTGTCCTCTTCTCTCTTCAAGACTTGCATTCCTCCCTTGGCCTCCTATCCTGTTATCTCCCCGCCAGCCTCACATTCAGTGCTCCCTAGTCCATTCTTCCCCGGGTACAGCTGCCTGAGAAATGAAGCTCATCTTCTATCCTCACCATTTTTTAAAAGAATCACTCCACAAGAATCCTGTTCCCTTTCTGCCCTTAATTCTAGCAGGAAGGGTCACCCCATAAAATAAGAATACCTGATGGAGTAAGAAGAACAGAAAACCACCTGAGCAAGTCTTCAAGGCTCAGAGAGAACTGGTAGGTATTTAGGTTTTTAGGACCCAGCACTGGCTTTGCTGGACCATGCAGCAGGACTAAGTAAGGAGAGTGAGGCATACATATGTTTAAGAGGATATTAAGAACCGGGTAATCAAGATAGGTCACATTTCAATGCAGACGATCAAGATTAATGTAAAAGTCTATGATACCTAAAGTACCAACAATTTCAACAATGACAAGATGTGACAGTTAGATTAGGGGAGGGGAAGTGAGGTGAATCGTACAAGTGCAGAGTTGGATCATATTTTTATTTTGAATTTTGATATTAATCCTCATGGGTTCTTTCCATTAATAATTTTTAAATAAAGCAGCATCTAGATATTTTGCATCTTGATTATTGAATCTTTGGGTGTCCCTTAAGCTGTGTGCCATGGGTGAGTGTGTCCCATGCCTTCCCCAGATCCTCACCACCCTGTGTCTGACCTTATGCCATCTTTGCCCTTCTCTCTATTGGCGGCTTCTTCCCACTCATTTCCTGGCAACAGACTCAGGTCGGCCAAGCATCGTGCCATAGAAGATATCTTGATTGAGCTGGAACACTGGTCAGCCCATGAGGGGTTGAGTTTGCTCTGGGCACCGTCCCCCGGTCCAGTCAGATGTGGTATATGTAAACTCCTACAAACCCAAGCTTGGCCAATTTTACAAAACAAACTATTCAAAAGAGCAGTTGAGGCTGGCGGTTGCTGTTCCGGTCTGTAGACTCAGGTTCAGTACCGATTTCTTGGGGGAAGTTGTTTAACTGGTGCCCATACATGAATGACACCTGGGAGAACACTGATGAGGTGTGCATTCCCCATTCTCTAGATGAGAAAACTGAGGCACATGCTCAGAATTTGAGTCAGAGTCCACGGGTTTCCTTACTCGGCCCTTCAACTTGGGAACAGCTCTATCCACGTGCTGGTAGGCAGCTTTCTATACTCCTTAGGGTATTCTAAAGTAAACTTTATGGATATTTAGGAACTTCCTGAGTGAGTAGATAATGGACATGATGATGGTGGGAGTGGTTATGTTAGCGTTGACTGTCTACTTTTTCTAGGAGTTCTACATGAGTTTTCTCAACAGTTCTACAAGACAAGCATTGTTATCATTTCATAAAGGGAAAGTAAAGTGTGGGGAGGTGAAGACGTTCTCTTAGCTATACAGAGAACAATGATTTGAGCATGTGCCATCTTGCTGTGGTGTATACCGTTTTACCTTCTCTTCCACCCTGCTTCTTCCAAGCCCGACCCTCGCCTTGAATAAATGAAGCTAATTCTATTCTCAGAATCCAGTTTCCAGAGACATCTTTTACACATCCCTGGCTGTTGGCTTGACATTTGTCTGCGGTTCCTAATTCAGGGCAAACTGCCTCCTACTGGACACTAAGCCTCTCAGCGGCAGGGTCCGGTGGATGATCATATCAGCTCTAGGGCAAGCACAGTGCCAGGTGCTTTAGGAAGCTCTGGGTGAATATGGTTTGGAATGAGTTGAAAGGGGATGGAGAAATGCTAAATAAAGGCTATGTCTTCGAAAACATTTAAAAACACACCAAGTCCTTTTTTCCCACACGCAGCACAGACCAAAGGACCTGAGGCTTGTTGCTGTACCTGGAAAACCTGCTTCCCAATCTGGTCTGAAAACACAAATGTGAGCAGAAGACCTCTGCAGAGAGAAAGCATGAGAAGGGTTCTCCCAGTTTCCTCAGAAGAGAACAAACAAACAAACAAACAAACTTTCCCCCCTGCAGTGTGGCTGAGTGTTTCCTTGCAAGGCACTCAGCACTGTCTTGTGTCTTTGTTTCCTGGTTCCTCCAAGTACATCTCTCCCTTAACCTTCGCCACCCCCCTGCTCCTGGGTGTCAATTACAGCTGACTTTGCAGGCTCCAGCCCCCAACACAACAGCCGGGCGAGATGCCTTGGGCCCCATGGCATAAGGCAGTGCAGCTAATTAGCCAGGCTTGGCTGTGCCCTCTGCTTCAGTTTGAAAAGCTTCTTGAAAAACAAGTTTCTGGCATTGGAGTGCATTGCTTTGTACTTCTGGGCGCTCTAAATGTCTCCATTGTGGTGCTAGCTGCCTTGCTTCTTGCAAAAGAATGGATTTTTTTTTTTCCTGATCCTCTGTTTTCAACTGGTCTTTGAAATTTGATGTGGCTGCTCATAGAGATGTCATGATGACGACGACCACAATGGTGACAGCTGACATTTAGTGAGCACGTGATATCCATCCAGAGCAATTATAAGCCCTGGATACATGTGTACTTACTAAATTCTCATCAAAGGTAGATTTTATTATTGCCACCATTTTCCAGAAGGGAAAGCTGAGGCTTATAGAGATTAAGTAATTCACTCATGAGGTTATACTACCTTCCTATATAGAAATACTAAATATTTCTCACATATGACCTATTTTGATCCTTTCAATAACCTCATGCTCTTACAGTCTCCATTTTTGGGGCCATGAAGCTGAAGTTTTGGAAATTTAAGTAGGATGCCATGAATCACAGGCTGAGTTTGGAAGCAGGATTTGAACCCCACTGTCCTGACTCTGGAGCGTGTGCTCTGTGGCTATGCTGTGTTCCTCATGTTGTGTAAGAAATGGTTTTCACCCCTTCACGTAGTGCTGGTTTCTTGCACTCTACCTTGGTGATGCTGCAGGATGCTGCCTGCTACACTGGAAGTGAGTATAGACCTGAGGACTAGGCACATCTAGGGTTGGGGGGGATACCTGCTCTGCTCCCCCCGTGTGATCGCAGGTAAATCATTTACTCTCTCTAACATGTAGGTGAAACTTCTGAGAGAAGAAGGTGATGCAAGGGTCTTTTCTCATGCTGGAGATAATCTACATAAAGCTATGCTTAGAGGCTCAACATGGTTCTTATAGGCTCCCATGACATGGTAGCAAGAGGCAGACCTGAATACAGAGATTGGCTCTGGTCTGAGCAGTATTTGGACCATTGAAAGGTTATTTAATCCTTGATCTCAGTTTTCCCCTCTTCAAATTTAAATAATAATAAAATACAGTAAAATAGTAAAAACATTATCGGACTCTATGAGGCACAGTATGATTAAGCACTGGGATATAATAGCATTCAGCCAAGAGTAGCTATTAGTGTAATTATGAACACATTAGTTGAATCTAAGCAGTACCCGTGCACAATAGAACCACTGAATTCAAGTTGAAGCAAAGTTTTCTGAAGGGAAGAAATAACAGTGATTTACAGCTTCTCTTCTTCCCCCTGTACCTTTCTATTGATTGAGGGGGCTGTATCTTGTGATTAATTAAAATCAATACCTCCGAGCAGATACTACGATGCCTTTTACGAAAGAGGAGACACCAAGACTGTGGCAGGGTAGAAGGGGTGTGACTTTCTATTACAGTTTGGAGAGCTCACCACTTCCCCTTGGGTCACAGAAATAACTTCTGTCTCAACAGAACATAAGTCAATAAACATTTAAGGCATTTTCATGTTAGTTAAGTATTGAGAGCTCTGATCGCTCATCATAACACTGGATGGACACTTTCCAGAAATGCAAAATTACCATTTTCTCATGCTTACAAAACCCCCAGATTTAGGGCACCTGGGCTCACTCAGTCACTTGAGCATCCAACTCTTGATTTTGGCTCAGGTCACGGTCCCAGGGTCGTGGGATTGAGCCCCGAGCCAGCTCTGTGCTCAGTGTGGAGCCTGCCTCAGATTCACTCTCTCTCTCCCTCTGCTCCTCTCCCCTAAAAAAAAAAAAAACCTACAAAAACACAACACAAACAAAAAATCATCAGATTTGCTCAGGCTGAAAATGTATTCAATCAGACGTTTGCTTTGCCAGCCCCCTGTGCAATTCAAAGTCGCCATAGGACCATTTTTGGTCAAAGAGATGCAACTAGAAGTTTGATAGGGATGTCTGTGGAAGCTTTCAATTTCTTCACGGAAGGGGGCACCTACACGTACTCCTTCTGTCCTTTTCCTACCCTTTCTTCTCATCTTTCATGGAGTCCGGATGGGATCACCGATTCACAACCGCATAGCACATTGGCTCTGTCATCATAGAGCCACCGAATCAGTGACAGGACAGGCTACCGCTGTACTCACGTCATGTGTGAAAACCAGTCCCTTTTTTGTGGATGTCTTTGCAGTCAAGATTTCTACTACTTACAACCAAAAGCATTTCTAACTGAAATAACTTAAAAAGTTATTGCAAAAGTTTATTTCACCTAAAAAAGTGGTATGGGATGGGGCGCCTGGGTAGCTCAGTTGGTTAAGCACCTGACTTCAACTCAGGTCACGATCTCACAGTTCCTGAGTTTGAGCCCAGTGTCAGGCTCTGTGCTGACAGCTCAGAGCCTGGAGCCTGCTTCCAATTCTGTGTCTCCCTCTCTCTCTGCCCCTTTCCCACTCATGCTCTGTCTCTTTCTCTCAAAAATAAATAAGTGTTAAATTTTTTAAGTGGTGTGTGTGTGTGTGTGTGTGTGTGCACACGCGTGTGTGCCTGTGTGAAATGGGATGGTAGTTTTTCCATAGATATTACCAATTAGATTTTCTGTTAGATATGAAGACCTGTTATCATATAACCACTTTTCTTTCTTTTAATGTTTATTCATTTTTGAGACAGAGAGACAGAGCATTAGCAGGGGAGGGGCAGAGAGAGAGGGAGACACAGAATCCGAACCAGGCTCCAGGCTCTGAGCTGCCAGCACAGAGCCTGATGTGGGGCTCAAACCCATGGACACAAGATCATGACCTGAGCCAAAGTCGGTGCTTAACCAACTGAGCCACCCAGGTGCTCCGTCTTTTCTTTTTTTAAAAAAGAAATATTTTATTTTTCTCCAAAAGCTCATTCACCATTTTCAGAGAAAAGGTATATTCTTTTCTCTGAGAAAGGTATATTAAAGAAGAGCACAGAGTTTGGTTCTTACTCTTGAAGTCTTCCAACTTTGTTTGCTTTCCTTGGCGCGTTGGCTATCTGTGGCTGGGAAAATGTTTTCCTAGCTGACATTTGAGATGGGAATCAAAACAAAGTTTTGAAACAGCTTTAATAAATTAGAGGTGGCAAGTGTTTGGTGAAAATTCTAATGATTAAGAGATGTTGGTACTTCTCAAGGAAGAAAAAAAAAACGACATGGCCAAGATCCCAATGCTCTCATAGAGAATTTGCAGAGCACAGTGAGGGGGAAGTGGGGCAGATTTGTGTGCAGGAAGGAAATGTTCAACAATGATGATGTCGAGTGCATTTCCAGTTAAGTTAGCCCTTTAATGGCAAAAGAGAATATACATATACCCTGAGTAGTGTGTCATGTAATTTCTTTGAAGCCTCACACTCTATCTTACAAATCCGTATAAAACTTTCATTGTGTCCCATAGTATATCCATGTTGGGTTTATATAACATATTAGGGCTCCTATGCCGATCATTGAGCCAAATTAATGATCCAAGGAGATGTCCACGTTTATGTTAGTAGATTGCGTGTTACCTGACATCCAGGTTGAGAAGCCTGGGAGCCATTCTGTAGCCAGAAATTAGGGACCCAGGGACAAGTTCAGTTGCTTTCGATTTGAAAACCCTTTTTCAGGTAACAAAGATCTTTCACAAGTCCTATCCCATTTTGATCCTGGTAGAAACCTGTTGCCACCACTTGCCAGTCTGTAGTTTTGATTTTTGTGGGTTCCATTAATAAGAAAACAGAGTCTAATTTCAGAGTCAGGGCTCAGATTTTTGGCTCTTTATCTTCTAACTCCTTTTACTGTGACAGGCTGCTTCTCACTTGTCAATGAGTGCCTGTGCTAGAATGGTCTCCGAGGTGTCCCTGCCTCAGTCTATTGTCCTGTAGAGTGACTCTCTATATCAGTAGTCCCAAGTGGTAGTTATCATGAGCTTAATCCTTGCACCAGGAGATTAATGCCCCCTCTTTATGTAGCTTGTCACGTTTGATATTCACAGTAGACGAGAGAGGTAGATTTGATAGTGTCCCACTTTGAACCACTTGGAGACCGAAGATCAGGGCATTTCTGTCACTTGCCCAAGTGGCCATGCTGGGGACCTGCACTGTGGTTTTCCTGCACCCAAACCCTCACCCCCTCCCTCTGTGGTTTCCTAGCACAGAGGGCACACCGAATGTACACCCCTTATTCACCCCCACCCATCACTTGGCCCTGTGACCAGCTCTATCCTGTTGGTGATTTCAGAGCCACTTAGAATCACTAGTAACATAATGAGATCAATACAGAGGTGACTGCCCCATGAATTTAGTTCATCACTTCCTCACCTGTAAATAAATTATGAGGAAAGTGGAAAGTTATGAGGGGGAATCCTCGAAAAAGCCAGGGGTAGAAATATCTAGAGTGATATAATTATCTATTTGCTGCTCCTGGTCTACAGGCTTGCCGGCTTTTTTTTTCTTTCTTTCTTTTTTTTCTTTCTTTCTTTCTTCTTCTTTTTTTTTTACATAGGATTATAGAAGATGAAAAAGAAATGCTTACTTCAGCTTTTAAGAGCGATGTAAGCAATTTTGCATTGCACTTACTCCCCAGGGGTGGTGTGAAAATGTTTCTAGTAAATTAAAGGATAATAAAAGCAATGGCAACATGGCAACTTTTATATTAATGTCTTAATTTTTCACAGGCTTAATTATAAATCTCTTGGGGAAGAGGCGAGGTCTATGGGATCCTGGGAAAACAGTGTTGCATTCCTGGGTGTGGAGATCTGGTCCTCTGCTTTGAGGTGCGTGCATTGGAGGTGGGCTGTGTGGATGCCATGAGGCACATGTGGTGCTCCTGGGTAAAAGGTGGTAATGCCCACTGGAGAAGGATATCGGGCTGGGCAGTCCGGTTGTGCTGTTGCGTATCAGACAAGCTTTGTGACTCCTTTAATGGTGGTACTGTGCTTACCGCATCGTCTCTGCAGTTTGCCTGGTTTAAAGTCCTGCCTCTTCCTTTACATAGAAAACTTGGGTGAGATCTTTCCTCCGTACAATGGAGCTTATGAGGGAATTATGCCACATGGGATGTGTGCGGAAAAGCTTGGGTCCTGCTGGCACTGCTGAGCTACCAAACCACCTTGGGACCATCTCCTGCCAGATGTGTAATCAAGCAAGCAATAAATACCTTACAGGCGAAGCTGCTGTTAGCCAGGTTGTGTTACTTGTACCCTAAAGCATCCTAGGTCTTAGCCACTAAATCGGAGTGGTACAGCAGTTCACTAGAAGCCAGGTTCCTTGAATCATGGACTATCCATGCTGGACAGACTCTCAGGTCTTTCCGTTGACTTTGCTACATTACCTCTTCTCCTTTGCCTATAAATACATTTTGAGGAAAATGGAAATTAAAGGGGGGGTTCTTTTTTTTTAATGTTCATTTATTTTTGAGAGAATGAGAGAGACAAGAGTGTGAGCAGGGGAGGGGCAGAGAGCGAGGGAGACAAAGAATCTGAAGCAGGCTCCAGGCTCTGAGCTGTCAGCATAGAGCCCAACATGGGCTCGAACCTGTGAACTGTGAGATCATGACTTGAGTCAAAATCCGAATCTTAATGGTCTGAGCCACCCAGTCTCCCCAGAGGGAGGAAGGTGCATGTTAGGGTAGGTTATTGCTAATATCTTCTATTAGGCACAGATTCCAGATCCATTTCTTACCCCTGCACCATGTGTGGTTTTAAATACATAATCCTTTTGTATTTTAATTATATATTTTTTTCTCTTGCTTCTCTTCTGGGATGTGTGTGAGTAGAAGATATATCTTCTTATTAGGATTTTTTTATGTCTGGCATGTAGTAAACATTCAGTTAGAGGTGAATAAGTGAATCATAGCGTGAACCAGTGTGTGTTCCTGAAACATTAATTCCATGATAGATTAATAGATGCTACACACAGACACACACACACACACACACACACCTTCATGTGCACAAACAGTTCTATGGTTTTACAAACAAGTGTAGAATACACGGGATGAAAAAGAGTAAACATATTTTTTTTTGCAGGACTTCTCAGTACCTTTAATATATAATTAATGTTAATAATATATTTCTAGCAAGATGGTATAGAATGAAGCTGTTTCTAAACTCACTGGACCAAAGAAATCTTTTTTTAAAGAATGCCTCCTAGGAATGCACTTTAAAGGATATGCTTAGTTGATTTTTAGAGTTTTATTTATTTTTTTGTGAAAATTTGAAACATTTTCCTACTTTTTATTCTGAACAATGCTAAATTTATGGTAAAGTGCAAGTACAATACAATAATACCTATATATTCCTGCCAGAATCACCAGTTTTTAATATTTAACCATATTTGTTCATTCTCTCCCTCCCTCACTGCCTCTTTTCAAATTCTTTGTGGGCATCTTTTCCTGACAAAAAAGAGGATCATCTCTGATGCCACTGGGGCACACTTCTCCATTTGCCTTTAAGAAAATAACTGGACATATTGTAGTGCAGAGGCCTGCACGTTTTGTGTGTCTTTGTGGATGAGTTCTTAAGAACTCATCTGTAGCAGGACCTCACTGTAGCAGGACCTTAGAATCTCAACATGCGGAGGGACCAGAAAAGCCATCTACCCCAAACGCTGCTCACTGTCCATCACTCCTGCATCCCATACACTTATTTTATGCCTCTGGATGCCATTTATTATTTTTTCCAGGGTTGGTGCATCAATTCTAAGTGGTGTAAAGCTTGCGCATGAAGCCTTCTGAAGAGTCTACCCTCTTCTTGGGCATTGTCCAAACTGTCTCTTGGCTGCTTTCATTTATCAAAGTCCCGTGTAGGGGTAATAAGTCTAAAATGAGGAGCTTGGTAAGAGAATGGTATTTTAATAGAGGACTGAAGTGTTTGCCAACTCTTGATTACCTGTGATGACAAGGATCAGAACTTTGGCCCTTGTTATCCACAGATTTATTGAACCATGGAATCTTCATGCTAGAGAGAATCTCAGGGATCATCTGGTTCAACCCCATGTTTTTTAGCCAACGATGCAGTGAGCAAGAGAGGGTAAAAAATTTGTCCAAAGTCTTGTAGCTGTCCTGGTTTCTGATTGGGGGCCACATTATGTCCCAAGCCACTGAGCTTATCTCAGAACAGTAACAGAAAATTTTTAAGACACATGCGCACACACACACACACATACACATCTACACAAATGTACGTGTGGACACAGGTACACAGATCTGGATACAACCACATTCATAGATGGAGTTTCTGCTTCATCCAGATACTGTTCATGATTGGAGGCTGTATGACCTTCTGTTTGCAATCTAGAGATGTGAACCTGTTTGCATTCTAGAAAGGTGAACTCATCCACATGCATGGAGCATATTTCCTCCAACTATTTACTCCTATTATAGCCATCATGGAGAATAGAATAGGGGTAACTATCATAAGGCTGTTGGGACGACTGTGTGGTCAGTGAAATGACAGAAGAAATATAGAAATACAGCTTTCCTGAAAGCCTAGCTCACAGCAATCACTTTTTAGCCTTATTCATGTCAGCACTGAAATGCTTATGAAGGCTAGAAAGAGACCCCAAAGGAGACTTGAGTTTATTACTAAGTGCCAGCTGTAGACTCTGCACATGCATTACCTTATTTAATCCTCCTAATGGCCATATTACTGATTTAAAAAAAAAGTATAGAGTGGCTATACTTACCCTAAATCTTACAGCCAGTAAATGCTGAAACCAAGAATAAAATGTGAGTCCAGACCTTCTTTTTGTTGTTACCATCTCCAAGTTGTTGTTAGAGCAGTAAAAACATAGTATCTGAGAAAACAGATTTCAAACACAAACACCCCAAACAGTTCATGGTACTCTAATAGTATATTCCCCCCCCCCCCCCCCCCGCATAAGTTTCGGGAAATAAGCTTATATTTTCCTGCTTGTTGCTCTGGTGAAAGGACTTACTCTTCTCACCAAAGCTGTATAGACCAGTGCTGTCCAATAGAATTTTCTGTGCTGATAGGAATATTCTAGGATTTTGTGTAAAGTAGAGGCCATTAGCCTCCTGTTAAAATTGAGCAAGTATAATAATGCACACTTCGGATTTCAAAGACTTTGCACCATAAAGAAGGTGTGCAATAGCTTACTGACACTGATTTATATAAATTGATTGCATGTTGAAATGATATTTGGCTAAATTTAATACATTGTTAGAGTTAGTCTTACCTATTTTCTTTTCATTTTTTTTATTTTTATTTTTTTAATTTTTTTTTAACGTTTATTTATTTTTGAGACAGGGAGAGACAGAGCATGAACGGGGGAGGGTCAGAGAGAGGGAGATACAGAATCTGAAACAGGCTCCAGGCTCTGAGCTGTCAGCACAGAGCCCAACGCGGGGCTCGAACTCACGAACCGCGAGATCATGACCTGAGCCGAAGCCGGCCGCTTAACCGACTGAGCCACCCAGGCGCCCCTCTTTTCTTTTTATTTTTTAAATGTGGCTACTAGAAATTTTAGAATTGCATGCTTCTTGCATTATTATTTCTATCAGGCACCATAGATCTAGATAATTTGTCTATGAAATGCCTATATGGGTACAATTATATATGTCCATGTGCATATGTATATATCATCTTTCTGTTGAAGGTCATTTTATTTTTTTTAATTAACTTATTTATTTTTGAGAGAGAGGGTAGTGGATGAGGGACAGAGAGAGAGGGAGAAAGAGAATCCCAAGCAGGCTCCATGCTGTCAGTACAGAGCCTGACATGGGGCTCGATCTCACAACCATGAGATCGTGACCTGAGCCACAGTCAAGGGTCAGATGCTTAACCGACTGAGCCACCTCAAAGGTCATTTTATTTTTAATAAAAACAGCCTCAGTTAGTATATAATGATTTATAATTTGTTCATACCATTTAAGAGAGTAATTAGGACCTTCCCCCCATATAGGTATATATAAATCAATATTTTCTTTAATTACTGCATAACAGTGTTTAAACAGATTTATGAGTTTCTCGCTCATTTACACATAGCACATGGGTAGATATAAAGTAAGAGAAGGAAAGAGGGTGCAGTTCCAGAAAATACCACCCTTGAAGAGGTGGGCAGTTTGAGATGGCAGTCTCAAGCCTTCAGACGGGTTTGAGAATAAAGGGACAGAGTGATAGAACCCACCCAGGACAGAGGTACTGATGGAAACCAAGAGATGGAAGTTCCAAGAAGGGCCAGTGGGAAGACAGCTTCTGGAAACTAGCTTCTAGTTTTGGAAACTAAAGAGGTAAGTGCTCATCCAGGAAATGAAGAGGACAGCTGAATTAACCTAGGTTGAGGATTAAATGGGACGTGAGGCCACAGAGGCTATGAATGTTGACTGACTTCTCTTTCTAGAACTCTGTCCAGTCTTTAGATAACCTCATGTTGTCATGGATCCTTCAGAAAATGAAATTCAAGCCAGAAAGTGTGATTAGAGTAAAAAAGATAGAGCTGACTCCATAAATGTTTACATTTGTTTAGGTATTTAAGAGTGTACTATCTGTAAAGCCAAAAGGCAAGTACAAACTTGTGACATGTCTTCAACCTCCATGGAAACAGTTAAGTCTCCTGAATTAGAATTTAAACTTCAGGGTGACAGAGAGCATATGCTTTTGTCTCGAAATGTTTTCCTAACAACGAACAAAGTGCCTGGCACGCAGTAGGCATTCTACAAATACTAGCTGAATAAACGAATGGGCCTCAAATTCTCAATTTTAGAATCCCTGGCCTAGCCTTGTTGAAAAGTTCTGGGTAGTAATTATACAGAAAGGCAACACTCTGTCCCAGAAAAGTTACCTACATTTACTTAGTCAAAATGTCATCCTACAGTTGTGGGTGGGACACTGGGCACTTTATTTAAGCGTGCTAATCTCATGTGTCCTTCTCAGGAGAATTCCAGCCCAACCTGCTTGCGAAGATCCATGAAAAGAATGTGCACCAAAGAGCTTTGAAATGGAAATCATGGTTATATGCACTTGAAAATGAGTTTTGGTAATATAAGGCTCTCATTTTCCATGGTATTGCGTGTAGATGAGAAAAGTGGTTCTCGCAATTTATTGTCAATGAGAATCACTGAGGTGCTCATTGATTGCAAATTCCAAGGCTCTGTGCCCAGATATTCTAATTCATTAGACCAAGGGTAGGTTTTGGCCATCTGCATTTCTTCAGTCAGCTTAACAAACATTTACTAAGGTACATACACCTGCACGTACAGGCAGTGGACAGGATGCCAGGAATACCTCAATGTATGTATGTACAGGTATCATCTGCACCTTAGGGAGCTAAAGTTTCATGGAAGTTTTAGCACAAAAACTGACAAAGGGACATCTGAAATTATAAAATTAGCTCCCCAGGGAGTTGTCATGATCTGCCCCTTTCTCAAACGTTAATGTGCATCAGAATCATGTAGGTATTTTGCTCCAAATTCAGGATCTTAGCTTCCACCCACTAAGGTTTTGATTTGATCTATACGGTGGGGATCCCAGAATCTGGGTGGTTAACACAATTCCCAGTGTTTCAAATGCTGTTACTCCAGTGACCACCCCTTGATAACCATTGGCGGAGAGGTGTCTAAAAAGGTCAGCACACATCTTCTCCGTGCACCGTCTCACCCATTTCTCAGAGGCAACAGGTATGGCTGCCTCTTCTTTCCAATCTGTAGGGAGCTGCATGGACCCAAGCGAATCTTTCCGCTCTGTAGGGAGCTGCGTGGACCCAGGCTAATCAGGAGACAGTCTCTTCCCTAGGTTGTCCATCCCTTCAGCTCCACTTTCCTCAGTAGCCATGACATTTCTCTACGGTGTTAAATGCAGAAGGGGATGGTTGTTACCACTAGGTGTGAGGACAGTTAAGGATAAAAGCTGCATAATGTGAACCATATGCTGTTAGAGCTTAAGGGGCTTCAGAGGCCAGCTTTCCTGACTGTCTTGTATCTAGAATTCATCGTGTATCCTGTCGAGACTGATGGCCACTGACCAGAAAGCCTGTTTCCTTCCCGTTCCAAATAGAAAAGAAGAAAAAATCTGGTATTTCATAAAAGTCATTGCCCATTGCCTGAGCAGCGTGTCGTTAATGGGAAAATTATAATGGTTTTCTTTGCAAATCATAGAATCCTGCTTCCCCAGTTACTTCTGGGCATTAAACCTGAAGCTAGGAGGCTGGCACACGGGGAATGGTTTTCATGGGGTTTCTGATAGATCTTAATTTTGCGGCGGGAGTCTGGCGCTCACCGTTGCCCCCCAGTTTCCTTTGTCAGTTCAAGGTTTGCATCTTCACTTGTCCTGTAGGGTCCATTGATGGACTGAACTGGACCATCGGCTCTCCTTTCTTTGTCTCCCTTGTCGGATAAAATCATTTGAGGCTGAGTGCCCTTGATGGCTGAGAGATCATGGCTGGTGGCCCTGGAATTGTAGACCACATGCAACACACCTTCCTGGGAGTCACGGTTACTCTCAAACAATCCTTCTGAGAAGCTGACTTAACAAAAGTAACACATTTGTACTATTTAAAAAAAAAATGGCAAACAGGGCAAGCCTTCACTGATGCCCCCTTTGATAAGGAATGCATTTCCTCTTGTTTCTTGGGAATTCCTGGAGCCTTTTCTAATGTTTTATTTTTACTTTTGGGCAGGGGGGTGGGGTGGGGAAAGGGGAGAGAGAGAGAGAGAGAGGGGAGACACAGAATTCAAAGCAGACTCCAGGCTCTGAGCTGTCAGCACAGAGCCCAATGCGGGGCTCGAACTCACAAACCTAGAGATCATGACCTGCCTGGAAGTCGGAAGCTCAACCAACTGTGCCACCTAGGTGCCCCTCCTGGAATTTTTTTCTAAAAGTATTGCAGACCAAGGAGTCAAGCAGGGGTTGGGAGTGAGGAGTGGCAAGTCATGTTGCCTTGAAGAAATAGGACCTATGACTGGGCAACCTGGTAACGGGCTTTTCCTCCTCCTCGTTTTGTTCTACATAGCAAGGCACAAGGGGCACTGGAACATATGGAAAGACTTGAGTTTAATTGTTAAAATTCTGCTCAGCCAGGCCACTTCTTCACCGCGATTTGCACTATTTAGCATTTGTGTGCATTAGGTAATCTATTTAGTGTTTCTTGCTCCAATCCAATTTGCCTGTGTTTGGCAGCTGCCCAGTTCCGTGGGCACGGGAGGCAGGGAAACCATAAATCTGCCAGGGTGGAGCACAAGGCAGTATTGCTGTGTTTGATGGTATGCTTGCACGAACACCCCAAAATGCTTGTGAAGCAATACGTCCTCTTCCCCGAAAGTCTCTCAGGGACAGAATTAATGTATCTCATATTGTATTGATTGTAGCCAATAAGGGCCTAACCCATTTGATGTAAGGCAGAGAGATTATGTAGGGAACAGGGGTAGAGGCAGCTTTAGAAGAAGTATGTGGTTTAATTACTGGCTGAATTTCGCCAATCCACCACCTCCCCGAGGAATTTAACAAATAGGCCTAAGTGCACTTTCGCTGTTCTTGACATCTGTTGAAATGATATCTGCCGGTGATGAGGGGATCCTGGGAATTGGGCCTGGGGTATTGGCGGGATCAGGACACTCTTTCCCAGGCTGCGAAATTAGAGGGAGGAAAATAGCACATTAGCACTTTAAGGTTAAGCTGTTGAGAACAGAGTTTTCTCCGACAGAGCTCTGCCCTGCAGTTGAAGGGAGTCATGGCTGCCTCCTGTGCTGGGTTAGAGACATGTGTCTATATTCTAATGATCTCAAAAGCCCGGGTGCTGACCCAAACACAGAACTGAGCTTAAATGCTGGGTGGTGAATCAGCAAATGCTTTATGTGAAAACCACTCCCCGTTAACCTCCTTTTTAATAGCTTGTTATGAATTGTGAGGAGATTCCATATCTTGTAGGTAAACAACGGATGACTGCTTTCTCTTCCTTCCTTTTTTAATAGAAAAAAGGAGAAGCCAAAACCCAACTAAAATTCAATGTCGACCCCAGCACAGGGAAGACTGATGTTGTGAATCTGCTAGTGCTTTGATTACATCAATAATTCAAAGAAAGTACCGTCCACTTAATCTCTTTTATGCCTCTCCTCCAGAAAGGATCCTGGTTTTTATTCTGAAAGTCCTAAAGCTATCATTTTCCACAGCCCTTTCTGTAATATGTATTTTGTTATGCTTGAAACATTCATATATGTTAGTGGCCAAATTACAGGTAAGCCATTTGCTTTCAGAGACTGGTAAAAATCCACTTTAGATGGTAGGCATAGGGCGTACTGTTATCAAAACAAAATCAGAACTCATCATGGGTATCTCTTTATTAGTATATGCCCTTGATTGGGCATTCGATTCTTGGTCTATTTGTGTAGACTGGATTTTCTTAAAAAAAAAAAATACACACACACACACGCATATATATATATATGCGTGTGTGTGTGTGTGTGTGTATAGATACATAGATATATGTAGCTATGTCATGTATATGGTCTCAAATAATTATGGCTAACATTTTCCTTGGTTAAGTGGAGAATTAAAAATTAAAAACAACAATACTCTGTTATCTAGCACTGTGATTTAGGCTAATGTCTCAATTCACTTTTATGGGCCTTTCTTCTACAGTATAGGTTTTCACAACAGGGATGGGGTATAACATGATCAATTAATTAGAGGACATGGTTGCATCAGTCAGTTCTGTGTTGGTTACAAAGTGACTGTGATCTGAAAGTTGCTCATGTTGTGTGTGTGTTGGAGGATGTGGTTCTGTTCTTGTACCTGGGAGATTTGGGGACGGATTCTGTACGGGATAGGCTGCTGAGGATGTTCAAAAACTCCCAAGCTGATAATGTTGTTGGTGGACCAAGAAAAGGTCTTTGAAATAAGCACTCTACATGTTCGCACCATAGATTTGTTCAGTTTTAGAATTCAACACACAACTCTGCTTCTCTCCATCCCCTTGTATGTGAACCACCAAATTTTTAGAACATGAATAAAGGAACAATAACCTCATTCCTGTGGGTCTGAAACTTTCTAGCCCCTATCTACTTTCACCCATTGAAACTGTATTTATAGCATAAAAATCTAAACTTCTACACTTACCTTGATAATTGGTCCCCATGTTGATGGCCCTGCGGCATGTGGAAGAACCATCAATGATCCAAGTATATTCAATTAGTTACAATGTCAGGGGCTTTTTATTGTATCCTAATTCTCTCAAAATTCATCATGTGGAATACACAGCATCTTCTGATGAACCACAGATCTTGGATTTCCTGTGCATCCTAAATATAAGAAAGCTTGCTCCAACTTCCTGCTTTTAAATGAAAATAAGCACAGTGATAATCAATATTACTAGTTTAGAACAACACTGGAATCATACTGGGATTTTTCCAGTTTTTTGTTGAACCAGCTTGTTTTATGTGTGTGTGTGTGTGTGTGTGTGTGTGTGTGTGTGTGTATACAAATGTATATGGAATTACCCATCTAGCTAGCTATCCATACGTTTTTGTTATTTAACAACTACTTATGTAGAACTTACTTTAGGCACTATTTTAAGTGCTTTGCAAATATTTAGTCACCTGACAACCCTATGATGTAGGCCCCATATCTCCATGTTACTCATGGGGCCACTGAGACATAAACAGGTGAGTTAATTTGTCCAGAGTCCCAGACTTATTAAGTGGTAGGGCTGGGATTGGGTCCCAGGCACCCCACATGCCAGCACTTAACAAAAACAATGGTTTGCAATTGTTGAGCACTCGCCACATGTCAGATACAGGGATTTAACTTTTTTCTCATTCAACCTATACAACAAACCTGTTGTTGCAGAATGGGACTCAGAAGCTGAGAGACTAACACATCTTTGATCATACAGCTGGAAAGTGATGGAACTGAGGTTTACATCCAGGCAATTAGATTAGAATGTTCTCAGTATATTATGATGAAAACTCCATGCATATACATACATGCATATATATTTTTTCTTATATACCTATATATATATATATATGCATGTGTGTGTTTATAGCATATAAAATATAGATGTATGTGAAAAGTGAAAAGGCAAGACGCATCTTTTTTTTTTAAGATTTTTAAAAAATGCTTATTTATTGGACAGAGACCATGCACATGAACACATGAGCAGAGAGGGGCAGAGAGAGAGGGGGACGGAGGATCCAAAGCAGGCTCTGAGCTGTCAGCACAGAGCCCAATACGGGACTCAACCTCACAAAGTGTGAGATCATGATCTGAGCTGAAGCTGGACTCACTGAGCCACCCAGGTGCCCAGACACATCTTCTTTTGCTGTGTTGACTGCGTTTTTCTTTCAACTTACACTTCTGTAAAGCAGTGTCTTTTCTGACTATTAGTTTAAACACAGAATTATCTGAGCATTCCTCCAAATAATTTGAAAGTGCTTGAAGAAATGGAAAGTCCTTTTGAGTACCAGAGCGATTTGACCCAACTTCTCTTTCTAATGAAAAAAAAATCTGTAGCCAATACATGAGTATTACAAGAGCATATTTATGACTATCAAGTGGCAACGACAAAACTGAAAGTTCTAAGTCAGACTGAAGTACATTGAACATCTAAGAGAGGAAAGATTGCTGCATCAGAGTTCATTTATATCCAAGAGCATTGCACCAGCAATAAACTTTAAGTTAATGCTAACAATTTTAATTTGTATCTTTTAATTGTTGAATTCTGAATTGCTTTCCAATTTCCCACAGAGTTTAATGTGTATGCAAATTACACAGCCAAGAAATCCCAGATACAAAAGATAGACTGCATTTTGCAAACATACCATAATTATTGCTTAATTTTTAAAGGGCCTTTCTCTTCGTCAGGGTATTGTTCAATTTCCCAAAACTGAACTGAAGACAACTTTTGGTTAATGATTGGTATAAATCTTGTGGTGGAGCTTAATTGAATGTTAACTTTGTTGTTCTCACAACTGCAAACTACTCAGTTTCCTATTTCTCTGAGGTAGCGTGTCTTGATCTCTTAACACAAATAACTCATCTTTTAATACTAGCAGGAAAGAATTATCAGAACATCCCTTTCATTATCGAAGGTTGTGCACGCTCATACAAGCTGTTATAGAAACGTAAAAAACAGCTCTCAATCTATTATGATGTTTCTGATTAGTTCCAATTAGACTTATCAATGATAAGCCCTAGCAAAATAAAGGAAAAAGATTATCACTGAAGAAGATAGATGATGTTCTGTTGTTAACATTCAAGGTAGGAGGTGCATAGATTTAGGGGGGGAAATACCGTATTTAGTATAAAACGGCCACAGCTAAACCAATGGATTGGGTGATTTAGTAGTAATTTAACTATTAAGCATTTAGTTTTCAAACGTTCCTTGCTGATCTGCTAGGTTCCAAAAAGCGTCCTTAGTATGGAGATCCAATGTTGAACATGAGCTTGATACTTGTAATAACTTCTGCCATTGTGATCATGAAACCAGCAAAATAAATGAGACACTAAGGATGGTGATAACTGATTGGAAGACGGGAAAAGTGATAAAAGAGAACGATCTGGGGTGGGGAGCAGTTGTGGTCAAAGAAGGCATCATGGGAGAGATGATGTCTGAGCTCAATGCAAACGGTTGACCAAGGAAGAGTAAGAAAGGTTAGAAGGGCAGGACAGTTGCAAAGGAACAAGCCGGGAGGACAGTTGATGGATGGATACAGGCTGTTTGCACAAACAACTTAACACATCAGACTTGGAAAGTAGGAGGGAACATTATTTAGGGACTCCATTCTGAAATTACTCTGGAGTTTTCTTCGAAGTACCCACAAATATTGAATTTGTGTTTCCCACTCCAGAGTCATCAGTGGGCCTAAGTGATGTGGTGATACCCCAGAGAGATAAACTCACTGTCTTTTTTTAATGGTGGTTTTAAATTCTTTTGTTTATAAAAGATTTAAAACATAGACAAAAGTGGGGAGAATAGGGTAGTAATAGCACATGCATCCATCACCCAGCTTCCACAACTACAAACTCATGGCCAAGCTTGTTTCTATTCTTTAAGCTTCCTCCCTCTCCCCCCATGGATATTTTGAAGCAGATCCCAAGCATTATATTATTATTATTATTATTATTATTATTATTATTATTATTATTAAATATTTCAGCAAGTTTGTTCAAAAGATGAAGACTTTTTGAGGAAAATACCATATTATTATTGACATTCCATATTAAAATTAGCAGTAATTCCTTAATATAACCAAATATTTACATATCACATATCATTTAAAAATATCTCTGGGGCGCCTGGGTGGCGCAGTCGGTTAAGCGTCCGACTTCAGCCAGGTCACGATCTCGTGGTCTGTGAGTTCGAGCCCCGCGTCAGGCTCTGGGCTGATGGCTCAGAGCCTGAAGCCTGTTTCCGATTCTGTGTCTCCCTCTCTCTCTGCCCCTCCCCCGTTCATGCTCTGTCTCTCTCTGTCCCAAAAATAAATAAACGTTGAAAAAAAAATTCTTTAAAAATATCTCTGTAAATTAAAAAGATGAAGACATTTTTAAAAGTAATTTTTATTGGTCTTTGAAAGTTATGAATATACAATATCTATTCTTAAAAATTAGAAAATGTGAATTAAAATTTAAATGATTTGCAGACAGCAAGAATTAGCTTTTGGGTGCCCTGGGTCTTTTTCCCATGCAGAAGATAATTTTTTTTCCTTTTTTTCTTTTCTTTCTTTCTTTTTTTGTTGTTAAGATCATGGGCTCTGAAGTTAGGCAGATGTTGACTCAAATTGTGGCTTCAAACTTACTAACCATGTGGAAAATGTTGTTATTCAATTCCTATGAAAAAGATGAGGACTTTTAAGAAAAAAATATCATTAACATTATTAGGTCTTAAAAATTAATGTCAATTCCTTAGTAGAGATAAATATTCTATTGTGACAATCAACTGAACTTGAACACCGATAGAGTATTTGACTCTATTAAGGAATTAATGTTTTATAAATAAATAAATCTATAATTTTTTAAACAAAAGTATACCATAAATGTTATTGTGTAACTTACACCAGCAGTCTAACATGTATGGATGGCAGTCTTGTGGGGGACTTTTAGCAGCCACTAACAACTCTTGTCATTACTTTTTCTTCATTTATTAATTGGAATACCTCTAGAGAGAAAAATCTCCTTTCATTCTTCTTTTATGGTTTGTTTTTGCTTACCCCAATGTATAGGTCATATAAGAAATACAGGATACACGCATCTTTATATTTTCTTACTTTCCAAATGACTGAGTTAGTTTGCATGAATCTTCCAGAAGTGACCAGTGACTTTTCTTAAGTTCCACTCTGTAGCCCTGTTGCTGGCCACTGGAAGCTTCTTGTCTGACCAGAGAGCTTCATTGCTTTTCAAGGCATTTCCAAATCAACTTGTATATTTCCTGTCTCCTGCTTGACTGTTGAAGTCTGTGGAGAAATCATCTTTTCTTCATGGAGTTGTTAGGCTGGGTAGAAGTGAGTCTAGGGTTATGGTGGCCATGCTGCCCTTAATTTATAGAGACACAATCTAAGAAATTGAGAAAGGAAAAATATTGATGGCATCCCTTGAGGCTCTGGATACAGCTGTGCCTGAAGTCATTTCTACGTATGTGGAACCATGGAACCACATGAGCCAATGCATTTCTTTTTATTCCTAAACTAATATGTGTGTGTGTGTGTGTGTGTGTGTGTGTGTGTGTGTTTATGCATGAATGTGTCTTGTCTGTTGTGAAGGTTTTCTATTTATTTAACAAAAAAGACATTTGTAAAGATGTTTTAAATATTTTAAAATAGCACTAGGTGGCTTAAAATACATTTCTGCATAGGAAGGTGTTTTCCTTGATGCTATGCAATAAAGGAAAATAAGCCAGATAGGACTTCCTCTCAACACCTTAGTACAGTCAATATGTTAAGCCATCGCTTGAGGTCACAGAAACATGAGACAGAAACTTAGTGAGTCAGAAAGCATGAGAGCCCTGGGAAGGGAGAGGAGGCCAATATCTGAAGGACCTTGAATGCAAAGTAGACGGATTCTGATTTTATTCTATAAGCTACAAGTAAACTTGGAGGCTATTTTGTTTTCCTGTTGTGTTTTGTTTCTCAAAGAAAGTAATACAATCAGCCGGTGCTTTGCAAAGATTAATCCTGCAGGAGCATTGCATAAATTGGGTTTAAAGACAAATGGAGGATGCTACTCAAGCCATTTAGGGAAAAGGTTCTGAACCCTTTTTGAATCTTACTCCTCAGGGATGTGTATTTACACATACACTCTTTGTTTCTCTTGCATAAAATATTAGGGATTAAAAGACCTGTAAAGTAAAACTAGGTATTTTTATGAACCTTTTGCTTAGATATCAACCCAAAAGTTGATAGATGTGTCATCAATGGAAGACCTTTTGATAATCTATGATTAAATATAAAGAATATAATTAAGTTAGTGTATACTAGAAAAAAATGTTCTCACATCAAACCTCCTAATTTTATGGCTAGAGCTGCTTAGGATGAGACTAAGTAAGGGGCAACCCCTTGACCAGATTCTACTTGGAAACTGTGAAGATTAACTAATGGTTTTCAGAAGATTGATCATTTGGTGAATTACTTTTAGTGGGTCAGTGAAATGGTCATTGGAAGAATAGATTATCAATACATATGTCTGCTTCCCTTTAAAAATATACACCATTTCTCCAGTGTAGAAGCCACTTTTCTTATATTCAGTAGAGCATCTTTTTAAATCTTATGTGTGTGTGTGTAATTTAAAATTAGAAAAAATATATACACATGCAAATTAAAGTGGCTCAATTCAGATAGCTAAGGCTATGTTTATGTCTCCTAAACATGTAAATATCAGGGCTTATGGCTAAAACACCCACACTATCTGATCATATCACACAACTGGTAGAATTGATTGCCCTGATATAGTCACCTTAGTTTGGGTATAACCTAACTTCATAGGGTCAGCAATTTGATGTGTCAGTACTCCAAGAGAGTTACCATCTCTTTGTGATGAATACATTCTAATTTGGAAAGAGTTTTCCTGGGAAGCTCCAACACCTTTATTCCACTGCGCAAGCATTTTCCCTACATAGGCAAACTACACCTGAAGCCACATCGTAATGAGAAAAATATATGATGAGCTGGCATACGAGAAAGGAGAAATAGCTATAAGACACAAAACCTTGGTTGGACCAAATTAGGATAACCCAGTCCTTGGGTGTCTTCAAGTACATAGGCCAGCTGTTGGAACCTCTTGGAACAGGACAGGTTGAATCCTTGAGCAAAGATGTATCTTCTCCTTTGTCATGTGTAGGAAATAAGTTAGTAAGAGGTGGGTGCTAATAGTCTTTCCCTAAATTTTTGAGAGAATTTAATGATTCCTTGTGTATGTTCTAGTCTCCCTCTTCCTTTTAAATGAGAGAGTTTCCTTGCTTGCTAATGACTACCTTGACCTATATAAAGAGGGATGGAGAGAGAAGGAAGGGAAAAAGAGAGAAAAGTTGCAAAGTTCTTGATGAATTATATAAGGGATGCCATTTGGTAATTGACAACATGGGCCCAACATGGGCCATTGATTTTCTATGAGCTATTCTGTAACAATAGTAATTTTAAAAGCTGTTGGTTTTGTTGAGTGTTTACTATATTCTGGGTGCTGTGATAAGTGCTTTGTATTTGTTGTCTTGAGAAATAGGAGACCAGCCCCTGATGGGTCCTCTCAGCTAAGCCTTGGTGTCGGTAGGAGGCAGCCTGACCCTCACAGGCAGCCCTTAATTTTCCTTTAAACAGAAACAACCTCATGAAACATGAACATCAGACAAGTCTGCTCCAAGATCTTGATGGGTCAAGAGAAAACAGTACCATTCCTAATCCAGTCAAAAATGTAAACCTTTCCTAAACGACAAAAATGCCCAGTCTGGCTAACATGAGTGACTACTTCTTCTGTACCAACTACACCTCTAGTTTCACTCTATTCTTCCTTCCAGATACAATTTATTAAAATTCCCAGTAAGGAAATTGCTCTGCTCGCTGATGGTATCCAATCCAGAGGAAAGCCCTGATTCCTTGAACCTTCCTCCAAGAGTACCTAATGCAAACCCAAATCCTAGATGAAGTCATCCCTGACTCCATCTTATTATGACACCCCCATGGTTCTTCATGGTGTATATTTTCCCTCATTACAACAGGTAATAAACCCAACTGTTCAAGTACAGGTGTTGTTCGATAATCTTTGGCTGGAAATCACAGGCAGTCTCTCTCCCTCTCTCCCTCTCCCCATCTCCCTATATCCCTTTCCCCCTCTCCCTTTCCCCCTCTTCCTCTCCCCCCTCCCTCTCCCCTCTCCCCTCTGCCTCTCCTCCTCTCCCCCCCCTCTCTCCCTCTCCTTCTCCCACTCCCTCTCCCTTCCAGCCATGTGATCTCCCCCTCTCTCTCCCTCTCTCTCTCCCTCTCTCTCTCCCTCTCTCCCTCTCTCCCTCTCTCCTTCTCTCCCTCTCCCTCTCCCTCCCCCTCTCCCTCTCCCTCTCTCTCTCCCTCTCCTTCTCTCTCTCTCTCTTATAAAGTTGAAGTCTACAAAGAAGGCGATACTTAATCTGGTTAAGTCACTTGCCCAAGTACACACGATTAGTAAGTGGTAGAATGACACTTTGAACCCAGCCATTCTGTCTGCAGAGACTCTGTCCATCATTTCAAACTGCCTCCTCATATGGAGCTTTCCATAGGGTATGTTTTCTTTGCTGCCATAGCAAACTACCATAAAGTTATCAGCTTGAAGTAGCAAACTTATTATTTCACAGTTCTATAGTTCAGAAGTCCAGTTGGCTCAACTGGTTTTTATGCTGGGGGGTTCCCAAGGGCAATGTGAACGTGTTGACTATTAGATGGATTCTTATCAGGAGCTCTGGGAAGAATCCACTTCCAAGCTTATTCAGGAGATTGAGACAACATAGATTATTGCAGCTACGAGACTAAGGTCACCATTTCCTTGCAGACTATCAGCCGGGGACTGCCTTTAGGTCCTGGAGCCCTCTTCCATCCTTGTACGTGGGACCCTCCACCTCAGAGCCATCAATGGTATTAGCCATTTTCGCAATTAGAAATTCACTGACTTTCTTTTCTGCCAGATTTCTCTCACTCCAGCTGGTGAAAGTCCTCTCCTTTTAAGGGTTCATGTGATTAGATTGCACCCTCCTCCAGATCCAGAATACTGTCTACTGGGTCTACAACCTCAGTTATATCTACAAAGTCAAATTTGTCATGTAATTGCCATATTTGTAGGTTATGGGGGTTAGAACATGGGTGTCTTTGAGGGTCCCATTATTGTGCCTACCACACATAGCTGTCACACTCCCATGCTCCAACCACCTTCTGATGGATTTAGCATTCTTTCAATACAGTAGCATGTTTCTCTTCTCTCTTGTTTGGAGGCTCTACTCTTGAATGTGACTTTGCATAATTTCTGCTCTCACTATCTTGGCAACACAAGGTAAACTCCTGAGAAGATCATCTCATTTCCCTACATACAGGTACTTTGGAGTTATGAGGGAGAAGTGGGTTGCTGCCACCGTGGCCTGCCTGTTCTTACAATAGCTCTTGTTCATTTCTGAAGCCTGCCAAGAGACACTTGAGAATTAGGAAGCTTAAACATGGGAGGGAGGGACATCTCTATGTGATCTCAAGATGGCTAGCCAGGGCTCCCTGATACAATAGGCACCCAGAGAAGCATGTGAGGTGACAGCAAATATCAAAAATGGTAGCAAATGAACTAATTATAACCCTGGGATTCTGTGTCTCTCACTCAAATTAGCAGTAGCTACATTCAGCTAATAGCAAACCTGTCATCTAATTCTCATCCACACCAGCAGCTGTCATGCTTCCTTGTCTTATGTGGAAGTTATTTTTGAAACAGTCCATCCACTACAACATGGGAGGAGCTATTACATTTGTTTTCACACTCTATTTTTTTTTGTCTTCTTTGCCTTGGGGATGATAGTTTTGATCATTTAGCTTTTGTGGGTCTTGAATGGACTTCCCAAAATTTTAGAAAATAAAATTCAGTTAACAAAGTAATAATTCAAGAGATGGACAGCTGTACAAATGAATCATCTTTTTCTCCTCCTTCCTTCTTCCTTTCTTCCTTCTCTTCCTCTATCTCCTTTTCTCTCTCTCCTTCCTTCCTTCCTTCCTTCCTTCCTTCCTTCCTTCCTTCCTTCCTTCCGTCCTTCCCTCCCTCCCTTCCTCCCTCCCTCCCTCCCTCCCTCACTTCCTCTATCTCCCTCTCTCTCCCTTTCATTTCCTTCCTTCCTTCCTTACCTCCCTTACTTCCTCTCTCTATTTCCCTCTCTCTCCCTTTCATTTCCTTCCTTCCTTCCATCTTTCCTCCCTCCCATCCATCCATCCATCCATCCATCCACACATATGTAATTTGAAAACAGTGTGTCTGGCAACCTGGTGGGATCAGGGGCATCTTAAAATGAGAAAATCTCTTGCCACAGTGACAAATCCACTGGCTTCGCAAGAAACCCTGCAGATCACTAACACACAGCCATAAGAATATATTGACTGCAGCCCAAGCTCCTGAGAAGATTGATCAATCCAGCAGACTTGCATTAATTGTGAAATGGAAAGGACGATGCGATCAATGATAGGGGTGGTAGTGCTGCAGTAGGCGATGCCACATCTAGCTAATCCAATAATGGAGAAGCTGATGTATAGCATATTGGAATTCTACCGTCCGGGCACTTGTCACCATAAAAAATATCCCGCAATTATGGGGAAAAATTGAGCAGGCAGCAGCTGAGCCAACCTAATCAGCCTGATGCCACAGTAGTTCTCCTGATTAAACACTAAATTAAGTGGCACTCAGCTCTGTAACCTGCCTGCGTTATGAAAAATAATCCTAGAGCTAATGTGAAAAGTTTGTATTTTAATCAAAGCAAACTATGAATATTAAAATATTCCTGGGCTATTTTGGTGTCGTTTAGCTGTGAACATGTTTAACAATTTATAAATGGATCTTTTGCCATTGGCTACAAGGAATAAGGGCCCAGTGCTATATTGGGAGGTAAGGCTCCCTGTGCTAAAAATCAATTAGACTTGATACAAGCTCAGAGAACTCTTAAGGAAAAAAAGAAAAAAAAAAAGAATGCATTCAAGAGGCCCTGGGAGAATTCAAATTTAGTTAACTTCTATAACGGTTTGCCTAAGGGCATCAACTCTATTCTTTGCTGAAAAGCACGTGATCATTCCAGGAGGGTTGAAGCTTAATAAGCTAAGGATACTACAAGGACCCTTTTATACGCAGGCGTCATTATTGAGTCCCACAGCACAAATCCACTGACAATGTAGGACTAAATGGCAAATTCTCCAGGACCAGGAGAAAACTGCTGTTCGTGGGCATTTGGAAGATGCACAAGAAAGAACTTGCATTATTACCATCAAGCCTACATCCTGGGTAGACTAGATCTTTACCTGAGAACACACACTGAGGATACTCCTTGTGCTATGCTTTTGCTGAAGAGAACCCTCAGAGAGAATTGATAGGGTCCATTAACATCCTTATAGCCTGCTGGCTGGAAGCCTGGTGGTCTATGAGGGTAATGTAGATTGTACCAGGATGGAGACATCTGTTTGTTTGGAATCTCCTTTCTTGATCAGAAGACACTGTGCTAAGAGTACCCCCATCACAGTGAGTCAGAGTAGGGCAGCAGGCAAGATGAGAAATCAACTTCCTTACCTATTCTTCCCTATTATATTTTGTTGTGTGTGTGTTTGTTTTTTATTTTAAGTAAATCTGTGGGCTTTTAAATTTTTTAACATTTATTTATTTTTTGAGAGACAGAGAGAGACAGAACATGAGTGGGGAAGGGGCAGAGAGCAAGGGAGTCACAGATTCTGAAGCAGGCTCCAGGCTCTGAGCTGTCAGCACAGATCCCAACATGGGGCTCCAACTTGTGAACCATGAGACTATGACCTGAGCCGACATTGGATGCTTGCTTCACTGACTGAGCCACCCAGGTGCCCCAGTTTGTGGGCTTTTAATTTAAAACATTTTTTTTTCTGCATGGGAAAGAGTTGCTGGATGAAGGAAGAATTTCAGGCTGTGTCTGTATAGTTGAAAAGTCAAAATCTGTGCAATAATTTGGATTTACTTTATTTTATTAAGTAACAGTCATCCATGTAGCCCTCATTCCATGCCAGGCCTGTTCTAAGGGCTGCTGCAATATTAACATGTTTAATTCTTCTAATAATTCTGTAAATGTGTGAGATGCTATGATTATTTCTATTTTGCAGAGCAAGAAGTGGGAGCCCAAAGTACTTAAATAACTTGCCAAGGTCTCATAGGTTTTAAGTGGCAGATTGGGGTTGAATCCAGGCAGGCTCTTTCCTGCTGTGTCTTTTTGTTTTGTTTTGTTTTAATTTTTTTAAATGTTTATTTATTTTTGAAAGAGAGAGAGACAGAGCATGAACAGGAGAAGGTCAAAGAGAGAGGGAGACCCAGAATCTGAAGCAGTCTCCAGGCTCTGAGCTGTCAGCACAGAGCCCAACACGGGGTCAAACTCATGAGCCATGAGGTCGTGACTTGAGCCGAAGTCAGACGCTCAACCAACTGAGCCACTCAAGAGTCCCTTCTGTGTCCTCTTGTAATAGGTTAGTTCTTCTAAGGAGATGTTGGATCGGTGATGCCAGTCATTGCAGATGGGAAGGGGTGAGGTGCTATCAGCTGGTATTCGCTAAGCTACAGTGTATGTTCTTTCACCATGTCCCATCCTCCAGATATGCCTTTCGTTGATCCTCTGATGTTGCCTTTTTCTAAGTAGAGCTTGAAGTGATGATCTCATCTGTCTGGTCTGAGTCAGATATTCCAGGTTAGACCAGACCATTCAGACGTCCACAAGAAAAGAGATGGGTTCTGAGCCAGACTGATGGTGTCACCATTGAGAAGTAGCTCCAGAATTCAGCCAGTTGAAAATCTAGAATAGTCTTAGGATGATACCATGATTACTATATCAGTTATTGACCATCATTGGGTTCTGAGAGCTCTAGGAACTTTTGTTCCACTTTCTTACTTAACTCTTCTATAACCCTATAAGCCTAAATACATACATATATACCTACATAAATGCATGCCCCAATTTTATTTCTTTTTTATATGCAATTTTATTTTATTTTATTTTATTTTCAATATATGAAGTTTATTGTCAAATTGGTTTCCATACAACACCCAGTGCTCATCCCAAAAGGTGCCCTCCTCAATACCTATCACCCACCCTCCACTCCCTCCCACCCCCCATCAACCCTCAGTTTGTTCTCAGTTTTTAAGAGTCTCTTATGCTTTGGCTCTCTCCCATTCTAACCTTTTTTATTTTTCCTTCCCCTCCCCCATGGGTTTCTGTTAAGTTTCTCAGGATCCACATAAGAGTGAAACCATATTGTATCTGTCTTTCTCTGTATGGCTTATTTCACTTAGTATCACACTCTCCAATTGCATCCATGTTGCTACAAAGGGCCACATTTCATTCTTTCTCATTGCCACATAGTACTCCATTGTGTATATAAGCCACAATTTCTTTATCCATTCATCAGTTGATGGACATTTAGGCTCTTTCCATAATTTGGCTGTTGTTGAGAGTGCTGCTATAAACATTGGTGCATGCCCCAATTTTAAGGGTAAAGGATCTGAGGCTGAGAGACTGAGTGCCTAGTAGATTAGGTCACAGAATTGTTACTGGCAGACCTGCGACTGACGCTTAGGCCTGTTCAGTCCATTGTGTTTCATCTACAAAACACAACTCATTTCCATCCAGCAGGTGATGTCTAGGGCCATGTGCACATATCAGAAGGCCAGTATCCTTCAGTCCCTCATGACATGGAAAGTTACTTCTTCCTCATTTCCTGAGCTCCATTGACAAGAGCTGCCTAGAGAGATAATAAGTAGGATAAGGACTTTGGACATCATGTCTCTGCCTCCTTCCATTCTCTCTCACAGTGTGATCCTTAAATACTGGAGCAGTGCGTGGGGCTTGTGCTCTGGAAGAAAACTAGATCCAACAGACCATTCTTCATCGTGAACAATTAATTTTAAGCTGGTTCATCAAATAATAAAAGCTAGAATGGCTTGCTTTATAATTGTTGGGAAGCTATGCCCACTGTGTCATAGTAGATATTCTGCATTTTCTTTCGTGTTTTTACTAATCCTTGTATAGACTGACAAGCTGCAGTAGCCAGCCCTTTAAGTTTACAGGGAAGAGTACAGATCTTTCCTGATCCCTGGCTCCCCCGTTAGATTACATGATTTTTTTTTTAAGGCAGAAACTCAAAACACCTAACAAGGAGCAAAACCTTCTTGAAACAGTGGCATTTCCTTTCAAAGAACAGAGGCAGTGATATGCATCCATCCACAAGGAGGTGAGACTGATGCTTTGCATGTCTGCAACCTGTGCAGCCTGGGGTATTTCCCTCTTCAGACCCTGTCCACCTAGTGTTGTGATTCCAAGACAGCATGCTGTTGCCTACCATCTTCTCTCCACCTCCAGTTTAAGGGCTGTTGTATTTAGGAGTCACAGAAACCAAATTCAAACTAGCTCAAGCATCAAAGGAAAGTTGGCATGAATTAAATTCAGGGATTTGGCTCTTCTTCAAGGAAGTTCAGATGTCACCAGAACACCCTTGCCCCTTGTTCCTGTGTCCTTTTCTAATTCATTTGCTTTCATCTTTTTTTTTGTCCAGTAGTATTCCCAGTCCATAAGGCAACAATAGGCTGTCAGTATCTCCCAAATCACAAAAATTACAATCCACCATGCAAGAGAATGCAAGTGAAAGATTTATCATTCTATTTTTTTCCTCAATCAAATGCCAGATTATCAGCAAAAGCTTCCAATTAGTTCAGCTTGACTCAATTGTCCAGGTAGATCTGGCTGAGTGTCCCCTGTAGAAACAGGGCTGTTTCCATTGCCAGCATGTGGCTAAAAGTAAAGGGACAATTCCTTGAAAAGATGTTTGCAATATCCACTACAAGACATATCTTATAGGTGTAGACTTATTTACCCGAAGAGAATAAGTTATTAAAAAGTGGCCAGTGGCCAAGGTGTTGTTTCGCCATACTGAAAAGGTAGGAGAAAAGTTGGCTTTTTCCTAGCTTTGGTGCCAGAAAAAATTCCATCCATACTCAATACCTTCTGGGTTGCTCTTGTGTTCTTGGGGCTCCATGACATGATGGGGTCTGAATGGGACATGGGGGGTGTATAACTTCCTAGGGAATTAGTGCTGTCACTCAGATATCAAATATACTTTACAGTTCATTTCTGTGTCAATATGATTCATTCTATGGATGAACAGAAAGTAGAATTGACCTGTGTGAATGCATAGGGTATAGGAAAGGGTATGGACTTTGGAACTTCAGCTCTGACACTCATTGGCTCAGTTCTTTTATCTAAAAATCCATATATGAGGGGGCACCTGGATGGCTCAGTTGGTTAAGTGTCTGACTTCGGCTCAGGTCATCATGTCATGGTTCATGGGTTTGAGCCCTACGTAAGGCTCTGTGTTGACAGCTCAGAACCTGGAGTCTGCTTCAGATTCTGTCTCCCTCTCTCTCTCTGCCCCTCCCCCACTTGCACTCTGTCTCTCTCTGTCTCTCAAAAATAAAATAAAATAAAAATCTATATACAAATAGTTCTACTCACACAGTGTTGTTGAGAGAATTAAATGAAGTAAGTTATGTTAAGAACTTAACCCAGTGTTTTGCTCTTAGGATATGTGCAATAAACAAAAGCCAGCCTCTCAATTAGAGGTAATCTTGCCCCACCTGGAGAACACGTGGCAATGTCTGGAGACATTTTTGGTTCCCACAACTGGGAGGGGTTGCTATTGGCATCCAGTGGTAGAGTCCATTGATGTTGTTAAACATCCTGGAAATACCCAGGGCAGCTCCCAAGAACAAAGAATTGTCTCCCTTAAAATGTCAATAGTGCCAAGCTTGAGAAGCCTTGATGCAATCTATTATCGCAACATCACTATTGATGTTACATTTCTTGGAATCAGAGAGGTGGGAGGATGATCTTAACAAAATCCTATATTTTCTGTCTCTGACATTCAGGGTCTCTTTAAAGGAAGGAAGGGGAGGTTTCAGGAGACTGCACAGGCAATTAGGTATCAGTTTTCACTCAATAGAGTAAAAAAAAAAAAAAAACACTCCAAATACATAATGTAATTGAAGTGGCAAATTTGTTAGGAGAATACATTAAATGAACTGTCCAAAGTTCTGAAACTTTGGCTAACAAACTAAACCTGTTTAAAATGATGTGTAGACTGAAGTCTAAGTTGAACAATGATCTTTGCAAAAATGCATCAAGAGCTTTGGGAAATAGGTTCTGGCTTATATTCTTAGGTTTTCAAGGTGATGGAGATTGTATCTAGGTGAGGAAGAGTGGATAACAGATTAAAGAGTAATTTCTTTACCAGGCTGTAAGGTTCATGAAAACAGGAGTTCCAATTGTAAAAAATCAAATTCAAAAACAAAAACAGGAATTGTATTTATCTTTTTTTTGAGCCCCAGTGTTTTGGGGAATAGACCTTTAAAAGTTTTTATTTTATTGTGGTAAAACATTTAACATGAGATCTACACTATTAACAAATTATTAAATGTACAGTGTCTTATTATTGACTATTGGTACCATGTTATATAGCAGATCATGAGAGCTTATTCATTTTGCTTAACTGAAGCTTTATTCCTATCGATTAATAATGCCCTGTTTCCTCCCCTCTCTCAGTCCCTGGCAACCACCATTCTACTCTCTGTGATCCTATGAATTTGACTATTTTAGATACCTCATACAGGTGGAATCGTGCACTATTTGCCCTTTTGTGACTGGTTTATTTCACTTAGCATAATGTCCTCAAAGTTCATCCATGCTGTCCCATATTGCAGCATTTCCCCCTTTCTTGAGGCTGAATTGTGCCTTATTGTATGTGTATACCACAGTTTGTTTTATCCTTTTTTGGTATCTCCATCGGACAGTACAAACTTGGGGTCTTGGATAGAGTACATAGTGAATGTTCTCTTTCTCCTCTCCCCTTATCTTCTGGCAGTGGTCTCGATTTGTCACGGTAATAATAAGGGTTGGTTGCATCATGCCACAGTTATTGAAAGGTATCTGCATGCATCTTCTAATACAGTCTTCACAATAGATGACATTGTGAAGACATTATATCATTGTAGAAGAGGAAACTGAGAGTATGAGTGACTATAAGGAGCTCCTCCTTAACCTCTTTAGATTGTTCTAGACTATGGAGTGGATCTAGAGCTTGGCTTCCCGGCCCTGACTAGGCATCAGAATCACCTTATAGAGCTGGTACAGAGACCTGAGCCCTATTCCAGGCCTGTGAGATCAGAATATTCTGGCATGCAGATTCTGGATGGAGTAAGAGGTTTGGGTAAATAACTTTGAGACTGGGAAAAGGAAGATTCTTTCTTCCCTTCCTATATCAAACAGAATCTTATTTTTCAGGGCTGCTTTGGATAGAGGCTGCTTACAGTATTTTGACTTTCTGGATAGCTTAAGCGCCACATAGATACCCATTTTTGATCCATCCACTTTTGTCAAAAAGATTATTTTAACTAAACAAGGAAATGTGATTGTATTTGAAATTTTGTTTGATCGCCATCTCATATTCCATTCCATTCCATTCTATTCCCAGTAGCTCATTTTAATGCCATTCTCTTCTTTAGGGAGGAAAGCTTGTATCATTCCATAGTGAGGAATTATGAACATTAAATGCTGACAAGTAAGCAGTGTGTTTCAGAGAAACAAAAATCTATATGAAAGGGAAAGACTCAATTAGTCCATCATTCTAATTGTTGTGGTGTGATGGACGACACTAGTGCTTACCCCCATGTGCTTACAAGGTTTCCTTCTTGGTGACAAGGAAGACGATACTTCCCAGTCTCCCACTGCAATTGAGCACAACTGTGAAGCTGGGTCTGACCAGTGGGTTGTGTCATTTCTGACACAGAGCATGGGGAGTGGGTGTAAGGTCTCCAAGCACTCTCTTCTGCCCCAGTGAGTCTCAAGTCCTGTGTTGAGTTGCTCGTGTCTCCATCTGTCTGGGTCCTTGAGTAACCACGTGTAAGAGAACCTGCCTCATGCCTGGATCTCTGTCAGACATGTAGCAAATGTGAGAAATGAGGATTGGGAGTTCATATAGTACCATCCTATAAACTAGCTGATATGCTTGAGTTTTAGAAAATGGCCTTAAGATATATATTTTTATTTTATTTCAAAAATTTTTTTAATGTTTATTTATTTCTGAGAGACAGAGTGCAAGTGGGGGAGGGGCAGAGAGTGGGAGACACAGAATCCAAAGCAGGCTCCAGGCTCCGAGCTCTAAACTATCCAGAGACTGATGCAGAGCTTGAACTCGAGAACCGCGAGATGATGACCTGAGCCTAAGTCAGATGTTCAACCTCCTGAGCTGCCCAGGTACCCCAGATCTTTATTTTTAAATGCTGGCCTTGAATTCTGCTGACTGGATTGAAGTCTGAGCTTATCACCAGTTTTTGGACTTAGCCTAAGTCACCTAACTGCACTGATAATACTTACAGCTGAAATTCATTAAGCACATCTGTGTGTCCAGTGCTGCACATGGGGTTTTCTGGGCATCATCTCACCTCACCTTCCAGGTACTCTCACTTGGGTAGACCGCCACCACTTGGTGGATGCAGAAACAGGCATGACACAGGAGGCACAACTAGAAAGTGGAGATGCTGGACCAGAACCAGGTCCAACTGATGCCAATGACTGCATTTTGCTTGCTGCTAAGTTGGAGTTGATTAAAATATCTACCTTACTGGGCAGTTTTAGGATTCTATGAGCAGCCTATGTGACGGAAGATCTGGATGCCTAGTAGGTAAGGTTATTCATTATTTGGGTTCTGCCAGCACTTGTTAGAAACTTCAGAGTGTTTCCTCTTGGGTTGTCACCAGAGCCTCATTCACCAACCTTGAGAAACCTGAGTTGTTTTCTTTTTTTTTTTTCCAAGTGGTAAATGTTTCATCATTACTTTTGTCTCCTGTTTGAGTTGACCCTCTCTCTATCATGACATCTGGCTTCATCCTTCAGACTCTCTCTCTTTCTCTCTTTTTTATGGTTTCATGTTGCTGTGAGCAGAACTCATTTTTCAAAAGACAGATGGTGGCAACCCTGTTCTCTCTAAATAAAAAAGCAAAACAGCTGTTAAGGTGCAAACAGAGTTGCGGCCAGCAAATTGTATCTGCTTCAAGTGTTGGCGAAGTTTCCCTATAGGGAAGAGGAGCTATCTAAACAAAATGTGCAGTCTCGGCTGCACTTATGCCAAGGCCCAAGTATAGAATGATGGCAAATAATGGAAATTTATAGCATGCTATAGATCTGGCACCTTTCTATCTTGGCGGGTGCATATTTAAATGCAGTGCTAACGGAGCTGAGATTTATTGCTCTCTGATAACGATAAAATGCCATCAGAGAATGAGATAAATCTTGGCCCCAAATCTTAGAATGCAGCGCACACACTCACACGCACACACATGCTTGTAAAATACAGCCTGATACTGCTAACTCAGGAGTCTGAGTTCAGAAGAAGCCTATGGAACAGGGAAAGTAAAGGACGTGTTTTATAGACGACTGCAAATTGTTGTTTTCATGAGGCTGGGGTCAAGGTACATTGTGGCCTCGGGTTGAAATGAGTGTTGCTTTGTCTCCTGGCTGATATATACTTGACCTTGGCCAGGAAAGCTTTTTCCTTTCCTGGATGTTCAATAGCATTCTCTTCACCTTTTCACAGCCTTGGGACAGGACGACTTCCAAACAAATACTGATGAATTGTAACCCTCCGGGAGAAGAACATCGTCGTCTTCTTTTTTTTATAATGTGTTTTCTTATTTATTTTCCTATTTATTTATTTATTTCAAGAGAAGTGGAGTCTCGGGCTTTGTAAGCAGAGAGGGAGACAAGGAATGAATCTGCTAAAAGACCATATTTGCAACTTGCTCGTGATGTGTAAATGAGGTGTGCAAATCTCCTCTTCGTGGGCCTTTGCTATTCCGAGAATGGACACTTACCAAATACCAGTCAGGAGGCTGTCTCTCACGTCTGGCAACCAGCCCGTATGGCACCCACCCATGTCTAACTCTGGGACACCTAGGGTTCACGACGTGGAGCTCACCTGGCAATCCGCCCAAACCCCTTGCTGAATTTCCATGGGCTCTACTTTGATGGATCATTTCAGATCAGCAGCTACCTCAAGGAGGGAGGCTCTTTCTCCTGGCCCTCATTCTAGAGGTTTCCTTGACTATTTCTAATGCGTGGGGATTTCTAACGTTTCAGGCGAGATCTTAACCCTCATTGAGAATTATAAGCTCCAGGGACTGCTATAGGTCACTTCCCATTAGAGTTAGATTCACCTTTCTAGATGATTTTTGAGCATGATTGTGTGTGTGTGCGTGCATGTGTGTGTGTGTGTGTTCGTTCATGTCTGTCGTCTCAACTGATCCTATTTTGGAGATATGGACAATGTCTGTAAATTAACAGCTTTCATGCATAGCTAGAAAGAATGTCTTTGGTTTCCCGGGATTTTATAAATGCCTGTGTGTGTGTTGGGGGAAGGCAAGCATGGAGAGGTGTGAAAACTGAGAGGTAAGGATATTTGTTGAGCTTGAAAGCGACACACATTCTCTTAGTGGGGAGTGTTCCTTGAATTTCTTAGTACACCTGATGATATTTTATATAAAACTGTTGTTTTAAACCCTTTTCTCTTCCCTTATATGCCTTTCCGTTTTCTACACTGAAGAAAGCTATAAAGTGATATAATTTGGTGCATTTACCTCATTTAGTTTTGTTGTTGTTGCTTGAGGGAAAAAAAACAGGTTGATTTGGGAAATTTTGATGCTTGGGATGAAAAAGGACCTAAGATTTTATATAGAATGAATTCTTTGGAGCTTTGAACTGAGTTTCATGGACTTCATGAAAATATATGTGTATGTGCGTGTGTGTGTGTGAGAGAGAGAGAGAGAGAGAGATTGAGAGAAGGAGGGAGAAGGATTGAGAATAATCATGCTATTAGTTTTTGGACTTGTATGTTTGTTTTTCTTCTAAGAGATGTCATAGCTTTTGTTAGGTTCTCAAAAGCACCCTTGTCTGCAACCCTGACCCACGGTCCTCTTGTTCCTGGGATATGTGCTGTGATATTCAACTGCTTTACAGAGCTGTGATCCCAGCTTCCACATTTCTGGGATGGGCCTGACTATGGCCAAAGAGGGAGTGGATCTTGGGCAATGCAGGGCTCTCCGGTCCCAAGCACTGCATCTTTATGGGCTTTGCCCACCAGGGTTAGCTCATAAAAGGAACCTCCTACTACTCCCTGTTCATCCTCCACGACTTGAGTCTATCAAAGTCTAGCTGCAACCTCCACCTGCTCATCTATGGTCCAGCAATACTGTCCTTCTCTTAGCTGTTCCAGATAAGCCCCACTCTCTCTCACCTCCCAGTCCTCATACATTTTGTTCTACCTGGAACATTCGGCCCTTTCTTCTGGCTGACACCTCCTCTTTTTCTTGTTTCTGATGAAATGCTACTTCCTTCTAGACCAGGTCCCCTGTGATGCCTTCTAGACCAGGTTAGATGTATCTTCAACATCTTCTGGCATTCCCGCTTCTCCTGCCAGGGTATTGCCACACATTGTGACTTCTTAGGCCAAGGAAGCGTACATAGAAACTTGCTGTACTGTCTTTATAACTCTTCTGAAAATCTTAACTTATTTAAAAGCCAAAAAATATGTTTACAAAAATAAAATGAAAAATAGAAAGAAAGGGGGATGTGGCAGGAGTTATCTGTTTTATCAAAGCACACTGAAGACCAGAGATGTCAATATAAAGAGTGAACAAGTAGAAAAGGAAATGAAATGGAAGATTGCCTGTGTGATCACATTATAAAAGGAAGAGGCAGAGGAGCCACAGCTCTATGAAGTCTCTACCTTCCTGTCTACATCATTACTCTTCCCCAGTACCTACCTCCATGCCTGGTTTTAGCTAGCACCTAATAATATTAGTAGGATCTATGGCACCTGCACGGCTCAGTTGGTTAAGCATCTGACTTCAGCTCAGATCATGATCTCGCAGCTTGTGAGTTTGAGCCCTGCATCGATCGGGCTCTACACTGACAGCTCAGAGCCTGGAGCCTGCTTCAGTTTCTCTCTCTCTCTCTCTCTCTCTCTGCCCCTCCACTGTTCTCTCTCTCTCTCTCTCAAAAATAATAAACATTAAACATTAAAAAATAATATTTGTAGGAATAAATGAATACACAAATGCATAAATAGCTAAAAGACCCTTATCTTAGCTCACTTGGCTGCCAGCTGAACTGTTATTCTTTCCCGGCATGTACTGCTTTGGCTCCCGTGTCTCTTTGTTACCACTTGGGACCCCTTGGTTTATCTTTGGCTTTGAATTTCACTCTACAATGTCCTTGGCTATGGCCACACAGCCCTGTGCACCTGTGCTGACCACTGGGGCCCTCTTCTTCATCTGCTAATGCCGGTAGGTGACTTTCCCAAGGGCCGTCCAGCTTCAGAGTGTTGCCTGCACGGGGAGGAAGAGCAGGCAAGGAAGGAGCCAGATGGAAGAAATGTAAAAGAGAATGAGTATAAATAAGCTTAAATGCTTTTTTCCTTTTTGCCTTTTTTTCCTGTACTTGGGCTCCTGTAGCATGTGGGTTCCAGCACCTAGAATCACCGAGCAAAACAGAAGAAAATACTTGCCGCTTTGTCACACTGGTTAACAACAAATGACCAAATCAGTGTGACAGGTTTTTTTTCCCCCTGTGATAGAGCCTTATGGTTCATCATGTGAATGGACGATCATTTTGATCAGCTGGTGCAGCCTCGGTAAAAATGATGAATATGGTAATAAATACTATGTTTTTAAACAATTGTTGCAAACATGTGCTAAGTGTATACATATTTATAAGACATAAATAGGATGTAAAATTGTCGTTTTGAAGTGTACATGTGCTACCTTACGTCATCATTATCCCTGTCTTCAAAAACTTGAAAAAGGTATAAATGAAGTGAAGTGTCAAAATTTAGGCTGGTGGCTAGAAAGTGGTGAAAATGGGATTTGAACTCAGCTCTTTCAAACTCTGAGCCTGTGCTGAGGAGGGTGTGTGGTGCCTCAGAAATGTGGTGCTTGCTTGCTTTGTCACCAGAACAGTTTTGTGGTTTGGAAGAGAGCTCCCTGGGGGCTGGCCACACACGTTTGTGTGGTTGTAGGTTACAAGAGGGAAGACTCATGGCTGCAAGCCTAGAAGGAGGGTCCATATGCCTTGCTGCTCTGCCAGGGTCTCTATGCCAGGGGGCACCCCAGGGGCCCAAGAGGATTCCTCTCCCTGACACCAAGGCTGGCAGGGCCCCTTGGGGCACCAGGGGGAGCTCTCCCTGAAGGCTTGAATAGGCTGCTGGTAGCTCAGAGTGTTCTTTAGAAACCAGGGATGCTTCAGGAGGGTCTGGGGACTTCTGGGATCTTGTGGCCACATCTGAACCTGATTTTTTCGCTTTAAACCCATTTTTTTTTTTTTTGGTTAGCTGCACAGGCTGTGTTAATTGTTCATTACAGAATTTACCAAGCCTCCTACAAATAATACAAATAACGCTAAGTAAAATAATGTCATAATAGCATCTTTGATTATATATAACAGATACGTTTGAATATTATATATAGGTACCAAATATATATACAGTATATATAGTTCTATATTTTTTCTCTCTCTGTATGTATGTGTGTGTGTTTGCTATCTCTATGTATGTATGTATATGTATGTATGTGTGAAGAATTTCCTAATTCTTCAAGATGGATATTATTATCCCCATTCTTTTATTTATTTATTTTTTTTTTTTTTTAATTTATATCCAAGTTAGTTTGCTTAGAGTGCAGCAATGATTTCAGGGGTAGATTCCTTAATGCCCCTTACCCATTTAGTCCATCCCCCCGCCCCCCACAACCCCTCCAGTAACCCTCTGTTTGTTCTGCATATTTAAGAGTCTCTTATGTTTTGTCCCCCTACCTGTTTTTATATTATTTTTGCTTCCCTTCCCTTATGTTCATCTGTTTTGTCTCTTAAAGTCCTCATATGAGTGAAATCCTTGATATTTGTCTTACTCTGACTAATTTCACTTAGCATAATACCCTCCAGTTCCATCCATGTCGTTGCAAATGGCAAGATTTCATTCTTTTTGATTGCTAAGAAATACTCCATTGTACATATATACCACATCTTCTTTATCCATTCATCCATCGATGGACATTTGGGCTCTTTCCATACTTTGGCTATTATTGATAGTGCTGCTATAAACATTAGGGTACATATGCCCCAGTATCCCGTGGATAAATGCCTAGTAGTGCAATTGCTGGGTGGTAGGGTAGTTCTATTTTTAATTTTTTAAGGAACCTCCATAGTGTTTTCCAGATTGGCTGCACCAGCTTGTGTTCCCACCAACAATGCAAAAGAGATCCTCTTTCTCGGCATCCTTGCCAACATCTCTTGTTGCCGGAGTTGTTCATGTGAGCCATTCTGACAGGTGTGAGGTGGTATCTCATTGTGGTTTTGATTTGTATTTCCCTGATGATGAATGAAGTTGAGCATTTTTTTATGTGTCGGTTGGCCATCTGCATGCCTTTGGAAAAGTGCTATTCGTGTCTTTTGCCCATTTCTTCACTGGATTATTTGTTTTTTGGGTGTTGCGTTTGATAAGTTCTTTATAGATTTTGGATACTAACCCTTCATCTGGTATGTTGTTTGCAAATATCTTCTCCCATTCCTTCCATTGCCCTTCAGTTTTGCTGATTGTTTTCTTCGCTGTGCAGAAGGTTTTTATTTTGATGAGGTCCCGGTAGTTCATTATTGCTTCTGTTTCCCTACGAGTTGAGTAATAAGTTGCTGCAGCCAAGGTCAAAGAAGTTTTTGCCTACTTTCTCCTTGAGGATTTTGATGGCTTCTTGTCTTACATTTAGGTCTTTCATCCATGTTGAGTTTATTTTTGTGTATGGTGTAAGAAAGTGGTCCACGTTCATTCTTCTGCATGTCTCTGGCCAGTTTTCCCAGCACCACTTGCTGAAGAGACTGTCTTTATTCTATTGGATATTATTTCCTACTTTGTCACAGATTAGTTGGCCATATGTTTGTGGGACCATTTCTGGGTTCTCTGTTCTGTTCCATTGATCTGAGTGCCTGTTTTTGTGCCAGTACCATACTGTCTTGATGATTATAGCTTTGTAATACAGCTTGAAGTCCGGGATTGTGATGCCCCCTGCTTTGGTTTTCTTTTTCAAGAGCGCTTTGGATATTTGGGGTCTTTTCTGCTTCCATGCAAATTTTAGGATTGTTTGTTGTAGTTCTGTGAAGAATGGCTGGTGTTATTTTGATAGGGATTGCATTGAGTACGTAGATTGCTTTGGGTATTATTGACATTTTAACAATATTTGTTCTTCCTATCCAGGAGCATGAAATATCTTTCCATTTTTTGGTGTCTTCTTCAATTTCTTTCCTAAGCATTCTATAGTTTTCAGGGTATAGATTTTTTACCTCTTTGGTTAGATTTATTCCTAGGTATTTTATGGTTTTTCGTGCAATTGTAAATGGGATCAATTCCTTGGTTTCTCTTTCTATTCCTTCATTGCTGGTGTATAGGAATGCAACCGATTTCTGTGCATTGATTTTATATCCTGCCACATTGCTGAATTCATGGATCAGTTCTAGCAGTTTTTTGGTGGAATCTTTTCGGTTTTCTATATAGAGAGAGTATCGTGTCATCTACAAAGAGTGAAAGTTTGACGTCCTCCTGGTCAATTTGGATGCCTTTTATTTCTTTGTGTTGTCTGATTGCTGAGGCAAAGACTTCTAATACTATGTTAAATGATAGTGGTGAGAGTGGACATCTGTGTCTTGTTCCTGACCTTAGGGGAAAAGCTCTCAGTTTTTCTCCATTGAGGATGACATTTGTGTTGGCTCTGTCATATATGGCTTTTATGATCTCGAGGTATAATCCTTCTATCCCTACTTTCTTGAGGGTTTTTATCAAGAAAGGATGCTGTATTTTGACAAATGCTTACCCTGCATCTATTGAGAGGATCATGTGGTTCTTCTCCTTTCTTTTATTGATGTGATGAATCACACTGATTGATTTGCGGATATTGAACCAGCCCTGCATCCCAGTTGTAAATCGCACTTGGTCATGGTGAATAATTTTTTTCATGTATTGTTGGATCTGGTTGGCTAAGATCTTGTTGAGGATTTTTGCATCCATGTTCATCAGGGAAATTGGTCTCTAGCTCTCCTTTTCAGTGGGGTCTTTGTCTGATTTTGGAATCAAAGTAATGGTGGCTTCATAGAGAGAGTTTGGAAGTTTCCTTCCATTTCTAGTTTTTGGAACAGCTTCAAGAGAATAGGTGTTAACTCTTCCTTAAATGTTTGGTAGAATTCGCCTGGAAAGCCATCTGGCCCTGGACTCTTGTTTTTTGGGAGATTTTTGATTGCTAATTCAATTTCTTTACTGGTTATGGGTTCTGTTCAAATTTTCTATTTCTTCCTGTTTCAATTTTTGTAGTTTCTATGTTTCTAGGAATTTTTCCACTTCTTCCAGATTGCCCTTTTTATTGGTGTATAATTGCTCATAATATTCTTTTATTATTGTTTTTATTTCTGCTGGGTTGGTTGTGATCTCTCTTTTTTCATTCTTGATTTTATTTATTTGGGTCCTTTCCTTTGTCTTTCTGATCCAACAGGCTAGTGGTTTTGTTAATTCTTTCAAAGAACCAGCTTCTGCTTTCATTGATCTGTTTTTTTTGTTTGTTTGTTTGTTTGTTTGTTTGTTTCAATAGCATTGATTTCTGCTCTAATCTTTATTATTTCCTATCTTCTGCTGGTTTTGGGTTTTATTTGCTGTTCTTTTTCCGGCTGTTGAAGGTGTAAGGTTAAGTAGTGTATCTGAGACCTTTCTTCCTTCTTTAGGAAGGTCTGGATTGCTATATACTTCCCTCTTAAGACCACCCTTGCTGGATCCCAGAGGTTTTGGGCTGTGGTGTTACCATTTTCAGTGGTTTCCAGGTACTTTTTAATTTCCTCTCTTCTTGGTTAGCCCATTCATTTTTATTAGGATGTTCTTGAGTCTCCAAGTATTTGCTGTCTTTCCAAATTTTTTCTTGTGGTTGATTTCAAGTTTCATAGTGTTGTAGTCTAAAAATATGCCTGGTATGATCTCAGTCTTTTTGTACTTGTTGAGGGCTGATTTGTGTCCCAGTGTGTGATCTATTCTGGAGAACCTTCCATGTGCACTGGAGAAGAATGTATATTCCACTGCTTTAGGATGAAATGTTCTGAATATATCTGTTAAGTCCATCTGGTCCAGTGTGTTCTTCAAAGCCATTGTTTCCATGTTGATTTTCTGTTTAGTTGATCTGTCCATTGTTGTAAGTGGGGTGTTGAAGTCCCCTACTATTATGGTAATATGATCAATGAGTTTCTTTACGTTTGTGATTAATGGATTTATCTATTTGGGTGTTCCACATTTGGAGCATAGATGTTTACAATTGTTAGGTCTTCTTGGTGGATAGACCCCTTAATTATGATATAATGCCCTTCTTCATCTCTTGTTACAGTCTTTATTTTAAAGTCTAGACTGTCTGACCTGAATATGGCTACGGTGGCTTTCTTTCGTCAACCATTAGCATGATAGATGGTTCTCCATCTCCTCACATTCAATCTGAAGGTGTCTTTAGGTCTCAGGAGGGTCTCTTATAAACAGCATATAGATGGATCTTGTTTTCTTATCCATTCTGTTACCCCATGTCTTTCGATTGGAGCATTTAGTCCATTGACATTTTGAGTGAGTACTGAAAGATACAAGTTTATTGCCATTATGTTTCTTGTAGAGTTGGAGTTTCTGGTGTTGTTCTCTGGTCCTTTCTAGTCTTTGTTGCTTTTGGTGGTTTTTTTTTCATCTTTTCTCCTCTCAGAGTGTCCCCCTGAAATTTCTTGCAGGGCTGGTTCAGTGGTCATGAACTCCTTTAATTTTTGTTTGGGAAACTTTTAATCTCTCCTTCTATTCTGCATGACAGCCTTGCTGGATAAAGAATTCTTGGCTGCATATTTTTCTGATTCAGCACATTGAATATATCCCACCACTCCTTCCTGGCCTGCCAAGTTTCTGTGGACAGGTCTGCTGCAAACCTGATCTGTCTTCCTGTGTAGGTTAAGGACTTTTATTCCCTTGCTGCTTTCATGATTCTCTCCTTGCCTGAGTATTTTGTGAATTTGACTATGCTATGCCTTGTTGGTGGTCGGTTTTTGTTGAATCTAATAGGAGTCTTCTCTGCTTCCTTGATTGTGAAGTCTCTGTCTTTCCCCAGGTTAGGAAAGTTTTCCACTATGATTTGCTCAAATAAACCTTCTACCACTTTTTCTCTCTCTTCATCTTCTGGGACCCCTATGATTCTGATGTTGTTCCTTTTAAATGAGTCATTGATTTCTCTAATTTTTTTTTTAATTTTTTTTAAATGCTTTTATTTATTTTTGAGACAGAGAGTGACAGAGCATGAGCAGGGGAGGGGCAGAAAGAGAGGGAGACACAGAATCTGAAGCAGGCTCCAGGCTCTGTGCTGTCAGCACAGAGCCCAACGCAGGGCTCGAACTCACAGACTGTGAGATCATGACCTGAGCTGAAGTCAGACGCCCAACTGACTGAGCCACCCAGGTGCCCCTCTCTAATTCTTAAATAGTGCTCTTTTGCCTTAGTCTCCCTTTTTTCCTGCTTCATTATTCTCCATAAGTTTGTCCTCTATTTTGCTATTCTGCCTCATTCGTCCTTGCCCCTGTGGCATCCATTCGAGATTGCAGCTCAGTTATAGCATTTTTTATTCCATCCTGACTAGTTTTTACTTCTTTTATCTCTGCAAAGAGGGATTCTAATCTACTTTCAACCACAGCTAGTATTCTTACTATCGTGATTCTAAATTCTGGTTAAGACATCTTTCTTGTATCTGTGTTGATTAAGTCACTGGCTCTTTATTTTGGGGTGAATTCATTTGTTTTATGATTTTGAAGGGAGAAAAGGAATTGATAAGGCAAAAAAATTAAAATTAAAAAAATTAAAAACAACACACACACACAAATCGAATGAATGATGCTCGATTCAAGGTGTGTTTTGGTCTGGTTATTGAAAGGAGCTTGATAGATTAGAGTGAAAAGGGGGGAAAAAGGAAAATGTTTGAAAATTTTAGAAAATGAATACAATGAAATAGAATAAAATGAAATGGTGGAAGTAAAATAGAATTTGAAAAATTTACAAAAAATTAAAAACATATAGTAGGAAAAAAGTAAAAATAGTTTTAATAAATATTGAAAATAAAAATAACCTTTTTCTGTATTCATGAAAAAGAAAAGAAATGAAAAAGAAGACCAAAAAAAAAAAAGAAAATTGAATGGACGGGTCAGTGAACAGATTGAATTATGATTGAAATTACATCTGTTTCCCCTAGAAGTCAAACTATGAAGCGCTTTATAGTCCATAAACTAAGCAGGTGCGGAGACTTCTGGTGTTCCCGAAGAGTGAGATTGGCCCAATTGGGCAGGGCTTAGTGTAATGGCTCCATTCTCCAGTAGGTGGTGCTGCTTAGCTTACTGGGGTGGATTGTTGTGGTGTTTGTAGGTGTGTATGTGCATGCATGGGAGCAGTGAAAATGGGGTCACCCAGCTACCCAGTGTCTAGTATGGGAGCCCTTTCCTCTCCCCGGCCAGCAATCACGCTCACATCCTTTGTCTCCGGCTTCCTCCACTCCCGCTTTTACACTGTCCGTGACCAAGCCGTCAGGTTGCCGGGCGGCACCTCCCTCCTGAGTTTTATCTCCGTCGCGGCTGTGTTTCCCAATCCCTCACTTTGGAGGGACCGAGGCTTGGACCCTCTCAGATCCTCTGCGGGAGGGTCTCTCCGAGCAATGGCCGGGTGCCGGCCTCACCTGGAAACGTTCGCGGGACTCTGCTGCTGCCGTCGCCAGAGACTGCGGCTGGGCGCCAGCCCGCCCCAGAGAAGGTTCACGCGATCGTGTAGCGGCAGCGTTGGAGGGATCATGCAAAATCACAACACACATCCGGCACCAGGCGTCGCCCTTCCCACCAGAGCTCCGCCAGGTATGGAGGCGAGGAGTTTCAGACTGCGCCCCCCGTTTACAGAGTCTTAATGGAATTTAAACCCTCTCTTTCTCCTCTCTCCCTTTTTAGTTCAGTCCCTGCGGCTCTTTCCACTTTTCCACTTTCTCTCCAGGTGCTTTGGAGGGGGTGCTTTTTCCTAACTCTCCCCTCATCTCTGTCCTCTCTCCACAAGCAAAATACAGCTCCCTGCCCTCCACACCTTCGCAGCTTCTGTCCCCCAGTTCACCTCTCTTTGCTGCTTACCTGCTGAGTTCTGTGGTTCAGGTTGTGCATATTGTTGTGTTAATCCTCAGATCAGTGTTCTAGGTGTGCAGGATGGTTTAGTACTGATCTGGCTATATTTCACGGATGCGAGATGCAAAGAAAACTTCCATCCTATTTCATCATCTTCTATTATCCCCATTCTAAAGATGAGCAAACAAAAGCCAGAGAGATGGGATAAATTGCTTAAGGTCATATTCTTAGAAGGAGCAGAGACATTTTCAAACTCATGTTCGCTGGACCCCAAAGGTGTTCTTAGTTCACCGCACAACCCCTCTCTGTATGAGCTTATGAGGTTTAATTGAAATGTTAGTGTTCATTTTCTTTCTTCATAGCCTAGGTGCCCCATCAGGGCAGAAATTATGCTTCACTCATTAGAACTGTAGTGAAGCCCCTGGTATAAAATTCAACTCATACTTATTGGGCGTCTGTGATGAGCCAGGCACTACAGTAGGTTCCAGTAGGTTACGTGGTCAGAATGAGAAAATGAATGCTTACCAGGTACTTACTATGTGCCAACAACTTCCTCAGTGTTCTTTGTGTATGAGTTCACTTAATTCATGAGATGGGTGCTGATCTCACCATTTCTATTTACACCCAAGGAAGCAGAAAGGAAGAGAAGTTGAATCTCTGGCTCCAAAGTTCACACAGCCAGAAAGTCCTAGATGTGGGGCTTGGACCCCACACTCTGGATCTCGAGTATTTACTCTTGGCACAAAATAAATACAGCCAGGACAGGGGCAAGATGAGCAGTGCTGTGCTCTTGCTGGAGGTGATATTTCATCTGAGACATGAAAATAAGAAGGAATCCCACTTAACAAGTAGGGGAAGGAGAAATGCAAGCAAAGAGACCCACCTGTGCAAAGGCACTGAGGTGGGAGAGATCTTGATAGTTCAAAGAAAAGAGAACTGGCAATGGGAAGCTGCAGAAGGAAGGGGCTAGTGATCTTCAGGAAATGAATGAGAGGTTATTGGGCCACAGAAAGGAGACTTCTTGGTGCTAAAGGGATAGAGATCTATTTTTTGCCCATCTTTCCATACATTTTCTTTAGAAGATACTTTCCTTTTTCATGCTTTCTTTCATGTACATATGGATATGAGCCAATCAAACTGGAGCCCAAATAATGACGGTCAGCATGGATGTTTCCCCAGCATGCACACGGACACCTCTGACTGGGTTATCTTCCTTCTCCTAGAACAGAGATGGGTGTTACCTGCTCTATGATGATGCCTGCATATACAGTGAACACAATAGCATCACTTACCAATCACTGTATTCTTTTCTACTTGGCTACAGCAGAGTCTCAAAGTCCTTTCTCAACACAATATTGTAGGCTGCCATTTTTATTTATCCAAAGATGAAAGGGAGTTAACAACAGGTAAGACTCACTGCTTCTGAAGGCCATGGGGGTGGTATCCGCCAGTCTCCAGGGCATGTAAAGGGCAGCCATTTTAGTTGCTCTCTCGTCATGACAATCATATCTTGGAGAAAGCTTTAGGAAGAGCATCATAAAAGCAGGCATTCCCTAACAGCGGTCTATGGTGTGACTTGCTAAGAATGTGCTCCTAATGCATTTTAATGACATGCTTTATAATATCTTATTAAAGATTGTAAGAGCATCTAATAATCATTTAATAAATATTAATGAAGCATTTACAAATTGCACCTTAATTTACAGCGTTGGCACTCATATACTGCCCCAGATATTAGCACATGGAGGCATGGTGCTCCAACAGAGACTACCATGGAGAGCCTAGTTCTGTGACATTGGGCCATCCTGCTACCATAAGTGATTTTTAAAAATAATAATTCTTGGAGAGCAGTTCAGTGCAATGAAGCTTGATACCCAAAGCAGTTTAGCAATTATTATTCTGTTTGGGGAACATTAAAACATAATCTACCATGAATTTATAATCCATAGGTTTTCTCTCATGCAATTTTTTTTTTAATAATAGGTGATAATTATAGGCCCTCGTGCAGAAACTCCTGTAGATGTTGGACAGTGCCCTGACCCTCCCTTGTTGTTAAGCCTTGTAGCCAGCGTTTTCAGGACTGGATGGTGCAATCCTCTCTCGGTGCTGGTTTTCAGCCTAGGGTCAGAGTCACACCTCACAGAAAGCCAAAGCTGGATGGGGACTTGGAAATCGCTCTGTCCACCTCCTTACTTTGTATGGGAGGAAACTGAAACCCTGAGAGGGGAGGGGACATTCGGAAGCCACACAGAGAACAGCAAGAATGGGGCCAGATTCCAGGGTGTTAGTTTTGCAGTCACATGCTTCCCAGGCTCGCGGCCAAGGAGAGGCAGGATGTATTGGGAAGATCTTGGATAGAACATCCTCCTTCTCCCTGGAGGTCAGCACCAGGGTCTCTATGTCTCTGTTGTCCCAAATGGGCAGGCGCTCCTCTGCATTAAGAGGAGTTGGCCAGCAGATGGCGCTGCAGGGATTCAAACTGAGACGCCCTGTCCAAAAGCAGCCCTGGGCAGGCTGGGATTCACAAACCCCTGCAATCAGGAGTTGTTTGAGAAGAGCTGGGGTCCGTCCTGCACTACAGGGACCTGTAGGTATCCTCAGACTCCTGGGGGCCGCCCCAGCCTTGCTTGGGAGAGAAAGCCAGGTCTAGGGTGAGCTGGCACAGGCACTGGTGACCTGGGCACTCTGGGTCTTGGAGCAGATCCTGCACCAAGCCGTAGATGTACAGAGAGGCTGACTGTGTGCAGACTGGGGTGCTTGCTATTTTGGCAACACCCGGCTGAAAGGGTGGAAGTGTCAGCAAGACGCCTCCTTCTGTGCTGGGTCTTCCTAAAACCCAGCTTCCTGGGATCACTACTCTAAGGAATACTAAGACCTCTTTAATAGGGAGGTAAAGCAAGGTGTTTCTCATTCCCCCTTCCTGACTTCCAGGCCTATTATTTGCTGCCAGGTCGTGTTCAATGTGTTTTAATTAATAATTTAATTTGTGTGCCATGACGAAATGGTTTTTGCAAAGGAGTTTGATTTACTTTTCAAAATTGTAGAATTGAATGAATGATGGACAGTTTCGGGCAGCACTTAATCGCTGTTTTGATTACCCTTTCCTGTTCCTTCATCCTCCCCACACCCCCAGCACATCTCCCATCTCCTCTCTGTCTCTGTCTACACACACATGCGCGCACACATGCTCACACACGCACATGCACACACAGGTCTCACAGCAGCACTCACAGATTTCTCTCTGTACAGCTGCAGCATTTCTGCATAGAGGTGCAGGGAGGAAGGAAAGACCTCGATCCCTCGGGCTAGGAAAGGCCGATCTATCAAACAGAAATACAATGGCCATACTTCTCAGGTCCAATGGCCCCTTGTACCTACCCCAGTCCTCAGCCCCCACCTCCCTGTTGCCAGAGGGCACCGTGCCATCCTTTAAATCAGATTTAGACACGGTCTACATGTGGCTCCTGCTGTTCTGGACATTACAGTCTGCTTGTTGTGTCTTCTCATTGCAAGGGAAGGATTTGCAAGAGAGCATGTGATACAGAGTCTGGCTGGGCCTGGCAGGCAGGCCGCAAAGGGTCAGCTGCTGCAGCCATCATTACCCCTGGGGTCTGAGTTAGTCCCCCTCCCCCCTGGAGAGAGCAGGGCTAGAGGTCTGGCCATCCTGCAACCACAGCCGCATACTCCTGTTCCCTCCAGACAGCAGGACACTTGCTGAGAGCATAATGGTTCTTGGGGCCACCCCTTCCTGGCTCCTTTGTTCTAAACTCTTTTTATACCTTTGAGGGCTAGAGACAGCCTTCTTGAAAAGAGTGAGAGGTTCCTGAAGGCAGGAGAAATATCTGACTTAACTCTTTGGCACACAGTAGACACTCAAATATCTGGTCATCTAATAAACAAGGGAATGAACAGAGGGGATGGGTCATCTCTCTGGATAAGTTAATGGCCTCTGTTCTATTTAACAAGCCTTGTACAATACTGTCTGTATGCCAGAAACTGCTCAAAGTGCTTTTTACATATAAACTCATATATGCCTAATATAAACCTTGTAAGTTAGATGATACTAATATCCACCACCCCCCCTTTGTTTTAAAAGGGGGTGGTAGAGGGGGCAGATGGCATAAGTAACTTGCCCAAGGCCAGGCAACTAGTAAGTGGCCAGACTCAAACCCAAGCAGTCTGGCTCTAGAATTTCTGCTATAAATCTCTTGGCTCTACTTCCTCTTATCCTTAGTTTTATTCTCCTCTGACCAAGACCAACATTCTTAGATAAACCTAGCCAGGGAGCAAGCATGTGTGGAATTTAATCCCTAAAGCCCATTTTGCAGAATTCCACTCTCAGAAGACATGGCAAAGAAAGGTTTCTCGATGGACAAAGTGTCAAATTATTTGACATCACCAGGAAGAAACTGATAGATTTATTTCCCTTCACCTCTGTAACATATAGATGGCATGTTTTGGTGTTCAAGAAGCAGAAAAAGGAAGAAGGGAGGGAGAGAAGGAGAAAAGAGAGAAAGCACGCTTTATTTAATCTCCAGTACAGAAATGGTGTCCGCAGCCCTGAGAAACATGGGTGTTCATCCGCCTGTTGCTTGGCATAGTTTCACTGCCTAGAAGCCTGCAGAAATATTGGAATTCAAGATCCAATATAATAATTGGCTTACAGATTTGAAGAAGGATGGACAGACTTTCCCATTTCCAAGATTGATTAGCTCAGCTCCCCCTCTAATAGACAGGGCTGGTTGTATGTGTAAGCCATTATCTAATCAAATTGGCACTCTGCTTTAGCTCTGACTGGGTGTAAATGGACAGCTGCAAGATTGTGATGCATCAGCTGGGGCTGCAGTTGGATGGATCAGGTGGAATCTTTCTCACTGATGCTTGATCATCATAAGTTCTTCATTCAGTCCCAGTAAGGAGCTCCCCCCCAAATTTAAAAAATTCAAGCAAACATTATTGTGATTTCTACTTATGAAAGACCCCTGAAGGATGTTCATGTGCTCCTGCACTTCTTTGAATATGTGAACCAGCTGTGAATTATCCTTCAGCTTGATATACCTAGAAAATTTCATAGGAGTGTAGAACTTGGTGATATCAGTATGGAAAACTTAGCTTAGCCAGAAGTTTATGATCAACAAAGAAGGCAGCATGGCAGAAGGTCATAAGAGAAAATGCTAGTGTCAGATCTGAGTATGGATCCCAGCTCTGCCCCTTAGCTATATGCTATGCCTCGGTTTCCTCTCTTACAGGTTTAAAGGACCACATCAGTGAGCATACTGTGTGGAAGCCCAGTCTTCCCATGAACGTAACTAAGCGTTGCTAGGAATGTCAACGTAAAACAGAAAAATGTAAAAACAAAATCTGATCAAAAAGAGCCAGAAAGGGATTGGCAATCTTTTGGGGGCTGATAGAAGAAAGTTGGTGTATCACGTGGAAGAAACAGAACTTTCCATTGGTTCATTTACTCTTGTCTTCTCTGTCAAGAGAAATCCTTTTCATTCAGGATGGTATGAACCTTGGTAGGGGCAAATGAGTCAGTATTGCTGAAGCAACCTTAGGACAGTGGTGGATCTAGATAAACTTAAGCGTTTTACCTAGACTAATAATCCCAAAACAATAGCATAACTTGGATACAGGTCATTAAATAGCATTGAGAATGTGTGGCAAAAAGCAGAGGGCTATGAGATTGGAAATGGGAAACCATCAGATATCCTTGAAATTTTCAAAATTGATGGAAGGAAGCTGGTGAGCCCTAGAAAGTGTAGGCTGGTACTAACTTTCTCATAAATCTCATAAATCTGTACTCAGATCTGGAGAAGCTTATGAGAAGCATGGTTTGTGAGTTTATCAAATAGGATTTGATACGTGTGAATTTCAACAAGACAGTCAACAAGGACACCTTTGTTGTGATGCCTCAAGGACATACCAGATGTGATCCCTTTGAGGCCAAGTGGAAGAAGATGGAATGGATATTCAGAAAATTAGATGGAGAATAAATTCCTGATAGATGGATAACAAAGAGTCATGATATCAAGAGTGTTGTTGGTGGTTTGGATTGGAGTGACCCCCAAGAGCTTTTTCTCAGGTCTGCCCAGGTGGCCTTTTTTCTAAATGTCTGCATGAAGATAAAGAGGGCTGTTCTCCAGTTGTGGGGATAGTACGATGTGGAGCACCTCTGTACATTGAGGTCGTGACTTTCCCACCCATTTTACAGGTGAAAAAATAAGGCATAGGAAGTGTATTTATTTCCTAAGGCTGCCATAACAAACTACCACAAACTGGGTGACCGCAAACAACAGAAATTTTTCCTTTCACATTTCTGGAGGCCAGAAGTCTGAAATCAAGGTGTTGGCAAGGGCAGCTCCCTCTCAAGGCTCCAGGGGAAGATCCTCCCTGCTTCCTTGCAGTTTCTGGTAGCTCCTGGTGGTCCTTGACTGTGGCCCATCTCCATTCTCTGCCTCTGTTGTTTCATGGCCTCTTCTTGTTGGGTCTGTGTGTCCTTTTTCCATCTGTCATATGGATGCTGTCATGTATCCAGGACCCACCCTCATTCATTATGATTTCATTTATATCCTTGCCCTAATTATATCTGCAAGGACCCAGTAAGGTCACATTCTGAGGTTCAGGGTGGACATGAATTTGCGGGGGACATTGTTCAACCCAGTGCAGGCAGTTATGGGGTGTATTCATGGTCCAACATTTACATGGCAGATCCAGAAATTGAACTCACCTCTGTCTGACTCATTTCTCCTCATATTCTTAGAGGAAATGATCAGGAGAGAGAAAGGACTCAACTCAGTGTCCTTCGAGGAAGAGCTGAAGAAATGTGGGTATTTATCTTGAAAAAGAGAATACTTGAGGAAGGTGATTATAGGCATGGAGCAGAGTGGCGCCCCCCGAAGGGGAATCTTTTTGGTGTAGCTTGGTTGGGCTGGGAGAAGAAACCTCACTCGGTTTATGGCCTGCCTCAGCACTGGAGCCAGGGTGGTGCACCGGGTACAAATTGCATGGAGAGGAGATAAATGGCAGTTGTGCTCTAAGAATGTGGCCCACAGCTTCAAAGGCAGAGAGGCAAGGAGACCTAGTGGTCAGTGGTCAGCCAGGACTCCAGCCCCAGCTCTGCCATCCACCTGCTGTGTCAGCTTGGACGGGGTGTTTAATGTCTCTGAGCCACGACCTAGGGATAAAAATAATATCAGCCTCATCAAGCATACACGATGAGTCACTGTGATGAGACATAGCATATAAAGACCTTAATTCAGTGGACCCCACAATGCCAGTACTTAATGGATGCTGATTATCATGGTAACTTAAATGCTCTCCTTTCCCGTGCTGTCGAACAGCATCCCATGTTTCACCCGCTGCCCAGAGAAGCCGGACAGCTTGTTTCCCACCTGGCCATGGTGGTCCCTGTTTGCCTGCCCGATACCCACAGAACCCTAGCACCTCACCCATGGTGACCTGTAGTTCATTGCCTTCTCATTAGTGTAATTACAGAGGCTTCCCTCTTTTCCTGCAGCACTGCCAGTGGCTGCGAAGGAAGGTTTCAGCCAAGTTGACTGGATGGGCTTCCTCATTATTTAAGGCACTCATTATTGAGGTTAGGATGGCTCCCCAGCTCTGCTCATTCCGGCGAAGGAAACCAGCTCTCTTTTGCTTCTGTCTTCTGGGGCTGTCCGCAAGCTCTGGATGGATTATAGGGTCTCCTCCTGTTCTCCTTAGAATTGGATGGTTTCATGGTCTGTTTTTTTTTTTTTAAATCAGTCCTAATTTCTTTTTTTAAAGAAAAGATTCAAACCCACAGTCATGAGCAAATGACAGATTGCCCAACTTCTGACTGGGAACGCCATTCTTCCACAGCCTTTTTTTTTTTTTTTTTTTTTTTTTAATATTTGGTCTGCTAGACAAGCATTGGTTCTCCCCTCTCCAAGCTTTCTCATAATTTTCTGCTGGAATTAGAGATAATATTCTTTAATAATCACAGGTTGTTCATTGGTAAGCAGGTCTATCCTGGACTTTCACCCGCCATTTTGGTGGTGGTGAGAGTTTCCTTTCGTGTTCTATGAGGGAGCCTGGCCTGGGTCCACGTGAATTGCAAATGCTTTTGATGTCCCCAGATGCAAGCATAGCCCCATACTAAACCTTCTCTGATGTCCGAAGTCTCCAAGTGTTACGACCGAGAGTATGCCCTCCCTTTGTGGAAGGAGGCACTTGGCCTGTGTGAGACCTGCTTCAATTAGGAAGGGAATGTGAGTCAGCAGAAATCACATGGGATGGCCAAAATTCAGGTCAGCAAAGAGAGCAAAAGTACCTACTGTGCACAGATTGTGCACTGTCCCTGCTTTAGGGACCCCTGTCTTCTCCTCTCCTGAAGGCTGGAGTGACGGGGAGTGAGCCTGCTCTGGGAGCCTTTTGGTGTCTACCATTTGTGAAGACACAGGAGTGCAGCTGTTTGAGAACAGAGCTGCTCCCAACTCACCTGACTTCAGACCATCTCTAGATTTAATATGCATATGAGTCACCTGGGGTCTTGGAAAACACAGATTCTAATTCAATTGGTCTGGGTGGGGTCTGAGATATGCATTTCTAATGATGTGTCAGATGGTGCCAATGTTGCTGGGCCACAGACCTCACTTTGAGTATCCAGGTCCTGTCGGACAATCAGGGGAAATCCGTACCTGGGATTCTGCACTTTGCATTTCCTTCCTTGCCCACAATTGCCCATTCAGCTGTGGAGCCAGCCCATTTATCCTAGTTAAAGGGTTCTCCTGCTCGTTGTGATTATTCCTCATGATACTGATTACGTTATACACTTAAATTAAATAAAATGCACCCTATTGAATGCACGGCACACAAAAAGAATATTTATTTGAATATTAAGTACAGATAAGACTTCCCCTGGGATTATTTCACAGCGCATTTGCAGAATTTAATTGCAAGGTTTCCCCACTCAGGTTCTTTCAGAATGCTACTTGTGAAAATATTTTCTTTCCAAAGGTAAAGCTGTGCTCTGTTGGTTTATTATTATTATTATTATTATTATTATTATTATTATTATTATTTTAAATCTGAAGAGCTCTCTGAGCTCAGTCATTACTTCCAGTGTCTAATTAATACTGATGATGACAAAGCAAACAGCCAGATGACCTAGATTTTCCTTTTAAATTGCCTGCAATTTACATGAATGCCTCTTCATTGTTTCAGAACTTTTGTGAACCTAATTCTTCCTGTAAAGATTCTTTAAGTGTAAGGGTTACAAGGGCTCATTTTTCATGAAGCATATATCTTCCAGTGCTCCTTCCATTAAGCTTTCCAAGAAGAGTCTCTCTCTTGCTCGCTCTCTCTCTCTCTCTCACACACACACACACACACACACACACACACACACACACACACACACAGCAATGATAACAACCACCACCCAGGCAACCCTTTCAGACAACTGAACTGGAAAATTAGAAGATGAATACTTCTCAAGCTTCTTCAGCTACAGGATTGTTCCCATTTCTTAAATGATGACATTTTGTAAAGTCACAGAAATCAGGAATGGTGAAGACCTTTTACAGCTATGTAAAGATTTCTTTAGATGCAGATAACAGCATAGCTTAGAAAGCCAGCCTGGGGATGTTCACCTGGCCTGCCTTCGACTGGAAAGTCATTTATGTCCTTATTTCCTTGTCTGGAAAATTGGTCCAGTGGGACTTAGTTCACTTTGCTTTTTCGCTTTTTTTTTTTTTTTTTTTTTTTTTTTTTTGCTGCTAGTACAGTGGTTGTTACATGATTTATTTCTGTTGACATACTCTGCGATCTGTGGATGTGAACTTTTAATGTCACAGCACAAAACTTCTGGAAGCATCAGCCACTTTTCAAATCCTTGGTTTTCTGTCACTATGGTATTGTCCACCTGACATCTAAGCATGTAGCTGGGTAGACCCAGGACATTGTCAGCCTATAAAAAAGAATAAATAACAACAGCAGCATCCAATAGACTTTGGATTATGTTCATTGTCTTACAATGAAAAGGCACTTATCTGGTGCTTTCTGTGTGTGAGGCACCATCTGATTGCATTGCAGATGGTAACTCATTTAAACCTTTCTTTGACCCCATCGGGGTGTAGGGACAGTTCCAGGTGAGGAATTTGTCCAAGGTCCCTAAACTAATAAGTAGCTGGGTGGAGATTTGACCCTTGGAAATCTGGCTGTTAGAGTTTATCCTCTTAACCACTGCATTTAAGATGCCTTCCAAACGTCTCTCAATTAACATGATCAGGATGACTGCCCAGATAAGGCCAGTGGCCTGTGTGTCTCTGCTGAATCTATTTAATTGGAATGCAGATTATAAAATTATCAACTTGTGATAAAATTATCATTAAAGCTTTGCAACGTCTAACCAGAACGAAAAAAAAAATCCAGTTGAAATATCTTAACTTGAAAATGTCTTGAGAACATATATCCATCCTGTCCAGGCAGAGATGCGTGAACGGTATGTAAATCACCCACCTGGTGTGTCCAGTTCTTTCCCACCTCTGAATGTCCGTGGGGGAGGGGTGGGGGGAAGGGAATGACAAGAAATCTGTGGTAAGATCTCCTACTCCATAATCAGAGTTTTCTGGCTATAGGGTAATGATGGTCCTAGGAGACTGGTCTGGGGAAGTATGCCAAGCCCTTTTAGTTCCTCAGGAAATTTTGGTGAGTGTTATTTGAATTTTCTTGGCCTGAGCAAGAGGTTGGGGAGGGCTTTGTCGGGGATGGGGGGGGAGGGGGCAATTATAACCCTTGATTATGAAGGAAAGGAATGATGATTACTTCTGCATCTGAAACAAACAGAAATCATCTTCCTGATAACCACAATTGTTTTCTCCCAGCCTCCACTGCCTCGGTTCACAAAATACCTTATTAAATCTGGAGAATAAAAATGTGCCCGGGGTAATGGTTTATTATTAGAATAAATAATAGGCAATATGTTTCCCCCCACCTTGCGACTTATCAGATGCAAAGACGTTTTCTGGGTTCACTTGGAAACGTGTGTGCATGTGTCCGAGCATCCTGGCTCTTCATGGCCAGCATCAAGCCTGAAATTAACAACTCCAAGAGACTGCATCCTTGCAGGGAGCAGATGGATGGAGAAAGCTGAAAGGGGTCCTCGCCAGGTGCTGCTTGTGGCTGACACTTCTAGCTTGGCGTTTGTCTATTGAATCTGTCTGCCTGGATAGCTTTGTCTCGGACCTGGGGGCCTTGGGCTGTTGCTAATGGGGTATTTAACAAGTGGGTGCATGGTAGAGGAGGTGTGAAAAACATTTCTTCCTAAAGAAAACAGCTGTTTAAAACCTGTTATTTGAGGCTCACTCAAGTTCTGTGGGCATCCTGACCTCTGGCTTCCTTTAATCAGATAACCAACACTTGAATCTCCCCAGTGACTTACATCTGGAGCAGTGACTCTCAGTAGAAGTACCAATATCATCAGTTGATACAGTTTCACAAGGAACAGCAGAAGTACTCACTAAATGTGTAGTGCCTGCATGAACCATACCAGAGGTTATTGAAGTGTTAGAAACACTCAGTATTTTCAGATTCCAGGACATTGTTCAATAAATTATCCCACACATCGTTCGCCATCAATTAAATATGTTACAACTTTCATTCTTTGGGTTCATATGCTCAAGTTTATATATAACTGCAAACCCATTATTTTTTTCCCAATTAGCACTTAGTCTTGCCAAGTTCATTTCTCCTGTCCCCTCCACTCCCAACGTCTGCCCTCCAAAGCTGGCGTCTTTACAAGAAGACAAGATTTAAGGAACAAATTCTAGTTCTCCCCAAGGTTGAAATGAAATTGTCGGGGGAAAAGATGAGTGGATTCCCCAGGTTGTTCTCTCAAATGCATTTCTTCATTTATTCAGCACAAGCCAGAATCGAGTTAATTAATCATGGCTGACTTGACTCATTGTTGTGACTTTTTGTTTTCATTTTTTTTTCAATTGATCCTTCCTCGCTTCCTTTCCTGAGTCCTAAGCAATTACTACGCTTACATACTCTTTCTTCTCCCTTATACTAACCCCCCCAAACAAACAAACAAACAAACAAACAAACCAGCTATAACAAGTGATAGGAACTGTATTTGCATATCTGGCATAAATGGTACTGTTTGCTTAGAATCAGAGGACACACTTCCTTGTAGGATACATTTGGAAAGAGCAATGGGCTTTATCACAACCAGTGTGATGGGCCCCCTTATATTCAGGGATTGAGGTCTTCCTGAATTTAGATCTCTAATAAGCATTTCATCGACGAACTCAGAAGCATAGTAGGCAGACCAACCTTTTTATTTTCTTTTATTTTTTTTTACTTTTTCACTGAAGAGATTGCAAGCTAAATTACATAATGTCCCTGACAAAATGGAGTTGAACTTTCCTAAATTTTTTTAATGTTTATTTATTTTTAAGAGAGACAGAGCATGAGCAGGAGAGGGGGAGAAAGAGAGGAGACACAGAATCCAAAGCAGGCTCCAGGCTCTGAGCTGTCAGCACAGACCCAACAGGGGGCTTAAATTCACAAGCCTCGAGATCATGATCTGAGCTGAAATTGGATGCTTAACCAGCTGAGCCACCCAGGTGCCCCAGAGTTGAACTTTTCTTAAGATAGTCACCCTGGGTTTACCCTTTTGGTGTCTTGGGGAGGTATTTATAGTTATATAGCTACCATTAAGTAGCTACTTATGTACTTACCCATTAAGTACCTACTATATGCCAGGCCAGGCCTGGGCTTGATGCCTTATATACAATGTCTTAATCATTACAATACTCCTATAATTCAGCTTTTAAAGATTATATTATTATGACTGTGTCCATTTGAATGTAGAAAAACAGTGGGCACTCATTATCAGAAATAATAGAACCCAAGATTATAGGAAATGGCCTTTCTACTCCCTGTCTTCATTATTATTCTCATTCCCAGAATCTCATTTTTGTACTTTTGTTTGCAATTTGGTGTTTATCATTTCAGATTTTTTCCATGTATCCATTAATGGATGTTTGTGTATGTATATATATGCACAGCGTTTTAAACACAAATTGGATCACATTTTAAAAACTGATTCGACTTGCTTTGTTGTGTTCATTCTATCATGGGCACTGTTTCATATCTGTGAATGTCTAGTGAATCCATAGTATTCCATAGTATAGATCAAGGGTTGGCAAGTTGTGCCCACAAGCCAGATGCAGCCCACAGCATGTTTCTGAAAATAAAGTTTTATTGAAACACTGCTGAAGCCATTTATTGACACATTGTTTTTGCTGCTTTCTAAACACAAGGGCAGAGCTGACTCTCTAGTCCTCAAAGCCAAACATATTTATTATTTGTCTCTCTTTTTAAATTTATTGTCAAGTTAACTAACATACACATGTTAGCTAAGTATATTCTTGGCTTTAGGTGTAGATTCCCGTGATTCATTACTTACATACAGCACCCAGTGCTCATCCCAAAAAGTGCCCTCCTCAGTGCCCATCGCTCTCTTCCCCCACCCCCAACAACCCTCAGATTGTTCTCTGTATTTAAGGGTCTCTTATGGTTTGCCTCCCCTCCTGTTTTTAACTATTTGGCTCTTAGAGAAAAAGTTCCCCCACTTCTGTTATAGATGCACCACAGTGTACTTAACCATGTTAGTACTGAGGGACACTGATATGCTTCCATGTTGCAGGTCTATGTTATGAGAAGTCATGCCCTTCCCTCCCCATTCCTCCTTCCATACTGTTGCAGAAGCTCCTAGCCGAGGAATCTTTGAGAAAAAGGATATGCATTCTGTGCTACAATAGTCACCAACTGCAGCAGGTGCATATCTAATCCACAGGCACCTCTTCACCCACTCATCTCACAAGGATAACGGTCAAACCTTCGAAAATTTCAAGGCAGCTCTCACCTGTATATATTCATATATATGTATACATTTATACACGTATACATAGACATACATGTACATCTATGTGTACATATATATGCTTTCTTTTATTAAGAAAAGAAATCTGAGACTCAAAAGTGTCAGTCCTTCAGCCAAACTCACACAGCCTATGGGAAGCAAAGCCAAGATTTAAACCCAAGTCGTTTGGCCTAATGCACCTTCTGAAAACCCCTTGGCCTTCACACTAATTCTTAACAGCAGTGACTAGTATTTGTTGAATGATTCAAATGTGCCAAGTGCTTTGCTTAGGACGTTACCTGGATTATCTTCTTTTGTGCTCATAAGAAAATTAGACATAGGTGGGCACCATGTTTTCCCCATTATACAGTTGGGGAAATTGAGAACAGAGAGATGCTATAATGTGGCTAATGTTACATAGACGACATGCCGTGATTGGATTCAGGCAGTCTGTTTCCTGAGCCTCTGGTCTCCATTGGGGAAGAAACTCATCCTGCAAAATGATCTGGTGGACTGTTACCAGAGAAATCTGATTTGGTGGAAAGCATTCCAGTCTAAACCCATTCAACCAAGAAGCAAAGTACAGATCTATGCATGTATGGAACCAGATAACACAGTCATTTCGCGTTTTGTGGAAGACAGCCGCAAGCATGTAAACAGTATCGTGTCAGGCAGAGCAGCAGAAGGGTACTTGCTAGGGACAAATGAGGTGCACACTGGGAGTGGGTTAAAAATGTGGGTTTCGTTGGTTTCCTTCCTATTGGGAGCTGTGCACTGTGCTGATTCAGAGAAGGGCTTGAGTCAAGCCATGTGGATGGCAGTTCCAATACTCACCAATACTTCCTAGATTTATGACTTCAGAAAGTCACTCTACCTCTTTGCGCCTCAGTTTCCCCACCTATAAAATGGAGCTGAGAATCCTGCCTACTCATGAAGTGGTGACCATTAACCGAGATCCTCCTAAAAAGTCGTATTTACAGCACATTTTTTAGCATGTCATAAACATCTGATAAATTTTAACCACTGTTAATGTAAAATTTATTTTACTAAAGATAATTAAAATAATTATTTTCCTGTCAGCATAGTTAATATGAGCAAAATATAAAGGTTTTGTGATAGTAATGAACCTTCCTTACCCCCACACTCCAATCCAGTGTTCTCTCTTACTCTGTTCTGCCTTCAGCTGTGCTCTTTGCGATATCACCTTCCCAACTCCTTGGGTAGGTCAGGCCTCCTCAACTCTTATTCATCCTATAAGGGTCAGAGCAAGGGCTCTTTCTCTGAAAACACCTGACTGACATTTTCCTCAACTACTTTCCCCACACAGCAGCCTGGCTTGGTGCCTCTCCTTTGGGTGTCTGTGGGATCCTGTGTTATCCCTCTCTCTCACACTGTGACCTGGCACTCTAATCTTCATTTTATTCCTCTCTTTCTCTCTTTGGGATGTTTTTTTTAGGAAATGCACTGTCTACCATTTATATCTGTATCCCCTCCCATTACACAGTGCTAGTCACAGAGTAGGAACTCATAGTACACAAACCAGATGTATACAATAATCCTGAAATGCATTATGGGAAAGGCAAAATGTAACATTCACCCTATGTACTTGGAAGCATGCCTTTATAGGGAATGCCATCTTTTTTCAGGAGAATTTATAATGACTAGGAGCATGAAGAATTTGAGAAATGTGTGTAGGTACCAACTGATTTGATGTATTGATTTCTATGTTGCTAGACTTCTTTCGTGCTCTTCTTCTGAATAATCACAATTGCCCTGAAAACTGGAATTTCTAGCATTATATTATTTCATACAAGAAAGCTTGCACATCTGTTTATCCATTAATTTATTGTGTGTCTTCTTATTTCTTTGAACTCATACTTTTCCCAATTTAAGTTAACCTCATTAATTTTCTCTTTTGCTTGACTCTTCTGCCATATTGAATTACTTGCACTTCATAATGTCACTGGGATTTCCACACATTCTTTTCTATCCTTGAAAGAATTGTTTTTATTCTTTCTCTGGATACGTTTCCCGAAAACAACAACAACAACAAAACAAACAAAAACAATAACATATTTTTTAATTCTCTAAAACAAGCTTGTTGCCCCTCCTAGGTGCTAGTGGCATATATTCTACTTCATTGTAGCTAATGTTCTCTGTATTGTAATTTTCAATTTACTCATGTTTTTCCCCACTTAGCTCCAGAAGTCTTTTTTTTTTTTACTATTGCATTCTTAGTACCTAGAACAGTGTCTGATATCTAGAATGTGGATATGTATGTATGTATGTATGTATGTATGAATGAATGCATTTGTTGTTGAATACATGGAGGAATGGATAGATGGACAAACAAAAGAAATGAATAGATTCCAAAGATTGTCCTGGTCCCTAGGCAAAGAAAGCCAAATAAGACTCAGTCCTTTCCCTTATAGATCCAGTCTGATGTGTGGGAGGGGAAACCACGCTAGTAATAGGGTCAAGATAAAGTGGGAAGACGTGATAAGAGAGAACTCAAAGTCAGGAAAAGATGAAAAGGGCTGAGTCTGAGAAAGATTCTTTGGCCTGGTTGGCTAGATGAAGATAGGAGATGGGAGAAGATGAATCCCTGCTATTAAACATCCTGTTCAACCAGGAGAGCAAAGGGTCTCATGCTGAAGTTTATTGCTTCAGTTTCTAACCTTTCATAAGTGCTTACTTGGCAGCCGTATCGAGAGTGGTATTTGATTCTCTGGAAACATCTTAAAGGAGCAGCACCAGACCTCCCACTTTCCCTTTTTTCATTTAGGCTATAAAATATATTGGTTCTGTGCATTACTGCCATGAGAGGAAAAAAAAATATTGCATGTTAGTTTCTAAATGAAATGACATTTAGTGAAGTGTACAGTTAAGATATTTTTCAAGGTTGGCTTTTAAAGAGTGCGCTGGAAGAGTCTTTCTTCATAACAGATGATAAGAATTTACAGGTGCCTTTTATTCTCTAGCCCTCTCTCATAATGGTTATGGGGAAAAAATTTAAGAGCCTCATTAGGTCTAGCAATAACTAGTGAGCCTTCAGAGCATCATGACACCCTGCTGAGAGTGCTACGTGATGAGCACAGTTGCAACAGAGACACAGACCCATGATGGGACTCCGCCATCTTGCCTAACTGGCCTCTTACACTCTATTCACTTGGTGAAGAAGGGGCGGTGAGTGGCCACCTTACTCAGAAGATGTGGGTGTTACAGGGTTGACTTCCAACCAAAGAGGTCATGGCAAATGTAGTCTCCATCAGGAGCAGGTGTAGTGTGCTGGTGAGGACATCCAATTCACAAAATATTTATGGGATAGGTCAGGAACATGACCCAAAAAGGAGAAGCAGGATATTGCTACTAGAATATTGGCAAAACAATATGGGATGCCATACAGGAAAAGTTAAAATGAAACAAAAGAAAACAAAAACTTAAAAACCATATGCCCACTATAGAAATTACTCAAAATGTCCTTTTCCATTATCTCCAAATCTCATTTTCCTTAATCTGCTTCATTTGAAGGACAACTTAGCTATTTTCATGGCTGCTGTTGAATTTTGCATTTGATATGCTCTGTAATAGGAACATTATAATATGGCATCCCTTTACATTATTTATGTTGGTAGGCTCCTTGTTTCTTTAAATGTCATTGTGCTTCTCTGTGTCTGACAAACCCTTCTGAGTTTTGAAGACAGATGTTAAACATATTCATCTTGGTATTAGATAAATCAGTTTATTAAATTAATTAAAATGAAAACTATCACTGTTACAATAACAATAAAAACACACATTTCTGCAAGCCACTGATACTTAAAATTTTTCTGATTATAAATGTCGTGCATGACCTAAGGGATACTTTGGAAAGTACAGCGAACCATTAAGAAAAAAGTATCATCATCACTCTTTAATCCAATCTCCCATTTTGTTTTAGATTTAGATATGTGGTCTGTTTCAGCTAATTCTTGTATAAATAATGTGAGCTTTAGGTTGCAGTGTTTTATTTATGGATACAGACATTCAGTTAATGTAGCATCGTTTGTTTTGGTGTATATTGCTTTTTGTTGTTGTGTATTTTTCATTTTTGTTGTTGTTAAAATGGTTACTCTAAGGATTACAGTACAGACATACCACACTTCTCTAAGTGAACATGGAATCAATGTCTTACCGCTTCAACTGGAGTGTGGAAACTTTGTGAAAAAAATTTTTTAACGTTTTTATTCACTTTTGAGAGACAGAGCATGATCAGGGGAGGGGCAGAGAGAGGGAGACATAGACTCTGAAGCAGGCTCCAGGCTCTGAGCTGCCAGCACAGAGCCGGACGTGAGGCCGGAACCCATGAACCGTGAGCTCATGACCTGAGCCTAAGTCAGATGCTCAACTGATTAAGCCACCTAGGCGCCCTCTTTAAAAAATTTTTTTTTTACTGTTTTTATTTGTGGAATGTAGGAACTTTACTGACATATGTGTCCCTTTACCCTTCTCTCTTTATGTTGGGTTTATGTTAGGTACACTGCAAATCGTGTTAGACAGTTTTCTAACTTTTCTGCTTCCAGTCATTACACATGTTTGAAAGGACTCAAGAGGAGTAGACTAGTCTATTGTGTTTATATTTACCGTCATGCTTCACTATCCCCTTTGGAACATCTCTATAATGTCCAAATTTTCTTCTGGTATTATATTCCCTCTGTCTGGAGTACCTTCTATAAGCAATTCTTTGAGAGTGGGTCTGTTGCTGGTGATTTTTTTTTAATTTCTTTAATATCTCCCCTTCATTTCTAAAGGATATTTTCATTGGAATAAAAATTCTGGATTGCCACTTCTTTTCTTCCAATACTTAAAAAAAAGATCATGTTGTGCCTTCTTTTGGCCTTCCTGGTTTTTGTATGTTTGTTTAAATGAGAAATCCACAGTAATTTGAATTGTTGTTCTCTTACAAATAATGTATCATTTGTTTCTGGCTGTTTTCAAAGTATGTTTTGGTTTTTGTTTTTGCTTTTTTTCCCCCCAGTGTTCAGCAATTTGATTATATCTGGAAGTGAATTTCTTTGGGTTTACCTCTTTAGAGTTTGCTGAGCTTAAATTTATAGGCTTGTATCTTTTGCTGAATGTGGGGAATTTTTAGCCATTATTTCTTCAAATAATTTTTCTGCAGTGAACTGTGTATCTTTATTCTAGAACTCAAGTGATATCACTGTTATATCTTTTGGTATTATTCTGTAGGTCCCTAAATTTATTTTTCTTTCTCTGTGGTTTAGATTGGAAGCTTCTTTATTCATATGTACACAAGTTCATGGAGTTTTTTCTGCTATATCTCTATTCTACATTTGAACTCATTCACTAAGTTTTTAATGTGTTTTTTTTTAATTTAGGTTATTGTTTTTGCAGTGCTAAATTTTCCATTTGGTTCTTCTTTGTATCTCCGATTTCTCTGCCAACACTGTCTATTTTTTTTCCATTTGTTTATCTGTGTTTTCCCTTACTTGTTGGAACATTTTTTTTCAAAGGGAGGGGGTGCAAGTGAGTGAGGGCAGAGAGAGAGAGAGAAGCAGGGTTCACCTGCTTTCACCCGACGCAGAGCTCGTGCTCACCCAGTGTGGGACTCGAACTCACAACTATGAGACCATGACCTGAGCCAAAGTCCGATGCTTAACAACTGAGCCACCCAGGCACCTTGTTGGAACATGTCTATAACAGCTACTTAAAATCTTTATTTGACCATTTCAACATCTATGTCATCTCAGGGTCAGTGCCTGTGAATGTCGTTTCCCATGTGAGGTTAGATTTTCTGGTTTCTTTGTATACCTAGTAATTTGGGTTATATCCTGAGTATGTTGAATATTAATGTTGTAAGATGTCGGGTTTTACCTCAGTCCTGTGGAAATTGTTGATATTCTTGTGTCAGCAGGCAGTCAATTGATCCAGTTGGATTCAGGCTGAAAGTTCTTACCTTCTTTCTGTGGATTTTGCTTCCAGTATCAGTTCTGCTGTCAATAGTCTTTGCTGTAATAGTTGGATCGTGTGTGCACATCCCAGTGGCAAGTCTGGGACCCGAGCAGTGATCTGTCCCGTTCATTTCTCAAAGTCTATGGTATCTGTGTAGGTCATATACCTACACATGTGGCTCAGGCGTGAGTGTGGAGTTCACAAAAGCTCTATATGATGTCATTTCCCCAAACTCTATCCTTCCTTCCAAACTCTTTCCAGGATCCTCAAAGTACTTTTGTTTCCCAGGGCTCCTCTTTCTTGTCCTCCAGGCACAAAGTTGGTGCTTTTTCACCCTGTTCATGTAGTCCTGTGACTCAGCATGCCTTTGTGGCCAAATGGAAGAGGACAGAGAAAAATCAGTGGGGTTTTGCCCCACCTTCTGGGACCAGAGCATCTCAGATCATAGAGAAGCTTTGCCTCCCCCAGATTGTTGGACATCTCTATCTGCCTGGATTTTGATGTTTCATTCTGGGTTTTTGGCCGCCTTGCATCCATGCCAGGGGATGCTGGTGAGGAGGAGGGGGCGGAACCCACTGCTTGTTTCTCCTCTTGCCCCCTCCCTCTGTAGTTGTTTGCCTTGCAGAAAGCTCAGATGGTGCTGTATGCATTCTACTCAGGCTTAACATCTGCACTGAGTGGGGAACACAGGGTGAGGTGTGCTTATGACATCTTATCCAGACCCAGAACCTCATCACCACCTTCATTTAGTTCATCGCGGGGAGAAAAAACATAAAATACAATTTACCATTTTAGCCACTTTCAGGTATTCAACTTGGGAGCATTAAATGCATCCACAATATTGTGTAACCATCACTATCTAGTTTGAGAGCTTTTTCTTCTCCCCAAGTGGAAACTACAAACCCATGAAGCCATCACTTGTGTCTTTTTGTCCAACGCCCCTGGCCACTACTAATCTGCTTTCTGTCTGTGGATTTCCCCCACTTCATTTTTTAACAGTTTACAAAGATAAAATTTACATACCATAAAGTCACTTGTTTCTAGTGTATAATCCACTCTGTGTGTGTGTGTGTGTGTGTGTGTGTGTGTGTGTGTGTGTGTTCTGTATATTTATAGAATTGTACCCATTTTTAAAAAGATTTTGGAATATTACCTCCCAATGTTTCCTCTTTTATTTTTCTTCCTTCTTTTTAATGATCTATTTTACTGTAAAATTTTTAATAATTTTTGTAATGTTTAATTTTGAGAGAGAGAGCGTGCACACGAGAGTGGGGGAGGGGCAGAGACAGAGGGAGACACAGAATCCAAAGCAGGCTCTGGGCTCTAACTGTCAACACAGAGCCCTATGCAGGGCTCGAACTCAGACACTGTGAGATCATGACCTGAGCCAAGTTGGATGCTTAACTGACTGAGTCACCCAGGTGCCCCTTACTGTAAAATTTTAAAACAAAAGGGAGATCGTAACATGTATGTACCTCTGTAGCTGCTTCTCCTAAAAACTAAATAGTGCCTTTTGAGCATTTTCCATTTCCGTTTTTTCACATGGTTCCAAATGCTGCACGATGTGCCATCATGTGAACGTACTATAATTTATTTTTAATTTTACCATTATTGCACATTTTAATACTTGCAGTTTTTTTTTCTTTTCACGAATAATGCTGTAGTTAATTGACATGTAAATAAACATTTGTGTATATCTTTCCTTATTGCCTTCGGTGCTATTCTCAGAGGTGATATTTCTGGGTTAAAGGGCATAGCAAAACACCGGTTTATAGATTCTGGGTTCTGGCATATCCCAAAATAAAGATTCTTGTTTTTGTTTTTGTTTTGGAGAAAGTAGAAAGAAACTCTCAGTACAAAATACATAAAATATACATCAAAAGTCGGTTCCTAAACCTTCTTATCCTTTAGTAAAAGTTTCAAAAACTTGCAATATAGTGTCAGATGCAAGGAGTCAGGGGTTGCTTCATTGGTGAAAAAAAAAATGAGAAATAACCAGAATACATTGTGAATGCAGACCTAGATTTTATTCCAGCCTCGCTATCTAAGCGGAAGGTAGAGTCAGCCAGTCCGCACAGAGGTAGAGTGGCCATATGTCAGGGTTTGCCTTCTCACTCCCACTTCACATCTGCTGTTGCTGGCATTGTCATTAATGTCACCCCACCCTCTCCTTTCACTCACATGCATTTTTCCCCTTTGGACAATGCATTATGTGGTCACTCTGAAGAAGCATCCTTGATTTTCAGAAGCACATTTTGGTAGGGCAAGGATGATTGATGCCTGGCAGATGTATCATGAATCTCTCCTCTTTGGGCTTATGGTGGGTATCACAAATTCATCAGTTTCTTTCTCTGATACAAGAATTGTCCTCAGAACTCCCCCAACACAGTTATATGGGGCCTTAGCTACCATCTGATTAATACTGGACCATAAAATGGATCCCATTTGCCAAGGCATGTAGGTGATGCTCCTGGTCCTTGTCGTGGGAGGACACATCGTGTGATGGCTGGTGCCTGTCCCCAACTGTCGCGGGGGGGCCTTCAGTGAAGACTATGCCTGTACCATTAGGGCATGAGGGATTTTCACACCACAGGAACCTTCATCCGGGGGAGATTTTGCTTCCCTCACCCTCTATGGGATCTCTGTCCTCCTTCCTCTTGAAGACTCTGGCTCATCCTAGCTGTATTTCTGGATCACGCGATTGAAAATCCAAGTGAAACTCAGGCTATTTAGACCTAAAGAAAAAAAATTAAATACATAATTAATTAATCCTGGGTCTCCTTTGAACCGAGTGATTAGAAGCAACTTTCCATTTTCTTTCATGTTGTTTTGGTGCAGAACCTGCTGATTTTTTCCCCTCTTTTTTTTTTTTTCCTTTGTAGGCTTCAAGACAACAGATGAATTGTGAAAGAGAGCAACTAAGGGTAGGTGCACCTGCCTGTAAAATACTTCCTGGTTCTTGTTTCTGTATGATAAGCAAAAATTTCCTGTCTCTCCCAAGACACAGGGTTCTAAATAGCGGGCTTCATCTTAAGACTGGTAGAGTTGAAAATATTTATCCCAGCTAATTTAGTATTGATTGAGCTGGTAAATACAGTATATCTTCTTTTGAAGTGCCATTATAGTAGATATGGATTTTTTGATTTAGATTCAGCAATAAATACTTCTCTTCTGGAATTTGTTTGACATCATTGTACTCTTTTTATGTACAACACGAGGTCTAAGTAATAACAAAGGTCAAAAGGATGTCTTGCTGCTTTCTTAATGTGAATACCAGGCTGTTTGCTGAGTGGCTAAAATGCTCTCTTGCTGTTAACTGGGGGTGGGTGAGTCACTAATATGTCAAGGGCATTTTCCAGGAGAATTCAAGTCCTCTGTAGACCTTTTAGTTTTAGTGGCATATGTGTATATTGAAGAAGGAGACAGAATTTTAAACCCCATATGCTATTTACCTTCTTAAAAATGAAACTCTCAGTGCTGAAGTGTGTTACACATCGACACGGGGAGAATGATTCGCTTATACATTTAGCTTGGTGGCATTGTCCTGTTCTCATGGTATCATGGTTGATATCCTTTTTGGCATGGATGTGGTATTTTAAGAAATATCAGGATTGTCTCCACTCCTCCCGTTTGTATTTTTTTTTTTAAATGTATTCATGTTTTGGATGGATGACTTTGAAGTCGTAAGTGGCCTAGTTTTAATGTCACTGACGGAAGTTGGCAACTTTTACTGGACAGTGCACCTTATAATTGTGTTTCTGTGTTATTATAAAAACTAGAGGAATCCACTGCTTTCAAAATCCCAACTGTGAGGTTTTGGGGGTTGGGGGACCATTGTGCTCAAAGGGATCTAATGCCTCAGAATAATTCATTAAACTGGTCCAATGCCATTTATACACTGCCTTGTAACTTTTCAGAGCATTTACTTAATGCTGGTCTTGGATGACACTGATTTGTAGAGTTATTTTCATTTTGCAATTGCTGTTGGCATCAGGTCTTTTGCATCCTCTGTAAGACAGAATCTGGTCGTATGGAACCGAGAAAGTGGGTTGTGGATATCTTCTTCTTTTATGCATATTTATTTTATGTGGTATATCGGCACGGCCCTGTCCGTTAACCTCTCATCTATACCCATTTCACTCCTGAGTACCTGCGCCTACATTAGCCACCGTCCTTCGTAAAATACCCTTCAAGATGTCTTAAGCTTTCCTGAGCTTTGTTATGGCTTCTCCCTGCAGTCTGAATTACTGGTTCATCCTGGTAAATAATGTATTGCAACTTCAGATTTCTCTTCCTGTTTGGATGAGGACGATGGCCAGAACTAGGTCAGAGCTAGATAAGAGGAATGTGTGCTTTTGTCTCTGGGATGCCTGATAAATTCCTCAGAATTAAGATAATACTGAATCCTCTATTGCAAATGAGACTCGCCTGGCAAATTAAGGGCTGCAGGGGGTATTGAAGTGCTTGTGTGCAGTTTGAGGGATTTATTATTTTGCCTTGATGAGGACATTGTCAACAGGGGTGTGGTTTAGGAACAAGAATGGAGCCCACTACGCTCTGTTAAATACATTCAAGCAGTGGTTTGATATAATGGGTCGTATGGTTTAGTCCCAGTGTGGCTCCAATAGCCATTATAAAATTATCTCTACTATCGCGAATCGGTGCTTTGTTCTTTGTTGCTATTGTAGTTTTTATTTTTATATTTTTAACTAATTTATGTTTTGAATCAATAGAAAACACATTTAAATCGATGGAATACACACTTATGTGGTTCAAAATTTTAATGATCCCAAAGGGAATGCTTTTATTTAAAAAAAAAAATTTTTATGTTTATTTATTTTTGAGAGAGAGGGAGAGACAGAACGTGAGCCGGGCAGGGGCAAAGAAAGAGGGAGACACAGAATCTGAAGGACGCTCCAGGCTCTGAGCTGTCAGCACAGAGCCGGATGCGGGGTTCTAACCCACAAATCGCGAGATCATGACCTGAGCCGAAGTTGGATGCTCAGCCGACTGAGCCACCCAGGAGCCCCTCTTTTTATTTTTTTAATTTCTTTTATGTTTATTAATTTTTGAGAGAGAGGGAGAGATAGAGCATGAACAGGGCAGGGCAGAGAGAGAGGGAGAGATAGAGCATGAACAGGGCAGGGGCAGAGAGAGAGGGAGCCAAAGGGAATGCTTTTAAGTCTAGCTCTTTCCTGGGAGACTCCCAGCATTACTTTGGCTGTCTGGCCTTTGACATCGATAGATATTTACTCTGTCTCCTCCTTTCCTGTTCTCTCATTTTTTCCCCTTCCTTCTTCCCTACCGCCTTTTCTTCTTGTCTTATGTGTGTACTCAACCCCTCTATTACCTGAAAAGAGAACTGTCTTGATTAAAGTGATTGCTTTTTTTTAATTCATTTTTTTAGGGTCCCTAAAAGAAATGTGGTTCTGTTTTCAAATGCTAATATTACTTGACCATCTCAGTGAAATGCATTTTCCTCTCGGTTTTTTGTTGTTGTTGTTGTTGTTAGAAAGAGGGCCAGTGGGAGAAAATTAAGTATCTGTTTAGTTACCATCATCACTGAAGAGTGCCTGCCAGCCACACTTTAAAAAATATATTTTAAATATAGCAAGCAAGCTGCAGGTTTGCCATACAAGATGACTGGACGGACCATGGGCATGTTGTCAAGTTCATATTTCTTCATTAGTTCATTCTGTTATGTTCAGAATTCAGGGATACAAGTGGGTAGTTATGAAATGCATCCCTTTTTCTTGGCCTCCTGGAAATAGCAGATAATGCAGAAAGATACAGGTGCTCCTTCTGTTTTGTGCATGTGAACACTGTGTAGGGATCGGCATATCCCAGACCTGCTTTTCTGCTCTCCTTTCTGTTCCTTACAGATTCTAAATTAATTTTTCTTCAAAAATAGACTCTGAGCTGCATATTCTATGATATATTATAAGTCCAAACCAAAATTCTCTGATGTAATTAATTCTCTGATTGATTTTTTAAAAAGTTGGAGAAAGTCAAACTTCTTTTTTTTCATAACCGAAGGACTTCTCAGAGCCTTTATGCAAAAATGAAGTACACAGAGGTGGATATAATATGCAACGTTTTGTCAAATCATCTCACCACAGAACAATTTTTGGCTCAAGAATACACTCTGGGAAACGCTTTTGAAAATTGTATAAATTTTTAAAATTTTTTAATATTTTCCCAGTTAGGATGTTAGAGTCTGCCAATACAGAAAGGCTATGCATTATTTAAAGATAAAAACATTTTATCACCTCCTGGTGTCGGGGCTGACTCAGTGGACTTTCAGTGTTACCACAGTGGTTGGGAATCTCTGTGCTTGTTTTGGCCTTTCTTGCCTTCTTCCAAGATGAGGTCAAGCATCTCTTCCTTACATGACATTCTCATCAGAGAGGAAGGAGAAGAGGAGGGTTTTCCTCATAGCTCTTGACTTTGATTGGAGGGAAGCCTTTTCTGTAGACGTTCTCTTTTGCCACGTTAGCGAACTCTATGCCAATCACTCCCACTGTTCTGGGATCTCAGTGATTGGCCAGAGCAGCCAGGAGTCATCCCAGGGGACAGGCCCCTTGTCACCTGATGGTAAACAGGAGTTGTAGGTATCTTTGATGGAATCACCCAATAGAGTCCACCACAAAAGGAATCCATGTGGGCCCTCTCTGTCCCTCATGGTCTTGGTTTCCTGTAGGCTCCTTTCAGTGCTCCGTTCATCCCACACGTGGCCCTGGGAGCTACATCTAAAGCAACAGCAAGTGCCTGAACTCTGGCTTGTGGAATTTCACAGATGCTTTCTCTGCCAACTTCTCACAGATCACATCTCCCCATTCTACCTTTTCTACCCAGCTTGGCTCTCTCTTTGTATTTTGCCTTATGTTCTTTGGAACAGGGCCTGGATGCAGTCTTTATTCATTTCCCCTCAGTGTCAGGTAACTGACAGCACCCAGGCACCCAGGTCAGCCCCAGAGATACTGTCCATGAGCTTTCTAGCACCTGTCCTTCCCGAGAGAAGGACATCATCCAGTTATTCCTGACCAATGATCTGCCCTTCTCGGAAGGCTGTTGGACTACTCCTGTTCCCAGTGAACAAACCACGGAATAGTAAACCTGTTTATTACTCCATCCTGAGTTTTGAATGAGCCTTCCTCTGAGCTTACATTTCATATTGTCAATGGGTTCTGTTGGGGAGCCTTCCCAAGGGGTCACCATGATGAGATCTGTACATTAAGTGCCCCTGACACTATGGGCTGTATTTACCAGCTTGTCTCAGCATCACTGGTGGTTGATGACAACAAGTCGGGTAGCGACAATTGTGCAGTTACCATAACCCAACCATCAACATTTACCTTTCTGGCATCTGGAATGGCAAATGGACAAATAAACAACTATGAGAGAAATTATATGACCTCATTGTCCTTTGTCTCCCTCAGTGATCTACCAGTTAGAAAAATGGTGTGGTCATAGGGTAGGGGATCAAATGACCATATTTATTAGCATTCATATAAAATATTTGGTTACAAAGGGACCTTTTGTGCTGAGTGTATCAGATGTTGGTTCAGGGGACTGTAAACATATTTGGTCAGAACACTACTAAGCAGGCAAGGGGTTGGCTCCTAGGGGGAATCATTATCTGTTCATGGACCAAAATCTTTATCAGCAATATGGCAAACGGATACCACGGGAGTCAGTATGAGGAGCGGTTGGGGGTGGTTAGGAGCTCTAAGTTATAGGCTTATGTTCATATCTCAGTTCTAAGTGTGCCCTGCTTCCTCAAAGCTTCCGTTTCCCTGGGTATAAGATAGGGATACTTTCTCACTGGATTATTGATTGGATGAAATTACTTATGAAAAGCACTTCAAAAAATGTACGCCTCATAATCAGCAATATTAGGTTGTGAATATAGTATTATTGCCAATGATTCCCTCATGCCTCTTCCTGCTAGGAATACCAGACCAGCGAATACAGATATTTGGGGGTATCTATTCCCACTCAACTCCCAGCATTAAACAACAACTTGAAGGACAGATTTCATAGTTATGGCATGGTAGTATATTTAGAAGAAAACTACCTCTCACTCAGCTAAGAAACAGTAAGACTGATTCAGGCTAGCCTAAGCAGAAAAGGCATACAAGCAGGCCTCCCAAGGAGCTTAGAATCAGAGAGCTATGAGAACTCAGGCAGTTCTTCCTCTTCCCTCATCTTCAGTGCTCCTTGTGGGTTCACTCTGGAATTTTCTTTCGGTAAAGGATCTCTTTACCTTTTTTAAGCATGTGGCACCGTTCAGCCCCTAAGGTTTATGCCGTATCAGATCCTGCAGGTATGGGTACTGTTAATGGCTCCCGATTACAGATTCCTGGAGAAAGCCTCTGATTGGCTCACTCCTGCTCATTTCACTCTGGTCCAACCAGCGGTGTCCAGGGAAGCAGGATAAATAAATCTCAGTTACCCAGGGCCAACTGCTGAGGAGGACTTGATCATCAGGGAGAGAGTCGTAGCCAGTTGAGTAAATATCCCCAAGGATGTGTACCATACCCTCCAAACTGGGAGATGAGAGCCAGGCAGAGGATCCCAGGAAGTAGATTTGCTACCACCCCCGCCCCCATGTCTAGCTCAGCTTTTTGCAAAGTGTAAGACACCCGCCCTGTGTGGGACTCACCTTTCCAGGTGGTAAACATCTAGCCAAATCACTTTCCAAGTAATTCCCTTTTCAATTCTCTCTCAGTCCTTTTTATGTCAATGAGAAACTCTCAGTTTAAACTACAGTATCTTTAACAAGTATCTCAGTCATCCTGAGCCCTGTTTTTAACAAAAAGGGAGTGTGCCTCAGGCTGGGAGCCTGCAGCAGCCGAAGCATCTATCTAGACTTTGAAAACATTGTTTGCAAAATACAGTAGTTAAGAACTAGAGGCCTGGAGCTAGGCCCTACTGAGATGAAAATCTAGACTGCAGTTTACTTGTGCAGGTTACTGAAATCCTGTGGACCTCCAATGCCTCCTTAGTAAAATGGACATAATTGCACATATTTCTTAAGTTGGATGTCTCTGCATATGTGTGCCCACACAAATATGAAAATAATGAATGCATATGAGTTTGTTAGAACACTGTCTAGTATAGAAGAGGGTCTTAATAACTGTTAGATATGAATGGGATTATTTTCTTCCCATTAACTCTTATTATGACCACTGATACTGGTTTTCCAATTACAGAGGCAACACAAAGTTTCCTTGGCAAATACGTTGATTTAGGTTAAAAACGAGTGGCTTGAAAGACAAATATTAACTACATAATGTTACAGAGTGCCTGCAGTTATGACAAAAATTGTGACGTTGGAATGCAAATGACCGAAGTTTCAGAAAACGCTGAAATTACGGCGCCAGCTTTGTGAAAGATGGTGTCGAGCAGATCGGCATTATCAATATTTAATTCTCCAGTTAGAAGCAAGTTTCTCATTTCTGCTAGATACAAGAGTGATGTGGATTACAGAATGCAAATTGCTAATGATCATCTTGGCTTAAACCCATTGCCTTCATCTGGACATCCAATAGTGAAACTTCAGGCCGCCTTGGAAGCCAGCTATCACAATCAGAGACACATCTCCCCGTCCTCTCCCTGCCCCCCCCCCCTGCCCCCTGGTAAAGCCCGACCCTTCCTCAGGGGCTGTCAGGGCAAGAGGAAAGGGAATGGAAGCCCCCCACTACTTGACGAAACATTGCAGCTTTCATGATATTTGGACTATAGTTTTAGGGTGGCTCACTGTAGGAGAGCTTGCTCCCATTCAGTCGTTTATTCGAGAAGTATTTTTTGAGGGGGAACTATATGCCAATCCCAGTGCTAGGTAGTGGAGATAGAACGGTATACCAAAGTCTGCACATACCTTACAGGCTAGCAGAGAAAACAGGAATTTGTCAAATAACCGTGACAAAATTATACCTGTGAAATTGACAAACACCTGAAATGAGAGATGTTATAGAAAAGAACATCAATGGAAGAAGCTTACCTGATTGACATCCATTTATCAAACTTACCAAATTAACACTTTCAGTCCAGTCCCTTTATAAAACATACTGTTGCCTGCCCATGGCCTCCTGCAAAGTAGCTGTTTTGTACAGTCTTACCTTTCTCTCTGCTCATTGAGGTGTCTGCTTGCCAAGAGTCAGTTGTGTTTATTCCCAGACCTGCTTCTGCCAGCTGCACTTGTTATTGTAATTACATTATTTAGTGGAATATTGTGTAAACTGATGAAAAATGAGTGCAGTAAGAAAAAGAGCTGTTTCTGTGAAAACTAAGCTAATGCTTTGGAAACACTGTATGAGAGCAAGCCTCAACAATTATTCTGATTAGCTGTGAGAGGACTGTAAAACGTTAGTGGAAAAAAGAACCCTCAGAAATCTGGACAGATTCTGCAGTCAGAGCCTTTCTAATGTGTCTTAAAATGTTTACCACACTTTAAACAAAACCAGAACTGATAGTACAGATCAGAATTTCCCTATAAAGGGCCAGATAATGACTACTTTAGGCTTCATGGGCCATATGGTCTCCATTGCAACCATTTAACACTTGCCATTACAGCACTAAGGCAGCCACAAACGAAATGAATGATTAAGGCTGTGTTCCAATAAAACTTTATTTATAAGAACAAGGGGTGGGCCAGATTTGGCCTCTTGTCCATATTCTGCCGACCCTTCCTAGAGTTGGAAGTGTGGGATGAGGTCTTCTATGGGAAGGATGATGAGGAATTTCAGTCAACAGAGAAACCACTCTAAGATGACACCCTGGACCCATATCAAAGATCAACAGATTAATGCACATTACTATAGTTTTAATTAAATAAAATCTTTAAGAAAGTTCTGTATCACTTTAAATTTTTTTAATGTTTATTCAATTTTTGAGAGAGAGAGAGAGAGAGAGAGACAGAGCGTGAGCAGGGTAGGGGCAGAGAGAGAGGGAGACACAGAATCTGAAGCAGCTCCAGGCGGTGACCTGTCAGCACAGAGCCCGACACGGGACTCGAACTCACAAACCTTGAGATCATGACCTGGCCAAAGAAGGACGCTTAACCGACTAAGCCACCCAGTCGCACCAAGAAGGCTCTGTATCACTTTAAAAGTGACTTCTTGCTTTAACAGGCTTCCACCGAACTACCTGCTTCCATCCCAAATGAGATGAATTCTAAAACATGGGTAGCTGACACAGCGCTTGAAACGTTAAGTAAAAATTAGGCTGATTTTTTATGTGCCAACCCTGATGTCTCAGAATCCCCTCAGTCTGGAATGGAGGAACAAATTTATCCTTTTTCCCAGGATGCCTCAACAAGTAATTTCTGGAATTCTCCAACGAGGGGTGACCTTTTCCACATGTACATCCTGGCACTTATACTCTGCACAGAGTTCATCTGCTGCTTCAGAATACTCTCTTTTCTGAAGAAATGTCTAGTAACTTGCTTGTCTGGATTGTTTTGTCTTCAGAACTAGTTCTCTGGAAGTATGAACATGGCTCTCCATATTAACATTCCAAATACTCAGCTAATGTCAGACTTCAGCAATTAGCAAACCTTTGCTGAATGCTCCGGAGGTAATCAAGGTCCAGTGTGCATGGGGACCTGGAGAGAGGACCCTCAGGGTACAGGCCTTAGATCCCCACCATCACTGTCCCCATCCCAGTTCTTTGCAGGTTCCACACGTATGTTCGTGTGTGTGCACATTTGTGAAAAATAACTTATCATTGCTTGCTTTCATCTTATGGAGGTAATGGTCTCACTTAGTGATTTTGCCCAGCCAAAGGGATTTTATCCCAAAGTAAGCAGCTCCCTACTTGTAGAAAGTGCAGAAACTCAGATCACCAGAAAAATCACCAGTGGCAGCTTCCCTACTAAATGAAGAAATTCGTAAATATATAACGGTTTTTAAAAACAGCATTGTCAGGGCACCTGGGTGGCTCATTCGGTTAAGCATCCAACTTTGGCTTGGGTCATGATCTCAGAGCTTGTGGGTTCAAGCCCTACGTCGGGCTCTGTGCTGACACCAGAGCCTGGAGTCTGCTTCAGATTCTGTGTCTCCCTCTCTCCTTGCCCCTCCCCCACTCGCTCTTGCTCTCTCTCAAAAATAAATAAACATTAAAAAAATTGAAAAAAAAGAGAATATCGTCTTCACAAGACCTTGTAGTGTACACACTTCCTTACAGATCTCCTGTGCTTCCCAGTATTTCCAAGGCCAAAATTTGATGCACATAAAAGGGAATGAATCAGGAAGTCAGCCAACTAGTTACCAGTTTTGATTTCCACAACTTCATTGTGAGACACAGTTAAACAAGGAAATGAGCAGGTGGCCACCTCCCCATGTCTTTGATGCGGATTCCTATAACCCATATGCACGTTAAATATCTTCCCTCCTTTGAGTCTCCCCAGGCATTTCAGCACGTTCTTTTGGGAAGACTCCAGAGTTATCACATTTAGGACACTTGGTCCTAATTCATTCTCCCTTTCCCTTACTGTAATTGTAGCCCCATTATCCCTCATTATCAGGGCAAATCTGCCCCATTTCCAGGGCAAATCTGCCCCATTTCCTGTGTCATCATTAAATCAGTATCAAACAGCTTTAAGCAAAATTGCTAATAATGCTGACATTTCAATTTGTCATAGCCGCCTCTCATTCCTCTGACTTATGCCTCAGCAAAGACTTGCCTTGTTGTTCTGCTCTTCTGAGATCTAAATATCATTCCAGGAAAAATAAAATCAACTTGGTAGGGAGGGGGAATGGGCCAAGAAACAGATAAAAAAGTCCTCTGTAGTTTTTTCTACTTGGGGGCAGAAGGAGGCCAGTTTTATTAAGACAGCAAGTCCTACCCCTACTTTCTACACGGCCTGGGAGAACCAATACTTAGGCTCTGCCAGTGTGTAGGTAAATAGTGGGTGTAGTGGGCACATGCTTGCTTGTTGTCACAGCCCGCAAACCTTCCTCCCCTGAGGGGGCCAGTGCTCCATTGTCCTTTGGGGGTTAATTTTCTTTGCTCATCTGCTCAGTCTTGGAGGGACAACAAATCAAGCCAAGGGCTATGGATATGGCCAAGGTAGGCCAATTGGATTCTCTCTCCTGAGACATTGATGCTATCTTTGTCTATGAGGGCTGGGCAAGGACCCTCTTCTGGGTCACAGCTTCTTGGTTGTGTCCTCACATGGTGCAATGGATGAGGGGGCTCCACACTCATGACCTAATCACCCCCAAAGTCCCCACCTCCTGATAGCATTGCAGTAAGCTTTAGGATTTCACTATATGGATTTGGGGGCGGGGCCACACACCTTTAAACCGTAGCAGATGCTAAGTGGGTGGATCCACAATAGGGAAACAAATGAAATAGAAAGCTAGAGTTGATTCATTTCAATGGTGATGTCTTGGTAAAACTGGGTGAGGAAGTAGTCCCTAGGGGTACCCCACTGATTCACCCTGATTCACTTTTTTTTTTTTTTTGATCATTTAAGCCTGGTTACCCATCCCTCTCTTGGGTCATCTCATATCCTTTTAGTAATCTCTTTTTCTGCTGATGTTAGTCAGAACCCATTCCTTTCGCCTGTGATCAAAGAATCCTAACTGATACATCAGGGAAATACATTAAACTGGGGAGGACTGCAGAGCCAGGCATTTGGTTAACGGTTTGCTAAAAGCCAACTCTGGTATCATTTCCCACAATGCTTCCCTGATGCCTCTGTGGATTGGCACCACCATTTTAGTATTGGCAGAGCAAGGCAAGAAAACGATAGGTTTATGCCACACACAGGGCTACACGTTTTACAAACATCTGCTCATTTCCTTAAGTCATCATGAGCCTGGGAAGTGGGGGGAAAGAGGTTTATGTTTCAGGGTAATCGGAACCCTTTCCTTCTCTGCACAAATAAGATGTTCTCCTTTCAGTCATAAGGAGTCACCCAGATCCCTGCAGATATAGGAGGGTCAAAGTGAGATCATCAAGTATCACTTAGTTAATGCTTCTCGGGGGACCCTCCAAATGCCCCCTTGAGTCTTTATAAAAAATACCATTTCCTCACACCTAGCTGGTAAAACATTTTGGTGTCCTAGCCTCACCCTAGAGATACCGAATTGTCATGTTTTTATGGGTTGAATTGTGTCTCCCAAAATATATACATTGAAGTCCTAACTCCCAGAACCTCATAATGTAATAGTATTTGGAAATAGGGCCTTTAAAGACATAATTAAGGTAAAATGAAGTCTTAACGGGAGGGCCATAATCCAATATGACTGATGTTTTTATAAGAAGAGGAGATCAGGACACAGACCTGCACAGAGGAAAGACCACGTGAAGACACAGGAAGACGGCCATCTTCAAGTCAAGACAAGATGCCTCAGAAGAAACCAACCCTGCCAACACTTTCATCTCAGACTTGCAGCCTCCAGAATTGTGAGAAAATAAATTTCTGTTGCTTAAGAAACACACAGAGAATCTGTACCAGGCATGGCGAAGGTGGCGTCCGTATGCTGACTCTCAGGCTTCTGTGTCTTGTGACGCTGACCCTATCAACTGATCAAGGGCTCCTTTCCACCAAACTCAGAAGGTGACCTTATAAACTTAATTTAAACAGCATTTCTAAGTAGCCAAAATGAGTAGATCAAAGCTGGTACTCACGTTGAAATCTATTCATATGAGTTTTCTCCTGCTGTCCTACATAAATTACCAGAAAAGTAGTAGTTTACACAACACAAATGTATTATTCTGTACTTCTTTAGGTTGGAATTCCAACACGGGTCTCATTGGGCCAAAATCAGGGTGCCAGCTGGGCTGTGTTCTTCTGGAGGCCCTAAGGGAGAATTTATTTCCTTGCTTTTTCTGATTATCAGTAGAATTCAATCCTCTGTTGTTGTAGAAATGAGGTCTTCATTTCCATGCTGGCTGTGAACTGAAGTTCATTTCTAGTTTCTAGAGGCCTCCATGTTCCTTAGCTCATGGCCCTCTTCATCCATCTTCAAAGACAGCTAGGGCAGAGTAAGTTCCTCTCATGGGTTCAATCTCTCCTGCCTCTTCTTGTATTGCATCTTTCTGACTGACCCCTCTTATGCTTTTAAAGGTTCATGTGATTACATGGGGTCCCTCCAGATAATCCAGGATAATCCCCCTATTTTAAGGACTGTAATCTTAATTCCATCTGCAAAATCCCATTTGCCATGTAACATAGCATCCTTAGGTCTAACACCAGTGGGAAATGATCACAGGTCCCAAAGTCTGTCACATTATTTGTATACCATCCCTACTTAAAGCGGACTGATTCTATTGGCCTTTCACATACTATATACATTGACTGTGTGATCCGGGATTAGCCATCTCCGTTTTCACGCAGAATCTTGAAAGTGAGAGGCTACAGCGTCTAGAACCACCACCTGAGGCAGCCCAGGATAGCCAGTGGCACAGGACCCACCTATGTCTGCCTTTTGAACTTCTTCCACACTTCCTATTGGCATTTGGTGTTTTCCATTTAAGTCCAGCCGTGTCAGATGAAGTATTGTGGGAGTGTCTGTCTTTAGCAGCACTGACTCTTGGATATTGTTTTATTATTTACTTGTTCTGTTGATTTATACTCACAAAGTGTATAAACCACGTAATGAAAATGTAAAAAGTTATGTAAACAACAGTCATTTATATATATATTACCAAAGTGTGGAATACAACACTTGAATGAGTGAATTAATGATTCTAAAGACTCCTAGGAATGCCTGTCACAGATGCTTTCAGAGCACTGACCTTTCTTTTCATCACTCACCTCTCTGTGCCAAAGATGGCTTACTGAAAACACTCATGAACCTCATCTTAGGGGCTGTTTTTCTGGCTACAGATGCAGTGCACTCATTTATAAGGCAACCCAGACACTTGGAAGGAGCTCTCATCCTAGAGTGGGCAGGGAGTTGATGGATCAGTGCCCCAGCTTCCTCACCCTTAGGATAGGGCAGTTCTGAGATGTGTTCTACATCATTGCTGGAGTTTCACCAAGGGATTATGTTCCAGGTTCTCATATAGGTCACTCACGTGTTTACGTGCCATTATTGGTTTTCTTACATTCCACATCTCCCTTTACTATTCCTCTATTGCCGTTTCCTTAGAGCGTCTCCCAAACATACTATTTGCACTTGAATTTTGCCCCATTTGGTAGATCCATACTGAACTAGTACCATCACCATACTGAGAGACACTGTAGCTTAACGATTCCATCAAGCAAGGTTTTCTGAGTAGTAGATTTTTCCATCACACTGTCCTTTATGTGTTCATTGTTTTGCCCTTCCCCCTCTTTCCCTCCTCTTCTTTATAATACATCACTGCTATTCTTGAGGGAAGTCTTGGATTATTGAATAGATTCCGAAAGCAGCTGCCGCTTGGTCTTTCACTCATATTGCATTTCCCAACAGTTGGGAAACTTGTGTTGAGCTGACAGGGTAATTGGGGCACTTGGTTTTGGCAGGACAATGTCCTGCTCATGCATGAGGAAACCAGTGCATTTGCTGCTGCAGTGTACACGTTTATATTTGCTCCAATGTGATTTCTAATTTACAGGTTGCTTTTAAGAATATAGAAACCTTCCTGGATAGAAAGCATGGAGTCAGGATTTCTGAAAGGTTGTCTGCCTAAATGCAGCATATGTATGCACAGATATGCATACTCATGGAGTATTCTGCTGATAACTTAAGAGATTTAAATATTTTTGGCAATTTTTATAGAGTTCTTTTCAATGGTTGTATCCTCTTGATCTGGATTGCATATAGGGTTTGACATATTTAAGCCAAAGGCATGTTTTTATAGATGTCTGAATTAAACATAGAATGTTTTTCAAGAGAGCTGAGTTAACGTTTAAGTGGTCTTGATTAACCTGGTTTTCTTTATTTGCTCCTAAATATTCTAACGCAGAGCCGTCTCCCTTTGCATAAAATGATTTGGGAGCACAGACCTAGGAAACATAATTTTCTAAATAGTCAGGAGCATCATGCCCAGAATATTTCCCCAAAGATGCCTCAAACTGAAGATTTGAGATGTAGCCATTCCGCAACCCCCCCCCCCCCACTCAGGTGGTGCATACTGGGAAGTTGGAACCTAACTATACAGACGTCCAATTGATCAAGGTTGACAAAACACAGAGCCAGCAAGACTGTGGTTGGTGGAGGTGGAGGTTGGGGTGGTATCATGAACCAGTGAGCAGGACTTGGCTTGGAATTTGGAAAATCCTTGGCGCGTGCAGTTTTCCCAGAGGGGCATAGTGTCAATTTTTCCTCTGGCAGCATTTCCCATCAAGGGAAATAAACTCTTGATAAACAGGATGGCCCTTCATGAGCGCATCTTTCCCCCAAGAGTGAAAAATGTGAATCCCTCTGGCTTAATACATCATAGGCTCTTCAGAACCGAAGCTAAACCTTCCATCCAGAGAAGTGTTCATTCTTTGGCACCGTAGACTAATTGTGTGATTCTAAAACCTTGTATTGATCATGTACTATATGCCAGGAAAGTAGATACCTTACCCCTAAGGGAAAATAAGTGTAGATATCTTGCCTTAAAGGATATTTGACTTTAAGGGCTATGCACTCTGCTAGAAGTTATAAAATATAGACCTAAGTAATGATAATGCAGAGCAGAAGACAATGCCTTTTGGTAGGTACGAAATGAAATGAGGGCTCAGTTCTTCCTGGCTACAGGGTCTGGGACAGGTCTCTTCAAGGAGATGTTTTTTCCCCTCTCCTTTGAAATCTTGTTTGAGGTCTCTAGGTCTTAATACTCAAAAGGCTATTGTATATTTCAATTTAAATATTACTTAAGCATCTTAAACTCAATATACCTAAATTCACACTCATCATCTCTCCCCTCCACACATACCCACTAATCTGGTCTTCCTTGCTTCTTTTATGTCTTTGTAACAGCTCCCAATTTATTTGCTGAGGCCCGAAACCAGAGTGTCACCTGTGACTCCTGTATTTTCTTCACCTCCAGATTTGAGATCCGTAGTCTCTCTAATTTGTCAATTCCTCTTCAAATCCACTCTCACATACATGGTTGAGGCCACCATGATCTCTTGGTGTGATTATCCTGAAAACCTTCCAACAGTTTTACTTGTTTTCCAATTCTTGTCCCATTTTAGGGTGAACACACATTCTGGGTTGCTCAACTGTTGTCCTGGCGTAATTATGAATAGTACTTGCATCCTTCCCAATAAAGACTGCTTTGGACAATAAATTAGGACTACTCAACATTCCATTTGTTCTTCTGGGCCAGAATGACCTTTCAAAGTATAATTAGCATCACTCATACTTTTTATTTTGTCACCATGCTTGTCACCTTCATTACACTTACCCACAATCTATGATTATTTACTTGTTTACTTGTTTATGGTCTCTCACTTCTACGTTCCCACTCCCTTTATATTGTAATCCACTAGAACTGGGACAAGGCTCATCTCATTCGTTGCTCTTTTCTTTAGTGCCTATAACATAGTGGGAACTAAATAAATGTTTGAAAATACTAGAGGAATATTACATTTTTTTAACACAGTGAGAGGAAACAACATATGCACCAAGGGCATAATCTGACCCAAATGATAATCTATATCCCAGACAGCTGTCCTGGAACTAGATGTCAGAATGTACCACGAGAGCCTCTGCTTTTGGCCATAGAACATTGATTTCCTTTGTGTGTGTGTGTGTGTGTGTGTGTGTGTGTGTGTGTTTGTATTTATTTATTTATCTATTTTTTGAGAGAGAGACAGTAAGAGAGTGAGCAGGGGAGGAGCAGAGAGAGAGGAGGAAAGAGGGTCTGAAGCAGGCTATGCACTGATAGCAGAGGGCCCAATGCAAGGCTCAAACCCACAAACCATGAGATCATGACCTGAGCTGAAGTCAGACGCTTAAACCACTGAGCCACCCAGGTGCCCCCCCCCTTTTTTTTAATGTTTATTTTGTGAAACAGAGAGAGAGAGAGAGAGAGTGCACAGGGGAGGGGCAGAGACAGCGGGGGGAGAGAGAATCCCAAGCAGGCCCTGTGCTGTCAGTGCAGAGTCCAATGTAGGGTTCATTCCCACCAACTGTGAGATCTTGACCTGAGCTGAAATCAAGAGTCAGATGCTCAACTGACTGAGCCACCCAGGCAGCTCCCTTTTTAAAAAAAATGTTTAAACAGTGATTTCTTCCATAAACAACTTCACAAGTTGAATATATGAAACACAAGTTTTCAGGCATTGGGTACCAGCCAGCATAGAGTTATGGTCCTTGAGAAAATGAGAGGCGTGTGAGATAAAAGTGATTCTTGACACAACTTTATGCCTGGGGGAAATGCCTCAGCCCTAGCTGCAGGGAATTGAGGCCTAAGTGGAGAGCAGAAGTTTCACTGAGCTCAAGAGGCAGAGCAGAGGAATTGGGAATGATAAGGGGTCTGGAATTTGTGGAGCAGGGTGTGGAGAGGGCATCATAGGAGGCAGAAGTCTCCATGTCCTGGTACATGCAGGGCCAGGCTGTGTGAGTCTTAGCAGAAAGGAAAGGCTGTGATACTGAGACCCAGATGGAGATACTGGATGTTATGGGCATTCAGTCAAGACCAGAAAGATCACACATTAGGGATAAGGATCATGTCTTAGAGCAGGGGTCAGAAAACTATGCCATTCAGCCCATATCTGACCTGTGGATTGGTTTTGTATAGCCCGTGATCTAAGAATATTTTTCAAATGTTTTTAAAGGGTTAAAAAATAAATAAAAATATGTGACTGAGATCATACATCAAATCCAAAGCCTAAAATTATTGTTATCTAGCCCTTTTAAGAAAATGTGGGCCAATCCCTGCCCTATAGTAAAGGCCATGCTTCAGGACTATGGACAAATCCAACGTAGACAAATCCAAACACAAAAATTAGCTTCATGGGGGTCAAACGCATATGCCAATTGTTTAAAAGCTATTAGAACAAACCTCAATTATCATTTAAAGGAAAAAAAAACCCATAATTCAGATACACTATAATGTGTCCATTGAAATGTGCATCTCAAAACAAATAAAATAATGCTATACATTTGTAAAAGAGGAAAAATATGAATAATAACCTAGGGCAGGGATTCGTTAACTACAGCCTTAGAACAGCCTCAGGTCCTTTTCTAAATAAAGGTTCTTTGGAATACAGCTATTTTACTGGTTTACATAGCACCATGGCTACTTTTCTGCTGCAATGGCCAAGTTGAGTAGTTTCAATAAAGACCAAATAGCCTACAAAGACTGAAATATTTGTTTTCTGGCCCCTTAAGAAAATGCTTTTTGGCCACTTACTAGAAGAAAAAAAAATAGTCACTATAAAGAGCCTAACAAGTGAATCAAATGTTGGTATTATTCGACAACTCATCTTAAAAATATGAGTATCATAAGTGTTGAAGAATTTAAGGAAAAAGCTGGACACAATAAGTTCATAGATGGGAAACCTTAGTGGTGAAATGAAAGCTATAAGCAGTAACTAAGTTAAGATTCCAGAACTGAGATATATATTATCTGAAATGTAAAGAGGAGATTATAAAATGCTAAATAAAGTTGAAACTTTAACTTGAAAATGGAATAGAACAATAGAACTAAGGAACAGAGAGAAGAAAAAATATTGAAAATGAATTGAACAAAGCCTCAGTCATCTGTAGGAAATATCAAGCTTTTAAATATATATAACTGTAGTACATACATTTGTTATGTATTTGTCAAATACATAATAAATGGGGCAGAAAAATATTTGAAACAGTAATGACTAAACAATTGCCAAATTTGAAGAAAATGTCAACCCATAATCCTGAGAGGATAGGAAAAAATAAGCGGTCTAAACACAAAGAAATAGCATGCTTAGTAGGGATATTATAAAGAAACTACTCAAAACCAACAACACACGAGGGCTTCTGCTTTTGGAAAGAAGATCTCTATTTGTGTGTTGTGCAACATCTCCTCTCTGCACCTGCGTATAGGTGACTAAGACTCATAAAGTCATCCCCCAGGAAAACATTGTACAAACTTCTGCAACTGGAAATGATGAGAGTACGGAAGTAGAAGGAGGACTCCTTGGTAGCAGCATCAGAGGGAAGTCTAAGTATTCAAGGAAAAGAGAGGAAAGAAGCAAAGGGACTCAGCAACGTGTAGCAGGAGCATACGGCAAACGGTATGGGAGTCAAGATCTGGTTCCAACATTGTTGGAAGCATGTCATTAATGGGGCGGAAACTTTGGGGTTGATGTCAACACACATAATCTCTTGTTCTGTTGTATACAAGTGATCTTGCCTATATAGGGAATAGTCGTTGGGACTGGCTCAACAGTGGGAACAGCTTCTAACATAACCCCTCTCCTGGACAGACCAACAGTACATGTGCTTCATTACCTGGTAATGACCAAGATCTCTAAATGCTAACAGTTATTCATTTTAGTTGGCACCATTTTATAGAAGTTGTCAATGAGAACTCTAGTAAAGGGTTTTGTGCAGAAAACTTTTGGCAGCTCTGTTGCTTTTGGACAATTCTTTAGTACACATAATGGTTGGAAAACAATAAAACAGTTGCCAGTATCTAAAAATCTAGAGGTTTGGGGCGCCTGGGTGGCTCATTCGGTTGAGCGGCCGACTTTGGCTCAGGTCATGATCTCGCGGTCCATGAGTTCGAGCCCCGCGTTGGGCTCTGTGCTGACAGCTCAGAGCCTGGAGCCTGCTTCATATTCTGTGTCTCCCTCTCTCTCTGACCCTCTCCCCATTCATGCTCTGTCTCTCTCTGTCTCAAAAATAAATAAACGTTAAAAAAAATTCTAGAGGTTTCACTCAAATATCCTTATTTCTGACTTCTCTTTAAAGGACCAAAAATTTCTATAAAACACAAATAAACCTCTGGGGAAATTTTGGACTTGTATTCCTACATGGAAACAATTAGTTAAAGTGAATAACTGTTGGAGTGTGTGGCTGGCTCAACTGGTAGAACATGTGACCCTTGATCTTGGGGTTGTGAGTTCAAGCCCCACACTGGGTGCAGAGATTACTTAAAAATAAAATCTTACAAAAATGATGATGCTTATTTAGATGTTGTGCACACTATAGTTTGCCAGATGCTGTTTCCTTCTTTTTTTTTCCCCCTTTGTAGAGAGTTAAGTTTCCCTTAACTTAACATTTTCTTTTCCAGAAAACAAATACTTTTACTCAAGTCTTTATTTAAAATGGAAAAATAAAAGACTGGGAAGAGTCACATGGCCCATAAAAAATAAATAAAGTGGGATATACCACATTTCTTTGTGGAAATGTAGAATATTTTCGCATGTTTAATATGCAAAACTATGTCACACACTCTCCTACCTTCGTTCAAATGCATCAACTATGTGACCCCCACCCTGCAAATATTTGAATCTCTTCAAATGCTTGCTGTAGAAGTAACAACCCAGAGAAAGAATAAACACTTCTAAATGCCACGCTCTCGTTGCCAACCCAGATAATCACTTGTAACAGTTTATATATATTATGGGTTCACCACTTTGAATTCCATTCCAGTGTCATGGTTGATATGCCTACTCGCACACCTCTTGTGAGCCCTTGGGGATAAGGAAGGAGTTTCTTATACGGCTTTAGTAGTGTCACTTCCTTGAGACCAGGGAACAGGCTGCTGGTTGTTGTCTTAAACACTTGCATCCTAACGGTTTTCAAACATGGCATTTCTAGAATAGCTTGGAAGCGTGTACTGTTAGTAGGTGTGGGTAGGCAGGGTGGGTATGTCATCCATCTGATTTCATGGAGCAGGGCCATTTAGTGGGTAAGACCCCAGAGGTTTTCCTTGCACAGACTTCTCTCGATTCACCTGTAATTTTCTGCCCGGAACTCCCTTCAATGCCTGTGGAGATTTACCTCTGGGGGAATTATTCCTCTGAACTAGGAGCATTCTAGTGGCACACGTAGCACGTTAGTGAGGCTTGTCCTTGTCTGTACGGTCCATGAGTGGATGTCTTGGCATTGGAGGGCAAAGGACTGTCAACTCAGGAGCTTCAAAATAATGGGTGATCCCTGGGTTTAACTGACCAAAGTAAATGCCATTTTGCAAACTACAATGAGTTTTATGTGACGAACTTTCCTAAGGAAGCAGAAATGAGAATTTTAGTTTCGTGTGGGTAGCAAAGCCCCACTGCATTTGTTAGCATCAAGGATGCATGATCTCAAACATTAACTAATCTGTGAATAACTGCCGTTTGTAACATCATAAACACCAACTAATGGGAAGATGATGCAGTGTAATGCAAATATTTGCAGCCTATCATCATATTAGTACAAGGATCAAATTTGCTACTAAGTTCCTCAGCAAATATTCAGTATCACGTTTGTGTCTTCTTGTTATAATTTGTACAGTATTAGTAGCATCTTACCATATTAGTGGCATTAAGATGTTTTTAAAATTGTATCTCTTGGGCGGATGGAAATGGAATGTTCTGAGGTTGTGCGAGTATTAGTCATATTAAACTTGCCCTGTTAGCAGCTTTTCCTTGAACTGATACTTAAATGAGATTTTAATATAAACAAAATGTACTTTTGAAATGCGCTTTCAGCTACAACCAATTTCTCCCAGTCCATTAGCCACTTTGCATCCCTTTTATGAAACTTGAGATTGGGCTTTTATTGAGGACCCAAAGTATTTGCTCAACTCATTAGGTCAAGTCGTGAGAGAGTGCACACAAGGGCTGTGGTGTTTCCTGGCTTACTCTGGGTCCCTGGGTTGTAGCATCGCCTCCACCTGTCCTCGTACAGGCATGCCTCTTTGAGATTTCCCTGTCTCCCTTTCTGTACCACTCGACACTTCTTCCCTTTGACTTGTGCAGGAGGTTGGTGACTGCACTGTCCCCATGCTCTTTGGATTTCAACAGCCAGGGTTTTCTTGCAGAAAAAGGGGGAAGGGTTACTGAACTGTCAAAGCACACAGTGTCCATGAGACAGGGTTTTACAGGTTTGTGAATCTAGTTTAGGAACCACCTTAGGAAATGACCTGACCCAGGTGTGGCTTGGCTTTGTGAAATGGCTTCTTCTCCTGTTTTTAACCAACCACATGGGCATTCTTGTTAAAGAAGCCTCAGAATCAGAAGAAAGTTAGTGTATTTGTTTCCTATGGCTGCCTTAACAAAGTACCCAAATTATGTCACCTAAAATAACAGATATTTGTTGTCTCACATTTCTTTAAAAGAATTTTTTTAATGTTTATTTATTTTTGAGAGAGACAGAGCATGAGCAGGGGAGGGACAGAGACAGAGGGAGACACAGAATCCGAAGCAGGCTCCAGGCTCTGAGCTGAAGCCTGACCTGAGCTGAAGTCGGACGCCTAACCGACTGAGCCACCCAGGCGCCCCTGTTGTCTCACATTTCTGGAGCTAGGAGTCCAAAACCAAGGTATCTGCAGAGCCATGCTCTCTCTGGTGGTGATGGAGGAGAATCCTCCCTTGCCTCTCCTGGCTTCTGGTGTATGCCTCCAATTTTTGGTGTTCCTTACCTTGTAGATGCAACACTCTGGTTAGGTGGCCGTCTTCCCTTTGTGTTTTTTGTTCCACACCATTTTGTCTCTGTATGTCTGTTTCTGTGCCCAAATTTCCCCTTTTTATAAGGACACCAGGCATATTGAATTAGAGTCCACCCTAGTGATTTCATTTTAACTTTATTATCTCTGTAAAAACCTTATTTCCAAATAAGGTCACACTCTGAGATGCTGCGCATTAGGACTTCGACATTCCTTTTTTTGGGGGGGGCCGGGGGAGTGCACAGTTCAACCCTTGATACCTAGAGATTTCCATTCCTGTACACTTATGACACATCGTCCCTAGGTCACAGGGGCCCCTCAGTGTAATTTTCCACCACCTAGGATGCTTAGCTATCATTGGTCCTTAGGGAAGGAGCATGAACATTTGCTGGGGAACCCAGCCCTCGGTGTTCCAGAGAACTCCAGACCACCTCTCAGGCCACAGCATGGAGGCAGCAAGGGATGATCAGAATTCTAAACCTTAACGTAGCTTACTTTGTTTATAGCAAATACATATAGCTATAAAGAAAAGAGTGAGGAGAAATAGGGGAAAGGAATGGGATCAGCATCAGAATTTATAAACAGAGTCACGTTATTTGTTTATCTGTCCAACATATGTTTACAAAGGATCCATAATGTGTCAGACACTAGAAATATAGAACTTAAATGAGACAGCCTTCTTGTCTTCAAGGAGCACACGGGCTAGAGTGGGATTGTTTTAGTCCATTTGAATAGAAAAATTAAAAAAATGATTATTTTTGTGCTAACATTAATCCTAATGCATGTGGTTTGCAGAGGCTTACACCGTGCTACACGCATGCTCATGATCTGACTTTCATTATCTCATGAAGTCTCCCCACAGTTTGATGATGTGGGGGTTGTGTTGCCCATCTTATCAGTGATATCCAGCAAGGTTCTCTTGCAGTTGTTGAAGGTCAGATGTAGGATTAAAACCAGATTCGCTGACTCCTCTCCCATCTCTACACCAATCGCTGTGGGCAGGGGCTGTTTGTGTTCACCAGCAAAACTCAGTATCGCCAGCCCACTCCTGCATCTGGCCCAGTCCTGACAGGGACTGTCACTTAGGGTTCTTCAGAGGGTCCTTCCTAAGGGAAAACCGATGTGTGCTCCTAGAAGGAGTGCAGGGGGTGCTGGGTGGGCACAATCAGAATAACACACACCTGCTTCATGTGGGAATATCTGCACCCCTGCTTTTCATCATCCAGCACATGCCCCAGGCACAGGAGACATTCAGCAACTCAAAGTCCTTCCTTGTCAAAGTCAAGTTGTAAATTCTTGGAGAATATACAGGAGGTGTCACATCTGTTTCTCTCCCTCTGTATAAAGAAAAATAAAATGCCAGAGTGAATAAGTACCTCATAAAGGCTTTTGCATTATGATAGAGAGAGAACCAAGATGAGAGAGAAAAATAAACATTGCCCAGTGTGGCAGGAGGGAGACTTCTGGGATGCTTGATAGTTTCAAACTCTTGATCTGGGTGGCAGTTATATAGAGAGGTTTGTGGCGTGTGTGAAACTGTACACTTAAGACTAGCACTCTTTATGGAATGGAGTTAGTGTAGTCTGTAGTGGTTGTCAGGGCCTTTCAGGATAGGGCAATGGAGAGTTACCGTTTAATGGATACAAATTTTCAGTTTTGCAAGGTGAAAAGTTCCGTGGTTGGATGGCGATGATGTTGGCACAACAGTGTGAATGAACTTAATGCAGCTGAGTTGTACACTTAAAATGGTCAAAAAGGTAAATTTTACATTACATATATTTTACTACAGTTAAAAAATAGTGCGCTTTGCTGTATCAATGCCGTACCTCAATCACAAAGCTAAGGTGATGTAAATAAAATGTCCCGTTTCCATTTAATTTGGGGAGCCCCTAGAAAGGTGGCATTGATCGCTGATAATTTCATGCATGCTGGACAGCAACTGAGGAGATCCTCACTGCAGTCTCCTAGCAGATTCTTGAACGTTGGTATAAATAGATTATCTCCCTCCAGTGCCTTGCCCATCTTCCGGTCGCTTCTTCGGACGCCCAAGTCCTTGTAATGAGTAACCTGTCTTTATCCTGGCAGAACTGCCTTCACTATGATTTCAATGCCAAGGAAATGACTGTTTGTATTGAACAAATTTAACAGAGCTGTAGTCCCAGGGAAATGTGTGTTTTTCTCCTTCATGTTTGTTATAAAGTTTGCAGATTATTGTTGTTCTAGTTACTTAAGCTCTCTGGGCAATTCAGAGATTCCTCGGTGCCTTGCTCTTTCGGCGTCCTCTTACCCAAGACCACATTCTCTAGGGGTGCACTCACTACGTGGTTTTGTTCAGCTGCACGTCAACATGTTGGAATTGGCTGCCCCGTGGACCATTGGTGTTAGGGTGTGCGTCGCATCACTCATCAAACGACACCCTGTGGTTCGCCCCTCCCCATCACCACCTGCTCCAGCCCACCACTGCTTACTGTCCAGAGGGCTGCAAACAACTCCTGACTGGCCTTCTCCCTCTCACTTTGCCCCAGGGCTGCCAATCCATTGTGAGCATCGAGGGGGACTTTGGGTATAAGTCATTTTCTAGCTGAATTCCCTCGGTGGCTTCTCCTTGGTCTTGGCACCAAACCCAAACTCCACCCCATGATGACTAAGGCTCTGCATTAGACTGGTCCTCACCTTGCCAGTCTCTGGCTCCAGTACACTGGCCTTATTCGGAGACAGAACATGGGTACAAATTCCACTCTGTCACCACAGTTTGTATCCTAAGCCTTGGCCCGTGTAACTGTGGCTGTTTCTCATGGGGAAACCAAAGGCAGATGTGCTTGGCTTTAGAGAAATTAATTTCCAATGCTGGAAAAATAATAGCACTCATTCCTCCCTAATTACGAGAAGTAGCAACACTTTTTATATGGAGGGCAATACAAATGTACTTATTAATTAATTTGTTCCTTGAGTCAGTACATATTGGGCCCCTTAGTACACCCTGTTCCGTATCTCCAGTGAGGAGTTGGGTAATTACGTGATGGTTTTATTGTGGTTCATATTTCATAATAATTATATATGTTAAATATTTTATAATAAATAATTTTTAAAAAGCATACCTATGATCTTGGCCTCATTAGCACGGATGATTTTAGCAATACCTGCCTGGAGATTCTAGGGATCGAGGGGACTGCCCTTACTGATTAACTAACAAACATCTAGTCCTCTTTCTGCCGAGGTCAGCCCTTTTAGTGGCCTAAAATATTCCTTGAAGGCCCTAGAGTTTGGGATAATGTAGTAGAACTTGCTGGAACTTCCTCTGAAGGGGAAGAATCTTCTTTTGCCTCAGTGGCCAGAGGGATCAAGATGCAGACAACCATATGTTTTTAAGGAGAATGATCGGATTCTTCCCATGCTGCTGGTGCTTGGTTAATAGTGGTGGCAGTGATATGCCTCTGTGGGATGACGAAGATCCTTTCTGGAAGCCATCCACTGGTGTCCAAATGCTCTGTGGACTTTCTTAGTGGAATGTTGGCCTTATGGAAGGCCACTGTAGCTACTACAAAACTGAAAACTTCTGCCTGAAAATTGATGTACCTACTCAGGTCTTGCAGAAAATAGTGTCAAACGAGGGCACCGTAAAACCATATTAAATCAAGGTCCCAGCAGTGATTACATTGGGTTTCTCAAGTCATTTTTCACATTCGGTTTAGTGTTTAGCAACTCAGCTTTTTAATGAAGACTTTCTTTCATAAAATTGAAAGTCCAGTGCTGATTGCGCTATATCATCTAATACATCACAGTGCTATTTGATTTCTGTAGCAGATTAGAAGCCACTTACATACACAGATAGGTCACCAGCAGCTTAGTAACTGTTGATTGTAGGCCATTACTTTGCAATAAATTAATTTTGATGTTGAGCTGATAATTGATAACTGGATTGATTATTTAAAAATAATCCCTATTGGAGCATGAGCGTGAGAAGCTTTAAATGCATCCACTGTGAACATAGCTCCTGGCTTACCAGCTAGGTTGCAAATGGGGGAAAATTGGTTTCAAATTGAATATTTGAGTGTGTTTGCTTTGTTATTAAAATTATTTAAAATGGAAGTTTTGGGGGTGGTAGTAAATAGGAAATGTCAGTCTGCTTATTTCAAGGAACAAGGTTTGAAGAATTGATTGAATAATCAATTTGGTTATGAGCAGAATTTCAAACATAGAAATAATTTGCTGACACCCCCCGAGGGGGCAGCCCCACTGAATGTTCCATTCCGTCTGTTTAACCTCCGGATTCTAGAGTGGAGGAATCGTAACACCTCCCAAACTTGATTTATGGGAAACAGCTGTCTCCCACATGTGTCACAGTGATAAAATGTTTCACCATCTTGGGTGAATCTCATTCCTTGTGGAGGGGCCACATGTTCAAGCAGGTGGAAAAATGAGGGGGTACAAGCTGAGAAGAGGATGAGGAACAGAATCTTGGAGTGCTCTATGCTTTCAGGAGCTGATGATTAAATGTAAAAAATCCCAGGACATAATAGGGACCAATCCCTAGATCTGTTATGGGCTACCAAGTCTAGACTCTACATGTATTCTCCATGGGTCAGATATATGCCTTTGTGTGCTTTCTTAGAGCTTGTATGATAAGTCAGTTCATTGAACTCAGATATGCAGTAAATAATTTACTTCATTGTTTATTTTGAGTCAACTTCATTTCGTATCTAGTCTCCTTTCCCACCCATCAAGCAAAGCATTCCTTTCGGCTCTCTCACATTCATCGCTTTTCCTAGGCATGTGCAAGGGTCTGGGAGGTACGGCTGACAATCCCAAGAAGACATTGTGGATGGGTCATGGATCACCATCAGTTGTAGTGGTTACTATGACAACACCAGGTATCAGATGCCCATGGTTTCTTTTGGCCTGGTGGTTCAGTTACTTGTCTATCCCCCTTATGAACCATGTCTCTTTAGTAGAGCTGGAAACCCTGGCCCTTAGCATCTCACCTGCTTAGGAGCAATGTACATTTATCTCCTTCTCAGGATGCAGAGGTATTTGCTTCATTAGCCATTTTGGGGGCTCTTCCTCCCCACCAGGTTATCTCTTAAAGGTACTCTTCTTTCTCTCACTCACCTTTCAGGTCACCTGCTCTAATCTCTCCCATGGACTTCTGATCCTAAGGTCATTCAGATACCTACAAAACTTAGGCACGTGAGTGAATGAGGCAGACCTGGTATAATGCAATCAAGACACATGGGGACTATGTGAACAAGAAAGCATAACTCAAATTTAAAGATGTTTAGATACAGATGAATGAAACAAAACAGTATACTGGCCAAATGTATCACTTCTATATTACTTGACTTAGACTTAGGTAAAGGAAAGAAGAAAAAACATTAATTTGATATGTTTCTATTGCCTTATGCCACAAAAGAGAGTTAAGGGCAGTGATAGTGGAGGGAAGAAAGGAAAAATATGGAAGGAAAAATATATGAATATTTGAACAAATTATCTTGCTATGCACACCTTGAAGAAGAAAAAGAAAGTGTTAATTTGCACAAATCAAGTAACTTCCAACTTAAAGAGAATCATTGTTTCCTTTAGTTGATCTCATTGGATCTACCTACATGAACTAGAGTGTTCATATGAGAAGGTGATGGGATTTTGGAGGTGATGATACAGTTCTGCAAGTTGAAGTTCAAGGACTAGACCCTACCTGGTCTCCAGAGCTCACTTGCCCTAAGTGAAAAGAAGTTTCTACCCAATGTAGGATCCATAGATGCACTGTAACTCTCACTGTGGAAAATGCGCAGAGTGAATATAAAATACATACATACCACATTATATTCCCCCCTTTCTCCTTCTCCCTCCGTCTTATGCTCTTTGTTCTTTCTTTCCCTTAATTTCTTTCTTTCTATCTATCTATCTCTTTTCCTAATAATATACCAATATCTTAGTTCAGGTTAGGAAACATTGAAGATAAGTATTAGATTTTATGGTAAACATTCTGTATGAACTCCATGTCTGAAATGTGGTGTGTGTGTGTGTGTTCTTACATCAGAGCAAGTGGCATTTGCAAACTTAAATGTGTACAAGGTCCAGGCCCAGAGCACAAATTAGCAAATCCACTTGCCCAGTAACATCTGATCTCAGGGATGATTGGGAGTGGGGGCACACTGTGCAGAACTTATCATGAGCCCATTATCATCTCTGTGAAAATGTCACTTACACATTGCTGGATCATATCTAATATTTCCCCCCAAAATGGGGGAAATTTAAAGGAAAGGAAAGGAAACCTGGAAAGGAAATTTAAAGGAAAGGAAAGAAAACCTGGAAAGGAAAAGCTTCCAGGTTTTCATTAGAAACCTCCCGGTTTTTAAATGTTGGCAAATGTTTACAGCAAATATGACAAAAAATGTATGGGCCCAACGAAATGACTCTTCAGGCTATTTGCTGCCCACAGATTTGAAACATCTGTATCGTGCTTTCACCACCACTGCATTCCAAGTACATACACAGAGATTGATACAGAGCAGGTGCTCAGGAGAAGATCTGTGGAATCAATAAATGAGTACATGCATGTAAATATTTAAAGATATTTTCCCCCCAAGCATTCCTGTCAGGAAGGGCGCATTTTGTCCTCTGTGCAAATCTAGAATTAGTGGAGATCATGCATAGAGGTGATATTCAGTATCAAAAATAATAAGGAAGATGGATTCCCCATTTTTCTTAAGTGTAATGACAAAATGTGTGCTTCTTCCAGGAAGGGTGACCAACCCTTCTGGTTTGCCTGGGGCTGCCCTGTTTTTAGCACTGAGAGTCCTACATCTCAGGAAATCCCTGGGCCCCTGTCAAACCAGAAGAGTTGACTCTTCATTCCAATGCAGATGTATCAGCTGGTGGCTGTGTGGTTATTTTCTTGCCCCTTGGAGGTAGCCAGCTCTGAGGACCTCTCCATCATTGTTGGTTTAATGGCATGGCTCGGTGTTGCTCTTCTCCAAACTGCTTGGCCATTATGCATCTTGATTCGACTACCTATGGGCGATTTTAACAGGTGCCTTGCCACCTGCCCAGCGCTGCAGATGATTCCACAATTTAGCTGATGCATTTTAATTATTTAGGTGACATTGTGCCTTCTGCAGTTGTAGAAATCAACTAGGGGCTCAGGCAGTTTCTCTGTGTGACGTGTAAATATGTAACTACTGGTCAAAACTCAGGGTCCAGCAAGAGATCATTTTTCCCCTTCTCCCCTAAAGTGTGAGATGTAGTTTAATGTTAATTCCTCCTTTATCCATATATCAATAATTGAGCACTGCATCAATTAATATGCCGGGCAAATTGCATTCCCCATCCTCTTGCTCATGATGTATTTCAGTAATGGAGATAATTTTCAAGATAAAGTATACAATTTAAAATGGATTAAAAAGAACAACTAATAAAGGAGAATTGATTCAGGGAAGAAAAAAAATTTGGATAATTTCAGGAAATCTTAGCTGTGGATTTTTTTGTTTGTTTTTGTAGGGAGAGCCTGTCGAAATGATCAAGTTTTATGCACACTGCAAAATTTCCCAGGTCTGCAATAGGAAAGGATCATGGAGAAGGAAGAAGAAATACACACACACACACACACACACACACACACACACACACACACACTCTACACCTACCAAAATCTGGTCTCCTAATGAGGGCATATGTATATAATCTCCATCTGTAGGTTAGGAAGGCTAAACATTTGTGTTAGCAAGTCTTGAGGCATTCTGTTCCCTGGGTTTCGTTGGTGGGGTTTGTTTGGTTTTTGATTTGCCGAATTGGCACAGAAGCCCCCAGCGGCCCTTCCCCAGTGCCCCCTTCGCTCCTGGGTCCCGGTGCACACCCTGGCTGAGAGCCTGCTCCTGCCGGGGGAGGTGGCCGCCCCCGCACAGCCATGGGCAGCAGCAGCAGCTGCAGCACAGGCAGCAGGCAGCCTGCGAGCCCGCAATGACACGGCGGAGTCGGTAGATGGCTGTAGACAAGTGTGCTGAGCCGTGCGGTATAAAGAGCAATGAGTCTGGGGAGGCCTTGACCAGACTGGATGCTGCTTTTATCTGAAGTACATTTAAAGAGATAAAGGGGAAGCCGGTTGCTGCACATGTTCTTTTCACTGCGGCTGGAGCTTTACTCTGAGTTAAAAAAAAAAAAAAAATCTCAGATGCTGGCCTCCCAGAGTCACCGGCTCTGTGCAGATGCGCTTGCCTCAAGAGGATCGGCCCGCTTTCCTGTAAATTCCACCAGTGGGGACTTCTGCGAACCTCCCACCCGCCTTCAGGAAATGGTGTAGTGCACGTCTGTTTATGATTACACCATCGCTATTATTATTAATACCACCAGTACCACCACGGTCTCTTTTCGCCACTGTTGCTGTCTGCCTAAAGTGTCCGGATTTGCTCATTAAGCAGCCACACCAAGAATTTGTTACCTAAGCAGCCTAGACAGGAAAGAGAGGAAAGGCAAGAGTTAGGAAGGAAAAGGGGAGAGAGGGAGAGAGAGAGAGAGAGAGAGAGAGAGAGAGGAAGAGAGAGAGAGAGAGACTGAGAGAGAGGGAGAGAGAGAGAGAGAGGCAGCCTGAAGCAAGTCACATCACACAGTGCCACTGAAGGATGCTATCCTCATAAACTCATAAACAAGCATACCAAACCTTGTGTAAGGAGAGAAGAGGGGCTCTGAGGACTTGACAGGAAAAAGGCAAGATTTTCTACCCACTGGTTTCAGTTTTTCTTCCAGATACTCTTGGTGAAGTAAGGAGACTTCTGTTTGCTGACAGAGAGCCCTTGATTTCTTTCAAGATGATGATGTATTTGTGGGTAGGTAGTCTCTCTCTCTCTCTCTCTCTCTCTCTCTCTGTCCTCTCTCTCTCTTTCTCTCTGCCCACCCCCCTCTCTCTTTTCTCTCTTTCTCTCTGATTAATAAATTGACTTCGGGGATAAAGATTGCAGCCCAGAGTAATCGCATTTTGTGTAAGGTGATTATGCTTGTGGCAAAATAATCTTGCACAGCCTCACTACATGTGCTTGTATTTCCAGTGGGAGTTTAGGCAAGACCTGGTTCATTAGCGTTAAGCTGCGATTTTATTTTCAGTTGCAAAAAGGAAACAAAAAAAAATGTGTGTGGGAATGCATGGCTTTCTCTTTTCTTAAAACACTGTGATGGTGAATTTAGGGGGGGGGGAAAGAAGAAAAGAAAGAAAAGGTCTGAAAAAGCCGGTTCAGGCATGAAGCAAATTCAGCATCACTTGTAGCTGTGTGGGATTTTGTTTAATTACTACGAACGAACTGTTGTGAGTGGTGGTGGTTTTTGTTTGTTTGTTTCATTTTGTTTTGTCTTGTTTTCTCTCACAAGTGACTACTTATTTGTCATTTTGGGCTTAGTGTTGTATTTGCCTTAACCAGGTGTGTATTTGTTTGCGTGTATTTTACAAGATGGGTGTAAAAAAAAAAAAAAGGTGGCTTTCCCTGTACTTGCTGGGGCTTCCTGAAAGGTATATTGTCACTGTTCATGTGATTGTTTGTTTTAGGAGATGTCATTAACGTACAAACATTGAAGTGGGAACCTGTAGTTACGAATTACAGTATTTACTGTTGAGGCAATTTGAAAAACAATAGCCATCTAGCAGGAAAGGCTTAGAAAAATTCCTTAATCATGTTTCGGGAACAAATAGATGTCCTGGGTCAGTTTGGCCCCTGAAGGACTTGTGTGCCGTTATCAGCCGAGTAACCAAGACTCAGCTGTGTGATTTCCTGTGCAATACGGGTGTTCCCTCTTCCAAGGGAGGGAGGCATGTACCACGTCAAACTCTGTCCTTTCCATCAGCATCATCATCATTCTTGGCTTCCGTTGTTCAGCGTACTTAGAAGAACCTCTTTTTATTCTCCTCCCCCCAGTTACTTTTCTAGCTCAACTCAGATGCAAGAACTTGCCTTTGCTGGAAGGAAGAAAAGCCTCTTTGTCGACTTCTTTGTTAATCAAGTCGTTCTGTGACCTCTGCTAGTGTCTCAGCCTGCCTCCCCCTCAGTGAGCTTTGTGATGTAGACTTTTTTTTTCTTTTCCCTCTTCTTTTCTAGTGGACATTTTCCTTTGTAGTGACTTTAGCTTCATTTCCACCTGGCTTATTTTTGCACAGTGCAATACAAGGGCTTCTGCCAGGTGGGGACAGACTGTCTCTAGTATTACTTTGTTTTCATTTTAGGGCAAGTTTCCTCTTCAAACTTGCCCATCGCGAGAGACCTCGTGTTCAGAAATACAAAATTACTAATACTAAGTAGCATACGCTTAGCATGAACGTAACTGAGATAGTTTTACCTGAAGACACCAAATTCTTATACCTTTTAATTTTGACGGCACAGGTTGAAAAGATTAAAATTTTGAATGTTTACAAATGTTGATTTTTTTTTAAGCACTAAGAAAATTTGTCACATGAGATCGTAGCATCAGTGGTTAAGGAAATTAGTATGCTGGTATTTCAAGAAAAGGAGTCTATCTTGGTTTTTATTTTGTGGGTGGATTCTGGCTAATGGTTAACAAATTTTAGTTCCACTGTGGTAAGTAACAGTTTGCTGGCCAAGCTTTTTCTCTGAGTTGCTAAGTGGTGTTGTTGATTCTATTTATTAAGTTTTCTGGCTCTTACATAGGTACGTGTTTGCAGCTCACAGCAGAGGGGAAAAGCATGCTATGTCCCAGGGCCTCTCCTAGGTCCTAAAATCTGGCTGACCCGGTTCCTGCTAATTAGTCCGTCTGTGCCCCCCAGTTCCAGCTTTCCTCTTTCTGACCAATGCTTTTCGGTGCTCCGTATTCTTATTAACTGTATTTATCAAATTGTAAAATGTCTCCTACCTTCCTGCCCTGTGCTCAAGTATTCTATTTACATCTTTAATTCAGAATTTTCGGGTCTGCTTTCAAAAAATGGCAGAGACTTTAAATGGGAACAGCTGGATCCATGCTGTTTGAGGAGATATGAATTAGCAAGCTAGCATTAACACTGGGAGGTTTGGAGGGTTTTTCCATTCTTTTCTCTTCTTCCTTTTTAATGCGGTTGCTCTGCCTTGCCTTCTAGTCTGTAAATAAAGATACTCTGAATGTGGCTGATATCTCTGTTTTAGAGCTCGTGTTTCTTTAGGAAAATGAGTCTCAGCTATACCCATGTATGAAAATAGTGTTTGCTACTCTCTCACAGATACCAAAGTGAAAATGAAGACACACACAGATACAGTTAATAGATTCCACATCCACTTTATTCCTGTCATTGTTTCTTAAACGTATTAAGGAGGCTCTTTATGTGCACCTGTGTGAATAGCACACGACTTCAGTGAGGATGTTTTTATTTAGGTGGAAAACTTTTCTTTGCGAGGTGTGGGATCAGGTGGGGTAGAATCTTCTTTCTTTTCCTCTATACCCACTCGGTCCTTTTTGTGTAGGGGGACTGTCTTCTCAGGATATGAGTAGAATGCTCTGGAAGAGTACTAATTAAAAGCACAGTTTAGGTCCTGTAAGCCAGTCTGATAACGCAATGGCAGATGTCAGTCCCATCTAACATTTGTATATTCTTTCTTTAAATTTCTTTGAGAAGTTCTTTTTTTCATATTAAAAAAAATAAGTTTGGTCATTACCGTTCTGCTTCCTGTCACCTGTGTGAGGACAAGTTGGTGTACAGGGAAAAGAAAATTGAGCCCCCTGGCACTGTTTTTGCTAACTTCTGGGCAGTTTTGATTCACCAAACTCAGGTGAGGTAGAAGAGAGAAACGGCTTTCCCTGGGGACTTCCAGAAAAAGCAGGGAATCACCTACCCCAAGGCTCTAATCTGTGTGGGGTTCCAGGGAACACATACCCTAGGGTAAGATGAAGTCTTGCAGCAGGTACAGCCTCTAACTCTACCCGGCTTCTTTACTTCTGTGAGTATTAGTCTTTCTTGGGATACGGATGAGCTGTGTCTTCCCAGGGCTGGAAGAATGAGTTACCAATTGACACTCACTCATCGAATTTGGAGATAAGGTACCATTTACCCAATTCCTCAGGTCCTGGACCACATGGTCCCCAACTGAAACTCCACTGTGATAGGTATTTGCTTTTGACTTGGTCTGTTTTACTTTTCTCCCTTAGAATAGAGAAATGTTTCTATTTTATTATTTCTACTCGAATTTTCTTGTGTATGCTCCAAGAGCTCTTCCTTTGTTCTTTTTTGCTTGTAGTTAAACTAGTGTGATTTCTATATTAACCTTTTTATCATTTTGTCTTTTTCCCCATCCTTTTATAAATGGAGTTTTATACATCCATATCTAATCTGAAAGTGGGTGCAGAAAAGCAACAAGCAGAGGGTCTCTGAGTGATGTGAAATAGGCAGGGGAGAGAACCAGGGACCCCAGTAGACAGCACCACAGCTTTTGACAACACAGTTAAATCACTTTTAAAAAAAAGAAGAAGAGGGAATAAACAAAAATGCATCTACAGGATCCTGGGAGTCTGGAATCCCCCATTGTGCATTACCCTTGGCAAAAACTCCACCAGCCAGAATATTCTTTTCTCAGACTGCTCTTAGCAAACTTGTGGAGTAGCTGAACTTGCCAGCAGCCAATCTCCTGCATTTTCACCCATCCCGGGTATTTGGGGGACTTGCTCTGAATTGTCCATTCTCTTTCCCGAATGCCTGAAGCCTTTTCTGTTCTATGCTCCACATTCTAGCAATTGGTTATAAACTGATTATAGAATGCTAGATTTATAAATTCTGTATCGATTAGAACTTATGCATAGATTGTAGATACAGACTAAGGTTGTTTTAAGTTCTGAGGTCATCCTACCAATTTAATTTAAATTCCTTTAGGGCTGAAACAACCTCTCCTCCTTTTATTTTAACATTCTTCTTGCCCCTTTATTTCAAACAAAATACATGCATGCCCTTTGTAGTAAAAGTAGGCAACAGGGGGGCAAATAATAGCACTAACTCTTCTAGCACCTAAGATATATACCTAAATATTAACCCTGATTTCTTATGGTTTTTTTTCTAACACACACACACATTTATTTTCTCAATTTGGAAGCAATATTGATTATAAGGATTATAAGGCATACCATTGATTTATTAGGCAGGCTTGTTATTTCTGTGTGTGTGTGTGTGTGTGTGTGTGTGTGTGTGTAGCAGCAGAAATGCAATAGCGTCAAAAGGCCATATCAATTGTGAAACACATCTCAAGTTCAGATACAGTAAAATGTGAAGAAGGGAAAAGAAAGCCTCTGAGAGGGAATATTCTCTTTGAAAAAAAATGAGATCACCCTGTTTTGGAACTCAGTGTTTTGGAACCTGCTTTTAACACCTAACATTTTGTGCCATCAGGTATTTTCCACAGCAGCATCTTCAGTGTGGCATAGATGGTGTTCCAGTGTATGGGTACCCCATAATTTGACCCATTCTTGAATTGTCAGTCGTTCCTACTTATATAAAATTTCCCTCGTACCTAGCATGCTGTTAATAAATTCATTAAACATTCACTCATTGAGTTGGTTGATCATTTATTAAGCCCTTATTGAGCACAGACTGCCTGTCATTATGCCGTTTGGGGAATCTACAGTTAGGTAGAGGCTCTGCTAAGAAGTAGGAGGAGCTGAAAATGGCAGGTTGATGGTTAACATTAATCACCTGTTGACTGCAGTTCACAGATTTGCCAAGTATTTGTTCCTGTCTCAGATATTTGCTCCCCTTTGCCATATCTGACTTTAGGACAGCCTCCTTTTTGTTGCGATTCCTAGTTCTGCTTGGATGAACTGGAGGCCTGACTATGGTCTCTTTTTCCCCAGATTAGTTGACCCATTAATCAAATGGTTCCTTTCTGTAGGAACTTGTGCTAGAGATTTCTGGTGGCAACCAAAGAAAACATTTTTTTGTTATTGTTGTTGCTTTTGTAGGGAGAAAGATTTCAGCGTTTTATCCTGATGCTGAGAATTTTTGTGTTTTCTACGACAGGACGCTTTGTAGCAAAATGCCTCAGGAATACAAAGATGATTCCTTTTCCCCCAAAGAATTCTGATTCAGAAACTCACTGCTATCGACCTAGTGAGTTTCTTTGGCACCCATCCTGGTCACCATATATCTTAGTTAGGGGCTCAGAAAAACGGACCCAGTCGACGCTGATTACTGTGCTGAAGAATCCCATCCTTACTCATCTCTTACCTTTCTTGACTGTAATTTATACTGAAATCCCATCTTTTGTCTCCGTATTACCAGGGACAGCTCAGAGCCCCCCAAATACTCCCAAGTCTCTCCACCACCATTCTCTTCCTCCAAACTCAGCACACCTCCTCTTCTGCTCTCCCACAAAGGAACACCTGTAATGTTGTTAAAAATATATTTTGAAACATTTGGAAAGAGCTAGTCTCTCAGCATCTTTGAGTCAGAAGTACCCATTTGTTTAGATACTCTTCAGATACAAGAAGGCCAACTGGGATGAGCATTCCAACCTTCTTCTGGGTGATGAGCAGGAAACTGGATGGACCAAAAGTTAATGAATGGGAACTCATTTATATCTTACATCTTCTCTCCCTCTGGCTTAACCATTCATGTCCTCTACTCACTGCAGACTCTCTCTGGCAGAGGGAGTAATACGTTATTTTCCGCTTGAGCACCCAGAAGCCATTGATGTAAATTGATCGGTACTTTTTTTGTATTTTTCTGAAATTCTGTTTACATGCACATTCCTCTTTGTCTGTAAAGTGATTTGTATCATAAAGCCCCATCCATTTTTCTTTCCAATCTAATAATGACACTAAACTCATTGAATTCTTGTGTCTAAAGATTCTTGCGAAAATAATGGTTCATCTATATAGGGCAGCAAATGCATAGTATTACATCAAAGGAAGCAAAATAAAAAAAATGGGCCAATGGTTTCTCTCAATAGGAAATTCTAGGCACTAGGCTTATAGTCCTGAGTGTGTGTGTGTGTGTGTGTGTGTGTGTGTGTGTATCCATACAGAAGCAAAACATGATGTATATTTGTGTAAAAACATTATAGAGCCTTTATGTTTAACTTTTAAACATAGTCATTGGCCACTCTGTAGGTTCTTTAGCTCTGGAATATGGTGAAAAACCAACTGAATAGGAAGCAGCCTTTGTATTCTTCATTTTACATTTTGGTGGTGTTTCATACATACACCTTTAGAAAATTTCACAGACCTTCAGACAAATACTTGATCAAACGATGCAGGTTTGAACGACATAAGCAAATTAGTTTCTGTACAAACCTCATGTCCCCATTCAGAGGAGAACAAATTGAAAAATTGATATTCAATACCAACAAGATAATTTCGGGAAGGAATAGAGCATTGTTTTGACAACTAGGGAACATGAAGCTTTTAGGGCAAGTAGAGGAAAAATTGTAGATTGTGTTTTCCACTTACGACCCAAAGACATCGTAGGTAGAAATTCACAAAAAACAATTAGGAAGGAGTGGTATGTGTGGGAAGAGGAAGCTCTGGAAATGATTGGGAGGAATGTAATGCTATTTCAGGTGGTGATGGGAATTGGATAGAATACACCATGGCTGTCTCTGTATTCTGAATCTTGTGCTCCCCATGGTTTCATTACTTAGAGTCAGACTTTCACATTTTATATATTGGATTGACACCTCTAGTACCTTGATGTGGGGATTACTGTATCCCTCTGCAGTTTTTTATTATTGATGTTTTTTTTCATCCCACTCATGTCTTGCCAGTGGATTAGGTGGTATGGCTGAGATGAGAGATGGCCTTTGACAAGAGCAGAATATAAAAGAGTCGGGGGGGGGGGCAGTGGCATGGAGAGCTCTCTGCTTATATTTAAATAACTTACTTAGATAAGATATAGATTATTTGCTTTCTTTGGTTACCCAAAAGTTTTGTGCCCATCTCTTATTACCTGAAGAACAGACTTTGCTTTTCCAATATATCAAAGACAAATGTTCATTACAGAATAATCTTTTTATGATTAAAGAGTGACCTGTGATTCTCTTATTTGCAAATCTATTTGTAATTTTTTGGCTAAGTTCATAATTTGTTCTAGCTAGAATGTTCTGTCTTAATAGGGCCCATGACAAAATGAAAATTTGGCTGAATCTTTATCAGTCATGTGGCGTTACATGCTTTCTTATATGTGGCTGTTTGTTTTCTAATTCTCTGAATTGCACTGTGAATCCTTTCATGGGAGGAATTATCCTAAGCCTTCTCTGTACTCCTCTGTACTGGGATGTCATGATACACACCAGGGGGGAGCTCAAAGTATGTTTATTGATGATGATGTATAAGATCTCAGTGCATAACTAAACAAATAAAATTTGTTTTTTAAACTCATTTATTTGCTCAAAAATACCGAGGATTTCCAATGTGTCCGATAAGGATTTCCATTGTGTCAGGTATTGTGTGCGCTGAGTGTTGGGGACAGAGGGAGTGTGATACGATGCCAATCTTCATGGAACTTGTGTGTAGTTGAGGAGACAGATCAAACAAGATATAACAAAACAGAGCACAAGTGGTCACAAAGCAGCAAAGCCAGTGGATAAAGGATTTTAGCTAAGGCTCATGGTTGCAGAATTCTGTTGAATTCAAGAGGGGAATATATGAGTTCACATATCTGGGAAGTCCAAAGAGAGATGTTTAAGGCCACATGGATGCCGGTAGTCAAGTCATGTCATTGGGACCCAAACCCAGTTTCTCAGATCCACTTTCCTATGTGGTTCACCCACAAGGTGGCTGAGGTAGCCACTGGTGGCTCCCAGCTGACATCCACTGCGATGGCAGCCCTAATGGATGTTCCACATTCATCCGAGAAGTAGTGGGTTCTGGGAGAAGTTCTGGGAACAATTCTGTCATCCCTGGATCAGATCACCCACCCACCTCAAACCAAGGTGTAAAATGTCCCTACCTGGGTAAAAACACTCACTGTTTGGAATCTGAGAGTAGGCTCAGCTCTAAGAAAACATGAACTGAGAGTAGGGGAGAGGTGGTTTCCCAGGAAATATTAAAGAGCTGTTAGCAGAAGGAGAAATAAAAATGCTGGTTAGGTAAAAGCCACAGATGCCCACTCTACAAATAAATAAACATTGTACTTGCAGCTTGTAATGAGGGCCAAGATAGAAACTACAAACGTGCTTGGGTAGTACAATAACGGGAGAGGTATTAGGAATGGTGACATCAGGCATGATTTGTCCGAGAAAGGCTCTTCCCAACTGGGACCTGGGGGTTAGGAGGCTGCTATCAAGGAGGAAGCTGCTAGGTAGAGGTGGTGGCAAGGAGGACACTGAGTACAAGGAGGTTCCAGAAGCCCAGGTTGGCCGACGCTCAGAGTGCAAGGGAGTGTGGCCAGAGAGAGAGAGTTCTGAGGGCCTCAGGAGCCAGGTCACGCTGGGTTAGAGCTGCGTCACACTTCATGTATTATCAGAAACTCACACCTGCCGTGCATTCTAGACTAGAATTAAAGCTAGGGGCGGTGAGGCAGCGAGGAGCTACAGAGAGTCAGGGAGAACACTAAGGACGTGAGCTTCTTTTTTTTCGTTGAGAAGTGTTGGGGCCTTAGGTCCTTGTTTTTCTCCTAGGATTTTAAGCACCTCTCCATCTGCTACAAATAACTGAATTCTATTCAATTTGACTTTGCCTCTACTCATAAAAGGCAAGTGCACTCACATACGCCCACCCCGTCTCTGCATCTGACTCTGATCCATATTTTCAAAGAAACCTGATCCTGAGACCTCTGCAATGAATGACTCTTCCACGCATGCTGAGTCAGCAGGCTTCTTGTGTTTATTTACCAAAACACTCTGATGGGGGATGAGGGGTGGGAGGGGATAAAGGATACATCTGTGGAATATTGAAACTCTGAGAATGCCTGCAGAGCTGGGGAGGATAGGGTGGGAACTCCTTGAATAAACGACAGTGCTGCTCTGTCCAGGACCCAGCACCTCTGGCTGAGGGTCAGAAATACAAAACTGTTTAATAATGGTAAGTGTCGTTAGGAATTTCAAGTATCTTCAAGGGCATTTGACTTAAATGAGCTCAGTGGTGGAGTATTCAAGTAAAGAGAGTGTTGTTAATGTGCTAAATTAAAAGGCTAATCAAAGAGGCAAGTGTTACAAATGAGAACAGGAACACAATTAGTTAATGGGAGAGTGAGGAATATGGGAGGGAGATGTTTGTGTTTTGTTTTGTTTTTTGTGTTTTTTTGTTTTGTTTTGTTTTTCACATGCACAGTACCTTCAGATTTTCCCCAAAGCCCTCAGTATTTTAAACGAACAGAAGTGGCAAAAGTTCAGGCCATTCTGTCATTTGTAACATTAAGCCAAAAGCAGCATACTTTATATTAAGAAAGAAAGAGACTGTGCGCACACACACGTGGGCACTCTTAAACATATACGGCCATTTATCACATGTGGGTAATAACAGGTTTCTTAGTGTAGGACATTATAATTAAGATCACGGGCTTTGCGGTAAAGCAAGACTGTTTTCAAAATCAGGCCTTTCCGGGATTCTAAGCACGTAGCCCTCAGTTTCTTCATCTTTAACATGGGGTTGATAGGAGCACACGAGGTTGCAGATCAGCTGACAATGAGCCGGATTGTTGAGTGGCCGTCCTGCTTTGCGTACAGCTGGTAGTAGTTCAGTACCCAAAGGATATTGTTTGCTAAGTACTTTGCACATCACTCGTGCCTAGTACTATTTTCAAAAGGTTGTGGTGACGTCGAATAATGTATTGCAAGAAGGACCCTCAGAAACATACACAGCAGGAAAAGTTAGCTATAACCATTGTTACCACAGCTATAACAAACCACGTCGCCTGCGGGGGTAAAGTGGGGCTGCACGCAGGGCAGGGGGGACCCTCTCCATCTCTGCAGTGGGAAATGGTTCAAAGAGCCAGGAGTTTGGGAACCAGCTAGAGATAGGTTCAGACTCATTTTGTGCTAGCTTCTCACTGTGTGACCTTGGACATTTTACTACATCCATTTTAAAATGGGGGCAATACTTGCAGAAGCACGAGGATGAATTGACAGAACGATTTTTAGTGCTTAGCTCAGTGCTTTACCCTGAAATGTGAGACTTTAGTCTCCTTTCCCCCCCATTCCTAAATAAAACTCACAAGTAGAGGGGAAAAAAAGCTGCAGAGAAGGATGAAGAGGAAAGAAAACAGAAGATTAAAGCAGATTTTAAATTTAGGCTCTAAAGGAATGGATTAACATTGAGTCTTGGTATCTGTGTCCTGAAAAATGGGTAGAATAAAATGCCCATGAAAAGTGTTCTCCTCTAATTATTTTTATTTATTTTTATTTATTTATTTATTTTAATGTTTATTTATTTTTGAGAGAGACAGAGACAGAATGCGAGTGGGTTAGGGGCAGAGAGAGAGAGGGAGACACAGAAGCAGAAGCAGAAGCAGGCTCCAGGCTCTGAGCTGTCAGCACAGAGCCCGATGCGGGGCTCGAACTCACGAGCTGTGAGATCATGACCTGAGCCGAAGTCGGACGCTCAACCGACTGAGCCACCCAGGCGCCCCTCTAATTATTTTTTGTTAAGGTTTATTTATTTTTGAGAGAGAGAGAGAGAGAGAGCGTGAGAGAAAGCAAGCATGCGGGGGGGGGGGGGGGGAGGGTCAGAGAGAGAGAGGGAGACCCAGAATCCAAAGCGGGCTCCAGGCTCTGAGCTGTCAGCACAGAGCTCGATGCGGGGCTCGAACTCACAGACTGCCAGATCATGACTTGAGCCGAAATCGGACGCTTAACCAACTGAGCCACCCAGGCACTCTAAAATTGCTCTCCTTAAAAAAAAAAAAAAATTATGATTACCCCCTTTATGAAAGCAAAAGTAATATCTGAGCATTATAAAATTGGCAATATGAATAAGGACATTAATCTCCCAAAACTATCACTCACTACTTTTAATATTTTGATATATTTCTGCATCTTTTAAAAGATCGATATACTTGAATTTACTTGGATATTTCCCCCAAAAATTAGAGTCACACTAGAAATATATTTTCCTACAAGGTATTTTAGAAACAGTTTCTGGTGTTACTACATATTTTTGAAAATATGAGATTTTAAATTTGGTATCATTTTTTAGCCTTTGGATATACCGTAATTTACTTACCTGTCTCCTTATTGTTGGATGCTCCTTTTTTTTTTTTAACATAGCCCATGATAAATAGTAATGAAATGGACAGTAACAACTTTAAAAATGTACCAAGTGGGCAAAGGAGGGTAAACAGACAAGTTAGATGGAAAAATCAAATGGCCATAAATATAGGACATTATGTTCATCCTCTCCAATGTCAAATAAATGTAAACTAAGACCAATTTTTTTTTCAAACTGAGAGAAATTTTTTTACTTTTTATTTTATTTTATTTAAAAAACTTTTAATGTTTATTTTAGTTTTTGAGAGAGAGGGAGAGAGAGAGAGACAGAGCACAAGCAGGGGAGTGACAGAGAGAGGGGGAAACAGAATCCGAATCAGGCTCCAGGCTCCTAGCTGTCAGCACAGAGCCTGATGTGGGGCCTGAACCCACGAACCATGAGATCATGACCTGAGCCGAAGTCAGATGCTTAACTCACTGAGCCACCCAGGTACCCCGAGAGAAATTTTTTAAAGGATAATATACTGAGTGCTTTTTAGGGTTTGAGAATACTCATTCTCATACCTTTTTTCTTTTTTTTTGGTTGGGATCTAAACTGCTAAATATTTTTAGAGGTTAGGTTGCAAGTATAAAGTTATTTTTTCAAAAGAAAAAGCCTTGTACTTAATGACCTGACCAAGGATTGTTTCCCAAGGATATCAGAAACACAGGGAAAAAAAATTTTCTGTACAAGGATATCTGGTACTAAGTTAAAAATACTGGGGTGCCTGGGTGGCTCAGTCGGTTGAGCGTCCGACTTCGGCTCAGGTCATGATCTCACGGTCCCGTCCGTGAGTTCAAGCCCCACATCAGGCTCTGTGCTGACCGCTCAGAGCCTGGAGCCTGTTTCGGATTCTGTGTCTCCCTCTCTCTCCGACCCTCCCCCGTTCATGCTCTGTCTCTGTCTGTCTCAAAAATAAAATAAAATGTTAAAAAATAAAAATAAAAAAAATACTAAATATTTTCTCAAGCTTCCATTTGGAAGTTTCCACAAAGACATTTCTTGGTCTTTGTAGGACCCATTCTCACAGCCAGGAGTGTATTTCTTTTTTAATGTTTATTTATTTATTTATTTATTTTGAGAGAGAGTGGGGAAGGGGCAGAGACAGAGGGAGAGAATCCCAAGCAGGCTTTGTGCTATCAGCATAGAGCCCGACATGGGGCTCAGTCCCATGACCCATGAGATGATAACCTGAGCCAAAATCACGACTTGGATATTTAACCAACTGAGCCATCACATGCCCTACCAGGAATGTTTTCTTTTCTGCCCCAGCGTGGCGTAGAAAAAACTAACCCAGTGCTATGCCGGCTCCCCTTTAGCCTAGAGAAGTTTGTGAGTAGCACTGTGATTGTAGAATGTACTATTCATTGAATAAGATGGAATTCAGGAAAAAATTAATACTCATATGTGGTGACAACATATCTCTGAGTTACAGTCCAGCGTATTGGTAATAGTAATTGTAGAATATACCGGTGCATATATAAGTGACATCAGAGAATTTTAGGTGCAAGAAGGAGGCTCAGAGAGGGAGACACAATGTACCCAAGTTTATGCAATCAGAAGCATGTATAGAAGGAAAGTAGACCACATATCAAAAAGAGACACTTTCTGAAAAGATCATGATAGTTGTTAAGACAAAGATGAAAGTTTATTATATGGTTATTAGAGGATGCATTTTGTGAGAGCAAGACTTTAAAAAAAATTTTTTTAAAGCTTATTTCTGAGACAGAGAGAGACAGAGCATGAGTGGGGGAGGGGCAGAGACAGAGGGAGACCCAGAATCTGAAGCAGGCTTCAGGCTCTGAGCTGTCAGCAGAGTCCAATGCGGGGCTCAAACTCACAAACAGTGAGATCATGACCTGAGCTGATGTCGGTCGCTCAACTGACTGAGCCACCCAGGCGCCCCAGTGACAGCAAGACTTTAAGGCATGTGGAGTAGGTATTCAATGTATGGTGTATTTTTTTAAACGTGTTTGCTTGCCAATAAAGACAAATGCAGATTTTATTCCCAAGCCTGTTCCTGTTCCCAGCCCCTCTTGATGTTACAACTTGGTAATGCCGAGCATTAGCAGCAATCAATGAGTTGCAATTTCTGACTTCTAAATCAGTACCATTTTGGCTCTGGTCTGTTTGCATTCTAAGTCCGGGGATTGTACAGTTGGTGAATTGCACCATGGCTTGGAGACAAGGATGAAATCCAAGCTTTGCTCTCCTTTCCAATCCTAATCAAGCCATGTACCCTGGCCTGGAGCTGCATTCACCCAGAGGCAAGGATGCCATTTTCTTTGCCCAAAGATGAGATAAGCTGCCAGTTCTTACACCTTCCAGCCTGTCCAGAGAAGGGTGCCTTTTTCTAATTCACAACAAAACAAGGTAGGGAGGCAAACTCCTGCCAGAATCTACTCTTTCTCTCATACAACAACAACAGCAACAACAACCACACTTCTCGCTCATGGGTATCGGATACCAGCTCAGCTGCTGTTAGCAGGGACCTTTCCTCTCAAAAGTTTAAATTTGAAAAGGAGGATGAAAATGTCCACCCTGATTCTAACTTTGTAGAGGAACTCTGTTCTGTATATATCCATAGACTATTGGATTCCATTAGCCTATATGTGATGAGGGATCTGATATTGAGCCTAAATCTTTCTGAAAGCCTTAGAATTGTCTTTAGTGAAGTGTTAAATAGTAGCCTTCAAGCATTCACTTTCTAGATGTCTTCACAGGATTTAAAGGAAGAATAAAACATGCCAGGATATTTATGAATCATGAGATTTAATAGAGACCAAAGTAGATCTTATTATTGATGTGCTTACTGCTTCATTAAATTCCCCTTAAGGTTTGCGGCATGGATATGGATCATTTGCAATAATAATTATGCAGTGATCGATTGATTGGGTCTGACATTGCACTTGTCACCTTGAAACGCAAAATCCATCTATTTTCAACAGTGTGCACATTTCTCGCTAATCTTACACACCAGCATGCAATAGTTTATTTTATGGAGAAAGTACAATTTATAAAGTTTGGAGACTTAACATTAACCTTTTGCTAAAAATTGAAGTATCGCTTGTCATTTTAGAAAGAAATGAAAATCATCCAACCAACAATTTTTTTTTGAGATTAGAAAACACAGTCTAATTTCAAAAGAACTTTTCAGACCAAAAATGCACATACTTCAGCTGAGTGCTACAAGTGTACTGTGACCATTGCAGTTGACTGAGCCTTCACATGGAACATGGACGATACATTTGGGAGGCTTGACCCTAATTCTGCTTGCGTGTGCACACACGCACATGTGCACGACACATACACACACCTGTCTTCCTATCCACCTACTATTTATTTATTTCCACATCTTACACTCTCGGTAATTCTCTCTGTGCATGAAAAAAAAAAATAATGCACAGTTCTGTTTCTGAAAGGAACTTCCCAAGACTTGTGCATAAGATCTTACTGTGCAGATATTACTTAAAGATTCACACATTTCTTTCCAGTTGTGAATTTTTTTTTAAAAGAGGGAATGGAAGAACCAGTGACCTCATTCTCTTCCATTTTTACCAACTTTGATTTCCAGGACTTAAACTGCATTGAATTGATGGTGTGGCCAGTCTTGAGTCAGTTTAGCAGTGCACAGTCATGCATGGAGTTGCTTATGAAGGGCCAGGTACGGGATCTGCAAATGAAGCTGGTGTGGCCCTTTGTCCACATGGAACTTATATTCTAACAAGGAAGTGACCCATCTTCAGCCTTACTGAGTTTAGAAATGCAGTATAATTATTGGCATAAAGAAATTCAAACATATTAGTGAATTAAGAGATGATAAGTGGGAAAAAAAAGAATATACACTAAGGTCCTCTTTGAAATATATTAAAAATAATAACAATATGAAGGAAGGTAGGATTATTATCTCCATGATGCATGTTATAAAATTGAAGATGAGAGTGGTTAGAGTTCCTAAAATTTATGAGCTAATAAGTATCAGAGAGCCAGAATATGAATCCAGAAAGTCAGTATTCAGAGGCCATGATTTGCACAACTCATTTCTAAAAGTGTGTATATACACCAAGATGGTGACAGTGATTGATATGGCTGGCTGCTATTTTCTTCTTTTTGTTTCTCTGCGGTTTCAGATTTCCCCTGTTATGTATATGTGATATATACGTAATAAATACAATTTAGAGAAATATAAATCAATGAATGAGCCTCATATAGGACATTATAACCAGCAAGCATCAAACTAGCAGATTTTGTAAATAAAGACCTCTAAGGTACTGAACACTATTTCAGAAATCTCCAAGCCTGTGACCTAAAGCGCATGTAACTGTAAGCCATGAGGAACTACCAGTACGTAGGGACACCCTTTGCAAAAGCTCTTCACAAGTGTGAGAACTCTCAAGGAGTTGTGTCTGTTTGCTGACCCAAGTATCTCTTTCAAACGTGCAAGGATGGCGACCATTTGCTGGTTAAGACAACTTTTCCTCCTATTACATAGTAGCAACACGAATAAGAACAGAATTAATCTTTCTCTTGGGTTTTTCATATATAAACTCTAGAATCATGTGTTAAGGCAATCCTACATGATGGCTGAATAATACATATACTATGTATAAATTAAGGCTAAGTTAAATAATAAAAATAGCATTCATCTATTGGATGCCAGGTGCTGTATCGAAGATTTTGCATTATCAAAGCCTGTCCCCATCTCGCCTCCCAACAGAATTGAGGGTGTCATGCAGTGCAGGTCGTTACATGGCTTTTTATGGGAGAGAACCAGTGTGGTTTGAAGAAGCTTCTAAGTGAATCTGGCAACTTGCCTCATCCCCATCAGGAGATGGAACCCCTCTGATTAGGATAGACTCTTATAATCCTGAGATGGAGGGAAACTGTTCCTGGGTAATAGATGAGAAGAGCGATATATAGGAAAGTATAATAACTTGCTCAGGATCTGGTTTGCCTGGCTTCAAAATTGATGGTAAATCTGGGATGAGAATGTTGGATTTCTATAGTGGAGTCAAGACCTCTATCTACTAGATTGCTGACTCATTAACATAGATAATTCAGCTAAGGCACCCAAAGACAAGTGTTTTTGATGTTAGTTAGGTGTTCATGGCCAGTGAAGATAAGGACAATAAACCAAGGGAATCTAACATGCACTTTCTTCAGCTGCTTGCTCTGTTATTATTTCTCTGCCTTCTTTCAATTGTAAGGAGTGGCAAAAATAACCAACTCAAATAGGCTTCAGCAAAATCACACATAAATGGAGAATGTACTGGCATACTAAATGGAAAGTTTTAAAAGGTAGATCTCAGATGCAGTTGTACCAAGAAACTCAGATTATATTCTTAGGAGTGTTAGATACATTAGATAGATAGATAGATAGATAGATAGATAGATAGATAGATAGATAGATAGAGATATATAGACAGATCTGTCTATAAATATACACAGATATGTACATCTACATATACATATGTTTGTCTTTCCTTTTCTCAGCTCTGTTTTCTTTGATGTAGGCTTCAGTCACAGACAAGCCCATCTTCCTGGTAGCCACCAGCAGTTCCAAACTTACATTCTTCTGGCTAAGTACCTCCAGCTGAAAGAGAGCATCTCTGTCTACAAAGTCTTTTTAAGTTTAAGCTAAAGTTTCAGGAATGCCTTTCATTGGTCCAGCTTAGGGCATATGCCCATTCATTAGCCAATCACATTGGTCCAGAAGTAGTATATGGTGATGGGACAGGTGTGGGTCACATGATCACCCATGGAGGCCATAACTTACATCTTCTTTACCACCATTTGTTCCGAGAATGAGGGAAGTCTATGCCTGTTCAAGTCCCGTGGAGGTGGGCGATTAAATGCTAGGCAAGGAAAACAACTGTTCCATGCTTCTGTTTTGTTTCTGCTAGTGACAGCTCTCTAAAACAATTCTGTCTAACAGGATTTCTTACTGCAGAAATCTCTGGCATTCCTGGGACTGAGAGATCATCTTAGAATATTTGGAACTATTTAGTAACCCCCTGATGAATCCTTCCATATTCCTTGAAAATCCTTTCCTATGGATCTGTAACAGTACCATGAACTCTGAAGATATAGTTGATGTCTGGAGTCTAGTCCACTTGTGTGCTCCATTGTATTGTTAACTACCACATGCATGATGGTTGTGAGTGTGTGTGTGTGTCTGTGTGTGCAAGCACATGTGTGTGTGTGTGTCTATCTCTAGAGATAACTCTGTTATCCATCCTGGTCAGAGAACGGACAGCTTTACCTAATTACATAGTAAGGTTAGTTGAGAATTGGCAAATGCTGGGACCAGGTTGTAAAGTAGGTTGTATCGCAACATTGTTCAGTTTACATTTCTTGTGAGAAAACAAGCAAAATAACAAATACCACTGGTGATTTTCAGTGATGCACCCATCTTTGGCATCGCTTACAATTCAATAGATTGTTGATTCAAGACAACCCATTGCCTTTTTTTGCTTAAATGTCTGGGTTTTCTATGAGCTTCAGGACTTTTTCTTTTGGGAATCAGTCTGTCTCAAGGCCTTGGCATTATATAATTGTTTGGTTTCGTGTGTAATGATTTAATTTAATTCAACAAACATTTATTGAAAATTTCTTATGTGCAAGCCCTAGGCTAGGCCCCTGAGATATGAAAACATAACACATAATCCCTGACCTCGGGAAGCACCAAATTTATTAAGATGAATTAGGTAGGCAGTGATCTAAGCAGATACCCTAAAGGTGTCTGATGAGCAGCATTAAACACATACGTAAGCAAATAAAATAGAAAATTGATGAATTACTTAAACCCATATTTCTCATATAGCAGACACACTTCTTGTCAGTGGGCACACAAAATTAAGGGGATGGGCAAGGTCCTTGATGGCACGAAGCTTGCTTGGCAATGTAAGATACAGGCCGTAGACAGACAAACCAAATATATGAATGCATGATGGCAGTCTGTGGTAAGTGCTCTGAAGGGCATTATTGGGATTTGGAAATAGAGTAGTCAGGAAGGGCCTCTTGGAGGAGGTGATGTTTAAGCAGATTCCCACAGCAAGAGGGACCAGCTCTGCAAAGAGCCAGTCCAAGAACATTCTAGGCAGGAGGAGCAAGAAGTGTGTAGTCTTCAAGGCTGAAAGAGATGGCTGGGTTCAGAGTTAGAGCAGCTGGAGAGTAGTAAGCAAGACGGAGAGTGACACGTGAGGAGGTCTGAGAGCAGGTGCTTCAGGGGCTGAAAGGGCAAGCAGGAAGTAGGTATAAAAGCTTAGCACTTTCTGGAGATGTTATTAGCTCAGAAAGGGTTAGGAAGGAGGCCACCCCAGGGTGAGAGCCTGATGCCATCTAGAGTTTCTTGATTATTTAAAAAAAATTTTTTTAATGTTCATTTATTTTTGAGAGAGAGACAGAGAGACAGGGTGCCAGTGGGGGAGGGGCAGAGAGCAAGGGAGACACGCAGTCCAAAGCAGGCTCCAGGCTCTGAGCTGGCAGCACAGAGCCCGATGCTGAGCTGAAGTAAGATGCTTAACGGACCGAGCCACCCAGGTGCTCCAAGTGCCTCTTGATTCTTATTCATTCTTCTTCTTCTTCAGGACGGTTTATTGTTTTAAAACATCTTTATTGAGGAACAATTAACACCTGGTAAACAGCACGTATTTCAAGTGTGCACTTTGGAAAGTGTTGACATATGTACGTGCCCCGGAAGTCATCAGCACAATCAAGAGAGTGAGCGTCTGGCCCTGGAGTTCCCTCCTGCCCCTCTGTCATCTCTCCCACCCGCCCTTCCCAAAATAGCTGCTGATCTGCCTTCTGTTTCTATACATTATTTTGCCTTTTCTAGAATTTTATATAAATGGAGTCATAGAGTAGGCGGGGTTACTTTTTATAGCGGGTAAGCCTACACAGAATTCGAGTCTTCTAATCTTTCTCTCATATGGGCCTTTTGTGTCTGAAAAGGATCTTAAAAGCCATTTAACAATAACCTCTATTTCTACAGTCGAGGTCTTAGAGCATGCGTGTGTTTGCTTGACTTACAAGAGTTGAGGGATTTTCCAGGCTTAAAAAAAACAGAGTTTGGCTCCCCTTTCCTTTTCTCCGTTATTATTTTGGACTATACTATTGACCTAGAAAAGATAAGGGGGGGATGAAATGATGAAACAATGAGGAAGTGGGAACAGAGTGACAGACAACCAGGGGAAAACACTGCTTAGTCCTTCTGATCTCAGAAATAAGATGTGGAGATGACCAATCTTGAGCTAATTAGAATAAAATACAATATGTTTCACTACACTTGTGGTCAACATAATTCAATCTCTCATGATTCAAAATGGCTTTGGAGTCATCTTGACATCAACTCTGGAATCAGAAGCGTGGGGACAAGGGTTCCCTCACATTCAGGGAGCATGCGCGCGCGCGCGCGCGTGTGTGTGTGTGTGTGTGTGTGTGTGTGCGCGCGCGCACACATATATGTTCACTTTTCTCCCCAGGAACTATAAGGAGCTTCTTCATTTATATCTTATTTACATACCATTTGTGCTTTGCTACTTCCCAAAGAATTTGAATGCACTCACAAGTTGCAGAACAATGTAATGTGTGACTTACAGGTGTTAACCTATACAGAGACCGAATGTAAAATTTATTAATCTATTCCTTTACAATGAAAACACTTATTAGGCACCTACTATCTCCAAGATATTATTCTAGGGACTGGGTATATGGTGGTGAACAAAATAATTACTTCAGTGTGTACATTTGCCTGTACGTGTTTGTGTATTTGAGCATGGTTCACCTGGGTTTGTTAAATATATTATGAATTGATTATAAAACAAGAAAGCCAATCCTATGCAGAGGAGGATGTTAAATTAAGACACCAGTTTGGCAACGGCCATTGCAGTTAAAAGTACCCATATTGTTTGATCCTCTAATTGCACTGGTAGAAATTTATCTTAGAGTTACACTCATCCATGTGCACAAAGCTGCATGGATAATGAGGCTCATGTAGCCTTTCTTGTTGATCGTAAATGCCCATCAAGGTAGGAGTGGTTGCACAAGCCACAAGACATGCTTAGGACTGAATACTGTGCATTTATGGAAAGCATGATGTTGAATCACCTGCACTGCCTTTGAACAAACTCTTCGGCATATGGTTATGGGTGCGGGGCAGGGGTGGGAATCAGGGTGTGCAACAGCATGTGTGGTAGGCTTCCATTAGTCAAGAGGATGGAAAAGGGCTCTGTGCTAGGTAACACAACACACTTCACTTTAGAAAATTTGCTGCTGATCAGGGGACCTATGATGGACAAAGGGTAACCTCTTTTGAATTATTTTAAATATTCACAGTGTACACGCATGGGATTTCAGTTTTATAAAACCAGTTTTAAAATACAGAGATAAAAATAAATAAGTAAAGGACGTACATAGATTTTCTAATATTTAGCTTGGGGTGTCTTATAAGGATTTTATGCCAAAGGTCCCTTCAGGTTTCTATTCTGTCTGCCTTCTCCTGTTACCATGCTCTGATACAAACAAACAGAAAGGGGAGGATCCCCGCAGCCACACCCTCTCATCAGATCCCCCTACTGCCAATGACATTAATGATTCATTAACTGCTTCTCAAAACCCTAAAGCAATATGGAGCCCTCAAGGAAACTTATGACCCCAGGTGGATACATCCCACTAGGAAAGCGATGTTCCTTTGTATCACTGAGGGTGGGCATTTGGGAGCCAGGTGTGGGACTGGGGGGCTCAGTTCAGAAGAGGTGGATCTCTGTGGCTGGAGGCTGCAAAAAGGGGTTGAGAGAACTTCACAGTTCCCAGGGATTCTAAGCTCAGACTTAGGACAAGGGACTCAAAGAAGAAAGAAAGCTATGTAGGGACATGTAGAGGACATCCTCCTCTATTTAATAATGTGGTAGATTCAAAGAGTGAAGAGGCTCAAGTCAGAGACAAGAAAAGGGAGTGATTCCAGACAGAAAAAATTGAAGTGAGCCCCTTGGGCAATTTCGTTTATTCATTCATTCATTCATTCATTCATTCACTCATGCATTCATTCATTCATTTAACAAATATGAATCGATACTTTATTTGGGACAGGTGCTGTGCTACTTGCTGGGCATGTGATGGGGGAACATTACAACAGAGTTACTGCCTTCATTGAACCTTTAATTTCATGGTAGAGAGAGAGTCATGGCGTCAGATAATCTCTCAAACAGATATACAGTTATAAACTGCAATAGGGATTATTGAAGAAGCTTTTAGAGTGAAACGGGGTACTGATCATGTCCCAAGAACAGAGGAATTCTTGTTCTATTTATTTAGAAGTCTGCTAATGTTAATAATTAATATCATCCCCACTTTCTAGTTGAGGACAATGAGGGATGGACATAAATCTGTGTGCCCCTCACAGCAAATATGGGTGGAGTTAGGATTTGGACAGATTGACACAGGGCTCAGGCTTCAAGACAGATTGAGTCTGCACAGGGTTGTTTCAGGTGTGAAATCCACAACCTCATCGTTAATAGTAAACGGAGATCTGTGCTCAGTGGTTAATGGTGAGCATAGATGCCTAGGCACAAGGATTAATCTGGTTGCTCTGGTGACATTCGGAGTATTAATTTGAGACAGGAAGGACCCTAACCCATATCTACTCTCCATACTTTAATGAAGCAGAGGCCAGATAAACTACTGACTGTCCTGAACAGTCTAGATGCAAGACTTGTGATTTTGTTAATAAAAATAATGTGACAAAATGATAATGTCACAGGAGAAAAAAACGTGATGAAAACCTGAAATGTCTGTCTGTATTTATTCGAGCCCCCAAAGCAGTAATGGGTGGTAAAGGATGTGGTGTTTTTTCTCAGGGGCGCTGGCAATGAAAAATTAGAATTCTTAAACTTTGGGTGTGGACAAACACCAAGGCATTGATGTATCCCTAAAATGAGGTATTGAACAATCTTTGTGGGAGAAAGTCTTTCTTCCTTTCCTACTCCTCTAGAAAGACACGGTACAAGGAAAAATAGTAAAAAAAATTTAAAAAAAGGTTTAGAAAAACTGCTCTTCTCAAAAAGCCAAGGAACTGTGGTTCCCTATTTTGAGACATTTGGCAAATCTCATTTTCCTACAGATGTTGTTGGACATAAATTGATGATTTCAAGAAGCAAATAGAATATTCTGCAATGCTTGGTATTAAGGAGTTCAGTGTGATCAGATGGGGCTTTGTCAAATTGAAGTATTGGAATTAACTCACACTGTAAAAGTGAAAGTGTAAAGCTTTGCTTTTCTTCCAAGCTAATCAATGAAGATTAATATTCTATGGGAACCTGATTTTGCAGATGGAGCTGAGCTACACTATTTTCCCTTCCATTTTTTCCTCATAGTAAATAAATCATTTTTATTATACTGTATGAATTTACTTAGCTCTTTTAATAGCCTTTGTAAGAATAATGCTTCCTTTGATTATATTACATTTTTTAAATGTGTGCTATGTGTAATACAATTCTGCTGTTGGGGGGAGGGGGGAGGGAGAATAGAAGACTTGCCGAATATATTAGCCTTACCAGCTTATTCCCTGTGTTTTAAATCAGACGAAGAAATGTCTGGGTACCCTGGGAGTTTAAGGAGTAAATTACTAAGCGTTTACTTGGATAAAAACGGTTCATACCTGTGCCTTGTCTAAAACTTTCTACTGGGGAAGATTAGATTAATCTGAAAGGACTATGTCTTTGTAAAACTGTTCTGGTTATTTTGTACCTTTTTTTTTTTTTTTTATCTTCGAGGTGCTGGCAAATTTATTTGATTGTTTTCCCCTGAAGGAGGGAAATAAACTTTGTAATTCTAGGGCTAACATCCACACTGTATAAATTGATCAGCCAAATTGAGAAGCTGCTGACTGGTTGACTTGGCATAAACTGCAAGTAGTCTCATTCACAATTGATAAACTGACTTCTCACCCTGCATTCTTAGAGGTGTAGCCCTTGAAGGACAGATACAGCATGACCTATACAAATTGTACTTCGCATGAGACAAGAGAGGAGAGGGAGGGGGAGCAAAGGAGGGAGAGGCAGGCAAGAAAGAAAGAAGGAAAGGAAGAGGAAGGAAGGAAGGAAGGAAGGAAGGAAGGAAGGAAGGAAGGAAGGAAGAGAGGGAGGGAGGGAGGTGGAAGGAGAGGGAGGGAAGGAAGGGAGGGAGGGAGAAAAAAGGGAGGGAGGGAGGAGGAAAGGATGGAAGGAAGGAAAGAAGGAAGGAAGGAAGGAAAGGAAGGAAGGGAAGGAAGGAAGGAAGGAAAAGAGAGAGCACGATTTCATTAGAGACAAAAACATAATATGATTTTATGCATCAGGCCAAATCTTACATTACTAAAGTTCCTGATGAGAAGAAATTAGAATCACCCAAACTTTACCTATGTCTTTTTGTGCCATTTACCTTGGACAGAGTCAACAAACTAATCCTCTTAAAGTATTTTGCCCGTATAGTCACTCATGTTCAGAGCCATTAATAGTTCTGCACACACTGTTATGGGATTACAAATCAGTGCTTGAGTCTGATAATTTAAGATTTTCTGAAATCTAGCCTCAGTATACAAACTGTGTGTGTGTGTGTGTGCGCGCGTGCGTGCGTGTGCCTAAATAATAAGCTCATAGGACCTGGGTTCTGTTTCTGCATTTGTTAGTCGCCTGACAAAGATCACTCATCTTTTCTAGGTCTCAATTTTATTTTTGTAATGGGAATAATAGTGATAATAGCAGTAATGGTGATGATAGCAAGATAATGCTGCTTAACTGATTTAAATAGTGTTTTGGGGAGAGAAACAAATCAGAGACCATACCTGCAGGTGCTCCCTCTGTGCTCTCTGCTCTTAGTGCATGCACACGAGGCTGAATCAAACTCATCTAACTCAATACAGAGGCAGCTTCGCAAGCCTGACAGAATGCATAATTAAATGCCTCTACTCTTTCTGGCACATGCCAGACCATAGTCAATTCAAAACTGAGCTCTCTGGGGAGACCTCAAGTCCTGATATTCTACAGGGTTGATTTGAATAGGGAACCAAGAGCACAGCTTCCGATTGGGTATGGGGGGGGGGGGTAAGAGCGACAATCCATAGCTCCCTATCTCTTTTGGACGTTGGTGGCTTATTTTATAACTCGTAAGTGGAAAGACTGTGATAAAACATGTAAACAGTAAAGACACTTTTTTCAAATTTTTTTAATGTTTTATTTTATTATTTTTGAGACAGAGAGAGAGAGACAGAGCATGAATGGGGGAGGATCAAAGAGAGAGGGAGACACAGAATCCAAAGCAGCCTCCAGGCTCTGAGCTGTCAACACAGAGCCCGACGCGGGGCTTGAACTCACAGACTGTGAGATCATGACCTGAGCCAAAGTCGGACGCTCAACTGACTGAGCCACCCAGGTGCCCCAGGACTCTTTTTTTTTATTGTTTATTTATTTTTGAAAAAGAGAGATCCTGCATGAGCAGGGGAAGGGGAGAGAGAGAGGAAGACAGAGGACCCCAAGCTGGCTCCACACTATCAGCACAGAGCCCAATGCAGAGCTCAAACTCATGAACCATGAGACCATGACCGGAGCTGAAGTCGGACACTCAACCAACTGAGCCACCCAGGCGCCCCATAAAGACACTTTTATGTAAGCAGTAAGGGTCCCTGTTCTTCAACCACCCACTCCCCTTCTCCTGCTGACAGTGTACCGCCAATGTACTGTTGAGAGACGGATTAGGTATATATCACTCTCTTTTTGTTTTCAGTCCTGGCATCAATATTCAAATTTATTATTTTTTTATTTAAATTCAAGTTATTAAAATACAGTGTAGTATTGGCTTCAGGAGTAGAACCCATTGATTCATCTTCTACATAGCACACCCAGTGTCCATCCCAACAAGTGACCTCCTTAATGCCCATCACCTATTTAGCCCATCCCCCCCACCTCCCCTACAGCAACCCTGTTTGTTCTGTATATTTAAGAGTCTCTTACGGTTTGCCTCCCTCTCTGTTTTTATCTTATTTTTCCTTCCCTTCCCCTGTGTTCATCTGTTGTGTTTCTCAAATGCCACATAGAAGTGAAATCGTATGATATTTGTTTTTCTCTGACTTATTTCGCTTAACATAATACCCTCTAGCTCCATCCACCTTATCACTTTCTATCTAGATATACATTAGATCTCACCACATGTCATTGCTGATATTTGACCATTTAGACTTACAAAAACAGCAATGTATTATGCTTCAACTGCATACACATCCGCATTATAAATGTATATATGCATATTATTTTAGCCTAGAGGAACATACTCTACAGTTTCTTCTGATTCAGTATCCTTCCACTCGATATGGTTTGGAGATCTTTGCATGTCAAAACGTGTAGATACATCTCATTGTTTTTAAGGGTACACAAACCCTTCTGTTATGGATGTGTCCTCATTTAATTGAATATTTACTTCCTTGTTAATGGATATTAAGTTACATCCCCTCCCCCAAATTTTCACAATTCTCAGCAATGCTGCATGACCATCTCAGAATGTATACCTCTGTGCACAGAGCTGATTTTTTTTATAGAATACATTCCTAGAAGTAGGCACTTTGAATCTTTTAAAAAAATCACCCATTCCCCCTTTTGCATTGTGAACTCTTAGTAAATTTTTAACTAGATGACCAACGATGTTTGCACAATGACCTTTATGAGCAAAAAACTTTTACCTTCAATATGGCAAAGTGGTCTCTTATCTCAGAATTCGCCACCTTAAGTTAAAAAAAAAAAAAAAATATATATATATATATATAGCCTTTGAGTTTTGAACTCTTAATTGTATCTGAGAGGCGAATTGGTTTTAAGAGGCAAAGAGTTTCTTATGTGGTGTTTGAAAAGTTGCAAAATACAAAATACAGTCAGGAAACTGACGCGTGCACGTGCCTGCCTCCATGCGTGTGTGCGTGTACACACTTCGACATTTTATGTCCAAGTCAGTATGAAAAATGTGAATCCTTGGGGGAGCTGCCATTTTGCTATTGAGGTCCAAGGTCGTGTATCTAACAGTTCTAAATTTCTCCCCCTGGGAAGCAAGTATATGCTCACTGTTCCCTTTAATAAAGGCACAGAAATGGACCATGCAGTCTGCATCAAACATGAGTGAGTGCTATTCATTTTAAGAAGCATTCAAGCACTGTGAAAATTAGCACTGGAACACGGTTCCAAATGAAAGCGACACCATGGGCCTAATGAGAAACTGAATACCATATATTCATCTCCCCTAGTTCGGGTTCTTTCTCTTCTGTCATTTGAATGGTTCTGAAACGCCTTCTCCTCCTGGGCACAGTCTCTTCAAGGCTGACATGCATCTCTTACTTTCTTCCCCTGCCTGGCTGGCAATGAGAGCCCTGTAGCTTTTTTCCTTTCCACTCCCCACCCCAATTTGAGGTTTAGCTTCATGGGAAACCCCAATTCCTTTCTGTTTATGTGCCCATCTCTGCCTTTCTTTACTGCTGTCTTTAGTTTTTGCTGTGATGACTTTTATGGTTTGCAAACAACCAAAGCTGACTGATGAATATACCCTATTTGTTGGATGGTTTGCTTTCGAGAAAATAAAACCTTGGAAAATTGTCTGGGTAGGGAAGTGTCACTTAAGGTATGGAGCTAATGATGTTAGGACCTAGAGAACGGGTCTGAGGTTGCAAATAGGATAAAGATTTGAACATTTTCCCAAACCATTTGCTTAAAATCATGTGTTACATAACCTTCCTGAAATAAAGGTCAAAAAGATATTTTCTTTTTAGTATTCAGTGTCATGCCTTCTGTGAAGAAAACTGGTATGTTTCCTTTACATTATTGATGAAAAGCTCCAGGTAGGTGCTAGGCATTCCCATGTTAACGGATCTTTGAAATAGCACCGATCCTTCATGGAAAAATACCTTTTCCTGAGCACTTGCTGTGTTCCAGGAACATTGCTAGATGATGGAACCATGGCGGTGAATAAGGTGTACAGAGCCCTACCCTCGGGTAGCTTAGACGCTATTGCCATTGGCATTGCTGTCTATCACTACATAGCAAATTACACCACAACTTAGTGGCTACAAACAGCACACGTTTATTATCACTGTCTCCATGGATCAGGAATCTGGGAGCATCTTGTATAGTTTTTAGGTATCGGCTGGGGCAAAAACCATGTCAGCATTCTACTAGAGGAAGATCTGAGCTCTTGTGGGTGGGTATCAGAAGGTCTGCTGCCCAGCTCACTGACATGGAACTCTCTAGAAGGCTATCTCATGATGAGATTCCTGGTCCCCCTGGAGTGAGCAATTCAAAGGAGAGTGAGAAAAGACACCAAGTTGGAAAATGCAGGCATTTTATGACCTCATCTTGGCCATGACATCCTATCATTCCTGCTTTACTTTATGTGTTAGAAACGAGTTAATTGATCTGGCCCACCCTCAAGAGGAGGGGGGTCACACAAAGATAGGGATCTGAGGAGACCATCTTAGACTCTTTCTACCACATTTATTAAATGTCCACCCTGGGAAGCACTGAGAAAAGCATGGAAAAACAGTGATGGTGATAACAGGCAGTGACATTTGTTGAGGACTTACTGTCATCACAGCTTTGTATCGGGGCTCATATGACTTTGGGGAAATTGCTCAGTTTTCAAGAATCTCCATTATCCCATCTGAAAAAATGGGAATAATAATAATACTTACCTCTTAGTGTTTTATAAAGATTGTATTGTATTCTCTGCATAGCAAATTACCACACGCTTAGAAGCTTAGAACAGTACACATTTATTATCTCGCAGTTTCTGTGCACATGGCTGAGCTGGGTTCTCTGCTTAGGATCTTGCAGACTGCAATCAGGGTATAAGCCAGGACTGGATTCTCATCAGAGCCTTTTCTGGAGCTTTTTCCAAGTAGCCTCAAGTTGTTGGCAGAATTCATTTCCTTGTGGCTATAGGATTCATGGAAGCTTGATTCTTCAAAGCCAGAAATGGAGACAGAGAGAGAAAGGGAAACAGAAGGAGATACAGGGGTAGAAGGGATGGGGAAGAAGAGAGGGAGTGAGAGATGGGGAGAGAGAAACACTGACTTCAGCAAGAGATGTTGTAATCTTATGTAATGATGTACATGTAATCACAAATATCCTATCACCTTTGCTGTACTCCATCAGTTGAAAGTAGGTTGCAGGTTAGACTCAGACACAATGGGAGGGAATTTCAGAAAGGCGTGAATGCCAGATGACAGAAGGTCATAGTGGTAACCAGTCTGATGTCTGGACACCTCAAGAATCTAGTAAAGGCATGTGCAGAAAGAAAGAATGAAGGAGTATAGCCCAGTGCCTGGCACCAAGAGAATTTACTTGAATCTGTTAGTGGTTGTTATAGTTAGCATATGATTTGAGGATGATGCAATAAACTCTCTGGTGGTTTGTGTTACCAAGATGCATGGGGTGTACTAGACTGGCCAGCCCTTTTGGCCAGAGGATGCTAAGAGAGAGAAACCACAGTTACCTTTCTCATACTGTAGATGAATGAAAGCTACAGGTGTAGTCCGCTCAAGCGTTGCAATGTGTGTGCGCATATATGACGGTGCATTTGACTCAGAGTAGAAACACAGAGCACATATTCCCACATCTGAGTATTGCTATATTCACTGTATACGTATGGCAGTAAACTTTTCATACACATGTGCACATATGTGTATGTGTGTGCATATATGTGTATACATACATGTGTAATTGGCTAGCTATCATCATGCCTCTATGTGGGGAACTGATCACTGAGTCATCAGAGCTGTTGAGAACATGCACTGGGGCAAACATTATGGGAGGCTCTGAAAATACAATAGTAGAAAGTATAATATGTGAGCCACCTTCAGAAAGCAAATTATTGTGGCATATAGGACAAATAAACATGCAATCTAAAAATGCCATATGGGAGTTCTATTTCCAGTTAAGTTAGAACATGCTGAGAATGGCCTCCACTCTGTGTCTTCTGCTGAGTATCAGACAATGCGCACTTCAGAGCAAAGAATGTAAACAGGAATATAGGGACATAGCATAATGATTAAAAGGGTCAGTTCACCATGAAGACATGGCAATCCTAAATGCTTATGTACCATGCTACAGAGCTTCAAAGTACATGAGACAAAACCTGACAGAAATGAAAGGAGAAATGGAGAAATCCACAAATATAGTTGAGAGCTTTAAGGCCTCTCTCTCAGTATTTGATAGAATCTCTAAAGAGAAAATTTGCAAGACCGTAGAAGTGAACAACAATTTCAACCAACAGAACATCATTGAAATGTATAATCGACACCTTCCAACAACAGCAGGATACCCATTCTTTTTGAGCTCACGTGGCACATTCACCAAGATCGACCATATTCTAGGTCATAACACCAACCTTAACCACTTTGAAAGAATTGAAATCTCACCACACTTTTCTCTGATAAAGATAGAATCAAACCAGAACTCCGTAACATGAAGTTAACAGGAAAACCTACCGGTACTTGGTAATTAAACAGCACAGGTCTGACGAATCCATGGTTCAAGAGGAAATATCAGGGAAATTATATCTCAAACTGAATTAAAATGAAAATACAATATACAAAATATATGGTATGAAGCTAAAGCAGTGCTTTGAGGAAATTTGTAATGCTAAATGCTTCTATGAGAAGAGAAGAAACTTCTCAAATCAATGATCTAAGCTTGCATCTTAAGAAACTAGAAAATTCAGAGTAAGCAAATGGAAAAAAAAAAAGCAGACAGAAAGAAAGAGATACTATATATAAGAACAAAAATTGATGAAATTGAAAATAGAGAAGCAAGAGAAAATCAACCAAACCAAAACTGGTTGTTTCAAAGTATTAAAAAAAATTGATAAATCTCTAGTAAGACTGACAAAAGAAGAAAATGGCAAAAATTATAAACATCACTTACATTAAAGAGATAGTAAGGATATATTACAAAAAATATATTTACATGTATTCAACAACTTTGATAAACTAATTTCATGAAAATCAGTACCAAACTCAACCAAGATAACTATACAATCTAAATAGTCCAACAGCTTTTAATGAAATTTAATTAATTATTAATTTATTTATTTATTAACATTTATTAATTTTTGAGAGACAGATACAGAGCATGAATGGGGGAAGGTTAGAGACAGACAGACAGACAGACAGAATTTGAAGCAGGCTCCAGGCTCTGAGCTCTCAGCACAGAGCCTGACATGGGGCTCAAACTCACGAACCATGAGATCATGACCTGAGCCAAGTTGTACACTTAACAATCTGAGCCACCTAGGTGCCCCTGAAAATTAATTTTTTTAGAATATCCTTCTAAGACAAACATTTACAGATCAGATGTATCACTCTTTATTCTACCAAACATTGAAAGTTGAAAAAACACCGATTATACACGGTTTCTTCCAGCAATAGAAAAGGAAGAAATAAAAATGTACATATTCACAGACAATATTTATAAGGTCCCAGAACTCTCTAAAAGCCTCGTAGAACTGATAAATGAGTTGAGTATGTCACCAAGACACAAGGTCAAAACACAAACATCTGTGTATTATCTAGATATCTGTGTCCACATATTTGAATCCAAAATTTAAAAATAAACCATTCACAATGCTTCAAGAAATGAAATACTTATGTATAGATCAATAAGCATGTAAAGGATATTTATGCTGAAAACTATAAGCTACTCATGGAATTAATTGAAGAAGATCTGAATAAATAGAGGAATACTTTGTTTCATGGATTAGAAGACTCCACGTTATAAATACGTTAATTCTCCATAAAATGATCTAAAGATTTAGCACAATACAAATAAAAAGTTCAGCAGTTATTTTTGTAGATATAAACATAAGGATTCTAAAGCCCATATGGAAAGACAAATGAACTAGAATATCCCAAATAAAGAATAAAGTTAGATAAACATATCTTACTATGTTTTGTGAATATATTTTATTTAATGTAAGCTTAGAGTAATCAAGATAGTGTAGTATTTGGCAAAGAATAGACACATTGATCAATGGAACAGAATAGAGTCTAGAAACAGATACACACCAATATAGTTAATTCAATCTTGAAAAAAGTGCAAAATCAAGGGAGAAATTATTTTCCTTTTAACAAATGGCATTGGAACAATTAGAAATCTATATGCAAAATGCTACATTTCATACTTTATGCAAAACCTAACTCAATATGGATCATTAGTTCTAAATGTATAATGTAGAACTATAAAATTTTAGAAGAAGGGCTGCCTGGGTGGCTCAGTGGGTTAAGCATCTGACTTGATGGTTCAGGTCATGATCTCACGGTTTGTGGGTTCGAGCCCCACGTTGGGCTCTGTGCTGACAGCTCAGAGCCTGGAGCCTGCTTCAAGTTACGTGTCTCCCCCTCTCTCTGCCCCTCCCCTGCTTGCACTCTGTGTTTCTCTCCCTCTCTCTCAAAAATAAAAAAAATTAAATTTTTTAAAAATACATATGAAAAAAATATGGGCATTAGGTAAGTGGAAGAGCAGAGAATTATTTTTTTTAAGTTTATTTATTTTGAGAGAGGGAGGGAGGGAGAGTGCACGCATGCATGCGAATGAGCAGGGGAGGGGCAGAGAGAGAGGAAGTGAAAGAGAATTCCAAGCAGCCTCCACACTCGGCACTGAGCTGGACACAGGACTCGATCCCATGAACTGGAAGATCATGATTTGAATGGAAATCAAGAGTTGGTTGCTTAACTGACTGAGACACCCAGGCGCCCCAAGAATTATTTTTAAAAAGTCATACATTAGGAGCTAGTATAGGGGACAGACATTGCCTGCTTGGACATAACACATTTATATGTACATGATAATACTTTGCAGGAATAGATTACTTATAGCTAATAAGGTGTACTGTTTTATGTTTAGAATTGGCAGTATAAGGAGGCCATTGATGAGTTTACATAGGGGTGGGAGTTGAGTGGTCTCTCAATCCAGTTTCTGTGTTAAGATCCCACAGCCTGCACCGGAGGCAAGAAGACAGGCAAGAGTGGAAGCTATATGTTTTAGTCGATGCTACATCAGTGAATATGACTCTACGTCTATCTCTGCACAGGTGTTGTATAGCTAATTCCAAAAGCGGAGTTAATAGGTCAAAGGATATACATGTTTAGAAATGTTGTGCATACAATCACATGGCCCTTCCAAATGCCTGTAGTGTTTTAGACTTTTACCAAGTATCACGAGGGTTTTTAGTAGATTTGTAGATACCGTATATGTGAATAGAATATCTGTAATTTGAAGTATGTGCTGTATACGTCTTTGCTTCTCCCTTCTTCTCTCCCTTTCTTTTCTTTCTCTCTTTCTTTTGTTTGTTCCTTCTTTCTTTCTTGTAATAGTAATAATGTGTGTGTTTTTAAAAGACTTCAATAATGTCTTCTCCAACACGATAGCATATTATACCCCTGACTTCCCAGCTCCCTTCACATCCCATCCCAAAATATTAACATCAGAATGATTCAGAACGCCCAAAAGCAAACAGACAGACTCCTCAGCACGTAGGAAAAAGGCGTCTGGGTTTGGTACAAAGGTTACCAATGTGGAAGCTGTACTTTCCAATGAAAACAGACAGCCAGTGTAGAAACAGTCCATATCCCATTTCTACATATGATTCTGATTCATAAATTACTAAACTGTATTCCTAAGAAATAAATATTTCACCAGCCAGTGACAGACTTATGAGCTAATTAAAATCTGAGCCCTGGAAGAAGTGGTGCCATTAGTTCGATTCACAGGACTGGAAAGCACGCGGCTGCTCGTTGACTCAGAGGTAGACGTTTACATATGGAAAGGAGGGGGCTGGCTTATTAAGAACAACATTTGATTTGGAGCATAGGGAGCCCTCTGTTGATGCTGAAATATTTAAAGAAAACCAAAAGTGACAACACAGAGGTTTTTTACTCATGGAAAGAGGGAAGGCGGGACTGCACTGTGGTTAAGTGTATAGGTTTTGAGGTCAGACTCCAGAGTTCAGATTCCCTCTCTGCCACTTATCAGAGCTAGGACTTTGGGTACAGGGTTCAGTCTTCCTAAACCTCTGCATCCTTATCCATACAAATGAGCATAGAAATGCCATCTTTCCCACAGGGCTATGAATATTAACTATGATAATGTATTTAGATCAGTAGCAGCATGCCAAGCAAATAGCTGCTCAATAAATGTTAGATAATTAGCACCAGCCATTTTAATGCTTAAGTGTCCGGTTTTCTGCTAAAAATTCACAGCCCATCGGATTATAAGCAGCTTTCCAGTACCAAGTGTTTTGTTCCCTTGGAAAATGAAGATAAGACATTTTTTGAGCACTTACTATGTGCCAAGTTGGGGATGGTTCCAAGTACTTTATGCTCTCTCTCACTTACTCCTCACAATAACCACAGAGATGCATATCATCATTTCTATTTCATGGAGGAAACAGACAAACAGTGGGAATGGATTCTTAGCTCCAAAATTCAACCTAAGTTATTGTTTTTAAAAGGCTGAATTTATTATAGCTCCCACCTGAAACATTTATAAGGGGTGGCCTCAGATTTCAATTGCAAGTTCTAATTATTCTTTGGTTTATGTGGTCAAGGGAAGTGGTCCATAGAGTCATATATGGTGGCTAGCATCCCATTCCTCTGAATGGGATTGCAATTCAGAGAAAGAAAAGCCTGGGTGGACTGGGTACACATGTCTTCCCCCAAAATCTCGTATTATTCAGCTTTTTTTTACACCTTTTATTTGTATTGTTATTAACAGTGTGTAATACCATCCACTGTACATATCTCTCTGTGACTGTTGGGTTGCAAGAGAGGAGACAGGATTAAAATAACAATATAATTAATAATAATAGGAATAGCTAGTCGTGGTTCCTATATGTCAGTTATGATTATAAGCATTTTATGAGTAATAACTTACTTGATATATGCTATCACTATTTGGGTTGAATACTATTATCATCCCCATTTTATAAATACTGTAACACCAAGGTATGGAAAAGTAAATATATTTTCTTATTAATAAACAGCAGTTTTTGATGTCAGGGATTTACTTATCAGTCTTCTAGGATATAGCATATGCTGTGTGTGTGTGTGTGTGTGTGTGTGTGTGTGTGTGTATTTGGATGGGAAAATCAGCACTGAACCAGAGCTTGGATAAGGCAGAGTTACAGGAATGAATGAAATGACCATTCTAAGTGTGGTGAGGATTTCAGGTAAGTGTTAACTAAGGAATTAATGAGCTTTTTTTTCCCAGTGGAGTTTGAGTTGTATACTCTTCAGGAATGGGCCCTTGTCTTCTATATTCTTCTTTGTAGCCCCATGGAGGCTAGTTAAAGCCTCAACTTATCTTGTTGATAACCTGACTTAAGAATATAAGGACTTTATTCAACAGCATATTAATCAGGATGTTATTGGTAGCAAGTGACAGAATTACAACTCAAATAAGCTTAAGTGGAAGAGAGAATTTATTGGCTTACCTAACTGCAAAGATCAGGGAGAGATTGGGTCCAAGTGTATAAATAGATCACCTGAAATCTGGATCTTTTCTCTTGTTTTGTTTAGCTTCTCTCTGTTGACATGATCTCTGAGGGCTCAAGAGATGCAGAATTCCCAGACTTATTTTATGCCAAATAAGCAGCCCTAGTGGAAAACAAATGCTTACTTCCTGAGCATTCTCACATACACACAAAAGAGGATTTCCTTAGAACAAATAGTGTGTCCCAAACAGCAGTCACTTTTATAAGTACTTTATACATATTAGATCTATTATCACTCTTAATCTTCCCAACAATCTTATAAAATAGGCATCATGGTTAACCCCATTTGAAGATGATAAAGTTTAGGCACAGAATGGTTGTGTCAGCGCTGTGTAACAAATGGGCCCTAGACTTAGTGGCTGTAAACTGTGAACAGCTGCTGTTTCTCATGAGTCTTCCTGTGACGGTTCTGATCTCTGCTGTGCTTGCTCACGAGTTTGCAGTCACTAGGTCAGGCGGGACCTGGATCCTCGTGTGCCCATGGCTGACATGGCTCACTGCTCCCCATCCACCTCACATATCATCAGCAGGCCAGCCTGGTCCTCATCGGGAGTCAGAGAAGCCACAGTGAGCTGGCACCATTCTGCAGCAAAAAAGGTCAGAAGTGCTCAAGGCTTTTTCCACCAGCTTGATTGAGATATAATTGATATATAACACTGTAAATTTAAGATACACAGCATGATGATTTGATGTATATATGTGTTATATACATGTATGTATGGTGAAATGATTAGCACAATAAGGTTTGTTAACACATCCATCACCTCAGAAGTACTCAAGGCTTTTTCCACCAGCGTGATTGAGATCCATCACCTCACTTCACTACTGTGTGTGTGTGTGTGTGTGTGTGTGTGTGTGTGTGTGTGTGTGTGTCTGTGTCTGTAGTGTGTGGGTGAATATTTAAAATCTACTCTGTTAGCAAGTTTCAACTACATAAAACAGTATTTCTAACTATAGTCACCATGCTGTATATTGGATCTCCCGAACACATCTTCTCATTACCCCCACATCTCAGCTTCTGGCAACTATCATTCTACTCTGTTTCTCTAAGTTTGACTTTTTTAAGATTCCACATGTAAGTGAGATCATACAGTGTTTGTCTTTCTCTCTCTGACTTATTTAGCCCAATATCTTCAAGGTCCATCCATGTTATCACAAATGGCAGAATTTCCTTCTTTTTTATGACTGTAATTTATCTATCTATCTAATATCTATATCACATTTTCCTTATTTATCTGTCAGTGGACACAAGTTGTTTTCATTTGTTGGCTATTGTGATTAATGCTGGATTGAACATTCGGGTACATATATCTTTTTGAGATAGTAATTTCATTTCCTTTGAATATTGATTCAGAAGTTAGATTGCTGGTTTATATTGTAGTTCTATTCCTAATTTTTTGAGGAACCTCCATACTGCTTTACATGGTGGCTGTACCAATTTACATTCCCACCAGTAGTACACAAGGGTCACCTTTTCTTCATATCCTTGCCCAACACTTGTTACCTCTGATCTTGTCAGTATAGTCATTCTGACAGGTGTGAGGTAATAACTCATTGTGGTTTTAATGTGCATTTCCTTGATGATTAATGATGTGCATCATCTTTTTATGCCCACATTGGCCATCGTAAGTCTTTGGGAAAATGTCTATTCAGGATTATCAGTCCTTTGGCTACTGAGTTGTATGAGTTCCTTCTATGTTTTAGATACTAACCCCTTATGGTTTTCAAATATTTTCTCTCATTCTACAGGTTGCCTCTGCATTTTGTTGATTATTTCTTTTGCTATGCAGAGTCTGTTTAGGTTAATTTTGCCCCACTTGTTTATTTTTACTCTTGCTGCTTGTACTTTGGTACCATACCAAAAAATTTTTGCCAAGACCAGGGTCAGGGAGCTTTCTCCTTATGCTTTCTAGTAGAAGTTTTACAGCTTCTGATCTCTTATTTAAGTTTTTACATGTTTATTTATTTCTGAGAGAGATAGAGCACAAGCGGGGCAGGGGCAAAGAGAAAAGGGACAGAGGATCCCAAAGCAGACCTCTGTGCTGACAGTGGTGAACCCACTGTGGGTCTTGAACCCATGAATTGCAGGATCATGACCTGAGCTGAAGTTGGACCTTCAACCAATTGAGCACCCAGGCAAGTTTTGGGTCTTATATTCAAGTCTTTAGTTTGAGTCAATTTTTGTGAGTAGTGTAAGATACAGGTCTAACTTTATTATTTTTTTTTTTTTGCATGTGACATCACATTTTCTCAGTACCATTGTTTTCATTACTATAGCTTTGTAGTATAGTTTGAAGTCAAGAAGAGTGATGCCTTCATCTTTGTTCTTCTTTTTTCAAAGTTGCCTCTGTTATTTGTGGTCTTTTGGGTTCCATGTGAACTGGGATTTTTTTTTCTATTTTTGTGACAAATGCCATTAGAATTTTGATAAGGACTGTGCGGAATCTTAGATGTCATTGGTCGCTATGGACATTTTAACAGTATTCCTCCACAGACTATCTTTCCATTTGTTTGTTCAGTTTCTTTCATCACTGTTGTATAGTTTTCAGCATACAGAACTTTCTCCTCCTTGGTTTAATTTATCCCTAAGCGTTTTATTGTTTTTGATGCTATTGTAAATAGAGTTGTTTTACTAAGTTCTTTTACAATTGGTTTGTTGTTCATATATAGAAATGCAATCGATTTTGTATGTTGAGTTTATATCCTTTAACTTTATTGAATTCGTTTATCAAACAATTTTTTTTGACCGAGTCTTTACGGTTTTCTAAAGATAAGATCATGTCATCTGCAAACAGAGACCATTTTTCTTGCCTAATTGCTCAAGGCCTTCTGAGGCTTATGTTCATAACTGAAACAGTCATTTCTGCTACTCCTGATTTTTTTTCCTTTTTTTCTTTTTTACCAGAGCAAGTGATAAGTCCAGTCCAGATTTAAAGGGTGAGAAAATAGATGACCACTTTATGGTAGGGTATTGGTAGTTGTAGATAAAAATGGCCTTGATAAATGATAGGTGAATAATTTGGGCCATTTTTGTAATCAATCTATCATAGATTATGAAGCATGCCCAAAGTTAAACTTTTATCAGGAATCAAACCAAGTTAAGTCTGGCCCTAGAGTCCAAGTTTTTAACTGTCACACCATTTATTTGTACATTGTTTGGTTGACCTTGCTTGAATAGTGGTCCCACAACTGAATCAATCCATTTGGCCAGAGCAGTGAACATTGGTTGAGCTTGGGTTATGTCTGCACCCCAAGTAAGGGGGAGAAGTCAGCCCGTGTGAACCACAGATACTAGAAGCTGACAGGGGTAGTTGAATAAAGTAAAATCATTTCAGAAGGAGGAGAAATGTAGACGTCAGGACCCCAAGATAATGCCTCTTATTATATGATATAGAAGGTAATATTGGGTGTGAAGTCCAAGGGGAAAGCCATGTGTTGAGCTTAGAGATATGTTGCATTTGTTCTGTTTCATGAGGGAGAAGATTGAGGAGTTTCAGCTAGCTTTAATTTTATGCATCTGGTGGATAGCTTGATAAGGGTAAGGAATTAGGAAGAGATGTCTGATTGTTTGAGACAGAAATATCAAACTTAAAGTGTCTTGCAGAGTCCAAATGGAGTTTTTTACACAAATTTTGAATTTTCAGAGGGTAGTACAACTCCTGGCTTAAAAGAGACATTTATCACACTTTTGAAAAAGGGTGGATAGATAACGGATGTATGGTGAATACATACATTAGATGGATGGATGGATGCATGGATGGAAAGATGGATGGATGATAGATGAATAAACAATCAATGAATGAATCTGAAGATGATAGTTTGAAGCCTGCATTGCTTTTCACTTCCTGCTTTGAATTTTATTTGTGAGCAATGCCAAATCAGATATGTGTTTCTCTACTTCCATCTATACCTGGCCTCTATGCCTTCAACCATATGTTTCCTTTCGTGTGGAATCTACTTTTTCTGGCCTAATCTTCCTCATATTTTGAAGAGTCATAATTTTGAAGCCAGTTGAATGAGTTAGGTGCTCCTGTAATTCTCGGAGCATGGTTATATTACTACATTTAACACTTTTTATGATAATCATCCTTTTACACACTTGTAAATTCCTCAAAGTCAGCACACTTTCCATATTCATTGTCACACCCCGATGCCTAACATAGGACCTGACCCAGAGAGTGCATAGTAAGTATATTTTAAATAATTAAATGAAAGGGTTATTAGTGTACAAATAATGTGGATAAGTACAAGTAGTCTAGGGTAGATAATGTAGATTTGATGGCCAACAATATTTTTACTTCTCTTTTCCTTCATAAATATAAGACTGATTTTGAAAAGAAAACATGAAAATAAACAGTATTGTGGAATCCCATCCTTGGCAAACTTCTTCCCTTTGAATATTATGCTCCAGTATTGTCAATGCATTTTAAAAGGGTAGGAGCTGAGATCAAGAAGAATGCTAGTCTTCTTGTCTCACTGATAATCTGTCAGGCAATTCTGGGATGCCATCAAGAAGAGGTCATTACGGGACAGCAGGACAGCAATGAGTGTCTTCAGTTTTATTATCAGTCCTATATGGAGAGGACACATTGCCTATAAATGGGGGTGATCAATTCTTTTATATCTAATCAGGTAGGCATGTTAAAGTTTAGGAATTCGTGACTTTAAATTATCTTTTTTACTATCATAAGAATAATAGCTTCTGCTCAGACAGTGCCCTCTTCAGTGTCGAGGTCTGGCTGGCCACTTTCTGTCTACTGCCTCTGCTCAGACAGGTTTTATAATCTCCATTGTATACTTGAGGAAACTGATACAGAGATGTTCGAAGAAATTCACTGGGAATCACATGGCCAGGAAGTAACTGGAGCTGAGATTTGAACCCAGGTTCACACAACATTCCCTGTGTAGGACCCCACCAACAGAGAGCTGGGCCCTACTGAGATGGGCAGAGACTCCTTCCAAGCAAACCAGTCATCTCTTTCTGGCAGGGTCAGCCCAGCAGTCCCTCCTACATCTCATCAGAGGCTCCCGAGCAAATACGTACTCAGCCTCCTGTAAAGAGCTTCATGTGTGGTCTGTTGACAATCCTGTGAATACGGGGACACGTAGAATATAAATGTACCCTGTTTCTAAGCTTCCAAATGCTGTAACTTTCAGACAGCCACATCTCTCTTCTAGGGGTGAGGGGCTTCACAATATTTTAGAAAAGTAGTTCTATCCCACATAAGAGCTTTGAAAAGTACTGGTGCCTAACACGTCCTTGTTCATTGCAGCATCATTGACACTAGTAGTCTGAATGACCATGAATAATGGATAAAGCTAATGTGGTATACACATATGATGGGCTATTAGTCAGCCCTGAAAAAAAAGGAAAAGAAATCCTGTAATATGCTACAACACGAATAAACCTCGAGGACATTATATAAGTGAAAGAAGTCAGTCACAAAGAAATAAATACTGTGTGATTCCACTTATGTGTGGTACTTTGAATAGTCAAACTCACAGAAAAAGAAAGTAGAAAGGTGGTTGCCAGGAGCCTGGGGAGGGGGGAATGAGATCCTATTTAATAGGTGTAGAATTTCAGATTTGAAAGAAGAAAAAGTACTAGAGATCTTGTGTACATAGTTAACATTACTGTAGTGTTCACTTAAAAATAATGAAGATGGTCAATCATATGTCCTGTGGTTTTTGCCACGATAGAGAAAATCTGAACTCCCAGCACCCCCTCTGCCCCTGTCAGACCAACTAAAGGAAAATCCTTCAGTGCAACACCCAGACTCACCCCATTAATAAAATGTCTATTAATGGAGCAAGTATCCAGGACCGAGTCCCAAGGACTATCACCTTAGGACCATTGTCTGTAAGACCAACTGATTATCAGAATCTTTCTGGGTGTATGTAAGACTTCTGCATTCCTGAGCCCCACTGAGGGCATTGCCAATCAGAATCTTGGTCTGAGTCCTGGAATCTCCAGTTTTAACCAGAGACACTTTTTTTCCCCCTTGTGATTCTGATGAATTTGCAGACTAGAGTCAGAAAATAAACCTTTTGGTTCTGATGCATCCTGGTATTTGCTTGGTTCTCAGGAGTGGCCTCATTATTGCAAAACTGGTTTTTGATACTATGATTTGTAGGTAGGAAATAGTCCGGTTTTAGTATCAGAATTCTTGATCCGGAAGAGGGTTTAGTATCATGTTCTCAAGGGGGCAGAGGGGAAGACGGAACATATAATTTAAAAAAAAAATCATATTCAGTCTCATGAGAGAAATATATATTTTGGGCAAAATACTGTTTTAGATATAAGCCATGGAGAGTAAACTTGAAAAGTTTTGGCTGTTGGGATGTTCAGATCCTAGACTCTAGTTTCTGTGAATGGCAAATTTTATTGTGGGATGAGAATATTGGGTAAATATATTGCAATGCACATTTTCCAAAATGGAAGTGGTTAAAATGGTATAAGTAGGATTAGAATAGAAGCAAGATTTTTAAAGGAAATTCAGTAATTTTGGCAGATTTTGCTCCAATATGCAAAGACTCAATGACAAGAGAGGGGAAAGGGAGAAAACAACCCTTGTCTTAGTTTAAAGCCAGAAGAGATTCATGTGATTAATGCCAAAGAAATCTGCCATTTCACTCATGGAATAAAATTATAATGTTAAAGCTTATTTACCTTGGTGGAAGGCAGAAGAACACAAAAATAAGCCATTTCTTTAAAAAATGATGTTTTTTTTTCTTCCGAGTTGTGCTTACATTTTCATTATACCTATAACAGCACGTCATTAAGAAAAGTGATAATTGAGTTGCCGTGAAAGAAAAATAATGACCAAGGCAGCTTCTTTGCTGTCAGCCCCCTTGTACTCCAAAACATAATGTTCATTTTGAAATATCATGGCTAATCCAAAAAATATACAGCTACACAGAAAAACAACATCAGTTCCAAATATGAATACATGATCTGCTACTTAATATGTCAGTGTATTTGTCAGGTTGATAACATTAGGCTCTGCGGCATTCAATCCTAAGCCTTGCAATATTTGAAGTCTGATATTGTACCTCACTAAATTTAATACATGGGCCTCAGTAATGGAGGGAATCACGTTAGCACTTGGCAGTTTGTTATGCTGTATAAAATTGACTACCCTGCAAATACAATAGCGATCGTAAAAACGATGGTCAGCAGAGGGGGTGTAATGCATTTTGGAGGTTTCCGTAAAGGTCCAGATGAAATTTATTGAGATTTTTGCCATTTGGGTGATGATCAATAGAGCCGGGCTAATAATTTGTTGTGAGGACGTTCTCCCGGGATATGACATTTTGCTGAGAAACTTTGGAAATTCAGAGAGTAGACTAAAAGATGCTGCTGCTCTAGTATATATAACCGTCAAAGACTTTCACATCACTCTGAGGGAGGATTTACAGTGACGGTGATTACTTCTTCAGGCATCTAGGATGTGGCGTACTCAATTATTGATATGTTCTCATGCATTTCCCAGTTTGGACTCACAATCATTTGATTGCATTGCTGTTTCAGCCCAGGGTTTTGTGGTAGGTTTGTGTTTAATTTCATTCACAGTTTCCAACTTGCTATTTTCTTAATTATGTCATTGATTTCCACTCCCCCCTACCCCCGCCCCTATCCAGAAAATGATCTTCTTTGAAGAAAACAAAAGCATTCCTGTTAGCCTCCATTCACATCCACAGAGCCTATTTAGAAACCCTGACCATTAAGACCACTTTTCTTGTTGTGTCGCAGTTGTGGGTGTACATGGCTTGTGTGCTAAATTTGCAAATGGGGCTTCTGAGTTAGAGGAGTACGTGACATGGAGATAGTGTTTGTGATCGTTACAGTTTTAATGCACATATGTCAGGGGACCTGTTAAATCACCATGAGGCAGCATTCTCTTGCTTTATGGTGGTTGCTGTGGAATTTATCTTTTTTTTCAATTTTGATTAGCTGCATTCCAAGGGAGATGAATTATCCGATCTTCACAAAGTTGGATTCCTCTGCTGACGATGCAGAGATATCATTCAGAGGGGAAAAAAAAAACAACAAAGAAGACTTTAGGGGTCTGCGTTTACAGTATAGGCTTCCTATATGCCCATTTTAATGTCCGTACTGTGAGTACGTTACAAGTTTCAATTTGAGTGTTTATTTCCCTAACTACCACATTGTTCTATTTCCTTATGGTATTTCATTAATCTGACCAATTAAGTTTCAGCCTGTTCTCCTAAGTAATTTTTGTTGTTTTGGTGGTGGCGTTTGGATTTGTGTGATAAAGGAACGTGCTGCGTGCATTGGTTTACAGAGACTCAGATGACGTGTAGGGGGGTGGAAATCTGTCAGCACTCTGCAGAATGAACACGGAGACTAGGCACAGAAGAACAATTTATTTTCACTGAGCACGCACAAAGTAAGATTTATGGCTCTGCATCTCCGATGACATTTCTTACATTGTTACTGAGCTACAGCAAATTAAAGGGATCTGTGAATACTAAGGGGTGTGTTTTTGTAATGAGGGAAAAGAGACAGAGCAATAAGAAGATAATTAAGGTAACAACTTGTGAAAAATTAAAGCGTTTCCCTCTTTCATTTTTGAATCTCTGAGCATAAACTTTGTAGTTGTTAATTTAATTGCTGCTGTTCGCTGCATCCCTGAAGAATATTGAGGATTAATCATCTGGTTCATTCCAACAAGAGATAAGGCCTAAGTGAATTGAAATTTTACCAATTTAACCCCGTCTTCCTCCTAATATGACATGATTAACATTTTTCAATTAACAACATGTAATTATTCTGAAGGCCTCGTTCCACTTCCCTCCGTCTTTCTGGCTGTACATGTGCCTTTTCAGGTGGTTTGGATCTAGAATAACTCAGAGAAAGCTCTGTTTGTTCTATTTTTGTATCTGGCACACGTGTTCAACTGCATTAGGCCTTTGGAATTGCCTTTTGATCTGGAAATAAGCATCCGTAACAGTTGCGTGCATTTTTGCTTGTGTGCACTTTCTGTGAATTGTAGCGCTGCTCATTTCAAACCCAAGAAGTAACACGGTGTTGCTGGAGCAATATTTGTGACTGAACCGAGTGAGAGACTAAATGCCTTCAAGGTGAGAATTTCGGAGGTAGAGACTGCCTGAAAATGGTTTTCCGTGGCAAACGGGAAGACATTAGGACTCAGGAGAGCCTGGCATTTCCAGGGAACAAAGTCTCATTCTCCCGAGCTCACCAGTGCGGTAGCCAGCAGCTACAGGGGACTATTTGCATCTACATTCACTGCAATTAAACAGAATTTAAAATGTAGTGTCGCAGTCATGCAAGCCACATTTCACTGGTCCCATGTGACCAGCGACTGCCATATTGGACAGCGTAGATATAGAGCATTTCCACTGTCACAGAAGGTTCTGCCAGACAGCACTGGACAAGAGGATAGTTATCAAGTGAGTGAGGGCTTAGAACTTATCAGGATATGCTAAGTCCTGAAATGGTAGGCAGAGGTTGATTTCTCTCTCAAGTGAAGTCCACTGTTGGCCTGCCCAGAGACAACAAGAGGGTTTCACTCTGGTCCTTTTTGCTTCTCTCATGGTCAGTTGGCCACACCTGGTCACAATAGTCCTGCCTCCCTGCAAAGGGGCTTGTACTTCAGTCTTCTGTGTGCCCATTGAGCTCTAACTTATTATTTTTTACTACCATGTACTGTTTGATCCCTATTTTACAAATGAGAGGCTGAGGCCCAGAGAGGTTAAATAATGCGTCTGAGATTAAATCACTAAGAAGTGATAGAACAGGGCCCACATATATCTGAGACCAGCCACAAAGTCTCATCTTCACCCAGCTGTAGGGACTCCTCTGGTCCCTCCTGGGAAGCCATCAGAGGATTTCTGGCTTTGGAAAACCTAGTCTGACCTCCACAAAGAACTTGGAGGAAGCTAAGGGACAGACATCTCAGTTAAAAGCCTGCTACATGACAACAGTGACTTAACCCACCAAAGAGGTAATGGTAGGAAACCAAGGCAGGGAACATGATAGACAGTTCCCCACAAGGTACCTAGCGTGGAAATTCTTAGAGAGTAAGGATCTGTTTCATCTTCAATTTAATGTGCACAGGCTCAACAACTGTTTTGGAGAGACGACTCAGGCTTATTTTTATTAAGTATCTGTTAAATACCAGTCCTATTCTATATTTCGGCTTTCTGTGTATTAGCTAATTTAATATGCAAAACATCTCAGTGAGATAGCTTTTCTTTTCTCTTTTCTCATGGCTTTAAAGATAAGGAAATGGAGGTGAGAAAATTTAGGAAACTTACCTAAGGCCACCTAGCAGAAGAGCTGGGATTTTAACGAGGGAGTCTGTGTGCAAAGCAAACAGTCTTCCTGGAGAAGAAAGCATTGTTCAGAGAGAAGGATGACTCAGGGGTTTGAAGCAAAGCCTGGTGATAGAGGATGCACCATTGACTCAGGGAGGGTCATCAGATAAAGCTAATCGAAAGGTTAGGATGTAAGCAACAGACGTGGCAGGGAACACGGAAAAATGGATGAAGTCAAGAGAGATTCTAAGATTGCTGAGAGAGGATACGAAAAGACAAAATAGAGGCTCCATGTGGGGTCTTTGGGGATAAGACTTGGTGAAAAAGGCCAGGGATTTTGGCGTTGGACAGTCTTCCGTGCATCTCGACTTTGTCACTTTGTGGCATGGGCAAGTCACGTAACCTTTCTGGGACAACATGCTCTCATGGGTGATGTGGAGGAAAGGACACCCAGAGAAGTGGATGCTGTAAGGATTAAAGGAGAGAAGGCATGTGTGAATCTATGCCCACAATTGTCTCAGTTGTGCAAGAAGGAGAACATTTCTGTGTTATTTTAAAACAAGGTTAATTTTATCCTCATCCCCAATTCCACTTTATGGGCAAGAAATGCAACCTTTCTTATGCAAAGGATCCAGGCTGTTACCTGCTACCTAAACAAGTGAGGGTCAGAGGGTGGACCCTGGCTGACCATTACCTCGTTTGTTTCTCAGATAACCCAGGCTACATTTCTTCAGCCATAAGCTTCTACCCCAGAATTGGTAGATACTGGAACCACATACCCATTTGCCATTGGAGGTCTCTGATGCTCACGAAACTGTAGGCTTTGGTCCTCTTACCGATGTCTGGGAGTCTCTGTTATAATGTGCATGGCATCTCTTTCTTTCTCTGTCTCTCCTTCTTTCTCCTCTCCCTCTTCTTCCTTTCTTCCTTCTTTTCTCTCTCCTCCTGTCTTCCTATTTCCATCAGAGATATTCCCTTATTTTTTAGGCAGAACATGCAGCATAAGTACCTTGAAAGGCTTTTGGAAAGCAAAAGGTCCTTATATGTATCACTGCCTTTCTGCCCTGTGTAGCTTCATCCCTCCACTGACTTCCTCTCATTCCCATTTCCTCATCTTGAAACCAGAAACCAAATGGGTCCTTTCGACCTGTCTGAGTGACTAAAATGGAAGGAGAAAGCGCAGGGGGAAGAAAAAACAAAACAAAACCAAATACCTGCCTCCAGATTTGCGAAATACCCGGTGTGGTGCCTGGCATGTTATATGTACTGAGTAAAAGGTAAGGGTAACTTCCCCTAGTGCTGTTTTTACTGGCAGTGGTTAGGAGAGGAACAGCAACATGAGTAAATCAGGGACCATTTCAGGTGAGGGCTTTGGCTAAGGAGCAAAGGAAGGGCGAGAGTTTCAAGAATGTTGGAATGGTGAAAATCATAGTCTGTGAAGAGGTGAGAAACAGTGAAAAATAAATTGATTGGGTCTGAAAACAAGGAATTCATGGTTAGCCTTGGGGGGGGGGGGGCTTCTTCACTTGAGCTTGGAGAAACCAGCATCTAGGAGTGCACAAGTGATGACGAAGAGAGGGCACAAAGTGGGGGCGGGCAAGCTTGTGGATGTTCTGGCTGTGCAGGAAGGGGAGGGAAAGGTGGCACCCTGAAAAGAAGGTTTTGGTTGCCGACCAGACGCCTGAGTGCAGATGGCAGTTGGGCACAGAGATCCTGGGACAGGTGGCTGCCCGATATTAGGTGATTGGAAAAGTTAGCCAGAGGCAGCTCCTCCTTGCCTCAGTCTTCACTCGGGCTCTCCCCTCTGCCTGGAACCCTGTCTCTGTCTCTTTGTCATTCACTGGTTGGTAGGTGCCTTCTCCTTTTTACCATTTATTTAAAATGCCATCTCCTCTTCACTTTCTCTTAACCATCTTTCCTGACCATCTAATTTACATACTTCCCTCTTCCTGCTCTAGTCTGATTCTAGGACCTTCATTATTTTCTTTACACTGCTTACCGCAACTTGCAATTACATATTCATTGCTCTGTTGTCTATCCTTCCGACTAGATAAATACATGAGTAAGGGAGCCCTGTCTGTTTAATTCATTGACAGTTATCCATGACCTGGCACATGGTAGGAACTTAATGATTTTTTTGATGTATGGATGAATACATCAGTGAATTTGGGGGCATCTTTGTAGACAGTTGTTTGTAATTTTCTGAATCAACAGTTCCCATCTAAAACCCTTAGAGCAGAATATCTTAGTGCTATAGCCCATGCAGTAATTATTGAAATTAGAAGTAGACAACTGGAGACTTGGATTGGTAGATACTTATCGAAAGGTAGCACCGCCCTTTCCAACATGTTTCCTTAGTGGGCTTCATAATGGATTTCAAAAAGTCACACATCTTGAAGGATTGTGAGGAGCAGGGTTCCATGGAGTTCTTTTGTGAAATGCTTTGATAACACATTGGCATTTCCAAAAGGGGATCAAGGTATGGTTTCTAAGGTGAAAGTGGGAGAGAGAAGGAGGGAGTGAGGATGAACTTCAGGTAGAAGGAAGGATGAACCTCCTTCTGCTTTATAGGGCTCTGCAGGAAGCTACCCACAGCAAACCCTGGAAACTCCCAATGATTATCTATGGTGGTTTCTCATCCATGAGTCATGATGTTCAGCGTGGCTCTGGCTTTATGGGACTGGTGTGTCTAGACTTGCAGTGGGTTGGGGAGGGAGTAGGAGGATCCTTGTGAGGAGACTAGGAAATAGTCAGTGGGTGTTAGTTCTGGGCTCAGATTGCTTCCTATCCTTTATTGTCTGGAAACTCAGAGAGCTAATTGCAGGGCATGTATTCACATTCAATATTTATTCATTTCACTGCACCCACAGGATGCCAGACACAGTACTTGGTTCTGGGAATATAATGCTGACCAAGACAGATCAGGTCCCTGCTCTGATGGACCTCAGAACACAGCTTGGTAGACAGTATACCTTATCCGATGATTATTTAATGGAAGTTTTGAGGGATGCTGTAAGAGGAAGTATATAGGCTTCAGTGAAAGTAAAAGCATGGAGATATAATTCTGCTGGAGGTAGTCAAGATCATTTTTGGGGGGGAGGGTAGTATTTATGACTCTACCTGACCTGATAAAGACCACACATGTTAATAAATATATTATGGCCACTTGTACTTCGGATGAGTTAAATGAATCTAATTTTAGGATTACCAATTTCAAATAGGCTGTTATAGTCTTCCTGGATCCCCACTTCTCCTGTCTCAACATTTAATTCTCTAGCAAGTCCTAACCCACCTTCTCCTCTCCATCCCCACTGCCAGTCACCTGGTGCAAGCCACCATCAGCTCTTTGCTAGGTGACCACCCTGCCCTTCTACCTGGACACCTTGCTTCCACTCGTGCCTGTCCTCCATGCAAGCAACCAAAGTGGCCTTTTAAAGTCATAAATCCCATCATATCACTCACCCCCTTAATATTTAAAGTCATAAATCCCATCATATCACTCACCCCCTTAATATTTAAAGTCATAAATCCCATCATATCACTCACCCCCTTAAAATGCTTCAGTGGGTTTCCATTTCACTTAGGAGAAAGTCCAGACTTGTTGCCATGCCCATAAGGCAAGAGCCAGCTCCTGGGTCCCTCTTTGACTTCATTTTTTGTCACTCATCCACGAACTCCCGGCCTCCACTCTACCTGCCTTACAGGTCCTGGAACATGGCCAGACTTTTTCTACTTCTGAGTATTTGTACTTGTTTTTCTCAGTAGTGTTCTCTGCATGGCAGGCTCTTTCAGAGCCTTTGGTCTCTACCTCAGTATAATTTCACTATTGGGGTTTTCCCTTATCTGCTCACCTTCTCCGTTATCAATCAAAACACTTTGATTCATAATCAAACATTACCTTGTTTACATATGTGTGCTCTTACTGTCTGTCTCCCCTGCTTAGACTATTGCATTTGGGCAGGGACCACCTCTTACTGTTTGTACATTATATTCTCAGTGACTTATGCCATTTGGGGAACATAAGATTGCTTTAAAAAAGTGTTGAATGAGTGAATAAATAAGTGAAAGAATGAAAATGGTCAACCCCGAGTAATTTTCTTTACTTTTCTTTCCTTTTCCTTAATATCATCTGGTAACACATTTGAAGAGTATTTTGCTGTGAGAATCCATTTCTGTCTATGATATAAGCTGGTTTCTGACCCTTGAGATAAAACTCCAGAATTGGAACTAGGTGGCAGAGAGTGCTTTAGGAGAGGTAAAATTTGTCATTAGTATTATTGTTTATGTGTCCATTGTCCTTCATATTTTTCCCTTTATATAGCATTTGACATTTGCAAAATGTTTTCCATTTATTTTTATGTAGGGGAAAGCAAAAAGCTGTACGTGATTTTTTTCAAGTGAGCATAAAGGCAAGACATCTGATTCAGGGTGATATTTGTGTCTTGATCAGGACAAATTAAAATAAAGAGAGACAGAGACAAAGAGAGACAGAAAGACAGAGACAGACAGACTGAGTGGAACAATGACAAAGAGAAATGGGGGGTGGGGGGGGAGAGAGAGAGAGAGAGAGAGAGAGAGAGAGAGAGAGAGAGAGAATAATGTATCAAGCAGCCTTTCAGCCCTCACCCCACCCCAACCCAGCTCTCAGGGAAAGAATAGCCATTGCAGAAGGGTGTAAACATTAAACGACCCAAGAAAATGCGAAATGGTGTGGGGTGTGAGATTTCTTTATTAGTCAATTTAAAATAAAATGTGGCTCAGTAATTTAGAATGTGTCTGGAGTCAAGCAGAAAATTAGCCATATTCACATGTGCTCCCCCCTCCCCCCGAAGGCAGTGGAAGCACCAATAAAAATAAAAATAACAATACCTTGTATTTATGGGGTAGCTTTCTCCCAGAGCCTCTTCTCACTCACCCTTTTTATCTTTTCTGTGCCCTTGGAGGCAAGCAAGGACCTGGAGCCTGGGAATTCGGTTCTACAAATATCATCCTCATCATGAAAATGTCTTAAAAGATCTTCATTCAATCATCCATCCTTTCCTTTGTTTGTTTATTCATTTATATTATTCTACAGCATTTATTGAGCATCTATTGTGTATCAGGCACTATGGTAAGTCTGTGCAGGGTGGTGTGCAGCCTGTGACGTGCTTAGTAATAGCCCCGCCCCCAGGATCTAACAGAATAATGTTTACAGACATTGGCACAATTCTGTTAGTTTTTCCTGAACCAATCATGATTTTCTTTAAAGTGTGGTCTTGTCTTCCGAACATTCCTATTTGGGTTCGTGGGTGCCCTTGAATGGCTTTAAAGTCTGAGTTCAGGGTTGATTTGTGTGTAAAGTGACCCTTTGGGGGAAAAAGTCTGCTTAGGAATTGTCATCTGATAGGTAAGCTGGTGAATATCTCTCTGGTTTGCTAAGATGATTGTTTTAGGAACGGCAGGCATCGACTCCCTTTCTGATCTTGGAGATATCCTCATTTTGAGAGTCTCACAATCCTTAGAGTCTATTGAAAGCCAAGATACTTCTCCTGGAGAAATGGGTATACGCATAAAGGCTCAGCATTTTGCACCATTACTTAGGGCCCACAGTTTCCGAAACCCATTCTTGATCCCTGGTCACCAGGTTAAAAGCTCCTGATACAGATGAATCTAGACCTATTTAAAATTCCTCATGTAGACATTTAGGGTGCAGTGGAGAGTGTCTTTAAGTGATGGCGTCACTCCACATGGCAGCCTCCCCCCTCTTTCCCCGGATAGACTCCCACCCACTTACATCCGAGAAAATAAAATGTTTTCCTGCATCACTATGAAAAAGAGCCTTGAATCAATAGCAAATCAAGCCACGGAGTAAAAGAGTCTTTATGGCCCGAGAAGGTGATTTCTGAAGGTTGCCATTTAGCAGCATTGGGTTTGTGTCTCCCTGGGGGTCTCCAGTAGCAGAGAGCCTGTGCCCTCCTCAGAAGTCACCCCCTTCCTGCCTCCTCCAGCGGAGGTCAGGGGGATGAGGATTCTGGATGAGTCAGCTCGCATCTGTTCCTCTGAGGGCTTTTTCTCAGCAAACCCCAGGTCAGATGGGGCTGGATGGCTCATTCAGTACCAACCGTGGACACCCATCCCGCTCTAGATGTAGGTGTGTGCAGGTCTTAGAATGGGTTTCCTAAGCCAGGGGACCCCCCGTTCCCACCCCTTTTTCCTTTGCCACCCTTTTTTAGAGGGAGTTCAGGTCTTCATATCAGGGAGTGGTTGCCATGTTTTGGTTTTCCTGGCTTATGTTAGTGAGAATATTTAGAAGCTGAGTCCATTTTGTGATTGCTTAATAGCTGAGTTTGAGCTTATCTGAGCTCTGCTGCAGATCTTGACATAAGCAAACACCAGTGTATCTTTGAGCTTGATGTATCCCAGGAGCATGGCCCCATGTTGGGAAGACATAGGAATATGTCTACATCTCTCTCTGTCTCTCACTCTCTCTCCACACCTAGTCCCTCTCCCTGGCTTACCCATATGGCTGGTCTGGTTCTCAGAGGCCCACATCCCCTCAGGTCCACAACCCCCGCGTAGCACAGCAGCAGTGGCCAAGCACTTGCCTCCATCACTATGTGGCAGCCACTGCTTTCTTCATCCCCTCTAAGCGTCCCCTCTCCCCATCTGCTTGCTACTGTGTGATTACCTGGCTGGGGGCTAAGAGTGCTGTAAATAAAACTGCTAACTCCCCATTCTTCAGGCTGTTCCAAAGTGGGGGAGAAGATTTCAAATGAGATTCACGTGTTGAAGCCCATCTGGATGGGAGAGGGGCATGGCATACCATAAAGTACCCCAGGGCACAAACCTCTGGTCCTCATTCAAGCTACTTCCCCATCTCCCCTGAGACTCGGCCTGACACCCTGTCTGGTAACTCAAATGTCATGTATTGAAATCCCAAGTTTCTCTGACACTAAAAATGATAGCTCTGTTTGCTTATAATGTGTCTTGCTTTTGAAAATGTGCTTGCAGTAAGGTCTTCCTGGGCAAAGGCAGAGAAGGGCAGTGTCTGCAGGCCTGGCTGAACCAGCTGACCCCCTTACCCACCCACCCGCCCTTTTACCCCAGTGAAGTCTGGCTTGCTGGTGACTGAATGAAAATGGGCCTTGGCTTTCTGATACTAGAGAGGACTACACTGCATAGGCCATTGGGGTCAACTTTTATATTTTCTCCAGCTCTTCTCGAGTTCCTCATTGTAACAAAGCAAGAACAATGCACCTTTGACATAAAGCTTGCCCCTCATCATTCCAGAACCCCTGCATCTGGCAGAGATACTACAGAGAATAATGCCCTCCATGGAGCAGTGTTTGTAGTGGAAATTTGCATTCTACTTTATCATGGGTCTTCATGTTATTCGAAAGCCTGCCTGAGATCTCCACTGTGATAGGTGTGGTGTGTATCATACAATACAGTATTCTATTAATTCACCAGCCAAGAGCCATAAAGTGAATGTTTTAGAAGCCAAAGTGCCTCCCCCCAGCCACCACCATCACCTCCACCTTGCCATCAGTGCTGTTGCTATCGGTGATTACATAGTTTGTTCCTCGGGAGAAATCTGCTCAAACAGCACTTTGGGTTTGACAGCAAACAAGTAGAACCATAGAGTCCGTGACTTGTTGCAGGACGTCCACGGAAGCCATTACTGGAATAAGGCCAAAGGTGTGATGAGGAGTGGGAATGGTGGGAATATTTTTCTGAGTAACTTTCCAAGGAGTGGTTTCCACTTGAGCACCTTGCAGTCGTGGAAGGTATGCAAAGGGTGAAACCTGTCACTGCAGAATCAGAGGCCAAGTGAAAAGGTTGCTCTTAAGCAGATGGCCAAGGACTGATGGACACAGCTGATCACAGCTAGTCCAAGGAAATGAGGCAGTGTCAATGGAGAGAAATCCAAGAGTGCTGGTTCTCAGCCCTAATTCACAGGATCAGATCTTTAGACCTTGTAGTGCCTGGACTCCATCAGACCAACAGCTATGATGACAGCAAGACGTTTATTACAAATGGGTGAGAGTTAGTTACCCTAGATATTGTCTAGAGGAGTCTCTCTTTTTTTTTAAATTATCCTTTCAAGAAAACCCCAAGAAGGTTTATCTATAGAGGAGTCTGGATCTCAGCAACTATACAGGCTATTACAGAATGAATTTGTTGCATCCACTTATCCTGCCCCTCTCTTTTATTTTTGCCTTGTCTCAAGTTCCTCTTTTACATATTTTAACACCTCTTTTGTTGTGTGCGTCTCTACCTCAGATCCTTTTTGGACACCGACAGGAGGCTGTACACATTTAGTGTTTTAAGGCTGCAGTGCCCAGGTCCCTGGGCAGAAAGCATAGCTGTTTGATCGAGAGTGGAGATTTTCCCAGTTTGATTTTCTAACGACTCACCCTTTCCCCTGTACTTGTGATAAATTCCAGTTGTATAGTTTAAGTGGTCATTGAATAGATGTGCTGCTCTGCTGTCTACAGTTTTAACATGCTTGAATGATCTCAAAATGAGGCGATCGTTTGAGCAGAAACCCGAAGAGGCCTGGGAGGCAGAGCCTGCCTGAGACTGATCCTGAGTCCAGCAGCCCCAGGCACTTGCCTGCAGACAGGCTCTGAGTAGGTTTGTACCAGGGTGACCCATGGGTCACCTTTCTCAATCCCCCTCCTTCTTGCAGGACTCAGCCAGATGACTCGGCATGTGCCTAAAATCATTCAGTCTGATGCCTTTTTGTTGAAAGAGGCATCAAGATAGAAATAACCTGGAGCCATAGAATTTTGCTATTTTGTGTCTTGATAGATTTCTTCAAGGTCAGAGGCCTTCTGGTCTACCTACCCTCCACTTGGCTGTTACTTCTTTCTGAAAGAGTCCCTTCCTCACAGCGGGGAATGGTCTTTGAAGACCCAGGTTTATGGAGATTCAAGAGAGAAACCAAGTCTTGGAAGTCATCTCCTGCAGTGCAGTTTTCTCAAACCTCCACCTTTATATCTGACCCAGAACCAAGGCTGCCGGACTTCCTGGTGCTGTTTATCTGGTAGCAGTTGCATGGTGGGAGTTTGCCTGTTAAGGAGTTGGAGATAGGCACATCACCTAAGACTCAGGGTGAAGAGTCAAGTCTCTGGGTTTTATCTCCGGATAATCACAAAAATATAACTCTTGATTCCCTGCTGCATTCCCGTTGTGGGGTCTTTGGTTAAGACCACTAACATCCCTTGCATGGATTGGCACAGCCTCCCTGTGGTCCTTTCCTTCCCCTACCACACCCTCTCTCCACTCCATTCTGTCAGGTGCAGCCCTAGGGATCTTTTCATCAGTAAAACCTGATTGTGTCACTTTCTACTGAAGGCTGCTCGAAGGCCAACCGTGGCTCTCAGCAGAGAGCATCTGTTCCTGACACATCCCTTCTCATCTGGCCACTATGCACCTTCATGTATCTATACTCCAACTGCATCAGGTAACTTGTTGTTCCCAGAATATGCCATGTTTTTCTTATGCCCTCACCTTTATACACACAGTGTTTCCTCTGCTGGGACCATTCCTTACTTCTGTTCTGCCCCCCCCCCCCACACACTTTTTTTCCCCTGTCATTAAAGAATCCAGCAGAGATTTTAAATCTTATGGGAAGCTGTCTGTGAATCTTCTGCCCCAGGCTGAGTTGCCTGCCCTTCTCCGTTTCTTCCCTTGTGTTTATTCCAACTCAGAGGGTTTTCTTGGTCTATTGACGCTTGTTATTCAGTAGCCTCTCTCTGTTAGTACAGGCACACCTGAAAGACAAGGACTGTGCTTTATTTACCTAGGAGCTGGTGACAGTTTAAATGCAAGGGAAAGACTTCCTATTTGTGCAGCCTTGACTATGTCCCTTAATTCTTCCTGGTTCTCTTGTTTTGTCTTCTTTATTGCTTACATATTAGGCTAGGGCCCACCCTGCGCTAATGCCCCATGATTTGAGGAGATTATTTGTGAACATCATAAACCTAAATCGGTCCCTAGGCTGTATTTGAGAGCTGCTGATTCACACTACATTGTATAAAGTCACAGGCATAACAACTTCTACCCTTACTAGCACTCAGTGATAATAATAGCAATTCTATACATGATCACACTATGGAGAAAGTAAGGAATGGGCTGTTTGATCAACTCATAGAAGGTGGTCTCTCTGTTAGACTACATTGCTCACTTCCAGGCTGTTTCCTTCTCCACTCACCACTTAATTCTTTACAACTCTTAACTCCTCCAAAAAGAATTATTAAAAGGTGCAGGAATGTTATGAAGGAGATAAATCAAAGATTATTTGGATATCAGCTGTTAACTTTTTGCTTCTTACTTGGAAAAAAAAAAAATAGAGCCAGCAGTGTGCACTGGAGCATGTGTGGGTTATTAATAATTTACTCAATCTATTGATGCTTGTTAATTGCAGTAGCTGAGAAAAGTTAGTTAATGATGTGCCTGCTTGCACCACATTATAATTATGATGGTAGTTCCCCTATTATTAGGGCTGAGTAGGTGTTCCCATTAGAAACCTTAATTTTCGAGCTGATTGTCTTAGCCATTTTAAATTACATTGGGCCACATCTTGGCAGACACTTTCTGAAAGCAGATGTATTTCTTTCCGAAATTATTTTCATGGTAGCACAGGAGTTTTCTCCCTCAAATGACAGAGACTGGAGAATGGGTTCCATTTGCAGGAACTATTTTGTTAAGCCCCAACCAGCATTCCAGCATTGTCATGCATGAAGTTGTTAGAAGGAAAGATTTTTGTTGACCCAAAGGCCTTCTTGGCTACAATCAGACCTCTTTGGGAAAGCAATGTTTTAAAAAGTCAGCCGTAGAATGGGAGGCTGGTCACACCTTTCTTGCCTTCACGTGGATTCACCAGAACACTTTTTACTGCACATGACAAAAATTAAACTACAACAGATTTAATCTTGTTTTTTTAACGATGAGATTTATTGGCTCATGAAATTAGGAATCCAAAAGATATATTTTCGTCAAGTAGGGCTGTGTCCGGGGCTTCAAATAATGTTACTAATGGTATGTCTCTTCTCCATCTTTTGACTTCCTTCTGAGTGTTGATTTCATTCTTGAGCAGATTTTCTTCATGTGGCCAATTGTAGCCTTCAGGCTATATTCCTAACAGCTTATGTTTTGAAGCAAAACAAGATCTTCTCTCTTCTCGCTTCCATATATAAAATTAGAGTGGTATCAACTCTGTTTGGTTTACATCCTCATTCCTGAACTGAACCCTGCGGCTAGAGGGAGAGAGAATTCTGATTTCCAGTCAAGACCATGTATCAATAACAGTAGCACAGGTGGGGTGTGCCTGGCTTTTACTAAGCCCACCACATGGAAAGCACTCTATCAGCGGAAAGAGAAATGTTGCTACCAGAAGAAATAGGGAAGAGATGATGAGCCAGAAACAGAATGTGGACTTGTGCTCCACAGGTGTATATACTTCCTCATCTCATCCCTTGGCTGACCTGATGGCTAAAGAATGTTGCCATTAACTCTTCATACACATCATAGTTCAAAACCCCATTAAAGCTCTGATCTCAACTTTGAACTATAGCTTCTTTAAAAATGGTGCCCATAAAGTCTGATGCTACCAAATAGCTGGTCATGCAGCCTTGGTAAAGATGAGCAGTAAGGTCTTTAGATTCCATTTGCATCCTTTCCAGTAGTCTCTGTATTGTGCCAGTGTCATCAAAAAGACACGAGTCTGGTGTATGTACATGTCAGTGAGAAGGAATTAATTTCACCTTGGAAATGCAGCGTGAGACAAACAAGTTGTGTCCTGGTTAGTTCAGGTCCTAGAAGAAAAAAAAAGAGGTTTAGATGAGTTCTTTATGGGGTATGAACATGAGATTTTATGTCCAAACATGGAGGACCACTTTTCCCTCCCCAGAAGAGACCACAGACAGTGAGCAGCACAGAGCCTGCCATGAAGGAAGTTAATTTTTTGGAAGACAATAAAGGACCTATAATAGACATATATAGTTTCTGAGAACAGATGTAATCTGGGCAAGGAGTGGCCATTATCACTGCATGAAGCCTATTTATTTTTATCCAGAGCATGTCTATTTATGATTCTGATATTTTGTGTTTAGTTATCATTTGGTTAAGTAGATAGAAACATGACAGAGTTTAATAATTTGTACAAAACTTGTCTTTGTATGTTACAATCTGAGAGAAAAACAAAAGGAGCTGAATTTCCTCCTTCCTTCCTGTTATGAATATATCTGTGTCACTTGGTGGACAGAAACATTTTTTCATTCTGCAATAACTCAACTTTGGGGCTGGGTAAAAACCTCTCTCAAATGCATATCTGGAGGCATGGGTCAAAATCTCCTGAACTTTCCTGTGTCTATTGATTGAAATAAATCAATAAACATGATCTGGTTTAGTCTCTATGGCCAAACTATAAATGCAATCTTTTATTTTAGTCTTTCTTCCCCATCCCATGTTCCAGGAAAACTCTGACTTAAGGACAGAGGACATTTATTGGATAGAAGGGGTATCTACTTTATTGTTATGCTTGTTATCAAATAGTCATTTTTGGGGGAAAATACTGTAAGTTTCCCCCAAGAATGCAGTCATCAGATGCTTTTGCTCTTGATACCAAGGGGAAGGAGACAGATGTAAATTATTCTAGTTAGGCATTAAAGCTGATAAAAACATCCCTTCTCAAATAAGGAGAATGGAAATAAAGAGACAAAAACATTCTATTGACATCTCTGTGGATTTACTTTTCAATTTATACATCACTGCCATCATTGTTGCTGCTTCCATTATTAATATTTTAACAGCAGATTTGCTTAAATATTCTGTCAGAATATTTAATGGTCTAGATTTTGTAGGAGAAACTTTATAGATAGAAAAGCACTCCAGATTGATTTGCAGGATTTATTTTATCATCCAGAAATCATCCACTGAGTACCTACTGTGTGCCCAGTTACGTGAGATTAAGAGATAAATAGGGTCAAGTCACTACCTCGAGGGTTTCCAGTCAGAGGAATATGTGCTATAAATCTACCAACAGTTGCACACTATTGCACTGTAAAGGAGGCAGGTGAAAAATACCATACGTGGAAGACCATATGGTGGAAGCCATCTCTCTCCTCCAGGGAGATTAGAAAAACTACAACTGGGGGCATCTGGTGACTCAGTCGGTTAAATGTCCAACTTCAGCTCTGGTTATAATCTCGTGGTTTGTGGGTTTGAGCCCCGTGTTGGGCTCTGTGCTGACAGCTCACAGCCTGGAGCCTGCTTTGGATTCTGTGTCTCCCCCTCTCTCTGCCCCTCCCCTGCTTACACTCTGTCTCTCTGTGTCTCTCAAAAATAAATAAACATCAAAAAAAAAAAAACCCTACAGCTGAAGTGCGTGGCACACATTTTATGCTGCTATGGGAGGGATCCTTAAAATGAGCCCCATAATGGAGAGACCCTGAGATCTTTCTTTTGACTTATTCCAGAAGAGCTCATTGGCCTGCATACCTTCAGTGGTGGGGCTGCCTCACAAAGCAGTCACTTGTACAAGGCTTTAATTGTTAGAAGTTCTGCCTTATGTTAGATTGAGCTGAACACCTACTCTCCTTAGAGTAGAAGAAGGCATTTTGAAAATATTGAGGGTAAACAAATCATTGTAAGAAAATGGTAACAGATAGTCATAAAAGTTAGTTTGGGAACTTGGGGGACTCTTTGCCTTCAAGTGTGTGTGCGTGTGATACATACACACATGTGCACATGTTTACATAAACCATATGTAATATTAATTGAACATTACTATTGGATAGACATTTTACCAAATGCTCTATAGGTATTATCTCATTTAATATTTTCAACAACCTTATCAGGTAACAACTTTATATATCCCATTTTATAGGTGGACAAACTAGGATTTGAGTTTGCTAAGTTGGTCAAATTTACATAGTGAGTGGTAGAGAAGAGTTACTTTAACTCTACTTTAAATAACTTTAGTCTCAGAAAAATGAATCGTCTTGAATAAAGTAGGTTCAATACAATAGGAGTTGCTATAGAGCTGAAGTATAGTGTGTGTGTGTGTGTGTGTGTGTGTGTGTGTGTGTGTGTGTGTGTGTATGATATTAATGCAAACTTTCCAGAACCTCTCGTTTTTGAAAGATCAGCAATTATTCTCAACATGCACATCTTTGAAAAGGCTGAGTACTATCATGATGTGATGTTCTTTTTAAAAAATACTTATTTTTGAAAGAGATAGAGTGTGAGAGGGGGAGGAGGAGAGCTGTTGGCACAGAACCTGACCTAGTGCTCGAACTTACGAACCATGAGATCAAGACCTAAGCCGAAGTCAATAGCTTAACGGACTCAGCCACTCAGTGCCCTGATATGTACATTTTTAACAACCAATGCTGAAACAAAGTGTGGGGATTTGTTTTTCCTAAAGATTCTGAATGAGTGAACTTTAAAACATTAAAGGGCTTTATTGAGCTATATATACACGTATATGTGTGTGTGTGTGTGTGTGTGTGTGTGTGTATGTATATATACACACACTCACATACAGAGAACTGTATATATGTAATGTAATGAGTTTGGACATATACATATACCTGTGATACCATTGCTACAATCAAGGTAATCAACATATTCAACACTATTCAGAATGTCCTGTGTCCCTTCATTGTGTATGTGTGTGTGGTGGGGTAATAGTCACCAAGAGTCACCGTCTTCCCAAACTATGAAGAACTTACTTTAGAACTTACTCGTCTAGTATAACTGAAACTGTATACCTTTTGAATATCAACTCCTTATGTCCCCCACTTCACAGTTACCTTTGAACCTCCTTAGAATAGCTGATCTTGAGAAAGGAATTGTGGAATAGGAGAAGTAGCAATATTCCCAGGAATTGGTTCATGAAAGATTAGCCAGCCACAGAAAGAAGGAAGGAAGGAAGGAAGGGAGGGAGAAAAGGAGGGAGGGAGGAAGGAAGGAATTCTAGCCATCCAGCTGATACTCTAATATTTATAAATAAATGTGCCATGTATAATAACTATACTAGATATATAGAACTAATTTATTCTTTTTAATAGCTTCATAGTATTCCATTTTATGAATAAAACAATATTTAATAGATTTCTTATTAATGCACATTTAAATGGCTTGGTTTAGTTTCTTTTTTTATTCTATTTCAGACACTGCATCTATTTATACATCTATATCTCAGTGTTTGCTATGTATATTTATAGGATAATTTCTTAGTTCTGCAAGGGCTCTATCAATTTGCTTTTCATAGATATCACTAAGATTTGCCCTCCAAAAAGGTTTTATTCATTTACATTCGTACAACGTAGGTAGTAACCTGTTTTCACACACACACACACACACACACACACACACACACACAAACACAAAGGGGCCTTTTAAACAACATATTTTTTAATAATAAACACACACCCTCTGCTGTCAGGAAGTGAAAGGCTGAAGGAAATTTGCAAGGAGCTCTCCCATCCTGCCCCTATTATACTTGATTATGCTACTAAATATTCAGCAACTTCCATACTATTGAGTGTGGGAGAATGCAATAATATTCTCATTGGCACAGGTTAATTGAAGCAAACTCACCTGAGCATCTTTTCAGCTTTAGAAATACAGACTGAAAAGCTCCTCCTTGGGTGGATGTAATGCCTGGCAGTTGGTTGTGAACGTGACCTGGGTTCTTGAAATGGGAAGACAGACCATACACTTCATTACTAAATGAATTCACAGGACAAACTATCACAGAAAACATGTGTTGTACAAGATACCGTTTCAATTTGGAAATGAATGTAGGGTAAATGGAAGGTTGCAGCCCTTGCAAAACACAGTTAGGATATAGGGTTGCCATGGAATCAAAGGAAATGTTATGCCAGCAGTTAGATGCAATCCTGCTTTGGAATGTTGGTACTCTGGGATTGGTTGCAGGCTGACAGAACCATTCGGAATCAGAGTCAACAAAAACTGCAGGGTTTGGGATAGCTCAGTTCCAAACTCCAGCCACATGTCAACATCAGAACTGGGTCTAGGAACTCTGAATTTTTAGCATTGTCCCCGAGCTGCTATGAACTGAATTCTGATGGTGAAGTTGACAGTATCTCTGCACCCCAAAACACTTTCACATATCACCTAATTTTGTTCGTGGTGACTGAAGCCTGTGTCAAAAGGTTGGAAATATTTTTTACAAAAAAATCAGAATCTAGGCAAGAAATTAGATTTGTTCTATTTTTTTCTTTGGTTTTGAGAGTATATGTGGATAAAATCCCAATGATCTACTCTAGGAGGGACAAATAGATTTCAACTTATATGTTTACTTTAGTCCATTGGTAGATTTTATTTTACTTTATTTTTAAAATGGCTGCTTTAAAAAAAAACTAAAACTTTTTATGTTGAGGTCATTGTAGATTTGTAGATTTACGTTAAGCTTACAAAGTAATAGAAACTCTATACCCCCAGAGTTACATCTTAAAAAACAATCATAGTATAGGAAAATCTGTGATTGATCTAATTCATGCAATAAGATCTACTGATGCTCTTATTCACACATTGATGCCATCTACTAATATAATCTACTTATCTTATTCAGATTTACCCAGTTTTATTTGTAGTCCTGTGTGTGTGTGTGTGTGTGTGTGTGTGTGTGTGTGTGTATTATATACACATTTAGCACCTGTATCAGTTCATGTGTCCACACTATGGTCAAGACACACACCACAAGGATCCCTCATACCGTACATTGGCTCACTTCTTCCATCCCCTTCCCCCATGCTTAACCCCTGGGAACCACCATCTGTCCTTCATTTCTTAAATTTTGTCATCTCATGAATATATAAGTAGAATGTGTACAGTATGTAAGATTTGGGGATTCGCTTTTTTCACTCAACATAATGCCCTCGAGATTCATCTACGTTGTTGCATGTATCAATAGCTCATTCCCTTTACTTACTGAGCAGTGTTCTATGATACGGATTTACCTGTCAAGTTGCATCTTTGGTAGAGATGCTGGGGCTGAGTGGGAAAGTGTCATGTCACCTAGTAATGTCTGTCCCAAAGGTGGAGAGTGGGGACTAACTTGTCTGGCTTAGGTGGATGTGCTCATATTTGAAAGGGAATCAGGAAGGAGAGAGAATTAGCATCTATTTCATGCCAAAGAACAGAATTCCCAAGCCTTATGAAGATTGTCATTCTGAAGCTGGTGATAGGTTGGAACTCCCATTCCATGAGCTAGATCTGGAGCTTTGGTAATGGAGGGCGGGGTTTGGCCAAGCACATCCATCCGTCTGCTTGGGGCTCCATATTTCATTCTCTCTGCTGTTTTCTGTCACTTTTCCTTTCTCCTGGTGCTGGAGAGCTCACAATTTTTCAGGAGGTGGTTTTGTTCACATCTGCCAACTACAGATGTGACTGCCTAGTCTGTTGGAGAGCTTGATAAACCCCAGAATTCCCTGCCTTTACTCCCTTCCATCAAATAGCTGGACTCCTCCAATGTACATCTTCCATCTGTACCAACAGAATGTTGGTAGTTTGCACACTTAAAATGGAAAAGTAATCTTTGGCGTGGCTTTGATCATATATACTAATTATTGCTAATATAGACACCAGATGATTACATTTTATTATAACTTTGTTTTTCACTAAATGATTTGAATTGCTTCCTTGGGGGAAGTTGTCATACTAATTAATTGTTTTGTGTTTTTCTTGACATATCTCAGCATTATCTGTGCAATTATGGCCATGAGTCTGTTGTTCTAAATATTTAAGGCATTTATAACAAGAATAGAACTAATTTCTCCCCATAACTAAAACAGTATCCTTTTTCAATTTACTAGTTCTGTCAAAGGAATTTGATGCTTTCAGGTTTCCAAACCTCATGTAACCTTTGACTTTTTGTCAATTTTGTTCACAGGATAGAATTATTTCCTATCTCATTGTTGTGTCTTTGGTCAGATTCTTTCTCCTTTCTTAAGCTTAACATGTCCTCTGGTCTCACCTTTGGATTGCTGTAATGTCACCTCACTTACTTTCCTTTTGTAGAACTTTTTTTTTTAATGAATCTTTCAGTTCTTCCTAAACCTAGAACTGATTTCACTTTCTCATCCTCACCCCACTGTGGGATCCAAGAATGGGCTCAACATTTAAAAAGTCATCCCCAGAATGATTGGCTTAGAGATGGGGCCCATCTCAGACTGGGATCCTAGAATACTTTTATTATTTCAATGTGGTTTGTTTTGTTTTGTTTTGTTTTTGAGAGAGAGCACGAGAGCAAACAGGGGAGAGGCAGAGAGCAAAGAGGAGAGAGAATCCCAAGCAGGCTCCACGCTCAGTGCAGAGCCTGACTTTGGGCTCCATCCACAATCCTGGGATCATGACCTGAGCCAAAATCAAGAGTCAGATGCTTCGCCAACTAAGCCACCCAGGCACCCCATCAATGTTTTTTTTTTTAAGGAAAAATTGGTTCACCACTTCCAACATCCAGCCAGTTACCAAGTCCTGTTGATTTTCTCCCCTGAACAATTTACCAAATCTTTCCAAAAGCTCCACCTTTGCCTAAACTGCCACCTTCTCTCATGTGTTCTACACCAATAGCACACTAACTGGTCTTCTTGCTTCCAGCATGTATCCTTTATAGTCCCTTCCACTGACAGAAGCCAGAAGAACTTTTAAAATGCAGTCATGACTATACCTCTATCCTGCTTAGACCTTTCAGTGGTGTCCTCTTTTTTTTTTATTATTATTATTATTTGTTTTGTTTTTCCTGGAGTAAGACTGAGATCTTTAACATAGTCTGTAGGATTTGTATGCCCTACATCTTTCCACCTTACCCAGCTTCCTTTCCTACCATAGTCTTCCTCCCTCCTTTCCAGCCACATGGCTTTCTTCTCTTTCCTGGAATAAACCACCATCTTTAAAATTGGACGTCTTACCCTAACATGGTCTACTTACTTCCCTGTGTTGCTTTTCTTCTTTGTAACGATCACTTGACATATTATGTACTTGTAAAATTTTTCTTGTGTCTTCCTCCACTAGGCATGGAAGTTTCAGAAGGGCTGAAATTCTTATCTGTTTTATTTACTGCTCCTTCCTGAGTAGTTATAACTGTAACCTAGTTGGCCATAAAGGCATGTGTATTGAATGAATGGATGAATGAATGCTTTCATTCATCAGTGGATAAAAGGCCCTTGTAGAATGCATTTACACATAGTATGTTCTCAGTGGTTGTAGATTAGGATTGCTTAATGACTGCTCGATGGTCAACCCCCTTCCCCTTTTTTGGTCGTGTTTGTGAATTCATGTTAGTGGGAGGATTGCTTGCAGGCACAGTGTCAAGCTAAAGAAAGTCTGCTGTGTTTTTTGGTCATGTGTCACGTGATGGTGAAACCCACATAGGCTTCAAAGAGAGGGGAATATTCCCAGTGACTGGTCTTGTTTCCTCCTCCCTGATTGTTGCAATAACAGTGTGCCTGCTCCTGGGCTCCATTGTTTGTTTGTTTGTTTGTTTGTTTGTTTGTTTGTTTGTTTTGGATAAAGTACAGCAAAGAGGTAAAAAGCTGTATGTTTTGGTGGCAGACGGGGCTGTTTTTTCCTGACTTTGACACATGCCAGGCAAGTTACTTGACTGTCCTGAGCTCCAATTGCCCAATGTGTAAAATGGCAATTGAAAAAAAATACCTCCAAGCAAACAAACCTTTGTTTCTTCTCCTTCTTCACCTTTTCCTCTTTTTTCCATCTTTTCTTTCATCCTCCCTCCCCCACTTCCCTCCTTCTTGTCTAAGATTGCATAAAATAGTATATGTTAAATACCTAACATACAGCACGTAATATGCTTATGGTAAAATATATCATTGCACTTGTTAAAATTGTTGTCTCTTTTATAATTTCCATAAATTTGTTCTTGTTATAGGTTCCATGAAGATCACCTACTTCTATTTGCTAGAAAGTCACAATACAAATAATTAAGCTACCACTTTCTTTTATATGATTGACATAGTCCACTGCCAATCCTTTTTGAGGTATAATCCTCATCTTAATTTTACTGAAGGGCCTTTTGTAATTCCTGTGTCACATTTTCAGGCACTTTCTTAGCACAGATAGCTGAGCCAATCTTTTTTTTTTTTTTTTTTTAATTGATGAGTATTGTAGCTTTCAACCTTGGAAGCTCTCTTTAATTCCCCAGTTCAACTCAGAATTCATCAGTCTGTCTTTTACTGCTCTCTCATCAATATTGCATTTTGTCAGCCCCAAACCTTCGATGCTTAGGAGCAAAGAAGTCAGCCGTTTACTTTCTGCCGTAGACCTTACACTCCTTTTTTGTGAGGGTTTGACTGAAGTCATTCTCAGCTACTCAGATGTACTCAAATGGCTACTTTCATCATGATTGCAAACCTTTATTTTTTTTTTTTTTTAATATTGCTTCTACCAAGACCAGTGTCTGGGATTATGTCACTTCCTATCTCTCGGTGATTGGTCGTGTCTGTCAGCAGCTCGAGTATGTAGAGGGTTATGAGGGGTCCTAGATAGGTTTATGGGGAAGAAGTGCCATGATCAATTAATGATGTCTGCCATGGTCAGGGAATAGGAACGTACAGTATGTGCATGTTTATTTGATTAGCTTTAGCAGCACGGTGCTTACTTCTGACTCAACTCCTGATCTTTCCCTTATTTTGTATTCCCTCAGCACTTCATGTGCTCACTTAATTCCCCCTCCTTTCAGGAAGGTATTTTCACAATAAATAGGAGTGCCGAGTGGAATTTGGCATGAACAGAGGATGTGCAGCAGGTATCTATGGTTCCCTGACCCTGATGTTCATGTAGCTTAGAACATAATTGGTCATCTTCTTCCTCCTGCAGAAAGGAGCCTCTGGAGGCTTGAGGAGGTAGTTTACAAGTAATGATTAGGGGCTTGATATCTCCTCTAAGCTTTTTCTCTCCCATTTATCCATAGCTCATCAGGAGCTAGAAATACTTAAAGTACTATATTCTCCTACCACATTGGACTTAAACATAATTATTTTAAATGGATGTGCTTTCTAATTTTTGTTGTATTGCTTTAGAATGGTTAATGAAATCCATTAAAGTTTGTTAAAGATGCCATTACCCTTACTACTATGAGTAGGAACATTTACTGCGAAGTGTGAGACACTGGGTAAGGTCTTCCAATCTTTTTTTTTTTCTTTAAATCCTTAGGTCACTCTAGAATTAGGGAATATTATTATCCCCCTTGTGTAGATGGAGAAACAGAAGGACATACTGGTAAAGCTGCTCACTATACCTAGTTTCGTATATACCTAGTTAACATCAAAACCAGTATTTGAATATAGGCAGTCTAATTCTAGAGATCTCTATGCTGGGGAACTGAAGATAAGGCTTATGAATGCAGAAATAAGTGAATTTTTCCATGGGGCATTTCTGTTCTTCATCTGAGCAGGTACTCATGAGAATCATCTTGGTAGATATTTGCCAGAAAGAACACAAGCCAGCATTTATAGAAGTGATGTCAGCATGAGTTCTGGATGTTCAGACATTTCTGCTCAGTCCTAAAGTAGGGAGATGGAACATGGTCCAGGACTTCCATTTGGAGCCCCTAGAACAAGAAAGCCAATGCTCACTCTTCCCTGTAAACAGGCTCAAAGGTTTGAGGCCTACCCAAGTTGAGTTTTCCAGGCAATGAACCACTGAAAACATATTTGTTCCCAGAATACAGCCAGCTAGTACGGTTTTCCCACTGGTGCTGACATTTACTGTAACAAGAGCCTGTTTCCTTCTCTCAGAGCTGCAGTCAGCTCTTCACAAGGGAGTTGGTGTCTTGCCAGAGAAACCCCTCCAAGCTCCAGCAGACGTGCCAGGGAAGCCAGCACTTTCCTGCTGAAATGTGCCAACAGTGGTGGGATGATGTTTAGTTTTTAAAATAACAAAATGAAATATTATCTATATATCATCCATCTGTCCGCCCGCCCATCCTACCATCCTATCTGTCTGTCTGTCTGTCTGTCTGTCTATCTATCTATCTATCTCCACATATATATGATTCTATGATGGTAAAATGAGTATGTCTGTCTATTTTAATACCATAGTAACTCCATAGATGTAAATGAGCAAGTTTCATTATGCCCCATTGTACAGATGATATAACTGAGAAAAACCAATACAGGTTTCTTGATTGCTCGGTGAATAAAAGGAAAAGATAAAGTTTATTTTTTTCAAAATTTTTAACGTTTATTTATGTTTAAGAGCAAGAGAGACAGAGCATGAATGGGCGAGGGGCGGAGAGAGAGAGGGAGACACAGAACCCAAAGCAGGCTCCAGGCTCTGAGCTGTCGGCAGAGAGCCCTATGTGGGGCTCGAACTCACGAAACGCAAGATCATGACCTGAGCCGAAGTCGGACGCTTCACCGACGAAGCCACCCAGGTGCCCCATTCCTTTTGTAAGGCAAAGGTAAATTTTAAAACAGCTCTCTCCTTCCTCCTCACTGTTCTCCTTCCTTTTCTTCCTGCTCTCCTTTTGTTGTTAAGGAGCCCTACACTTAAAAGCTGGAGACATGATGTGAGGTGTTCTCTGCTTCATCCCCCCCAGATGGCATGTTGAAGTCAAGACACCTGGGCCTTAGTTCCCATTTTGGTCCCCACCTGGCTTTATGACCTCAGACAAGTTGCCTGCTGTCTTCGCTTTTGTGTCACATTGTATGTGAATGCAACTTTTCTGTGTATGTCTGAGATCACAGGGTCAGGCTTATGTCCATCTTATTTATCTACCAAACAGTGATGCACACATAAATAATTCTTACACTCATGAAAGTATCCTCAGCTTGAGAATCTTAACTTTTATTTTTTCTGATTCTAATATCAGCCAACTGAGATTTGAAAAGGTTTTGACTTGCCTGAGTTGAAGTATGGAGAGTCTACTGGCCAATTTCCTTTGAGTATTACCTTGTTTGATTTGGATGAAGGGGCAGGGAATTGTATAAATGTCACTGCAGAGAGCCCTTGTCCCCTGGTAATTAGTAACCTTATCAATTCAGAGCAAAGAGACATGTTCAGAGATTTTGCTTTGGAAAATGGCACACGGATGAGGGAATTTTATGACTATGTATGAAGTGCCTGGTCTGGTGATGTTTTGCTTTTGCAAGTGGGTGACTGACCTCATTCACCATCTGATATGTCCTTTTTATCTCCTGGTTCTTCTGCTCCCTTTATTATTCCCTAGAATCTCAGTCTCTCCCCCCGACCCCCACTCAGAGTCTCAAAAAACTTCTTCATGATCTCACTTTGTAAACATTGAAATAGTTTGAGGACATTTCTTTCAAGTTTGATTTTTAATTTTTTTCATGACTGAAATAATGCATATCATTTGCAAAAATTCAAAACAGGAGAAGACTAAGGGGACACAAAATGAAGGATTCCAAATTCTACACTCTGAAGATAACTGTTTTCAATAGTTTATAATTTCTTCTCTGCAGAAACATACACACAACACACACACACACAACCACATTTCAAAATCATCTTAGTATACACACCAAGTTTTTACTCAATTTTTTCCCTACCTGATGGCTGTATAAAAATCTTTCATTAGGATTGTGGCATAATTTAATCCACAGTTCCCCTTCTAATGGACTACTATGTTATTCTCAATTTTTTTGCTTTTAAAAACATTGTTGCTATACCTCCTTGCAGACATTTTCAAGTAACTGTAGGAGGGGCAAGAAATTTTAAGTGGGCTACAAAACAAATGGTCTGCTCCTAGAATTAACCCTGAGTAAAATAAAGACCAGGGCTGGTAAGGCCCAAGGCATATCACCACAGGCCCTACCTGAAGTTGAAGCTCCAAAGAACTGTTTGCTATAGTTTTAGTCATTTCTTACGGTCTCCGGACCATAGACACAGAGCTACCATTGCAATTCCCACCTTTGTCTTTGGCTTCCAAGGATACAATCCTATCATTATTTACCCATTTCACAGATCTGTGTTGAGAACTTTCTCCTGTCAGATGCTGTCGGTGTCAGGCATTGAGCATTCCGGGTTTACAAATGGGCTCGGTTCCTGCCAGAGTACGGCATGCAACTGCGTTATATGTGTGCTGCTCCAAAGCACCTAGCTGTGGGTGGATGGCGTGGGGAATGCACTCTGCTCACAAGCCGTGCACGCTGGTGTGGGACTGAGTGCAGCCAGGGGCCCAGGTGGGATGAAACACTGCCAGAGGCCCTGGTCGCTTCTCTTCCGGATCTCTCACTTTAACACCGTTTCTTCCAACTCTCAGATCTTTGATTCTGAACGGGGTGGGGGTATCCATTGTGATTTGCCTTTTTCCAGGCAGTAATCAAGAGATGATTATTACTCCTTTTGATGGTTTGTTCTTCAGTAGTTATATAGCAAAAGATTCTCCTCTCCCCCTCTCTCCCTCTCTCTCTCTCACACACACACAAGATTTCTTCCAACGGAGTGAATAATCTCTATTTAAGAGAAAAACTTAAATCAGCAAACAACTTGTAGGTTAAAGATGAAGTTATAGGGCATTAGTTATATGGAAAGAAAGAAAATTAGAGAAAGGTGTACGAATAGACTGCGATATGGTGGGCAGGTCGGGGGAGGGGATGGGAATTGAAGGTTAGAGACTATGGTATGGGGTGACATGAAGTCCCAGGGTTCGGATGGTCAGAAGATGGTTAAGAACAGCCTGATAATCAGTTATAAGTTGTTTGCATTACTGTAGCAGTGGACCCACCTTTCTTCTGATATATCTGAACAATCAGATGAGAAAGGGATACAGGGGTGCCTGTCTCCGTGCCTCAGTCTCCTCTCAGCTGATGTGCTAGGGTGGCTTCAAATGGGAGTTCCAGGCAGACAATAGCAGCAACGTCAGTGGCATAAGGTGGGAGCATGAGGAGTCCAGAGGAATGGCCGTAACTTGGACTCAGGATAGATAGCCAACAGCACATCTCTCAAAATACATGGTAACATTCCCCAGGATGGGGGACACCTCACTGGTGGGACTTAGGTGGGGCCTTAGTTGGGAGTGCAGGGACACGGCATCTGGTCTTTCTGTCCTGGGTTTTCTTTCTGTCCTGGATGGCAACAGGGAGATAGTCCCACACTGATGCATCTACACCTAACTCATTTCCAGCACTTGGCCAATCTCCCTTTGTAACAAAGAATGGGCAAATTTCAGACTTAGCATGTAACTATAATAACAATGTCCATTTTCATTATAGTTGTTTTCCTTTTGCCTTCTGTGCTCCAAGTTCTGAGACAGAAAGGGGCACAGTTCTTTTAGAACACGTGTGGTGGGTTGAAGAGCCCTCCCCACCCCCACCCTGCTAATTCACATCCACCTAGAAACTCAAAATGTGACTTTATTTGGAAATAGGGTCTTTGCAGATATAAATAGTTAAGAATATTGAGGTGAAATCATTTTGGAGTCAGAGCATGTCCAAAGTCCAGTGGCCAGTGTCATTTTAAGAAAAACAGAGGGAGATTTGGACCCACAGAGGCACAGAGGAGAAGGCCGTGTGAAGGCAGAGGAAGGGGCTGGAGGGATGTAGCCACAAACCAAGGAATGCCAAAAGCCACCAGGAGCTAAAAGGGGCAAGAGAGATTTCTCCCCTACAGCCTTAGGAGGGTTTGTGGCCCTGCCAACGCCTTGAGTTGGCCTTCTACCCTCTAGAACTGTGAGAAAAATGCCTCTTGGGGCGCCTGGGTGGCTCAGTCGGTTAGGCAGCCGACTTCAGCTCAGGTCATGATCTCGCGGTCCGTGAGTTCGAGCCCCGCATCAGGCTCTGTGCTGACAGCTCAGAGCCTGGAGCCTGCTTCATATTCTGTGTCTCCCTCTCTCTGACCCTCCCCTGTTCATGCTCTGTCTCTCCCTGTCTCAAAAGTAAATAAACGGTAAAAAAAATTTTTTAAAGAAAAATGTCTCTTGTTTTAAGCTACTAAGTTTGTCATTTGTTTCTGTAGCCAGGGGTTGGCAAACTAAGACCTGAGGACCAATCCAGCCTAGTGCTTGTTTTTGCAAATGAATAATACTTATGCATTGTTCATTCATTTACAGCATTGTTCATTCCTTCATAGCACTGTTCATTCATTTACATATTGTCTCTGTTGGCTATGAAGGTACAACACAAGAGCTGAGTATTTGCAACAGAGACCCTATGACCTGCAAAGCCTAAAATAGTTACTGTCTGACCCTTCACAGAAAAAGTGTGCCAACCCCTCTTCTAGGAAAGTGTTTGATCTCTGGTGCTTTCCCAGGAATGGTGGGGGATCCAAGAGACTATTCTTAACAGAGTAGAAGAACCACACAAGGTGGAGAGTATTTTATTTTCTTAATTAAAAAAATTTTTTTTAACTTAGCTTTTCATTTTTCAAGAAGCAGGTTTTTTTCCTCCCCAGAGGAAAACATGAAAATGAAATGCTCTGAATAGTTTACAGCATTAGCTACATTTAAAGAGATTCAATGAAACAAAATTGTCTACTTTCTTTTCAATCAATCAGCATTAAACTTCACTTTACCAATGGCAGCTTTTATATGAGCAGCAGCTTTGCTAATGGGAGTGTGGTTTCCCCAGCAAGCTGAGGTTTGATCTGGAAAGTTTGTAGAGCATGAGTGAGTTTCTCCACTCTGAACAGGAAGTGGGCCAAGGTCTGGTCTGCAGCTTGGTGAGGAGTGAAGGAAGGTCAGCTCTGGCTGATATGTGCCAGGGAATAACTGACCAAACGAAGCCAGGCAGAGATGGGAGAAAAGTGAATACCATAACTCCATGGGCAAATTAACAAAATGAAAAAGGCGACTCATGGAATAGGAGAAAATATTTGCAAGCCATATATCCAGTGTTGGGTTAATATCTAAAATATATGAAGAACACCTACAACTCAATAACAAAAACACACTCTTATTAATAAATGGGCAGAGGGACCAAACAGACATTATTCCAAAGAAGACATCTAAATGGGCACCAGGTGTATGAAAAGATGCTCAACAGCATGAATCAGAGAAATGCAAATCAAAAGCACAGCAAGATATTATCTCACACCTGTTACAGTGGCTGTTATCAAGAAGACACAAGAGACAAGTATTGGAGAGGGTGTGGAGAAAAGGGAGTTCCTTCTGTTGGTGGAAACATAAACTGGTTCTGTCACTATGGAAGACAGTATGAGTGTTCTTCAGAAAATTAAAAAATAAAATTACCATGTGATCCAACAGTCCCACTTCTGAATATGTATCTAAAGAAAATGAAACTGCCCTCCAGAAGAGACATCCACACTCCGATGTTTATCCCTGTCTTGTTCACGGTAGCAAGAGAGGGAAACAACCTAAGTGTCCATCAATGGATGAATGCAGAAGATATGTATGTGTAAATGTATATATAGACAATGGAATGTTATTTAGCTATGAGAAAGAAGGAAATCCTGCTATTTGCCACAACATGGATGGACCTTGAGGATATTTTGCTAAATGAGATAATCCAGACAGAGAAAGGCAGATATTTTATTTTATTATACATGTGGAATGTAAAATAGTTGAATTTGTAGAAGCAGAGGATTTGTAGATGGTTATCAGGAACTGGGGGTGGGATGTTTGGTGAGATATTGGTCAAAGGTTGCAAACTTACAGATTAAAGGTGAAGGTGATTCTGAAGGTCTAATGTATTGTACTATGGTTATAGTCAGCAATACTGTATCATATACTTCCAAGCTGCTCAGAAACTAGATCTTAAATAGTTTCACTACCAAAAAGATATAATGACTGTGTGACTTGATGGAGATATTAGCTAACACTATGGAGGTAATCATATTGCAGTGTATAAATGTATCACATGGACACATTTGTATGCTTTAAACTTATACAATGTTATATGTCAATAATATCTCATTAAACAAACAAACGAACAAACAAACCAGGGGCACCTGGGTGGCTCAGTCGGTTAAGTGTCTGACTTCAGCTCAGGTCATGATCTCCCAGCTAGTAAGTTCGAGCCCCACATTGTGCTCTGTGCTGATGGCTCAGAGCCTGGAGCCTACTTCGGATTCTGTGTCTCCCTCTGTCTCTCTCTCTGCTCCCCCCACTCATGCTCTGTCTCTATCAAAAATAAATAAACATTTAAAAAAAAAAAAAAGACCCAACGGTCAGATTGTACTCGTCTCTCAATCAATGTGAATTTGTGAACCTTATCGGCCAGCTCAGGAAGATAGCCATAGGAAACCTAATTAATTTTGTTCATAGTGGTAAAGAAAACTTTCAATTGAAAGTGGAAGAGAAGCAGCCACATATACACGAGAGCGAAGCAGTTAGAAGGGTTTATCCTTGCTTTTTCTACTTTACTTCTTGGTTCAGGCCATTTTTATGTCCTTCCCATATTTTACTGAGAAGCCTCAACCACTTCTAGCCATAACTTCCTCTCCTTCCTGTTACGAATTTTCTTCCTAGATTCACTCTTCAGTCCCTAAAAATATCCGTCCCACATTATTTATTCACTCCATAATGCATACCATCCAAAGACAACAATTTTGCCAATAAACTGTTATTCTGATGAATAATTCATGCAGCCTTCATTCTCCTGACATGAACAAATATACTTTCAAATGGGAGGAGTGTGGCTCTATTTTAGTCTTAACTTCATTTTCTAACATAATATTTTTTAAAGGTTTTGTGATGTCCTTCTTGGGTGAACTCCATAGGGAATAATTCTAAGACTCTAATTAAAAGAAATAAGCTGTGGCACAGAATCATAGCTGAAGTTATAAAGGGGGGTTGCTCCAGGGACAATAGTGTTTGGATGTGGAAGAAAAAGGGACAAATCATCCAGTATTTCGGGGTAGGGAAAACGTGGAGTTTTCTCCTAATAAGAAGGCAACACCAATCATTGTTTCAAATTCTGCTAACATCCATGGGCCCACAGTCTTCTCGTACTTGCGTGTGTAGGTAGCAGTGTGATGGTGATGATGAAGAGGATAATTATAATAACAACAATATATATATTTTTTCAGTTTCTCTTAATGCTAGTCATTGGTCTAAGGGCTTTCCATATATCAGGGTTTTTCAACCTTGGCAGTCTTGATGATTTGGGCTGGATAATTCTTTGTTGGGAAGCGGGGATGCCCTGTGCATCTGTAGGATAGTCAGCAACATCCCTGACTTCTACCCACTAGATCCAGTAACACCCCCCCCCCTCCAAGTTGTGACAACCAAAAATGTCTCCAGATGTGGCCACATGTCCCCTGGAAGACAAAACCCCCCAGTTGAGAACTGCAGATATACATGAACAAATTATGTCTTCATAATATCCCTTCACAACAAGTACATTATGAGCCCCACTTACAAATGAAGAAACAAAAGTTCAGAATAAGTGATAGAACCAAAATCTGGTACAGGCTTTACTGCCACACTGCAGTTAAGGCTATTTCGTTGCATGTGATGGTTTAGAGTATCCGTTCATCTGCCTTCTCCTCCTGCCCAGATGATATTTTTAGATTATATTTCAGATTATATATTTGATATAATTATTATTTTGGCATATGTGCACTGGGTAATTAATATTATGTTATGTTTGTACAAACCCCTGATACTTCCTGTACAGGAAGTATAGATGATATGAATCATTGTTATAACAAAAATAATGATAATATCAGCCATCCCTTTCTCCCTCCCCCAGCACTGTGTTTTCAGGCTAAGGGGTTAGTTAGCCTGGATTACCCAGGTAACTCCCATATCTGAGAGGTACCTACTTTGGTTAGTCTTAAACCCAAGACAGTGTGATTAGGCTTTCTTTTGTTCTGTGTTGTGTCCTCAGTATTGCAAACAATGGCTTGCGTGGTGGTTGAATGAGGTACTTAAGAGGGGATGGAACCTTCCAGAAAATATAGAGATGGCGGAAGTGGTGATACATCTTCAACTCAGAGGCAGGGAATCTGATCCCACAGCCCCCACTGCTGCCCAGTGTGGCCCCTCGTCAGTGGTCTCACCAGAGCTACCCCAGCCCTGCCTCCACTGAACCACCGGGCTAACTTTCATGACTCAGGTCAGGGTCTTACAGTTTTCTCTTGCTGGTGACAGCAAAAAGCACTGTCTCTCCTGTGTCACTCTAATCCTTTTGCTCAGTTTCTTCTTCCCAGCTAGAATGTCTCCTTCATTTCCATTTTTCCAAATCTTACTGAATTTTTGAGATCCAGATCAATCCTGACAAACTTCTGGAACATTCTCTCTTTATTTTTGACCTCTCAATGCCTCGCAGGATGCTTGCTACCATTACCAATCAGCAATCCACAAAGATCGATGCAAAGCAGATATGCCCAGGATTAAATCCCAGGACTTTCCTTCCAAGAAGTGGGATCTGGGGTAAGCAACTTAAACTCTTTGAAGTCCTACTTCCCTCCACTGTCGACTGACAGCAATAATCTTGCTGGACACTTGAGTTTACTGAGCATTCTATGAGAAAATGCTTAGCATAGCCCTTGACACTTAGTATGTTCTTAATTAATTACTGTCATTAATTCACTTTCACACTATATTGTGTATCCTCTAATTGAGTTATATATGCATGTCTCATCTCGCCAACTAGACTGTAGGATTATAGAAAGAAATTTCTTTCAGAGAGGATCTTTAATGTGAATTCAGCACAACAGGTAAAACGGTGGCCTCAGTGTTCAGAACATAATTTTCTCTCCTTGTGTTTCGAACTCCAGTGTCTTTATCAATAACACAGAAGAGGCCACTTCCATTTACAGAAGGGCTGTTGCAAATGGGTTGATTTATATGGTGGGCAATCAGCTAGTGTTTTCTGAGCTTATAAGCATCAGGACTGTAATAATACATTATCTGTCTCGGTGCTTCATTGACTTTTCAGAACCCTTTAAATCTGGCTTTGCTGATGTCTTTTTATATCTTTAAAATTTTGCTTAACATATAGCTTAAGGAGGGGTGATAACTGAGGCACATCTCTAGTTATAAGTGCCACTCAAGGGGGGATATATCCCCTAGGAGAGTAGTGTCCGGAAAGAAGATATGCATTCAGATCCCAGATCCTACCTCGGAGGCTATGTGGTATAGTGGCAAGATTATAGCATTTCATGAACAGGCTGGTTTCTGGTTCTGGTTTTCTCTGGATTCACATGATTTGGGGGCAATTCAGAAAAATCTTGGTGTGCCTCAATTCTCTTATCTGTGAAATGAAGCATCCAAATCAGGTAATTTATGAATTACCTTTCAATTCTGTAATTCTGCATCCCAGAACTGAAGTTCATTCATATGAGCCAATAATTCCACATTTTCCTTGTTTTATCTAGAATCCACATACCCCACAATAAATTTGCCACAATAGGGCTTTCAAATCCTGTTTAAAAAGTCTGCTCTCCTCACACACGCACTCTTTTTTTTTTTTATTCCCCAGTGCCCCACACATTTTCCTAATAAAGTATGTAATAAAACTAAATCTTCCCACTACTGTGTTTGTAATGGGGAACGACATTGTTGTTCCCGCCATGGTGTTGATGGATTAAAAAAAAAGGACATACTTGTCTCTCTCTGGAAACCACCCTTTGATCCCCAGCCTTTCATCAACACATCAGAAGTGCTACCTTCTACAAATTACCACCACCTCCTGAGAAATTGTGCCAAGACCCGTTACATGTAATGTGCGTTCCTGTTTTGTCTCGTTGCAAAACAAACAAACAAACAAACAAACAAACAAAAACTCTGAATTACCCTGAACACATCATCCCCAAGTTACACAGACAGCACTGGGGTAAGCCTAGAAACAGCATCTTAACGCACAACTATGCATTCACTTCATGGGGACAGATTTTGGAGAATCAGAATCTTCATTTTATCTTTGCAAAATGTATGTTGGCATTCTCCACGTGGAGTTAAACACCTGGTGCATTGCCTTCTGACATGAAGGTTTGGGGGAACATGGGGAGATAATTATCTCCCTCCATTTCAAGCTGACCCGTCCTGGGGTTCCAAAGCAGAAGACTCAGACACCCTAGAGCAATACATTTCAAAACTAAATTTTGGGCCCCCCGCCCCATATGGTTTCAGTATAAAAGAATGGCAAACCAAACAAACAAGAAACAAAGATCGATTTTCCCTAAAACCCCATATTAGACATGACATTTTAATACCCAATAAGAAGAAAGATTATGAGCTCTGAGGAAAGAACAGGGCTTAATATTGGATACATTTCATTACTAATAGTTATTGACAAATAGAAATATTATTTAATTCATTGTGGTAAAAGTTATAGAATTATCTTATTGTTTATAAAAAACTACAAGAAAAATACTCACTACTTTGCGCCCCCCTCTTTTATTTTGAATTTTGCCACAGGCTATGGAAACTTAGTCAAAGCAAAGCAAACTGCAGTTAGAATCCACTATTGTAAGGGACTCTTAGCTGAGGCAGAGTGCCACTGCCAGAAACACATGTCCCCCCAAAACCCACTTACTTTAATGCTATAAAACAGAATTCAGAAACAACCAGATATATGTGTCAATCTGTGTTGAAAGGCTCAGAAAGGAGGGTGCTAGTTTCAGATGTTTTGTGTGAAATTGAGTTCAATTTGAGTGGCAATTTTTTTTTTCTCTTGGAAGCCATTTTGTCTCTTTACTTCTTGCCTCCTTCCTTGTATTTCAGCATTTTGTCATTTCAATTACAGTACTGCAGACTATTTTTACACTTCGAATGCAATTTCCAGAAACACTGGGGAAAGAGCAGTAAAGATATTAGGAGGTGGTAGTTAAGACTGAGAACGGCTCCAGGAGGGTGGAACGAATTTAGGACATTTTTTATTTTAATCATCTATAAAGAAAATAATTCCATAGACTCATCTATAGTGAAGTCCCACTTACAGCACAAAGCATCATAAAACTGAATAAAGTCATATTCTCTAGCACAGTGTCATAACTATTATATTACACAAGCGAAATAACTTACGATGCCCATTTGCTTCTCTGAGAGTTGAGGGTTAGAAGCAAACATTCCCTACCCCGGATCCCACTGAGTAATGAAATGAAAGGGAAATCACTTGATCTCCTCCCAAAGAAAAAGTACAGTCAATATAGGGAGCTGATTGGTGGAGTTTTATTCATTCAGCAAGTATTTATTGAGCACCTTCTTTGTGTTCTATGAAGGATGGTGAATAAAGTGCATATGACACTTATCCATGAGGAGCTTACTGCCCTTTTCCCATGCAAAGCCAATTTAGCTCTTTTTGTAATTGAATTAACTGTGGCTCTTTCTATTGTTACTAGAAACTCCCATTTGGACTGAGTTTAAGTGAAGGGAGGTGCATTTCTTAGGTCATATGATCCGAAAGGGCATGTGTCATTGGAACCAAGCAATGACAATGAAGACTGCTCTCAGTATCACCATATTGGCTTCATTCTCTTCCACTGAAGATGGCCTTTCTGTATGAGGCAGGTGGCAAAACCTAGGCAGCTCTGGGATTTTTTTGGCAGAGTTTTATTGTGAATCCAATTGTTCACCTAGATTCCATCATGTTCTTCCCCTTCCTAGCAGAGGACTGATTTTACTCATGTTTCCATCTCTCTCCATCAAGTTCATGTGCCAATGGATAATCTGACAGCAACCCCATTTGGAGTTGGAGCAGGACAGGGACTTAAATGGTATAAGCCAGTTATAATAACCCCTCTGCCCTTGTCAACATTTCATTCTGGAACCCAGTTTTCTGGCTATCATTGGACGATGGATGACCCAACTAGTATTTGGGCATTTGACCAAAAAGGGCCCAAAGAGATTGAAAGCAAGTATGTTTGCCCTTGAATTATTGCAATGTGCAATATTAATTCCTTTAGGGTTTAAGTTAATTTTAGTATGGGTTTTTGTTATTTGCAACCAAAAGTATTCTAATTGATAGGCACCCAAGAAACATAACACACAGAGTTTTTCTTGGCTGACTCCACTTAGAAAAATTTTGAAGAAAGACATGGTTTGGCTATGCTTATATGCTGCACAAGGAAATAAGAGTATCGTATTTTCTAGGTTTGAGTCTTATAAACTCTCCTCTGTATCCATGATTTGTAGCCTCCGCTAAAACACGTGCATGGAATGAATCTTGGCATAAGACTTAACAACCCAGTTGTAGCGATAGAACCTGAAAGAGAGAGATCGTGCATGTGGAATTTCTATTTGTTTGTAGATTATTAATATATAATTTCACATTACAAAATTTGGTCATTTAAAAAAATTTTTTAATGTTTTTATCTTATTTTTTGATAGGCAGAGAGACAGAGTGTGAGCAGGGGAGGGGCAGAGAGAGAGAGGGAGACACAGAGTACAAAGCAGTCTCCAGGCTCTGAGCTGTCAGCACAGAGCCTGATGTGGGGCTCGAACCCTTGAATGCGAAATCATGACCTGAGCCGAAGTCAAATGCTCAACCGATTGAGCCACCCAGGTGTCCACAAAATACAGTCATTATAAATGTATAATTCAATTCAATTTTAAGTGGACTTATAGGTATGAAGTATTTTCACAATCCTGTTTTAGAATAGTTTCATCACCCTGATGAGCTACCCTGTGTGTTTTTGGGGTTCATCTATGTATCAGTAGTTTCTTTTTACTGGTGAGTAATAGTCCATTGTATGGATATAGCACATTTTGTTTATCTGTTCATCAATTGATAGACACTTGTATTATTTCCAGATGTCAACTATTATGTATAGTGTTGCTATGAGCATTGGTCTCCATGTTTTTGTGTGGACATATGCTTTTGCTTCTCTTGAGTGGCTACTTCAGAGTGGAACTCAAGTTGCCAAACTGTTTTCTAAAGTGGATCCTCCATTGTATATTCCTGCCAGCAACAAACAAGAGTCCTGGTGGTGCCCCATCCTTGTCAACTGTTGGTATTAGCTGTCTTGTGAATTATACCCATTCTAGGAAATATGTGGTGGCATCGCATGGTCACTTTAACTTGCATTTCCCTAATGTTTAAAGATCATGAGTATCTTTTCACATTCCTTACCTTTTCATGAAATAACTTTGTTCATCTATGAAATGGAACTCAGTGAATCTTGAGGGTTCTCACATTCCTTATCAACAGTTCCTTTTCTCTTGTAAATAAGGCAGCAAAGAAATGGGTAGAAAGGCAGTAAGTGGGAGAATGAATCCCGTCTCTTTTATGCGGAAATGTAGGACTGGGAAATGAACCTTCTTCCCCTACCCTGTTATATTCATAGCTTATAGAATAACTGAAACCAGGCATAGATGGGGCACTGACCTCATATACAAAACGATCCCATTTGTGGACAAGGTACACTTGGTTCAAGAACCCTGCTTTGGAGATGGGTAGGATCTGGGCTTACCACCCTGCCCTTGCTGCTTGGTGCTGTGGTGTTTGAAAGGAACACACAACTCTATTAGAACAAGCTTTCTGAGGTTACCTCTTCCAGCCACACAGTAGTTGGTGTTATTTCTTTTATCTTTTGATGAAATGACTTGCTCCCTCCCAGGGTGGAGCTGTCTCTGCACATGTTTCTCAGCTGGGTTGCAGTAATCTGTGCTTTCTAGGAAAAGGTCACTTCTTAGAGGGTTGAAAAGACTCAAGGTTCATACATCGCCCCCCTGAGCACATGGGAGCCCAAGATACCACTTCCTCTGTAGTATAGATTTTGAAACCTTGAACACTCTGAAACCAAAAGACTAAGTCCCTGGGAGGTGAGTACATACCAGTATGCTCATTATGATGCCTAACTGAGGCCGACTTCTGCCAGCAGAAGTCCCCACCGCCAGACCACACTGGTGTGGTTAAAAGCATGTACTTTAAATCAGATTTCTTCCATTGTAATCCTGGCAATACATGCTGCGTGTGTGACTTGGGGGCAAGCTACTTAACCATGTTAAGCTTGAGTTAACTCAGCTGTAAAATGGGATTAATAATGATACTTGGCTCTTAAAAGCGCTGATAGGATTAAATGAGATAATGCATGGAAAGTGCTTAGCATCATTCCGAATTTCCTCAGCTGTTACAATTTTTATGTTGTGTTTTATTTCATATCATTAGAACTTGGAAGAAAGCCTGACACACAGTGCGCACTCAGTGACTATTGTTTAACCACACACAGTTGAGATATTCATTCACTCATTTGCTCATTCATATATTCATTCCTTCAGTAATGAATGCTGTGATGACTTCATTCTGTGTATTCATTGATACAGTAGATATTTATGAAGTGCCTACTATGTGTCAGACAGTGTTCTAGGTCACGAGTTAGAAAACTATAGCTTTGGAAACAAATCCAGCCCTCTCCCTGTTTTTGTGTATGAAGTTTTATTGTTTTATGGTGTATAAAGTCACACACACTCATTCTCATGCCTGTGGCTTATTTGTGCTCCCAAGAGCAAAATTAAACAGCCATGACAGAGATTGTATAGCTTACAGAGTCTAAAATATTTACTGTTGGGGGCACTTGGGTGGCTTAGTTGGTTGAGCGTCCAACTCTTAATTTCGGCTTAGGTCATAGTCTCACAGTTCATGAGTTCAAGCCCCACATGGAGGCTTCGGATTCTCTCTCTCCCTCTCTCTCTGTCCCCCTTTGCCTTTCTCTTTCTCTCTCTCTCTCTCTCTCTCTCTTTCAAAATAAGTACACTTAAAAATTAAAATAGAATAAAATATTTACTATTTGGCCCATTGAGAAAACGTTTTCCAACTCTTGGTTAGATACTGAGAATAAAATAATGAACATAATTAGATAATATTCTTGTTCACATCATAGTCAGGATGAAGACAATGAACAGAAAATACATATTTACATATACATAAAAACATAAAATATCGGGGCGCCTGGGTGGCGCAGTCGGTTAAGCGTCCGACTTCAGCCAGGTCACGATCTCGCGGTCCGTGAGTTCGAGCCCCGCGTCAGGCTCTGGGCTGATGGCTCAGAGCCTGGAGCCTGTTTCCGATTCTGTGTCTCCCTCTCTCTCTGCCCCTCCCCCATTCGTGCTCTGTCTCTCTCTGTCCCAAAAATAAATAAATGTTGAAAAAAAAAATTAAAAAAAAAATTAAAAAAAACACATAAAATATCTATGGTGATAATGGATATTATTATTATCAATGGAACAAAAAACAACAACCAAAAAAGGAAGTATAAGAGAATAGAGAAGAACCAGGGACAGGGGGTGGGAGGAATTATTTTAAAAATGAAAAAAAAGTTTTCTATTTAAATTTTCTAATTTCAGGTTCGAAGTTCAAAGTTTCTCTTTGATAATTTACTTACAAGGTGATTTACCGGTAGCAAAATAAACACTCACTGCCCATGAAGTCTCTCTGGGCACGTTCAGAAACCATCCCGGGCTGCCAATAAATCCAGATGTAGCCTACTTTAAAAAGCTAGTTTGGAGAGACCTCATGTACAGTGTTATGAAACCAAGCAAGGGCAACTTGGCATTTTGCTGACTGGCATATATTTCTATCCATTAGTGGGTCTCCCCACATGGACAGTAGTGAGGACATCACTGCCTCCAGTGACAGAGGAATGGCATTTGTGGCCCTCTTCCTGGCTGATCATCTGTGGACAGACTATAGTGAAAAGTATCTATTCTACAAACAAACAGGAGTCCCGTCAAGGCCTCTAGAGCTGATGAGAAGAGCAGTTAGAAGCAGGTCAGGGATGCTATGTGAGCTTTTCTATCCTGTGTCTTATTTTCAGTAAGGTTTTTCACAGCAGTCACCTTTTGTACAGCAAGTGGCTTCCTGTGACAGCTGCTATGCAGGCAAGTTGCATTATTGACGAGATGGTAGCAGAAAGCGGGGTACTTGCACAATATTCTAGTCTGAGGGTCAGGAAACCTTTTCCATAAAGAGCCAGACTGTAAATATTTTAGATTTTGCAGGTCTTATGGTCTGTGATGCAACCACTCATCTCACCTGTTGTAGCACAAAGCAGCCACGGACAGTACATAAATGGATGAGCACGGCTGCGTTCCAATAAAACTTTATTTACAAAAGCAGAGAGAATTTGGCTTCTGAGTCGTGGTTTGCTGGCCCATGTTCTAGTGTACTTTTTCCTCTTTGGATGTGCTCATAAGATTAACTAGGAGCATGTGAACCACACAGACGCTGTGTCCCTTCCCTTCTGACCTGTTGACTCAGATCTCTAGGAGTAAAGGCCACCCATGTGCACTTGCACCACAGCTCCCACAGATAGTCAGTATATGCCAGATTATGCCATAGTTACGCACAAAAAATCTCGTGTTTCTTGTTCATATAAAGTCTTCCACGGGTCTGGGCAACTCTGCAGAGCAGGTGATGACCTAGCAATTCAATCTGATGGAGGTACCATCCACCAGTAGCTTCACATTTGAGGACACACAGCCTTGTTGTTTGATGTAGCTGAGAAAGACCAAGAGTGGGACGTCTTGTAATGGCAGTTAAATGACTAGGTCACTAATGGTTTGGCCATAGCGAGTCACATGGTTCTAACCAGCTGCAAGGAGATGGAAAATGTAATCTTTCCATGTGTCCAAAAGGAAAGAGAATACAGATATGAGTAAGCATGAAAAGTTTTTGTTTTTTGATCATTTGGATGATTGAATAATTGATTTGTAGTCCCTGCTGAGAGATCTGATGTGCCCGCCAGTGAAGACTCTGCCTATGCTGCATTTATGGGGGTATGCTGTTCATATCACCAGAATTTGGCCATTTATCCACTGGGGGAATATAAAAGGAGAACACTCTCTAGGCTTAGAGTCACACACTCCTTGCCATTGAAAGCCATTGGCAGTGTTGTTGATTCCGTGCCTGACCTTGGAAGGGGTCTCTGTCTTCTGAAAGTCAAGCACAGTCTCACTGACCAAATGTCTCTTAACATTGAGTTTCCCCTGTTCTAGAAGTCATGCCTGATGAACACTCATCGTCACTTCGTATACTGATCCAGTTTGATTGACTTTACTAATTTGGTTAACAAGACCGTAAATAATAATCCAGTCCCCTTTGTTTATGGTTAACAATACTGGCCCGTTATAATTTTCTATGGCAGCACATATGGTGAGCAATAAACTAACTGATAGAGCTGCCACATGGAGGATAGGTTTGCTTTTATTTTTATGGCTGTTTCTTTGATCTGATACATAATTAATGTGCAAGGTTCAACTTTTTCTTGGTCAGATCCCAGTTTATTTGAGGTGTTAATTTTCTTGATGCATTTGTGGGTAGGAGAATAGGATACAACTATACAGCTCTTTATATGGAAAGATGCTCAACCAGGAATTTTTTTGAAAGGAAGACACTTAAGTTACCTTTGCTTTTGGAGTTCATTTCCATTGAAAATGTAAAGTAATTCTATGTTCAGACTTTCTCAAATCACCCCCCACCCCACCGCCTTACTTAAGAGAATGGAGTTCTAAAAATCTCCTCCTTGGAGAACAATTTTCTCTGCCTTCCATCTCTCTCAATGATTTGTTCAGTCTCCACAATTTGTCTGACTCCCTCTTGAACTGATTTACGATTCACCAAAATCTGTGGGAGAATTTGCCAAGCTGCAGACCAATTAATTATGTTTTGCTGTTGGACCTATCTGTCAGGTGCTGGCATTTCCTTTTTGTCATATATTTAAAGTTTAATGTGCACACGTGTGTTGCTTTTGTTTGTCTTAAGTACCAAGCTGACCACACAGGGGTGATTCCAACAACAGCAGTAACAAAATTCCTGGAGTTGCACTGTCCTTCATTTGTGTACAGAATCTTTGAAAAATTTACAGTTTTCTCAGAAATGTTGCACGAGGGTCCGTTTTCATTAGAGAAAAGGTTCTGTGTTTTGTCCACAATCGCCCTAGTCTTCATAGTAAATGGTGCTTTACAACACTCTTATTATACCAAATAATAATAATATCCAAACAACAGCAATTGTTCATAAACACTTACTGTATATCAGTCTTTTAACATAGTTTCCATATATTAATTATTTAAATTATTATGTAATTTTATAAGGAGGGAGGGTACTATTATTGCTTTTATTCTTTTCAGAGAGAAAACAGGCACAGAGAGGTTAAGTAAGTGATTGATGCCACACAGCCAGAAAGGGGCAGTTTCTGGAAGCCTGTTTTCTCACGATGGATTACTCTTCTCATCAGATGCAGGGCAGGGCAAGTCCCTACATTCTGAAGGCATGTTTTCAGAAAGCCCAGACACAAACATGTTTATGCACTAGTATTGATCTATCTGGTGGGGCCCTTTGATTTTATTGGATAGTACTTTACAGGCTGATAGATGAGTTGCCACTAAATATGGTGACTGGTTCTTTCCTTTTTTGTGAAAGGTAAGAGGGTTCCCTGTGGTGTTAGAAAGGATTGCAAGAGATTTGCTTGGGGAAAATTATCTTTCCTACTCCTCTGCTCTATTTCTACTGTGAATTATTACGATAAAAAAAATAGAGAGAAAGAAAGAAAGAAAGAAAGAAAGAAAGAAAGAAAGAAAGAAAGAAAGAAAGAAAGAAAGAAAGAAAGAAAGAAAGAAAGAAAAGAAAGAAAGAAAAGCCAGAACACTTGCTTCAAGGTGAAAATATTTAGGTACAATATTACCACAGGGGAAGTTTATTTTCAGCATCATGGTTAAGAAGAAGCATGTGTCAGGTTGAGGATTTTATGCTTAACGCTCATAACAATGCCATAAAACATTGGTTGGCAAACTTTTTCTGTAAAGGGCAAGATAGTAAATATTTTAGGCTTGTGGGCCATACGGTGTCTGTCACCACCATTCAACTCTGCAGGTGTAAAGTAAGAGCAAACAGACAACACATGAAAACAAGTGAGTTTGGCAGTATTATGACAAATCTTTGTTTTCAACAACAGGCAGCGAGACAGATTTGGTCCTCAGGCCGTAGTTTACTGACCCCCTGATGTAAGGGAATGGCCAGGAGTTCTAGAGATAGGGTTTCTATCCCGGCCTGCCATTTGCCAGCTGAATGGTCTTGGAAAAGTCACAGAACCTCTCTGATCTGCAGTCTCCCCGGCTGCTAAATGGTGAGATGGCTGGTTACCTCTTAGCATGGTCATGAGAGCTGAGTGAGCACCAGAACTGGATGAGTTGAACTGCCAGACTTCATTATTCTCTGCTCTCTTCAGGCTCTTTGCTCCTTCTTCCTACTGCTCATGAGTTAATAAGTGATCATAGTTACGGTTGCCTGAGAATTTTAGAGTGCTTTTATTTGGAGCCCTGTCAGTGTTAGAGAAGCACCCCAGGGGGGATCTCTCTGAATAGTTGTGGGCAAGGGTGTTTTGAAATAGTTGCTAGGAAAAGAAAGATCTCAGCCATTAAGGTAGAGGGAGAAAAACGGTTAATTCCTCTGGAACAGGGAGAGTGAATGAAGCACACACCACCTATTTCTCCAGTCCAGCACCCAAGGCACGCACCACTGGATGATCACTGTCTTTGCTGATGAGCTGGACAAGGCTTCAGAAGTGTGTTCATGGTAGGGCACCTGGGTGGCTCAGTCAGTTGACCCTCTGCCTCTCAATCTCAGCTCAGGTCATGATGTTGCTGTTCATGAGATTGAGCCCCGCATCAGGCTCCACGCTGAGCTTGAAGCCTGCTCAGGGTTCTCTCTCTCCCTCTGCTTCTCCACCCTTCTCCCCCACTTATGCTCTCTCAAAATAAATAAATAAACATTAAATAAAAAAGAAGTATGTTCATGGTAATTCCTCAGCCACTGTAAATGGTTTTCAGTTGCCTCTTAAGATGAACCTTATTGTGGTATCTTTGACCTAGATCGTGAGTTTTGGGGGTCGGAGAGTTTAAAACTTTCCTTAACTGTAAGCTGTGTGACGCTATTGAAGGATTGTCATTTTATTCCTGCTTTGTAAACACTGATGTTCTTCTGTAGGGAACTTGACTTGAATTCTACAGCCACAGATAAAAACCAAAAAGTAAAATCCTTCCTCAAGCCGGATTTCTTCATGAGACGATCTCACACGCACACTTGCCGAACTTCCTCATATCCTTGGTTGCAGAAGGCTGAGCAGCTGCTGAATATCTCTTCTCTCTCCTTGTCCTGAACTTTTTTGCCCTTTTCCAGATATTCTGTTGTGAACTGTTGCTCTAGAAATCCGAGGATAAGAGGCAATCCTAATTCTTCTTGGTGAGAAAGCAAAACCAGAAACTCCCTTCAGATTCACATAAGTGAGAAAGGAGAATTTAGCTTCAAAATATTCCATAGATGCCAAGAGTATACAAAGAGGAGGAAGAGCAGCCTGAGCCAGTAGAATGAACCAAGGACCAGCAAAGGCATCCGTCCTCAACTCTCAAGACCCTTTTCTTTGAAGCTTATGGCCAACCCATCGGATTCGCCCTTCTCTCCACCTTGCACCTTGCACGCAATCCTTCTGAGATGCTCCCCGCAAATGCTCATATTATTGGTTCTTTTAGGTTAGTTGCATTTTGGTTCATGTTACCTTTTCCAAAGGCCTTCCCTGGCCATACCAATCCCATGCTGTGATTATACATTATCTTACTTTCTTCATCTACTCATTTACCATATGCTGCTCCCACTAGACCCTAAGCTTCTGAGAGCAAAGACTTCTTCTGAACAATGCTTTACATATACTGGACATGTAGCAATGTTGTTGAATGTATAGTATTATAAATAAGAGAACGACATCCTGGATTCTAAATTTTCCAGGAAAGAGAATTAAATTGACCCAGCTAGGATTGGTATTCAACCTTGGACCTATTAATTGAGGTACAATGGGTTGAATCACATAAAACAACCGTTCCTTATGTATATTTGTGTCTGAGAGGAGATTGGCTTGATTTAGGGGAGCCATCATGGATGAAAGAGATGTATCCCCAATAATGTAAGTATACTACTGTGTTTATGAGTTTGCAGGGGATAGTGAAGGTAGGGGTTGAGCTTCTAATTTGGCAGAACAAACAAGGCTAATTGTTCTGCTTGAAATTTCATACCAGCTGCTGAAGCCCACTGGTCAGCATGGAATTATCCTGAACCCAAAGTCTTTTATTTATTTATTATTGTTATATAATTAAACCTTCACAGGTCAATCCAAACTTTAAGTACAACTGACGCTTTGCACTCTTTCTCCCCCTTTACTTCATCAATACTTCTGAATAAAGGTGTGTGTGTGTGTGTGTGTGTGTGTGTGTGTGTTATTTTCAGGTTCCCAGAAGCCTGCATTAATGATCTCATAGGCACCTGAAGCAGGAAGGTGTACTCAAAATACAGGGCCAAACCATCTTTGCCAGGCAGGACTCAGGGAGTAGCTGACTCACACAGAAAGTGAGCAAGGGCTGAGCATTACTGTTCAAATAACATTAATAAAACACATGGAGAACTTTTCATCGTATTTAATTTCCACTTGGCAAGGAGGTACTTAACACCTCCTGTTGTCAGGTGTCATTTTAGGTATGAATGTTACCAGGTCTCTGCCTGCATGAAATAACCATTCTAGTTTAAGGAGTAGTTTAAAAGATATAAAGTAAACCAGTAAAGAGAGGGTAAGATTTCAGACTGTGATGGGGTCATTCAGACAGTGAGATGGGATGCCTTGAACTGGAATGACTAGGGATGATACTGATGCGAGGGTCGGGGGAGGAGGAAGACAGGATCTGTGAGGCGAGCCCAACAGTGTGAAGGCCTGTGCATGGTCATTAGCAGGAAAGGGTGTGGTATGTTTGAAGAGCAGAAAAAGGGCCGTACATGTCTGGAATGAACCCCAAGAACAAGGGGGAGAGGGGATGGTGGAGGAGCAGATCAAGGAAAATTCTTTGCTCATGGTAAGGAGATGGAATTTTAGTCTCAGAGCAACAGCCTGCCATTTGAGTGGCCTGAGAGAGGGGGCATCATCCAATTCACAATTTTCAGGAATTTTGTGGAGAGTAGACTCAGGAGAGGGGAATAGTGGAAGCATAGGGATAATCTAAAAGATTTCAGCAGAAGCCTGGGGGAGAGATGATGACAATCACAATATATCCACAAATTCACCCCATGACGCAGGACATCTGTTTATCTGCATTGCATGTGGGCTTTTACTTCCCCCATAGTTACCTACAATCCCAATCTCATGGTCAGACATTAAATAATTTAAGTGTGGCTCCTTAAACATACCTTTCTGACAGTCCTTTTCATGTTAGTAAATAGTGTGGTACTGCAGTATCACAGGGTCATAATATACAGGTCTTGATCACATGGGTGTACCTAAAGAGATATGAACCCCCATGAATGACTGTGAACTCTTGTGAAATCTTAGTTTTTTTAAGAATCTGAGTAATGGGGACCTACAGATAGAGTTTGGACTTTCAGACTCAGAACAACGTTAGTTCTAAATTTCCATGCTTCTATTTGTCAATCTGAAAACCTTAGACAAGATCCTTAAACTCTGAGTGTGTGTGTGTGCGTGTGTTGAAGGGGATACTAATTAACCACAATAATAATGCTTACTCACAATTGTTAATAAGTATAAGAATTCTTACTTTGTGCTAAATGGTGTGCTTGAAACTTTATATATATTACCTCGTTGAAGCATTGCAATGACAACATGATATGCATATTAATGTCCCACAGTGCAGATAAGGAAATTGAGCCTTAGATTACGTAATACATTTGAAATTGTGCAATAAGTACATGGAGGAATGTCCATAGAGTTTTATTTCGTTACATCCACTGAACGGATGGGGATATTATGGGATAGTGTCTGGCATAGTTTCAGCCAGAGTGGGTACTTGATAAGTTTCGTGTTATATATCGCTCTGCGGATTTCAAATATTTATGACCACAGAGTTAATTCAAAGGAAAGTGAATTGAAGGAGGTGTTTGTGTGTAATTTTTTCCCCTAATGATTCCACTGTACCCTTGAGCATCTCCACGTTTGTGTTTAATCACAGAGTCTCAGCCATGATGTTTCTGACAGGTAATTTCCTTAACGCATTTGACAAAGGTGGATTGCATGGAAGAACATTGGATCCCATGCTTTTGTCTGCAAGTGACAGGACTAGATTAGAGCTATCTGGGTCTAGTGCCTCTGACGATACTGCATTATGGGTCATCTTTGTGGACACACACATTCTTGGGTAGGTGGCATACACCATTTGCAAGAAACCCCACCACTTTCATTACACCTTGAGAAACATCCGGGCAGATATTTGTGTGTCACAATCGTAAATCAATTTAGTCCTCAGAGATAGACCTAGTTATGCCTTTTATCTCCAAATACACTTTTTTTTTCTTTTTTCCTGCTATAACCAAAAGTGTTAGATGGTGAGCACACATGTCAAGATGTTGAACTCCTTTCAGGTTGTAAAGCCTTTACACCAGCTTGTGTAGACCCGAGCCTCACAGATTCTTGGTGAGCCATGGCAATTTCGGTTCCATACCATTTCATCCCTAGGTACCAACAAGCCCAATCCACTCTCAACAAAAATGCGGTTACCCAGTGGAGACTCACTTCCTGACCCTTTCTCCTCCTCCTCTCAAGCAGGTGCCAGCCTTTAGCAACTATGGTTGGTTGGTGTGTGTGAGTACAGATCCAGGGGGCCAGAGAGGCAGGGTCAGGGAACTCTGGTGCCTCCGGGAAACACAAATGCTGTTGTTTCACAGAATGTCTCCTTAAGGCTACTCATGGCACCTGCTGTCAGCAGTCATTCCATGCAGCATCATGGCACGCCAGAAATGGAGGCTTTTTTGTTGCCAAGCTACTAGCCGTGTCTTCCACTTGAACTACAGGGTCCCTACTGTGTGCTTCCAACCCCCATTGAGAAGAATGTTCTGGTTCCATTCTTTTTATTTTTCATTTTTTTAAATGTTTATTTATTTTTGAGAGACAGTGAGAGACAGAGTGTGAGCAGGGGAGGGGCAGAGAGAGGGGGAGACATAGAATCGGAAGCAGGCTCTAGGCTCTGTGCTGACAGCTCAGACCCAGGACTCAAACCCACGAAAGCAAGATTATGACCTGAGCCGAAGTCGGACGCTTAACTGACAGAGCCACCTCCATTTGATAAAAGTATTTTTATTATGAAAAATGCCATGCGTAGAGAAAAGGAGAAAGAATGATACAGTGATCATATACTGACATTGGGATTTAGTAATTGTGCACATATGTGCAACCACTTTAAAGAAAGTTTCCAAACATCATGAAACTTACTTCTTAGTAGCTAAAGAGATGTCTATATGTGTGTGTGTGTGTGTGTGTATAATATTATACATATTTATACATATCATATATATATCATACTGTATAAAACCGCAATATCATTAAAATAATACTACCATCAAATATCATCTGTATTAGGATGTACTCAGTAGTCTCATTAATATCTGTTATAACTTATTTTCAAAACCTAGTTCTGTAGATACTTTGAACTACTAAAATTGTAGATAAGGTACAAGGGGGCAGGTGGCATAAAATAGGACATAAATATATTTTTTCTTTATAGCGCACCTGCCCTTCCTCAGTTATTATGAGAGATTATCAATCACTTTAAAATTTGTGTGAAGTCTTAAAAAGGAGTATACATATAATTTAGCACTATGGGGAAATCCTTTTCACATCATGGAAACAAATATGGCTCCCTATAAAAGAATATTTATCAGCATTTTTTGTAATGGTGAAAAATTGGAAATAACCTAAATTTCTGACACACAGAATTGGCTAATTTATGGTGGTCATATCGGACACTGTTCACAATGTATTGTCAGTAAACAAAGCAGATTCCTCAACATGGCTCAGGCAAAATCACACCACTGTAAGAATTAGCTCACAAACAGAATAGAAATCTTGAAAAAAATTTTTTTTGGTTTGCTAACCATAGTTACCTCTGGATAGTGGGATTGTAGATCATTTTTACTGCATTTTACTTTTTCTTTAATTGCATTTTCTGAATGAAATGTGGAATGTTTGCTGGTTGCATTAGAGAATTTTGACGAATTAGCCAACTCAGCTACAGATGTATTATTACGTAACTGGAAAGGATAGCAGAGGCACAAATGTGATGGAATGAAGAAGCATCCTTGAAATGGACCATGGCTGAAAAGCTGGAGAAGGTAACTGAAGTGCTTAGGCTAAAATGAAGAAGCCATAATGCATCTTTCTGTATTTCCTTTGGCTTTGTAAGTCTTGCATTAAAACACTCTGATGTTGTCTGAGTAGGGTTTTGTTAAAAACTCTGAAGTTGAAATTTGCATTGCAATTAGTTTTAAAATGCCCTTTGGAGGAAGCTTTTAACTGCCTGTTAGAGGGGTCTAACAGACCCTAACTGAAGTCCTGCAGGAAGTGTGTGTGTGTGTGTGTGTGTGTGTGTGTGTGTACACGCACGCATGTATAATTTTCTCCCACCCCATTCCCTGAGTGTTCTTTTATAGTCTAAGCAGACGGCAGATCACACTACTGACTTGTCCCATGAGCATTGGCTCAGCACAGCACTTTCGGTATTGCCATCCTGAGCTGCTTATGTCCCGATATCATTTGGGGGTTCTGATGAAGATCTGTCTCACAACTGCAGAAAGTATAGCCATGAGAGATAGCGTAGGGCATACTGCAAAGGAATAGAGGAATGACATTGAGTTTGTGGTTAAAAGTGCACGTCCAGAGTTAGGATCTTTCAAAGAAATGGTTAAGGACACAGCATAGAGACCAGCAGGCAGCTAGGGATTGGAGGAGGTTCTTTGACACTATGGAGGGCTGTAGCTGTAGCCTGGGAAGCAGGATAAACCATCCAATGAAGGTTTGGTTCAGGAACTCTAGCCAGAGGCAGATCCAGACTTTTGGGCATTCAGAGGGAAGGCTGAGTGATTCCTATCTGATGAAGCCTGGGAGGGTGGCATCTCCATAGTGAGCATGCTCTCAAGGCACACTGATTCAATTCGTTTCCCCAATTCCAGGAATGTATTTGCCCCACTCCAAAACACCTCCTTCCAACACACACACACACACACACACACACACACATACACACACACACACACACACACCAGAGGACATGAGGCACTCTGTGAGGCATAATTATCTCTATCCCATTACCAATCTCTTAATTAAATCTCTCAATTAAATCTCTTACTTTCTAAACCAGCCTACCACTGGGAGGAAGATACTGTAGGTTGTAAATCACTGGGGAAGTCCAGGTCAGCAGCCTCACGACTCCCAGACACCTGCGGGCAATCTGCATAACTTTCCCAGTACATCTAGTAATAAAGTTTTATTTCTTTCCACCAGTTTTCTCGAAGAATCTGTCCTAGCCCATCTATATCCTGATTACTTGTGTGTCTGGATGGGTCCAACTGAAATACAGAAGACAAAAGGATCATTATCCTGATTGAAATAGGATTGGGCAGGACATCAATGAGCGCCCCAAATGCAGAGTTATTTGTTGACTGATTAAAAAAAGTCTCAAGATTTCCTAAAAGGTCACTAAGGAGTAGAATACCATTCATAGAGTAGCTTGTGCTTAACACAATTAAATTTAAATGTATTTATAATTTTTTTTTTAGTTTAAAATAAAAATCCTTTCAGGCAGAGTCAACTGCCCTCATTCTTTTGTTAGGCTTTATAAGCATTGATCCTCCTCATTGTTCAATAAATTCCCAACAGAGATTTTGACTTTTCAGCCAGATACTTTTTTTTTTTCCTGAATAAAACTCTGATCTCTAGATTATGAGCTAAAGGGATATGGGAAGTGACCTAAGTTAGAACACCTAAATTGAAGGGGTTGGGCATACAAAGGGATATAGTTGGCCAGAAGTTGGCAACACTTGAAGTATTCCACCAGCAGATCGACTGATAGGGAGTATTGCTCTCCTCCCACTGTGGTTCTGTGTAGTGCGTGTTGTTCACTGGAGCACACAGAGTTCATATTCATTGTATCTTTTTGTGTCGTTCATATGTTTTAAGAGTTAAAACAGACTTGTCTACAGACACATGCACATGCTTGCATGCATGTGCTAAGGAAAGCTTGGTTATGCTTCAGAGCATGTTAACTATTCAGGCAATAATGAAGGAAGCTTTTTTCTTTTTTTTAGAAAGAAATGGGTATTCCCAGGCTTCTCCCAGTCTTCTCCATTAGAGGCTTGAAAAAGGGGCCCAAGGTGTATATTATATGCCCCCTCCTCACATTCACATAGGATCCTGCTGTGATCATTCCAGCTTAGGGACTCCTTTGGTATGATCTGAACATTATGAAACTGTGCTTCATAACTCAGGGGAAATCTGTCTTCATTCTTTACCATCATACTTAACTGTTTATAGCCAGTCCTCTCTTCTAAGAAACCCCTTTATCCCAGTCCCACTTTGTAAATATGGAACTTTGCCTTACGAATGGATTTCCCCAGTCTTTAATATTTGATTGGAGAAGTAATTCTGCTCATGGTACATTGGAAAGCTGTTTCCCCCCCTCTTTCTAATAAGAACTATCATCCATTGCTGACAAAAGATCTCCACAGCATTTCCTGGGTGCTTTGGAATATGTTGTGACAAATGGCGTCTTGCGTTGTACGACCGTCCTCGTGGCTTGTAATACATCGTTTAATGAATTGATCACAGTGGAATGTAAAGATGAAGCAGCATTTATTTTGTATGTTATATTGCATATAATTTTTAGAGTTGACATTTATAACCATGGAGGCTGTTATTTTACATATCATCTTCAAACCATATCAGCCTTAAACACATTTAAATTTAATAAGCAAGTAGATTAGATTTGCTTTTAAGCTAGGCATATCATTACAGTGCGTGTTTCCGGCAGGAGGGCACTCTCACGATTCAATACGGTCTTTAGTTGTCTTAAAGAAACCAAAATTATACAGAAGGGGGTTAGAGCAGACGCTGAAATAATTAAGTATGAAGCCCATATACCCTTTGATGGACCACTGTAGGCAGGGCCCTCCAACCGTTAAGGCAAAAGAGTCCATTCAGTTTTCTTAACCATCATCAGGCAACTCTGAGGCTGAATGCAGGCCTTGGGAATGAAATGCAAATTCTATAATAGGAACATCATTGTGATAATAATTTATTAAATTTCCCGAGCCGTCTCCCTCTGAGGAGGGCAGCATGATGGCCCTGGTGATTAATTTTCAACATCGTTTAACGTTTTATTAGAGGGAAACAGTTTGTAATCTATTGATGCCCTTTCTGTACAATTCCACGAGCTGTTTTCAAAACCAGGAGGAAGGAGGGAAATGGGGGAGTGTGAGAAGGATTGCTGGTCTCCTGCTACCCAACATCTTAGACTCTCCTGTGCTTTCCTGCCATTTTGTTGTTTTGGCCTCACGGGAGCTTGTTGGTGTTTGTGAAAGGGGAGAGTTCATTTGTGAATCTGAAGTTAGGGGAAGTGCAGTATTTGGGGGGAGGGTTCATCTAAGACACTTGGGGAGGGGTGGTGCTGAAAGTTGCTGGATTGGGGCTTCTCAGCATCCTAGCAATGCTTACCTAGAGGCTGCAGATACACATACCTGCAGAGCCCAAAGGTCCCCTGAATAGACATTATTCTGCCAGGCAAGTACTTGGTGGCACCATTCACTTCAACCAAATGTTGACTTGTTAGAATGGAACTGTAAGAACAGTAAAGAGAAATAACAGCAAATTGCAAGGTGAGACCCTGGATGGGATCCAGGCCCAGAAAAGGGAGATACGTGGAATAAACGAATGGACCCCCATTGTGATCTGCATTTCAGTTACCAGTATTGTCCCAGTATGAATTTCCTGGCTTGGATCACTGTAGTGTACTGTGAGGGGAAGCTGCATAAGAGATGCACAGGAATTCTCCTGTTATTTTTTGCAGTCTTTATGTAAATCTAAAACTATTTCAAGTTAAAAGTATTTTTATAAGCAATAAAAGGAAAATGTGGGACATATCAAACATACTGGTAGGAGAGATTATGTTCAAGGGTCACCTGCTTGACACATCCCTCTGGGACAGTCTTACACACTCTTTGAGAACAACATAAAAGCAGAGAGAAAGACCATGTCTTCTGTTCTCTGTGTCGATAGCTTTCTCACACTTTGGCAGTGTGGTAGGTAATATAATGCCATATACCCCAAATATATTCACATTCTAATCCCTGGAGACTGTGAATAGATTAGATTACATGGCAAAGAAGAATTAAGGCTGCAAATAGAATTAATCTTGCTCATCAGCTGATCTTGAGATGGAGAGATTATCCAGGATTACCTGGATAGGCTCAATATGATTCCAAAGGTCCTTGTAAGTGGAAGAGGGAAGTGCCCTGAAAAAAACTTGACAGGCAGTTGCTGTCTTGAACATAGAAGGGAGCCAGGCACCAAGAAATGCAGGAAGCCTCTAGAATTCCAGAAAAGGCGAGAACACAGATTCTCCCCTAGGGACTCCAGAAAGGAACCCAAGCCCCCCAACCTTACTTTTAGCTCAACGAGACCTGAATCAGATTTCTGAGCTACAGAACTGTAAGCTCATAGATTTGTGTTGTTTTAAGCCATTACATTTGTGCTAATTTGTTACAGTGGGAACAGGAAACAAAAACAGGCAAGTATTCAATATAACAGCAAATGGTGATATGGTCCTTACATGTGCCAGGCATTGCTATAAGCATTTTACATTTTACATAGTACTCAATCTAATGAGCTGGGTACTACCTGGTACCCTGCTTTATAGATGAGGAGACTTTGCAGAGAGATGTGAACTTGCCCAGTGTCATACAGCTGGTGTGTAACAGGGCAGAGAAGTACAGGTATGAGGTCCATGTCTGAAATAACAATCTGGTGTATTAGCACTTTGCTCTGGCATAGCAAAGCTTAGCAATAGATTATGGCAGTATATTTACTTAATTTAAAATTGGGAGAAATGTCTCCACAGTAAGGAGAAAGTGAAAGACTAAGTTGTCTTAGAGAGGGAGCTAGAAATAGGAGATATCCTAATAGCAGTTGAAAAGACAGGAGTCCATCTTTTTTTTTTTTTTTTTTTTTTTTTTTTAAGAAAAGTATTGTTTGGAAACTGTCTTTCCCAACGTATAAATCCTATCAGATTATTATGGACTTAGGTGACACAGAGATGCTATTAAATAACATTAAACCAATCCTTTGGGGACAGAGTTATTCTGTTCTGAATTTTCTTTCCATTTTCCTGTTTATGTTATTGAGAAACTTTTCGTGTGGTGCTAGGGCATCTTAAACATCTGTCTAATACTTGATGATCCCCATTTTTAATATTAAAATAGAGGCCTCAGGCTCAGTGTCTGCAGGTAATGGTAGCAAGATTTTAATAACTTGTGATTGCGTTGTACTTATTTTATGGTTAGTCTCTATTTGGAATAAGTGATACTATTTTTCTTCTTTTCCATTTATAGTATTGGTATAAAGTCGCCTTGTAAAAATAATGTGTTTAGTGGAAACTAAGTACACCAGTGTAAAGTCATATTAAGCAGCTGATAGTTTATCATTATGACACATGATGGCCATTTAGCGACAGTGGCAGAAAGATGGCTAAGGTTTGGGAACATCTGATTCTTTGGGGCTGAAGATTTCAGAGTGTTGGCTGTAATCTCTAAAGGGCTGTTCTTTACTAAGTTGCAAGTTCCTCAACTATCTTTCAGTCTATTTTCTTTTCCACCTCGTCACCAGAAATAAGTAATTTCTTTGGATTTTGAAAGTGGAGGCAAATAATTTTTTTTCAACATTAAATTTGATTGGTATTAACTGATTCCTGTGGTCTTTAATTTGCTTGCCGTTCATTGTTCTGCTAATTCTAGCACCAAAATTTCTAAAACCCCTACTTTATGACCTTTTTTAAAAAGCTCTTACTCTCTGTTAGCCTCACTGTGTTTTGTGCCTTGAATCGAGCATGGGGTTGGACTTGCTATATCAAGAGCTGAGCTTGTATTCTGCTGCTGGTCCAGCTTTCCCGGGATAGCCTTTTATTTGGTGATAGGAGAGAATGTCTCTTACTAAGCCTCATCCTCTTACATTGCTTATCTCACAGGCTTGCAGGATATGGTTTCTTGTGAGAATACTGGTTGTGCTGTCGACCCTAACCAATTCTAGCAAGGAACTCATGTGCAAACTTTTTGTCCACCACATAAATTCCAGGTCAGACGAGGTGAGCATTACTGCATGGGCAGGGACAGGCACCTGACATCTGGCACCACATCTGGCATCTGATATGGTAGAACAATACCATGACTCAACGGCACACATTTGGAAGAGTTAATGTGTACCGAAGATGCTCACAGTTTAAAGAAAGGTGCTTGGCTTATATCCCTTATAAATGGATTACTGAATGTAGCTTAGCCCACGTGACAGGCTTTTTCCTTTCGTTCTTGGCTGCATTTCTGTTTGTGGCAGGATCTAAGGAGTTTCTCCTGGGCCCAGAGCATGTGGAGAATGTGAACATCATCTTGCTCAGCCTTGCAGAGGAGGTTTTGAAGCTTCATTGGTTACTGTTTTGTTTTGGTCCTTCCCCTCCCTCCATGGCTTCATCCTATTCTTCTCCTTCCCCTTCCTACTCTTCCTTCTTTAAAAAAAAAAAAATTAGTGTTTATTTTTGAGAGACAGAGAGAGACAGAGCATGAGTAGGGGAGGAGCAGAAAGAGAGGAAGACAGAATCTGAAGAAGGCTCCAGGCTCCGAGCTGTCAGCACAGAGCCGGATGTGGGCTTCAAACTCACGAACCATGAGATCATGACCTGAGCCAAAGTCGGCACTTAACCGACTGAGCCACCCAGGATCCCTCAGTTCCTTGTTTTATTCATTCCAAGAAAGCAAAAGCACAGGCTTGGTTTAGCAATTTTGAAGTCTGCATCAGCATGCCCAGTAGTCAGAATGGCAACAGTAATAATAGTTATTCTGGCTCAATACTGAGCATCTGTGTGTGTTGTCAGAGTGCTGCTCTTGGCACTGGTCATGCTAAGTTTACTCTCACCTTCCATCCTGAAGAGCTCTCAGCAGATCGTTTCTCCACCTTGCCCTGTACCCCTCTTCCTGACCTAGCCCCATTTTCCCCACTTGCTTCTCAGTGCCCAATCAAGAGTCTTTTGTTCAGACCATTGACGGCCTTGCAAGTGCAATAATCCAAAGGTCCACATACTTCACAAATGTTTATTAAGTACCTACAGCGTCCAAGGTTGTGCTCTTTACATGCATGAGCTCACTTCATCCCGACAACGACCCTGAGAAGTAAATATTTGTATCTCCATTTTTAAGAGGAAGCTGGTATCCCTACCCTCAAAGAATACTTGGTTAGGAAGAATAGACAGGCCTGTGTAACTCGAAGTAAAACTGAATGACGTACTTATACATGGGAACAGGCATCAGGCTGAGAAGGGTATCTTGGAAGGTTGGAGGAGACAGGGGATTTCCGGACAGGGTGTTGAGGATAGGTGGGCATTTCCAGATGGAAGATTTATGGAAGGATGTTTCAGGCAAGGAGGACAGCATTTGCAAAGGGAAAGGGAAGTGGAATTCTGAGCAAAGATAAATATGTACCGCTAAATATAGTTGGAGTGGCGTGCAGAGGGGAAGTTGGGTTATCTGAAATATATAAAGCCAATGGCATCATATTGGTATGCAAGTCAGGGTGATTTTTAAAGAGGATTTAAAAGGCTCCATTTCATAGGTGTATACCACAGCCGGTCTGAGGAGCCAGGCTGTTCATCTCTCTCTCCTAACACCTCAACACATGCATTATTCCTTCTCTGTCTCCCCTAATTGTCCTTTCTCCCTACATTCCCCCCCTTCAACAGGCCTTTTACCCTGCATCCTCTGCTTTCGCCAGGCTGTTGGAACGAAGTATGATGTGGTTCCTTTAAGCCTGTCCCACAGCTGTTCTCCTATGGGACAGAGAAAAGGAATAAGAAAAAATATGGCTCTGAGCATCTCATGCTTCCTGTTGTTGTATTTGAAGCAGGGAGAGGTGAGCTTGCTGTTGATTTTAACACCTGCTTTTGGGAATTTCAGAGCTTCTTTCTGTTTCTGGAGTGATCTTTTCTTGAGCACAAAGTTAAAAATGGCATCAAGAGAAAGGAGTGTTAAAACCTGTGAACGAAAATTACTGTTACTCTGTAGAAAATAGGTGACAGTTCCTCAAAAAGCATAGTTACCATCTGACCCAGCAACTGCACTGCCAGGAATACACCCAAGAGGATAGCAACCAGGTCCTCAAACAAAAAGTTGTACATATAGGTTCATACATTGTTCACAATAGACAAAAGTTGGAAACAACCCTGATACCCATCAGTGGAAGAATGAATGAACATGATGTGGTATATCCATACAATGGAATATTATTCAGTCATAAAAAGGAATGAAGTGCTGATAAATTCAATAACGTGGATGAAACCTGGAAACATGGTACTCAGCGAAACAAGCCAGACACAGACAGTCACACATTGTATGATTGTATTTATATGAAATGTCCAGAATAGAAAAACCATGGAGACAGAAAGCACAATGGTGGTTCCTAGGGGAGGGGGAGATAGAGAGTGACAGTTCAATAGGTAATAGTGACAGTTCAATAGTGACAGTTCAATGGGATTTTCCTTGGTGATGATGGAAATATCTTGAAACTAAATAGAGGTGGCTTTACGCAGTATGTGAATGTGCTAAGTGCCGCTACATTGTAGTTTAACATGGCGAATTTCACATAATGTGAATATCACCTCCATTAAAAAAAAAAGGCACTAGTGCAGAAAACTCAGCATAGGTTCCAAGGAAATGAGCATTCTGAGTTGCACACAGTTTGCCAGTACGGACTGTGCTTACAAGAAGCCCCCAGAAGTTGATCCTTGGAGAAGCTAAGACCATTCGGAGAGTGGAAAAGGAGGCGGCTCCGAGAACCAGCCCTCATTTTCAGTTGCAAGAGGCCAGTGAAGTATGACCACCGACATCACATGGCCATCCTCCTCCCCAGGGAAGTTGCAACCTGGGAAGGTGACAGCTCATAATGTCAGAAACCAACGATGAGAAAATTGGAAATGGATGGAGTTTTATGGCAATGCATTTTTAACTCCACTTCAGCGTAGAGGGGATGTTTTAAGGAGCTAAGAGCTTAAACCAGACAAGATTTCCTCCAGTGTGATAATAAATACACCAAAGTGCCCTTTTATGTTTAATAATTCAGGATCCACTGAGTGTTTAAAGGTTTTCCTGTTTTATCATTTGAAAAATCGAATGGTAATCGGTTAAAAAGTAATAGATGAGAAATGTTTTCGAGATGGGCCCTGAATCATGTACTTTAAAACGTCTTTGGAAATGGATGTCTGTGTGTTCTAGGTAACAGGCGCCCGAAGGTTTGGAAGTTTCAGCACAACCAAACACTTGTCATGCCTTTGGGTGCTTTTATTTGGAGAGATGACAGCCCATTTCACATGACATTGGCCTGTAGTCTGAGCGGTGTTTGAGCAAAATTAAACTAAAAGAACACTGTGGGACCGCTTTTGCAGTCAACCATTCTTAAATGCGCTCAGAATGTAGACAGCAGCATTGATAGAGCCAGATTTCTGGAAAATTCCAGAGAAGAGGCTAGAAGCCAGGCCGTAGCAACATTTTATTGTCAGGGACATTAACACACGGCATCAGTAAGAAGGGGTTTGAGTTATTCTGGCCTGCAAATTGGCTCCATGTGGAACATAATGCTAAATTCTCAGAGGCAGCGATTTCTAGAAAGGAAGCGCCATGCCTCTTACAGATGATAAGAATGGTCCTATGACTCTCAGATTTAAGACAGGTGGATTTTCCCAGGGAGGGGAATGGAGAAGAGGGTGGGCCTATGGCAATACTTAATTAGCCTGTCTTATCATAGAATCTGAAAGGCAGAAAGAATCCATGTGTGTTCTTTTTTTTTTTTTTTTCATTTTTTTTTCAACGTTTTTATTTATTTTTGGGACAGAGAGAGACAGAGCATGAACGGGGGAGGGGCAGAGAGAGAGGGAGACACAGAATCGGAAACAGGCTCCAGGCTCTGAGCCATCAGCCCAGAGCCTGACGTGGGGCTCGAACTCACGGACCGCGAGATCGTGACCTGGCTGAAGTCGGACGCTTAACCGACTGCGCCACCCAGGCGCCCCAAGAATCCATGTGTGTTCTTAAACGTCACGTTGGAAAGTAAAAGTCACTACTGTGCTTCATTTTTGATCAGCAAATGTTACTGCACCTGTGTTTATGATGTGCCCATCAGCCACTGAAACATGCACTGGGGATACTGTATTACCCCACATGGACAAGATCATTGCTTGTGTAGAGCTCGTATTTTCTGGTAGAGGAAAAGCATTCAAGAAGGAATTGTGACAGAAACTGCCAGCTGCCTTTCCAATAGCCACTTATCCCTTCTTTCTTAGTAATTGACCCCTTGGTAATGGGCCCCTTAGTCACAACCAAGATGTCCAGATTAAAGGAAAATAATACTGTGTTCTCCAGCTTTCCTAACAGAGAGGGATCACCAGCAAGATGGCAATGGTAATTATTAGGTGTGGTTTCTGGGAAAACCCTTTAATAGGGGCTGGCTCACAATGCCAGGAGCATTCTTGTGTTCTACCCCTTTCTCTCTCCTATATGAAACCATGTGTTATTGAGGCCACTTTGAGGATGGATTCCATATCCTAAGAATGGTGGTGAAAAAAAAAAGTAGAAGGGTCAACAAGATTTACGATGGACTGCCTTGCCCCAGACTTCTTTTAGGGGAGAGAGCAATAAACGTATGTTTTGTTTAAGCCCCTGTTATTTCAGAACTCTAAATAGTAACCAAACCCAATTTTGTGAGTTTGAGGAAGAAGACACAATTATAAAATAATTTCAGAAAGCGAAACCTTCTCTGTGGGCAACAAAGAGAGATGGGAGAGAGACGAACCGGCTAAGGGGTGAGGCTACTCTGGAATGGGAAGGGAAGAGACTCTCTGAGGCATCAAAGGCAAGATGGGTCAGGTATGTGCAGGTCTGGAGGAGGAACACTTCAAGCCAAGGGGATGCCAGGTGCTGACGTGATCAACGTGGCATAACCAGGAAACAAAAGAATGTCAGAATGGTCAGAAAGTGGTAGAAGATGTAGAGAATGTCACCAGATGATGTCAGAGAGACAGGAAAGACCAGGCCCCGTATGTTCTTGTAGGCCATGCTAAGAAATATGGGTTTTATTCTGAATAAGCCAGGAAATTCTTAGTTTGATATAGGCAGGAGAATGATCTGATATTTCTTTACAAAGCTCATCCTGGCTGCAATGTAGAAAGTGGGCAGAACAAGCCGGAAGTCAGACAGATCTTTTAGGTGGTGATTGTAGACCTCCTGGCCAGAGTCGATTGTGGGATTGATGTTGGAGGTAGCACTCATAGAATTTAGAGCAATTTGGGAAGTCAGTGAAAACCTAAACAATCTATGGTAGAAGGATTAGCATAGATGTAGCTCTATATTGCCTTTGGAAGAATCTCTCACAAGTCTACCTATTAGAGCCACTTGACTGTGTGCAAAAAAACCAACATGGGTTACTCAACAACAGTAGCAAAAAACCCAAATCAAAAATGGGCAAAGAACTTGAATAGGTATTTCTGCAAGGAAGGTATGCAGATGGCCAATAGGCACATGAAAAGATGCTCCTCTCACTAATCACTAGGGAAATGTCAATCAAATCATAATGAGATACCACTTCACATCCATTAGAATGGTTACCACTAAAGAAAGAAAGAAAGAAAGAAAGAAAGAAAGAAAGAAGGAAGGAAGGAAGAAGAAGGAAGAAGGAAGAAGGAAGAAGAAAGAAAGAAAGAAAGAAAGGAAAAGAAAAACCAAAAATGACAAATATTGGTGAAGATGTGGAAAAATCAGAGCACTTGTGCTTTGTTGGTGGGAATGTAAAATGTGAAGCTACTGTGGAAAACAATATGACAGTTTCTCAAAAAAATAGGATTACCATACCATTTAGCAAATTGACTTGTGAATTGTTTCAAAAGAATTGAAAGCAAGATCTTGAAGAGGTATTTGTACATCCATGTTTATAGCAGCATTATTCACAATAGCTAAAATGTGGAAGCAACCCATGTGTCTTCTGATAAATGAATGGATAATTCATACAATGTAGTATATTCATACAATGGAATATTATTCAGCCTCAAAAAGGAATGAAATTCTGACATATTCTGCAACATGAATGAACCTTAAAGACATCATGGTGAGTGAAAGAAGCCAGTCACAAAATGGCAAATACTGCATGTTACACTTATATGAGGCATCTAGAGTAGTTTGAATCATAGACAAAGTAGAGTGGTAGTTGCCAGGGACTGAGGGAGAATGAGGAGTTAATGTTTAATCAGTACGGAGTCTCACGTTGGCAAGTGAACAGAGTTTTGGAGAGGATGGTGGTGATGGTTGCATAATATGCATGTACTTAATACCAGTGAATTGTACACTTAAAGCTAGCTTAAATAGTAAATTTTTATGTCCTGTATGTTTTAGCAGTTAAAAAAAAAAAAGGAAAAAAAAATCAATATGGGTTGCTTGCCCCTGGGATTGCGGTGAGTTCTCAGCCAGTACCACCTCGTCTGTCGTTCTCAAAGCTCAGAGCAGGTGTCTTTATCTGTGCGACCCAGCCCACCATCTCACTGGCAAATGGTGTCTCTGTGTTTCCCATTTCCCTCTGCAAATATCAGCTTATTAATGACTCTTTCTCAAAAGCCCCTTCAAACCCAGTAAAGGCAGCCTTCTGCCTTGAAAAGTGAGAGACTCCCCATCCACTGATTTAACTGGAAATTTAAGGATGTCCGGAGAGCCAATCCTCGGGGGGGGGGGGGGGGGGGAGGGGCTGAAGTCAGAACTAGTCAAGGAGGACACATGCACATTTACATATGATTTGCATCTGCTTTACATAGGGCTGCACAAGCTGTGCTGTGTTCTCAAACATCACTCACATTATATTTTAAGACTGTCGCAATCTTTGATTAACATTTAGATCTGCAGTCTGGGTACCTCGAACTTCTCCAGCCTTCTATGTTTAAACCAGCTTCACCCTTTATCCATGGGCGGTGGGAAGTTCAGTGCCCCTCCGGGTAGCTGCAGACGCCTGGAAGGACTCCGTACTTTCTCACAGTTAACACCACCCATTCCAATGTTCTTTTCCTGCCTCTAGCTCATCACCCCTTTCTCAGACCTACCCTGAGCATGCAACATCACCCAGGCCATTGTGCATAGCGACTTTTTAATATCAAGTTAGAGATGATGGCAGAATCACAGTCCTAGAAGCAATTTAGAAGTCAGTGTTAGTAGCAGCCTTGTTTTTCAAAGTTCCTTAGTGTTCTCAGGGAGTGCTGACTGGAAGTTTTTCCCCTTTACATGGTGACCTCTATCCTTTCTCTTATCCCCCAACCCTTTCCTCCCCCTCTCCCCTTCCTCTCCCTTCTTCCCTTCCCATTCTCTCCTCTCCATTCATCTCCTTCTCCTCACTTTTCTTTTCTCTTCTCTTTGAGTGGACCATGGGTGAGCCACTCCTGTCATCCAACAGACATGCATTTTGTGCCTAATGAGCCAGTAAATAAGACGTACAAGTCCCTACCCTCCTGAAGTTTAGTGTTGTGCTGACAGATATACCCCCAAAAGTAAATAAATAAAATCAGTGAATAAATTGTCCCTGCCACAGTGAGAGATGATAGGGCATATTCAAGAACTTATGGAGGGTAGCCAGCTGAAATGGAAGGTTGGGAAGATGCCTCCATGCAAAGGTCAGGGTAAGGAAAAGCTAACATGGAAGGACAGAAGGACAAAGCCCTAAAGCTGAAGGATGTCAGCATGTTCCAGAAAGATGAAAGAGACCCGTGTGGATTGGGAGTGGGGGTGACTTGCAGGCAAAAAGAGACATGAGTAAGGAAGAAGAGGCAGGTGGGGATATACCTTATAGGGCTTCTGATGCCCTATTACATATGGATTTCACTGTTGGTCTGTTTCATGTAGGGGTGTAACAGGACCTCATGCATATTAAAAGCATATCACTCCGATGGCTCAATGGAAAACTACCACCCTTCTCATTTTTGCCCTACTTTTCTCCATGTTCCTGAGCTCATGGTTTCTCAGGGGCTGCCCTTTAGAACTCCATACCCCTCTTGAAGAATAATGCAACTTTACCTTCAAGCTATTTCATGTGTGTATGGGGGGGGGCAGGCAGAGAGGTGGGGGCATTGGGGGGCATTATGCCACCCCCCTAGGAGGTTGAGGTAGAAACTCAATCTCATGGAATTTTGATTTCCCTTACATTGCTTCCTCTCTGCCCCTCCCCCAGTGATATTAAGACAGAGGCTGAGAGATGAAGAAAATCGCAAAAGAGATGAGCATTGGCCAGATGAATATTTTGGAAAATTCCAACTGAGTGAAAACTTACAGAGATAAATGCAAAACTTTCAATTGTATGTCTCGGCCCACCATGTTTATATTTCTGCCATATGTGTTGATAATGTATGACACATTTTGAAAACTGGATTTTCATGCCTTTGTAGTCATTAATAGTGTTGACATAAACCTGGTCATTCAACCTGTGGTCTTGGTGATAGGCAGAAGGACTAGGAAGAAAAGGAGGCCGCTGAGTCTTCCTTCTAAAAAGGGCAAAGGTGAGTACAGGGACCCTAGTGATTGTCTCTGGGAGAATTGGTACCTCCCCACAAGGGAATTGCGTGTAGCAGTTACAGAGGAGCAAATACCGTTCTGCTTACACATCCGAAAGCAAGACAGTCATTAGTGCCTACTCCTCAGCTTTTGTGGTGGAATACAGGAAGATTGTCTGGCTTTCTCATATGATTCTGTTGACAGCATGATGCGTCTATAGCAGATGGTGTTCTTTGAACACAGGTGTGCCTTGGCCACCCTGATCAGAGTCGAATGTTTTGTTTTAGTTGAACCAACATCAGGAACTCCATAAAATGCTTAGCAGATTTAGGTAAACACTTACATTACCGCCTAATTTGGAAAAATAATCCCCCCTGTATAGTGATAGTTAGTGTCAGAATAAGCCAGGTGATACAGACTGATTATCTTTCTAGGCAAACTTAACAGGTAAAATAGATTTAGTAGGGAATAATGTCTTGATATTTTGGTGTTTGCACTGCAAGGATCTGGCTAAGTAAAAGATGGGGAGTAAGTGGGAGTTTTGAGATTGTATGCAGTGTAATGTGTCTTACTTTACATTGCTCAATACACCTACCAGACCCTTTAGAAATACACTGATAGCGTTGTTAGCAATTAGGGCATTTGTCTACGGTATTTTCCTTTTTTTGTAAGAGAAAACTTGCAAGCTCTCCAAAGTGTGTTGCCCACCATACCATAACCCTCTGCCAATCATATGGGTTAAGGCAGATTTTATTGCCAGTCATATTGTACTCCAGTTGAAGTGTTAAGAATGCTGTCTTATCCCTCAGCTGGATTAGCTTTAAAAGGTGATCTTGGAGTCCTGTCAAGCACAAAGTGAGGATTTACGAAGTGACAAACACATGGCCACGACATTTACTATGAGATTTCCCATAACTGAATTCCCAGCTCCTGGCCAAGAAGAAATATGCAATGGAAGAACTCGAAGGAGAGCATTTTAGCACAGACACATTTTAAAAGGCAGGCAGTTCTTTTTTGTGTGTTTAGGTTGGGATTTCTAAAGAATCAAACAATGCCATTATCTGAAAAAAAGCTGGGGAGGCAGGAGCAATCATCTTGACTTGGAACACCGGTTTCTTTCTTTCTATGGCCACGGTCTATCCCCTCTCTGTGTTATAGGCTCACTTACAGTGCTCAGGGCTTCATGGCCTTTTGCAGCCAATTTAGCCCTTTGTAGCTCATCATAATCTCATTCCTCATCCCAGCGACTTCAAGGGCTTTATGGAAATACCAGACAGATGTGTATGTGCTTCTATAGAGCCTTCAAATAACCCCATCCATCTTAATGGCATTTCTTCGCTGATCAGCAAGAGGTTTACATTGTATTTTCTTTTACAGCATCTTCATTACCTTTGTCTCTTACATAGCTGTCCACTTCCATGTACGCTGCATCATCAGCCAGGCTTTATGGTGGTTCCTCTGGTCACGCTCTGGCCCTTCATTCAGCTAGCTTCGGGTTGATCAACCATGCATGTTTCTGAGCAGACAGAACATGCTTTTCATTAGTGCTCCACTGTCCCTTCCAAGAACCCTTAGTCCACTTTCCATTAGACTCACATGAATGGTGGAAAGAGGGACTCCACAGAATAAAAAAGCCCTAACAGAAGCTTTATTAAAAGCGAATCCGACACACCCCGGATCAGCTCCTAACGGTGCCTGGTACATGACAGACGATCCGGTGAATATTGCTTGAATGATGACATGATTGAATTACTGATCTTGCTACAAAAAGTAATGAAATGGAAATAGGGCCATTCCAGTTTGGGGCCAGATGGGTAATCAGTGATACTAGGACTGTAGTCTTACAGTAAAACAGTGGTCGGTGGTAGGGACTGTTTCTGTAACCTGAAGAAAGATGGTAGTAAAGAAAGTTCTTACATTTTTTTTTAATAGAACCCAACCATTGCATAGCAAGTAGGGCAGTCTCTTCCAGCCCATGCAGGGCTAATCTGTCTGTTGGACCCAGTTCAAGTGGCCTTGTGCTAGAACCTGCACTGATGGAGGGCAGTCGGCCACCATCTGTCACCAGAGACCATCTTACTTCTATTTAGGGGACAGAGCCACTGCTGCAGTGGAGGCCAACTCCAAGGGGCTTTCCTTCCCTGTCTCTGTGTCTTAGGAAAGCTCATCAGTTGCCTATTTGGGGCCTCTTGTAAGTGGAATTTATTTTGTCCATCACGCACTGAACTTAGTGCGTGCCATGCTTTCTAGTTAGCTGCAACTTTAGGCATCACCAATCCTGCAGCAGATAATGCAAAGAGACCTGTGTGGTCTCTGCAGCAAATAATGGAAGAGACTCAGACTGGAAGACTGAGTATTGTTATTTATCTCTGGAATTTGGCTTTTGGAGGCAGGGATCTTACTGGAGCTAAGGTAGCAGATTGCCACCAATTCTCTCACCATCTATTATGGGGTTGAATTATGTTTCCTCCAAATTCATATGCTGAAGTCCTAATGTTTGAAATTTCAGATTCATGAGAAAATAAATCTCTGTTGTTTAGGCCCCCAGCCCCCAGTCTGTGGTCCTTTGTTAAGACAGCTCTGGCAAAGTAATACATCACCCCACCCTAAGTGTGTTCCCATGGAGAATGTGGAAGGACTGACCCCACAAATTGAAACACAGCTGAAATATAAAAGACTTCTGGCAAAGACTTGCTGATGTGATTGTGGGGGCCGGCTAGGCAGGTCTGAAATCCAGAGGGCAGGCCATCAGGAGGAGCAGTCTGAGCTCTCGGGCAGCAGCAGACACGGCAGTGAACAGGAGAAGAAATTTCTTCTTCCTCAAGGAAGCTTCAGTTCCGCTCTTAGCGCTTTTCACAGATTAGATCAGGCCCACCAAAATTTCCGAGGATAATCTCCTTTACTCTAAAGAGACACCTGATCGCTGACATTAATCCCATCAACAAAATACCTTCACAGCAAGAAGGAAATTGGTGTTTGATCAAATAACCAGGTGCCTAATCAGGTTAACACATAAAATTGACCGTCCTAATGATGGTGATGACAAGTGCCCTCCTCCATTGTACTCTCCATGGGTGTCAGTCATGCCACTGAGGTTCTTACGTGTATTATTTACATTTTTATCCCAATTATTATCCTCATATTATCTATAAGGAGGTTCAGGGAGGCTAAATGATATGTCCCAGGTTGCACTGGATTAAAAAGTAGGTCTGTGTGATCTTCAAATCCAAGCTTTTAACCCCTGGGCTGGTAGCTGTCAGAGAAACAGAAATCCTGGGCTCTTGGGCTCCATCATTAATAAATATAGGAAACAGTAAAAACTCCAGGGAACATCTTCCATGTAAAAAACATCCCATGAATCTGAAATGAGGGAGAAAGAGCATGTTGCTGGAATCTGGAGCCACACCTGGGAAGCAACGCTAACCTCTTTTGTTTCCAAGGGGAAATGAGCAAGAACCTAAGTTACGGTAATTCCTGCACTGGTGGTTTTTGGGGACATTTCCTCTTCAGCTCACAAGCCAGGTGGGCAGGAGCCTGAACAAGGAAGCCTGAGAGGGTGTTCCCTGGGCCCTTGTCTCTGGGCGGCTGTGAGCCCTCATTATCTTCCTCCAGTCCGTCCCCACCCTGAGCACGCTGTGGTTGCAGCATTTCCTAATATAAATGCAAGCAAAATAAAATTAGAAATGTGCCAGTGGGAGAAGCCAGCTACCCACAGGCGCTGTAAATTGCCTTTCTCTCTTACCCCTCCTCCCTTCTGCCCACCCCCTCTCACCCCCATGCAGCCACCCCGAATAACCTGCCTTGCCTGGCTGAGTCACTGTTGCTGGAAAAGCAGGGCCAGGGAGGTTCCACACAAGTCAAAGGAATGATGATTAGCCGAGGATCAGCAGTGAATAGCTAAGGGACCACAAGAAAGGTGATGTGATTAACCTGTGTGGGTGGTGGGTCCAGAAGGGTTGCTTGGAGCAGACAGCTTGAGTGAGTCATCTAGGGTCAAGAGGAAGAGAGAAGCACAAGCTGCTAGATTTTGTCATCATGTCATCTACCTTTGTGCACGATTCCTTTGTTTCTGCTTTTCCAGTGTTGGCACAATTCTTTACTCCCAGGGAACGTAATCTGTTGGCCATACCATCAGTGGTTCAGTATTTGATGAGTGAGAAACACCTGTTATATTATCATCCTCCCCGCAGACACACTATTTTAAACGTGTAGGTATACTTCAACCTATGCAGAGGCTACTTTAGGGTGTAGGGAATTCACAATCTAGGTATACTCCAGAACGGATTTTCTCTACGTTGTCAGGATCCCTAGGGCCTGGGCACTGACTTTTTCCAAGCAGAGGAGCCTCAAACCCCTGGGAGGCTGAGGACTCTGGCATAAGGCATCTTCAGCAGCTGCTTTTTTGTTTTTGTTTTTGTTTTTGTTTTTTAAGAAAGTAGTAGCATCAATACTTGAGTTCATTGATGATAAAGGGATACAATGCGAAGATGATAAAGATGATGGTGACCTTATTAGTCACAGAAGCAGTAATGGTTACATATGATCTGTTACTGAGCTATTTATTGCTTTGCCATGCATATTTTGAGAACCATTCCATAGAACATGTCACTTGGTCCTCCCCCAAGTCCTGGAAGACAGTATGATTGTCCCATTCTTGCTTTTATAGATGAGAGGAAATAAACAAGAGCCAAATTGTTGAATAGCTTGCCAGGATTATGCTGCTAATGGGGGTCGAGAGTGGCTGGTTTGTAGGTTGTCTGGAGCCTAGAGTCTGAGCTTCTAACCACCTTGAAACCCTGCCAGAAACAGGGGACGTGCAGGACACTTGGGATAATATCGTGAGCAGAGGGAAGGAGGCACCTTATTTTCCGCTTCACCAGTGGTTTTCCTTTCTGCTTTCCTATTAGGGTCTCTTGGGATACCTTAAGAAATAGTGTTGTCTGTGTCCAACTTCAGACCAGGTAAAGATAATTTTAGAGAAGAGAGGGTTGATGGAGAGCCAGAGTGGAGAACCACTTCCTGAGATCAAAGGTTTTCAAAATGTGGTCTATGGATCCAACTTCAGTAAGTCTGTTCAGAGTTTTCATGCATGAGCATTTATTGAGGGGGTGGGGCATGGCTTTTTCTAATTCTCAAAGGTATCCCATAATGCCAACAAACAAGCCAAGAAAATATGGGAAATCGTTGCCTTGGAGGATGACGGTAACCATCACAGCTTTCAGTGTAGAGCCTACTGTGTGCCAGGCACTAGAATGGGCTCTTGGGATAAATCTCATTTAATCATCCTAACAGCCCTGGTATTGTCCTATTTTATATATGAGGGAGCTGAGGTTCCAAAAGGCCAGGGAACGTGCCCAAGATGTCACCATGAATAAAGGATTGAGCCATAAACCAACTCAAATCTATTTAATGCCAAAGCCAGTTCTTCCTAATAGACTTCCCTGATGGATGAGGGTTGAAAAAGCCTTGCCCAGAAATAGGGAAACAGACTCAAAGACAGCTAGAGGGCTTTGCCAGCCAGAGGGCATGCAGGAACTCTAAAGTCGTGCATTGTTAAGGAAGTAAAATATTCCAAGTTTGTACTATATAGCTCAGGATTAATCTCCACTGTCCTGAGGAGCAAGAGAGAAGGAATTTGACATTTCCCTCTTGCCTGGAACCTGATCCTTTCTGGAAGCTTCTGAGCTTCCTTATGGAGAATGTCTTTTTTGTTTGTTTGTTTGTTTTTGCTTTTTGCTTTTCCTGCCACCTTGTTTTCTTGGTCTCTGACCATGTATCAAGCAAGGAAGTTTTCTAATGAAGCAGATGTAGGCCCTTAATTTAATCAAGAGTATGTCTTCCATCCTATTTTCTTCTAATCTTTCTTCCCCGAAGGACTTATGAAATTTCATTTCTTATGCACCTGGGAGGAGGATGTCCTTCACAATGACACAATGATCTTACCCAGAAAATATGTTTCCCTACATAGATCCCTGTGTTAGCACGTGGCATGACCTTGTTTCAAGCTAAACACCTCTGAACCCTCCTCCATCCCTGCCTCTTGCGTCACCTGCTCTCCTCTCTCTCCATCTAGTTGGTCACAGGTCGTGACATGCTTCTCAGGTCGCCCGTTCTCTGTCCACCACAGTATGCCTTTGTTCCAGACCTCTTGTCTCTCTCAGACAGGAAACCACCATGGGTCCTGCTTGCTCAGCCCTGAACTCCTCTTGCTCCCATGCCAGCCAAGCCATACTCTTTCATCTATGTCCAATCATGTCTCTCCATACTCGAGACTCTTCTCCACATGCTGAAAATGCACCCATGCACACACACAAACACACATATACAAATACAGTTGGCTCTTGAATAAGCCGGGGTTGGGATGCCAACCCCCTGTAAATCCACATGTAACTTATTATTTTTCTTATTTTAGCGAGAGAGCACACGTGAGCTGGGGATGGGGCAGAGGGAACGAGAGAGAGAGAGAGAGAGACAGAGAGACAGTCTTAAGAAGGCTCTATGCTCAGCGTGGAGCCCCGATGTGGGGCTTGATCCCACAACACTGGGGTCATGACCCGAGCCAAAATCAAGAGTCAGATGCTCAACCGACTGAACCTTCCAGGCGCCCCCATGTAACTTTTGAGTCCCCAAGAATTTAACTATAATAGTCTGTTGACTGGAAGATTTCTCAGTAACATAAATAGTCAATTAATACATATATATTCTGTATATTTTGTACTGTATTTTTCATTTAACTCTATTTATTTTGCTTGAGAGAAAGAGAGAAGGTACAAGTCAGGGAGGGGCAGAGAGACAGGGAGAGAGAGAGAGAATCCCAAGCAGATTCCACAAATCAGTGTGGAGCCCAATGCGGGGCTTGAACCCACAAACCCTGAGATCATCACTTGAGCTGAAATTGGACATTTAACCAACTGAGCCACCCAGGTGCCCTTATATACGATATTCTTAACAATAAAGTAAGATAAAGAAAAGAAAATGCTATTAAGAAAATCATAAGGAAGAGGAGAATACTTTACTATATTTTATTTCTTGAAAAAAGTCTGCATATAAGTATAACCTTTGCCATTCAAGGGTCAGCTGCACACACACACACACACACACACACACACACACACACACTTCTCTGGGTCCTGCAAATAAAGTCCAGAATCCACATGGCTGACCCCGTGAGATAATGGTCTTTTCTTCTGTTCTCATGTATTTCCATTTCTCGTTGGTTCCCATCTATGCAAAGCCAAGTTGGTAAAAGTTCTTTCTGTTTCATGCCTGCACACATGAGGTTATGAGTAGGGTGGTCTGGGTAGTTTGTCACGTATAGTGAGAAAGGACTGTTTTGTTTATCAAACAGCTTTATTGCGATATAATCCACTTACTATAAAACTCACCAATTCAGTGTTTTGGGGTTTTATTGTAGTACATTTGCAGAGTTGCACAGCTATCCCCACAATCTAATTTTAAAGCATTTTTATGTCACAAAGTATGCATACATCTAATCATCACGTGTGTACACCTTGAATAGAGTGCATACAGTTTTTGTCAGTTACCCCTCATTAAAGCTAGGGGCGGAGAATATTTGCCTCATCCCAAAAGATCCTCGAACTTATTAACCTTCACCTACCCCTCACCTCAACCACAGGCAACCACTAATCTGCTGCCTGCTCTCCAGGTTTGCCCGTTCTGGATAGTTGACCTACAAAGAATCACACACTGGGCGACCCTGCATGTCTGGTGGCTTTCACTCAACATCACGTCTCCCAGGGTCATCCAAGTTACAGTGGGTATTGCCAGGGAACATTCTCTTGCATGGAGATGCCATATTTTATTGATCTAGGCACCCCTTGGTGCACATTTGGGTTATTCCTATTTTGGGTCATTGTGGATCATGCCACAAGCTGCACATCATTTAGGGGCATCAGTAAATCTTCCGTGTACTGTCAGAAAGAATTCAGCCAGCCGTTTGATTCATCTATGCCTCCATTCTCTTTCCTGTAAAATGGGAATCATGATGGCATCTTCCTCATGGGTCTCAGCGATAATTAATTACCATGATGTGAGTAGAGAGCTTAGCACAGCGTCTGGTACATAATTAGCACTCCATAAACCTGTACTGTTCTTATCTGATTCTCTCCGTGTTGGAACACAATGCATAGGGGAGCAGCTGTTGATGACTACTGGTTTTTCACAAATATTTATTTACGTTTTACTACCCCCTAGTCATTTGTTCATTCTTGTCAGGAAACCTGTGATACAGGCATTACGTTCTTGCTTTATATGTGAAGACACGAAGTCAGAGAGGACTCAGGAACGTGTCCATGTGCTTATCTGTAAATGAAAGTACCAGCTGGAATTCTGGCCAAAACCACTGTATATTTGGAACCTGCATTTTTTTTTCTTGGTGTTTGTGACCCCACCCCCCCCCCAAATCCCGCATCTGCTACCCTTGGTCTTATCCCTCAGAAAAGGGTCATGAGCTAGCTTGTTCTAAAAGTATAATCAAGGATGTAGCTTCCAAGAGAAAATGTAGAACTGCTTCTTAACCACGGGAAGGAGTGTTTGCTGGACAGTAGCTGTTCACTTTCTTCTGAGAAAAAAAAAATGTTTATTTATAGCAGGAAAGACTGCAATGAGACATCAGAAAGAACTTCCTAATAGTCAAGGCCTGGGGATCTTGGGAAGCTCATTAGGGACTCTTCTCTAGTCTCTAGTGCTGTCGCACTATCTCTACTGTCTGTGTTTGTGTGTTTGCGTGTCTTTGTATGTGTGAGTGCATGCATATACACACATATATATGTTTTGTGTATATGCTGGTGTTTGTGTGTCTTTTTGTGTGGGGGTGTTGGGGTGTATACGCACCTGACCACAGGTCCCCTCTTTGGAAGCCAGGCTATATCATTCCATCTTGCTGATTTTTCTAACCCTATGATTTTTTTTTCACCCAGGGAGTTGGGAAGTGAGCTTAAGCCTTACGTTTTCTTTTTATTCATAATTCCAGCTAAATCCTCTGCAAATCACTGTCCTCTACCTTCCCAAGATGTGTTTGGGAGTAGCAGTTAAAACATACAGACTACCCAGGCCTTTATGCATGTACGTTTCTTTCTCTAATTCTTATTCGATTTGGACGTCACAGTGGACAGACGGATGGAGCTGGATGGATGGATGGAGAGATGAACATGAGTCAGAGAGCGAGAGGGCCCAGGAGACTGAAATCTGTATCCAATCCCAGTCAGGGAGCTTCTAGAGGACGATGCAGGTTTGAGAGAGAAAATAGTAAAACAGTAACTAGGTGTCACTCTTTTACCAACCTTCGCAGTAATTGAGCAGAGAAATAGGCACAAAAATAAAAGAATGATTTTGTTAACCAGGGGATGTGATTTGGCTCAAGGTTTTTAGGGTTACGCAGTGCGTGCCTGTGTTTTTTTGCTCCTACCTTATTTCCCAAGTCATCCGTCTCAGAGTGATTTAAAAAAAAAAAAAAAGGAGTTTTCAGCAGGGATTGCCTTTTATCTTCTCACTTCCCCTGCAGTGAGGTAATCAGGAACCTGTCTGGAAGCATCAGAAGCCATGGCTGCATTGGGTGGGCTTGAACTGGCCCACCTCCCCTACCGTCGTCAGCCCCATGCGGAGAGCGCGTTCAGCACAACCTTATCTCTGGGGTCTGGGCAGGCTTATGGGCTGTCCCTAGCACAGATTACAAAAGTGCTTACTTCCTGCTGGTGGTCACAAGAGCAGGAGAGGCTGAGAGGGCTTTGGGGCCAGACAAAGCGAGCTTTTGCAACCGAACGTGGCATTGACCACCAGCAGCCTTCATTATCCCCATCGTCACAGGCAGTCAGGCTGGCTTTTTGTCAGCCCTGTTCGGAGAAGCCTTGTTAATTCACCCCCATGAAAATGGAAGTTTCATAGGCATTGACATAATTAATGAAGAGGCAGGCAGCATGCTCTACCAATTAACACCACAGGGAAAAGTAAAATGGGCTTTCTTTTGGAGTGTTGTGCCAAAGTTAAGGACTGTAACACACAGCAAATAAATAGAGATGCTTTTAATGAGCCGCAAGATCGAGCTGAATAACTCAGAAAGGATGGTGGCTAAACACTGCCAACTCTTTGCACCGTTAGGAGTAATTGATGAGCATAGTTAAAAGTTTGCGGGGTAGAAGGGACTGTCGGGTGCTACATCCATGCTCATTTATAAATGTATTTTCCCCTGAAAGTAACTGTTAGGTATGTTAAAGGATGTAATGTGCAGTCGGAAACAAATATGATAGACTAGGCGTTTTGTAGTGCCCAGAAAATAGGAGACTTAGCCGTTCCAGAACGAATACCGTGGTGGATTTTTCACACTTGATGGGATTGTCTTTGTCAAACTCAAAGCAAAAGCGAGCTCCTCGGCTGTAGATCCCTGCTCTGTGTATACTCTGGAAATGGAAGGAAGGGGATTTTTAGAAGTGGTGCTGGAGCCATTCCATTCCTTTCAGAAAGCCAGATGGATAATTGAATAATTTCTCTGCGTTCGTAAGATTAAAACACGACCTTCCACAAAAGCGTTTCTTATTGTTTCTGAAAGAGTGCGTTTGTACCAAGAGGTTTTTCTGACCATAGAGGAATCTGTTTGATCAAAAAATAGAAACACATTGGGTTTCGGTAGCTATTTTAGGAATTTTTAAAACTCTGAGTTCAGTTGGCTTTTTGTTAATGTGGTGTATCTGGTCCAATTAAGCTTCATTTTACAATCAAAGCATCTACAGTGGAGTCACGTCATTCACGTATTTAACCTGAAAGAACTCAATTATGTGTGCCAGGCCAATAAGACCCAACAATTCTACCTATGTAGCCTGCAAGTGCCTGCTCCCAATAACCATAACAGCACAAGTACCAGGGGGGGAATTGTTGGTGTTAGTAGGAGAGCATCCTGTGAAGTGAGCAGAGAGAGACCGCTCAGTATGGTGCCCCATAGTGGACCTCAGTTCCTGTCTGTCTCTCCTGGTTCTGGCACCTCATCACGTTGAGTGTGGTTCCATTTTCACAACGTGTATCATTCATGCCGTGTGGTCCTAAGCAGAGGTCAACAGTTTTATCTGTCGCTCAGAAAGAGCAGTGCATTAGAGCGCCAGAGAAGACACTGTCTATCCCAGGTTCCTGAAGGATGGTGTCTTGGTGCCGACATGTACCCTCCTAAGCAATTTTCTCAGATTTCTCCACATTTCTGTTCCGCTTTATGTCCTCATTGTGGGAATGACCCTAGTAGTAGACCTGTCGGGTCTTGGAAGACACACCACTTTCGGTTACATTACTTCCAGGTAAGATTGCTTCATCTTCCTTCCGGTTGAACTAGTCCCTATGCTTCTCAGTTACGTGCTCTGTAAATGACTTGTGGCAGTATTTTTCAGATTGTAGTTTCTGGATCTGCCTTACAGTCATCTTGGATGCTGGTCTTAAGTGGAATTCAAACCCACTTTGAATCTATTACATCAGGAGTATCCCTAGGATCCACAGTTTCATTGGGCTTTCACTGGTGTCCCCATGATCTTCTGATCTCCAAGAACGTTGACATCCCATTTTTCTTTCTGTCTGTCACGACACAGTATACTTCTGGACCTGTTCTATTGGATGTGTGCTCAGGAAATCTAAATGAATTTGCATATCAAAAAGTGGTAAGAAAGAGACACCTGTCCAGCTAAGAAAACAACCTGTTGTTCTACAACCCCAACAAAGAAGAGTTTCATGTGATGGGTTTGTTGTCAGACTATGAAGTGTGTGTTCACTTTGTTCCCAGAGATGAGGCCAGAATAGTTGTGACTAGTTGAGTTTTGATCTGATTGCTACATTTTCTATGGTGGCTCTTACTTAGATGTCTCTACAAGAGCTACCTACCTCTGCTTCTTAGAGAGTTTGACCCCAGACAGGTGCTTTGCACTTACAAGAGTCCAAGAAATAGTTTGGAAATTGTCAGAATAAGGGCCTCACAGCCACCAGGCAGGTCTTAGAAGGCAAGGTTGACCAAATTATAAAAGGGGGATTCTAACTTTTAGCCCTTCTCTTTCTATATTACCCTTCACACAACATCCACACACTTGAAGATTTCAGTGTGGCTATTCACTGCCCGTTGAAGTTTTTTAATCCACTGGAATGTTCACATCTTTCAGAAGTGAGACCCAAGAAAGCAAACACACTGAAAAAAATTGATTTCTTTTCCCGGAGGAGTTGCTGATGTATCTTCATCATGCACAAGACCCGACGTCTCAGCATGTCCAACCACAAAATGGGTAGAAAAACCATGAAATTCAGAAGAGGTATCTAAGTCTTGCTTTTCTTCTCTGATGGAAACGTGGAGAGACGGCATTTTATTTTTTACCATTATCAGCCAACGTGTCAGTCATTGAAAATTTCCTCGTGAAGACACAAAGCCAAGTTTTGAATACTGTGTGTCAGTCCTTCCAGCTGATCTTATGAAAAGCGGCGGTGAATATTCCAGCTAAAAAAAGATTCTTCATTTCAAAAGCTCAGCTGGAGGCAAGAGAGGGCCACAGAAATGACCGGAGCAGAGGAGAGGTGGCCCACATAGGAGATCAGGTTCCTCTTTCTTCTTGTTTATTTTCCACGAATGCAGCGAGTTTCAGCAATTGAAGTCATAATGCTGCATTTGACAGGCCAACAGCCCTAACGTACGAAGTCTCAGGTTGGCTGTGTACGTAGTTTCTGTGTCAGTCCCAATTATTAATACATTCCTCAGCAATGCGTGTTTTCTCATTCATTCTTACTGAACTGTTAGGACAGGTGGTAGCCCAGAGCTCTGTCAAAATGAGTTGTCCTCCCCCTGAAAACGTGGGCAGGGCAGGGAAGTGACCACCTAATCAATGCTAACACTCTCTCTCGATAATGGGACCCAGGGAGGCAGGGGGGCAGTACCCACAGTGGTGCTGGCATTCTACATTGTACTGCCCAAGTTCAAATCTGCCTGCTGCCCCTTGTGAACTATGTGCTTTTTACACGTTTCTTAGCACTTAAAAGCCTCTCTTCCTCTTAGGGTCGTTGTGGAGATTAAATGAGATAATGTGTCAGGTTTAACCCAATACCTGACACACAATATGTGCTCTAGAGCAACTGTGATTAAAATCAGAAGCAGGAACCAATGCAACTCCAATCAGCCCTCCAAGGCATTCACCACAAAAGATTGCTATGGTCCATGGACAGGCTTTATTCAGTGGTTTACAGAAAAGGGTCTTTGTCCAGGATCCTCACGCACTTAAGTTTTTCCAGCCAGACTTCTCATTCATGGTATATTTGTTTCTGTGAGGGTCGCTCCTTATTCAGTGTAGACTTCTCTGGAGTGTGGCCATGCCACTCTGGCTTATGCCCCATTCTTCTTCCTCCCAGACTTGTGAGCTAAAGCCTGATTGAAGGACAGATTTCTGTTCAGATGTCAGCAGCATCCTGGGAGGTTAGCTACCAAACTGGGTGAGGCCAGGTCACTTGTATCTACACGGGTTAGAAGCTGGAGCCCAGGTGGATTAGCCAGGACCAGGAAGGTTATCACTAATGGCTGGGTCAGCCTAAGAATGCAAGTTTGAGATTAGAGTAATGAGGAGGTAAAAGACCTCTAGGGGGGATCCTCACAGTTCCAGGTGAAACCACCTGTGCCTCGAATTCTCAGAGCATGGAAAAGGATTTTTCTCTGAGAATGGAATTTGACAGTCAGTAGCAGAGAAGGCTTCAGGATTTGATGGGTGTCTAATCGTGGGCTACATTGATAGACGTGAAAAGAGAAACCAAGACAAAGTGTCATTTTCATTCAATCGTGATAAATTAGCATTGGTAATGTTAATAATACAACATGATAGATTATGCTTAAGAGCTTTACCTGTGGGACGTACTTAGCACAAGTCCCATTGTACAGATGAGTCGACTTGGCTGAGAGTCTTGCAGGTCAAGCTTCCGTCGACGTCTGCTTAACTCCCGAACTGTGTTCTTCCAGGTTTGGCTATTCATTTCTGTGCCTCACACTTAAGAGCTGCAGGAGTGTTGAATCAGTTCCCCCCACTAGGTGCAAACACTGCTGGGCATTATGGGGCATACAGAAGTGCAGAATATACAATTTCTGCCCTCAATGGAGCCTTCAGTGTGGAATGAGCAGGAAGCAGAGAAGGTGCCCTTGGTAATTTTTTTTGTTTTTGTCTGATAGAAATGGGGATACTTCCTAAACCAAAAGAACACATTTTTTTTCTAGAAGTAGTGAGTTCTTTATTAAAATCCATATATCTCTCATGGCTGGTTGGTTAGCACACCTAATAGTTTAAACGTACTGAGTTGAAGTGGACATATATTAGGGTAGGGACGGTAATGACTTCTCATATGCCTTATGCACTTTCTGAACTAATATGATTTACAGGTACATAAGAAAAATATATTATTAATATATATCTTTAAATTTATGACTATTGGAATCAAATACTGATTTCTTAAGCTGATTGTTGTAGATTTTGCAGGAACTAGACTGTCCTTTTTTAATGTTTATTTTTGAGAGGAAGAGAAAGAGAGAGAGAGAGAGAGAGAGAGGACAAGTGGGGGAGGGGCAGAGAGAAAGGGGGAGACAGGATCCAAAGTGGATTCTGGGCTGACAGCAGAGGGCCTGATGCAGGGCTCAGACTCACAAACTGTGAGATCATGACCTGAGCCGAAGTCAGACACTTAACCGACTGAGCCACCTAGGCACCCCTGCAGGAACCAGGTTTTCAAATAACATTTTCTACTCCGGCTCCCTCCTTTACTAAAAAAAAAAAAAAAATCTCTGTTGAAGAAGTGGCTTAATGCAGTAACTTCATGGGAACAGGTCCACACTATTAATACTCCATTACAAATGACTTATGTTAGTCTTAGCACAGGCAGGCAGAAATTATGGAATTTGTTTCTAAAGACTTGTAATAACATTTAGCATGTTTCATGGCGATGTATTCACTCTATCGAAAGTCATCAGCAGCCCTGGCGCCATTTGAATTCTGCCCATGGAGTTTACGGGGTCTGCTATCACCCTGTCATGCTTGGCCTGTGGCGTCCCTCTCCAGGGGCTTTCTCATCCAGTGGGTCTCAGTCTTACCTTCACACTAGAGAGGTGCACATATACTGCCTCCTGGGCCCCACCCTCAGAGCTTCTCATTTAATTGGTATAGAAGTCTGGGCATCCAGATTTCAAACTTTTAGATTTTCAGTTGAGTGTGTGTTGGGATATGGTAGAGGCCAGTCTCCAAATGGCAATGTTTATTTTGATTAAAAGTAAGTAAGAGGATCAAACAAGCTGTGTTTTGGAAGAGCAAGGAATATTCTGAAATTAGTTAGGATTCTCACTTGGGCTATCCTGGCTTTGTGTGTCCTAAGTCCTTGTTATTCAGGGTATAGTCTGAAGACCAGCACCATTGGCGTGGGGACTGGGTAGCGGTGTAGAATTTCAGGCTCCCCTCCCACACATCCTGAATCAGAATCTGAAGTTCTCCGTGATCCCCAGGTGATCCTCTGCACTAGAGGTCAGTGGCAAGGAGAAGGACCGTGATGACACGGTTTTATTGAGCATCTGCTATAAGTCAGTTTCTAGGTTAAGACATTTGTGGGATACACTGCTCTTTAAATTGTTCTAGGAATAGCATTTCATGAAGAGCAGTATGCCCAGTGTATGATATCCAGACAGAGTTTCAAGAAGTGGGTTATTGTTATCTTGTTTGGTCCTCACAATGACCCAGTAGAGAAGGTGATGTTGTCCCTTTTATATAGATAAGGAAATTGCGAATAACTTGTTCAAAGTCCCCAGGTAGTAGATGGAAGACTTAGATTGCCAACTGTCTTTCTCCAAAGCCATGCGCTCAGCCCATTTGTCATACAATAAAAGAAGAGGAAGCATGAATCTAGATGTTAGTTTGCAGATTGTCTGCCTTCCACAAACCACGTGAAGCAATGGGATTTGGCCTTGCTCTGCTGGGATGGGGGAGTGGTGCTTTTTTCCGCAAACTTTGTAGTTTATGAGTGACAGAAATACAAAAAGAACTGCCTTTAGTCCAAAGTGAAACATGTTGTACTTTTAAAACTGTGAATTTCATGTTCCAAATTGGGTTTCAGGTATGGCTGGATCAAGGTGACCAAATGATGACATCCTCAGGAATGTGCCTTGAAGTCTGTCTAGACTGCTTTACTTGGTGTTGACTTCAGTGCATGGCACATTATCCCTAAATGGTGGTAAGATGTTCACCTGCAACTCTGGACTGAGATCTTACCATTTTATCAAGACCAGCCTGAAAAGACTACCTCTTTCCAAATTGTGCAAGGCAGCATCCCAGGGATAGTTCTCCTATATCCCATTCCCATTCTTGAACCCATTATTCTGGTCTGAAACATGGGATATTCTGAGTAGACAGGTTTGAATTCAAGGATGACTAAGACCTTATATGAACTAAAAGTTGTATACTATACTTTCTAAGACTAGGGGTGGAGAAGGAGATTTTCTTCAAAGAAATACAAGATGTTATTCTTATGAAAGGGGGAAGGAATTATTGGCAGACGTAAGGGACTAACATCCGCTATGGGGCCTCCGTTAAGGGAAGCAGGTAGAAAGAAGTTGTATGGGGGGCAGCCTGCATTGACACTCCACCTGCCTGTGTGTTTGTTCTGAGGACAAAATTCTGGATTTTTCCCTTGTCTGCCATATCAACTGCTTTCAACTACATCTCCTTAGGGAGAAAGGAGCCAACATCTGGTAGCTCTGTCTGATACTGGAACAATGCTAAGTGCTTACACAGTTAGCTTATTTTCTGTTTACAACAACTCTGTAAAATAGATCTTCCAGAGTCAAACTCCCAAACCAGAAAAGGCAGCACAGAAAAACTCAGCAATGGGTCTAAGGTCACAGCTAACCAGGAGGGTTATATGGACTTCCAAGTCACTTCAGAACCTCTGTCTCTGTGTCTAGGAAGCCTCTGAAAACAAATAACTGAACAAATTATGTCATTAAAATACAATCCAAGCTGGATATTCTAAACATAAAGGCAGTGGACTTTATGACCTGGGGATATAGTCCTTTCTTCTCATGTGGCGGTGTGTGTGTTTGTGTGTGCCTGTGTGTGACCAAATGACAACATTCCCATAAACATGTGAATTTCTGGCTTCTCCCACTCTCTACAAGGTAAATGACTAGAGTGGGGATATGGTTGTCCCCTCTGGCAGTGCATTTTTTTCTGCATTCCCTCCGAAGTCCCCACCTGGCCAGCTTCAGTCATTTATGGGGTCTGTTCAGCAGTGGAGACGCTTGAGTTGGCAAATCCTGGTGTAGTAGTGTGAAGTCACTTGACTTGTGTATACGGTAACCTCTGCTGTGTCCGTCTGTTCTCCTGAACTGCCACAAAGCACATCCTGTGTTCTGTATCCATGTATCTGTATCTGTATCTTCTCTCTCTCTCTCTCTCTCTCACACACACACACACACACGCACGCAAGGGAGCAATTTGCTTTGCCTGCTCCTTTCCTTCCCCTGGCCCCTCTCATTTAGCTCTCCGCATAATCCTCTTCTCCTAGCCTTCATCTCCACAGTGTAGGAATTTAGCACGCTCTCTACCCAACTGTATTAATAAAGCACTTAAAAATATGCAATTTTATTCAGGATTATTTATCTAACCATCTCTACTGAAGTGCTGCTTCTGCAGCGTCTCATCGGCAGTGGTTTCCCTGATGGCAGCTTCTGGAGTCCACAAGCATTGACTGAAATGCTAAGCCAAAGATGCCAGCTGCATGCCCAAGCGTCCCCAGGCCAGTCAGTGCAGCAGAAGGCAAAGGCAGGCACTAAAGTGGGCATTTGGTCCATCCCCCTGCCTCTGGGATGAGCCGCACCAGTTAGCCTCGGCACCCAGGAATCCTTTCCTTTGTATGGCAGTTGCAGGAAACCCTAATCTCATAATTGCAGCTTAGGATCTGGGAGAGCCCAAAGCAATGATGAAGTCTGTCTGGGCTGTTTTTACTCCTTGCCTTAATGATGGATTATGTCATCCTGATCCCTCCCTTATAGCAGGGTTTCTCTACAGTCAGACTGTTCTTTGTTGTGGGGCTGGCCCTCCTGAGGGATGTAGGACCCTCCTGTAGGATGCTTAGCAGTATCCCTGGCTTCAGCCCATTAGATACCAATAGCATACAGTTGTGACAACTGACCTTTCTCCTGACATTGACCAACGGGAAAATTTGCTGGGCTGAGAACCACTGCTCTCTAGGAACATAGCACAGATGAGTCCCATGAAATCAGGCATTGTGTCTGATTTTGCTCGTTGTTGTGTGCACACACAGTAGGTTCCCACTATTTGTTGAATGGATGAAAATCTACTATTGGTCGGGGTTGAAGATTGTATTTATTCCGAAGATAAAATGAAAATAAAAAACTGTAGTGATTATAATTCACATGAGGAAGGAAATCGAAGCCTCTTTTTCATTTCCTCCTCCCTCTACCATTATCAAACAAGTTCAGTAAATGTTTACTGATTAAAAGCCTAAATCATCATTAAGTCTTCCATAACTTGAGTATCCATTATGTGGTAGTTCTAAGTAGGTGTCATTATTTAATTTAATGTCCTCAGTGACTCGTTGAGATAGGTAATATCAACCAAGTTTTACAGATTGGGAACATGGAAACCAGAGAGGCCAGGTAATTTGCCCAAGACCACACAGCTGTGAAGTTTTGGAGACTTGATTCAGATCTTGGTCTAAAAGGATTCTCAAATTTTTCTTTTCTCTCTGCACCCTATTGGCTCACTCTATCCTGTCAAAGCTCAATGCAGGACAGCATGAAGAACATGAATCCCAAGGTGAACTGTGCAAGAGGTTAAGTGGATTTGACCAAGTTTCCCATTACATTCATTGTGGGGGAAAATGGATTACAAACAGAAACCCTTGGTCATAACTTCATGTTCACTTGAAAATGAGAAGTGAGTGTTTTATAGATCCATAGCTTCACATTATCTATTGCATTGCAAGAAATAGAAGAAGATGGATGGAGTAGGGCAAAGAGTATAATAATATTGCAAGGCTTTATATGGAAGGGTCAAGTGAGGAGAGGATGAGCCAAAAGGATGAGGATCAGAAGGCTAAGAAAGAAGAACTCATAAGAGATGTATCTAAACTACTTTTAAAAATGGTTAAGGAACTCAAGGAGAAATATAAAAAAGGCAGCACACTAAAAGGTCAGAAAAAGTAGTCAAGTAAGAAGCAAAGTAATTTAAACATAAAAAGGAAAAGCTACAGATACTTCTTTCATGCTTCAGAAAGCATCAGTCTTAAACCTTGCAGTGTCCCAATAATTCACTGCAATCCTCTGCAAGACACTAAAGTCTTTCACAAAGACATACTTTTTCCTCCTAAGCTGGTGAGTCCCTCAGATGGTCCAAATTTCCTTAAAAAATGAAATGTAACTACTAGGCTTTCTTTACATTAACCCTAAAGATAATGATGTATTGGGCCTTGCCCTATAAAGGACATACAGAGGTGGCCTGGTTACGTTTCCCTGTGTGGTAACTCCATTATTCAGAACTGGATAGATGAAAACATTAGTGTCATGGGATGGGATGGGATGGGATGGGAAGGAAGGAAGGAAGGAAAGAAGGAAGAAAGGAAGGGAGGGAGGGATGGAGGGAGGGGGAGAAGGAAGGAAGAAAGAAGGGAGGGGAGGGGCAAGAGGAAAGAAGGAGGGGAGGGAGGAAAATGAAAATAAATACCTCTCCTCACCATTTTTTCTCCTCCATTCATTTGTTTACTCATTCCACTCTTGTTTTAAGTGGGTGTCTACTATGTGCCAGTCACTGTGTGAGCCACTTGGGAGATAATGGTAAGCAAGTCCCAACTCAATACCTCCTCTCATAGGGTACATGGTCCAGTAGGAAAGGCAAAAAAAAAAAAAAAAAAAAACCAAAAAACCCAAAACAAACAAACAAAAAAAACCAGTCCAATAATGACTGCTCTGTGTGTTGGGCATGGTCTGTCTTTTTGCATTCACCCCTCATTTCTGGACCAACATGTTGGCTGCAACATTTAACCAATGTACTCGCCTGGCTCTCAAACCCCACATATTTCGGGCACTGGATCAGGACATGTGGGAAAGCACTGGTCCGTCACACTATAATGAAACACTGGTTGACAGATTGACTCCTCCTCTTCCCCCAGTCAGTGAAGGAAGGAAAGCTGGGTTGATTTTATTTCTCAGACCAAGTGATGGAGTTGGGTTCTACCCCTGGCTTTTGATGTGTTCATCCTTGAACTTGTTCCTGAAAATCGGTTGAGGCGTTAACTATAAAAGAGAGAGGCACTTGGAGCTAAAAGTGACCTCAAGGTCACCTATGCCAGCCAGCATGAATTTACGCTGTTGGATTTTTGCTCTTTGGACTTAAACTTTCTCCACACTCTTTGATCAGTTTGTTTCTACTCCACAGAATTGCTACTCAACAGGGCAGGTCATTTTATTCCTAGAAAACCAATAGTTCCTCATTTTAGAGGAACAAGTTTGTTCTCCCCAAAGTTGCTGAGTGTAATTTTACCCTCTGATACCAGGCAGCCAATCACTGGGCTTTGGAGCTCTGGGGTCCAAATGACCAGGTTCAAGCCCCAGGATTTGTATTTACCAGCTGTGGAACTAGAGCTGTCATTCTGGCTCCATGGGCATCATGGGTCTTTTCTGTTGAATGGAAAGTATTCTGCATGACCTGTATTTCCAGGGTGCAGTGTGGACGGCTTATGGTTATCTGGATCATGTGGGTTTTCTCTACGTGATACCAAAGCGAAGACTATGGCTCAAAACTCCCATCCTACCAAGAGAACAACCCAGAAAGTTATGACATGTTTGTTTGTTTGTTTGTTGATACCTGGTCAAAGCAAGAAAGAAAGACTAGGGTTGATTTTCCCTGGGCCTTGTGTCCATCCAGAAACCAACAAGAGTAAGTCAGAAATGGGTCACTGTGGGCAGTGTGACGGAACTGGAGTATTAGAGAATGAGTATCTGTAATGATGGAGGAAAATATCTATGTTTGCTATTCCATGGCTCTGTGAACAAGCGTTTTACCCAGAACACTCATCATCCTAGCCAGATGTGTAAAAGGCAAGGCGAAGTTCCTAAAAAAGTTAAATACAGAATTCTAGAATCACCCCATGACTCGGCCATTTGACTCCTATGTTGTTCCCCAAAAGGACTGAACACAAGAACTCAAACACACACTTGCACGTGAATGTTCACAACAGTACCTTTAACAATGGCTAAAATGGTGAAGCAGTCCACATACCCATCAGAGGATGAATGGGTACACAAAATGCAATGAATCCACTCAGTGGACTATTATTCAGCCATAAAAAAGGAATGGGGTACTGACACCTGCTACAAGGTGGATGAACTTTAAAAAACACCTGAGTGAAAGATGCAAGACTCAAAATGTTACATATTGTACGATTCCATTTGTGTGAAATATCCAGTATCCAGCATAGGTCAATCCACAGAAACTGAAAGCAGATGAGTGGTTGCTGGGTGTGTGTGATGGGGACAGCAGTTCCTTAATGGGTATGACATTGTCTTTTGGAATAATGAAACATTGTGGAACTGGACAGTGGTGATGGTTGTACAACATTGTGGATGTGTCGATGGATACTGAAATGCTCCCTTTAAAATAATTAAAAAGAGGGACACCTGGGTGCCGCCTTGGTTAAGCATCCAACTTCAGCTCAGGTCATGATCTCATGGCTTATGAGTTCGAGCCCTGCGTCAGGCTCTGTGCTAACAGCTTGGAGCATGGAGCCTGCTTAGGATTCTGTGTCTCCCTCTCTCTCTGCCCCTCCCCTGCTCACAGTCTGTCTCTCAAAAATGAATAAACATTAAAAAAAATTAAATAGTTAAAAAAAAAAATCAAGACCTTCCACATCAATCAAGGCTGCTGTCACCATTTTCTGGACCACTGCACTGGTCTTCTTTCCCTGGTCTCTTCCCTTTGCTTCTACCGGATTCTTCTCCCAACAGCCAAAGAGCCCATGTCAGAATGCACATAGGACCGTTTCCCTTTTCAGCCAAAAAACCCCACTGAAGTTAGAATTAATTCCAACCACCTTCATCTGACACTCAAAGTCTGCCTACTGCCAACCTCACTAAATTCATCCCTTCTTTTTCTCATTCTGATCCCGCTGACTCTCACTCATCTCAGACTGGCTACACCTCAGCTGAAAAGCCACCTCTTCAAAGACTTTTCCCAACTATCCTTTGTAAACCAGTGACCCCAGCCCTTCTTTATTCTTTGCCGTGGCACCCTGCTCACTTGCGTCAAGCTCTTATTATCATCTGCAATTTTTTAAAATTGACTTGCTTTTTGTTCTTTGTCCATCTCATTTCATGAATGCAGTGTCACTGGCTAACATGATGCTTGGTATATGACAGGCCCTCAACCGACTCTTGTTAAATAAGATCAATGTGTGGTATTGATAATTATTATTATTACTATTATTATTATCATCATCATCATCATCATCACTGTCCTAAAAATGCCGCAAAGCCTGCTTTCCCCTAAAGTACAAATTGGTAGAATGATTAATGGGATGCACTTATGATTTGCCTTCTGGATGTGCTGCTGTTTCTCTGCCGTTTCAACAAGGAATGTGACTTTAGCACAAGGTGGCAGCCGTTGAACTTTGAACCCTTCTTTTATTTATGATGTATGTCTCAGGGAAACATGACAACATCTGGGAATTCATTAAATGACAGTTTTCCCTCCAACTTCTTTCTCTACTTTATTTTGCCCAACACAATCCTATTAAGGGAAAAGCTAATTGACCACAAGCTTCATTTCTGCTGAGCTTAGCCAAAAAGTCAATCACTGCTTGGCGGGAGCTATTCTGACTGTTTAGCCAATGGACAAATTTCCATCTTGACTGGCTCTACTGGTCCTAGGAGAATAGATGTAAAGGTGCTTAATTCTGTTTTGATACTTTTCATTTTCAGCAAAACTGAGATGACCCCAAGGAGTCATATTACCATGAAAAGGCGGCCTGGAAATTATTTCACAAGAATGCTTCTTTTATTTCCGTTGCATTCAGCTCTATTCACAAAAGTGTGTTTTGCCATCTGACACTCTCATAAGATGTGTGGGCCTGACCGTCGAATTGGGGTGTGCTGCAAAGGGACTGAGATGAGAGCCTCCTGTGCTGATGTCAAGGGTGTCTCAGGCCAAATAAAAGGGAACCCTTCTGAGAAAAAAACAAGAATTAGCTCCTCAATGGTTTCTCTTCCAGCAAGTTCTTGTTGCATATGTAACATGGAGGTGTGAGAGTGAGCGAGGACAAGAAATGCATTCGGTTTGGGTTCCATCCATTTGCCAGCAAAACCACAAGGGGAGAAAAGCTCTCCTTGGACAGTGAAAGATAAAACAGAAAGATGCCATCTGTAAACTAAGGCCCCTTCCCCAATAAAGAAGAGGGGCTAGCCCCAAGATTTTGCCTTCAGCCTTGAATATAAACACCACGTCTTGGGTCATATTAAACACATAAAAAATGAACTTCTCTACATGCACACAATGACAAAGAAATAGCAAACTTGTTGTTTTTCCAAATACCTTGTCCTGAATGGAGAAATCAGAAGCCCGTAATAGACTACATTCAAAATAATTTTCAATCTCCAAAAAAAAAAGGAAGGCACCCCATTTTTGGTACTTGGATTTTTTTTAGCATTTAATGGATAGAAATTTTATATATCCCATAAGAATTATTCACGAACATCTCCCAATTCCATTTTCACAGACCTATTGTAGACTTGCTTTTATAGCTTGGATCCAAGAAATTTATTTCTACCGCTGCAGTCCAAAAAAGGGACTGTCTAATGAGTTTTTGCTAGGCGAGTCAAAGTGTCATGGTGGAATTCTTCTCTGCAAGACATGCTTCACTGGAAGGGAGAATGTAAAACAGCAAAGGTTCTTTAAGAGGCATATAAATCTACACACATCAGTAGTCGTCACACTAATAATAAACATTCATTTGGCATCATATATTTTCAAAGTGCTTTGAAGTGTTGGCACTCCTTAGAAAGGAGAGAAGACTTCTGGCGTTAAGAATTTTTATTTTACATTTAAGGGGTGGGTCTTACAGAAAGTCAGTGACTTGTCCAAGATTGGCAAAGTGGAGGGCCTAGCCCGACCATGTTGAGTAGAATCTCTTGGCTTAGAGCAGGGTGTGTATCTGGGGGTGGGGGGTGGGAAGGAGTAACAATATCTGGCTGACTGAGCTGAAAAGAACAGATAGCGATACATATACAGCAAACCATTTTGACTTAAGATCTTCATTTCTTAAATGTTGATGTCATAAACTAATAAAGAGGAGCTAGTAAAGCGAGCCCTCCTATCTGTATCCCATAGAGACAGTGAATGGGTACAGGTGTAATGGATGTAAGGGGGCTGTTTTCTGCTCTTTGAGTTGATAGGCAGCTGTGACTAGGGATGAACAAACCTTTTTGAGATGAATATTACACTGCGTTTTCATGTGACATTAAGAATATCATGTTGAGGGGTGCCTGGGTGGCTCAGTCAGTTAAGCGTCCAACTTCGACTCAGGTCATGATCCCACAGTCTGTGAGTTCGAGCCCCATGTCGGGCTCTGTGCTGACAGTTCAGAGCCTGGAGCCAGTTTCACATTCTGTGTCTCCCTCTCTCTCTGACCCTCCCCCATTCATGCTGTGTCTCTCTCTGTCTCAAAAATAAATAAACGTTAAAAAAAAAAAAAGAATATCCTGTCGAGGCATCGACAAATGCCATCCTTTTTGTCTTACTGGCAATTTATTTATTAAGACTTTCTGAAAATTAAAAAAAAAAAAAGTTTAAATCTAAGTAATACCCTGTATCGGCCTGCACTGAAAATAATACTTTATTATTGCCATTCTAGTTTTTACAGTTGAAGACTGTTAATCAATGAGGCAGCATGGATCCATATGAATATTGATCACTGTCTCGTTGCCCTCCTGTGAGTGTTCTCTCTTAATGACAGGCAATTTCAATATTCATTAGGAAAGGTGCGTTTTCTGGTTTGCACCATGGCTGGATTAGTGACAGAGGGATTTAGCCAGCATATGGGCATCTTGTTTAAATAACCCGTCAGATCACAAAGGTCCTGGCCATGGTCTACCTGGACTTAGTTCAACTCTTCAGCATCTCAGAAACTCCAGAATGTTCTGGTTTGTGTTTCAAACCATAAGACACCTAAATAATGCTACCATTAAGCATTAACTTGCCCATGTTTAATAGCTTAAAAATCAAAGCAAATATTCAGTTGGTATATTTTAGATCTCAGAAGGAGAAGCCCTAACAGCCCATGTTTTCAGGGTGAACCAGGGTTAGTGGGATCTATTTAACACTGTATTGCTTCAACTCTATTTTAGGGAGAGAAGAATGCCACGTAGTCAAAAAGTACACGATTTTCCCCTCGCCATTGTATGTAGAGAGCACAGCCTCTTTTTAGGTGGTTCTGAGATTGCATAGTGCACAGACACTATTGTAAATCTGGTAGAATATCTTTTTCCTCTCGCCTGTAGTAAAATCTGGCAGAATATCTTTCTGTCCCGTCGCTCCCAGATGCATCCATCCCATTGCCTTTAGGATCCTGCTTTTGGCTTTTTGCCCATCCGTTTGGGCAATTGCTATCATGTGAATTGGTATCTCTAAAGTGGGAATAGCTTACTCTTTGTAAGGTAGCATATTATAGTCAACTTCCCAAATAGTGATACATCTATGTGGCTTTTTGGTAGTTATTTTTAGAAGTAATTTAGAAACTTTACATTTTTTTTAATATCCTCAGCCACTGTAAGTAAGCATGGAGTGGGGTTTTGAATTATTCAGCAGTCATTCAAAGTGCAGTCAGTGCTAAGGAAGAGTCTAGTCACAGTACCTGGGTTTGTCAACATTTCTGTTTCTCAGCAAATAGTAGGATCATTGGTGTGAGTGGTGGTGAGCAGTCTTCTTTGTCTGGAACACTTGTTGGTAGGATCCCACACGACATCATGAGCAGACTGCCTCTGTGTGGTAGCTTGGATACTAAGTGGATGTAGGAGAGGCTGGCTTGGGACGAGAAGAGCCTTTCTTTCGCTAATAGAGGTTATTGCGTTACCCATCAGCCTGATTCAGGAGAGGTGGAAAGCATTGTGGGGTTGGGGCACAGCCAGCTGCTTCCTAAACTTCCCAGGGACAGCACCACAGCAGCCAACACAAGTGTCAGTGGGATAGGCCAGCATGCTAGATGCCATCATAGAAAATAACTTTCCCTGCCTGGCATCTGGGCACTTGCCTTGTCATTCAGAAGACTACCCTCTGGACCATAAGCCCCTTCTGCCCTTTCTTCCTCAATGTCCACTTAGCGTTTGGACGGATCACTAGGGAGTGCAGAATGGACTTTGGTCGTGCCCTTATTTGAGCATACTGTACATAACGTAAGTAATAGGTAATAACATAAATGTATCCTTACATAGCTCTGTCTAAAGACCAGGCTCTGTGCTAGATGCTGCACAGATTGTACCTCGTTTACATATTTGTTGTCTGTCTATGTGTCTCATTAGCCTAAAGCAGAATGGAATGAGCAAAGTTAAAAAGCAGATGACTCAGACTCCGGTGTTGGACCAAACTGGCTTAATATTCCATCTCACCCCCTTTCCATATGTGTGACTTTGGAAAATAAATTCTACTGTCTGTACCAGAGACAACTACCCTTCTCTAAGTTCTTGAAGGTCTTGGCTGAACCTTTTCTTCTGCCTAGAACGTTTACCTAGATAAACCCTCCTCATCCTTCCAACCCTGGGCCAAGCATCACATCACTAGGAACCCCATTTCTGTCCTCTCTCTACCTTCTGCATCTTCCAAATTCAAAAGCTGTAATAAGATTCATATGTGTTTCCTTCCATTACCCTTTTTCTCCCTCGCCAGTCCTGAAACACAGTTTGATACCACTGTGGGCTACTTCTCTGTTTATGAGGGACTCTGGATGATGGGATGTCCTCAGAAAAATATAGAATCACCTGGGGTGAAGCCTCAAAAAGTACAATCATAGGACTGTCAAGCCCAGTTTTTGTGTTTGTGGAAGAATAAGATGAGATCAGAAAGCACCAGCATCTTTTGAGAACTGTTGCCAACTTTTTAAGACTGTGACAACACATTTGTCTTACATTTAAGTATTATTTTGCTGTTCTGGAGTCTTGATATAGACAGCTTATTGGAATTTGCTGAGGTTTTGTGTGTGTTCCTTTGAATCAGCAAAAACTCATTTAAGAATGAAAATGGGGCATGTGGCTTGTAGAAAGAAAATAAATATTATTTACATTCATCTAACTACTTGGACGGAGTCCACATAGTTCACTGTGTTCAAAGAGAATATTTCTAATGTTGATTAATATTTCAAATATCTTGGAATTTCAAAAACAAGATACTTGTTGAAATTATAAGATATAATAATAATAAGATGAAGACATGAAACATGTATGGAACATTGTGTATCAGACATTGTTCTAAGTATTTTACATATATTTATTCACTGTTATTCATAAAAAATTTATTCTATACTTATAGAAGTATTCTATACTTCTGTATTTTGTAGATCAGGAACCTAAAACATGAACAGTTTTAAAAAAATCCCCAGTTGGTACATATAGTATATGTTAAAGATACCTATTAAAGACAAAAGACAAGTATGCTAATTTACTATGTTGATTTTTCTATGTGGATATTGTTTTCTTAAACTTTTTCTTTGTAGTATTGATATTACTTTAGATTCTAAAAACAATATCACAGGGACTCCTGGGTGGCCCAGTTGGTTAAGCATCTGACTCTTGATTTTGGCTCAGGTCATGATTCTCACAGTTGTGATTTTGAGCCCCGCATCGGGCTCTGTGATGACAACTCAGGATTCTCTCTTTCCCTTTCTCTCTGTCCTGCGCTCGCTCTCGCTCTCTCTCTCTCTCTCTCTCTCTCTCTCAAAATAAATAAAATAAATACTTTAAACAAAGGTTTACAACAGTAAATAAATACAAGTAAACAGCACTTTGACGTGGCATTTCACTTTTCCCCACACTTTACCAGGCCATTGCCTTAAGTGCAGGAACATCGGTTCTGGCTATGTTGAAAACAAAGCCATGGGGTTTAGGCGGGGAAGCAATATTTTATTATGAAGTAGAACTTTAGTGTTTATATCAGATCGCCATTTCTGGCCAGGGGGACTAAGAAAGAAGTATCTCTTGCATGTGTAAAATGAGAAGCCCACCAGAGGACTGATTATTCAGAATCCTGAAACACATTACCCCGCCTGGAACATGGATTGCCACTGTGTTTTCATACTCATTAGCTGAATTTTGGCTCCTCCATTTTCGTGCTGGTGTTTATTTTAATTCCTCACAGCTTGAGCAATGGATGTGGCCCAAGCAGAGAGCAAGTCACTTCCTGGCCCCGTGAACGGTCTTGGAAAAAGTATGAGATTCCCTGTGGTAGAGGATTTCCAGTTCACTGGGCAAACTATGCACTCCAACATCCGAGTGTGGTTGTTTAATTAAACCCTTTGGTTCGTTCAACATGACTAGCATGTTTCTGGACAGGACATTTTGAAATGAAAATCTCACAGCAAAACCTGTACGGCATGGACCTTTATGGATTTGGTTTATATTGGCACATTGTGAGAGAGCTGTTCAAAATATTTTTAGGTATCTAGACATTACGGCAAAGAAAAAGTATGTCTCTTCTTTGCTTTCATCATGTTTCTAGTAAGAGTGCATTATGAGGGGCGCCCCGGGTGGCTCAGTCGGCTGAGCGTCTGACTTTGGCTCAGGTCATGAGTTAGTGAGTTCGAGGCCTTCATTGGGCTCTGTGCTGACAGCTCAGAGCCTGGAGCCTGCTTTAGATTCTGTGTCTCCCTCTCTCTCTGCCCCTCTCCCACTCATGCCATGTCTCTCCCTGTCTCTCAAAAATAAATAAACATTTAAAAATTTAAAAAAAAAGAGTGCATTATGAAAAATCTGTACCTGGAAGATGAGTATTGTACAAATGGGAGATACAATTGCATATACACAAACACACACATCCATCTCCCCATTCCCTCACCTAGATATAGATATATAGATATACATATACATATACATATACATATACATATAGATGGTATATGCACACACACATGTATATGCATATACATGTGCATATAATATACAGTTGTGTATATGGATTGTATTTATGTGTAACATATTTATGATATGTATATGTATATGAATACATGAGTGAGTGTTCAAGTACATAAATATGTATATATGTATGTTTGTAATTAGAGTTCCTCAGCCTCAGCATTACTGATACCGTGGATTGAGAATTTTTTTTGGGTGGGATGGTCTGTCTTATGCATTATAGAATATTTAACAGAATCCCTCACCTCTACCCACTAGATGCCATTAGCACCCACACCCCAGTCAAACCAATAAAAAAAATTCTCCCAGGCACTGCCAACTGTTGGGGTTGTGGGATGGATTGCCCCCTGCAGGGAACCACTGCTCACTGCTCTACATGCATACATATACATACATGCACACACATATGTGCATATCATATATGCACTCTAACACATGGAAATCATTATTTCATGAGTTGTTTGTCAACTCATGGACTGACAAAAGCATTCACCCAAAATTCAGAGACATGCCTGAACATAAATGTCAGAATAAAAAAAAATAAAAAACAAATACCAATAATAGGCGTAGCGTGTCATCATGGGAAAAGGAGGCACTTTTGATGCACACTTTGGGCCGTGCCACATGACAGCTGTGTGGCATTAAGTAAGTAACTAGACCTCTCCAAGCCTTAGTTCCCTCATGTATGAAATGGGAGACATTTGCAAAATCAGGTTTTTTTTAAACATTTTTTTAAATGTGTATATATGTTTGAGAGGGAGGGGCGGAGTATGAGTTGGGGAGGGGCAGACAGAGAGAGGGAGACACAGAATCCAAAGCAGTCTCCATGAGCTGTCAGCACAGAGCCTGGTGCGGGGCTTGAACCCATGAACCATGAGATCATGACCTGAGGCAAAGTCGACACTTAACCAAATGAGCCACCCAGACTCCCCTCAAAATCACTTTTTTTTTTAATGGTGCAGAAAAAGGCAGAAGGTGGCAAAGAGGTCAGTCAAAATGTAGACAAGGAGAGTGTTCCTAGTGTCTGAGCATGAGAGGAAAGATCGAGGGACCCCCAATATTCCTTTTCCTGAATCCACCATAGTCCCCCAAGAGTCAAAACCTGTTGCATTTCTTCAGGGGCTAGCTGGCATGGGAGGGTCTAGAATTCACTGTCCCTGAAAGGAGAGGCTATCTATAGGGGTTGAAGACCTTCTTGGCAGGAAAAGTTGGCCCTTTAATCTATTTTTTTTAATGTTTATTTTTATTTTTGAGAGATAGAGGGGTGGCAGTAGAAAGAAAGAGAAAAGGAGACAGAGGATCAGAAGCAGGCTCCATGCTGTCAGCGCAGAGTCTGATGTGGGGCTCAAACCCACGAATCATGAGATCATAACCTGAGCCAGTCAGCTGCTTAACCAACTGAGCCACCCAGGCGCCCCGGCCCTTTAATCTTAGCCCTCACTGAATTCGTGGATAAAGCCTCCCTCAGCCAGCATCCTCAGTCACACACACACACGAGAGAAATAGGATGCCCTGTGTTGCAGCACAGTTGGACATGTGGAGGTCCCCTGGCTGTTAGCTGGGGATAAGCTGAACTAACAGCAGAAGTGACCCTGCACGGTGCTCGGTGCTAAGGCAGTTCAGCGTAACATTAACTCTTCTTGGTGTGCCTCTGCCATCCAGCTGGACTGGGTTTGTGATGAGACGTGGGCCATGCATAGGACTGATATGGTCACTCGGACTAGTTGACTGGGAGAGCTGACTGAACAGCTCAGTCAGATGGTCGATCTGCTGTTTCAGCCCTGTCTTGGCCAGAGGCAGGATCATTGAATCCGTGGTCAGGTGCAAAGGATACATGTTTCTATTCTTGCCTCACATGGAGAGCCAGGTCTGCCCTGCATATGTACCATCTTCGTCTTGTTTCTCCTTTTGTCTCTACCTCTTGCTTTTGTGACTTGATTTTCAGAATCTCCAGCTCTGGTGTTATTTAGGTAGGTAGGTAGGTAGGTAGACAGGAAGAAGAAAAGAAAAGAAAAGGGAAGGGAAGGGAAGGGAAGGGAAGAAGAAAGAAAGAAAATAGAAGGAAGAGAGGAAGGAAGGAATGGAAGGAGGGAAGGGGAGAGAGAGTGGGAGGGAGGGAGGAAAGAAAGGGAATGAAAGAGAAAACAAAAGAAAACTATTCTGTTTATTCTCTTTGTCATTAACCTAAATTGTTAGGAATGCCAATATAAAATACATTTGAAGGTTTTCATTAAAATTGTAGCACAGCCAGTATTAAATCAGAAAGTAAATGTTCAGCAAACATGTATCGATCTCTTACCATGTGCCAGCAACTATTCCAACACTTGGTATGAATTCAGCTCACTTATCCTCCAAACAAGCTCATGAGTTATGGATTCACATTGTTCTTATTTGGTAGACGGGGAAATTTGAGGCTCAAATGTTCATACAGCCATGGCTGAGCCAGAATCAGCTCCAGGAAGTTGACCCCATGCTCCTTATTCTTAGCATTGATGCTGTATTACTGAACTTTGCATGATCAGAGATGGTAATTTCTAATGTGGATTCAAGAGATATTCTACCTGTGACATCACATAGGCAGCTGTATGTGTCTTTTTATTTTTTTCCTGTAGAAAATGTTAATAGCTTTTAAATCAGTGTCTCAAAGAGGTCTTTGTGTTCTCAACAAGATTTAAAATAATCACTATATAGTAAAACTTTTATTTTCTGTTTCTTAGATCATTCTCTACCTTAATTTTAAATGATAATTTAAATTTTAAATTGTCATTGAGGGTGTCTTCATAGGAAAAAGTGTGAATGTAAATAAAAATTCATGGGAACATACCTTTACATGATGCGTTCCAGGAAAATTCCAAAATATCCAACAAGAAAGAAAAAAAAAACCCTAGTGTTTTGTATTAAGTACAATTCAGTCTTTATGATCATCTTGATTTTGAAAGTTGCTGTCACTTGAGGAACTTCTTCAAACCCTGAAGATGTGCCCTCATAGGCCACGCTGGACCTTTTCCCTGAGCGAGCCATTTGAGCACACGTCTTTGTCATATCAAGACCAAGTTTGGCCATCCCCTTTGCAAAATCATATTCAATTTTCTTAAGTGGGAGTGTATTTTTGGCAAGCTTCCACTGGAATCAGAGCCAGCAGTCACTTTCAGTGACAGTGCTCCTGGAGCTAGGGCACTTTAATCAGGACACTGTGGGGCTCAAGTTACAGTGAAGATCCACCGAATGTCTGTGCTTTAAACCTGTAAATCTCTGCCTTGCTCTCCATGGGTTCCTTCCATTTTCCACACATTTACCTCGAATATTGTGAATCATGAAAAGATCAGTGCTATTAACCCAAGGGCTGGAAGGTGGTTCTACATGAAGGAAGCAGGCTGGGCCCTAGAACATTTGGCCAACACAGCCTAGTTGTCATGTTCCCACTTCTGATCATGGTGGGTGTAAAAATTAATAGTCCTCTGTCATAAGAAAACACTGTATTGTGTGAAGCTAATTGGCAACGTATCTTTCATGTTTGGAGAACAACAGGAAGCAAGACAGAAGATTACAAACTCAGTCTAACAATGGCAGCTTTTCTCAACATAGGAATATGCCAAATTTTCTCATTCCTTTTTAAAATGGAATTTGGAAATCTGTTTTTTAGATGAAGTCTTTCCATTTAAAAAGTGGATTTCTAGGGGCGCCTGGGTGGCGCAGTCGGTTAAGCGTCCGACTTCAGCCAGGTCACGATCTCGCGGTCCGTGAGTTCGAGCCCCGCGTCAGGCTCTGGACTGATGGCTCAGAGCCTGGAGCCTGTTTCCGATTCTGTGTCTCCCTCTCTCTCTGCCCCTCCCCCGTTCATGCTTTGTCTCTCTCTGTCCCAAAAATAAATAAAAAACGTTGAAAAAAAAATTTAAAAAGTGGATTTCTAGTGTAATCCCTTACACCCTACCTGGACCGAACAAAAGACACGTGTTGGGTTGTTCTGCAACTTGGGCCCTTGGTTTGAGACTAGTAAGGAGCATTGCAATTTGCAAAACATGTTTTCATACTGAAAAAAAAAAGAATAGGATAAAAATCTGATCTTCATAACTTTTCTTAAAGGTGGCACCTTAATCTGTTGGTGATCTAGAGCGAAACTGAAGCAGATGAACAAGTATATAATGTTCTTGTTGTTTGTTTATTGAAAGGCATTTGTTTATTGGCTCCAGGGTACTCAGGATCAAATTTAAGTTCATTTTTTATTTTTAAAGCTTCAAATTGACCCTCTGTCCATTAATCTTTCATAGTGCCTTAGATAATACTTCATATACTCATACAGTATTTCCCAATTTACCAATTACATTTCCTTTGGGTTTATCTAATTTAATCCCTATAGCCTTGCAAATAGGTGCTCAATTCCCCCAGCCCATAGTAACTTGAAACAATTCAACAAACACAATTAGCCCATCGCTGGGGAAAAAAATGTATAGATTTCAGTGTAAATGTAAATTTCTTTTTCAACTACAAGTGTGGCATAAATTATCACCCACCTTAGGCGAATGACTAATTCACAACTGCTAAGTGTGTTTTTACTTTTTACTCTAAGCAAATATTTTGAGAGATTTTTCACAATTTAGTTTGGCCCTTAAATTGGTAAATGTTTTTGCTCAGGCATGCTGAAGCCAAGTCTATTTTAGAATTGGGGAAGTTAGGACTGTTTTTGAATTTGAGATGCAATTAGGAAACAATCTTCAGCCTCTCCACAGCCACCACTCTAATCCAGTCCAACCATTTCCCACCTGGACAGCTCCAAGAGCTCTCTCCCTGGTCTCTCTGTCTCTAGCCTTGCTCCCTGGAGTCTGCCCACTGCAAAGCAGCTATCAAAATTTTTCTGAAGTAGGTAACTAGAACATTTTTCTCCTGTACTCACAACGTTATGGTGGCTTCCAGTTAGAACCAGTATTGAATCAAGGCTCCTTGTTGTAGCCCACAGGCTCAGTGTTATCTGCCTCTTCGTGTCTCCTCTCTCCACTCTCCTCCTGTAACTACCCTGGCCATTATGATCCCCTTTCCCCCCCCCCACAAACATACCATGCTCATTCCCATCCTAAAGTTTTTACTCTTGCTTATCTATTTACTGTCAGTTTCTCTGGTCACCTTCTTTTCTTTAGTCATGTGTAAAGCCGTGGCTCTTTTCCTGTCCTCCCTAGCAAAACAAAACCCTTGAAGTTCATGGATTTTTGTTGTGTTTACTGGTACACTCTCAGCACCATGGACAGCACCTAGCACACACCATGTGCTTATTAAATATTGGGTTCAATGGTTGGCTGACTGACTAATCATTGTGAGCTTCAGCATGAAGGCTTTATTTTAGACTCAGATGGGAACTCCAGTTACATAACTTCACCAAACTTTCTTCATTTTAAAATAATTCCCCCCTTATAGGATACTGCTTGTATCCCTTTACTATTGGTTCCTAACAATTACAAAAATCTAAACTGTCTGGCAACTGGAAGCATTTATTAGTCTCATGTGTCTGGCGTACAGTAGGAGCCCTGGTGTAGTCTGGACTCAGTTGTACGTTCTGTAGATCAGCTGTCAGCTGCTGATCTAGGTTGCACCAGGCTGAGAAGGCTCAGCTTGGGAGAGACTCTGGCCATGCAACTCATGTCTTCCTCCTGGAAGCAGTCAGTTAGCCCAGGGATGTTCTCATGGTGATGGGAGAAGCACAAAAGACAAGCACAATTGTGCAAGTACCTTCAAGCCTTTGGCCACATCACACTGGCCACCATTAACATACCTTGGCCAAAGCAAGCCACACAGACACATCTACAGCCAAAGGGTAGGAAAGTATATTCTGCCCATGGCGGTGGGCAGGGAGTGAACATTACTACTGGATACTTGTGTGGTTCACAGATCTACCACACACTAAGAATTAAATAATGCAATGAGTTTTTGAGTGCCAGATACATAACAGCCACTCAGTAATTGTTAGTTGAAATCGTTATTAGTAATAATAACTTACTCTTTTTCTACAAGATCAAATGTATGACACTTTTAATAATATATGGCCTAATGAATAGTTTTATCTTAGAAACAACTAGAATCTCACAAGTGATACTTCAATGAATTTATATCCTGATGCAGAAGTTAGTTGTGTGATGTTAAGAACACATTAGTGACTGCTTATTGTTACAAATCTCTCAATCTAGTTGTCATGGTAAACATAGCTTTTTAAAATTCATGTTATTGTACATTTTCAATCTGTCCGGGTATTTTAAAAATGAGCTTGTAGAAGCAAGAACAACTCGTGATTTGGGAAGGAGGTTTGGATAAAGGTAAACATCAGAGAGAGATGAGCTCTTGGTTCTGAGCCTGGGTTTTTTCATCTGTTATTTGGAGATTATACTCAATCTGTCAGAGAGTCCTTGTAAAGATCAGAGATAAGACCCACAAAGCATTAACACAGTATTTGGCACATGATGGCTCCCCCAATCGGTGCTCCCTTTCTTATCCCCAGGACCTTCCTTCACTTCTCAGTTGTTGACACTTCTCAGTAGGAGCCCTCTGTAGGCATCTCCAGGATTTCTTAGCCCTCCTGTGAGGGGCGGTGCGGGGTTGGGGGGGGTGGGTGGCAGGTGGCATAGTTCAACAGAAATTTTCATGCTTGTATTTGTCTGCTTAGTTGGCCCAAGTTGGGAAGTGTTACTTAATTTCTAGGTCTTGTTATTTCAGCCACAAGCCAAACTTCCTTTCAGAACCAGGCATTTCTTCTCTGTGGAGAGTTGACTTGTTTTTGATCCCCTTATTACAAAAGCAATACAGTATATTATGAAAATTTGGATACTGCAGATAAGCACAAAGAAGAACATTAGAATCACTTGGCATTCATCATCCAGACATAATGTGAGACAACATTATAGTTCATTTATTTTCCTATATATCTAGATATAGATGTTCCAGGAAAAATGCTATTTATGACAATGGTCTTTGTGAGTAACAGCTCAGCTATCATCTATTTATAATGTGTATGTCTCATCTACCTATACGGAACAAGGCAAATGTTGCTATGTATAGCCTGCCCCCAGAAGAGGAGAGATACCTCCATCCTGTTCAATGAAAGGCCCTTTGTCTGTGGAATCCTGGATAGGTTTAATTTTGCAGGTTTCAGAGTAGGAGCCAGGAGAACAGTGCTGTGCATAATAGGAGAGAAGTGTGGAGCTCCCAGAACAGGGCTGACAGCCGAGGGGGAGGGTCACAGGAAGAGAGGGAAGAAAGGAATCTGAGCTGAGGAGGACACATAGCTGAGGGTTACTTGGTGGGACCTCTCCCTGTGACTCCAGCCCTTCAGTTTTGCAGTGTTGTTTTTTCTTCCTTTCACTTCTTTGTTTTTTGCTTCCTTTCTTTGTTTTTGTTTTTGTTGTTTTGTTTGTTTGGTTTTGGTTTTGGTTTTTTGGGTTTTGTTTTGTTTTGTTTTGTTTTGTTTTTTGATGAACCCTGTAAATGGTTCTGTAAAGAGGTAATAAACACAATGGGAGGAACCTGGAGGGGAATGAAGGCATTAAGAACAAAAGCCTCTTGGGAATTTGCCAAAAACTGGGGAGGTCTTTAGAATCCCAAAAACCATAGAAATAGAAGGGTTTTTTTTTCTTTTCAATTTTACCTTCATCCCCACAGAGAAAGTATTTCTCCAACTGACAGCTGAATCTCTCTCCCTCTCTTTCTCCCCCACTGGCTTAACACATCCTATGTCAACAGTACATATATTTGCAATTTTAAAAGTATAACTACTTTATACATTGTGGAAAAGTTCCTTCTTTTTAAAGCTTCTTTCTATAAGAATAGGGCTATAAGGGTAACATAAGGCTGAAGAGTAAACCATTGAATGGGACTAGTTTTTTTTTTTTTTTCCATAATTCCCAATCACTGAGCTCTTGGGATTGTGTTTTCCATCACAACAAACGGACCGTGATGGACAGAGTTGTGTCTATACCTGAAGTACACCAAGGACTTTCCCAGGAATCAATCCCTACAAATAGAAATACTTGAATAAAGGCTATGCAAATGTTTAAGTCTTCTGATACACATTCTTAAATTGTCTTTCAGAAAGGTTAAACCAATTTACACTTTCAACATTAGTGTTTCAGAGAGACTCCCCAAATCTCCTTTAATAATGAAAAGTTAGCATTATAAAAATCCTTCCCAATTACCAGTTTGGTGAGAAAAATAGAGCCTATTTGGTAACTATTAAAGTTTACCCTTTCTTTGCCCTGCGTGTTCTCAGGCCGATCATGTTTCTTCTGGTAAAACCCTTATCATGTCTTTCATGTCTTTTATCGATTTTTTGAGAGTTGTGTTTTTATTTTTGATTTGTAAAGATCGAGCACGATGTTTCTGAATGGTAAGCAAAAGCATGATTTCCCTCAGCAGGCATTTGTAGATTAGCTCCAAATGGAGAACAGATCCACGGAGAGAAAAAGGATGGAGAAAAAAGTGATGAATCCCTGTGGAAAGTGAACAAAAGACAAATCATGTGTTGTACCGGGGAGAACAGGATGCTCATAGTAACAGCGTGCTGATGGTCATGAATGCCAACCTGATGATTAAAAGTTCTGGAGTCAGGTTGATGGTAGAAACCCATTTCTTTGTGGGTCTTCTCAGTGACATCCTTCCTGAGCTAACTCAAGGTAGCTGTGTTAGCCCCTATGCTGCTGCCCAACCACTGTGATTATACTTACATTTTCTTCTGTTTAATCTGTTTTTACCTCCTCCCAACAAAAAAGTAAACTGCCTGAAGGTAAAAACTCAGATTCTATACCCCCAGGCACCCAGGTCATAATTCAGTGGACTCTGAGTACATTTAGATGAATATATTTTACTGTTAGAATGTTGAAGAACAGGATGCCATATTTCTGAGAATTTTCATGCACCCAGAGCATTTGTATATGAACACACTTGGCAGGAAGGGTCACACTGGGTGTAATCTTTTATGTTATTCTGCCAAAGAACCAGGCTTCAAAAGGCCTCTGTTCTCCTGGCTTTTTCCCTGCCATTAAGGGAACACAGGGCATTGAGATATTCTTACAGTGGCTCTTGAACGAAAGTACTAAACCCCTATAATAGTTGAGCAGCTAGAAAGGAAATAAAGAAGGATAGTGAATTGTAGGATACTGCAGATGTGGCTACTGAATTTGAAATTCAGAACAGGAAGGGAAGGGATTTCTTTTCCAGCTCCACATACCAGGTGGAGGCCAGATCTGAGGAGTTCCCTTTCTTAAATAACCAAAAAGAAGGAAGGAAATGGTTTCCTTTGAAAGCTTTTTTTTCATTGCTTCATCCATTTATTTGAAATTTGAAATTTCAAGCCTTTCTTCGATGAACTTGAAAGTAAGTAGAAATGTAACTCATAAACACACGAAAAACTTGATTCATTCACCACTCCATGATTGCTATTTGCAAGAAAAGGTGGTGCATTTGGCCAGAGCACAGCCTCCAGACTGACAGTCCACAGGCCCTTAGTGCTGCTTCAAGTTTGAGTTTGTTGCCAACATTGAAAGATCAGGGATTTTTTTCCATAGACATTTAGATTTGTGGTTTCTCATTAAAAATCAGAAGACCTGGCAAAAGTGGGCCATCATCCAGCATAACAGTGTGTTGGGCTTTGGTGGTTGTTAAGCACATTGGGTGTGGCATGAACATTTTGGTTTCCTACTTTTCTCCCTGATGTCACCAGCTTGCCCCAGAGGTGATCATTGCCATTCCAATCCTGTCTCGAATTTGGGTCACACAGCAAAGCCAAGAGGCCCTGAGGCTAGCTATTATTATTTTCATTTTAGATGAAATTAAGTAATTCCATGTTAAAGTTATGTAATAGGAAGTGTCAGATCTGGGATGTGAACCCAGGCCTCTGATTTTGGATCAGGTGTTCTTTCTACTGTTATACCTTACTTCCTGTATTTGCAGAACCGTCTTATAGCTTGTGTGTGTGTGTGTGTGTGTGTGTGTGTGTGTGTGTGTGTGTGTTTGTGTGTGTGCACATTCTCTACATTTTGTAACTATGTGTGCACTCATTTTAAAGGAAATTCAGCACCTTAAGCTCTGATAATAAGCCCTCTGGGTAAATAAGCATTCGGTACCTTCCCCCTCTTCTTTGTTTACTCTTTTATAATTATTTCTTAAACACGGTGTTGCTGGACTCAGCAAACACATCCAGGTCAATCTGTTTGCATTTTGACAGCTCTTTTGGGAAATGCCTGTTCCCCACCTGTCTTATTTCTTTGGAAGAAGCAAGAACCCAGACCAAAGAGGGTGTGGCTTATACATGCTTCACCATTTACAAGTATATTGCTGGCAATGGACAAATCATTTAGTCAGTCCTGTTATGTGGACCTGTCCAGAAATTCATGTTGATGTCAGTGGCATCAAGGCTGAAAGTAGAAAATGCCAGGCTCTGGCTTCTGGTTCATTCTTTCCTTCAAACTGCTTTATATGGTGCTCTCTGGCTTAACAAACTAGCAAGACTCTTCACTGCCCTCAGGGTAAAGTCTGAGCTCCCAGAAAGCCTTCAGAATCATACTCTGCCTACCTCTGCAACTTTGACTCCCATGACTGCTTTCCTTCTAACCACCTGCAAAACTGTAAATGTACCCCCAACCACCAGCCTTTCCTGGCAGTTTTTTCCTTTCTTTCTGAAGACTCTTATATCCTGCCTCCTTCTTTTCTGCCCAGGCAATTCATACCTGCCCATCTTGACTAAGCTCAACATCACCCCTTCCCGACCTGCTCCTCAGGCAGCTTGAATGCCTTTCTCCATCACCGCCTAGTAATCTATGCCAACACTCTTATGACATATCTTGCTGCTTACTTATGGCTGTGAGCTCCACAGGGCAGAGATCCTGTCTCGCGTCTCCAACACTGAGCCCAAGTTCTGTGTGTAAGATCTCTTGAGAAATGATTGTCAGAGAATTTATATTTTCTATGTGTGGTACCCAATTCTGGAAGCTCTCTATATAAGAGTTGTATTGTATCAGGAGAGGGGTATATCAGAATTTGAAACAGCAGGTAGAGAGTTTTCGTTAAAAGATGTCGCAAGGCTCAGAAGTAGTGGAAGCTACAGAACCTTCCAACATTTTTAACAGCTTATTCCACACTGGGCGCTGTGTTGCTGTGCATAGCAAGCCTTTGACTTCCACTGGTTATCTCAGTCCTCACACTAACCCTATGGCCCCTCATTTGGCATGGAGGAGCCTGATGAGCAAAGAGGGTAAATAGTTTGCCTCAAGTTGCACAATTAGTTGCTGGAAGAACAATGGTCCCATAAAGCTGCATGACTGACAGGACTCAGAAGGTCAATCACTAGGTAAAGAAGTTCTTGGTTTTGTTTCCTTTTACTACTTAACTGAGTCCATCCAGTTAAGCCCATCCAGCAGCAAGACCAACTCTGGGCATCCTTAGGTTCTTTGACTTCATGGGATTATTTACCACATTTCTTTGATCACCCAAGCCAGTCCCCATCGGCAAGATGTCAGTGGCCTGATTAAGCCCTCCAAGACCCCAGCACATTCTGTTCCCTTCTTCATTATCAGTATATACTTATTACAGTTGCCATTGTGTCATTTATCTAACTGTGCCAGGATGTCATTGTATATACCTCCCAGGCTATAATCCTTTATGCTAAATCTTAAAAGAGGAGGGACGTTTCCACTCAACCCTGTCTTCAGTTCAGAGGCGATGGCCATTCAAATGTAAGTTAGAAACACATTGACCAGCCTTGTTTTGCAATTGTTTTTATTACCAAAGTAAATTGCAAGCATTATGTCTCTGAAGCATTATTATTCCTACCTGTAATGGTACTTTATGTTGTATTTCACTCAGAGTTGGACAAGAAGGAAAGGGCTGCAAATCTGGGGTGAGTGAGTTTGGTCTGAAATAGGTGAAAATGGTCAGTGGATATTATATAATGTCTCTAGACATTTCAAATTTCAACTCGGATACTCATGTATGGTTCAGCCTTAAATAAAATAAGTCATTTTTTTATGGTTTCTATAATTTTACTTGTGGTGGTGGTGTGAGTGTCCACAGTTCTGGAACTTACTAACAATAGTGCTCTTAATGTTTTATTTACAGTGTTAAACATGTTAGCTGTTATTTTACTGTCTCAAGTGTGCCCAAAATAGTACCATTTCTGATCCTTCTAACAGGACTTCTCCCATTTTAGACAATAGAGAGAGATATAATTTGCCCAACATTAAACAGCTAGTTAAAGGCTGAGACTTGATTTGAAACGAGAGTCATCTGGCCCTAAGGTTTGCTATTTCTACTGTATCGTGCTGTTGGGGAAGCTGTTGTGTGTAAAGATATCGTTCAAAAGGCTATTTATTACAGAGTTGTAATAATCGTGAATAATCAGTAACAAGCTATGTATCCACTGATAGGGGATTGACTTCGTGCGTTTGGTGACATCCATACAATGCCGTATTATTTAGCATGCAAGCATTCACTGTAAACATAAGTGAACATACATTGCCATGACAGATGTCCAGCTTATGTTTAGTGCAAAAGATACTGCAAAAGAATTTGCAGTGTATTATCTATTGTCTTAAAACTGCACGTCCAATATATTTCAACATGTGTTCAATATAAAAAATATATCGATGGTGTATTTTACAGTTTTTTTTTCCACTGAGTCTTCAAAACTCATGTGCATTTTACACTGACAAAACATCTCAGTTTGGACCAACAGCATTTCAAGTGTCCAGTGGCCACATGGAGTTCACAGCTAACCCATCAGGTAGCATTGGTCTTGTGGAAATATAATAATACCGTAAGGTGTTCACTTTGGGACTGTGGGTTTATGTGTGTTGCCATTATTGTCTTTTTTGTCTCATCTGCATTTTCCAAACTTCCATAATGAATATATACTGCCTTTGTAATTTGGAATGAAAATAAACTATTAAAGACATCATTCATTTTTAATAGGGAGTGGTGAGCTTCTAAAATACACTTTTAAAAATAAATACATGAAATGTAAATCTGTGACCTATTTTCAATGGAGGAAGAGAAGCAGGAATGGTATGATCGTGGTTTTCCTCTCTATTTCCTTGCCTTCCTGCCCCATCACCCCTTCTCCCCAATGTCTGGCCTTTGAGCTGAGGAGAGGAGAGAGGTTAAATGCTGTCCCTAGTCAGGAAGCAGATCTCTGGAGAAGTTGCTGTGCCTGCTAGAGGGTTGAAGTTTTGCCCCAGATTCATTTTCAGGCATTTTGAGAGGCACAGGCAGCTGTCATGGGAAAAGGCTCTGTCAGTGTTTCTCAGGCTTTTATATCATTCTCGCTGCCCCTTCACCGCAGAGATGTTTTAGATCACTTGTTTCCTGGTCACCTTCCCCCTGCCCCCCATTAAATTTTAAGACCACAGATATACCATATATCTGTTGTATACAGTGGCTCTCTGGAGAGTCACAAACTATAGCAATGCCTAAGATTTCTCCCACACACACACCTGGAACCAATCTTTACCTCCTTGAGGGGCAACATCACACCCCCCTCGTTAAGAATGCATGGCTATGTGCATTCATGGTAAATGTCAGTGACAAGGGTCGCTGTGTGACATGTTTAACTTAGCATCCTGAGTCAAGTTCACCCACCTCCCTAAACTTCCTACCCATAAAGCTTTGTCCTTTGGCTTCTGTATCCCCACCAGGGCAAGTTTGACAGTGGGGGACACCTGTCTCAGTGTCTGTCCCTTCTCCCTGATCACTAAGGGAGTTTCCTTTTTGCCTCTTCCGTGGCACTTAACAGAACCAGCCTCGTCCTGTTACCCATCCTGGTCCTGTCTCCCCTCCCCTATGATCACACCCTCCTTCAGGACAGGATGCAGTTCCTAATTTTGTTCCCTGTGGTGTCTACAGCCTTGTATGGCTCTCACTTTGTCTGCCATAGTCCCTCAGTAAACAGTTGTGGAACTGAACGAAATTGCCTTCAAAGAACGCTTTCCAGTCCAACTGTTTCTCTATCAGAAAATCTCATTAAGACTTAATCAGTAACATCGTCCCATCCCAGGGGTCATGCTGCAGTCCCCGACTGAGAGGAAGTGAGAGCATCCTCTTTACATTCCCAGGACCCACACAATTCCTGGATGTTTCTCACCACCGGAAGGTCACTGCCTGGGGGTAAAATTGCATGACAACCATGTGAAACTTGCTGCCCCTCCACTTCTCCCTTTTATTTCTTAAGTCACTGGATTGAAAACTCACTGATTAGAAACTGCAAAATAACAGCCACCGGGAGCTGGATTTGTAGGACTGTGTCAGAAAGCCGTGTCTCCCGGTTTTCATCTGCTCAGTCACACAGTTCTCTGTGTTTATTCCAGTCGGAGCCTCTCAACCTCTCCCCGAGCCGTGGTCCACCCTTGTCCACCTTGTCCATCCACACCCACGAAGATGCCCCTCCCAAGAGCCACTTCCCTTCCAGAGTGAGATTGTGTTCCCAACACTGGTCATCTGCACCTGCCCTTTGATTACCTGGGGACCACATTTATTACTCTACAGTCGGGAAATCTCACTGCGCTCTGTGCTGCATAGACATCGTCTCTGTCAGGATTTCTGCAGATCTGAAGGGGAGATTTGAGAGTTTCCAGGGCTATTGCTGCTGATAGCAAGCATTTAGCTGAGGAAATTAAATTTGCAGGCCTGCATTCTGGCTGGATTCTGTGACTCTTTGGGCTGGGAATGATTTGGTTACGAGGAGATTCCATCTCGGTATCTCCCACTTTCAAGGGAGCCGAGGAGGGAAGCAAGCTGAACAGCCCCTAATGAAGGAATTCTGTATCGGCAAAACCCTGACATTTGAAATGTTCAATGTAATCAGCAGAACTGGTAGCTTTAGGCAAAGATCACTGCACTGAAAAATAAAATTCAGCTGGCCATATTTTGTTCGTGAAAATGTCCTCTTATAATTCACAGCTTTCACAGGTACGAGCCGTAATTTCTTAACTGTTTTCTGCTGGCGGGCTTGAGGTAGGTATGGTGAAAATCATGCCACAAACAGGGTGTGTGTACGCGGAGATGTTAATTGCATTTCCCACCCAGTATATGTCTTATTAATTATCCTAGTCCTTTTAATTTATAGAGTCTCTGTATTTTGGACATTAAAACGAGCAAAAATGATATGAAGAAATGTTACTGGCTGTCTTTATTGACTGGACCTTTGAGAGTCACGTCCAAATACGATCCACTTGGGAAGATTTGACATGCTGTTTCCACTTGTGCACATTACAGCTTTTCATCCTCCTCTGTGTTCTGTCTCTGTGTCAAGGGAGGGGGAAATTACTGCAAGGAGATTATGAAATATTGTAGTACATGTAAGTAAAAATATATCAGAGCTGGCACATTTGTAATTTACTCGTCAGTATGAGAATCACATTGGAGATCTATATATCATATTAGCAAAATAGTATCCATCCCAGTACTATATTATTTTACTAACCTGATGGCTGCATTTCAAATGAAATGCAAAGGTCATGGTTGCTATTGTATCAGGGCCATTTAATCTCATTTGTCTTTCCCTTACTGACCTTAGCTTTATTAGCAGCCGCAACTACCACTGATTTGGAAACAGGAAAGGGTTCTTCCAAAAGATGTCATTGCAACCCTCACACTTACAAGGGACTCTAGCTTAAAATTCTTCGGTCCCCTGCAAAAGGAGAATGTCACAAGTTTGTGACTGTGCTCTCTTTCCCCCTAAGGTGAAGTTTTTAGATGGAAGAAAAATGGGTCCTCTTTCCCCGGTGACATTTTGCATACCTTTCCAAGTATGTGTATTCCCTCACCTCTTGCCCCTCTTCAAACTAGTGATCACCTCCACCTTTGAGAAAACTAGTAGCTAAAATGAAGCAACCCTACTTTATGAAAAGTCCGAGAAGCAATTTAACCTGGTTGACCATATCCATCAATCTGTCACCTGGAGAGAAGCTTTGACACCAGGAGACCTTTATCCCACCATCACACTATGTAGTTATCAGTGGGGCAAGAGCTTTCTTTTTGATGCTGTGCAATTAAACTGAAGGGTAAAAGCCTTTTCCTAGAAGGAAACCCTTCTGCAAAGAGATGCTTAAGCCCAACCAAAACACCTGCATGTTGCAGGCGCACACGCCCATGCAAATGATCTTTCAGCAGTTCACACCACGAATCAAATATAGCATATCCTAGGGCAGAGTTTGGTTTTGTTCTGTTTCTTAAATGAGTCAGACCCCTGTAGGGTGCATACCATTGCACGAAATCCTGCAACCATTAGCATTTAATGGCTATGCAGCACTGCATTGGGAACATCGTTTACTGAGAGAAACCGGAAGTGGTCAGTGTAAATCCATGATATGGAAAAAAAACAAAGATAAAAAGCAGTTTAAACTCCAACATCTCTCCCTCCCTCTCCCTCTCCCTCTCCATCTCCCTCTTTCTCCCTTTTTCTCCCTCTTTCTCCCTCTCCTTCTCCCTCCTTCTCTCTCTCTTCCTTTCTCCTCTCTCCCTCTCTTCCTCTCCTCTTTCTCTCTCTTTCCTAATAAGCCCATAGCTTCTCAAATTTTATCACTTGTGCAGGAGGTGACCATTTCTTAATGTTTATTAATCACTCGAATGCCCATAGGATCAGCTTATAGTCACAATGTCACGTGCTTTGTCAGTAGCTGGCACGTTAATGAGAAGGGAGGGGGCACTTCTGGAAAATAACCTTTTCTCAGGATGAATAACTGTATGTGTGTGTAATAAGAATCTAGTACACCTGCTATGTTAAGTGCCGAATACATACTCACCACTTGGTCGACAATTCTGAGATAAATGAATGCCTGTCAATTTACATTGGCATTACCTGTTCATTGTCTTGTTCAGAGGTTTTTGGTTTTCAACTAGTTGTCCCCAGTGCTTTTGTGCAATGTGTGTGGCTTATCTTTCATCATAGTTTATAAGCTTCACCATGTATGTAGGTCCTTCACCGTCATGGCTTGAGAGATGATGAATATTCCTATCCAGATATCAAACCGAGGCTCTTTTGAGGTTACTGTGGAATGGCATGCTGTCAGTCTCACCGAAGTTGTGTTTGGGAGAAATCAAACTGCATTCTCTAGCTGCGAATTCAGACTTCTCAGTAACGTGGACATGCTTCACCCTTGATCTTAATTAACAGGCAAAGTAACACAGTGTGTCTTTTATCAAAATTCCATTAACCATTACACTAAGCAGCAACAAGAACAACAAAAAAATAAAAGGAGAAAACAAAACAGAATCAACCATCCCCAAAACCACCCATAAAGCTCCTAAATCATTGTGGCTTTGGGGATAAGATAATCTTTTATTTTTTTTCATGCATGCTGATACTCCCTCTCCCCCTTTAGCTGCTTCTCTTCTGGGATTTTGCAGGCTGCGTCTTCAGGGAATAACTCATCGCATCTCCAGTAGGCATCATCCAGAGGCTTTCTGTGGGTAAAACAATTGAGTCTGGCTGAAGGGTGCATTCAGTGTTGTATCCTATTACTTCATTGATTTTTTTTTAAGTTTCTCTAATGTTATAACGAGAATATTTTCCACTCAATCCTTAAGAATTCTAAAGCTTTTTATTGACCTCAGGGTATCCCACACACATGGGCTACCTCCCTGGGCTGGCGAAAAGCAGGGTCCTCAGAGAGACCAAATGGAAAAATTGCTTTTCTATCGACCCCACATGCAAGAGTTATGGAACCCCTATCTAATTAAGGCCCCAGGGGAATTCTGATGCAGTGGTTGGGGTTGGCCCCATGATTAGGGTAAGTGCTAGGCTCTGGTTAAGTGTCTCACTCTTCCTCCAAGGGTCAGGAAAGTTCATGGCCAAGGATTTGAATCTCTATGAGGAATGGAAGAAATTTTTCCCCAACACCAGATGGGCTCATAATAGTCAACCTGAGACATGGCCCAAAATGGAAGTAGAGAAATTGAGGAGGAAATGGCATCATGTGATCATCTCCTCTGCTCAGACATATCCAACAGAGTCAGCTTACTACGGTTCCATTTGCAACTCTGGTATGTTTAGACTTTGGGCAGGTGAGTCATTTAGCTTCTGTGAGCTTTACCTTTCTGCTTTGTAGAAGAGTTCTAAGTATTTAAGGAGACAATGTATGGTATATAAAGTGGAACTGACATGGTGAGACAGCAGTAAATGTTGGCCTGTAGCTATACTGTCATCATCACCACCACCACCATCATGATGTCCAGACTTAGGGCAACAAAGGCTATCCTTCATAGCCTAAAGTACAGCCTAGTCTCACTTTGGTGTCTAATAGTTAAGAGTTAGATGCTTGCAGACAAGTGAATGAATGGCTTATTCATTATCCCCCTGCCAAAGGGAAATCTTAATCTGTGTAGGAGAGAACTCATAGTTTGCTTGGAATTGTTGCTTCTGCATAAAGCCATGTTAGGTTTAAGGACTTCTCTTCCAAGAGTCAGGCCTAGGAAACCCTGCTCCAAAGTTACTGTCCACTGTGCTATTTACTAGTTGTGTAACAGGATTCCAGTCCAAGTATCATTTTCTTTATGGATAAAAATGAGTATAATAATATTTATAGTATCTATCTCATAAGACGATTGGGGAAACAAAGTGAGATCACGAGGCCTGACTCTAGAACCCCCTTGGAGACTTGCAGAACACTAATGATACCAGTCCCTGTTTCTAAAGTTTGGTATTCATTTGGTCAGAATATGAAGCCCCTTGAGCAGTCCTCCAGGTGATCCTGATGTGTAGACAGGATTGAGGACCACTGTCAGTCATTAAGTAAGGGAGGTTCTGCCTTTTCCTCTTCATGCTTTTCCCTACTGGTTCCTTTTTCATATTAATGAGGAAAACAACTGAGTTCTGTTTTGAAGGTTTCAATTGGTTTTCCTGCTTTTGTGAAAGCATTTGGGGTCAATAAGGCACAGAAAAACATGTGTGATAAGTGTTAGGCAGTGTGGATATGTATTTATTAATATTTAGACTATCATAGTTACCGCCTGGTGCAGTCAGCCACATGTGTATACACCAATGGCACCCCAGTGTATTGGGCAATCAGTACCCCCCATCCTAGGCCCAGCTTGTTCCCCCAGAGGAGACCTACTGCTCTCAGCTATTATCTGCAGCCTTGATAGCTGTCTCCAGGTGCCATCTGCCATCTGTCAGGGAGGGACACAGAAGTGGTCTGGGTAATCAGTCGGTGCCTTGACCATTGCTGAAGGAAGGATGCCATGTTTGGCATGCACTGAGGGCAGGAGCATTTTTACAAAGGCAGTTGTAGGCTCGGGAATCCCATTCTTTCTCTGGCTTAGTGCTGACAACGAGAACAAAGGGGTGTCCAGTGTCAGAGACAGGGCAAGGGAGGGAGAATGTGCTCTTATATGAAAGCCAGAGCCTGTCTGGAAGGACCTACCATGTGGCACCATCACACAAGAGACAAAGTCCCTGGAGCTCAGTTTACCCTGGTGGTAGGATAGGAGACTGATGTGCAATGAGAAACGAGCCTGTGAAGCCTTCCACAGCCTTTGTAAGTGAAATGATTGTTCTCTCTGGGCTCTCATGAAATCCGTCCTCAGCATCTGAATGGCCCACATTTCTTTGTTAGGCACTGAATCAATGGAAAATTGAATAGTGTTGTGCAAGCTTCATTACATGTGTCTTTCTTCTCCGTGTCTGAGCCACTTGAGGCAAGAGCCATGAATCACTTTGCTCTGTATATGCAGTACCAGGAAGGTACATGGTACTGATCCTTATTACCTGATGAACATATGGGAGTAGAAGACACTTTGGCCCTCTTGGTAGGCATGCATAGGCCCTGAAACCGTCCAGAATTTTGATGCTTCCAGGAATGGTGCATCTAGAGACTGGAAGACATTGATTCTTAACCCTAGCTGGGTATGAGGACCATTTGGAGTTTTAAACCACTGTTAATGTCTGGCCCCTGGAACAGACCATTTTAAATTAGCATATCTGGGGTGGCACACAGTGTTAGAGTTCCTTGGGTGATTTGAGCAGAACTGAGGACTATCGCTCCAAAACTACAGACGCTGGCTGAGCTAGAAACAGTGATAAAAAGATAGGAGAAGGAACGATAAATCCAAAGGAGAAAAGAGACCTGGAGGGAATTCAGGTATCCAGATGAACCTTGTCACCATCAAAGCTAGCACCTACTAAGCCAGACACTGGGCTCAGCTATTTTGCCTCTTGTCTCTTTCTACACAGCAATCCTAAACAAAATTGTCACCCATCCAAGAAAAGAGAGGTCATAAACTGAAGGGTTAGGCTACTGGACTCCAGACCCTAAGCACTGAGTCACCAGGCTGTGTTTCTTAAAAAGGACAAGGTAAATGTGAAGGAAGATGGGAGTGGACTGTGCAGGACAGAAATAAGATCAATAAACCCAAGGAGAGCTAGTGGGCATTAACGTAAAAATGAATGACACAGCAAATAAGAAGCAGAATTCATATTTCTTCAGCACCATCACGGCATTGTGATAAACTTGCAATAACCATGAACAACAAAACCTTTTAGTCCCAGCTTAAGCGGGAGATCCAAGGCTCAGAGTAGTTGAGTGTCTTGCCCAAACTCACATAGCTATCACATGTCTGAGCTGGCTTATTTTTTTATTTTTTATTTTTTTTAAAAAATGTTATCATTTATTTTTGAGAGAGAGAGTGAGTAGGAGAGGGGCAGAGAGAGAGAGGGAGACACAGAACCTGAAGCAGGCTCCAGGCTCTGGGCTGTCAGCCCAGAGCCCGACCCGGGACTCGAACTCACAAGCCACAAGCCATGGCTCATGACTTGAGCCAAAGTCAGATGCTCAACCGACCGAGCCACCCAGGCACCCTCCCTTTTTTTTTTTTTTAATAAAGAGCCAAAGAGTAAATATTTTAAGTGTTGCTAGCCATACATTCCCTGCTACAGTTATTCAAATCTACAGTTACAATACCAAATAGCCAGAATACTGTAGGCAACCAAAGAAATGTGGTTGTGTTCCAATAAAACTTGATTTATGGACACTGAAATTTGAATTGCATATTTTTTTCTGACACGAACTATTATTTTTCTTGTGATTTTTCCCAACTACTTAAAAATATAAAACTCATTCTTAGTTTATCCACTGTATAAAAGCAGACAGCAGGACACATTTGGCCTCTGGGCCATGAATTGCCAACCCTGGTTCAATTCTAAAGCATACAGATCTTAAAAAGTTGGTGAGAAAGCGTGGAAGAAAATTAATGTATGTCCATTTGAGACATGTCCTCAGTTCACCTTTGCATGGGAAGAATCATCAGGCCAAGAAGGGTACAAACTTTCTGTCTTCTTCAAATCAACCCTAGCAAGCAATTATTTGCAGAATGAATCTGCACTGTTCAATTTAGGACCCCCTGGACTTTGAAGGGTGCCATGCCCATTCTTTTAGCTCGATAAGAACATTATAAATTCCAAAACCTTTTCTTCCATCAATATCTATTGCATGCCTAATAGATTCCAGGCTTTCTTCTGAGTGCTGAGAGTGTACTGGTTGAATTAGTCATCTTGAGCCACCGTAATGAAATCCCATAGTCTGGGTGCCTCACACAATGGACGTGTATGTTTTCACATTTCTAGGGGCTGGAAGTCTCAGATCAGGGTGCCGGCAAACTTGGACTCTGGTGAGGGCTCTCCTCTGCATTGCAGACCATGACTTTTGGTTATGGGCTCACATGGTAGAGAGAGGGAGGTGAGCAGCTCTGGTGTCTCTTCTTATAAAGTCACTAATCCCAGGATGATGGCCTCACAGTCATGGCCTCATATAAACCTAATTACCTACCAAAGGCTTCATCTTCAGGTACAGTCACATTGGGGGTTAGCGGTTCAACATATGAATCTGTTGATTTTGTTCTGTCTGTAACATTGTTGCACAAGAAAAGTGAGATCCCTGTGTTCGTGGAGCTTAGATTATCACTCTATATATCAGTAAGCAAATGGAAATAATAATCATTTCAAATAAGTTCAGATGTGCCACAAAGAAAAAAAAAATAAACATGAATAGAGCATAGGGATTAACTGGAACAGGGATTGTAACTCTGGAAGCTGTTTTCAGAGAAGGACATTTTGAGCAGGTGACTCTGGGCTGAGCTATGAGTGTTGAGCCAAAGCCTGTCCGGGGAAGCAGCAGGAGGGGGAAGGGGAGGGCACTGTGCTAGGAGAGAGAGAACAAGTTTCCAAGGGCCAAGACAAGAAGAATGGTGAGCCAGGGGAGCAGAGAGGAAGACATTGTGTCTGGAAGGGGGTGAGCCAAGTTCAGAATGGTGGCCCAAGATAAGGAGTTTGGATTTTGTCCTAAATGCAGTGGGAAGACTGGTGAATCTGAAACCGTGGAGTTAATTTGCATTTTGAAACTGTTTCGCATGTTGTGTGGGGAATGGACGGTAGGGGCCGCTGTCTTTCTCTGGAGCTCTCCCCTGTCTGATGGCTCCTCTCCTGCCACAAGGGCCTAGGAGTTACTTGCAGTCTTGGGGAGACCTGCAGATCTTCTGCATATGCCCAAATTGCCCCTTCTCAGGTATGTCTCACATCCCTCCCCGAAGACCCACAAAGGTAACACATTCTAGTGAGTCTGAATTGGCAATTGCCTGGTGCTTTGCAGCTAATAAAGAATAGATTATGGTGGCAATGCTTTGGAGTCCTCTTGTGACTAAAGTACGTTCTTTTACTTGAACTTGTTTAACTATAATTCAATTCTGCCCATGTTTTACTTGAGAATGAGTACCCAAAACTTGGGCCCAGGCTTTTTTTTTTACCAGGGTGAAGTTATTTTAGAATATATAGCATTTTGGTTCTTTATTCTGCATTTTCTTCTGCTGCTTCTCTGTGCTTCCCACTATCCATACACATACTTTTTTTTCCCTCAAAGTTTATTCATTTTGAGAGAGAGAGAGAGAGAGAGAGAGAGAGCTAGCACACGAGTATGAGTGGGGGAGGGGCAGAGAGAGAATCCCAAGCAGACTCAGCATTGTTAGCTTTGAGGCCCTCACGTAGGGCTTGACCCCATCAACCATGAGATCATGACCAGAGCTAAAATCAAGAGTCAGATGCTTATCTGACTGAGCCACCCAAGTGCCCCTACATACACCTTTTAAACAAATTTTTAATAATTTCAAAAATCAATGTATGATCATTTGAAAAATAGTTGGAAACACATGCAAAAAAAAGCACTTATCAGCTGCCTATTATGCCAAAATAACCACTCCTAACATTTTTTTAAATTAAAGCTTTATTTTCTTAGAGCAGTTGGGTTTATAGCAAAATTGACTGGAAGGTACAGAGATTTCCCATATACCCTTGACCTATGCCTGTTAGCCCCACCCCCATTGTCAACATCCCCACCAGAGTGAGACATTTGTTACATTTGGGGAACCTATATGGACACATCATCATTAGCCAGAGTCTGAGGTTTACATTAGGGTTTACTCTTGGAGTGGTGTATATTCTCTGGATTGGACATGTGTATAATAACATGTATCCGCCATTATAGTATCATACAGAGTATTTCATGGCCCTAAAACCCTCTCTCCTCTACCTGTTCATCCCTCCCCACAAACCCTGGCAACCACTGAGTGTTTTACTGTCTCCATAGTTTTGCCTTTTACAGAATGCCATGTAGTTGGAATGAGACTCTTAATATTGTAACATTTCTCTTGTTGATCTCTTTAGTGTGTGTGTGTATGTGTGTGTGTGTGTAGTTTTTTAAATATATTTACAATATTATACTTACAGTGTATTTTCAGAATTTTCCTACCTTTTTTAAACTTGGTATGAAAACATGAACATTTTACTATGCTATTAATCATCTTTCAAAATTACATTTAATGATTCCATAACTTTCTACTATACCAGAATTTATCACCACTGTTGACATTTAAGATTTTTTTTTTTGGTCTCTCCTTACTATTGTTATGAATAATGCCACAGAAAACATTCTTATATGAAAGTCTTTGTGTACTTTTTTGAGTGCTTCCTTAGACTAAATTCTAAAAAGTGTTACCTTGGAGTCAAAAGATACAAGCAGACTTACACTTCTTGTCTAGATTTCATACAATTGCTCATTAAACCAGTTGTGCTCATATTGGTGTTCTGTTACAATGTCATTTCATTTCATCATTGCCAAAATGATTGGCATTATAATTTGGGCTTATTCTACGCTTTGATCAACTTGTAGGCAAAAATTACCTCATTGTTTAAAGCTCTCTATTTTTTATTTGCTTATTTATTTATTTATTTATTTGAGAGAGAGGAGGAGGGGGAAAGATGGAGAGGGAAAGAGACTCTTAAGCAGGCTCCATTTCCAGCATGAAGCTCGATTTGAAGCTCGATTCCATGACCTTGAGTTCATGACCTGAGTCAAAATCAAGAGTCAGATGCTTAACAGACTGAGCATGGGGCTCGAACTCACAACCCCAGGATCAAAGGTCCATGCTCTCCTGAATGAACCAGCTGATGCCCCTAAAACTCCCCCTTTTATTTTATTTATTTAAAAAATGTTTTTAATGATTATTATTTTGACAGAGAGAGAGAGAGAGAGAGAGAGAGAGAGAGCGAGTGAGCATGAACAGGAGAGGGGCAGAGAGAGAGGGAGACACAGAATCCAAAGCAGGCTCCAGGCTCTGAGCTATCAGCACAGAGCCCGATACAGGGCTCGAACTCATAAACCGCGAGATCATGACCTGAGCAGAAGTCAGATGCTTAACTGACTGAGCCACCCAGGCACCCCTTATTTTATTTTAATTTATTTTATTGTATTTTATTTCTTATTTGAGAGAGTGTGAGCAGGGGAGAGTGACAGAGGGAAAGAGAGCATCTCAAGTAGGTTCCACGCCCAGTGTGGAGGCTGATGAGGGGTTCTATTCCATGACCCTGGCTGGGTTCATGACCTGAGCTAAAATCAGGACTCACACGCTCAGTTGACTGAGCCACCCAGGTGCCCCCAACTCCCCCTTTTAAACTTTTCTGTTTAATAATGCAAGTAGCAAACTTGTATGAAGCCCTGACAATGCATGCTGGATATTGTAGAAACTAGATACTATTAATCCTATTTGGCAAATTGGGATGCTAATGTTACCTATAGTAAGAGGTGGAGCTGTTACTGGAATCCAGCCCAGGTGACATGTCCCCACATCTGAGTACTAGCTCCAGCTCTCTTCTCCCTCCAGGCGTGAGTATGAAAGAGCCCTCTCAGCTGGATATGAATCAGGAAAGCAATCTGATTAAAGTAATTCCCACTAATATGTGAATGGCCAACAGGAACATCTATCTGGTTTTTAATTAAGAAAACAAATTACTAGTTATTCTAATAAATCACTTCCTTGTGGAAAGAATTTTCAGGCATTTAATAGAAGTAAAAACATCCGGGAATGATAAGGGATGATATAAGTGGGCAAAATGACATCACCCTCCAGGTCAGTGGTTGACCACTGCTTCCCCACAGAGGGGAATCAACCCAAAGTCCTATTTTATTTTATTTCACATGTACAGTGCTTAAAGTACTGAATTTGTCACCAGTAAAAATCTAAGTTCTACCTTGTCTTTAAAAATGGGAGATCTATGGGCACCTTGGTGGCTCAGTTGTTTAAGTGTCCAACTTCAGCTCATGTCATGATCTTGTGGTCCCTGAGTTCCAGCCCCATGTCGGGCTCCATGTTGGGCTCCACATTGGGCTCTGTGCTGACAGCTCAGAGCCTGCAGCCTGCTTTGGATTCTGTGTCTCCCTCTCCCTCTCTCTCTACCCCTCCCCCAGTCACACTCAGTCTCTCAAAAATAAATAAATGTTACAAAAAGGTAAAAAAATGGAAGATCTAGAAACATTCACAACTGTTCCCTTCAATAGTTTACAGTGTCTGATTGATCCCAGTGGGGGCTCGAGTGTGCATCTATTGGTAGCTGGCTAGCTCTCTTCCCCCTTACTTGTCAACTTCCCTACTTTCTCTTTCTTTTTTTTTTAAATTTTTTTAAAACTGTATTTATTTACTTTTGAGAGAGAGACAGAGTGAGTGAGTGGGGAGAGAGGGAGAGAGAGAATGTCAAGCAGGCTCCATGCTGACTGTCAGCGCAGAGGCTGGTACTCACAAACCATGAGATCATGACCTGAGCTGAAACCAAAGGTCAGAGGCTTAACCGACTGAGTCCCCCAGGCGCCCCTCCCTACTTTCTCTTTCTAAACCAACTCTCTGTAGTCTTTCTTTCTATACCATCGTTGTTTTTTAACTGAAGCTCCTTCTACAACTGGGAACCCCCTTCCTTACCCTGTTGGATGAAGAGGCGTAAAGGTCACAGTGGGCTATGCCCTAAGCCATTTGGAAGGCACAGATGTTTGCAAGTCGGGGCCTGTGTCTTTATTAGCCCCGCTTCAATCACATGGTAATTTAAGCTTCCCTTATTTTGCTGCATTGCCTCATAGCTCCAAAGGAGACCTGAAATAGAGCGTATCGCATTGTGCACATTTTTGAAGGATCATGAGTGGAGGCTAAATATAAGATTCAAGTCCATATTCTGAGTGCTTTTCCCCTAAATGGAGACGGGATGCACTTGAACATTCTGTCCCATGCTTGCCTTTCTGATCTACACGTGGTTCTTAATGTTTGATTTGCATCCCTTTTGTACGTGAGAACATCCGCAGGCATCTCAGCCTCAAAGAGAGCAGAGTTGGAACCAAGGGAAGCTTCGGTGGATAGGAGGAGCCGACAGCTAACACTGCCCCTGCCCCCCACCCCCACTCCAGATGCATAGAGTTGCCTTTCTTTCCTATCTAAAAAGTTCTTTAGAGCAGGCTAGTGACACCTCAGCCATGCATGTACCACCGTTATGTTTGTCATTTTCTTGCTATCAGTTGTTATTTACTAAGTATCTAATGGTTTGCTTTTATTCATATATTTGTGTTACGGCAGCAAATTTCTTTCAATGTTTATTTATTTTTGAGAGAGACAGAGACACAGTGTGAGCAAGAGAGGGGCAGAAAGAGAGGGAGACACAGAATCCGAAGCCGGCTCCAGGCTCCCAGCTGTCAGCACAGAGCCCAACACGGGGCTCGAACTCGCAAGCGGTGAGATCATGACCTGAGCCAAAGTCGGACACTCAACCGACTGAGCCACTACGGTGCCCTGGCAGCAAATGTTATAAGCTGAAGTAGAACTATACAAGTAACTTAGTATTAAAAATAAATACGTGGAGGGGCGCCTGGGTAGCTCAGTCAGTTAAGCATCCAACTTTGGCTTGTGTCATGATCTCACAGTTTGTGAGTTCGAGCCCCCCATCAGGCTCTGTACTGTCAGCACAGAGCCTGCTTGGGATCCTCACTCCCCCTCTGTCTCTGCCCCACCCCGCTCACATTTTCTGTCTCTCAAAAATAAATAAATTGGGGCACCTGGGTGGCTCAGATAAGCGTCCTACTTTGGCTCAGGTCATGATCTCACGGTTTGTTATTTCCAGCCCCATGTCGGGCTCTGTGCTGACAGCTCAGAGCCTGGAGCCTGCTTCAGATTCTATGCCTCCCTCTCCCTCTGCCCCTCCCCTGCTCATGCTCTGACTCTCTCTGTCTTTCAATAATAAATAAACGCTAAAAAAATAAAAAGTAAATCCTTTAAATCAATCAATCAATAAAATGGCTACCAGCAAAGACCATGTATGTGCCTCCCATGGCTTTCATGCTAGATGTTGGGAACCACTGACTTAAAAGAAGGTGTTTCATAAGGGTGGGGGAAGGCTGCCAGAGCTTTCCAGAGAGCCAGAGTAGATAGCCACAGGTGGCTATCTCCCAAGATCTTATTGGAAATGTCTAGGTAGAGTCATTCAGGCACAATCTCAGAGCTGCTCCTGGGAGCTCTTCTCCCTCATCCGTTGTGCGTGTAAACCTGCCTGACATCGGGGCACCAGCCCCCCAGGACAACTCCGCCTCCCCTGTTGGATCACTCATTCTACTTGAGCCCCCTTGAAGTCTTCACACTCTTCTTGTGAACAGAGAGGTGGGGGTGGGGGTGGGGTGGCTGGCGCTGTGGCCCCAGCCCACATGTCCCCCATGTTTGGGGTTTGTAATCTCCCCATATGCTCCTTGAGGCCTCCCAGGAGCGTTCTCTTGCTCTGTATTCCTCTCACAGGAGACATGACTCTGGCTTACCTCCCTCCCTTTCTTCCCTCTGTCTCCCCCTTGTCCTCACCAGGGGGACCCCAGGCTGTTGTACTGATGGAAACCCCACTCTTTGCCATGTCTTTGCATTACTTGGTCCAACCCCATCCAGACTTTGGGTGGAACTGATGTTCTGGACGATGGCTCTGTGGTTACTAATCTGTAAGCATTTTATTCTAATACGTTGTAAACAAGAATGGGTCCATTTTGGGTTTTCTTCAGTGCCTAACGGTCACCAGACTGAAGTGCACATCCCAGTTCTGTCTCCTTGAGGCTCGGTGACCTGGAGTAGGCTGTTTCACATCTTTCTCCCTGGGTTTCCTCAATTGAGAAATTGAAAAGGAGACACCTACCTCTCAGGGCTTTTATGAGGATGAATGAGGAAACATAAGAGGAACTGCTTTTCAAATTGTAAAGTGTGGTTCTGCTGAAAGGTGGGCATGATTTTGAGACAGAAGATGTTCAACTAGTCTCATCCAAATCCCCCGTCAGTGGGGACACAATTCAGAAGGCTTTACCACATCCATTTCATCGGGCTGTTCATAAAACCGTTTATTTTCCCAATGCCGCATTTGTGTGCGCGCTCTCTCTCTGCTACTGCATAATTTCATTATCTGCCGTACATAAGTGTATTATGTAATTCTCTCAATATGTCATCGATTGTTTCTGTTTTTCTGTGGTATTACTTAAGTCCATAATACTTTTTATTAAATCCCCAAGGAATGTTACTGAACAGTGGTTGAAGGATAGTCCTGTCCGCAAACTAAAACTCAGCACTTAAATATTTGAAATGACACAAAGCAGTAGAAAAAACCCAAGTGTGGAATTTCCCACTAGCTTTATGAAATCCAGGAAACCAACTGAAGTATTTGTTTATAGTGCCTCTGTCTCTCCAAGAGATTTATGCTATCATTCAGATAGTAATAACAGCATTAATAAATAATGTAAAATTAGCGAATGCTTATTGAGTGCTTACTATGTTCCAGGTGTCTACTTGTATTGAGTCATTTAATCTTTACAGTAAGCTCATAAAAAAGGGTCTATTTTAGCCCCATTTTCTGTTTAGGGAAACTGGAATTCAGAAGTTTAACTACCTTACCCAAGGACACACAATAAGGAAGTAATGCAAAGTGCAGGCATGCATGTGCGCGCGCGCACACACACACACACACACACACACACACACACACACACTGCTCTGTTAGCTTAGGAAACTCATCCATAGGTTGAATGCCTGACAGTTTGGGACCTCTTGGTTGTGAACTTATTTCTAATACTAATGTTAGGCTAATCAGTTCTTCTCTCTGGGACTAGGTTTCCTTACAGGCCAGGTAGAGAGGGTTGGGTGAGATCATTTACTTTTGATCTGCTTCAGGAAGCTCAAGAATCTGAGTGCATGGTCCAGAAGGAATGGTGGGGGCAGGGAAGGCAATGTTGAGCAGGTAGGACTCTGGAGCCACCCGGTCTTTGTTATTCAGTGTGCTTATGCTTATGTCTGGGATGGACGAGTGGATGGATGGTTGGCAGGATGGATGGATAGAGGGAGGGAGGGAGGGAGGGAGGGAGGGAGGAAGGAAGGAAGGAAGGAAGGGAGGGAAAAAGGAAACATTTAATTCAATTCATACAATACATTATTAACTCATTCCAAAATAGCATTGTGCCAAGGTTATTTCCCATGAATGTCATTAAATGTTGCTTGAAAACTTGATTTCAAATGGCTATATAATATTCAAATATATGAATAGATTACCTTAGCTAACCATTCCTCAATTAAAAAATTTTTTTATGTTTATTTATTTTTGAGAGAGAGAGAGACAGAGTGTGAGCAGGCAAGGGGCAGAGAGAGAGGGAGACACAGAATCCGAAATAGGCTCCAGGCTCTGAGCTGTCAGCACAGAACCCGACACTGGGCTTGAATTCATGGACTGTGAGATCATGACCTGAGCCGAAGCCGGACACTTAACTGAGCCACCCAGACGCCCCAACCATTCCTCAATTTTAGACTGTATGTTGTTTGTGATCCTTCATCATCCATTTATTTATCAAATGTCTCCTGGGAACTACTATTTGCCAGGCATTAACATAAGTCAATATAGCACAAATGTTCTTGTACATAAGTCTTCGGCATATATACATTTGATTCCATAATTATATGGAAATTATTATTATTGGTTTTGTTTTCATTTGTTGGCTTTCTGTAGTGAAGAGCCTGTTCTGGAAAGCCTGCTGGCTTTGGATGAAATGTTGAGATGAACGCTGTATAAATGTTGAGGTTAGCACACAAAGGGAGGGGCACAGCTGGGGTTTTCAATTCACTGTCTCCCAAGATCATAGTTACAAAATTAATAGACTTTGTCTTGATTGTATATGCCACCAGCATCCAAACCTGCTTTGTGGTCTGCAGTGTCAAAGGGATCGTCTTGTAGTTGTAGCTTTCCATGTTGCTGGTTTAGAGCTGGGTGAGACCTCAGAGAGTATCTAGTCCAACGTGTCCAGGAGCCAAGAATATAAGCAGCAGCCCCAAGGATTGCCTTAAAGCTTAGCCCTGGGCTCCCCTTCTAAGTAATCTGTGGCGGGGAGAGCTGCACTTGTGTCATGATATAAACGGAATACAGCTGAAATTATAAGCTTCTTCAGTTACATGCATAAAAGCATGATACAGACCCCTTCTGGTTGAAAAGGCAAGAAAGAGCAACCAAAACACAATTCTTTATCCATAAATGGAAACCAGATAGCTCAGCTTTGTAGATTCAAAGGGACCACGCAAGGTGGCAAGTTTGAAATACCCCTTGGAGGCACAGTGCCAAGTCTGAAGTGCAGCTTCAGAGTGATGCAGTGTCCAGAGACCGAGCTATTTCTGGCTGCGGTCTTTGTGTCATGGAATGGTGACACTTTTCCCCGTGCCCCCTAATGTTCCTCTCCTCCCCGATGACTCTCTATTTGAGTGATGGTCATTCTGTTTGGAGACAGCTGGCTTGGTTTTCCCTACCAAGGATTTGTTTATGTCTTAGGACAGAAGATGTCTAGAAAAGACAAGAGTGGACCCCAAAGAGCTTAGGCATCCATGAGGGCTAAAGAGGCTGTATGTATAGAAAATACCATTAGCTTTTCTTCCCTCCTCTAGACTCTTGTCTTTTTGTCTTCTTCCCTGATGGTGAGCAAAGGATAGGAGACTGCTCTTCTTGGCTGATTTCTTTTTTTTTTTTTTTTTTTTTCTTCTTCCTAAGGGATCACTTAATTTCTTTTATGCCTGTGGAAAAGACCAGAACTTCCCAATTCCTCCAAGTACCTGGGCAGGTTACCTCTGCCAACCTCAGCTCATCATTATTCTGTACTGAGTTATGTAATGATTTGATCGTGTTGAGGAGTAATTCACCTTTGTTCCCACCTACGTTAAGACTGATTACAAATCCTCATAAAATACTCATTATGCTACCAAAAATGTTCTTAAGAATAGTCTGTTAGAGAGGAGGTAATACGGCTGCTCGGAAGTGTGGGCTTCTGTCTAATTATGTGTAAATTATCTGAGTGGAATCTCAAATGTTTAGTGATAAACAGTTTTATGCTTCCCAGCAAAGTATCTAGTTTGTGAGGCAATAGAATCAAAAGCAGCTTGTGTGCAGTGAATTGTAGATTGTATAACTTTGCATCCTTTTCAAGTTATTCTTATGGAAAGAAATCGGAATGTGTCTGCAGCCCTTTAAGAAAAGCAAGTGTTGTATTCTGCAATATTTTTTTTGAGGAAGAAAAAAAAAGATAATTGATCTTTGACTATACTGCTGTTCTGCTCTCAGAAGAAACATTAAAAAGTTGGGTTTCTTAAGAAATGCAATTAGCCGACTTTTATTTAATGATTTTTTTTCTCATGTTATTCATCCTGGAGGAATGGTATCTGTTGGTTATTAACAAAGATGAGGATGGATTATTAGGAGCAAAATATCATGATATTCACTGCAATGCAAATATAGCTACTCAGAGAAAATCCCGTGTGATTTTTTTCTCAGATGCCCCCTCCTCTTAGAAATCTTTCCTGGAAGCCTTCCCCATCTCCCACCCCATCTCTGGGTGGGATGGTTAAAACTCCTCTGAGCCACCCAAAGGTTGCTGTCCTTATAGATGAAGGTACACTGGACACCATATAGTTAGGATTATTATAGCAGTCAGTGTAACTAGTGGTCTTTGTAACCAACATAATCTGAATGGTAATATAAATATGAGTGTTTAAATCTGGACGGTCATTAGTTCTTGATCTTAACAGCAGGGTTTCTTCAATGCCCAAGAAGCTTGAGAAGGGTCTGCCAGAGCAGAAATTGATCCGAAGATCATACTCTTGAGACTTATTTAGGCAAAGAATAGTCAAGATATTTAATTAGCAAATCACAAGGAAGCTGAGTCCACCACTGAGGACTCGGAACATGCGAATACTAGTTAGGATGAAATTGATATGCCAGTTAAAATAAAAATTGCCACCTCTTAGAGTTTGGGAATCATTTGCAGCTATGTTCCTTCTAGAAACGTTCCCATTTCATAACAGGATCATCAGCTTGGGAAAGAAGGATATGAACTATTAAGAGGGAAAAATGGTAGAGAAAAACCAAGATTTAGACAGATGAAGACTTCAAGGACAAGAGGCAAGACTCCTTTGCCAGTTCCTTATTGGTGGTCAGCACAGATTAGTGTCAGCATAACCTGTCATGCAATTCACTGCATACATAGCTAAAGGGATAGCTTAATGTATCAGACTGGTGTTTAGTTCTGCTTAGTTTCTAAAACCCTAAGGAAAATTCCACAGACACAATTTTAAGTTGGAAATGGTTGATGTGGCGATACTTGATATATTGACTTCAACCAATTGTCCACATGCAAACCTATGCCTATTCACACACTTTTTTACTGACTTTTCAAGTACTACCAGCTACATAGCAATGTTCCATTGAACCTGTGTCATGACTGTAAATATCTGAACCTGAAAGTTGCCCAAGACCAAAATATCTGCATAAAGACTCCTATATGTATTTGACATTTACAAACCATGGGTTGCTGGACCTTTTGAAGGCAAACCATTTTGATGATCGACCAAATAGATCCCTTTGCACAGTGCAGCTTTGTTCTGTTTTATTAGCATATTCTTATAAGGAAGTTCATCCATTCTTGTACAGTGCATTAAAAGTTGATCACGACTATCTACTGACTATATCTGTTTTGTGTTGAGTTCTGTTTTTCTGCCTTCCTACCCTACATTCTCGACATTCAGTTTGTTCTCAAGTCTGCATTTCGCATCAGAAGGTCTAAAGGAATTTTATTTTGATTTCCTTTTTAGTGAAAACATATTACAAATTGCCAACTCATAATACATTCACTTTGAACTTAAAATATCATTTGTTTAAAAAAATGCAATAAAACCTGAAGTGCACACTAACATTCATTCTGGAGATTAAAGCTGCCAGTGAATTATGCAGCTGGGCCAAGGCTGTCTTGTTCTCAGACTAAATTTATCTCATCGAAAGAGAATTATTCTGACCAGGGCTAAAGAGTGGAGACAGTTAAAGTTTGATTATGTGTTGTTTCATTTCTTTAAAAAAATATTTGGTTATGGTTCTCTTAGGAGCTGGATTTTAAAATATAAATACTGATGAGAGACTGATAAAAAGTCCTACTACTTTTTCTGATTGTAAATGTGACAAAGGCTTCTGGAGACTCTTTTTCTTAATGTATATTTTCTTTCCATTTCTCTGTCTCTGTCTCTGTCTCTCTGTCTCTCTCTCTCTCTCTCTTAAACATGGATCTTTGATCATAGGGGACCCCGTGCTGAGGTCTAACCTCTCTGACTTACTGAGTAAGCCTCACTGTAATAGGAAAAAATGCTGCATATTCTCTGTATATAACATGTCACTTGGGCAAAGTGCTACAGTGTCTGTTTGGTAAAGCTGAAATGCGGATTTGTCGAAAATGTCTTGTTTTCAGTTAATGATATTTTCTACTTTTCACCAGGTGGTCTCTTTGGAGGTTTGCTCTTTAATTCATTTCTCTGTGCATACACCAGGCTTTCTATTATTCGTCTATTCAGCAAGCATTTACTGAACTCTTGTCATACCCAGGCCTGAACCAAGTATTCAGGTAGTCGTGGCCAAGAAGCCCAGTCCTGTCCTGTGGCACTTGCCATCTTTAGGGTAAACCGGCACTCAGGAACCAGATGGAGGAAGGTGTGATGAACGTATGCTATGATAAGGGCAGTACTGGAGATAAAATTGAAGTGTTATGGGGAAAGAAAAGAAGGGTGGTCTGGCCCAGAGGTCGGGTGAGAGTGAGGCTGACTTTAATCAGACCCATTTGCTTCGCTAGCAGGCCAGGCATGATGTAAGATGCCAGCTCATGCTAATATTGCCTGACGTGAACCAGCTCTCCCCCCAGAGATGGCTCAGTTCATCTTTCTCGAAAGTGAAACCTCACAACGAGAGGCAACTTCCAGAAATGGCCAAGCCTTCTATCCCTGTTTCAGAACTAGCCTCCAAAGGCTCACAAAAGCTGAAAGGGAAACTGATCACTCAGCTTGTTATGACCCCCACAGGGTAAGAGTGTTGAGAAACCCATGGGCCTGGTAAGAACAGATCCATGGCAGCGAACTGGGCCATATTAGCAGATGTTGGTATATTTGCAGGCCCTCAGGATGTTGTGAGGGTGTTTGGTTCCCCCCATAGTTGTACCTCCATGTGGAGCAGGATGTTTCTGCTGTGGATCAGAACTGACTTTGGAATCCAAGTCTTGAGTGTGACTTCTATGACCCCAGAGCATACAGTTTTGGTCCTCTGCAAAGATGAGGAAAAACATAACGTGTACCTTGACTTTATTTAGCTGTTCTGTGCCACTCAGTCTTGCCTTCCTTGTAAAATGAGCAAATTCCCGTGTTTCAGAGGACTTAGGTTACTTCCCCAACCTGGCAAAATAAGTAAGTGTTCTGCCTTCCAGAACAGAGTCCATCTATGGATTTTGAGAATAGTAAGAGTGGGTCATCCTTGCCTCACACTCCACAGAACCTGTATACTCATTCAGTTTCCTTCACTGCATCTTCTGAAAATTAGACTAATACTGTTGCCCAAAGCTTCCCAGAAGTGAAAAGGGGTTTTCTCAGGCTTTAATCTATATGTGCTCATCCCATACAGTCATTTTATCAAAGTCAAGCTTCTCAAGGTATATTTTACATGCAGTGAAACTTGCCTTCTTAGCATATAGTTCTTCAAGTATCAACAGAAGCATCCAGTGATGTAACAACCACCACCGTCAAGATATCAAACATGTTTATCATTCCAAAAATGCTCCCTTGGGTCTATTTGTAGTCAGTCCCCAGCCTCAGCCCCCGGAAATCACCAGTCTCTTTTCTGCCCCTCTAGTTTTGCCTTTTCCAGAATGTCCTATAAATGGCATCGTAAGTAGATAGCCTTTGAGTTTGACTTCTTCCTCTCGGTATAATGAATTTGAGATTCGCCCATGCGGTTGTGTCTATCAATAGTCCATTCTTGCCTTTTATTGCTGAGTAGCATTCTATTGTGGATGCTCCATGATTTGCTTATTCAACAGCTGAAGGATCTGTGGGTTTTTTCCAGTTTTTGCTGATTTTGAAAACGTTGCAATAAACACTTGTGTACAGGTATTTTTGTGAATACACATTTTTAGTTCTCTTGGCTAAATACCCAGGACTGGCGTTGCCGGGTCAAACAGCAAGCATATGTTTAAAGATTTTTCTAGGGGAGATAGTGGACACAGTTATTGCTTTGATGTTCAGTCCTAAGGGGGATACTTCTTAGCTTTGTGACCTGATGATGGTCTAAGCCTCACTTTTCTGCAACAAAAGACATGTGGAATAGTAAGTTCTGCACAGGATTAAGACATTCACTCACTTTTGGTCCTCATCCTGGGTTCCTGCCTCCTTACACTGGACTCTTCCTTTCCATGGTGCTTGTGTTTCTATTCCCTGAGCATGCATGTCCTTCTCTACATCTCTGCCACACTGTTTCCTTTCCTGGAACACTTTGCCACCCACCTTTCTCCTCACCAACTCCTCATCCTTCAGTTGCCCAATGAAATGCCACCTGTTCAGAAAAGTCTTCCCTCGCCCTTAATCTAAATCCAGCCCCCAGCTATATATAGTTTCCTTTTTTAAATTTGTGAAATCTTGTTCTTTTCCTTTATAGCATTTACCACAACTAGTCTTAGAGAATCAACTGTGTAATTTGTTTTTTAATGGAAATTTTTATTGAGATCATTGCAGAGTCACACACAGTTGTAAGAAGTAATATAGAGAGATTCCATGTACCTTTTGTGTAGTTTTTCCCGGCGGTAGCAATGGAAGAAGTTGTAATACAGTATCGCAACCAGAGTATTTGTATTGATATAATCCACTGATCTTATGGAGATTTGCCCAGTTATACTTGCATTAATGTGGCGTTTGTGTGTGTGTGTGTGTGTGTGTGTGTGTGTGTGTGTGTGTGTGTTCAGCAGGGGTGGTATATTTAGATCCATGCATTTCTATCACATGCGTAGATTTGTGGGTCCCCAGCCACAGTCAAGATCCAGGACAGTTCCATCCCTAAAGGATTCTTCCCCAGTCCTTTGATAACCAGGTCTACCTCCTCCAATTCCTAACACCTGGCAAATACTAATCTTAAAACTTAGACAGTTCAAAATTGGAACAATATTGTGCATAACCTTTGGGGGCTGACTTTTCTACTGAGCGTTATTCTCTGAAGGTTCATCTAAGCTATTGTGTCTCGATACTTCCTTTTAATTGCTGAGTAATATTCCACATTATGGATGTCCCACAGTGTAACTATTTTACCCCTCTTGAAGGACATCTGGAATGATTACTATTTTTAGCTATTATAAATAAAACTGCAGTACAGATACTGGTGTAAACCTGAATTTCCATTTCTTTGGGATAAATGCCCAAGAGTAAAATTGTTGTGATGTTAGTTTTATAAGGAACTGATTGATTTTTAAAATCTGTCTCCAGCAGTAGACTTTTAGTTCCTTCAGTGTAAATAGACTGAGTTTTGTTTGTTTGTTTGTCTCTTTACTTGTTTGTGTGTCTAATCACTGTATACTGGGAGAATTATACAATCCTTAGAACATAATTTACTACTCTATAAATATTTATATATGAATTAAGTAAGGAATGAATGAGTGAATGCATGAATACAGATTTTGGCATGGGGATTAAGTAAAATAATGTATGTAAATCATTTTTGGAATGCCCAGCATGGAGAAACTTATGCTGTTAGGTTAACGTTTATCACCATCACCATTATCAGATACGACTTTGGCTAAGGGTCACATGACCCAACTTTCATGCCTTTCTACCTTGATCATCATGCAATTTTTTTGTGGATTTCAGGAATCTGAGTTCTGTCTTCACTTCATTCCCTTAAAGAAAAGCTCATCTCGTAAAAATGCTCAAAAATAGCAGGATGAGAATTTGGACATCGTACACTAAACAAGATCCTGTCTCCATAGGTTAAGAGTGAAGCTACATGACTACTTTTTCTGTTGACAGTGAGCACAGTCCATAAATGATAGCAGCCTTTATAGTGTGAGATGTGTGGCACTGAACAGGTTAACCCTGTCCCTGGATTCTCATGGTGGGCATGTGAAATAAATATTGCTAAAGCTGATGGAGATAGCACAGTACTTAATAGAGAGAGAAAATTAGTAATTCTCATTTGCCTGAGGAAAGTGCAGGTCTTCATAATGTCTTGATCTATGTACAAAGAGCTAGTAAAGACAAGCAGTCCTCATAATAAAAATAGAAATGAGGTTTTCCCGACAAAAATGCCACTGGAATGATGAGCTGTCACACAGGACCTGGAGAGACGAGAAAGAAACTTCTTTGGTGACTATAATTAGGCTAACATGGAGGGTGGCAAGGCTCAAGAGCTATGCAGGGGCGCTCTCTGCTTCTTTCTGGACTCCCCATCACAATGTCTCTAAAGGACTAGAATAGTGAGGAGGTCAAAGCTCATTTCTGGCAGACTGTGCCCCCATTCTCACCATGCTAAGGCTCTGACCTGGTCTGTGATGTGGAAGAGGTGGTTTTTATTCTGCCTTGGGACACTTAAAGGAAGAAGGAGGAAGAGGAGGAGGAGGAGGAGGGAGAGGAGGAGGAGGGGGAGGAGAAGGAAGAGGAGGAGGAAAACCTTATACCTTATCATCAATGTACCCCAAGTGCATTACAGAAAATTTGGTTAATGCAGTTAGCAATAAAAAAAATAATAAAAGTCGCCATTAGTCTCAACACTACTATTAACATTTGGGTGTTTCATGGAAGCCTATAAGTATCTATGTAGATACATAACTTCAGATTAGAAGATGATAAACTTAGAAGTGGAGATTATAAATTATAGCTATAGATTGACTTTACATACATGGGGTCATACCATATAAATGTGGGCTTCTATCTTACTCCACCCATCCCCCTATTTTTTATATGCCCTTCTATTCTTCCCTAGCTGTGTTTCCAAAATCAGTGAATGTAGTCCAAATGAAACAGGCAACAGACTAGTTGTTGGTATGGTTGTTTGACCAGAACTCCAAAGCAAATCTCAGAGTTTTTGCTGACTGAGATCCATTGTATACAAGCCCTGTGGAAAAAAGGGGAAAGACAGTCACCTAGACCTCCTTTAGGCATTCGGTCAAGGCCTGAGCTTTTTCTACCCTGGCCCAGGTTTCCATGGCAACAGGAGTACCTGTGCTGGTTTAAGATGCCCTCAGGGGTCTGGGAGAACCTGAACCTTAGTTTGTGAATTTGTAATCTGATTTAATTTTTGGAGAAAGAGCCAACTCTGAGAGAATTCTTACATCAATTGCTAAATTGTCAGTCCTTCTGCCTTAAAACTCACTTTCAGAAGTGCATGATGCAATAAAGTAGGGTAAAGGCAAGGAAATCATACTGACCTGAGCTAGGCATTGAGCGTATGGATTCAAATGTCACCTATCTTTTCCTACCCTCAGTTTCCTCATCTGTAAAATGGGAGGGGTTAAATTACCTTCTTATTGGATTTTTGGGTAGATGAAATGTGATAAAGAAAGTAAAATACTTAGCCTAACACCTAGCATGCAGTAAATGCCCCATGATTCTCAGCCTTGCTATTAGTTTTTATGACATTTCTTGGAATTATGTGGATCTTGATATGACAGTGTCTCTGAGGGAAAAATATTGGAGTGGTTTGGCTGGTGAGAGGCAGGAGTTGGGAAAGGGAGGGTGGAAGCCTGCTGAGAATCTAAGCGATATTAGAGGAAGTATCAGCACCCTGTCGTTTGGTGTTTTCACTAAAGAGCTCATAAAATATTAACATAAAGGAATAGTGGTGTCAGCTCCTGCTTGCCATACAAGAGACATCCTCTCCTTAGAGATGTCTGTGGCCCAGTTGTAAGGAGGGAAAGCAGGAAGAGGCAAGGTTCCTTAGCTGGAAACACTACAGTTAAGAAAGAAGGGCAGGATCGTGAGCTAGCAGTGGGCTCTGCTGCAAGAGAAGAAAAGAATGGCTCCCTTGCTTTCCAGTAGAGAGAATGGAGCTGTCTTTCCCTCAGAGGCCAATTTATATTGCCTTACTTGTGTGTTTCCAACCAACAGCCACATCACTGTCATTCATACCAACACCATGTCCATCATCCTCATCAACATCATCACCATCACCACCATCACCACCACCATTGGCACCATGCAGTTATGAAGCTAGCTCCCCTAGTGCCCGTACTAGGTGCCAGGGGTTGTAGTGAGCAGTGTACATATATTACCCTATGTGTATGCTATGTGTATCCTATGTGTTTCTCAAATTAAGGAAAAAAATGTTTTTTCCACTTATAAATGAGGACCCCGTGGCCCAGGAAATTTAAGTAATTGGCCAAAGTCAGCCAGCTGTTACAAAACGGATTCAAGATTGGAAACTGGCAATCTGCCTCCACGTCTTTTTACGTCCACTTCACTATAAAAAAGGCAATATATGGTTAGATTAAACTCTTTGGCCCCAGAACATGCCCTTTTAATTCTTTTTTTTTTTTTTCCTGCGGGAAGAAAAATGTACGATCTCAGCCTCACAGTGTTCCAGAGCAACCAATGGTTCTCAAACACATAAGCACATTTATACCAGTAGTAACCCTTATACAAAGAAATTTACTTGAAATTCTATTTATAATACTGATGGAAGGGGCACAGTAGAGATGAATTTTATAAATGCACATGTGAAACATTTATTATAAAGCCAGTCAGTGAGAAAAATGAGGCTACTTTGATGAACACCAATATTTGAAGTTGCGAGTATGGATAACTAATACTGTTTTCAAGTAGCCTGATAATCCAATTCACTTCAGTATTTTCATTTGTTGCATAATGTTGAGGAAAGGCTGTATCACATGCTAATACAGAGTTGTAAAAGGTAATTTTCTAAACCAGATGACCTAAAACTATCAAGTTAATCTGGAATATGAATTCTGTCTCTTGCTTTATGTATCCTGATCATTGTGTCTGCTGGGTCAGTGGCACTGTGCTGGGTATAACAGATAAATTCAAGACATAGATATTGAGGCAGTGAATGAATGAATCGTTTAGTGAGAATGAGATGGACCTTAGGACCATGGAAGTAGAAAAGTTTAGTACTGCCATTTTTAAATTTTTCCATTTATTCGGCCAATATTTAGTAAACACCCACTACATTAAGCCAGGTGGTGTTCTAAGATGATATGGATGCAACATTTAGTCGGAAAAATAAAGTTCTCATGGGATGTATGCATGTCAGTGTGCAAAGGATGGGGTGGCAGGAGGTAGACAGCAAGTAGACGGGAAACTCCCTGTCGACACTGGCTGACCCATTTGTAAGAGGAAGCTGACGTATCCCCTCTGAGTTCACCAGGATCCTCATGGATCCCGGCACTGCCCCTAGGAGGATGAAGGGAAACACACACACGTATTGCCATCCTCTTCTGTATCTCGACATCGCAAAACGTGCAAAGATGCATGTTTCATTCTGGGATTATTTAATTACACCCTGGGTATTCCTGGATTTGTACACTCATATCATTAAAACAGTCTCAGCCAAAGAACATATATTTGCCCATGTATTAATATGCACTGGGCATAAGCAATTACAAGACTAGGTGTGAGGTGACCAGAATCTGGAGAAAGGGAGGCGCATTAAAGAAAGTGCTAGTTATGTAGCATGATAGGAGCTTCAGTAACAGTGTAAAGCATTTAATATCATGACCTCAGCAATGGGAGGGGTCAGTGATGTCTTTTGAGCAGAAGATTGATGTGTTTGGTTTTGTCTATTTAAAATTCCCCCATGGAGTCATGTAGAGTGTGAGTTGGGAAGAATCGAGACTGGGAGCAAGGGAACCAATTAGGGAAGAATTGCTTTTTTTTTTTTTTTTAAATCTAGGCTAAAGAGAATAATGTGAGGCACTGGGACGGCAACAATGGAAAATCAAGAGAGGCCTCATAGCTGGAGCTGAGAGAGTTAAAAATGAGGTGGTTTGGGAATCAATTGACTATTCAAAGCAACAAAGGGAGGTATGAAGGGCAAATGTTGATGTTTCAAGGTTAACTGAATAGAAGGGAGGAGCTTCCATTAACAAGCAGGCAAGGCCACAGAGGAAGAGAAGCTTGTGCACATATTTTGTTTAGGGGGGATGTTAAAACAGCAGCGAGGATAGGACCTTCATAATGACACATGCAGGGGCTCTTTAAGGTACGTGATCATTCCTGATGGGTAGCCAGTGAGGAGAGGTCAGAACCACAGAGATTAGGATTGCATGGAGTCTGATTGCTACAAATCCTTCACAGGTGTGTGAAGAGTAGCAGAGCTGTGACACGATGTGGGTCATGCAAGGTGATGACAATTGAGGTACATGAGTTAAGAGAGCTAACAAAGCACAAGATGACACCAGACAAGATCTTGTGTTTATGGAGCACATGACAATTCTGTCACGGAAGCACGGAAGAAGGTCCAGCCAGAGAAACATATAGTTTTTCTCCTATGTGTCACTGTGCTCAAAGAGCATCAAATTATTCTATCTGAAATCAGGTGAAAGAAATGCTCTTCTTTTAATAATGGACACAGGAAATCATCTGGAAAGTACTGTCTTGTTTTGGGAAATGGCTTGATACAAACTTGGGTTAGGAGGGGAATCTCTTCAAGGAGCAGGAAATGTGGGACAAAGAAGTAGGAATGAGAATTATCTCTCTGGTCCCCTCTGGGAAGATGAAGAGGAAAAAGGAGAATGACAGAGAAAGTCTAGAACCAGGAGAGTTGAACCAAAGTCAACGGTGGTAGAATAGCTCAGTGACCTTTGCAAGGATATGATACACACCAATCTTCCTAGAATTGTACTTCTAAGATGAGAATCTCTTCTCCCATTGAGTCTTCCTTACACTTCCACAGTCTCTGTCTACTAAACTCAGACATGCCTTTTATGAGTGGATGTGTTGCAGAACATGATGAGGGGCTGAGCTTTATATGTGGGTTCTTGCAATGGAGTCTGGAGACAGGGAGTAGAAAACCCTGAGCTAGCAGGTCAGGTGAGGTTGTAAGAGTATGAGGTGCACATAAATGGTAATTGGAGTTTGGGGACTAAGACTTGGGTTTTCAGATTGTATGTTTGGTGAGGTGAGATCTTGAGAACCAGGATGGTTTTCTGCTGAGTATCTGATCCATTTGTTATGTACGTTCGATTTTTTCAGACTGACCCAATTTTGTTCTGAGTCCTGACATCCTTCCTAGCTCACCACCAACTATTAGCTGCCTTTGAAGGTGCAGTGATAACGCCAGGGACTGAGAATCCCTGTGGTTTCTCTTGCCTGTGTGCCAAGACAGGACCTTGGACGTGTTAAGGTCAAAAGGGATTTTTCCAGAACTTGAGATGTTAGAGGTGAAGTCACTTCTAGTAGGAGATGCTTAAGGTGACTCATGTTGCATAAAGATAAATATTTCTGAGCATTTATGGGGTCAAAGAACCTCGTAGCCAAGCTTATTACAGAGGAAAAATAGAACCTTCTGCAAGGTTTGTTTGCCTTCTGATTTGTTCGAGTTCCATCCAGAAAGTCACAACACAGAGAGTGGGTGGGGTGTGGAGGCTTCCCAAAGTAGACCTCCCCACCCACTTGTTCATTAGGAGAAATCACCACTTAGCTGTTTTTGTCTTTTCCGCCTACTGTCCCTTGTCCCACGCTCTTACATTCTGTCCTATACACTGGAAACAGACTCCCACCCTCTCAAGTGCCAAACACTGCACTCTCCCTCAGCATCACCTCCTGGAACCTATTATTTCAGGAAGGCTCCTATGGGAACTTAGGTTGTTTGTTTGCTTTGGTATTTTTACATTTGGGGTTCTGTCTGCTGTGTCTGGGGTCTCTCCTGAGGGGTATCATTTGAATGCTCTGATAGAACATTGCCTGTATTGCTTGCAACTTTTGTCAGAGGAGGTGATGGAAAGGCATTGGCAAATGAGAGTGTTTCCTTTTCTTCTTTTAAAAAATTGTATTTGTTTTTTTAATTTTATTTATTTATTTAGAAGAGCTTAAGGTAGACTGTGGATGGGGTGGGACTTACCCCTTCAGTTACAAGTAGGGACTAGAAAGCTAGGGAAATTGCATACTCTGAAGTTTGGTGGCCAGAGTGACTGATAGGTTCCTGAAAGAGGAAATCTCACAGCTGTATAGACACAGACTAATCCTTCAGAGTAGTGCTCGTTAGGTTTAGATGTTGCAAACAATGATGAATAAAATGTTGATGATGACAATGATGATTCTTTAAGAAGTGTCTCTACTGCTTGATAGCGTGATGATGGAAATAATATATTCTGCCTTCCCTGTTCAGCAGCCCTGATCGAAACACTGCCTGCATCCCTTACTAGTAGGTCCAAGTGTACATATATTCGTGCAGCCTCAATTTCTTCTTGTGTAAAGTCGGGCAATAAAAACCTACTTTCCAGGCTTGAGGGAAGCTCAGAAAACAATAGAGTAACCATATTGGCCAGAAATAGCGTCTTTGCATGTGTTACCCTAGTCAGTCCTCAAAAAGTAGTCACAGTCATGACATTTTATGAGATCTAGCTGTCGAAGAATTTCGTTGACCAAGACTAATATGAAAGTTTGTGTTCCTTTGATGCATCTGCAAGGTTAAATAAACAGTTCTACTCAGAAGACCTGGGTGGCAGAAGGGTAATGTCTACACATTTTCACATAAGTGCCGTAGCATTTGAAAGAATTCTCCAAAAAATGCATTTGGAATTAGTTGTTTTATGAATGGATTGACTTTGTTGGTCTTGTCTGAGTAATTTTAAACAAAAGAAGAAGAAGGAGAAGGAGGGGAAGGAGAAGGAGAAGAAGGAGAAGGAGAAGAAGGAGAAGAAGGAGAAGAAGAAGAAGAAGAAGAAGAAGGAGGAGGAGGAGGAGGAGGAGGAGGAGGAGGAGAAGAAGCGGAAGAGGAGGAGGAGGAGGAGGAATGTCTGTGTCATCAACTACTCAGAGACTGAGAATAAAAGTAATGCAATGATAATAGTTACTAGTGTGTACTGAGTAGTTGCTAGGTGATAGGCACCGATCTCAGGACTCGTGTGTTTTACATTATTTTATCTTTTAACAACTTAATTAGGAAGGCAAAATTATTATCATTCCCTGTTAGAATGAAATTGAGGTTTTAAGAGCTTGTAACTCCAGAGATATTTAACAGCAGCCATGGAAGCATGAGACAGCCAGGACTGAACGCCTAGGCAGTGAGACTCAGGAGGATGTATTCCCCCCCGTGCAGTATACTGCATGCCCTCATATGAGCCAGAAAGAGTTCCCAAATACTCCCTCATAGCGATCGTATTTCAGGTGGCCTGGAATGAACAGAGCCTAACCACTATGTCATTGAGGAAAGCAAATAAACTCTGAGGATCCCACAAATTCAACCCGTCTGACCTTTATCAGGTTCCTCCCCTTGTGAAAGGCGTGCGGCTCCCTGGCTCAGGGAACTCAGAATTGAGCAAAGTGTTTGGTTTGTTTTGCTGCAGTGAGGCTGTTGGGGTGAGGAGGGTGTTATTCAGCCCTAATGAGTATGACTGTTTGTTGTTTTCAAGCATCCCCACAACGGTTCCCACGTATTGTTGATTCTTGGTGTGCCAGAGCTCGTGCTAAGAAGCACTTTACATTCATTATCTCGGTGGTTCCCAAATGCTGATCCACAGATTCATCTGATTCCATAATGACATTTTCAACAGACTGCAGCTAAATGAGAAAATTAAGGGCAATTTAGTGAAAATTTTAATAGACTGAAATTTAATCAATTTGAAGGGCTGTCCTTTATTTTGAGATTATGTCCTTCTTACTTTTTGCTATAAAATGCCCTTTCCTTTATGAAATGATGATGATGACAGATGGGGTGTGTGTGTGTGTGTGTGTGTGTGTGTGTGTGCGTGTGCGCATGTGTCTTTGTGTGCGCGTATGTACTAACTTGGCAAACAGTTTTTAAGTTGTTAATTTCATGCAGCGTCTCCACTGGTTTTAAAGTTGTGTTGTAATAGTCCATGAATTAGGTAGGAAAAAAAAATTCTGAGACCCGTTTCAATTTCACAAGGGAGACATTATTAGCCCCATTTTACAGATGAAAAAACTGCCTAGAATACAGCGTGGACAGCAGTCAACCACTAAGTGTCCTCCAAGTATTTGAACAAGTAGGTGACTCAAAGTGCTTGTGGCAGAGATAAGTCTTCTGAAGATACTTTCTCATATTACTGAATGTTGGACTAGGGAGCTGCCCATGCCAAAATTTGGAAGTGAGAGAAAAATACTTCTGAGCCACTCCTGGACATTGTCAGAGAGCTAACCCCAGCACAAGTAATTATATTTAAGATCAAGAAGTCCTGGAGTGCCTGGGTGGCTCATTCGTTTAAGTATCCAACTTCAGCTCAGGTCATGATCTTGCACTTTGTAACTTCGAGCCCTGCATCAGGCTCTGCGCTGACAGGTCAGAGCCTGGAGCCTGCTTCGGATTCTGTGTCTCCCTCTCTCTCTGCCCCTTCGCTGTGTGTGCTCTGTCTCTCTCTGTCTCTGAAAAATGAAGAAATGTTAAAAAAAAAAAAAAAGAAGATGAAGTCCTGCTTTCTGTCTAACTGGAGTTTTTCTTGCTCTGGGACATGGAAACCCCCGTAGAATATCCCACTTTAGGGAAATGCCTGCTCTTTTGACAGCCTTAGGAAGTTATAATAAGGAATTATGAAAGAGAAAAAAGAAAATGGAAGTGATTTATTTTATTCTTTTAAGTAGCTGGTAAATTTGAGGGAAGGAAAAAGTTACCAACACTGTTGTGTGAGTCAAATGAAAACTTGAGCAGTTGCCTCTGCCTAAGGAATTTTTAGCTGATTGCTGGTTTTCTGGCGCTCTCTACTTCCTACAGGGTATGTGTGACCATTCAGTTAAGGGTCCTTGTGGCTGAAAGGCAGGAGGGTGACCCTTGAACGTGCATGCACTATATACACCCAAGTGATACTGAGTGCCCAGGATATTTTGTAGAGACAGAAGAGTATTTTCCTTCCCCACTTCTCCCATTTATTGACGCTGAAGAATCATTTGGGGCTAGTGGCATTGATGTGGCTCTTTCCCAGTCTCTTTTGAGATGGAATTCAAAGTCACCCTCCCCAGATGCTGCTTGAAAGGCTGGCAGAATTTTGTCATCAAGTGAGCAGTATTTGCAGATACGGCATTACCTTTTGATTTAGGGTCATCTGATGCTCTGTTCCTGATTAACGTGCACTGATATTAGCTGTAAAATCTTTCCTGCGTGATCCTTTATGTGGCTGCCACACTGGGGGTGGGGGACATGCCTATTTCTACGTGCCATGGTGTTCGCATGCACTTGAGCAGGCACGTTTGGACATGGATGTCTAAAGAATGGCTCCAGATAATTTTGAGATGAATTTAGAAGCTCTGGATTCCATGGTTTCCATTTGCAGACTTCCAAGATGCCTGACTGGGAAGACCCAGGTTTAAGGGCAAGTCTGAGCCATTGTTGCAAAACAGGTCTGTAGGAATCCAGTCGCCACTGAGGGTTTTCCACTTTGGAGAGAAAACGGACCAGAAAACCAGTGTTGGCTCAGTGCAGCTGAGAGCAGTTATTGGTTCTTTACATAATGTATTTGTTTTTCATTAAACCATTCAGATAAGGTCTTATTAAAGTGCCATGTATTATTTATCGTGTTTCTTATGAAAATGAGCTGAAGGGAAAATTCTGTCCTCTTCTTGGGGCATTTGTAAGCTTTTCGAATGCCAGCAAGAAAAAAAAAATGAAGGAAGGCACGGTGAACTCCTGTCAGTACAACAAACAGAAAAGCATGGGAAGGAGAATGGGGAGCCAAAAGGCAGAATCTTTGACCTTTTATTTATATTCATTTATATACATGGGTATGTTTTGTAGAGTGGCTTTCCCCTTAATTCTGTGAATTGCACAATAAAAATAAATAATTAAAAAACAGGCAGAAAGTAAAAGAAAAAGAAAAGAGCAAAGCAGTTTATTTGTACATCAGACTTTGTCCAATGAATGTGATTTGTGAGACAACAGCAAGGATTTTTCAAACTAAACACTGCCCCACCCAGCAGTGTAAAACACCAGCCCACACCCTCCTAGTCCCCACCCCTCCCGCCCCCCCCCCACCCCCCCACCCCCGTCTCAACTTCTGCTTCAGGTTAAACTTGCTAGGGTGCCCCTTCTAAATTGATGGAATGTGTCAGTTCCATGGTGTTAGAAGGACTGGTTTTGCGAAGTGAGTAGAAGGAAAAAAGCCTGGTCCAGTCCTGATGTTGGCATAGCAAAGACTTTATAGTTATCGATGGCATTTCAAAACAGAACAACAAAAAATGGAACCGTGGAATAATTAATTTTCTTTCCTTCAGAAAGCAATTTGATTAGCCTGCAAAGTTGTGCCTTTCAAGCTGATGGCTCAGTTCAGAAGCTGTCCTTTGGCTGAAGGGTCTCCATGAGCCTCTGGGAGGGGTCAGTGGGAACATCCCCCTGAGGCCATCCCCTGGTCCTGCCGGAGATGTTCCTTCGCAGGGTCCTCTCGTCACTCTCAGGATGTGCTGCGTCCTGCAGGACCCTCATAAGCCCCCAGGCAGCTTTCTCACAGGGAACCCAAGAATCAAAAAAGATGATGTTCGGACAGCCTCTTGCCCTGAAAAATAAAAGAAAATCCAATCACTGGGTCAAAATCTATTTCAAAAAATATGGCTACTATTCCTGATGGTGGTTTTACTGCTGCCAAGAATCAAGAATGTGCTTTTTTTTTTCCTGTGGGGACCAACGATGCGTTAGAGTCTTAATATTTTCTTTTGATTTGCAGATCACATCCTATTTTATTGCATAAAGACTAACGAAATCTACTAATGAATAATTATTACTTCATAAAATACAGGGAAGGGGGAGACCCCTCTGCAAGAGCAGAATGCTAATTTGGCCAAGGAGGGCTGGCCAGGCAAGAAAAAAAATAAAATAAAATAAACCATTGTAATTTGCCCGCTGCAACCCACAGAGTAATGGCTTATCAGACACGGACTTCCCCACCCTGTGCATGTATAATTTGAGAAGAGCAAGGATTCCGGGCTGGAGAAGCCCCCTCGCTTTCAGCCGGGGCTGGCGCGGTCCAACAGGCTGGACTTAACACCCCAGCCAGGGCGGTTTCCCCATTCAGCGGCTCCAGCCGGTTCCAGTGCTGGCCGCTCGCTGCCTGCACAGCCGAGGCGAGGCGCAGAGCGAAAGCTGCGCCCCAAACCCCGGGGGCGCATCGCCGCCTCGCCGCGCAGCCGGGGGTGGGGGGCCCCCAGAATCCGCCCTGCCTCTGGCGCGGCAGCCCCCAGCTCACTGTGCCCCCAGCCCCTGGGGTCTTCTCAGCACTCTTACGAAGGGCGGGGGGGGGGGGGGGAGGGATCCCATTTCTCTGTGTTTATTTGCCAACGAGTCGGGCAAACAAACCGCCACCAAAATCTAAGAGTCTGGGTCCCAGCTGGGCAATCGCATTAATTGTCCCCCTCGCCCCGGATGCTGGCGATGTGGGGCGCTCTCTCACTTCCTCACCCGCCCCGCAGAGATTTTTAGCAGACACAATTTGAATTTTGGTGAGTCGTTTGAGAGAGAAAGAGAGAGAGAGAGAGAAAGCAGAGGGGAGGGGAAAAAAAAAAAACCAACCCTGCCCCTGGACCCATTTGACAAATGAGGAGGCACACAGCATCAGCACCAACGGAGTGAGCCTCAGTGTGAGTCAAAATCTCTCTCTCCCTCTCTCTCTCTCTCTCTTTCTCTTTCTCTCTCTCCTTTCTCCCCTCCCTCTCTCTCGCCCTTAGCTCTCTCCCCCCACCCCACCCCCCAGCATCTACAGGAGGACATCCACCCCCTTCCCCCTTCCCTACAAGTTGCCTTTGCCTGTCTTGTCATCTCCACGGGGGGTGGGGGGCGTGGGGTGGGGGCATCGTCCACTTTGCGGGGCATCAGAAAGCAGGCCCAACAAACCGGGAAAAGGGTACCACCACGAAGGCAACAAAATAGTTTCCTGGCCCTCTGGAGTGTCTTAGTTCAGGCGGGTGAACAACGCCAGGATCTAGCAAACCCGAAGGGAAGGAAGCCAGTGAGGAGGGACGGGCGCGCGCGGGGTGCGGCGGGGGGGAGGGAGAGAGAGAAAGAGAGAGAGAAGAGGAGGGACGGCCACCGGGGTTTGACTTAGATAATCAGCAAAATTAAAAAGGAGGAAAAAAAATTGTAGCGACCAGGCAAAGAGCCGCGTGATTGCATGCGAGCGTCCCCACTCCTGCTCGGCGGGCGTCAGAGAGACACGATGCAGCATCCTCTGACGGGGGCCACCTGCGTGGCGCTCCCCAACGTGGGCATGTGTCCCCAGCTCTCGTGTGCCTTGACTTTTATGTACTTACAGCAGGTAAGGCGCGCTCTTCCCTCGGTGGCTGCCTCCCCCGCTCGGGCTCAGCGGACTGGGTGCCCGCATCGCTGGGCTGCGCTTTGGACCCTGGAGGGGGTTGAGGAGGGGGCTTGTGCTTTCGGACAGGAGGGGTGGATCCGCGCCCTTCTCTTCTCTGCGGAGCCCAGCCGCCCCGCGTCCCGCTCTGTCTGCACCTCTCTGAATACTTTGCCTGGTTCCGAGCCTGGGTGCCCGGAGTTTAAAATTGCAAACTGCATTTTCTTTACTTGTATCTCTCTTGTGTCTGCGTCCGGTGGTGGTGTCGTGAGTCTGGGACCCCTTGGAGGCCAAGTGTTCGGACCTTTGTGTAGGCACTCCCATGCCTGGAGTTTTGGTTTAGCTGTTTTGTAACAGGGAGGGAAAAAACATGTATGTAGGGGTGTGTGCTCAGTATTTCTTTTTTTGTTTGTTTTCTTAAGTTTGTCTGGGTTGTGCTTTATTCAGTCTGCTTGGGATCTGAGCCTTTGGGTTTCTGGAGCGTGTCCGCCCTGGAATCTGCCTCCAAACTCCCTGGCCATGCTGTGTTGAAGCCAGTGATTTAGGATGCTGTCTTTGTTGGCATGTGTAAAGGCGCTTTTTTCCCCCTCCTCCACTCCCCCATAATGGTCTTATAGAGGGGCTCTGTGTTTGTTTTATTTTCCATTCAGTGTATGTACACCAGAATCTTTCATTGTGTTTCTCCCTGTCTTTCTCTGGGTGTTTCCCTCAGACCCTCTCTGCCTCTCTTTTCCTCTTTACTAATAGGGCTGCTGCTTAAGTTGGTTGCTGGGGTTGGGAACCAGGCTCCACATCACGTTTGGGGAGGAGGGGTGACGAGTGCAGCTCCCTGTCTTGGGGCAGAGGCTGTCTCTGTGAACTGGTAGGGTTCGAAGGATTTTGTCACACAGGTGGAATCGTCTTCCCTTCCCAGGATCACGGTCCTGCTCTGTGAAGAGTTAACCATGGTTGTAGTCATTTTACCTGGTTTTCGATTGACTCCCTTCGGGAGTACCATTTGTGAACTGTGTGTGGTTGTAGCTGACAAAACTTCCCTTACAAGTATTCAGAGGGGCCTCCCTCTCCAAAGACCCTCATTTCCAATATGTGTTGTAGGAATATATGTGTTCATAAAATGTCAGTATTCTGTTTTGAGCATTTGGGTAATCTGTGATCAAGTTGGTTGCCTCCAGAAAATGTTTCTAAGGCATATTTTCTGTTGGAAGTCTTTTTGAGAACAGCCTTTTCTTTCTGTTGTTTGAATATCTTAGGAAAAAATTGGCTTATCCTTTTAAATATTGTTTTATTCCATTTCTCATTAAGTGAATTGTGCCAGGAAACATTTCCCACGAGCCTATTGGTAACATATTATGTGATTCATCTGCTTCTATCATTTCTGTACCTTTGCCGTGAATGACTGTGTGTGTGTGTGCGTGTGTGTATTTTACACCAGATACCCACCAGAAGAATATCCTAATGGCCATTTCTACAGATGCTAAGCCACAGTTGAATTTAATCAAATTATTAATATGAGTTGATCCTTTGCCTCCTATATTCACTTCTTTCACGTTATTTGTTAATCAATTTGAACAGCATTACTTAACAAGTAGAGTGCTATAGATACTCAGTATTCTCACTGTTTCTTTATACATCATTCTTCTTTAAACAAATTGATATTTCATCCTGCTAGGTTGTTCAGTGGGCTTGCTCTCTTTAGGCACACTTAGAATGGAAGATGGTGAGTTTGAGCGAGAAGTTATTCTTGCCATGAACAGGACAAGTACATGCGAGAAACGCAAGTGTCATCAGTGTCTTCTAAGAGGGAAAACATTTCCGCCCTGGAAAGAGGAAGCCTGATGGGGAGTTTGGCAGCCATAACAAATATTTAGAAGTGACTAGAGCAGCATCATGGTTCCATATGAAGATAGATGGAGGTGGGTTTTACAATGTGCTTTGGGATATACCCCCCTCCAGAAAGGGTGGGTAAGGCTTTCAGCGAAAGTGTTGATAAGGTGATGCCGTGACACAGCATCAGAACATGGGGTGTGTGTGTGAGTGTGTGTGTTTGTGTGTGTGTGTGTGCATGTATTTTTTTCTGAGTTTCACTAAATGCCCAAAGTAGAATACAAGCAGACAATTATTTTTGCCTGTCTGATTGAGAATCGGGTTTTCTAGACACACCTCCCACCCTGCCTAAGGCTCACGGTCAGGATGGGAGAGCCGTACCTTTAGGTCATCTCTCCTACCTGGTGCTGCCATGACAGTTTGTATAGAAGTCTCCTGTCGTTGCTTTTATGTAGTAGTTCGGACAATTGGCTGATGAAGGGTGTGAAATAGTTCACTTTAGTCTCTACAGACCGCTTACTGATGCAATCTATACCTCTCGTATCCATACATCGCCACTGTATTTCCTATCTGCTATTAAACTGTAGCTATAGGTTGTATCTCTATTTAATTTTGATGATCAGAGGGCTCATGTGTACTCTAAGAGCCCGTTGGTCAAATGGATGAATCAGGAAACATCTGTGATAAATAACCCCTTCATTAGAAACATTTTATTTTTTTATTATTTAGAAATAAACATATTTTAGGAGTCTTTGTCATTGCAGATCACCAATTACATAAGAAAATAATTAAAACACAATGATCTTATTTTGGAGGCTTTATGGTTCTGTTTCATAAATGCACACACTGTCATCAGGGGCCACTGAGCCTTCACTGAAATATATTCTTCTGGAATGAAGTTTCATGTTGCACTCGTCATCTAATATCTAAGGAAAATTACTTCATCATTTGCTTTCCTTGCCTCAGCCATGACATCCAGGCTTTCTTCCTAAACTCTCCCAGATTTGTTCCTGAGACAATTCATAAAAACAAACATCAGTTGGGGATACCTCAATACCTGAGTTTACTGTGAATGACCAAGTGACCATGACATAACCCTTTTGCCACAAAGAACTTATTTATTCAGACCAAAAAAAAAAGAGGCAACTGTGGTGTTTAAATTATTTGACTGATTCTGTTTCATTTATTTATATTCCCCAGGAACTGTGCTTTAGAAAGATACTTCTCTCCAGTTATGATTTCTTTTTCTTTTTCTTTTTGATCTCTCTCTTAACATCGAAGATAGTACTACAGCTTGGAATTGCAAGATGGGATAATGTTGAATAGTTCTTTTGGTATGTAGATATTAAATCCAATTGATGCCATCACGTGCATATCTACAGTAGGTAGACATGTAGCTACGCATCCATATCCTTCTAGTAGATGGCATATTTCTCTTTCTTGTAGACCATTCTCAGGTGGAAGGGACAGGCAAGTAGTGGAACTTCGGGCTTCAATCTTGCTGTCCAGGGAAAGTCCCTGCTTCAGCCTCCGTTCTCGATATACTGCAGTGACTTTATCTGGTGTCTCCTTCAATGGTAAATCGTCCTCTCCTATGTGAGAGGAACTTCAAACCCACACATCCCCAGGACACAGTCTTCCCAGAGTTCCAAAGTGGGGACCCACTGAAACGTTGTTGCTTTGGGGGAAAATCCCGAATATAAATTCCAAATCTGGGGCTTTGCTTAGGAGCTAGGTCCAAAAAGAATGTGTTCTGTTTTTTCACAGAGAAGCAGGAAACAACCACACGCATGCATGCACGTACACGCAACACAAAAATCTAGGAATGCTTTCCCCTCGTAAGTCCCAGGGTGCACACCACAGCACATCCATCACAAGGTGAGGTATGGCGAGGCTATGGACGGAGTGGACGAGGTTCATTTTGTGGCGCACGGTGCGTGTCCCGTCTCCTTCAGAGCTGTGATTCACACCGAGTTCTAACTCCCTGAAAGAGGATAAGTAGCATATTAACTTAGTTTTCCCTATTTCTCCACCACTGTCAGTGTCTCCCAGTCCCGTTCAAAGAAAGCCTCTCATCTGTCAAATCTTATTCACTCAGAACCTTTTTATCAGCCTAAATTAAAAAAAAAAAAAAGTCAAATGCTTAAAATCCACATTAAAGGGGGGGGGGGGGGAAGGGCCTTGAAAGTGGGCCATGCCACTGTCAATATCCAAAGATTGGTAATTTTTCCCACTTAATGATGATCCATGTGGTTTGTTTTAAATAGTGAAGTGGTTTGTACAAAGGGTAATTCCTGGTAAATGAAGCCATTGCTCACTGTGGACATCTTCAGATCGAAAGCAATTGAACTGAAACCTGCATATCAACCCTTTCTGTCTTTAATTAGAAAGTGGTTCTCAGAGAGGAGTCCCAGGGAAGGTGGGCTCTGGGAGTGAGGCATAAGGAAGGGGGGGCGGGTGGCCCCCTTGCACCACCCACAGTTATAAATTTGGGAAACGTTCGGTGGGCCATAACAATTATGGCTGCGTAGAAAAGTTCAATTCTCATTCCACTTACTTACCTGGCGCTGCTCTGTCGGATGATTTATAGGGGCCAAATGGCGTTTTATCACCCTCTTTCTTCTTGGCTTAATCCCTCGTTGATTTATTAGATTGTGCTGTGGATTGGGGGTAGTCAATAGTGTCAATAACGCAGAAAAGAATTAGGATAGATTATCTTCATGTCTGAATTGTTTAAGGAATTTAAGTGGCCGGGATGAGCACGCTTCTAGGCCTGGGTGACTGTCTGATGGGACACAGGTGCTCCTCTCTTTCTAGAGAGATCCTGTGTCATAATTTGGCGAGTTAACCAATCTTCCTGGGTTCCCTGATTTTTCCCACAAAGGGAAGAAGGCCTGAACTGTTGGGCTCTCGTCAGCCTGCTAAGGCCCGTATCTCAGGTGGGCTGGCGATCGTCCTGTGTTTCTCCCATTTCGGGAAGCTTTTGCGAGGCAGGGGGTGCGGGTGAGGGAGGGGGCTGTTGACCGCAGGGTTACCTGGGTTGCCTCAGCTTTAAGATTATTTAATCTGACAGTCACCGGTGGAAATTGTAAGCATCTGCTAGCCCGCAGACCCGAGTCCTGCGCCATTCGGCAGCCCTGCCTGCCATTTCGCGGCGGTTTCCGCGTTAGAACATACAGGCGGCTGCTTCTGCCTCTGCCCGGGTGGAGAAAGCCCATGTTATTAGCGCTCACGCACCATCTGTTTTCCTTACAGCTGGCCCTTGAGTGATTGTCCGGTAGCTGATGGACTGAGGGTAGACAATCTTTTTTAGGGTTTTCTGATTCATTTAACCAGGCTCTCTGCCCCAAGAGGAAACATAATGCTTGTTTATTCATATTGGCCGGGTAAAAACAGTGTAGTTTGTCAGGCAAATAATAGTCTTCTGGATGAGAAAGAAATTGCAGCATTGGAAACAAAATCAGGTTGGTGCGTCGGTGCCTAAGGGGGCTGGGTGATGCGCGGGAGATGTCATCCCGTGAATGAGGCAGAGCTGACAAAGCGTGGGTGTAATTGCCCCATCTGCAGAGACCTTTTTAATGGACGAGGAGAGGTGTCCCAGTGTGCTGTTTAATTCAATTAAGAAAAGCAAAGAAAGTTCCATTCATCAATAAAGTTTCCTATTTCCAGGAGCTCCCCGAGAGAACTTTGCCCGGCTGAGCACTGGCCTGTGGCTGTCTGCATGATGCGCTGGCCCCATTGAGAGAGGCTGTGTCACACAGGGTCAGCTCTCAGGCACAATAGCTCAGGAGGGCCCTGGCCCTGGCCCTTCAACCGTGCTGAGTACTAGCGAGCTGGAGAAATGAGCAGCAAACCTGTAGACCGCTCCTGCCGGGAGGAACTCAGGGAAGGGACTTTCCAAAGGATCTGAAAATCCAATATCTGGGGCTGGAAGAGTAGGAAAGAACTTTTATGGCTGGAACTTTCCGGTTCCTGGCCTATTGTGGCCCTGATTGATTGGTCCTGGCTGAAAAAAAAAAGGCAGATGACTACCCTCTATGGCCTGGGATTGCCACTTCTAATTCCTCTCTTGCTAATTTACATTTCTTATATTTGTTAAGCACCAGACACTTACAGAGCACTTTTGCCATGCTTTTTCTGACCTGTTAGACTATAAGCAGCATGATGGCAGAGATGTCTCCATTCTGGTACTGTACCCACAATGCCTAGAGTAAAGTCTAATACATAGTAGATACTCTGTGAAAAACTAAAGTGAGAAATGAATGAATGCATGTGCACATTTGGACTTTCTAGAACCTTGTAAGCAAGGGGAGCAAGTGATTTCCAGTGCTTTCCACAGATACATATGATAGCACATTCAGTCCTCTAATTCATTCTTTCATCTGGCCGTGCAAAAAAAAAAAACAAAAAGTTTACCTCACATTGAGAATATTGCAGCAAATCAGTTAGGAGATGTCCCTGCCACCATGAATGGACGTTCCACTAAAAGAGTAGATGATACAAAAGTAAGTGAATCCAGAAGGCATTTTCAAAGACTGTGGGGAGTGTTCTGCAGGGAACAAATAGGGTGCTGGGTACAAGTAAGTGCGTTGTTTTGGGGGGGGGTGTTGGTTGTTGGGCTTTTCTGTTGGATGAACCAACAGGGGTCTCAGGAAGGAGGTGATGATTTCCTGAGCTGAGCATAAAAAAACATTAGGTGAGTGACGAGTTGAGAAAGGTGTTCCAAGGATGAGGAAGGGCAGGTTCATAAGCCTCAGGGAGCAAAAGAGGCATAGGGAGGCAGTTCATGGTGGAGGTAGGTCGTGTGCTGGCGTTTCAGCATCAGTCAATAGAACACAGGCTTTCTGTTCTCTTCTGGCGCCATATTGAAATGAGGGGAGTGGTAAGGAGAAAGGATGGAAATAGATGCCTTTTGAACAGATAAGAGGAAAGCGGTCCTGAGTTGTGGAGAAACCCTTGGGACACTTGGAAACACCTTTGTGGGTCAGAGGTGGAGAGAGGGTTTTGAGGGGAGCCAGTTTTGAGGGGAACATATTAAGAGGCCTGTTGGTATCTTCTGTCAAAACCCCATAGAGGTGCTTATGACAGTGGGCTTAGTACACTGAGAATAATAAATGTGGTCTAGTGTTTCTCAAATTTCAGCCATTGAAGCATCCCCTTCCAAATATTGACCAATCCCCTCATCGACATGTCAGCATTGTAGTATTATCTACTTAATATTTAAAAATTTTTTAACATTTATTTATTTTTGAGAGACAGAGAGAGACAGAGTATGAGCAGGGGAGGGGCAGAGAGAGAAGGAGACACAGAATCCGAAGCAGTCTGCAGGCTCTGAGCTGTCAGCACAGAGCCCGATGCGGGGCTCAAACCCATGAACCGTGAGATCATGACCTGAGCCGAAGTCGGACACCTAACCGACGGAGCCACCCAGGCGCCCCATCTACTTAATATTTAAAAAAAAAAAAACATATATTTTGAACTTAAAAGTGGACTTGGCCAAACAGAAGATAATAAATAAATAAATAAATAAATAATAAATAAACAAACAAATAAATAAATAAATGTCACAGAACCACCGCTGTGATATTATCCTTTTTCCAGTGTTGTTTGAAATATTTATTCATTCCCATGTTCATTTCATTTGTTCCATGTTTGGTGATCTAGAAGGTGCCGGCTGCTCTTTTAGGTGTTCTTAGTAAGTAAAGGCCTCTGTCCTCGTGGTAGGGCCATGAAGTTGCTCATCCATGTGCCGTCTTCTGAACCATCAATGTAGGGCCACACTTTGGGAAACACTGGCTCAGTCCGTTGGATTTCCTAGGAATCCCCTGTCACAATTGCTCCTTCCTCCTCTGACCCATCGGCAAACAGCAAGATGCAGGGCTTCTTTTTTGTGTTGCCTCTTCTGGCAAGGCAGGAGTTCACGGTTAAGGGAAATGACTATGGATTTAACACCTACAGCCTGCAGCGGGCTTTGAGATGATGGGGCTGGGGAGGAGGGCATGTGGTAGTCTCTAACTTTCGACCAGGCTCTAGGTGAGAACGGCCAAAGCCTATTTTCGATCCTGTTCTTTTTGTTGTGTTTAAATACACACGGAATCAAAAGTAGGAATTGGAGCCAGGGTGACAAGCATTCAGGTTAGTGTGTGTTCCCAGGGATGTAATGACTTTTTTTTCTCCCCCCTTTGCAATTCTGGAACAAAGTACAGCTGCTCTAGGCTTTAAGTGCCTCAGATTTCCCAGTACTGATGAGTAAATGCACAAAAGGTTTAGTCTTAATGAGCCTTTTCTTTTTTGGCGTTTGATGTTTGCCCAGGATTCACCTCCAGGACTAGATTCCCCTTATCAAAAACAACAGCATATATCCCCCCTCTTCCCTTCGGTAGCTGTGCTCTCTGTTGCTTTGCCTGAACCTAGGCATGGAGCGAGCTGTGCTCTCATGCAGGGGTAAGGACTGACAGCTGAGAGATCTCTCCCCGGCAAGAGGAGTCTTTCATGAACAGTGAACGATACCAGCAGCTTAAAAACAGAGCGGATGATGGCAAGGTCCACATTTCCTATTTTTGGACATATCCAGCTGTCCATCTCAAGTGTCTTACAAAATTCAGATGAGAAACCCACATCATTTTACAACCAAGTGGTGCCAGCTTCCCTCAAAGTGTGGTTTAAAAAAAAAACGGCATCTCTGGACTGTGTATAGAAGTCATGAGCTGAGGGCTTAATCCCAACTCTGTTATTCAATTAGCTGATCTGACTGGATTGAGCAAAGGGCATGTTGCTTTACTTGATTTGGGGCTTTCATGGTTTCTTCAGAAAAATGAGGCTGGGGAGCACCATTTCGTAGTGTCCTCCGTTAAGATTAAGTGTGATACAGATTTTAGAATTGAGCAGAATTGTGTTACTGCCAGAACACAGTAAGTGGCCACTAGATGTTTGTTGAATGAATGAATGAATGAATGAAGTTAAACAATATAGCATCTGTTTATCGAAGCTGAATATAGATGTTTATTTTCCATTTCTCCCAAATCCACACTATGAGTGCGCTGGTGGCCCTACCAAGGCACAAGGAATCCGGGGGTCTCCCCTGGGTTCTCTGGTCCCTCCTGCCTGTTCTGGGTGACTGTTCCCTCCTCCTCCAGTCAATTGTCAGTCCTGCTGGTGGTGTTGGATGTAATGTGACTGCACAGCTCAATTAATGCTCTGTGACAGGAGGAGGGAAAATAAAAATTGTCTTGCTCTTGTCAGTAGGAAAGTTATTTACTTTCAAAAGCTGACAGAATCACACTGCAGGGGCTTCCTTTATTTCCATGCCGAATGTCATTATTCTGTGATGTAGGGGACTTGGGCACACTTCAGGTTTGTCCCCATAAACTTTAATGTGGCAGAAGGTCTGCTGCAGTGTAGATCGTCCCCTGGGAGAGTCCAGGGACTTCCTTCGGGGTGCTGGTGGTACCTGGGTGCTGGGCTCTGGCACCTGGAAAGATGCCCAGTCTCAGAATGTCCTGTCCAGTTGCACATGCAGTTACAGACTCTGGATCTTTCCAGTGAGAGGGAACATATATCTCACTGCCCCTGATCCTTTGTCCTCTTTATTCTGAGGCAAAAGAGCAAAGTGTGGGAACTCCTGGTTTTAAATCAGTCTTCCTCTGGGCCACTCCTAGAATTTCTAGAAATGCAAAGGTGCCTCTTACAAATGACTTTGCTTTCGTTCTGTTGTCTCTACTTAAACCCTCTGATAGGCTCTTTCATCCTGACAATCTGTATAAAATTCTGCATTTTCTTTTCTCTCTTCCTCCCCGCCCCCCTTTATTTTTTCCCTAAGTATTTGCAATGAGTAGTTAAACTAGGAAGGGTTGAACGGAGAAATTCTTTCCTTCCCGGTGCAATGGCAGAACCTTCCACTTGGGGTCTCCATTTAGAACATGTGACTCAGGATTCTGTAGAACTGTCTTTTTCTTTGCCTTCTTTTTAGGTCTGCTTTCGGTTCCATTCAAAAACTGAGGCTTCTCTGTAAGCAGTGGGAGATGCCGTCTGGAAGACCATGTAGGTAGAATCCAGGGAGAATCCAGCCGCCCTTGCAATGATGATGATAATAATAAAATAATGAATATAATGAAATAATCAATAACTTCTGTGGAGTGCTGTGAGACAGGCACACTACTAAGCATTTTTACATGGATTACTTCATTGCATCCCCCTTGAAAGGCCTCTAGGGAGTAGATGAGTATCATTTTAGTTTTAAGATGCGGATATGAGGGTAGAAGGGCTGGTGAGTAAACACAGCCAGTTTGGCCCCAGAACCAACACATGTGCCCGTTATTCTTCATTGTTCCAGTGGCCTGCCCCGGGCTGTACAGGTCACCAGCTCTGTGCCATCTCCCCAGGCCTCTGCTGGGCCATCGCCGTCCACTGGACAGGGTTCTCAGGGCTCTTTCCTTTAAAAGGCAAAACTTGTCAAAAGGCGGAGAGTCCGGAGGTCTTTCAACTTTGAAGCTGTTTTTGTGACTTTAGTTTTGAGTGATTAGGATTGTTGTTGAATACATGGCAACGCACACTGAAGCTTTCAGACTTGGGGAAGGTGAGAAGAGAGAGCACGGGGCTGATGGGAATCTTCCGCTCTGAGAATGATGGAGTGCATTTCTCCGCAGCCAATTCCAATCCCCAAATCCCCATTGTGCTGACGAGCTCTCCAACTAACACAGGAAATGCAGTCACAGCCCGGCACCATATTAATGATTTATACACCCCGCACCAGTGCTTTTGTTCACTTGCGGGGCCTGGTCATGTTAATAAAGGAATTTCTGGGAGCGGGGTCCCGGCTTGCCATGCTGTATTGCTCAACACGGTGCAGGCTGCTCCATAAATCAAAAGAATTTAGTGCTTTACAACCTTCCTGAGCTTCAGAGATCATGTGTGCGTGTGCGTGTGCGTGCACGCGCGTGCACGTGTGTGTGTGTGTGTGTGTGTGTGTGTAATCAGATTCACCTAGGGACATTTTCACTGCCTTTCTATAAAGAATGAATGAAGGAGGACTACAATCTATTTTAGGTGCTTCAGGGTTGATTGGTCCGTTTCACAGTGTTATCAGGGACCTATTTGTTTCCCATTTGGTGTTCATGCTTTATGGTGTTGTCAGTGAAAATGGGCTGACACCATTTTATTAGCATAACGAGATGCAAAATCACATTAGAATCCCCCTTCCTTCTGGAGCATCGAAAACAAGAGACAAGGGAGCTGGGAGGTACCAGAGGGAGCGCCACTATTTGCTACAAATCAGTAGGAAATTCAGGTGTGCTTTAAACAATGGGAGTTTTGAGGCTTAAAAAACAAAAACAAATAACTTCAGTTATTCACAGAAAAAGAATTCTGCTTTGTTTTGGAATTGACTGAGGACATCTGTTTTCTAAATTGAGGATTCTGGATCTAGGAAAGTTTCTCCTGTCTAGTAAGCCACAGAAAACTGATTTTAACCTCAGCTTTTTTTTGCTAATGAGAAGGGGAAAATGATATGATCAAATGGTATATTGGATGTTCAATGCCTCTTTCAAGATATCTGCAGAGAAAAACACCCTGTGGTGGTGGTGTTTTTTTGTTTTTGTTTTCTTTTGTTTTTGTTTTTGTTTTATTGTGCTCCTGATCTCTTAATTATATCATGCATTACATTTTGTGTGTGGTTGTATTTTTTTTCCCCTGTAGAACTGAGAACTGAAAACCTAACAGAAATCTGAGTAGGAGTTTGAAGGAAAAAACAGAATATTTAGAAAATTGGAATGACACTTAAGTATTCTATCCAGTAGGCTTGTATGTGTGTGTGTGTGTGTGTGTGTGTGTGTGTGTGTGTAAGGTGAAATCTTGATTTTGGGAAATGTGCCTGACTTAAAAAAAAAAAAAAAGTGAGGCTTTCAGGAAATAAACATGTCAATTTGGTTGAATTCCTAAATAATGCATGAAGGAGCAAACACTGCTACCAGTGAATAGAGCCCCAACAGACCCCCACCCAAGCCAGGGCTTGAATTTTCCTTTATAAATGTGAAAGTTTTGGCTAACTGGTTTTTATTCACATTTATGCTTATGAGAAAACTAGAAACGTTTCTGGAAACCGTCTGGGGTCTTAGAAATAAAGAAATTGAGGCAGATACTCAGTTTAAAAGGCTAGCTTTTATAGTCTGGTCTTCCTGAAAAGTGGAGAGCAGGATGTACGGTTTACATAAGTAAATAAAGAACGTTACCAAAATTTTTCGTCACAGGAAATATGAGACAGCATTTTGAACTAAGAAAGCAGGTGTCCGGCAAATGCATATTGTAGTGATTTTTCTGTTTGCCTTTGTCCTCTCTTATAGGACTCCGTGAGTGTCTCATTGTCTTTAATTATGTCTACGAGGCACAAGACAGCAGTCAACATCTGCTCTATTGTTTACTTGGTTTACATATAGCTTTGATGGGTTATTAAACAATCTATTTTTCAAACCGAAAACAGAGAAACCAGCCGAACCCATATTATGGCATTTTGTAAAGACCCATTATGCAATTAGCACTTGGGATTTTGGGATTTGTGCAAAGCTGGTGATTCACCCAAATAAACATCCTTTATTCTGATAGCTCTTCTTGGCTTTGTGAAAAATATCAATTTCTCAAAAAATAAGCTCACATTTCCTCCTTAATAGTGTAGCATGCCAAGGAGATGATGTGTTAATATGAGGGATGGATCCTTCACTTTTTATATGAGAAAAAAAGCAACTATCCAAAATAATGATGTCTTTAATTCAAGCCAGCAATTACTATATTACATAAGACAACTAGCGGCTTACACATAAGACAGAGTTTTGAGAGTTTATCTGATCCTATGGGAGGAAAGAAATGCTGAGTTTTTAACCATTTATAGAATGTTCCCTATACTTCATGATCTATTTATGAAAGACGTATCGAGTTGTCTATAGCAAAGCATGTGACATCCATAATGATTAAATGAGACCTCATCCCCTCACTTAAGTAATTGGTTAATAATTAATTCACTCGCTCATTCATTCAACAAATATTTATTTAGCCTCTGCTCTGCCTCAGAAATTGGGTTAGTCACTGAGGGTACATAGGCAAGGAAACCAACTTCATTTTCCTTCACAGAGCTTCCAAGTTTCTGGGGAAGGCAGGTAATAAGCGATCCCCATACGAGTTTGTATTGCAAGTTGTGGTAAATGCTCTAAAAGAAAAAAAGGGGGGCGGGGTCCACAGACAATAGTAGCAGCTGCATTCGAGGATGAAGGGAGCTGTCTCTGAGGAAGTGACATTAAAGCTGGGATGAGGGAGAAGGTGGGCAGATAGGGATTGGAGAGCATATGTACTGAGGCGGAAGGTGCATGTGATGGCTGTACCACTGCTGGGCATCCTCAGGGAACGGAGTAATGGCCAGCGAGCCTGGAACACAGTGGGAGAACGGAAAGAGGCAGAGGGGGCCCAGAAAGAAACCACAGGGGCTTGGAAGCACTGATGGGGGGTAAATTTTACCCCGAAAGGAATTAAAAGGGAAGGGCAAGAACAATAAGAACTCCCAGCAGACGACAAATACGATTGAACTTAGCCTTTAAAAGGGCCAGTTGGGCTGTTCTGTGGAGAACAGATTGCGGGGGGGCAAGATTGAAAGCAGAGCCCTGGTAGGAGGCCACAGCAATACATCAGGTGCGCCATGCCAGTCGCTGGATCTGGGAGTTGACAGAAGAGACGGACAAGAGTGAAAGTTTTGAAAAACAAGCCTCATATTCTTTGTGACACCCGTTCATCCCCAAAGCTGGTGTTCAGGCAAAGGAGAACAAATAGAACTTGCTGGAGGAGACACCTGAGGGCTTTGGTGAGGGCGGCAACATCTCAGGAGGGACTGATCTGGGGTGTATGGGGCCTCACCAAAGAGAATTCCAGGCCAGTTTCAGCAGATGTCAGGCCAAAGCTCCCGGATGGTGCTTGGCCAGAGCTCAGAATCTCAGCAGTCGGTCTTGCACATTGTTTGGTAGCAGAGTTACCACATCAAGGTCATAGCGCAGCTCCACGGGGCGGTCCCTCACATCCTAGCAACAAACTTCTAATATGGTGGGTGAGGAGTGGAGAGCCAGTTTGTTGAAATGCCCAGGGGGCATTGCCTCCACCTGCCGCCTCCAGAAAAGGGAGCAGGGCAGTTAAATGCATTCCCATAGGTGTCAGGCAAAACGGGCTTTGAATCCTTAAAATGTCACAGATCTTACCGACCTCTGACCCGCCGCGTGGACAGACTTCTTCACTTCTCTGAAGGTCGCTTTCCACATTTGTGAAATAGAGGTAAACCAGGATCAGTCACACAGGGTTGTCGTGAACGCGGCATGAGTTCGTTGGTAGAGCGCCCAGCAGGTGGAAAGGGCTCAAGAAGCCCTGGTCACTGTGGTGAGGGTGCTGGTAGCGACGGAGTTAGTGATGGTGGTTATGACGGTGGAGATGGAGGGGGTGGCGATGGTGATGGGGGTGGAGTGGTCCTAGTGGTGATATCGGCGGTAGTGGTGATGGGTTGAGATGGTGAAGGAGGTGGTGCTGATGCAAGCGACAGTGGCAAGTTGGCAGTGACGGTGGAAGTGGTGACAGTGGAGGTGTGCAGGAGGTAGTGATGAGGATGTTTGTGGACGGCAGTGATGCAGATTAGGATGCGGCATGGTCGTCTCATCCAGGAACACCCGAATTCGCATGAGGTGCAGCTCCACCGTTTGCCCTCTGTGTGCCCATTGGCCAGGTACTTAACTTTGCCTTGTTTCGGTTTTCCCATCTGTAAAATGGGGGTGCTGATATACATTGTTGGTCATGATGATGGCTAAATAAGTCAACATTTGTAACGATAAAAAAAGCAGCGCAGCATTTGTTCTGATTAACTCTCCAATGAGCAGAGAATGTTTGTTAAATAACAAACCAGCAGAGAGCACAGCCTTTAAAAAAAAAAAAAAAAAAGAGGTACCTCAGTGGTTTCTGGTCTGCCTCTTTTTCTCGATTTTGCTTTTCATAGCGAGCAGGAAGGCCGTCTTCCCCTTTCCTCCACTGCCAGACCCACCCCCTTCTCTCCATGTGTTCCGAGTAGAACAGGTGTGTGGTAAGCCAGAGTCCTGGCAGAGTGCAACATGAGAAAGACTCCCAGTAATTACAAAAATAACAACAAGGGCTGCTTAGCGAGGTAGGCAAATGAGCACACCACTAGGCAGAATGATAAATAGCGCTTGCAAATGTTAGGTCCCAGTGGGAGTGTGGGAACATATGGGGATAAACCACACTGAAAGTTGGGCATCATTGGTAAGTTTTACGCGGTTAAGGAAGGCCGCTCCGGTGCCAACTTTTGTTGGTTTTTTTTTTTTTTCCTTTTTTATCCTAATTTTAAATCCTTCAGTTCCCTTTTGTCCCTTTGTTCTATTTCAGTCCTAAAAAGAGCATTTATCTTTGAGGCCAGCCACAGAGTCTCCAAGGAAGTGAGGTCTGGGGGGTAATCCTAAAACAAACAGCCACCCTGGAATCTGTGAATTTCCACCCTGAGCTTTATTCAGTATTCTTGGGGGAGATGCAAATGAGCACAGTAAATACTTTATGGAATGCTGACTTGTAGAGTCTGGATCCGTGGTAGGTGGGTGTGCAGAAAAATGAGTACCTAAAAAAACAACCACCCCAGGAAGTTTAGAAGCATTTGGAGAAAGGGAAAACAGATCTCTCCACCAAACATTATTTGAAAAGAAGAGATGTGGACTGTGGTAGGTTGATTTCAGGTTGATGTTTCTTGTTTCTGGGTCTGAATATAGTTTGGAGATTGTGCAGACTGTGTTGGCACGGCCCCGCAGCAGTGGGATTTCTCTGGAAAGATCTTTTGGAATTCTTGTTCATGGCCCATGCAGTTTTTTCTAGGACTCACTTAGTAGATGCCTCACCATGGATGCAGTGTTTGTAATGTGGGCACCTGAGTGTTGGTGCCCGCTTCTCTGTAGATTTCTAGGATTCCTTACTTAGCAAGTACATCAGCATCCTTGGTAGTGCAAAGCATGCAGAGGAAAGAAAACATTGTTTGGAAGCAGGTAGGCATGGCTTTGGCTATGGCCTTTCCACCCATCTAGCCAAGAATGATGTAAAGTCCCTGCATTATGCTTCCTCATCTGTAGAAGGGGCAGGTATGAGTACCAATACCAGAGAATTGTTAAAAGATTAAATGAGTTAGTCTTTGAAGTGCCTGCAATGTTATTTGGCACTTAGAAAAGTCTGTAAGAGTTTGTTTAAAAAAGAAGCAGAAAGTATCTTCTGTGACTTCCCTTTGTGCCCGTGTATGTCTGTTGTTCTTACCATCACTGTTGAATCAGTCCAGAATCTATTAGTTGTAAGGGGCAGAAACCTAACTCAAACTAGCTTAAGCAAATATGGGGATTTGTTGATTAATGAATCTGGAATGCTTGGGGTCGAACAGCGAGCCATAAGTAAGCAGTCACTTAAATGCCTGGCGTTCATGTAAATGGAGATGATCATGCTAAAATATAACCACCAAGAGTGAAGCTCACACACATAAAAGTAGACCCAAGCCCAAGGAATATTTTTAGCACATTGCTACATGATTTAGAGTACTCTCCCCAACAACCTTGTGAGGAAAGTATTATTACCTCTAAATTTATAAGTGAATTAATTGAGATTCAAAGAGGTTAAGTAATTTGCCCAGGGAAACAGAGCCAGGAACTGTCAGATCCAGAATTTGAACCTTAGTATGGCCCCATCATCTGAGTTCTTAGCCAATATGATACATTGGTATTATAATTAAAAAAAAAATAAGCTTGTTTTTCACTAGTCAATTTGAGATCAGTGGGAATTTATATACTTTTTTAAATGTGTCTTTTCCTGGACAGGTAGCATAGCAGTGAATTACCTGATTCTGATTCACCACTCACAAGCTATGTGATCTTGGGCAAGTTACTTAACCTCTCTGTGCCTCAGTTTCCCTACCAGTGATACAGGGATAATAACAGGACTTACCTTAAAAGATTTCTATGAAGATTAAGTTAGTACATAAAGGGGTTAGATAAACATTTAAAAAATTACAAAAAAAGGGGGGCACCTGGGTAGCTCAGTCGGTTAGACGTCTGACTTCGGCTCAGGTCATAATCTCATGGTTCATGAGTTCGAGCCCTGTGTCAGGCTCGATGCTGATAGCTCAGAGCCTGGAGCCTGCTTCGGATTCTGTGTCTCCCTTCCTCTGCCCCTCACCTGCTCATGTTCTGTCTGTCTCTCTCTCGAAAATAAATAAACATTAAAATTTTTTTATTTGAAAAAATACATAAAGGGGTTAGAGAGTATCCAGCAAATAGTAAATGATATATATGGTTTGTTGAAAAATATTTAAAGATAGATTGTAACATAAGAAGCAGAAAGGAAATGACTCACTTGGGGTGGTTCCTCTTTTGATGTCCCCAGAGTGTCCCAGAAGGGCACTGCTAATCTGGGAAGTTGAAAAGCCCACCTGTCAGAGGCTCTCCATTGCCACCAGCTGCCCGGCCATGACATCGTGAAGAAACCATTTGCAGTGGTCAGCCCCTTGGCTCATCCTCATAGGTGCTTAGCTGCACAGCTTGGCACAGCTTGGCTCTCAGTCTCTCCTGTCTCTGTCTTCTCTGCAAGAATGGACTGCAGAGTCTCTGAAATGCAAGCATGTATTTCCTACCTCCATTCTCCCCCAGCACTGGTTTGGTCAGCACCCTACTATGCCTATCACCCGCTCATTGGCTTGTTAGTATCCGTCTCCTGGCCTGGGGCTGGAGGGGATAGCTGAAGCAGAGAGAAGCCAGACCCCAACTTGGGACTATTGCTCCTTACTGGATAGGAGCAGCTAAGGATGTGTGTTTGGATTCCATAGTGTGTGGCTTGCTTTTACAGTATGGAATACCTTAGCACTTTCCCAAGTTGTTTGACCCTCTTACCTTTTTGAAAACCTCATCCCTGTCGAGTTGTGGTGAGAGTCCTCTGAGCGGCAGGCACACATCCTCAAAGTCACGGTGCCGGTAAGCATGTCAACATGATTCCCCATGAGAACAGGCACCTGAACTGTCACCAGGAGCCTAACTTAAGGGATTCTGACCCTACCCACACCTTTCCTTTAGCAGAAGCACAGGCACATATTGGCCACCTACTTAAGAATCTGATAGAGATCCGGAGGCTCCTCAAGGGTCCACAGATGAATTTCAGAAGGGCCATCAATCCCCTGTAATGATATGGAAAATTTGTGAGTTATGTGCAGTTTTCTGGAATGAAGGCAAAATTCTCAGAGTGGTCCATGCATCAAAAATACGAGCTAAGAGCCACCACTTGTCCCCAGAAGATGCATTAGTAGGAGAGAGAGCCAAGGATCAGACAGCTCTGGAGGTTGAGATGGTGCTTTAGCATCACAAAAGCATGTGGCGGGCTAATCTCTTGGGTACTCTTCTCCTGGACCACCCTCTTTTTTGTCTGCCCATGCTCACTCTTTGCTGGTGTTCCCATGTGACCAGCCCACCTCCCTGTGCCTTGAACCTCCTGTGTTCAGGAGGTGTTTCCCTACTCTCTGACGTCTTGGGGGAGGGGGAGGTCTGTCCTTCCCCAAGCTTTAAAGTGTCCTCCAGCTCTCTGTCCTGGCTTTACTGTGTCTTCCTTTATCTCCAATGACTATTGAAGTGGTTGAGATTGAGGGAGGGGTTGAGGGTAAAGGAGATAAGAAGGCCACTCAGCTTAAGTTTAGTCCAAGCCAGCATTTCTTAGAATATTTATGTGGGGTCACATGCCAGCAAAGGGCTTCACTGAGTAATTAGCAAGCAGGGCTCTGCCACTCCCATTCAAGGTACAACTCATCATTTACCAGCTATATTTCCTTTGTCATTACTTCACCTCTCAGTGTCTCCGTTTTCTTGTCTGTAATGTAAGAAAGTGAGCAGAATCTACTGATAGACCTATAGGAAGGGTAAACACAGGGAACCCATGTGATGAAATTGGTTCAGTGCCTGGCACAAAGCAACCATTGGATATTTGTTCAAATGGTAGAATTATGGTGATGAAGAGGAGGAGGTAGAAGAGGAGGAGAAAAAGGAAAGGAGAAGGGGTAAAGAACTTTGCACAGGATTGACACATAATTAATTCTCAATAGCCCAATATTCAAGTAGATAGATGGATGGATGGATGGATGATGGATCAATGAACAGATAGTCCATTGGTCATCAAGTAAGTTTGGGAATATCTGGATCAAACAAGGTCAAACAGGTTTCTATTCTTTTTCCTGGCAGGACTTCTCAGGTGCCTTGCTATGTTAATAGGTGTCACAAATCCCCAAGAGGGAGAGAGGGCAAGCTGAATTTCTCCTACTTCTTTGGTCATGGGATTCTCTTTACAATGAAGCTTGTGTTATGCAAAGGTTGCTGGGGGGTGCAATTCCAGGCGCTTAGTCACTAAGAGGAGAAGGATGCACACAGAGCTCGGGTGTTTCAGCCAATTCACAGGGAGTAGAGTATGTGCATGGGGTTTGGGCAAAAAGTCTTGGTTGTGAGTTCTGGAGACTGTGCTATTTGGAGTGTCTCCGTGCCCAGCTCCTGCAGGGACCTGCAGCATAGACGCAGAAGATACAGGGAGGGCACAAAGCAAAAAGCCAGGGGAGCAGCCGATTATCATCCCCTTCTGAGAGTCCCCAGAGAGCATTTGTTTGCCTCAAGCAAGGTCAACAAATTCTCAAACCCAGTTGCCATTCATTCCCAGACAGGTCAGGGGTCGGTTCCTGAAGCATTGTTGATCTCAGCAGAGATGATGTGTGGGGTTGATATTCTTAGATTTGCTCATTCAGCCAGTCAGTCTGGCTTTCAGAGGAGAATCAGGTCAAGAAGCGCTTAATGAACCAAGCAGAGCACTGTGCTGCCTCTACCGCTGGGGGTTCGAGTTTCTAATGATAATCAGCAGCCTCCTCACTTACAAAACCTACTGGAATTTTCTTTGTGCATCTTCATAACCATTTTTGGAGGTAATAGGGTGACCCAGTGTCCCAGATTCAAAGGTGCTATCTTCATCATCCCTGTAAACCCTCCATTGACATTGGAATTCTCGTCTTTTGGTTTCATCATTGTATCTTCCATGTACAGAAGCCACACACACACACACAAACACACACACACACACACACACACACACACACACACACACACATCCTTGTTAGCCCCTATGTCTTAATTTATGATATAGAGCACAAAAGGAGGAGGTAAGTTCTTACACAAGAAGGCACATGGCAGGTTACTTTTGTGAGCACTATTTGCTTTAACCTAGTACAGGTTGACCTATTAGAGGTCAAAGGGAGAAAGGATTTTGATACTCCTGGTTTGAAGGAGCCCTGATTGGGGCTGGTTTGATCCTTCAAAACAAGCTATTGCTAATGCTGTTACCATTACAATAGCTACCAGCACCCTATTAAATGAGTGTTTGTGATGAACCAGTCCCTCAGCTAAACGTGTCTACATGTTATTATTTTTTAAATCTCCGGACCACCTATGAGTTACGATTGAGTTATGGTTACTGACGACATTCTGATTTTACAGAAAATGAGTCTTAGGCACAGAGAGGTTAGGTAATTTGCACAAGAAGACACAGGCAGCAGTTGGTAAAAAGTAGGGTTTTAATTTGGGCAGTGTGGCTCAGTGTGAGCTCCTAACTACCATGATCTGGTGCTTTTGCAAGAGGAGAGCCAGATGGCAAGGAAAAGTGTCAGACAGCAAGGGAATAGTGGTACCATGGTGAGCAGTCATGCTTACTAGGCACTCATCATTCTTGTAAGAACTTCCCTGCATCAGCTCATTTACACGTATTAACCAAAACTAGTCCATAAGATGGGTAGGGGCTGTAGCTTCTCATCTCAGGATGTGACCTTCCTGGTTGGACTGGTCCCCCCGCCCCCGAGAAGACAAAGGAAGTCACTAAAAGTTGGGGAGCAGCTGGTTGATGGCTCAGTACATCCTACCCACAGTTTGTGGAAGCTGTCCACTGGAAGATCTTGCCCCCTCCCCTGATAATCAGCTCGATGCTTCCAGCCTCTCCTCTGGTGGGAACTCATCCGTCTGTCCCCAGCATCAGGACCATAAGCATTATGTAGCATCTCATGGGATTTATCTTTGAGGTCCATGCCAGGGGAAGCCCTTCCATGCTAGTCTCCCCTGCGTTGGATGGGATTTGAATGCATGCCTGGTAGTGAGTGGAGTTTATCCACTGTGGTTCAGTTGTTGCCCTGGAGTGGTCATTCTTGATGATCTAGAAGATTCTAGGGTCACGTGGAAGGGAAAACTGGCTCTTGGTAACTGACAAAACACACATTTTTCAGTTTAAACTCAGACAAGGCACAAAACATCCCTGAATCTCCATCTTGTCCTGTAGTCACCATAGTGATTCTCCAGTGCTTGCTGAGCCTCTGCTCTCTGCCCGGTCCTGTGAGAAAGACAGGAAACCAAAATGATCGAGGATGAGGTAGAGGAGATAAAATTGACCTTACCTGGGTGGGATGACCAGCCAGGTCTCTACTGTCCTGGGACAAATCAGCGCTGGTCTTTTGGGGCTGTGGACGGGTGGGTCATGATGAGTGCTGGAGAAGGTGGGAGGCTGCCAGAGAAGCCGGTCTGTAGCTGCTTGTTGAAGGATGGGGCCTTTCTGCAAGCCATCGTGTGAGGTGAGAGAAAGCTCCACCTGAAGCACCATTGTGGGTACCTGTGAGGCCTGGAGGAGGGAAGCTTGACATGGGATAGAGATGATTATAAAATAGTTTTACATGGGTCTACAAAAGACCTTCTGAAGGAAAAAAAATACATTGGACCTTTTTGTACACCTTCCACCTGCCAGGAGTGCCCGTGCATGGCCAGTCACTTCAAGGCAACAGCCTGCCTGAGAGGAGGCACAGATATTGCCTTATTTTACTCCCAAGTAGACGAGGGCTCGGGGCTGAGGATCTCATCCTAGATCACATGTTCAAAAGGGTGTCATAACCAACATCCCAGCCCAGCCTCTCCAACTTTGAGACTCAGGCTTTTGCTACTGTGCCAGGAATGCCCCTGGGCCACTTGAGACAACCTTAGAGATACAGGCAGCCCTCAGTTGTCTGGAGACTCGTGTACCCTCACAGCTTTACTCACATGTCCCCCCAAAGGCAGCCGTTTCAGCCAGTCATTGTCCCAGGAAGCATTGTGGGGAACTCTGTCTGTCTAGTCACTGCTTCACAGTCACTGGCTGAACAAGAATGAATGGCAGACTGCTTTGCCTGAGCCAACCTCCCTTCCAGACGGGTAGCCACACTTAACAGAATGATTGCACCTTGCTAAGGTGATTCTAGAACATGGGTGATGGTGTAGTTCATTCTGCCTGGGGTCCTGGGGAAGGCATCGCAGAAAATGCAAGATTTGATCGGGCCATCAAGGTTGAATTGGGAGGAAAGAAGGAAGAAAGGAAGGAAGGCAGGAAAGAATGGAAGAATGAGTTCTGTGTAGCAGGCCATATTATTACAGAGGCTTGGTTCTATAAAAGTATGTGGCCAAGGCAACTTGCCAGACTGATTTACAGGGGGAAAAAGGGGATTTATAGAAGGAGGGACAGTGTGTATTAGAGGATGAATCTGGAAAAGTGAGGGTGAGGAATATGAGGAAGGTCCTTGAATACTGTAGAAAACTCTCTCTCTCCCCCACCTTGGCCAGGAAGTGGGGTAGGATGAGTGTTTCAGTATCCTGCATGAATCCATATTGTTAGGTAACCACTGTCAGTATTCCAAAGACAGGAAGTGCAATTAATATTGTCCCAGAAACGCTCTGTTGTATGCTTTCTGTTTTGTTCTGTTTTAGTGGTCGGCAAGTGGCGATTGACTTTTGGCTTCTTTTAAGGAAGCAGGTAAAGATTGGTGGAGGTGGTTCTCCACCAATGGAGTGTGATTCTTCTGAGCTGTGGCGGAGGCAGATCCTTCCCAGACGTTAGGGATTGTACAAGGAAATGTGGGCCAAAGCTTCTAGATCTTGCAGGTTTTCAAGAGATACTATAAATCTAAATTTTACATGAGATGCCTCCTTTTAAAACTGTCACCTCTCTTGGGGCATCTGGGTGGCTCAGTTGGTTGAGCATCTGACTTCGGCTCAGGTCATGATCTCGTGGTTGGTAACTTCGAGCCCCTCACCAGGCTCTGTGCTGCCAGTGTAGAGCCTGCTTTGGATCCTCTGACCCCACCCTCTCTCCCCCTTCCCTACTCTCTCTCATGCTCTCTCGAAAATAAACACTAAAAAGTATATCATCTCTCAGAGCACCTGGTTGGCTCAGTTGGTTAAGTGTCCGACTTCAGCTCAGGTCATGATCTCACGGTTTGTGAGTTCGAGCCCCACATTGGGCTCTGTGCTGACAGCTCAGAGCCTGGAGCCTGCTTTGGACTCTCTCTCTCTCTCTCTCTCTCTCTCTCTCTCTCTCTCTCTGCCCCTCCCCCACTTGTGCTTTGTCTCTCTCTCTCTCTCTCAAAAATAAAGTGTAAAAAAAAATTTTAATAAAAAAAAATATCATCTCTCTTTTGCACAATGCAGAGAAGCCATCACCGTCATCAACATTCTCCTCCCCCTCGTCCTTCTACTCAGACTGGATTTGGTCCATGAGGTTACACTTGGCTCATGTAACCAACAGAATCCATATGGCAGGCATTGGTTTTCTCTGAATGCTCTTGTCTCCCAACCTCCATCCAAAACTTGTGTTTCTTTTCTTTTTCCTTCTCCTACATCGGTGTTTAAACTTTAGGCCACTGCCCCTCACAAGGGCTGGTGGTGAGCAGAGTAATCCTCATGTTAGCTCTTGGATGTGGGAAGGAGATGCGGCATCCGACCTCATCTAGGCAGAGGAACCACTTTAATCTAGGAGAGGAAAGAACAAGACAGTGACTGAAAAAAGAGTTCCATCATGGAAGATGGAGAAAGAAGATGGGAGGTGGGTTTTTTGGTTTGTTTTGCGCTTGTTTGTTTTTATCTTCTTTGGAGAGTGGGGTGAGACTGAACTATGAAAGGTTGGCTAAGAAAAAAAAAATCTCCTGATGGAAATCCCTGACACAGGGAACGTTGACACAGAACCAGCACTCAACGAAGTGACAGGAAAATTGGGAAGCATGTGGAGAAGCAGAAGGCAACTGAAAAGGAGTTTATATTTGCTATTATATTAAAGTCTGACTTCCAGAGCTTTAGGTAAAATACATGCTCTCAATTAGGGGTCAGCAAACCATGGTTTGTAAGCCAATCCTAGCCCATTACCCATTTTTATGACCCTCAAACTCACAATGGTTTTTACACTTTTTCAAGATGGGGAAAAAAATCAAAAGAGGAGTATCTCCTGACAGACGAAAATTATAGTAAATTCAAATTTCAGTGTTTGTTGGTTTCCATATTGTAAATGCTTTCAGGTGACAATAGCAGTTTTGAGTGGTTACAGCAGAGAGCATAAGGTCGTCAACACCTGAGCTATTTGTCCACTTACAGAAACAACTTTGCCATCCTGTCTGGGATGGCTGCTTTAGATTGTGATGTGGGGCCTTTGCTTGAATTCTGTGTTTCGAGGCCTACCTGTGTCTCCCAGGCACGGTCTCCGCTGCTCTCTACTTAATTCTTTCACTCTACATTTTCAAAGCTCCTGCAAAAAACCACGAACTCATACTGGGTAGCTGACTGTTTACCATGAGCTGTGCTCAGGAGCCAGTGAGAAGCAGAGATGCATAGGCAGTGTCTTTTAGCAGAGAAAATGGAAGTAAGAGAAAAGAATTACAGTCCAGTAATACTAGGTGCTTCCTATTTGGAAAAAATAGGACCTGTGTTAGGAAAAAGAGGTTTTTTTGTTTTCAATGTTTATTTGTTTTTGAGAGAGAGAAAGCATGAGCTGGGGAGGGGCAGAGAGAGAAGGAGACAGAATCCTAAGCAGGTTCCACACTGTCAGTACAGAGCCTAACGTGGGGCTCGAATTCACAAACTGTGAGACCGTGAACTGAGCCGAAACCAAGAGTTTGTACGTTCAACTGGCTGAGCCACCCTGGCACCCCAGGAAAAAGAGGTTTTGTTTAATGGTTGTCATTTGATTTTATGTTCTATTAGTTCATGAAGTTTTTGAGGTAGGTTTAGAGCAAGGATATTTTTAATTCATACAATTTCAAAAATATAACTATTATGATTATATGTGACAGTAATATGTGAATATAAAATCAGAATCAGAGAAAATGTGAACAGCAGTAGTTAGTACTGGAGGTGGTGAGGATAGGAAGACAAAAACACCGATCTGTAAGCAGGAAAGGCCAACACAGTGGACAGAGATGAATCTCTTATTTGGCTTTAATAAAGCTTCCTGGCAGTCAATGTGAAAAGGGTCACAAAACAGTTAGCCCTTATCTTCAAGGATGGGGGTGGGGGAAAATACTGATTACTCAGGATCAGTAAAAACTTTTGTATTATGGAGTTTTTAAAAAGAAAACAAAATGCCCTCTGCAAAAGGTATAGCTAAGTATGTATATATCCCATATATTATGTTACTCATTTCTCCCTGAAATCATGAGATTCTTTAACAAAAACAATATATACGTTAATAAATACAATTATCCTTTGTATTTATGTAACTCCACAGTTTCCAAAACACTCAATTTTGCTCTTGGGAATAGTCTTGGTGAATTGTAAGTGAATATTGTTGCCTCTATTCTAGTTTAGGAAACTAAGAATCTAAATTGTGTAAATTTCTGGCCTTCCAGACTAAGTTTCCTGCCTCCTCCTCCAATAGTCTTTACATTTTCTAACACTAAAGAGAAATAATCCAATCTGACCCAGCTCTGACCAAAGTAATGAATAGCTCCCCCATCCCGAGAAGCTGTCTCATGAAGATGCCTCTGTCCTCATTGGTAACTTCTCAGAAGCACAGTGTTGAAAGTCATAGTCAAAAGCTAAAGTTAGAAACAGTATCAGGCTGTTAAGTAAGAGGGGTCAACTTGCAGCTGTTACTGGAGCTTTCTGAATTGTAACAGTGTGGCTACTTTGATGCAGGAGAATCAATTACAGAGAAAACTTGTCAAGATGGCCAAAATTCAGCCTTAAATAATTGAATTCTCTGCCAAACGCTGTCCACTGTCGTTATCTAGAAGTAATTATGCAGCTAAATCAAGCAACTAAAATTAGTGTAGTGTAAAAACACCTTGGCTATCTAAAAGTGGAGGAATTGACATTTGGATTTAGAAAAAGCCAATAGTTGAATATGGTTTGCGGTGTCTGAAGCTCTCTGAGTTTCTACAAAATCTATATCCTGTGTCCTGCTTGGAGTTAGAGGTGGAATGTGGCAAGCGGATGTTTGGTTTGAAGGTGATTTCCAGTGATCCCTGGGCCTTAGGCGTTAGCTGAGTGGACTCACTTGGTCACTTGCACGCCCTTGCTCTCAAAACCGGGAGCTCTCCACATGCCCATGTGCCTTCTTGCCATGAGTGACTCTATGAATTTATCTGTGCCTTCAATCTGAAGCTGAAGATGTATCCATACTGACCATCAGGAGAACACAACACACATGATAGGAACAGCTAATAGCCTTTAGTATGGTATCCATGATATGATGCCCGGAGCTTTGCCACATGACCCCATGGGGCAGGGTCTATTATTACTGCAGTTTTCAAGGTGAAGAAACCAAGGTTCAGAGATGCTAAGTCACTTGTTCCAACATCACACAGCTAGTGTGTGAGACACCCAAATCAATTGCATTTCAATTCATGTAATGCCAGAGGAATTTACTTATTACCGTGGAACCTATCCCAGACAATCCTTTGGGTATTTTCAAGCATCAGAAAGATTGCAAATATTGGCTTGAATTTATTTTTCGTCCATAGTTTGGTAGATATGCCTTTAAACTCTGGGAACGGAAAACCATCTCGTATGAACACACTGCATAGTCACAGATGACCATTGAAAGATCAAGGACAGAGAATCTGTGTTTTGTTTTGTTTTGTTTTGTTTTGTTTTGTTTTGTTTTGAAAGCATGCGAAGTTCTGTTAGAGAATGAAGTACTCTGCTGCATATAGTGAGTCGCCTGGTTAGGAATTGTGTTCGGGGCCCGGCACTGACTCTTAACAAGGGTACATGTGTGGGAAACCGATTCGACTAGTATAAGTCCACTTCTCTGTGTGTTCCCTGGAACTGGTAACAGTACTGACTTCAGAGAGTTGTGAGAATAACATTACATAACCTGTGTAAACAACTTAGTTCATTCTCTGTGTGTAGCACACTCTGCAAGTATTAGCTGGTATTCTTTTTCTTTTTTAATTTTTTTTTTTTAGCATTTATTTATTATTGAGAGACAGAGAGAGAGAGAGAGAGAGAGCATGAGCAGGGGAGGGGCAGAGAGAGAGACACAGAATCCGAACCCAAAGCAGGCTCCAGGCTCTGAGCTGTCAGCACAGAGACAGATGAGGGGCTCGAACTCACGAACCGTGAGATCATGACCTGAGCTGAAGTCGGATGCTCAGCCGACTGAGCCACCCAGGCGCCCCGCTGGTATTCTTATCGTGTGATTTGCACAGATTGCCCCTTTAAAATTAAAGCCAGTGAGGGGCGCCTGGCTGGGTCCGTCGGCTGAGCGTCCGACTTCGGCTCAGGTCATGATCTCGCGGTTTGTGAGTTCGAGCCCCACGTCGGGCTCTGTGCTGACAGGTCCAAGCCTGGAACCTGCTTCAGATTCTGTGTCTCCCTGTCTCTCTGCCCACCCCCTGCCCCACTCTGTCTCTGTCTCTCTCTTTCAAAAATAAACATTAAAAAATTTTTTTAATGAAATAAAATTAAATTAAATTAAAGCCAGTGACAGAGAGAGAAAGAGAGAGAAGCACAGATTAGATGATCTCCTTAGCTTCTTTTGGATCAGTGCCAAAGGGTGCCCACATTTACCTACTTGATTTTTAAGGAGCGACTGATAATCCTATCAGTTTACAAGTCTCATTTTCCTCTCTAAAAATCCCATGCAGACTTTGTCCCTTGCCTTTTGCCCAACTTCATCGGGAAGAGCCCCATTCCTGTGGCCTACCTCTCTTTCTCAGTCATCTGGCCTCTCTCTCACTCTCTCTGAGAACTAAATTAATGAAGAGTATTTGGTTAGTCATGTTAGGCAAGCCGTTCCCAAAATAGCACCTTCCATTTTGGTAGATTCAACTCTGCAGCTGCCGTGTCTCTTCGGCGTCTGGGAAGAAAACTTTCACATTAAGAGTTGCTGATGCGGATTTTCTTTCTTTCCCCCTCTCGGCGTTGATGAGTGCCTGGCTCGTGACAGAAGCGATTTGGCTCTCGGCTTTGTAGTTCCGAAGAAGTTGGGTCTGTAGATTTTCCCCTAACTCTCCACTGATGTGTTGAGCTTCAGAGGGAATAATACCTTCACGTAAAGCATGTTGCCTTCTCAAGGAGTACTCCTGCATCCCTATGGCGTGCCTATGATTGTTCCTGCAGCCCCCTACTTTCCCGGACTGATCCAGGTAATTCAAGGCCACTGCCAGCCAGCAACTTAACTCCAGAGCGCTCAGAGTAATAATTGGAATTTTTATGGTTGAGAAAGCAAACACTTTTAATACAGGAAAAAGCCCTCATGTAGTCAGGGGGAAGACAGTAGGAAATCACCAAGATGGATCACCCTAATCTGGCTATTGACATCTCTCATGGCTGAATAAATGGTGTAGTTGAGCCATATTTGCTTGTATCGATCTGGGTGCTGTTTAACATTCATGCCTTTGCTTCAGGAGGTTGACCACGGGGCAAAGGATTTGCTCTCCTTCCCAGCTTTCTGAGGGACTCAGTCTCCCAGAGCAGATCATGAGGCAAAGTAACTTATCATGAGGTGACTTGGTTAAGAGCTTTAGCCCAGGAAATAGAAGGAGCATGAAATATGCATTAATTTATATGTTTGCCTTCATGTGGGTTGTCTATTTTTATAGAAGTGCCCTGCCCCCCACCTCACCTGGGTCGAGTGGTGGCATTGAGGCAAAAAGGAACACGCTGTTGATGGTTCATTTATGAAGTTCAGAGATTACTTTAGGACTCCCTTACCAGCTGTTTACATCTTAATGATGGCAAGAAAGTGGAGGATTGAAATGTGTGTTGGTTTTACTTTTAAGCCTATTAATTTTGTGCAGGGAGACTCATCTACCAATAAGATACTTGGGACTTTCCACCCCCCCTCCTTAGCATAAGTTTGTCTTTTTAAACAAGCATTGGCTTCTGGGTGTATGTCCAAAGTTCTCTGTGGAAAGCGAACACCTACTAGTCACAGAGCCTGAACATCCTGGGAAACCCAGATGGTTGCTTTGCTGTTGTTTTCTTGTTTGTTTGAGAACAGCCATCGCTTTGTAGTTAATTCTGTCTCTTGTTTCTGCGGGAAAGGAAAACTAAATGTATTTTGTGTTTAGTGCACCCTTTCACCCTTATCCTTGTGCCCCCTCCGCAACTATATTTGAAAATTGTGCAGTACCCTACCTTCTTAATTAAAATTTCTGGGGAGGGCTCTGGTCAAACTCCGTTTCCCCCCTTTTCCAAATGGTGCTTGTGAACCTTAAGAACTTGGGTGATTCGAGACATGTAGGGGCGATTCTCAATAATAATAACACATTCTATCATCCTAGACTTATGGCCATTGCTTAGCTTGGAAACCCCTATATTATACGTGAGACATATATACACTGCCTGGAGAATGGTCCGTAACAACATGGAAATCGTTCCATCTTTCCTGGTGTAAGCAGGCCAGTGGGGTGTGCGTGGAGTCTGAAGGAGGACTCCGTGGCAAACTGGAAGGCCTTTTGCTTCCATTGGAAACTTGGGGTGAAGGTCGGCTGTTGGAGTTTTGTCAGACCCTCTGCCGCCCCGTCCGATAAATAATTACAAGCAAATCGTGCCCTTCACTCTATGCTGATTGATGCTGAAATTGCTTTTGAAAGTTCTCATAAGTTCCTGTTATAGATTAAGTGCCGGTGTAGGAAAAATAACGGCACGCACTGAAATGGGTGAATGTAATCAGGCTTAATGGACTTGAGAGCTTGTTGGGAATTGAATAACTATCGATTTGCTGGAATGTTGCTGTCATTACGAAATGCCACTCTGGACGTATTACCCCAATGATAGATGAGGAGACACACGGGCCAGCTGAGAAATTGGGGAGGCCCTATTTCTTCCTTTTTTGCAGAGTGTTGGAGAAAACATATCCAGTTATTTTTGGAAGGAACAAGTGATTTTACTTGCAAATCTTAGCCCGATCATACTTTGTTTTCCCAAGTGACACCTTTGCTAACTAGTTACCCATAAGTCAGGAGAGCAGTGCAGCGGGGAGGCTCTGGACCAGCTGCTGTGACATATTCATCTTCTTCCTCTCTCACTCCCCTGGAATGCACTAAAATGGTATAGCTGGAGAGAGACCAGCTTCATTTCTGGTTTGCTGAGAGACCCTGTGTTATTTACCCATTGGCATCACGAAACTCAGATCACTTGGTTGCAGAAACATTTTCAAGGGGAGGAGAAGCAACTCAAAGAGAGAAAAATTGTAACACACACACACACACACACACACACACACACACACACACTCACCTTCTAGCTGGGCCTTCTGATGCCAGCTGTCCTGTATCCCAGCAGGCTGTATCAGCTTGCTTACCAGTTCCTTGACCTTGTGGTTTTTTTTCCAACTCCTCAAGAGTTGCAAGAGCTTCCCTGTAGGGAAGGAAGGTGCCGCCCACACCTTAATAATGTCATCAGCAGGACACTAAAAGTGATCCAAAATAGTGTGTGTACTCCATCATCGGCAGTAAGTTCCCTATGCCTGGAGTTACACGGACAGAGCTTTGGTAGCCACTTGGCAGGGTTGTTGGATCAGAGTTTGAGATTCCTCCCAAGGTCTTTCCAAACTCAAGAGCCAACAATTCTGTGGCAGAAGAGTTTCTGCCACTTTTTAAATTAATACTAGTAGCATTGCCCTGTTTTGGTCTACTCACTTGAAGAAAAAAATAAATAATTGACCAGATATCATAACAGGCTTTAATAGAGCATCACGTTGTCTGGCAAAAACAGAGTAGAGCCGTTTTCTAGTAATTCTAAGGCTGTTGCTCACCAGGATCTTTTGCTCTAGGACTGAATTCCATAGTTACCAGTGATCCCCATCCGCCATCCCTCAAGAAAGCCAGAATCATTATCATGCTGATTCTCCTGAACCCATCTTCTGGTATCAAAACCTGTTGAATATATGGAAAGGTGGATAGTTTTTCCTTCTAGCCATGTAAAGAATTTCTGAATGACCATAGGGGATTGAGCTGAACCAGTTTGGAGCGTTTCATGGGTAGTGAGAAGCAGAAGAGAAGAGAAAAAGAGTAATATTGCCGGGGCACCTGGGTGGCTTGGATGGTTGTGCATCTGACTTCAGCTCAGGTCACGATCTCGCGGTTTGGGAGTTCGAGTCCCGCGTCAGGCTCTGTGCTGACAGCTCAGAGCCTGGAGCCTGCTTCAGATTCTGTGTCTCCCTCTCTCTCTGCTCCTCCCTTGCATGTGCTTTGTCTCTCTCTGTCTCTCAAAAATGAATAAATGTAAAAAAAATTTTTTTAAGGAGTAATATTACCAAGTGCATTGTATAAACCTTAATCCTTTCCCTTTGTATGAATCTCAATCTTGGTATCTTGGGATAAAAAGAAACAATGTATGTTCCTCTCAAACTTCTTTATTTACTTCTAAATTTTCAACAATACACTGAATGATCAATGCACTCTCTGATCTGAAAACAAGGAAGGTCTGACAAATCAATTGTCAAAGTCAGTCTTGAATCCAGAACTTCCCAAGATGACTTATTTAAACCATAGACCATGGCTGCAGCATACCAAGCAACATAATAAAACAATGGCTTTATAAATGATTAGTATGTTTGGTTAGTGCTTAGATCTAATGAGCCCTTGGTTCAGGGTTATAAGTTCAGATTTGCACCCCTCACTGTAGATACTTAAAGGGTATGCCCTTTGGCCATACGTGGCTAGATCGTTCTCCATACTGGGACAGATAATTCCCATCTCATATAGATATTATAGATAGTGGGTCAAAAGACCATTTTTCTAGATGGAAGTCAGTGTAAACAGAACCCCATCTACGTCACCATGCATTTGTTAATTAAGTTATTCATTAATGCTCACGTATTTTAGACGAGGCATTGGTCAGGACACCCAGGACACAAAGTGATAGTCATAGCCACTGACATGTAGGTTCACAGCCAGTGGAAGAGAACACTAGATAAACACAAAACTTATACTACAGTAAAAACATTAGAAAAGAATGACAGGTAACAATTATTGAGTAATGCTATGAACCAGGTGCTGTGCTAAATACTTAGGTATATTATCTCACTTTTTCTTACAAAACCCTAAGTTGAGTACTTAGTGGCCTACCATCCTCTATCTGTAATTTTAAATTCCAAAAAGCTCTGTAAATCAGGGTGTTTTCTGGGGAGAAGTTTGGTACCAAAACTGATTTGGGAAGCAAACTTGACCTAAAATGATGTGTGGCTATTTATAGACTTTCTTTATCCCTCTTAGTGTGAATATTCACATATTTTGCTACAGGGATATTTAAGTGTTTGATTTCAGAATGTTGTCCCAGACCCTGCTGAGAGTGTTACATAATCGATGTTTCCACTGAAATACCTTTCTGAAAAAGACAATTCCTATCCGTCCCCCATAAAAAATTTGAAATTTCAAAATACACATGACCCCAATGATCTCAAATAAGGAATCAGAGTCTTGGATTATGGTGCCCTTTCTACCTATGAAGAACCTGAAACTGACCCTTGAGAAAGGGAGCTTGTCCAAGTTCACAGGAATGTCAGTTACAGATCTGAGATTTGGATCAGGTATGTTGGGCCAGAATCTTCCCTCTTGACCAGTCTACTGTTGAGGTGCATCCATGGGAATGCATATGAAAACAGGAGAGGGAGCAGGTGGATGTCTCTTAGAGTAGGAAAGATTGTGGTTAAAAGGGAAGGGTGGTGTTTGAGTTGAGCTCTAAAGCACCAGCAGGCATTCAGTGCAAACTAAGGAGAGGTCTTCCTACCAGAGCAGAGAATTCAGGTGAATTCATGGTGTTGGGGTGACACAGCGAGAAGGAACTTCGGTATCTTCCCCATCCCACTGCACTGTTGAGTTTGAGATTGTTTGCACATAGGACTCAAATATCAAAAAGCATAGGTGGAAAGAATCTTGGAAGAATCTCTGAAATAACTCTTACGGCCTGAATTTCTGAGCGCTCTACCCAGGAATGGGCTCCGAAATATCCTTCTGTGAATACTGCTGGGGAGTGTCCACTTTCCTGGGTTTGGGTCCTGAGCACTCAATGCCGTCTTTTCTCTCAGAGACTCTAAGCTCTCTAGAGGCTGTGCATTTTCTGACTTAACCTTCCTAGAGTAGACAGTGGCAGAAAAACGCTGATTAGTGCCTCTCTGATAGGGATAGCAGTGGTAGGAGCAAACCCTGCATTCTGGATTCCGAAGCAGAAATCAGCATCGTTGAATCTGGCAATGTAGTTGATGGCGGATCTGTATACATATGTGGTGATGCCAGGAATTATCCAAGTGGAGAAGCTGTCCCGACAGAAAGACAGAGGAAGGTAGAGATCATTTGGATACATGTCTGGGTGAACGAAAAAGAATTCCACTTGTTCTGGTCTATGGCTGGTGGAGCCAGTTTCATATCCTGATATTTCTGCCCTGCAATATTATCTACATGTTTGGAGTATCTGCTGATCTGGAAAGAAATCAGAAGGCACACCTGATGTAAATGTTAGTGGTGTCATTTACTTTGAGGCTGCTCTGTCTTAGTCACTAAGTGACTTTTCTGTACTGCGGAAGAGGCCATGTCAACGGCAGACTAAATTAAAGAGTCAGGGAGGTGGCAAGGAGAGTTTGGAGTCAAGTAGGTCTGGGTTGATGTATTGGCTCTGGCATTTACTAAGCATGTGGCCCTGGGCCTGTCAGTTAACCTCTCTGAGGCTGTGTGCTCAGCTACAAAACAAAAGCAGGAATCCCTGACTTGCAGGGTGTTTGTGAGCTTTAAATGGGATCTATCTCATTAGCGATTGTTTATCGAGCACCTACTGTATGTGAGGCTTTGAACTAAGAGAGGGTGATGAGCCAGAATAAAAGACACCCAAGACCCCTTTCCACACAAAGGTTCCACCCTAATACACAGGAAAGACGTGGGACATCCATATCCATATGTATATCCATGTCTATGTATCTGTATCTCATCTATATCTATGTATCTCCATCTCTGTCTGTAGCTCTGTATCCAGTATGGTAGATGTTCATTCTGCATTATTCGAGAAAGAGAAAGTGAGAGAAAGATGTATGATGAACGTTTATTTAGGACTCTTATTTGCAACTGACAAAAATCGAATGCATATTGCTTAGAGGGGAAAAAGAAAACATCCAGCTTCAGGCGCAGTTGAATTCAGTCTCCCAACAACCCAAGTCATGTCTCTCCACAACCCTGCTGTGGTTGTCTTTTCTGGATCTTCATTCACAAGCACACCACATGTAAGTGGTGGCACAAATGGTCCCCAAGCATCTCCGGGCTCACATCCCAATCCATCTTTTTGCAAGTCTCTTTCCCAACTGTTCCTGCAAAAATTTCCAGATAGCAGTCTCCTTGGCTTACCTTGCAAACCATGCCCACCCTGAAAGCAGTCCTCTTGCCTCACTGCTCACATTGGATCTGGATGGTGTTGTCATCCTGACTGAGCTGTAGGGGCTGTGAATAGAGGGAAAAAATGAGTCTTGTTCTCACAGTAAGGTGTTGGACAGGCAAATGTCAGCTTCTCATGATCAGCAATCCTAACTGAAGGTATTACAGACATCCAGACATGGTTTTTTTTGCTCCCCCGAACCCTACATACACCCTCTCCAGGGAAGGAAGTGTGGGACTCTGATCTTAATTAAACTCATTGAGGGGCCCCTAGGTGACTCAGTCGGTTAAGAGTCTGACTGTGGCTCAGGTCATGATCTCGTGCTTCATGGGTTCAAGCCCTCCCTCAGGCTCTGTGCTGACAGCTCAGAGCCTGGAGCCTGCTTAGGATGCTCTGTCTCCTTCTATCTCTCTGTCTCTCTCTCTCTATCACAAAAATGAATAAAACTTTAAAAGAAATTATTATCCTCATTGACCGATGCCAGTGATCACATTCACCAAGCAGTTAAATATCATCTAGCGCATTTTGCTTCTCCATTAACGATCAAATGTATCGAAGTTAGACATGGCAATTTTACTTAGCATCTTCCCACCTAAATTAATTACAGTATTGTTTCCCACTAGGGTATGTTGGGAGCATTCTGACTATTTTTCAGGTGAGGACACCATGCATGATCTAGTGAAGTAAAGACAGTCTGATAAGCATATTCAATAACAACATTATGAAGCAAGATTGGGCTGCTCAAATCAACAACTTCATGTCTCTTTATATTAGCAATAAGTACATACATAAATATATAAAGAAAGAAAAACCAAAGCCTTCCAGTTAAGTTTGAAATAATGTGGACTGTCCATCGTTGCAAAGCACTTTGGAGATCCTAGCGACTTGCCCCGTTCTGTTTTATAGAAATGCACTTTTTATTTTTAATTAAAAGATTAAAGGGACACTGTCAATCTCTTCTGATTAATATCAGTCCTATAAAAAGGATGTGTTTCTGCAGCAACCATCTGTCATTTTGATCATTTTAAAGGCATGCTATATCAGCAAGTCTGCTTTTTATAATATGTTGGCATGGGACACACAGAGCTGGAGAGAGTTGTGGATTTCACACTCCACTTTGCTGCTTTGGTGTTCAGCAATCTGAGCCTTTGATGGTGAAGCAGAACCCCCTCCCTGTCTTTTAAAGGTTGTTTTGGGTAAGTGTTTTCCCCGGCTGATTTATGACAGAGATGCTCACCCCTATTTATGTTTCTCTCACGTCTAAAGATAGGCCTATCACACATGCATCCCACCAGCGTGGAAGAAGCCAGCATATCCACTTGATTAACTGCTGAACCTTAGGAGGTGTCCAGAAACGTTGAACTCAGTACTCCGCACGTCTTTTCCTCTGGGGAACTGGGACCATTGTCTTCTGCAAAGCCTAGTTCCTAGCTTGAGCTCTCCGGGTTGTAAAAGTCAGAGACAGAGGCATTGTGACAGTCATTTATTTATTATAATAATTTTTCATGGGTCAGGGTTCCATGTTGGATTGTCTTCTAAGCTCTGGAGACATTGAGATGATTAAGACCCAGTCTCTCTCCTCAGAGGTGGAGTCCCTGGCCACATCGCTGGCAAGAAAGTCAGAGATTAAACACAGCTGCTTGATGGTGGAACTCTGTAGAGTCTCGACTGCACTCACCCCACACAGTATGAGGTCCCCACCACTTTCAGTGGCTTGGGCAGTTGCGATGGATTTTTCTACAGTTCCAGGAAGATGGCTTCCTTAAAATTTTTTTTTAATGTTTATTTACCTTTGAGATAGAGAGAGACAGAGCATGAACAGTGGAGGGGCAGAGAGAAAGGGAGACACAGAATCTGAAGCAGGCTCCAGGCTCAGAACTGTCAGCACAGAGCCCTACGCGGGGCTCGAACTCATGGATTGTGAGATCACGACCTCAGCCGAAGTCAGACACTCAACCGACTGAGCCACCCAGGCACCCGTCAGGAAGATGGCTTCCTGTAGATAGTTCCTCTATCCTTCCCAAATAAGAGGGTTTCTGGTATGTTCCAGGAGACAAAGGGGGCAGGTTTTTTTGTTTTTTTGAGGAAGACCTCTATCTCTGAAACAATGGTTCAGTTTTGTCCTGTCCTACCTTCTCTCTGGCTCAGAGTAATGCAGTGAGTTCAGCATACCATGCTGGGAGAGAGGATGACCTCCCTTAGCTGTTATTTTTCCTTCCGCTCCGTAATCTGCACTGGCTCCTCAAGGTAGAGAGGATTTGGAGGAGGCAGTCACCTTGTGCATTCCAAGGTGTTTTCACAAAGTGCTCTCTGAAGAGCCATTTCTTCTCATTTCATGAGGTAGCACAGTTAAGGATTTAGATCAGAGAATTTAGAACATAGGATCTAGACCAGGGGAGCTTGAATCTGGCCACGACCTTCTCCTGGTGACTTTGGGCAAATTGTTTGACTTCTCTGACCCTCCACTTGCTCCTCTATACAATGGGAGTAATCTGCAGTATTCTCTACCTCCCAAAGTCAATGTCAGGCATAAAAGAATGCAAAAATGACCACACCCAAGGTATTTGCAGTGCAACCACGATGCTATTCAGGAAGCTTGGCATAATGCCAAGGTCTGGGTGCCCCACTCAGACCAATCTGAGTAGGCATCTTGGCCCCTGTGTGATGTGGGGCTCCATGTCTCTGAGTTTCCATTGTCTCTACTTGACAATGGGGGAAGGAACCCAGAGGATCTGATGAGATGATGCTTGTGAAGCATGGAGAACAGCCTCTGCTCATTGTAGGTTTTCCATAATGGATGGCCAGAGTTGCTACTGTCTTGGTTTTGTTTTGTTTTGTTTTGTTTTCTTTCATAATATCCTGGGTTGCTGCACTTTCTTTTCCATACAGAGATTCTCTGGATTTGGGCGTTAAGTGGGCACAATTGTAACTCTCTGTTCCCTCTCTCAGTGGAGGTTCTCAACACCAGGGACATGCTTTTTGGTGCAGCTGGACAGAGTGGGGTACCATTGCGGAATGCTATGAAAGAGAGAAAGAGATACCACCATGGGGTTTGACATGCATAGCCCATGGCCTTGGGTGGGATGAAACCCACACCCCTTCCCATTCCCTAAGTCAGTGGCCTGGGGAGCTGGGGCTACTGGGCACACACCAAGAAGGATGTAAAGGCCTCACTCATATGGAATCCTTGCCCAAATCTTTGTCCACTGGCTCTAGTAGGACTTCTGGGGCTGGAACCAGAACTGGCTGGGAGGAGTGGACTTTGAATGGGAAAGAGAAGCCCAACCCCTTCCCTCCATGTGGCCATAGCCTTCTGGGGACAAATTCTTTGGGACCACCCACACCCCTGTTCCATGCAGCTCCTAGCACACTGTGGGCGCTTAATAAATGTTAAATAATAAGAATAGCTTCCATCTGTCAGCACCCGGCGGCAGGGAGGAGTGTGAGTGCAAGACTGCCGACTGGCACTGGGCAGCCTGTGGAGAGCCTTCGGGGAGGGAAACACGGCTTAGAGAGACACTTCCAGAACCTCCTTCATCAGTGTGCTCTCTAGCCCTGCCGCTGATCGGCACGTGGGCAGGCTTGCTGACCTGTGCTGTCTGCCCTGGACCTCGGATTGTCTGCGTCAGAATGGCAGGGCTCAGTGAACTACGTGCTTCCCTGGCAATCCCGGGTTTCCCGTGAACAGCTGGATTGGGGAACTGGTGTTACCCAACAATGCAGGGGCTTTGTTGAGGTTTAAAAGGGGCGAAGGATCTGCCCTCTGAACAGACGGTGTCATAAATTCATACTTCCGTCATTTTCTTGGAAGAAAATGCCTACTGGGCTTTTCGCATTTAGTTATGATAAAAACAACAGCAGCTGCTCGTTTTCAGGCATTTACGATGTACCAGGCTGTGTGTAAGGCATTTCACCTACAGTATCTAAGTGAAGTGTTGTATTTGGGAGACGAAAAAGCGGGCTAACAGGACGACGTAGGGGTGTAGGCTCTGGAACGGACTACCTGGCTCATCTCCTGCCTCCACCTGTGTGACCTTGGGCATCACTTACTACCTATGTGACCTTGGGTGTGGTAACACCTCCTCTGGGCAGCATTAACCTTGCTGGGTGATAGTTAAAGGAACCAAAGCATATAAAGTGCATAGCACAGTGCCTGGCACATGGAAAGTAGTCAGGAAGCATATTATTAGCAAGTTTATTTTCAAGCACAACTAAAATGCTACCACAAACAACACCAGAAGTAACTATACAGTAGAGGCAATATGGAGCGTTTGCAGATATATATGTATGTATATATATTGCATCTTGGCTAAGAGGGTGAACTCTCAAAACAGACTGCTGGGTTAGAGTCTCAGCTTTGCCTCTTTGGTAAAGCTCCTAAATTGCCCTCATCTGTAAAATGGACATATTAGAAGCACCTAACTCCATGCTTTCGTATCCTCCTCCATTGGATGGGGACCATATCAGAGTTGCTTTTGAGGATCAGACGAGTTAATATTTGTAAGGCACTTATAATGGTACATGGTATATAGTAAGACTCAATAAGAATAGGAATAAGTAATAATAACATAATAAGGATTAGATAATAAGATGATATATATTATGTACATATAATAACATGTGTTTCATATAATATACATATGTGTATTATATATAACATAATTATAATATACTATTACATATAATTATATAATTGTATATAATTATTTTATAATTATACTATTACATATAATTATATAATGATACATAAATTAAAACATAATATATATATTATGTATCTTACAGTAATCATATAATATTATGATTATGTGATGTAATATGTGATTGTACAATATATGATTATATGATCGCATATGATACAGTCAAATAGTAATATTTTTATAATTACTATATTATAATTACATGTTAAAAATTATATTACTATTATTTCCACTGTTGCTACTCCTACTGGTCTCTCCTTTGGGTCTTTTCCATAGGATATTTCTACTGCCCCAAACGACCCTGGAAAGACTTCCTTTCAAGGAAACTGAGGCCCAGTGCTGGCTTCAGCAGCACATACAAGGAAACTGAGGCCCAGCAAAGTGAAATAACCTGCCCAAGCTCTCAGGGCTTGGAAATGGCAGACGTGGGGATGTTCCCAAGGACCGTACTGTGCTGTGTGGCTTTGGTGCCTCTGCCCGTCCTCCGCAGGGGAACAGCCTTGTCTCTTCCCCGTACAACCTATTCTGAGCAGAAGGCTAACAGGGTTTTGTGCCGCTGTCATTTCTGATCAGCTTTCCTCCCTCTGTCTTGCAGCCTTCTGTCAGGAGATCTTGTTCTCCCGAGGAAGCCTGATTCCTCCAGGAGATCAAAACGGGAGGTGGGGCGGTGACAAACGGCAAGGAGGGGGCTGCCAGGACATGGTCCTTGTGGCTTTGTTTACAAGACCTTCTCTTTGGTTATCAATGTCTAAACCTTCTGGAAATGCACTTTCTGTTTTCCCTTTAAACACAAATCAAGAACGTTACCAACACACATTCTCTGTCAAACATGTCAGTTACTCCAGGGGCCGCGGACAGCTTGCAAGCGATGTCTTCTATTGTTACTGTGGTGGTGTGTTATTTCTCCCTTCAACAGCTCTGCATTTGTTCTGCTGAGAGGTGTAAACACCGAGGTGCCTGGTATCTGTTAGGTTTTGACAGAAAATGTGAAATTGACGTGGACCGTCCAATGACCATCTTAATAAGGCGAGGCTCCCGTGGGCTCATGGAGAGTGGCCATGCAGAGCCCTGGATTTGCCTGGAGCCTTTTCCAGGAATTTGGGTGGGGGTTTAAGGACTCTAATGAGCTAGGGCTTGTTTCACACCTGGCGTTTTGGCAGGTGGTTCCCATTGTGACTTAGCTGAGGGACTTGGTGCTGGCTGCCAGAGGGCCTTAAGATTTGTGTGGGGGCCTAGCAGATGTTGCACAAGCGTTCACCCATCATACAGAACGCCATTCATCAGCTGCTGAGTCCTGTCCCTGTCTGTGTTGTAAGGGACCAGAGCTCCCACTTGCTGCATGGTGATGGGGTAGCCTAGGGAAGGATAAAAAGCCTTCCATTGCTGAGGGTAATGCAGACCATATGGAATTCTTATCTGTTCGAACAGTTGTGGGGTTTGGGTGCACAGTGCTGTCTGCATGTGTATTTTCTTTCATGTGTTTGGTTCTAGCTAGTCAGAGCTTCACTGAGGAACATGTTGTAGAGTTCACTCCTGGGGATGGGCAAGGCATGTGTCCCATGACATCTCTGCTTTCCAGCTTTCCAACTTCCTCATGGAAAGTGTTAGTTGCGCACACAATCGCAAGCAAACCCCCTGCCCTCCCTGGGCAGGTGAACATTCCTCTGCCATCTTGGGGTCTTGTTGCTGACACATCGTGGTTTCCAGTGTCCCATGTGACTCAGGAGCACCTGCTTCATTCATGCCCTTGTGTTCAGATCTGCTCTGATATCAGAGATAAGTTGAATTAAAAACAGTTGGGCCTCCTATGGGTTGAAAGATGACAGGTGATTTTGAATATCAAGAAACCAAAGATGATTTTTGAATGTGAGTGTTTTTGTTAAGATCCTTTTGGTCGAGGCACAGAACCCAATCCTGGCTAGTTTAACAGGGAAGTGTTTATATTTTGCAGTTTTTGAGGGGTAATGTGTAAACAATCGAATGCACAGAAAAGGGGAAAACAAAAGAAAATCAAGCCAAGGGAAATCCGCGAGGTAGGGCAGGCCTAAGGACTTGGCAGGCAGAATTTGTGGACATTCTCTTTAGATAAGTGGTTCTCAGCCAGGGGCAATTTTGCCCTGCAGGGACATTTTTAGTTGTCACAGTCAGAAAGGGGTTGCTGTTGGCACTCTGCAGTGGATAGGACGACCAGAATTATCTGGCTCAAAGTGTCAGTCTTGCCAAGGTTCAGAAACCTCAGTGACTCAGCTTTTCAAGACCACCAGGCTTTGTGTTTCCATTCAAGTTCCATATTCCCAGGAAAGAATCTGATGGATCCAGCCTGGGGTACATCTCAACTTTGAATCAGTCAACTATGTCCCAGAATCCCATGTACTTGGAGCCCATTCAGAATATTGTGAAGCAGTCCTGGGAAAGAGGTAGGGTGAGGACTGTCCTTGAGCCAGAACCCATCCCAAGAGATGAGTCTTAAGACAGTTTATTGATAGACTTCAGTGGACCTCACCTGTGGCCAAGGTCCAGCCCAGTTAGCGCTTTTCACACGGAGCTGTCCACCTGCAGGAAGGATGTCACACCCCAGTGCCAGTCTCAGCAAGCAGCCAATTTGTTTGGTCTTTGATTTAAGCTTATGGTTTCCTTCTTGGGCTCCTTTCCAAAATGATTTAAAAATGATTGTTGCCTATTTTTCTAATTGCAAAATTAGTTCAGGATAAATGCAAAATAAATCTTGGTGGTCAGAAAAGCACAAACAAATATATATATGTGCACATGTCCACGTACACACACACACACACACACACACACACACACACACACACACACAGACAAACTGTAACCCACTACCCAGAAATAACCACTTCAAACCACTATACGGATATCTCATCTTTGTCCTGCACATATATTTTCTTCCACAAAAGTTCTTACACTCTCATCCTATGCATAAAAATTTATATCACTTGCAGCCAGCTTTTTTTTAAAGAAAAAGCTTTTTAAAACAGAGTCAGTCATTTTTTCCAACTAATAAATAATCCTTTTTTGTTGAGAACCTCAAGACTAAGGTGATAGCTTACAACAAAACATGTCGCTGATATCCTAAGTAAATGGATCGTCAGAAAATTACAGCATTTAAGTCAGATGGAAAGAGGAAGATGGGGATGAAGAAGAGGAATCTACCGAGTACTCCCAGGGATTAGAGGATTGACAGAAGAGAGAGGCAGAGGTTGGCTGGCTCCAACCACCCAGGTGGCTGGCTTCTGCTCACACCTTTCCTCCGAAGTTCCATGGAATGGGGGCACTGACAGATGTGCTTTCCTTGGGGAAGAAAAACTCCATCAATCATGAAGGCATGAGTACAATGGTGACTCCTGGAACACACAACTATCCCTTAGGGACCTGGCCCAAGGTCATGCCCGGTTTAGGACTAAAAACCAAGCTGCTCAAGGGATCAAGATATCTTCCGGGCAGGCTTCTCTCAGGAGCCGAGACCGGGAGACAGACAGACCTGCCTTGTCAGCTCTCATCACTCCTGCCGGAGTATTTCTCTTGCAAACGAAATACAGGTCTAGGGCCCAAGATCAGTTTTCAATTTAAATGACTTCACTTTCTCTCTTAAAAACTAAATCCTTCTCCTAATTCCCCTAAGTCCTAAAAGTATAACATTTCCCCTTGATGGATTGGAGAAAGAAGTCACGGAACGGGCTGGCCCATGGCGTTAGGGTGAGGTGAACCAGCCAGCCCAGCCCTTGTCTGAATGTGCACAGAAAATTTAAAAGACCTTTTTTTTCAATCAGTAGCTTGCCAGTTACTGTGATTTCTTTTCCATCTTTATATCTGACCCTCACAATCCAAATAAGGCTGCTGACAGGCCATGTGCATTTCAGAAGCCAAGGAGGGGGCTTCGTTTGGGAATTCAGACAGCTCTAGATTGGTTTCCATATTTATTCATCAATTTGGAAAATATTTGTGGAGTGCACAATGTGTGCTGGACAGTAGTTTGCGGGGATGAATAAGTCCACTCAGATTTAAAGGGGGAAAATAAGCAACAGGCAGGATATCCGATGGTGGTACATGCGAGGAAGAAAATAAAATAGATTAAGACTACATGAGAGTAACTGAGAGGGTTATTTTGGATAGTTGAAGGACGGAAGGTGTGGAAGTTGAGCTCTGATCTGATTGGCAAACAGAGTCAGTGTCATGTCCTGGGGTAGAGAAGAGAGTTGAGGCAAAGGGGACACATGGAAGCTCTAAGGTCAGACAACATGGGCACATTTGGGGAATAACAAGGATGGCCAGTATGACTGGGATGTAGTAGATGATGGGGGAGAGGTAGGACATGAAATCAGACATGTGGTCAGCAACCACATCACATTCAGCCTCCTAGGACACTGCAGGGAGTTTAGATTTTGGTCTAAGAGAAATGGAAAACCACTGGGGAGTTTCAAGTAGGGGAACACCATGACCTGATTTTACATTTTTAAAGGAATCCTCCAGGGGTGCCTGAATGGCTCAGTCGGTTGAGCGTCCCGCTCTTGATTTCTGTTCAGGTCATGATCTCAGAGTTTGTGAGATGGAGCCCCATGTTGGGCTCTGTTCTGACATTGCAGAGCCTGCTTGGGTTTCTCCCTCTCCCTCTCCTGCTTGCGCTCTTTCTCTGTCTGCCTATCTCTCACTCTCTCTCAAAGTAAGTAAATGAGCATTTAACAAAAGAGATTCCTCTAAAAGCTAGATGGAAGATGGTCTAGGGGTCTTTAGTGGGGTAAGATGGGAAACAGAAAGGAGAGCTAGTGTGCCGTGAGCGGAAATTGCCAACACCAAGGTGTGTCTATGGCTGGCAAATGAATATCCATTCCCCATGCCACCATTCCTTGAATCTTTTTCAATGAGAGAATTCTGCCCAGAAAGGAGAGACAGTTTCTGGAAGGCAGGTTGGAGCAGAAAATCACAATGATTATAGAAAAAGAGGGAGAGGAGATTGGGAATCATAGCAGTGTATCTGTGTGTGAGGGTCTGGTAAATTTTGTTGCTTCAGGGGAGTGCAGCATGTGTGTTTAATTGTTAATGACCCAAAAATGTGTCCACGGGCTACAAGCAAACCTGTTAGAGCATGGGGGATCAGTCTTGGGCGCTTTATTAAGTCTTGCTGTACCAAAGCTGTGAGCATCTGGTGAGCCATGTGCTTGTGGACTGGATTTTCCATCATGGGACAGTTCTGTCTTAGGGCTGGCTGATTTTCCTTTTATTTTATTTTAACAGGGATAGGGAGGGCCCCTGGGGGCAAGATGTTTCACTTTTGTCATTTGTGACAACAGAAACCACCTGGGAGTTTGGATTCAGACAGACCTGGATTCCAGAATCAGCCTTACCTCCTATTAAATTTCATCTTGACTAGATAATTTTACCTCTCTGAGCCTCAGTTTACTCATGGGGGAAATAGAAGGAAAGGTTTGTATGTTTGAAAGCAGCAGAAAAGATTATTATGCATGACTGGTTAATTCATTCCTTCCATAATTCTCCAGACATTTATTGAGTACCTACTGTATAGAAGATGCAATGCTAGACAGTAGTGGAAAGATGCTAAAGAAGTCAGATATGATCCCTCCATTAGCGGCATTTACGGTCTCTGGGAGGAAGACACAAAACCGAATTAGGAACAGCTACAACAACCCATGAGTTGATGAATTATGATTTTAGCAAGTGCCATGAAGGAAATAATGGAAAGGAAGGAAGAGTTACTCATGGTAAGGAGGATGATGATTCTCTGCCTTCGAGGTCCCATCCCACACTGTCTTGAGATCTTTCTGCCATCCACTCCTCTCTTCTGAGCTTCCTGGGTTTATCTTGGACACACCTGACGCTGCACTTGTCCATGCCTGAAATACACATCTCCACAGAGAGCAGCTGATTTACTGTGGGGCAGGGGAATGTGCTTTTCTAGAGTTTAAGAGCCACCTGTTTCTGGGAGTGCCATGGAAACACAAATTCCGTCACTTGATCTGGAGGCCCAGGCATGGAAGTTTCAGCTGTCAGCAGCTGTCTTTCCTAACTGCTGCTGAGGAGTTTCCAACCCCAGGAAAAAGCCCATCATGACCCTCACAGAGACTTGGAAGCCACTCTCTGGAGCTGATGAAGAAAGAGGGACTCCAGAGTGATTTGTGGGCATGGGTTCTTAATTGGGGTGCCTGGAAATTTCCCCTCCAAGTGTATGTCAAACTGTGAGCATATGGTCTTGCAGTGGAAGGGTTTTTAACTTCCAGTTGACTGTCAGCGCACCCCGTGGCAGAAACGTACTTAACAATCTCTGCTCCCGAAACAGTTATGGCTTTGTGGCTTCTGGGTGGGGAAAGCCTTTCAGAGGAGGTCAACTGGACACTGCAGTACAGTGTCACCTGAATCTTTGCACATGTCCCCAAGCAGGGCAGAAGGGACTAGTCCTGTCCCCCACTCTGCGCCAGATGACCAAGTGGGAAGACACTGAAGGCTGCCTATCTTGCTCTCAGAAGCTGTATCACCCCATCCCGAATGCAGTGGCTTGCTGCCCTTAGGGTCCTGACCCCTCCCTTTCACAAGTGAGTATCAGCTAAGGAATAGCAAACCTCACAGGGATCCATCTGCACTAAATTTGCTTCAGGCTCCCCATTTCTGCTGTTTGGTGAGCACTGTTCTTCTGGGGCCCTTTGTGTCCAAATCCTGAAGACAAGTAAGGCAGACTAGAGTAGTAAAGAAAGCCAGAAGTTGTGTCCCTTCTCCCGGAAAAGAGTGGTAGTGGCCTCACCTGCACACACTGGCTGAGTGATACTTCTACATTTTTTTATGCAATTCCAGAAAGACCCTGGAGAGCAGGGGCTCAGAAGAGTTCATTCTTGTCCCAGATTGTCCCTAGATGTTCATGCAGCAATGAGGCAGTCTGCTGACTTTTCTGTTGCTCATTTGTGTACATGAAGTAAAAGGCTAGAAAGAAGAAAGCACAAGTTGTCAAACGTAGATACCTACACATGTGGCTGTGTGCACACACACATACATGCACACACACACACACCACTTTTACAGATGACTTTAGGTTTCAGGTTTATGCATGGACCCCATAAAAGGAACCCAAAGCTTTGTCCTTGACCACAGTTTCCTAAACTTCAGACATGCACCTGCTTCGTAGCACAAGCACTACTGTATCTTTAATGCTATGATTTAAATTGATTCAGTTTTTACAACCAGTATATGTTAATTTGCAAAAGGATACTTTCCATCTCTAATCCAATCAAACATTCCCACCACAAGGAATAAACAAATAGTATCTACAAAGAAAACATTGATCATGCCAACTGGAATGGCCATAATAAAAAGAAGGATAGTAACAAATATTGGTGAGGGTGTGCAGAAATCGGAACATGTGTATATTGCTGATGGAAAAGTAAAGTTTTGCAGCTGCTTTGGAAAATAGTTTGGAGTTACCAAAAAATTACATACAGAGCTACCATATGACCTAGAAATTCCATGCCTAGGGACAGACCCAAGAGAATCGAAAATAACACATCCCTACTCAAAAACTTGGGCTCAAGTGTTCATCACAGCATTGCTCATGAAAACCAAATGCTGACAAGTACCTAAATGTCCATTGACTAACAAAGGGATAGACAAAAAGTGGTATATCATACACCAGAAAATCATCCAGCCATAAAATGGAACAGCATACAAATACGTGCTCTCACACGGATGGACTGTGAAAGTGTTCTGCTAAATGACAGAAGCCAGACACAAAAGACCATACGTTATATGACTCCAACTGTACAGAATGCTCAGAATAAGCAAAGCTACAGAGGTAGAAAGCAGAGTTGTGGTTGGTAGAAACCGGGGAAGGAGATACAGAGAGTGACTGCTAATGGGTTAGGCCTTTCTTTTAAGGGTAATGACCATGTTCTGGAATGAAATAGTGGTGATAGTTGCAAAACTGTGTGCCTGTGTTAGAAAAAAAAAATGAATTGTATGTACAGAAGGGTGAATTTTATGGTGTGTGTTGTATCTCGATAAAAAAAATGCATAGAAAACAAAGCAGTGTTATCAGATACTCACATTACTTGTGTTTGCTGGCAGTTTGGTCCTGTCTGAGGCCTGTTCTTTGGCAGGAAAAGAAGGGAGGTTTGAAAGTGTCCTAAAGATGGTGTGAAAGGCAAGGTAGCAACAACTGAGTCTCTTTGAGCAATCAGAAAAACTGAATGAGGGTTGAAAAGGTACCTATTTTGTAAAAACTTCTTGTTTTGAATGTTTCTTTGTTTTTGTGGTTTTTTTTTTAATTTTTTTTAACATTTATTATTTATTTTTGAGACAGAGAGAGACAGAGCATGAACGGGGGAGTGTCAGAGAAAGAGGGAGACACAGAATCTGAAACAGGCTCCAGGCTCTGAGCTGTCAGCACAGAGCCTGATGCGGGGCCTGAACTCACAGACTGCGAGATCATGACCTGAGCTGAAGTCGGATGCTTAACTGACTGAGCCACCCAGGCGCCCCTGTTTCTTTGTTTTTTGAGAGAGAGAGAGAGAGAGAGAGAGGTGAGGGAGGAGCAGAGAAAGAGAGAGGGACAAAGAATCTGAAGCAGGCTCTATGCTGGCAGCAAAGAGCATGATGTGGGGCTTAAACTCACAAACCATAAGATCATGACCTGAATCAAAGTCGGGCACTTAACCCACTGAGCCACCCAGACACCACTTGTAAAGTCTTACAAACTCGCTTCTTCTACCGCAAGCCAGATGAAATGCTTAGGGTTTCATCACATTTTAAGTACTGTGACTTGTGCTGATCTCGGGTACCAATGTCAGGAGAGAAGCAGGTTACTTCCGTTGGGGAAAGTGAAATCCTCTGGAGGTGTTCCATGCAATGTGGGAGCCACTAGCCACATGGAACTATTGAAATTTAAGTTAAAGCAAACTATTGACATTTCCAGTGCTTGGTAGACAACTGTGGTTTGTTTTGAATGTTGAGCTGCTTAATATAGGACATTTCTTTCATTGCTGAACATTCTGGGGGACAGCAGTACTCAGTAAGATCGAGTTAATTAAATTGCTGTGTTACAGTCTCTTTCCCTGCCTTTGCCTTCCCCTCATCTGAGCACATTTGAATGCTGAAACCTGAGAACAATGTAATGGTAATAAAATTAATAGTTAATATTTACCCTTGCTCTGTGCTGGGTGGTGTACTAAGCATTTAACAGACATTATCTCAATTAATTCTCACAAAAATTCAAGCGGGCGGGCCCTCTTATTACCCCAGCTTCAAAGATGAGAAGGGGCAGAGAAGTTAGGTCATGTGATCCCACTCCCAGAGTGGGTCAGTGGGGAGGAATGTGAATCCAAGAACTCATCTTCCCCTTCTGAGCTTGGAGCCTTTGATGGAGGCACAAATGCCATCCCTAGCCCCAGCTCGGTTCTTCTAAGGTCCCTGAACCCTCTTTCTTTTGCTTTTAAAACTGTCATGTAGTGGTTATTTTTTCCCTAACATGGTCTCAAGAAGTAAATGAGAAGGCAGAGTAAAGCATGTGAGTCTGCCTGCAACATTCTCCTTCCACTCCTGCTTCCCACACCAAGAGGTAATGCATGGTAACATTTGGAGTGGTAGCTGGTCTGAAATCCACCCCCCATGCCCCTTCCCATGTAATTTCACCCATAATTGTGTATACGTGGACACAATGCAGCTATTTGAGGTCAGTGGGCTCTTATCCACCTGCACTGTTTTGCTACTCCCTTTTACATACGTGTTTTGGCCATCGTCTCATGCCACTATGTATAAGTCTACCCTATTATCCTGAACAGATCGCCCAAATTTCCATACACAGTCCTTCCACCATTTATTTAGCCATTCTGCCTTTTGTACGCATTTTGGTAGCTTCTGGTGTTCTTTTATTCCTGCCACGATGCTGCCAAAGAATGCCCTTGCAAATCCATTTGTGCGCATGTATGAAAATCAGTTTAGCGTGGGATCCTAGAATTGAGTTTGCTGGTTCCCAGGGTATGCGCATTTTAGATTCTAATAGGAACTGCCAAATGCCCTCCAGAAAATGGCTTCACCAATTGTTATTCCCTCAAACACAGTATGATAGACCAGTTTCCTTGCATCCATATGCCAAAACTGGGCATCATCAATCTTTTAAATTTTTGCCAATCTGTTGGGTGATAATTTCTTTTCCTTTCAACCTTCAGGGTCATTTACACCTCCCTCCACCTGCTCTGCCCAGGCTTCTAGCTGCTGACAGCCAAAGGCATTTTGCTCGAGGCAAAACGAGGTCAAGGCCAAAAAGCATATTTCCTTTCAGTGGGAGGGGTGTTTACTTGGGTAAATATGGTACATGCAAAGTGCCTTGTTGGTTTCAAAGGTGAAGAAGCCAGGTCCAAGAAGCCCCCTCCAAGGCTGTGTGTCTCAACCCTGGTGCTCCAACCTATTGATTGATACATTATAATTAGTTATAATAGGGAATATGTGCATCTAACCATTTATTCATCTTTAGCAATTGGGCAACAGTTCAATGACAGGCATAGTTCTAGGTGCTGAAGACAGCTCTGAACAGAGTCAAGGCCCCTGTTCTTAGGGGACTTAGTTTCTAATGAGCAGGGATGGAGGCAGACAGGCAGATGTGAGCTCTTTGTGGAGAGGAGAACAGAGTGAAATGAGAAGGGTGCTCCAGGATACTGAGGCCTGGGTATGAGGGCCTCTCCTAGAGAAAGGTGGTCAGCTGAGGCTCTCGGAGCAGTGACACTGAAGACAAGAACCAAATTCAGAAAGGAGCATCCCACTGAGAGGAACCGGCAAGCACAGAGTGTTCCAAGGAAGCCAGTAGGGTTTGGAGTCTTATGTTAAAGGGGAAGGATAGTGGGAAGTGATGATGGGGCCCTGCTCAATGTGGTGATGAATTTGGATTTTTATCAAGTTGTGATAAGAGGCCACTGGAAAGTTTTAAGCAGGGCAACAGCACAATCTGGTGTGTTCTGAGAGCTTTAAGTTGAAGGTCCTTAAAATTCTGAAGTCCATGAATGCTTTGCCTTTTAAATAATGCAAATACATGAAAGAACAGTTAAAGATTCTCATGTAGGAGAGCTGTTCTCAGATGTGCTGTGCAGTGCATTCTTGAGTGATGGAGGAAAGGGTTTGGAGCCAGCTCTAGTGGACGTAGGGTCATGCATGGACTTCCATCTGTAGTACCCACGGCAAAGCTCATGGTCAAAGTGTGGCACGAGCCTCTGGTGTCTCTTCTGTATGTGAATGCTGAGGACCCCCGCATGCATGGCCATTGCATATCCAGCAGAAAACTCTTTTGGCTCAGGCACACAGGGACTTACCTGCCTGAGAGAAGAGAGTGAAATAAGAGGGGTGCTCTGTGACACCGAGGCCTGGGTGTGAGGGCCTCTCTGGAGGCATCCTGCATCTAAGTGAATGAGCTTACTCCAAATGGTGCCATGGCCAGAGGAAGAGAAAGAGACCTTGCACTCATGGTCTCAGCACCAGCAGGAACACAAGCATTTTGGATTCTACAGGAACAGACCCTGCCATCAAGTGGGACCCTGCCATCCCACCCCAAGTGGGACCAGTAGGAGGAACTAAAAGCTTCCCTTTGGCTGATATCAGCCCAGAGAATAAAAACACTCATGGCTAGTGTCACTCTACTCCCAGTTTAGATTCCAAATAATATTTTATATAGATAAATTGTTGATAAAAAATTTCCAGTGAGTCAGCAACATCAATTGAGCCTAATGGAGAGCATGATGCTTGGTGGTGGGGCAGAGTAGTGCTGGTGAAACTGGGGTTTTCTCCCTCCCTCTGGCCACAGCTTTCCCCTGCACATCTCCTGATCCCCGTCGATGGGAGGAAGGAAGCCCACCCATCTCCCTGTCTTTGCATCCTGACCTACCTCGTTCTGCCCCATGATCTTTGCCTGGCCTCTGATGGTGCCTCGGTTCCTCTGACCCCTGTTCCTGGACTCTGAACCAAGCCCGGGACCCTATTTGTGAGCTGTTTTCTGTCTCTTTCCCAAGGCTTTTGCACAATCCTGGGCATGCTAAGGCCTCTCTTCTTGCCCTGGCCAGGCTCCCTTAGGGGAGAACAGGCAGTTGGAGATGCTTCCACGTGGCAGAGTGGTACTTTCACCTCTTTATTCAGAAATCGACCAGGAGAGCCTGCCGGTGTGTCTTCTCCTTCCTTCTTCCCTCCCCACTGCCCTCTTTGCTCTCTGCTCTATTCATGGAGATTTTCCCAGCCTCCTCTGATTCCCATCTACTTGTTTATTTTTTTTTCCTGGCAATCATGGGAGCGGGATTTGCTGTTGTAGCAAAACACATTTCATTTTTATTTTGACTGTCTCTGTCTTAATAGCGAGGTCTGCCTTCATCCGCTTGAGAATCACATTATCTTGTATGCGGACTAATAAATAGTGCAGTCTGAGACCTCCACTCAAACCAGCCTCGTAGAAGTAGAACATTTAATAGGCTGATCTTCGATAGATAATTTACAAGACTTCCACTTCTTATTGATTAACTTTCATAACTCACTCCAGAAAATAAATTATGTATCTGTTGTCATCGCATTGGATATGCACAAACTGGCCTGAGAGGGTTGATAAACCTTTGGAAGAATTCATAGCCAACTCAGCTTCTCACAAATAAACCATGAGAGAGCAAAGGGATGGCCACGCTACTGAAGGAGGCAGGTGTCGGCAGCATCAGAGCAAGTAATTGGCGAGTTATTTGATACATAATGACAAATAAATCTCTAATTAACACCTGATTTTTTTCAAGGAAAAGCTAAGCTGTCCCTTTAATACTTTTTGGTAGGAAGAAAATGGCCGAAGGTGGCAGGCGATATGAATACAGTGATATTAATATATTAAGCCCAGAGAGTAGCCAAGAGAAGAAGGTTATGTATGCATCAGTTAGTGTTATCTTTGTGGCCAGAGAAACCTGGATTTCTAAGGACAGGGCATGAGAGAAGTTTTGCCTTTGACTCCTGTTTCTTTATTCGCAATGATTAGAATTTCAGATCCAGAAACCAAAATATTGATTGATTGATTGATTATATATAATATAAACTAGATTGATTATGTTTGGGGCTGGAAAGTATGTTTTGGTATGTTTTGGTTCCACGTTTACTCAACGCTGAGTGATGTAAGAATTACCAGCTATAGTACAGCCATCTGAGGCAATACAGAAAAGTGTATGTTAGGTAAACTCATGGACTTTGGGTCCGTACCCATGACCCACAACAACATCCATATCCATGACTAGGTCACATGCTGTGACCTTCCACAAGTCTTGGGGTCTATGTGAGCCTCAGTTCCTGGTCTTAACTCAACAGAGTTGTTCTGGGAATTAAATGTGGTAGCATGTGTAAAATGCTTATCACACAGTAAGCACTTGACAGATGCTCTGTGTGTGTGTGTGTGTGTGTGTGTGTGTGTGTGTGTGTGTGTGTGTCACTGGGGAAAATAATTAGCTTTCGTTAAATAACTAAACTCTTGCTCTTACTCCCCATAGACCTTGATACATGGTTGATACGTGGGGCTGCCCACAAAAGGAGCAGTCACTGATGCCACATGGTCACCTGTGTATTGAAGCACCTGTCCATGTGTCCTGATTTGGGGCTCAGGTGCAAAACCACCATTTGCTTTTTGTGTCCATAACACCTTGCTGTATGCAGCACACCTCATCTGCACTCTCAAGAACTTTGTGTGGAACCTCAAATTCGACCACCCCGGAAAATCTCTTTATTCACATGCCTTGTCATCTTCGTATGGTTGAGCCATCTTTAAATAGTCCCTCCAAATACAATGAAAATATAACACCACCAACAGAGAGATGGACAGAAATTTCACTTAAGTTGTCTGTTGTTGAATACACTCTCCACATTCTCCACGTGAGACGCTACATTCTACTTAGTGTGGTGCTGTGTTGGACAGTACACATCACAGACCTAGACGTTTTTGCCCATTTTCTGGGTAAAGCTTTCTGAGGTTGATGGGGATAAGTAAGAACCCAAAGAAGAGTCAAAAGATGTCAGATAGTCACAAAACTGTGGTCAGTTAAGAGCGTGTCGGAGAAAGGTTGAAATAGCGGCTCTGCTCCCTCCTGTATGGCTGAGATAAATGAAGCAGCCTCAAGCGTGTGGCACACGCATGGTGGGGAGCACGTAAGAAGCACTTTCTAAGTCTGAGAAAGCTTACATCCCCCATCCTAGCTACACCTGCCTGGTATCAGAAAGCCCAGGAAGAGGCAAATTCCAGCAGCAGAGTGAGCAAGCATAGGCCCTGTTCCTAGGGAAGTGGGGTTTTGAAGGACTTTGCATGTAGGTCACAGTGTGGCCCAAGGAGTTAGCCTCCCCATGACGCAGTAGGCCTCTGCAGGACTCGGAAAGGCCACGTGCCCGGGATTCATTGCACATCTTTGCTGGATGATGTTGCAGATGCACTGCCAGCATCCGACACTCTGGGCTTCCTTTCTCTCTGCTCCTGTTGGCCACGTCTCTTCTTGTCATTTCCCCTTTCTTCAGATGGTGCCACTAACTAGGCTTCCCCATTCTAGCCTTGCCTCACAGAGATCTTACTCAGGTCTCCTTGAAGCCTTTGAGTATGAGAAATCTAATTCGTCTGTCTGTGGAGAGTCACATCCACTGGGTGGGAATGTTTCTTCTTTCTAAGGGCCCCTTCAGCCCCTAGTCCCTATAAGCCGTCAGTAGAAAGAATGACCCCAAAGCAACCAAAGACATTGGCTCTGTGGATATTAGATGGATATTTTCTTTTTTTATTGTTAATTTTTTAATGTTTATTTTTGGAGAGAGAGAGAGAGAGACAGAGCACGAGTGGGGAAGAGGCAGCGAGAGAGGGAGACACAGAATCCGAAGGAGGCTCTGGGCTCTGAGCCATCAGCACAGAGCCTGGTGTGGGGCTCAAACCTACAAACCGTGAGATCATGACCTGAGCCGAAGTCAGGTACTTAACCGGCTGAGCCACCCAGGCGCCCCTAGATGGATATTTTCTAACTGTCCGTACACTGGGGGTTTCTCAACTACGGGAGGAAAGCCATGTGCCTGGGGAATGGAGAGAGCCCACATTCCTGCCCCCAAAGTGCTCTCTCCAGGCCTTGGCCCCAGCCTACATGCAAGCCTGTGCAGTGAGGCTGGTTCAGCTTTGTCAGGTTCTAGACCCGAGAGATCCATCTGTCTCGTTGCACATTTGACAATGGTCCCATCTCGCCAAGGCCTGCCTGTAATGGTTGTCGGCCTACCCGCAGCACTTACAGGAGGCCGAACTTGAGTCAGGAAGCTTTGCATTAAGCAGATGTTTACTCTTGAGGAAGATTAAAACCATTATGCATCAAAGAATGAGGCAGTGGCACTTTTCCAAAGCGTGAAAGAATTGTTTCTTTTGCTTGACTGAGACTCAGTCCCCACCCTGCTTGACACCCTCACGGTCCTTGACGTGGAAGAAGTCCAGGTGAGTCCGAGTTAGACCAGATGAGTCCAAGGGAAGCAGGCAACAAAGGGGAACGTTTTCTCTGCAGCTGCTGGGCCTTGTTTCTACTCATAAGGATAAATAAGCTACGAAAACATGTGGGAACCACCTTCACACACCCAACAGAGGTGGGAGACAGAAGGAGAGGAGACCAGCCTTGATCATGTCCCTGTTCTGCCTGACGAAGTGTGAGAAGCTTGACCTGTGCTCATGAGAGTAGGAGAAAACACGTGCAGGCTCCTAGAGGCTGAGGTGGAAGGCAAGGTGTGTGTAAGCATGTGTTTCTGCACGTGTATGTCTTGAGGGCTTCCTGACGTAGGAAGTAGCTTTTAACAGTGAGCAGAAAGTAGTTACATGAGAGCATGTGTGTTTTGTAATGTCCCAGTGAAGAGCTCAGATGTGAGACTCAGATGCATTTGGAGTTCATTTCGACCTCGGCTGTGTACTGGCTGTGTGACCTTCGGCAACTCGCTCAGCCTCTCTGAACCTTAGTTTAGTTTCCTCATCTGTAAAAAATATAAAATAAAATGAAATAAAAATAAATAAATAAATAACGGTAAGACCCACAAGGAGTGTTTCCTGAGGCTTAAGCAAGATGTTTTTTAAATCACGCAGCCTGCCGCCTGATAGATAAATTGGATCTGTTGGCTAAGAGGCTTCTGTTGCTGTTATTGTTATTGTTATTATCAGAGACTTTGGCAGAGATAGAACCACAGAGAAGATTGCAGTGAGCCTCGGCCCTGATTTTGCGTAGTCTGGACCCCTTGTCTTCTTGTGCTGTTGGATGGGAACCTTCAAATGAAAACATTAAGCAACTGACACATCCTGGCTCCCATTGAACTACCTATGTGTGACTTACAATCAGTGAGACTCATGACTTCCTAAAAGGGGTAAAACAAGTCCAGTTCTATACCACTGCTGTGGGCAGCCATGGAAATGACCAGCGTGGAGCGCTCAGAACACTGTCTGGCCCAGTCTAGATACTTAATAAGAGGTCACCCCTGGAGCGAATGAGAAATAAATAAATAAAGGCTGGGCACTTTAGGCCTCTCACCCCGGCAAAGTGCCTGGCATAAAATGGGCCACATGTCTTTTAGGACAGTATGCTGAGCAGCCGGCTAAAGGTCACCACTAGTTCATAGAACCTTTAAACACACAAGGGACTTTATGCCATAGGAACCTTTCTGCTGGCACCATTTAAATGGTTTTGTTGGAGGACAAAACCTCTTTGCTTAAGGCTAAGTACATTTTATGGAGCATTTAATGATTCTTCCATAGACGGTGGAGTAGCTGTGTTTTGTTTCAGGGGCCAGAGTAAGCTTCCAGAAGCTCCCTGCCCGTCTTGCTGTTTATCATCTGGGTGGAGGGGGAGGGCCCGGGCCAGTTAGCACATGTCGGCTTCTGCTTCTGCGTTTCATTGTTGACACTTCAGCAGAAGAGGGAGGAGGCATATGGCCTTCCTGGTATCTCGTGGGGAGGAAAGGAGGACATTTGAGGGGAGTATTTTGGAACACGGAGACAGCAAGATCATGTTTGCCCGTGTGATGGAAAAGTGGAACAGCGAGTCAGTTTTGGAACTCCCAAGTCCTGTGTAAAGCCCACATCTTTTCAAAGCGTTTTAAAGATTAAAAAGCACTTTTCAAGGTCTGTTGGTAATTGTGGGGTTCGGGAGTCTCCCACAGCTTACATTTGACGAGCTGTTGTCTAGTATATCTGTGGTGAGCGATGAGATAGGCTGGCGACTTCCCCGTTTTGGGAGTGTCTGGCTGCCAGAAAAGAAAGAGCCCTTTTAAGTGTGAGATCTGTTTATCTTGTAATTACTATGGAGAAGAGGCCTTTGAATTAAATGTAGGTTATTGAATTTGCCATTTTTAATAGGAAAAAAAATTGACTTGTTGTGGTGCTAATTCATAGATCTTGAGATGCCCACAGATTTTGCATTCACCATTTTAGTGGGCCTTTCTTAGTAGTATCAGGTTGCGTTCCTTGGTTTCAAGCACTAGAAATTTGCTTTGATTACGTTAAGAAAGAGAGAACATTTATTGGGTGGTTATTGAGTAGCTCAGAGTTGACTAGAAGGCTGGAGGTAGGGGTGTAGGGCAGATACTGGGAGGACTGTTCAACCATTGAGAGCTAGTTCTAGAATGAATACATTTTCTTTTATTTAAATGACACTGTACTAGGGGCGCCTGGGTGGCTCAGTCAGTTAAGTGTCTGACTTCGGCTTAGGTCATGATCTCGCGGTTTGTGGGTTCGAGCCTTGCATCAGGCTCTGTGTTGACAGCTCAGAGCCTGGAGCCTGCTTTGTATCCTGTGTCTCATTCCCTCTCTGCTCCTCCCCCACTTGTGCTCTGTCTCTCAAAAGTAAATAAATGTAAAAATAAATAAATAAATACATAAATAAATAAATAAATAAATGACCCTGTACTCATTTCTTCTATAATTGCATCTCTGTACTTGAAATTCTAAGACTTAGGAGAGAGAATATTTGCTGGTTGTGCTCTTGCCCTGAGAGAATCTCTTGGAAACTGCAGAAACCTTTATGACTCCCATAGTAAGAACACCATATTAGTTTTTTTGTGTATAAATGAGGAAGAGGCAATTTATGGAGAAGGGTGCCAAGGTTCTGATCGAAAGGTACAGGACACTACAGGACACATATAAAGGATACTACTGAATATACCTGCTAGATGCCAAGCGTTCTGATCCTTAATATATTAGAAAAGACCTGCAGTGATCAGAATGATTTCTGTGCATTATCATATATATATGTGTGTGTGTGTGTGTGTGTGTGTACACATATAACATATATATACATATATGTGTGCATGTAATATATAAATAACTATATATATAATATGTAAATAACATGCAGTCTATCTCAATGTGATACAATCTCATGATGGACTATGCTTCAAGACTTGTGTCACGAGTACAAGGGACCCTTTTTTCTCTTTGTAATCATAAACATCTTTGTGAGATATAAATGTCACTAGAGACCAGAGAAACAGATGAAACACTCCACAAGGTAATAAATATGTGAAGGACCTTGCCAGATCTTAGTTGCATGGAAGAATTTAGAGTATAGCCAAGACTGAGAATCTAAATTCGGACTCGCCTTTTTATAGCCTCATTTCACATACCAAACCTTAGGTGCCGTGGATAGGTAGGGCCAGAGTACCTTGTTGGTTATTAATATTGAATTTCTGCATGAAAATTCTTTTAGTGCAGTGATTCTCAGCTGAGAGCAATTTTTCCCCACAGGAGTCATTCAGAGATGCCTGGAGACATTTTTGGTAGTTACAACTGGAGTGGTGGGGTGGGGGGGCGGGCGGTGGGATGCTACCTGCCACTAGTAGGTGAACGGATGGTAGTAAACATCTGACAGTGCATAGGACAACCTCCCACAACAAAGATATCAAGATATCCCAAAATATCAAGAGCACAGACTGAGAAACCCCGACTGTATCAGGAGGTCACTTACAATTAGGCCAAAGCAGCCAGAGCTCAGGGAAAATAGGAGAACCATAAGACTTTCGCTTCCACAAACCTGCTGATGGGAAACGTGGCTGCTAAAAGCTCCTGAGCCTCTGAGTTGTGACATCGGAGAATGAGTGTTTTCCCTGGTTCTGTGTCAGAAACTCCCAGGGAAGATTTTGATAGGTCAGGTGCTCACCGTTGAACCAATCAGCTAAGGTGACCCACACCAGGGCTGGGTCATGTGACACAAACATGGCCGCTGACTCTTGTCTTAAGTATATTGAGACCTTTCCCAGAAGAAACAGGATTATTTTGAGCCAGGCTACCTCTCCCATTGATGTCTCTTCCAGTTGCATTGTCCCTTATTGCCAGAACATTTATAAATCCGATGTCGTTTCCAGCAGAGCTGTGTCAGAGAATGTCACTTAGATATTGCCAGATTGTTGATCACCTTGGCCAAAAATCACAAAGGCACGGGCATCTAGAGAGGAAATGACGTCCGTGTGTGTTTCCAGGGAAGCCAGGCACTAACATTTATTGTGAGATTGTCGACCAAGTTGAGCCTTGAAAATTCATCTGACCCAGCCTTCCGTCTCCAGACTTGTGAATTTATAAACCACCAGGGCACACAGGCTGATGTCACACAACCTTAGATGGTTTCTGTCATCTTCCTGGTCTGATCATGGAGTCTGCCTTCATCAGCCTAACTGTGTCCTATTTGATATGTTTGTTGCAGCGTATTTGAAACTCTGGTCAGTTTCTCAGATGATATTGATAGTGTTTTTTTTTTTTCCACTTAGATGAAATTTGTCAAGCCTGCATTGTGCTAAGTCCTATTAAAATGGTGCCAGAGACCCAATTATGGCAGCTACAAAGGCATTCAAGAGTAAGCACAGAAAAACACATAAAGGGATTAAAGATCAAAAATCGGATTCTAGTGAAAGTACATTAGGAGACATCAGGCAGAGAAACATGAAAGAATTAGAATATGAAGGACAAAGCCACATAGAGCTTTTTGGATATCCTTACTTCTCACCCCCAAAAATCATTTAATTTTGATCATGTTTACTCTTTTAAAAATGAAATGAAATGATTGATTGTACTTTTGTCAGGTGGACGTGTTTTTAAAGTCTGGTGTGAAATGAATTGCAGATGGGTTTTCTGGCTTAATCCTTTTTTTCTCCTCCTGGTCTTAGACAATCTGGTGTTGGTGAATCATGAAATCGCTGCTGGTGAGCACAGTTAGTGAGTGTGTGGAGACGCTCTGGGGTGAGGTGAGGTCGGCAGCTACACCCTGGGGAGGGCCTGAGGCCCCCAGCCTCCATTTTATCATTTGCAGGGATGAAGCAGTGTTGTGGGGGCGGTGGGGGGACATTGGGGATCTGCCTTTTTGAGATCTGGCATTATCTTCAGTCTGTAGCCATCACCTCGTCGGCCCTGAAGAAGTCTTGTCACTGCAGGTGGAAATCAGTCATTGTGGCAAGGTTTTCCCCTGGCCCCTCTCCTTCCAGTAGATTCTCTGATGAATCCTATCCACATGTTTGACCTACCCTCTGTTGCTTGAAAAGAAAATATGTGACCTTATCTGAAGAAGAATCTTCCACCTGTAACATTATGAAGCACCTTGTCTGGGTTTGCAGAGCAGGGGTAATGGACAAGGTGGAAATCCACTCAGCCTGCCAGAGACTCCCAGCCCAGACTCAGATGCCCACATAATTCCATGTCGGGACATCAGTCAGGATGGCGGGGACCATGGAGGACTAGGGAACAAATGTCCCATCACATATGCTCCATCGAAAGGAGCAGTTTCTGCGTAACTACAGTCATTTCTTTTCCCCATGCAGTGAGACAGGCTCTGTGTTACCAGATTTTCTGATATATTTCAAGAGAAACTAAAAAAGAATCCAGATTTCTGTGGGACTAGTCATCTGATTTTCAAATGATAACAACTAATTTAAACATATGCATTTACATATATGTCTACACACATACCACATACACATCACGATAGCTTTATGTATACACACACACACATAAACATCACACATAACTAAGCATATCATTAGCGGAAGGACAACCAGTTTCATAATCTTTAAAGAGAAAGAGACAGTCATAAGTATTTCCCAAAGTAGTGTTCTATTCCATGAGAGGTTTTTTTTTTTCCCCCATTTATCTTGAAAATGACCCATTTTGGAAAGCTTAAGCATTACCAGGAGACCAGCATCATTGACCAACAGAAAGTCTTTATATACTTTAAAAGGTTTCACGAAGATGTCAAAACACCATTAACTTTAATTCTCTTTATTTTAACATGGAACAAATGTCTCGGTACAGTTTAGGGGATTGATGGTAGGCAGACAGGTTATCTCTTAGGCTGTTATGCTCAGATTGAGTCAGCAAAGAAAGGGCATTTCAGTGATGCAGGAGATTCCACTCATTCTTTATGGAATGGGAAGCATGGTAAATCTTTCTTCTCCCCAACACAAAGAGATCGGAGCTGAGGAGGAAGTGCCAGGTGAACCTTCTAGGTCATGCACGATTTACCTGGCCGTTCTCCATCTTCTCATTTAATAGAGCCGCCCTCCTAGTCCTCGCCTTTGAAAGGCCTTCCCTAACCAAAGTGAGGGCTTGTGAGCATTCAGTGAAGGGATAACATTTGTGAAAATCTAGACTTGTTCCATCCAGAATGGCATCCCCTAGCCGTGTGTAGCTGATTACATTTAAATTAAATGAAATTAAATCAAATTTTAAAATTCAGCTCCTTGGTCACATTCGCCCCATTGCAAGTGGTTAGTAGTCACATGGCTAGTGGCTACCATATTGCACAGCACAGATATGAATATTTCCATCATTCCAGAAGGTTCTGTTGGATAGCTCTAATTATACCAGCAGGTAAAGTGTGGTGACAGTTTTAGAGAATCAACAGAGGTCTTACCTTCAGAGCAGTAAGGAGAACAGTGGGGGCCAGACAGAAGTAGGTTGAAGTCCAGAACGTTAAGTTGACATCAGGCCGGCCATTAAATCTCTCTGAGTCATGGTTTCCTCACCAACACACAGAAATATTTTAATACCTTCATCAGGATTCAAACTGGGGAAGTTGTGAGCTTTGACGTCAAATCTTAGGTTTAAATCCCAGTTCTGCTTATAACTTATGCCTTCCTTATGACTTTTTCGGGTTGCTTCAAGCTGAGTTTCCTCATCTTTATGAAATGGGGATCATAAATGTTGTCGTGAAAATGTGGGGGAAATACAGTGAGTTCGTGTATAAGCAATGCAGAGCCCATATCCTTACTGCCAAACCCAATATGAAAATTTTAGGTATTTCAGTAATGCTATACCCCTTCCCTTCCAAGGTTTCAAAACTAAATATCTCCTGGAAGCATCTAATTACCCCATGAGCTGAGGTGGACACAGCTACTCTGAGAGCAGGCCGTAACACTACCTAACACTCTCGAGTCCAGTGACCTTATATGCCAGCCCCGTTCCACCAATTAGTACTTGCTCAGCTTCAGGCAACTTGATTTCCCTCTAAGACTCAGGCTGTGGGGAAGACCAAATGAAAGGAGAGTTTCACATGGAAAGCTCTCCACAATAATAACAAGGAAATACAATGACCAATTATTAATAATAACAATATAGCAAACTAATAAGCTCCCTCGATGATGAAGAGAATTGTGTGGTGCCAGTAGAAGTTATAATGAGGGTGGAGGAGAAAGGAAAAGAGAAGTTTGGAGGGATGTTTTTACAACTCATGGATGAATTGGGGGACCCACAGTAGAGTTGCTTCCTTGCCAACCCACCCCTTCTTTGTCCCAACCTTCAAAAGCAAACACAGGCAAACGAAGAGAAGCCATGATGCTCTCTGAGCTCCAAAAGGCTGACCAGGCCGCCCCAGGAAGCCCGGAGCACCCTTCGTGCACAGCTCTTGCAGCTTCCATGCAAAGTGGAGGCCTGAGCGAGAAGCAAAGGCAGACAGATGGTGTCCCGCAGACCCCCTCCAGCACTCTCCTCTCCTCTCCTCACTATTAATTCATCTGTTTGGATGGATACGTTCACGCATGGAACCAAGATGAATAATAATGAGGTTTTTAATAACTCCCTACATTTGCATTCCTAGTTACTCTTTACATGGTTCTAGCTGATTAAAATGAATCATTTACATAATTAACATATGGTTATAGTGTTGGCTTTAATATGCTGATTATCTCAATACTTTTGTCTGGAGTCAATTGGATTCAAACTGTAACAATTGTTTGAAGTGAGACTAGTTTATTCCTGGGAGGCTAGGGAGATGTTTGCCGTGGTGCCCGATTGGCAACAGCACAACTCTCCAAGAAGTTTGTTTTATTCCTGTTCGGTAATGTGATTGAAAAATATGTAAGTGATAATAACAGTTGGAATAATCATGGTAGCTACCATGTATTCTGTGACCAGAGCTTTCTTTTCCATTAGCTCAAATTCTTGCAGCCACCCTGCAAAGTAGAGAGTATTATTCCCTATTTTGCAGAGGCAGAACCTGAGGTCATGGTGTTAAGGAACTTCCTCAGAGTCACAGTGCTCGTATGTGGCAGAACTACGAGCTATGCTCGGTTTTCATCCCTGAATGTACAGTTTTTAGGTCCTCTAAGTCATAGTTTCTCAGCCTTGACACTATCCACATTTTAGCCAGAAAAGTATTTTTTGGACTAGGGGTGGACGGCTGCCATATGCATTCTAGGACTTTCAGCAGCATCCCTGGCCTCTACCCACCAGGTGACAGCAGAGACTCTTCCCGCAATTGTGATAGCCAAAATATCTCCAGACATTGCCAAATGTCTCCTGGGTGGCGAAATTGCCTTTGGTTGGGAACTACTCTTCTAGGCTACCCCCTTTCCATATATTAAGATAAAATACTAATGAGCAATGGTGTTGCCTAGGATGGCCTACTGGTGATGAGCAACTAGCTGTGTCTAATTACAGTAACGGCATTGCAACCGTATTTGACTATTCGGAGATACGTTGTATTGTATGTGACCCAAGTAGCAGATTTTGAGTCTTCCAATTATATAACACATCTTTGCATCAACTCTTGTAAGTACTCTCTCTGTCTCTGTCTCTCTCTAACTTCACCAAAGGGCACGCTTGGTATTTTCAGATGTGCTGCTTCTTGGAGTTCATAGCATGTGTTTCAGGATACCGTTTTCTCATTAGCAGACCCTGGGCATGGCCGCCATCAGCTATGATCTGATTATCCTGCTAGTTCACTTTGAATTTGAAAGGGAATTGTGAAAGACTGGCCAATTTTCCTGTTTAGGTACCTGAGGTTTTGGAATGTGAGTGCTTTCTGAACATTCATGCATATTTGAAACACATTTTGGCTAATTGCATGACTGTTGTCCACAATTAGTCTGTGGTAGGCATGATTAATTGCAAAGAACACTGACATTTATGCATAAAATGCTTGAGGTCAAAAAGAAATGGAGAGAAATGGTGGCTGCAGCAGTGGTGAGTGGAATACTAATGCACGGTGACCCCAGAAGCAAACCCCCAAAAGGGGAATTTCTGCATCAGCAGGGTAGGTATTTCATTTGGACAGATGTCTCTGTATTTTTGACTTGCCTGTATTTTGTTCTCCTCTCCTCCACAACCCTTCAGTTTTATGCAGGTTTTCAGAAGGCTTTCTGATGTTTTAATAAATGCCAAGGCCTGCCTTATTCCTCTCCCTCTGCCCTTCTCCTGCCCGGATCATTCTCCACCACTTGAAGATCATAATTTGCTTCTTTAACATAACACTTACGTGTTACATGTTTTCCATGAAGAATCAAGAAGGAAACAAACGGGCCATAATCCCACCATCCAGACCAGCCAGGGAACATTTGGTTTGATTAAATTTAAGGGATACATGCCCGTGATTAGTAATTCAAATGGCACTAACTCTAGCAAAAAAAAAAGAAAAAAGGCAAAATAATAAATAAATAATAAGGCAAAATAATAAAAGGCCCTTCTCTGAATTCCAGTTTTAACTAAGGGTAATCATTATGAATGGCTTTTTGTATATGCCTGTTGGGGGTCATGGGAGGATACAACATGCATACATGTGTACACACATATGCGTGTACGTATTTATTTTATTTTTGACTATATGCCCTGTTTTCCTTTTATCTTGCTTTAATTTACTTAATGTGCCAGAGACAGTTTCTCATATTAGCACACACTGGTCCCCATCACTCCCTCCATTGTCCTCCTTTATATGCCCAGAACATACCTCATTTAATCAGTTCCCTAAATGGACTCTTTGTCCTATTATGGACACTAACACCAGGCACATGCACCCTGAGTTATCTCTATAGGTAGAAATAGATAAAGAAAACATATGGCTAATTTTTACAGGCATGCTAATTTCTTGGTAATATGGTTCTTAGGTCAAAAGTTACTGTCCCATGCATTCTTGCTAAAGATGTGACTCAAAACTTACCTCCTACTATATGTAATGCTACCCAGTGTACATCACCTTCTCACCATTATTACAGACATCCTATCTGAAGATATATGGAAAGAAAGAAAAGAAATTGCATTTTTTGAGCATCCATTATTCGGAAATGTATCTGTCCTTGCCTTGACCTCTGAGTGTGTGCTAGGCTCACTTCAGGGTGTTGAAGGCAGGGCCCAACACTGAGTCACATGGTGAAGAGTAACCACTGTACATTTTAGGCCCATGACACAGGGTGACCCATGCAAGACCCTTGACCCGTGCAAGTGGTCGCTGACTCAAAAGGAATAGTGTTCATTCTCCTAAGAGAACAAGACAACTGCTGAGTCTGGTATGTAAAAGGTGCCTTTGTAATACTGTTTTGCTCAAAATTCTCCTCTTTGTTTTGCTGTCACAGTTAGAGTGTAAGTTTCTGGAGGGCAGGAACCATATACTGAAAGAGAATTCACAGTCTTGGGCCAACGCTGATTGGTTAGTAGTGGCTGCTTGGAACTTTGAAGAAGGATCATGCGTGACTCGGGAAGAGGGTGCTTCACAATCGGTGGGCAATGTGTACTGTGGGCCCTGGACAGAGGCAGGGTGGCATGCAAACTGAGTGTTCTTGTTCCGTAATAAATTAAGGTTGTTTGTTATGGTTATTTGAGGTTTACAGAAAACCCATATCAACACATGAAAGCAACATTTTGGGAAAAGGAGAAGAGAGAGAGGGAGGGAAGAAAAAAGAGAGGATGAGAGAGAGAAGGAGAGAACAGAAAATTCTCCTCAAAAACACAAAGACTATATCGTGCTTCCAGATTGATCCTTATTTTAGGTGTTCTATATTTTTCAGAATTTACTACAGGGATCCTGTACGTTTGAAATTAGAAAAACAAGACCACAGTAAAGTGTGATGATAAAAAAATAAAATAAAATAAAATAAAATAAAATAAAATAAAATAAAATAAAATAAAATAAAATACAATAAAATAAAAGATGGTCTTAAAGCTATCATGTGAAATTCAGAGGCACAAAGACCCCGGGTTGGGAAAATGGAAGGCGGTTCTGCATTGTTCTACATTTTCTTGGTTTTGTGGGACCACTAAGTGATGTGCAGAATGGATGGCGTTAATCTCCAGTCCCTTTGTAATAAATGCTGGACTGTGAACAGTATATGGCCAAAGGAGAGTGCCCCGGCAAACCTTAATCTTTAATAAGGTGCACAGCTAGTCTATAACTGTCAGAGAATGACGGAGGAAGCAGGCCTTCGGCTTTCCTGCTTGGAATAAGAAACGGGGTCCAATCTCCATGGGCTGCAAGAGCCAGCTCTTTGCTCTGGTCTGGGGGAAGCCGGGAGGCCCCACACTTTGGGTCCTTGACACATTCGCAGCACAGCTTGCGTTGAGGAAATGGACGTATTTTAAAAAGGCTCATCTTCCTGTGAGATCGAATTCAGGTACATTCTGATTCTATTCAACTCTTCGCTTGTAACTTAAGCCCCCAGTAGCAGCCCTTTGCAATGAAACTATATCACTTTTGAAGCTTAGCAGATGGGAATTGTCATAAATGATATTTTAGTCACAGATATGAGCCATAAAACTTGAAAGATAAAGTATCTTTCTGAGACACACATGGAGAGGCAGATACAGACGCAGACACGACATGAGGTTTTCTGCTGCTCCAATGAAGTGGAGAGAAGGGGCAGGGCTCGGCATTGTATTGTGGCTTTGGGGTTTGCAGACAATATAGAGCCGTGGAAATAGCATGGAGCATCAGTTTGGGGGGATAGGCAAAGCTGGGTTTCAATGTGGATTTAAACATTCACCATCCTGAAGAATCCCATGTCTTACCTTTTTCGAAACCTCCGTGTTTTCCCTGTAATAGGGGAAGGATGGCAGGTCTTTTCATTAGGTGCTTCTTAGAATTAACTTGGCACATTCTTTGGCACAATTTGGATGACATCAGATACCCCTGCCGGTCTTCATACAACATTTCCCTCAAATGGATATGTTGTTGCTTATTCCTAGTTATGCCGGATTATTCTGCTGAGTTGAATAATTCATTAGGGCTTGGGTTCCGAGATATGGCACAACTGTATCCAGCAGACTCTAGCCTTAAGCCAATATGTATATTAATGCTTTTTACTCAAGGAATATACCTGACTCTTACCGACCCTAATCCCACCTCCACATGATTGCTATAACATTAACTTGACAGGAAGATTAGTTTGCATGGGATGAAGGGGAATTGTCATGTCCAAACTAGAATTAAAATAATAATAATAATAATAATAATAATAACAACAACAACAACAGAAACTGTGGGAATCTTCTAGAAATACCTAAAAATCTCCTCTTTTGTCTCCATCATGTACGTAATCACGCTGTTTGGCTCTCAGCAATTTTTTTAGTGGCTGTGTTCGCACAATATCAACTATCCTGTTAATCAGTATAGTTATTGCCATGAAGTTTTGCCCATGTGATCTCAGACAACCAGGGATTTTGAAATAGTGGTGTGATTGCAATGTCTTTATTCCATCCAAAATGCACCCCCTCCATAACCTGCCAGGACTTGAATTCGAAGGCCTTGGCAAGCACAAATCTAAATGTAGCATGTGGTAACTTAAATTAACACGTACAACATGTGTACTGGTGGGAGAAGATGATATCAAGTTATGCCCATGTTGTTCTGGTGGAGTGGATATGTGTGCGTGTGTGTGAGACAAGGAACATTTTTAGTTCCTCCTATGTTTCAGGCATCATGCCAGACATTTTGCATGTATTATCCTATTTAATCTTTTCAATAACCTTGGGAGATTAATATCATTATCCATACCCAAAGATAAAGAAACTGAAGCTCAGAGAAGTAAAATTGCTTCTATGGCCAAATTGCTAACTACTCAATCATCAAGTCAATATTCAAAGCCAGTACTGCCTCATTCCAAAAGTTAACGCCTTCCTGCTATCGTGTCACATCAGTCTCAGGGTATTATGAGTCTAAAATATTTTTACTTCTGATAATTAAAGCAGTTTCATTTTTAGATTAAAATGGGATATCCAGGAGCTCCATTTTGCTGGTAAGAGTACAAGGATGGCTTCCGTGGCCATTGACTCCCTCGCACATAAGAGGGAGACCCCTACTCCCCTCCCCTAGTGTGAGAGTTTTCTTGAGAGTCAGACATTTTCAGTGTGCTCACCCATTCTTGCACGTATTTGACAAAGGTGTTTACACCCTTCTTGATCCCGCTGTTCCTCACAAAGGTGACAAGCCACCCAGCATAAACAGTAACTAAAAATCATCGTGTGTTAAAATTCTGTGTTCCTTGTTGGTCTGGTAAAGTTTTGTCGTGAGAGCATCTTTCCTACAAGTACATGGAGTGACGAATGATATGAATGGTTTCCTTCTCCCTTCCTCTTTTACTCCTCCACTCTGTCTCCCCATGCTTTGATGAATTACTTTTCATCTACTTTTTAATTATGAAACTAGCTCCGTTTTTATCACTATCTAGTACCATTCTGGATAAATATTCTCTGACAGAGGTTACATGTGTCCTGGGTTGAAAAATAAAAGGGAGGGGCGCCTGGGTGGCGCAGTCGGTTAAGCGTCCGACTTCAGCCAGGTCACGATCTCGCGGTCCGTGAGTTCGAGCCCCGCGTCAGGCTCTGGGCTGACAGCTCAGAGCCTGGAGCCTGTTTCCGATTCTGTGTCTCCCTCTCTCCCTGCCCCTCCCCCGTTCATGCTCTGTCTCTCTCTGTCCCAAAAATAAATAAACGTTGAAAAAAAAAAAAAGAAAAAAGAAAAAGGAAAGGGAAGGATAAACATTCAGTTAGGTAGGGCCAAGAACCTGAGCTATTAGCAGGCAATCCGTTCATTCCACATCCAGGGCTCCTATGCCCTAGACTCATTAATGAAGCTTGTTTTTATTTTTCATTGTTGTACAAAAGTACATTGCAAAAACTGTGGTTCATGTATCTAAAGTACTGTTCTAAACCAATATGAGGTAATGCACATATTCAGTAAGGAAGCAATTAGAGTGTGTGTGTGGCGGGGGGGGGGGGGGTCCTACATTCTACTCTTAAGTTGTCAAGAAATACACCCAGGTGATATGGTAGAACAAAACCTGTCGTAGATGAAATTCACATAAACTGAACATCATACTGGCACACACTTACCGGTTTACTGGCTTTTAATGCCATTAGATATTAGCAACTTCAGCTCCATTAAAATTCCTCGCATGTGTTCTGTGTGAAATCATTTTATTTCAAATCATTAACATATGGCTCAACACAGCACCCCCTTTGAGGTGATCCAGGACTTCCATCCCCATTTTACAGATGAGCATGAGAGGTAAGAACAGGTTAAGTGATTTTTGCCTGAGGTCAAACATGCCCGGAGAAGATTAGGAATTGTTCAGTGCCCACCACAGCGCCGTGTCTGCGATAAGTCCCTAAATTCAGATTTTCCAACCTCGGAATTTTCTGGGTTAGACCTCTAGCTGACTACCATGGGACGTAAAGTTATGTAATTAATTACAGCTATAATTACCTTGGTTTCTGGGTCATTTAAAGATCATCAGTGCATTTTGTTTTCACGGTTCTTGCAGCAAAGGAATTTTTTTTTTTGGAGTACAAGTATAATTAATCCAGTTTTTAGGCTCCGTAAATAACAGGAAAGTGAAAACATGAATGCAGAGACTGAGTTCATCTTTGCTAGAGTGCCTTGCACAGGGACTGAAGGCAGCATTTCTCTCTCCTATAACGTAAAACTTCCCCCACTAGAGAGTGAGCCCCGGGAGGGCCCAGTGCAGGTGTTGCATGAAGGACCAGCCCAGTCCATGAAGGGGACCTACCTAGTATTTCTTCAGGCATCTTGTGATTGCTTAGAAAAGCACTCATTGCCATAGGTCCTCATTAAGGTTTCTACAGAACTGATGAAAGATGTAAAATGTTCAACATTAAAGCACTTTCAAATTCCACTTTTCTTTTAATGGAGGTGATCTAATATTCAGGGAATTGTCTTTTTACACCAGCTTAAATATTAAAAAAAAAAATGTCACTTGGCTCTATTTTACTCACGGAGAATTTCCCCAGACGAAGTGCTTTCAATCACCACTGGTGGCTCCTGGGGCTGATGGTATTGGGACCGAGGAAACAATATCCCACAAGGGAGGTGCAAGCCTGCATGTCTGGGCTGAGCCAATCACCAGAGGTCTCATTCAGAAAGAACCAGGACTGTGTATGCTCCTTGCATGGCGCCCTAGGTGACACACAGGAAATTTCCGAAAAATCATTTAATCATGAAGATATATTGAATATGAAGTTGTGCTTGTACACCAACCATTTGAGGAAAAATACTGTATTAACAGCCTAAGAAGGACCTAATGAACCCCTTTGCTTTGGAATCCATATTTGCAGAGTAGGAAAATGTTTTCACCTTGTCTGTGGCATTATTCTTTATCCATAGAACTTTAGGGCAATTATATGTGGGAAAGGCAATTCATTAATTTATTTGTATCCTTATTAATTAATCCCCTGCACATTTATTGAGAGCCTCTAGGAACTATCTCAGGCACCAGGGACACAGTGGTGAATAATAAATCCAGGCTCCTGCTTGCATGGGACTTAAATCTTGGGGGAGAGAGAGAAGGGAGAAGGGAGTAACCAGGAAAGTGCAGAGGAACATGACCAAGGGAGCAAAGAATAAGCTTCTTGAGTTCGGAGATTCTGGGAAGGTCTAAGAATGTGACATTTCAGCTGGGACATGAAGGTCAAGAAGGAGCAACCAGTGAACACGTGGAGGATGAGAATTCTAGGTAGAGGGAACAGAACGTGCCAATTTCCTGAAGTCGGAACAGGCTTGACATTGTCCGAAAAGGAGGCAATAGGCTGGGGTGGCCAGAGGATTTAGGTTCAGAGGGAGGTAGAAAAACAAAGATCGAGAAGTAGGTAAGCCAGATGAAGAAGAGTGTGGTCGTGCAAACTGAGGAGGCAGATCTTTAAGTGAATGGCACATTATCATGGAATGCTAGAAGGTTTCGTGAGTGTGCACAGAGTATCTCCTGGGGGTACAGGAGAAATCAAGAAGTGATGATGAGGCTCCCATCTTTCAAGTTCAGAGGTTTAAGGGATAGAAATATATGTTAGCCAGCCATTCCTTGAAGAACCAGGTTCCCTGGAGAGTCCTTGACAAAGAAGTGTGGCAATGATGGCCAAGACCAATTCATTGCCAGAACTCTTGCTCTCCAAGCCTTCTGAGCTTGCTGGTGCTTATATAACATTTCTCTCTAGAGTGATTTTCCAACTGGGTATGGCATTTGTACCAAGCCAGTGGCAATTCTGACCTAAGGATGCACTTAATCTGGGGCAAGGTGATGAGAGAAGCTTTGGGTTTATTGTTTGTCTTCCTTTTCATGAGGAGTACTTGGTACAAGTTCAGTTTTGACTTGATTGCTATAGCCTTTTATTTTTTCGGGCAGTTTTTGTCTCACCAGCATCCAGCAGGTCTCTGAACAGTTCTTTGCTGCTTTTCTCAATGGCTGAGTGGTAGAGCAGACTGTGGACACTGGTGTTGGGTGAGTTGCTACTAATTCAGCCTCATTACTGGCCATTTTTCTTGCAGGGCATGAAATACCATTCCAAAGCCAGAAGGATGGTATATTGTTAAGTAGAAGCAGCTGAGAGTGAGCATTACCCTGAGAGAGAGACAGACATCAGAGGAACGGACAGGCCTTAGAAAAATCCTACTGCCAACGTGTAGAAACTGGTAAACTGTGAAGTAGGTATTTACTCTCTGAGCCCAGTGGCCTCATGTGTGAAATGGAAATATTACCAGTGCTTGTCACACAGAAGTGTAAGCACCGACTGTGTTCCTGGCACATCATAAGCATTTGATAAACAGTAGTAGCCGATGCTGTTGTTGTACATAGTAGTAGACTAGCAACTCTCTGGGCTTAAGGGGACTGTTTGGAAGAGACAAAGCCCTGAGACTGAATGAGATTTAGCTTACCTATTTGTTTCACCATAAAACTAAAGAGCTTCAATGGTGACTGTGTCTTGCCTCTTCCTGTCCAAAACTTATCTTAATATTAGGCTGTTTTTAAATAATAAAATTTATACTTCATTGAGCAAAAGTTAATCATACATAGCCCAATTGAAGAGAGTAAGAAAATAGAACCTTAAGTACAACAGAACATGATAGAACAGTGGAAATGAGTGAATTAGAGCTATCTGTACCAAGAAGAGTGGTTCTCATCATTATTGCCTTGGGTGAATCACCCAACGTGGAAAATACAATTCACTCCAAGATGTACAGCATGGAATAGTTTTAGTACTTTATGCCGTCTAGGAATGCATGCATATGGAATAAACATATATAGACAAAAAGGAAGACTGAAAATCCAAAGTATTGATTTCTTGTAGAGATGAGACACATACACTCAAGGAGAGGTTTCAGGTGGGGAATTCAACTACCCTGAGAAGTTTTCTTCCTGAAGCTAGGTAGTACTTACATGGATGCATTTTATACTTTTTTGTGTACCTCTTGGTCTGTCTGAACTACATCATGGTACGTTTTTAAAGTAACACATGCCCTGAGTTAAACAGACACACACACACACACACACACACACACACACACACACACACACACTGTATTCACTGCATAGAACTGTATAAGGTAAAAATAAAAGTCTCTCTGTTCCTTTCTCATCCTCCTTCCCTTCACTATTTAATAATTGTTAGCACATCTTTCCAGATATTTTCTCTACACATCCAAAGTACACATATTCAGAACATACACGCTTACTTAAAATAATAAGCCATGACTTTGTGTCATCACTTTAAAAACAGTGTGTCAACCCTTCACTGTCAATACATATAAATTATCTTTCTCAAGCCCACAACACCTGCCTAGTAATCCTATTTCCATGTACTGCCATTTGTTTAACCAGCTCCCCTATTAATAGACATGTGTATTTAAAAGAAAAAAGAACAGTACTCTCTACAAACCCTTTTAAATACAGTGCTTTCAGCTTCCACCATTGGTCATCCAAATATTTTGTTGTCACTAGGACCAGTGCCCAGATGTTTCATTGAGTTGTTTGGGCTTTCACCTGACAGTCCAGCTGCTGTGGAGCCACAGCTAGAAATTCATGCTCTGGGGGGTGGGGGTGGGGATCATAATAATAAAACTTAAAATCTCCATCAAGAACTTCAGATGGAACGGAAGCACGGGGCCTCCTCCCTCTTGCCAGCCTCCTCCTCCAAGATGTTAGTGATTTTCAAGAATCACAGGCTTCATAAATGTCATTGCTAAAGTGTGAAGGGGAAAATAGAGAGAAAGAACAGTATTTTGAATATGGGGTTTTGAATTTCCACACTTCCCACTGGAAATAGACAGTTAGGCGTGTGCAAAGGTCTTTCTTGCTTGAGATGTTTTCTGGGTGTTTTCTCTATTTGACTATTTAACGTTTAAGTCATAGTTCACGGCAGCTTTCAGAATGTATGTTTCATCAAACAAGCCCTGTATTTTGGCTTCTCCTCAGAGCAAAGGGACACAGACAGTTAGGGCCACGTGAACTTCTTCCAGGTTAAACTGTTCATAGAAAGTTTGGACCTCAGCTCCCTTCAAAGGGACTGAGGACACTCCTGTCAAACCCAAATGCAAGAGGAAGGGAGTTTTTATGGGTTCTCACTTCCATGTTTTCTCTCCCACCCCTTTATTATCTTTTCAACTTGTATCATTGCTTTATTACACATGCAATGCATATAGCTTGTGAGCAAAGTTATAAAATGCTATTCACAATCAGAAAAAAATCAATATCTGAAATAAGAAGTCTTCAAACTCACATCGAAGTAACTACTACTCTCATTTCTGCAATTCCAGACTTTTTTTTTCTGATGAGGGTACATGCGTGTAAAAATATGTAGCTATAAAAATGAGTCTGTACTATACACATTGTTTTATAACTTTTGATTTAGCCATAAAATGATGTATAAAAAGCATATTCCATTCCATGAAGCTTACTTTTTTTTTTAACAGCTTCACAGTATTCTAGTGCACAAATGTACACATCCTCAGTAGAGGATGTGGCTTTTGGTATCAACCCCTTTTCTTCTCATTGCTGTAAGATTATTTGGGGTGATTATTATTATTTTAATTCTTAAATTGCTTGGTAGAAAATGTTTTTTCCCACATATGGGAAATGCAAATGTCATGCAATGTAGATTTGGGATTTGCACATTATAGACAATGGGCACACTCTCCCACCAATGACAGGCATGGACAGTCAGATGCTGAATTTGCTGTTTATAGGAGGGTTTCTTAACTTTGGCAGCACTGACACTTTGGGATGGATAATTCTCTGTTGGGGGCAGCTGCCCTGTGTTTTGTGGGGTGTTGAGCAACTTCTTTGGCCTTTACCCACCAGATGCCAATCATAGTTCCCCGTTCATTGTGACACCCCAAGATGTCTCCAGACATTGGTACAAGTCCCCGGGAGAGGGTAGGGCACCCCTCCCTCCCCTGCTTTGAGAACCACTGTTTTAAATGATTGGGTTCATAAGTTGTCTAAAGATGATCTTATCTTGTGGCATTTATAAATCAATTGGAAGTTGGTCCTGGATTAGTGCTTAAAATAAATTCCAACCTATTCTGAGAAAACAGTATATTTGAGGAGGGACTAATTACCTCTTTTTTATTTCAAGTGACAAAAGCCAATATATCACACTTAGCCACTATGAAGACTCCATTTCAGTAAACTAATTAAACTAATCCTATCTCAACTCATTATTCTCAGTTCCACTAAATATTTTAACAGTCTAGATTTATTTCATTACATAAATTATATCATACTTAAAGCTATGCACAGCCCTCCAGAGTTTATTTTGGACTTTTAAAATGTGACTTTAAGCTTTATCTAGAATGTATATTTTTCATATCTTTCCTAGCTAATCATTCACCTTAATTATGACTAATTATTGAAAATGATATAGTACTTTAATTAAATGAAAGTGCTTTCCTTCTTGTTAGCACTTATTAAACACTGACAACGTTACAAAGATAATGCCGTGCAGGAAACGGCATAACTTACCGAATTGATTCCGTTTTCTTGCTGCAAAGCTGATGTAGATTCACATTTCAAGAGACTGATTAATGCACAAGATGGCAAGAAAAGTGTTTTTCATAGTTAAAAGGAATTAAAGTCTGTGTCCATCCTGGATTCATTTTCTAACAAAGAATCGCTGAATAATTAAAACGTTAATACACATCCCTCTGTTTGTACTTACGTTCCAAAGCCAGCATACATTAAGTAGAAATTTAGCCCAAGTGCTTCCTGGAGAAGCCAAGAGGAATAATGCCTAAGTACCACTTCAGAGTAAATTGCTCTCTACTTATAGACGTGTAATGCAATTAAATCGAGGAGCTGTAAGCTGCCTAAATCAAGTAAGTTTAGTTTAGATATTTGTCTTTAGACATCTCCCTGTAAAGGGTTCCACACTGAAGAGAAAAGAACGGACATCTAGCCAATGAGCTGTTCATTAGAGTTGACATATGGTAAGCAAGGCCAGAAAATGCCTAAGGAATAGAGAATTTTCCTTGGCATCTAAGGGGAAAAAAATACAGCATTCAAGTTGATCTTAGGATAACCATTGTGTTAGGCAACACTCTCTCTGTTTCCGATTCTAGCAGATGTTGTTGGCTCAGCTTCGTGTTCTGTGCTTAGTTCAAGAACTGAACATTTGTATTAATAAAACACAACACCAGCATACATTTTATAAGGCGATATAAGCTCTGTGCCTGAGAAAGAATCAGATCCCTCAGGGGAGGAAAAAAAAAATGCTGACGGGGAAATGCTAAGTGGCATCATTTTAAGTGTTTGGGGTAATAGACCCTTGACATTGAAATCGTTTCCAGAATGATCTGAGTTTTACGCTGGCCAGGGCCAAGGTGCCAGCTGCATTAATGCACTTATACTTTATCTTGTGAGTTTCCAGTGAGCGTCAGTAAATGCTTTCCCTGACACGTTGGCCTCATTCTTCTCTGTATCCTATTCTTCATGCTGTAAATCATCTCATTTTGAGGGCTGAGAATAGGACCCCTTCATGATAAAGAAATTTAAGAGCAAAACTTACTATTAATTTGGAATTCTGTTGGCTTTCCATTATGTATGTGAACTCTTTACTCCGAGGATATTCAGATCCAAACAAGAACTTACAAAGTATGTTACAGTATCTTCAAGTAAGGGAAACATCAGTATAAACAGTGAGAAAAACAATGAGAAAAAGTATATATATATATATATATATATATATATACACACATATACACATATACACACACATATATATGCATAGTATATGCAAAGTATATATATGCATAGTATATGCAAAGTGTATCTCTCTCTCTCTCTCTCTCTCTCTATATATATATATATATATATATATATATGCATATACATATACACATATACCTATACATGTATAATTTAACCAGGCAAAAAGAAACATTCATTGGGTGTTCCTGATAAAAACTTCAATATCAAAATCAAGGGGAAAATATGGCTCAGGTTCAACATGCACTTGTGTATTTGGACCACTGCAAACACACGGCTGTTCTGTTATTTTTGGTTCCTGAATTTAGACTTGGAACCAAAAATGAGGAGTTGTGTGTTGCAGTGGGTTTTGGCGTCAGATGTAACAGAGTTTGCACGCCCTCTCTGCTCCTCCCTGGCTGTGGAACCTTGGGCAACATTGTTTATCTGTCTGCGCCTTATTTCTCCCACAGGAAAACAAATGAGATGAGTCAGAGAGGGACCATGGAGTGAACAGCTCTGCAGGATCTTGCCAAGTTTGGAATTAGTGAAGAGAAAATATGATGAATAAGACAATCCCATACTCACAACGTAGACTTAGAAAGACTTTTACACGTAGAGAGACTAGAGGAGTCAGAATGATTTTAAGGTTCATCCAACAAATATTTGTCAAATGCCCACTGTGCTCAGCCACTGGGGATTTAGTGATAAACAAGACAAGAAAAATGTTGTTCTCATGGAGCTTATATTCTATTGGGTAGGAGGCAGACAAAAATAACTCTATAAATGAAGAAAATGGCTATTGATGGGCTTAGTCAGGTAACAAAAACCAAATAGTGATGTATATGCTCAAGAAATGGCCCTTAAGAAGAGGTGAAATTTAAGCTGAGCTCCTGATGTAAATCACGCCAAGACAAGGAGGAAGAACATTCCAGGAAAACACCCACAGAAGAGAGGAATTTGGAATGTTTGAGGGACCAACAGAACCCCAGAAAATGGGAGGGGGCAGAAGAGAGCTGTGGGAAGTAGGCAAAGGCCGGATAGTACAGAACTTTGTAAACCACAGTAAGTGAGTTGGATTTTATTTCACTGGCAGCGCAGAGGTTTGCATTTCACAAAGATGACTGCTATGTGATCATTGACCAACGGGGTCCAGGAGAGAAGACTAGGATGGCAGCTAAGAGGCTGTGTAGGACTCCAGGCCAGGGGGTATTGTGGCTTGGACCACGGTAGTTGCAAAGTGCAGAGTGATGGAAATGAAAGCATTGTTCCAACGGTCACAGTGGGGAAACCACCTGGAGGTGGGAGGAAGTGAGTAGAAATGACTCTCAGGCAGTGAGGATGAGGCCTGGAGGTGGCATTGTCATGAATAATAATGAGAAATCATAAATGAAGGCAGTGGGATGAGCCAGAATCACTTCTCAGAAGGCCTAGGAGAAATTTGAAAGGCAGTGGCTGTCAAGTTACATGGAAGATAGATTATGTGGCAGTCACTTCAGGCCTTGAAACGTGCTGGTGTTCATTCCTAGAGAGAGACACAACTGGTAAATGAGGCATTACTAAGTGGGTTTGTTGTGCTGGCTATTAGGTAAGTGTCAGACTTTGAGCTTTTAAGTTCTCCCCTATTTCCAAACAAGGTATTAGGAGGGTTCTTAGAACTCTTTGCAGAATTGTATGCATTAACCAGGGTCTTGCCCTCAAATCTACCAACATTCTTGCAAAAAGAGACTTTAGGGCTCTTGTCTGTCATTTTTCAGAGGACCCTAGAGCTCAGGGAGGACATGTGACTTGTCTAAGATCACAGAGTGAACTGGACAAGCTCAGGGCAGGGTGCTGTCTCGTATCCCATACTGCCTTCTCTCGCTGATGCCTTTTGTGGGGGAGGATAGGGGCTGACTTGTCTTGTGTGTCAGAGGGAGCTGGATTCCTTCTCTCCTTGGCCCCTTGGATCAAAACGTCTCACAGTGTAGATCCTGGATCAGCCTTAGTAAATATTCCTAGGATGCTCCCTGCCCCGCCCCAGATCAACCAAGAATCATTAGCCTCTGGAACTAACATACCTTCATTTTCTCAGGTTCCCTGGGTGATTCCGACACTCCCACGAGTATTAAACTGACTTTCTGTCTTTTATGGAGTCCCATAGAATACCTGGAAAAATGCCTGACATAATCTTTGCTCAAAATATGTTTGCTTAGGTAATTTATCATTAATTAATTGATTCATCACGAAGTAACTAATCCGTTCGTTAAAAAGAGACCCATCACCCATGACTTCTACATGCTCTCTCCCACACTAAACTCAGAAGCTATCACCTATCCTACCAGGCTCACCAACACTCCTCTGGTGTCTTTTCTGTATGATGGGTTTTAGCATAGCACATGTCACCACTGACCAAGAAACTGTGGGATATTAACAGAGAGGTATGTCTTACCATTAAATATACATTGCCTCCATGTTTCTCTTGCCTTAGGTTTGCTCTGAGTTCTCTAAAGCTGTTGATTGGGAATAAGCCACATCTCATCATGTTATGTTGCAGGGCTGTGGTGTCCACACATTTGTCTTCTAAGATACCTCCATCAAGGACCAGTAAAGGACTCTAAATTTGAAGGCAATGCAACCAAGGTAGTTTTGACTTCTTACCTGACCACCCTTACTTTCAGTGGCCAGTGGTGAAACATGGCTAAGAGTAATATGGATAAGAATAGAGAGATTATAGAACAGAGAGAATGTGGGGAGTAGAAGGAAGAAGAAGAAACAGGCAGGATTCTAATGCTTTGCATACAACAGGCATTATGCAAAACACCAGGCATACATTATCTAGCTAAATTAGTGAAGTAGTCCTATAAGGTATGTTCTGTTCTTATCCCCATTGTATTGGTAAGGAAACTGAAGCCTGGAACTTAAATACTTTGTCCAGTTTCACACAGCTGGTAAAGAAAGGAGCTGGAATCTCTAATTCCAAAGTTGAGACCTTTAGTCACTATGCCAGACTGACATGATACTCATTCATCTATTCTTGTCTTCTGGACGCATAGACCTACAGCAGCTGTCAAAAGTGTATCTCCCCCCAGTCTTGTTTCCTATCAAACTTGCACATTTGCTGGCAGGATGAGAGGGGCACATTGATCCCAGGCTGTGAAATAAATGCACACCTTGAGAGAGACTTCTGGAATGTATGGTTAAATACCATGGAAACAGTTAGGTGTTTGGGAAGAAAGCTGATACTGCAGAGTCACTAGCACAGGGTGCCATTAGCAACAGCATTGCTGGCAGCTGCAGGCCACCAAGTTACACCCCATGTATCAGCTCCACGCCTGGCGACTTCACAGACTGCAAACTCCTCGCCTTCTGAATGCGAAAGGCAGCAGCAGAGAGTGGGTTGGGCTTCACTGTCAGCTTAGGAGGTCTCTGGAATCTCTTGATTTAATGTGTTAATTTCGTAAGCTTTGTTTCTGTGTTCTCTTTGACTTCTTGTTTTATGCCATTGTGGCGGTGGTGAAAGCATCCCAGAGCTTAGGAGCACCCTTGTTCTTCAGCTGTCTTGGGGAAAAAAGCAAAGCAAACAAATGAAGCGATGCACAGTATCTTTCTTTTCGTCCCAATAAATCATTTCCATTGCCTTTTATTAAGATCGAGTAAACATAATCAGCAATTTACCTTATGAGGAGGGTGATATTTTCAAGACTTAAAAAGGCAGGCATCTGATTCCAGATTGTATGGAACCAGATGAGGTTAACCCTGTTGTTCCTGACCAAGGAAAGTTCTGTGACCTATGATCACACAGATCAGGTGTTATTTTGCAGGAAGTATTTGAGATGTATTTGAAATCATCCTCAAGTGTAGATTTTGCCTCTTTCAGGGGGATTCCCAACACTGTGCAGATTCTGACTGCAGATGGAATTTGATGACATATGTGGAAGGAATCTAAACTAATGTTGTATTGACTTCATCATCGCCAGGGTGTATAATTCAAAAACTATAGAGTGAGGTGTGTGAAGCATAAGCTTTGGAATCTGAAGAATTTGTGGTCAAATTCTAACTCTGCTTTTTACAATCCACCTGAGATAACTTATACCAAACCCATGAGCTTGAGTCTCCTCAAGTGGCAAAGAAAGGTCATAATAGTCTTCACATCAGATGTTCTAGGGAAGGTAAAATGGCACAGTCCATAATATAGAGCTTAGTTTGCTGCCTGATACAGAGTAATTTCTTTGAAAAATAGTTTTTTTAAGTTTATTTATTTATGGAGAAAAAGAGAGAGCCTGAGGGAGGGAGGGAGGGGGAGAGAGAGAGAGAGAGAGAGAGAGAGAGTGAGAAAATCCCAAGTAGGTTCCTCACTATCAACACAGAGCACAATGTGGGGCTCATTATCAGGAGCTGTGAGATCATGACCTGAGCTGAAGTCGAACACTCAACCAATTGAACCAGCCAGGTTCCCCCAAAATAGGTTTTCTATACTTGGATACCAGCTCTTTGGAAAGCCTAAATGAGTTGGAGAAGTGGAGAATGTAATGTGCATAGCACAGCCCCATTCTTTAATAAATGGGAAGTCAATCTAGCTATTTAATGAAATGTTGATGGAAGTATACTTGCTTCCTTCTAAAGCTTGCCTCTTGATATCTGTTCTGAAATTCAAGGGCTAAGACATCACTGCTTAATCTCTGAACAACTCTGGAAGATCCTGGACGATGGCTCACATTAGCCAAATTTAGGCAAAACCTAAAATAGATAATGGGCAGAATTGTCATCCAAATATGTTCAGACTCTAGAGAAAAATTCAGAGGAGCTTCCAGTATGCAGAAGGGTAGGTTTGCTGAGGCCATGGTATTATAATCCCACAACAGTAATGACACTCATAGTAATAGTGGAGGTCGTCATTTCTGTAGTATATAGAATGTCCTTGATACTGAGCTAAATGTTTCATGTGCATATCATCTTTATGTCACCTTGTTAGATACATGATGTCACTACCATTTTCTGAATAAGACATTTGGGGCTCAGAAAAGTAATTTTCCCATAATCATGGAAATAACAAATTCCCAGAATCCAGGACTTGACCCAAGGCAGTGAGATAACCAAACTCACGCTCTTCCCTATGAGGTGTTGGGACTTGGAGCCAAAAGACTTGGGTTCAAGTTTTAGCTTGCTGGACCTTCGTACCATCCCTGAAACTCTCAGAGCCCTGCTTCCCACACCTTCAGACCAGGAATAATAATACCTTCTTCACAAAACTATAAATATTTAATGAGAAAATATATCTAAAATATTTTTTGTGCCTCATAAAGGTTATGCAAGTATAAGGTGTGGTGTTTTGCATTATCACCCAACAATAGATCATTTGGGGATGGTGTAAAGGATTATGAATTTACAAGTTTGGCAACTTTTGATAAAAAGAATCAATAGGGTGTCTTTTTAAAGTAGAATTAGTGGTTAAAAGAACTAACAATCCATTTAGAGATTTGTGTTTCTCAATAGCAGGCAATGAAGCCATTTTCTTTCCATTTATAAGAATATGTATGTGCTTAAGGGGAGGACAGATCCAACAATCGGGTTGTTTGCTATGATTTGTATGCCCTGGGGATATGGAGAGTCCAGAATGTAAGAAAATTGCAAATATGGAATAAAAGGTCCAGGGAGAAGGTGTTTTACTACATGCTTTAGTCGTATGGCTTGGAATAAGGACCTTCTCCAAGGGTCTTGAATGTTGCTGACCTCTCTGTTTTTTGTATTTTTGTTTTTATTTTTTTATTTTTTGCAAGCTTGTTGGCACTCCACATTGTAGCTGTTTCTTTTGCTCCCAGCACACCTCCTATCCTCACTTGACCTTTTGAACTAAATTTGTGACAGTTAATCCACTGTGAGATTTTGGATAGGGCAGCATGCCCAGACACTATCCCTTCTGCGCATGACCACCCCCACTTTAGTTCCACATCATGTTGATCCAGTGGCATGGATTTTCTAGGCCAGTCTCTTTTTAGAATCATGTTTGCTGATATCCTTCTGAGTGTGCTTGTCATATTATGTGCCCTGGTTTGTGAAAGAGGGACCCTTGTGAAGGCTGAAGGAAGATGTTTGGGGTCCCGAGCACTCTAAGTGCAAATGAGGTGAGGCCAGCTGGTCCCTGCCTCTCCCATGTTCTTGACATTTCGGTGAAGGAGCTCTACCTGGACTTCCTCTCTACCTGGACTTCCTTTTCTCTCGCTTCTTTGCCTAATGAACACCCACATATGCTTTCAAACCTGGCTACTTTGTCCCTTCCTGAAGGAAATCTTTCTTGGCCTCACTAACTAGGTCAAGAACCTCCACTGGTTTGTTAACTTCAGGTACCTTCATTTGTAGCTCATAATATCATTTCAGTTTTACATCTTTTGATATAATGATTTAATTCCTATCTTCCCTGAAAGACTATAAATGCCATGGGGAGGAAGACCATACATGAAGTTTTGTACATACTTTCATCAGTGACTGAGTAGATAAGTGAGTGAGTGAGTGAGTGAGTAGATGGGTGGGTGGATGGATGGATGGATGGATGGATAGATGGATGGATGGATGAGTGAGTGAGTGTGTGAGTAGATGGGTGGATGAATGGATGGATGGATGGATGGATGGATGGATGAGTGAGTAGATGGGTGGATGGATGGATGGATGGATGGATGGATGGATGGATGGATGAGTGAGTAGATGGGCAGATGGGTTGGTGGATGGATGGATGGATGGATGGATGGATGGATGATGAGTAATGGTAGATGTGATGGATGGATGATGGATGGATGAATGGATGGTTGATGGATGATGGATGGATGGATGGATGGATGGATGAATGAGATGGTGTGTGTGGATGGATGGATGGATGGATGGATGGATGAGTGAATGAGTAGATGGGTGATGGATGGATGATGATGGATGGATGGATGGATGGATGGGATGGATGGATGGATGAGTGAATGAGTAGATGGGTGTGTGATGGATGATGCATGGATGGTGGATGGATGGATGGATGGATGGATGGATGGATGGATGGATGAGTAGATGGGTAGATGTGTTGATGGATGGATGGATGAGTTTAGAGCCAGCTCATCAGAAAACCTGTCTTTCAGATAGGCTGAGATTCCTGATATAAGGATGAGAATGTGAACTTGCATTAGCCTACTCCTGTACCCCATCCCAACTTAAACCTCTTGATCCATCCTGGGTGCCTAGAGTGCAAGCTCTCTGCGTCTCCCTTCTCTTCCTGCCCTCTGCAAGCTCATTTCATACCTGCTTATTTTCTACCACAATATTTCATCCATGCAGGAATTATTTTCAGGTTTTGAAACTTGCCCAACTTCTTCCTTCTTTGGGACTCCTGCACATGCTTTCCTCCACCAAAAGTGTTTTATTAGCCCTCTTTACATGTTTTTTTTCATAACCATTTTTAGACCTATGCCTGCATGTCACTTTGTCATGGTAGCCTTATCTGAGTCCTGTAGGCTACATCCCGTTATCCTCTTTTATGGCCCCTTCTCTTTCCCTTCAAAGCACTTCACAAAATTATAGTGTTTTCATTTTCAAAATGGCCTGTTTCTTCCACTAAGGAGTGAGCTACTTGAGGAAATGCGTTAGGTCAGTCTTGTTCATCACTAAGTGTCTAGCTCTTAGTAGACACTCTACAAGTGGCTATCAAATAAAATTTTAAAACACAGACACCATGCCCTCTACAGTCCTACCGGAGCCAGTGACTTTGATGGGAGGTATTTATGGTCAAGGAAGAAAGGGGGGCATGTGTGTTCATGTTCATCTACCTCTTATGACTGTGTGAAGACCCCTACTTCTCTCTGGGCTGGGACCATGCCCTCTTTCTCCTAATATACCATGGATAAAGCAGAATAAGTTATAAAGCCCAGCTCATACTAGCTTAAGCCCAAGGAAGATTGATTATCTCAAGAAACTGAAAACAACGCATAGGTCTACCATCAGTCATTGCTGAATATAAGCATTTGAACCATAGCAATGGGGATCTCTCCTTGACATTACTGTTTTTCTCTCTTTGGAGTCTTGGTTTTTTATTGGATGTAGCTTCTTGCATGGCGTCAATGGCTCTTACAACTTCAGATCTGACAGAAAATGCCTGAAGGTGTGTGGCTAGGGAGCTGCAGCCCACGCTGGGTCACACACCCTTCCCTAAACTATAATTCTGTGGCCAGGAAGTTGGAATCCTTGAGGGGCAAGAAATGAAGACATACATCACTTCTTGCCCACCTCTGAATGCCAGTCAGTATGTTTTCATTAGTATCTCCAGTGAATCCAAAACCCAACTCTATTATACCCTAGTGTATAGGAGTGCACATTTTATAGAGATTTATATGTAATTTTCCTATCCCCCCATCTGTCTTAGGTCAGATCCCCTAGGGATAATGCCTGAAATGGGGATTTTGTGCAGGGGGTTAATTGAAGGGATGCTTCAGAGGGAGCCTATGGGAGAGAAGGTAAACAATCAGAGTAGAGCAGGGGAAGACTCACAGGCAAAGGTGTGGTTTCAGGGGAAAACTGAGTCGGAGCCTGTGGGAAGTTCTGGAATGATTAATTACACCAAAGATGGTTTCACCCAGAGTCTAATTCCCATTCCATCAGCCTGTCTCTAGACACAGGTTCAAGCTGTCCCTCAGGAAGGGATGACAGCCCTTACTCCTCCTGTACCCCTACCTCCACCCTCACCCTCGGGGCCTTGTTTTCTAAGTAATAACCTCTATTTTTATTTTCTGATTAGTTTCAGTTCTGTGTGATGCCCTCTATCTCCTTGGTCTCCCAGCTGAGCCTCCTGTTTAAACACCCAGATGGACGCAAGAGACTTGCACATTTAAGGAAGATTTTTCCGTTAAAAGGGTTGACACAAGAGGTGAACCACCATACCTGTAGAGGCACAGGGAGAGAAATTCACTTGCCCCTCCCATCCCCTTACATTTCTGTTTTTCCATCTCTTCCAGCATCCAGGGTCATGGACTCTCTACTCTCCTTTGGATAGAGATCTGTCCACCCTCTGGGTGCTTCACTCCTCCCTTTTTGGTTTACTTATCGGGCAGTTTCGGGGGCCACTGCCAGGTTTTCATATGCCAAGGTTGCGACATGAGGGATGGCAAATTGAATTTCCCCTTGTAATCACAGGAAGGCAAGTCACTGTCCTCTCCTTCTAATGTAAATGACCTGAACCCTGCTCCAGACTCATCCATGATTCCTCTGCCTCACTGTTTTTTAATACGTCTACCTTCACAGCCCTCCCTCCCCACCCCCGATGGTCTCCAGCAGCCTTCATGTCTGCGCACACATAAATAAGGCTGTATGCACGCGTGTGAGAATATATAGCCATCACGGTACTGTGTGGGCATGTAGACGTGCTGAGGAAATGTAATAGAGTGTGGTTGTGTGTTTGTAGGTGTATAATAAGTTTGCTGCAGACTAGGGGGAAAAATGGAGCCATTTGTTGATTCAAACCAATTTTTTTTCCTCTTGAGTTAGTACCCAATCTGTAGCTAAGAACTGCTGACTACAGCATATTTCTGAGTGTAGATTTTTTTTTTTTCCCCTGACAGCTAAGACCTAACTCCTGCCTGATCTATGTAGCTGCATTGTTCAAATTACAAAGCTTAGGTGACAGAACTGCTCTATTTTCTGGGAGCCCCCAACACACCTGTCATCAGATAGAAGCAAGAATGCAGAAGTCATCACTTTACTTAGAAACTCAGCAGATGATTGAAATTATTTCTTACTACTAATTCCCCTTTTAGTGGAGATAAGCCGCTTTGTTCAGCTGTAAATGAAACATTAGGGTATTAACTGTGGAGCCGAAGTATTGGGGAAGCTAAGATTTTATCTGCAGTAGGAACATTTTGGGCAATAAATTGTTTTGTTGGACAGAATACTAAATCTCTTGAGTTACAAAGAAGCAGAGCTCATTAAAGGGGATGCTTAAAGCAGGGGAAGAAAAGGCGAGACAAAAGCTTATTACCTTTGTTGTGGGGATTGGAGGGGGTTTTTGCAGGTTCTCGTGTATATGTAGCATGGTGGAATTATGCGGTACAGTTATTAAATAGATGTGTCTATAGACTTGCAAACGCTCTATGAATATGTCCAAGGGACAAATACATTTCTGAAATATCAATAGCAATCTGCAATAAGTTATGAATTTTGGAGTACATATTTATCCTCAAAGACTGGGTTTTTGTTTCCTGTGGGTAAAATTTCTCCGTCTCTTTGCCACATCCTTCAGATTAATCGGCTGGCATGGTTACATAAATGTTTGTAATAGAGAAGAGTGAGTGCCAGGATCATCCAAAATATTGTCGCAAAATACACACCTAAATTAAGATAATTATGCATTGCGAACATCGATCAGCAGGGCTTGAAAGGGAGGGGAGCATTCTCATGATGGCAGGGAGGCTCTTCCTGGGGCACTGGGGTTGTCAGTGGCAGGGCATGTGTCTGGTTGGGTGCCCCTAGTGTGTAAGTGTCAGGGGAGGGACACAAGGGGATGCTCTTTTGCAGATAATCAGGGCAGGAGGAGGACAGGGAGAAGGCAGAGCCACCCCTCCCTGGAGTTAGCAGCCCTCCACCGTGTCTCCAGGAGCAGGGCTTCAGTGGTCCAGCTCTGCACCTGTCTGAACTTGTTGCTCATTCCAGCCTCTGGGAGGAGGATGTCCTCAAGAGCGTTGCACCTGAGAAACCCAGACAGAGAACAGTGTAAACAGGCAAACCTCAGTTGCAAGCAGATGGGGATTTCGTGAGAGCGGAATCAGGGCTCCACAGTTCTTCTTCCTTTTTCTCCCTGAGTGATTCAGAGCATGTCTTGACAGACGCCCCGAGCCTGAAGGCTCTCACTGCCGTTTCTGCCTTTCCCTGCGTGCCCGGATTCACAGGTGGATGCCCAACACCCTGTCACCACGACGGGCTCATGTGCCCTGAGTTCCCACCCTGGACTCCCCATTAGTTCCAGCTCCACCACCCACTTCCTTGGTTCTTCCCACAGAAACAGGGACAACAGTTTCCAAAGCATAGCAAGAAGCTGACGGTGGAATAGAAAGTGCAGGAAACATAACACGCAGACTTGTATGAACTTTGGGAGGACACTCAGGCCTGACTTGGTTTAAGAAAACTCAGTATATGAAAAATGAACATATATATGTATTTTTTCAAAAGCAGCAAGCAAATGATAATTATTTATTTAATTAAAAATGCACCAAATTGTAAGATCTTCTGCACATGAAAAAAAAAATAGCATTCTCTTTGTCTTCTACCTCTGACACATAATATGGCACCGGGAAGAGATTCTTGAACTGACGACGAATAAGGGTTGCTTGCCTTGTGTTTATATCCAGTGTATATTTAAAACAGAATTCTAGTCTCAGTGTATTTAACCTGTCATTCATTGTGCAAGTGACTTTTTAGGACCCCATATCCACAGGCTGTAGGGCACCAGCCTGTCAGTGTTGTTTTATGGGAACACCAAGCATCCAGTTAATTTCTTATGACTGTCATGTAGAGGGCATTTTGTGTCTTCTTGAGATAAGTAGCAATGTAGATCTATAGAGAAGTGAATAGAATCTTGTGACAGAAGGGACCTCACAGCCGTGCATTACCCTATGAACTCTGAAAGTGGTACCAAAGAATGACAGGAGATTCAAATCAATATTTTTCAATGTAGTGTCCCAATTATTGATACTGTATAGATGAACTTGATGTTGAATGATTCAAAAGTATAATGCTATTTCCATGATAAAACTGTCCTGGTACCCCAGAATGACTTTGGATATATATATATATATATATGCATATATATATATATATATAGAGAGAGAGAGAGAGGGACCCCCATATATACATATATATATGCACCCCCATTTTTGTCCTTTATAGTTCAAGTGATAAATTTCTGGTGGTGTTAACAGGTGTTAAGAGTGCTGGGTTCAAGTCCTGTCTGTGTCACAGATACATAACCCTGAATATGCCTGGTAGTCTGTTTGAGCCTCTGTTTTCTCATCTGTAAAATGGCATCATGACACTACCCAATTTTTTAGGGCCCACTTAGCTGTAAATTTCCCCAACTCATGAACAACAAAAGCTTTGTTTTATAACAAAACATGGTATCCTAGCTTCTTTTGTGGTCTTCAGGTGGACTGAGCCACATTCTCAGAGCAACTGTTTGATGATTTCATCTCCACCAACTGTTTTATTTCTGGTCCCATTCCAGAAATAGATCCAGCAGGATTCCATGTGGAGGAAGGAAATGGCTTTGGTAGACCCATTTCAAACAAGCCAGAGCTTTGGTGGGGAATGTTTCAGCTCTTCAGACGTAGAGCACCACCCTTGTGGTCAGACGGCCCATTGCAGTGGCAGGAACACACTGTTGAATGCTGTTTCCTTCCCCTCTGAGTGATACTGAAGTTTGTTGGGCCGAAGTGCCTTCATCTGAAAAAGGGAGACAGAGGATTATCTCAGTGTTATAAAAGTTTTGAAGATGATGATGGTGAAGCATTTAATTAATATCTAGCATGTTAAAGAGTCTCAAAACTCTGGTGAGAGTGGCTATTATTATTGTATTAATTTGGGAATAAAGATCAAAAAGCAAATCCTCTGGAGAGTCCCAAGCTGAGGGTAGGTCTTCAGCCTCACTCACAGCCATACTGAGTGGCTTACCCAGATGTTGGCTCTTTGACCCATATCTGACCTATGCCACCATCAGATACTTATGTACCTAAGGAACTTTATGGAGAAGAAATTCCTTATTCTTTCTGGAAGCTGTTAGAAAGTAAAATTTGAACTTGAAATTTGCTCATGTGGCTGACTGTGGCCAGGGGACCCCTGTAGTCACTGATATGTGCAGAGACTGAAGTGGAGTCCCAGCTCGGGCCCCATGTGGACAGAAGCCACGTCTTCCCAACCTTTGGTGAGAATCCTTGGAGAAGACAACTACTGAAACGACCCTTTCCAGACATCGTACTTGAACTAACATGGAGCTAACAGGCTTCCTATTAGTTCCTAGGGCCATTGTAACAAACTACCACAAACTTGATGGCAGAAGCAATAGATTCTGGAGGCTAAAAGTCTCAAGTCGAGATGTCAGCAGAGTCGGCTCCTTCTGGAGACTGAAGAAAAATTCATCCCATGCCTCTCTGCTAGCTTCTGGTGGCTTCTGGCAGTCCTGGGAAGCCCTTGGCTTGTAGACCCATCACTTCAATTTCTGTCTCCGTCTTCACATGGCCTTCTCTGCTTTTTCTTACAAGGATTTGTCATTGGATTTAAGGCTCACCCTCAAGCTGGATGATCTCATCTGAGAGTCATTCACTTAATCACATCTGCAAAGACTCTTTTTCCAAATAACATTGCATTCACAGGTTCCAGGGCTGGGGCTGAGGACTTGGACATCCATTTCTGGCAGTCCCAATTCAACCACTGATGAGGAGTGAAGTATCCTTGTATGGAGAAGCAGTTCAATTCACATGAGACTGCTCAACAACAGTTACATGATAAAGGGAGTCAACATCCTCACCACTCATTGCCAATTGATTGTATGTGTATCTTTTCTATTTATCTCAACAACCCTAGAAGGTAGGTGATATGCTCCTTCTCAGCTCATGAATTAGAAATCTGAGCCTTAGGAGTGGAAGATCATTTTCTTAGTCACCCAACCAGGAAGGCAGCACAGCTGGTACCCTAGTCCGGGTTTCTCTAATTCCCAGATCCATGCTTGGGGAAACATCGTGCTAGAAGTTCTCAAACTCTGCCCCGCCTAAGATCTCCTGAAGACTGTTAAAAGTATACCTTCCCCCAAGGTTCATCTCCAGAGTTTCTGAGTCTGTATGGGCACAGGGTAATCATCTACATTTAAAATAACTGTGTTACATAATTCTGCCCCCTCTCTCCTCCTACTGAACCCATCTCTCAGGTAATTGCCACCTTAGCACAGGGTCTAGGAGACATATTCAGATTCTCCCCAAAGACAGAAATCCTCAAAAGTCAAAAGTAAAAAACCACTCATAAGAGAGGCCAAGTTGCTTTTTTTTTCCTTTCTTCTTTTTTCTTCGTCCTTGGAGCTTCCCACCCCCGCCCCCAGCACATCCCTCTCTTGGTGGCTCCTCCACCCACAGGAGGAAATGTGGAGATCAATGGTGATGCAGCTCCCAGTCCTTTCCTAATTTTAAGTCTTCTTCCTCTTTGAGCATGTGAAGTTTCCCGCTTGGGGGACGCCCACAGAGCTAGAGGGGAGAGGTTCTTCAGCAAAGCACAGCAGAGGAGCCATAGTCCTGCAATAATCCAGTCAATTAAACATTGATCTCAGTTCCCAGCAGCATGGAGGCAGTATGGAGGGCGGGGCGGCAGTCGTCCATGCTGCCATTGGTGCACAGGCCTGGTAAGTGATATTTAAGGGATCTTCTGGTAGCAGAAAGCAGTGTGGTTGATGATCTTTGCTGCTGAAGAAGCAAAATTGAAGTGTCACGTACCATGATTCCATTTTGTCTCTAAAATGTTGTCCTGCCAACCTTGGAGCCTCGCATGAACCCCGGGAATGTGAACAGACAGAAGGATGAAATCTGGCTTGATACAGCTGATTGGAGAGGGTGTATCCAAAACATAGCCCCAAGACATCCCAGGAGAACTTGGCTGAGCAGAGAAAACAAGCAATGGTATTAGAACATCAGGAAGAGTTAAGCTGCCCGCTGAAGTTATTTTTAAAAATTTTATCTTCCATGCATTTATTTTTAATCACATAGTGGTTGGCATAAAGCCATTTTGTCTGTGAAACAACTTAAATATAACATGAAAATCATGAATATGCACAAATAGGAAAAGGTGGAAGTTTCCAAACTTCAGTTAACCCCCAAATCTCACTGCTTTGCTCAAAGAGGTAAAGTTTGTCAGTAGTTAGCATTTGTTCCAGACTTTTCTCTGATGAACTGTAACCCAACTTAAAATAATAGTAGGTGCTTTGGTGAAACCACAGACAAGTAGACACATTGATGATTAGATAAATAGCTAAACATGTTGATAGGTAGACACACAGATTAGACTTTTGGAATCCAAAAGTCTGGGTAGGAGAAAGTTTTGACCCTGCTGTGTGTAGATACTGAGGATTGACAAATTCATTATTTCACTCCTCTAGTCCCAACTTTAGAATCTGCAGAGTGGGGAAAATGGTATCTGTGTTGCATGCCAGACTTGAAGATGAGTGAGCCTTCACTGATCAAATGTATTTGGAAATGTCACAGGCTCAGCAGACACAGTGGCACCATGAAGAGATGTCATAGGACCTTTCCCTCCTAAGCCTCAGTTCTTTTCATGTGTTATCATCAAGCACAAAGCAAAAGAGCTTGTGAATTGCATAAAGAAAACTAGATTGTTCTGTAAAAATGGCCCTTGAGAAGTTTCACATCCAAGCTCATGTCATATCCCAAAAAGGTCACATCCCAAAGAGGGGGGGGGGGGCATCATGTGTTAATAATACATTGAGCATAAAGCCAGTGGGTGTTCTTTTTTTTCCCACTAGAGAGTTACTTATTTTATTTTATTTTATTTTATTTTATGTTACTCTATTTTATTTTGTTTTTAGATTTTAAAGATGCAGAGTGACATATTCCACATGGTCAGACTGTATTATAAAGTAAAGGTTTAATTAAAACATAGAACTGATTTTTGCCAAAATGAAAGAAAAAATAACCTGTGTGTGTGTGTGTGTGTGTGTGTGTGTGTACACACACACATATATATGTGTGTTATTTTATATATATATATACACACACACATACATATATATATATATATATATATATATATATATATATATATATATAGCTGTAGTTCAGAACTCTTGCTGTGATGAGCAACTCTTTGAAAATATGTTTAAAAATTCACCGAGTCTTGTCTAAAGACTAAGCTGTGAGGAGGGATGAACTAACTTACTCACTTCTGGACATTGTTAAATGCCCTGAAAGTGGTGGTTAATAATTTCCTTTTGAAGTGGAAAATAGTAAGCATGTTCCTGAGCCCTGTCATCAATCTTTGATAATTTCAGATTAAGGCATTGTCTTTGGATACAAATGAATATCATTTTTTAAATGCGGTTTTAAATAAAATTTTAAAAAGTAATAATCTCCTATCCTCCCGCACTGAGAATTTCTACTGGAGGAAAGGAACAAATAGAGGTTCCTTGCTGCTCTTAGCAGGAAGTGGTTGGGGGCAGGATACTTCAAAGTACCTGAACTGCAGTTGTAGAATGATGTTCTTTGGCTTCCAATCCTTATGCATAATTTGAATGTGACTGGCTTTCAATGCTAAGAATGTGAGGCTCCCCTCTTAATTATAGTATTTTAGATGAGCCTAATTTGACAGCCACTGGCACGCAATATGCTAAATATTTCATATAATGTGACTTTGAGAAGAGGGGAGCCCCCCTCCTTGAGAATCCCAATGGGTAAGACATTATAACTTAGAATTTCAGCATCAACAGCAGGGACAGCTTAACTGCGGAAGAAGTCTTCCTTTGATTTGATGTTCCCAAAGGTACAAACTTGGAGGCAATTTCAGGAGCACTATAGGTCACTTGCAGATCTGATCTTGAAGGAAATGAAGAGCCTTGAGCTCCACATCCATGACGCCATTTTGCCATGAAGTGGAGCTTGATTTTCCTTGAATTATTCTATCACTTTTTACACACCCTTCCCCACTGGACTGGGTAGACCTACCTTCTAGTTGAGACCACTCAGTCAGTGACTGAGGCACACATTTGGAGACTCTTATAGTTCTCCATTATCTCCAAAGAATCGTCCAATTGATGACATCATGTGCATTATAAATGAATGTGAGCAACAGATATCTAGTGATGCCGCATGTTTATGTTTCAGTAGATCTTTGTTAGAAGCATTAACTTGTCTTATACTCTACCAACAGTGATATTTTGAGTTAAGTAATTTTTTTTTGAGTTAAGTAATTTTTAAAAGCAGGCAGTATGTATGCTCTCCATTTTGGCAGATAAGAAAGATAAACATGAAAAGATGGGGATTTATTTAAGATCACTTTGCAAATCATTGACCTGCCAAGGATAGGTCTCCAGACTTGTATCATGTGGTGATAGTGTCTGAGAGGTGAACAATTAAGGCTCCAGCTAACACTTTCTGGGTACTGCCAGGTGTGAGACATTATGTGAAGCCATTGGCACGCATGACCTCCATGGAGAGATCCTGTTATCACCCCTGTTTTATGAGGAAAAAAAGGCCTATAGAATGTAAATGTCCTCAAATCATCCACCTAGCACATAAGTGAACAAGATCTCAACCTCTGAGTGCATCCTGTCTGCCAACCATGTTAAGCTTCCATTGGAAATATGTAGTGAGCCTATGGATTTCAAGGGAACATTCTTCCAAAAAGCTCAGTGCGCTTTTTTTCCCACAAATTAAAATTGTATGTATATAAGGTGTACAGCTTGATATTTTGATATATGTATACATTGTGAAATAATACGGTGAAAACATGGAGTAAAGGAAGTCCCGCTGTATTGTTGGTGGGAACGTACATTGGCTCAGCCACTATGGAAAATAGTATGGAGGGTCCTCATGATCAAGCAAGCGCACTTCCAGGTATATATATCCAAAGGAAATGAGATCAGTATTGCAAAGTGATATCTTGACTCCTGTATTCATTGCAGCATTATTCACAGCAGCCACGATAAGGAAACAACCTGAGTGTCTGTTGGTGGATAAATGTGTAAATAAAATGTGATACACACACACACACACACACACACACACACTCAGGAATATTATTCAGCCTTATAAAAGAAGGAAATCCTGAGTATACTGTTTAATTCTCTGGTTCTCTCCTTCCATGGTTTTATCAGGTAGAATGGATGCTAGGTTAGACTTTCCTTCTATCAATGAGTGTTTGAAAGCATGCAAGTTCCACAGGATGCTGATAAGGGTTGGGTGAGGGGGTGGCAGGCAGGGTGGAATCCCTGAATCCATGCATCTTATTCCTAGTGACTAGATGTTTGGATGTGTGTCCCCTTCTTATCTCTACTCCTCCAAGTAGAAACAGCTCTACTTTGTAGCCAGAAAGATGCCTGCCACGCCACTAAGGGCATCATTTAGGGTAGGGTAATAACCCTTAAGAGTGTGCTTTTAAAGCTGGGTGGTGCATGCTTGCTAGGTTGCAGGGCAATCACCGAAGCAGCTTCCTGTGTACATCCTGGAGAAAGACCTCCAGTGAGCCTGCAGGTGCAATTTCTTTTCTGATCCTAGCAAGAAGGCTCTTGACAATACAGCAGTGTTTGTTTTCTGCTTGGTAAAGTACAAAGGAAAACAGCAGAAATTAGCCCGGCACAGTGTTGATGCCAGCCCAGAGGTGGGGACTCTGATGGCACCCCCCTACTCCCCTCCACCGCAAACCTTTGCCGCCAGAAAGCCTTCCCCTGCAATGAGATTAGCAGACACAGCAGCTTACGCCAAGGCGCTGTGCAGTTTTTACCCTGTTCCACCAGGTGTTGCCAGAGAACATTGAGCAGAGCCGAGCTCCGGGCGAAGTGTGTTCGCGGCTGCTGGAACACGGGGCTGCTCAGAAGGCAGCAATTAAATGAGTTATGCTGACTCCAACAGCTCTCTTCCCTGCACGTTGAAATATGCCTCCTGTGTCTGCCTCATGCCTCACATTGCAAATCAACACATTTTGTTGCATATTTGGGTATGGGTATACACTCTCACACTGGAGGAAGGAGACCACGCAGAACTGTGATGCTCCAGGTCACCAACCCAAGCCCCAGGGGCACCTGTGGTCAGCTTGCATCCATACCAGGAAGTAGACAGCTACCTCAGTGCTCATGAGGGTAATTCCCTGTGAGGGCCATTGCGTGTTAACCAGAGTTCATTGCTTCTTAGTACCTGTTCTCTGTTCCTTTCCCATTCTTCTATATCCAGAGCAATGAGGCCACGGTTCTAGATCTGTGGTTCTGAGCCAGGTGTGACTGAGTCCCCGGGGTTCATTTGGCCATATCCAGAGACAGTTTTGGTTGTCACGACTGGGGAGGAAAGGAAGTAAGTAACTATGGGCATCTATTTGGTAGAGGCCAGGGATGGTGTTAAACATCCTACTGGGCACAAGACAGTCCCACCAAACAATCATCCAAACTGCCAGACTGCTGAGATTAAGAAACTCTGTTCTAGAGGCAGAGGCTTTATCAGCAAGATGATTGTATTGTCCAAAACAATACTGAAATAAGTCTTTCCAATTGTGATTGTCTCAGAAAAGCTCCTCTGTATCACTGCAATTAAACATCATGATTTGCCAAGGTTACACCTCCATAAAAAGAGTTACAAAGATGCCATATATTGTGGGCCTACTATGTGCCAAGTACATTGCTCCTGTTATCTCTAACCTTGCAGAAATAGCATTGAGGGTGGGATTGTTATTTTACAATATCAAAGAGGAAACCAGGGCCAGAAAGTTTGCATTTATCTGTCAGTGTCATGCAGCGACTAAGTGGGGAGCCCAGTTTTGAACCCAAATCTAGTTTGTTTAGGGCCATTGTCTCCTTCCCCGCGATTTGCTGTCCCTCCCTGTGTCCCAGAAGGCAGCCATGGTTTCTGCATGAACTGGGGGAAAAAACGTTCCCCAAATGGGCTCCAAGCTTCCTAGATCTGGGGAAGTGACCTCACTGGACCGCCATTACTCTATCTGCCAACTTGGGACAGAGGAGAGGATTGGATACTCCATAAAGGGCGTTTTCTGATTCTTGCAAGACCTAATAGCTCCTGTTGGTAATCTCGGAGGGATATTCTGGACATCTACAATACACCAGAAACTCAACCATGGGGCATCTGCTTTTGACAAACTATGAGGCCGGCGTAGCTATAGATATTCTTATTCATGACTCCCCATAGGAAATCTCCAGATACTTTGGGGAAGAAAAGGTCAGGCACTGAAGAGAAACCATGACACTTAGTCACTCTAGGGAAGGTATGATTATTATAATTCTTGTCCATCTTTGTGTCCTCACAGGCAACAGTGGTGGGTATGGCCTGGTAGGGGCTCAATTTGTATTTCAGGCATTAGTTTCCTCCTAAGAAACACATGAACAGGGTTCAACAGAAGTAGGGAAGAAAACAGCATATCATAGCAACCCAAATATGACAGCATGTCCATTTTATTGATTGCTGTGGAGATTCACCTTAGTACCATGTGAACTGGCTTGTGCACTCATAACCTAGAGGCTGTCCAAGTGTCCAGAATCTTCCACATCCCCGTAGATTCAGTGTCTTCAATGAAGTTCTAGCACCATACACATTTTTTTTTCTGTTTTGTCAAGAATGGGCAAACTAAGGCCTGAGAGCCAAATCTGGCCATCAAACTGTTTCCCTAAACACAGTGTTACCAGAGCACAGCCATGCTCATATTTGCTTACAAATGGCCAATGGCCACTTTTGCACCACAAGGGCAGAGTTGAATAGCTATAATAGATCCTAAGGCCCACAAAGCCTAAAGTGCTCACTCTCTGGCCCTCTACAGAAAAAAAGTTTGGAAACCCTTGCTTTAGACAACTGAAAGCCAGTGACTTTCCCTAGCACAAACACAGAGAGTTAGATTAAGCAGAGCGCACCTCTGTCCAGCTACCTTGGATGGCGGGCCACTCATGTTCTTTGGGCCATAGTATTTGTAGCATCGTCCTATGAAGGATTTCACTGCGAGTAATAGAAGTCTCACGTTAATGGAGGCAGGTGCTCAAATTGCTGAGAGTTCTTCCCCACCCCGCTATGTTTAGTGAGATAAATTGCACTTCACTATAGTGACTTGTAGATGACAGTGAAGCCAAGGAAATTTGAATGCAGTGACTATATTCATTTTGAAATAAAAAAAATTTTTTTTTAATGGTTGTTCTGTGGGAAGTCGAACACAGTAAACGATTCAAAACTGTCACCGCATTGAGATGAATGGGAGTAAACAGTGTGCCTCCAAAGGCATTCCATAAATATCCTTAAATTATAACCATCTGTTTGATCTGCTGAGGAAAAATAACTAATTCCTGACGTTTTCCCCTCTCCAGACTGCCCACTGAATGTACCCAGGATTGGGATCTTTGTTGCCAATAACTAACCTGATAATCTAGTAAAACTTCCTCTTGATCTAGGTGAGCAGTCTACAGCAGATTTCTCCACCATTGATGTTTTATGCCATTTAATTCTCTCTTGGGGGGATGTTTAGCACCATCCCTGGCCTCACCTACTTGATGCCAGTGGCACTTTCTCCCACCTTGACAATCAGGTGTCCCCAGGCATGGCCAAATGTCCCTGAGGAATGCGGATGAAGTTAGACCCACAGTTGAGAACCATTATTCTAGAAGGAAGTCTTAGAAAGGACTTAGTGAGTCCTTGGCATTCACACATGTAAATCATTGCATGTTGTTATTTCAGACGAACTTTTCTTCCTTTTCCTTCTGCAACCCTCAGCCCCCCAGTTCTTCCCCTCCTCCCTCCTGGGCTCAGTGCTTATTAATGTCTAAATGCACTGCAAAGATGAGATTACCTTGAACTCCTCCAGCTTCGCCTGATAACCCTGAGCTGCATTGTTGCTCTAAGCCAGATCAGCAGAACCAGGTCTGTGATCAGGTTCCGGGAGCTGGAGCACCTCTCCATCGCCGGCTGCTGTGATCAGAGGGTCTGGAGAATGAGCACCTCTCTTATGTGGTCTTATCAGGCTGAGCCTAATGTCAACCCTGTTAGAAGAGCTTTGTCCGATCTGCCTGTAGCTTTGTTCTGAACCGTTCAGTAACAGTTCACTGGAGCAGAAAGAGCCCTGTGAATTGATATTATAAACCCACATGCCTGTTTTATTCATTGTGGAGGCAACCGAATATAACACAAGTATTTATTTTTAGTGATTGGAGAATGGCATTTCATTCCCCTTCCCCCTTGTCACAGAATGTGGAAAACAGAGAAAATAACACACAACTCTTTCTGAACACAAATCTGTTGAAAAGATATTGATTATTGTTTCAGTTACGTTGCACTATCTTAAATAGTGTATGTATGTGCCCTGAATATATATGTGTGTATAATATATATCACATTCATTTGGATGGTCTTAATAAAGAGCCACAGGCCAGCGGATGTAATCCAATCACCACCGGTCTAGCCTTCTATCTCTGGCTGTTCCCTTGACCCCCACCTCCCCGGTTTCATTGCAAGTTAGATTTTCTAGAAAAATTCATGAAACTTCATCATGTTTCATTCATTCTTTGCTCCTGGGCATTCCTCGCTGAAGGTCAGGAGCTGTGAAATTTCTCTTTAGTCCCATTGCTTTGATATGGCATGGGCCAGGCAATGAAGAAAATGAAGTGTGGAAAAATGGAGTTACAGCAATGACTTAAATGGGCGGAGGGGTCTGCCCAACGCAGCCGGGTTAGAAATGAGGAGGTGAGCTGCCTGATGTGTGAGCTGACATGATTCTAACAGTGGGACCTGGGGGGAGGACCAGGGCACAGCTGGATGGCTCCAGTTCCAAGGTCACTTCAGTTAGTTAAGTCTCCATCTTCTGTTGGTGTCTTCAAGGATAATGATGGTGATGACGATGAAGATGGCAGTAACAGATTGAACCATAAAAACTTGCTGACATTTGATAATTGTTTATCTACTTAAATGTCACCTTCATATGGTTCCACTTAATAATTATAAAAATGAATGGCTGACACATACTGGGAGACACTGTGGTCCAGGCACAGTGCTATAAGCATTACACAGGCATTAGTTTGTTCGATCAACACAACCGCTCTCTACTGGTGATACCTTCATTACCCCAGTTGACAAATGAGGACACTGGGACTGTGGGAATAACTTGCCGAAGGCCACAGAGTAGCAAAGCTGGATTTAAACCCAGGAGATTAATGCTGCAGTCTGTGTTATTAACCCCCAGCCTACGCTCTTGGCTGGATAAGTTTTAGACAGATGTTCATACTTTCCACAGAGGGTCCTGCATTTCCATCAGGCTTGGGGAAAATGAGATTTTTTTTATTTGTTTGCAAGTCTCCCTAATTATGAGGAGTACTAATAGGCCCGAGCAAACTGCTCACTGCCTAGTAATGGGATTGTTGCCATCCAGTCGGAATCCTAAGAATGACCCACAGACCACGTTGCCTTGAGGGTGATGTGTTAGGCAGGAAGAGTCAGACCATCCTCATCAGCTTCGCCAGCCCTCCATGTTAGTTCTTCTGACGATTTATGGGATTTCAACTATAAAATCTCCCTTCTTTGAATTTCATCCCATCTTTAGGACAGGAAACAAAGCCCTAAAAGTCTTATTAGCCACGATGCTGAACGTGTGAAAATAGTGAGTCTGGTGGAGAAAAACAGTGGGATCACTTTGGTCTTTCTCCCCCAAAGTGTGTCCTTTCAGATTTGTCCTGAGAAAAATATCAGACGAATCCCAGTTGAGGGACAGCCCACAAAATATCTGACCAATACACTGTCAAGATGATGAACAGCAAGGAAAGTCTGAGAAACTGTCACAGCTGAGAGGAGCCCTAGGAGGGTGTGCTGCCTAATGTCATGCAGTGTCCTGGGTGGGATACAGGGCCCAACGGGTGACATTAGAGGAAAACTCAGGAAATCTGAGTGGAGGAGGACTTTAGTTAACATAGTACATTACCACTGTTTCATCAATTGTGGAAAATGTACCAGACTCCTGTAAGATGTTAATTAGAGGGGAATTTGATGCAAAGTGCATGCAAGCTTTCTGTACTATCTTTACAACATCTTTGCAAACCTGAAACTACTCTAAAATTTGAATAGATATATACATATACATATACATATATAGCAGAAAACCATAAGCACGTATTCAAAAAATGGAAGAACCAAAAGTTGTCCAAACTTTCCCGTGAATGAGGGCTCCTCACAGAGAAACACAAAATACACTATTTGAGCTTTTTCACGGTGTATATCAGGCAAGTAAAGGCTTTGCAAAGTCCCACTCTATGCAATTTCAATGTAATTCATGTGATTCGGTTGAACTCAGTTTTTCCCAAACTGATATAATCACATAATCATTTGATTTGAAAAATAGCTCTAGAGGAAACAAACAAGCAACAACAACAACTTAGGTCACAGAACTCCCAGATCATAAGGACTTTTTCTAAGCCCCAGTTTTTCCAGAAAGTGACGTTGGAGGCTTTCACATTACCGCTCTGCCCCAAAATCCTGTGTGACTCCTTATACTGCCTCAACCTCAAATCATTTCTCCACCCTGGCAATTCTGTCACACATGAAATGCCCTTCTGCCCCCTCTCTTTCTTTGTCTGTGGAAGAGGGTCTCACATTTCTCGGGAGGGCTTCTTAAAACCGAGATAGCTGGAGCCCACTGCCAAGCTTCCTGATTCACTGGGTCTGGGACGGGGCCTGGAGAACATTTATTTCCCACAAGGTTGCAAGTGATAACAAGGCTACTGGCGTGGAGACCAAACTCTGAAAACCACTGTGGTTCCTTTGCTCTGGATATGAGTTTGTCTCGCATTTCTTCCATAGAATCTAGGCTTTGTCTTATTCCCATACATTTGCTCTTTGGCTGTTCCCCATGGATGGGTTACCTAATACCTAAAATAAATAGCAATGAAGTATTCCCCATGGGGTGTGGGATACAAAAATGGAGAGGAGCCAAATAGGAAACAGGGGCTATTTGGTTTGAGAACAGCACAGTGTCACAAAAAGAGAATCTTTCTTTGTAACAGCAGATCTAGGCCCCAGACTCTGCACCATCATTTGCTAGCTGAGTGACCTCACGCATATTTCACAAAGTCCAAAAGGTTGACTTCTCTACTAAAAAATGGGGATAGTATTCACCTCTTCAGCCTTTGTGAGGATTAATTGGTGGTGCATAAATTAAGGTGCACAGATCCTGGCACATCGCACTGACTTCTGAATCTGCACAATTGAACAAGCAGTTCAGATGATCCCAGATGGTGTGGTCGGCAGGCAATCCATTCATTCATTCTTCACCGACTCAGTTATTCAGCACGTGTCTCCACTGGGCTCCCATGTTCCAGGTGACATTCCAAGTGCTAGGGAGACAACAGTGGACAAGATAAAGACCCCACCCTCACAGAGCTGATGCATAGTACACCCTGCACAAATAAATAGATAATGAACATCCAGGCCATGAGAAGTGGTAGAAAGTAGGAGTAAAAGCAGTATGAGAAGACAGGAGACGGGATGGTCAGAGAAGGTCTTTCTGAGAAGATGACTCTAGAGGCAAGACTGAATAAGTGGGAGAACACATAAGAGAATCTCAAAATTTGGTTCTTCCTAATGTGAATCACATAATGTAACACAGCTATGTTGTAGTTATTCTTAGTTTTTCGTTGTTGTTGTTGTTGTTGTTTGTTTTTGAAATGGAAAACATTGATTTCCCACTCGATATGGTAGATCTTATTGAGTGTCCCCCATATCCTGAGCACAGTGCTCGGTATTTTGCAATTATTGTTTCTAATCCCCACGACAGCTCTACAAGGGGGAGCATATCGTTTCCATATTATAGTTAGAGGGGTCTTAAAGAAGTTACGTGGTCACATAGTAAATGGCCAGTGTTGGCTCTTTCTACTACACCCTACAGCCTCTAACATACAAAATTCTGAACTGTATTCACTTCCGAAATCCATTGTGGTACCAACTATATTATCCTAATTCTCTTAAAGGACTGATTATTTTGTTGCCATTTTCTTAATTCTTTATATTGCAATGCCCAGTAGTTTACAATGCTGGCTGCATGTTCCAGTCCCCTGGGAGTGGGGGCCGGGGATCCAGGACTTTAAAATCTTCTCAGATGAATCTGATGTACAGCCAATGTCGAGTACCACTGGCTAGCGTTATATTCAAGATTAGTAAATATTTTCTGGCTGTATAACCAGTGGAGCACTGGTTTAGAATGTAGATCCAGAGGGTAGCTAGAAGCCAATACACTTGAGGTTCATGATCAGCAGGTGATGAATCTCTCAGAAATGAGAGACAGACCAGCCCCCTGAGCGGGCAGACAGTACGGTATCATAGAATTAGCTCAAACCTTGGAGTCCAAACTGGGTTTGACACCCAGCTTTGCCCTTCTCTGGCTCTGTGATTTGGGGTGACATACTAACCCTATTTGTACCTAATTATATGCCCCAAACATGGTTAATGCTGGCAATTTCCAACACTGTGGCGTCCATTGTCCCTCTCAAATACATACCGCAAGCAAGGCGTACTAGCTGAATCCCAGGAAGACAAGGAAAGGGCAACGATTTCATTTCTACCCAGTAATGCGCTACATTACTTTTCCAGTATGGGAAAGTAAAATGAAACAAGAAAAGTATATTTAAAAAAATTCTTTCCAGGCCTTCTTTCCAAAGTTATTCAATTCCAAATTTAGCATCCTCTCCTGGGAAAAATAAAACTGTCTTTTTTATGCATCCACTGTGATACCTGTGAACCCAATAATACTCACTATGGGTCTTGGGCTAGTCGTGTTTTAAGAGAGAGGGGGAAGAAACAGAAAACAAAGAAGAAGCCTTCTGCCTTCTTCCTGGAGTCTTATGTCTGCAAAGCTGGTCTCTTCTGTAGCCTGCAGGGTCCCTCAGACCTCTTCTTTCTCGTGTGGCCCTTCTTTCTTATTAAACCCCCCCATCGGAAACAATTGCTCCCACTTTGTATTCCAGGGAGCTGTAATATTTGCCCAACGATGAGCTCCATTCACTGGTTTGTTAACTGAAATGGGAAGTGACAGACTCAATAAAAGGAAACCTCTGTGCCCGGGAAACAGATATTATTTCTCCCCCTCACTCTCCCTTTCTCCTTCTCTCAGATGACTGTGCCGGGAATCTGCAGACTCTGAGCTTACGGACACACCAAAGCTTCCTATTGATCCATGTTTAACTAATTTGATCAGAATAGAGACTTTTATTCCCTGTGGTTCCTCTCACTGGCTCTTAGCGGATGTGATTGAGTGCTTGGGAGTCACCCCTGACCTCTTTTGATAGGGATGAGGGAAGGAAGGTGCACAGGGACCTGGGTCCACACTGTGGGAGGGAGGGGCATCCTGTAGATAAGACATGGGCCTCACAATTGGATGAGGGTTGGCGGGGGGGAGTACAAGATTCCTTCCTGGGGACAACCTTCTTGTCTCTTTTGTTAAAAATGAATAATGAAAAGCACCCACCATTTCCAGTCATTGGAAACCATAGGATCCATGTGGCAATAGATGCCCCACTTTTAATCTCTGAGTAAAGGCAGTTCCGATTTTAGACAATTTTTTAGCCACATATATTTGAATACTGTAGTTAATAATGGTAAGTCATCATTACCATTAACAGCTAACACCTGTCAAACCCTTACGAAGGACCAAGGACTATCTAAGTCCATAATATATACTATCTTATCTCATTTAATCCCAAAACAACTCTTTGAAGGAGGCATTGTTATTATCCACATTTTATAGCAAAAAAAATTGGGTCTTGAAGAAGTAACGTGCCAAAGATTGGTGGTTAGCAGATAGGGGCTCTAAGAATTCAGTGCATGATTCCTAAACTTGTACTTTGCTTAAAACATTGTTTTGTTTTGTTTTTAATTTTAGAGCTAACTGTCAATTCACACACAGTCGTAAGAAATAGCACAAAGAGATGATCCCATCCAGTTGCGCTCAATGATAGCATCTTGCATACCTGTCATACAATATCACAACCAGGAAATTGACATGGATAAAATCTGTCCACCTTTTTTAGATTTCCCCAGTTTTACATGCATTCAGTTATGTGTGTGCATTTCCTTCTTTGTAACTTTATCACCAGTGTCATTTCCTACAGTGGCCTCCACAATCCATGTACAGAGTGGTTCCATTCCAGGGGTCCCTGGCTTTACCCTTTGTAGCCACAGCTATTTCTCTTGTCCCTCACAGCCCGAGGAAATCACTCATCTATTCTCCATCTCTATAATTTGGTCATTTCAAGAATGCTACCTAAAAAGTGTGTGAAAAGCTTGCTTTTCTATACACAAGCACCGTTAAAGATTCAGTCCACACACAGAACCTTATGACCACTAGACTTCTTGGTCCCTTTCAGTTCCTGTCATCTCCCACCTCCCTTTTGCTGCAGAGTTACTGAGGTTTCACACAATGTTGACACCAGCGTGTAGCCCATACACCGTTCCCCACCTCTCTCATCCTGAGGATGGGCTCCAGATGTCCTTGTGCAGGAATTCTACAATAGTCTCAGCTCATCAGCCCAAATTCTGCCAACGAGAGCCAATATATTTCCTATCAATGTGCATCCTCAACCCCCTCTCCCTACCCTCACCACTGCCCCTCCCCCAGGCCAACCTCGCTCCACTGACCACACAGAGCCTGGGAGTAAGAAGACCAGCTTCAGTGGCTAACCAGTGATGTCCACCCCAGAAGCTTCCTTGCCCCATAGTGGTTAAAAAGCCAAAGCAGAAGAAAAGGTTTGCTCAGGTCTTACAGAGTATAACAGACAGGATTTAGTGTTGCCTCTTGTTCATTGGGAGGCTTTATCCCCCATTTTCACAGGATAGAGCATCTCCTGAAATCTTGGCTGGCAAACAGCCTTGACTCTTGCCCATGCCTTAGAGTGCCCAGAAGACTTCTCATCAAATGAAAAGACCGCTGCCCTTTCTAGGCATGAGTCAGGCCTCAGAGTGGAGATGAGGCAGCGTGCATCTCTGCCCAATAGCTCGGTTCTTTCCTTTTCCTGACTCTGCATCTGATGTCATTAAGGTCATTGCCTGTAAGTGGTCAGTTTGCATTTGGGGTGCACAACACGCAAAGCTGAGCTGCCCTTTGGCACAGAGCATCATTATATTAGATCAGATCTTAGGATTTATGGAAGCTGTCACACACCTGTTCTTCAAGTCCAGAAAACATGCTGTCAGTGTTAACTGCTCTCTAGAGTGCACACTCCCATTTTCTCTTTCTTTCTTTCCTTCTCTCCCCTGTAAACTAAGGTGTGGAGTGTTCCAGGTCCCCCTTACCGGACCCACTGTCATGGACAGTGTATCCTCAGCCTAATTGGATGTTATCTTGTCCCCCCACCAGCTGATGCCCCAAGCTACCCTTTCCTATAATGGCTCTTACCTAGGCTGGGCATCAGACACAGACCAAAGGCTTATTTAATTTTGAGAGCTTCTCCCCCACCTCCTACCTCCAATCTCCCATCGGAATTTGAGGAAGCTACCCCGTCTGTCGATGTTAAGGAACAGAGTCCTGGTGGCTCCTTTGCTCCATGCATACAGCACCTTTGAGGGGCAGACTTTATTGCACCTTGTCAGGCCTGCCATGGCTTTTGTTTTCCCACACACTTGAATAATACATCTGATTACCATGGCAAATGTTGCGGCTAAGCAAGCTTGGACCTCCTGCCTAATTAACTGATGATAACAGGGCCCGCTGCCCTTTCCCCTCTCTGAAGCCATCATGGACAGGGGAGTTCTTTTATCTTTCTTCAAAATTGACTTGCTCTCCCGACCCTCCAGCAGCTCCTGTGTTGTCTGTTTACCTCTCATGCCTCCGCGAGACTGTTAATTTTCCGTGGCACCTCCTAGCTGCCTGTAATTAACACATCGAACACTGAAGACACAGTTTGGCTTTTTGCAGATGCTTCACGGAGGTGTTTTCTTCCTCCACTAATTATACTGCTGTATTGTAGCAATCTGCATTGACCTAAAAGGATCTTTTTTATTATTATGTTTGTTATTGTTGTTTTGGTTGGAAAAACAAATACAGTTTTGGAACCAGTTTGGGCAGAAGGGAATATACCAATATATATTGTCAATGTTTCTTTTCATAGCCTTGAAAGTAACAAATGAGGATACATTTGTTGTCCCCTATCCTGTTTGGCATTTGGCAACTCTTTGTTAGATGTGGGTAATATTTACTTAGGATGTATGCTTTCCCCGAATCTAAATATTCTGCCTTGGTAATTATACAGATGGGGCACGTGACCTATTCCATTGAGTGTGAAAATCCTCTGCAGATTGTGAATAGCCTCCCGTCCTATTAGATTTCAGGGAAGCTGAGTCCACGAAACACAAGACACAGAATCTGTTTATCATCTTATGCTTAGGCTTAAGATTTAAGCTGTAATGAATACCGGTTCAAAGGGCTTGAGGTATAAGAAGGAGGTTGGTAGTTACAGGAATAAAAACAAGAGCCAAAAGAGCAGCTTTTGTGAAGGACTCCGGCTGGAATAATGATGATAGAATTGTCTAAATCGATACATCTCTTGTCAGACCCATGTCTGATGTTTGAATCAACCAGGCCTTTCCTCCAAGAGCTTTCCTTGAGAATATTGAATTATTTATTATTTGTATCTTTTTTCCCCTTCTCTTTCTGATGATTTTTTTTCCCTCTGACTTAGTAAAATTTGTTTTTCATGCTGCCAGGTTCAATGTTGTCTACTCTTTGATAAATAGCAGTAATTGGGCGTATAGCAGAAGTCATGTACAAATGTATGACTTCAATTACATCGAGAGCATTTTTTTTCTTTATATTGATCTTTCTTCCCCCTCCTTATAAGATCCGTTCTCTATAGCCTGTAGTGCTGAGTATTTTAAAGAATTATTCTTTGTCTCTGTGTCGACATACACCCTTGAACTTATATGTCTTTTTCGAAAACATGTTCTTGACCTTCCATCAGTCTGGACAGACCTGGAGGGGGAAATTTGAAACTTTCACCTGATGAGCTCTCCTAGATTCTTCTCACCTGGCCATCTTGCCTTATCCAGCAGCACAGAGTTTCCATAGCCTGGTTTTCCTTGTTGAAGGTAGGGCCACATTGAGGAAAGTGATTTTATAGACCAGGAAATACATTTCTTTTTTTTTTTAATTTTTTTTTAATGTTTATTTTTATTTTTGAGAGAGACAGAGACAGAATGCGAATGGGTTAGGGGCAGAGAAAGAGGGAGACACAGAATGTGAAGCAGGCTCCAGGCTCCAAGCTGTCCGCACAGAGCCCGACGCGGTGCTGGAACTCAACGAGCTGTGAGATCATGACCTGAGCTGGAGTTGGACATTCAACCGACTGAGCCACCCAGGTGCCCCCAGGAAATACATTTCTGCGTAATGAAAATTATGCAGAGAAAAACGACATGGAAAAGAGATGAGAGACAGAAGTAATCCACATTATTATTCAAGCTTAAGAATCTGTGTGGTTGCACTCTAACTGTTCCTGACTTAACGTATTTCCTGTTGATCACTCTTAATGTAGTTGTGGTTGTTGCGTGTTTGTTTGCCAGCTGAAGACATGCTTTCACAGATATGACTGCCCATGTTCGTGCATCTGTCCGTATACCTGATTTCCAAGGTTCAGTACCGGCCCCAGCATTTGGTGATCCTGGCTTGGCAGTAAGCGTCATCTCCTGGGCACAGCCGTTTTCTAAGACAGGTTTTCTGATGCCTGGAAATTTCGAAGCCACTGCTCTGAGTGAACCAAGCCTACAAGTTAGAGAACTAAAAGACAGGGTTGGAAGATAGTGAGGCGCTAAATTGGACACAGCTTCTCTAGGACACAGGTACCCCCATGTCCCACATCATCTCCCACTGGAGATGGGCTTTTCCAAAGGTCCATCAAATAACAACTGAGTGTGCTGTGCTGTCCTGTCCGTGTGGCTCCTTCTGTGGCTTTGAATCTGCACCATTGGATCATGCTGTGACTTTGCTGAGGGCATGCAAATAGGGAGTGTTGATTTTTTTAGACCCTTTTTTTAAGGAGAAGTGGCCGCTTAAAACGGCATCTTCGGATAGGGCACATTATTTTATCTCCTGCCCAGTCCCTAAAGCCATATCTGTCCCATTTTATTCAGAGGAAGAAAATAGAATAAAAACCTTCAGAGCATCTTAGTGATAAAGGAATCGCACTCTCCGTTATTACGCTCTAGGTTATGAAGCTGGGACTTTAAGTAGACAAAGAGAAATTGAGTTGGCTTTGGCAGAATCTGTGACTCTGGACCCCACCAGGTTGCTGTGTGTGCGTGTGTGTGTGTTTGTGTGTGTGTGTGTGGTGCACGCACGTGAGAAGCACTTTGATAAAACCTTTGCCTCTCCCCCCCAGTAGGCTGTTAGGCACGGCGCTCAGAAACAGCCCTATTGTTTTAGCTTTCCTTTCATATCATGTAGGTGTCTATACCATGCCACCCACACAGGAGAGCCAGTGAGCTGTGAAATATATTCATTGTTAGGGCACCAAGGAAATGGCGGCTGAGCAATCGGAGGTAATAATGTCCGACAGGCAAGGGAGGCCGCCAACATTACCTGCATTATTTCGGTTGCCTTTTTCATTATAGGTTCGGGAAATAGACAGCAATTCGATTATGGCATGATTTGGGGTGGAATTGCGTGCGCTCCTTGACCTCGTCACTGGGGGATCAAATGAGAAGTCAGCTCAAATAAAGTTTATAGTGCATTAACTGGACGGAGCAGTGCCTTACCCACAGAGCACGATTCTTCATCTTCCAGGGGTTTGTAACTGCAGCCCAGATGTATCTGTACCTTAAGGCACAGGGAGGATTGGCTGAGATGTATAGGAGTGAGCGGAGGCGGCCAATGGTGTTCTGACGCCTCCCTCCCATGTGCAGCACCGGGTTCCTCTGCAACTCTGGCGAAGCAGTGTGATTAATAACACGGAGGAAACCTGCTTGTTGGATTATTAATTTCTCGTCCCCTTTGCCTTATTTTTTTTTCCTTGGCACATATTCCTGATGCGTTTCCTTCTGCCTTTTTTCTCTTTGCCTTTTGCCAAGCATTTCCATCCCTCCTTTTCTCTCCCCTGGCCCCTCTTTTCACCCATGGAGCTATAATCACTAGCATTTCACACTGACGCCTGGCCACCCAACCCTCGTGCCAGCTGGCTTCACACCTGGGGTGAGTTTATGTCTTCCCATTGGGGATTCTGTGTCTGAGAGCAGGGGAGAGAGAGAGAGAGAGAGAGAGAGAGCCAGAGGATGAAGCCTGGAGAGTTTGAGTCCTGCTGTATTTTAAGTGCAGGCTTGGCCTTCTGTTAGGAGTGACCCAAAATCTGAGACCAGCCCACGGAGAGAATGCAACCACCCCCCCCCCCCCAAGCCCAGCTTCTCCAGCACGGAGAAACATGGTTTCTGTTAGTTAGCTAATTACATCTCTACCCACCAGCTCTAGACACGAGGAGTGCACCTGGCAAAACAGGAAGAAAGGGGAAATAACGACAGGTAATTGCATGCCTGTCATAGGCAAAGATATTGGGGTGCCACGGTTTCCTCTGCCAGCAGAATTGTGGAATGGAGTAAGGGGGAGATGTGGGAGGTTTCTGGGGTGCCCTGTGAGTTGCGGGTTCCGTCAGAACTCCTGTCGCTGTCTGTACCCCCAGGCGTGTGTTCCTGTCGGAAAGGAGTGTCGCCTGTTGGCGGTGGTGTTTATCCTGCGTATCCGATTAGGGGAACTTGCAGGTTTTGATTCGCTGAACTGTTCACGTGTCCGGTTGGTATAAAAGGAGCAAAAGCCGAGGCTGGGCCACTTCCTTTTCTGCATTCCTTGTGTCACAGCTGGGCCTGGGATCTCTCTTCACTTGTCTTAGAGGATTTCTCTCCTTCTCTTGAATCTCGCCCCTTCTGGAAATCGGCTAGATTAAACAGCAAAAGGATGGCGGGGGGGAGGGGGATGATAGGTAGTATTTATATGAGCTGTGCTTGCCGACATGTCCACTTTTCCGAAGAAAACCTTGTGTTTTAACCCCAGAGAGTCCCCTCTTTGTCGAGGTTACCTCAAGGCCCCCCAAAGCTAATAGGATGGAGAGCTAAAGGCATTTGTCACTAAGTGTTCTCTTTATTTGTAGAACTTAAGCACAAGGCAGGAAAAAAATATCTTCCAAGCTAATTATTCCTTTGGTTTATTCTGAGTCTGGGTTTTGTGTGACGGTTTGTTTTTGTTTTTATTTTGTTTTTTGGTTTTTGGTTTTTGTTTTTTGTTTTTTTTTTCTTTTTGTTTTTAAAGCATCTGGAGCTTCTTTATAGTGCGTTTTGAGGGGGAAAACCTATGCGATGATATAATGACTCTGGAGCAGGTTTTTGTCGTGGTTTTTTGAAGCAGTACATAAATAGGGCATCTGTGGATTTCACTGATGTGCTTTAGATGCACTCACATTTTATCCACTCTAAGATCACTGGTAAGACCTTTATGTTCACCTCATACCCAGCCCTTGTGTTCATTCTGTCTGTTACGCAGCACCCAGCCCAGGAAAGAAATACCAAGTCCTCACGGAAAGGGACAGCATCTGAACTTTGACAGCCTGGGAACATAGTAGTATCCTTAAAAAGCAAAAAAAAAAAAAAAAAAAAAAGCCAAAAATAAACAAACAAGAAAACAGTTCCAGTTGTAGCATCATCACCTTAAATTTCCAATTTTCTGTGGGTCCTTTGCCCCCCCCCCATGGGGAATCACAGGTGTTATTCTGGCTGAATGTCCTCCCGAGAGGTAGATTTTAGTATATGTGCTGCCGAAGCGAGCACCCGAGAGGTAGATTTTAGAGAGCAACTAAGAAGAATGATGCTCCAAAGCTGAGAGGAGCTTAGAAGCTTGGGAACTCAAAGATTGGTATTTGACATAGAGATAGCACTTATTTCTTCAATAAAATTTTCCATTATTATCATTGTTATTTTGAAATTTAAAAGGGAGCTTTAAAAAAAAGTCTTAGTACATTGTCTTTGGCTAGTGCTAATTACTTCTTGCTAAATTTTTGGTTTGGTTTGGTTTGGTTCCCCCCCCCCCCCCCCCCAGGGAAAAGGTCGTACTGCTGTGAAGTAATTCCATTTGGATAGCTAGAGAAAAACTGGAAATTTATGTTCGGAAGTACGTTTTGGCTATAGCCTGCTAAAATTCTATCATTGCATAATGCTTAGTTTAGAACACGCAGATTCACAACACCCGTAATGAGAGGGGCTTGATTTCATTCACCGAGACTTTTTGTAAACCTTCAGAGGGGAAAAAGCAATATTTGGCGAGGGATACATGAGTCAGCTCTTTCCTACCACCATGAGCCTTCTAGCTATTTCTTCTTTCCAACTGCCCTCCCTCCTCCACGAGCCCCCCACCCCACCCCACCCCCGCCCTGACAGCCTGCTGGTGAGTTACAGGGTAGGAAACTTTCTCCAAACCTGTTTCTACTTAGGAAACTCCAAAGGATCGGAACTCTTATTTGAAGGACTTTAAATATCATTTCCGGCACCTCCTTTGTCTGCGAGTTGCAGAATGTTCTGAGACAACACAGGTACCTCTCATCTATTCTGTTTCCCAACTTCTCCAGATAAATGGGGGAGAAATAGTGAAGTTGTTGAACCCTGAGAATAAGCTTTGGATGAGCCATTATCCTACCTAAGCAAATGCTCCTAACATTTGGAAAAGAAAAGGCAACCCCCCCTCCTTTAAAATCCACCGCCTTTGAATTGGGGAGAAAGGATACCTTTGCAGCATTTTTTCCCACACACCCTCACCTAGCTTTTCTTAAAATACTGCCTTGTTAATTTGTCGCTATTATACATGGACATTATGCAAAAAGTGATAAACGAAATGTATCTTTTTTTCCCCATAAACCTTCCTCCCAGATTCTCCTTCATGTTTACAGAAACGTGCTGTATTCATGAGCTCGGATCAATTGTTTCTGCACATTGGCGTTCATTTGTTCAAGGCAGCATCTGGGCCTCGGATGTCAGCAGAGACCGGTTGAGGCAGAGTGCTATTAATAGTGAGGCTTATCTCGTTTAGGGGAGTAATCATTTTAGTATGCTCAAGAAAAAGCCAGCATGCAGCTCTCTGCCCACCTTCACCTAGGCAGGGTCTGCACCTTCCAAAGGCAAACACAGCTGAAAAGAGCTCTTAAAGAATGATTACAGAGTCGTGATTGCTCTACAAATTGAGTCTTTTCTCTGCTTGACAGTGATCCTGGCGTAGTCTCCCCCACTTAATCCTTGCTAGCAATTTGCCTATAGTTGTCACTAACAAGAGGTTGACTTAAGGTGGGGGGGGGTGTCGCCAGTCACCACTGAATACCCAGCTCTGGGTCACCGTGGGCCCAGGCTACCGAATCAGGCATGTTTTCCTATTAACTCACCACCTCCGAATGCATTAGCCCGGCACTTAGCTAACAATAGTTTTGGAGCACCGGCCACAGTTCCCGATCAGCATCCGTTATCCGGTTCCCTGTGCAGCTAGGAACACCAGGAAGGAGAGACTCCTGGTTATTTCTCTAACCAAAACCAAAGAGATAAACCAGGAGAGAGACTCTCTCCCAAGAAAGTTAGACAGACACTGTGCTGGAGAGTTGCCTGGGGAGTATGGGTTGACCCCAAGAAGGGGACAAGATACATTGCATATTTTGTCCTCTGCCAGGACGTGGGGGTAGCCAAGGGGCCATATCTTGGGTCTGAAGCAAGCATGAAACGGAAGCCAGCCGAGTGTACGTAGCCCGTGGTTCCCAGACTTGTGTGTGTCAGCCTCCCCTGGAGAGCTTCTAACAAGCTCTCTAACAGCTTCTGAGCTTCTGATTCTGTAGGTCTGGGGTGAAGCTAGAGAATTCCCATTGCAACAGGTACCCAGGAGATAACAATGCCGTGGATCCAAGAGCCACACTTTGAGACCCTGTGGTGTAGTTCAACAGGCTTGGTCTTTGCTGACTATCAAGTATGCCCCTAGTCTCCCTGCTTAACACCCATGTGTGGTTCCCCATTATATTTGAAGAAAGTCCCCAGTTCTCACCTGACTTCTGAGACCCTTTATAATCGAGTCCTGCCTCCTCCTGCCCAAGCTATTCAACTGAGAACACACCTCACAACAAATGAGTTTTTGTCTTCCAAGAACATTCTTCCCTCCCATTTCCTCACCTGGAAATTTCTTCTCCATCTGTTAAGTTTGTGCCCAACCGTTCCCACTTCTGGGAGGCCCCCTCTGACTTTGTCACTCTCTCCAGATCTGAATTTCCAGAGCTGCTTATATATCTGCCCGATGGATGTATCATGTTGTGTGATGGTGTTTATGCGTCTTTCTGCTTAAAGAAGGGGTCCCTTTTATTCATTTTAGTTCTCCACACCTGGCATTATGCCTGGCACATGGTCATTACATAGTAAAATTTTTGATGAACACATAAAGTCTTGCACGAGACAAATACATTTTATATGAATTATTATCTAATGCAGTCAGGTGACCTGTGTTTGAATTTCCACACAAGTATGCGTGAGATGTTGTTTTTGTTTTTGTTTTTTTGGTTTTTTTTTGTTTTTGTTTGTTTTTTTGCTTTGGAACAGTTCACTTCCCCTGTCTGAGAGTTTTATCCATCTTTATAATGGGAATATTAATAATGACGGTAATTATAATAATAGTGGGAGCAGTAGTAACGGTAATAGCTTTACCGATACCTCCTTCACATGTAGATAATAAAATAAATGCGCAGCACAACGCCTGACACACAGCAGAAATTCAATACATAAGAGGAGGTTTATCTTGTTTTCTTTTTCCTACTGGCATGTCCACACTGGAGGAAATGAGTAGATGAAGGGGAGGGGAGACCACACAGGAGCAGTAGGGCAGTGAGCAAGGCGATGCTGTTTTTGGCATCCCCTGATGGAAATATTATGAGTAAAACCTTGAGAACTGGGAGAACCTCCAGAGGGCAGACGGCAAAGTCACATCCCCCATCTGGTCTTTCTGTGCCATACTCCCTGGCCACCCTGGCTTCTTTCTCATACCAGAGTGCCCTGGGATCCCCAAAACTGTGCACAAGCCATCCTGCCTGTCCTTCCCTGAGCACCTTCTCATTCATCAGCTGGTGATGCACATTCGCCTGCTCAGAGAAGCCTTTCTTGGCCCGTCCACCAAAAGTAGCCCCTCCCCATTCCGCTTTTATTTTGTCTGCCAGCACCCGGTAGCACTTTCAGAGCACTGAGCAGCCTGCAGAGAGAGGGCACACGCATCAACGTTTGACTCTGCGGTAAGCTCCATGAAGGCAGGAAGGCAGGAAGCCACCTATTTTGTCCTCTCTCCTTTCTTACAGTCTCAGAACCTAGTACAGTGCCTGATACAGGAGGAGAGAAGGAAATAGTCATTATATAGATGAAGGGGTAGTGGGAGGAAGTGATGAAAGCTGCTGGGTAACCACTGAGGGCCAAGGCAAAGGGTGATGTATCTATTCCTTTGGAGACCTTACCATCTTCATTGTGAAATAAGGACACTGACAGCACGTCGCTCACCTGCCTCTCTTCTGTGCTTCCCTAGACCCTAGTCTTACCCTAGACCCATAGTCTTTCCTTCCTTCTTTCATTACTCCAGTACTCCAACTAATAATTGCTGAGATCTACTGTATGTTGCACACTCTTCCAGAAACTAGGAGATAGAAGTATACAAAGAATACCAAAAAACCTGCTCTTGTGAGATTCATGTGATAGTGTTATATTTACCTACTTACTTTCTTGTCACGGTCTTGCCCTAGATCCTCACATGATTCTTTACAAAGAGTAGGTGCTCAGTAGAAATTGGCTGAACTAATGGATTCCTTTTTTTTTTCTTTTTACTTTACTTCCACTAACTATCCAACAGAAGGGGCTCATTATTAACCTTGCACACTTAAATATTTTTGGATAAATAATGTTCCACGGCCTCATATCTTTATCTGTACTCATTCCCCATTTGGAAAGGTATATATTGTTTTATTTGTTCTTGTGTATCCATTCACAGTGACAAACGCACAGCATCCCACTGTTGAGAATGGTACGAACCAACTTCACTCTTGGGTTAAAAATGGTGCCCAGATGATCTGTGTCTCCATAGTAATGATGGGATGGGATGGGCATATGACCCTGAACTTCAAGTTCAGTGCTCCAGGTCTGCATTTCAAGTCTGGCCCTCTTGTTAGAAGGATGTCCATGTGCAAAGGGGCCATAATGGGACTGAGTTGTCATGAGCATGAAGTACAGTGATGTGTGTGTGATACATCTGGAAAAGAACCTGGCACGGGTACATGCGAAAGAATGTTAGCTTGCTTATTTCTTGGACTCAGATAAATAGAAACCTATGTGTTTGAATCTACATTGGGTGGTGGGTTTGCTTTCACTGTCATCAAATGGGAGTCCAAGCCCCTCCATTGCACTCTAGTGGCTCCAAAGACACAGGTAGTGCCCAGCTGTTCATAACAACCCCAACCACAAATGGATGTTACTGATTATCTCTGTATCATGCCCTGTGCTGGTGTTTTATTATTTTTTTTATTCTTTATCTTTGTTAATTTTTTTTATGTTTATTTATTTTTGAGAGAGAGAGAGAGAGAGTGAGTGAGGGAGACAGTGCGTGAGCAGGGGAGGGGCAGAGAGAGACGGAGATAGAATCTGAAGCAGACTCCAAGCTCTGAGCTGTCAGCACAGAGCCCGATGCAGGGCTCCAGCTCAAGAGCGGTGAGACCATGACCTGAGCCAAAGTCAGATGCTTAACTGACTAAGCCATCCAGGCTCCCCCTTGCTGGTGTCTTACATGATTGTCTCACTTAATCCTTTTCCTTAACTCTAATAAGGGCCCCTATTTTATGTCTTTTTAAAAAATTTTTTTAAATTTTTTTTTTAATGTTTATTTATTTTTGAGACAGAGAGAGACAGAGCATGAACGGGGGAGGGGCAGAGAGAGGGGGAGACACAGAATTGGAAGCAGGCTCCAGGCTCTGAGCCATCAGCCCAGAGCCTGACGCGGGGCTCGAACTCATGAACCGTGAGATCGTGACCTGGCTGAAGTCGGACGCTCAACCGACTGAGCCACCCAGGCGCCCCTAAAATTTTTTTTTAATGTTTGTTTATTTTTGAGAGAGAGAGAGCCAGGCAGACTGAATGTGAGTGGGGGAGGGGCAGAGAAGGAGACAACAGAATCCGAAGCAGGCTCCAGGCTCTGAGCTGTCAGGACAGAGCCCAATGCGGGACTTGAACTCACGAGGTGTGAGATCCTGACCTGAGCCAAAGTCGGATGCCCAATCAACTGAGCCACCCAGGCGCCCCTCTACGTCTTTTAAAGCAAATTCTGGTAAAATACACACAGCCTGAAATTTACCTCTAGTGACGTTTAGTTAATTCAAAGTGGCGTGCAACCACCATCACTGTCTAGCTCCGGACTGTTTCCATAATCCCGGAAGGAATCTCCTGATCCATTCAGCCATCATTCTCCATTCTCCCTCTTGTTAGCCTCCGGCAAAAGCTGACAGAGAGAGGTTAACTGGCCTGCTTTCTACCCACACAACTAACTGGCAGAGCTGGTATTTGAGGCCAGGAAGCCTGCCATCAGAGCACTTATTTGCTAAGTAAACGAGTTGTCTATTATTAGAGAGACCTTTCCTTCACCACGCAGTTCACACTGTCTGCACAGGGGTTGTTTCTAGTTGACACAAAAGATGACTTTTCCGAAGGATTCCTTAGATGGGTCACACCATTCCCACCAGTGGGAAGCCTTTATCACCTGGAGTCCTTCCTCCCTCCACCTGCTTTTCCTATGCCTGGTCCAGGAGAGAGTGTCAGTCCAGTAGTTGCAGGAAGATGAATCCTCAAGCCTGCCAGGCGTTGCCCCTAGTTCTTTGGCCCCCAAGGAGATTGCCAGGTCAGAAGGGATGCTTGAGGCCAGTCCAGGGCCTTTCCCTGGGGCGGGAATGTGGCTCTCAGGCCACACATCCACTTTTCTCAGTTTGGGTCCTTGTCTTAAAGGTGAGGTGTGATTTGCAAGGTGGGGCAGAATTCTGGGAGGGATGTGAACTTTGGGATTCCTTAGAAATATCTGCAAAAATGACTTCCAGGAAAAACGCTAATCTGTTGTCCCGTTTATCTTTGGTCTTCAGAATATTTAGGATCCCAGACCAAGCAGAGAGAATTCTTATGAATTCAGATAATGCTTCCAGCTGCTTACTGAGGCTGTTTGGGGTAATGATCACCCCAGGGTAGATTGCTCCTCAGAAACACAAGATTTTTCATCTCAGACCAGGGGTCCACCAACATATTTTATAAAGGACCAGATAGTAACTATTTTAGGGTTTTCAGGCCACCTTGTCTCTGTTACAATTACTCAACTCTACTGTTGTGGTGTGAAAGCAGCCATAGAGAATATATAAACAGATGGGCATTCCAGTAAAACTTTGCTTACAAAAACAGGTGGTAGGCTGAATTTGGTCCACAGGCTATAGTTTGAGACCCCTGTCCTAGACCCCAGAGAACTCTGTGTTCTGTGAAGTGTGGAACTTCCCCAATATTTTGGCTGATTCTTGGGAAATTCTGGTCTTCTGCCCTCTCTATCCCTGCTCAGTCCCTGAATCTGCATGCGTGGCCACCTCTGTTTTCTGGCCAAATCAACACAGAACCAACAACTTTGTGGAGTTTCCCCTAGGGAATCCATTCCTCAAGCAACATTTCTGAACAGTAGAGAAGACATCTTTGTAACTTCTGTGGGGGGCAGAGGGGTCTCATATTCCTCAGCAAAATACCATGTAGTCATTTCCACTTTCCCAGAATTCCTTCTCAGGCAGCCATGGAGGTGGGAAGGGGGCGGTAGTGGGGGTGAGGGTGCCTCTAGCCTTCCCCCAACAAAGTGTGTAACTTTGATACTTTTTCTCTGCTTCCTCTTGAGACTTCACTGGGAATTCTAAATTCCTGTACTTTTGGTATTAAGAAGAGTTTCTTGCCTTCTTGGGTTGGGCACAGATCAACACAGAAGACTTTAACTGGTGGGGAACATTGACGGGCAAGGGTACAGTCCTGCTTCAGGCACTCAGCTCTTACCCAGACCTTGTCATCAAATAAGGCAATACTCTCCCTAAAAGGAACTCTGACTGATACTTTTTCCTATCTCTATCTTACCATACAAAGATGGCATGGCCTGTATTCTCAGGGATTTGAAGACCAATAGGAAAGATGTTCCATTTAGGTCAGTTACAGAGCCATGGAATGAACACATACTGCTCTCCAGGAACCAGATGAATGAGTGATACAATCTCACTGAGAGACTGCACAAAGGAAACAGTGCCTGAGTTGGGCCTTATGGGGTTCATATGATGTAGGTAAACCCATCTGACTTCAAATGTTTGGGGAGTTGTCAGAGAGAGAGAGAAAAAGAGAGAGAGAGAGACCATCAATTAGTTTCTATAGGAGCAGAGAGAAAATAACTCATTCATCTACCCATCTACCCATCCATCCATCCGTCCACTCTAGAAATACTTATTTCACATCTGCTGTGTATCATGCACCAAGCCAAATAACAGAGAGAAAAAGATAAAGAAGGCCAATTCTGAAGGAGTTCAGAGAAGTGTGGTAGACAGGTGTATTAGACAATTAATTATAAACTGAAGAGGTAAGTGGAATTTTGTACAGGGTATTAATGAGAGTGTTGAGGATGAACACTCAATCCTGTCGGAAGCTGCTTTTGGAGAGGTCAAGGCTGAATGATCTTAAAGACACTAACAGGCACCAGTCAGGTAAAAAGGAAGAAAGATCAGAAGGTCAGATGGTTCTGCGAGAGGGGAGCACAGGGGCAAAGACCATGAACCAGGTAAGAGCATGGGATACTCTGACAGTTTTGCAGAAGTTGAGACAGTTCAGATGAGCTTGGGAAATAAAGCTGTGGCCGAAATGCAAGGACAAGCCTGTCTTACTGGACCACATGTATCAAAGGCTCTATTGGGCCCCTGAAGTTACTATTTTGAATAAACATTTTGATTCAGAACAGATTTTGATTTACAGAAAAGTTGCAAAGATAGCACAGAGAGTTCCCATGTACCCCACACCACTTTCCCTATCGTTAACATCTTACATTGCTACGGTACATTTATCACAACTAATGAACCAATACTGATGCATTGTTGTTAACTAAAGTCCATATTTTATTCAGATTTCCTTAATTTTTATTTAATGTCCCTTTTTGTTCCTGGATCCCATCCAGGATCCCACAATACGTTTAGTTGTCGTGTCTCTTTAGTTCCCTGTGGTCTCTGACCATTTCTTAGACATTCCTTGTTTTTTACCTTGGTGGTCTTGAGGAGTGCTGATCAGGTATTTTGTGGATTTTTCTTCAGGTTAGGACTTACCTGTTGCTTTTCTTATGGTCAGACTGAGTTTATGAGTTTGGGGAGGAAGACCACAGAGGTAAATTGCCATGTTCATCATATCCTCTCAAGGGCTCATGCTGTCAGGTTAATCACTGTTGATATTCACCTTGATCACCTGACTGAGGCACTGTTGATCAGGTTTCTCTGAGTCACAGTTACTGTCTTTTGAAGTCACTATGTGCAACTCACTTAAGATAAGTATCACCTCTCAAAGAGGTCAGCGTGCATATCCATGGAGATTTTTAAGCAGAAGAGGGACCTGGTTTAAGGACCATTGGATGGAAAATGCAAGGGGAGCTGTGGCAAGCCTGCATGAAGCAGAGTGGGCTGGCTGCCCAGAAGAGTGTCCACTCTGTAAAAGTGTTTGGTCATGGGTTTTACCATTTGAGTGGGTTTAGTGTGGATAGAAAAGATCCTTTCAAGGTCTCCATCAGCCAGGTGAAAATCCATCACTTCATATCTTGCCTAAAAAGAAAGCCAGATTCATTCTTCCATGCAGAAGGTTGTATCTTGGAGCACCTGTGTGGCTCAGTCGATTGAGTGTCTGACTCTTGATTTCAGCTCACATCATGATCTTGCAGTTCCTGGGATTGAGCCCCATGTCAGGCTCCGTGCTGTTAGCACAGAGCCTGCTTGGGATTCTCTGTCTCCCTCTCTCTGTGCCCCTCCCTCACTTGCTCTCTCTCTCTCTCTCAAAATAAATAAATAAACATTAAAAAAAGAAGATTGTATCTTAACCTTAGGACCTGCCCCATTGTGGGGTGTGTGTGTGTGTGTGTGTGTGTGTGTGTGTGTGTACATGCATGCGTGTGTGTTATTATATGTGTGTTTCCCCACAGAAATGACCCAAGAAGGCAATGCTTGTTGAAGTCCTTGGACATCGCTATGAGCAAATTCTTTCTTCTCTTACACAGCAACCTCTTTTATCCTCTCTCCATTGTGATCTTCAGTCACACATTTCTTCTTCCTTGTCTGGCACACTTTTCTAGGGATGGTGTGGCCTGAACCCTTCCACATCACAGGACTCTCTCCACTTGCACAAACAACTCTGCTGATGACAGTGTAACTCAAGACAGCTTTTTAAAGGGCAAATGGCAGTACCTTTCTTATTTAAAATCCTCCTATATTTTGGCCAACCAACATACATATTTTTAGTGGAGGTATTCTATTCTTACTGGTTTTTGCTTCTTTTTTTTTCACTTAACAATGGATCACAGATGTGATTTTTCCTTTTGATCGATGCTTATGTTATTTCCAGATTGTTTTCTATTCTCTCCATTTGTATCCCAAAGCATTTTGGTAGGGACACTTGAATAAATGTGTTTGGACAAATGTGTGTGGCTTCATGTCAGATATTTTACAGGGAGTAGAATTGCCTGTTCAAAAGTTAGGGACATTTGAAATTAATATAGGATCCATCCTATTACTCCAGAACATCTGGGCGAATGTGCATTCACAACATGGTGCAAAAGTATTGCATTGTGCCTTATCCTTACCATAACCTTGCAAGGTAGTCACGACCATGCCCATTTCAAAGATGGGGATACTGAGTCTCAGTGAGTGAAAGGACTGGGCCTGGCTAACCTCCAACCCAAGTGAAATATCTAGAAAATTATTTGGTCTCTTCACTGGAATCCTCCCTACATATAAAAACCTCACCCCCCCCCACACACACACACAAAACTGTGGAATAGATGCATCACTCTGATTTGCTGTAGGACCCATTTAATCTGCATTATGATACTGTGCTAGAATTTTCCAAGTTCACAGCCATGAAACAAATGCATTACCCTAAATTGTGCTAGAATTTAATTATCTTTTTCCCCCCTCGCTTTTCTGTTATATTAAATTAGTGTCCTTCTGCTTCAAATTGGCAGTTCCCACTTTGGGGGGTGGGGGGTGGGGGAAGGAGTTCTTGGCCATCAGACCTGGGTGAAGTGAGTGTTACTTCTTCAGCAAAGTAGATCCCAGGCTCTCTGGTGTGTCAGCCTTTGTGGAAAGGATGTTAAGAGAGACAAAAGGACACTGTCGGTGCGTGATTAATGTTAAAAATTGTTGACGTTCCATGCAGTGTGTTTTTCTAATTAGAGCCAAGCTGCAGAGTACTATTTCCATAATCAACATGGGAACGGAAACTCAGCAAAATTTCATGTATTTGCAATGAAACTGCTCCCCGGCAACATAAAAATGGCTTTTATAACATAAAGGCTGTAATTAGAATAAGTCAAATCAGTTGGAAACGATTAAGGCCAGAGTAGGCAAAGCTGCCTTCTAAATATTTGTCTGGAGATTAGCCTACTCCTGCAGCCCTGAGAAGCATCTTTGATTTACTTATCCTGTTCAACGTGGCAAAGATAATCCTGCGGAAGGCAAATGAACACAGATTTAGATGTGCTGGTTGGCCCTTTCTGCAATTTGACAGGAGGCAGCCCATTGGAAGAGAAGTCAGAAAAAAATGAATATAGGGTCACATTAGACAAATTGCTTAAAAAAAAAAAACGCACACCGTGATCATCAATTTAAATTCTTTTAAAATGTGCTCGGTCTTTGAAGCTTTTAGGATGCACTTTAGAAGTCCACGTGGAATCATTCCCTGCATGTCAATGCGACAGTTGATGTGCGTCTCATTGTATTTAAAATTATAGTTCTGAAATGGGACTTGCTCCATGCTGCTTGTCTGACATCAGCTATTAAAATACAAGTAAATCTTGGCAGGTGGAAATTTAAAGAAGAAAAGAGATTATATAAGAAAAATCAGAATTGGTAATAATAATTTGCTAACTGGGGGACACCAGCTACCAATAGCTCTTTGTGTGCTCTAATAGGATGCTGATATGAGGAATGCCTTGTTCTTGCCGGGGATGGGCATGGAGGTTAGCGAGGGGATAGGACGGGGTGAAGAGGGCTCCCCACGGTCTATGGTTTGGGTCCTTTGAGGCCACAGTGGCCAGGATGACATTGCAGGATCTTTCTGTTGCGTCGTACTAGCCGGGATGGCAGAGGAGGGACTCGAGGAGAGAGGGCAGGAAAGTAGCTGCTCTTGAGACCAGGCTGGAACATACACGGACTCTGGCTTTCCTTTAGAAGGGCATAATTTGTCCTGACAGGCTCCCCACTCATTTGTAAGCCCTTCAGAATCCCAAACTTGCGTGCGTGCCTGCATTTATCCATTGAAAATATAATCAGCCTAATGCATTCTCTTACTGAATTTTAAACCAGCCCATTAAAACTCCTTTAACGTGCTAAAGTCGGCTTCAGAGAGGGTTTCCATTTCATCTTTATTGAGCTGAGGCTATGGTTCGCTCTCCCCTCGCAACACGGTGAGCTCCTGTCAATAATTCAATAGCGTAGCCTTGACGGGCCCAAGCCCAACCTAGACTTTCAACCAAGCCAAGCAGCTTGTCAAAGCCTGATGCGCTGTCAATGGCCGACTGATCTATACTGCATGAATCCCCCCTCAGCTCTTGATGTGTCCCTGGGAATAAAAAGAAAGCCATTTCAGAAGTCAGCCCAGTGAGAAGCACCTGTTTGTAGAGAATCTCTAATGAGGGCAGGTCGCGCCTGGTCGAGTGGAGTTCTGCGGGAGCCGTTGCATTTTGTTTTGTTGAGGCAATGTGGGGTCTCTCCATGTGTTCTCAGGGCACACAGAAGAGTGCCTGCATGTCACTGGGTGGGGGGTTGGGGGAGATGTCCTTCCGGTTGCCTCTCCTTTATGCAGGCGTTTGCATTGAACTTGTCTTCACTGTTGTAGGAGACCTTGAACCCACAGATACAGTTGAGAGAGCAAAAGATACCAATCACATGATGGCGACAGGAGGTGGCCGTCCCCACGACTCTGGTGGCAGCTCTCTGAAGCTTCCTGTTTCCTCTCCCCACAGAGCAGGTCCTGCCCCAAGGGTTCTGTGAAAGGCAGTTGAGAGTAAAAGCTACAGCCTCCCCTCTCTTCTTGGATAGAGGAAAACACACCCATTTGTGCTAAAAAAAGAGAGAGAGAGAGAGAGAGAGAACAAATCATGTTCTTCCAGTATGCCCATGAGTTTTTAACCCCAGAATCATCCAGGTGGCCCCTGCCATCTCCAAGCCTTGGAAGTCGGCATAAATGAGATTTGCAAATATCTCCCCTAAAAAAGGCCACTAGGAGAACACGTAATCCATGTTTTAAATGCAAAATGTCTTGAGTCCCAATGCTGCTCAGTTTTTCCTGGAGATAAATTTTAGCTGGATTAAATAACTGTTTTAAAGGCACTATTCATGCGAGCGCTGTCTCATTTGTGACTGTATTTGCATTGCTAATGGACATGTCTTTTCCTCATGCATAGTCTTTCCCGAGCATCCACCCCCAAATTTGCAGATTTCTTGCTTGTCAAATTGGGGTTTGTGGAAGAGGTGGCAATAACATAGATGGAAAAGAGAAGCGGTTATGTGTTAAAAGCTAATGGAAAACCGTTGCACTGGAATAGATTGGTGGTGTAGACTCTTGGTCTCCTTAACCACAGAACCACCAGATTGTTCCTGACAAGGGAAAACATGCCACTGTGGCTTTATGGTCTCCCCAAATAAGTGGCACAGAGTGTGTTTGACCCCAGCCATAGTCTATTGGGGTAGGGCAAGGTGGGCAGCAGAGAATTAACAGAGGGTAAAAACAGGTTTACTGATTTTGTGGTCACCTGAAAGGTGATGAAGAGGGATGAATATGATGAGTTCAGAGAAGGAAATCCCCTCGTGTACCCCCAGCTCCAATAGCTGATGGGCACAGGGAGCCTGATGGATAACGGCCAGTCTAGACAGTAAGTGGCTCAGCTAGTTCAGCAAATCCTCAGGCTTCTAGAAAATTAGGGTTTAGAGATCCTGCTGTGACTTTCATACTTTTCATTTGGAGAATGTTTAGATTACTTCCTTAGCATATGTTTTTGGGTTCACACATCTGACTCAAAGTCTCAGGTGAACACACAAAATGCGGCTGGTCAAATGGAGCATCTGTGTGGGGCAGAATAGGAGGAAAGAAAGAAGGGAGAGGACCCAGGGCTTTGCCTCCTCAACGTCACCTGTTGTGCTGTTGTCCCCACCTTTAGTGGTACCTGAGGGGCTGCAAGGAACCAAAGAGTCCTGGGTGGCACAGGTGTGCCAGCTGCTGGTCAAGTCCAACTGCACCCTCTTAAGGGAAGGGTGGACAGAGTGACCTGCTTGGTACCTGTAAGACGCAGCTGCCACCAGGGCTCTGCCACTCATTCATTGGCCCCAGGAACCAACCCGGCCCAGCGCGGTTAGGGAATCAGTGCTTCATGCGCCTGACTTGGCGATTCTGGAAGCTCTATGAGGCTAATCATCTTTGTTTTAAGAACAATCAGCATCAATGGCTTTGGCAGTGGTGGGGCTATTAGCATATTAGTTCCATTTGAGATGGCTAAGTGCTTTCGGAAACTGTAAGCCCTACCTAATAAAGTTTACTTTTAAAGGATCAGAGTCATAGAATGTTGGCCTAAGAGATCTCAGTGACTAGCCCCTCACTTTGCAGAAGAGCAGACAGGGGCCTATAGGGGCTCGTAGATGTGCTGATGTCATCACCTGTAACACTAGAATCTAGACTCCTCCCAATTCCGTGTCTTTCTCAAATCAGGTGTTGTAAACCTGAAATCTCTGCTTTTCTTTCACCCATCCGGTTGTGGCTTTCACTTTCTGTTATTAGCTGCCAACATTTAAATGCTTCAAGATTCCACTTAAAATCTAGTTTTCTGGCCTGTTGAGAAAAATCAGACTGCGGGCATATTGGGCAACTTCTTTCTATTTCAGCCGTCAGCCTGAGTGCTGCAGCATGTGGCCTCGTAAGTGGGGCGTGAGCTTTCCAGTTCAACACAGTCTCTGTTACTCTCTGTTGACCTGGCTGCCTCAGCCTGCTTAACTACCCACCGGCCACCACAGGCACGTGAGTTTAGAGCCCCCTCCTCTGGCCCCTTGAAAAATAAACTTGCCCAGAGAAAATTGGCAACCAGAAAGCTGTGCGTCTGCGTCGGGACTGCCTGTCCTTTGCAGCCGTGCCTGGAGGATCCAACAGCTCTTTCTCAGCACAAATACGCTGCTTCTTTAGTTCATGTAGAGGATGGCATTCCTGGCACTCAGCAGAAAACATCTGGTAATGAATCCATTAGCCAGGCTGTTGCTCAAGCTCCAGGTGCCCAAGGGTCTGAGCGCTGGGCTGAACAGGATGCACGAACGGAACCCCGAAGAGTTTACCTTTTGGCCCACGTTCTGCCAGAGCTCTGGTTTGGTCCTCAGGGCTCCTGTGACTGCTCCAGGGCCACGTGCAATCCCCAGCCGTCCCCAGGTGAGAAGCTCACCCGCCTTGAGGATTCCCTCTCCCCTTTCCCTAGCACACTTCCCTCTCCAGCACAGCCCTCCCCCCGCCAAAGCACACAAAGGAGAAGACGCAGATTATCTTTGGCAGACATAAGGAGCAGTATTTGTCGAACCCTGGGCCCTGCGCCTCCTCGAACAGACCTGCACACTGTACAAAATCATTAGAAGCCCTGTGTCTGAGGGCTCACGGAGGTTAGGCAGGGAGGTGAGAGCGAATGAAAATGAGGAGGCCCGCAAACTGCTTTTGCCCAAGGGCTGGTTTTAATGAGCCTGTCCCTAATGAGTTGTCCCTGCAACTAGCTTCAGGCCTAAACAGATGAGGCAGGGATTCTGCTAAATTTTTGATAGGATTTGCACTGGTTTTATGAGAAAGCAAGCAGTAGAGAGTGCAAAGTTGGGTCATGAATCTTTTACGAGGGTGGATGGTTGTCCATCTTGTCAACCAGAACGGGAAAGACCTGGTTGCTAATGGAAACCCTGGCCTCAGCCTGCTGTAGTCACTCACCAGATCAGCTAATTTGGTTGGGGCCCCTCCGTGAGTTTTTGTTTGTTTGTTTGTTTGTTTGTTTCCTGATTCAGGACGTGGCCCATGGCCCTCCAAGAATTCATCTTCAAACTCCATCAAACAAATGACTTGAGTCATTGCCTGTTCTTAACAAGCTTTCATGGAACTTGAGTCATTGCCTGTTCCTAACGAGCTTTCATGGAATTTACACTTCTCTGGGAGGTTTGCACGTGTCTCCCATGGTGTGCTGGGAAGAGAATTCCATTCAACCCTTGAGTCAGCCTCCTTTCTTCTGTGGGGCAGCCCCATTCCTATCAAAATCATAAGACTTTATCCTTCTGCTCCACGAGGAAACTCTAACCAAGGATAAAACGTCACTCTTGATTCCCATGGAGATGTTTCTAATGTTCTAATATTTGTCAATTCTGGGATTGAGCAGTACAGGAGATTTCATATACTCCCACCTTTTTTTTTTTTTAATATGAAAAGCTGCCAACAAATATATTTCTCCGGTTTGATTCATCCACCAAGAGGCAATTTTCTTGGTGGCTTAAAAGGTTACAAAAAATGCTTGATCAGCGGCCTTTACTGCACTGAGCAAACTACTGTCTCCTCCTTCCAGCTCACACACACTCTTTCACATTAATCATGTAATTGATTTAATAAGCTGTGGCTTCAAGAGCTTCCCCCCAACCCCCATCTCTTCTTTCTCATCTCCCTGTAAGGTTTCAGTTCGGCATCTGACTGGTAGGCAGGCTAAGGCCCTTGAATTTGGCCAGGCATGAAATCCAGCAGCCTGTCTTGTATAAAGCCACCCCCACCTTACCTTTCTGTAGCTCTCTTACACCTGTTTTTCAAAGCCTTTCCATTAATCACGTTTAAGGGTCATAAAACGTGCCATCTACTTCTGTATACATCCAGTTTTGAGGGGCGGTACTTCACCAACTCAAAAGTATTTCACGTGTCGGTCTTGTTTGAATCTCTCTAAAAACCCTGAGAATGAGCCAGGAGAGATCTATTGCCCCTATTTAATACAAGGAACCTGATGTGCAGAGAGGTGAACTGGCTTGTCTAAGACCTTGTAACTAGTTAGTGATGTGCATGTGGTGAAAATGTTGGCTTCCGAACTGCCTTCAATAAGACATTGCTGTTTTCATATTCCTTTGTTGCCTTAGGCATCCTTTCTCCGGTTGAAACAAAAGCTATACATATTTATCTTCAAGAGAATACTTCCAGTTTGTCTATCAGGGAATAGTTGGAATTGTTTTCTGTGGTTGTTTTAAGTTAGATGTGTTAATATAATATGTATTTAAGTCAAACAAGACTATTTGTATGCAAAACGTTCGATGAACCACATCAAACTAAACCAACATTGGCTATGGTTATTATTTCAGATTATAGTCACACACGTCTTCAGTTGTAAGTCTTATGGAAATGTCCACCTTCCCAGGAGCTTGCCCATGTAATTCCTTATGTCTTGACTTTTTTTGGAAATGGTAAACTTACCAAGGTGGGTGTGGTCTGCCGGGTATAGAGTCCATGGGATTGGGGCAGGGTCATTTTTTTAAGGAGATGTACATCTTCAAAAGTTAGTTACGAGATTGTAGAGTCTAAAGAAAGGGCTCCAGTAAGGGATGCCAGTGGACATATTGGGAACAGATGACAGAGTCTGAGTCTTTAAGACCTGTGGACAAATGAAACACAAAGGCAGTGGCTATAAATAATGAAGATGTTCTGCAAGATGTCTCTGACCAGCTTCTGGTCGGCCAGCCTGGGCCTCTCACTCTTTCCTCATCCTGGCCTGTATTTGAAGGCTCTGGGGCAAGTGTAGATAGTCAGATAGTAGTACCACTACCTGTATTAGTCAGCGTTCTCCAAAGAACCCAGACCATTGGTGGATATGTGGTTATATGGAATTAGCTCACAAGATTATAGAGGCTGAGAAGTCCCACAGACTGTGAGCTGGTGACCCAGGAAAGCCTGGCAGTGCAGTTCCCATCCTAGCCTGAGGGCCTGAGAGCAAGGGAAGCCAATGGTATAAATGTCAGTCCAAGGTCACGAGGAGATGAGATGAAATGTCCCAGCTCAAGTAGGCAGGCAGGGGATGAATCCTTCCTTCCTTAGCCTTTTTGTTCTGTTCTGACCCACGATGGATTGGACGGTGCCCGCCAACTTCAATGCTCATCTCATCCAGAAACACCCTCACAGACACACCCAGATACTATGCTCAATCTGGGCACCCTTGGCCTAGTCAACCTGACACATGAAATAATCTATCACACTACCCATAAAAGTTTACTGTCATTTCTGAGTCTCAGAAAACCCATAATCATGATGTGTCACATGAACAACTTTTCCCAACTCCATTGCAGAGCCTGACTTTGAAGTTTTTCTTTGACGAATAAAAATGAATACAATTATATATTGCCCAGAGAAATGCTGTCTTATCAATGGTGGATGCTGGTGCTGGCTTGGAGGAATGTGCTAGGTAGGAAAAGGCTAGCGCCTTGCAGAGGGTTGAGCATAGTACCTAGTGGTTAACAAGGCTTAAATGTATTAAAGATGTTGGTAGTAGTACCTGTATTGGTAGGAATATTATAAACAGTGGAAGGAAAATGGATAATGGGGAAAAATTGATGACATGTGCTTCAGTATGGATCAGTCCTCTTGTGACCTTACCTGTTAGCAACAAAGTCCTCCACTTCTCCTCCCTCACTAACCTGGAGGCCCAGGGGCCCCTAAACTCTCCACATACTAGTTCCATTAGAGGAAATGAAAGCAAGAATCACAGTATTTGCCCCAGATCTGCATAATTAGGACAAGCTTTTAAGAGTTAAAGAGGGTCATCAAATGAACTTCTCAAGATGCATTTGATACATCATCAAATAGTAGTGACAGGTCCATAAATCATATGAGGTCGTGGCCATCTGATTCAGAATGTAAAACGTCTTCTCCCCAGCAAGCCCATCCCCATGGAGCCCTTCTCAGAACACACAGGTTGTTTCCCTCTGGTCGCTGAGAAATTCAGAATATGACGAGACCTCCTACCATAGTTATTTTCTCTGTCCTTGCACGTGAGGTGACTTCTGAAGATGCCCAAAGAGTCATGCTCAAACAGTAGCTAGTATACAACTACAAATATTCTTTCAGCATTTTATCCAAGTCCTCACTCAATGGACATCATTTAATAACCACTCTCGTGGAATGAATACCCTCGAATGGGGTGGGTATTTTCTGCTTTAGTTTACTGAATTACTAAGCTGTTAAGCTTGGTTTTCCTTCCTACAGCTGTCCTTTCCTTGCTGAAACAAGGCCATCCCAAGACTCAAGAGTCTTCTGCTTCTAATCTCAGCCTGGCCAACAATTTTATAGTGTGGTCTTACTTTCCTCCTTTGCTACTCCCTCTTGTCTGAAATCTGGGTTAACTGGGACTTAACTCCTTGTCAAAGATGCTGTGTGAAATGACTAATTAACAGTAGAGAAGGAGACAGAATTGCCATTGACAAATTGGGCTTTAGTAACCAGCAGCATTTTGGGACATGTTTGCCCAGCTTTTGAGTCTCCCTAGACCCTTGAGAATTTAGAGGAAAAAAGACTTTTGTTCCCCTCTCTCTGTGAATGAGTTGCTTGTCACTTGAGTTTGTAAACTTAGAAGTCACTTCATCTAAGCTGCCCTTGGACAATTGTGTGGTCTTAGTTTCAGACAATCGAGAGGCATACAGCAGAGGAGCCCATGTTTTCCTCGTGTAACTGGACTAGAGGTTCTCATCAGGTTCTCCCCAAATGATGTGAGTTAAGTGCCCACATTTGCCGGTAGTTGAACTCTGAGTTGGGGAGTGAAGATTGACATTTATTGTATTTCAAGCACATACTAAGCAGTGTGCACACGTAATCTGAGCATCCTCCCAAATGAGTCTTTTCCCAGGCTGCTGAGTGCTACCCAGGTCCGTCAGACCAGGCCTGAGCTTGTCTTCCCTTATGCCAGAAACCTAGTAACTCCCTCTCGGGCAATCACATGAACAAACTCTGGGAACTCCAGAATTCTTAACCCAGTAATCAAAGCACTCCCCTCAACTCCCCTAAACTCACCTTTTCATGTTTCCCCAGAAGAGGAGGATCTGGGTTTTATAAAATGTGAGATACACACAATTCAGGAGCCCTGTATAGGAAAGTGAGGTGTGGCCTTGGAAACACTCAGCCATAAGTGATGCTCTCTGAGGCTTCAGCTCTGTCACCTTCTGATTATCTGCCTGTGTTTCCAAATGAAATTTTGCAGTAAGGAAGCTAATTCTCTGAGGTGGTCATGAACTATGCTTCACACCTCACTTTGGATCTCCTGCCTTTCCTCACTGTGACCCTCTGCCTCAGTTGGACTAATCTTCTCACTGCCCTCCTCCTACATTAACAATAATAAATATTGGTTAACAGTCAAGTCTAATGACAGTTCAATACATTGGTTCAAGGTCATAGTGCTTAGGGGAAGCAAGAAGGGAATGTAGTTGAATTGACATGATTTACAGCAGATTTCTCAGCATACGTTTTATTGACTACCTGGGTTGGTTCCCTTCAGGCAGCTTGTTAGACATGTAGGTCTGGCCTCTTTGGAACTGCCAAATTCCAATCTCTGGGGTTGGCTTGCAGAGGGTAGGCAGACCTTAAAGAGGTTTCCATCTTTAAGAACCACCCACCCCCAGGATTCTGAGGCACATGAAAGTTTGAAGACTCCAGCTCTCAAGGTCACTGAAGGCCACTCTTAAGATGGGACATTAACCTAAGAATTAAAGGATGTATGGATGTAGCCACGTGAAGTAGTTTCCTTGGGGTGCCACAGCAAATTACTACAAACAGGGTGGCTTAGAACACCAGAAGTGTGTTCTCTTTCAGTTCTGGAAGCTAGAAGTCTAAAACCAAGGTGTGCGTAGGATCTACTCTGTCTGAGAGCTCTGAGGGAGAATATGTGCTGGGCTTCTTTCCTAGCTTCTTGTGGTGGCTGCTGACAATCCTCGGGGTCCCTTGGCCCGTCACTGTATTAATGCATCTTCGCATAGCCTTCCTCCTTCTCTTTGTGGCCTCTTATAAGGATGCTAGTCCTTGGGTTTAGAGCCCCCCCTAATCCAGTATGATTTCATCTTAGCAACATCTACAAAGACCCTGTTTTCAAATAAGGTCACACTCTGAGGTTCTAGGTGGATATGAGTGTCTGGGAGGATAGTCTTCAACCCAGTATAGCACGTAAAGGTGGTGAATGGGGGAGAGGGGCAGTGAAAGGAGATGGATGAACTTAGAATCCACCCAAAACTCAAGGAGTTGACTTAAAAGATGGATTGTCTTCCCAGGCTTTCTAACACTGGCTAGAACTGGTTTCCTGTGTCAGTTCCTAGACTGGAAAAAGGGGGCTTAAGAGGTGTGGGAAGGATGTCGCATAGCTCAGTGAGCGGGATGTGATTGTACAGTGTGGAAAGCCCAAAGTGGAGGATGCATGAGATATTAATCAGAAAACAGAGGGAGGGATAAGACAGCCAAAGGGATGTTTATTGGCCAGTCCTCTTCCATAAAATTTTGGTAAATCCCCTGAGCCAGGAGAATCCTGAGGCAAACATTTGGGAAGATAATCTAAGGTGAACTGGGAGAAGAAAATATTTTCAGATTTAAAAAAGAAAAGTGTGGTTCCTGGGTGGCTCAGTTGGCTTAGCATCTGACTTTAGCTCAGGTCATGATCTCGCAGTCCATGAGTTCAAGCCCTGTGTTGGGCTCTGTGGTGACAGCTCAGAGCCTGGAGCCTGCTTTGCATTCTGTATCTCTGTCTTTCTCTGCTCCTTCCCCACTTGTGCTCTCTGTCTCTCTCTCTCTCTCTCAAAAATAAATTTAAAAAAATAATTTCAAAAAATAAAAATAATATTGAGATGTGGAGACTCACCATTCTGTCTTCCTTTGCTCAGTGCTCAGAAAGCTGTTATAGAAGTCATAACAGAGAAGTCATGAACTTCTGTGCTCTGGGGAAAATGCTGTCTTTCTGAAATGCCATATTTCTGGAATCATATATAGATCCTCTCCACTTGCTCTTAAGATCGTAGGAGGGACCAGTTGGTGGGGTTGTCTTTTGATTCCTTGTTTCCACCTGCCTGTGGGTCTTTGCACTTTTGCTGCCTGGGATGCTCTTCACTCAGATCTTACAAGGAGCAAGTCCTTCTTCATTGTTATGTGTGTTTCACTCATGGTGCCCCTTGCCAAGGGACACTTGGACGTGGGTCCCTGAGTCATGGTCTGGCCCATTGCCCTATGTTGTAGTTTCACCGTGTTATGAAATTTCCTTACTTACGTATTTACTTGTTTATCATGGTGTTGTCACCTCCCCCTCAGGAGACTCCAAACCTCTACCAGATTCAGGTCTGTGTACCCCCTGTGCCTAGAACAGTGGCTGGTATGTAGTCTGTCCTCAATGATGATATGTTGAGCAGATGCTTTTGGCTGAGGAAACAGAGCCTATGCCAAAAAGACAAATGCTTGGGGGTTCCGATGACATCCAAGACTGTGGGTCTGAGATGGAAGGCGTTTGAAGGAATTTGAAAAGGCAAATAGGATATTAAGCCACAAGAGTGGGGAGAAATAGAGGACTATATCTCTGGCCCCCATGCAGGGGACGTGCAGTGTCAGAGTGGAGAGAAGGATGCCGCTGGGGCATTTGGGACCGGTCTCCCTGGACCTTTTCTGGGTGTGGGACTTCAGACACTATAGTCTTAGTTGCTTGCGTGCTGGGAATTAGCTGAAAGATGGAAGAGGAAAATCTGACAGCAGTGATTATTGTGACTGGAGAACCCTGAGCATGCTGTCAAAAATGGGGAGGGGGAGAAGGAAGGAAGGGAGGGAGGGAGGGAAGGGGGGAAGAAGGAATGAAGGGAGAGAAGGAAGGAAGGAAAGGGAAGGGAGGCAGGGAGGGCAGGGGGGAAGGGGGGAAGAAGGAAGGCAGGGAAGGAAGGGAGGGAGGGAGGGAGGGAGAGAAGGGGGAAGAAGGAAGGAAGGAAAAGGAAGGGAGGGTGGGAAAGAGGAAGGAAAGGAGAGGAGAGGAGAGGAGAGGAGAGGAGAGGAGAGGAGAGGAGAGGGGAGGGGAGGGAAGGGAAGGGAAGGGAAGGGAAGGGAAGGGAAGGGAAGGGAAGGGAAGGGAAGGGAAGGGAAGGAAAGGAAGAAGGAAGGAAGGGAGGAAGGGAGGAGGGAAGGAAGAAAAGGAAGGGAGGGAGGGAGGGAATAAGGAAGGGAGGCACCAGTCTAAAGCATGAATAAAAGGAGAGCTGTGCAAAGAGCATGTTCAAACAGAAGGTACTGGAGAGAATAAAGCTGGCTGTAAGAACTAGAAGGTAATCCCCCTCAGGTTACAGATGAAGAAATGATGGCCCAGGGAGCCTGTCTCAGTGTATCTGGGCTGCTGTGACACAGCACCATAGTCTGGGCAGCTTGTGAGCAAGACATTTGTTTCTTGCGATGCTGGAGGCTCAGAAGTCCTTGATTGGGGTGCCGGCCTATTCGGCTTCTGGTGAGGACTGCTTCCTAGTTCATCGTGTCTTTTTGTGTTTTTACCACACCCTTCTCACGGCAGAAGGGGTCAGGGCACTCTCTTGGACTCTTCTATGAAGGTACCAATCCCATTCATTAGGGCTCCACTTTCATGACACCCCCCCCCCAGAAGCTTCACCTCTGAACATTGTCACCTCTAGAGTTAGGTTTGGACACTTGAGTTTGCAAGGGGACGCACACATTCAGTCCATATTTACCCCGGGTAAGTTTCTTAAGACAAAAAAGGGAGTTTCTGGCATGTTTGGGACTTGACTGCTCATGGCCACCTCCTCTCCTTTTTCACTTCTTGTGCCTTTCAAGTAAAGAGAAGGGCATTGGCATCTATTAATTGCCTACTGGGTGCCAGGCACGGACATTAACGATTAGGTCTTTGGGCTGCTGAAGTGAGTTTTGGGGGCAGAACCTGGAGATCCAGCTAGACATTTATGAGGCTGAGTGACAGCCGTAGATGCAGGGATCTGGAGTCCAGCACGAGCAGTGAGAGAGCAGGGAGCAGGTGGATTGCAGGGCAAGAATTTAGAGTGTGGTTTGGTGGCTCAAAGGCCAGCCACTGAAGAGTCCTTTCCCTGTGACACAAAAAGGCGACTGCCTCCTTCAATTACCACTCTGATGAGATAAGACCTGGGCTTTGCCTCTGAGTCGTAAACTCAGAGGCAGCTGGGAGTCCCTGAGCAGCAAGGAGGATACTGACCCGCCAGGAAGGACAGGCTGACTGACGGTTACTACATTGGAGGAGGAGAATTACACTGAGCGCAGCCAGCTTCCTGGGAGATGGGGAAACACACATTGAGTGGGGGATACCAGACGTCTAGGACTTCTAGGGAGGCTTTTGAATGGGACCTGCTGTATTCAAAGTAGACTCAATTCTACTCACTTCTAGGAGTTTTTATTGTGTGCTTACTCTGTGCAAATCCGGCAGGGGATATCTTGACAGCATGCTTCTTCTTGCAATGATTGCAAGAAGTCCTTTCTTTTAACTGAAATAGTTCAGGAAATTGAACACAAGAGAAAGCCCTGTCCCCTCAACCTGGTTGTCTGAGGCAGTGGAGAAGTTCCCTCGGGTGGGCCGGCTTTTCTGTGCATCTTACGCTTAAGACTGTGATACACTAACTTATGCACAAGGGTGGAGGGGATCCCCAAACTCATTCTCTCCCCTTGCCCTTGAAATCCAGCTCTTAAACACTGAGTGAGCTGCAAATATTCTGTTAGATTGGACTATGCTACCATTTTGAAATTAAACCTCCCTTCCTTTAATTGAGTTGTTGGCTTTCCTTCCTGTATTCTCGTTCTGAGGTCGGGCCTCCCAGCACCATTCTGGGGCAGGAAACATTTATTTCCCATCTCACAGAGGCACAACCAAATAGCCATCGGCTTCAGCTGAGACCACTGGCCAGCCTTCCTGCTCACCTCCCAATTCCCTAATCTAATCTAACTCAGTGGGGTTTGTGGGGGTTCATTTAAGCAGCAGAAGCTGTGCTATAATTGTTACATGTGCCAGCAACGCTTTGTACCATCTGGGTATGATGGGGGGGGGGGGAAGAACGGAGAGAGAGAGAGAAAGAGAGAGACTAGTACTACCACAGAGAAAGATTTTTATTCTATTACCAAGGCAATATAATTCAAGAGTGGCTGCAGAGCAATTGGAAACTAAGGAATGGGAAGCCACGCAGTTATAGTAAAATGTCAAAGTGTAATGAAACGGGAACAGCCCTGCTTTATGATACAGCCAAGTAACAGGCAGGTGGCAGCTCTAAATATGTATATAAATAACAATATGGATGAAATGCCAGGGCTTCCAGCTGGCTTGGTTAAAGCACTTTAGTAATATTCTATTTAGGGTAACAATGTAGCTTAACAATTTCCATGAAAAATACAAAAATGTATCGTTTGAGAATGAATCAGCCCACATTAGCGTGTAAGTGATGGGAACTTCACTAAGATCTTAACACAGGGTGCCAGGCATGTCCCCATCCTACCTAGAATGGCCAGTTGTTCCGTATTCCCATGAGGTTAACTTGGTTCTCTGTCATTGGGATGCAAATGTTTGTTTTTCCTATTACTCTATTACCAGTAAATAACACACACACACACACACACACACACACACAGATATATTGTCCATGTCCCAGACCTGGGATCTTACCTGTAGAAACACACACACACACACACACACACACACACACACACACACAGAAGTATATTGTCCATGTCCCAGACCTGGGATCTTACCTGTAGAAACACACACACACACACACACACACACACACAGTCCATGTCCCAGACCTGGGATCTTACCTGTAGAAACACACACACACACACACACACACACACACACAGTCCATGTCCCAGACCTGGGATCTTACCTGTAGAAACACACACACACACACACACACACACGCACACAGTCCATGTCCCAGACCTGGGATCTTACCTGTAGAAACACACACACACACACACACACACTCCATGTCCCAGACCTGGGATCTTACCTGTAGAAACACACACACACACACACACACACACACACACACACACACACAGAAGTATATTGTCCATGTCCCAGACCTGGGATCTTACCTGTAGAAACACACACACACACACACACACACACACACAGTCCATGTCCCAGACCTGGGATCTTACCTGTAGAAACACACACACACACACACACACACACACACACAGTCCATGTCCCAGACCTGGGATCTTACCTGTAGAAACACACACACACACACACACACACACGCACACAGTCCATGTCCCAGACCTGGGATCTTACCTGTAGAAACACACACACACACACACACACACTCCATGTCCCAGACCTGGGATCTTACCTGTAGAAACACACACACACACACACACGCACGCACGCACACAGTCCATGTCCCAGACCTGGGATCTTACCTGTAGAAACACACACACACACACACACACACACACACACGCGCGCACAGTCCATGTCCCAGACCTGGGATCTTACCTGTGGAAAGGTGTGGGTCACCTTATTTACTTATTCACTCAATGAAATGTCCTAAGCACTTTCTGTATTGCTGAGGATCTAGAGATGAGCAAAAATATGTATGATCTTGGATTATATAGATTTTTTTTGTCTTAAAGGAGGGAAAGACCTGAATGAAATAATCCGGAAAATAAATGCAAAATTGCAAGAGTGATACATCCTGCTTGTTTCAGTTGGGTTGGTCAGGAAGGGCTTTCTGAAGAAACTAATGCTTGAATTGACATCACAGTGTGCAAAGAGATTGAGCAGCTAAAGAGGGATGAGAATAGCCTTCCATGCAGTGAGATTGACATGTGCAAGAGACCTGTGGTAAAAGGACATCAGCGAGTGTGATGGATGGCAAGAGATCATTGTCCTCAAGTGGAGCTTGTAAGGTACAGAGTGGCCCAAGTCAAGTAAGAGCATGTAGGCAGGGATAGCCCATACAGGTTCCTGCAGACCACGATCAGGAATTATGACTCAGGAATAGTGATCCACTAGAGGGTAGTAAGCAGCATAGCCCTAGGACTGGGAACTAACACCCTAGGAGTTATTGTGTTCATACTGCAGTCAATCAGGAGCTCTTGAAAGACAAAAGCCACTCTGCCGAACGGGCACTGCATATGACTTCATAAACATGACATACACATCCATTCTGTGCCACGCACGGTTCAAAGCACGGGGGATGCATACCTGTAAGACAGCATCTTTGTCCTTGAGAAATTCACAGGCTAATGAGGCAGAAGTCATATGAACTAATGCGTTTAAGTATCAAGCACTTGGAGGGAATCTTGAAGCACAGAAATTTAATCTTACAGTAGCTTCCTAGAACGAATGTCCCTGAACAGTCTTCAAGGAAAGACAGAAGTCGTCCTGACAAAGAAGGAGTAGATGGAAGGGTTCGTTTCTTGGCGGGGAATAGCGTGATGAAGAAAGCCACAGTCAATGACAGAGGAGGAGGATCATCAGGGCCAAAAGACAAGAGTGCTGACGAGGGACATGGGGACACCCGCTGCTCCCAGATGGAGCCCCATGACCAGCGTCTTGCTGAAACCTCCTAAACTGTAGCGATATCACCGGAAGGTAGTCTCCCAAGCTTTTAAGTTAAACTCTTGCTTGACCCTTTGCCCCGACACTATTTCCTGTTATGATAGGATCAGGCTGGATTCATACAATACAGAATCCCCACTTATGTGGGCAAGTGTGAATTAAAGTCACCTTTTGGACCCTCTGCATTGGTATTTGAAGGCAAACCGTACAGAGATATAGGAAATCAACTGGCTGGATCAAGAAATTAAAAAGACAAAATGCCATCTATAACTCTGGGTAATAGCAAACATTTGGATGGAATTTGAGAAAGATACGATAGAGGAATGGGTTTGGCCTCAGCCTAGATCCAGCTGTCTTTGCCCTACACAATCCTACCATGAATACATGTAATTCCCAGTCTGTATTTTCTCTCTTTCTGGGTCTGCCTGGTGACCTTCTGGGTCCCACAGAGGTCCTCAGGATAAGAGTGGGTGTAGGACAGTTACACCAGGGACCCCAGTGTTGTAGAGTGCAGGCTAGGGCCTTCTACCAGCACTGTATGTGGTCAGCTCTTTCCCATAATAAAGCCCATCTCTCCATGTTTTGTTCATGTGTTCAGTCATTCATTCAGCAGCTATTTGTAGGGCACTAATTATGCAACTGATGCAAGGCTGGGCACTAGGAAATTGATAGTGAACATTATAGTCTCTGCCGCCTTGAAGCTAAAGATTTAGAAGGGGCAATTTTGGTTTTTAACTGAAATGGGGAGGTGTCTTCCAATCAAACAGCTGGCCTGGAACATCATTAGGAACGGTTAGATTTCAACTGCAAATTCTCTACTCTGAGCCCGTCAACACACCAAGTGGTTAGGTTTTAGCTAAACATATATATATATATTCCTTTGTAACACCCAAACATGCTTTTCTTAGATACTTAGCCCTCTTCATCTTCAGATATATTTTGGCAGCTTCATTTTCTTTCATCTCGTTGGAATGTGTGTTGTTTTCTAGCCACTCTTGTTTTCTATACAAGAATTAATTTAAGAGACCCCAGGCCTGTTGGTGGGGAAATATTAAATATTTACACAGATATGGAATGAGAAATCTTATTCACGCTTTAACCAATAATAATAAGCATATTGAGACTATGGACCGCTGTGGAGTTTAAGATTCATTCTCTCTTTCGAGTCTTGCAATAACCCCATTAAGTCAATACTGTTAACGTCTCCATTTTGGAAATGTCAAACTGAATCCCTTTGACCGAGGGCAGGGCCAGTTTCTCGGGCACGTGCTCCATACGGTCTCACAGAGACCTATGCTACGAGGGTTCCTCCATGTGCTCTAGTGCTGTGCTTGGAATCCCTAATAATTTTTTAATTATTCCTCATGATTCCAAGAATTTATGTATTCTTAATAAATTTTTAATTGTATAAGGGGCCCTACTTGTTCCTTTCATACTGGCCCTGAAAAATATGTAGTCGATCCTGACCAAGGGGCAAGAGCAGAGCTCTGTGCAAGGCTGATCCAACCACAGAATCTGTTACCTTGGCTGTTCCCCTGTGTTAGTCCCCCCCCACCTCCCCACCCCATGTTTCATGTCAGGGAGGGCCTCTTTTAGGGACACCGGATGATGCCTGTTTGCAGTCTCTGGGCTGTAGGTGGCGTCTCACTGTGAAGTGAGTCACCTTTTAATGTATAGTTGCTCAAGTACCTCTGCTTTGTTGATATATCACTCATTTTATGGGCCTGGATTAATTCCAAAGTAAACACTAAGTACTCAGCTGAAAAGCTGTAAACACAAGACACGACGTGCGTCTTCAACTCCCAGCTCTGTTTGCCAAGGGCCCGATTCCCTCTGTGCTTTATCCTGTTTAGTGTAACAAAACCTTTGTGTCATCTGCTTGAGCGGTAATTTCCAGATTGATTTTAAGATCTGCAGGCGAGGGCTGCTGCAGTTGGGAGAACACGTCTCCACACGCATTCTGCCTCCTTTGCCTGCTTTGGTGCCCGTGGATGGTCATCCAGGGATGCTCGCCTTCCTGCGTGTAACGGGTGTCCAAAGGGCGGCTGCCTGTGAGGCTGCTTGTCTGTTCCAGGGGGCCCGCAGAGGTAACACCTGTTCACGACTCATCCACTGGGAGGGCAACACGCTGTTGGGTCACCAAGTAGCCAGTGCTGTCTTCAGGCCCGTGCCCTGGGTCCTGGGCCAACCGACAAGGGTGACCCAGTTCTTAGTTCCCAAATTACAATTTCCAAATAGGGTTTGTTTGTCAATCTCATTTTCATGGCATCAGCATTGCGTGAGTGGAACACCTGTGTGCGTGCACACACACACACACACGCACGCACATCTAGTCATATATAAATATGCCTCACCTTTTACTCTTCTCTCTTGTTTACTTCAGTGGAAAGATGGCTGCATTTCCTGACGCTGTGACCTTGGAGAAGTCCCTGCAGCTCCCTGGAGCTCTGTTTCGTTACCTTCAACCTGTTTTTGATCATTCGCATTCTTTGAAGTATTTTCAATAGCAGGCATCAGATCTCCTTGTCCCTGGTTCGAGGGACTTGTCTCTGTTACCCTCATATTTTCAACCTGTTAAGGCCCTTCCAGACCTTCCAGGGATGTCTGAAAGAAGATCCCTCTCTCCTTGGCTGTAGTGCAGTTTGTTCTCCTTATGAACATGTGGCCTCCCACCTAGTAGCCCTAATGATCTTTAGAAAAAAATGGTAAATGGTGAAGGTCCACATCTTCGCCGGGACCCAGTAGCTCCTTTGGCTTCCGCACCCCCTCTCCCAACCTTCTCCTGGCCAGCCGAGCAGATATTCCTTAGCCCCTGCAATAAGCATGAGCTTCCTGCCACAGGACATTTGTACACGCTATTTCCTCTGCCTAGGATGCTATAATCCCCAGTATCGATTCTAGTCCCTGGTGGCTCTTATATTCTACCCTCCTCAGGTCAGACATCACTTCTCTTGGGATATATCCCCAATTAGCTCTCCAAGTTAGGAAAAGATTCTCTGTTCCAGGTGCTGACTTTCTATACTTATCTTCATGGCGTGTACCACATGTCTCTTCTACCAGACCATGTATATTATAAAGGCGAGGGCCATATGTCTTCAGTACCCTAGGGAATACTAAATAAATGCCTGCCTCTAACAGTCATGCAAATGCAGGAACCCTCTGATTCTGTGACTTGTCACCTTCCCCTGGGGGCTGCTGTGCCACTGCTTCGGTCCCTTCTGTGCCTGGCTGCTCACTTCCCCACAACGTCCTGGAACATCCATTCCTCAAATCACCGCTGTCCATCTTCTGGAAAAGACAGAGAGGGTGTGTGATATTCAGGTTCACTCCCTCATCTTCTCTCAGCTCCATTCGTGTATCTTTGCAGACAGGACTCCGCTCACCCCTCCATTAAACCAGACCTCATTGTCACTCCCATGCACCCTGTTTTCCTTCTCTGTCTGACGTTTTGCTATATCACTTGTCACCATCTGACACGATATGTTTTATTTATTTATTTGCCTCTGTCTGTCTTTCCCCCCTAGTATGTAAGCTCTACCGGGATGAATATTGTAGTCTGTTTTGCTTCTTGCTGCATTCTAAGAATGCCTGTCTTGGAGTATGCATTTATTAACTATTTGTTGATTGATTAAAGCAGTGGATGGGTAGATGTGTGGGTGGATGGGTGGATAGATGGATGGACGGTTGGACAGATGGATGGACAGACAGAAAAATGGATGGATTTGGCCTTGAGTTTTAATATCAACAGTAATCTCTGCTTTCCAGACCTTTGTTTTTGGCATGGACATCAATAATTATACTTTGAGAGAAACTTCCTGGGGGCAAGTCCAGAGAACTATTTGTTTGAGTTACCACTTTGTGCACAGAGATGTTTGTTCCTGTTGTTCTTTCCCTCTCTGGCAAGTTGAATATTATGGTTGAAGGAAGACTTTCCAGAGAACCAATGGAGCAGAGGAACATATCAAACCCAAGCCGCAGATTGTTGTACATTTCACATTGCCAGATCAAAGCCTTGCATCTAGCCTGTGGAACCATTTAAAATTTCAGTTGTTAATTAGAAGAGTTATGGATGTGGCATCCATTCTGCTTGGATTTGGGTGGAAAGTTCTAGTCTCAACTATTCTATTGTGTCATGTTTGTAAATCATGGGAACAGCCTAGGAATTGCAGTGTTTTGGCATTCCAGACTATTGCTTGCACCTGGAAACAGTGCAGAACGATCTTTCCCCAAAACAGTTTTGTTAGGAAATATGATCAGTATCATTTGGGGACTTACCTTTTATTCTAGTCTGTCTTCTTTTAAACTATGAGAGGCCACGGAAGACTCACATTTATTATTACTTTGTCACCCCACTGAATGATTTTTGTGTTCTGCTGACAACTCATTAAAGACAGGAACCCTATTTAAGTGTCATATTGGTTGGGTCCCTCTGGCAGCAAGTAATTGAAAACTGAACTGAAAGTAGCTTAAACAAGAAGGGCATGCATGATTTTGCTCAAAAAAGTTCACAAGGATCGGGGCACCTGGGTGGCTCAGTTGGTTAAGCGTCTGACTTCTGCTCAGGTTGTGATCTCGCAGTCTGTGAGTTCAAGCCCCACGTCGGCTCTGTGCTGACAGCTCGGAGCCTGGAGCCTGCTTCAGATTCTGTGTCTCCATCTCTCTGCCCCTTCCCCACTCATACTCTGTCTCTCTCTGTCTCTCAAAAATGAATAAACGTTAACAAATTTTTTAAAAATTCACAGGGATTAAGCAGTTCTAGGATTAGCTAATTCAGAGAATACAGCAATTCAAAAATATCAATAAGATTTCAGGTTTTTGCTTTATTTCTGCTCTGCCATTCTGCCATTTTCACTGTTTATCTTCTTAGGCTGGTATTCCTCCTGGTCCTAAAATAGCTACCATTGCTCCAAACATCACACAGAGATGATAATATCCACAAAAATAATAGAAATTTCCCCTTTAGGATTTTACTTCTCAGGAAAAGCTCCCTAGCAGCCCATTCACCTTTTCCAGAAACTTCTACTGACATCTCATTAGCCACATTATATTATTTGCCTTACTCATTTAGCAGAAGGTATGAGATCCCTAAGGTTGACTTAGAACAAGGATTCTCATACTTGAATGTGCTTCAGAATCCCCTGGGTGGCTTGAGAAAGCACAGAATGCTGGGCCCCACTCCTAGACTTTCTGATTCAGTAGGGCAGGGGCATGGCCTCGCATTCTGCATGTCTAAGCTCCCAGGTGATGCTAATGCTGCTGGTCCCAGAACAACATTTTAAAACCCATGAACGTAGAGCAGTCCAGATTTAGCCCCCCTTGGCATTGGGGAGAAGCTCAGCTTCCTTGAAGGACATGGTTGTCAGGAGGTGAGTGAAATATTTGGGTTTCTGTCAGCCAGAAAATTACCTGTTGTTTAGTTAGCCAATAGCAGCTGACACAAGTGACATCTTCAGGCAATAACATGATATTTCATGTGATTAGTACGAGCTGACTGAGGGTGAACTTGACTTTGGAGGCTGAATTGTATCTAAAGGTGGATTGGCCACCATGTAAGGCCTTACATAATTTACCTTCAGCTCGCCGCAATGTTTCCATCTTATTTGTGTGTTTATTTGTCTGTTTTTATATTTCCAAGAACTGTGAGTTTCCTTTGAGCTCCCAGCCACTGTATTCATGGGGTTGAGCAGATATTTTGGAAGGTGAGGTAGTAACTTGCACAGCAGCAGGTGAGAAATCCAGGGTTCACAGAGGTTAAGAGATCACCTGATCCACACAGGTGGTGAGTGTTGGCATTAGAACTTCAACCCATGCTGCCTTCTGTCCCTCAGCAAGTGGCCGAGCGGTTTCCATGAGTATATTCAGCACCACACAGGGTTTTCCCCCCTTTTCCTTCTTTTCTCTCACTTTCATAGCCACCTGCGAGATGGGCGGGTGTCCGGGAATATTAGGGAAGAATTATGGTAGTTTTTTCCACGTATGTGCCCAAGGACAGGCTGGAGACCTGTGGGTAAAATAGAACCATGGATGTCTTCTTCTCTTGGAGGTCTCTTCCTGGTGTTTAGCCCGCCCTGCCCATGGGGACCCCCACATATGCAAGGGTGCAGAAGGCTCCCCCACAGCCTTCTGAGGGAAGCAACTGGTTACACAGGTGAGTTTTCCGTGCTAACTCGATGGTATTTACTGCTGCTGTGACAAATGAGCACATTTCGCATTACAAAGCAGGGCCCACTGATTATCTCACAGCTCCATCCCTTGAAGTCTGGGTGCAGCACGGGCCCAACTGGAGCCTCTGCTTTGGGTTTCCCAAGGCCGACATCAACTGTGAGCAGGGCCCTGTTCCTTTCTGAAGCTGTGACAATGAACCCACCCCCAGGCTCACTCGAGGTGGCAGCCGAATTCAGCTCCTGGACACTCTAAGACTGACCCTGGTTCCTTGCGGGCTGTCCGGTGGTCCTTGTTGCTCTGGGAAGCTGCTGCTGTTCCCCTCGTGCTTTCCGTGTGCTCACCCCCCACCAGTCCAGTGGGGCAGCTGGGTCCCTTTTATGCTTTGAATCTCCTCTCTAACCACCCCCATGCTGCACGTCCCGGGCTGGAGAAAACTCTCTGCCTTTGGGAGTCTCGTAGGACTGGACTGGACCCACCTAGATTTTAATCCAGGAAACTCTCTCCATCTCAAGACCCATAACCTTAATCACATCTGCACAGTCTCCTTTGCCATGAAATGTAGCGTATTCACAGGTCCCAGAGATTGGAGCATGGGCATCTTTGTGGGGCCATACTGCCCTCCCAAATGATCTCATAATAATAATAGATGTTGACAGGCATTGATTGGCCTAATAATGACCATGGCTAGTATCTGAGGAATGTCGCTATATACCAGGCACTGTGATAGGTCCTTTACATTGATTGGTTCGTTTAATCTCCATCACAAATCAACACGGTGGGAGCTATTATTTTTTAAAAAGAGGAGGAACGGAGGAACGAAAAGGCACAGCACACATGAGCATCTTGTTCTGGGTCACTCCGGAAGTAGGTGTGAAACTGAGGTTCTATTCAGGAAGTCTGACTGGAAACCCGGCTGTTCATGCTTATGTTGCGCTATCCGAGCCATCCTTTCCCCCATGCACCCTACTATGGTCTGCTTTCTTGTCTGTTACCTCTTCCTCCCTGAGCCCCCTGGGCTCTGATTTCTTCGAAGGTAGGACTCCATTGTTCGAGTATCCCTGTCCAAGATGCTTCATTGCTGCTCAATGAACCGTCAGTGTATGTGCACCTGTGCAAATATCTATATTGGTGGACAGTGTAAGGCACTGGGGTCAACCATCCCAAAGCAGGCTGCGTTCATGCCTCCTGGACAGATGCCAGAGTGCAGGCACGTACAGATGGGTGTATACATCGTGCACGGCAGAGGCTGGATGATTCAGCCCTGAGCAGCTGCAAAAGTTTTCCCAGCCTCGCTCCCGCCAGCCTCCGAAATGGCTCCTTCTCAAACACGCTCACATCAGGCGCTTGGGGCTCCCCTGGTAGAAGGTCTGTGAGATTACTTAAGCATGTCCAGAAATGCAGTGAAATGATCATCATTGTTGCTGAACACCTGACTCTTGTTTCCAAAGGAGTATCATGGAAAACAGTAACATTCAAGCTCAAGCTACATGTGGGCCGCTGCAGATGATGGTGACTTCTAAAACACGGAAGAAGAGGCTTTGGAATGTCGTATTGGGTGGATGGCTTTTGAGATAGACAAGGTCTTCTCTTTCTCAGGAATCTCTGCTTTCAGGGATACATACAGGCAGCAGATGCTAAAACTATCATTAAGAGTTGCTGAGTGATTGGTTCTCGATTTCTTCTTCTGTTAAATGACGTCTTCTCCCTCCAAATACAGCTTGAATCTTCTCTCTGCTCTCCCTTGGTATTGCCCCAGGTAGAATGTTTTCTCTGCCAGTCCCCTCTCCACCTCTTACCCCAGCATCTGCTAAATGACAACCACAGTGATTTCCTTTCAGTTTCTTGAGAACCCCAAGTCTTTCCTACCTCAGGGCCTTTGCACAGTTTGCTCCTTCAGCTTGGAATCCTTTCCACGCTCTCCTCAAACCTAACTCTATCTTTTCAACTAAGTCTCAGCTGACATGCCATAGAATCCTTCTGTGCTAACTCTAATTGAGGGAAGATTCATCACAATGCTGTAAAAGCATGTGTAATTAATTAAATTTTTTCTTTTAATTTTTGGCCTGTCTTCTTGTATTAGGTGGGATTATCTATGAGTCTATAAACTCCGTGAAGGCAGTGACCTTTCCTGTCTTGTTTGCTTTTGTGTCTCAATGCGTCCCCTGGGGGCAGGCACATAGTAAACTAAATAGATATTTGTGGAATGACTTCTGAATAACACCATTATATCTATTTTTCTGTAAGAAGTCTTGAACATAGCTTAGTGCGTATTCTGTTCCTGAGTCCATGGCAGGCACTGTCAGGTTCTTTGTGTCAGCTCAGGAAAATAAGACAATAATAATAGTGATGATAATACTTAACTGCTTCCAAGACTTGTCAGGAATATTCTGTCTGCCTTTATAAAGTCAGCTTATATACTAGATTCTCCAAGTATGCCCTGGGGATCACCTGCTTCTGAGTCACTCGGAACCCTTACTAAATGCAGATTCTTGGGTCCCTCTTGAGTCCCTCTGATGAATCAGAATCACTGATGCACAGCTCCAGAAATGAGCATTTGCAACAGGCAACAGACATTCTTATCTATGTGGAGGTATTCAAATCACTCATGTAGAGTGTTTAATGTTACCTGTTATCCATCCATAAATATATCCTCTTGCCCAACAAAAACACCTCTTGCTGTTCATATAAGCAGTTTTGATATTTAAAAAAAAAAATTGACAGCCAGGATGGCAGGAAGCAGACATCTCTCTAACAAATCTCATTGTTCCAATTTTAAGCAGAAAATATATCAGCTCCATTTTCTGATCCCAAGCTTAGGTTGGAGGAAGCTTGCCCAGGGACTTTCTCCAGGCTCAGCTAGCCCTGGGGCTGAGCACAGGGCAAGAAGCTTCTGGTTTTAGGCTGCAGTCAACTCTGTTGGGGTCAGCAATAGAATTACAACTGCCGTAGAGCCTGCACAATTGTAATTTGCATCTAATAAAACTAGGATTTATAGAACAAAAACCCTACCAGCCCCACTCCACAGTATCGTGCATGGAAATAATGGTGTTGCTCTTTGAGGTAAACCAGACCTATGCTATCTAATAATGATAATAAAGGTTAAATTAAGTGAGTGCTTATTCTGTGCCTGGCTAATTCTTCTAATTGCATTATCTCATTTAATTCACACACAGCCCTGTGAGGCAGCTACTAATGTTTCTTTTTTATGAAAAAGAAAAGTGGGGCCTAATTTGGGTCATATGGTGGGTAGCAGAGCCTGGATGTGGAGTTTTCTTTAACCCTCAGGCTATCTCGCCTTCATCTGAGCCTTGCAAACAAGACAGGGCCCAGATTATCCAGGAAGTAACACCGCTTTGGATCCCAGCTCTGCACACACTAGCTGAGCGTCCTTCACCAGGCATATTGCCTTCTGAATCTCAGTTTCCACACCTGTAAAATGGCAACAGGCAGCAGTGGGACTTCCCTGTGTGAGGTGTTAAAGGGTGTGATTCAAGCATCCACCTAATCGCAGGAGCAAAGATGCTCAGTTCAGAGGGAACCGTGTTGTTACTCTGAGTTGGCCTGGTTGTACACAGAATGTTCACTTCCCAAGGAATGAGGGCCGTTTGGAGCAGGGGGCGCCCAGGATGGGGAATGAAATGAGAGAATACATATCCACAAGGGCAGGGTTGGAGAAACTAACACTCTGTAGCTGCAAAGGCCACTCATCCAAATCACAGGTGCGTACAAAGCAGCCACCACACTCCAGGGACAGCGTAGGTTCTTGGCAAGCACAGGTGAACAAGACAGAGATGGTCCGTGTATAGCTTCAATGTGTTTGGCCAACAGTACATATAACTCTGTAGATAATTTGAAGACTGTGACACGAAGGAGAGTCAACACAAGTGTGCACCTGAGGCAGCAGCAGGAGTATCTCCTGGAGAGGAGATCAGACCTCTTCAAGCCCTTAAGTGCTGGAATAAGAATTCTGACTCACACAGTTAGCAAAGCGAAGAGATCTGTCCAGTGAGTCCCCTCTGACCTGCTAGGCTACTTCGGAGTAGGGAACAAATACTCAAGATAGACAACAGCTGCGTACAACTGTTGCAGGGGCCCGCCCATGCACCCCAAGTCTTAGGTTTGACCATCTTGGAGGTCAAGCATTTCTAGTGCTTTTTTGAAGGCATATACTTCGAATGAAGACGACAGAACATAACAACTACAGTGGTTGAAAGACCCCAAATGTCCAGAGAGGACATTCAACCCTCAGAATATTAGAGAAGGCAGTATACCATAATGGGTGAGAATATGGATTTTGGAATCAAATAAACGCTGGTTCAAATCCCAGCTCTGTCATTTACTAGCGGTGGGACCTTGGGAAAGATCATTCCATGGTTAAGAATGTGGTATGGTTAGAGGGACCATGCTGGGGAGTTTGAGGATCAAACGGGATTGCATACCTACAGAAAGGTGGAGATATGACCTCCGGTCTGTCTGCACTGAACCCCACGTTTCCCACAGTGCACAGGCAGCCTCCCTCCTACTTACCCCCACCCCCTCCACTACAGATCTTTGGAAACCACTGTTCCCTGCTTGGCTTCAGTCTCTAAAGGGTCCTCCTTTGTCTCCTGAGAGCTCAATCTGTAGCCAAAGTAATGAGCCTGATCTGATTCAGCTCAAGGACTCCGGTCATTGAACTTGACTTGGTGTGTCCATAATTTGTACATTTTGGATAACAGGTTATTGCTAAGAGGGAAAACCTTTAGCTGAATCCAATACATTCACAGCAAGTGAAGCAGGAGGAAAATGCCTAATTCCAGCTTGTTAGCCGCTGAGCTCCTGAGAACAGAATCAGCTTAGCTGCTTGCAAATAAGCGAGCATCACAGAACTTGGTGGCGCTGGCAAGAAGGTAACAAGCTGTGTATGAAAACCCTGGGATTAAATCTCCACAGCAAAATTGCTCGGTGCACAGGATCAAAGAGCTGCAAGGGGAGAGAGACAATGAGCAAGTTCCCTTCTGCACACCCACCCGACCTTTACCATTAGGGGCACCCCCAAAGAGTGCCTGCTTTGGCGCCTTATCAACAAAAGGGCTGAGCTTTCGTTGATAATTAAAACAATAAATTCTTCTCCCCGGCGTGTATCCCGATTAGATTGTTGACATTGTGTCAGGCTGTTAGGAAGATAAACTCACACTGGTCCTTGCACTCACTACACGGCTTATTTTTGAATCCCTCTGATAGTGTTTTTTTGTGTGTGTTTTTTTTACATGACAACTTGCAAATAACACATTGGAGTCTCTTTCCTTCTATTTCTCTATCGCGTGATTAACATTGATACTCATGGAACTTTCGAGGTCTGAGAGCTTTCCTCTGGATGTGTGATGTAGGTCCCAGTAGGAACCATTTAGAATCCAAGGAATGTGTTTGTCAGTAAAAATGTCAGATGACACATGTGTGTCCAGGATGCTTTAAAGCCTCCCAAAGATAAATTGTTGAAGACTGTGGCAAATGGTATCAGGCCAGCCCCTGAGCAAAGATTTAAGAGGCTGTCTGGCTTCATCCATCATGTTTCTCCAACCATCATGAGTAAACTCTTTCTTTTGGTGGATCCCACTGGTGCTCAAATCATAGCCAAGGGTGGGGATGTTAACTAGAGTGGTGGGTCCCAACCAGAATGACCTGAGTCAGGAACTGGGGGCCTTGAAAGTATGGTGCCTGCCAGACTGAAAAATTTTCAGTTCCTGAATCTAACAGGCTATGTTTGTCTTGCTCCCAGACCCTTAACATATGAGGCTCCCTTGCCTAAAATGGTCTTACCATTCATCATTCCCTCAGGCAGCTCCAATTCATCCTTCATACCTCGGCTTAGATGTACTTCCTCCATGAAGCCTTTGAAAAACATTAATAAACATTTTATTGTGGAATAGTTTCAGGTTTATGGAAAAATTATGGAATATTGTACAGAGTTGCCATATATATATCCCAGTTTCTTCTATTGTATATTTGTTGATTTCTTACGTTACTGTGGTATATTTCTCACAACTAGTGAGCCAATATTGAACACAGAATTTACGCTTTTAACTATTTCCAAGTGTGTAGTTCTGTGGCATTAAGTATATTGATATTGTTGGACAACCATTGCCACAAATCATGTCGAGAACTTTTCATCTTACAAAACTGAAGCTCTCTATCCATTAAATTCCCAATTCCCTCTTCCCTCGGCCCCTGGCAACCAGATTTCTACTTTCTGACTCTGTGAATTTGACTACTCTAAGTACTTCATGTAAATGGAATTCTGTATGATTTGTCCTTTGGCGGTTGGCTTATTTTCCTCAGCATAAGACCCTCAAGGTTCATCTGTATTATACCACATGCTGGAATTTCCTTTTAAAGGTTAAGTAATATTCCATTGTGTGTATATACCATATTTTGTTTAGCTATTCATCTGTTGATTGCTTTTACCTTTGGGGTATTGTGAGTAAAGCTCACAAAGTCTTTCTTGACCCAGCTGTACTATCTAGTGCATCCCAATGTCACCTCTGTCATGGTGCTTACCTCTTGAGAATGTAAGTGCGTATTTCCCTGTTTACCTTTTACGCTAGGCTCCCAGCTCCTTACCTACATGTTCCATGCCAGTAAGTTGTTTGCCATTGTTTCTCAATCACCTGTAAGTGTGTCTGGCTCACATGAGGTTCTCAGCAAATATTTGAAATGAGTGACTCACTCGATGGATGGATGGATGGATGGATGGATGGATGGATGGATGGATGGATGGGTGGATGGGTGGATGGATGGATGGATGGATGGATGGATGGAGAGATTGACAGACGATGGGTGAGTGGATGGATGAACGTGTAGGTGGATAGGTGGATAAGTGAGTGGATGGATGGATGGATGGATGGATGAATGAGTGGAAGGAAGGAAGGAAGGAAGGAAGGAAGGAAGGATGAACAGATGGGTGGATGCATAAAAAAGATGAGGCTATCCAGAGGATGGGCCTAAGCAGATGTCTGTAGGAGTACAATTTGATTCCTGCCTTCAAGTCCAGTGGGTGAACATGTGATTATAAAATAAGATTTCAGGGGCACCTGGATGGCTCAGTTGGTTAAGCGTCCGAATTTGGCTCAGGTCTTGATCTCACTGTTCCTCAATTCAAGCCCCACATTGGGCTCTCTGGTGTCAGCACAGAGCCTGCTTGGGAAACTTTGTACCCCACTCTCTCTCTCCCCTTCCCTCTCTCTCAAAATTAAATAAACATTTTAAAAATATGTAAGATTTCATAGCAAAGGGAAAACACCAGACTAAACTGATATACAGCAGAGAGCAAGAGTAGAGCCCACGGTGGGTGGGGGGATATATTTTGCTTTATATTTCTTACTTTAAAAATATCATTTTCACTATTTTAATGAAATAAAATAAATCAGTGAAAAACTTTTTCATAGTCTTATTACCTAAGTGGATCCTGCTGACCTTTTAAATATAAAAATAGTACCCAAACAGATAACTCATAGGGGAAAGGAAGGAATAAAGTGAAAATTGAACATTGTCTTCTCAGTAATTCTCTATAAGAAGTAACCACAGTAACTACATTTTCTGTGTTTACAACCATTCTTGCGAGACCTTCCATAATCAGTGAGCATACATCCGCCATGCTTCCTTTAATGGTTGTCTACTCTTCCACTGCTTAGAGATAGAGTTGTTGAACTGCTCCTCACTGGGGAGAACATTAGCCGTTGGCTACCCCCAACACAACTGCTGCCTCTTGGAGCACTTTTGTGTGCCCATGAGGTCAGTTCTTTGAAGGACACCCTCTGGACTAAAAAGTTAAAAGAATATACACTTGGCATTTTAGTAGATGTTGCCACTTGCCTCTCCCCAGATTTGGAAGTAGCTTGTGTTGCTGTGATGTGTTCTTACTGCCATCAGTCACATCAACGCAAGTGAGCCACCGTGGTGAAAAGATGTCAGGTTGGAGCATTTAGTCCACTTTACTTCTCAGCATTACTGGGACATTTTAAAGGAATGAGTCATGATATTCTCTAAGTTATAATAAATTCTTAAAGGAGGAGAATACGGCTTCTTGACACAGAAGCTGTGCACATCAGATCAAAAAAGGGGAGAATCCAGAGATGTTGAACTCAAACATGATTTGAAGTTCTGTCCGTTTTCCTGTCCTCCATGGATGTATTTAAAGTGGATGAGACAGGAGAGGTTAAGACCTTCAGTCTCCTTCTCTTAAGAGTGATGTGCGATTCCCTTCTGCCTGGGAGCCCCAGGGTCTGACCCGCAGCTTGGCTGTCACTGCTGCTGGGAAGAGGTGTCACTGGTTTGGCATGCCCTAATTCCATGCTTTTTCCTGCTTCCATGGGTCAAATGCCAGCTCTGTTCACTACGGGCAGAAGAAGCTGATGAAAAGGAGTTTGGGTCTGGATCTTTCCCAGAGTGCAGATGAGGCAGTCGTAGAAAAAGTGGCGAAAATAGTTGAGCATATGTTTTACACAACTTAACTGCTATGCCTGGCATCTCTCCTTCAACACATCCTGCCTGATATTTGATGTTAAAAAAAGGAAAAAATCAAAGCACATGTAACATGTTTCTGATGTCTTCTTTCTCTCCATAGAGCAATGGAAAAAAATAGCATCTCTTTTAAATCAGAGAGAGAGAAAAAGAGAGAGAGAGAGAGAGGCATAGACGTATACCATTTTTCTCCTTTAGGATAAAATGGCCCTGATCTACAAAATTTCAGTCTAAGTACATGGTGGGGTGGGGGGAGAATGTATGTGAGCAACATAAGCTTCCTGTTCGCATAGCGCCTTCCTGCAACTGTGACACTTGCTTCTTTACGGGTTCGCTCATTTGGAAGTCATTTTTCTCCACCGTTGCTGCATTGTAAGTCTGGAAACCAGTGTTATGAAATGTGCAAAGAAAACACTCCATTATTTTGATATAAAATACTTTATTTTTAGAATGTCACCTTTATGCAGTGCACAATGCAAACATACGATATCAGCTTTACTGTGAAATGCCTTCTTCCACCTTCCTCGCTAGCAGCTCACTTCACCTCACCAATGGTAGCACTCTTCTGTTCCAGTGCATCATTCCAGAGGTAGGCAATTAATATACAGGCGTATTCACATAAATAATACCATGTGGTCACATTATATTAGACCCAAGTCTGGCAAAATTGGGTGATGGCAAAATTATTAAAAATAAAAGACCCAGAAAGGAATACTTGTCCTACAGAGTTTATTAGATAAAAATATTAGGACAGTAGGACGAATCCATGAATACGGTGAGACATCTGAGCATACGTTGTTTTATTGACAGAAAACACAGTGCTGAGATCAGATCACAGGCTTGGAGGTGGGAAGAGCTGTGGATTGGGGTGTGCCTTTCACTGGCTGTGTGATTTGGGCAAGTTCCTAACTCCTCTGCACCTCAGTCTTTATCTGGTAATGAGGAGCAGAATGCCTGCCCTCCTCCAAGGGTTAACATAAAGATGAGTATGATGAGTGATAAAGGACTTGGATCATAATCTGGAATCAATGACACCCATTTTCTTATTTCCCTCTTTGCCCTCCTGTATCACAATGTATTGGGACAATTTCTCAAGCGATAATATCCTTCTATGCTCTTTTTGCCTCAGTTTAAGGCCAGGGTGGGGGGGAGTTGAAGATGCATCATATAATCCAAGAGTCATTTCTTCTGAGTTATCAGCCCCCCCCATTACTTTGCTGCCTTCATACGTGAAGGGACAATGTGGACCCTCACCCTTGTCTCACATTGGCCTTCTCCCCCTATCTGTGACTTAGAACCCACTGCTTCTAGAGGTTGTGTCAAATGCCAAGCACCTTCCAGCTCTCAAACTTTTTCTAAATCCACTAAGCACCTTTTGAACCATCTATTAACTGGAAAACAATTGAGATGTTAATTAGAAATCAATATTATCTTTTCATTAAAATTTCCCCCCCCCCCATCTCTGCCCTCTATTATCCCAGTGAACAAATGGCTTCTGCTGACCTCTTTGAGTTTCTTAGTGTACTTCAACTTCACGACAAAGGTAATCTATTCGTTGCCTGTAATGCTTTACAATTAAGGTTGGATTCTCCCTTTAGGATAATTTAATGTGATTTGACAGTGCTCCTAGTTAGCTGGTAAACAGCCATCTCCGAGAAGCCTGCTTCTTGAATCAGAGTGACTTCACTCTTATCACTGGTATGACTCTGGACAAGTCATAATGTTTTGCCTTCCCAATTCTTTATTTGCACTTCTGTACAATGGGCATGATAGTAGAAATAAACTCCTGCGAGTTTGGGGGAGGATTAGGTGAGATGATGAGTATAAAGTATTTAGAAGAAAAGGTTCTAATCACTTAGCACGAAGCATTCTTCGTGTGTCCGCTCTGACTGTTAATGCTGTTTGGTTATCCAAACCCACTCATCCGTGTCGTCTCATTCATGCACCCGTTATCTGCGATGTGCCTGTGCTGTTCTGGGCACCACTGCTAAGCCACCATGTCCCCTCTGATTCTGGCATGCCCTCGGCTTGTTCCAAGTGATTTCCACACTGTCCAAATGTAGGCAGCAGGGAGAGATTGTTCACTGAGTGATGAGTCTTTGAGAGTTCCTAAGAGCTTAGAGAAGACAGGTGGGTGCCTCCTTCATGACCCTGGGCACTTCTCAAGGGGTGTTTCATCCAGAGACCCAGGAGGGGAATCTGTGTTCCTTTCCACCATTTTATTTTGGCTCACAGGAAGCCAGGAAGGGGGTTACTAACAAGAGGAAAAGAGAAAGCATATGATTGCATTTTCTATGCTGGGTGGGATGACTGATGAATAGAGTTGGAGGTTGTGGTATAGAGATGTAGCTAAGATCGTATTTCTGGAGTTTGAGCCTCCATTTACAGTCCTGGCTTAGCTGCTTACCAGCTGAGTGACCTTGGACAGGCTATGAAACTGATGTGGGTCTCAGTTTCCCCATACATAAATGAGAATTGAATCATTCTAAGACATTGAAACAGCTCATATAGAGCCTGAAACATATTAATGCCTATAAATTCTGGTGGTGGCTTATACAGTCATGTGGTAGCATTTATAGAGCGCTTAGTGTATTACTGGAACTGAGTTGAAGAACTTCACGTCACAGTGGCAATTTCAGTATAGTAACTCATAAAAGGGGCTCTGGAGTCAGAATATTTGAGTTTGAATCCTCATCCAGCATTTACAGGCTGTGATCTTAATCAGTCTCCTCAACCTTTCATTTTCTTGAGATCCTTCGTCCGTACCATGTGAGGATTCAATGAGATTATGTGTCGGAAGCACTTTGAAAAATGCCTGACGCATATGGAACCCTTAACAAATGTTGGTTATTCTTGTCATGTGTAACCAGCACAGATGTTTAATGGTGTTAGCCACAGTGAGTCAACCCAGAGCAATTAAGTGGCTTGCCCAGGTACGCATGATTCATGAGATGCAAGAAACAAACTTGAGTTGGTTTTTGGCAGCTCCTCCATGGGAATAGGGGCTCAAGGAGCAGCATTCTGAAAATGAAGTCTTCGTCATCTCCAAGGGACAACGACGCCCAGTTGTCCCTGGAAATATCACCGTTGGGGCACATTCTGTAAACTGTACAAAATTAAATCCCTCACTTCATTTCCCCAGAAAGACCCCTCTGCAGCGTTGCTCTATACCCCCACAAATCTGCACCACGGAGGCGAGGGGATGTCAGTAGGATTTGGTCTCCCTACAAAATCCCCACGAAGATGTATGAGGCTGCATATAAATTGCATTGAATTTGGCCAGCCATGGGCTAGCATTGCTTTTATGCTGAATATCAGTGAAAAGTATGAAATGGAGATTACATTTTCAATTCGGGCTTTTTTCCCAAAGCTCTGCAGAGATGCCCTCATTCCCATCCATCAGAGCAGAATTGCATCAGTGTGGAGTCCCAGACCCTTGTTCCCTTGCTGGGAAGTGTATCTGGCACTTGCTGTCAGACTGCAGCTGTGGGTGACGCTTTCCTTAACAGCTAGTTCCTTTATTCCCCTTCCCCCAAATCTCTGCCTTTTTCTCACTACTTTTTGTTCTTAAGATCTATCACACACAAGGATCACAAAACCAACCACAAAAAAAAAAATGGCATTCTCGTAGATGCTAAAATTGTTATATCTGTCTCTTGGGTTGTTCAGGGCAGAAATAAGACATTGATGCAAATATGGTTCATCCACTGACAATGAGAAAACATGCTTATTACTTCTTCCTGAAATACAGATATTCATAGCAGCTATTTCAGTTCCTTTCCCTAAACAGTCCTAAATCATTGTCAGTGCCTGAGCTTCAGCTTGGGTCTATGAGAAGAGAGTTTACCAGAGGGGGGTGGGAGGGTGGTTACGCATCTGGCTTTACATCACCATTAGCTTCAATATTTCAACAGCCCTTTCTCCCCATGTTCTATGCCTCTCCCTCCTGCCCCCAGAACATGACTGCCTGGCTGACTCCCCAAAGAGAGACAGTGCTAAGTGAACTTGACAGATTCCAGGCTGGCTCCATATGGCAAGGCCTGAGTTACATGTTCCTGGGATCCCCAAGCTGCTCTCACCTTATTAAGATGGCAGGTAACTACATGCAAGTCAAGTTCACTGCATTGGTTTTAATTCTTTGGGCCCTGGAGACCCGCCTCAGCCTTTAAGGCAGAATGGACGCCCTGCAAATTTGACCTTTTCCTTCCCTTTCTGGATCCGTGGCTGGGAGGGAGGGAGGTGAAAAATGGACCCAGAACTCAGAAAAAATCTTAGGAGAGTGTGGAGATGAGGTTAGAGAGCTTTCTTAGGCTCAGCTCAGTATCTTGTTTATTGCTTGATCTGTACTGTCTGAACCTTTGGACTCTGACACATAATTGAGACTTTGACTTTGATTCATAAGTATATAATTTGCACTCTTTCCTCCCCAACCCCTCTCCCTGCTGCACACGGTTTTAAAGACACAGAGAAACTTAACTCCAAATCTAATAAGTTGCATTTCAAATGGATGAGCCCTTGAACTCAATGATTAAGGGCTGGAATAGTATCCTACATCTTTTTAAAAGAATGAGAATTTGTCAGAATGAGTCTGATGGCTTTTCATTTCACCCAGGATATATGGAAAGTTTTGCTACTTTTTTTTTTTTTAGTGTAGCTGACCTACAATGTTACATTAGTTTCAGATGTACACCATAATGATTCGACACTTTTATTTTTATTTATACATTGTGCTGCCTTTATATAACATTTTTTTCTATATTCTGAGAGCATGATCCTTGTGTCCAACAGAGAAGAGAGACCTAATAGGACAGGGGACCACCTTATTAAATAACTAAAAGGGATAGCAATTGAAAGAGGAATGGAATGGACAGCTCTTTCTGCCCACAGGTCCTGTCCCTGTGCTTTAATGAAAACACCTTTTTTTTGCACCAAAAAAAAAAAAAAAAAAAAAAGAGGAATGGAATGTACTTAAGGTGTCTCAAGGGCGAAATACATCCAAAGGGAAGGCTCTTTTGGAGGGGAGGGGTTGGGGAGGAGAGGGAAGCTAGACTCAGAAATGATGTAACACCTGGGGTTGTCCAGCTGGAGAAGATGCCAGCATGTTTGTGACAGTGTGGGGCTTGCAGTGGATGGCAGGAGGAAGTCCCTTTATGATGCCTGAAGTTCCTTCCTAGTCTGAGGCCCCCAGATTCTGGGCATTGGCACACCTATAGTGAGATGATCTCCAGTGCCAGTTGAATCAGTCGTAGTTGTAAATGATTCGGGTGATTTTAGAAGCCTTATTTTTGCCAACTTTTCGCCAGATGCAACAAAAACTTCAAGCCTCTGCATTTGGGGAGCTGAGTCACTTTGCATTTCTTTTTGCTGAACATCACCCAAAACTGATGGCTAGTGAGTCAAGAGCACAAAATCAAAAGCACAGTTGATTTTATTTGACAAGAAGCCTTAAAGTAAGTGGTCTTAGAGTTAGTTGATTGGCCTTGTGTCCTCATTAAAGACTCAGCTTCTTGGCGTTGTTACTTTGCCATTCACGTATGATGACATTTAGCCTTTATTTCTCCTCATGATCACAAGATCGTTGCTAAAGCTCTAGGCATCATGTCCTCACAGAAGTGTCTCAAGCATAAAAGGAAAAGGATAAAACAATTTTTGCAAGGTTTTTTTTTTTAGATTAAAAAACAGGAGACATCAAGTTACATCTTATTAGCCAGAACTGGATGACATACGTACAAAAGGTAATTGATGGTTCCAACCTGTTCAGACTAATCATTATCCATCCCTTAAAACCCGGTGAGTGTACCCACCCTCCCTGCAATCAAATAGAACCATCCCTTTACCTGATATAACTGGAGTTGGGTAGATGCTGAGCAGTTAGCAAATAGTATCTGCCATAGAAATCCATCTAATTAAATTTTTTTTTACATTTTTATTTATTTTTGAGAGACAGAGCACAAGTGGGGGAGGGGCAGAGAGAGAATGACACACAGAACCTGAAGCAGCCCCAGGCTCTGAGCTGTCGGCACAGAGCCTGATGTGGGGCTCCAACCCACAAACCGTGAGATCATGACCTGAGCTCAAGTCGGACGCTTAACCGACTGAGCCACTCAGGCGCCCCGAAATCCATCTAATTAAATGGGAGTGGATCTCTTCTTAAATTTCAGCAGAAGGAATTCTTTTCAGTCAACACCCTGCTAAGATTCCTATGCTCAGACCTTAACAAGATGTTTCCTCCTCCTCCATGTGAATGTAGAAGAGACATCCATTCGTGTTTTCAGACTCTTGAGATTCCCTTTTCAAAGTCTTAGGATTTTCTTTTCGGTGCCTGAAGTTGTTGATGGATCAAGGTAATCAGGATAATGCAAGTGTCGTTTTTAATTTATGAATGCTTGTTATGAACCAAATATTATGCAGACTATCTCACACATAATTATTACTCACTGAGTCATTGAAATAATCTTATTTCTTGGAGGGTCTGAGGATTACAGATTACTGTTACCCCAACACCTCAGAGAGGGCTTGCAGATACGGTCTGGCCTGGTGAAGGTTTCCTGTTGGTAGCAAGTGAGATTGCTCTCTGAGTCTCAGCTTCAGAATTTGGAGGTGACCTCTTTGCCCATGTGTCTATTTCTCCCAGGCTCACAGGTGAAGACAGCTACCACCAGACTTTTCTCAGGGAATCTTCTATGGTAGAGTTTGGCAACCTTACTCTCAAGCTCCTGTCCAAATAACTTCCCACTTTACCCCTTGTGCCTCTGGGTGTTTCATCTATTTACCCCCGTTTGCATATTTATACATTCAGTAACCTCTGATGGATGGTTGGTGTGGCATGTACAGAGGAGACCATCAGTAAATTGGGTAGGGAGAAATGCATACCAAGAGGTAAGTGTCAAATTTTTAGGATTTTCTTTAGTCGGGGAAAATAATGCCCATCACTTTCCATCCATGTATTTACTCCTAAATTTAGCCGTGGATTTGGCAACTGCTATGTACCCCCTTTTTCATAGTATGCCTTAAAATGAGGCTCTCCAGCTACAGCAAGACACAGTTCTGTATATCCAGAATCTATCTAGGTCAAGGATAAAAGACAAAGGAAAATGAAGTGAAGCATAGCATGTCAGGTGCCATGATTAAAGTAGGAATGGACACTCAGTACTACGTCAGTGGTGGGGAGGTGAGAAACAGGGAAAGGTTTCTTAGAGAATGCTTCAGTTCAGCTTAGCCTTGAAGTTTGAGGGGCTGATTGATTTCGGCTAACAGAGCAGAAAAAGATCAAAGTGTCTCTAAACAGGGAGATTGCGTGAAAACAGGTGAGCAGGTGAGGGGTGTGGGGGAACCTGGCAGCACTGCTTTTCCCAACACGGTTGGAAATGGAGAGTAGGGGACCCCACAGAAGGATAAGGCTGGACGAGTAGACGGGGGACAACGATGAGGTCTCCAGGCCATCTTCAAGAGTCATTCACCATGAGGTCTTATGTCAAACCCCAGGGTGTGGAAGTAGGATTGGCAGAAGTTGCATCATGTTGGGGTCATTCGCTAGCTACTTCCAGAACTGACCAACTGCATGAATGTGGGCCCGCATTTCCAAGTCTCTGATCCTCAGCTTTTCTATAAAATAGAGATATGAAAGAGTTGGCTCTCACTTCTTGCTGTATTTATTTGTGTCCTACTTGCTAAATAAATAGACCCTGTGTAAATACCAAAGGCATCATAGGAATTTTGAAAACCTCTTTTGTGTGGTTCCCTCTCCCTGGAACCAACACCTTGAAATACCTTTATGTTGCCTCTCTCAGTAGCTTAAGCTATTCATTCAGTGAATAAAGGTGAAGAGAGCCATCATTTACTCGGTCCCTGTGACAAGCCAGGCATTGCATTAGCCTATTTGCATACGTTATCTCACTTAAATCTCACAGCCACTGCGGAAAATCAGAAGAGATAACCTCATCATCCCCAGTTCTAAGACTGGAAGTGGAAGTAATGGGATACGCAGGGCCTCGCTGTCTCGGGTAGTATTGGAAAAAGCTGATTCAAGCTCAGATACCCCTCTCTTCCATGCTTGCCCTTTCTTCAACTCCACCCTGCCCTGCAGGCTTTGAGCCATTGTCTATAGCAAAGGACTAGAGCACCAACTTACTTTGGGTGAAGGTAGCCCAGCAGGCCCGGGGTTTGGAGTGTAAAATGAGCCTTCTCGTGCATCCGGTCCAGATCCATCGCAGTTAATTGATGAGAGCACGTGGCTCTCTGCTGTCCACACCAGGTCTAGCCCACGTATGCAACCACAGCTAGAGTTCCTTTCTGTGGTGTTAGCACGGCCTCAACTCCACCATCTCCCCAGCATGCCCAATTTATACTAGAGCAGAGAAGTATTCACCAGAACAGCTTTTGATCATTCATTTTCATAATAGACATTTTCAGCTTCACAGTGGGGTTTTGTCGGAGATTCTGCCCTCCCCAATTTGTGTCCACAAAGATGTACTAAATCCGTGTGGAAAATATAGATGCCATGGTCAGAAGTGAGGCTCACAGGTACATACCACTCACAGCCCGGTGGTGTTCCCTTGATGACTGTACTCAGAAAACCTGGGCCTCTGGCTGAAACAGTCTACTTAAACTATTCATTATCAGCCTCTTGAGGAAAGATGGGATGTCTTGGGTCTTTGACTACTTGTTAAGGCTGCATGTCTTAGGAGAACCACACAAACTCTCAGAGTTTCAGTTTCAGAGCTTCAAGGGGGACCATTTATCTTGCCCTGGGTCTTTGTGAAGCAACGTGGGGCCAATGAGCAAGGCATTTGGGGTGTGACAGATCTGAAATCCAGTCTTTCTATTTTCTGTCGACCTCAGTTTCCCTGTCTGTCAAATGAGGCTAGTATTACTAACTTTGTGGTGCTGTTTGGAAGATTAAGGGAGATAATGCCTGGTACATAGTGGTGCTCAGCAAATATTTACCCCCAATGCCACAAATGAGAAAATGAACACAATAGTCCTTTGGGAAAAATAAATATGATACACACATTAGTCCTTTGCACTAATTATCACTAGCTCTTTCCTTCCTCCCTCCCTCCCTCCTTCTCTCATTCTCTCCCTTTCATTCCTCCTTCCTTCCTTCCTTCCTTCCTTCCTTCCTTTCTCCTATGCTTTTTGCTTCTTGAAAGCTGCAATCCCTGTTTTCATCACCCTCCTCAGTTTCAAGCACAGACTTTTTCAGTTGCAGATTCCCTCTTGCCTGAAGGCCTTGGTGCCATGTGAGCAGATTCAGTGCTGAGAGCTGCGTGTAGAGCCAGAAGCTCAGGCCACTTTCTGCTGCTGAGAAATACTCTTCCCTCTGAGGGCACAAGTGTGCCTGCAAGGGGATGCGGGAAACCATTTGTGAGAAGTCGTAATTAATGATCTGCTGGGTCTTGGCACTTACGAGGAAGCAGAAAGCCGCCAGGAATTGGAGCAGCCTCTTGGATAAAAGCCCTTCTGGGGCTGCATCTCTCCATGGGGAGGTGGCAGCTTTTGGGAGGGGAAGGAGGAGAGTTGGGGGGCTCCTGTCTTCTCAGCAGCTCTCAGGTCTATAACTCCTTTGCTTACCTTGCGTGGTAACAGTGATGTGGGCAAAGAACCCTGGCTCTTGAGACAAAAGGTTATAGTCTTGAATTCTGGCTCTGCCTCTTATTCCTTGTGACCTGTGGGCATGTTTGCTTCACTTTCTGAACCTGTCTTGCCCATCTATAAAATGGGGATAGGATGACATACGCTGCAAGGCTGTTTGGATTAGAACTGAGTAATAATATGGGGCGCCTGGGTGGCTCAGTCGGTTAAGCGACCGACTTCGGCTCAGGTCATGAGCTCACCGTTCGTGAGTTCGAGCCACGTGTCGGGATCTGTACTGACAGCTCAGAGCTGGGAGCCTGCTTCGAATTCTCTGTCTTCCTCTTTCTCTGCCCCTCCCCCACTCATGCTCTGTCTCTTACTCGCAGAAATAAATTTCAAAAGTTTAAAAAAAAAGAAATTGTGCCATTCATATTATTATTCATAGTAGGGCCTCCGAAGTGCTAGGCATAAAATCTTACACTGGCATACATAGCCCCCGTCTTCAGGGTGCTTATAGTGTGGTACATAACAGAAGCCATATTATCTATAACTATATAACACGCAGACCTGTGGATATTTGGTAGCTAGTTTGGTAAAATGTATGCACATATTTCTAGTGGTATTAGCTATAAATTGCCACTGAATTATCTATATGTATATATATTTGTGATATACATGGCTCTTCCTTGGTGACATATGGAGATGTCTCTTTTGTGTAAATGACTCTCGTTTGGTGAGTCAGCAAGAATCTTGTATACCCTAATTTGATCCTGCTTGTTGCTGGGCTGCTTTGGAAGTTAACTTACCCCCCTCCCCATCCTGCCACAAATGACTATGGGTTGTTAAATCCCTGAATGAAACCCTGCATATGGCAACAACAGCAACTGTCTCCTATTTGGTAATACCTATCTGCTATTCCTCGCACTAACCTTCTAGGACTACTTTGAATATTACATGAAACAGTACTTGTAAGTCAGTGTGTTCACTTAGCAGAGACTAGTAATGGTCATAATACACCAAACCCTCTTGCTTCACTGTAATAGCAATAATATTTTATAGCATCAACCCCATAGTGTAGCACAGAGAGTTATATGATCTCTTGCATGTGAACACATGGTACAGTCTAAGACCTCCAGAGATATCAGCTGTGATCGCTGGCATTCATTCCATATTTAGAGTAACCTTTGCAGGTGCATTAGGTAGGGTTACAGTCCCACCTTATGCATGAGGAGTATATGGGGCTTCATGCAGCTAATAGTGATGTTGGCCGCAGGGCCAGCAGGAGCCTGACCTTCTCCTTATTCCTCTTCAGGCCCTGCCTCAATTTCCCTCTGGTTCTTTTTTTATCAAGAGTCAGCTCTTAGCATTGCTTGTCTCTTCCCTCTCACTGCATGGCGTTTGTTTAGGGAAGTAGTCATTAAACACAGTGCTGAGCCCCAGAGACACAAATTCTGGATCTGCTTCACTACAGAACCTAAGGAGAGAACGTGCTGGGGCAGGCATCCCTAAGCAGGGGGAAGCACCCTGTTTGAGGTTAGAGCCCACAGCGATGAAGGAATTTTCCTTTCTGGGTGTGTTTGCTTGTGTTCTTGGATGTGCTAGTAAGCCCCTGCCTACCCACCTCTATGCAAATGAGTCCTCCCACATGCTTGGGATGTTCTGTCCCCAAATCCTGAACACTATGTACAGGAGATGGGCTTAGCTGTTGCAGAAACAAGATTTGAGAGGGGGACAGTTTTTGCCTGCAGTTATCTCTTTATACAGATTTTACCCTGAGTTGGAAAAGACCTTCCCCCGGATATGAGATCTGACGATGTGTTTACCCCTATACATTGGCTTTCTCAGGTCATGAACCCGGTGGCTCCGCCTGGAACATGGTGGGAGGAGAAAGAAGCCACACCCATACTAAAGAGCACTACCCTTTTATTCACCCTCTGTGGGTTGGCGGAAAGGAGTCCCTCCACCTGTAACAAGGTTGTGTTATAATTTCAGGAGCAAAGCACAGCACTTGTGAATCATGTACTGTGTGTCTGTGGGCAGAGATTTATCAACTGTTTTGGGTCCCTATTGGGCTTAGCAACAGACTTAAAGTCAAACATAGCAACACTTAGGTTATTGACTAAGAATGTTGACTTTAGAATATGGCAGACCTAACTTTGTATCCCAGCTCAACCCTACTAAATACGTGAACTTGGACAAGTTATTTCTCTTCTGTGACCTTCATTTCCCTTGTCTGTAAAAAGAAGACAGTGATATGTATCCCATGGAGTTCTTGTGAAAATAAAAGTATGTTATATTAGATAAGTTCTTAACACAGTGCCTTGAGCCTAGTAAGTACTGAATAGATGGTAGACATTGTGTCTGTGCCATTTATACCCAGGTCCTGCCTTTGATGCCTGCTTGGCCATCTACTTATGTACGCCCTGGGTTAGTAATGTAGGAAGACAACAGTCTTAATGGGATGACTAATATTATTTATTCAGTGTCCTGTAGGGGGGGAAATGTTGACATTTCAAAGATGGTTTTTCTGGAGTTAGGTGTAAGTCCAGCTACCCAGGAAAACAGGTTACTGGGGCCCTATGTTTGTGTAGCCAACGCTGAGAAATGGACCTTGAGATAATTAAAATAATTATTTTCTGGGGCGCCTGGGTGGCTCAGTTGGTTAAGCATCTGACTTCGGCTTAGGTCATGATCTCGTGGTTCATGGGTTTGAGCCCCGCATCGGGCTCTGTGCTGCCAGCTCAGAGCCTGGAGCCTGCTTCCGATTCTGTGTCTCCCTCTCTGTCTCTGCCTCTCCCCTGCTCACACTCTCTTTCTGTCTCTCAAAAATGAATAAACATTTAAATAAATAAATAAATAAATAAATAAATAAATAAATAAATAAAATAATTATTTTCCATCCCGGATGATTCTATGTTACCTGGTTTGTAATGGAGGCTGCACAAGTTTTATTAAATTAGTATTTATGTACAATGAGATTTGTACACTTAAGGGTACAGTTTGATGAATCTTGGTAATCGTATACAATCTTATAACCTCCACTATAACCAAGATATAGAAGAGTTCCTTCATCCTAAGAAGATTCCTTAAACCCATTTTCAGTCTGTTGTGTTCCCTGTTCCCAACCCCTGGCAATCACTGATCTGCTTTCTCTCTCTATTATGTTGAATTGCATAGAAACAGAATCCTGCTGTACAAAGCGTTTTGCGTTTGACTTTGTAGCTCCTGATTTTGAGATTCACCCGTGATGATGTGTGCATTAACATCTCGTTCCATTTTATTGTTTTGTAGTATTCCCTGGTGGGAATATACCACAATCTGTGTGTCCATGTGACACTTAATGAACATTTGTTTCCAGTTTCTGGTAATTATGAATGCTGTGAAATTTGAGCCTGTGTCTCTGTGTAGACACATGTTCATATTTCTTAGGTAAATCCTTAGAGGTGGAATTGCTGGATGATAGGGGATGATAGGGCAAGAGCAGGTTTAACATTCTAAGATACTGCTTTATTGTTTTCCAAAGTGCTTGTCCTGTTTTGCATTCCCACCAGCAGTGTGGCGTCAGGCTTGTTTTTGTTTTTGTTTTTTAACAAGTCCCAGGTGCCCCTAATATAGATCCAGCATTAAGAGCCTCTGGTCTTTGCTTTCTCTGGTTTGATGGCCACCTTTGGACTGTTAGATAAGTAAGGATGATGTTAGTATCAGCACAACAAGGAAGACATCTGTACCACCTGATATGTTCGTTCTTGCTCAAAACTCTTGGGGAAAGAGGAACTACCTTGATTTTCCACAATTGAGGTGCCTTTTTATATGTCATGCATATCAAAATTTGTATGTAGGTTTAAGTTCCCTAGCATTAAATAATGATTTTTTTTAAATTTTTTTTCAACATTTTATTTATTTTTGGGACAGAGAGAGACAGAGCATGAACGGGGGAGGGGCAAAGAGAGAGGGAGACACAGAATCGGAAACAGGTTCCAGGCTCTGAGCCATCAGCCCAGAGCCCGACGCGGGGCTCGAACTCACGGACCGCGAGATCGTGACCTGGCTGAAGTCGGACGCTTAACCGACTGCGCCACCCAGGCGCCCCAATGATTTTTTAATAATATCAGAGGATTCACACTAGATGTATAGAGAAGTCTGATTTACTCACGTGAGAAAGTGTTCCCACATGCTATAGACAGATTAGTTAATGAACAAAGAACATGTGTGTTTGCTATTACAGGTGATGTTTGCTGTGATCTGTTTTACTGCTGTAATGACTAATTAGCGATATATGCTAGTGAGTAATTAGTTATATATGAAGGACTTCTGTACACGCATGCACACACACACAAATTCATGTGACCGTGTTGTCTTCCTCACCATTTTTCAAGGCAGACCACGTGGTTACTCTTTAGCGGTTTGCCCACCTACGCACTATTGCTTGTACATTTCTGGAAGACATTTGCCTGTCTTCTGCACTTTCACTTTCTTCTTGTTGAATTACAAATGGATTAACATACCTAATAGGTTTTCCTCAAATCCAACTGGGTGCTTCAGCCTCCCACTTGTGCTTTTTTTGGTCTTAAAGCATGACAGCAAATGAGGTGAATGAACAGAGAAATGTGCCCTTTGTCTTGGGTGAGGCAGCTCTCAACTCCCAGATGGGGTGTTCCCACTCCCTCAGGCAAGGGATTATAAGGAGAAGTTTAAAATAAATAGAAGACTTGATCTATGTGTGCATGTATATAACTGATATCTATTTGCTTATTGTGTGAATATGAAGTTCATGGAGTATATCATATGTGGTTTACCCCGTCAGTTTAGTTCTCAATTCATAGTGATGCAGTAGCAAATGTCTGCAAACTATGGCCTGAGAGCCAAATCTAGAATGCCATTTACTTTTGTAAATAAAATTTCATTGGCATATAGCCACACCCATTCATTTACATATTGTTCATGGTGCTCCCTGGCTAAAATGGCTGACTTGAGTAGCTGTTGCAGAGGAGATATATACCTGGCGAAGCTGAAAGTGTTACCTGTCTGGCTCTTTACAGAAAAATCTGCCAACTTCTCTATAGTATCACTTTATGTGTTTGCAGTGTCATTGTATTGTCTTTGTTTCCTTATGTATGTCTCTTGTTTGTGGGAGTAGGTTATATTTGTGCAATTGCTCATACCTTGGGCCAGTCATCTAAGTTCTCTGCGTTTCATGCCTAAATCCATAAAATGAACGGAATTGCTGCATCCCCTATAGAGTTGTCTGAGGACTCGGGGTGGGGAGGCAGGTGCCTGGCACACACAGTGTCCCCTTCGCTTAAGATGTGCTCGTTGCACAGCAGTCAGACCTGATATTAATGAAGGAGGCATCTGTCACGTTCTGCATGGTATTCCCTGCCACTGTGGAGCAGAGGCTAAGAAAGAAGCCATTCAACTGAGGCCTAAGGGACTGGACAGACAGCCATGCCTGTTTCTAAGAGGCAGACAAGCTTTACAAGAGTCAAGGTTCCAGCGTCAAGACCTTTGGCTTCCTTATACTTCACCCCACCCCCTTGCTATTGTTACGAATCTTTCCAAACATACTCCCCAATTCCAGGCATTGAACTTGCAGTTACCTGTGCCTTATTTTCCCCAGGATGTCCATGTGGCTTACTCTTTTCCTGGCCCCTTTATCTCAGGTAGCAGGCCTCTTCCCTCTAGCTCATTGCCCTTGTCCTCACCACATTTCTAGGTCATTGTGTTATCTCTCTATGTGTTCACAGGTCAGTTTCCTTTCTCAAGGGCATTCCTCAGGCAGTTGAGGAATTTATCTTGTTCTGTGCCCAGTACAGAGACCTTTGCCTGGCATGAAATAGGAGATCAATAAATATTGGTTGAGTAAATGAATGGATTGTTGAACATTCCTGAAGGTGAGAATTTCCTTTGATGCTGCAGTATTCTCACCTGCCATCTCCCCCCATCTCCTTCCCAAGTCCAAAGACAAAGAGGACACAGGAACTCCTTCCTGGTTCCATTCACACCCATGTGAAAGCACATCCCAGACTGAATGCCAGGCACACAGACACTCATATGCCCTCAGACCTCTCCAGGCAGACAAAAACGTTCTCCTGAGAGATCCGGATGCAGACTGTAAAAGTCTGCACCGTCGATCACCCCTCAGAGAAGCTAACAACGTCTTCAGTGAGATCCTGTATAGCTTTATTGGAGAGGTCCTGGTCAGAAAAAAAAGCTGCAGCTTAATGAAGGCCATTTAACAGTCCATCTTGATTCCAAGGAAAAGCAAATCTTTATTACCACATCCGATAATTTCTGTTCAGGGATTCCCAGCCTTTGGAATGGATTTTTTTTTTTCAGAGTCTCTTTTCTAATTAACTCTGGAGCCTAGATTACAGGAGGCCAGCCTTGGGAATGGAGGGGCACTTTGGCCGGAAGTAAGCGCTGGAGGTGATGTTTAATTAAAGCAATGCTGTGAGAGGGAAGAGGCCTGAGCAGGCTGCAGCGCTAATCCTCCTGCCCTGCTCCCGTGTCCCCGCGTGATTGTGATTGATGAGCTGGTCCCCTACATCTTTATCTGCAGCATACGCTAACACCCGCAGGCGGAAAGGGCTCCGAGTCAGCACAGGCACTGACTGCTGGAGTGCTGCATTGGCAGAAGCGCTGGCTGGGTGGTTCCTTTCCTCACTCCGATATTTTTCTCTTCTTCTTTTCTCTCCCTTATTTGATAGATGGATAGGATAATAGATAGATCGATCGATAGATAGATAGATAGAATGATAGATGATAGATAGATGATAGAATGATAGGTAGGTAGAGAAGTAGAATGATAGATAGATGATAGATAGGATGATAGATGATACATAGATAGAATGATAGATTGATAGATGATTGAATGATAGGTAGGTAGGTAGAGAAATAGAATGATAGATAGATAGATAGATAGATAGATAGAATGACAGATGATAGATGGATAGGATGATAGAAAGATGATAGAATGATAGGTAAGTAAGTAGAGAAATAGAATGATAGATGATAGATAGATGAATGATATAGACAGATACATAGAAAGATAGATGATAGAATGATAGGTAGGTAGTTAAGTAGAGAGAAATAGAATAATAGATAATAGATAGGATAATAGATGATAGAATGATAGGTAGAGAAGTAGAATGATAGATAGGATAATAGATGATACATTGATAGAATGATAGATGATAGAATGATAGGTAGGTAGGTAGAGAAATAGAAAGATAGATAGATAGATAGATAGATGATAGATAGAATGACAGATGATAGATGGATAGGATGATAGAAAGATGATAGAATGATAGGTAAGTAAGTAGAGAAATAGAATGATAGATGATAGATAGATGAATGATATAGACAGATACATAGAAAGATAGATGATAGAATGATAGGTAGGTAGTTAAGTAGAGAGAAATAGAATAATAGATAATAGATAGGATAATAGATGATAGAATGATAGGTAGAGAAGTAGAATGATAGATAGGATAATAGATGATACATTGATAGAATGATAGATGATAGAATGATAGGTAGGTAGGTAGAGAAATAGAAAGATAGATAGATAGATAGATAGATAGATAGATAGATAGATGATAGATAGAATGACAGATGATAGATGGATAGGATGATAGAAAGATGATAGAATGATAGGTAAGTAAGTAGAGAAATAGAATGATAGATGATAGATAGATGAATGATATAGACAGATACATAGAAAGATAGATGATAGAATGATAGGTAGGTAGTTAAGTAGAGAGAAATAGAATAATAGATAATAGATAGGATAATAGATGATAGAATGTTAGGTAGGTAGAGAAGTAGAATGATACATTATAGATAGGATGATAGATGATACATAGAATGATAGATGATAGATAGATAGATAGATAGATAGATACAATGACAGATAGATAGATGGATAGGATGATAGATGATAGGTAAGTAGGTAGAGAAATAGAATGATAGATGATAGATAAATGATACAGATAAACACATAGATAGAAATATAGATGATAGAATGATAGGTAAGTAGAGAGAAATAGAATAATAGATAATATATAGGATAATAGATGATAGAATAAGTAGATAGATAGATGATGGATAGAATGATAGAATAATAGATATGTAGGTAGGTAGATAGATAAATATAGCTATATAGGTATATACAGGTATATATGGATATGTATGGTTGTGTATATATCTGTATATAGCTTTATAGCTGTAACTCTGTCTGTCTATCTATCTAAAACCTTGCTGGGAATATCTCTCCCCCTCCCCCTCCCCCTCCCTTTCCCTCTTCCCCTCCCTCTTTCTCTCCCTCTCCCTCTCTCTCCCTGTGCATCTGTCTTTGTGTCTGCTTTTCTCACTTTGTCCAGATCTCTCTGTTGATCTGCCCCTGTCTGTCTCTGTCTTCCTTTACGTCCTTTTGTCTGTCCTAAGACTGCCCTATGAGGTAATATTCAGGAGCATCTAAATGAAATCTTTTTTTATTCAGCAGTATTAATGTTTGAGTAATTTAGAAGCTACCTTTGGTCAAGCATCTACTAAATGCCAGGAACTGCCTGAGGTAGCTTTGGACAATTATTTAATAATTGCTCTTATAATAGCTAACATTGATTAATCTCGTACTGTGTGCCAGGTCCTAATGCTAAGACTTTTTGTACCTAATCCCATTTAATCTTCAAAATAATCCTTTGTAGTAGCTCCTCTCGCCGTTCAAGTTTTGAAGATGAAAAAAAAACAGAGCCTTAGAGAGAAAATTATGCATATTATCTTTAATCCACATTTTAGCACACCAAAATAAGACTTTATTTCTACCTTTTGATGTGTATACAGTGGTTTAAAAGGTGAAATGAATCACTCAGGGTCAGAGAGCTTGAAGAATGAAATCTTGAGATCTTTGTCCAGATGCATCTGTCTCCAAAATGCTCCTTTGAACAGACCAGAAGGTGTGCTTGTGGCTCCCAGTGTTTCTCTATTTTCTCTCTTCTTTCACATCTATGTCCTGGTATGTTTACTGAACATGACTGCCATGTGGCCAAGGGGCCAGCCTCTGAATACAGGAGGCTGCAGAACTTCCAGCAGTTGTCTGAGCCAGAATAAATTGGCAGAAATGTCTGATTTGACTTTTTCTCCTTCTTCAAAGCAGATGCTTTTCTCATTACTGAGAAAAGAATGACACTTTGTCTCTCCAAGAGCTCAGACGATCATAATAATAGCCATGCAGTTTCTGATCTTGGAGCCGCCAGCTTCGGTAGGCTAGGGACGCTGCAGTGTTCCGCAAGGGTCTTTCCCTGGTGAGATGAGGCTTGCAGAGTGTCTATTAGAACTTGTAGCCACTCCCTGGAGTGGATTGGTCTGTGATTCTGGTTTCACTGTGTGCAGTTCAAAATCTTTTAGCCAGCAAGGCTGACTTTGTAATTGGAGGGGTTGAGTCTGACAGGGAAGGAATGGATAACATACCCACACTCCATTTTTATCTATCAACAGGGAAGAATTAAAATAAACTATGACTTTTTCAACTCCTAAATTAACTTGAGTTGGAAAATTCTATTTTAAAGAGGGAGCCATGAGCGAAAAAGGAGTTTGAAACCCATAGTCCATACTAGCTTATGAGTCCGGGTCCAAGTCTTGTGGAAGGAAGGTGGGGTTTTGACAGTCTTCAGTAAACCTCAAATTGTTCAGGATCTTCTAGCCTTGGTGAAATGGGCTTTTTCATGTTTCCGATGGTAAAGATGCCTATCCTAAGAAGCCATGGAAACTTACACCATTTCAGTATCCCTTTTTGTTGTGATAGCCTAAAAACAAATGCTGCACACCTGTTTTCCATACTTGGGAAAGTCTAAAAATATAGTGCTGAATTGATTTAATAGTGAAAATAAAGTGTATTTGAGGCTTTAAGGATTCATCAAAATAGCCGAATAACTCTGCTGTCATTGGTTGAGAGATCCATTAATGGGCCATTCTGAAGAAGCCAAGAAGTGGTCCACACTTCTCATCTTCCCTGCCCCCTATCAGGCTCTGAAATAAAGTGATTAGCCCTTGAACTGTAACAAGATATTCAAATCATTATATTAGCTTTGAAACCAGTTCCTGAACCATCTGCTGCTCCATATTTGCTGGCCTGGGGATACCACATCCCTTTCTTTGACAGTCGTGGCTACTCAGGTACTCCCTGTATGTGACCATTTGGTTTATTCTAAATCCATCATGTCAGCTTTACTATAACTTGTCATCCTGCCCTTGGCCTTGATTTGGCTTGATATTCTAGTAAAGGGCTTTCCTTAGGTTTCATATTAAAATTCAGTCTGTTCAAAACATTTGCCTCCATTGTAAGCCTGGACCAAAGAGACTCAATATCAGACAGACTAATGGTATGCTCTCTCTGATTTTCAGAATTCTTTTGAGAGACCATATTGGCCTTCCCTCTTGACATTTGGGTGGGGGGCAAGGCAAGGTTTTGAATCGTCTCTCTATATATATTTGTTTCTCTCTCTGTGGCAAGTTCTCTGCTTTATGTAGCATTAACAAGCCTCTGTTTGATTTTTATTCTTAACAGATAATTTATTTATCACTCTTTTTGGGTCTGTGGTCCACTAAGGCCTTGGACTTTTTTTTTTCTCCCAAAGTGACACATCCTGACAGGTAGTAGTCTTATAGCCATACTGTTTATTTCCATTCACATTTTTATAAGAAATTGGATCTTATTCTTTCTTGTCTAACAAAAATTTCAAGAATAATTTGAATCTCAATAATTCTAATTCATTAATTTTTGTCCAATCTTTCATACCTAGTTAATTTCCATTCTGCAACTCTTGTGTGTATCTCTTCTTTATCATCATAAATATTGTTGAAGATAGGCTATGTTACTAATCCCTAAGCTAAGGAAACTCCACCCATTATACTTATTTCTCTTTGCTGGCATTGGAACTTGTGTTTCATGCTTGTATCCCATGGAACCAGCTCAATTTTCAGCATTAAACTTACCATGCCAAAAGGTGGATAAAGGCTCTACAATAAACTGACTACTTAGCATGATTTTGTCTGCATTCTGCATTTGGCACTGATTCCCAACACAATATAAATAGGCATAAAATTCAGTTCTTTGGGATTCATTTGCCACTCAAAATACTGTAAAAGTCATCTGTAAAAATTCAAGTCAGAAGAATGCAGATTAACAGGAGTCAAAACCCAAATCTTTGTGTTTCTCTCCTTGGTTCTGAAAAACAAGCAGGGGACCCTTGGGCTGACTCCCCAGTAAGTGTCATGATGTGGCTGTACTTAAATGAGTATGTATAAGAGATCATGCATTTCTCTCCATGCATCCTCTAATCTTATTTTCCTAGAACTATATATGCTATTGTTGACACAATAGGAACTCAGTGATGCCCAACCCAGAATTATCCTTTTCCACATGACACTTACTAGCCGCTTGTAGGTATTTATGTGGATTAAAACATAAATAACATTAAAATTCAGTTTCCAAATCACACTATCCACCTTCCAAGTGTTCAGTACCACATGTGGCCGGTGATTACTGTATGGGACAGTACAGGTATGGAATATTTCCATATCTAGAAAGTTTTATTGGACAGTGTTTCTCTAGCACATCATCAATGTGGTAAACTCAATAATGCCCCTCAAACATATCTACACCCCAATCCTTGGAACATGTGAGTGCTCTGAGTGTTACTTTGCATGACAAAATGGACTCTGTGGATGTTATTGGGTGATGGATATTGACATGCAGGGATTATCTGTCATTATCCCAGTGGGCCCAATGTCATCAGAAGAGCCCTTATAATAAGAGGGAGACAGAGGTGCCAGAATCATAGTTGGAGGAGGAGATGTGATGGCAGAGGCAGAAATTGGAGTATGATGCATTCTGAAGATAGATAAAGGGACCACCAAGCCAAGGATTCAGGTAGCTACTAGAAGCTGCAAAGGATAAAGAAACAGATTCTCTGACCCCCTCTTCCAGAGCCTTCAGAAAGAACCAGCCCCGCTGACACCTTAGTTTTATGACACTTGATGTTGTGACACTGATTTCAGATTTCTGACTTCCAGGACTATCGTAGAATACAGTTGTGGTGTTTTAAAACCACAGACTTTGTGGTAGTTCATGACAGCAACAATAGGAAACTGATGCCACCATCGTCAGCCGTTCGCTATAGTCTTGCATTTAGTTCGGGTTCTTGTAATTTTACCTTCACTTCCCATAGAATCAAAACGAACCCTTGAGTGTTTGAAGAACCACACTCATAAGCAATGGAACCTTTTTTATTTGAGACGCTCATATCGGCTTGTGAATTTTTTCTCTGAGAGTGATTAATGGAGGCTTAAACAGTATATCCTGAGTTAGCAATGTCAGAAGGGGTGGTGGGGCTGTAACAGACAAAGGTGAGAAGAGATCACCTGTAAAGCCATGCTTCTTGATGTCTCAGGGTGGCTATCAGTTCCAGCTCTGCTTGTGAGCACTGACAACCATCCTACTGAACACTTTTAGGTGAGCCAGAATCAAAGCTCAGTCCAAGACTCAGAAGGCACACTTTGGGGAGAAATCTTTTCTGCCCTTCCTGCCACCAGGGGCTTGTGTGTTATTTCTCAAGCCCTGTGCAGTCGTGGGTGTGATGAGTCAAACCTATTCTCTGCTCCCCCAACCTGCTTTCCTCCCAGGCTGGGTTTTGATGGATTGTTTTTTTCAGGAAAAATTTCCTTTACCCATTGTACACCATCATCCAAGTTTTTCCCCTTTTTTTTAATTTGTTTTAATTTTTTTAATGTTTATTTATTTTTGAGGAGGAGAGAGAGAGCATGAGCGGGGGGAGGGCAGAGAGAGAGGGAAACACAGAATCCAAAGCAGGCTCCAGGCTCTGAGCAGTCAGCACAGAGCCTGATGCGGGGCTTGAACTCACGAGCTGCGAGATCATAAGCTGAACCAAAGCTGGATGCTTAACTGACTGAGCCATCCAGGTGCCCCTAAGTTATTTCCCTTTTATTTTTTTTTAAATTTTTTTAATGTTTATTTATTTTTGACAGAGAGAGAGAGGGAGACAGAGCATGCATGGGCGTGGGAGGGGCAGAGAGAGAGGGAGACACAGAATCGGAAGCAGGCTTCAGGCCCTGAGCTGTCAGCACAGAGCCCGACACAAGGCTCAAACTCACAAACCGCGAGTTCATGACCTGAGCCTAAGTCGGACACTCAACCAACTGAGCTACCCAGGTGCCCCAAGTTATTTCCCTTTTAATTACCAATAATGACAATAATAGCACAGATACCCACAACCATTGTAACAACTATATATTGAACACTTCTTTTATGTTAAGTATGGTGATAGGAAATATATATGCATTGACTACTTTATTCCATAAATAATCCTATAAAGGTATGACATTAGTATTCCCATTATAACAGAGAGAAGCCAAAGTACAGAGAGGTGGTGCTCCTTACTCAAGGTTGTATACCTGGTAAAAGGGAGAGCCAGAATTTGGACAGGATGCCTCCTACTACAGAGATGGCTTGCCTTCGAAAACTCAGTAAGATTCCCCTTCTCAGTCTTTAAGATCCTTAATGTAGGAACTATGCTATCTTCTTTTTTTCCTCCCTATCCCTTCAAAGAGCCTAGACCCCTTCTTGGAAGACAATCAAAGGCTCATTGCAATTGCTCATTTACATTTATTTGCGAATTATCTGAATTATTAATAAAGGATCCTGTAGAGGGGAGTCCCATAAGGAGAATATCCTGGAGAAATCCTATAGAACATGGTGTAGTGGAAATACACCAGGCTGGATTCACAGTGTGGCTCTAGCTCTTATTAGCAGTGTGGCAGTAAGTCACTCCTTGACTTGAGCCTCAGTTTTCTCATCTATTAAATGGGGATAGTAATAGCCAACTCAGAGTCCTTGTGAAGAGTTAGTGAGATAACTACCCTAAGTGTATGTCACTTAGGGTATGTAACAGGCTCTGTAAATGGCCACCATCATCAACTTTCTCTCTACTACCCATAGCATATATTCACGAGCCTGTCATACCTAAAATTTATAGTAGGGTTTGGTTTGCTTGAATGCATTTGTATTTCAACAGTTTAATAGTTAACAGAGATTTTTTTTAATTGACCATTTCAGCATTCTTATAGAAAACACTACAGAGCACAAAAACAGTTGTTGTTTTTTTTAATGTTTATTTATTTTTGAGACAATGCGAGAGACAGAGTGCAAGCAGCAGAGGGGCAGACAGAGGGATACACAGAATCCGAAGCAGGCTCCAGGCTCCAAGCTGTCAGCCCAGAGCCCGACACAGGGCTCGAGCCCACAAACTGTGAGATCATGACTTAAGCCGAAGTCGGATGCCTGACCAACTGAGCCACTCAGGTGCCCCAAAAACACTTTTCTTATGTCATGTACCTGCTCCAAATATCTTTTAGGGTAGAGAATGTTCATCAGAATCTGATTAAAATTAATACTTTTAAATCACTTATTTTGCACTAGACAAAAGATTGCAGGAAAGATTGCGAAAGTCTCTGATTTCGTCTGCTCTTGTCCATCTTTGCCCCACTTTACCATTCCTCTCATGGATGACTACCAATGTTGGGGCGCCTGGGTGACTCCATTGGTTCAGTGTCTGACTTTGGCTCAGGTCATGATGTCACAGCTCGTGAGTTCAAGCCCCACATGGGCCTCTTTGCTGACAGCTCAGACAGCTCAGAGCCTGGAGCCTGCTTCGGATTCTGTCTCTCTTTCTCTTTCTCACTCTCACTCTCTCTCTCTCTCTCTCTCTCTCTCTCTCTTTGCCCCTCCCCCACTCATGCTCTGTCTCTCTCTCTTTCAAAAATAAATAAACATTAAAAAAAATTTTTTTTAATGGATGACTACTGTTGTCTTTGGTCTTCCTTCCTTGTTGTCGCCACTTTCTGTCTCCAATGTATTACTAATTTTGTGGCCAAAATAGTCTTAATATAACATAGATTGGACCAGGCCATTCCCATTCCTGGAACTCTTCAATGGCCACCCATTCTTGAACCAAATCCAAACTGCTTTATATGACATTCCCTGTTTTTCTTTGTATGCCTTCAACCTTATTTCTAGGTCCAATTCCTGCCAAATCCTCACCACACAATACTCCAGCCATATAACCCTATTCTCTGTGTTCTTTTATGCCCTGAAGCTGCTATCTATGCTTTTCCTCTTCCTTGGATTTTCACCGAGCTCGCTCCAACTTCTTGAAGACTCATCTTGACTCTTGACATCCTTCAAGAAGCACTCAATATACCTTCCTGATTGGGAATGATCCTGATGCTCCCTTTCTGGTTCCCATAATAACTGGAACTTACACTTATAATATCCATGACACTTGCTTTCATCATTAATTTTCCTATATCTTTCTTTATCCATATCTTAATCTCCACTTGAGCAGAGACTGTTTTCTCAGGTCTGAATTGATTTCATATGAATTTAACAACAAATGCTGATTTTGAGCCTAGCAGGGGGCCAGGCACAGTAGATAAAAAGTATCCCTGGTGCATCTCTCAACAACTAAAATGTAGTCAAGAAGTACCTCTTGAGTGAGTGAATGAGTGAATGAAAGGAAGACATCCTACCACATGCCTGTGAGGTTTAAAAAAGAACTACTTTCTTTCTGATCAAATACAATGGATAACCTTGCAGAATAAGATCTAACTCAGAATGTCTGCTGATGCCTTAAGCATCCTGCATACTGGAGCGTGTTCAAGGGCTCTTCCCTGACCTCACACACAGTGAATGTCTGAGCTCTGTAGGCTATTTGTAGAGAGTTTATTTCATCTTTGCAGAAAGCTGCCCAGTATAAATATTAGTCAGTTGATTTCACACAGAGTTAAAACAAGCTTTTAAAAGCCTTTTACCTCTCCTGTCCCCAAATAGGTACTTTAGACAGATTCTCAGAGCCTTGGGAGCTTTGTCGGATTTGGTAAAGTGAAAGTTATGTTCTGTTCAGAAGCAGCCTTCTGTGAAGGCTGTCTTGGGGTTGATGCAGAAATTGTGCAGAAAGGGTCAGGTGAAGTGAGGAATTTTAAGATCACAAACATCGGGTGAGGGGTGGCATTGGAATCAAGCTTCTCTTTTCTGGATTCAACTCCATGAGGATCTTTCTTAAGATGTTCACCTTGGGTGCCAAGATGGTAGCCTGGTTTTGAGAAGGAGCCAGACCTTCAAATTGGAGTTCTCTAGGTTCAACCCCAGCTCTGCCCATTAGTCGGTCCATGGCAAATGTGGAGCCAACCCAGCTCTATGACCCTCAAACCAATGGATATCACCGGGGCTATCCAACAGAACTAGAACAAAGGCTACAAAGAGAAGCCACACATGTAGGTTTTCTTTCTTGTTAATTTTCTGGCAGCTACATTAAGCAAGGTAAAAAAGACACAGGTGAATTGAATTTCAGTATTTTATTCAATCCGGTATGTCTCAATTCTCATTCTCATTGTCAACCGAGAATGTTGTATGTCACACAATATGCCCACACTATTGTCACTGAAACACGTCATCAAAATAACACCATTAGAGAGATATTGTACATTGTTTTCCTCAGACCGTGTCTCTGAAACCCTGTGGGTGTTCTGCCCTTGCAGCCTGCCTCCTTTTGGACCAGCCACATTGCAGTTTGTGAGTAACCACACGTGGCTAATGGCCACCATGTTAGGACAGCCCAGGGTGAAACCACAGTGCCAGGCCCAATCTCTCAAGCTTTTAAACTTACCCTACTGGGATTACAAGATGTGTTTCACAGAGACCAAATGAGAACACATGAAAATTGTTACATACCTCAGCGTCCTCCTTGTAAATGTAAAGAATGGAATGAGGGGACAGGACATTGTACCATTCTGGTATGCTAGACTGTTCTATTTCTTTCACTGGCCCTTAGTGTCATGAGGTAGGGAGTGACTTCACTTCACACTGTGTTTCCCGTGACTAGCGCATAGTAGGTACATCATTTTCCTAGGGCTGCTGTAACAAAGTACTACAAACCAGCTGGCTTAAATAACAGCAATTTATTGTCTCAGAATTCTGGACGGCAGAAAATCAAGGTGACAGCAGGGTTGGTCCTTCTGAGGGCTGTGAGGAGGAATCTGCTTCCAGCCTTCTCTCCTGCTTCGGGTGGTCTGCTGGCCGTCTCTGGCATCCCTTGGCTGTAGAACTATCATCCCCATATCTGTCCTTCACCTTCACTCAGCATTCTCCTCCTATGCATGTCTGTGTCCAAACTCCCCCTTTTATAAGAACAGTCACATTGGGTTAGGGGCCCACCGTAATCCAGTATGACCTCATTTTAACATAACTAATTACATTTGCACCTATTCCATTCCCAAGTAAGGTCACATTCTGAGATCCCAGGAGCTAGGACTTCAGCATTTACGTTTTGGGGGAGAGACAATTCAACAAGTAACAGAAGGTATTCAGTAAACTTGAGTCAGATACATAAGTCAGCGATACTTAAATGTAAGGACCACCTTTTGCCTCTTTTGGGTGGATGCCAAGAATATTCCTTTCTGTCTGAAGAAGAGAGGGATGTTAAAAATCAAATAAGAGAAACTGGTTAGCGAAGAGAATGAACGTTGCCGCTGAGTAGGTACGCTCTGCAAAAACACGTACTATGCAATCACATTTGAAAATATCGCCATGGCTCCTCCTCGAAGACCTTTTGAATTAAAGTTACTTGATTTCATCAACCTCAGTTTTCTTAACTGTACCTGCCTTGGAGGTATTTGGATAAATTTACCTGCATGTCATGCATTCATACAGTGATCACAAAATTTATTTGGCCAGACTTCCACACTGTTGGTTCTGAATAAAGTTTCCCACCACTGGGCGAAATTCTCTCCTGTATGCAATGAGGCAGACTGTTTCCTGTTCCCAAAAACCCACCGCCTTCCTTGACTCCACCTTGATGTTTTGCAAAATTTGTTTTGTAAGTCATTCTGGCCCTGTTCTCCTCCAAACTATGTGACTCCCTCAACTCAGCATTCAATCAAGAAGATACCCTCAGTCGGTTGAGCATCCGACTTCGGCTCAGGTCATGATCTCCTGGTTCGTGAGTTCGAGCCCCACATTGGGCTCTGTGCTGACAGCTCAGAGCCCGGAGCCTGGTTTGGATTCTGTCACCCTCTCTCTCAGCCCCTCCTTCGCTCGCACTCTGTCTCTATCTCTCTCAAAAATAAACATTAAAAAAAATAAAGAAGATATCCCTAAGAATACCACACATCCTTAGCTACAGAAAAATAATATTTATGCACTGATCAAACATATGTGAAGAATTCCAAGCTCTCCGGTCTCAGGTGGCACTTTGGCTGAGGGCCACAGGCTCAGAGAGCCTGGTGTTCGGACAGGGCCAGTAACAGGACATGGCTTTAGTTTCAATCCCTCTGAACTTACTTAAAAATAATAATAATAACTTTAACACTGCCATGCATATGCCAAGTTGAGTTGTATTGAATTTATCGGGCCAATAAAATGCTTTGCTCTGAGGATAGTTTCAATTGCCCTAATGTCCACACTCAGTTTTTTTGTTTATTCTTTGTGTAAGTTTATGAGGTAAGGTTGGAGGACACCCAAAAATGCTTCATGCCATCGAGCCTATTGGTATAGCTACATCTCAGATCATACAAATGGAAAACTTAGGGGGTGCCTGGGTGGCTCAGTTGGTTAAGCAGCCGACTTTGGCTCAGGTCATGATCTCACTGTCTGTGAGTTCGAGCCCTGTGTCAGGGTCTGTGCTGACGGCTCAGAGCCTGGAGCCTGTTTTGGATTCTGTGTCTCCCTCTCTCTGACCCTCCCTCATTCATGCTCTGTCTCTCTCTGTCTCAAAAATAAATAAACGTTAAAAAAATTTTTTAAGAAAACTTTGGAAGCAGCTTAGTACAATGAAAAGATATCTAGATTTCAAATCCCAGCTAGAGCATTGAAGAGCTGTCTGAACTTGGGCATGTCACTGACTTCCCCGGGCATCAGCTTTCTCTTCTGTTAAATGGACCTGAATGGTGTCCACCCTACCTACCTTCCAGTATAGTGTGTGAAGCTCAAACAGATCATGTGTAAGTGCCCCCAGTTACCTCTACAGCTCTCATCCGCTAAGCTAGTGTGAACATGGTGATAACAAGTGTGAGGAGCCTCTGTCTTATTTATTTACTTAAGCTGTCCACCTGTTTCCTCTGTGAATTTCTTCTATTTCAAGCATTTGAGTTACTTAAAAGTGAAAAGGTAATGTCAAGAGGGTATTTTAAATGATCAGTTGCCTTTCTTTTACTCTCTCCTCTTCCTTCCCTCGACTAGCTTCAGCCTGGTTTGTGACATCATTGCATTTGCTCTGATGCAGCCAAAATATTTTTTTTAAAGCATTCACTCTGTACATGCCATTCTGACAGTGCTGGGAATGCAGTTCTCAGTAAAACAGACCTGGGTCTCTGCCCTCAAGGGCTTACATACAGTCCATTAGCCTCTAGGTCTGTATCTCCGTCCTATACTTTGTGGGGTCTGTAGCTCCGAAAATAGCCACCTGACTTTTATTTCCTCCTTTTCATTGATTCTGCCACTCTGGGTCTGAGGTGTTCCCTCCGACTGCACGCAGCATTACAACTTCCCGCATATGATTTTGCCAACCGTTTATGCTGCCTAGCTGTTTTCGGCTCACTTTCAACGTTCGGTTGATACATATGTTCTTCCAGAAAGCCTTGCTTGATAAACCATCGGGGATAAATGAGACCCTTTCGCTCCTTAGATTGATCTTCTTGTGGCACATATCCCCTTGCGCTGCAGTCCTGGACTGTCCTGTGTATCCTTCCAGCTGGTAGCTGCAGAGATACCTGGACTATGTCTGTCCTCGTCATTACTGTAGCCCCTGAACCTAGCAGGGGCTGCCCAGAAGATGCCTGATACTTAGCTACTGACACAATTGCATGAATCTGAAGCTCTTGCCTATTTGAATAGTTCATCGCCCTTGCTATCTGGCAGTCTTTCCTAATTTCATTTCTTCCAAGTCCAAGTATAATTCATTTTATGACAGCCTTTTTTTTTCCAGTTGGCAAACTATTAGAGGCTGAAACTTATGCAACATACCATGAAAGACAAGGTCATATTTTATCATCTTTGCCTGTTTCTCTAACCAGATTAGACATCTCTCTACAAATGAGGTGAATGCGAGCCAACAGATATTTATCATGTCAAACACCTGAGTACAAAATATGGAAGACAAAGAGGGAAGTGTTAAAGATGAATCCAACAAGTTCCTGTCCTGAAGGAGTTACACACTTCTGAAAGGCTGATGATAGTCATGTGAGGAAATTGGGTCATTAAAAATACACTCAAATGTTTGGTTCTGTAAATTCATTATAAACTATGTGTGGGTGGTAAGTACTTTCTGTGCCTTAACTGAGCCATGTCTCCTCAAGGTCATGGGGTTGTATCACCTATGCTGTGGAGGAGGACTTTCAGCTTTGAGGAGGACTGAAGAAGGAGAAATGTTGACTAGTGGCATTGGGAGACCAACTTTTCTGATGGATAGAAAAACCCAGTTTTCCTAACATGATTTGAAAGGAAATGATGCTGAATCCATCCATGTGTAAGACAATGGTATCTACTCCTCCCACGGGTTTCCATCCAGAATGCTTACTTTTCCCTTTGCTGGAATATTTCATGATCTGTAACATTCCAGTGAAGAGAGTATATGATTCTCTTTCTAGCAATGTGACTTGATGCTCCCAACTTTCTAAATCTAGTGACAGACCCTCAGTGACATTCTTAGTAGGATGGTTTACTCAGCAACATCCATGGCAGACCTAGTACCCCTCTAAGCTACTTGGTGCTGTCTGTAGGTATAGTGACCTCCTCTCTTACAGAGACAATTGTCTCATGCCAGATCTATCTATTTTCCTTTTTAGAAGAAGGTGGAGAATCCTTCAGATAGCTATGATGGAATAGGTAACAGGGATATCATCCCAAATCATATCTGCAGGGTACCTGGAAACAAGCTATTTAAGGAAACAAAATCCATCCTTTTCTTTTTGTGGATTTGGCTAAAAGTAGTAGGATTAGCAATGGTGCAAGTCATTGAAATTAATCTTGAATGTGAAGTTGATGCTGATGTTACCCTGGTGGTGGTGTTAGTGGTGGTGAGAACGTTCCTCCTTCTTTAGAAAGTAGCTAGCAGGAGAGGAGACAGAACGTGACAGTTAAAGTCTGCTCCAGATTGAAGGTTTCCTCCGTGTCCAGGAGGTGAAGAATCCTTGCTGAATTATAATTTAAAATGCGTGTTCATTCTCTTATGAAAACAGTTTTTGCTAATATTTATTTGCTTGCTCACCTGCCCTTCTGTCTGCAACACTGTATGTGTGACAGGGGTGGGCAGCTCCAGCTGTCACTTGAGGATAGATGACAATGGTGACTTTGCCATGGTATTGATAGCAAAATACTCACAACAGCTGGGCTTTCACTGCCCTAACGTCTCATTGTGTTTGCAGCAATGTAAGGTAGTGGTCATAGAGTGTCCATTTCCTAATTTTGATAGTATGCTATAGTTATGCAAGACCTTACCATTGGGGGAAACTGAGTAAAGGCTACACAGGAACTCCTTCTAATTTGTTTTTAAGCTTCCTGCTCTGAGTTCTGAACTGGATTGGTACAAAGAGGAGTTTCATCATGTGCTATCGGAGTGGCCTCGATTATTGGCTTAACCTTTCAAAGCCACCCATCTATAAAATGAACATAATGACTGTGAAAACATCATGGGACTGTGGGTTGCATTGAAGGAGTTACATTTATAGAACATTTAGGGCAGTGGCAAGTACATGTTATGAGCCCTTCTAATTATATTATCTTTGTTATTAATAATGTTACAATCACCATTATCATAATTAACCCTATTAATACTCACTTGGGTTCTAAATCTTGGGACAGCAGGAACAAAGATCTCATGTCTCTGGTAGCCTCTCACTTAGGCTGGGATACTTCAGTGATTTGCCTGAAAAATCTCAGAAAATATTTTGTGATTGAATAGTACTACCATAACCCTTACAAGTACCATCCTTCACCTTGCCAACAGAGAGGTCAATCATAGCATATTTGAAAGTACCTCAGGTTCGGAGAAAGACATGGATTTAAGGTCTGTATCTACCATGTAATAGCTTCAAGACCTTGTCCTTTCTTATCTGTGAGGTGGGTGTGATGAAAACAAGTTTATTAAAAATATACTTCCTGTCGAGATGAAGTTAAGTAATATATATATGTATATATAGTGACTAACATTGTCTGCTGCTCAGAAAGAGCTCAAATGAATACCAGCTGCTCTGGCTGTTATTTTTTTATTAATGATAGGAAATAATTAAGCATTCACAGCTAATTCATGGATAGACAGGTGAAGCCCTGTGATGCATGACCTTCTAACAAGAAGTCTTTCAGTACCATGTTGGGATATCCCGGTGGGGAATTTTTTTTTAATGGTACAGAGCAACATTTAATAGTTTGGGCTTGTTTCTCAGTGCCCTGAGGTCCTGGGTGAGTTGCACAGGTCTTGGTATCAGTAAGCAAAGAGGATAAAGGGACTAACTTGGGCATTCAGTTTTCATTCGACAAAACTTCTGGATGTGTATGGGTGCATCCTACTGTTTGAAAAGCTTGAGACACTAGTGATGAAAAAAACAGATGAGGTTCCTGTCCTCATAGAGTTTACAGTCTACTTGGAGACAGACCTCAAAAAATATATAATATAAAAATGCATATAACATGAAAATCAAAAAGTATAGAATATTGCACTTTGACACGAGTTTTAAAGGACAAGTCAGGGTCCTCTGAGACCCTGGGGCAATGGTGAACAAGATAAGAAAAAGTATCTTTTTAAGAGCCTGATGTTGTTGGTTGGGATCTTGACTTGTTCCAGAGGCTGCTAATTTTTTTTTTTTTAACGTTTATTTATTTCTGAGACAGAGAGAGACAGAGCATGAACAGGGGAGGGGCAGAGAGAGAGGGAGACACAGAATCTGAAACAGGCTCCAGGCTCTGAGCCATCAGCCCAGAGCCCGACGCGGGGCTCGAACTCACGGACCTTGAGATCATGACCTGAGCCGAAGTCGGACGCTCAACCGACCAAGCCACCCAGACGCCCCGGCTGCTAATTTTTTAAGAGACCAGTGCTTTTCCCTTTGGAAATAGCACCTCATGAGCAACCCTATCAAGGCTCCTGACTTGCACAAAGTGCCATAAATATTTGATTGTCGCTGACTTTTAAGGACTTGAGAAAAACAACCTCTCCATTGCCTTCTGTGACTCCAAATGGAAAATCAGGATGGAACATTTTGCAAACATGACACGTCGTCATTGCTAGCCTGCCACCCACTCAGCTGGTTTGTATTTCTGGGCCTGGTGTTTGTCAGCCACAGCAAGATGGCTTCTGGCCTCTCTCTTGGTTCCCTGTTGAGGGGAGTGAAATGTAACAAATTGTTTTCACTTGAATCCATGACACAGATTCTTGTTATCATTGTTGTTTTGTTTGTTTTTGTGAGTTAGGGCCTCAGAGCAATCTCAGAGTTCTTTGTTGCGGAGATGCTTTTCTACAAGCTGGTATAGTTAGGGAAACCCAAGGTTTGTATGCTTACCTAATTGAGGTCACACTTGAACCCATTTCCGACTACTTTAGAATATAGAGCTTAGGAGTCCGATAGATTTAGCTAACTAGCACTTGCCAGTTGTGTGTATGAGGAAGTGACTCCACCTCCCTTGGAGAGGGAATAACAGTTTTGGGTTTTTGTTAAAATAGGTAATGTTGACAAAGCTCCTTTGTTGAGTTTTATATTGTCAGTGCTTAGAACAATGACTGGTACCTAGTTAGTGCTCAAGAAAAATTTTCTTATTATCATCTCCATCATCATCATCATCATCGTCATCATCACCATCACCACCACCATTCTCATCACCGCTACCGCTGTCGTCATCATGATCATTATTTCCATCTTCATTATCATCACCACCCTCATCATGATCATCATCTCCAGCTTCATTTTAGTATGGATTCAGTGGCAGGAATTCATCATTCAGACCAGATTAAGTTCAAATGTTGGTTCTGCCACTTAACTAATCTATTACATCCAATAGGAGGAAATATTTTTCACTTGTTTGGAGCCTCAGTTCTCTTATCTTTAAAAGGTACCATAATATCTTCCTTAAGGGAATGATTGCAAGGATTAAAGTGCCTAGCACAGTGCAGGCCCATGGTAGGTTAGGACCCGACATACCTCTCCGTGTATTCTGCAAAGGGTACACTTTGCTGGACTACAAGGAGGACTGATTTCGTCCCCACAATAGGAAATGTTCTCACAGAACTTTTTAGATTATAAGACACATTTCTGTAGACTTTGTCTCCAAAAGCATTACAAGAGCCTCATTGGGAAGAAGAATATATATTACCGTTTGTATTTATAAATAAGGGAACTAGGGCACACAAAGGTTAAATGACTTGCCAATAATCCTACCATTATACTTCTGACTTCTTAACATTTGATTTCGATTCTATAGCTACACTACTAGTAAAAGGTTAGATGGTAACAAACACTGGAAATTTCTAGCATGGTGTTTTTAATTTTATTTATTTTACTGCAATCCATAAAAGATTTTACATTGCAACCCAATTCACCCACATAAAAGTTTCATGAAACCATACTAACTCTTACTATTCTATTCTATTCTGTTCTTTTCTTTTCCAGTGTGGTATAGTTGATTTCATTTAAAGAATGTTGGCGTGATAACTCCCTCCATGGATTTTACAACCCAAGGGATCTCACCTATAATTTGAAAAACACAGAACACGGTCCCCCAGGACTGTGTGGCAGAATGACCTGGGGCAGCCCTGTGCAATGTCCCTGCCAGGATCCCACCCTCAGATAACTGAAGCCAGTAGGCCTGGGGTAGAGACCTGCAGTCTAATTTTCTTAATTAGAATACCCCCCACATGATTCTGATGGTCCACGGGCTGGGACCAGTGTCCTAGTGTGTCCGCCTGATTATTTCCCCCTGGAATGCTCATCTCTATTGAGTGGTTTGTTGCCTGCTGTTTTGAGCATTTTCTCCATCTCTCCCAAAGCATACTTCACCAGGGAGTCTGTCTGTCTTGATCTTGTCCCTCTTTCCCAAAAGTGTGGCTCTTCACTTATCTGTGGGCACAGGGAGCTTATGGCTCCTGAGAGTGAGTGCTGAATCCAAGTGATGGGTTGGGGCTGGGGACAGAAGGGGCCCTGGTCCTCTGTGGGTGGCACCTCTTTGATGGGGGCTGACCTGTCTCTGTAAGGAACCTGCGTGGGCTGCTTATTTGATTCTGCATCAGAGGTGTCTCAGCAGTGTGATCAAAAATGGAAATGGAAGGATGGCACAAATACTGGGTATCCAGATTTTCTTTCCAACCCTGGGGAGCTGGGAAGTAAAACAAAACAAAACAAAAAATCACCCAGGGCTACCTGAACTAGCAGCACACCAGCAGGAAGGTTGAATTCTTCCAGGCAACCTCTCCTGCCCTAAACCCTCCTCTGTTATACAATTTAATTACACGTTTAATCACTTCAGAAACCCCATCCATTCCCTCCAGTGTAGCGAGATCTCTCCTCTCTTGGCAGGGTGGCTTGGTGATAAGCAGCTGTCCACGGGAAGGGTGGATGGGACTCTTGAAACTCTCCCTCGGCGAGCAAGGAAGTCATGGCCAAATGAAAACTGAGATTGTTTTGACATTTCACTCTGGTTGTTGTAGCTTTAATAATAAAGAAAGAACAAAGTATTTGTGGCTTTAAATAGAGAGGCTGCAGCATTTGGCATTGAAATCACTGGGGATTTTTTTGTACGTGGTTTTGTTTTTGCTCATTTGAAAGAGAAGGAAAAAAATGAGCTAAGAGGAGAAAAAGTTCAAGAAAAGAAGAAAGCAAGACCCCTCTACTTGTCCTATGTAGCTCTGATTACCACTGGGATTTGGGAGTCATCTCTGGCTTCCTTTCTTGAAAACCTGCTGCCCCTCTTGAATGCAGAGTCCATAGGGACACAGGTGGTCTTGAGTCTTGCTTGCCATGTTATTGGATGTGATGAATGAATCTGTTTATATAGCGCACACTATAAGCCAAGCCCTGAGTGTGTTTGTTTTGTTATGATTTGGTTTTTATTTTGACCCTTGCAATCACACTGTGAAGTCACTCATCATCATCCCAACTAAACAGAAGCCAAAACTGGAGCCCAGAGCGTTGCAACTACTTGCCTAAGGTCACACAGCTCGTCTGCAAAGGAGCTGGGCTTCCAAATCTTCCAAAGCATCGTCAGTTACAGTATTTTAAGATCAGTTTACAATTAACCACGCAGCTTTGTTATAAATGCGTTCCCTCTGTTCTCAGGGTGTTTCTTTAAATTTTCCTATCCGCATCCCTCTGTCTCTGAGCTCTTTCTTCATCCCACCTCTGCCTCTTTCCAGCTACCCCCAGTACCCCCACCTCTCTTAAAAATATAAAACAAAATAGGATAGTAAGCAAGCTCCCCGGTGGATTTCATAACTTTGCATATCATATATTTAGTTTAGTAATGAAAAATTCCAGCTCCAGGCAATGCATAGGATACCATTTCTAATGTTTTTTAAACAGCTATTAATGTAGGCGAGCACTCTGTGTGTGTGTGTGTGTGTGTGTGTGTGTGTGTGTGTGTGTGTGTTCTTCCTCCTCTATATAATCATCTGCTCAGTGTGCACCCTGAAACTGAGAACAGGAGCCAGAGGAGGGGCGAGCCGTGATTGATGGGCCAGGCCTCGCTGGCGGAAAGAGTCCCATCTGGGGTTGGTTTTGGGAGCAGTCAGATGTTGAGGGGGAGGTCAGCCAGGCGGCCTCAGCTCCCCTCCTTCAACACCCAGCCATCCACACGTTGCACAGAGCGCACACCCTCGCTCGTAACTGAGGCTTGCTTTGGGCAGATGCTTTGTGGTGTGGGGCTAGAACAGCTGCTAAGTTTATGGAGGAGAAAGGAAGCAGAATGGTACAGCAGGTATTTTTCCTGATTTTATATTTCACTCGAAATTGTGAATTTGAATGAAGCTGAAGCCTTTCCTCGCGTTAAGTCTCTGTTGCTCTCTGCGATACGTACTCTGCTCCTTGAATCCTGCTCGGAGGTGGGGGGAGGATTTCAGCCAAGAGTGTGTGTGTGTGTGTGTGTGTGTGTGTGTGTGTGTGTGTGTGTGTGTCGGCTTTCTGCTTGGTGTGTCGAACTGAGCTGGTCCTAGAACCAGCAGGTTAATGGTGTAATTTTGCATTTTCTTCTTTGTTTCAATGCCCCCGGGGGCATGATACAGCTTAGCTCTTTTCAGTCAGGCACTGGAGGCTTTCTCTGAATGTGCGCAATTCCTTGCCCAAGAACTAGAACAGACCATGCTACAAAACTAAAGTCAAACAGTCAGCAAGACCGACAACTGCAGGCAGGCAGCCCGAACGGGAGGGTTTCCTCCAGGAGTCCGGGTTGGTGGGGGGTCCCTCCGGGAGTGGCTGCTTTTCTTGGCTGTGTGGATGGATGCAATCACTGTTTTACCAGGGCTGGACAATCCCTGGGCATGTCTTCATTATAAGGACTGTGTTTAGGCCAGAAGGGATTTCTCAGGGCAAGAAATACACTGGGGACAAATCAATTCCAGAAGCTAAAGGGGAAAAGATGATTTGAGAAGTTGGACTATCAAAGCTGGGGAGGCACACGCATGCACACAGAAAACAATACTTCATTATTTTAAAGTCCACGTTGGCTCTGAAAGCAGGCACCCTCCCCTCTCATTGAGAGTCAGGCAGTTACCGTGAAAAGAACATCCCCACTTTGTGCTCTGCTACGTAAAGACGATTCCTCAGTTGAAATGTGGTTTGCATTAGATTTGGGGCCAAAATATTTTGCAAAGTCTGATGTGTTTCCACCCTTTGTTCTCTTATTGCTTTCTAAAAACTACTTTATTAAACCCCTCAGGGCAATGAATTGGGAGAAGGAGATGTCTAGGGGTAAAAAAAATAATAATAATAACAAACCAAAACCAAAAAAAACCAAAAACAAAAAACCTCGCATTTTCTCTCTGACTCTATCTCCTGAGCCCACCTCAGAAAGGAAATTAAAGATGCAGGATGTTCCAGTGACCAAAGCAGTCCTCCTGTGTTTGAAGACGCCTCTCTGAAAGTCTGCATGCGGTAGAGTCAACACACTATACTAATAGTCAGATTACGGTGTTTGTCTTAAAATAGCAGTAATATCCTGGCTATTTCATGCTTCAGTAAAATATTTAAATTGAAATGGCATTTATTTTTGCTTTGGTGACTCAGACTTGGTTGCATTTTAATAATCCTCTTGTGCTCAGTAACTGGAATCCAAGCTACCCATTGGGGTGTCTCGGGTAATGATGGGGTCCCACATCAGCCTGCTGTTGTTGAGTCTCTGCTTTAATTGAGGCTTGGTTGACTGAGGACAAGGAAGTTTCCTCTACGTTCCTAATCAATGTTCTTTATTTGAAGTTTCTGTCCGGTTCTGCAGCAGCAATAGTGGATGTTAAAACAGTGTTGGCTTAAAAAAAAAAAAAATTGTGTATTTGTCAGCAACCTAGGAAAGTCCAAGCACTGAAAATTTGATGTTGGGTTTGCAGATCTCTTGAAGCACTTGCTCGGTGATGTGGGGGTTCTGTGAAAGGCAGAATCACCCTCCTCATCACCTCGGAACACCCACAGGCACCCTGACTCAGTAGATATCAGAATCTCTGTGATCATTCCACTTATTTAGGGAAAGGTGGGGGTTTGGCATCGGAGGTAGAAGAAAGGCGGCTTCTACAAATGAGGGAATGTCTAGCCGGAACGCTCCAAATAATTTTTGTCTGTCACTGTCACCTACGTGAAGTTGGCCTCAGCTTTCAACCAGGATCCTGTTCATGTGCCCAAGATTTGCCTTGACCTGGAGTGCCAAAGGTGCCCTTAACGCAAATATATTTTTTCAGAAAACACACTTCAGCCAAGCTCAGAATCCAGGAACATCACTAGGGAGGAAACAAAGACATCTCTGAAGCCATTTGAAGGTGAAAAATAATTCCACAGGAAGTACAATGATCTTAATTAAATATTAGCTGTAATTAGCCCAAATTGCAAATGTTGGGAATATTAATTAGGGTCTCTCTGGAATGGCTGTCAGTGTTAATAAGTAACTGTGGGAGGTCCCACTAACATCTGTTTGAGGCCTTCAGGAACAGGAGTACAGTCCAGAGCCCCGTGGACCCAAATGCTTGCTACCCATGGGCTCCTGAGTGGCCACGGACACAACCCTAGGGCTCAGTGCCTTGGGTGTGCCAGAACGCACAAGGTTTGGTAGAGGTTAGCAGCCTGTCCCCAGCTGGCCCTTCTCTTTCCTAGGATGGCCTCAGAGCTTCATGAAGCTCTGAGCTTAGATGGCACAAATTTCCCAGACCTCTGCTCTAACCCTCCCCAGGGGCTAGTCCAGCTACTGGGACACTAGTATTTTTGTCCCACGTCCCCCAGCACCTGCCTTCCTGGAGGGTGAATTGCAGGTCTTGAGGCCACAGGTGTATGTATGACAGAGAGAGGTATGTTTAAAAATGGGAATGAATGTTGCCACCACCAGATAGCCTTGGCAGATGAGAGATACCCAGGCTGTAGTTCAGCTCCCAGCTTCCCTAAGAGCTGTTGCTGTGACCTTGCAAAATCCATCCTAGTTCTGGGCTGCAGGGTACTCCACAGCAAAGTACCATGTGATGGAAGATATAGCATGTGCGTGCAGAGCAGGGAATCTGGGTCTGGGCACAGTGAACACTTGGGGCTCGGCCTGTCCCGTGCATTGTAGGGGCTTCAGCACCATCCTTGGCCTGTACCCTCTAGACATCATCGGCAACCTTTCCCCCCACTGTTGGCAACCAACAGTGTCTGCACACACTGTCAGCTGTCCCCCAGGGAGCGGTCATCCTGTGTAGGAAATACTGATGCAGGGGCACCTGGCTGGTCGGTCGGTTGAGCATCTGACTTCGGCTCAGGTCATGATCTCGCAGTTCGTGACATCGAGCTCTGCATCAGGCTGAGTGCTGACAGCTCGGAGCCTGGAGCCTGCTTCGGATTCTGTGTCTCCCTCTCTCTCTGTCCCTCCCTGCTCATTCTCTCTCTGTCTCTCTCAAAAATAAAATTCACATTAAAATTAACATAACATAACATAACATAACATAACATAACATAACATAAAGAAATACTGATTTAAAGCCCCCAGCACAGTGCCTGGCGCCTTCCAGGCCTGAGAGGAAAAAAGCATCCATCAGGGTGCCTTCTGAGCACCTGTGAGGAGAGGGATGTCTCTCCCCTGAGCATAGAAGCCTGAGGCCCTCATGGATGTCCCCCTCTGTAGCCCACTGTGCTGAGAGTGAAGCCTGCATGTGTGTGTGCTTAGAGCGCAGACGTGCAGAGATGGAAACCACGTTCTGAAGAAGACTGACTCCTCCATTGGGTGCCATCTTCATAGCTGAGCATCCCTCCTTGGTTCTAGGGAGAATAGGGAGAATGCACCCCCCTTCACTCTCTCCCGGTTTAACTTCCAGCTTTATTTCCTGCCCAAACTATTTATGCTGTGGTGGCTTCTTAATTGACATCCCCATATTTAGTGATACCTTGACCACCTTGATTGGAAAACTTTTCTGCAAAGAGCAAGATGGTTAAATAGTTTCGGTTTTGTGGGTCTCTCACAGCTACTCGACTCTGCCGTTATAGCACAATGAACATGGCTGTGTCTCAGCAAAAGTTTATTTACAAAACGACCAGTGGGCCAGATTTGTCTCATGGGTCATTTGCCAACCCCTTTCCTACTCCCCCCGACCCACCCTGTGGCCTGCTGCCAGGCTAAGCTCCACAGAGCCCAAAGTTCATTATTCAAGCATGCATTCACTTAGCAAGTGCTTATAAATGCCTACGTTGTAGCTAGCATGCTGTGGGACCCTGAAGAGGCACTGTAGAATGTGACACTATCCCCAGCCCTTAGGACTCTCTCCAGTGGCAGCCCTAGGAGTCATGTGAGATGTGGCCACAAGTTCCAGGGGAGCATAGAGGACACACAGCTGAAGTGGGCTCGGTGTCAGGGAAATCTGGCTGGAGGACTTGTTCAGGGACCCAAAAGGGCAGTCAAGACTAACAGGGGCAGTGAATGGGTAGAGTCGATGGTGTTGAGAGTTGGAGCGCCCGTCAGCTTACTGAGGGCAGGCTCCTCTCGAAGCAGAGAGAGCCCAGATCCTAAGATTAAGCCTCTGATGGTTTTTGGAAACCTGGTGGTGGAGGCGGGGGGGGGGGGGGGGGGCGGGCAGGTCACTCTCCCTGAGATTGCTCTGCCGTGCAGAGAGCCACGTGGGCACAGGTGTTGCCATAAAACCGTTTTCTGCTGAAGACACAGGAGGGAAAGCTTTTCTTTATGTGACCATCTCCCTGCCATTGCTGGGCACTTCATACTCCCCCCTGGGGCCACCCCTGGAGTTTTCTCAAGTCTGACTTTCATTTCAAACATGCACCAGATCGAAGGTAGGGGGGAGTGAAACAGGCCTTTGGCCAGACGTAGAATCTGGCACAATGAATTTCCCTTTGGAGGGTTCTCAAGGTCTAATCAGCCAGAGAGAAGCAGCATCGCCTGGAATCTGTGTACAGAGGGATATGTTGCTTGAGCAGCCCTGTAGAATAGAAGGGTGCAAGTTGGCTTATAAACAGGAGAGGATGTTTTTGTTCTTCTTAGTCCAGACTCTTTTGGTTGTAAGTAACATGGAAAAAAAACCTATCTTAAACGAAATGAGACATTTACTGATGCGTGGAAGGAAAGCAAACAGTGGTGTTACTAATCACAGGTAGAGCTGGATCCCAGACTTGATATGATGTCGCCAGGACTAAGTTCACTTGTTTCTCAGTTTCTGGGCTCCGTTGTCTGCTGGGTGTGGCTTCTGCTTTAGGTGGTCCAGTTTCAAGGCGCCACCTGGGGTCTGAATTGTTTTTACAGCCCTCTGATTAGCCGGGGCGTCCTGTGTCTGGAGGTAACCTGAGGCAGGTCTCAGCCACATCTGTGCTCTCTGGGCTGAAAGTGGAAGTGTCTCTTAAAAGAAAACCAGGTGCTGTTCTTGAAGAGAAGACAAAAGCACACTGAGCAGCAAGGACCCTGCGTGTCCCCTGTGTCTTCCTGAAGATGGTCAGGGTTAACTCTCCATGGGCAGGGATCCAGCCACAGCGCAGGCAGACCCTGCTCAGCCCCAGACGCTAGGAAAAGATGCTAGAAAGCTAGAAAGCAAGCAATGGCTGTGCATTTCTGCTTCCAGTGGCCCAGGCATTTGGAGCTGTTCAGCTGGGGGAGGAAAGGGCGTGATGGGAATGTTTTCACTTGTAAAATGGTTTAAACTTATCCTAAGCTTCGTTCTCTTCAAAGTGTCATCTTTAACATTCTAATTAAGGTCCCCTCTAAACAAATGCACAAGCTCTGTGTGCTGCTCCGAGAATAAACTTTTTTTTTTCTCCCCTTCTATGTCATAATGTTTTTGCCGCACTCAAGTTGCTTTAGCTGAAGAGGTTCTCAAATGTTGGTGGCGGGGACTGAGGAGATGTGAGCAATCCTGACATTTTTGCCCTAGTATCATTATAGGAGGGCTGAAGTCACATCTAATTGACCACAAACAATGGAAGAGGCAGCTCTTTGGTGTGCTTAATTGCTAAGCTTCTCTCTCTCTGACCGTGCAATCCCATCTCTTGAGACCATAAAAAATTTGGCCCCCTGGGTTACAGTTTCGGATGGTGTGTGTGTGTGTGTGTGTGTGTGTGTGTAGGGTAGTAGAGTTTTAAGGGTAGGGGTGGGGTGGAGAGAGATAGATATTTCCTGAAATGGAAGCATTTGAATTCAGGTTTTTTTTTAATTCTTTTGACTTGACTGTAATTATCACACTGCATGTTTTGCCTAGATTGGAAGGGTGAATTGTTATATAATACTCTGTGCTTATAAAAAAAAAAAAAAAAGGCAAGGGGTGGGGGGAGGCATTGACTAATGAGGCTGAGTGAAGTCCAGCATTTTGAAAAGATACTTAAAATGGTGAACACAGTATCACAGAGTGCCATCTTTGTCCAAATTAGGCCTTGACTTTCCATTGGCTGCTTCATATTGGCACTGGGAACATCACACACACACACACACACACACACACACACACACACACACACATGCACACTGTGACCATTAAAAGGACCCCTCTATCCCATTATGTGAGCCAACTCACATAAAACTTTGATTAAATTCAAATGCTTAGATGAATTGTGTCTCTTCTCAAGAACACACACGTTCAATTTAATCTCTCTCTTGGCATTTTAAGTATCAAATCAAGTCTCTGCTGTCACTGGAGACAACTACATGCTCACATGTTCCAAAATGGGGATGAAATAAGGAGGATCTGCCAGAAAAATCCAATCGAGCAGGGCACAGACCCTCCCACTCCTTGGCTATGGGGCTGGATGGCTTGGGGAATGTGACTTCCCTGCACCTTTCTGAGCCTTGATTTCTGCATCTGCGCAATGGGGTTAGGTCTATATAAATGACAGGTACTATTTCCTTATAGAGTCTGGTGAAGATTAAGTGGGATGCATCCATCTCAGGCTCTTGGCACAGTGCTGGCACCTGCAAAGTGTCGGGGGAGCGCTCATCCTTGGGCCCCAGGGAGAGGTTCTGCCTGGTTCGCGCTCACGGTGTTTCGCCTTGTCTCCCCCTTTCTGATTTTCCAGGGTAATCAGGAAGCAGCAGCTGCCCCGGACACCATGGCTCAGCCTTACGCTTCGGCCCAGTTTGCTCCCCCCCAGAACGGCATCCCCGCGGAATACACGGCCCCTCATCCCCACCCCGCACCAGAGTACACGGGCCAGACCACCGTGCCGGAGCACACGTTAAACCTGTATCCTCCCGCCCAGACGCACTCCGAGCAGAGCGCAGCGGACACGAGCGCGCAGACCGTGTCCGGCACTGCCACAGTAAGTGGGCGCCGGTCCCGGGGAGGGGGGAGGGGGCAGTGGCGGCCGGGTGCACCCCACCCCACCCCACCCCACCCCACGGAGGCTCCTGCCGCGGAGCAACCCCTGAGCCCGCCCCTGTCGCAGCAGCTCGTAGAATCCACCTGTCTGCAGGCCTCCTCTCATGCTGCTTACTGAAATCAATGCTTTTTTCCTTAACTTTATTCGTGAGGGGAAACTCTCATCCAATTTCTGTTCCCGTTGTTCTGCCTTTTCTTGAATCATGTCCTCTCAGTAGGATTATACACTGCGTGATTTTTTAAACAGCTTTATGGAGACATAATTTATATACCATAAAATTCACCAGTTTCCGGTGCACAAATCACCAATTCCTAGTGTATTTGCAGAGTTGTGCAACCATTTGGCACAGTCTAATTTCGGAATATTTCTGTCCCCCGGAAAGAGACCTCATGCGTGTTCACAGCTCCAGCCCATGTCGGCCCCTGTCTTCTTCAGCCTCCTTAGCCTTCTTCATGCCTTTGAGATTCACCTGTGTTCTTTTGTGTTTTCTGGGAGCCCTAGGGTGGGGGAGGCCTGGACTGCAAAGGGGAGCGCCAGAGAATTTTGCTGGGCTCATGGAATTTTCTGTGTTTTGATAGTGGCTGTTTGTTTACGTGACTTTATGCACCAAAGAGAGTACATTTCATTGCATGTGAATGCATTCCGGGGATTAAAAGCAAGCCAACAAACAAAAAAGATGCATTTTTTCACCACCATAAGTTAAAAACCACCATTGTTGGCTACTAGTCAAAGATAAGCCTAAAGAAAACTAACTGTTAAAATTAAACACTTGTTCATTTGTGCATGACCTAAAATCACCCCGCATATACCACAAGATGTATCTGCACATTTGAGAGCTTCTGAGGAATTCTTTGCAAGCACACCAGGCCTGTAGTCCAGAACATTTTATAGATGGAAGGCAACTGTGCCTCTTTCTCCTGCCCCCAGGCCTCTGAAAAACCAGAACTTGTGGAGGAATTTCTTGGTTTGAAGCAGGAGGGTTTTACGTTTGGAGGCTAGGTTCGGAGATTTTTAAAAATAGCATACACTCTAACATTGTGTGTTGCCTGTCTCCCCTTTTTTAATTGTGGTAAAATACGTCTATGAAGTGAATTTTACCACTTCAACCAGTTTTGTGCGTATAATTCTGTGGGGTTGAGAAACTCACAGCTCAGTGCAGCCATCACTGTATCTAGTTCCAGAACATTTTCATCTCCCCAGGAGGAAACGCTCTACCCATTAAGCAGACGATCCACATTCCTGCAAATGTGCTTTCTGCCCGTATGGATTTGCCTATTCTAGGCATTTCATAAAAAATGGGATCACACCATGTCCGACCTTTTGTGACTGGCTTCTTTTACTTAATAGAATGTTTTCAGGGTTCATCCACACTGTAGCATGTATCAGTACTTTATTCCCTTCCGTGACTGAATATAATTCCATTTTATGGATATGCCACTCTTGTTTGTACCTCCACTCACTGATGGGCATTTGGGTTGTTTCCACCTTTGGGGTTTTGTAATTAGTGCTGCTATTGCCTGTCTATAGCTGGCTGTTCAAACTTAGGGATGCGTTCATTTAATGGGTTTGCTGGTTTAGCAGGTGTTTGTTACTATTGTGTTGACTACCAGGTTATAGTGATGGTGTTGCCATTTATTTGTTTTGGGTTATTCTGTGACAGTCAATGATGGTAGGGCTTCAGAAGGTTATCTTGGGACTAAAAAAGGGATAATAATGCCCAATACAGACACTATCTATTAAGCCTCAATTCACGCCAAGTATACTAACCTGCTGTGGAAGATTCATTCGTTCATGAATATTTTTAAGTATCTACTGTGGCCAGGACTCATCCCAGCGATGTGGTTGAATGGAACAGAAATGATCCTTTCCCTCTTATAACTTTGCATGACAGTCATAGAGTGAGCATGTGTCATTCAAACAGCTTGTATAAAACACAAACTGTGATACCTGCTCTTAAGAAAACGACAGGTGCCATGGAGGATAAAGATTATGGGTACTGCCTGCAGATGAGTAGTCTAGGATGATGTCTTTAAGAAGATGTTAAGATGAGAAGACATACTTTCCAGGCAGAAGGAATATCGAGGCCAGTAATGCCAAGGTTGAAAAGATCTTGGCTTATTCAAAGAATTAAAAAGAGGCCAGGGTGAAGAAGGTTTGGGGGTGCAGTGGCAAAGGATGGAATGGGGCAGTCACCAGGGATCATACCCCACAGGCCTGGTGGATTTGATCAGTGGATAGACTTCCACATTAGGGGCAATGGGAACCGTTGAAAAGAGTTTAAGCCAGAAGAGTTATAAAATGAAATTTTAGAAGGGTTAATGATGCATACCTAAAAAGAGATCTTAGTCCATTTGGGATGTTGTGATGCTCAATGTCCTTCTCTCACAAAAAGAACTCTTTAGAGATCAACACAAAGTTAAACAGGGTGTTGGGTGTCCATAGTGGCCCAGGCACTGCGGCACTGTGAAACAGTGAGCAGGCGCAGTCTCCGTTCTATTATGGTTGTAATGTGGCAAACTGTAGAACATAGATGTTTAAGGCTTTAGTGTATTTCTGTGATGGGACACTTGTGGGGGGATGTCCCTCCACATCATGGTTGAAGGAATATACATTTCATAATCTTCTGGTTGCTAGTAACAGAAAATCAGCAGGGAATGTATTGACTTTTACAACAAAAAGTCTTAGAGGTGGGCTGACTTTAGACACAGCTTGGTGTGGGGCACATACGTGTTAGGTTCCAACAAGATCCATTTCAGTCTCTTTTTCTTCCTGCTCAACTACATTCTCTAGTTTTCTGGGATGGTCCCTGCAGCTCCTGACATCATACCACATTCCTAGGGAAAGACCCTTGGGAATCACTCTCTTTCCCTGGTTTGCACAGGGTTGTATTCGTTCAGTGTCTGAAGCTGAGAATGGAGCCATGGAGGAGCTCCATAGCCAAATATAGAGACCAAAGATGGGCCTACCAGAGTCAGTGATAAGGTGCTTTAAATCTTCTCACTAGAGGTATTAAACAGAGAATCCAGTCAGAGCCAAGGGTGAGCCATTTGTATGGAGAGGCCAGAGTAGATACATTTGCCGAGTATAGGGAATGAAGAAAAGGGCAGGCAGATCCTTGAAAAACTCATAAGCGGTGAGGTTTGGAAGGCATGGAGCCAAGGGAGACATGAATGGGGTATCCCCTGGGTATGCAGTGTGGAAATTGAACCAGAAGAGTGTTGTCAGGGCAGCCTGGCAGGTGCGAATTCAGAAGACATTACTGAAGTTGCCATCACTGGAGACACAGAAGAAGCAGTGCCCCTACAGTGTTGGAGAGAGATGCCAGGGGACCGGGAGTGGAGAAATAAATGGGAATGATTGGGGGTAGAGTGCACTATCGTCGTAAGCACTTGGAGTAAAGAGAAAGAAAAGACAACAACTCAGGGGCGTAAGAATTCAGGGAAGCAATTTGTACAAGAATCAATTTCGGATCCTATTTTATGCCAAAGAGAAGGCACCTGTGGGGCCAGGTGGTGGGGACAGGGAACAAGAGCTGGGGAATGATGACTCAGGTGACCAAGGGTGTACAAATAGAGCAGGTGGTCTAGGAAAGAAGAAGACATACTTTTTTATAGCTTTATTAATATATAACTGACATACAATAACCTCTCTGTATTTACAGTGTGAAATTTGATGAGTGTTGACATATGTACAGATGTTGTAACCAACATATCCATCACCCCCAAAGTTTTCTCATACCCCTCTACAATCTTTCCTCCTTGCCCTCTACCTCATTCCCGGGGGAACCCACAGATCTGCTTCTTTCACTCTAGCTTAGTTGTTAATTTCTAGAATTTTATAGCAACAAAATCAAATGTTATGGGTTCTTTTTGCCTGGCTTCTCTCGGGGCTCACCGTCATTGCTTTTAGATTCATCTGACTTGTCCCATGTATCAGTAGCTCACTGCTTTTCATTGCTGAGTTGCAAACCATTGCGTGGATGTGCCACAGTTTGTCAATCCACTTACTTGTGGATGGGTACCTGGATTGTTTTCAGCTTTGGGCCACTACAAATAAGGCATCTATGAACATTTGGAAACATTTCAGTTTTGAGACAGAAGAGATGCATCTTAGTCCATTTGGGCTGCTGTAACCAAATCCCACAGACTGTCTTATAAATAGCGGAAATGTGTTGCTCACAAATCTGGAGGCTGTAAGTCCAAGATCAAGGTGCCAGTGTGGTCCAGTGAGGGCCCCTTCCTGTTCATAGCCAGTGCCTTCTTCCTGTGTCTTCACATGGTGAAAGAGGCAAGGCAGCTCTCTGGGTCTCCTTTTTAAGAATGACAATCCCATTCATGAGGGTGCCACCTCATGACCTAATCACCCCCTAAAGCCCCAGCTCCTAACACCATCACTGGGGCTTTAGGATTCCAACATGTGAATAGGGAGAGGCAGGAACATTCAGACCATAGCAAGAAGAAGGAGTGAATGTACCAGCACATGGAGAAATCTTAAGTCAGGAGATCCTGTGAGGAGCTCCTTCTCTGTTGCCTTCATGTTCTCAGTGACGAAGTCACTATCAGCTGACAGAGAGAAGCAGAGGAGTTGGGGAAGCAATGGATTTATTCCTGAAATTGAGCAAACATGTCAGGAGTTTGGCTCAGATGATTCCTAGAGTATCTGAGGGGCAACAAGTTCCTCTCGGAGCTGACAGAGTGTGAATTTGTGGAGGGTTAGTTACCTGGCCATTTGGTTTTCTCCAGCCATGTTTGGGGTTGGCGGGCGGGGGGCGGGGTGGGGTACATACTGTTGCAGGAAGTTTCAAAGAGGAACCATTATAAACTGAAGCAAGGGGCTTACCCAGCATTGGGGAGGAGCAGGAACATATAAGGGGCCGTCTTGTTTTCTACTACAAATGATTCCATGCATATGCTCTTCTCTCTTGGCCAGTATGGAAGGTGCTTCTGCTGCCCATGACCTACTTTTCAGTTGGACTTTCATGACCCGACCAAGCAGAACATGGTCTATGACAAGTTTGCCTCAAAATGTCTCTGTATCCTCACACATTGACTAAGCGTACCCCTCTCTCCACTGCAGGTTCTGCATTACTCAAGGAAATAATTTACCCTCCAAGTGGGTCAGACCCATGTTCTCCCAACCCTAGAATACATAGCCCTGTATTACCATGCCTAAGTTATTCTCCATAGGGTAGTGTTGTGTCTGGAATCACCCTAACTGTCCTTTGTGCACGGTGCTTAATGCCAGTCTGAGGGCACTGTCGAGGACATCATTTCGTTGGGAAACCGAGTAGTTTTGGGTACGAGAAAACATCCATCCATCTGGTAGGCTCCAAGAACATCTAATATATGCACATGATTTAACACAAAGTGCAGAATCTGTAAAAGGGAAGCAGGATGCACCCAGAGCTCCCAAAGCTTCCCAGAGCTGAGCAGAGAAAGTACAGACAGAAAAGACTTACCAGGTCATCCTTTCTGTTCCCCAAGGGCTGAGATGAGTCCCCACAGGACATTTTTCTGCTGGATGTCTATTTAATGTAGGCCTCCAAACACATCATGGATCACTGTGTTGACAGACCCAATACTGTATTATATTAGATACTGCTCCTGACAAGGTATTTTACTCTTGACATTTTATAATTAGAGATTTGCAAGTAGTGAATTCTCCATGTATCTCCAGTAGCAACATAACTTCTATTTTTAACACCTCTGCAGTCTGTTTCAAAGTCTCCCACCAGTTCTGGGAAGAACTGGGAGAAACAAGGTGGGTCCTACAGCTAGATCCCCGAGCTCTGGGCTCTGTTAACAGGGACAAGAGCTGCTTGAGAAGCCGAGTCCTTGACCCTCAGCTGCTTCCAACTAAAGCAGCAACTGGGTCTCCAGACTTCTTTAATACCTTTACAAAGTGAAGACATTAGTTGGTGATGACTTCCTGTTTTGATCCCTTTAAATACTGGCTCTGCTTCTAAAGCCAGTTGTGTAGCTAAGGAACGGGCAAAACTCAGTGTACTTTTCTGTTCACTGGGTGCTGCTGCTGTTGATATTATTATCATTATCATTATTATTGTTGTTATTATTATTATTATTATTATTATTTGAAAGCATCTCAGGATTGTGGTTAAAAAAGCCACACTTTAGAAAAGGGTGTACAATGAAAACCAAAATTTCTTAGTTCTTCGTCTCCCTGCCAGAAACAACAGTTACCAAATCCTTGTATTTCCTTCCAGAAATGTTTTGTGCCAGTGGAAGCATATGCCTGTGTCTTGGTCCATTCGGGCTGCTAGAACAGAAATACTACCAACTCGGTGGCTTATAAACAGCAGACATTTATTTCCTGGTTCTGGGACTGACAAGTCCGTGATCATGACGGTGGCCGTGGCCACGTCTGGTGGGGACGAACTTCCCCCTGTGTCTTCACGTGGTGAAAGGGGACGAGGGGCTCTCTGAGGCTTCTTTATGAGGGCTCCACCTTATGACCTCATCACCTCCCAAATGCCACATCTCCCAATGTCATCACCTTGGGGGGGGGTTGGATTTCCACATGTAAATCTGGGGGGACACAGACATTTAGTCTGTAGCAGCCTGCTTGTCTACTCCTCTCTGCCTCTCTGTCTCTCTCTGTCTCTGTCTCTCTCCTATCTTTCTGTCTCTGAATCAAATCTTGGCATCTCTAATTCCTCTTCCCCAAAGAACAGAACTGAAGTCGACTGAGCACCCACTTGGGCACACTGTGCATCTGGAAGATCATTCTGTGCCACGCTTTGGGATCCAGCTCATTCTTGTAGACATTCGCTTGCGATCTTACATGCAGAGGTGTCTCACTGGGGGAACTGAGGCTATTTCTGGGGTTTATGTTGCGGTGTTGTTATTCCCTGTTAGGCTGTAGTGAGCAGCTGGGCACAGAGATTGCTGTCTACCCCTGGGTGTCTCTGTGTGAGTGGTTAAAAGGCACATGGATCTAAAATGTGGAGGCGGTTCAGCTACCCCCACAGGCAGTACCTGAGAAGGCGTGCCACCCACACCCTTGTTCAACAGTGTGCCATCCAGCTCCCGGCTCATGGCCATTCTGACTGCGTGTGCTTGCCCATGGCTTCCCCCTCTCTCTAACAAGAGAAGATAATCTGAGAGTAGTCTGCTGTCAGGGAAGAGGGGAGGGAGGTGTGCTGTCATTGACTGAAGGCTGCTGTGGTCCACGGTCCATGTTGGGCACTGCACAGTCATCGTCTTGTTTTGCCCTCCCACCAACCCCTTTAAATGATACCAGTACTTACATTTTACACTGGGGAAACAGGTGCAAAGAGGCAAAGACGTCGTGAGTTTGGGAGAGTTCTGAGTGACAGGGTGGAGAGCCTCACCAGTTCTATGTCACGTCAAAGCCTGGCCTCTTTCCTCAGACCTCCAGGGTATTCCCTTGAGGGTCTCCCGGCTGGCAGCATAGGTGACCAGTGCCTGAGGCCTGGGCGAATAATCCAGAATTCTCTGCCAGGCCAGTTTCTTCAGCCCTGCTCTCCGATTTAAAGTAGCAGGTCAGTGAAGAACTTACATTCCAGGTTTGTTGGGATTAGACCTTCTGCTCCACTATTCAGAAGCTGAAAGGTCCCGGGCTGGTCACTTGACCTCTCAGCTCTTACTATCCCTACTGTTCCCTTCCTCCAGTGGGGTTCTGCCCTTCTCCAAAACTTCTTTCTCTTCCCTTCCCACCAACCCTCAGAGCCGCCTTGTAGAACACCGGAGAGTTCCTCTCCCTGCTGGAGAACTTGGGCCTCACCTGTGCATGTTTAAAATTTGGCCAAATCATTGAGGGATGTCTGTCTAAAAATAGGGTGGGTAGCCACAGCGAAACAGGAGATGGGGAATAGCAATCTCAAAAATAATAGTTTTGCTCAGTGAGTGTCAGACTATGTTCCAAGCTCTTTTCACACATAATGTCAAGTTGTCTTGACCCTCTATTACCAAAAAAAATTTTAAGTACGTATGAGGCATTATCATCCCCATGTTATAGTAAGGAGCTGAGGCAAGGAACGTCCTGAAGGTCATTGTAGCTAATAAGTAGGAGTGAAAGCTCTACACCAGGTGTGTCAGACTCAAGACCAAAACTCAGAAGGGCACAGAGCCCAGAAGGTATCCCCAGTACTGCAGAAAGGAACGCTTTGCCTGGGAATCACCCATCTTGCCCTGGGGAGGGCCCCAGTGGACCCCAGCACGTACTGTATTACAAGCTTAGCGGGTGCTCTTATTTGAGACCTGTGCCTTGAGCAAACTCCAATAACACATTTCGGTGGCTTCACAATTGTCTTTTCAGATGACAGTGTGGCTGAGCTGTTTTGTCCACACAGGTTCTATTTGCCTAAGGTTCACATTTACTTTAAGGACACAGGAACATTCTCTTGTCCCCTCACAAGGCCAAGTATTATGCTTCTGTCTCCGGGATAGCATTAAACTGAATGGCCCATGGCTTACAGGACAAGTTAAAGACCTTTATTACCCAATACCAGGGCCATATTACTGTTCTAAAGAGTCTGTTCACCAAAGTCCCCAGTCCTGAGGAGCCACATGGCATGATTAAGCCCATCTTAGGATAACTGTGAGAGGGGTGGATAGCTGAGATCATCCGAGACCCACGTGTCTAATGTCCAGTTGTAGGACAGGGCTATGACCTTGGAATCCGGTGGAGGTGAAGGTTCTCATGACTCCCATGACAGCTCGAAGAAAATGGCCCTGGGTAAATGCCATTAGGTATAATCAAGAGAAGCGATAAAGAATCGACTGTTGGGGACCATTGGCATGTGATGTAACCACTCTGAGCCTCACCTACCACCTTTGATCATGTGAGGTTTAGAGCAGCAGTGAGGTCGCGGAAGGGTTTCGCAGTGATGGGCACACAGCAAACCCTCCACCATAGAAACCATTATAATTATGAGAAAGTCCCATCTTTCATAATGGGAAATCAGAGTGTTCTCCTTTGTCCTTAATTTTCCATTCAAACCATTTTTGGGGGGAGAATAAATTCATCCTAACAGTTGTGTAACTTCTTGCGCGTTAAGAGTGAAACTAAGGCACAAATCCCCACATTGGTTTTCAAAGTAATTCTCATGGGGCACCTGGGTGGCTCAGTTGGTTAAACATCTGACTCTTGAGTTCGATGCAGGCCATGATCTCACAGTTTGCAAGTTTGAGCCCCATGTCGGACTCTGTGCTGACAGCATGGAGTCTGCTTGGTATTTTCTCTCTCTCTCCCTCTCTCCCTCTCTTCCTCCGTCTTTCTCTGCCCCTCTCCCATTTACTCTCTATCTCACTCTCAAAATAAATAAAAATAAACTGTAAGAAAAGAAAATAGGGGCGCCTGGGTGGCTCAGTCAGCTGAGCGTCCGACTTCGGCTCAGGTCATGATCTCGCAGCTCGTGAGTTCAACCCCCACGTCGGGCTCTATGCTCACAGCTTGGAGCATGGAGCCTGCTTCAGATTCTGTGCCTCCCTCTCTCTTTGCCCCAACTCACTTGCATTCTGTCTCTCTGTCTCTCAAAAATAAATAAACATTAAAATAAAAATTTTTTTAGAAGAAAAGAAAATAAAGGTAATTCTTACATAGAATGATTTTTATACAAGTAGGTTTCAACCACTCAGGTCTGAGTCCGACTGATTGGTACAAGCTAGTCATTGACCTAATTAGCTCTAGGCCATGTACAAACAAGGCTAAGATTTATTAGGGAAAGATACAATTGAAGTTTAGTTTGTAGGGCTCAAAGCCATGTTGCTTTTGCTAAATAAGGGAAGATCAGACATTCTGAGACCGTGTTAATGTTTCCTTAGGGAGATCTCATTGTCATTTTAGAGTTGCTACTCTCGTAGCCATTTGAAATGTTTCACCTTGACTTAGTCTCCATTTCGGTGTTTTGTGCTTATTCACACCTAGATTCATTGTCAAGTTTTACCCTCTCAGTATGACTAAGCAGTCTCCCTCCTTGATTAAGATGTTATTCTTTGAGCAAGTATTAGCACACTGTGTAATTCTAAAGGGTTAGGCTAATGATTGGATAATCTGAAGATGAAGTGAGCCGTCCATGAGGTGAACAAATGGCTGGTCTAGGTGTTGAAGGACCTAATTGCTGTCACATGGCTTATAGCCCCATTAGGTGGTTTTGTTGCTTTTGCTTGTGCTTTTTTGTTGTTTGTTTTATTTTTTATTTTTTTTATTTTTTAACGTCTATTCATTTTTGAGGGGCAGAGCGCAAGTGGGGGAGGGGCAGAGAGAGAGGGAGACACAGAATCCGAACCAGGCTCCAGGCTCCGAGCTGTCAGCACAGAGCCCGACACAGGACTCGAACTCACCAACCGCAAGATCATGACCTGAGCCGAAGGCGGATGATCAACCGACTGATCCACCCAGGCGCCCCTGTTTGTTTGTTTTTAAATGAACTTAGAACGCCAGCACTACTCCGTTTTGTGCACAGTATGTGAATCACTCATCACCAACCACAGCTCATGCTCTAATTGGTGGCCATATATTCTACAAGTTCATAGTGAGTTCATGTAAATTCTGTGCTCTGTTTGGATTCTTGGCTGGAGAAGTGGTTGGCTATGCTCTGTTAACTGAGAGATCCTGGTCGATTGGGCCACAGACCCTTGGAGGGTTAGAGCCAGAGGAAACCGAACAGTCCACCTGGTCTGTCTTCTCATTGTACAGATAGACGGAGATCATGTAAGTTAGAGGCCGAAACTCAGACATTTTCAGGTCCACGCAAGTAACATACTTGTTTGAGAGAGATCGGTTTATGATGGAGACATAGGTAAAAGCAATCATTAATTTTCTTCATTAACATAGGAATTTTAAAACCATAGACATGGTGCTATGTGACCCCTTGGTGGGGACACTGATAGTCTAGAGGACCATGGGCCATCCAAAGGTGCGCCCCCACACGCCCATCTAATCATTGCCGTATTGGATTGCTGACCCAACATTACAGTATCTGTTGATGTTTTTCAAGAGCAAGCAGCCATTTGGATTTTTAAGTGGCCTCTTGTTGAGGCCTGCTTTATTTTTTATCTGCCCAGCCTCTGAAGATAGTGAGTTTGTAACCCCCGACTTAGGCTTGGGGTCTTAATTTATTTTTTTAAACAAGAGGTAAAATTGGAAGCATTAATCCTTCATTACAGGTGCATAAAAATAAGACAGCTTGGGTGCTCCTGCATGACAAATGCAGAGTCAGAGTAGGTTAGAGCTTGAAATGACCGTCTTGTCTACCTACTTCGTTTGTGAATGATAGCAAGGCTCAGAGAGGGAGAGTGACTTATCTGAGTCACACGGTGAATATCTCAGCAAGAACATCCCCAAAGAAAATTTCCACTGCACCACTCCCCTCCCTATGGATCATACTTTCTGTGGCCATCTTTTTTTTTTTTTTTCTTTTCTTTTCCTCTCTATCTCCTGGTTATCTCTGCACTGAAATGGACAAAGCCCGGTGACTTTAGGAGCAGATCGGGATGTATGACCTGGAGCTTCATTTCTCTTTGAAAACCTGCTTTACTTCCTAGCCAGAGGCCTCAGGGCCTTACTCTCACTAAGGCTTCCAGACTTCTAAAAAGAGTCTTTATTTTACCTAGTTCTTTCCTGCTGATCCTGTTGGTTAGGTTGAGGAGGCTGTGCTCATTCAGTAGTATTATATATTCCAACGAGCTCTAGTCTGAATCACTCCTGGGTCAAAATACTCTAAGGAGTCTGGGTTTCTGCCTTTTTCATCCCTGGAAAGGACAGAGGCGATCAGATCGTCCAATTATAACCTTGCGTGTACAGCTAGTCTGAGTGATTGCATAAGCTCCCTGCCTCCTTAGAAGAACAAAGGACCTTTGTGAGACAGGTGAGCCTGGTAGGTGAATCCACCAGAATGGAGCCCCCACGGATGCTAAGGGTTCTCCACCTCCTGGACTGTGGAGAGAAGGTCACTACAATCCAGACAATAGCCCATCCTCTTACATCAGGAACAGAATGTATCTGGGCTCAAGGACCTGATTTTTACGTGATGTCAGTGTCCTACCTGGATAAGTATGTTTTCCAGGAGACCAAGGTTTGTAGCCTTTATAGATCCACACAAACCAGGCCTTTGGGAGCAAGGCGATTTGAAGCCTTAAGGGTTGTGGACTTGTTTTGGAGGCAAAAAGTCAATTTTCTTCCTTTAAAAAAAAATGATAGAGTTAGTTACAAACAACACAAGTTGGAAAGTTTGGGCTACCCTGGTCTTTTAAAAGTGGAAAATGTAATTATGCATTATGATTGGTAGATAGAGAAAAACAAATTAGAAATTTCTTGGACTGAAAAGAATTTTGAAAAAAAGAAGAGGCAGCTATCATGTATTAATGTTTGGTAACAGTAACTAGCATTTAGTGAGCATATGCTACATACCCAGTGCGGTGATACTAAAACCTTCAGGTGCATGGAGCACCTGGGTGGCTGAGTAGGTTAAGTGTCCAACTTTGGCTGAGGTCATGATCTCACGGTTTGTGAGTTCAAGCCCTGCATTGGGCTGTGTGCTGACAGCTCAGAGCATGGAGCCTACCTTGGATTCTATCTCTTTTGGAAGGAAGGAAGGAAGGAAGGAAGGAAGGAAGGAAGGAAGGAAGGAAGGAAGGAAGGAAGGAAGGAAGGGAGGGAGGGAGGGAGGGAGGGAGGGAGGGAGGAAGGAAGGAAGGAAGGGGGGAAGGAAAAGAAAGGAGGGAGGAAGGAAGGAAACAAGGAAGGAAGGAAGAAAGAAAGGAAGGAAGGAGGGAGGGAGGAAAGAGGAAAGAAAGAAAGAAGGAAAAAGAAAGAAAGAGAAAAACGAAAAGAAAAGAAAACTTTAGGTGCATGACCTGAGTGAATCTGACAGCATCCAGAAGAGGCGGGTACCCTAAGTGACCCCTTGTCTCCTCAGTGAGAAAACCAGAACACAGAAGAATCAAGGAGACTGCCCAAGGTCACATCACAAAGCCAAAAAGGGCAGAGCAGGGATTTGGAGGCAGCCAATCGGACTCCAGAATCCACTCCGTTATTCACTCCACCAGCCAAGCACTAGGCAGCACATTTTCTTCACATTCCGTAGCCCATCAAGGGATGGTTGGGACGGTGCCAGAATTATAGATGAGGAAACAGAAGCACAGATGTTAAGTAACTTGCCCCAAGGCCATACAACTGATAAAGGGAGGAGTATAAATGCAAGTAGAGGTCTGGCAGATTCCTAAACCCACATCGTGTGATTTCCTCTTCAGAAGTAGTTTATTTTACCTAAATGGCATTCCCTGCTATTAATCATGATGTTGTAGCAGACAAATGTGTTAATAATCTTTGTCCCCGTAATTCTGCGTTTAGCTCAAAACTGCCTCAATTTACACACGCACACAATCTCCCCTCACCCCCTCCTCCCATTCCCCCAAACACCCCCTGTACCCCAAGGGTATCCAGTGGCCCTGCCAAGTGAAAAGGGCCTCAACCCATTTGGCAAGCTGACTAAGGAAGCCTGGATCTCCCAGAGAAACTTGCTACAAGGAAATCGCTAATTATAACCCAAATTGTATTTGACTTATGCATCTCTGCTTCACGTTGTAACACTGTAATTTAAAGAGATTGTTCCTGGCCTTTTTTTAGGGGAAGAAATTAACTACCATTTTTTTTTTTTTTTTACTAAGAAAAGCAGTGGTAACCGTGGTACAGGAATGACAGGAGGTGGGTCCCGTCCCCTCCTCCCCTCTACCCATCTTGTCTTGCAACTGGGGGCTGGGTTAGCAATTATGCAAGGACTTGCCAGAGGTTCCAGGCACTGTCTCTGAGTGACACCCATCTGGTGGCTTTACCAAAGGGAGAGAGAACACGAAGGTGGGCAGGCTTGGAAAGAAGAGTCTCCTTGACTCTAGGAGTGATGGTTTGGAGGCGGAAGGGAAGCAAGGACATTAGTCCTTGGATTTGGGGGCCGTCTCCTGTTTTGAGCCACTGACGTACTTGACAAAGACTAGAGGGGACCTGGTCAGGGGTTGAAAAGGGGAGTTCGAAGCATTGCCTGGATTTCAGAGCCTTGGCTGTCTCTCTTCCTGGTCCAACTATCCATGGGACCCAGAGCCCCTCACCAGCACCCCATTTTCCCTCTTCTCTCCTCCTTACTCCAGGCCTTTAGTATCAGCGTTAAGCCAGGACACAATTTGGCAAACTATGATCAATGGGTCCATACCGGCCCACTGTCTGTTTTTGTCAATAAAGTTTTATTGGAACACAGCCACACTGATTCATTCATGTATTGTCTATGCTGCTTTGCTTTTGCAGAGCCGAGTGATTGCAACAGACGTATAACCCACTGAGCTGAAACAATGCTTTCTGTTTGGCCCTCCACAGAAAAGGTTTGCTGATTCCTCATCTAGGCCGAAGTTTGCATATTGCTGGCCTGCTGGCTTTATTTAGACCTCAGGCCTGTTGTGTTGGGTTCACAAATGGAATGAACTGGCTACATGTTCATTGGGAGATTTCGCAGTATAATCTGGCTTGGATTAAAAACTGGAAAAGTTTACCAGGAGGACACAGCAGTGGTGTGCTAGTGTTGAGGATGCAGCTGTCCCTCAAGGCTGTTTGCCGTAGTGGCCACCTACAGTGTTTTACTAAGCTGACCCAGCCTTGTACGCGTTCGAGTTTGGCTAGGTCATCTGGGTCTTCTGGACTATTTTTTAATAAAATATTTCCAGTTTCTCTCCTAACCAGTGAATTACATTTCTTTTATTCTTTCTCCTTCATCATACTGGCCTTCCCTGCGGAACTCTGACCAGAAAATAAACGTCAGTGTAATTGCCAGAATTTAGTGAATGCCAGAGTTATATCAGAAATGTAGCGTCCCTTCCTACCCCCTAATACATCCGTATTCACACACACACACACACACACACACACACACAGCCCCTGTTTTGTCAAGAAACTTTGTGAATCAAAGCCTAGATCACTGTTTTCTTTGATTTAAATCCAAGATGGATTACTAAGTGTTATATTCTTCTGAGGTCACGGAATGAATGTCACAATTGTTATTATTAACAGAGTAGATATTTATGGTGTTGGCCAACGTTATTCAGGTTTTAAGTTTATTAATTCTATACCAACCGAGTGGCTGGTAGCCTTAGCCCCATTTCATCAATAAGGAAAACCGAGTCCCAGAGAGGTTATGTAAACAGCCTTAGGGCGTACCATCAGAAAGTGATGGGCTTGGAACTCACACTCAGTCCTGGCTAATGCAAAGGCACTGCTCTGTCTGATATACCATGGCACTCTTTAAAGCGTGTGGGCACCACCAGTGGAACCAACCCTTGACTGAAGTAGACAACCGATGCCCAGCTCCGGAGCCAACAAGTACAATGTACTAAGCCCCAGGGTCAATTTTTCTGTAGCGAGAACAATTGATCCCAAGAAGGGCCTCTGAAGGCTTGACTAGAGGCGCTGAAGGTCAGTTTCGGGTAAATAGTCATTGAAGAATCTTCCATTATTCTCAACAAATCTTCAGAGAATATCTTTTCCCACTAGCCTTTGCAAGCTCAGCAGGGGGAGACACTGGAGTGGGGAACCCCATGTTTTCTTTTGAAAACAAGGCCTCCTCGGGTAGGAGAATACCAAGGCAGAGGGAAATCCCGGTGAACAGGGTCTAGGCTTTGTCCGACAGCTGAAGGCCAGCACAGAGCCCCACCTGTGTTGCCCAGGCATCTCAGCCTACCCTGAGACGAGCGTGTGGCTCCAGGAAGCCCTACAATTTTGCACCAGCAGCTTGGTCTACAGGCTCTCTGAGGATTCACAGTGGTCTGACATTGGGGCTGAGCCCTTGATAATGACACTGTAGACACGAGGTAATTACAGATCTGTTACTTCCCAAGTCAAGCTAAGTGGACCTCTGATTATTATTCTGCATATAATAGGAGCATAACTAACACTGAAGGGAAATTGTACTTCTCTCTTTTATTAACCACTTTTATATTCCCTTGTGCACGGCTATGATGCTATGAAATCTCTTTAAATGTGATATTACTCAATATAATACAATAATAATGCACACACCGTAATGTATTGGATTACTTTGCAAACAGCCCTTCTGAAATTGAATTTCCCGTCATTTCCCTGGGCCAGCTCAGGGCTGCTGGGCTCACAGGCCCTTTCTGTGCTTGGGAGCCTGGGGTCTACCTTCACAGTCAGTTAGGTTTTCATAGATGTAAGCAATTGGTCCCCATCATCTTTATTCATGGTGAGGATGTTGGCGAGCCATGTTCCCTGGCACCTCGCGGTATATCACAGCTCAGAAATGTGCACAATTTCTGGAACCTCAGCATAGTTTGCAAATGACCCGGGTTTACTGACATCAGAAGGGAGCTAAGCCAGATGGAAGGGATGCCTTCCATGCTGGAATTAAATTCTGGAAGTATTTGCAAATCGCCTTTGCTGAAGATTCTGTGAGATCTTCACCCTTATTCCCAACTTCTGTTCATCTGTAAATCCTTTCATGACACCATCTCAAAGCTGCTGTTGGTGTGCCCTTTACCTCCTGCATATGCCTTGAGACTTTACCCCTTTGACACCCAAAAATAATGTTTATTGAACTCATACAGTATATCGAAATATGCATTAATCTATTAAGTGACATCCAACAATTTAATAAAAACTTAAATCTTTATGTTTGCCATAAAGCTATGAAGTCTCAGAGGATGCCACTGTGCCTTAGTTGTCTTTTTTATTCTTTGTGCCAATCATAGTGCCTGGAATAAGGAAGATACTCAAGAATTCTGTGTCATTATTCATGCATGGAAATGTCTTGGGTTCCTGCTATTTGAGAGGCATAGAGTCAGGCCATGGAGGTACAAGAGTAAATGCCAGACATGGGTTCTCCTTCAGGAAGTGACAGCCCAGTGCAAAACATAGAATATGAACAAACAAAAAACACCTGCATAATTAAATAATCACATTTGTGGAAAATACCATAAAGGAAAGGTACAGGTGTTATGCGTGCGTGCACACTTCTTCCCAACCTGACAGGGATACCATGTTAGTAGCTGACGTGGCCATAGTGAGAGTATTTATACCATGGAAATTGGCAATGACACAAACCAGGGCTTTTGTGATCTTGTCATCTGTAGAGCTGGCCCACACCCTTGGCAGAAACTTGGCATATTCAAATGAAGGAATGTCAGTGTAGCTGGGTTGAGGGGCAGGGAGAAGGTGGCCCAAATGAAGATGAAGAAGTGGTCAGCAAACATTCTTACGGGACCTTGTAAGCCAAATTGAGGGTTCGCATTTTCATCCTTTGCACAGTGGGAGACCACTGGAAGATCTTAAACAAGAGAATGGCATGATTAGGTTTTGATTTTAGGAGTGACCTGACTGTAGTGTGGAACATGGATTAGAGCGACACAGTAATGGGGTGGGGTAACTGGGGGAATGGCAGAGAGTAGTCAGTGAGCTACTGCAATGGTCTGGACAGGACAGGACGGCATGCACTCGTGTGGCCTGGGCAGTGAGTTGGCTGTAGGATGTAAGAAAGCAGGTAGGATCCAGGATGACTTCAAGTTTGGGCCTCAATAAATGCAGCTCTTATAAAGCTGAATCTTGATGGAAGTGAGGATTGTTTTCCAAAGAGTAGAAGGAGTTGAGATCAAAGTGTGTGTGGGGGGGGGGGTACTTGTGAGACACCTAGATACAAATAAGCATCTGTTTATCTTTAAAATGGACAGAATAATGCCTAGCTGACATGGTAGCTGAGATTCTTAAATGGATTGATTTATAAGGAATCATTTGGCATGTAGGAAACAAGCAATAAAATGTAGTTGAATCTGAATTTCTGACACATTTAATAGGTGCCCTTTTGAAAATTGGACAGCCAGACTGGAATTAATTAATAATGTTTTAGGTTTAGTCTGAAACACGGAGTTTTCTATAATTGAGTCACACTGTATAGTGCCATTGGGAGAAAAAAATGTTTAGGCTAAAATGTCCTTTGTTCTAATTCCAGTTTGGGCATTCATCTATGCAAATCACTCAGTGCAGGGCTCATATCACCAATATGGTGTCACACTACCCTGATTCAAGTCCTACATCCACCACGTCTTAACAAGTTAAGCAAGTTGCTTCATCTCCTTGAGCCTCAGTTTTTCAAACTGTAACTGTCTTAACTTACAGGGCTTTTGTGAACACAAAGTGGTTATTTCAGGCAAAGCTTTATGACTATGCCTGGCATATAATTGGCACTCGGTCAATGGGGGCCATGATTGGGAATCACTTTGAGTCCTGGTTTTTGCATCTTTCAAAAGGACACAATAATTATCTATGCCCTGACCAACTCATGGGGTTGGAGTAACTATCAAATTACCAAAGAATCTGCCACAGCTCTTTTTTTTTTTAATGCTTATTTATTTTAGAGAGAGAGAGACAGAACATGAGCAGGGGAGGGGCAGAGAGAAAGGGAGACAAAGAATCCTTAGTAGGCTCCAGGCTGTGAGCTGTTAACACAGAGCCCTACGCAGGGCTTCCACCCACAAACTGCGAGATTGTGACCTGAGCCAAAGTCAGACGCTTAACCAACTGAGCCACCCAGACACTACCACCACAGCTCTTTGTAATTTCCAGTATGCATACTTGTAAACTTCTGTTACTAGTTCAAAGTGCTATAGTCTTTTACAACGTAGCCCTCAGAATGGCCATCAAGTATAGACGTAATGATGCTCTCTTTACAGATGAGGAAATTGAGGTTTGGAGAGTGGACATGACTTGATGTCTTTCCCAAGATCACCTCACTAGTATGTGGTATGTCTGAACCCACAACTTCTCCTGATACCTTCTCTAAGGGGCTAGAAGAATGGAGAGATCACTGGGTTTGGGGTAGGGAACTAAGGAAAGATCTACCTGGTTCTGTGAGGTCCATCTGCCCTGACCTTGCCAAAGGAAGTAAGAATCAGGAGATACTGGCTTCTGACATGACTTCCCCCAGACCCTTACCTTTGTACCCACTTCAAGAGTGATGCTTGGGATTAACAGAGACAGTGAGAGACTAGCCAGACCTCCCAGTGCAGATTTCCACTTGGACGCAGACTAGATCGTTTGGAAACTAAACTGTACATTGGAAAACAGTTCTGGATAAATTAATTTCTGTGATACATAATGCATAAGGGGAAATCCATGGTATTTTTAAACAATGGAAATGAGAGAATCTGCCTTTTGGGCATTGATCCCAATTACATTTAGTCCAGAAAACATTTATCAACACCTACTGTGTGCCAGTTCCTTGCTGGGAAACAGAGATGAGTCAGACATTGTCTGTGCCCAGGAAGGGTGAGAAATCAGTGGAGGCACCCACTAAGCCATCAGCCCTGGGTTAGACCTTGAGATCGGAAAACAAGGAGAGTCATGAGTACTTACGCCTGTCTCTTCTTGAAAGCATAACAAGGCAGATCAATAATGAAACGTCTGTGAGATACTTTACAGAAGGGACCTCCTCTAGCCTTCCCAGCATCCGTGTTAGGCTGGCAAGAATGTTTCCATTCTGCAGATTAAAAAAATTGAGGCTCAGGGAAGCCTTATAACTTGCCCCAAGCCCCAGGTGCCCCATGTTACCAAGGCTGGACCCCTACCAAACACTGCCTACCCTGAAGCCCCTCTATACAGCCTCTTCTGTGTCTCTGAGGGACCTTCATTTTTGCAAACTCTGGTTAATTCCATGAGTTGACTGGCTGCGTCTCTCACAGGCTCAGATGAGAGATACTTTAGATCCCACCTTTGCCCGAAGCACAGGGTGTTTCCCTTAGAAGAAGCCCCCCGCCTGGAAATCCAAGGCTCCAACAGTTCACGGAAGCCCCTTTCCACCCCGACTGCTGTGCACACCCTGAGCAGAAAGATAATTCACCCTAATTATCCAAAACCCATATTTAAGGACAAGTACAAAGAACTCTGAGGTTCAAAAATAAACGATTCAGCAAAACTGCACGAGGTAAATTCCCTCAGAAAGGAGAGTTTATCGCTGATGGTTCTAAAAGGGAGCCTTTACCCTTTTGTTGGCTGCAGATTCAAGTTAAAGGTACAGGCCTGCCTGTTCTCGGTGGCACCTTTCCCTTTATGCCAGTGTAGCTCCAGAAGGAGCCCTGCTGATGGCAGGATCCCCCTCTCACTGTCCCACTGTCCTGTCTCAGGTACTACTGTCTTAACATAGGGTTGGGGTTTGTCCTTTAATCCATGTCTGACATAGAGGTTTAGCGATTTATTTTCCCGAATGTTCGAAAGGGCTGGTCCATCAGAGTGGAGAGCGCACAGGCTGTACTTCTCACTAACCACGTGGGCCTCAAACCTGACGCTTTCTCTGAGCCTCAGTTTCCCTATCCGGCAAATGGTCTTGTCGATGGCCATGAGGATTCAGTGGAATAACAGGAGTGATTCGGGGAGCTTAAGAAATCTCCTAGGTCGTTCCTAGAGTAGGTGCTTGGAAAGGTGTCTCAGATGAACAATGTTTGATTTCCCACCCACACCCATGTGTGATCCCTAAGGGACAGTGTGGCTGGCTGCTTGAGGTCAGAGAGCTGGGCCTGGCGAGTGTCGGAGGGTCTTCCCTCTCTCGGGACCTGAGCTGGAGAGGAGTATGGGCACTGGGGACCCTCCCAAGGATGCCCCTCAGCCACCTAGAGCATCAGTTCCTTGTTAGACATGGTAGATGGGATTTTGATGATTGGAAACGTAAGAAAGGCTGGAACCCAGAACATTCCGAATCTACTCTGTCACCCCCTCTACCCTGTGAGGACCCAGGCCGGAGAGAGGTATGCTGGGAAGACGGTCCACAGGAGAGACCAGACAGTCCTTTCAAAATGTCTAGGCAGGCAACAGATGTCCTCTGATGCAGGGACATGTGACAGACTTGGACAATGGAACTTGTCTGCCCCAAGGCATAAGCCAGACACATAATTCTTTCCTAGATTTTCCCCTCATCTCCCACCCTGGATTGCCTAGCTCTGAAGGTCACATCCCCAATGATTTCAAGCACAGAGAAGGTGGGTAAAGGGGACAAAACAAAAGAAAAAGAGACACAGGAAGAAAGGGAAGGCATGGAGGGGGAGGAAGAGGTGGAGAGAGAGAGACAGAGACTGGGCTCACTCCATAATTTTTTTCTTTAAAAAATAGATGATCTAGATATAAATCTAAATCTAGAGATAGATAGAGATATATAAAGGCAGCAGGGAATCTAAGTGACATCCTTACTGACATCTGAGGCTCAATGAACTTGCTCACTCTAGATGGAGTCCCAGTGAATGTTCCAGGTTCTGAACGATCATATTGGCAGTTGCCCTAACTCAGTAAAAGGGGTGAGCATAGGCAGATCAAGCAGAGAGCCCTCCCACATCCCTTCTGCTGGGTGCTGTACCAGCTATGCATTCCAGTCACCCAGGGGTGAGGTTAAAGGGGCACAGCCCCTGAGCTACTGGGTTTGTGCCTTGGGACACAGGTAGGAGGCCAGCAGGAATCCCCCATGGGTGTTAACACATCCCATGGTGAGGCTTAACACAGCCGACCAGACACTTATCTTCACACAAGCCTTTGCAAGCCAGTTCAGCGGCCCACTCACTGCTTACTTAGACTGCAGAGTATCAAACTCTGGGAGGCATTGGGATCTGCTGGAAAGTATGATGTATCTTATAGGCCTGTTCCTGATGCAATAGTGATGGCAGCAGCTGCCATTGCCAAGGACCCATCCGATGCCACTGTGCCTTTATCACGTGACCCCAAGAACCCCTTGAGAGAGCTGTCTTTCCCTTTTTCAGAGAAGACCGGTGAATCTGGGAGGGTTGAATGGTCTGTGTGCCCCCAGGAATGCAGCCGGCCGAGTGTAGCCTTATGCACATCGAAATGGAGAACCATCTCTGGAGGGTTTCGCAACACCTGTAATTTTCCGAGTACCTAATAGTTGCCGCGCAGGATCTGTGTGTCCCACATTCTTTATTTCCTTCTGCCTTCTTGGTGATTCTGTGAAGCAGGAGAGAAACTCTTCATTCTGTGGAGGAGGAAAACGAGAACAGGAGAGTCCGAGCTGAACCCAAGCTGACTCCTAAGACAAGGGCTGTCTTAGCCCTGTGTTTCTCGCCTCTGTCCTTGGGCGGCGGTGAAAGCCGCCTGATCAGGATTGCTGTAGGGGAGAATGACAAAGGGGAGCGAGGCCTGGAGGCAGACCAACATGTGTCCACACACTTGGTAGCCGTGTAGTCTGTTGTGTCAAATGGACCCAACTTGATGGCCTGGGTTACATAGTGCCCCTCCCCCGAAAAATTCATGTCCACCTGTTACCTCCGAAGGCAACCTTGTTGGAAATAGTTTTTGCAGATACAATTGTGGAAGTTAAACGAGGGTCATACTGGGCTAGGGTGCACACTAACCCCAATGGCTGGCAGCTCTAGGGGAAGGCCAGGTGAGACACAGAGAGAGGAAGACCAAACAAGCACAGAGGCAGAGGTTGGGGTGATGCATGTACAATGCAGAGAAGGCCAGGGCACCCCAGGGCCATCAGACAGGAAGAGGCAAGGGCAGACTGTCCTCTAGTACCTTCGGACGGAGCGTGGCTCAGCCAACACCTTGATTGTGGATGTCTGGCCTCCAGAACTGTGAAAGAATAGATTTATATTGTTTCTACCACTGAATTTGTGGTAATTGGCCACGGCAGCCCCAGAAAACTAATACAGCCAAGGTATTTGTTTGTTGAATTTGTTTGCTTTATGGCACTTACCACAACTGGCAATCATTTTCTTTGTTAGGTTGCTTATGTGGGCCTGTCAGCCACAAAACAGCTCCAACCTGTGTTTAGTTCATCACCCCCGTGTCCCCAGAACTTTGCTCAAAGTAGCTGCTCAGGGAAAGTGCGCTGAATGAATAAATGAATGAGTGAATGAATGAGTGAGTGAAATGGGCTGTTGTGAGGCTGAAGCAAGGTAATATCTTGAGATTGCATCAAACAGTGTTTGGGCAAGAGCAGGCATGAAAAATAAAGGTTGTTCTGATTATCATTCCAGGCAGGAATTACATTTTTCTTAGGGCCCCTCTGAATTGCAGAGAGCCAATGGGAACTGGAGTAGTTACCTGGACAGAGAGAACACAGTTAAAGGAAAGGCCGTTTCTGCCAACATTGACAGGATGGGAGCCCCCCGCCCCTTTCTTGAAACTGCAGTTCCCTTTGAGGAAAGGAGCCCACCAGTGAGAAGGACAGGGTCCAGGCAGGGGGGGGGGGAGCGGGGGAGGCAGGGTTTTGCAGCCCCCTGACCCCCTGGCTCCAGGCCAGGCCTCCACCTTCCCACTCTGCAGGAGGCTTTGATCTCATCTCCCTGCCCAACAGACACACATTAGTCGATAATTCCGGGAGACATCAAAACCCCAGCACGAGCCCTTCCTCTGCCTGCAACCTCCAGAAGTTGCAAGCCCTGCTAATGGGCCCGGGACAGGTCCGTTCTGTTTCCCAGGGCCTGGGGTACTCTGTGTCCACTCTCTGTCTGCCTCTGACCCAGTGCGTTTACAGTTAAGCCAAGTAGCCCAAATGGAAGGGATGACCTTCACAGCGACTTGATTTACCTGTGGCTGCTGTATTATTCTTCTTGGCCTTCGTTTCCAGGTGGTGGCACACAGTGGGGTGGAAAGATCATGGGCTCAGGAGCTTGAAGACTTGGTACAGGGTCCCACCTCTGCATTTTGAGGCTCTGTGACCATCAGCAAGGCATACACATCCCCTGAGTCTCTGTCTCTGCCTCTGGGAGAAGAATCAGAAATATGAGTCCCCTGCACTGCCCGACAGAACTGTTTTGAGGCTCACGGGAGAAATCAGATGTGAGCGTGCTTTAGAAATCAGGAAGTGTCATAAAAATAGAAGCAATTATTACCATTATCCCATGACTCTGAGCTCATTAAAAAAAAAAAAATTCATTACTGACCCTGTGTTACACACTGCCGATGGAGAGACAAACAAAACTCTATCCCTTATGACTTTCCTAAACTATGCAAATAAGTCCTATTCATTACAGAAAAGAGAGAAAACCCAAAAAAGCAAATAATCATCATCACCACAGTTGCCACCATCACTACATTGACCACCTGGTTGTTTATCATCTTTGGACTGTTGCAGCGTCTTACAAAATTTTTTAACGTCTTTTTTTTTATTGCTTATTTTTGAAAGAGAGAGACAGAGCATGAGTGGGGGAGGGGCAGAGAGAGAGGGAGACACAGAATCCGAAGCAGGCTCCAGGCTCTGAGCTGTCAGCACAGAGCCCGACGTGGGGCTCGAACTCAGGAACGGCGAGATCACGACCTGAGCCGAAGTTGGACACGTAACTGACTGAGCTTCCCAGGCACCCCCAATTTTTTTTTAATAAATAAAAATACAAAGATGGTATATGCCATCCTGTTTTGTGACTTGGTCTCTAATGGAAAATATCATACATATCTTTCCAAGTCATTTAATTTATTCTGATGTTTCCCCCCTCTGGTGGCTTCTTTGTGTTCTGTGGCCGGCATGGTTTGGATTGGACTGAGTGTATGTGGCCAGTCCCTTGTCGTTGCACACGTAGGTTGTTTCCCATTTTTCACTGCAGCAAATATCACTGTAATGAATTTCCTCTCGCCCACATCTTTGCACACTTCCCCGATTGTTTCTGTAGAATAAATTCCCAGAAGTAGAATTGCTGGGTCAAAGAGTAAAAATGCACATTTTTAAAGGCTTTTGATAGTCAGATAAAACTAAAAAATCACCCTCCAGAAAGATTATACCAATTTAAACTCCCAACAAGACTGCACGGGAGTGCCCTGTTTCCCGAACTCTCGCCAGAGCCGAGCATTATCTCAGAGTGATTTAAAATGCCTGAAGAAAGGAATGATAACGGTTTCTACCCCGCACTAGCTAAAACACGAGCACTGCATATTGGCTTTCAGCTTGATAAATACTTTCTTATAAGGTCATAAATATCAGCGGAACCAAAGGTTAATGTAGTGTGCAATGCTGTAAAATTCAGCAGGCAACCTGCTAGATCATAATGATGCATTAGCACCTTTCAGTATGAAGTGGGATGGCTTACAAAGTCTGTTTATAAGTGGCCACTAACTCAACAAGTGCGTAATTGTGTCAGGTGGCCCCACTGCTCCTGCAAACATAATTTATTAAGTGCACACCTTGCCTTCCATTATATGCCAAGACTGAGAAACAGAGGCGGAAGGAGGTGGGGGAGGAGAGGAAAGAAGGAAAGAAAAGGATTCATGAATGTATGTATTTCATCCCTTTCGCAAGCTAGAGATCCTTAAAAGACCAACATAATTTATTGCAGAAAAAATAAAGCAAATAATCCCTTTCATATATTAGCAGTGAACTTACCACATGGCTGGCAGCATTAGAATCAGAATCAAGGCACGCATGAAAATAGCTGTACCATTAGCAAGCATGTGCTTCTAGAAATCAGACTTTTAAATTGTTTAGTTTGTGTTTTGAAGTTTGCGATTCAGATACCTCACGTGTTGCGTTTTTTATGCAGGTGGAAACAGGTTTCATGGTTGTTTGCTATTGTTCTTGGGTTGGCTGGTAAGAAGTTGAAACAGTTACAGTGATTAATGAACAGCAAGGTTGTGTGTATTTTAAGGCAGAACAGTAATCTGTCCTGGGAGGAGACAAAACAGGATGGATGGTATGAGCAGCCACGTGCCTGTTTGGTTTTGCTTCTTTAGTGACGGACCAAATCCCAGGCGTCAGGGACAGACTTTATACTAAGCCCGTCTTAGCATTGACTCAGGAGTGGCGCCTTGACTCCTTTGGAATTGTGTGAGAGAACCTACTCTGTACGATGGAAATAGGCGGGACTATTCACCATGCAAAATATCCCAGAACAAACCAAATTGTTCTCTACCTTCTCCCCCTCCCAGCCACCCATCTCTCCCCCCCTACACACACACACACACACACACACACACACACACACACACACACACACACACTTAGTTTTTTTCAAACAGCCTTTAAATCTGGTGCTGAACATTGGGAATAGAGAGGTGAGTGAAGCACAGCCCACAGCCTCCAAAGCCTTAGCCCAGTCTCATGGCGTAGAGCATTGCCACGGCAGACACGTTCACCGGGGCAGTGAGCAGGGTGCTCACAGTGGGAGCTCATGGTAAGGCACCAGGGACTCCTCTCCAGCCATAGTTGCTGCTTCCGTTCATCCCTATTTCCCACGTCTGATGCATCACAAGGAGACCAGACTCGTTGCTCCCGCGTGTGACGCCACCACGTTCGTCTCGATGGTGAGTCATCAGCCCGGCAGCAGACTGGCAGAAAGCAGAGAGGCCATCCAGGCATGATGGCACTTTTGTGCCACACTGTTAACTAGAAACCCACTTAATTCTGCGTTAATGATGAATGAAGTATTTACTATTAACAACCCACGTTTATGGGTTCTGGAAGTATGTCGAATGAGACCAAGAAGCTGCTGCCATCACAGAGCTTGCATTCCAGGAGGCTGAACAAACGCATCAAAGTACTTGCTAGCTTTGCAGGTGACACGAGAGAAACACACAAGAGCCGTGCTGCATCATGTGGGGTGGGCAGGGAGAATGCTCTGAGGAGGTGATATTTAAGCTGATGACTAAGGATGACAAGGATCCAGTTATGGCAAACAGCGGAAGGAAGAGGTGCCAGGGAGGGGAGCCCACGTATGCAAAGGCCTTGAGGTGGGAAAGCCCCTGATGGTTCTGGGAGAATGAAGGCAGAGAGCTGAGGCTGTAAGACGTTCTAGAAATGAAATTGTAAAGGCAGGTCCTTGCTAGCCAAGCCAGGAGTTCAGATTTAATTCCAAGAGCAAGAGGAAGCTCCATGAGAGTTCTGAAACAATCAGGGTACCGCTTTCTTGGGTGGACCCCTCCAGAGTTTGTGTTTTCTTTCTTTCTTTCTTTCTTTCTTTCTTTCTTTCTTTCTTTCTTTCTTTCTTTCTTTCTTTCTTTCCTTCTCTCTCTTTCTTCTTTCCTTCCTTCCTTTCTTTTTTTTCTCTTTCTTTTCTTTCTTTCTTTTTCTTCCTTCCTTCCTTGTTCTTTCCTTTCTTTTTGGTTGTTCTAGAGACTACCCTTAAGTGTCAGGGTAAACAAGTGATTTCTGGGACTCCCCCATCCATGAAGGTTAATTTGGCGACACAAATATCTGCTCCCAGGCTAGGGAGATGGCTCTCGTGATGCCCAGAGGGTGGGCTTTATGATCTGAGAGCACTTGGAATGTTTGCAGCGGCAAAGCCACATCGTCCCATCGAATGTCTCTTTCATTTTTAATGAGGAGCCTGGAGGCACTGTATAAATAAAACGGCCGAATTATTAAATTATCACTCTACAGGGCATCTTATATTAGTCCTAATTAAATGATACTTTTCATATTAACAAACAGTGCTCAAAAAAGGATTCCAATTTTTAATCCTGACCTAACAGAAGTAGGAAGCCCTAGAAATTTCTAGAACATGCACAATGCCCCCGGACTCACTGGAGGGCACAGATGGTGAGTTTTCAGATGTCATTCTGCATTTGAACATTCCCGGTAACCACAGTGACTGCCCCCTTCACCCAGAGGCAGACATCCACATTCATCCACACAAGAAATACTTCCAGGATTTCCGTCCCCTTAACCCTTGTGGGGTAACAGGGGCTGGACTTACATTCCCACCTCAACCAACTGAAAAAAGTGCTCCACAGATAAGGAGCAATGAATTTAGGTTTTGGACCACAAGGAGCACCAAGAGAAGGGAGAAAAATGAGATGAGCCCAATAGTGGCCCCAGACCACTACATGCAGAGGGTTTCCAAGTCCTAAGGCAAATAGGGGGAACCCAGATAAGGACTATTTAGGGTACCAGATACTAGATTCTGGGGACACAGTGGCGACTGACACCAGCAAGACCTCCAACCTGCTGAGCTTACATCATCATATGGGGGGGGAGACAGTCGATAAGTAACTACATACATGGGGTAATTTCAGCTAGGTCAATGGGGTGTTTGAAGACACTGGCAAGAGCCACTTGTGAGCATTGCTTTCCCATCAGTGTTTTCTGTGACATCATGTCTACAGCTTGAAATCAGCCACGGTGAGAGTATTTGCACCACAAAGTTGGCAAGGCTTGTGTATTATTGTTGCTTTGGAGAGTTTCCTTACCAACTTACTCTTCAGACAATGTGGTCAGGGAAGGCTTTGTAAGGGAGAACCATTTCTGTTGAGACATGAGGATGAAGAGCCATTCATTCATGGGCAAACCCTTGAGGGAATGTTTCAGGCGAGGAAATAGCATGTGCAAAGGCCCTGTGCCTCCATATTCCATTCTTCCACCCTCTCTGATGTTCGGGGCAGAAGTGTCTCCCTTCCCTACAATTCCTTGATGAGATTTCATCCACTTCTGTATATTAACCATATAATCTTCCCTCCCCTTTTCACTCCCATGTCAGCACAGTAGAAAATATCTTTATGGCGTTATTATGGCTTGATCCTTATGCTCTATTTTCAGATCTTCTCCACTCTGAGTCTGTACCTTTTTTTTTCCCATAGTGGAATTTTACTACTTATTCCCAAGAATGATTCTTTAGTCCCTTGTCTGTGAGAACCTGATACTCTTTTATAGTTAGAGAAGATTTAAAAACAAAAACCAAAACAAGAATATTTCTTTAACATCTACAGGTGTAGGATTTAAGCATTGAAAGGTAGAAGATTTCAGAATACATTTTTCAGAAGCATTTTCTGAAGCCCCAGGGTGTCTTCAGAGAAGGTGCAGGGCTGGGATTCAGGGCATGGCCTTGGCAAGACCAATGGCCTGAGTAACCGGCAGGTCATTGTTAATTGATAACGATGCTTTTTTATGGCAAAATCTGAACTAAACCTCAACTCGATTCTAATATGCACCGCAGAAGCAGAGAGGAGAAATCCATAGTTCATGACCCATAAGATTTATGTCTCGAGCATTTCCAAGGCCCCATCTCTTTGTTTTCTTTTGTGTTCATGTGACCTGTTCACCGCTCTCAAATATCCTCTGACATATGCCCTCTGTCCTCTCACTAAGCAAATGAGATATTTCAGTACAAGCAAGACCCTCCCCTCTTTCCTTCCTTCCTTGCTTGCTTCCTTCCTTTTTTGTTTCTGAATTTTCCAATGTCGACAATTTTGTAAATAACAGCTTTTGAATAACAACTAAATATGAAAGTTAGATTTACAGGCCCCCAGGCAATGCTGAACCCTGTTGGGAAGGAAGAAAAGGGTGGCAGGAGTCACTAATCCAGTGAAGATCTCCAAGTGGCCAGGACCTCGGGGTTAGGATGCATAGCTCATTTAGGAAGGTGCTGCTGGGAGTCTGCCTGGATGCAGCTGTGTCCTAAGCCCCAGCTGCAAGGACATTCTTACCGCAGAATGGAGGGAGCTTTCTCTGTCCACATGTTTGGACAACCATAACCCAGCTTTGGTGGACCCCTGAGCAAGGAGGCTGGTTCTAGGGGACAAGAAGAGACAAGGTTTCTCATAGATGGCGACCTCCATACTCAGTGGCAGCCCAGACCGTCCACCTGGGGGCTCTTCTGGAAAAGTCCGCTTCTGCTCAGAAGTCATCACTGTATGCCAGGCTCTGCACCAGACACTGCAGACAAAGAATAAAAGACCCAGACCCTATCCTTTCAGAGGTCACAGTTAAGTGATGGCAAAGTGACAGTTTCAATTCAACATAATATTTTGTAGGATAAGGCTAGAGAAGCAAAGCCACCAGCAAAGTGACCACACAGCATCATCGTACCAGGAACATCTAATCACCAATGGTTATCTTCCAGGCACTGTACTAAATGCTTTCTATGCATGATTTTCTTCCCTCGCAGCAAGCCTGGGTCTTATGTACTCTTCTGTAAAAGTCAATTTCACTGATTAGCGGCCTGAGCACAGAGAGGTTAGCTAATACACTCATGGTTGCACAGCAGGGATAGAGAAAAAATCTGAACTAAGAAATTCAAGTTCTTGAGCTCAGCTTCTGAATTATGAGCTATTGGAACATGCAGCCTGAGGAACACGTTTAGCCTGTCTGTGTCTCATCAGAAATAGAAGGGCGCTCACAGAATACCAGCTCTGGAGGTAAGCAGCTGATTTTGGATGTCAGTGAATTCGGACGAGGGATTCAGGCACCTTTAGGCCCCACCCTTTTTAAGCCAAGCACCTAACATACACCTTAACGAGCCCCGATTTGGGACAATTTTTATGGTTGCAGAGTGCTTTTATTTTGTTTCATTTTCTTATGCAAAGCCAGAGGCCTGAATTCAAACTGGTAATTTTGGCCACATTATCACCGTGTTCTAACCAGGCAAGCTTATTAGTTCAGACAATTAAGAAAATACAAGTGGAAAATACTTGGCTATTAGGGAGAAAGGAGTAACATAAATCCAAGATGTTGGGACAATTAGCATTTCCAGCAATAAAAATCAAGTGGAACACTAAGGAAATGAATATTATGCTTATTATTTAGCACTAACATAGCATTTTGTATTTATAAAATGCCTGATAATTGTTTTTGGCCATTTCTTTTGGTAAAACTCTGATAAAGGACATTTGCTATTCTCAGGGGTGGCGTAAGGGGGGTTTAAGTGAGAGCCCATTAAATTACAATTCAAGTAATCTTCCCGTCCTCTTCTTCTCAACTCAGATTTAAGTAGAGAAAGAAAACACCCAGAAATCCTGCTAAAATGTAAGTCATTTTATCTCCCTCCTTTATTAAAAGCCCTCTAGTGGCTCACCCATTTCTCTCAGAGTAGAAGCCAAAATCCTCCCATAAATGCAACTTGATATCCAAGATTGGATTCTGCACCAGAAAAAGGACATTAGTGGAAACAACTGGGAAAATTTGAATAAACTCTGTAGTTAATAATACGTGAATGTTAACTCCCTAGTTTGGATGAATACACAGGGTTAGGTAAGATGTTAACTTTAGAGAAAGCTGGATGAGCTGGATTGCTATCTTTGCAACATCTCTGTAAATCTAAATATATTTCAAAAGTTATAAAGCTATTTTTTTTAAAGCCAAAGTTCCTGCAGTAGCCTGGAAGGCCTTATTACATGACACTTCGTTATACATCTGACATCATCTCCTATCTGCTTCCCTGTGATCACTCTGCACTGGACTCACTCTTCCTCATGTTTCTACCTCAGGACCTTTGCACAGTCTGTCCCTGTGTCTGGACTGTTCTTGCCTGACCTGTCCTCATGGCTCAACAGTCTTTGTCAAATTTTGACTCAAATGTCACCTTCTCCAAAACCATTGACTAAAAATTTCAAACCCTCCCTAGCACCCCAATCCTCATATTCAATGCTTTGTCTCATAGTGCTTACATTTCAACATACTCTGCCATGTTCTATTTACTGTAGTATTGCTTATCACTTTCTCCCCCACTGGAAGATAAGTTCCTTGAGGAGGAATTTTTGTCTGTTTTCTCCATTATCCGTTTCTAGCATCAAGAATTGTACCTAGCCCATACACTTGGTGAATATTTGTTGAACCTAGCTATGAAATCCTGAACTAAAAGAAAAAATGTAACACTTGCTTATTGCTTTGCTTGCGAGGGCACTATGCTAAGCACTTAAATATGTACTTCGATAGAATTTTCATGACATCCTACAAGTTAAGTATTATTGCTACTGTTTATGAAGCTCAGGTTTTTCCCAGGGTCACGAAGCTCTTCATCCAGATATCAGAGCCAGGATTCAAACCTGTCTCTCGATGCTGCTTCTGGTCCTGTTTCTCTGACCCTATCCTGTCTGTCAAAATGTCACTTTCCCTCCTTTCATTAAAACCATGGTACTTAAAGATCAGAAATAGCCTAACTCATGGAGTCAGTTGTTCGTATAATTCAACCTTCTTTCTCAGGTGTAATATCACCCAGGATAAATATATGGAACATATTATTTCCCTCAAAGGTCACAGATAACTCTGGAATATTGTGAGCTTTTCATAAGTAATCTAATATGGAACTTTGACCTTCAATTTCTCCTTCATGAGCCTGATTTTGCTTTCAACTTCAACAATCTCTTGTGGATACAAAGTTTCATTCCTAAGAAGGAAAGGACACTGGTTTACAAACTCCAGGCCTTAGCTCTGGGACCTCTTCTCATATGTACTAGCTCTATGGGCCTCCTCTTGAGCTTTATTTTCCTCATCTGTAAAATGGCATATTTGCAGCACCAGCTTCATAGAAGTGTCATGAGGATAAGTGATAGGATCAACGTGAAGTAGTCTGTAAGTTCAGTATATTTTATGTATCTGCATTTTCTGTTACTGTTTGCATATAGTTGTTGAGATGAAGAAGTTGAAATGGATATCAAAGTTTATTTGGTTTTTTCTTCCTAGAACCTTCTTAGCTTCAGATTACTAAGTTGGCGTAACACCCATCAACTGCTTCCATGAGTTCAAGGGATTTCTCCCAAATGTCTCTGTTAACAACACCTAAAAATCATCATCGTTATCATCACCAGCATCATCACCATCACCACCATGGTCATCATCAAACACATGTTATTTACTAAGCAATTACTAGGAGTCAGGCTCAAGGCTACATCCTAATAATATTATACTTCACTCTTGTTTACCATGAACCTGCAAAGCGAGGGTTGAAAACTCATTTTACAGATGTGGGAACTGATGTTTCAGGGAGGTTAACTAATTTTTCCAGCATCACACAGAAGTCCTGAGACCAGGTCTGGAACCTAGGTATCCTTTAGTTTATAATCTAGCCCTTTGTCCACACCTGGCCCTACCTTCTTGCCAAGAAGAGCTTTAGAGCCACTGGCAAAATGACCAGAAGACAACATCTCTTGTGGGGAGATGGCTTTTCTCAAGCTTTGTCAGCATTTTCTTAAACTGTGGCCCAGACCCTACTTTTATTCAAATAGCCTGGTATGGGCTTGTTACAAATGAATATTGCTGTCTCTAGCCAGTGGTGTGCTGGTAGGTGTTTAACAACCTGCTTGGGGTTGAGGAGGTAGGACAGGAGGTGTTCAGGAGCCTGAGGTGAAGCATTTGCCGATTTCCATGGTGGAAATACTCCCACCCTGGTCCTGTTCGAGCTACCAGTGCCTCGTCACTGAACCCAGAGTTGGCAAAAGACATACAGGAGAACGCTGTTTTATGGTATCTCGGCCATTCAGGTACAAAAGCCAGAAAAACCATATAGATAATAGTAAAATGTACCAAAAGAATTAGGAAGCAATGCGCTTTGAGTATTTATTACGTATTTTATTTAATTGTGGGTTTATGTTATTTAATTTTTATTAAAGGCCATATTTAACAATAGGCTCAAAAAATACCTGAGAAATAAACATCCCAGACACCTCCCTGTCTCTACTCCAAGCTGATGAAGAGGGCACTGAAAAGGCTAGAACCCTGGCATCTGCATTTCTTTTTTTATTTTATTTTTTTTAATGTTTATTTTTGAGAGACCAAGAACAAGCAGGGGAGGGGCAGACAGAGAGGGAGACACAGAATCCGAAGCGGGCTCCAGGCTGAGCTGTCAGCACAGAGCCCTGACACAGGGCTTGAACCCGCGAACCCTGAAAGCATGACCTGAGCTGAAGTCAGAGGCTTAACCAGACTGAGCCATCCAGGCACCCCTAGAATCTGCATTTCTAAAGAGCTCCCCGCATGCTCCTGGTGCACACTCAAATTACTGAGCCAGCGCCTTTAGCCTTTTCTTAGAGCACACTTGAAGTAAGTGTATGAAAGTAACATATAATATGATAAGCATCTAAAAAATGTAGATGGGATTCATATTCCAGGCAAATGCTCACGGGCAGCTATGCTAAATGAACTCCACTGTTACTCATCTTAAAAGGTTTCTTGAAAAATTGAATAAAAATATTCCAAAGTTTTATTTTATTTTACCTTCAATGAAGCATGGTTGCTCCATGTTGAAGAATAAGGCAGTAATCCTATTCCCTGGCAGCCAGCACAGGAGGACGGTTCAGAGGCCCTTCCTGAAAGGCTTACGCAAAGATAACAAAATGTCAGGAAAAGCTGCAGGGCAGGGCTGAATGGAAAAGGAGGCTTGTAATCTCAAATTCAATATAAAAGATCGAAAGCATCAAATAATCAGTCAGCAGTGAGCCTTCCCATCAGAATGTTCCATCTGCCTTGGAATTCAACTTTGTGATTGTATTATGATGTATACATTATACATCTCTCTCTCTCTCTCCATATATATAACTTCCTAGAAAAAGCTAGGCACATCTGAGGTCCCATAAGGAAGTCTTGCTTGACTTTTAGAAGAGAAACTCATCTGAAACATCACCTCCCTTTACCCCACCCCCACCCCATCCACCTTAAAACCAGAAAAGTCTCTTTTCTAGACAGAAGTTTTAATCAGAGAGAAAGGCATGCCCCCCAAGTCAAGAGCACTCCAGGAGCTATGTACAAACCCTGATACACAAGAGAGAGCCAACCCAAGGCTTGCAATTTGCCCTCTAAACAGTGTTTCTGCTTTTGGAAGGTGGACGTGGAGGGAAGTTAAAGAATTTCCATGACTAATGTTTACTGAGTGCTCAGGAAATGCCTTAAGCCGTTGGTGAGCACTTTGCCTGCTTTAGGGTTTTAATCCTCCCCCTGTCCCTTGGTTCTTTTCCGGTCACATTGAAGGTAGTCAATCAATAGCCTTTGAATGAATGATTTCACAAATCCCCATTTTAAAGCCAGGGGAGGTAAGGTATCAAGGGGTAGAGTCACATGTCCAAGATCAACCACATTTGGTTTCTCCTCGTTGCAGACACGTAAACTCGCACTGTTGCCTACCCAGGGTAAAAAGGGGTGGCCATGAGGGTGTTAGAGCACATCAGGGTCACCCCTGAGGATTATTAAAACGATTCATCTTGGGTCTACAGTTACAAGTGGTTACTTTGGGAGTGGGGACCGGAAGTCTGCATTTGCAGCAAGCTTCCCCAGGTGACTTAAAGGTGACCTGAAGGGTGTACCTGGAGATAGACTGAGGTAGCATCCACAGAGCTCTCTGCACCTCCACCTGGACCCAAGCGTGTTTGCCTTTCAGACCGCAAAACCTGCGTCTTGCTAAAGTGACCAAGAACCCCTTACCAAGGTAGGGCCCCTCGCTCAACCCACCCTCCTGAATCTCGGAGTCTTGGCTTTGAGACCTGATGGGTACCTGCAAGACCACCAAAACCAGGGCCTTCATTTCTTTGGGTGCAGTAAATCTCCTCCAAGAAATAGGACATAGTAAGAAATCGGTGGCAGTTGTCCTTGAATCCACCCCTGCTGAAGTGTAGGGCCTCCACTAAGAGTCTTTCTGGTTGCCAGACTGATGTCATCAGACATCAGATACTGTCACCTGCCATGTGAGCAAACCTTGCTTTTTATTTTATTTTATTTTATTTTATTTTTAAAATTTTTTTCAACGTTTATTTTATTTTTGGGACAGAGAGAGACAGAGCATGAACGGGGGAGGGGCAGAGAGAGAGGGAGACACAGAATCGGAAACAGGCTCCAGGCTCTGAGCCATCAGCCCAGAGCCTGACGCGGGGCTCGAACTCACGGACCGCGAGATCTTGACCTGGCTGAAGTCGGACGCTTAACCGACTGCGCCACCCAGGCGCCCCAAACCTTGCTTTTTAAGTAGCATAACCAAGAAAAATGGAAATGATGGACTCCAGATACACAGCACTTTGAAGTGGCCAAAGCACTTTCTGGGGCAGAATCCCCTCTGTTTCTCTGGGATCCGAAAGGGAGCTGCATTGTTGTTCCTCTCCCACAGGTGAAGAAAGGGACACTCTGACAGGATGTCACCCACCGTCATGGCTATCATCCATATCTGACCACTTCTAAGTCTTACCTCTCCTTATTGGAGCCTTGAATGACACAATTAGATGAGAAAGAGCCCAGGACTGGTTAGATATTTCTCTTTCTTCATTTTAAGAGTTGGACTTTTAGACCTGTGAGCCCCGCTAATACACAATTGCCAAGATGAATAAGACTGTCCAAGAAGTTTTCCATATTCCCCTCTTGTTGAATTATGTTTCCGAAGGTCCTTCAGTAAGAGAACTCACCCATTGTGCTTCAATTGTGTCATGCCTTATTTTTGTCCCCTGCTATACCAGGAGATCCCACAGCCTCTGGGTATGTCTTCTTCATGCTTTAAGCCTCACTTCTAACAAATGTCCTTTATACAGGCGGGAGCTCTTTAAATGCCAGCCAAATAGAACAGTGTAGACCAGAGTACTGACCATCAAACAGTGTAGACCAGAGTACTGACCATCATCCATCATGCCCAACTATGGCCCACTGCCTTTTTTTTTTTTTTTTTGGTAAATAAAATTTTATGGAACATGACCTGTTCATTTGTTTAGATACTGCCTAAACAACATTTTCCCATGCAACAGAGACAGACAGTATGGCCCACAAAGTCACACTATTTTCCATATAGCATTTTTAAGAAAAAAAAAAATGTGCTGTCTAGGTAAAGAGCAAACTGGAGAGGAGTTGAAGTCATTTCTATTTTCAGAGTATATTTCTTAGTATTTCCATCTCTTAGAATATATTTACACTCCTCCCCACCCACCAGTGCAGGAAAAATTAGCCCACTGATGAATAGAATCTGGAACTCAGAAGTAATCCGAATCATGTCAGTTTTCAGAAATTGTGTACTTTATGTGACAGGATTCTTTGACTGTCAAATGTAGGAGAATAGACATATCAATATTCCGAAGAATGATATGTATACATGTCTCCGGGTATACTGGAGAAACCCCAGTACACCCAGAGCAAACCCCTCACAGTGCTTGTCTCTTTGTTCAAAGCATTTATACAAAGAAAGAAGTAATTAGTAAGGAAAATCCTGGGATTTTAGCTGAGATCAGTTCCATCTTACATTCATCACCGAGTTTCTGCAACCGTTCAGCAATTTTCTTAGGTCTGGAAAATTTGCATAATGTATAGATTTGCCATTTGGTTAAATTAAATCTTGCATAATACGTTGGGAGGGGACATCTTTGAGCTGGGTGGATTTGAGGATTCAGTGTAAGATATCAACATTTTTCCTTTTTAAATCGATATTGAAATTGGCCTTGATATCTGAGTGGGATGGGTTTACGAAAACCAGGAGGCTATGGCTGGGGTGAGGGTAGAGCTTCAAGAGAGTCACTCCTGGGGAGGGAGAGCGGGCTGCCAGCACGAAGGGGAGTTCGCCAGCTCCTTCCGGTGGATGCTCACTGAGCTGGAGAAATAGACGACTCGTCCTGATGATGCCATCAAAGCAGAAGGCAGTGCGGAGTTCTGGGGAGAACTTGACGTGTTCCTTAAATTAGTTGGGTGCAGTGATGTCATTAACATAGAGACTTGTGCCTGCTTCTTATCTGGGGATTTATTACCGTGGAGGCTCCCTGGCATACTCCCAAATGACAGGATGGGAGAGAAGTGTCATGGAGAATGTGTTAGGACACCTGCCATCTGCCCTGGCTCTTGGGAGAGCCTAGAGGTCAGAGGACAGGGAAGGAGTTTTCAGGATGCTCAGAAAACCAGTGCTGACAGAGGGACCCCCATCTGAAAGGAGAGTGGGCAGCTTGCCGGCCGACCGTGACGACACATTACCTTCTGCAGCAATGGAGGGCGAAGGATTGGCAATTCACCACCCCCAAGCAACCCAAGCATACCTATACCTCAGGCTCCCCCACACCCACAGAAGCCCCCAGTGGCCCACGAGCTCCAGCAGAATGAGAGAGAGAGCAGAGACAGGCATTTGCTACTGATCACCAAGAGGGATCTTGTTTCATTGGGTGCCCTCTGCCCCCTCAGTCTCTTCCCCCAAACCCCAACTCCAAAAGAGAAAGACCTAAGAGGAGAATGAGGAAGAAGATCCCAGAGGCAGCTCCCCCTAGCAGACAGAGCCAAGTGCTGGATAGTAGGGGCAAGGAAGCAGGAAATGTGCCCTGCCCGAGGCAGGTCCATCATGACACAGGTCTATGAGGACATGGGTCTGGAGTAATAGGAAGAGAATTTGAATGCTACTGACTTTGGAAGGTTTACATTGGATTGGCCTGAGGTATTTTTTAAGTGTATTCATTTATTTTGAGAGAGAGAGGGAGAAAGCATGAGCAGGGGAGGGGCAGAGAGAGAGGGAGAGAGAGAGAGAATCCCGAGCAGGTTCACACTGTCAGTGCGGAGCCCAATGCAGGGCTTAATGTCATGAACCGTGAGATCACGACCTGAGCTGAAATCAAGAGTCAGACGCTTAACGGACTGAGCTCCCCAGGTGCCCCTGGTCTGAGTTTTTAATAACCACATGGCCAGAAAGCTGTTGCATCGTCTTTAGATGTCATTAAGGGATTTGACTCGGGAAGTGTGGTGCCTGGGCTCTCAACCATTCTCCCACACCGCCTGCCAGGTACTGACTGAGCATCTTGAAGCAGCTCTTAGCCCCTCTGAACAGCCATTCCTTTATCATAAAATGGGGACAAATGATAGAATCTTCTTTTCTGAGTCATCAGGTGATGCAATGAAATACAATGTATGCAAAGAGCTTAGCAGAGTGCTAATCATGTGACCAATGTTTATTAAATGGCTATCAGATGTCAAGCACTATTCTAGATGTTAATCATCATCATACTTAAGGGCCAGGAAGGGCACTTAGATATATTGACTCACCTGGGGCAATGCTAATAATATTTCTATTTTCTAGATCAAGGAAACAAGGCCCAGAGAGGTTAAGTAACTTGTTCAAAGTCACACAGCTAGGAAGTGGTAAAGCTAGAATTCAAACCCAGATCACTCATTCCAGAGTCTACAAATGTTTATTGTTATTGTTATTAGTAGTGGTAGTTATTTTCAATTCCTTGTTTCTGGAACTAAAAACTGAAACTTTGAACATGGAGAAGGAAAGAAAGAGCTCTTTCTGGAGTCTTGACTCCTGTCCACTGAGAATTAGACACCGGCTCCCAAACCCACCTGCTCTATCCCCAGGGACTGATACATACATACATACATACATATGTGTGTGTGTGTGTGTGTGTGTATGTATATGTGTGTGTGTATATATATATATATACACACACACACATATACACACACACACATATATATACACACATACATACACACATACCTACATACATATATATATGTAGTAGGTGCTCAATAAATCTATTTTGAATGACTGGATGAGAAAACAGCTGGTTTCAAGCCCACTGAAACTCCTTTCTCTCCCCAGGACAAAACATGTCACATTCCCAGGTATTCGCAGGCTCTGCTTTAATGACACTACTGTAGACTGAATTGTGTCCCCTCCCCTTTATGCTGAAGCCTTAAGCCCCCACGTGATGGTATTTGGAGGTGTGGACTTTGGGAAGTAATTAGGGTTAGATGAAGTCATGAGGGCAGGGTCCTCCTGTGGGAATCTGTCCTTATAGGAAGAAGAAGAGAGAGACAGCATTCTCCCTCCACCAGGAGAGGACATAGGGAGATTATAAGCCAGAAAGAGAGACCTCACCAGCAGCCAAATATGCTGACACCTTGATCTTGGACTTCCCAACCTCCAGAACCGGGAGAAGTAAATGACTGTGGTTGAAACCACCTGGTCCACGGGGTTTTGTTACAGCAGCTCGAGTGTACTTATACAGACACCTATGCAGCCCATCACCTTTACTGAGGTGTTAAACACTTGGCCCCTTGAATGCTCATCCTATACTTTCAAAGGGTGAAAAAAAAAGAGCAAGAGAATTTGGAGTCAGCCCTTCTGTGTCCCGCAGGGCTTCTGCTTTCTGAAGAATTTCATCATTCCAGCAAAGCATTGAATTTATTCAGGTTGAGGGAAATGTGATGAGTTTCTTAAATCTGTGTCACCTGGCTGTGGAATCCGCCCTGCCGAGCTAGGAAGGAGGCATTAACTACATCCAAAGCTGTGTGATTAACTTATTTGTTTGCCTACAGAGCTAAAATGAAAAATCAGGAAGCTGAGTGAATCTGCACGAGCCCCGTTTTGAAGTAGGATTGTGAGAAAACCCGAGACGTGGGTTTTAATTCACATTCCCTGGGCTTACCATTATTATTATTTTTAATGGAAAATAACTTCGCACAATCTTGCTTCGTTTTAAATGGAGAATGTGCAATATTGTCTAACGCAGGGTATGAAGTTGATTTAGTATGCATGATTTTCTCCCCCTCCCTATCCAGGACTTTGGTTCTTTGTACACATTCAATATCGTTACATTTTTTGCTTAGAACATATATATTTTCCCCCTGAACTTTTCTCGATTGCTTTTTTATCAGGTTTACAAATCAAATCAAATAGGTATATTGCAGAGCTCTGTGATACCATTTTCTGAGCTTATAGTACAATGTATTGAATTATGCCACTCCAGCCTTTCTTTTGCTATTCTCTCCAGATTGAGAGAGAGGGACTGTGGACCCTGTAAATTCACTTGGTGCCCAGCATTACTGGCTAAATCAAGACCACTATTCAGGCTGTAAGAAGAGACAGAGCAAGTGTTTGTTACACAAATCAATTTGGTCCAAAGTACATCGCAGTGGGTACTCAACCATCGCTCACATAATATTGTCAACTTAATCAAATAATGCCTCGAAGACACTCACAAGCTTTTCTCTCTGAGAAATAACTTGATTGGTGGAGGAGGAAGAAGCAGCTGGCTATTCAAAAGGACACTTTTTATTTATCACTGTAAAGCACTTTGGGCATGGAGGGGAGGAAGCCCGCAGGATAGGGGGGATGCTGGATATTCATTAGGCTGTACGGGGGGGGGGGGGGGGGGGGGAGGGGGGAGGGGGAGTTGTGCTCGTTAGCATCCTGGCTTGGGTGCTGGGTTTTGACACCCTCATGGCAAAATTGGGGATGCTCATGGAGACAAAAGAAGCTGGGCCCCAAGAGGTGTTCTGGAATGACACAATAAATATTTGCTGGCACAGTAAAGGGCTTCAAAAACGATTCAGTGTAGTGTTTGTCTTTGGGATGTTCATGTTCTAGTAGCACAGACAGGTAAGTAATCTGATAATAAGGAAAATACATGGTCGATAAGAGCTCACCAGAGGGGAGCACAGGACTCTAGGGGCTCGGAGGAGGCATCTGAAGCCGCCTGGTTCGGTTTGATTTTGGCCAACTGGTTGAGATAGAGCCCTGTTCGCAGAGCTCATCACTCTGGTTCCAGCCCAGACAGAGAGCTCAGGCAGTTAGACCTCCAGCGAATCTTCACTCCTCTATGCAAGTGCTTAGCAGTTGCCCTCTGGGGCTGGGCTGTCTTTAGACTTTCTTAATTTTTTTTCAATGTTTTTTATTTATTTTTGGGACAGAGAGAGACAGAGCATGAACGGGGGAGGGGCAGAGAGAGAGGGAGACACAGAATCGGAAACAGGCTCCAGGCTCTGAGCCATCATGTCTTTAGACTTTCCATAGCACCTTCCTCTTGGCCTTGACAAGCCATTGGGGTCTGGAATATGGAGTCCAGCAAATGGACTTAGATATCTTAGGTTCCATCCTGGCTCTGCCATCTCCTAGCTGTGTAATTTTGGACAGGTAACTTAACCTCTCTGAGCTTCAGTTTTTCTACCTGTTACGGTGATCAGTGGGATAAGGTATGAAAAATGCCTAGCAAGATGCCAGGGTCACAGTAGGACCTCAGCACAGTTTTATATTTAGTACCCATCCCATTACCCGACCCATTAGCTGATTCCACACTAGGCTCATAAGCAATCAGGCATTGGTAGTATTCAGCATCAGATGTCTCAACTCAGGGGAGAGTGGAATGCCCTCGCACAGCACTGGTCCTTATCCAGGGATCCGTGGATATCTGTGCACCCTTCAGGGAGTCTGTGAACTCTGTATTCAGGGATTAGGATATTAATATTTCGAAGGGGGCATTATTCTGCCAGCTGGAGGTATCTGTTGAGCCATGGCTGGTATGACTGAGGAACTGAATTTTTAATTAGGCTCAACTGTAATTAAAATGTAGACACTGACACTTGATTCCATTATTAAAAGCCTTTTAGGCGTGTTTTGAAAATCTTGGCTATTCAACTGCCAATTTTTCAAAGTCTAAATATAGATGAGGTATTTGTAACGAAAATGCAGTGTCCATATTGAGATGATGAGCTGTAGTACAAATTATTTGAACATCTCAGAGACTCAGAAAAACAAGAATGTAAAATATCATTTACATTAATTACACGCTGAAGTAATAGTTTTGGTAAATTGGATTAAGATAAATATATCCTTAAAGTTAATTCCACGTATTTCTTTTTCCTGTTTAGACACATGGCTTCTAGAAACTTTAAGATTTTGTATGTGACTCCTATTTTATTTTGTTGAATGGCTGCTCTAAAGTGTGTGATCACTGTCCCTGAACCGTATCTAGTCTTATGTGATGAGTGCATGAGTTTTTAATTTCCATCGTGCAGGGGAAGAAAATAATTTTCTTTGTATTTTTCTAGGTTCTTGGCTGAAGCACCCTGTGGTAAAAGAGACAAACAGGAATTTAATAACATGTCTACCTTCTGTAGACAGGGTACCTACCCAAGAAAACCAAGTAACTCCCTGGCATGGCCCAAGCCACCAGCTTAAACATCATCTCCAGCTGAAGACAAAAGATGTTGGGAGGCCAGGGGAGCCAGCGATGGGGAGGTTATTAGGAAAAGCACAGTAAATAAGGGTGAGGTGGTTATGCAGATTTAGGTCCTTGACTTATCCTTTGAAGAGAGTTTCTAGAGATTTAGTTACTTTCTCTTCCTGGTGCCTCCTGAGAGGAAGACACCCCTATAAATGGAGAATTTCCTTATAAATGTGAATGTCTCTTACAAAAGGGTATTTTCTACTGTTTTTGGAGCTTCTCCTGTGTCTGCTGTTTCTCAAAAATAATTGTCCCAAATAACCCTTGTGCCAAAGAGGCGTATGTTGGGTGGCAAAATATAATTCGGTACAGTTCTTGTTTTCTTAGGGTTAACGCCCCTACTACAGGCACTCAGCACTGTGCTTCAAAGTCTCTGATTTCTCTCCGAGTTCTGATTTCTGCTGACAGCTTCACCACATCTTACTCATCCGCCCTTGTGATGGTCACCTATGTTGCCTCCACATAGGTGCTGGTGGAACCTCTTATCCTTTCTTGAATCTGAGGAGACAGGCCCAGAAGGGTTTAAGGAGCTCGGCTCCTATGTGACAGAACTGGAGTTTAGCTCAGGGATGCCCAGCTACAAATGTCCTCGGCCTGCATTACCACTAGGTACTTGGTCACCCCCGGGAGATAGCACACAGGTGAGCTCAGCAGTGCCTCATGGGCTCAGAGCTGAGCCCACGGGGCGGGGCCAGAATCTGAAAGGCACATACAAAAACTATGCGGATTCTCTCCAACAGTCATCCCCGGATTGGTCGATATCAAAATCCAATTTCACCAGGATTAGCCTTGGGTTGCTCAGAGCTATTCATTGAATTAGGAACGATTATAGCAGAGGGAGCCCCGCGGTTCTTTATTAAGGTCTTTGCGGAAGCACTAAGTGATCTTCGGGAGATTAAAGTGCTGGTGGTGTTTTCTTAACATTTATAACCTGCGCCGATATCTGGGGAGTTTGTTTATTAGGAAAAATTCTGCGGCACACATCCTGACTCCTAATAGGGCTCTCGAACTGGGCCAGAGTAGAAGCTGGATTTTGCCATCCTAATGAGCTTATTTTCGAACCTCTGCCAATGGCTGCCTGGAAACATACCTCTTAGGGTTAATGGACTTTCCACTCGTGTGGGGTCCTGCAGCCTCCCCTGCGTGATGGGGCCTCTGCATCTCAGGGTCGTCCGTATCCACACGCCCGAGAAAAGAACAAACCCCGGTGGTTTTAACGCTGTTAATAATAGTAATGATATGCATTCCCTGTTTGTTCATGGGACTTAACTGTTTGCAAGACTTGGATTACATTATCCCAGTCTGAAGGGTCCAGGAAAGATGTGCATTTATGATTTTACGCATCCACAACTAAGAGTGAGAGACGTGAAGTTAGCATTTGTGCCTCTCGCTGATACCAAAGCCAGACCTGTTCATTGACGCCACAGGCCCTTGCTGAGAACTTACCGTGTGCTCCAGATCAGCGGTTTCAGTCGGTACAGTTCCGCCCCCCACAGGGAGCACCTGAACCCCTGAAGATAGTTCTAGCTGTCCCACTGTCGTCTAGAGGATGGAGGCCAGGGATGCTGCTGAACGAACATCTTATGGTGCACAGGACAGCCCCAGGTCAAAGAGCTAAGCAGCCCCCACATCACCATTTCTGGTAGAGAAACTGCTCTAGGTGTAGGGCAGAACAGTGCATGGAAACTCCCCAGTCTCTGTTCTCGTGGACTTGGCGTTCTGGTGGAGAAGACAGGCACAGCAGAAAATAACAGAAGCACGTAACCTAAAAGGAACAAGTGATACAGACTTGGGTAACGGGCAGGTGAAGATTTCTCAGACGGGTCATGTCTGGGCAGACAGCCGATGGGCAAGAGGGGGCAAGCCGGCCACATAGGCATCCGGGGAGAGAGTTCTCCAGGCAGAGGAATAACCGGTGTGAAGCCTGAGGAGGGAGCTTGCCGAGTGGGCGGAAGGAGGAACAAGGTGGCCAGTGAGCAAGGACTGGGGAGCCTCAAGAAGCAAGGGGGTCAGGGCCAGGCCATACTGAATATCACAGCCCAGGATGAGGGCCTGGGCTAGAGGGTTCAGAGAGGGCAAGGGCCCTGGCTGTTCTCCTTCTGCCTCGAACATCCTTTGTTTTCTCAAATTCCTCTCATCTCTGAGCGAGCAGATCAGCAGTAATTTGCTTGGTCTTTATGTTCTATCTTCTGATCTCCGAAACATGGTTATGAGGTATCTTTCCAGTTCAGCTGCGTCCCACTTAGAGCTAAAATGATACTTAGGAAAAAAAATCAGGGATAAATCAAGAGTTCTTCTTCGAGCAATTAATCCCAAGGAAGCCTTGCCAGGCACCAGCCTCAGGGGATGTAGCTCCCTAGCAGGGAGCCCCTGACTTTGGGGAATACACGTTCTAGATGTGCAGTTCCCTGCGCAACCTTCTTAGAATTTCTACGTTATTTTATTTTTGTCGGTAGAAGTTTCACTCTGGGCGTTCGCCGTAAGCTTCACCGACCTTCTCAGGATGCCGTGACCGCTTTAGCCATCTGTGTGAGGTACAGCACTAGGCTCAGGAAACTGGCAGGCCTGTCCTTGTTTTTGGAGTATCGGCTGCCTCTCAGGAGGCTGGTGGAGTGCGTCTCAGTCCTGCTGAAGGGCGTCAGTACCTCCAGGGGTAGGGATGGAATGGCGGCCAGGGCACCCAGGCTGGCAAAGGGAAGATTGCAGTCTCCTCTATTTAGGGAACTCATGAAAGTTCCCAGGGAGACAGATGGGAACCTGGGACAGCTCAGGCAGAGACATTCTCTATTCTTCTGGACCTGGTGTGGGGCCAACCCTTTGGAGAACCTCAGGCCACCTTAAGTGGTAGAAAATGAATCTCCTCCTTGACTATAGCTACCCATCCTACATGTGCTTCCAGTTTGTTTTCTTGTTTAATAAAGGGTTGTAGTGGGTTGAGTGTGGCCTTCAAAAGATATGTCCATGTCCTGACCCTTGTAAACCCATGAACGTGGCCTTATTTGGACAAAGGGTCCTTGCAGATGTAATTAAGTTAAGGATCCCAAGCCAAGATCTAGGGTGAGCCTTAAACCCAGTGCCTAATGTCCTTATAAAGAAGAAAAAGGCAGACAGAGATGTGAGTCTCAGACACACAGAGGGAAGAAGGCCGTATGAACACAGAGACAGACTGGGGAAAGGCAACTCCAAGCCAAGAGGCCACCAGAAGCTGGAAGAGGTAGAGATGGGCCTTCCCGCAGAGCCTCCCGAGGGAGTGAGGTCCTGAGAGCACCCTCACTGTAGATGTCTGGCCCCTACAACCGTGAGGGAGTACATTGCTGTTGCTTTCAGCCACCACATTTGTGGTAATTTCCTAGGAGACTACAACGACCTCAAACTCAGGCTTGTCCTGAGTATGTTTTCCATGAAAGTTCCCAGGAGAAAGGAAGGGGAAGGCCCTCATCCTGACCTACTCACCTTGAGAGTCGGTGAGGACCACTCTGGAAGGCCTCACCCCGACCGTGCCCCGGGTTCTGGAGTAGCCATTTTGCACAGCCCCGGTCTCGTTTGGCCCACTTGTGTTACGTCCCAACGTGTAAGCAGGCGTGCTTGAGCTCACAGATCCGTTTTTCTTTCTCGGCCTCTGGATCCTGATGTCATTCTCTTCCCTCTCCTCTCCATCCACCCACGATATCTGAAACACTGTTGGTTTGTTTTCCATTTTACATGTTATCTTTAAAAATTACCTTTAATACACAGGTATCCCGACATAACAATTGATGAGCATTTGTATACATGCCCACACTACAAAATGATTAATTGAGCGTTGTATGTTTTTTATCAAAGGGAACAACGCAAAGATTTCTCCAAAGTCCTGTTTGACTAAAGATGATTAATTTTAATTTTCACATGAGCGGCATAATGCTATTAATCATTTAATATGTTTAATCATAATCTCTGTAATTCCTAATTAGGTTTATTAAGCTGAAACATCCAGCCGTTCTGTACAAATCAAAATCTAAGTTTCTTTCTTGGGATGAGAAGGAATTTGTTTTAATTTGCATTTGAACAGCAACTTCTTTCCAGAGGAAAGAATCTAGAGCTGCAGGTTCAGGGTCTCAGCAGCTGCTTGTGCTGACAGAGCTTCTTAGGTTAGAGTACTAAGACCCCAACCATGTGGTTCAAGGACATGTCGCTGGCTTTGTTGTGTAACCAAACCTCCTATTACCAGCAGAGCAAACATTCGTGCTCTGTTTGGGCCTCGCTGTTGTAAGACTGCATTTTGACTCCCTTGAAGGTGCCAAGCAGACCGTTTGCTCCTTCACTCGTTACTTTATTGATACACTTGTAATCCCTTCCGCTGTTCAGTGCAGTGATTCAGCCAGCCATTCAACCTGCATGTATCTTTTGTCGGCCATAGCTCAGCTCTGGCGTCCTGTGCTGATCACATTATGCCCCGCGATGATCATAGGTGGCTCGTCACAGTTTTTATGATGAAATACATACTCTTGCTCTACGCATAGGGCCATTCGTAACCCAACTGCCACTACCCCCACAGTGTATCGTTCCGTCCTTCCTTCACATGACCTGCACTGACCAGTGATCACACGCGGAAGCCCCCGAATCCAGAACATGATTTCACCTTTGCGTCTTTGCATGTGCTTTGCACACTGCGGGTACAGCATCCGCCCCCTTCGTCTGTTCTGTTAGACACCTCCCACTCAAAACATAACCCCCCAGAACTGGCAAGCCTCTTAAGGCATCCAGCCCTGCAGTGTGTCCCTGATTCAAGTTTACGCAGCCCTCTATGATTCCCTGTGATCCCAGCCTTGCAACTGTCTTTTTCTACCCTCTTTCTCTTCCTCTGAACTGGAAACTGAATGTGTTTGGAGGCCTGACTTACAGATCCAGTGTCTAGTAGTTGCTCAGTAAAAACATGTATAAGGAGCCATGAGAACCTTTCCTTTACCTGAGAGAGGGTTTTTCACTCCTCGTTTTGACATTAAAAAAAAACAATCTCCATAACTCTAAAACATTCATTGCTTTCCAGTTCCTGACCGTATGCCATGTGACAAGAACTCTGCCAGGTTGGCATATGTGATTGCAGTCAGTCCCTGCAGAGCCTTAGAAGGTGTGCATTATTATTAATACTTGTTTTCCAGGTTAGAGGACTATCACCATCCCCCTGCCTATTCACTCCAACAGCATAGACAGAATGACCAAGTGCATTGTTGTTGTTGACATGACATAGCACTTCAAGGTTGAAGAAGTCATCCAGGGGGGCCTTAGATACCAAACCAGCTTGGAACAGTCTTCTGCCGGCCCCTGGGAAGGTCTTGCTTTCAGAATGCAATTCAGGGGGCGTCTGGGCAGCTCAGTGGATTAAGCATCCGACTCTTGATTTCGGCTCAGGTCACTATCTCACAGTCATGGCATCAGCCCTGAGTTGGGCTCCACTTTGGGAGTGGAGCCTGCTTGGGATTCTCTCTTCCTCCCCTTCTGCCCCTCCCCCCGCTAAAAATATAATAATAAGTTTTTTTAAAGCATCAGAATGCCATTCAGGATGTATCAGTAAGGAGAATGGAAATGAAGTCTGCCAATAAACATACGTACTGACAAGACAGTCACAAATTATGCCCATGTTATTTTGAGAGAGATATATATATATATATTACATATATAATATAATACATATATAATATATATTATATATATTATAATACATATATAATATATATTATATATATTATATATCTATTTTGATAAACATATATCAAAATGTATATGTATGGCATATATAAAACACATATGTATATAAAATAAACATACATATTTTTTAATATATAAAAATACATATTTCACTTTGTGAAATTGTTTCCTTCTCTGTGTCTTTATTATTTTACACCTGGCTGACTGCATTGATAGTTTCATCCCAGTTAATATGCTTCTAAACTGTTTATAAGTAGGTGAGGCTGGTTCCTTGCTCATCAATTTGATGGGCTTCCACATAGGTTTTCCATCATGGTTTTGGAGAAGCAACTGACTGATGTGAATGGCATCCACTGCCACCCAGAGGCAAGAGATGCTAATTGCAGAGAAAGTTTCTAGAAGCATCTCTAGAACCAAGAGTACCCATACCCGTCATGGCTATCAGGATACCAAATGTTACCGTGACTTTTCTCCTGGTTCCTACCCATATCCAGGTGCCGATGTAATATCATGTTGTGCAGACTCATTTTGGCAAGAACGGGAAGCAGAGTAACGAGTTATGCTAATAATGTAACCTTATCTACACCAACATGGTCCACAGAATGTCTTGCTGTGCTGGAGATGCTTTAAACCTGCACCGTCTGACATGGAAACCACTAGCCCCATGTGGCTATCGAGTACTTGAAATGTGGCTAATGTCAAGGAAAAGCTGCATTTTACATTTTATTTAATCTTAATTCATTCAGATTTAACTAGCCACACGGGGTCAGCTGTAACGGACACGATAGAGTTGCACAATCAAAAAACGAGAAGTTAAAGCCTTAATAATAAGTCAATCAGATGCTTACTTAGACTGCAGAGCACCAAACAACCTTTCCAAATGTTTTATTACATTTGCTAATATTTTATCTTCACACTCTCAACAATTAGGTAGGCAATGTTTTAAGATTTTGGACACCTTTGATTAAGGGATACACCCTCTCCTAGCTTCAGCGATGAGGTTTTCTCTGCCTAATTATTAAAACTCCCCCAATACCTCCACACCAACCACCCATCCCCTTGCTTTATTTTTCTTCCTGGCGCTCTCCTTCTACCCGCTGCATATTTCGTTGTTAATGAGCTCATTGCCTTTCCTGCCCCCCACCCCCACCATAAGAATTGCGCTCCACGAAGGCAGGGAGTTTTGTCTGCCTTTCTTGCTACTGAGTCCCAGATCCACGTTATGCTCTCAGGGGGTCTTCAGAAATGCTGAATGAATGAATGACCCGGCACTTCTTTCCCTGTCTTTGTTCCTTTGTTCCAGCATTTTCCTACCATTTAGGGGAAGCAAAAGCAGTTTGGAAACAGCACGTAGGTCCACTCAGAGCCTCTTTACTCTTGTCCTTTTAGCAGACAGATGACGCAGCACCGACGGATGGCCAGCCCCAGACACAACCTTCTGAAAACTCAGAAAACAAGTCCCAGCCCAAACGGCTGCATGTCTCCAACATCCCCTTCCGGTTCCGAGATCCGGACCTCCGACAAATGTTTGGCGTAAGTAGTGCGTTTCTCCTCTGCAGTGCCTGCTGTGGGGTCCCCAGAGCCCTCTCTTCATGTAAGTTCTGAAGGTGAGATGTGGACAGAGGGGAAAAGAAAGGCATTTTAGATCCTAGTCTGTAGCTGTATTTTGGCCAGAATCTCTTCACGATTTCAGTATCCATTTCTTTGTATGTGTTCACCGTGTTCCCACTTGGCCAAATGGTGTTCTTCTAATTAGGAACGGGAAAGTCAGAAGGAAAATGAGCTCCCAGATAAAATAGCATTGAAAGAATCTCACTGATGGTCCCAAATCAAGTGGCCCGGGACCCTACATCACGGCTGAAATAAACATTTTGTGTCTTTTTGGTTCTTCTCTCTATTGTAGTTGACAAGTTATCACGACATTTTCCTGCATATACCTCACTCTTTCCCAGGCACTGTGCATTTGGATTTCAGATGCAGCTTTAGAGGATAATTAGTTCTGCCTAAAACTTCATTAAAAAGCAAAACCAAAAAAAAAAAAAAAAAAAAGCTAAAGACATCTAAATCTGACTTGCATCCTGCCATATACATTCTCCTAGAGTTGGTGGTGAGGATTCAGAGGTTCTTACGGCGATGTTACCCCCACAGAGGTGCCTTTCCAAGGCACCATGATGGAAATGCAGAGCAGGGCGGAAGCCACGACCAACCTAGAGAAAATAAATGATAGGGTTGCTTCCTTGTAGGACGCCATGACTCTGATTCTTTTCCTGGATGAAATGTCGCAGTGTCCACCTTGAGAAGGAATGAGTTAGCCGTGTCTTTGGGCTCAGTTCCACCAAAGGATAAAATTCGGACAGTGCTTAGATATCCTTCGTTTGTTGTCGTTGTTGTTGTTGTTGTTGTTTTTGCAAACGTACTCAGCCTGTTTGTTCATGACATCCATCCCAGTATTGATGGGAGGTATCTGTGGATTCCATGAACAGAACCACACCCTTAGCATTTGACTTAGAGGAAAGGGTGGCTGCTTGGAGTTTCTTCTTCTAAGAGTCCGTGGATGGATGTAAATGTTACAGAAGGAATAAGAAGAAGGCAAACTGTAATGCCTAACCCCGGGCAGAGTAGACCTCACCTCCCGCCCTCATGTAAAGGGGAGCGCTGGCTCATCACTCTGCGACTGTGGGGTTAGCTTGCTTGCACCTTTTATTTCTTTAACATGCATGATGTTTATCAAGTATGCATCTGACACAAAGACAGAGCAAGCGTCCTCATATTCAGATACCCAGACTTGAATCCTGACATTTCAGAGGAAAAGGTCAGCTTCTGCACTTTTATCTTCCTCGTTTGGTAATAACCTTGAGTTGAGCCCTCTAACTCTTGCCGAGTGGAGATACCCTCGGGCACTCTCAGGTCAAAGATGACTTTGAAAAGTGCAGAGCATTCAAAGTGAAAGTGGAGGTTAAGTGTGTGTAAAGCAGTGCGACCAGGTTTGAATGATGGCAGCCAGAGGAATTAGATTCCTTTTGCCACGTCAGGTTAGAAAGTCTTGCTCTGTGGTCCATCTTCCCTCGTCAGGTGTCACTGGGATGTTGGCTTTGAATCTGGCCCTCTTAATGACCATCCTGGTGGTCTTTTAGAGTGTCACTCACTGCAGCGGCCCCCCTGCGGGTACACTTCCCTCCCTGGTCTTCTCTGTTATCTTAAAAGTCACCAGAGGACCGCACAGCCAAGTCAGAGACGTATTGGAAAAATCCACAGCTGGAACTCCCGAAGAAGGCATCCTGCTTGCACGGGTATCTGAGCCTCTGTGTCTTCCCGGGGCCAGGGCAAGCGGTGCAGGGCTGAGTCCTGCCAGAGACCGAACACACTACCGGTTGTCAAACTCTGATCACAATCTACTGGTTTCAGAGCCAGTGTTTGTAAAAGTCAAACATTTTAAGCAACTGACAAGACGTCGTCGACTTGACAAGATGATAGATACGCTTAGTATCAATTAAGAAAATGCAGCATGCCTTCAGTAATATTGAAATTAATTTTGCTCATCACAAACAGCATCTGTGCTCATTTGAAAAGTACGCAAGATTTTTTTTTTTTAGGAGTTTCAGCTATAAAAATGTTCAGGCACATACGGATTCCTGGATTCTTTGTAATAATGCTGAGGCCTCTTTGGTTTACAACCTCTGTTCTGAAAAACGGAACTTCAAAGCTAAAAGTCTGTTGGTCCCAGCCAAGCATTGGTGGTGGTAAGCCCATCCTGGTTATACGACAAGCTTGGTGGCTTGAATCACATTGAAAGGCATCTGTACACATTCTGATTGGCTCCCCACATTCCACTTGAGAGAATTAAGTGTGGTTTCTTTGTGGTCATAGTTACTGTAAGATACCACATTTTGATTCCACTCAGGCCTTTTCCAAGTCGGCTGGACATGAGATCTCTTTTTGCCTTTTATTGCTCTATTTTCCCTTTGTCCCTTCACTTTAACAGGAGCTAGAATGGGGGTGATTGCAGAGAAAAACCCTCTCCAAGATTTTTGGGCTTTTCTCCTTTGTCTCTTTTGTTAAATGCGGCCAAGGGGATTTGAAACTGAAACCAAAACAAGACAAAAGAGGAAGTTCTCTTCTCAAACTGCTTAAAACCTGGCCGTGTTCGTAAACAACTTTTGCCACCATTAGTAATTCAGCCGTGAAGTTTGCAACTTCTGCAGGCCTGATGGTCACTGCAAGAGGCTCACATTTTGTTTTTAATTTGTGGCTTCAGGGCCCGTTCATCACGATTCTGGTTACCTTTTTCCAACCATGTACTCAGTACTTGGCATTCTTTATTTCCTCCTCCTTTGGATGAATTTATTCTAGCGTTTGGCATTAAATCTTCTAAGTTCAGGCTTGCTTGCTTGCTTTCTTTCTTTCTTTCTTTCTTTCCTGCTTTTCTTTTTTCTTTTCTTTACTTTTCCTTTCCTTTCCTCTCCTCTCCTCTCCTCCCCTCCCCTCCCCTCCCCTCCCCTCCCCTCCCCTTCCCTTTCATAGAACAGTCTTTGGTCAAGAAGTTACCTGGCCACAGTGGAACCAGAGTCTTTTTAAAACACCAGTTGGGGCCGAAAGGAACAGATCAGGGGCATTGGTTCTGGGTGTTTCACTGTAAGAAATATTGCTTCTGGCCTGGCTACTTCAGTCTTGAGCTCTGTCCTTATTTCAGGAAGCATTCGTGAGAGTGCCTTTTCTTTATGTTTGAAATCTTGATGATCCCATGAAAGAAATGTGTGGATTTCCTCCAAATTGATTGTAATGGCTTGCTCTTGAGCAGAATGATTCTTTACCTTACCTTTAGAAGTGTACAGGTACCTAGGTGAGTGAGAGAGGTGGTTATGATATATCCAGACCACTGACAGGACACATTGTATCACAGGACTGTTTTCAGAAATAACTACTCATGGAGTATAGGATTCAAATGTGCACAATACCCTTGTTTACAGCACAGCCTTGCTTCTGTTATCAAAATACAAACCCTCTAGGCATGATGCATGATCTAGTGAAATCACTCATAATTGTCACCCAGAAACAGACCACATGACTTTCAGAACATGCAAAAGAAGCTTTCATGATCACCTCTTTGTAATAAAACAGAGATGTCTGCCCCTTTAGTGTTACTGGCAAAGTTCCATGCACCGTGCGGTTAGAAGCAATGAAGGCTTTATTTATTTTTATTTATTTATTTTTTGTACCTGGCCTGGTGCCCCCTAACTTCTGCATTCCAGACATGAAGCCAACCCAAAGAAAACTGAGACGGTGCCTTTTCTTAGCCTCCATGTACACTCTTTGAACTAACCTTTACTTTCATGTTTTATGCTGTAACCGTTGAACATCGTTCACAGTTTTTCAGGGAAATATTATTTGATCTGAGACTGTCTGAAAATGCCTGGTACGTACCTGCTCCAGTGCATGCCTGTAAGCTTCTGGATTTTGTTCTTGATACAGCTATTGAGATCCCTTGCGTGGATTTGGAGTTGTCGTGGAACGCAGCTAACCATGGGTGTTGAGCAGACAAATGCGAGTTAATGTCTGCGAGCGAGCCGTGTCTGTTTAAACTGAACGTGTGCCAGCTGTGTTTACATCATTAGTACCAAACTTCCCAATTAAACTGTTGATACTATAAATACAGTATGCAACTGTCTTCGAAATGGGGCTCACACCAGTATTCTTCTTGCCCGTTTGCTTCGCTTGCTTCTCTGGCTGTGAGAATCACCCACCCAGTAGCAACTGCCAAAGAGGCAAACATTTGAGACCATTTCAGGGCATATGGTGTCATTGTTTCATTTAGGGAATGACACATGCTAGGATTACTTCTTGATTGGTTGGTTCTGTTTCAACCAGATCTTATTTTAAAGGGAGTGTTTTCATGTTGACTGCTTAGAGAATGTTCCGTAGATGACATTTGCTTCATGGTTTTGGAAGGAATCCTTTTCAAGCTTCCCCGCTCATAAATATGTGTGCTTTCATGCTCTTAGGCCTGAAATAAATATGATAGCATCTGTGTGGACTGAATATTCTGAGGAGGTTATATCAAAATCACTGCTTCTGAGGAGTTCACAAACGGGAGGAGTTTTTACTATGAAATTCAGGTCCCCTTTCAACGGCAAATCCTGCATTTCCCAAACCTGGAAGTTTTCTTCTTCTATTTTTAACAACTTTCTCTGCCCAAATCTAGGGCACAGAAAATGCTCCATAGAAGAACATTCTCTTGACCAAAAGGAAATTAGAGTGTCCATCAATTGCAGGGTGAGTTACCTATGAGTTTCTTGGTATTTCCATCTCTCCTGCTGACACTGTAGACCTCCCCTGTCCTCTCCCAGCCCAACTGCTTCTTTGTTTCTTCCTAGCCTTCTACTTCTCCAGGAAGAAGAGAAACATGTCCGCTCCACAAGACAAATTCAACGTGCAGTCCCCTGACCGCCTCTGTATCCTGGGGGATGGGCACATTTCCATGACATAGCTTTGGATTCCCTTTTTCCTCATCAAACTACTTTTGTTTCAAGGTTTTGAGCTCTTTCTCTTCAACTGGAGTGTGCATAGTTTTTTTCCTGCCTTTCCAGGGAAGGTAGATTTATTTGTATTTTCCAGAGGATAGCCTCCGTATGTTTCAAATAATTCTGTTCTCAAATCGTAGTTGCACCCTCTTCGCACTTATTCTCAGGGCCCCCTGGTGTCCTGTGTATAGTGGCCACGGGAGCTGTCTTCTCTTCTCTGTCTTCTTATCTTTGGTTCCTTTTCTTTCCCTCCCAGCCACTCTGTCCTCTGCAACATGGTGGCTGCTTAATGCTTTCTACCCTGGGGAAAAAGACAGAATGCAGAATCTCTTAGAGCAACAAAGGACGCAATAAAAATCCAGGCTGCAAAAGCAAATGGAATAATACAAAAGCTCAAAATACAAGAAAAAAAGATGGACATATTACTTCGTGTGGTTCCATTTATTTTTTTAATCACTAAAAGGAGCACTCGCCCTAATTCTGCTTCAGGGTAAATTTCCCGTCATACTTTTCCTGGGCCATGTCGCATCCTTTCACAACAACCCCCTCCCACCTGCACACTCAAAAAAGTTAAATAAATAAATACCCACTGTACTTCATGCAAGCTAAGAAAAAGGAAGAGACTCCAATGTCAAGGGGAAAAGATTTTGGACTATCAGATGCTTCTGATTCCAAGTCCATGTTCCCTTTTTTTAAAAGTATGAATCACAAATTGTTTGACGTGCACGTCTCCCTAGGACTATGAGATTTAGCAAATAAAGACAAACATAAGATAACAATAGTTGAATTTGAATTGTAGATAACATATTTTATTAAGTATAGGTATGTCTTAAATATTGCAGGGGATGTAATTATCCTGAAAAATTTGAAATTTAAATTTAACTGGGCAGGGGCGCCTGGGTGGCACAGTCGGTTAAGCGTCCGACTTCAGCCGGGTCACGATCTCGCGGTCCGTGAGTTCGAGCCCTGCGTCAGGCTCTGGGCTGACGGCTCAGAGCCTGGAGCCTGTTTCCGATTCTGTGTCTCCCTCTCTCTCTGCCCCTCCCCCGTTCATGCTCTGTCTCTCTCTGTCCCAAAAATAAATGAACGTTGAAAAAAAAAAATTAGAAAAAAAAAATTTAACTGTGAGTTATTTGGCTGCCCTATTTGTAATCCGAAACCATGTTTCCGGGCCTAAATGTGTCAGGTTGCTTTCACCCCTTATAGAGTCTATTCGTGCTAATTGTCTAAAATCTATTTGTTTGTTTAACAAAATGGGGAATCATTTTGAGAGAAGTACATTTCAGCCCGAGGGCTAATCACAGCTACGCTGGTGTCTTGATTATGATGGATATCCACCTGGAGGATCTTGCGTTTATCTCTTTGGACTTGACTTCTCTTCCATGGCCTCACTGTTCCTCTAGCTTATGCTGGGGCCAAGGGCCGTAACCCTCATCATCAGATTCTACCTGGACATTTTATTATGAAAACCACACCTCTTCCAGGAGGTTTCTCCCAGTAGCTAGTGGAGTAGAGTAGCATAGGAGGATCGGTTTACACACCAACCAGTTTTCATCTTCGCTGCGCAGTGCCTGGGAAAGTTATTGCACACACATAAAAAAAGGAAAGTGGAACTAACCACTTGACCATACATTTTGCCCCAGGCCAGTGCTACACCCTCTCACTTGGTGGGGCATCCAGCAAGATGGAAATCTGTGTGTGGTTCCAGTCTCTTGGTTCAAGCACTTCTCTGAGGATAAAACAACTTAAAATGCCTATCCTTGATAATAAAAGAGGGGAAAAAAAAAAAAACCTCTGACTTGGGGTACAATTACCAATGTGCATAATATGATTTATTCCATTTCTCTTGCTTATAAAACATTTCTATTTCTTTGCAGCAATTTGGTAAAATCTTAGATGTTGAAATTATTTTTAATGAGCGAGGCTCAAAGGTAAGCAATTTAATTTACTTCAGGATTGTTTAGCTTATTTCTAAACGTTTGCTATGCGTAATGGAAAACAACTGCACTGTTTTAATTAGCACATTGTGAAAATACACTTTAGTGGGAATTCCTTTAGAGACCTCCTCCAGTTTCCAAAATGGTGGGAAATACATTGGGTTTAGTGTAAATGTATAAGGGGGGGGGGTAATTTAAAATTGCTGTTTTATACCTATCTATTTATCTATTTATATATCTATTTATATATATATCAAGTTTCCAGAGGAAAATTACCCATGCTTAAAAAATAATGTTGTTGCTACATTTTTGTTTTTCAGTGATAATTATGTTCTTTATATTAAAAAGTGAGTTGATAGTCTCATGCGCAGGTAAATATGTGATTATTCTGTATTAATAAAGTGCAGTTATTTTCCTGGGTTGTAGGGGAGAAAATTTCACCTACACCAACCTTTTGAATGTAATTGTTTTCCTTAGTATATTCACCACTCCACATTTTGCAATTTGCCATTGCTTTGAATTTTTTCCCCTATAGGAGACCAATTTTAAAGTAGATTTTCCTAGAGGTAAGAGTGTTAGTAAAAGTCGAGGGTTATATGGAAAGGCCCCTTCAACATGGAAATACATTCGGTTGGGGGGGAAAGGCCCATGTCTCTCAATGTATCCCCTGTATCATTCAGTGGTCATCAAAATGCAATCCCCACAGGAGCAGCAGGACTTAGGAACTTACTTAGAAATGCAAATTCTCAGGGTCCAACCCAGCCCTAATCAGATACTCAAAATTGGAGCCCAGCAATCTGTGTTTTACGAGACCTTCCAGGCCTGTTGTTCAAGTTCTAAATCCCTGGTGCCAGTCCCCAAGCTGTCCAGAATTCTAAGCTCCCTTCTTACATCTTCAGACTGTGAAAGTGGATATTGGGACAAATCGCTTGTCAGATACAGAGATACTGGATTTAGCCCTATAACTTTCCTGATACAGGCGACTTGGGACAAGTCAGTATCCAGGAGGGTTAAGAGAAGAACTGTTTTTTTCCAAGGGGGACAGTGCCAACTCTCTTGGGCATAGCATACCTCCTTCCCTGAAGCAAGCCTTTGAATGTATTATTCCCTGGGCAGTCTGCACACTTACCCTCCTGAATGGGATGCTGCAGATTGCTGTGAGGGAAGAAAATCCAGTGTTCTCCTCTCCATAGCCAAAATGATGTTGCAATATGCCAGATGAGGAAAAAAAAAAAAAAAGAATCAATTCATTATACTCTCTGGTTCTGCTTGTTCAGGGACCTTCTTCCTCCATAATTTTGGATTTTTTTTTTTTTTTTTTGTCATTCTTATATCAGTGGTGGGACCTCTAGTCTGGGAGAAACGTAAGTTAACTTTCTGCTTCTTGTGTGAAAACTATTACAGGGGCTGTTTCTATACCTGCAATGCAAAGTGCATTAAGAAAAAATGTGCCCTCGGGGCGCCTGAGTGGCTCAGTCAGTTGAGTGTCTGACTTTGGCCCAGGTCGTGATCTTGCGGTCAGTGAGTTTGAGCCCTACGTCATGCTCCGTGCTGACAGCTCAGAGCCTGGAGCCTCCTTCGGATTCTGTCTCCCTCTCTCTTTGCCCCTCTGCCCGCTCACACTCTGTTCTGTCTCTCAAAAGTTAATGAACATTAAAAAAGAATTTAAGAAAAAATGTGCCCAGGGGCACCCGGCTGGCTCAGTCCATCGAGCCAATGACTCTTGATCTCAGGGTTATGAGTTTGAGCCCCACATTGGGTGTAGAGATTACTCAAAAATAAAATCTTTAAAAAAGAAAAGAAAAGGGGCACCTGGGTGGCTCTGTCAGTTAGACGTCCGACTTCGGCTCAGATCATGATCTCGCAGTCTGGGAATTCGAGCCCCGCATCAGGCTCTGTGCTGACAGCTCAGAGCCCGGAGCCTGCTTCCGATTCTGTGTCTCCCTCTCTCTCTGCCCCCCACTCACACTCTGTCTCTCAAAAATGAGTAAATGTTAAAAAAAATTTAAAAAATAAAAAGAAAAGCAAAAAATGTACACGGCCTAATCCCTTTCACTCAGGCCTGATGCGTTCCTGGCAAAATCCTAGAAGATGACCCGGAATGTTGGCCAACTTCCTTCTAATCCTGAGTCTGTAATTCTACTGCTTTTAAAGACTGCCTTTTTTAAAATTTATATTTAATTTATATTTTGTTTTGTAACGTTTGCCCGTTGGAAAAAGCTATCTAATTCCTTTCGAGAGCTGTTTTGGGACATTAGAAGAATATCGTTTGCTATTTTGAAAGTACAGTGGAGGTACTATTTTTAATACTTCCCCCGTCATTGCCGTGATTAGCCTGTCTCTGGGGCTTTAGCAATGAAGACCAGTTAAGTTTGCTGCATCCAGAGACTGACTTTGTGAACCTGCTTTTTCCTTTTGATTAGGAGACATCAAAAATAGCCTCTCTGGCTGGGTATGCTTCCTCGGAAACAACCCGTCTTGCAGGTGCTGACTGGAGTGTCATCCAGACAGTCCTTTGGGGCACCTGCTAAATAGGGACAGCAGCTCACACGAGGACATTTTTCATACTTGGCATCATCCTTTACAGGAAAGGGCCCTATTTAAAGGAACATTGCCATTTAAATAGTTGAGGAACCTGAACCATTGTGAGGACCTCATTTTCATCATTTGGTGCAGGAGAAGCAGCCAGGGGAAGTGGGTGGCCCTTAGAGCTAGGAGCTCACCTTCTGGCCATTCTCTTTGGAGACGGTCCCTGAGGCAGGTCCTGCAGTGCCCAGTGAGTACGGCTGTATGTTGGGGATATTTGGGGGTGGGGGGGTGTGCATGTTCATATACCTCATACAAACACAGACAGTGCCTATGTTATCCTGAGAATGTAGAGCATAAATGTATACACAGGTAGCAAGTATACGGGGAAACCACATTTTAAAAAGACGTGCCAGACTTTGAAAATAAGAATATGATAGCATTTAGGGGTCAGAGATCTTAATTTTTTTTTCCTTTATGAGATTTAAAAACATTTTGTTTAGCTCTAAAGTATTGTGTTTGGGGGATACAGCCAGATAGAGCTACTTCCTTTTTTTTAATGTTTATTTATTTATTTTGAGAGAGAGAGAGGGCAGGGGAGGGGAAGAGAGAGGAGGAGAGAGAGAATCCTAAGCAGGCTGTGCACTGTCGGCATGGAGCTCGACGTGGGACTCGAACCCATGAACTGTGCGATCATGACCTGGGCCAGAACCAAGAGTCGGATGCTTAACGGACTCAGTCCCCCAGGCGCCCCTAGCGCATAATACATGTAGGAAGTATACGGTCTGATCTTTGATTCCATAGCTACCTGTGAGGACTGGTTCCCTTCCAGGTACAAGAAGACAGGTGAATTCATGGTAAGGGAAACAGAAGTGCTTCCTGTCCTCATAGATTTTCCTGAGTAGTTGGTGGGGGGGAGGGGGGGGGCAGGGAGGGCACCCAAATGCAATATTGCAGGCTGTGCTGTGTGGCACGTAAGAGGCTACTGAGAAGCCAAGTAGGCAGACCCGTGTTGTGTGAGGGGTGGTAAGGCTTCTGGGAAGAAGGGACATTTAAGCTGTGAGTGAACTTTCTCATGAGTAGGAGTTTCCCAGGGAAGGGAAGGAGGTAGGTCAGGTGGTCTTCCTGGGAGAAGGAGCTGTGTGTGCAGAGGTGAGTGGGAAGAAGTGAGCTGTGAAACTTAGTCCCCCAGAAAAATGAACCTTTAGAGTGGTATCAGCAGCCCCCTCTTCTAGACAGGTCTTTGCACCAGCAACTAGAGGAGTTGGGTTTTCACCTAAGATGAAAACAATAGCACACTCTTCAGTCCTGGGTGCTTCAGAGCCTTGATTTAACATACAAAATGTTATTTTTGCATTGATACAAAAAGGAAGGTATCCCCCAAACAACAACGACGACGACGACAAAAAGAAGGTATGACCTACCCATATACCTCAAAACCAAAATGGAAAAATAATTGAGATATGGGAAGGTCAGAATTCACGAGTCACGAAAGACTTTTTTTTTATGTCTATTTATTTTTTGAGAGAGAGAGAGAAAGAGAGAGCAAGCAGGGGAGGGGTTAGAGAGAGAGGGAGACAGAATCCCAAGCAGACCCCGTGACGTCAGCACAGAGCCTGATGTGGGGCTCGAACTCAAGAACTGTGATATCGTGACCTGAGTGGAAATCAAGAGTCAGATGCTTAACCGACTGGCACACCCAGGTGCCCCAGATTCACCAAAGGCTTTAAAACAAGCAAGTCACACTGGCCTTGCAGCCCATCTTGAGAGCCCCGTTATCGTGCACACATTACCAGGTCTCTTAGTCAGCTTTGTGCCTTCTCTCTGCTCCAGCCATCTCCTGAGGTGGCCCTGGGACCAGTGCCTCTCCTGCAGCAAAGACCATGTCCCTCCGCTCTGTGGGCCTCATGCGCTTGAGATCTGCACCCCCTTCCCATGCTCTCAGGCCAAGTCCAAAACATGCTTCTTCCATTTCCCCTCTTTAAGTCTGAGATAAAAATATCCAGAATGTTTTTAAGAACTCCACATTGTGCTTCCTTGAGATAAAAACCTGACCCTGATGTAGGTTAAAAGAAGTAACCTCAGCACTGGTCTTGGACTTACCCAGCACCTGCACTTGGCCGAGAGGGTACCTAAAAACTGCCAAGTCACTGGCATCCCCCCCCCCCCCCCGCCCAGATGAGAATTCTGGCAATCTTCTGGCACAGGCACTTCTTGCCTGTGGGGAGGTGTGACTGTCCAATGGAAAAGGTAGGACAGTCCCTTTGGTATTTGGGGACTGTTTCTGGAATAAGCACTTCTGAACCTGACTTTGTAAAATCTTAACTAGTCATCTCAACATCAGGAAAGAGGTATTGAGGACCTCAAATTAAAGAAAAAGAGAGAGAGAGAGAGAGAGAGAGACGTTTAGCAGAAAGTGAGAGTAAGAATAAGAATCCATATATTTAGTATCTTATTTTAAGACAAAGGGAGAACTTAGGAAGGTAGGGAGCCACTTGCTTTGTAGTTTACGAACTTTCCATGGGATTCTAAACCTATTTCTATCTCCACCTTCGTGTGTCCCTGATGCACGTAGTGCTGCTTTTAAGCCAGTATCGTCTGCCTTGGAGCCAGACAAGAATCACGATGACGTGATTCTTTGGGATGACGTTTGGCAGGTGGGTCGAATGTTCCGTTTTCCCAGGTGCTGTGATGCTAATGACTGCTACCCGCGGATAGCAATGAGGCCACAGAACCCTCCATCGATGAGACTTGGACTGTGCATTTTCTTCGCTTGCTAGGGAGAGAATTGCCCCTGCTATAGCCAGCGTCCTCGCTGCCCTTATCTGTTAGATGTATGACATTCTGTGCATGCTAGGTGGTTAGGTTTTGAGGGGAGGAAGTGGACATTGCCATAAGATAATGGCGGTACCCCTGCACTTTGGATCCGAATAACCAAGTCAGATACCCACCTCCAAAACTCACGCCTCTCCATCGGCTGCTCCCTGGAAGTAGGCAACGTAGTATTCCACCTCATACAGTGAACCGAAACTGTGTTTGGATGGTGCCTGGTGATAGCAGAGGCCATGGAAGTGGAGTTACTGGACCACACAGTAGCTTTTTCAACAAACAGATTTCTGGGCTCCACTCTGCAGTTCTGATCAGGTAGCTCTGAGCCCTGTCAGGAATCTACTTAATACACTGTATTCCCCAGTTTCTTTCATTGTGCAACCAAGTTTGGGACCCACTGGCCAAGAGTCAGAGCCATTAATAGAGCAAACCCCCCAAATTGTGTCTTTAGTCCATTGAAGGGTTATTATTTCAAAACTAATCAGTTTGCCAGTATATTTGGATACCTAATGTGGGTATGAGACCAAGCAAGCCCTTCTGTTATAGAGCATAAAGTCTCATATTGATCAAATAATCCAGACTTGTCCTACTCACAGATCCTCACTGTGGGAAAGATTATGAAAGATTCTTCAGTCTAGTCCTCCAAAGTAAAGCTGCTTCTATTTTTTTCCATTGAGTTCTGTCACATAATCACTTAATTTAGCTTGAGTGCATCCACACCTGGTATCTTCTACCCATGAGCCCATATTGATGTTGGAAAGTCCTCACTCAGGCAGACCATGGGGCAACACCTCGCTTAACACCCTGAGGTTTGGCAATAGCTTTAGCAACCTAGTGAGGGGTTGGGCGTTAGCACCAGCTGCTTAAGGATCACTTATTATTTGTAATTACTGTCTATTTCATTAATGAGACTGGACATCAAACTGCCCCAGTTAAGCTTAAAACCAGCTGTCCCTTTACTGACGTTTACTCAGTTCCAAATAGGAATCCCAACACACTGCATTGTCTCACCCAGTTTACGCTGTGAGAACCAGAGCAAGTTGGGCAAATTTACGCTGGAATGGTTTCAAAAGGTTGGTGTATATTTCTGAACAAGATGTACAAATATTTTTAGGGGTTTTAAAAATAATGTGTCATATTTTCTGTACTCTTCTTAGGAACAGTGTCAGTGAAGAAAAAAAGGTGGCTTTTGACAATGTGACGTTTAGTGGGGTTGTTTTTCGAGGCTGAAATATTAAAACAAAGTATGCCAGTGGCGAAGTACAGGGTCTAGTCTAATTTGTTACCTATCAGTAAGAGAGGAAGTGTCCAGAGTGTTCCTGTGAATAACATTCTATGAACAAAAGCTTCTTTATTTTCTACCTGTTGATTTGAGAAATGAATATCAAGATAATGTGTTAGAACGTTACAGTATATGTATACACATTTCCCTTTTCGGTTAATGAAATAGCCTGGGAAGTTAACAGATACAGAAGGACAAATGTTTTTGAGGCGGGGTGGGGGTAATTAATACAAAAAAAGTTACTTGAACTGTTTGCATTGTTATTAATCCATTGATATTTATTTCAATTCATTTCATGTGATTATTTTGTTTATTAGATCAAAGAGTTTGAGATTTATTATAAAAAAAGGTCTTTCCTTTTTTTTAGGCTTCTAATTTTTATTTTTGAGAAGTAAAGGCTGTAAACTTGACCAATTTGAATAACCCTAAAACTGCATGAACGAAAGATGTTCTTAAAACCACACGGCATGACTCTGTAGGCAATGTTAGAAGATTTTGGCATTCATTGTTGAATTTCGTGCACACGTTTTATTTTATTTTATTCTTAATTTGCATGTCCAGAAAGCGGTTCCTTTTTTCCTCCCCCCCCCCGCCCCCCCGTTATTTCATTTTCTTCTCTGTGAAGACACTGTAAATTGATTTGGATCTCCTTTCCTTTCTGTTAGAATTATTTTCTTCTGTAGTGTCATGTAGAGAGGTATCTTTGGTATCCTTCTTTGAATTCTTCAGGGGGTTACAGATCACGGGTGACAGAAAAAAAAATCTCGTTCACATGTGTCGCTTACTTATTGCACACCTTCGTATCCTTATAATTTCTCTAATTTGCATGTTACAGAACTGAAGCCAGGACAAGCAATAGAACTTAAAGCGAGAGAACGTTCCGCAGTGGTCGTTGACTGGAATAATAATCTGCATGTTGTTTTCCCTTTTCCCTCCTGCATGCAGGGATTTGGTTTCGTAACTTTCGAAAATAGTGCCGATGCGGACAGGGCGAGGGAGAAATTACACGGCACCGTGGTAGAGGGCCGTAAAATCGAGGTGCATGTCCAAAATATTTTCCTTTTCATCTTTTTCATAAATGTCTGCTTCGCGCTCATTCGTCGTGCCCGATGCATCACCGTGTGTTGTATGTGACCCTGTTCCCTCCTCACTGTTTATATATATATATATATATTTATATATAAAAAGGAAAACTGGCCTTACTTTTTTTTTTTTAAATTTGACTTTATCCTGTCATTCTTATTACTGATGAAAAGGTGAATGGCAATAAGGGAGACAAAGGAAAGGTTAATCGGAACTTTTTTTTTTTTTTTTTTTTAATTTTCTGTGTTTTATCATTAATGGGTGCAATAGATTCCCAGCCAGGGGAGACAGAGTGCAAAACAAGACAAAATACAGAGCAGTTTCTTTTTTTTTTTTCTTTTTATCCTTTTTTTTTTTCTCTTCTTTTCTCTTTCCACTGCAGGGTTGACGAGGGATCCACAGTGGTGTCCAAATTGAGCCAAATGGTGAAAGCAGAGTAGCATTTGAATGTACAATTGTTTTTTGTTTTGTTTTGTTTTTTTTAAATGAGAGGTCTTTGTCACTGAACCTTTCATTTTTTTTTTTTTTAAACAAGCCAGTTGGAATCTTTGTATCATTTTGATAATAAAGTGAATAACCAACAGGATTTCCTGTTCAATATCTGGCCCCTTTTCACTGAAAAAAAAAAAGAATAAATATTAAAAAATGCTAAAATTTCGATACTCAGAATCTACTCTTTCTACCACTGGATCTCCCTCAACCTGGCCACAGGGTTATATTTGTTAAAACTTAAAAAAAAAAAATACCAGTTAAAAATGCTTTAGTCTTTGGAGTAAGATGTTGCATATTTTGCCTTTCATTTTCCCCCCCCTCGACGATAACGCTTAGGCCCCTCACCAAACTCTCAGTAACCATGGTAACTGTATACAAACCCATGCTGGCGATGGTGGTGAATGGTAAGTGGTGAAGTCCATCTGCCGCTTGACGTATTTAGTGCTGATTATCTATATACATATATATACCACGTGGATTTTTTTGACTTGTCGTATTAAGTTTTCTTGATGCTCTATTTTTTTGGGTACCGGTACGCCTGTAATTGAGTGTACGTTCTAAGCGAGCCTGGGAGGCACTGATTGGATTGGGATATGACAGTGCACATCTTACTCAGATTGTTAACTCCATATTGTGTTAAACGATGCACCCTCTTTTATCCTTTTGTTAGCTGTGACTTTCAAGCTTGAATGATCTTGTTAATTCTTGCTATGTCAAAGGCTCTTGTTCCTAGTGTTGAATGCTAGATGTTGCTTCCCCGATGGTTCTTCCTTCCTAAAGTGTTGCACACGGCTAAATCTTGTTTGTCCCTTTTTTTCTTTTCTTTTCTTTTTTTTGTTTTTTGTTTTTTGACATTTATGTTCCCTTGTACCTTGTCTCTTCCCCCTTCTACTCCACTGCATGTTCCTTCATATGAATTTTATTTTGTGTTTAAAAATATTTATTGTTTCTGTGTTACCATGGAGTACATGCATGCTTTTCAATCTTCAATTATGCAGTTCCTTTTAATTTGCTTTTACTGTCTCCTTATTAAACTTTTAAATGATATGACATTGCTTTATTGAAATGATTTGTAAGTTAAAATGGTTATGAAGTAAATGTAATTATAAAAATGTATGATTTTGTTATGCATCTACTGCCTTTTATAAATTAAAATGCATTTTAGTTTTTTTTTTAAATAAGTAATCACAGTCATAATGCATGCAACTAATTGAACTGTGGGCCAGTCCTCGCATTTGTGCTCATTTGAGTTTTCTATGTACGTAGGTAAATAATGCCACAGCACGTGTAATGACAAATAAAAAGACTGTCAACCCTTATACAAATGGTAAGTAGAGATTGGCCTTCAACAAGCAATCATCTCTACCTCTGAATCTATTCAATGATGTAACCAGGGGATATGTTTCAACAAGCCACAGTCGCCTCACAGTGGCTCCCGTGCCCTAACTGCTGACCTGCTACAGTGAACCACCTGCATTGATCAGATACTTTTCAGGGACGACACATACTCAGGGTGAGCACTGAGGCAGGGACAGAGTTGTCCGATCGCCACGTAGTCCCCATGAAGCTATTGTGACACCGTCTGCCAGTGAGACTTCAATAATCATTCTTTAAACAAGATCATTTCAGGGCAGAGGCAAGTTTCGTTTTCGGGTAGAGCGTACATGCCTTTCCTCCAGTCCCTCTAGAATAACTCCCATTTGGAGTGAGATACAAGTAATTATTCAGGGTTACCTGGGTCACTTAATTTGCTGTTATTATAGTAAGTTGAGGGAGAATGGAGGTTTGGTGTGTTTCCTTCCCCCCCCCCCCCAACCTCCTTGTTGATCCTTAGTCATTTCTGGAAGAGGGACAGCAGAATTTGGTTCTGGCATTGAGTCTGCTCTGGAGATACTAGGATTTTAAATGGCTTGGAGGGTGCTTCCTGCTGAGCTCCATAGCATGAGTGCGGTTTTTCTGTTTCTCTGGGTTGCCCAGTGCTGTTTGGGGAGAGATATAGATGTTGCTGTATACTGCAGACCCCTTCAGGACAACGTATCTCTACTCGCACTAACCAAGAAGCTGTCTCAGAATTCCTCATAATAAGATCTCGCATCTGTACAAGAATTGAAAAGTTCCACCATTTTGATTCTGTAATCCTTCTCAGAATACATCTCTCTTAAGATATATATGGGGGACAGGGGAAGCTGCCGGTATGCTAATCACATGCTTAATTGTGCCAAAAAGCTAGGTATGAATGTAATACAGTAGGTTTAATTAAAACCACTCAGTGGAACATTATACCCACTAAAATGAGCAAGATAAGGAAGATGCAGGGCTTCCTGATGAATGAAATTTTTTCTTAATGAAAAGGTATAGCATGATTTCAACTACACTATGGAAGGCATTACGTCAAAATGCTCACGGTTGAGTTGAATTATAAGACTGGAAGATATTTTTCCTTTGTTTTGTAGGTTTTTAAAAAATAACATAGTTTTATTACTGTGATAAAGGAATGATATTTTCCATTTTTAACTTCTTAATTACATGTGCAACATGGAAATGCAGACTCATTTTTAAAAAAAAAGAAAAAATGAGAAAGAAACATTAAAGGAAAAGGTAAATATATTTTGAATAATGCCACTACCAGCTTGGTATTCTAGTTCCCCCTTGGAGAACACCACCATTAGATTATTGTGTGTACTTTACCTTTGCTTTTTTATGCATGTATATGTAATATATATTTATAGTATTCACAGTATTGTGTATGTGCTTTTCATATAAATTATGTCATGGTGTGCACATCATTTTTAATTGGCTTTTATAAATCAATATGGAGTTCGTTTGATGTTAATACACAGACCAAACCCATTCTTTTTAGTGGTTACATAAGATTCCATGAAATGGATATATGGGTTTAGTCTTACCTTCCATACTGATTGACATTTAATTATTTAAAAAAAAATTTTTTTTACATTTATTTAATTTTGAGAGACAGAGAGAGACAGAGCACAAGTGGGAAGAGGAGAGAGAGAATGAGACAGAATCTAAAGCAGGCTCTAGGCTATGAGCTGTCAGCACAAAGCCCGACATGGGGCTTGAACTAATAAACTGCAAGATCATGACCTGAGCTGAAGTCAGACACTTAACCGACTGAGCCACCCAGGAGCCCCATTTTTTTGTTTCTGTTGTTAAAAACGGTAGTATTAGCATTTGTTAGTTTTGATTTTGGTTTTCCTTGTCTTGTGCCAATGGCTACCAATTGGGCTAAGTCAGTCCATTCCTATTTTTAAAGGGGGCCCATTACACAGAGAAATACTGTCAGTTTAGCAGGGTTCTAACTTGAAACACCAGAGGATTTATCTATTCTGCTGACCCGGTTTCTAGCTGCAACAACATCCGAGACATGGCCTGAAAGGGAATAGAAAATTTCCACAACAGACTCTGAATGCCCAGTGCTGAAATGAAGCAAACTTCTGATTTGTATGTCATGAAGCCTTTCTACTTGGGTAAAAAGAAAAAACTCTGCAACTTGCCAGAGTTAATATGAGATGGCATTGACCCGACTATTGGCCATTTCCTTAAATTATGAAGTAGCAACTGCGTGCGTATGTGTGTGTGCATGCACACGTGCTTCCACGGCCACTGTCACGCATGTGCAGAGGTGGTCAGGTGTACTGTTCACATGAGAAAATGAAGCAAGGGAAGCCAAATGTTATTCTGTAAGCCATATGGATGCATATTTATTTTAAAGAGTTATCGATCTGTGTCCCACCTGGGGGTTGAAAACTGGCCCCGTGAAATGTGGGGACACAATTCAAAACTCAGTCACTAACGGACACCTGGGTGGCTCAGTCAGTTAAACGTCCGATTTTAGCTCAGGTCATGAACTCGTGGTTCGTGAGTTTAAGCCCCGTGTCGGGCTCTGTGCTGACAGCTCAGAGCCTGGAGCCCGCTTCAGATTCTGTGTCTTCCCCTCTCTCTGCCCCTCCCATGCTCATGCTCTGTCTCTCTCTGTCTTTCAATAATAAATAAACATTTAAAAAAAAAAAAAACCTCAGTCATTAATAGCCAACATCTCTGGAACACTGACTGTATGACATTCTGTTAAGCATTTTAAATGCACTGGGCCCACGTGAAATCCTCTAAAGAGGACATACTTATCCCTATTTTAAAGAGGCAAAAACTGAGGCTAGAAGAGATGAAGTCATTAGTGAAGTCTTTCTCTTTTATTATGAACAAAATCTTGTTACATAGCTTTCCCTCCATCATTTACAGAACTGCCCACAAATGGTAACTCACCACAGTAACAAAAAGATTGTTAAGTGTTCAGCCCAAATCCCTGCCAGATGTTGGCATAAACATCCCACATCCCATTCCAGGTAGCCATGCATTCTTAGCTTCCAGCAGTAAGTCATGTGTGTTTCTCATACATGTTTCTGAAAAGGGTCATTTTGAGGCTTGTCCCATCACAGGGGCTGAGTGTAGGATGCAAGGGGTGGATGGACCATGACAAGCAGAATTTACTTAAGAAACAAATACAAACCCTAATTACATAAAGCAGCTGGTTTCTGTAGAGGACACCATGGTGACTTTCGGTATTCAAAGAAAAGCAGTTCTCAAAGCCTGTCCAGTCCACAATTCATTAGTATCATCACTGCAGATAAACTGCCCCATAAATTGCAACATGATTTAACCGAAAAGATATGGGGTCCTCTCAGATCCTCAGCAAGAGTGACTATGTTACAAGGGAATATTATCACCACAAAAAAGGAAGGAAGGGAGGAAGGGAGGAAAGAAGGAAGGAAAAGAAGAAAGAAAGAAAGAAAGAAAGAAAGAAAGAAAGAAAGAAAGAAAGAAAGAAAGAAGAAAGAGATGATGAATATGTAAATTAGCTTGATTGTGTGCATATTTTACAACGTATATGTAATATCAAATCAACAAGTCATACACCTTAAATACTTACAACTTTTAGTTGTCACTTATACCCCAGTAGAGCTAGAGGCAGGGAAGAGAAGATAAGTCAGGACCCACGAAGTCATACTGAAATGAGAAAAATAAGTGACCAGTGAGATTCATATATTAGCCATCTGATTTATCATCACAAACCACCAACTTCCACTTTGGCGAATATACCTTCCTAGGATCACCACATTGTGAGGTCATCTTCACATGGTGAAGTATCACTGTCGATGCTCCCATCACATTCATGCATTCCTTCAGTTATATGTCCAACAAGAGCTTAGGAAGCTGCAAACTTTCCAGTGCAAGACCCTAAATGCAAGTAGGTGCCTGGCTACGAGGCTCTGCTACACAGATAACAATCCCATCATCATGGTATTCCATTTCCTAGGACATTTGCACTCAGATGTAGGAGAAGACTGTAGGATGACATACGGGGATCTGCAAACACTATCCAAGAGCTTCGCAAAGAGGGAACAGGGCTGCTTCTGTATTGTTGACCTCCCCTAAGGACAGCAGCCCTCAGACAGGAGCTGGGGTCCACTGTGTTCACTGCAGAGCAAATGGTTGCAATGCAAAACAAGTTGAGAACCACATTCACAGGGATTCTCTGGATGTTGGACAAGCCTGGGTGTTGGATGTGGCTCTTTTTTTTTTTTTCCCTCAGATAGCTTAGGGAGGATGAAATTGGACCAAAAAATCCAAGACTATAGAGAGAGAAGTAGACTTTGTATCAGCTCTGCCTTTGACTGGCTACTGAACTGCAGGCGAGTCATTTAAACTCTCCACACACCAGTGTTCTCAAGTAGGAACTGAGTTATAATGGGACCTACTTTCTAGGGTATTTGTGCTTATTACGGAGATAAGTACTCGACACAGTCCCAGGGGTACAAAATGCCCTAAAAATTTAATTACACAATAATCTCAATAATAAGTAGTCATCTTCTTTTTTTCTGTAGATAGTAAGCTGAATTTCCTGATAGACATACTAATTTAAGGATCAAATATTCAGATGCCATCAGAGGCTAGCTGGTAAAATAGACGAGCAGGGAAGGTCTGAAAGACTCACATTCTTTTTTGCACTTTCATTTTCATACTGGGCAAAGCAAGATAGTTTTCTACTAGAAAAAACAGGACAGGATAACAATAAAAGATTGTTAACATTTGGCCTCAAAGCCAGGCATATAATAGGGAGCAGGTATGTTTGTGGCTAACTGGGGGCTAAGTGGAGTGTCCCTGGTCACTTCTAGCAAATTTGTCCGTGTGGGATTCTGAATCAAAAAAATGGTTATTTCTACTAGACTTTCAAGAAAACCAGAAATCCTGTATCTTAGTGAAATCTAAACGTTGGCAATGAATATATGTTGAAAAAAAAAACACCACCACCACAGCGGGTGAACCAAACACAATGTGCAAGTAACTGTTCATTTTGGGTATCACCTCATGCACCCTTTCAACTACCAAGTCCCTGGCATCCTCAGTTGATATCTTTGGAAAGCATTGGAACAGTTCTGGGAAACCCCAGTGGTGTATTTAAGGGTGCTTTCTTGAATATGTTTCTTCGATATCCAGCCCCACAAAGCCCTAAAGAAGACACATGCAGATTTTTTTTTTTTTTTTTTTTTTTTTGCGCATTCAGACTTGCCTTTTAACACCTAATGCAGCCATAGTTAACAGTGTTTTTCTACAGCTGGCTGGCAGATGACCTTTGAGAAGCTAAATTTGAGGAGGGGGCTAGCTGATTTGGATGCAGCCCCTTGAGGCCCAGCCACAGAGGGGTCTCTATACACAGCTCCTGTGTCTGGTCTCTGCTCCATCGCCTTCTTGCATGGGGGGCCCTGCGAGGCTGGGAGCAGTGGGCTTTGTCAGCTGTTCTCTTTTGTTATAAGCCTCATTGTTCAGTTTAATGTCCTTGATCAAAATCTCTGAATTTGCAAGGCCTGAGGATGTACAGACTGCCTGAGAACTTAAAACCAGGATCATTTTGTCCATCTTCCTGACAGTGCAGGCTCCAGTCTCCAGCAGGGTTATCCCAAGGGTCTCTTCCAGGTACTGGAAGGAGTCACAGGGACTAGGAGGCTATTTGCATTCAATTTGCATACATTTACATAAGCCGGCGTGAGTTTTGTAAGTCTGAGCAGGGGTGATTCTCAAGGTCTGTATTCTTATTTCCTCTGCCTTGAAGACAGTCACCCCTAACAGGGTCCTTCTTTATTAGATGTACATCAGGAAGCAGGTCATTGGAGGTTAGAAGGAGATAGAATCCTAGCCGAAAGGGAATGAGTCTATTAGAAAAAGCTCTCTATTCCTTCTGTTCCTTTAGAGCAAAACTTAAGTAAATATTTATGGAACACCAACCATTTGCAAAATGCAATTTTAGGTGCTGGGCATTCACACTGGACAGCAGTCCTGTTCATTTACCATTAATTTTAATGAAAGAGAATGGTTATAAAAATAACTGAGAACAAGCAAAGAAAGAAAAATAAAGATGAACCCAGGTAGTGGGTGCAGAAAACAAAACTGGAAATTGAATCGGTGTATAGCTGAAGGGGGAGGAGGTGGCCTTGAGTAGTCTGCCCCGGGAAGACACTAGAGACCCACATAACATCAGGTCAACTTTATCAGGAGTTGTGGAGAGTTCTCCAAGCACAGGGAGCAGTAGATATAATCTAGAATGATCTACATTGATGTAGAATGATCTTGGGTGGTTTTATAAAGATTTAAAAGTGCAGTGTCCCTTTGGTTTGGAGAGAAGGGAACCGTGCTATGAGATGGTGGCAGCGGAGAGGAATGGACATTAAGCACATGGAAACATCTTTTCAAAGTCTAACCAATAGGATCTTCTGGTGGATTGTAGGTGGGATATGAGAGTAAGGGGAGAATCAAGAAGTTATTTTTCAAGAGTTTTGTTTTGAGGAACCAAGCAGATGGAAGTGTCATTTGCTGACGTGGGGAGACTTGATGAGGAGCAGGCCGCAAGGGTGTAGGGAGGTGAGAAGTTGGGTTATCATGCCTGTGGTGTGGATCAAAAAGGCCTTTGTTTTCCCTACAGTGGAAGCAGAGCAGCGTTGTTTAGGAAGAAGGGCCAGTGACAGAGAGCAGGACAAAACCTGCACTAGTGCTCCCATACATTTCATTTTGCGGCTCACAGATTCCAAGCTGGTTTCTTGTGAAGGAGACCCTATCATTTACCTCCCTCAATAAATACTTGCAGACAGGAGATGGCATGTGTCTCCTGATGAGGCAGAATGCCTTTATATATTAAATGAAATTTTTCCATGAATAGACTTGCTAAACTGGTAGGTAGTTGGTAAGTTGGTAAATAGATAGATAGCGGCATTAAGTAGCCTGCTTTGGGAAGACAATGGAGGCCTAAATAAGATCAGGTAAACTTTGTCAAGAGCTGATCAATGATGGATGGATAGATAGATAGATAGATAGATAGATAGATAGATAGATAGATACAGATGAGAGAGAAGGAGGATAGGGATAAATGATAATAGATGGATAGATGAATGGATAGATAGGTAGATCAATGGATGTACAGATAGGTCGGTATGTAGGTAGATAGATTATAGATAGATAGATGAGAGAGAAGAAAGGTAAAAAATGATGATGGATGGATGGATGGATCGATCAGTGGATATATAGACAGGTAGGTAAGTAGGTAGGTAGATAGATACATAGAAGGTTTCAAGGAAATGAGGAAAATACAGGCAGATGAGAGAAACGTGATTTAAGATAGTCTTAGATACCTCTGAGAAATCTGTTTCTGTGAGAAAATGAAAGGCCATTGGCATAACTTAGAGTCTTGGAGAGTTCCATCAAAATTAATCAGTGGGTCAACATTCAGTGAATGGTGTGTCACAGGCCTGTGTGCAAAAGGGAGTATTTAAGGGACCTCATAAGGACATATACAAGAAACAAAATCTTACTTCACTAGTAACAAAAAGACCCTGTCTCCACTATCTGGAAAAGGTAGGGACATGAGCAGGGTGTAAGATGGGGAGCAAAAGGACGAAGAAAAAGAGTAATAAATTCATAACTTAATTATTCATTTAGTATGGGTCCTTATGTACTTCTTTCACAAATCTAGACTTCTGTGAAGGACTAGGGAAGGAGACCATTAAATATGTCGATATAATCCTGAAACTTTAATTTCAACTAGTTTTCTCTATTTTGGGCTTGATTCCAAGGTCTAGAAATGTAGACATTAGTTCCCATGTCCCCAGAAATTGGGTATTTTTTTTTTTGGAAGTAGTGGAATTTTAGTTGGTCAAACTGAAGTCATTTTCCACATTCATAAAACACATTTTCTGAAATGTGCCAGATAATTTTCATTTTTATATCACTATAGAAATTCCTATATGACAAGATGTGGTTAATGTAAGAGAGGAAGGTGTCAGTGTGACGTTTCAGAAACCGTTGGGGCAACACATCTCAGAATTTTATGTCTCTTTCTGGTGAAAATGGGGCCAGACATTTCCATTAATAAGCCTCCCAGGTATGCAAGCATAGCACTTTGAAAAATCCTATCTTAAGACCATCCTGGGGGCTGTAAAGTTGCCAGCTTATTCAAGTTGGATGAAAGCTCTTAGAAACAGAAAATTCTTGGAAAGTTGTAGAAAGTTCTTTGGTCCGTCCAGGGGCCTGTCTCTTGAGATATTGAACCTGTGTGTTCCTTAAAGGATGAGTAGATTGTGGCTACCTCTTGGCTGGTCTTACAGGTGCATCACTTAGGTCAGATGATAGGATGTCCTACCCCTTCATCTGGGAAGAGCTTTCCATGTCAGAAATACCTTCTCTCACATCCCACCTTTCACCATTGCCTTTTCTCAGGAGCATTTGCTAAAGGACCCCGGGTGTTTTACCCTCAGCCCAAGGACACAAAGTTTTCCATAAAAGGCAGCACACCTGACCTTCTTTATCTTTCAGGAATTCTATTTAATGGATGTTTTCATAAAGACTTAGCAGCAGGAGCAGGAAATGATTACCAAACCCTAAAACGTGGCCATTCTTTGGAGGTTGTTCCCTAAATGATGCCCAATGGGTGTGTAATGTGCACAGCTTCTCAATTTGCAAATATTCTTGTATGTTCTTTTCTTGAGTAAAAGTTCCTAAGGGGCCAGGATTCATTTGACAGAAAATGCTCCATCCAGAACACTGGGAAAATTACAGGATTCTGTTCCTCTTATACACAGGTTGTTTGAAAGTTACCTTAGATATCATGCATTGATTAAGAATTTTTATGGTTCCTGAATGTGCTGAAATGTATTCCACACTTAATCTCTAGTGGATAAATGTCATTTTCTTTGGGATGTAAAAAGCACTTCGGAATTCTCTGGGTCATAATTAGGAATGACAATTATCAGAATATGTATCCGCAAAGAATTCTGTTTATGTGAGCGTTCAAATTTGGGGGGACTAAATGCAAAGGGGCATATGATGGATTACCTAGCAGTGATCCATGAAAGAAGACAAAAGATTTGCAATTATTATAGTGGTTCTAGAGAATATTAGCATGGGAGAAAATTAATCACCACATCATTTTCAAAAAGTTCACCTGTAGCTGGTCAATAGTTTCCATACTATTAACTTGTATTGGCAGCCAATCAAAGAAAGGCATAAATCTGCCTTCCCAGGTATAGGTTACAAATCATTTTTATGCATCCCCAGACTATATACCCTCTGAATATAAAATTAAAAATATATATATATACACCACCCCATTTGATTTGTGTTTCGCTTGTAGTGATATAAGTTGTTGAATCAAATGTGATAATCATGTTTTTTTGTATTTGTTTTAAGGCTGGAAATTGAATCCAGTTGTGGGTGCGGTCTACAGCCCCGAATTCTATGCAGGTAAAAATTTCCTCTGTGCATGACTTCTTCTTCATCTGTTCTCGATGTGTTTTGCCTGCTACTAGAGAATAGGTTTCATGAAATAATCTGAACCAAGTAAAATCCCTCTCCTCAGAAGTTCTGAGGGACTGTTGGTTTTTTTTTTCCTAAAGCAAAACCAAAAGTGTTTAAAACCCTTTAAAAAATGAAGGGGCATCACGTATGTGTGTTACACTGTGAGCTATGCGTGGAGCCCCTGCTCCTTATGATGTTTTCCATTGATTTTGCCTCAAAAAAGCATCGAGGCTTTGTTCAAGGGTATGTTGAACGAATGTGGAGCTGTTCTTGCCCACTTTTATTTAGTGTCCCTCCATGTGTTTTTCGCCATACGTTTCCATGTGGGGTCGCATTTTTTTTCCCAGCGAAGCTGAGTTGGCTCACTTATTCCAATAATGTGGCAGTGAGTTGAAATTGCCAAGAGAAGGATTATTTAGAAAACGAAAAAAAAAAGAAGTGGTCTTTCTTTCTCCATGCATCACATTTCCTTAGCAATTCCATATTCCTCTCTGCCCTGCCCTTCCGAGGGAAGTCTCTCCCCTTGGCCCTTCCCTGCTACCCTCCAGCTAGCGGTTGATCAGGAAATCTGTGTCGAAAACTTGGTCATCACATTTTGAGAGAGAATGACCCAGAAGAAGCAGTGGCTGAGACTGGTTCTGCTTGGCCTGTTACTTCTGCCTGTTATCGTGTTGTCCATTAACAAGGTTGCGTTTGGGGTGCCTGGGTGGCTCAGTCAGTTGAGCATCCGACTTTGGCTCAGGTCATGATCTCACACTGTGAGTTCGAGGCCCGTGTCGGACTCTGTGCTGGCAGCTCAGAGCCTGCAGCCTGCTTCAGATTCTGTGTCTCCCTCTCTCTCTTCTCCTCCCCTGCTCATGCTCTGTCTCTGTCTCAAAAATAAATAAAAACATCTAAAAAAATAATAAAAAAAAATAAAAAACAAGGTTGTGTTTAACACCTTAGAATTTTAGTCGTTTCCACGCGGGTATGGAAAAGAACCCTTTCTTTGATGGGGCCCTTGCTCTTTAATAAGGAGAAATAAATGACCCATTGGTCTAGATCCACTCACTTAGTGACCTCTTGATGGTAAGTAAGTCCTACCCCTTGTTTGGTTTCTTCCGGGATGCCTTCTGTCATTTTTCTGATCCTGAATCAACCCTAGTGCATGACAGGGGAATATGGGATATTCGGATAGCTATCCAGCAGAGTAATCAACTTGACAAAGAAAAAAATGGTAAATCTGGGAAGACCCAAGATGATAGGTGAGTTCTGGATTTTGGACAGGCAATGTTTGTTCCTCACATGTGGTTTCTACCCCAAGCCTGGGTGAAGTCCAGCAGCTCTATGCCTGTAGAGTAGCTGTGCTGACTCTTATTGGGGGAGCAAAAACTTAGCTGTAAGTCTTTCCATGATTGTATGGTGGAACTCATCCACTGAGAGGACATTTAGCAAAGTGGGGAATGTGAACACTGTACTCAGCCCAGGTTCGAATCCTGGCCAGCTGTGTGACTCTAGGCAAGTTACTTAACCTCTCTGTGCCTCAGTGTCTTCATCTGTTAAGCGGAAGATGATAATAGTAACAAACTCACAGGTTTTTATTAGAATTAAATGGGTTAATATGTGAAGAGTGGTGCATAGCAAGCAATACATAAACATTGGGCAAATGAAAGCAAATAAATGAACATTCCCCTCTCTGCCATAAGGGCATTATTCTCCCCAGAATAATGAGTCCAGAACAAGAAGCAAGAAGTCATCTGATGAGATAGGGTATAAATGTGTGACTTGGGATAGGGAGAAGAAGTCCATGTTTCTGGTCCCATGCAGTGTAGTTTCTGGTCATCTGACCTAAGCAACCAAAATAACACCAAACCTCTCCTTTAGAAGGGATTTCAAACCTCACTGCATATCTGTGGGTATTGAAGAGGACGTTAGGACAGAAGAATCCATTCACACTGACTTGTATATATACAAGAATAAATTAACCTGCATGACTTTTAGAAGGTTAGAACAGCCATTCAGATCAGCCCTGAGCCTAGCTGCAGAAGTTACATCATGGGAGTAGTGGCTACGAACAAGTTACAATAAAGATTAATATTTACTTGAATATTATCTGTGGTCAGGCACTGTTCAAAGCCCTTTACCTTAATTAATGTATTTAAATCCTCACGGCGGTTTTCCAAGTGAGAAAACTAAAGTACATAGAGTACGAGAGCACCTGGGTGGCGTGGTTGGTTAAGTGTCTGACTCTTGATCTCAGCTCAGGTCATGATCTCACAGTTTGTGAGTTCGAGCCCCACATCCGGATCTCAGCTGGTGGTGCAAAGCCTGCTTCGGGTTCTGTCTCTCCCTCTCTCTCTCCGCACCTCTCCCGCTTGTTCTCTCCCTTTCTCTCTCTCTCTCTAAAAATAAATAAATAAACTTAGGGGCGCCTGGGTGGCGCAGTCAGTTAATCGTCCGACTTCAGCCAGGTCACGATCTCGCGGTCCGTGAGTTCGAGCCCCACGTCGGGCTCTGGGCTGATGGCTCGGAGCCTGGAGCCTGTTTCCGATTCTGTGTGTCCCTCTCTCTCTGCCCCTCCCCCATTCATGCTCTGTCTCTCTCTGTCCCAAAAAAAAATAAAAAACGTTGAAAAAATAAATAAATAAATAAATAAACTTAAAAAAAAAAATAAAGTACGTAGACTACCTTAGCACTAAAGGGCTAAGATTTCAAGTGAGTAAGAAGCTAGCTAGACTGTAAAACCAAGAGCCTGGGTTCTTTACAACCGGGTTAATATGGCTTCTTTATGTTTGTGTGTGAATACTAGAAGTCATACTTCTTGAGTGTGGCCTGTGGTGGTAGATCAGGCAACTACAGCTCTATGTCCAAACCAGTCCAGTTAAAGAAGAGGAGTGAAATGATAATAATGTTGGATTATTCCAACAGCCATGGCCACCATATCCTCCACATTCAGATGAGTTAACTGGTTCTGTCAGGGGCAGTTTTAAGGAGTCCACGCACCCAAATAATTATTTCTACAAGATGCTCCAATAAACTTAAATCTAAAAAAAAGGGGGGGGGCATGAGTAAGTGTCACTTGAGAAATCTGTATATGCATGTTAGTGTTGCTACTACCCGGGGTATCCTTAATAATCAGAAACTTTCTCTTTCTGCCTATATTATCTGTATATGGAGGTCAACAGAGTTCATGATTCAGAAATGTGGGGAAATGTTGCTGCAAATCCAACACTCCAGAACAAGTCCTTTGAAATATTTGAAGACCCATAAACACTGAGAATCTAGCTAGCTTACGTCAAAAGTTACGGGCACCTTAATGCATAGATGCAAATACGGATGTGGCATGTATTCATTTCCCTATGCAGGTATACTTACTAACGTCATCCACTTGAATATCCACGGCTAAGGATTTAGGGGGCTTTGTGAATTCCCCCAACTATAAACACAGCCTGGATTTCTCTTGCAATTTCCAGCGTGCCTCAAAGCCGAAATAAAGACCTTGTCATTGATTCGCTGTGGATATTTAGCAAGCCAACCCTGTATCTGCCTGAGATAGAAAGCCAGGCTTATTAGGCACTTTTCTATATAAGATTTTGTGTTAATGACAAATATCATGATATTCCCATAGTATAATTATCGATTTTCTGAAGCTTATGCAGAATTAACAACCCAGCCTCCAATTGTCTCTCAGAACGGGGCATGAAAAGTTCACATATTTTGTAAATTAAAATCAATATTTTCAATCTCTCCTAAAGGTAATTTTCCTAATTTAGTGGACTTTTCCCTAACATTTATTTTCTCTTTAATTATAAAATGGCAGGTTATTGATTTTCGTATATAACCTCTTGACGCCCTGAGTGCATTTTTATTGCTAACGCAGGGTTGGGGTGGAGAGGGCAGAAGCACCTCTTAATGAGGATCTTTAATTACCAGCTGAACAGTATTAATTTGCTTTGATAAATTATGACGCACACTCTCCCTCACACACACATAGCAGGGGAAGCATTTAGAAAGACGTTGTGAAAGGCCTTTCATTTCGGGTGTTTTTCTGAACTCTTACCAAGTCCTACCTGGAAGAACGCTCAATCCGAAACTAGTCTTCAGAAGCAGGTATGCATAAATAGGCATATCCTATGAATCTCCTCCAAAGACAAGTGGATGTTTTCCTACAAAGCTGCAAGGCATTGATTATTTTGCTTACATCTAATCATCCTTGGGCTCCTTGGGGCTTATTCTCAAGATAAATCATTGATAAGTCAATTAAAAAAAAAATGTCCAGGTAGATCTCAAAGACTTTAGCCAGCATCTAAGACCATTCCATTTTAGACTTATAAAAAAATTGAAGGATTAAATCAAAGTACACTACCTGCAAATTATGCGTTCGCAGTAGCATGCTTCAAGTTACTTAATATAATTAGAAATAGTGTTTCTACTCATCTCAATGAGGAGGCATCAAAAGGGGTTCCCCCTTCATTGTGAGCCGTTCCATTACTATCTAATAAAAAGATTAAAAAAAAAAACAGTGGTGCCTTTTATGGAGAATCATGATATCTGGCCAATGAAACTGTTGATTGAAAGCACGCACCTTTAATCTTCATACATAAGTAAAACAAAGTAAAAATAAATAACAGAAGGTTATACACAGTTGTCGACACAGTACTGACAAATGGCAAATTCGTCCGTTTCTCAATTGCTGGTAAGACGGCAGAGAAGCTCACTCACACCGTATATCATATCTGCCAACTCATTTCTGTGATTAAATATTCCATCAGTGGGGCTATAAGGCGGCAAAGCTTAACAAGATTCATAAGATGCACCACTTGAACACACATAACTCACTTCCATGGATGTGAGTTTGTACACCCCGCCTGCAAAGGAAAATTGGAATTGAGTTAAATTACTCCACGAGTCAATAGGGAAAGGAAAAGACTTACCAATGCAATGCAAACCTGAGATGCGGGTTAGGTCCCAAAGGCAACAAAGTAGAGAGATGCAGGGCGAATCAACTTAGAAACCTTGAAGATGGTGGTGAACTCTCTTCTGGGAATACCATTATTATTAGCAGTTTTGGGTTTTTTTGCAAGGGGGCGTAGGAAGCGATCCTTAATTGGACATTCCTCCTAAAAATAAACGTTTCTGGTTTCGAGACTGGGGGGGAAGTACTAAAAGAAGCAGGCTTGGCTGCAAAGTCACATTTTAAAGGTGGTCAGGTCTTGAAACTGGGTTATCCTGGGGTGATAGGGAGGATCAGATAAGATAATGGGTGGAAAAGAATTTTATAGACTGTAAAGTAAAATCAAAATATAGGAGATTAGTGTGATCACCGAAGTTCCCTAGATTGTTTGTGTCCACATCGGTAAAAATCTGCCCACAGACCACATGCCTTGATATCAGGCTAGATGATGGGAAAGTGGATTGGGATCTCAATATGAAGTTTAAAAATGAAGAGGTTGGATGTAGCACTCTGTGATTGCTTATCTCGAAAGGGCAGCTGTATTTGACCTTGGATTACCTGTACAAAGGTATTGGTTTTCTATGGGCTTTTGGCCACTGTGAACCATGATTCACATATAAGAACTGAGTCAAAAGAAGGTAGATGTAGGTCTCCCCCCTGGTGGCTCCCCCCATAAGGGTCATAGAGAGAATGACCTTTAGCCGCACTTTTGGATGGACTTCTTTCCAATTCCCCTCCTGCAATTTGGGTACAATAGCATCTGAAAAAAAGTAAGACTGTCAGAACCTGTGATACCTGGGGTTCCTGACACAGGCTGCTTTCCTTTTATTGGCCACCATCCCAGACTTGGGTTGGGCTTGGAATGATGTGCCCAAATCCCGGGTACAGCATATGCGTTTGGGGTGACTACCTTATCATCCTGAAAGAACGTGATGTGGGTCTGAAAGGTGTCTGCTACCACTCGGAGCCCCTGAAAGCAGCTAACATTCGGGCATCCCCAGTGGCTCTAACGATGCCCACATCCACCCAAAGGACCAGCCTCGACCAGACTCAGAGCAGTGGTGCCTCATGAACAGTGACCTTTGGCTCTGCAGTGTTTTGTATAATTCACACATCTGCCAGATTCAAATGCAGTGCACTTCAGTGAACTGAAACAGAAGAGTCCAGATTGAAGTCCCCAAGCAAAGGATTTTCAACCTAGAAATGTTCCACTTCAAAGACTTTATCTCGTACATCTGTTTACCTCCGCCTCCCCTTTTGGTTGCAATTCACTTGCCTTCTCTCTTCCCCTTTCCCCATCTGTCTTATCAGATTGCACTCCATCCCTGCCCACATTTGGCCATAGTGTTTACCGGTGTCCTTCCTTCCCTGCCCCACGGAAGGAATGCAGCTCAGCTTGGATGGAATCTTTGGGGAATTTTGATCTCCAAATAGGATCAGAACTGGATTATGTGCTCAGAACTACACTTCCTCGATAAAATTAGTTCTCATTCTGTTGCACGGAAAGTCTACCAAGGAGGCCTCCCCCAAGCAGGAAGTGACAGGACTCTTATAGGAAAAGCCCTGAGTCGGCACCATGGGAGGAAGACGAGGTTTGCCTTTCTGGCTCTGGATCGATTTCAAAGGGAGCAACCCAAAACATCAGCAACAATAAATAAGCCACTCTGGGCACTGACCCGAGCCAGGCACCGCGCAAAACACCTTGCCTCTCCTTGAATCCTCATAGAAATGTTATAGCATTCTCTTCAGTATGGAAATTTTGAAACCAGGGCTTACTGGAGAGTTTATCTCATTCCTTATGTCACAGAACTAGTATGTAAAAAAAATAGGTTTCTTATATAAAGGTCTTTTTTTCTGACCTCAGAGCCCACACTTTCCATTACCTTGTTCAGCTTACTCAGTAGGACTAGACTGGGATATGCCTGCCGTGTCTTCTATCCTGGAGGTCATAGAACATACTGAAAATGAATACAAGTATCTGTGCATGTAATATTATTTGCTGCACGCCAGACTCCACGTTGGGATCTCCACATATGTTTACAGAGATTACAACTCTGGAGGACAAGGGTCATTTCCTTCATTCTGCAGATAAATGAGATATCTAGTAACGTTATGTTGTACAAGGCTGTTGACTTCAAAACTTCAAGAGCTCAGTCCAAAGCCAAATCTCAGTGATTCCAAAGCCCATCCCATTTTATTACACATTACCTCCCACATATGCTTTAGTTAATCCAGTATCTTGGGTTAATGATTGTTAACTGGCAATAATTTTGCCATCTCCCCCCCCCCCCCCCCCGCAGAGGAACTGGGAAATTCCAGGAGACATTTTTTTCATTGTCACATATTGAGGGGGGGAGGGCATGGGGTGTTGGCTGCTGGCATCTAGGGGGTGGAGGCCAAAGATGCCGCATAACATCCCACCATGCACAAGACAGCCCCCACCACAACGAATGATCTGGTGTAAAATGCTGATATTGCTGAGGTCGGGAACCGCAGTCCTGACAGAAGCAGATTAGTAAAAATGTCACATATGCACCAAATATCTTTCTCAAGCCCTACCAGTAGCTCCTGCGAAAGATGGATAAGCATCTGTAGTCATCAGTGGCAATCAAAAAGAGACCTTCGTTCAAAAGTTTCCTCTTCTGGGCATTACTTTGTGATTTTTGACTCCAGAATGGAAAAAGCATAAAGCTTGATTGTATGCTGCAGAACTGTGTCAGGGATCCATGAGACCATCCTCAGGCTCTGTGTTTGCTTAGATGTGCTCTTAGGGACTCAGCAAGGCTCTTTTAGTCACAGTTCTGATTTATTACAAAAGGGTACAGATTAAAAGTCAGTAAAGGAAGTGGCACCTGGATGGCTCAGTCGGTTAAGCATCCGACTTCAGCTCAGGTCATGATCTTACAATGCAAGGGTTTGAGCCCCACATTGGGCTCTGTGCTGACAGCTCAGAGCCTGGAGCCTGCTTCAGATTCTCTGTCTCCCTCTCTCTCTGCCCCTCCCCTTCTCATGTTCGCTTTCTCTCTCACTCTCAAAAATGAATAAACATAAACTTTTTTTTTAAAGAAATTAGCAAAGGAAAAAAGCAAATGAGTTAGAATCCAGAAGAAACCAGGCAAAAGCCTCTGGGTGCACCCTTCCAGTGGAAGTACGCAATGTGCTTAACTTTCCCTGCAGTGGTGCCTGATGGCAAACACAAAGTGTCATCAGCTGGATGTCAATCTGCTTCCTGGGAGGCAGCCCCATAGATGTGGAACCCCCGTATGACTGACCTCAACTACTCAAACCATAGCCCAAAGAGCAAAAGGAAGTATTCACCATAAATCACATTGCTACCAGAAACTATCTTATCAAACTGGTACTGTGTGGCCCAAGGCCTCAGGCACCCCAAAACAGTTTTATCAGGTAGAATATTCCAAGGGTTTACAACTCATCTACCAGGAGGTGTCCAAGGGCCAGTCCTGAAGACAAGCATCCTGGGGGGAATGTGCAGGGTTTAAGCAGCCCAGACCCGTGGAGTTACCCCTTTCCTACACAACAGAAGGAAGAGGGGGAGGGGTGGGGTCGAGGAGGTACAGAAGGAGAAGAAGAAAGAGTAGGGGAGAGGGAGGAGGAAAAAGAAGAAGGAGGAGAGAGAGGCGGGTGGGGGAGAAGAAGGAGAAGCTGGTTGCGAACTCAGAATACAGAGCTCATATATATAGAAGGTCGTGAATGTAGTGGTCAGGAGGAAGGAAGGTATAAGATGAGACTTACCACTGCGTGTGTTGGTTCTAGGAGAAAAGATCAAGCTGGATTTAGTTATGAAAGAGGGAAAAAATGTGTGGCTTTTCACTTAGAGCAGGAGTCTGCAAATGTCTTTGATAAAGGGCCAGTCAGTAAATATGTGCAGCTGTGTGGGCGGGCAGACTCGCAGTGCTGAAGGCCTGTGAAATGCCAGGTAGTGTGGTAAGCACTGGGGGAGCCCCTCATCCCTCTGAAGTTCCTTAGAGCATTGAGAGCGGCAGAAAGATAAACTTAATGTATAATAAATGATGATGCCTGCCCACCAGAACGCTAAAAAAAGAACAACCCTCTCTGCATTAGGAGCTAGAGAGGGGGTATTAATTGGGTTTTGAAGGATAAGGAAGAGTTCTCCTGGGAAGAAAATGAAGAAAGATCTTTGTGGTGGGTGAGTTAGAAGGAGTTTGGTAGAACCCAGAAGGGTTTCTCAACCTTTATCTGCAGAATCCATTGAGAAGTATTAAAATAAAAAAATATATATATATAGGTGCTTGATCTGCACTGGATATAGAGATTTCTGTGGCAAAATCAGGTTCCCCCCCAAAGCTGAAAAGTACTGATCTGTTGAGATCAGAGGGTACCTTCTAGAGAAAAGTTGCAAAAGCCCTGACAATACTATATAAAAGGAATGTGGATTCTGGAATCTGTCGTTTGAGTGACAGGCAACCATTGAAAACTCTGATAATTAAAACATAGAATAAAACGAACAAGACCACCCAGCGATGAGTTAGGACTCCTATCTGCACTTGAAACAAATAATAGTCTTATCATGAGGACTCTTAAAAATATGTGAACCAAGCCCTAAAAGGCTGAAAGAGGTTAAACCGAATCAGCAACTTCTCAGCCGTTGTAGAGATCAGGCTCCAGACAGACCCCAGGATTACTAAGCCAGTGCCTGACACGGAGGCTATTATAAAACTTGTTTTCTGGCTTTGTCCCGATCTCTTCCTAGAAAAGCAAATCTGCAGACTTTAAAAATGACACGATTTCATTTTTCTTTTTTTAATGTTTTAACTTGTGTTGCCATTTGATTATAAATCACGTAGTTTTGGTGCTTCCCACTTTTCGCGTGCTTGTCAAAATTTATAGTTCAGTGTTATTAGCCCGACCAATTAAGTTGTATATAAATAAAGACGAATTGGCCAAATATTGTTTAATACCCTGTATGTTAATTATATGTAGATAATCATTCTCTAAGCATCAAATGAAGCCGTCTTTTAAAAATGTAGTGTTGAAGAACCAACAACACAAATAGCAAAATCCTACTTAAATTAACTACGTGGGTGACAGTTAATGCATTTCTAGAACTTCTGTGGACCTGTTACAACCCATTACAGTCGAAATATTGGTTTATGAAAAATTAATAAAGCCAATGGAAAATGGAACCCAGCATCTGCATTAGCTGTTCACACCAAAAGAATCAGGCAGAATTAATTATGCCGTATGCTACAATCTAATGAGTTTTTCATTAAACAGTATACCATTACGGAGACTGAACAAGGATTATTCAGAGAATAATGCCAAAGGCTGTTTTTTTTTATTTTTTTTTTTATTTTTTGGAGGAGATTAAATTAGTTAATGGGTTTTACATTTAAACCCAACGCAGAGGTTAATCGATGTACGCTTACCATTATATTAAACCCAGTGTCGTTTTAAAAACAGGAACACCCCAATATCACTGATATTTCCTCTGGGGGAAAAAAAAGATGAGTCTATTTGTGTGTTTCTAGTGTTTGTTTGATAGACATATGATATTGTAAAGACCTTCTGAATTAATTTTGTCATTTTTGAAAACCGTTTTCACCAGCTGAAATATTCTATTTGCTTTCAGCCCACGGGTGTGCGTGTGTGTGTTTGCGGTGTGGGAAGCTTGTTTAAACAAATGTATCTGATTTTTCTTTGGGAGATTCAAAGTGGAAGTACATTTTCTGCTCTTACCAAAAGAGTGGGGTCAGGAGTTTAAACCTAAACTGGGATGGGAAGGGGACTCTGGATGAATCTCTACCCCCATTCCACAAATACTTCGGTTCCCCCTAAAATACAGCTCTGTACTAGCAAGTGAAATAGAAGAGGGGTCCCAAGGGAAAGCCATCTAGGGGGGTTTGGGGCTTCTGCAGCATCTCAGAGGTTCTTATCCCTAGGAAGAAGAGAGAAAGAGAGAAACAGGGAGAGAGGAAGAGAGAAAGAGAGAGGGAGAGAAAGAGAGAAAGGCAGTCTGGGTGATTTGCAGAGACTTGTAAACTCCACACATGTTAGCTGAAGTGCAATTTCTCATTTGTTTCCTTCATAATAGATTACAAGCTAAAATGTCTTTACGAGATGCAAGATGAATGTAGTTGAAAGGGTCACATCTCAGTTCCAGGGAGGGGTGTCCTCTCCCCATCCCCCTTTGAGGCCCCGCCACAAGGCGATTTGGGGCCCACACCCATGCAGCCCCATCTCCTGATTCCTCAAGAGAAGCCAGACACCTGTCTTGTGACATGAAATTCCCCCAGTGTAAATGTTGGCAATTAATTCCCAACCTTAAAATGCTCTCCATTCATTGTTATGTGTAGCATTCTGAGGCTACACCCCACAGTTCAGCAGCCGTCAACGTGCTTCCCCATTCTTCAAGGAACAGTGAGACAAAAGTAGTCCCAAAGTGCTGTATTTGGGGATTCAAAGTCGTAGTAATATAATAATACTGTATGTTCTTTATATATATTATTCAGTAATAATTCTTATTACTGAGGCCACTTACTATCCACGATTTGTCAAATCCTTCCGTGTAGCAGATGTGATCCTTTCAATTCTCAGTGAAGTAGGGTTTTTTTGTCCCTATTTTACAGATGTGAAAACCAAGTCTGGGATGTTAAAGGACTTGCAGAAGATCAAAGAAACTTACACTTAGTGAGGCCAGAACACAAAACTAAGCGTTAAAACTCTCAAAGCTCATGCTTTTTCAGCTGCACTGTGAGACCTTGAGAGTTCACCATTTCTCCGCCCTCTGTGTTTCTTTCCTCCCTGTCTTACTGAGATCTTGCAAGTGGGATTTTCTTATCTGTAGAAGATACATCCTGCCCAGAGGCTTCCTTGGTTGGATTTAAAACCCTATCACAGATTCTTAAATGTGATCATGAGGTTCTAGCAAACATTTTTAGCCTGGAAGAGTCAGGTGTTTCCAGCCAGAAGGCAACTGTGGAACTGTTTGATGTGGCTTTAGTGCAAATGGGGTAGATTTATCACCCCACTGTTGGAGAGGATGTTTCAACACCTAAAGACCTAGGATCACCATTAATAAGCAGATGGAGCTTCGTTAGTGAGTCTGAGCTCTGGAGTCGCACCAAGCTGGCTCAGATTTGTTTGGTCTCCTATTTTTCTCTCTCTGGGCCTTACTTTCCGTGTGTGCGATTTCTTCCGATTTGATAAGAAAAAGAAAAAAAAAATCATAGTGTGTGCACGGCATACCTGGTTCAATACCTGAAACTCAGTGGCATCATTAATATTAGCTGTACTTGACTTCGCTTAAGCATTTTACTATTGTTAGCAGCCTAGGGCATCCCCTGGGAGCTGATTAGAAATGCAGATTCTCATGACCCACTGCAGATGAGAATATGCATTGTAAAATCATCCCCAGGTGATTCAGCACCCCTTAGAATGTTAGAAGCAAGGCTGTATCTAAGGTTGCCCTGACCTAAATACTAAGGGCCATAACCCTGAAGGCCAAATACCTTAGGAGAGAAAAGTGTTTCCATTGTTTTCATTATGGTTACCTTGCTGGCCTTCCACAAATATCTTACAGGACAATTTTTTTCTTGTTGTTTTATTGTCGTGAACAGCAATGAATCAGAAAGAAAATTTTGGCGAGCATTCAAAGAATATGTCTTTAAATTTGGGGGGTTGATTGTTTTTAACAAAAATAAAATAAAGTTAAATTTTAGAAAGTACTGATTGAATGATATTCTCTGAAATAGTCAGTGACAGCTTGCCAGGGAGGGACTAATGCAGTCCCTTTGGTGTCTTCCAAACAGAAAGGGGACATTAGAACAGGGGTCAGCAAACCTTTCCTGTAAAGGTCTGGAGAGTGAATAATTTAGCCTTTGTGGGCAATAAGGTGTCTGCTGTAACTTCTCAGCTCTGTCTTGCAGGATAAAAACAGTCGTAAGTAACATGTAAAGGAACAAGTGTGGCTGTATTCCAAGAACACTTTCTTGATAGATACTGAAATTTGAATTTTATGTGATTTTTCACTTTGTCACCAAATATTGTCCTATACTATGGATTGCTTTTCAACCATATAAAAATGTAAAAAAACATTCTTAGATCATAGTCCATCCAAAAACAGTGCTAGGCTGGATTTGGCCAAAAGGCTCTAGTTTGCCTCCACCTGATTTAGAAGATGAGCCTTAAATCCATAAGTCCAGGAATCTGGTTGGTTTGACTTGCATTCAGCACTATAAGATTTCTATCTGTGTGACCTTGGGCAAAACTCTCTATGTCTCAGTATCCTCATCTATTAAATAGATGTAATGATAGTACCTGTCTTACAGGATTCAGAGTAGGGGATAATAATCCAAATTAAGCATCAAGTGGGTTTGCTTAGTACTTATCGGGTCTTTGATAAGTAACTTTTGGAATCGCTACCGCTGATGTGTTTATTATCATAATGCGTCAATTGAATATTTTCTGTAAAAACCACTCTTAGCCAGAATTTTGGTGGCAGAAAAATAAGAGCAGTTCAAGTAAGTCGTTGCAGTTTTTTAATCACAGATAATCAGGGAGGAAGTCGTACAGAGATCTTGTTCCTGGTATGGTATTCCTGGAACTTGTCTCATTTTTGTTTTTGTTTTTTTGGTACAGTCTGAAATTATGTCAAAAAGAAAAGTGAAAAGAAAATAAAAAAAAAGAAGAGATCATGTGTTTCTTTTTAATTATTATGAAAATCCAAACTTGAAAATCCAAATTATGAAAATTGGAGTGAGAGATTATTTATACTGTATACAGATTCACTTCAGGGCTCCTTTAACTATGGAAGTCCCCTGGTTCAATTAAAACATGATTCACTTTATAAGACTGAAATATACAGACAGCATTTTCTGCAACATCTGTGCCTAAATGCAAATACCTCAGTATTTAAAGTTGGGCCATAACCCTTCAGAGAGGCTCATCTTTCAGGCATGTATAAAAGCATTAAGTATTAGCTGTGAAAATACTCTTAGATGGATTAGCTGAATGCTGGTCTATGTTGAAAAATGCATAACTAAAGGGGTGCCTGAGCAGCTCAGTCTGTTAAGTGTCCAACTTCAGCTCAGGTCAAGATGTCGAGGTTCATGAGTTCTGGCCCCTCATCGGGCTCTGTGCTGACAGCTCAGAGCCTAGAGCCTGCTTCGGATTCTGTGTCTCCCTCTCTCTCTGCCCCTTGCCTGCTTGTACTCTGTCTCTCTCTGTCTCTCAAAAATAAATAAGCATTAAAAACAATTTTTTAATGCATAACTGAGGTGGGGGGAAAGGTATCTACAGGTCAGGGGTACTTTGGATAAATGTGTTGATTGGAGGCAAGAACCTCCATGGGCCAGGACCACATGGCTCCCTCCCAGACCTCTATATCTAGCATCTAAGTTTGTTGCTTGAATGGCCCTCACGTAGTACAGAGCCTCACTGATCCTCAGGCCAGAGCTCCCATGAGGCAGGCAGGTGTATTAGTGTGTTGGGGTTGCCATGCCAAGGCACCACTGACTGGGTGGCTTGAACAACAGAAATTTATTTTCTCACAGTTCTAGAGGCAAGGGTGCTCAGAGTTGGTTTCTTCCAAGGCCTCTCTCCTTGGCTGGTAGATGGCCATCATCTCCCCGAATCCTCACATGGTCTGTGTCCTAATGTACTCTTCTTATAAGGACATCAGTGACAGGGGATTAGGGTCTACCTTAATTTTAATCTAATTACCTCTGTAAAGAGCCTATCTCCAAATACAGTCACGTCCTGAGGTCCTGGGGGTTAGGACTAAACTGTATGAATTTGGAGGGAACACTCTTCAGTCCATAAAAGTAGGGCAGAAATGAGAATGTCTTCATCTGGATGGGAAATCAAGTGTGGCCTCCCTAGGATTATGCTGTTGGTGACTTTGCATACCTTCTTTAGCAGCCCACCTCCAAAGAGTTTGACAGATTAGTTAGGACTGGGTGTTGTTACTCTTTGTTCGAAATGCCAAAAAAGCAGAGACAAAAGTTGTCAGCATACAAAACACAAAGATAAAAAATAAATAGGCTCTATCTCTTTGCCCACACAAGTTCTCAGACCAGATATATTCAGCCATTTTTACTTTTTATTCCTACACCTGTGGAAGATGCCCTTAGGCCCGGATTATTCGAAGTGCATCCACGGAGCAGGAGAATCACCTGGGTTGCTGATCAGGCGTGCAGATTTCTGACCAGCCGAGTGGCGTTCCCTGGGAGTGGTGCCTTTGAAGGCACACGACTTAACATTCTTCCCAGGGGATTCCTAAAGTCTCCCAGGCTTGGAAAACCTCCCGTTTGAGGAAGGCAAGCACTCACAGCACTGAGGTTTGGGGGACTGGCTCGCCATTGTTGCTCCAAGGGTGGTCCCCTGACAACAGGCGACATTGTTGAAAATGCAACCCTGGAAGTAGGACCTGGTTCTCTGTATTTAAAAAATCCCCTAGGTGGTTTTGATGATGCAGGTGATTATAAGAACCAGCAGGGGACTGAGGGCAGGGCATGACTGCCAGTCACCCCTCCTATGAAAAGGACCTTTGCGGGTTCCTCTTTCAGTGAACTATCTCTTTGTCACCCACTCAGAGCTAGTTTTTTCAATTAGGACCAATGTTTTCCTGTTTATATATTTTTAAGTTTATTTATTTATTTTGAGGGGCAGAGAGGGGGGAGAGAGTGGGGGAGGGGCAGAGAGAGAGAGAGAGAGAGAGAGAGAATGAACCCCAAGCAGGCTCCATGATGAAGCTTGGGGCTCAACCTCATGAACCATGAGATCATGACCTGAGCTGAAATCAAGAGTCAGCCTCTTAACCAACCCAGCCACCCAGGCGTCCCTCCTATTTGTATTCTAATTTAAAACAATGCTTAAAAACTCCTTCTGTGACAATGGAAGTAAGGAGTCACTGATAAAATGAGTAATGTTCTAGAAGTCTAGATAGCTTGTTTCTCACCTGGAATTTGCCTCTGACTGATGATAAGTCTTTTCATAAATGACATCCTTGTTCTGTGCCATTTTTCCCGTCTCTAAAGAGGGAATAATACTACCTGACACCTGTTATTAGGGAGGAATAAATGCAGTGTAAAAATTTTTTTGGCAAATAATGAATAAAAGCTTCCTTTTTTGTGTAGAAAATGAAAGTATTGTTTTTAGCTGTAATTACTATAACTATAGTAATACATTTTTAGTTATGACTGCAGTATATAACAAAAATATGGAATAACCAGTTTGCCAGTCAAAATGGTCACGCTTAATAAAAATTATGCCAAAATTACTTTTAAACTTTATTGATCTCAGCGAACCAAAGTAAATAACCACAGTGTCTAAGGTTTTGGGGGTCAATTCAGACTCATTCCTTTGTTCACTTTCTTGTATATGTATTTGTTCCTGAACCTATGAGTACGAAAAGAGACAGTGTGTCGTTCTTTTGAAGGATGCATGAGGCTTAGTAGGTGTGGCCCCAGAACCCACACAGTGTCCGGCAAGTGGTAGATGTCACTACGTGCCCACCCAATTAATGACAGTCCTTGCAAGCCACCTTTCCTTAGCTGAGCACTAGAGACAGAGAAGCTCTATACTGGTCTCCTGTGTTCATTCACCATTTGCCAGCGGGGCTTTCCTCTTAGCCCTCTTTCCAGAGTCACTAGGCTAAGTGACATTGGAAAGCAGGATCCTAGCAAAGGGCTCCGTTTTCAAGTGACTCAGGATTAGCACAGAGATGCTTGTGGAGGTTCAGACAGCACGTGAGACTCTCAGAACCTTCCACAGTAGGTCGTCCCCAATCCCCATTGGCTCTTGGAAGATTACTGAAGTGTTGTTGTTATCTTTGTGTCTTTAATTTTTTGTTTGTTTGTTTTTATTTCGGTAGAGATAGGAGCAGCTCACCAAACATTCTAGCTCATCTGCACCTCGAAGCTAGAGAAGTGAGCCACTCCAAGTTGCTAAGCAGTTGAGGGCGACATGTTCTTTGACGAGCAGTTTCTCTGACATGATTTTTTCCTTCTTTCTTCTTTCTTTCTTTCTTTTCTTTTTTTTTTTTTTTTTTGTGGAATTCAGAAAATACAGGAAGGGCCTAGTCATTCACACTGGGCTACTTGGAACTCTGCCTATTTGGTGCTAAAATGGAAGGGCAGACTTTCAAAATAGCCTCTCTTCTCTACCTTGCCCTCATCCATTCTAATTGTACTTCTTGGGAGTGCCACATGGCTGCCTGCCCGAAAGTCTGTGCTTCCTCTCATCAGGTTCCCCCGCTCCCCACCGCCCGCCTCTAAGCCTAGGTCCCAGGATCCATGGGGATGAAAGACGACTGAGACATGATTCATGGCCTCTTGGAGTTCGTAGCATCCATGGTCAGACACTCATCAGATAGATCAGTACAACAGTCTAGAAAAGCAGAGGAAGGAAACTGAACTCGGCAAGTAGAGGCAAGTAGATCTGGTTTCTAGGAGGCGAAGCCGGAGCAGAGTCCATAAGGGGGAGAAGAAGCAGCCTCTGTAAAGGCAGAGGTGTGAAAATGCACCTTTGTTCCAGCTGGTTTGACTCCAATTTCCTCACCTAAGAGTTGGCAGCAGAGTAGAAAGTTTAGATGCTTCCTCTTCCCTGTCTGTGATAGGAATCACCCCTCTGAGACTTCTCCATGTCCCTCGAGGGGCCAAGAATGATCCCCACAGCTGTGGGAGTCTTCAGGTAAGAAGAAAGGGCTGGGTTTCCTACCTGAGACACAGACCTTGGCTCACTGTCTGTCAGCTGGAGGGTTCCGAATCCTGCCGGAGTGGCCCTGTAGATATGCTGGAATCTTGGATGCTGATGATGGTGGCATCACTGAGTATGACAGTCAAAGGCTCTGATTATTCCAAAGTGTCGGTCTGCCATGTGGAGCCAGTTCCTTCCTGCCAGGCACAGAACGAGGCTGCTTAGATTTCATATTAATCTGAGTCAATCTTAAAAGAACCAGAGAAGAGGAGGAAACAAGTGAATCCCGTAGACAGATAGGTTTATAACTCACTCCTTGTGGACTTTAGGCATGCACATCCCCAGCTATAAACAAGGGGCAAAAGCAGGCTCCCTCAGGAAAGATTGGTTGGACAAAGCACTATTTTTATCAAAGAATCTAGAAGTGTCTTTACAAATATAATAATTTAATCATACTCATCAATCCTTCTGAAGGTCAGGTATTTTGCTGCGGGCTGGGAATAGTTGAGAATAGTTTGGCTCTGACCCAGGGGAGGCTCGCTGTGACTAAGACCAATATGTAAATGAAAAGTTGCAGCACAAGCGTGACAAAGGACTGACTAGGGAGATTTTTCTAAGTGTGATGGGAGTATAGAATGGGGAATGACCCATTAACTCCTGGGGACAGGGAAAAGGAGAGGAGATTTTAAGTGACACAGTTGGAATTGGGGTGGGGTCTACATAAAATTAAACGTGAAATTCCCAGAATTCCTCCCTAGATGACATAAAGAGGTCAGTTTCATACGGTTGAACCTCACAGACGGAGCAGGAATGGCATGGATGTTTCATCCGTCCACCAACTGATTAAATGGTAGCAACTGCCTAGAAGCTGTGTTAAGAACGATTCTGAGGATTCCAGAATAGGAAAGGATACTGTGGAAATTGATGAACGGTCTGTCCTAGGTAGGGAATGATGTCCAGTGGTAGAAATTGAACACAGTTGCCATCTTTAAATTCTAAGGAGGAAAGCCCTCCTTCCTCTCCTCCCACAAAAGCCTGGATATTAGAGTAAAATTGCTTTAAAAGCAAAGGCACGGAAGTCTGAGAAGTACAGGATGTCACCATGGTGGCCGACAGTTCATGCTTAAATGGAGGTAAAAGGTCTATGTTGGGGGGATGGGGCATGGATGGAAAATGCAGTGCAAGAGGTTCATTAGAAAGCTCTATCACAAGGTGCCTTGAATGACCTTGTAAACACGCTTCATGCTGCCACATGTTCCTTATTATCTATCTGACTTACTTTTTGAAACCAACACACATGCCCCACCCCCGCCCCCCAAAATGCATGGAGGTTACAATGTTCTTCTCTGCCTCTTTGTTTTTGTTTAATTCAAAGCATTCTCTCAAGAAAAGGTCACAGAGTACTAAGAGAACATACAATAAATACTTTGCAAATTAGAGGATGTTTTTTAGGTAAAATAAAAACCAAGTCCTGTGACAGTATAGGTTTTGTTTTACAAAGGTCAGAATTATTGCATAAAGAATTGGTTTTTTTTCACTACCAAGAGGACGTCCAAAGAAGTTATTTCAATCCAGTTTCTCAGAATCTACAGCATAAGAGCATTAGGAAAGCTTCATTATGCCCTGCCAGGATTTAGCTTTCTAGAGGGAATCTGTGTTGTGTCCCAATGGGATTCTGTAAATTGCATTGAGAGTGTTGAAAATTGACCCTAAGGTTTTGACTGCACAATACCGCAATGTCCTTCTGGATATATTTTTGCTACAACTGTGCTATGTTTCTTTTGAAACCACGGCCCGCCAAGAAACTTCAGATCTCATTTTGAAAAGTGGTTTTTAACCAGAGGTGGATAGGAGAGACCCATGGAATTTCTCACGGGTCCCACCCTAGAAGGTGCTGATGTGGCAGCCATGGGTGTATCCTATAGAGATGTTACTGTGTATCTAAGGTTCTAGCAATGAGCAAGAACACAGAGATGGATGCGTCTGCAAAGTCAGACTCGGTACTCATTGATAAAGAAGAGCGGGGGTCAGGGCATGTCCTTCGGGTACGTAGCCCATCCTGTTGGTTGATTTTGGACCCCATGCCCCAAAGATCTGGTGTTCGGTTTGTCTGCTGTTAATTGCCATACTATGCCAGTTTCTTGCCCAAACCAGAAAGACTTGCTGAGGAGAAATCAGACCATGTGAATGAAGTCCCCGCTTATATGTTGGGTTACGTTTTTTGTTTTTTTTTTTTTAATAAACTAGAAAGAACCATCACTTCAGCAAAGTCTGATCATGACTCAGGCCCAACCAGGCTCTGAATACATTCACTGCCAAAAGAAGGTCAGTCACTCATACCCAGACTTTTGTGGGGGGCTCTTCTCCGGCTGTAAGTGTAGGATACCAGGGTAAGCGTCAGAAGGATCAGGGGACATTTCTTCAGATGGTCCATGGGCTGCTTCTCCTTGTCAAAGAATGGATGGATGTGGCTGAGCCAGTGAAGGAGGCAGGGATTGTAATAGAACTTTGCTTTACCTGGAAATCATGTACAAAACCCAGGGAAACACAGGGAACAGAGGGTAGAAGTGGCTCTGCAGAAGCCTTCTCAGCCCTCCTCATGGGATCCATGCATCCTGGCTCCATACCTAAAGGATGGTGGAGCAGAGGTCATAGACCTGTGTTTTCGTTTTTCACTTCAGGAAAGATGGCGGCCTCTTAATGGTTCACATGGCCGTCCCTCTCTGCTTGGCAAACCCCCACTCACGCTGCAAGTTGTAACTATACTTCCTTCGACCTCGGGAAAGATACTTTAGGATTCTAGAACCCCTTCGTGAGCAAGGGGTGGCAAGTCTCCAAGCATATGTAGGTGAGCTCACAGTAAGGCAGGCTTCTTCTCATGGGGGAAGCCTTCCAGCTGTGGCGACAGGTAGCGGATCCAAAACCAAATGGAGGCACTGCCCTTGCCCAGCCGGGCAAGTGAACAGAAAACACAGGAGCCCATTTCCGTCGTCCGTAATGGGCTGACAGTTCCTCAGACGTGTCTGTCATCCTTTTCAAAGTCTCCGAGTGTGAGCTTTGCAGCAGCAGGAGAACGGATTTGATACCCTGAGGATCCCTGACCCTGCTCATCCTCAGAGTGGGTGGATGTCCAAAACACATCATAGATTGAGGAGATGTCTCCAGATTCCACCGTGCTTCCCCGCTGTAAACTTCCACTGTGCCAGGAGAAGCCCGGTGCCCTTTGCTTTAAATCAGGCAGAGGACAGTCAGCTCTGAATTGCAGGCTTGGTGAGACAGCTCTCCCACTGGAAGCCTGAGAGCCTTGGGGAACAAGTGGGAAACCGCAGAAGCCAAAGACTGTCTCACCTCAAGCCCAGCGTGGGCCCCCAGATGGGTCACTTGGAAGGTGAAAGTTACATTCATTGCCTCCCTGCTGCACTTCTGTTCTTCCCCTGAAGAACGAATTCAGAAGGTCTAAAGTGTGGGGGAGGAAAAGTTTTCTCCAAACAAAGCCCTGCACGTGCTGACCCTTTGCTAAGTGATGATTAGGTGGCAACCCCTGTGTTGGGCGCATCTCTAGCCATACGATTCACGACCCTTCCTGGAGGTAGGTATATTCACCCCATTTTCCAGATGGGAATCCCAAGGCACAGAGAGGTACAGTGACTTGCCAAGATCACACAACTAAGTGGTGTCTGAGCCAGGCTTATCGTCTACTTCCCTCTGATAATTCTTAGGCTCCCTCTGAAGCATGCCACACTGCCACCATCACTGATCTGAAGGCGGGTCCTGGGGCCCGCCAGACCCCACCACGCAAAGCCTGGATGACAAGGAGTGACGTTTTCTTGGAGGGCTGGGGAGGGTGGGCTTCCGAGTCCCTTCGGCTGAGATGGGGCTTCCGTGGGTGTTCCCACGATGGGCACGGGGATGTGGCTATGTGTTCGTGTCTCTGCCTTTCTTGTTTGCGTTGCCGTGAACTCTCAGGTACAGTGTGCCTGTTCCCCAACCAGATGCCATCTGTCTCTCTCTCATAGGTACGGTGCTGTTGTGCCAGGCAAACCAGGAGGGATCTTCCATGTACAGTGCCCCCAGTTCACTTGTATATACTTCCGCAAGTAAGCCCACTGTTGTGGCTCTCTTCCTGTTTTGTGACATAAATCTGAGTCCAATCACCCTCCCTGCCATGTAAGTTCCCCTCCCCTCCCTCTCTGCTCCACGCTCCCTTTGGCTCTCCACAAGGTGAAGTTGGTTCCCATAAGCATGTCTCTGTGTTCCCTGTCGCCTTAGCATCTAATTCCTTCACTCATTACATCTGAATGCTCACTTCCCGGATGCCCCAGTCATCCTTTGTTAAGACCTGTCAGGATCAGGTCCAATGGATGGGACATGGGGCATTCGTTCCGGGGGGGGGGGGGGGGGGAGGAAGGCGCATGATGGTGGGGGGAGGGGGGGTCTAAAGCTCACTGCCTGCCTTCTATCCCAGCTTTGCAAATTAACATGAAAATAATGGATGTATGTAAAATACGCAGGCCATCCAAGCGACACCCTCCCCTAACAACAGGTGCTTGGATGTCACTCCCCAGCACCATTTTCTCACTGAAAACAGCAACTTGTTTGCAAGGCTGTTCTGCCCTTTGCTGTGCGATTCTATTGAGCAGGGGGAGGAGAGAGAAGAATGTGGCTCTCCCCCATGTGACTGGGTGGGGGAAATAGCAATTAAAGCTACTTTAATAGATATGAATGTGGCCATCAAGTGGGGAGAAGGCCAAAAAGTAAATATGGAAGGTAGGTCACAATGTTGGTGTGGAAGAACCAAGGATTTCTCTGCCTGGGATGGATGCTCCAGGGTGGAGAATGCCCCACCCCCACCCCAGTTCCTAGAACAGGTTGAAGAATTACAGTTCTCATGGATTCCATCATGGTTACCCGAGCTGGTTTGCTTCTCCTCAAAAAGACCCCTGGCCACAGCTGAGACTTTCTCATGTATTTCATGGGTGATGAAATCCCCTTAACTGCCAAACAGGTCCTCTTTGGGATCAGTGCTCAAAAGTGAGTGTGGGGACAGGGGAAGGTGGGCTGCTAGAAGCCAGTTAGAGAAGAGGGACGGTGGAAAGCAGAGGCAAGAGGCACACGATGATCACGTGAAGATGAGACAGAGAGGAGTCCTCCCAGAGTGCCAGTCAAGCATCTCAATTCCCGAAGGCTCACAAAAACCGAACTCTTTGCTGTGGGGCACAGGTTAGAAGCAGTCACCCGGAGCCAGAAACATGCCTGTGACAAACCCGAGAGTTTCTGAAGGTACCAGGTTGTAGGGGAAGCCTGTGTTCCTCCCAACCAGCCTCGTATCTTCAATAACAGTGTGGGCACTCATTAAATTCCGGGTATCTTTCTGTGTCCCTGAGATACAAGAATCTAAACATACTGGCAAGAAGTGGTTCTTTCTAAATGTATGGAAGTTGCCCCCTTTGGGCGGTGTAAATGTGTGTGCATGTTATCTCATAGAATTAGGACACTAGTACACATTTTCACATGTGAACCTTGTTTCATCCTTGAAGTCTGCACCAGGTAGGTATTATAATGTTTGTTTTACAGCGGAGGAGTGGAGGGCACCACGACGGAGTGATAACCCAGGATCACACAGACACAATGTGGTAGATTGGTTTTTGGAGGCTGGGAAATTATTCAGCGTTTGACTGCTTTTATGACTCCCTTTGACCCTAAATATCATCATCATTCCATTGTCCCTATCCCCCACCTCCTCTATAAATATTCTTTTCAGAAGGAATGTTGGTGATTCAAAACTTACCATGGTTGGATTCCAGAGTGTTGGTTTGTTTTGTTTTTTGTAACATCATTGTCCTATAGAACTAACATTAAATGTTCCTTATCTGCACTGTCCAGTACGTGGACTCGTGGAACACAGGCATTGAATTTTTTATTTAATTAAGTTTTAATTAATGTTAGTCTAATTAGCCACATGGGGCTAATGGCTACCATATTGGAAAGCATGGCTTTCAGTGATCATATGAAATACACATTTCCGTTTCAGTTCCCTGTTCAGAAGTGAACAAAACAAATGAATTCCAAGTTGGCTGGTTTGAATTGGTAGGTCTTCTAAGGCAGCTTTAGGGAAATTGTGTGTCATAAATGTCAAACATGGAAAGATGTCACAAATTCTTCATATTTAAAGTGGGGGAATTATACAGAGGAAACAATGTCATCTGAAGCAGGGGTCGGCAAACTGCAGCCTAGGGGCCAAATCCAACCCACAGCCCACAGCCTGTTTTTGTAAAGCTTGTGAACTATGAATGAGTCTTAGATTTTTCAACGGATTATAGAAACAAAACAAAAGCATAAGACAACGTGTGACAGAGACAGAGATGGTCCGTGAAGCCTGACATATTGTCTTTCTAGCACTTTACAGAAAAGGTGTGTTGATCTCAGATATAAAGGGTCCGTTTAATTATTGAAAATACAAAATGGTAATATCACTTCACGGTTTATACATTTTTTTCCTGACTTTAGAAGTAAAAATTTATAATAATGATAGAAACTATATAATGTGTGTCCAATACCCTTCACTTTTAAATTGCATAATCAATCATAGTACCTACACATTTTTCATCCTATTTTTTTCATTTATTATCATGTCATGTGCACTTTCTGAAAATATGTTAATGGCCTCATAATATTCTATCATTTCATGATATTATATTTTAATCTGCCCCCCCCCTTCAGGGTTGGGCACTTAGGTTGGTTAGGAATTTTTCAGAAATATTAAAGAAATGTCCTTGTACAGAGTAGTGCTAAGGAAACAACCACTAATAAATAGCTGCTCCTCCTACCCCATAACAAAGCAAAAACTAATTTCTTACAATAAGAATCTTCACTTGTCTATCCCTTAAGCAACAGTACCCAGACAGACAAGCTCAGTTAGTGTTTCGTAAGGACAGACAACTACATGAGCCTTCTGCTTCCCCACGTGGGTCACCAGAGGGACTGTAGATTGTTTCCATCTTGAGGCCACAGTCCTGAATGCCAAGATAATCCATTCCTCCCTGAGACACATTGCTCAGGTCCTCTGCCTTAGTTGTCCAAGTGAGCCACACCTTTGAGGACTCGACTGTGTGCAAGTTGTCTGGCTTCTGTATAACATCTGGATTTTCTCTTCCAGATTAAGGTGAAGGCTATAGAGCAAATTCACACCCTATGTTCTATAAACAAAATCCTGCTAGCATGTAAAGGGCCATTTTTGCTTGCCCTCTGTCTCTCTATCTCTCTATGTCATGCACACACACACACCAGGGGCATGCACATGGCCACATGAAGTTCATATCCTCTCTGGCTCTGACATACACATGGCCGAGAGCCACATCTCTTGTCTTTGGGGTCCGAATGGTGTGGCCTCTTTTTGTCTAAGAATCCATCCAGCCTTCTTCCCAAAAGCTGAGGGTCCCTTACTTCTCAGAAGTCTTATAGGAGACACCTGCTTTTTAACCTGAAAATGTATATATTTCTCATGGCTATCTAAGAATTGTACTCTTGAAGAAAGGTGTGTATAAATTACAGTTTGGTAAATTGGATCCTGTGTGTTCACTGATTTCCATGATTACTCCTGAGTTTGTGGTGTCTTTCCCCCCATGGATCTTTAACTGGCCTTGGATGTTTTAGACTTAAATTGCCCCTCTGCCTAGCCAAATAGCTAATCATCTGTAAATAACACCCTTAAATGCAGTAGGGGAGATGGTTTTTAAAGGAACCCTGCTGAATTCCTCTGTAATGAAAATAATTCCTACTTGAGGTTATCTGTTTTTTAAGATGCACTTTTGCATAATGGGTTTTCCACCTACTTAAGTGAATCATCCTAATATGACCCAGGCCGTGAAAGCATTTAGAGAGAGATTTCCACTCATGGCTCTGTGTCATTAGAACCTAATCCTACAGATTCCTAACTGATCCCAGTTTTTCCTCCTCATCCTGACCTTTATCCTGGTGTGAAAACCCAATTCAAGTTGTATCATGAAACATCACACAGTCTCTCACATGTTCTGATGAACCACTAGCATCCAGACTGTAAAGTGAGCCTACTTTCTGGCAGACAAATGAAGTCAAGGCAAAAACTCCTGAGAATTAGGGAAGATCACCTTGTACCAAGTGGAAAACATTTAATATTAATATTTTTGTCTTAAAACATTAACTTTTCATCAAGTAAATTAAAGGAATTCAATGAGCTGATTTGTTAGTTCTGAACTAATTTTAATTAATTTAATTGCCTTGTGGTTGCTTTGCATAGCCCACAACCAACCCCTCAACGGCGAGGTTTGTTGAAAGCGGGGGCAGGGCTGGTGGGCTTGCTCACTGCCCACGCAGCCCTGGGGCCAGTGGTCTGGAGGCTCCTGCCTCGGGGAGCGTCACCAGCTTTATGATCAGCGCTGTTTGCATACAGCGCCTGCATACTATCCGAAATGACTCTGGGCAAAAATAGGAAAGGAGAGAAACTGTTACCTCTCTTCCAAATTAGAACATTACCTCCCCTTTTTATTATTTGAAATATCAAGAGGTAGATCCAAGGTTTCATAAATGGCAAAGTCACTTTCTCATTTGGATTAGCAAAGCCAGCTGTCACGGGCCCTTATTTCTATAAGAAGTAGTAGGTCAATGTTACCCACTTTGTTTTTTTTTCTTTACAATTTCATGAATAGACTTTGAATGACAAATGTGATGTGTGCTCACTGTAATTGGAGAAGCATGCTAATAAACACACACACTCACATATGTGTGGAATGATGTGGTAATAATATCCCCATTTTATCCCAAAACATACAACGTGAAAGCAACCCCCTGTTGGTTGCCTGGAAAATCTCTTAACACGTTTTCTCCATAATAGGATGCAAAGAAGGACAAACACACATGGAATGGAGGTGTTAGTTGTTTGCTTTTCTACAGAGGGGTCTGTACACCTACATGTTATGGGCACATTACACGTATTAATCGTATTTTGTGACTACCTCCCATTCAGCTGTCTGGCTGTTTTCATGCTGTCCCATGTGTGAATGCTCATTGAGTGGTTCTCTGGCCACAGTCATTCCACACACCACTTCTGCCTGCAGCAAATATCCTCACATGTGCCCTGACATACAAGTGCTTCTGATCCCACATCCAGCTTCCCAAACCTGGGATTGGTGGTTCCATCCCAACATTCTTTTTTTTTTTAATTTATTTATTTATTCTTTAATTTACATCCAAGTTAGTTAGCATACAGTGCACCAATGATTTCACAAATAGATTCCTTACCCATGTAGCCCATCCCCCCTCCCACAGCCCCTCCAGTAACCCTCCATATTGTTCTCCATATTTAAGAGTCTCTTAGGTTTTGTCCCCCTCCCTGTTTTTATATTATTTTTGCTTCACTTCCCTTATGTTCATCTGTTTTGTCTCTTAAAGTCCTCATAGGAGTGAAGTCATATGGTATTTGTCTTCCTCTAATTTCACTTAGCATAATCCCCTCTAGTTCCATCCACGTAGTTGCAAATGGCAAGATTTCATTCTTTTTGATTGCCAAGTAATACTCCATTGTGTATATATACCACGTCTTCTTTTTTAAAGTTTTTTTTTTTAATATTTATTTATTTTTGAGAGAGAGAGAGAATGAGAGAGAGAGAGAGGAGGGGTAGGGGAAGAGAGAGGAGGAGACACAGAATCTGAAGGAGGCTCCAGGCTCTGAGCTGTCAGCACAAAGCCTGATGTAGGGCTTGAACTCACCGCCAGATCATGACCTCAGCTGAAGTCAGGCACTCAACCGACTGAGCCAGCCAGGTGCCCCATATACCACATCTTCTTTATCCATTCATCATCGATGGACATTTGGGCTCTTTCCATACTTTGGCTATTGTTGATAGTGCTGCTATAAACATTGGGGTGCGTGTGTTCTTTCAAAACAGCACACCTGTATCCCTTGGATAAATACCTAGTAGTGCCATTGCTGGGTTGTAAGGTAGTTCTATTTTTAGCGTTTTGAGGAACCTCCATACTGTTTTCCAGAGTGGCTCTACCAGCTTGCATTCCCACCAACAATGCAAAAGAGATCCTCTTTCTCCACATCCTCGCCAACATCTGTTGTTGCCTGACTTGTTAATGTGAGCCATTCTGACGGGTGTAAGGTGGTATCTTATTGTGGTTTTGGTTTGTATTTCCGTGATGATGAGTGACATTCAGCATTTTTTCATGTGTCGGTTGGCCATCTGGATGTCTTCTTTGGAGAAGTGTCTATTCATGTCTTTTGCCCATTTCTTCACTGGATTATTTGTTTTTTGGGTATTGAGTTTGATAAGTTCATTATAGATATCGGATACTAACCCTTTATCTGATACATCATTTGAAAATATCTTCTCTCATTCTGTCGGTTGCCTTTTAGTTTTGCTGATTGTTTCCTTCACTGTGCAGAAGCTTTTTATTTTGATGAGGTCCCAGTAGTTCATTTTTGCTTTTGTTTCCCTTGTCTCTGGAGACATGTTGAGTAAGAAGTTGCTGCGGCCAAGATCAAAGAGGGTTTTGCCTGCTTTCTCCTCGAGGATTTTGATGCCGTTCTGTCTTACATTTAGGTCTTTCATCCAGTTTGAGTTTATTTTTGTGTATGGTGTAAGAAAGTGGTCCAGGTTCATTCTTCTGCATGTTGCTGTCCAGTTTCCCCAGCACCACTTGCTGAAGAGACTGTCTTTATTTGATTGGATATTCTTTCCTGCTTTTTCAAAGATTGGTTGGCCATATGTTTGTGGGTCCATTTCTGGGTTCTCTATTCTGTTCCATTGATCTGAGTGTCTGTTCTTCTGCCAGTACCGTATTGTCTTGCTGATGACAGCTTTGTAATACAGCTTGAAGTCTGGGATTGTGATGCCTTCTACTTTGGTTTTCTTTTTCAGGATTGCTTTGGCTATTCAGGGTCTTTCCTGGTTCCATACAAATTTTAGGATTGTTTGTTGTAGTTCTGTGAAGAATGCTGGTGTTATTTTGATAGGGATTGCATTGAATATGTAGATTGCTTTGGGTAGTATTGACATTTTAACAATATTTGTTCTTCCTATCCAGGAGCATGAAATATTTTTCTTTTTTGTGTGTGTGTCTCCTTCAATTTCTTTCATAAGCTTGCTATAGTTTTCAGTGTATAGATTTTTCACCTCTTTGGTTAGATTTATTCCTAGGTATTTCATGGTTTTTTGTGCAATTGTAAATGGGATCAATTCCTTAATTTCTTTTTCTGTTGCTTCATTGTTGGTGTATAGGAATGCAATCGATTTCTGTGCATTGATTTTATATCCTGCCACATTGCTGAATTCATGGATCAATTCCAAGAGTTTTTAGATGGAATCTTTTGCGTTTTCCATATACAGTATTGTGTCATCTGCAAAGAGTGAAAGTTTGACCTCCTCCTGGTAGATTTGGATGCCTTTTATTTCTTTGTGTTGTCTGATTGAAGAGGCTAAGACTTCCAATAATATATTGAATAACAGTGGCAAGAGTGGACATCCCTGTCTTGTTCTTGACCTTAGGGGGAAAGCTCTCGGTTTTTCCCCATTGAGGATGACATTAGCATTGGGTCTCTCATATATGGCTGTTATTATCTCGAGGTATGATCCTTCTGTCTCTACATTCTTAAGAGTTTTTATCAAGAAAGGGTGCTATATTTTGTCAAATGTTTACTCTGCGTCTATTGAGAGGATCATGTGGTTCTTCTCCTTTCTTTTATTGATGTGATGAATCACACTGATTGTTTTGCAGATATTGAACCAGTCCTGCATTCCAGGTATAAACCCCACTTGGTCGTGGTGAATAATATTTTTAATGTATTGTTGGATCTGGTTGGCTAATATCTTGTTCATTTTTGCATCCATGTTTATCAGGGAAATTAGTCTATAGCTCTCCATTTTAGTGGGGTCTGGTTTTGGAATCAAGGTAATGCTGGCTTCATAGAAAGAGTTTGGAAGTTTTCCTTCCATTTCTATTTTTTGGGACAGCTTCAAGAGAGCAGGTGTTAACTCTTCCTTAAATGTTTGGTAGAAATCTCCTGGAAAGCCATCTGGCCCTGGACTCTTGTTTTTGGGGAGATTTTTGATTACTAATTCAATTTCTTTACTGGTTATGGGTCTGTTCAAATTTTCTGTTTCTTCCTGTTTGTTTTTGTAGTGTATATGTTTCTAGGAATTTGTCCATTTCTTCCTGATTGCCCATCCCATTGGCGTATAATTGCTCATAATATTCTCTTATTGTTTTTATTTCTGCTGTGTTGGTTGTGATGTCTCCTCTTTCATTCTTGATTTTACTTCTTTGGGTCCTTTCCCTTTTTTCCCCCTTTATCCAACTGGCTAGTGGTTTATCCATTTTGATACTTTAAAAGAACCAGCTTCTAGTTTCATTGATCTGTTCTACTGTGGTTTTTTGGCTTCAGTTGCATTGATTTCTGCTCTAATCTTTATTATTCCCTGTCTTCTGCTGGTTTTGGGTTTTATTTGCTGTTCTTTTTCCACTTCTTTAAGGTGTAGGGTTAGGTTGTGTATCTGAGACCTTTCTCCCTTCTTAAGGAAGGCCTAGATTGCTATATACTTCCCTCCCTTATGACCACCTTTGCTGCATCCCAGAGGTTTTGGGCTGTGGTGTTATTTTCATTGACTTCCATGTGCTTTTTAATTTCCTTTGTAACTTATTGTTAGCCCATTCATTCTTTAGTAGAATGTTCTTCGGTCTCCAAGTATTTGTTACATTTCCAAATTTTTTCTTGGGGTTAATTTTGAGTTTCACAGTGATGTGGTCTGAAAATATGCACGGTATGATCTTGATCTTTTTGTACTTGTGGAGGGCTGATTTGTGTCCTCGTATGTAATCTATTCTGGAGAATGTTCCATGTGCACTGGAGAAGAATGTATATTCTGCTGCTGTAGGATAAAATATTCTGAATGTATCTGTTAAGTCCCTCTGGTCCAGGGTGTCATTCAAAAACATCATTTCCTGATTAGATGATCTGTGGGGTGTTGAAGTCCCCTACTATTACGGTATTATTATCAATGAGTTTCCTTATATTTGTGATTAATTGATTTATAGATTTGGGTGTTTTCACATTTGGAGCATAAATGGTTACAATTGTTAGGCCTTCTTGGTGGATAGACCCCTTAATTATGATATAAGGCCCTTCTTCATCTCTTGTTATAGTCTTTAAAGTCTCAATTGTCTGATATAAGTATGGCTATGCCAGCTTTTTTTCTCAACCATTAGCACGGTAGGTGGTTCTCCATCCCCTTACTGTCAATCTGAAGGTGTCTTTAGGTCTCAAGTGGGTCTCTTGTAAACAGCATATAGATGGATCTTGTTTTCTTATCCATTCTGTTACCATATGTCTTTTGATTGGAGGATTTAGTCCATTGACTTTTAGAGTGAGTACTGAAAGATAGGATTTTATTGCCATTATGTTTCTTGTAGAGTTGGGGTTTCTGTTGGTGTTCTCTGATTCTTGCTACTCTGTTGCTTTTGGTATTTATGTATTTATATATTTATGTATGTATGTATGTATGTATTTCTGTAATCTTGTCTCCCCTCTCAGAGAGTCCCCCTAAAATTTCTTGCAGGACTGGTTTAATGGTCACGAACTCCTTTAATTTTTGTTTTTCTGGGAAACTTTTAATCTCTCCTATTTTTTTTAAATTTTTTTAAATGTTTATTTATTTTTGAGAGCGAGACAGAGTCTGAGTGGGAGAGGAGCAGAGAGAGAGGGAGACACAGAATCTGAAGCAGGCTCTAGGCTCTGAGCTGTCAGCACAGAGCCCGATGCAGGGCCAGAACTCATGAACCACGAGATCATGACCTGAGCTGAATTTGGATGCTTATCGACTGAGCCACCCAGGCGCCCCTCTCTCCTTCTATTTTGAATGACAGCCTTGCTGGATAAAGAATTATTGGCTTCATATTTTTCAATTCAGTTCATTGAATATATCTTGCCACTCCTTTCTGACCTGCCAAGCTTCTGTGGATAGGTCGGCTGCAAACCTGATATGTCTTCCCTTGTAGGTTAAGGACTTTTTTTCCCTTGCTGCTTTCATGATTCTTTCCTTGCCTGAGTATGTTGTGAATTTGACAATGCTATGCCTTACTGATGGTTGTTTTTTGTTGAATCTTACGGGAGTCCTCTGTGCTTCCTGGATTGTGATGTCTGTGTCTTTCCCCAGGTTAGGAAAGTTTTCCAGTATTATTTGCTCACATAACCCTTGTACCCATTTTTGTGTCTTCATCTTCTGGGACCCCCTGTGATTCTGATGTTGTTCCTTTTTATGAGTCACTGATTTCTCTAATTCTTGAATCATGCTCTTTTGCCTTAGTTTCTCTCTTTTTTTCGCTTCATTATTCTCCATAAGGAGAGGCTGTTCTGCCTCATCCATCCTTGCCACTGTGGCATCCATTTGAGATTGCAGCTCAGTTATAGAATTTTTTATTTCATCCTGACTAGTTTTTACTTCTTTTATCTCTGCAGAGAAGGATTCTAATCTCTTTTCGACACTAGCTAGTATTCTTATTATCGTGTTTCTAAATTCTGGTTCAGACATCTTGCTTGTATCTGTGTTGATTAAGTCCCTGGCTGTCATTTCTTTTTGCTCTTTCTTTTGGTGTGAATTCCTTCATTTCATCATTCTGAAGGAAGAAAAGGAATTGATAAGGTAAAAAAAAAGTTAAAATTAAAAAATTAAAAACAACACACACACAAATCAAATAAATGATGCTAGATTCTAGGTGTGTTTTGGTGTGGTTATTGAAAGGAGCTTGATAGATTAAAGGGGGGGAGGAAAACTGGAAAATTTGAGAAAATGAATACAATGAAATAGAATAAAGTGAAATGATGGAAGTAAAATAGAATTTGAAAAATTTACAACAAAGTAAAAAAATATAGTAGAAAACAAAAAAATATTTTTAATAAGAATTGAAAAGAAAAATAAATTTTTTCTCTCTCTGTATTCAAGAAAAAGAAATGAAAAAAAAGGAAATCGAATAGATGGACCAGCAAACAGACTGAAATACGATTGAAATTACTTCGGTTTCCCCTAGAAGTCAAACTATGAAGCACTTTATAGTCAGTACACTAAAGCAGGCAGAGAGACTTGTGTTCCTGAAGGAGGTTGGACTGGTTGGGCGGGGCTTAGTGTAACGGCTCCGTTCTCCACTAGATGGCGCTGCCCAACTTACCGGGGTGGAGTGTTGTGACGCTTGTAGGTGTGTATGCGCATGCGCAGGAATAGTGACCATGGCGTCGCACAACTAACCAGTGTAGCAGTGTAGCTGCTCTCCCGACCAGCAATCACGCTCCCGACCTTTGTCTCGGGCTTCCTCACCTCCCGCTTTTACACTGTCCGTGACCAAGCCGTCAGGTTGCCAGGCGGCACCTCCTGAGTTTTATCTCCGTCGCGGCTGTGCTTCCTGATCCCTCCGAAGTGAGGGGTTGCTCAGACCGCCGCTCAGACCCGCTCAGATCCTCTGCGGGAGGGTCTCCCCGAGCAATGGCCGGGTGCCGGCCTCACCCGGGAACGTTCGCGGGACTCTGCTGCTGCCGTCGCCAGAGACTGCGGCTGGACGCCAGCCCGCCCCAGGGAAGGTTCACGCGATCTCGTGTAGCGGCAGCGTTGGAGGGATCATGCAAAATCACAACACGCATCCGGCCCCAGGTTTCGCCCTTCCCACCAGAGCACCGCCAGGTATGGAGGCGAGGAGTTTCAGACTCTGCGCTCCCCGTTTACAGAGTCTTAACGGAATTTAAACCCTCTCCTTTCTCCTCCCTCCCTTTTTAGTTCAGTCCCTGCGGCTGTTTCCACTTTTCCTGTCTCTCCAGCTGCTTTTTTTTTTTTGCGCGGCGGGGAGGTGTTTTTCCCAAATTCTTCCCTGTCTCTGTCCTCTCTGTGCAAACAAAAATAGCTCCCTGCCCTCTGCCGGCTTCTCTCTCCCCCAGCTCACCTCTCCGTGCCATGTACCTGCTGAGTTCTGTGGTTCAGATTGTGCAGATTGTTGTGTTAATCCTCAAATCAGTGTTCTAGGTGTGCAGGATGGTTTAGTGTTGATCTTGCTGTATTTCATGGATGCAAGAAGCAAAAACAAAAACAAAAAAACTTCCATTCTGTTCCACCATCTTGGCTCCACCTGTGCTCTTTTTAATGTTGAAAATTGGTTGGGTGAAAAATCGCCTCTCAGTTTATTCTTGTTTCCATTTGCCTTTCTCCTCATGAGGAGCGTCAGATTCACCACATTAATCATCTCGTGGACATTACCTCTTGTAGATTTCCAGTATACATCTGCCCCTTTCTCTTCTGGGTTCTTATGAGTTTATCTGTAATTCCCATTGAGAGAGAATTATTCATCAGGGAGAATAACCTAGGAATCGCACAGTATTGCAAACATATTCCTTTCTGGGGCATTGGATCTTGCTTAGGTTCCACTATACGTTATTAAATACATGGGCAACTATATCGGTATCATCTTCTATCAGCTTTAGATCCCACCTTTGGTTACAAAATCCGTGTCCGGTGTGGGTATTGTTCGGCACTCTTACTAGTTTTCTCAGGCTGCCATAACTGAATACTGTAGACTGGGGGACCTTAGACAACAGAAATTTATTTTGTCATAGTTTTTGAGGCTGAAAATGTGAGATCAGGGTCCTGGCAAGGGTCATTCCTGATGACCCTTCTCTTTCTGGCTCATGAATGTTCACCTTTTCACTATGTCCTTACACGGCAGAGAGAGCAAGCCATCAGGTGTCGCTTATTATAAGGACACTAATCCCTTCATGAGGGCCCCACCTCATAATTTTATCTCAACCTAATTACCAACCAAAGGTCTCCTCCCTAAATAGCATCACTTTGGGGATTAGACCTTCAACATACAACTTTTTGGGGGGAGGTGGGGGGGTGGATACTATTTGGTCCATAGCAAGTAGCAGAGATACCAGTTTTATTTGTCAACAGAGAAACATCTTCCAGCCTCAATCTGCGGGTGGTTCCGTGTGCTTATCAATGCAAACAAGTGCATTTTCGCACAGCGACATGGAAACCACAGATGAACTTTAGATCCATATGAGGAACAAATCCTAAAGGCAAAGGAAGATGGCTAGATGACTGTTAACTCCCCCTGAAATTTTTACACCTGACCATAGTGGGGGGGGTGGGGGGGGGGCAGAATCTGATACCACAGTCTCTGGATGCTAAATGTTATCAAAATGCAAAATCACTTCCTCATTTATTCACTTTTATGAAACTCAAGGGCAAGCGGTGGTAGCATGGTTTTAATTGATGTATTGATTGCAGATTTTATGGAAGTAATTGTGTGGAATTCATAAAGCAATGATTTAAGTGGCAGAAACATACATAAATCAGGCCTGCTCTCTTCTACTTTTAAGTAATTGATAGAACTTCCATTGGTTTCTGTAATTGAAGTAACAGCCTAAATTAATTTATGGCTTCCTCTTTCTTCTGCCCAACACAGAAAATGTCATTAGACTGAGTACAGTTGATGGAAAGTACACGTACGGGTCACTGTGATACTGACAAACTGGTTTAAAAACCCATGTGTTCTTTCTCTGTCTCTAGTATCTCAGCCTTGTGGGGCTCTGGAAAGGTCTTTACTAATATTTTCTGGAGGAATCACTTAAAAGGAAGAATAATCTGAACCGGGATGAGGGTGACACAAGAGAGGGACTCACTTCAGACAAAATTTAAAGAGGTGCCAAAAAAACTCAATAGCCAAGATAAATAATATTCTAATGCAATATTTTTAAAAGTTGAAGTTAATGGAAAAAATCAACAATGAGCAAAATATCAAAATTTTCCATGAAGGCAAGATGAGTATTATTGATTTTTTTTTTTAACCTTAGGGTCCCATATGCTCAGGATAGCACATCTTTTTTTAAAGTTTGAGAGTCTTTTCATCATGGATTTTTTTAATAAAAATTTAATTTTTTAAAAAATTACAGTGAAATATGATTTATCCTGATTACTGGAGCCACCTCCCCTTATATTTTGCACCAAGATGAGCACCTAACTGGCTTTAATCTTGTTCCAGCCCTGAACTAATAATAAAAAAATAATGGTAACAATACTAATATTGAGTAAGAGTTACTTTGCACTTACTATATGTCAGGCATTCAGCTAAGCTCTTCACATGAACCTTCTCCTTTAATCCTCACAAGAAAACTATGAAATCAGTGTGATTTTTATGTCCCTTTTCTTTTGAGAAAATTTAGGATTAGAAGGATTGAGAAATTTGTTTAAGATGCCCCAACCAGATCACCTTCAAACCCAGCCTAACTCCACCCCAAGCCTTCCATCTTTACTAGTGTCTAAATTTACCCACGCGTTCGGGGTGGGGGATGGAAGAGGCCACATGCTCCCCTCCTGGAAATGTCTGAGAAGGGAGTGGTCAAGTGCAGCTTCTAGGCAGCTGTCCAGCTTCAGCATTCAGGCCAACCTTGTGCTTCCTTTTTCCCATCCCTGGGTTGCTACAGAGACATTTCTTTCCCGTCCGATGCGTCCGGCCAGGGTTGGCAAAATTATTCTTCCAAAGGCCAGAGAGTAAATATTTCCAGCCTTATGGGCCGTCTGCTTTCTCTTGGCAAGTACTCAACTCTATCTATAGCTTGAAAGTAGCCACAGACGGTACATAGATGAATAGGTCTGGCTGTGCTTCCATTAACCCTTTATTGACCAAAGTGGTCTTGGGGCCCTGTGTGGCCCCCGAGGGCCCCATAGTTTACCAACCCCTTTGTTAGGCTAACATTCTTACCTGAAAGGGCAGGACACCAGGACTTGGGGAGGGAGAGAAAAAGGAACCTCCTTTTCAGTGTGTACCCCCTTGAGCTTTTTGCATTTTTGCCATTCTATCACAGTTTAAAACCAATAGTGGAAAGTGGGCACATAAACAGAATACCCTTCTCTTGGTATACATCACAGTAAGATATATACATGAATTCAGTCTAGATCATGGATTGACTTAGTTTTGCCCTCATAACCATCAACAAACAAAGGTGGATTTGGAGGCATTATTTTGGTGCTGTTGGCTTTCTCCAAGACCTGCCTCAGTTTCCCTGGGATACATAGTGAGACTCCATTAACTTAGGATGCCTCATCATTTGCCTGGGCTGCTTCTGGCTCCTCCCACAACTTCTGGTTGAACAGGTGCTGTGGAGTGGATCCTTCTAATCAGGAATCAGTGCCTTGCTTCTTCGACATCTGTGGCTCAGCATTATGATGACAACATACCTGTGTCCCCTCTGTCATCATCTCTGAAATGATCCCTTCTATTCTTTACTCACTTATCAGTTCTTTGATGGTCTTTATCAAGTTATTTCTGTATTCCAGGTACAGTTCCAGGCACTATAAATACTCCATGAACAAGGCGTCCCTAAGTCAGTCTCTCGAGTGCTGCATTCTAGTGGGCAAGACAGATAATAGATACGTAATGCTAATGTCTCAGAATTGCAAACAAATTACAGGGTTATTTGGGGACCATACCTGATGGGAGACTTATCCATTGTTCACATAGCTTTTTGGTGCCTCTTGGTCCGTTAAATATTGCTGTTTCACCATCATCCAGCACCTATACATAGACATACTTGCCTGCTAAAATCCTATTTCCCTCATTGAACCCAGGGACGTGGAGACTTTGAGACACCTAATGTGCCGTGCCCTGCCTGTCAACTCAGTCACAGCACAGGTCCTGACTTAGTGAACTGTGACTGTCCACAGCTGCCAGCTGCCACCTCCCACCTCTGCCTTCCAAATCCCAGAGTCAGCCTCTCCGTGGCTGAAGCACGGTCTCCTCTGCCTTGTTCCATCAGCCCTGCCTTCCCACGGTTCGGCACAGCTCTGATTCATGAACAGCTTGTTTTTAACAGGTTTTCGCTAGCTCCTATGTTAATGTAGTTATTTCACCTGGACACCGGTTTCCTCAACAGGTTTAGTTGTATTTTCAATCCATGCCCCACTACTGCCCCAACAGGGTTAGCTCCTGACCCAGACCACTTTGTTGTTACTGTTTTGTCCCTTTAAAACAAAACCAAAAAAAAGAACAATTTCCAGGGTGGGTGGGAAAGCCCACTAGTTGAACATTCTCAGTTGTTTACAGGAAAGAATCTGCAAAGAAGCAGCCACATTTCAGGCGGCTGCCGTCTAGCTCTCCTCGCACTTTGGTTATTAATCTCAATGCAGAATAGTGGCTTTAGTCTTTTGCAGACGGGGGTCTCGCTTCTGCAAAAGGCTGCCAATTGCAAAAACTACCATCCCGTGGTGTGCCCCCAAACATCTTATTTGTCTTGATATTTCTTTCACAGAAATACATATGACAGATAAGGAGTCACTAGAGGATGGTTTGCTTTGTGTTAGACAGATATTAAAACAATAAACTACGTTGCCCTGGGATTCCAGTGTGTACACAGGCAGAGAACGAGGCCGAGACGAGATGTTTCTGAAAGGCAGTGAGGCAGTTGTTCTGGGGGAGCTCCCTAGAAACCCCAAGTCCTATGGCAGCCTTGACAGAAAGTACTTTTTAATGCTCACATTTTTGTAAGACCAACAAACTGCCTGGTGCAGCTCCCGCATTTAACTCTGGGGCCATGCCTACCTTCCTGTAATCCTTGGCAGGGATGAGAGAGAAATCCTTCAATGGGCTGAGAACCTTATTTTAGAAAAAATAATTTTTTTGAGCACTCACCTGGACTTCATTTGCTTTCTCAAACTAACGTGGATTTAAAATGGGGGGGAGAAAAAAGCTATTCTGAGTTCAGACCGAACCTGAACATTTCAGGGGCCAAAAATAAGATCCTCTTTGATTCCTGGACTATAAAGGGGACCACTTGATGTAATGTAGCAGGTGTGTGTTCCTAGGGGACCCAGCTTTGTAAACTGAGCCAAGTCAGCTCAAAGTCTGCACGGCTGGGAGTGAACTGATTAGAAGTGGGAGTAAGAACGTCCAGTGACCTGTAATTCAAGCGCTGGGGTGGGGGTTCTTGGTGCTTCTTGCACCAAAATGTGCCCAACCACAGAAGTGGCCCCCTCCTCCCCTTGCCTTATTTCTCCTCAAAGAGCACATTTCCCAGTGCAGTGCAGAGAGTCAGGATGGGAAGCTGAGCTTGCCTCCGTGGAAGGGAAAAGAGCCTTGCCCAGCTCATTTGAACACGGTAATGTAAACACCTGCTTCACTCCAAAAACACCATTTTCTTAAATCATGTTCTCATTGATGTAAAAGTACTGTCATGCCAGAAGCTATTTTATTGCTCCTGGAGAATTGGGGAGGGGAGTGTTTACAAAGTGCAGTTTTTAGGACCAAATAACACACTACATATTTTCAATCTGTCTCCTTGGGTTTTTTGTTTGTTTGTTTGTTTTTGCATGCAGTATAGGATCGTCATGCCTAATTGCTTGTTAAAGAGAAACAAACATACCAGAACCACTTCTATGGGCACACCTGCCCGAGGATATATATTATACCCACCCTTGGTTAATTGCTACTAGGGTTGAAGAAGCATTTCCCAAAGGTTTATTATTGTTGGCAAACCCTCATCCCTAGTACTGGTTTTACAGAATTCTTAAGCAACAATGTATTCAATGACAAGACCTGGATTCAGGCAGAGTTGGGTGTCCATTGTCATGGTATACCAGTGGTGTGACTGTGGCCAAGGCTGACTACCAGGAACATACTCATCAATACCTACCCACTTGTGAGCACCCTCGTGTAAAGAGCCATTCAGACTGCTCCTCAAACAGATGTCTACCCTTTGCCTTTCTTTCATAGAAGGCATCTTCTTGGGACTTTTAAGCTAGTTGGGAATGTTTATATCAACCTAGTGACTGGACAACCTATTTCTGAATGGTTCTCCTTTGGTCTCTTCTAGATGGGAGTTTGGGGTGGGTTCCAGCTCAGGCAAATGATCCGTAGGTCCGGATGACACCTGTCCTCAAGGTTTGTGTGGGGAGTGGCTCAAAGGATTGGGATTCAGCCTTCCAAGTGTGGTAGCTGACTCTCAAAATGAGATGGCCCAAACGCCGACCATCTGTACCCACAGCGATAGATACAGGCTGGAAGTGAAGTGACCGGTGCGTTTGCGTCTTGTACCCATCCTGTGCACCACTGCCAACCCCCGTCTGAGAGTTTCATGTTCAGGAGCTGCAGCAGCCCCAGAGAACCATGGGAAATCCATCCAGCCTCTGAAGCTAATTTATCTCACTTGCCTTGTTTCCTACCTGGAGAGGCAATTCTCCGAGCTTGCTGTTTCAGCCACCTGTTAGCCAGATCATGAATGATTTAACAATTGAAACTTTGCTGTGTATCCGCACTCGATAAGGTAATTATTTATATAAATTATTTGCCTTTTTTTCCTCTGGCTGCTTGATAAAAGCTAAATTGACACCGGTACAGGCTTTGTCAAACGAACAGATTATGGCAAATTGCTTCATCCAAATTAAAATAGATCTCAGCATCTCACGGCTTTGTCTCCCGTGTTCCTTCAAATGACAGAAAGCACCTCTGCAAATGCCTTCTGCAGTCCCGCCAAGTTAAAGCCTCCCAAGATTGAGATTCATTCTCGTTTTGCTGAATGAAATGTTACAGAAATCCTGCCCGGGGGGGTATTGTCAATACCTGTGAGTAGACAGATCACAAATACGTCTTCTGCACAGTAAAAGCCTATCTCTGAGCATTCGGCAGCCATGGCATTCACCACACATGTCTGTTGGATTAATCAGACCATTTGTAACCCAGGAGAAAAGAGACAACAGCTAACTTCGGGAGGTAAGCGGGAATAATGTGGCCATTAGTTAAAACGAAGGCTGCTGTCCTCGTTCAAAGACCTAACGATGAAAGAATATTCACGTGAGCGCTGTGTGTGGGGTGTTTTTGTTGTTGTTGCCGCTTTTTGAATTTGTTTTTAATTTGGAAAGCATTTCTGCGTTGGGAACACCAGATTCACTGCTCAGAGTAAATCATCTCTGTGTGTTCATTGCATTTAGTTTCCTTTGTTTTTTATTGCTAGGCGACCTGTGTATTTCTTTTCTAAGGAAGAGACTACTTCTGACAGAGTTATGAGTGATAATAATATTAATACATTGCTTATATTTAGAAAACAAGTGGAATACTCCCAAATATTATGCGAGTTTTTTATTCAAAGCTCTCAAATGGTGGAGAAAATTTCTTGTTGAAGTTAGTCAAAGGAGCTCATTGTCTTGACAGTAGTTAGGTTTGTGGATATAATACCATGCTCACATACCACAGCTTCCCATCACTGGAAGAGTCCATTTCCCCAATATTTTTGGATTGTGTGTGGCTCCCCTGGCTCCCATCCAGATGTGGAGCACAACCCCACTGGAGAAGGAAAACAGCTTGCCTTGGACTCTTATCGGGAACATAAATCAGTAGTGATCCCTGTGGCCTGTATCCAATTAGCAGAAAAGGAGCAAAGCCCTTCCAGGTGTCTTGAAATCTCAGAACATAAATATAGAACAGAAGAAATGGCACCTGCCCTCCCCCTACTGCCACCCTCTGCCCCCAACAAGGAGCATATTGAGGTCTCAGGGAGGCTTGTCAACAGATTCCCCTGCAAATTAACTCGGTCCATGATGAATTGGGGCCGCTTTTCTTGGCCGTGGTATGGATACAGGGAGACGATGAAACCCTTGTACAGGCTGTAGGAGGGAAATAAACACTGAGAGCCCCTAGGGGGCACGCAGAGAGTGGGAGTGCAAAGTTTTTGCCCAGGGCCAACATGGGATGCCTTGATCCCAGCTGCCTAGTTGCCTTGTTGTACAATAGATAAGACCTTGGGCTCTAGTGTCCAGCTGTTTGGGTGCAGAGCATTGGTTTCTGAGCTGTTCTCCAACTTCCTGTTTTCCCCGGGACAGTGAAGGTAGGAGTTCCACCCGGCATGTGTGCTTTCGCAAAGATTTAGTGAGTTAACCTTTGGGTCTGGCAGTTGGCTAGTGTTAGTAAATAGAAGCTGATAGAGCCTACAGTTGAATCTCCTCTGTCTGATCATGGAGGATGGGATGTTGTACTTTTGTCAACTGTAATCACGGCTTTACTTGCACTTTTCCAGTTAGCATTGTCTGGACTTCTCTCAAGTGAGGTTGAGTCCCTCGACAGTAATATTCTCTCTCACTAAGCCAGACTTTCTCTTAGAATAGGCACCACTCATGAGCAGCATTCTTACAGGTTCGAGGACTGTCCCCCATTTTCCCTCTGTGGCTGAACTGTTATGGCATTCTGAGCCCGTCTTACAAGATTCTCAGTAAACATTTCAGTAATTACCCGAGGCCAGCGAATGCTGTAGTTTCCAGAGTCACAGCATTGACCAAAATAAGTCCTTAAGACATCCCAATGGAGAGATGCCATCCAGTGAGGTGGTAAGAGGCAGATGAGTGAAGGGGAGAGAAAAGGGTAGTGACCGTAGCAGCAGCGGGGAGACATTGAAGAACTGGGGAGAAGCTCTTAGGGGAGGAAGTGACATTGGAGCCAACATTTGAGTGAGGGGATCAAGTCAACCATGGGAAAGGACAAAGGAAAGAGAATCTGCAGAAGCCCCTGAGAAGCAGCAACCACGGGAGGCTGGCAGAAAAGTCGGCATTGCAACCTCAGACAGTAAAGATTTAGGTCAATACGTTTAGCTCGGGCAGTCCAGCCCGTCCAGTGGCACTGTCTTTTCTCCCTCCAACTAATGTCCTTTTTCTCTCCAAGTTCAAGTTCTTGCCAGTTCCTTCGACACATCCTAATCAGACCTAGAACAGCCTAGAAACTTCTGGCTAATTTGGACCTGACTAAAACTTTTGTACCATGATGCCGTGTAAAGAGATTCAATTATGGTGCGCAATGTTTTGGGAGTAACTACCACCCATAAAAAGTTAATTAATCAGGGCTGTGTCAATTTCCTCCTGCCATGTCAATTTGCTGCCAGGTAATTAATCACTAATCACCCACCAAGCAGCAGGCTGGGGGGACAATCCGCAAGCCATTTATTGTCTTTTTCCCAAATAAATGGCACGCGCAGCAAGGAAGAAACACATCTTGCCTTTCATAATATTTTTATCGACACTTTTGCAAGTTGTAATAGACTGCGGCAACAAGCAGCTGTAGTTCAATGGAATATGGATATTAAAGAAACAAATGAGCGGAGATTTATAGGACATTGCGTTCCTGTTATGTCAGTTTTGAGATTAAACCCAGCAAATGAACAGTGAAAAATTACTCTTCCATGTGGGGAATGGTGATTAGCCTTGTACATTAATTAGAAATTTTTGTTTTCCTGTTCAATGCATCTCAAATGAGGATGTCCTGTAAGGAACTGTTTGTCCAAAATGTGGATTTATTCACTTCTAAACAGCGGTATTTAATATCAACATGCATTTTGAAATGAAACAAGAGTCAATCCCAAATGTGTGTTTCAGGGATAGATAGACAAGACTATGAGAATCAGAGATTCCAACAAATTAAGTGGCTATTCTGGTCATTTTGTAAATGACTGAATGGGTGGAACACCCCCTTTTTCTCCCCAAACCTTGAAATTGCTGAATTTGGACAAAATTGAGAGCCTTTCCATTTTTGTTTTGACCTGGAACTAAATGTGCTCCTTCATATTAAATTCCCCATTTAATGTCATTGAAAGATAGTGACCTAGTTGCGTATAAATTCTGTCTTAAGCCAATTTGATGTACTTTTGTTTGAGATCCATTTTGAAAAAATAAGCAAACACTTCTGTCATTTGGAAAAAATAATCGCTTTTTTTTCTTGACTATTCATTGTGATGTTTATCACACAGTGCTGTGCCTCCACAATTGAGCTATAGCTGGCTGTTTATTTCACCTCGGCATATTACCTACTATGCCACTTCTTAATTTATGGTCCAACACATGGAACAGGAGTCCCCCCAAGGGTAATCCTGCAGACCTGTGAACCTGCTGTTGAAAGCATGTCTGCACCCCCAGAATCGTGTGAGCATTTCCTGGCATAAATTACCCACAGAACAATTCAACCCCAAATTAGCACGGACATCTCTCGGTCTGAAACCATTCAAAGGGTGGGGAAAGGTGGCATGTTGGTCCGAAGGGAGAGAAGAGAGGGACAAAGAGAAAGCCCTCTTCTCCATTCTGATGGCACACCTTTTCCAGGGCATCTGGCAACCTCATGCAAATTCAAACCAGCGCACAAATGCAAAGAATAATTGCCCATTACGGCGGCTGTATATTTTTATGGCTTTGATGCAGAATCTGACCCCCTGTTGGCTTTTGCATCTGCTACGCTCCCATCTCTCCCAAAGCTCTAAAACTTTAATATGCACTTTATAACCCTCAAGTATTTTCCACTGGTTTTGTGTTTCTTCTTTGGGGATTTCTGGGCTGGTGATATGATCTCATTTGTGTTTATTTCGAAGGTAAGCACCATATTCGTAAAAGAGACAGAGGGGGAGAACACACGTTTGTCACTGTAAATACACGGAGTGCAGAGCTCAGAGAAGGTGGGAGGTGGGGGCTTTGTCTTCGATGGGAGACAGGCAGTAAGCAGTTGACACTTTGGTAAATGGCCCATTTGCCTGGTTGATACACCCACACATCTTCCGTTTAAAAATGTTGATTTGCCTTGATACTTGAGCACATCACAGCATGACTCTTGTTACATCCCTAAAGTTTCCATTCCATTGAGTTCCATGGTATACAACTCCTCATGCCCAAGAACTGAGAGCGTTATTCTACTAACCTCCCCCAAAATATGCTCTGGGTATAAATCGAGCTGAAGGTTGGGAGTGGGTAGGCTAGGAATGTTGATATGTCAACAAGATGTGCAATTGGTATTTGCTCCAAAAGCTCTTGCCCTGTTTTCTTTGAGAGAAACTCATTTTTAGCTTATGAGCTAAATCCAATTTTCGTTGCAGTGATACCAGATTTTTCACTTTGATTCATGCTGGATAAGGTTTAAGAGGGAACCTTTCCAGTATAATGAACCTGTGTTTTTTTCCCCTCTTCCCTTGTCTCCCTCATGCCAACAGCTAAGGGTTTATACTGTATCCACAAAGCGACCTGAATCCTTTCCATTGTTGCCCAATGATGGTCTCTTTACATGTTTATTAACTGGAAGGAAGTTCAACTAGAAAAAAAATCAAACTCCAGCATTAGGGATTTAGAAATGCCTATAATTTGGTGTCTTTTCTTTCTAACGTTGTTCTTTAATTAACAAAGTGGCTTTTACAAACATGGGACAGGGTGACAGGTTTACGGCTTTGATTAACAATGATTTGCTCCGTTCCAGAAATGGAGAGGACATTGTGAGTTTCCATTTGGCATTTTGCGTTAGATTTATTAAACATTTATTACCCACTCACTGGATCCAAACTCCCAAACTGGGGCATTGATAGACAATGTGATAACTTTGACTCAACAAGCGATAGGTGTGTCACGTGCCAAAGTCAGCACATAATTGAGATGTCTTCTTTCTATGTGGTTCAAGGATAAAGCCATTTCACTGTTGCTTAATCTCTGCCTGAATCATCTGTCTGGGTAATTGCTTCAAATATGCATTTAACCATGTCCCAGCACCTCCAAGCCAATGCACCTGGTAGGAAAGCAAACAGACAAATCAGCTGTTGTTGGATTTGTCTTGGAATTGACCATTTGTCTCTGAGGAAAGAGAAGAGAGCCACTCGAGAGTCCTAAACCAGCTGCACGAGGGTGGGGGGAGACTCCTCTATTGGAGATGAGGTGAAATCCTGAAGGCTCAGCTACAAATGAGAGAAGTTAGGGAGTAGAAGGAATGTTATTTTCCATTGTTACTTGTTGCATACATTGATTGCGCTTGGAGACAGATTGGTTGGGTTGCCAGAGAGACTATCTGGGGCTATGTGAGGGAAGGAACCTGACCTCACAGGCCTTTTAATGGGTATCACCTGTCTGGAGGCTGGTGGGGGGGGGTGGGGTGGGGGTGGTGTGGGGGTGGCATTTGAGTTCCACTTTTCTCCAGAACAAGAAGCTGATCTCCCATTCCTGACACAGCACAGCAGTGAAAGCGAGTTTCGGTGAATGAAGGTTTTGCAAGACTTCCAAGCATAATACTTTGATCTAAGTCCTCTCCCTTTTAATCAGAAGCACACGTGTCCCAAGCGTGGTTGCCATTCCTGGGCCAGTGCAGCACCTGTAAAGTATGGATGTAGAACTTACTTGTATAGGAATCATGGCTAAGATCCTATTGTGGCCTTTGCCCACTGTGTATGTGCAAATCCTGGGCAGGACACTTTGTATGGAGGGCAGTGTCAGGGAAGGCAGAAGGTGAAGAGGGAGTGCCTCTACTGTCCCCGAAGGAGGGACACTAACATTGGTTCACCTCCTCCAAAGGGTATCCAGGCACCTGCTCTGTGCTCTGGGTACTCTTCTGAATCAATAAGCAGAACATAGGGAGATCTCTGCCCTCATGGAACTTACACTCTAGCAATAGCAAGAGTCCAAGCCACTTGATGGCTGGTGGACCTAGAGAGCTTTGTGGCAGATTTCTTCCAAAGGAGATTAAAACATAAACAAAAGAAGGAAGGAGGGAAGGAAGGAAAGAAGGAAGAGAACAAAGAGAGGGGGGAGAAAGGAGGACCAGAATAAGAAGGGAGGAAAGTAAGAAAGGAAAGAGGACGGAAATGTTCATTAATCGTGATGACTAACTAGAGGCTTCGTAAAGAGATCCCTTGGCAACCTGAGACTGGTAACAAAAAAGAGAGAGGTGAGCAAACCCTCCAACTGGGAGACTCATACTTCCTCCATGAAGCCTCTGGTCCAAAGCATGAAGTGTGGAACCCCCTTATTTTGCCTCAGGGCACTTGGCCTCCCAAAAACGTGATTTTTAAACCAGGAGTCGATGTGTTCTCCCTCCTCTGTTCCTTTAACCAAGTAGGAATCCCTCTCGTGTGCCCTGCTTGGATAAACCCCCAAAGCCTTGCATTAAGACCTGTAGCTACCTTATCCTGCATCGGCAGAGACATCTTCCCCCTGCAGCAGAGGGGGTCCAAATGAACTCCTGGCTCTATATCCTCAGCGGCTCGTGCTGTCGAGCTTCTGTTTCATGTTGTATCTCAACATCTAAATCCTCCAAGAATTATTGTAAAACCTGCTTGTCGCTGAGAGGGATCTGGTCTCACTCACTGTGCACCGTAGCCAGCGATAATGAATGGGTCAGCATAATTACCGTGTTTCCTCACACAGGCAGCCAGCTGCTCTGCCAGATTGTGAATTTTTCATTTTCTTTATTTCAAAATGCAGGGCGTTCCTATGAAAACTTAATGTTTGAGCAGCAAGACAGACTTGCAGTCAAAGCTGTGTGCTTGCCCATTTTCTCCCCAGTCCGGAAGCAAACGTCTCAGATCTCATTACTTCTGGGCTTTTACGGTGTTCGGAATTATTGGCTTTCCCCATTAAGACTGACACCTCTCTATTATTTCAAGCACATTAGTTGTAACACAAGTCAGGAGATGTGGGTGCATTGGGGGCTGGCAAGCTGAGAATTAAGGACAGCTGTGCGATTTGTCTTTCACGGCAATAAAAAAAAAAGGTTAAAAATAACCTGTATGGTCTTTTCCAACACAAATAGACAAAATCATTCTGACTCGGTTCTATGATCCCAGCATTTTGCCCTCCATCGTGAGAGAAAGATATGGTGGAATCCATGAGAACACGAAGAGAATTCCAGATGATAGCCAGTCTTCAGGTTGGAATCAAGGGTTTTAGTCTAGTCTGTGCAATTCTGCGAGATGGTATGGAATTGGGGCTTTTGTGGGAGACGCCATGGCCTCGTCTCCCCATCCCCTGCCCTCCCCCACTGCATAACTAGGACATAGAGTGTCCGAGGACTCCACAGCCAGTGAAGAGATGGGATGGAGGGCTTCTGCTCCTGAATGTGGTGGAGGAAGGGGAGAAGCCCCTCCATGGCAGTTTGGATGTAAGGTGGAGGCAGCTTCAACACAGCATGAAACAGGACACCCTGTGAGCAGTTAGGTGTTCCCCCAAAATGAGCTCCTGGAGAGAGGTCTGTGTGCACTGATTATCTCCTTTTGAGAGCCTCCCTTGTGGTGGGACGACCTGAGCTTGTATGTTCATATCACGCCCAAAGACACTGTCCCTCCCAGCCTTGCCTGTCCATACAAACACCGCGTGAACAAGTCCCAGGAGAGAGGGAGCAGGGGAGGGGAGTGCACAGAGGAAGAAATCCTTCCAGCCCTGCTCTGTTTTACCTGTGTCTCTCTCCCTCTGGAAAGCTCCTGTTCTGTTAGAGACTGGTAGATGGGAGAAGAAGCTGGGGACAAGGGTGGGGTGGGGGAGGTTGACTGGAAACTGCCCATCACGTGGCCTCTCCACAACCTACAACTTCATCCACTTGTTGCTGTAGTGAAGCCACCCCTGCATCCATTCAGGGGTCCAATATTGAGAGCCCACTGTGAATAAGATCGGGGGGCTTCTGCCGACTTGGGGAGGCACGTGCTGGAGAGGCCGAGAGGAGCTTGCCCGTTCTTTGGAGAGAGAAAAGGTAACACACTCGGCATAGCAAGAGCCCTGTGAGATGCAGACAAGTAGGAACAGCAGAAGTGGTTTCCTGAAGCCGGGGGGCGGGTGGGCGGAGGGAGCATTGTCTCAGAATTTGCAGACCCCCCCCCAGGAGGAAGGACATCCCAGGCAAGAGAATGAAGATCGGGGGTCTCTGGCTTCAGGCTTCATTTCCCTCATGACTCCTCAGCAAGCCATCCTGCTCAGAGAATTTTTCCCCCAAGGAGGAAAAACCCAGCTCACACCCTCTTCTTGAGAGTTGAGTTCCCAGACTTCTGTGTGGTTATATAAGGTTGTTGTACGTGTCTTCAAAGCTGTTAAGTGGTTTGGGGGCTACCATTTGTTTCTTGGAGCATAAAGGGTTTGCACACTTACGATACATGCACGTGTCCGTAGGAACGTTGTATTGCACTTTAAAAATTTTAACAAGCCATAGATGGACATCAAGGAAAATGTGGGAAATAAATAAAAACAAGATGGGGAAAGCAGTGAATAGACAACACACACACAGTTCAGCACCAGAGATAACTAAGAACACACTGAAATATGTGTGCGTATGTATACAAAATTATATACATACTTGAACATATATACGCATAGTACATGTTCACATAGACGTGTGCATTATACAACACAATATAAACACGGGCATGCATATTCACTCACATGCACGCACGTGTGTGTATACACCATATTCATGTATGTTGTATGCTCACACATAAATATTACACACAATATACATGTGTGTATAGACAGATGACAGATGTTGACAACACAAGGCACATCTTGCAGTCTACCTTTGTAAAATCTGAACTCTGTGCAGTGAGCTTGCTTCCCGTTGTTAAGTCTTTGTAAATATTTGTCATTTACCTTATTCTCTTGGGCACAGGGACCCCCGCCTTAAGTAGCCCGTCCTGCCTGGACTCGGACCTTGGCCTCCTCCCCGCTGCCCGCCCTTTACGAGCCTGATCCTGGACAGGGGGCAGGTGTCCAGCTTCCGCCTGCAGGGAGAAGGGTCCTGGCGGGGGGGGGGCGCGTCGCCCTCAACAACAGGTGTGCTTCTGAAAGCCTTTGCTCTGCTCTCTCCTTTCCGCCCCCGCAGTGCCCGGCTTCCCGTATCCAGCCGCCACTGCCGCGGCCGCCTACCGAGGGGCGCACCTGCGAGGCCGCGGCCGCACCGTGTACAACACCTTCCGGGCCGCGGCGCCCCCGCCCCCGATCCCGGCCTACGGCGGGTAAGTCGGTCAGCCTCCCCCTGGCGGCGGGCCTGCCGCCCCACCCCCTCCTGTTTGCGAGCGCATGCTGGTCTTGACCGCCCCACCGGAACCCGCCCCAGCATGCATTCCGCGCGCGCCTGCAGTGGAGCACCTTGCAAAGAGTATTGAGAAATGAATGTAATTTGTCCTGTCATGGTTGGTGCCTTTAAGCATTCTACATGTCACATGTTGTTATGTAAATTCTCTTTGAGACTGAATGCTGGAGAACAGAGAAATGGTTACAGCCAAAGATGTATTTCTGATGATTGCAAACATCTGGTTATTAAGGAGGTTGGATCACATTTGCCCCTTGAATCTGGCCATGGAGGGACGCGAAGTTTCCAAACATAAAATTCGCTGGGGGGGGGGGGGGGGGCGGTTGGGAGGGGGGGTGGTCTTGCCGCCCTCCCCAAAGACACTTTGCACTTCAAAGTTTATGAACCCTTGCCTGAGAAGAGAAAATTAGGTGTGGGGTCGAAAGCAAAAGTTCAAAGAAGTTGGAAGTAAGACTCGTTTCCATTCGATTTTCCAAAATGCGCATTTGTTTTCCTTTCCCCTCTGCAAGGAAATGCAAGTTAACGTGTTCCCCATGAGCAGTTTGGTTTTTGTGCTCATGGACTTTGGCGTTCCCAGGTGAAAATCAGAGGGCTGGTGAACACTAAGAAACAGTGGTACTGTGGGCTGCAGCCCTGAAATGCTACCCTTTATTCCTGTTAAGGTATCCTCCTGGAACATTCAGTGCCCTGGAGTCAGGGAGAAAGAAAGAGATGTCTCTGGTGGTCCTTGGGGGATGTTTGGAATGTTCGGAGACATTTTGGGTTGTCTCAGTAGGAGCAGCAATCTAGTAGGTAGAGGCCAGGGATGCTGCTTAAGATCCACAGTGCACAGGATCCCCCCGCCCCCAACACAAAGAGTCATGAGGCCCCCAATGTCAATAGTACTACTCAGAAAAACTCAGCTGTGTGCAAGACAGTTTGGCTCAAGGCTTTCCTGGCCAGTGCCTGGCTTTCTGGTCTGTAGAAAGAATACGGTTGTATTCCAGACTGTACCAAAAGGGTTAATGCATTTTTTATAGCTCTGTTGCTTATAAATTTTTTAGAAAACCTGAATGAGCCTAGATCATCTCTCTATTATACTGATGACAAAGGAAACTACTCTTTTTTCATTATTTATTCATATCTCACCCATTGCAGAGGAGAGCATTTGAAGTGTTTCAAACACAAACGCAATGAGACAAAGTTAAGAATATAAATAAATGAAACTCGATGAAATCATCAGGAAGGGAAAACACAGATAGAGAAATCAGTCAGTGTCCATTGTTTCTTGTGTTGTGATTAGACTTAGGTCACTTCTGAGTTTCTTAGTGGACAAAACAACAGCACAAATTTCGTTTTCACTGGAATGATGATAGATAATAACAGACCAAAGATAAATTCACCATAAATTCTCCCCACCCTCCAAAAAGATGCATCTGTACATCCTAAGCCTTAGACATATGACCATGTGATACAAAGAATCATCGATAGTGTAATCATTATCTCCAGCCCCACAGTGTTGAGCCCATTTTATAGATCCAGAAATGCAGAAATAAATACATGTTATTCCCAAGGTCACACAGTAAGTTGTTAGGAAGGGAAAAATCCCCCACCAAGTTACCCTGTAGGCTCATGTAATTACTAAAGCAAGATTCATAAACCATAAACACAAAATTGCATGTTTATACCACATTAGTTTGTCTGAAAATTATTATCTTATCTTAGTAGACGGTAATTGTAGCTTTTTGGTACATGTACCCTCAGTATCTCACTACTATACTGAACAGGAAAAAAAAATAAAGTAAAATTATACTGCTTAGCCTCACATGAACTATTTATAAAAATCTCAAAATAACACACCTGCTGTAAAATCGAAATTCTCTAACTTAGAATGAACTTGTTCTTTGCTGGGGATAACCGTGCATAACTAATTAATGCCACATTCACCAGGGAGACACATGGGCATCTCCAAATGGTGAAGCACTGTGTTTGTGACTGCTTTAGACGTGACTTAATTTTAATATTCCAGCAATATGCCTAATCATTTTGGTTATAATAGTACATTGTGCCTCTTTGCTGGTAATACTCTGAGTGGAATCCTGAAACCGCTCTAAGTAGTAAGATGAAATTCTCAGCACAGGAGGAGGTGGGGGGGGGGAAGAGGAGGAAGAGGAAGAGGAGAAAAGGCTGGGGTCCGCGTGTCCATGTCTGCAGGTTCTATGAGAGCAAAGTGTTGGTGGAGAATAGGAAATTCCGCCAGGGTGTGTTTGCTGTATTGCAAAGTGCCTGGAGTGCACTGGCCCCAAATGAAAAAGTGTGAGTCCAGCATCTTAAGTGAAGGTTTCCCTTTCCCTTTGCTTGTTGGCTTAGGCTGCAGGAAATTGCACAGAGGCAGCTCCTTTTGGAGAGAAGAGTGGGGGGCAGCACAGAGCAGATCCTGGCTGGAGTAGGGAGAGCCCTGGGCTTGAGTGGAAGCAGATAGCAGAGAGGTTGGAAGAGGTTCCTGTTTCCAGGAAGTGACATTATCAGGATTCAGGGGGTTCAGGAGATAGTATGGATTTGTAGCTGTTTGTCTCCGAAGTCCTTGGGGGGAAGATTTCTAGATTTGACTAATGTCTTTACTCCAGTGCATTTTAGCTTAACATCTCTTGCTGTCTTGCCCCTTTGGAGGAGTTTCTTCCCATTAGGGGCAGGAGCACCATATAAGCTAACAATTTCAATCAATGTGATAAGTGATAAGGTGTGGTGTTGTGTGAGCACCAAGGAAGGCCCCTTAGCTCAGTTTTTAGAGAAGGCTTTCAGGAAAAGAAGAAATGTGGGATGCACTTAAGTCCAACCATTTCCTAAATTGCCACGTTGAGATCTCATTCCATGAGTCTCCCTCGCACCCAGTGATCCACATCTTTTCTACGATGTCATCTAGCAAGCTGTGTTTGTTACTATTTTCCATTTGTTACCTGTCAAAGATTTATCTAACTGCCAACCTACACCTCTCTTCTTCATGAAGTATGCAATATGAATATACCCTGTCACTGAAATCCCAATAAAAAGTGTGTCATTTATCCTATGTCCATGTATAGCTTCCATATTGTTTTCCCAAGATAGTGAAAAAAAAAAAATCCCACATAACCCCCATGGCTACTTTTGTGGAGTCTTAGGTGACCCTTGGAGGTACCCAACATCAAGATAGTCACACAGGAGGATTCACCAAGGATGCCTTCTCATCCATCCACTTCCTTTTATTGATTTCGTTTTCTCCTCCACATCCTAATATTTTCTGAAGTTCCTCCCAGCAAGTAAAGAGCACAGGTGATGGAGAGGCCCTATTCTCTTCTTTCTCATGCAGCTAAAAAGGAATTTCTTGGGACATTAATATGTGATCATTTTCCCTAGAGGAGGGGGTTCTGTTTGGACCCTGGATGGATCACAGGAATGAGTAGAAAATCTAGACCGAGCCAACCAACTCACTATTGACTACCAACGTTAACTGAGTGAGGATGGGTGATGAGTTAGAAACCTAGTGTGTGACCCCTTCCTGGGAGGCACCTGTATTCCCCACATGCCACAGCGTTGGCTCTAGACAGTGGCACGTCAATAGCGTATAGACTATGTGGATCATAAATAAAATATCCGTTAGTGAATGGTTTCCGAGAGCACTCAATGGGCCGGGTCTTCCATATTTCTCCTTGCCCTTGATCTTGGAGTCCATTTCGATTGAGAAGCCGCAATGTCCAGTCTGTCTTCCTGTGATTCACATTTGGGAGAAATTGCACATTGGGTAATTGCCATCCAAGGAATCTTGCAGACTGATGATCCGTGGGTGGAGGTGCCGGAGGTGGTAGGTAAAGGGGTTCGAGACACACCCGCCAGATTCAGTACAACATCTCGTACTAGAAGACAGCAGCTAAGCCCCAATGCCTTCCCAAAGGAACCCCCTGAGACTGGCCTAACTGAATTCTTGTTCTTAATTAATTAGCTAATTAACTATTCAGCAGATACTTACCAAGTGCCTACTGTGCACCATGCACATTTGTATGGTATGGGGACACAGTAGGCACTCTAATGGAGCTTCAAAGAATATCTTGAAAATTATTATTCTAAGCCAAACATCCAGCATCTGCTATAGGGCTTTGGTTTTGGTTCTCAGGGTATCTTTGAAGAAGACGTTCTATACTTTTGCAGGAAATTAGCTATGACACGTCTATGTACAACTTCTCAAAGTTACATTGAGAAGTGGTTTGAGGAGACTCTGTGCTACTTTGTATATAGGAAAGATATGGTAATATCCCAGGAGAAAGAAAACTTCTTAAAGCTTGCCAGTGCAAGAATGAAACTTGCACACAGATCCTTGGAACAGTTTCAGGTCAGGTTCCAAAAACACCTCTGACACCAGACCCCGGGACTATGCATATGTGCCTCACTGACTAGAAACCAACCATGGTTTCTGGTTTTAATTTCTAAATGTCTAATCCTGAGACTGTATTGTCTGTTGTTGAGAATGTTTCTCATTTAATAGAAACACTAGGAACTAAAGTCATCATCACCCATCATCAGAATAGTTCCCGGAATTCTCTCTAGCTTTTTGTTTGTGTGTTTGTTTCTGGTGTAAATTCTTGTTCAAATTTCCAGCCACGTTTAAAGTGCAACCTGTAACATTAAAAAAAGGGGGGGGGGCTTCTGAATTGAATGTATATATAGGCAAACCTTAAATCAGGGGTTCTTAAATTTTTCAGGTAGAGGGGAGTGGAATGTCACAGATGCCTTTAATAATCCAGTTAAAAATGTGTTTTCCCTAGGAAAATGTTGGTGTACACCTCCATATATCCATGCACATACACAATTGTATACAAATGCCAGAGAGTTTATGGACCCATCTGACACCTCTTCAAAAACAGCTAGATTTAAACACATTAAAATTTTAATTTATTTTCCAGTTGGAAGGGGCACTAAGGTAGAGCAGTTTTAAATAACCTCTCCTTCAGGAATGCGTTTGTGGTGGCGATTTATTACATTACACAAACAGATTGGATAGTTTGGGCATCCTATACTTTCTTTCCTTTTTTTTTTTTTTTAAGTAAACTAATTTGTTATAGTGCAATCATTCCCTGCTTGCATTCAACCAAATATTTAACTACTGTTATTACCTTTCTAAGAAAATGAGATGTGCATTTGCAATGCTCTTGCAAAAGCATATTGCAGGCCCAAAGTGATTGACAAGGAATACAATTACTTTTGCATGGCTAGACAGACTGCCTTTGCATTAAAATTGGACCACACGGGTTCATTGCATGACAGCAACCCCCTTCTCTTGCAACGGGGCCGTGGCTAATTTATCTATAGCTGCATACTAAATCAACTCCGGCTCTCCTTTCCCTACATGTCTTATATTTTAAGTGCACCTGTTCCATGGGGCTTGAAAAAGTGTTTGGACACATTCCTGGAAACCAGCATGAGAATGTGTAAGAGCTTTCCTTTAGCTGCCTCGTGTTTGGAATAGGGGTGAGGAGGCTGACCCTCGGTGCCATCGCAAATGTAAAGAAAAAGAACACAGGGAGGGCAGTGTTGCATGGAGCAATGAGCCTGTTAGTCCTTGGGCAGCAGCAGCAGCAGCGGCAATCACCTGGTACTTGTTGGAAATTGGAATTCTTAGACCCCCATCCAAATCTATTGAGTCAGAACCTCTGGGCTGGGCATGGGGCCCAGCCATCTGTGTTTGAACAAGCCCTCAGGTGACCCTGCACTTGTGCTGAAGTTGGACCACGGTCTGCCCCAGTAGCTAAAAGCGGGCTGCAAAGCCAGAGCTCCCTGGACTAGAATCCCAGCTCAGTCAACACCTACCCTCTCCAGTGTAGCTTCCTTTATATCTGAGGGTGAGAATAGTATTCTCCAATTCGCAGGGGTAGTATGACGGTTAAATGGGATACTGAGCCCAGGATGCTTAGACCAGGCACTGACCGGTGGCAGTCCTTCTCTAAATGTGAGGACTAGGGTTGTTTATGCCTGTGCTGTCACCAGTAGTAGCTTAGGGGGGAAAACGGCATTTTGGTGAAACTGGGAGCCCATGAATTGGCTTCCTTTCATACCGCCGAAGACAGCCATAACGGTTCCTTGTATTTAGAGGGATCATGAAAATAGATCATTCACCCTTCCATCATTCCCTCCAAAACATGCACGTGTGGCATGGAGGCCTCCCTGTGCGGTGTGGTTTATAACAGCAGCGAGAATTCCTGATGCCGTTTCTCAGTGAAGCCCCACCCCGTCTGCCAGGCCTCTGAATTCTGCAGTCTGTTCCCTTTGCTTGGCCTGCCCTCCCTACCTCTTTACCTGGCTAAGGCTTTGCGATCTCTGAGGCGTTTGCTCAGATCCCCTCACCCCTGTTGCCCAGCCCCACTCCTTCTGTCACACTTTCAGAGCACCACTGTTCCCTCTCAGCACGTACCAGCGCTGCAACTTTACATGTCTGTGCGTTTATGCACATGGCTTTGTGACCCCCCGGCCCCCTCCCTGGAAGCCCCCCAGGGGCAGCTGTAGTGATGGACACACTCTCGCCTGTCTCTGCCTTAGCATGGCCGTTGGAGCAGAGAAAGCATGTCAGTAGCAGAGAAACGGTATTCCTCATGTGGTTTGTTTGAGCTTGTCGAAATGAAGATGCCAGATCCCATTTTGTCTCTGGTTCTCTGTCTCAGAAATGTGGGATGGCAGAATCCCAAAGTAATTTTCCATGCCCCTGGTGGAGGGCACGCACGGCACTGAGTATACCCCATTTAACAAAGGCAAACATCAGCGGCCTGTTCTTCCCTCACTTCCGGGAGTTGGTGCAAACAGACGTGATGCGGAGGCCTGCAACTGGCCGCGAGGCACCAGGACCCAACCTGGTGAAAGAAGGGGCCACTCTCGCAGCCAGGGCCTAGGCTCAGTCATTCCAGGTCCATACCAGCTGTGCATGGGAACACCACCAAAGTGTAGGGCGGGCTTGTCTCTCCATTATCCACAGGGGAGCAGGCACAGACTGGGTCCACCTCTACAAATATGTAGACAGAGGCGTTACTCCCCATATTTCAATAGACATTCACATGTGGTTAAAATATTAATATTTTGTTGACACCCAGATGTCACTCTGTGCTCTGATGTCAAGCCCATTGATCATCACTTTGCTCACAGCACCTCACTGAATCCTCCCTCAAGGGGAGCCCTTACCAGCCTCTTTCCCCATTTTACAGACCAGTATGCGAAGCTCCGATAGTTTGAGTGGGAGTCCAAGGGCTCACCGCCGCTGATTGATGAGGCTGTGACCCGATGCCCGTGTGGTTCCCATCTAACTTGGCTCTTGAATGGTTATCTGCCTTTGGAGGAGGATACTGGGAAGAAAGCCATTCCCAGCACAAACAGTAGCACGTGCAGAGATGCAAGGGCCTAAAAGAATGGGGTGGGAGCAGTAGCTGTTTTTCTGTGGCTACATGGTTCACCTCTGAGGTTCGGGGCCCAGACTCAGTATTTGTTACTCTCCTCCTATCCTCAGATCTGTTTCAAATCCTGTTGACAGAGGCTGGCCCTGCCTTCTGACCCCCAACAGACGCTCTCTTTTCATGTTGGAAATGTTGGAAGCCTAGCTCAGGATGCTGCATACCTCAGTGTCTTGGGTTAGGGTTTACGTGGCCTGATAGGTGCCCTCGTGCGTGCGGCCCCCTCGGATCAAAACGAAACAAGCCGAATGCGATTCCTACCAACCTCCTTAGTGTGTGAAGTCCCTGTCATGTCTTTAAGGATCATGGTACTTGGGGTCTAGCCAGTCAAGTCTGAAAAGCTCTGAGAAGCACTCTCCAGTGCTCTCCAGCACACCAGTGTCACAGCCGTGTGTGTGCGTGTGTGTTTGTGTGTTTTAAGTGCCTCCCTTTGGCTTGATATGCTCGGCTTACATGTGGGTCCACTGCTTCTCCTGAAACCTGCTGGAACCCTTTGGTAATCAAAGTTATGTTTCCGTTAGAATCCTGCTCCATTCGACGGTGGGGCTCGCTGGTCCTTTGCCAGAATCATAAATCATCTCTGAACTCCACGGGGAGATCTCAGGGAAGGTTATTAATAACAGCTACCGTCCTGTGGAAAACACGCATTTGGAAACACATGCTTCTGTAGTCATTGTGTCCTGTGATCCTCCCAAAAGCCTGTGAGGTGTGCAGGCTACATGCGATCCTCATTAAACCCACTGTAATGCTTAGGAATTGTAACTCAGTTTCCCATGATCACATGCTGTAAGCTTCTCTTCCTGGCTTTCTCGCTTGAGGTATACCAAGAAACTTCTGGAGAAATCCAGGATGTTTTCTCCCTCCTGTGAAGTCCCTTGTCTCTGGAATGACTGTATGGATGGGGATAACAGAGCCACTGTGAGGCCAGGCTTATTCAGTCATAATGCCGGGCCTGCTTAGTCTGGATATAATTTATGTAAATGTGCATATAGGAGCATGTATGTGCATACGTGTCTAGGTAAGAGCACACGTACATCCCCAGTTATGCAAACACACACTACTAAACACGTTATCCACTATATACATCCACCTGTGCTCACAAACACACATACACACATGGGCGTGGTATACACATACACACACGTGCATTGACATGTGCATAGTATCACACACACGCATTGACACACATGCATGTGCATAGAGCACATACATATATACAAACATGCATAGTCGTGTATGCACACATACACACATAGTCTCACACACATAAAATCCGAGATATTTTCCTACATTTACCATGAAAGAGTGGCACATGGAATTACCAAATATGATACTAGAGAGTGAAAGAGCACAGAGGAACATTTCTGGAATCATTTGGGTTGTCTGGCTCTCCTCACATCCTTCAGGCACAACCCATACTGGTAATACAACAGTGTGTGTTTTTCTTTCTTTTTCCTTGGGGAAGCTGTGTGGTGTGATTAAATGCAAACTCTGACCCTCCTATCTTTCCAGCCCACTTATAATAACCCAAAATTCTTCTTGCATTTCTTCACCTCCTCCTCAAAGAGTGGGAAGTCTGGTACCCAGCATGCCACCACGTCCCAGTTCCGGGCCAATGCCGAACCCCAGCCTAATTTTCTCAGGCTGATGGACAGCTGTTGTCTCCAACCTCCTTAACCAGTGTGAAAACACTCCTCGGTTCCTGTGTTTTGGATCTTGTGACCAGACTAACTTCGCCAGTGCAGGGGTTGGTGTGTCTGCATGGGGAAATGCACTAATATGGATGTTTTTCTTTGTGTGTGCACCCTTGCAGTGTTGTTTACCAGGATGGATTTTATGGTGCAGACATTTATGTAAGTATTCATTAATGTGCATGCCATCCCTGTTTCCTCCCGGAGTCATTCTGTTTACAAGTTTGCTGCAAGTTTCCTCTTCCTGGTCTGTAGGCAAGCATTGGGCGGCTTATCCGCAGGGCAGAACCCCTCCAGCTCATGACAGCCATCACGGCTGATGAATGGGTAGAATTACCTCCTTGGTTCACTTCAGAATATGTGCAAACACCCCCCTAAAACTGATGGCATTTCTCTCATGTGAGACTAAAGACTCCCCACCCCCAAAAGAATTCTCTGTAAAGTTTTCAGTATGGTCTGTGTGTTTGCAGTATAATATTTACCATAGCAGCTGTCATTACCAGCTGTAGAGGGTTAAAAGATATTTTCATGGCTAATTTTTTGATGGTCTCTGTTTTTAATATTTATTTATTTATTTGGAGGGGGAGGGGGAGAGAGGGAGAGAGAGAGGGAGAGAAAGGGCAGAGAGAGGAGAGAGAGAATCCCATGCTGTCAGCCTGTCAGTGTGGAGCCCGATGTGGGGCTTGATCATGAGCCATGAGATCATGACCTGAGCCAAAACCAAGAATCAGACACTTAACCGACTGAGCCACCCAGGCGCCCCGATTTTTTTGATGTTTTCTTATAAATACACTTAATTGTTCACAGTAATAGCTCTAGAAAAAATCCTCTGCTCCCTCTGGATGATTTTAGCAAGAAACATCTCTAAGAAAATGCATGCCGACTTGACCACTAAACCCTTATTTTCTTCCTTATTCCTCCCATTTCCCCAAAACCATTACCTGACTCAGAATTGTCTGTTAAATTTAGAATTGTTTATTAAATGGTACCACTTTATTAAGCTTTTCACTTTTAGAAAAGAGTGGGATGTTTCTCATGATGGGGACCATAGTTAAACTTACCTAAATGGATCTAAAGGTAGTTATTCTTCACATTATGATATTAGCTGCAATGTTAGGAAAATAACTTGGAATAAACACAATTTAAAATACATGGGCAGGATTGGGGGTGGATTTTTAAAATCATATAGTGTTTTTTTAATTACAAGTGACCTCAAGTAAGTTCACTGGAATCATATCTGTTGGCTTATAGACTAGATAACAAAGACAAATAAAAGCATACTTGTGACCAAATTGATATCATTTACTAGAAAATGGGAAAGACACTAGTTATTTAATTTTCTTCCTTTTGAATTTCAAATAATTACAATTTTGAGACATAGTATTAATCTCCATCAATGATGCATGGAGTTGAGTTCTGCTATCATTGTATCAAGTACATTTATTATAATCATGGGTTAGTTTTTTTCATAATAAAATGAACAAACAACATATACCCAATGAACAACCAATTTCTTTTTTTAATGTAGCTTAATCCATGCCTTCAAATATCCTCTATAAAAAAAATTTAAATTCATACCATTATACATAGAGAAGCAGCTTGGAGCCCACTCACATCCTTAGAAACCCAACAAACCCAACATCAGTCTTCATCCTTCCCCAGTGTAGCCTCTGGATAGAGCATACCTAAGTTTAGGCTTTTTTTTTTTTTTTTTTTTTTAATTTGGGAAATGGGGAGAAGAGAAGGGATGGAAATAACAAAAAACATAATCTACCAAAAAAAAAAAAAAGAAAAGAAAAAAGAAATACAATATCCCCATCAACACCCACCAGTGGGGGAAAAGAACGTGTTAGTAAGCCTAACTGACAACAACAGTATCGTATTAGCTGTCATTTATTGAGTGTCCGCCTCGCCGTGCCTCAGTTTCCTCATTTGCAAAATGACACCAGTTTATTGAATTATTAATTTGTTCTGTCCTATGGATATTTCCAATGGGTGTCTTTCCCTTGTCTCCCAGATGTGTGAAAGGCAGGAAGGAGGAGCCACCTGAAGGCAGGGCATGTAGGTTCCCAGACACTGGGAAAGAACGTGCTAGTAAGAGTAGCAAGCGTGTCTCTGTCTGTTGGCACTGGAGACTACGAATGAGAATCCATGAGAACAAGGTAAAAGGAGGGACCAGAGACACTCAGAAGGGAGCAAATGTGCCAGCTCCCAGACTAAGGCAGCAAGATATAGTCTGTTCAGGGAGGAAATCTACAAAAAAGTCCCTTTGTGCTTTGAGTGCCTTTCGAGGCTTTGTTTCCCATGCATTCATCATATCTGGGCAAAGCCTGCCGGGCCTAGTGCTGCAGCCCCCGCAGGTGGCTGGGTGCCCCCACGTGAAGGGATTATGTGAGGGGACACTGTTTCTTCAACACATCGCTTCCTTGTGTGAGTATTTAGAAAACTCTTTGTCTAGCCAAAAAAAAAAAAAAAAAAAAAATTATCTCCTTTTCCCACTGTTCATATTATATAACAATACGAGTTTTCAAAGGGTAGTTCCAAATAGGCAATCAGGGGACAGAAAAACTTACTGAAATAGGAACTCCGAGCCTTGTTTTACCCAGCACGTGTTTCTGTCCCCTTTCCAAGAGGGTAGCTCAGATCTTGCAGGCCTTCCTGAGTATTCTGCTCTGTGTAAGATGGCAAGTTCAGACTGTTGCTGCCAGGTGGTGCATGTCCGTAGGCACAGTGACAAACTAGACCACCTGTTGCAGCAAAACAATGGCTCGTTGATGGCCTTACATGGATTAAGGAAACCAAGGAATAAGAATATTTCCTGCACTCTTAAAGTCTACGGAGCAGGATTCATTTTGGCTAGAAGTATATGACAGTCTCGAATGTGCTTTTTCAAGCTGCCACCCCTGCCTTCCTTGAGGTAGCAGTATGCCCTGATGGCTAGAAATGTTCCCAGTGCTCCATTTCTTAAAGAAATTATGATTAACACGGTTCATAGAAAAGCATGCGAGGTTCTCTTGTAGGTAAAGGAAGCTTCTGGCTTGCTCCTTCAATCTCATTCAAACAGTGCACAATAAATAGGGTTGAGGCAATCCTGGGAGGTCCTGGGGACATGTGTCAGATACCTGGGTCGCCTCTAATAGGTTTAAACATTCTGTTTCTTCTTAATTTTACTGGGTGGAGTCATAAGCTTCTGGCTTAAGTTACTTCTAAGGACGGTGCAGGCAGGGCCACCCACCAGTTCCTACCCATTGCTGTCCACCCTGACACTTTGGCAGTAGCCCAGCAGCTATCATAACACAGCCAGCAGACCACAGTCTTTTCTCTGCACCTGCTTTCTCCTCCACTTCCCTCTGTCGTGCTCTTTCTATCCCTCCAACCTGATGGGGGAGCCCTTGGACTTTTCTCAGTCCCACCGGAGCACAGAGGATAGAAAACACCCGAAGGACCCCTACAATGGGCAAGCCATTGCCTCCAGTCTAGAATGAGCCACTCCTGCTTCAGCTTTTCAAAGAGGATTGGGGAGAGAAGGAGCAGTGGTCACAAATGCCCTAAAATGGCAGGAACAGTTCGATTTGTTGTGGGGTGCTGTGAGCCAGAAGCTAAGGCCATAGCCTAGGAAGCTCATTTGGGCTGCGGGCACAGGAACAGCATCCTATTCAGGGCCCCAGCCCTGCAGTAGAAGCATGGACTCTGGCCACAGGGCACATGCTCATGCCCAGTGTGGAAGGCCACTCATCAGAGAGGATGTAGCCGGTTTTCAGGTCAGGAAGGATGGCATAAAAGGCCATTACCTGGGTCCCTTCCACCCAAGGACATGCCACACGCACACACACACACACACACACACACACACACAGAGACTTTTATTTCAAAAGATGGGAATTTAGCTTACATAACTAGCATATCAAATCTGTAAGTTCACTGTTATCGCTTAGCACTGCACACTGTTTTTTTTTTTTTTCATGAAAAAGTGAGTCAGGTTAAAGAAATAAGTAAGTTAGTAGAAGTGACCCATGGGATCTTGACAACCTGTTGGAAAGTTGACATAGAAGGGCCAAGTCCCCTGGACCTACAAAGCGATCCATCCTGTTTAGGGGCAAAGCTGTGGATCTCACAAGACCAGAATTGGCCACGGGGCTGACAGTAAGTGTGGCTCAACTGCATTTAGCCAGACATGTGCCTTCACTGGCTCAGGGAGCTATCCGAGGGTATGGCATTTGATCAAATGATAACTATTGAAAATGTTAATAAGGATGTTTATAATAGAGCTGTTTAAGAAGAATGTACTAACTCAGTGGAAAGTAGGGCGAGACTGAGGAGAAATGGGAAAAAGGGAAGAGAAGACAAGTTGGGAGGGCAGAGAGAAAAAAGAGAGAAACACTGATATATGATAGAAATCTTAACCACGCTCCCTTTTTATAAGACGGCCCTAAGCTTTGCAGCAGTCCATGTGGCCATGAGGCTGCCTAGCAGATACGTCTCGAGATGCCACTGCACGCTTACGTTATTCTTAAATTCTGTTACAAGTTCCTAGCTGAAACCATGGCTGAAGACAATTATTTCTGAAATGATGTCATTCTGCCATCCATGGATCTTAAAGAGGTGTCTTAATTTCCCTGATGTAAACACAGAGAGCTGGAATGCAGAGCTTATCCAAATAAAGCCCTAGTCTTTATTCCTGGGACCCTGCCTGCTGTGGAAGCCAGCTGCAGAGTTGGTGGGCATGATGAGGCAGGTCAGTCACCCTGGGGGCAACCACCCACCAAGAAGTTAAGCATTTGCTACAGGAGACAAGAAAGATGCTCAGCCCCTCCTGCCTTTACCTCCTCTCCTCAGCCCTGGAAGGGAGGAATCACAATACCCATTACCTCCACTTCTGTTTTTAGAGGAGGAAACTCCCCCCCCCACCCCCGCCCCCAAAAAGAGATGAAATGATTGGTCCAGAAACATTCATTCACACTGGAGTCTGAGCCCACGTGATTGGGCTTCCCAGCTCTAGGCTCTTCCGTAGAGCGTTGACATGCATAGGTCCACAGGCCTAGATTGACTAAAGAGGAAACTTAAGGAAAGGTTAAGATATATACACACACATACCTTTATGAGGCAGGTCCCTAAATCTCTTACAATATTCTGTCACCTCAGTGTCTTCCCTGGAACTGGACAGTTTCACTTTTTTATTTATTTTATTTGAGAGAGAGACTGCAAGCAGGGGAGGTATGGAGGGAGAGGGAGAGAGAATCTCAAGCACACTCTGTGCCCAGCACAGAGCCTGATGTAGGGTCGATCTCCTGCCCCTGGGATAATGACCCAAGCCTAAAATCAAGAGTTGGACACCCAACCGACTGAGCCACCCAAGCATCCCCCAGTATTTCACTTTAAATTGGAACCACTCACAGGAAAGATTAGGTTCACCCACAAAAAACTCTCACATCCAAAAATCACATCCCACTCTGTCAAAGGGGTTTTATATGTATATAAAATATATATATATAAATATATATATTATATATATAATCAGCTTGTTTAGACACATTCACACATCGTTTTGTTGGTCATGTAGTTTTAAAGTAGCTTTGGTAGCTTCAGTGTGATTCATTAATTCACAAAATTCAGTTGTGCTCTCTGTTATTTGATATTGATTTTAAAAAAAGGATTGATACAGTTAGGTTGCTCTGTACTGTCATCTTAACTGTCTCGATCATTAGGCATCAAAGCTAAATCCTCAGCTATTCCAGAAAATTCTAATCGTGAGATAACAAGAGAAATTTGAAATAGTTCATTTGAACTGTTGCAATATGCTTACAAAGATAAGAAGCCATGAAAGTATCCTTTTCTCTTCTTTAAAAATAAACACAGGTTATAACCCAGATATAATCAGTATGGTTCGATCCCCACCTCCACCTTCTCGATACCTTGGGTTACAGAGATTTGCAAACTAAAACCTGCTTCTTCTTTGGGTTTGATGGGTCAATCACAGATCTTAGGGAAGTAAGAGAAGCAAACTTGTAAATGAATTGCTCTGGAATTTCTGTCTGACTTATGCATTTTCTTTTATTTATTTCATTTTTGCATTGAAAACATTACATTTCTGTTTCCTTATAGAGTAGTGTATCAAGAGCCTGTGTATGGCAATAAATTGCTGCAGGTATGAAATCCCGACTGGTGGAAAAACTCATCACTATGATTGTGGGTTTGCTGTGAAATCCTACTAACAAGACAATTCTGGGGAGGGGAGATGTTCTCTAACGTAGAAGGAGGAAAGACTTAACTGAATTTTCCAGTTTCGATGTGAATGCTTCCAGAATAGAGATGCATATCCTAAGATTTCCCTTGTTTGCTAGATCATGAGTGTATCCAAGTGGAGGTCTGACTTGGCTATAAATTTCCGGACTTCAAATGTATCTACACTCAATTAATATAAGTTCAGTGAAAAGAATTGCAATGTTTCATTGTCATCAGTTGTCTGGATAATTTTGTAGTAGGTTCCTGGAGTCAACTAGAATGGTTAAGAGAAAAATTCATCCAGCATTGAGGGTGTGTACAGCTAACATAACTTTCCCTGCTTTCATTGTAGCTTCTTATAAATTTATTTCACACCTATTGCTGTAGCTTTCAACCCTATTACTCACTGCTGAAGCAACCCCCAAATGAACCAATTTGTAGGAAGAAAAAAGAGCCAACACATCCATTGGAGTGTAGCTGGCCGAGTCTCCCAATATGGTCTATAACCAACATTAAAACTGTCAAATAAAATGAAAGAAGAATGTAAAGCTAAAGATGATCAGTGGGAGTTTTATTACATGGATTTCCCTGTAACATACAATTCTCATTTTTTTTTTGTTCTGTATTAAGTCCATTAAGAAAGTGCATTCTTTTTTTTTTTTTAACCATGAGAATTCATCAAGTTTTAATGAGAAATCTGTATGAAAAAGGGGTACTTGGATCTAGGAGAGAACAAAATAATTTAAATTCCCAAGATCAACTTTTATTTTTACATTTTGAGAAAACTGACTTTCATTGCCACACTTCAAAAACTGCTGAATGTATGATGCAGATAAATTAGGGAGTGATTATTGAAGTGTTTCATTTTGCAAATGTTTTTATAAATGTAGTTTCAGTAAATCACATATTGAGATATATATGTGTATACTGGTATATTTGTGGTTAGCACAAAGTGAGATCCTTGGGTATTCTCAGAAGCTAGGGTGTTTCTGTCTGGGATCAAGCCCACTGCTACTTTATGTGGTGAAACTGAAGGGAAACACACACACACACACACACACACACACACACACACACACACACGAGACAACCCTTTCTACCCTATGTCCCCTGCAGTACACAAACATTTTGCCTCTCTTCCTAAGTCATTCACCATTAGGACATTAGAACATCTTTGTCCAAAAGTATGCTTTAAGGTCACAAATGTGATTTCCTTTGTTGAATGACTCAGATGCACTGAGGGTCTACAGTGCTCAGCAGTATTGTTTTAGGAAGTTCCACACATGGAATAGCCAGTTTCCTCTTAATTAACTTGGCACTTCCCAGACCTATTTGGGAAAGGTTCCTTTTCCTACCCCAGCTAGTATCCCACGAAGCACAGTTTTGAAAACGTTTTTTTGGAGCACCATCAGAGGTCCTTAATCAGTAATGTGCCCAACCTCCAGAGGACGTCTGCTAGCGAAAGAAATGTTTCAGACAACAGCAGTCAGGGTCTTTGTGGCCACGTCTGGTGGTGGCAGCAGAGGTGTGGGGGTGGAGGGTGGAGTGCGGATTCATAATGGCCATTCAAAATTTATATTTTATATAAGGTCTCATTTACAGCTTGTTTAGGAGGATGTTTTATGAGTAGGGAGTACAGAACTATGTTGTGCTTATCATTTGGTTTGGTGGTGGGAAAAATCTCACCGTCACAGATGTGTTTTTGTCCTAAAGTCGGGAAGACTGGTTTCAACATGAACATCCTTTGGTGCCAGCAAATGGAAATGAGCGCTCCTTTTTCAGACGTTAGCACAGAACCTTGGAGGAGCTCTGGCTATGCTCAGCGAGCTGCAAAATATGGAGCAATAAAATTGATTAGAGTCACCTGTTAGCAAGGCAAATTAAAGCAATTTGTATTTTTTGATCATTTTACAGTGTATGCACACCTACACTGAGTTAATACACAACTCTGTTATTCCCCTAATACGGATTTTGTACAGAAGAAAAATAGCAAAGGAAAACAATGCAATAGAGAGATGTGGTGGGATCAAGCCACTTAATCCTTTTCCTTTTTCCATTGAGTACCTATGTGATGGATCTCAGACCTGTACTGCCCAGCACTGAAGCCACCAGCCCCATGTGGCCCTTTGCATGTAAATTCAAATAAACTGAAATTAAACACAGTAAAAATCCAGTTTGCTCCACTAGCCACTTTTCTGGTGTTCGATAGTCACCAAGGACCAGGGACTACTGTCCTGGACGGCACAGATGTAGAGCATTGCCATCATCACCAGCAGGCCTACTGGTCAGGAAGGAGACCACGGCTTAAGGTCAGAGGCTCCACTGACTCCACAGACTTCAACATACTGTGACCTTGACTTTTAAATAGGGAATGCTAGTAAGCAGCTTCCTGAATGACAAAGACGCATGTCAAGGTATTGACCATTTGTACCTGTCTTGCATAAAAACACACACATATTCTCCTTACATGGGCAAGTCATGTGAAAACAGTGGGGTGGATGGCCCTTCCCAAAGCTTCATAGACAAGCACATCGGTTGTGCACAAGGATCCCAATGGCACACACATCCATTTTATGTGCATACAGTGAATACCGACTGGCCGTCAGTGATGCTCATTTTCATCATCTGCTATTTCCACTGCAGCTGTTGTCTCCACTTCTCAAACTTGCTGCCCACTTTCACCAGTGGAAACGATCACAGAAGTTGGGAACACATACAGAGTGCAAACCCAGAGGGTTTCTTGCAAGGAGCTGTTGCTAGAAATCTTTGCTGGGACCAAATTCACAGTCACAAATCATGACTGATTTACACGGCCCTCGATGCAGATACCTTTGCAATGGCTTTTGCTTTTTATTCTGGGAGAAAACACACACACACACACCCACCCACCCACCCACGCACCACTTTGTCTCCATCAAACCTTTCAGCTAGTGGTAGTTAGTGCCTCCTAGCAATCAGAGAGCTATCTTCAGCCCCTCTCTACCTCATTGTTTAATACACACAACTGCACACCTGTGTCTTTCCGGACACATCATGAAAGCCAAGGAGATGGACAAGCAGATAAAAAGAACAACTGTAGAAATCTGGTGACCTAATTTCCCCTCGGCCCATCATTCTCTGTCTTGAGCTTGGTGCTGGTGTGACAACTGCTTTGGTTTTACAACTCTTCAGTACATCTAATGAGTTTCCCTGTTTCCTAATTAGAGAACGTGGTGTTTGGAACACCAGGTGGTGTCTGGATAAGACCTGGTGTTTTTTTTGTAGCTTCCATGTTATTGTTTAAGGGAGACTTCTTTTCTTTTCTTTTTTGTAATACTGGCTCCAAATGATTGGTGACTCTGTCAGGATGTCTTGGATGTGTGTGCCTTCTCCAGGGCTGATCCAAAGAACAAGTTTCTCTAAGGACAGACTAGATTTTTGAATTGCTACATTAGAGGTGGCAGATACATCCTGAAAGTTAGCTGTTGCTAGAAGAGGGTAGAAATAAATTATTGAGACTACTTTGTCTACATTCTGAAAGATGGTTTTTGTAGCATTGATCTCCTTGTCCTACAACTCAGCTGTCTCCTATACGTGGAGCTAAATGTAACAGACCCCCCGCTCCCGATTTTGTTGTTAGGTCCCCTCTGACACATGAGTGACTTTGCTGTTCACTGTCCTCTAACACATCAGTCTGTTCAGAGCTGCCACTTTATGGAGAGGGTGAGAACTGTTTTCCCAGAGGATTATGGGACTGTGAATTCTAATTAGAACCCTAGTGGTCCCAATGTTACCGGTCGAGACTGGATCCTGTTTGTTAATTGTGCTGAGATCATTCGACAGTGGTTGATGTATTGCTGTGGTCTGCTAAGCAAGCTCAGTTATTTTCACAGTTTGATAATCAATGCTCCACTGAACACAATTCCTTTCGAATATGACCATTTGCTTGTCCTCTGCTTAATTGAACAATTGCATTTGCTGGTACATGCAACTAAATGTTAATTATTTTTTTCAGGTTTTTTTCTTAATGATTTTATTTACAAATTGGAAAGCTTTATCATATTTTCCACACCAAACAAATTCCCTATCTGAACCAGTGTTATATCTTTAGCAGAAAAGACAGAATTTTTAAGAAGTGCTCACCATTCCATTTTTTAAAATAATTATGCAACACTTAGAAAGCTACACACAGTCTTCTTTAATTGCCTCAGTGGTTCAACAGCTACATATGCAAGAGATTACTAATAAACTTTCAATCAAAGCATTATTTTTTTTATAAATACAAATGCAACACAGGAGGGCATTAGCTCAGCCTACATTGGATTTTCAAGGAAGTAATCAAGGAGTGTTTGAATGAAGCCTAAGTTAGTAGCTAATAAGTAAAGGGAAAGCATAATCATTTTTGAAACTCTGGAAAGTTCAGCAAAGTATAAAGAGTGTTTAAAGAATCCCCCGTAATCCTCCCCACCCCAAGACGATCACCATTAACCATGTAGGTACATCTCTTTAGAAGGGTATGTGGGTTCTTCCTCTGGGATATGCTCACAATCGCTAACCTTTAACATCCAGCTGGGGTTGGTATCCAAGCCCCTGTCTCTCCAGTGTGTTTTGTTCTTCGCTCTGGTACTAAGCTTTCATTAACCTCCACGTTGGACTGGTGGATGTGGGTAACTGCTGTTCTGGTGTGGTCTCCCAGTTGGGCGCCCCTGTGTTGGGCTCCTGTGCATTCCTAAGTCCGATTTCTCCTTGCGTTTTAGGGTGGTTACGCTGCATACCGCTACGCCCAGCCTACCCCTGCCACTGCCGCTGCCTACAGTGACAGGTAAGAGTCTCCCTTCTTCTGCTTGACAACTACCTGGAAATGAACTTAGCTGGCGGGAGACGAGATTCTCGTCTGATTTTGGTGCAAATGCATGACTTCTGGGGAGGCAACGCCCAAAAAGTCAGGTCCCACCGTGAAGGGAAACGGCGCCATGTAGAGGGACGATGAACAGTCAAGCCTAGACCATCCTAAACTCTTGCCCTCTCTGCTTGAAACACAGAATTGCTATGTCTGGTCCGAGTAGAGTTGCCTTCCAGATCTCTCCATTCCTGTAATAGCACACCTTGCATGCACACACATACAGTCCCTGTACAGTCTTTCCACAGTCTTCTGCGTAACAAGCAGCCACGGTTTCATCTAACTCGTAGGAAGAACCCCAAGAAGACGATCCTACAGGTTTCCCTCAATTTCGAGCACCTGGTGCCCCCCCCTTTTTTTACATCGTTTTACACCCAGTAAAGCATTCCCTCCACTGCATGTTTTAAATCTAGAACAAAGGAATGGGGGAGATGTATCTGGCATTCCTAAGATGATTCACTCTTTTTGGCAGTCCCAGTGTCCGATCCTACTAAGATAAACCAACATTTATTCGTAACGTGCACCACATGTTAAGACTGGCAGTGGAAGGGACCGAGTGGGTTTAAGAAATGCAGAAGTCAGAATGGATGGTGGGGGTGGGGGGTGGAGGGGAGCTTGATGACCCATTACCCAGGCTTAACAGATAACTGGGTTTCTGAAATGGCAAGCCACAGCTATTCCTGTGTAGGTGCCTTGAAAAAAAAAAAACAAAGCGTGCGTTTCCATATTGAATGCAACTCGTTGGCTCTGTTTTCTGAGGACATAAACGTGAATGTTCAGAAGCTCTGCATGCACAAATGTGATCGAGGGTGCTTATTTTTGGTAATGACTCTTTTTTAAAAATATGTCTCATGAATAAAACAGTAATGGTAACAATTTGCATGTGTGGCTGAGGCATGCTGGGTCAGACAGGTAAGCAGGCAATGTACTTGACCCCTGAATGGGAAGTGTCGGCAGCCTCTGGTTCTCCTTCCTCCCTGGCCTGTTGTGACTTAGTTCCTCTCTTGGTTTGCTGTGGTGTGCTTTTTCTGCGGCCCCATTCCATTTCTCACGAGATGTGTTGTGAGCTCGATGTAGCTGCAGATTTCTTCCAAGGTAGAAGAAAGCAAAATCAACTCCTGGACCCCAAAAGCTGCACTTTGAAATCCCCATGCCTACACTTGTAATAAATGGCTCTTTGGCAAGAAAGGAGGGAGATCGCTATCTGGTTGTGTGCAGGTTTCATTACTACTTTCTTATAAACAGCCATAACGAGTTCCCAAGGCCGGAGGGAGCCTCTAAAGAAATCCACACAACATCAAGATACAGTTCTAAATGCATAAATTATCCAGTTACCCAGTAATCTTTCACTAAGATGCAAAATACGTTTTACGTACGTTACTATCTTCAATCCACTTTGACACCGGATTAGGAAACTAGAGAGGGTCAATAAAGCTAATAAAATGATGTTAATCTTGAAATCCTCGAACTCATTCTACAAATGAAAAGTCTTAATGCTATTAAATTCTGCACACTGAAGATTCACAAAGTATCAATTGTGATGTGGTTCATCTCCAACCCTTAATTATTTTTGTGAAAATATCTCTAGATGCTAAATTCTCAAACACCCACTTTGTATATAATTATAATCATAGTAACTTTAGTCTGCTGTATAATTATAAGAATCTTACACGGATTTATTTCTCTGGATTTTTATCTTGCTTCTCAGTATAAGTGCATCTTCCCCCAGGTTGGAAAAAAGGTTAATTACAAAGATATACTTTAAATTGCCTTCTTCAATAAGACCAACCTAGACACTTTTTGAAAAATAAACAATATTTAATACTGTTCTTAGATAGAATTACTTGAGAATCTGGCCATCTCTATTGGCATTCATTTGAAAATTAATTTAAAATGATGTTGCATTGGGGGTCACCCTGTGCAAATATGTGTATAAAATCTGTTATTTTTAATATTACTGATATTTCTCATTGGCAACGTGTCCTACCGAAAATTGCCCTCATTCTTGGATTGGTAAATCTTGAGTAGCCCTACAATTCCCACTTGAGAGGAATCGTTTCAGTGGAAGAAACCAAGTAAATATACTCTTGTCCATGTAATTGGCCTCATGCTGTTCATATACATTGGGTCTTCTTGGTTGCTGTAGAAATTGATCGCTAGCCCTATTTAACTTTATTGCAAGCAAGACAGTTGCCACAGACGGGATTATTGCATTGAGGTAAATGCAGGAATAGGTAAATTGCCAGAAAACAATCTTTAAAATGATATTTCTGGTTCGATTTGCAAAATGTATTTATGACATGATGGTACTTCCTTATATTTTCAGTAAGCAGGTAAAGAGAAGGAAGACCCTTCCCTTTGATAGAAGACACACGTTTGGGGAAAATATGAAATTGTCAGAATAGGTTTTGAATCCAGATGGAAGATGCCAAGTTTCTAGAATTTATCTCAGGGCAGTTGTGTAATAATTTATTTTTACACGATCACAGTGCAGTATCAGCCATGATAGATTTCTCAGTTCCTCTCGTCTGGAAGACAGGCAGGATGACAAAGAGTAAAACTTCTTAACCCAAAGAAACTCCTTCAGGATAGGAAGCAAAATCAGTAAGAATTGAGAGCATTTTGGTGATGCTCACTGGCTGTCAACTAAGTGAAGAGAAGCCGCAACGAACTTTACTTGTAATCATGAGATTTGCTCCTCAGGCATGTGGAAAGCGAAAGAGGTTTGATGTCCCCCGTTGGTAGAATTTTGCCTTTTATCAGCACAAACTAAGCCCTCGTCAAATTAAAGATTCAGGGACCTTTGGAAAATGTTGAACCCCAGTAACCTCAGGACTGTCCAGAAGGTCCTTGATGGGTCCCTTGCAACTCCCTGCCCCATCATCTTCTTGGTTACATGATCACATGCTGATTATCTGGGAGCACCCTGAGAGTTTCTGACTGCTGACCTCCAGAATGAAGACCATCTGGTGTGGGCAGAGATTTCCCCAAAAGAAACAGACCTGCCTGGAGTAGGTAATTGTATAGTCTCACTGACGAATTTAATGGGAATAGGCAAACGTATTTCCTTGGCATTTAGAAAACCTTTGGTAAGCACTTGCCTTCACCAAACCTTCCTTTTTAATCTCACTTTGATTTAGGGAAAGCCAACTGTCCAAACTCTCAAAGGGGATTGTTTTCTGAGCTTGAACCAATCAAAGCATGGCAGTGGGGCCGACGGTCATCTGGTCATTGCATGCCACTTGGTGTTGCTGATGTGTCCGTGATGCGTTCTGGATTTGACAGGTCCACCATCACATTAGCTCGATGAATGGCTTGCTTGAATTAAGCCTGGGGGTAGGCTTCTCTTTATGGATTGGCTCTTGGTTTCTTTGTGTTTTATGACTTGGTTGTTGATGCATCTGTGAGCAGCCAAACCAGAAAGTGGGGCGGGAGGGGATATTCCCTATTCAGGGACTTGTGCCACAAATATTTGGGGATGTATGTATGATGTGTCTATAGCTTTGATGAAAATGTTCTCTCTCCAGAAAGGCAGACATTTGTCATTGCTTGTCCTGCTTGCTAAACATTCTAACATCTCCTAACAACCAGTGCATGAGAACGTCCCCCACATTAGTGCAGAAGGGAACTAAGGGTCTGATCAGCCAGAGAAGAAAGTAATGCAGAGTGGTTCGCTCAGAGATTTCATAACGATCCCGTTGCACTGATAGTTACCAAGGGCCATTTCTTCTTTCACGTAAGACATGTGTTTCCTTTGAGGATCCCCCAAAGTCAGCCACTTTGGACACAACAGTTATAGCCCCAGCCGCACAGGTGCCCCTAGCCTGGGCAATAGAGACAACATGCAACAAGGTTTTGTTTCTTGTATTTTCTACTTTTTTTGTTCATTTGTTTTTTGAGACCTTAAAGTTTCATTGAAAACATTTTGTGTGACAAAAAAATGGTGGAATATTGGCAGTTTCGTAGCTTAGTAGTTAAAATGCCCTAGAATCAGTAATCTTGCCCTCTGCATTTGAAATACACACACACACACACACACACACACACACACACACATATACACACACACACTTCATATATATGTGTGTATGTTGTGTGTCTATATATACATATGCTTAAATGAACACACACACACACACACACACACACACACACACAGCTGTGTCTTAGGCCCTCACAAAAGACTCCTGAGAGAATCCAGGTAAATCTTAATATAAGGAGGTCAGGACTTGTCAAATTCAGGCAGTCATAAGCCACATGCTAGAACATTTTTTTAATGTGATAGTCATAACCTATTAATAGAAGTTTCTATTTCAGAGAGAAATAGATTAGTAGTTCTTTTTTAAAAGTCAATAAGGATAAGTAGGCATGTCTTTGAGGTCATGGAGAAGTTGGTCTACCCCTATTTGAATTTATATGGGTGATAGAGATAGATAGATAGATAGATAGATAGATAGATAGATACATACATACATACATACATACATACCTACATGGGTGGATGGATAGATGGATGCGTGGGTGGGTGGATGGGTGGATGGATGGAAAGTTAGATGATAAATAGATACACAGGTGGTTAGATGGAAGAGAGAAAAATGAGAGAGGAGAACAGAGAACAGAAGAGTGGAAGAAAAAGAAAGAGAGGGAAGGGAGGAGAGGAAGGAAGAGGAATGAAGGGAGAAAGGAGGGAAGGAGGGAGGGAGTGAGGAAGGAAGGCCACTCCTGGGACTGGTCAGGCATTAGCCATGCTTCTTAGATGTCAATACAGAGAGCTTATCTTTTACAAAACGATGACAACAGAAAATGGTAGCTTTGTTTTGTTTTTTGTTTTTTTCCTGTTTTATGCAATTTTGTTTTTAATGTTTTTACTTGGCAAAATAAATGCTGGCAGCTCTATAGTAGCCTTCCTATTAGATTTTTACATTTTCAATTTTTTTTTCCCTCTGAGACCACTGTTGAAAAGTAGAGTTCGTGCATTATAAACCTTAATGCCAGGGGTGGTTCTCAGATGAATTAAAAAAAAAAGCTGATGGCCCAGGTCGTGGAGACTGATGGCGATAGGAGTGTGTCTATCCCATGGCATCTCCCCAGCTGAGACAGGGATCCAGGGTCAGAAGGAAACTGGTTTGGATTTAGATTCTTACCTGTTGAGTCAAAACAGAGCAGCAAACAGCAGCTCTCTCTCGGCACCTTTGTTGACCCTGCCTTGTCGAAGCTGTTCTTGATTTTAGTTCTCTTTTCTGCTTTCTTCCACTTGCCCTGATAAGTTCTCCAGGGTTCTGCAATTCAAGAAAAGATGCTCTGTCAACTTGTAATGGAAATGTCACAGAAATGAGTCGCTAATGCTTTTGTTTACATCCTACTATCCCAGTGCCCAGAAAGGCACATTCAGCTTTCTGAATTAGAACACCAAGCTGAAATATATATGTGTGTATGTGTGTGTGTATATATATATATGTATATACACATATATATGTATATGTATATATATATATATAGAGAGAGAAATAATATATAAATATGTAATATATTCTTATTTTTATTTATATTCTTTTTCTTCTTTTTGATTTAAAGTACACTTTCTTAACTGATTCATTTGGTTTCTTTTTTTTTTCCAGCAAGTCAGGGTCCCCCTCAGGAGGAGAGAGGGTGAATGAAGCTAATTATTCTAGGCAGCTTTAGGGTAACTAGAAAGAAACATACATTGTCTGTGAGCTTCCCATTACACAGCACAGAAACCAGATGAAAATACGTTTCTTCAATAAAACTGGTGATATATATGACAGTGCTCCCGTTAATATGTTCATTAGTTGGAAATAGCAGACTGTATTCTTTGCCTTATTTACTAAGTCTTCTGGAAGTTGGAGGTGGTAGGCTAGCAAACTTGGATTCAAATCCTCTCTGACCGTGATAATACAATTATGAGCATAGCAGTAGTAACAGTGGCTCTGTATGGAATCCTGACCAGTGCAGGGCACTGTGCTATGTGCTTTCCAAATACAGTGCCATTGAGCCATCCAAGGATGCTGTAAAATTGATGTGGCCCTTCCATTTTACAGATTGGGAAGGCAAGGCTTTGAAGAGTGGGCAAGTTTTCTTCAGCTCAGCTCTGAAGCTAAAGAATGTGCCCTTAATCACTAGGCTCTGTCGCATTTCACTGGAACAATCTTGAGAAGTAATTTCTTCACATGACATTTCGTCTCGTATGGGTGTATTGACTCCACCTTACACGGTGGTTTGGAAGTATTGACACAACGGCTGTGAGATACTCCGCACAGAAAGGGCACTATATAAAGTGTTCTTGTCTTTTACTTTCCTGTGTTCCCATAAGAGCTGTAAATCTGGATGGCAAGAAGGAGGAAAACAAAAATACCTAGGTTATGTCGCTCCACCCAAACCTCTAAAATTCAAGGGTTTGAATCTGTTATTTCCTTAACAGGTTCTGGAGTCATTGAAAGCATTTAGGAAAGATAATGGCCAGACCGACTGGGCTAAGTTATGGCGACTGGGCTAAGTTATGGCGTAGACAAGCCTTTTAAAACTTAATGGGTAGGATTATATGCAAATCTAATTCTTTTTACTCCAGTGAGTTCCAGGAATCCTTTGTTGGGTTTTGCTTTGTTTTTGTTATAGACAAACTTACTTAGGGGAAGGGTCATATAAGCCCTTCAGTTTCTCAGTTATCCAAAGTTTGGATTTTGAGATGTCAGCGCTCCTTAAAGTAAGGAAAGTATAGTATCTTCCCTGTCACACTTTTTTTTTTCCTTTTCACCATGTAGATTTTCTATTTCTATTTTGAAGTTACTTTTTTTGGTAGCGTCTCTGCGTGCCTGGTACTGTGTAGAACATTAGAACACACAACCTGAGGAGAGAAGTGGTGTAGTTAGCGTGACCCCAGAAATGACTGTCCAGAATGTGACACTTGAGACAGAGAAGGAATGTCCCGTTATTAAGAATGAGTCCGAGGGGCGCCTGGGTGGTGCAGTCGGTTAAGCGTCCGACTTCAGCCAGGTCACGATCTCACGGTCCGTGAGTTCGAGCCCCACGTGGGCTCTGGGCTGATGGCTCAGAGCCTGGAGCCTGCTTCCGATTCTGTGTCTCCCTCTCTCTCTGCCCCTCCCCCGTTCATGCTCTGTCTCGCTCTGTCTCAAAAATAAATAAAAAACGTTGAAAAAAAAAAAAAAAAAAGAATGAGTCCGGGACAGAAAGCTTCAACTGGACTGTCCCAGATCAAGCAGAACATGTATGCTTATCCTAGGCAGATTCTCCATGTCCAAAGACTGGACTTCACACCCAGAGTCCTTTAGTCCAGGTCCTGGGCTGTTTCTGTCTCCTTACGTAATTGTTAACAAAGTCAGGGCAAGTCATGTTTACATCCTCAAATCGTCGTAACTAAGACATGAGTTAATGATGAAAACATGAGTCAAATTTCATGTTGTCAAAACCAGCAATAATTTATTTTCCCTATGGATCAAATAGTTCCTATTGGGCCTTCACCAAAAAACAAAAGTTATGATAACTAAGATAAATTACTTTTTCTGCCCACCTGCTGTGTAGATTGACAGTGATTTCATCTAGTAACAATTGAGATGGCTCTGATATAGTGGAGGGGACAGATTCTCTTGATAGTAGCATCAATATGATTTTTGAAACTCGTGTTTGTGGACACAAAGCTCTTGGTGTTCAAAATAAATATAGCTGTTACTGATGGACTTCCTTGGTTTCTCCTATTGTTAATTTACAGACATGCATGCATGCATACACACACACACACACACACACACACACACACACACACACACACACAGGTTAAAAGAAAAAGTGCTCAAATTTCTCTTTCAAGAACTAATTGCCTTTGGTCCGAAATCTATAATGGCTTCTTAACTGCTATGCACTATTGGATGAATTTGTATGCAATTGAAGCCATAAAAAAAAAAAGAACCAAGACTGTAATAGTCAACAGACTGGACCAACAAGGAGTTGGGGAGACATTAAAGGAAATTCCAAACCCAGTAGACCATAGCTGTCACAGCCATGTGGGTAGACACTTTTGCCAGTGAGGAGACAAGATGTAACAACTCCTTTGGTCATGTCATGGCCTAATTACACACTTCTCAGGTTGCAGATCATTGACTTGATAGGCCACAAAGAAGCAAATAAAACCTATCCTATAGTAGCATCATCAGGATCCTTCAGCTGTGAAGGGTTTCGAGACAGGTGAGAAAGCCTGGTACTTTCTAGAGGCAGGTCAGAAACTTCCAAGGAGAATGGGTACACGGAGACTCTGGAGGAGCCCTTTCCACAGCAAATACAGAGCTCCTCATGGAAGACAGCTTCCCAGTCAAGGAGAAGGAAATACACACACAATAGAATCTTAGTTCATGAATGTGACAAACATTGAACACTCTGTACTTCTTTGCTTTTTTTTTTTTTTTTTTTTTTTGTCTTTTTTGTCCCTGTGTAATACACTATAGGCTGTCTTTTAGGGTAAGAGGGAACTTTTCACTAAAAATTTCTAGTATTTCCTTTAAAGTTATCGAAACAAGTTCTGAGAGAAGTTTAAATTTTTTCCCAGTAGAACTGATTTCTGTTTAAATGTGGCCTCTGTGCTGTTTCCATATTTGTGCGCAGTACGTGCATGTGAACAGTCATTGTACAGAAATAAATGATTTCTCATGATTTTCTCCCTGGCGTGAATCATAGTGATTGATTCCTCTGGAATTAAATTCTCCTCAAAACCATAGTGTAGTTCATACTTAATTAACACAAAACGTTTAGAGTAGGGACCACTATCAGGAATTAGAGAGACGGTAGTTTGGAGGTGAATGCTTGAGGGAATCTCCGTAAGGAGTAACTAACTCATCAATTTTGTCATTGTTCCTGGGCTTATTCTTGCCACATTAGGATGTGTGAATGTTTGAATAGATCAATAGATTGTGGAGAGATGAGACATAATCAAAGCTCAACACCCTTTTCCCTTAATTATCGTAATCACTTAAATTGAAATGCTTTGGACTTGAGATTATAGAAATACACCAAACATCTGATAACCTGCATCAGCACTTTGCACTGCGTTTGTAGGCTCAGAATGCCTTTACAAAGAAAACCATGATTGTTGGATGCTTCGATCAGCCTCTCAATCTCCATCTCTGTTCATGGTCCACTTTTGTAATTTGAAGTTATCAACTGCATTAAAAGATGAGGGACATGTTTTCTTCACCGTTTCTGCATAGGTAGAGGGTGTGTGGGCTACATTTAGTTAGTAGGATATGAGCTCAGGTGGTCAGGTGGGTGCATGTTAAACATGCATCCCGGACACTATCAGCTGCATAGCCTTCCCGGAATGATGGATTGTTTCTCTGCTATTCTTTAAATTATTGTCTTCAGTTTCTCTATCTCAAAATTAAACAATGGAGAAAGAGTGATCGCCTTAGTCCATTCTGAAATTTTAAGATTGGAGTGGCTCATTGTGAGGGTCCCAAGAGCCCTGCAAAGCATGGTTCCCACACCAACCCAGTTGGCCTCACCAGGAGCTTGTGGGAAATGTAGAATCTCAAACCCACCCCAGCCCTGTTGTGTCAGAATCTGTACCTTCAAGATCCCCGGGTGGTTTGGATGACATTTGAGAAGCACCCCCATAGAGGGCAAGCTTCAGTGCTACCCCCTATGCAGCAAACAAGGTTGACATTCTACAAAGCTTGAAGCATGTAGGAGAATTTGTCTTAGCAAATTGTTGGTTTGTAGTCATTTCTCTACTTTCCCTTCCTCAGTGAGAAAATAAGAACCATCCATCGTTGGAGGTCCCTCGCAATCCATCCTGAGGGAACTCCCCCTCCCCCAACTAGTCTAGGGCCACGATTGATCATTTTCTTTACCCTAAAGATTTCTGGATAACGCAAATGATTTCATGCTAGTATTTTCTCATTGACTGTGTAATAACCTCAGGCTGATGTAAACCATACCCTGGAAAAATCCCACCGGATTCCTCTTCCCTTTACTGAGCCTCAGTTTTCTCATTTGCTAAATGGAGACCATCATACCAGTTACAGTCAGAAGGAGATGAAGGTGAACATTACTTCATAAACTACAGGAGGTGGTGAAAATGAGTGAGGTTTTCAATAGCTCAACTGTTCATTGACAGATATTTTAGAGTATAAGGTATTACTTGAAAGCACTGACTATATCCAGACCAGAGCAAACAAATTAAATCCACTTGAAAGTGGGAGTCATTTTTAGATGAGGCTCTAATACCCCTGTAACACTAACATTCTGTGAACCTGTGCCTTACTCAGCTGCCCACAACTTAGAAATTGTCTGCTCAGGATTTGAGGCAAAGTCTTTTGTAATCACTGTACCTACTTTGAGGCATGCATTAGCAAATCTTTGCTGTTCATCTGTAGCATATGATCAGGGATTTAGATTTAGGCTAACATTACTTACTACAGAGATAATACAGGCAAGCTAAGGGACCTGTTTGATCCCCAGCTGCCTCATCTTTAAAGTGGGGCTATTGAGTGATGCCTGCCTGATTGGGTTGTTGTTGAATTAGTGTGGTCATGAGCAGAGAGCTCCTTAAGTAGCACCTGACACTAAAGGACACTCAGGAGGGGATATTGCCATTAGCTTCACTAAACCATGGGTGTATTTTGTTTTGTTCCTGTAGGAGCAAGTTTTCTGGCTTAGAAGAATATTTTGACCATGGAGCGTTTTATTTTTAAATCTTGACTTCCATTTTAGAAATATCAAAATAGGGATACCTAAAATGTGCTAAGGGAGTAGATCTTAAGTGTTCTCACCACACACAAAAAGTAACAATATGAAATGATGGATATGTTGATTAGCTTGACTGTGATGATCATTTCATAATATGTAAATATATTAAATCATCTCTTTTAAAAAGTACATCCTACAACCCAATTATATTTAGTTTTCTTTTTTAAGTTTATTTATTTTGAGACAGAGCGCAAGTAGGGGAGGGGCAGAGAGAGAGAGAGAGAGATTGAGGGAGAGAGAGAGTCCCAAGCAGGCTCCACACTGTCGTGCAAAGCCCAATGCGGGGCTTAAACTCATGAACTGTGAGATCATAATCTGGGCCAAAGTCAGATGTTTAAGTGACTGAACCACCCCAGCACCCCATATATTAATTTTTATTTGTCGACCATACCTCAGTAAAACTTGGGGAAAAATAATTTGGGCCAAAAAAAAAAAAATTCTGAAGGAAAAAGCCACTGGACCCATGAGATCAAACAGCCTGTTTTTCTGTTCATCTTTCTCTTTTCTGTCTATGGAGGAGTCCAGGCTACCAGGGACACGTCAGCTTTGTAGGAAAAATGACCGGTTCTTGTGGCATAAACCTAGCCCCCACATCACCACTGCTTTAGATTTCTGTACAACCAGTTTGTCTACAGAGACTTACTTTTCAAAAACTGAAACGAAATCTGCCTCTGTTGCTCTTTTCACATTGCCACTGGTGAGAGCTTCAGTATCTGGGGGTGGTCGTGGGTTATCAGAATCCCCTGGGGATTTGGAAGGTTCTGGACCTTTCCACCACCGCGCTCACTCCATTGTGCACATAACCCATAGGTGGGTGCAGACCTTCTCAGTGTGGCCTCTCCAGCCTCCAGAGCCTCAGCCCCAATACCATGTGCTCCTGCCCACCTCACTAAGCATGGGACTCCTCTCCTCTACAGGACAGCTGCTTCCCCATGAGAACACACATAGCTGTTCCCAGAACTGGCCAGACCCATTTCCAACCCTGCATCAGAAAGTCGATCTCTTTTAGGAGCTCCTCTGTGTCCCTCTCATCTTCTGGAAGACAAGGTTGGACCTTGTCTTCCCGGAGGCACCTGTAACCTCAAAGCGCTGTTCACTGTCCCCCTTGTGGCCTAAAACTGTGAAAGCCCCGCACTCAAAAACACAAATGCCTTTTCTCTTTGGGGAGAGAAGACAGCTATCCTTCATGAGTTCGCACAGCCAAAAAAAATAAATGGCAGTTTATCCACAAATGCAGTGCTTTCACATTCATGCTCTCATCATAGTGCAAAAAAATAAAACAAAATAAAATAAATCCAAGGGAGGCCTGTGCTATTTTTGTCCCCATTTTCCAGATGAGGAAACTGAGGCCCAGGAAGGTGACAGGGCAGGGCTTCCAGATTCACCGTTTGTTCTCTTTTACCTGAGAAAAAAAGTAGTGGGAGCTGAGGAGATTGCTCAAGTTTGGAGAAACTAAAATTCCCGAAGTGGACTACTCTCAGGGTCTCCAGGGAATGGGCACGCACTTGGATTTGAATTTCTTAAACCCAGAAGTTTTGGATGGAACATTCAAATTGAGGATAGGTCCAGAGCAGTCAACCTCCTTTCCCAAATAAACTTTATTTTTCAAAATGTGCTCAGTGTTAGCAGTAGCAACTGCAACTAAATGAAATGATTCTAAGTGTATGTTAAAGGGAAATGCTTTCCCTTTTAAGATGAGAAGGATCGGGAGAGACCCTTTCAGAGGATTCTACAGTCAATCTGTTTGTTTGCTTGCTGCTTTGTCTGTTTACACCCCATCTCATTCTACAGTTTGCCACCGCCTCTCCAAGTACATGTAATTCAATACTGAAACATAAGTAGAAATAACGACAGGGCAGTGAAAAATATAAATTTGAATGGGCTTTTTATAATTGTAGAGTTTTAGAACTGAGTCGGGGGAAGGGAGGTAAAATACTGATTGCAAATGTGTAAAATTGAAATATAAATTAGGTTATGAGCTTCCAGACAGCCAAGCCCAATACAGATGCTGCACACTGATTTAAAGGCCAGGAGCACAAGGTCCCATCCCTTTGGCTTAGCTGGGTGACTGGCAGGTAGCAAACCCTCATGAACCATCTGAGAATTCAGTGAACAAGAGGAGTGAGCTATTCAGTAAAGCCAGCAAAAAGAATTTTAATGGAAGCACCTTATTTCTGCATGTTATGTGTAACTATTCAGAAGACATTCCTGGCTGGATTCCCTATGACCCTTCCAGCAACTTCTTAATATGAACAGGAAGAATTCCTGATTAGTGTGTGTTTCTACCTTAATCCCACATGTCTAAAAGGAGGCATCGTGGTAAGCACAGCACAGTTGTAAAAAATTAATAAGTAATATACGAAACAATATATATAATTATTATAATAATATAACTTCCAAAAACTAAAATATCAGCAATTAAAAATGTGGCTGTCAACACTAGTGCCGTTTAATTGAAAAACCAGAGGACACAGCTCTCTTCCCTGCAGAGTCAGGGCACTTAAGTTCAAAGAAATAGTCATAGAGTGAAATGTCAGTTCTCAGTGCTGGCCGACACTTGGGATCACCAGAGTGGCTTTTTGGGAATACCTGGGCCTGGGAATTACTCTCAAAGATTCTGACGTAAAAAGATTGGGAAATGGACCTGGTCATTAGTATTTTATTTTTAAAAAATTATATATACAGCATTAAGATACTCTGCCTTACAACCAACAGGTGCCCAGAATCTACAGATAGAATTAATTTGACTTTGTGCCACTGCTGTCTTGGGACAGCTTGACTGCCATGTGCCAGAGTTGAAGACTAACTTCTAAGGCCCTAGGGAATTTGCACTAGCTAGCCTTGGAGGGTTTTAATCACATGTAAGTGTGTGTGTGTGTGTGGTGTGTGTGTGTGTGTGTGTGTGTGTGGGCGTGGGCGTGCTAGCTTCCATATTCATAGCACTAGATACTAGAAGAAGACTGCCATGAGTGATATCCACCCAGAGTTTTGCATAACAATAGTGACATGACAATTAAAAGGCCAAAGAATGAGAAGTGACCAGAATTTCCAACAGTAAAACTGAACACCAGTGTTCTTTGATGGGAGAACATTTCCTGTCTGCCCTTCCTCCTCCCCTGCCTGTGCCCCAACCTTTACTCTGTCTCCATACCTAGCTTCTCACATTCCCTCCAGCACTACTGGCTGGCTACTATTTTAATTTGACTCTTAGAGTTCAGCCGTGGGTAATTTTTAGAAGAAAGAAAATTACAGACAGATGAGATTTCGCCTAAGAAGAAACGTGGGGTAGAAGGATGATATGGCAGGTCACAGGACTAATTTAAATGTACCACCAGCTGAGTCAGATGCAGAGTCTAGATGGTTGGTCTATGAAAACCATCGTAAAACATAATGAAGTCTGGTGATAGAATGAAAAAGAAAGACCATGGCCCGTGTCATTCCACATTGCAAGTTGCTAAAGCAGAATGTAATTATCCCTCTCAAACTTCAATTAACATCATATTCAAAGGAGAATCCAGATTCTCTGTTATTTTGTCAGTAGGAATGAAAGGTTCAGGACAGTTTCAGGAGGTTCCTCCGTAGAGACGTTTCACTCCACTGCTGACTCAGCACCCCAACATGGGTGCCCCTCAGCACAATCTTAGTGAAGAAGAGCTGGGGTCTTGAGCCAACCCAGCTGTGTTCAGATTTCACCTCCACCAACTTGCACATGGTCATGACCTACACCTCCACTTCCTCATCTATAAAGACTGGGATAGGAAGAGGGGGTGTAGAGAAAATTAAATCAGTTAATACATAGATACAGGGCTTGGCCACCTCCTATCATGGATAAGTACTCCATCGACATCAGGTCACTGGCTCTTTGACACCAACACTCCAAAGAGCCGAGACGAATGTAGCCTTCTTCCTCGTGCTCAGCAATCAACCGTTTCATTCTTTTTCCTAAATTAGTAATCCTCCCTCCTCCCACAAAGCCTCCCCCTGTCAATCTTCCTGGGAGAGTAGGAAGATTTCTGAAATGAAAATGGGACTGAACTTGCAGGAAATTTCTCAGCAATGTTTCCAGATGTCCCCATGGTAAGAATTACCTGGAATGATGATTCTCTTCCAGGAGCACCAGACACTTAGGACTGGTGAATGGGTCCCCAGAGCTTGTCAGTAACCAGGCCTGGGTTCTCACCAAATGGACAGATGTTCACATCTCTTTCCTGGAAGTTCTGCTTCAGGGGGTCCGGGCTGAAACCCAGACGTCTATTTTTAGCATTTATATTTTAGCACTCTAATTAATTCTTATCTTCAGGGAAGTTTGAGAAATTCTGCAGTAGAGAGAGGGTTCAAAAATAGAAAGGAATCCTAGGTGAAAAAATTGGTAAAGAGAATTAGATGCAGACTCAGAAGGCAAGTGGAAAGACCCAGCAAAGATCCTCTTGAGTTTGTTCATGGAAGATACTGAAATAAGAGAAACACGGGAGGAATTAGATACAGAGAGCATGACATTGTGGCCACCGTTAGACCACCTTCGCTTTCAGAAATGAGGTTCTTTCTTTATTAGTTTTTTAAGAATAGTTGGGGATATATATATATATATATATATATATATATATATATATATATATTTTAGAGAGGTAAGGAGGGGAAAGGGGAGAGGGAGGTAAAGAGAAAAGGGGGGGGAAGGGGGCAGGGGGAGAGAGAGAGAATCCTAACCAGGCCCACACTCGGCACAGAGTCCCACATTAACTGCTGAATATTTCGTAAACTACCTCATTCCACATTCTGCCCCAGACCAATTAGGCTAAGACCACAGGAGAAGGGCCTGGGCTTTCCCGTTATTTTCACCTCTCCCTGTGAGTCTAAGGAACTAGACTTAACCATTCAGCTAGACAAGTGGCCCTCAGCCTTGGCTTGTATGAGAGTTACCTGGAGCTCTTTAGAAACTACAAACACCCAAGACCCACTCACAGAGATTCCCATATAACCGGTCTTAGGTGTAGCATGATCACTGAGAATTTTAGAAGGGCACCAAGTGTTTTTACAGTGTGCAGCCAAGGCTGAGAACCACTTGGCCAGACTTTATCCTCTATAACCAGTTTTCTGAAAATCAGGGGCAGCTGCTCTTGAAGTTTAAATTCTTTGGTCTGTGTTGAGAGGGCAGAGCAGACTAGGAGTAGCATGGGGGTCAAGACCCATGCCAGTCTCCTCTCTCCTCCTGAGAGGTGAGCCCACCCACACTGTCCAGAGTGCACATGCACTGCTTTGGTCATTTAGTTTGCCCTGCCCTTGCTTGGGGGTAGCAGATTGCCCAGCTACATTGTTAATCTTTTTGATCATACCTCTCTCTGGTCATTTGGGGTAAATGATTCCACTGAGAGGGTCATGGATGATCCACATATGGGGCTGAGAGAGATGGTTTTTGTCTTAAAGGTCAAGTGGGGAGAGACAGAACTGTATATCAAAATTGCCTAACAGTGGACAGAGACATCACCATGAAACCTATCCCTTATAATTCTATCCAGATTCCTCTGCTGGCCTCCCATGTGGGCCACATTGGCCTGATATCCCTCCCCAGGCTATTATTTGGCAGACATCTCCTTTTGTACTTATAATCAGTGTAGCAGGAGGGCTGATCATGCAGGTTGACTCCATGGAATTAATGAGCTCCATAAAGAGGCAGTTTTCTGAAATGGATGTAGTGGGATTGTTTGCATGGAATTAAAAGAAAATAAATAGCAGTAGAGAACTGATACATCCAAATAACTATTTTGCAAATACGTTTTAATAATTCCTTTTTGGTACTGCCGCAGAGTCCATGATATATCCCTTAAAATATCACTACTGGGGCGCCTGGGTGGCGCAGTCGGTTAAGCGTCCGACTTCAGCTCAGGTCACGATCTCACGGTCCGTGAGTTCGAGCCCCGCATCGGGCTCGGCACTGATGGCTCAGAGCCTGGAGCCTGCTTCCGATTCTGTGTCTCCCTCTCTCTCTGCCCCTCCCCTGTTCATGCTCTGTCTCTCTCTGTCCCAAAAAAATAAATAAACGTTGAAAAAAAAATTTAAAAAAAATATCACTACTGGCAATAACTTTATGCTTTGATGTAGATTTGATTTGATAGTTGGCCATCTTCTGAGCCAACTCTCCGAGTCATACCCTTTGTTCAGAGATTTTTCTCAGGAATCCTAGAGACACTCTAAAAAAATTCAAGATATATAGGTTGCCCGAGAGAGAGAGCGAGCAAGCGAGCGAGCTTGGGGTGGGGAGGAGAGGGAGAGGAAAAAGAAAGGAAGGAAGGGAATGGAGAAATAGTAGCATTATTTTTAAGAGTATGTGTATCATAGGGCGCCTGGGTGGCTTAGTTGGTTGAGCGTCCAACTTCGACTCAGGTCACGATCTCACGGTCCATGAGTTTGAGCCCCGTGTTAGGCTCTCCGCTGACAGCTCAGAGCCTGGAACCTGCTTCAGGTTCTGTGTGTGTGTGTGTGTGTCTCTCTCTCTCAAAATAAATATGCATTAACAAAAATTAAGACAAAAAAAAAAAAAGAGAGAGAGAGAATGTATCATGTCCCAAGGAAGAGTGCTGTGAAACACAACCATCATATGTTCTAAAATTCTGGTACAATTAAAGACAAAGGTCTGATGTCTTTGTAAATATACTGGTAGGTTGTGTTCTTAAAACTTTTTCCTTCTTCAGTCAATCACCATTGTATATCTGTGTTGGTTGCCTCTTGTGGTTCTCCTAATGTCTGGCAGGAGGGACAGTTCTGTAGGGAAAATGCAGAAGTGAGATACAAGGTGGCAGAGTATTCTGGGACGATAGGGTCTGAATTGGATAGAACCATCTCACTAACGAGGCCCACCCTATAGTTGAGGAATGGCTATACCAAAGAGTTTGCCTCTTTGGATGCACCAGGCTGCCGCTCTTGGTAATAAAGTGTTATTCTTGTGAGCATACTATGAACAGAAGTCCTTCCAAGGGCTTGTTTGGTCCATACACATATGAATTTCATGCATGCAATTTGAGCTGCCCATATCGTGTTCCCCCTTGAGGCATTCAGAGGTGAACAAGTGAAAACAAATATTCAAACCCAAATATCTTCATTTTCAGGGATATTAATTGTACTGCTCCTCAAACCTCAGAAATTTGAAGCCAGGTATTGGTGGGGCTCAAAAAGTCTGTGTCCAAGCAGAAAGAGAGCAAAAATCCAGTGACACTAACGTTCTTATTCTTTTAAGAGAAGTGATAAATGAACTTGGCTGTGACTTTTGTTATATGGAAGAAAGACATAAGAAATACTATTTTCAGAGCATGTATAATTTTGTTTAGATTTCATTGGTGTGGAAATAGCTAGAATTTTCAAGTGAATGCCAAATTCTAGTGAATTTTCCAGTGGTAGCTCTATTTATATTTCAGAGTGTACCTCTTGCAAAAGTAAAACTTTCTTAAGGTGTTTTAAGAAATGCTCAATCACTAGGTACTTTTTGGAATCATTAAAACATTTGAAGAAGACCAATCAAAGACCCCAAAAATGCATTTAATCTTGCTTCTTAATGATTCATATGCTACAGAAAAATCTAACAAACAAGAACCAGAAGGCTCTATCCTACTGCTTCTGAGGCATTTAAGATCCCAGCTAATCTCATTGGGGCATTTTTATACTCTGCCTCCCATGGACGTTCTCATTTCTAGAGAAATAAACAGTGTGTCTGAATTAGAACACATTTCATTGTGAAAATGCCACAGTTGGAAACATCTTAAGAGAGTTTTATCATCTTCCTGGATTTACTAAATCAAAGTAAAATAGCATTTTCCATTTTAATTTTCTTTTAAACACTGCATCATTAAAAATAATTTGGTGAGATGGGATTTACTCCAATAGAGGAATTCTCTTACGTTCTTTTGTAGCCAGCCTAGTTTGGTGAGGAAATTATTATCTATAACATGAGACCATATAACCATTCTCTTCTGAAATGACAGCAATTTCTTTTTCTTTCCTTTAAAATTTTTTTGATATTATACTACAATAATAAAGTCTGGAATTTTATGATTTTTCGTAGCTAGCTGCAGTACCCCATTTTTCCTAATGGACAGTCTGTATTTTCTTTAAATGTAATTTGCATTTAGTGTAGAAATTCCAAGCGCAGTTTGAAATGCCCCGGCCTTAGAAACATATCCTTGTGTGACGTGCTGGTAACACTCAGTACTCCTATGTCAGTGCAATAGTGTGTAGACACACACCCCACCCCCGTTCTCACATCACCCCTGATTCCACTGGTGAGGCCCCCCGCATGCCTGGCTCATGATCCTTCTAAACTCTGCCAAGTCCTAGCCATATCAACACTTTCCCTTGCAACATCCATTCGAACACAGCGCCCTCCCTCCCCGCATCTGAATACATCTACCCAGTTGGCAGAGAGCACATTTCTCCCTGAGCGAGCAGTATTGTGAATTTTATCTTCTCTTCCAGAAATCAGTTCGTCTTCGTTGCAGCAGATGAAATTTCTTGTAACACCTCTGCAGGTAACAAACATTGCTACTTCTTGACGCATCCATCCAAGTCTCAATATTCTTTCTTTCTTTTTTTTTTTTTTCCTTCACATGCTGCAATTGGTCACTCTAGAAAGTTGAGTTGAAAAAAAACAAAAACAAAGTCCATATATCTTTGGAGTATAGCTGAAGCCTTGAGCCTCTGTTGTCTAAAAAGACACTAGGCGTTTTGCTAACTTGGGTACTTTATTTCCAGTTTTAATAGTACATGATCTAGAAAAGTAAGACTGTGTTGGATGAAGCCACAATGCAATCTTACGGTATAAACACTTATGTTAAAACGCTGAAAGGGGAGTCTAGGGATGCACATGTGTGACTTGTATGTTTTTTGACATATTTTATATGGGTTCACACAGATGTGTATGTGAATTATACTGATCTGTATTGAATGACTGGTTATATATCATAGACCCTAAAAGACGGACTCCATATAGCTAGAGGCATTGGGGAATACAATTATCTCCATCTCATAAGAAGGGGATCTTCATTCTATGAATCAAAGATCCCCTGTCTCCTTTCTTGTAAAACCTATTACAAGTAGCAGGATTTAGAGAGACAAAGTCTTCTGCTTTTGAAATCAGGGCGTTGGCAAATGGAAGTCACACAGTTGCATGATGTGTCCATCAAAATCACACCTGTCTTTCTGCTTTGATGTGGTTCAGAAGAGTTATGTTTGGATTTTCATTAGCTGGGAATTACTTGATTAAATGTCAAGATAGGTGAGTGCTAACAGATTCTTTGTTTTGTTTTGTTTCGTTTTTTGTTTGGTTTCATTTGCTTTTAAGCCTAAACTACAACCAAAACAATTTCTAGGAGATCTTCCCAATATGTGGCTTCTAGCCAACAAGGGAGGACTGTACAGCTTATTAGCATGTAGTTGAGTATGACGTGACCTTCAAAGCCCATATTAAACAGAGCCTTGCAAATAGACATTCATCTGCTCCAATCACATTTTATCGATGGAGCAGTAAATGCAAGCTTGCTTGCTAACACTTCCCTCCCTACTTACAGTCTTTGGTGAGAAGAAACTAAATTAATGGAAGGGCAGATTGCTAGGAGCGTGTCCCTAGCCCCGTCTCCTAAAAGGCAAGGCTTCTTTCATTGATAAGGGTCCGTGTCAATATTTTTAATGGCGGAAAGTCTTAACCTGGGAGTTCATGAGGTATGCATGTTCATATTTTAAAGTGACAGCTTACTCCATTTCTATCAAACCCCTTGGATAAAGGCTCTTCTATTTTCCTTCCTCGACCCCTACCCTCCAACATCTGTTTCCCCCCCGCGAGCGGTGGTGACATCCCTAACGCATCACTAATACTTAATAGTAGAAGCGGGGGTGGGATACTTGTGTAGCTGGACGTGGTGGGGAATGTTCCTGGGATGCAAGAGACATTTCACATTTTCAAAACCTTGAAAAGGGAGCATGCGTCCGGAGGGGTAACCGACTGGGGGTGGGGAAGGGATGTTGGTTTAAACTGCTAACAGATGTCACGTGTGGAGAGGCTGTCTTCCACAGCCTCTACGTATCCTGTTAAAATGCATGCATGTTCCGGTGTGTCTCAGGTTATATTTTGACATCACAGATCACACACTGCAAAGTTACAGCCTCAGAGGTAGATATCGATTTCGTCCCGTGCCTTAACAAACCCTGCCTTGTAAGCAAGTGTTCCCCATACACTATTGCTGAAAGAGGCGGCAGATAATGAAAGTTTGCCTGGGTAGACCGAGTGTGTTCACCTTACCTTATCTGATTTAGGATGGCTCTTCAGTAAATTCTTAATGAATTGCTATTGATCAGATTTCAAATTGAGAGAGATATCCCTGCTGCTTTGATGGCCGTATTAATAATATGTTGCATGCTTCATAAGGTCCCATTTGAAGTCTGAATTCTGAACCAAGCATGAAAAAGGAGACACCCGTATCAGTCAAATGTCAAATTATCTCCTAGCCAGTCCTCCCTCCTCATAAAGTGAATATGGAAAAACAGAACTGGTCGGTTACAAAGGTTGTGTACTCATGGTTTCAATGAAGACCCCGAGGGGAGCTCCTCGTGTGCCCCCTCCCCCATGCTGGGAAAACCCAGGGCATCCCCATTCTAATCAACAAAACCATCCCCACATGCAGAACACTCCAAAGTGCAGGTCTCTTGAATCCCGGTATCTACTGGATTTCAGCGTTTGACACAAGCCAATTTCTCTCCTTTTAGATGAAGAAAGAAATCAACAAGATGCTTAAAACCTCAGTTCTGAGGGCCTCGTGGATTTTATAACTGAAATTCTTATAAAGATGCGTTATTCTTATACAGCTGCCTCTCGGGGCAGAGCTGACCGGGTTTGTCTCTGGCTCGGGGTAGAGATGGTGAGGTGAAAATTGCCAGACGGTACTGGCAGCACTGAAGGGTTGTTTCTTCATGTTTCCAAAGGAAACGTGACGGTTTTTTACTTGGGTCATTTGGAAAGGATGCCAAAATGTTGGTTCTGCTTTGGCTAGCCATGTAGAAGAAACGTTTCGCATTAGCATGTGTGGTTTGTGAGACTGTATTTACATTTATTTTCTTAGTCAGTGTCTCCAGCATTGGTGTTCATTGTTTTGGTTTGGTTGCTCCTGAAAGATAAGTACCCATGTGGGTGACACTGGCCACTGGCCTTTTGACAACAGCGCTGAACCCTCAGCATACAGTGCCTCCCCACCTTGGACACTCAGCTTCTCATTCTATAGCAATGAGACCCTTTCATGAGTCAGATCCTGTAAGAGACTGCAAAAGGGACAAGATGGTTTTCCCTTATTAGACTCAAGGCAGGAAGCGGCCGCTCTGATTCATCAGAACTTTCCCAGGACCGGCTAGTGATTGTAGTAGAAGTAGAATATGGGTCTTGCCCAAGAATGGAGGTCGAAAAGCAAGTTACTTATTTTGGCCGAGCAGCTGGAAATTCATTTCACTTAATTAATATGTGTTGAGTCATCATTGTGGATCAGCAACTGTTATGAGCCCTCGGGACATAGCATTAAATAAGCCAAGAGGAGCCCTTCCTTCAAAGAGCCTCCTTGCCCCCTTTCTAGTGGAGACCACACCCCCAACATGTAGATGGATAGGCATGGAATATTCTTGCATGTAAGTTAAGTTCTACAACAGCTCTAATGAATCAAAGAGCAGAGGGGTGGACCGAAAATAGGATGAAATGCTACCTTAGGTTCAGTGATCACAGAAGATCTGAGAGGGTGACATTTGAACGGGGACCTGAATCTAGTGAGGGTGCAGCCAGGAACGTAACTGTGGAACGGTAAGCATTTCAGGCTGAATGGGCAGCATGTATCAGGGCCATGTGGGTGAGACATGCCAGAGGTGGCCAGGCCCAGCAAGATGTGCAGTATAAGGACAAGTAACAGCTTTGGAGATAAAATCAGGAAGACAAACAGGGCTCAGGAGAATCAGACGAAACCGTTCAAGATTTAAGTGCGGTAGGAAGGCACTGAAGGGTCACCTGTGATCCGCCTTAATGTTTAAATGGTGAGTTAGACTGCATTGTGGGGAACAGATTACAGGATGGCAAGAGGAGAGAGGGTGCCTGTTGGGAGTGTTTTGCAGCAGTCCAGGGAGGGGTGACAGTGGCTTAGGTTAGGACCGTGGTGAAGGAAGAGCCAAAGTGATAGTCTTCGGGCTGCATTTTGACAGGAGAACAAGTAGCAGAGGGCAGCAGATGAAAAGCCGATGAGATTGTCTGTGTTAAATGTCCACCCTCTTCCTCTTGTTCCGAGGGTGAGCCAGGTATTTCCATAAGGCGCTAAGGCTTTTTGTCACTACTGATGATGAGTGAGCCCTCAATCCCTGCAGTAGCTGTGCCTCAAATGGACTTTGGTGAATTCTCCAGGGTGTAATGATCACTTCCTGTTGTTCGTTGAGCAAATTCTGTGTGCTAGCAAGCATGATAAATTATATGGATACATACATACCTACATGTGCATGTATGTGCATGTGTAGACATGAACATATGATTTATTACACCAGCTCAGTGAGGTAGAAATCACCCTCATCCTCACTTTGGAGGTAAAAAAGAAAAAAAAAATGCTCAGGCCCAGAGAACTTTGGTAACCCGTCACAAAGCACAATGGAATGCCTCTGATGATGAGGTTCTTACCACTAGACCACACTGCCCCCACGTGTTTCTTGTGTTTTGACCTTGGAGCATTGACCTTTGCCTCCAGATGGAATTCTCCTACGTTTTTCAGCTGCCCTGTCTTGCTCGTAAAAAGCTAGTATTTGTGAGAGAACATAGTTGTTAACATGTTGAGGGGGCTCGAGGGAACTTGATGGTTCTATAAATGGCTGCTCCGCTCGGTGTTTATTTGACTTGGGCCATCCCCTTCATCAGCAGGTGTGTGTTGAATAGTCTGATGTACAGGGGATTGGTCTGGGTGCAGGGACAGAGTGAAGGGAGCAGCTGCCTTGTCAGGGTACATTCTGTGTATTCCCGGAGATGTCTGTTCCAGGTCACTTCTCCCCAAATCTTTCTTTTGCTGAAAATCAGTGTCTAAGAGTCAACTAACAGGATAATCCATTCCCTGAAAACTACCAGAAACTTGGAACTAGTTGTTTTGGATGCCAGATCCTGGCTCCCAGCTGCCCCCTGCCCAAGAGAGTTTGTGTGAATGCTTGTGTGTTATGGGGTGCGGGTGGAGGCTGGGTCTCCATCCGGTAGCAACTCTTGCCGCCTCCACTGGGCCAGGTACCATCTTAGAGGCATGGAAAGCCAACCTGGGGATACACTCCCAGTTCTTTGTCAGTACTGGACAGTAGGTAAGGGTGGAGGTCTGCAAAAAAGCCTTGACCAAATGGTCATCTTCCAACACCATTAAAACCATCCTCTGTAAATAGGCTGCTATGTACTGTATTAAGTAATTACTAGAAGCAAGTGCATGGGCACATGGGGTGGCATCATCCCTTCCTTCCTTCCTTCTATCCCTGCCCAACTTGTGCATGCACATGCTCACACAGGCGCACGCGCGCACACACACACACACACAGCTTCAGATAATATTGAGAAGAAGTTTCCAAATTGGCCATTCCCCTAATTGATCCTTCAGCAAACTTTATCTAATTGTCTTTCCTGCATTTTGGTTATTTGATTATTCAGCAAAGTCGTCATGCAGGAAATTGATTTGTAGTTAATTGGTCTGTTTCCAATAAAATGTGATGTGTATTATAATAGGGGAGTGCAGGGTGTTCGGGGAACATATAAACACAGGAACTTAGTAAAAATAATTATAACATTTATTGAGAGCTTGCTGTGCACTAGGCATAGTTCAAAGCTTGTTACAGGCAACAATACCCTATAAAAATAAAACGTCTCTATCAGTTTACTTATAAACATTAAAGATAACCAGATAGCTCTGAATTGGCCTGACTGAGGAAGTTGCTATATCAGTGCAGAATTTGAATTAAAAAAAAAAAAATAGAACAGCAATTATCAAACGTTAGACTGCATGAAAATCACCCTTATTACAAATGCAGAATCCCTTTTCTCTTCCCATGCCTCTGCCCCAGAGATTCTGATTTATAGGTCTGGAGAAAGAGCTTGAAAATCTGCACTTTCAAGTTCTGCCAGATAATTCTAATAGAGGAGCCCTCAGATCACACTTCAGGAACCATAGAACTGATCAGTCAGGAACCTTTCCCCTCTCAATGGTAAGGAAAACATAGGATGGGTTTTTCTAGAGTTGTGTTTTGCAGTATGGTGGCCAATAACTACAGCCCTTGAAATGTGGTGGGTCAAAACAGAGATGAGCTGTAAGTATGAAATACATACTAGATTTGGAAACCGTAGTACAAAAATTATGTAAAATATTTCATTAATAAGTTTTAAGTTGATTACACATTGAAGTGATATTTTAATTAACATCTAAAAATGAGCTGCACCTGTTTCTTTTCACTTTTTCAATGTGGCCACTATAAAACTTAAAATGGCTCATCTTTGGCTCATTATATTTTTATCGGTCAATACCATTCCAGAGCTATATTTTCATTCATTTTGCTCAAATGAATATTGAAAGGGTTTGTGTGCCCCAGGAACTGGCCTCTTAGAAGTGAGGGATACTCACCTGGAATTAAAATATTGTGACAGATAATCTGTATGTTGGCAGTGCTTCCTGACTTTATGTTTCCATTTTGCCTCCAAGTGAGAGTATAATGTGTGTGCGTGGGCGTGCTAGTTGTTCTTGCCGTGCTAGTTAACCTCTTAGAATCCTTGATCTGCTTACATAGGGTGTGGGGCCTCCGGATGCTTACTTCAGGGGTAGTTTTGACACATGTACCCATGGACTTTAGTGTTGTGACCCCACCTGGAATAGACAGAAGGCAAAAGCTGTAATCCTAACCATCTTGATAGCATCGATAACTGACACCCATTTGGTTGCTGACTAACTGGTAACCCTCATCTCAATTCACTAGTGCCTTATACAGTCGATATGGACCATTATTTCCATTCCCAGATGGAGGAAGTGGCCCAGAGAGGAGATAAACTTTCAGAGATTACTCTTTGTGGTTCCCCTAGTAGGTTAAACCCTATCTGGGGCACCATGTTGACTTCCAAGCATGATGGGAAACTCTTAGTGATTTTGGTAGAGCAACTGTCAGGACACAAGGAAGGTGAAACAGCATTTTTAAGAGAAAGATGGCCTTGAGCTTGGCATTAAAGAGAGTGTGGCTCTGGGTCTTTGGCCAAGAGCAGGATTTACTGGGTCTTCTCCACTCCCAGGTAGTGGCTGCTACTCTGCTCTGATGAATCCAGAATCATGGTTACGATCTCAGACCTGTTCTGTTGGGATTCAGAATTGGAAGAGGTTTCTGATTGCATGGACAGGGTACAGAAAGGGTGATACCATCTGATTTGCCATGGGTGGTATGATCTATTTCTCACAGATGTTCTAGGTGTTGGATTTATGTGCATACTTATGTAGACACAGTTCAGATGTGTCACAGTTTGGATGAGAAAACCATGTGGCTTCCCATTTAGAAGCTAGAGAGCCCATAAGATGCTTTCTTTACTGGTTCTGAGCAAAGAAAACATGAGGCTGAAAACTGTACTAAGTGATTAGTGAAGGTAACCATTTCAAATCCAGGGTAAGGAAGTGAGCCGCAACAGGATTTGGAAATGCCAGAGTCCAATTGAGACAACTCTGTGTTGTTCACTTGGAGAACTTCTTCCATTTCTACTCATGTCCTTTTTTGGAGGTTTTGCTATATTTGAAGTGATTTTCTGGATATTTTGAGTTGTGGGACTGGTTAAGTTCCTCTCTCATGTATCTTGAGATGTTTTTAGAATAAAGCTTGGTCACCCTCCATGGTCTATAAATGTGGAAGTCATGGTCTAGGCTGAAGCTAGATATCTTCTGACACCAGTACACATTATGGCAGCCCAGACTGCACAGCCTGTAAGTTGTGGGGTTCTATGATTGGAGAAAGGAGGGCTTGCATGGTACGTGTTTATATGCATGAAAGTGAGAGCCCGTTTACCTTAAATCAGGAAGGAATTGGAAGGGCGTTCTGTGACTGCCTTACTCTAGGTTGCATTCTTTCATCTTTTGAAATGAGGAATTTTGTCTGCATCCTTAGCTAACAGAAACCCCACAAGCCAAGGGGACCTATCACATCCTGCAGTCCAAAGTCATTAAGGGATTTGTCAGTCTTTCACCTCTTTCAGTAGGACCATGGGGTCTTACTGTGTTCTGCTGCATGTTTTTTAGTGATGAGTATGGGATGGGTGAGTTGGAAAGCATAAATGCCCATAAGACTCTATTTTTGAAAATGGATTGATTTGCAGTTGGATCAGGGAAGGAACCATAGCTGGAGCAGAGCTGAGGGATTCCAAAACCCACATGCCTTCCATCAGTCTTTTTCTTCCTCTTCCTGACTGATATCGAGTGTGGCTCCTTTTGCCACTGAGAATTGCCAAGAGCAGAGCATTTCCCAAATGCAAAGAATGCCTGATCTGAAGCACAAATCCCAGATGCTTTCTCTCAGGATGGGAGGAAAACAACAACTGATTGAATTACACCAGCAACAATGAAAACCAAAGGGCTTTCTTCCAAAAGCCCTTTGGTTTTCATTTGGAAAAGCTCAAGAAAGCAGAGTGATGAAGCAGGATGAACATCGGGGTAGGTGGGGATCCGTCTTCTTGTGCAGGTTAACTTCTGTCTTTCTTCTCACCTGTTGCCTCAGATGCCCAGACTGGGGTGAGCCATGCAAGGGTCCAGACCTCAGTTGACCCTCCACGGGAAAGTGCAGAGGAACATCCCTTAGCTACACCATTGCTTTCCAAAGGGCAGGCTGTTACAACTACAGGGTTATGGTGTAGTGCTCCCTTTGCATACTGTGTTGCATGGGTTCATTTTCCCTAATGCCTTGCAGACTGTATCTTAGATACATAATTAGGAGGACACTATAGTCCCTAACGGCGATGCAGAGACCCCAGGGGTCAGGATGCATACTCTTTCGGAGGCATACTTTGCAACACTTCTCTGTCACACCTTCTCGCAGCAATTGGGCTGTCCATCAACTGTGAACTCCATCTCTGGGGGAGTTCTTCACTCACCTTTCTGCTCCCCAGGGTTTCCCCAAGCTATCTCTGGGACCAAAGGCATGGAGGGAAGAATAAAGGTCCTAGGGGTATAAAGGCTCTCAACTGAGATAGAGAGTAAAATACAGGCAGTGAAATGAGTTAGTGTCCTTCCTATGTCCCTGTAAGAAAATCACTTCACTCTTAGAATGCTGGTGTGGTACCAGCACAGCTCTATTGTATTTCATTAGCATCCCCTTGTTTCAATGAGATTCAGATGTTAATAATAAGTAATAGTTGCATCTCTCAATAGAATTGGCAAAGCACTTCAACCTACACAGTTTGAGTTCCCCATTCAGTGGGCAGCATTGTTACTTGTTTTTCTCCGACATAACCTTATGCCCAAATGCAGCAGTTTTAACTGCCTCTGTAACTCCTAAATTAGGTAGCGCTTAACTCCAAAAGTATCTGTAGGTTGATTGCTAGAGCTGCACATGATCATATTAGAATAGAATCCTTCCCTTGCCTCTACAGACCCGAGATTTGGGCAGGAGAGAGAGCCTGGCTTGGTGAACTCGGACTCTGACCCCCTGCATCACAATCTCTTGTATCTGTAGAGTGCTTGAAAATGTACCTGCTTTCTTTTCATGCACTTCATCTGTGAAGTAGGCAGGCCTCAAACCCAACAATACCATTTTATGAACAGGAATATGAGGCTCAGGGAGAACGATTTGCCTAGTCTTTGAGTAAGGACATTGCAAAGGCAGAACTTGACCTTGGGCTTTCTTGTCTCATGCCTTCTCTCCCTAGCACCATGGGTGGCTTCCTGCTTTTCACTTGTTGCTAAGGTCAAAAAAACGTAGGTTCATGATGGCATGGCTACAAGCTGTGGTGAAGTCACCAGCAAAGCTGTTACCTCTTACTTCATTGTTTGTTTGGCTTTTCCTTGAAGGATTCTGATGAGCTTGATGGCAACTTGGCCACTGTTCTGTGAACTCTCAGGGGTGATGTGAAATTACACACTCTGTGTCTTCAGACTCCCCAGAAACTTTTCTTCTGAGTGTCTTAAGGGTTTTGAATGTCTTTGGGAGCAGCTGACCTGGTATCTTCAGAAAGCCTATCTGGAAGACTCTTTGCTGCTGACACAATACTTCTCTCCTGTTTACTCCTCCCTCTTGCTGCCTTTAGTCACGCAGTGGCATTGGCTTGGCCCCTCGTTCACCTGCACTGTGGCCAGTTCTTTGGCACATGCTGGAGACAAAAAGGCAAACAAAATAGACTTGACTTGACGCAACCTTCATGGGGCTGACATTCCTGGGGGGGGGGGGTGTGTGTGTGGTAAATAATCAGAGAGGTAAGTAAACAAAATTATTATAGACTTATGTTACATGAAGGGTGGGCAAGTGCCAAGACGGTAAGAAAAGAATTAATTTGCATGCGTTCATGGAGCAGTGATGAGGCCAATGTGCCTGGAGCACAGTGAGCAAGGGGTGGATAGGAAAAGATAAGACAGGATTGAAAGAGGGGCAGGGCAACACATGCAAATTTGGGTTTTATAAACCACTGAAGGGTTTTAAACAGGGAAGTGATGTGTTTAGATTTATATTTAACTAGATGGCTGATGGATGGATAGAATATGATAGCAGTAGATTTGTTAGCTATAGATATAAATGGCTTGTGGTTAGAGGCAAGAGTAGAACCACAGAGACAAGATTTAAGGCTGTTGTGGATTTGCTTCTGATGAAACACTGATGGGTTAGGTTAAAGTGGTGGTAACATGAAGGGAGTAAAGTGGACACATGGAAGATTTCATCTGTAATTTCTGATGGATACATTGTGGGGACACAGAGCGCATCATGACCTGATTGCACCATTGTCTACTTTGGCCAGGGATGGGTGTCATGGAGGGTGAGGATATGTGCAGGTTGGTCGTAACATGGCGGTTGTAAGACATTTTCTCATCACTCCCACTGAGATCCCTGGGAATTGCCATCTTTCCTTTGGGCTGTGCTTAGCCAGTTCTGAGGATGTTAGGTTGCTGACGTGCCTGGTATTTCTGCTGCAAGAGTAGTGCTCAAGTCCACGTCTTCCCTAATAACCTTGTGTCTAAATTGTAGTGTCACACAAGGGCGTGTTTAGAAATTAGCATTTGAAAAGAAGCCTCCTTGCTTTCAGTTTGAGCTGACATGGTCCCTTTTCCTCTGTGGAAATGAAATTTATTAATCATAATAAAACCATCGGATTCTGAAGGTAGAGGTCACCCTGAGGAGAAAAGGAGCCTGCTCATTTACGAGGAATAGTTCAGTGCTGCTGTATTTTTCTTCTGCGTTGGAAGAGAATGCTGCGAAATTGTTACCTTGGGTTTTCCACAAAGGTTGAAGCTCTGCCCAGTGTTATAGTCAAAAAAGAATTTACCATTAAAGTATGTGGAGGGCAAGGGTGGGAGCTCTCTTCTCATTGAAAACATTCAGACTGTGGATACATTATCTCCCCAAAAGAAATTTTTGCCACAGTAAAACCATTCCCCAAATTAAAACAAAAAAATTAATTTCTATAAATGGGCATTTTCACACTCGTCTTGAAGAAATCCCATCAAAATGATGCTTTGCCAGAGCAAGGCTTTTCAGTTTATCTTTGCATTTTATGTCCTGTTCATACAACCAGCTTTCCTGGGTGAAAGTGCATTAAAATAATCCGATTAGCAGTTCCTTTTTTCTCTAGACCAATGACAGACTATCTTCTCACAAAATGAAAATCAGCATCAGTCATATATCATGTCCTTTGACCCCTGTTCACATCTACTTCTACTTACGTGGGCAGAGGCCCAGCTTTCATGAGGGATCTCCATGAATATACGATTTCTTCAAAAACGTCATCCTTCTTCTGGTTTTAACACACCTTCTGTCTTGGACTTACCTCCATTCTTCCTCCCAGAGACAGAGAGCATTGTTGACTGAAGGTCACCTGATTGAGCCAAATCAATCAAGGGTGTTCCAAAAAATGAAAAGCAAGAGGGGGTTGACCGTTACTTTCCCTGAGAGAATCACCTCAGAAAAGAAACATCCATTCTTGTCACTGCTTTGGAAGATGAGGAGACCACAGTGTTGAAGCAGAAAGCCTCATGTGAGCTCAGTGCCCTTTGAAACAGGCAGGGTGTGTTTAAGAGTAAGACATTTGTAATGAGAATTTGGTATAATCAAAAAAAAATTTTTTTTCTCATTTGAAGAGTTAAAGGTCCTTCACCCCAGCTTCTTCCCATTGTCCCAGGCTCCATGATGTGAGCAACTAAATGAGACCCATCCAGTACATTCTTATCCACCTACCGTGAGAAAGATGACTGGAAGGAAAATGGGGAAGAGATTGGAAAGGAAAGGAATAACAGTAAATGCAAATGAGACTTTAAAAGTTAAGAGGTGAGCTTAAGGTTGATAATACAGACGTTTATTCCTACCTTGTTCCTTCATTCCTTAAAGCAAAGTCCAAGAGTCACAAGCTGTTGATAATTGGCACAGATCCTATTTAGTGGCCAGTACGTGCATCCTCCAGCTGCCGTGTTGGTTGGTAATAGCACACAGCTGCTGCCTCCTTCAGAGACCTACCCACTGCCCAAGAGTCATTTTAACTCAGAAGTTACCCTCCATTCCTTAAGGAGGCCCACAGATGATGCTTACCTTACATGGGCATTAAAAACCAAGGCACTTGCCCCCAAGCAGGATCAACTCTGCAGGATCAGGTAGAAGCTGGTTTCCAGACCACATCCTTACGTCTTTCTTCTCATGCTCCAACCTGCTCACCTCTCTGTCCTCTTGAAAGCACTCCTCCACAAGGCATGTGGGCAAGAATCTCCATTTCAGACTGTGCTTCCAGGGAACCTAACCCAGTTTAACCTGCACCTCAGCTTTGATCATTACCAAAAGACCAATGTTCACACTGTCTCAAAGAAGATACTTAGAAGGTCATTCAAGTAGGGGTTCTTGACACCTTGGAACGAGCATCCAGGTTGCCCTGAGAAACTAAAGGATCAGTCCTGACTCTGTTTGGCTTTATGACTTCGAGCAAATAACCTAAACTCTCTGAATCTTAATTTCTGATTTGTTGCTGTGTTCAGTTCCTGACACACAGTAGGCATCCTTCTCGTCTTCGTTTATATTCCAAAGCCTGTGCTAGAAGGCATAGCAATAGAAGAAGGAGGGTGGGAGAAAGGTATAGAAAAACTCAAAGATGAGATCGCATCATCAAGAAACATTGTCTGAAATGTGTCCCTTCTTAGAACCTGACCAGAGATTGATGAGGTAGACGATCTGGGGTGATAGTATCGAAATCAAATCAGACTAATTCTCGTGTGGTTTGGAAAGGTCCTACACACCCTTCAAGGATCCTCCTCTTCAGTACATCTGTTTTTCCCTCTTCTGAGATGTTGGCCCCTAACTGCACAGACCAGGCCACTTTACCCTTTGTGATCCACCTTGTCTCGCCTGATCAATAGCAGCTGAATTAGGAGAAAAGACTGTCTCTCTTGAGAGTAACATGTCCTCTGTGGGTGCTGGGCTTCTTGAAACCACTCCTTCAAGTTGTTTCCTCTGCCTGCCTCGGTCTCCGCCGTAGCCCTGTGATTGACCTGTGTAGAAATGGTTCAATGAGAGACAGTGAATATTATCTCACACAAGGTTAAATGGACAGAAGAATGTGTTGGGCACAGACGGGCTTCTCTCTGAAAATGAGTAGGGCCCCTCTGCACTGTCTTGGTATTTTTGTATTTTATGGTTGTTATCATGACTCTGTAATAGCATATAATGGATTAATCTTCACCTGCATTTTCCTTTCAGTTACGGACGAGTTTATGCTGCCGACCCCTACCACCACACACTTGCTCCAGCCCCCACCTACAGCGTTGGTGCCATGGTGAGTACCAGTCCCTCCTCTTCCTCATTTCTTCCTGCTTCCCTTCCCTTCCCCCAGCTGGGACCTTACTACGGGTTGACGGTTGACGTACTCTCACTTCCCCTTAATTGAATTTGTCTCTTGTGCTAACAGCAGCTAAAATGCCACATTAATCCTCCCGGTAAACTTGATAAATGTCTTAATTTCTTGGCAATGTAGTGCATGTAAGTTATTATATTTCTAATTTTGCAAGTCTCACCTAGCAGAGCACTTACCTTAATGGAATAATTAGTCATTTTGATAATTAAATCCATCACTAACAGAATGCAGTGTCAATGCAGAACTTTTTTTTTTCTTTTTTTTTTCCCTCCCTTGCTGCTCATTCACATAGCCCCAAGGTTCCAGCCCCAGCACAGACTTCAGAGGAGCTAAGCTGCACACTTCCAGACCTCTGCTGTCAGGCAGCTGAGAATCTGACTGCCTCTCCTCCCCTATTACAATTCATGTTTAAAGTCATAGTCGCCCAGGAAAGAAAATAGAGAGAGGGGCACACTTTGTGTGTGTGCCTAGTACATAAGGAATTAGAAGGAATCCGCTGGGTTTGGGAGTTGTCTTTTGTTTTTTTTTGGGGGGGGGTCTGGGTTTTTGTTTTGGGAGGGGTGGGGGGGAGGGCAAAAATGGGAGGTGAGGGTGGGGTGAATTTGCCTGTACTTGTTCAAACTTCTATGCACTAAAACTCTTGAGTACAGTAAGACGTGCCCATCACGTGAGAGCGTATGCAATCATTACAAAGCTTTTGGCATGCAGTTTTCTGCTTGGGGTCAAGAATATCAGTCCTTATCCTAAAAATAAATCCCCATAGGCATTCATTTGAATCGCCAATACTTCTAGAAAAAGTAAATAGCTAAGTGCCACCTCATAGCCATCTAAAGCCATGGCCAGACGAGTCACTGGAGCTTGGTCCTAGAAATTCAGCCATGATTTGGAAACATATTATTTTGTACAAGCTCAATTACATCAAGCAATTCATCTGTAAACTCCCCTCTCAAGAGCAAATTCCAACCAGGTTGTTGAGCCAAGTCAAGTAAGCAGTTGATTTAAATTTTCATCCTGATTTTGCATTCAGCAACTCTGCCTCAACACCTAGCCCACTTGAGGAATGTGTTGGAAAGGAGAGTTGAATTACTGCATCCAATCAGCCGTCTATATTCAGCCTCTTGAGTGTAGACTGAGCTTTTCCTGACAGAATGTCATAGTAATGAATCAAACAAACAAACCAAGAGAGAAGGGGCCAATTGTTCCATTGTCCAGCCTGTGTCAGAGACCTTCTCGCTAGCAGGACTGGCCGAGCGCATTTGGTCTTGCAGGGACCTTTCTTTAGAAGGAGCTGTTGGGGGAGGTCAGGACTGGCCAAGAATGAGCTGGGACGGGTAGAGGGTGCCTCCATTTTGGTTGTTTTTGAGTGTCTATTTTTCACATTAGTCTTTTTTGATGACGCACGTGTTGCAAAAGGAAAAATGTAAAAAACACACCCCTCAAATTGCTTTGTTTCAGAATGCTTTTGCACCCCTGACTGATGCCAAGACTAGGAGCCATGCTGATGATGTGGGTCTCGTTCTTTCTTCATTGCAGGCTAGTATATACCGAGGGGGATACAACCGCTTTGCTCCATACTAAATGACAAAACCATTAAAACCTTCCAGTGTGGGGAGAAAGGAAGCTTTCCGAGGCCTGGGTGTTGCAATACATGCAGTAACGCATCATTTTAGCAGCCCTAAAGATTTAAAAAAAAAAAAAAGAGGGAAAAAATTACATTTTTTATCTTATACCTCAGATATTTTGTTCTGTGTATTTTAATATTGTGGGTCTTTAATTTCTGAAGGTTCCGTAGTTGGTTGCTGGCTGTAGGAGTTTTTCTGTGGTTGAAATAGAGAGATGCTAGCTATGAATTAAAACTGGATTAGGGCCATATCCAGAGTGCTATATCATGTAAATGAATTATATATGCTGAATATCAAGCTACTGGGGTTATCAGCTGTTTGGGAAGAGTGTGACTACAGTAGTCTTTTTTTTTTTTTTTTTTTTTTTTTACTGCATCTGCATTATTTTATTTTATGAACGGGGAAGGGTGGGAGGGTCTTAGGGGATCAGGACTGGGATTTGGGCTAAAAGGAAAAAAATATATAGTAACTGATCAATCTAAATGACCCACTGCACCAACAATCATATATCAGCGGTTCTAAGTTGCTCATTGAGTTCAAGCCAAAGGTTCTGTTATTAAGGGGGTGCTTCTAAAAGCACTTTTTGCATCCAAGTTGAATGAAGCTGTACAAACCCATCCTTTAAACCATTCCACCCGGCAGTATTCAGCTTCTTAACCAGCCGCTAGTTATTTAGGCAAAAACTGCTAGTTAGGCCATCAACAAGCATTCTTTTTATATTTCTTCCAGTATAATAAATTATTGATATCATTGCTGACTTTTATATTATGGGAGGGAAAAAATAACATTAATAAAAAGGTGATAAAAAGCACTGTTTCTATTTTTTTCTTTTTTTCCAAAAAAAAGAAAGTAATAAAAACTTAAATCCTTTGTACCAGTTAAAAAAAAATGTATAAAATTTACATCTGTGCAGTGGAGTTGTTAAGTTCTAGAAACAGTCTATGAAGCTTTAGTTTTAGCCTAGTAAACAACTGTTAGAGACAGATGTATAATTTTTATGGAATTACATGATAATCATATTCGGATTTATAGAAGCATTTTACAAGTATTGCAATCATTGAGTAGAGATAATCATGGTATTTTCATCAGCTTGGTACTTTTTGAAACATGACCGTGTTGTGTGAGCAACCTGCAATTTTTCAGTCCGTGAGATCCTGCCCTCCTACTCTTCCTGGTCCCCAACGATTATCTCAAACCAGGATCTTTAGTTCCGTCTCCAAGGCCCAGGACACTTGTCAGAAGGAAGCAAAAAACAAAACAAAACAAAACAAAAGGCCCGCCCTCTTCATCCCGGAAGAACAAAGTCCCCCGCCTGTGAAGCAGGGCCAGAGTGACACAGCCGAAAAATTGCAGTTTGTCTGTACTTCTGTTTGAACTCTTTCCATGTTGTCCTGTTTACAAAAGTTAACCTAAGTTGGGGTATCTGTCACGGGTCTTCCTGTTTTTTGTATTTAAATAAAAAACAAAAAAACCAGCGGCAAGCTGCCCGGGTAGTTGGCCGCCATAGTTCAACCTTCACGTGTTCAGTGCCGGCCCCGTGCAGGCGCGCACTTCAGTAAGTTATCAACTCACCGCTGTGAACCTGCCAATCCGCTGTAACAACTCTGCTTTCAAACAAAACCAAACAAAACCTTAAAAAAAAAAAAAAAAAAAAAAAAGAAAAAAGTAAAAAAAAAAAAAAAAGTGTTTGTGATCCAGCTTCCTCTCGGTCATCCTACGTGCATGCAGTAAGATTGGTTGGATATTAAACCATCAATAAAGTTTCACAAGATTTGAAAACAAAGTTTCTGTAGCTTCGATATCTAAGACAGAGTCTCGTTGTCTTGAAAAGAGAGAAGGGGGAGGGGGGAACCGCTTAAGCAGCCAGCAGCATGTAACATGTTCTTTGCGGCAGCCTGATTGGGGGGGGCGAGGGAGGGGCCACGGGGGTGTTTTATAGCATCGCAGAGACATTCTTATCCCCCCACCTGGAGAGCAGTGCTAGGACAGTGGGTGCCTGGTGGATGGGGTTAAACGAAACTGCTTATTAAAATGCTACGGCATCCTGCCCCAGAGGGGAGAAAGGTGGAAGGAGCAGGGGGCCTCGGGAGTCTGCAAAGCTTTCTCCCGACTGCCTCGGATGTCAAAATCCAGAATTTGCATTGTATTTGGAATCACAAACATAGAATTCTTAACTGTGTTGGTTAAAGTAAAATTATTTTGCAGTTTTGATTTCCATCAATGAGCTGTACTTTCCCCCATGACTGTATGTAGTTTTAACGAAATCATTTAGAACAGTGAGTGCCAAATGATGTTACAGAACCTTCTGCCCAGGCACTCTGCCAAGATGCCAATAAGTCATTTTAAAAATGTATGTCAGAGATGTAAACAGACATTTTGGATTTTTTTAAACAGTATTTATTTGGAATGTTTTCATTTATCTAAATAACTATTGCTATTATGAATTATGGAAAAAAAGATTAATATCATGTGTGGCATATAGTGACTTCTTAACACACACATCACGCAATCTGCAAACCCAGAAAATGTGTATATCTGTCTTTAGAAATTAGTGTTTATATCACTTACAGTGGTTTGTGAATAAAGAAAAACTGGTTTGTAATATCAAAAATAAAAGCTTAGTCTGAAAAGGTACATGCGAGTTGGCGTCCTGAGTCTTTGTGCTTGTGTGTGTTCGGCGGACGGTAAATTCTGCACACACAGCCTTGCCGCTTAGAACCACAGCGGGTAGTGGTAGGGGGTGGTGCTGCCCTGCTGAGCAGGAGGTTGTCCCATGCCCCTGGCAGACCCAGGTGCCTAGGGAACAGGGGTTGGCCGTCTGGCTCACAGGGCTTTCCCTTCTCACTCATCTTTTCAGACAAGTCCATGCAACTAACCAGTGATGTTTAAAAAGAAACAGAACTAAGTTGAGCTATTCCCCAGCATAGAAATGTCAGTCTTTGGGGGCGCCTGGGTGGCTCGGTCAGCTAAGCGTCTGACTTCGGCTCAGGTCATGATCTCGCAGTTGGTGAGTTCGAGCCCCGCATCGGGCTGTCTGCTGACCCCTCAGACCCTGAAGCCTGCTTGAGATTTTGTGTCTCCCTCTCTCTCTGCCCCTCCCCTGCTCACAGTCTCTCTCTCTCTCTCTCCCTCTCTCTCTTTCTCTCTCTCAAAAATATACATTAAAAAAAAATTTTTTTAATGTCTTTGATTTAAAACAACACAGCAGGGGCGCCTGGGTGGTTCAGTCCGTTACATGTCTGACTTTGGCTCTGATTATGATCTCACGGTTCATGAGTTTGAGCCCTGCACCGGGCTCCATGCTGACAGTGAGGAGCCTGCTTGGGATTCTCTCCCTCTCTCTATGCCCTTTCTGTGCACGTGCTCTCTCTCTCTCTCTCTCAAAACTAAATAAACTTAACAACAATAAAAACTGTTCATTTCTCTTTTATTTTTTTTGTTTGTTTAGAGAGAAAAAGTGTGTGTGAGCAGAGGAGGGACAGAGAGGGAGAGAGAGAATCCCAAGCAGGTTCTGCACTGTTGACACAGAGCCCGACATGGGGCTCAAATTTCCAAACCATGAGAAACGTGCAATCATGAACTTTGCAGAGATCAAGAGTCAGACGCTTAACCCGCTGAGCCACTCGGGTACCCTCCAAAAAGCTATGCATTTCAAATGAAACATAGGTTCAAGCCATTGATAGAATTTGGGCAGGCTTGGGTGAAAAAGGATGAAAAATAAGAAAAAGGCCTACACTTTCCATGTACTGAGTGCTCACTATGACCATCAGGGTTGAGTCATCTACCCCCACGTAGGTATCTTAATAATATCCTAATCCTATCTCACTTAATTATCTTACTATCCCTATCAAGTTGCTAATACATAAAAAGACTAAACAAGATGCAGGGTCTGAAAGCCGTTCTGGGTTTGAATCCTTATTCAATCACCTGCTAGCTGCAGTCCAGGGCAAGTTAAACCAAAGTTCTGTGTCTGTGTCTCCTCTTCCATGATTCAGGATTGTGACAACACCTCCCTCTTACTACTGTTATGCAGAATAAAGAAGACAATCTATGTGACAGCGTTGTACGCTCTTAGGGTGTAAGGTCACGCAGCGAGCAAGTGGCAAGTTCGACATTCCAGAAGGGGCCCCCTGATGAAGCGGGGCAGTCTCTCTTGGCCCACTGAGAACTTCTCGCTTCCAACTTTAGAAATGAGCACTCTCACCCCCGAGTGCCAAAGGCTGCCTTGTGTTCTCCAGTCCTCTTCCCACAATGCAGGTGGTCTCCATAGACTTCTTAACGACACCATCTTAAGAATTTCCCGTAAACACCTCATGTAGACGGCTGTACAGGTCTGACTTCCATTGCCCTCTGTCAGTTCCCAGAAGATAGTATTTTATAAATAGAGACGATAAGGATTGATGCATCATATGACTTGCCCAAAGTCATGTCTCACAACTCCTAGAACCAGGCTCCGCATGAAAATCTGACCCTGAAGCTTATGCCCTCTTCCGAAAATTCTGCTGCTTTGCTCACAGTGATGGTGGCTGTGGTCGTAGTGGTGATGTTGAGTCTGGGCTTCCTAGTCTCTCCTTATAAAGTATGGAAGGCTATATTCATTTAAAAAAATTAATGAGCTAGTTTGATCCTGGCACATGGTGAGGAGAGTGATAATGATCTCCTAAAATGCTGGTTTATAATGGAGTCCCTGCCCTGTCCAAATATGGGGGTGTAAGTATAGATAACAAAAGCAGTAGTTAACATTAGAATTTCCAAAATGAGGCTCTTCTCCAAAACGACACTAAGCATATACATTTCACGTGAAGTGTAAAGAAAATTAAAATCATGGCAGAAGCGGAAGGGTTTGTTAAAGACTTGCCCGGTGGGTGCAAATGCTTGACACATGTCCCACCCTCCACCTGACTGTGGGCAGACATGGGCAAAGAAGCCCACAAGAAGCCCGTATGTGATGCACATGCTTTGTATATAAATACAGACAGTTAATTTATTTTTTGCATAGACAACGCCTGGGAGGTAGTCACAGCCTTATCCCACCTATATATATATATTTTTTACCATTTTTTAAAAGCTTATTTATTTTGAGAAGGTGGGGAGGGGTGGAGAGGAAGATAAAGAGAACCCCAACCAGGCTCTGCACTGTCAGCAAAGAGCCCGACACAGGGCTCGAACCCACGAACCGCGACATCCTGACCCGAGCCGAAGTCAAGAGTCAGATGCTTAACCGACTGAGCCACCCAGACACCCCACCTGTATTTTTTCTCTTAAAACAGCATTTGAATTAAACAGTAAGACCTCCTCCACGTTAACAAATAAAAATAAAGCATCACAAATACGATTCAATGAGTTTAGACTACTCTCTCAATCCCAACGTCTCACTCAACACCCTGACAACCTTGATTATTTATGATGGCATCTGAAGGCTGTTTCTATTTCCTGGGATGCAGCCACTTTTTATGTAAACAGAGCTCTGGGGAGCACTTCACTGTGCCTCGCATGTATGCACACATACACACGTGTGCGTGGACTCATGCACTCTCGGAAAACAAAAGCACATACCTGGGCCCCATCTGCTTTCAGGACTCCTAAAGTGAGACCCACCATTGGAAAGGGAGGCACCGTCTTTCAGCAAACGTCTGGATTGTGTTCATGCTGGATTCTTGACCCTATCAGGAGAGCCAATCAATGTGCTTGTGCATGCGTGTGTGGGTGCACATATGCACAAGCACGAACCTACATGCACCTATATATCGATGCATATTCCCAATCTTTCTCATGACAACCTGTGATTAGCTTTTCACCAATGAAGTCCAGAATTAGGACTGCAAATAATATTCTTAAACGGGAAGATACAAAAGTCATTTTTGTTGGAAAAAAAGACTGGGTTTTGTTTTCCTTTCACTGTTCTTTTTGGTTCTTACCCACTACAGGATAACGTGTGTGCGTGTGCACAGGTGTCCACAAATCTATATTATATACTCAGGAGATGTGTGTGTAAATTCATCAGGTGCAGGATAGGAAGTTCTCATTGTTCAGCTGCTTAGGATTCAATACATGTTTGAAACTGGACCAAGGGCCATGTTTATCTCACATCCCCATGCTGAGACCTTTCATTATGGGTAAACAGCAAGCTTCTCCCTATGCTATTTGCAGTCCTAAGGGATGCAGATTTGGGGGGAACAGGAGCAGCCTTCCCGTTGGCACATTTGAAGAGTCTCCCCTGAGAGCCCAGTCTCACCCCTCGTGCTGTGTCCTACTCACCCTCCTGGAAAATCGGGGGGCGGGGGACAGCAAAGGTTTGTCTCTGCCTTGGTGGCCTAGGTCGCTCACCATGGCTGCTTTGACCACAGGCATCTTGCCTAGAGAAGGGGATTTGCCAATTATCACAAAGGGGAAACCTTCTCTGGGTTGTTTGTTAGGAAAACACCAAGGATTCTTTTCACAGGAATGGTATCATTGCCTGAAGTGTCAGAGACTGTATGGAGAATGAAGCAAAGAAGGAGATTAGCTCACAACTTTAGATGAAATGCGGCTCTGTATCTATAGTGTGTGGATGACCATAGTACCCACCTCGACCTGTTCCTGTAAGAACCAGCTGTGGTAAAAGACGTAAAGCACTTAGCCTGGTATATAGCACTTTTCCTTTGTAACAATTTTTTTATAAGTTTATTTATTTTTGAGAGACAGAGAGAGACAAATCATGAGCAGGAGAGGGGCAGACAAAGAGGGAGACACAGAATCCGAAGCAGGCTCCAGGTTCCAAGCTGTCAGTACAGAGCCCAACGCTGGGCTCAAACTCATGAACCATGAGATCATGACCTGAGCCGAAGTCGGAGGCTTAACCGACTGAGCCACTCAGGCGCCCCTACGATTTTTCCTTTTTTTTTTTTTTTAATTTTTTTTAACGTTTATTTATTTTTGAGACAGAGAGAGACAGAGCATGAACGGGGGAGGGGCAGAGAGAGAGGGAGACACAGAATTGGAAGCAGGCTCCAGGCTCTGAGCCCTCAGCCCAGAGTCCGACGCGGGGCTCGAACTCACAGACCGTGATATCGTGACCTGAGCTGAAGTCGGACGCTTAACCGACTGAGCCACCCGGGCGCCCCTGATTTTTCCTTTTTAAGAATAAATCACTTCTCTAGCCATGTGTATAACTCTTATGTATCCCCCTATATTTCATAGATTCAAACAATATATCTTATCTATATGATATTACATAATATGATTATACATATAGATCCACACAACTGGATAGGCATCTAAACTAATTGTATGCACACATGGATACAAATACTTTTTAATATATGTGTTTATTTTTATGCATCAGCATCACTACCATATACCCATTAGTGGACCATAAATACATATGCTAATTCTTGGGGCACAGGGGTGGTTCAGTCAGTGAAGTGTCTGACTCTTGGTTTCAGCTCAGGTCATGATCCCATGGTTCATGAGTTCAAGCCCCATATCAGGCTCTGCACTGACAGCATACAGCCTGCTTGGAATTCTCTCTCTCCCTCTCTCTGCCCCTCCCCACTCATTCTGTCTCCTCTCACTCTCAAAATAAATAAATTAACTTAAATATATATACATATATAAATATATATGTATATATACACACACACATATACATACATACATACGTGTACACACACACACATACATATATATACACATATATATATATGCTAATTCTTGTAAGGCAACCAGCAAACAGGCCTTATTACTACTGCTGCCATCAGTATTATCTTCCTTCATCCTCACAAACTGGCAAGACAGGTGCCACCATCACCCTGGTCCACCCCCCAGGAAACAGAAGCTTCCGCAGGCACAGAGACATGCTGGGGTACACGGCTCTAGGTGGTGGAGCTGAGCCACGGCCATCAGCTGCCTGACTCAAAGCCTTGCAGCCACCAGTTTAGCCCACACGTTACACACCCCGTGGTGCGTCACCCCCGTGGCAGCCCAGCTAAGTCATTTGCCCCATGTCAGGAGGCTCACACCTGCCGGAGCTCACAGCCAATCCGGTGTCCTTTCGTCTCCTGCACCCGCTGCCCTCAAAGGCCTGGCCTAACAACCACCTCGCGAGCTCTTGTTGGGGATGTAGGCCACCAGCAGGGCCCAAGTCTACCCTGGGGAGCACGTCCACCCTCCCATGACCCTTGCTCCTGCAACGCAGCCCCTGCCTTGGGGGTTGACATCCGAACTCTCCGACTGAAACAGACAGATGGCACGTTGCCTGCACGGGCAAAAAGTCAACGAGAGCAGAATTCCCCAGGCTCTGAAGGAGAAGGAAAACACAAGGGCTGCAGGTAGAAAACAGAAGCGCAGAGACCCAAGAAGCAGGGTAATGGCGGCGGCGCCGGCAGGTGATGGTTGGGAGGGTGCGGAATGCAAAATGACGGCGCTCATCAGCAGGCAGACTTAGAAGAAAAGCAAACCTGACAAAGAAAGTTAAAAAAAAAACAAAAAAACCTGCCTAAAAGCAGAAGGCAGTAACCGCAGGCCCGCAAATGAAACCCTCACGTTCACATCTGGAAAGCCAAACTCTCCGCAGCCACACCAGGAAGTTGTCGAGAACGGAAAAGCAGGTCAGAGGCGCTGCACACAGCTCGCCTTTTATCTCCCCCAAACACTCCTGGGCCAGCGAGCGGCATTGAAATTCACGACTGTAAGTAGGATTTCGGCACCAGCGGACTGTGCTCAGCTGGACAGGGCCGTCAGCATAAAGGGCTTGCTGCTGCTTTTTCCTTTCTTATTTTCCTAGGCTGCGTGACTAGATGATGGATTGTTCTTTCCACGATTTCCCCTTGTTTGCAAAGCCCGGCTCTCCCCCTCTCACCCCCTGGACGGTGTGCACGCGTGCACGCATGCGCGGACGCGGGATCCCATGCTCTGTGAGACTAGGAGGCAAGTAGAAAAATTAACCCACGGAACTTTCAGGGTCGGTGGCAACGCTGTGATAGGGAAATTCTGAATTGTTTGCGGCCTGTACGGTAGAGGAAAAACAGAAAAGCCTCCTTTTTTATTTCCTTATGTTTTTTTCCATCACTTGAAAACAAAACAGGGTGCCTCATCTCTGCTGATACCAAGGCAATAGGTCATGGTTATTTTCATTAAGCCATCAAAGACAGACGGGCAGTAACAAGAGTGGAAAAACAGCAAAAGTTAGTAACCGGCCTATTTCCTCTTTTAAAGACATTTCTAGACAAACCCGAGTTTGGATCCTGTCTCTACTATCTTGTGTCTTTTTCCCTCTTGTACAAACTTAGGGGCAACGGAGCCTCTCTGGGGCTCCGTTTTCCAATGGGTAAGGTGTCTACTCGGGCTGCAGTGAGAATTAATGGAGATTGAGTAGCACCAAGAAGTTTGGTTCTACGAAAGTCACTTACCTCCCACTTGAGGACAAAAGTCAAACCCTGGGCTGTAACAAGCGAGACATCAGACAGGGCGCCGGGGTGGCTCAGTCAAAGCATCCAACTTTGGCTCAGGTCATGATCTCACGGGTTTGTGAGTTGGAGCCCTGCGTCAGGCTCTGTGCTGATGGCTCAGAGCCTGGAGCCTGCTATGGCTACCTCTCTTTCTATCCCTCCCTTGCTCTGCTCAAAAATATATAAACATTAAAAAAATTCTTTTTAAAAATTGAAACATGGGATTTTTGATTTAGGAAAACCAGAGAGGATGCTCACTTATGGAAACTGTTCTTAAAAATCTTCCTGGTGCTTTGGAGTCTGCACGCACTCCTCTGTAGTCATCAGGACACGGCCCGGGGTCTCTGCAGATCCAGGGTTGTGTGGTCTAGATGTGTAGGCAATCCACAGAGCTGGAGCCACTACACCCGCCCTCCCCCACCCCTGCCAACCTCCTGTGAGCCTCAGCTCCTCCTGCTGCTTCTGGGCCAGGCATTTGTAACCGCTGTGAGCCCCGCTTCCTTGTTAGTCACCTAGAGGGGAAATACAATGACCTTGAAGCCTGGTTGTGAGAAAGTGGTCAGAAAATGGCACATAAACTGCTCTGAAGTAGAAGAGGTGCAATAAATATTCACCCCTCTTCTCTCCTTGCTCCTTCATTAGCCTCAAGATACTTTTCATCTGGAAATTTCTACTACTTCCTGGGTTAGAGGATTTAAAATAAAACAAAATGCTCAATGCCAGAACAAACAAACAAACAAACAAACAAACCCACAAACTATTATAGGCACCAAGACCTACCCTTTTCCGCACAGACGTACATAAGGATGAGATAAATTAAGGGAGCCCCTCACACCATAGAACATTGGGCAAGGTTCCAAGCCAACTAGACTCAGGCAAGAGTGATAGGAATATTTGATAAATTCCAAAATGGCAGTCATTCTCTGAGTCCCCAGCCACCAGGTTGTTCTGTGCCAGCAGGACACTGTATCCACCCCTGTCCACGTGGGTCCGTGTTGGGACTGGAGAGGGGAGACGTAATTAGTCAGGTCGCCTGGCAGCAGCAGCCTTTACCTTTGCCCTAAGAGGTCACATCTCGTCCCACGGGCTTTCTGATAAGCTACAACTGTTCTCTTTGTCCCCCAGTCCAGCCTCCTAATCCCTGACCTCAGCACCACGAATGTCAGGACGATCTTTCCCACACCCTAATCCAGGATGCTGTGACTGAGCCCAAGACAGAGGCTAGAACTCACCGCCTGGTAGCTTTAGGTACAAAATATGTTCTCTGAGAAATTTACTGTTGGGTCTATAGAGGCTGCTACAAGGTGTAAATTAACCTCCAACATCTGAGAATTGGGAGATTTCACAGAATTCTTTCCTGGAGAAGCTAGAAGGAGTGGCCACAGCAAGACCCCACGTTCTCCCAGTGACAGTCACCTGAAGCAGAGAAGAAGCTGCCTTCTTAAGAGGACAGTAGCTGACACATCCAAGAAGGGATTAGTATCCCAAATATATAAAGAACTTGCACAAATGGATACACACACACACACACACACACACACACACACACACACACATCCCTTTAAAAATGGATGGAGGACTCAAATAGACATTTTTCCAAAGAAGACACCAAGATGGCCAACGGACACAAGAAAAGATGCTCAACATCAATCATCATCAAGGAAATGCAAGTCAAGACCACAATGAGGTAGCACCTCACACCTGCCAGAACGGCTAGAATCAAAAACACAAGAAACAAGTGTGGGAGGGAACATGGAGAAAAAGGAACCCTCATGCACCATTGGTGGGAATGCAAACTGGGGCAGCCATGGTGGAAAACAGCATGGAGGTGCCTCAGAACATCAAAAAGAGAATTACCCTAGGATCTAGGAATCCCAATACCCAAAGAATGCAAAAACACTGATTCAAAAAGATAGATGCACCCCTGTGTTGATTACAGTGTTATTTACAGTAGCCAAAATATAGAAGCAGCCCAAGGCCCATCCATACCCAGCCATAAAGAAGGAGATTTACAACAATACAGGTATATCTAGAGGGCCCATCCATACCCAGCCATAAAGAAGGAGATTTACAACAATACAGGTATATCTAGAGGGTATAACACTGAGTAACAGAAGTCAGTCAGAGGAAGAAAAATACCATATGACTGCACTCAAATGTGGAACTTAAGAAATAAAACAAATGAGCAAAGAAAGAGACCAAGAAATAAACAATTACATACAGAAAACAAAATGGTGGTTGCCAGAGGGAGCTGGGGAGGAGGGTAAAATAGTAAAGGGGATTAAGGGTACACATTTTTCAAGTTTATTTATTTTGAGACAGAGAACATACACACATGTAAGCAGAGAGAGAGAGAATCCCAAACAGGCTCTGCACTATCAGTGACAGCCTGATGTGGGTCTCAATCCCCTGAACCAAATGGTGAGATCATGACCTTAGCCAAAATCAAGAGTCTGACACCCAACCGACGGAGCCACCCCGGTGCCCCAAGGGTATACTTATTTTGATGAGCACTGAGAAATGTATAGAATTGTTGAATCATTATATTGTACATATGGAACTAATATAACACTGTATGTGAATTATACTTCAATAAAGAATAAAATAAAATATCTTTATGGCAAAAGAAACACACACAAAAATACAGGATAGCAGCCTTCATTTTCCCTTATGTCCCACTTTCTTACAGCCAGCCAGCAAAGAATTCAGCTGGGCTTTGGGTTGACAGAACTCAGGACTGGGGCAGGTTTACTGGACATTGATATTTGAATCTCATTGGCTGGGAGATCAAAGGGCCAAAGAAAGTTATTTTGTAGATGTATGGTCACTGAAAACTATCCTACCTAGAAAGTGCAAGGGAAAGAGAGAGAGAGAGAGAGAGAGAGAGAGAGGGAGGAAGGAAGGAAGGAATGAGGGAGGGAGGAAAGAAAGGAAGGAAGGAAGGAGGGAGGGAGAAAGGGAGGTAGAAAGGAAGGAGGGTAGGAGGGAGGGAAGGAAGGAAAGAAGGAGGGAGGGAAGGGAGGGAGGAAGGAAGGAAGGGAAGGAGGAAGGAGTAAAGCAAGAAAGAAGTGAAGGAGAGAAGGAGTCAGGGGAGGGAGGGAGGGAGGGACTAAAGACAGAAGCAAGCAAAGCTGGAAAGCTGTTTCCGTTGAGTCTCTAAGAGCACAGATTCGGGCGTGTAGCAACTTCATCATTCACTTCTCGTCTTGTGATCCATATAGGGACTGATGACTTTTTAATATTTTTACCCCAGGTGTGTATTTTCATTCTTAGCCCTGCTTTCTCTGGTGTTGATTCCGTCATGTTTAAACTAGCCCTGCCCACAGGAAACACAGTGTGAGGTATAATACCCGAGTTTAAATTATCTAGCAACCATGTCAAAAAAGGAAGAAGAAACAGATGAACTTAATTTTAACAATTTATTTAACTGAGTATACAAAAATACGATCATTCCAACATGTGTCCTGTGTAAAAATATATTAAAGAGACGTTGTGCATTCTCCTCTTCACAAGCAGATCTCAGAACCTTTTCCGAATTTTACCCTTACAGCACATCACAGTGTGGACCAGCCACACGTCAGGGGCCCAGCAGCCACATACACCGGACAGCATGGCTTTTCACCAGTGACGAACCCTCCCGGCCACCCCATCTCCAAATCTCACAGTCACATGAGGCTCCAGGAGCAAGATCCCAGTAAGTCCGGCTGATCTCGTGGATGGTGTAGAAATCCCACCAGCTTTGCCCCAGGGATCACGGAGGGACCCTCTGAGGAAGCCGGCCATTCAATTATTTTCCTTCTACTTGTTGCCAATAATGCTCAGATTCTTGAGAAATAACCCAACACATACTAAAAGCTTGTCTTCGGGGGATTGCCCTGACCAAGTGGCCAAACTCCAAGTCCCAAAGGAGGAGGACCACGAACCAGGAGGGTATATCAGAGGATGATTTGGGAGCAGGTGCTCAGCGGAGTGCTCCCCACTCTGTGCCCCACTTGCACCTGCACCCCTAAGGGGAGGATCCCATCTCTGTTCTTTCACTAACCCTTCACTCATGCAACAGCCCCACACTGATACTGACACAGTGCTGAGCCCTCCAGATACCAAAGCAGGATTTGAAGTGTGGCCAGAGTGAAACATGGTAGATGTGCCTGACAGCACGAGTCCATCCCACTCTTGAGTGTGAATTTCCATTGCAGTGACATGAATTACTCCCTCTTTAGTAGCTTAAACCACATGTTTATTATCTCACCATTACCACAGGTCAGAGGTCTGGGTATGAGTGAGGTGGGTCCTCTGTGCAGGATCTCCCCAGCTGAGATCAAGGAGCCGGAACTCTGATTCTCATCTGAGGCCTGAGACCATCTTCCAGGTTCACCAAGGTTGTTAGCAGAGTTTAGCTCCTTGTGGAGGTGGGACCGAGGTCCCATGCTCTTGCTAGCTGTTGGTTAGTGACTGCAAAGCCACCTGTGGTTCCTTTCCATGTGACCCCCTTAGGAAGTCTACAACAGGGATGGTTGCCTTCCTCCAGGTGAGCAGAGGTACACCTCTTGAACTTCTTTACTTTCTTTCCAAAGTCCTTCTGATTAGGTCAGGCCCACCCAGGATCATCCCCCTCCCGATCAACTCAAAGTCAACTGATTCGAAATGTATTCAGGGGAGTGATGTCACAGTCACAGGCTCCTCCCACACTCAAGGGGAGGAAATTGTCCAAATGTGTTCCCAGGGGGTGAGTTTCTTGGCGACCATCTTAGAATCCTTCCACCCCACCTTGTAAACATGCTTCTTTACATCAACAATATAAAAAGCATCACCCTCTCTGTGGTAAGAACCATTTTATTAATAATTCTAATCTTTTAGGGTATCTCTATTTTCTGGGTAAGAAAATCAAGACAGAGATGAGAGAAGGTTGTATCACTACTGGACATTAGTGGAGCCACATTATGAACTTGGTTTTCTTTTAACAGCAAAGCCTTGGAAGAGCCCCTCATGCCACATTGGACTGTAAGTGCTATTATTTTTCCGGAATTTTCCTAATGGGCTCCCTGAGCTTCAGAGACACAATAAATATAAGCTCCTATATTATTTTTCTGTTGGCACACGACAAATTACCCCAAAACTTAACAGCTTAAAATAACACACAGGGGCGCCTGGGTGGCTCAGTCGGTTAAGGATCCGACTTTGCCTCATGTCATGATCTCATGGTTCATGAGTGCTGACAGCCCAGAGCCTGCTTCGGATCCTCTACCTCCCTCTCTCTCTGCCTCTCTCTCTCTCTTCCAAAAATAAATAAGTATTAACTAACTAAATAAGTAAGTAAATAAATAAAACAAATATTATGTCACAGGTTTGGGGGTCAGGAACCCAGATAATAGTTGATCTGGGTACAATCACATCACTGGTTGGGGCCACACTCATCTCAAGGTTTGGCTAGAGAATGACCCCATTTCTGGCTCACTCCCAAGGTCATTAGCAGAATTCATTTCCTTGTGGGCCTATGGACTGAGGGCTGAGTTTCTTGCTGGCTGTCACATAGAGGCCTTCCTCTGGCTCCTGGACACATAGGCCTGACCATAGGAAAGCTCACGGCACAGCAGATAGCTTCGTTACAGAAGACAAGTTAAAGAGCAAGAGGGTTCCAGCAAGACGGAAATCACAATATTTGATAACCTAGTCTCAGAACCGACATTCCATTGCTTCTTACATATTCTATTGGTGGAAGAAAATCTGGCCCACACCCAAGTATAAGGGGTAACAGCAGAATCCTAAACACCAGAAGGTAAGTGTCACGGCTGGGGGTAGAGGGGGCGTATTTAAGAAGCCACCTACCACAGTCTCTAATAGCTGGGATGGTCCCCATCAACATAGGATCATCAAAATGTTGAGGATCCCTGGGGATTAAACCTTCCCTTTTCCTCCATGAATTAGGCAGTTTTGTTATAAAACCATGCTGGACACATAAATAAAATTAAGTGAAACCACTGAGGAAACCCTCCCATCTCCAAGTGCTATGGAGAAGAGTCATAAAATGTCTTGGCTTTCATTCCCACAGTACAACTTTGCTGCAGGTGATAAACTCAGGCAGGAAGCAAGGAGAGCAGACAGTGATAATTCCTACAATTGTCAGCCAGCCTACACAGACCCCGAGTATGATGAGCCCTGCCATGTCCTCATTCTAAATTCCTTCCGGGTGGCCACGGGAATGAGGACCGCAGGGTAGATGTGGAACGTTTAGTTTATGTACAGTACCTCTCCCAAAGTCAATACATGCCCAGGCTAGTGCTCTGATTTATAATCCAGTGTTTGTTTTCATGATCTCCATATATTCTACAAAGTTCTCCCAAACTCCTTCCTGGGATGGTTTGCAGGGATTTGCCCCATTTCTAAAGAGTTTTTGTTTCACTTTGATAAGCCTCTCCCGTGTAGCATCCGGGAGGAGGAGTGGCCACTGCTAATGGGCACTTATCCTAAGAGGCATCTCAGCCAGGCACCAACAGACCACGCTCCTGGCCTCCCCCACACCTGCGGGCTCGAGCAGGACCCACATTGCCATCTCCACCTCATATTCATCTGGACAGTGTACTGCTGACCCATGGACTTTCCCCTCACTTCATTCTACCGTTTCTAAAACCTACCCTTAGACATTCCGTTGCTCAGATGAAAATTCCCTCTCTGATCAATATTGCCCACTCAATATCTTACCCAGCAGATTCTCATCACATCAAAGATGAAAGAGAGCTTAAGGCACTTTTTTTTCTCAACATGTGGTCCAGGGACTGACTGCATCAGAATCACCTGGCCAGCCTGTTAACAAGGCTGATCTCCGCATCCCTCCACAGATCTTTGGAATTCTAGCTGGTGTTGAGCCCAGGTGATTTGCACGCAGCCCCCACTTTGAGAGCTACCGCCTTAGATCTCATTGACTCAAGAGGTTCTCAGATGCAGGTGCACATTAGAATCAGGGGGGATGCTGTGGCACACTATCGGCCCCTGTGCTGCATCCCCAGGGGTTCTGAGTTCATTGATCTAGGCGGGCCCCGGGCAGCCACACTCTGTGAATTATCAGTCTCCCACCCTCATCTTATAAGTGAGGAAGCTCAAGCTCCAGAATAAAAGGCAACTTGCCCAAGCAGTTAGCTTAAAAAAAAAAAAAATCCAGGACTCCAACCCAGGTCTAATGGATTCCAAAGTCTATACTCTTTTTACTGCTCTATGAGACCAGTCTGACGGTAAAAAGCACTTCCTAATCTCCAAGGGAACTCAAAAGTTGGGGAAATTAAGAGACCAACAAACAGAAGGTAGATCATGGTTTGCCTTCTGTGAGCAGAATTTTATCCCATAGTCAGACTATTTGGGAGAAGGGCTTTTCATGTAATGTCAGGCTACTGCAGATTCTTTCCATTGCCGTTACGGATACGCAATCAGATGGTCTCAACAAAGGCAACAACCAATGTGAGAAGTGGGGAATCTAGTGGGCCTCACGTTCAGGCACGCCTGATTCTAAGAGTAGGCATGGCTTTCTTCATGTCTTGGCTCTGTTGTACATTACATTTAGCCCTTTTATAGTTTTTCATACTTCAAATTGGCTCCCTCCATTTGCTGGCATAATTGCCATCTGGCGGCCTCAATCCCATATTGCTCTGGCTTAGAAAACCCAGAGAAAGTCAGGTGTTCTTTCTCATAGGGACAGGGTGGCAAAGACCAAGGGAAAGCCAGGGAAGGATTCTGATTGGTCCTCCTTGGACCAATCACTTTACCTGGTTGGGATGGGACTGATTGGCCAGATTTGAATGAGTATCCTCTTAGGGATTTCCATCCTTAAGATGTAAGAGATACCCCTCCACTGAACAGAAGTCTGATGTTGCCCAAAAAGGGAAAAAAAAGCTACTGGTGTCTGCATATTGTAGTCCATGGCCTTGAATTACAGCCCTGGGGATGATGGCATCATTAAAATGAAAACTTCATCCCAGCTGCGAACCAGGCAAACACTAGAATCCTTTCCCTTCCCAAACTTTTCCAGTCTGTGCTAGCGTAACTGGGAATGAAACGCCGCAAAGTAAGACTCCAAAGCATAGTTGAAATTTAATTTTCTCACCATAACCATGACTGTAGCTGTTAGGAGTAAGCATTTCCCCCCTCCCATCTCGGAAAGCACTAAGCTAATTTTTGAAACCTTGAAGAAATGAAGACCACAAACATTGCCCATCCCGAAATCACTCTTTTTTAGTTTGGCTGCCTGCTGAGCTAATGACCCACTGACTGGGTTTTAGGCTTTTTGAAAGCCGAGTGCTAACATCAAACTTACATCTCAGAGGTAGCAGCCTGTCTCTAATGAATTTTTTATTTGTTTACTCATTGCTTCTTTGGGATATAAAAGTAACACTCATCTTTTTAATATTAAAAATAAAACTTTAAATCAGGGCCTAGTCCAATGCCAAACTGTTTAAATTTCACTACATCCAAGACCGTTTCACTTCTGGAGAAATCACACTCTGAAATAAAGGAAGACGGTACTATGGGGAAAGAATGACATGCCATATGTATGTTCTTCTTCTTTTTTAAAATCCTTTTGCGAGCAATGAGGTAAATTATTCATGTCAAACTGTGTACTGTACATCATGTGAGTTCCAGGAACACATCCACTGAACAGCCGTGCTCTCTTCCTCAGCTCTCAAAGACTTCATACTGCTCTCCTCTCTGCCCTGGAAGCCTGGTGTGTTTACTCCAGGGGGTTTAGGAACTGTCAATAGAAGAAAGTGCCATGCGGAGAGATGTGGAGGGGGAGTGTCCAGATGCCACTCAAGGGAAGCCTTGCACCCGGGGGCTGCTCAGATGGCCAAGGGTGTGTTCAGCTAAACTTGTATTGGGTTTACTTGCCTTCCACATGCACTGGGAAAAAATGATATACAATAAATAAAATACAACTGGATGCAGGAAGACCCGCCAGGATATTGGATTGACTAGAGGGACCAGAAAGCAGATCAGTGATGACACAGGCCAAAATGAGAGTGGAGGGGGACAGAGAGGGGATGCACAGGGACACCAGGAAACCCTTGGGGGTATTGGATAAGTTCAGTGTCTTTATCTGGGTGATGGTTTCAGTAGTATATCATGTGTCAGAACTGATCACCCTGTATCTTTGTGTGTGGTGCATTTTATATCGCTTATGCATCAATAAATCTATAAACACACACATGCATGGGATCTGGAGTCATAGTAACTGATTCTTTGGGGTTCCTGGACTCAAGTTTCTTTTTAAATGCTTATATATTTATTTTGAGAGAGAGAGAGAGAGAGAGAGAGAGAGAGAGAGAGAGAGAGAGAGAGAGAGAGAGTGTGTGTGAGACCAGGGAAGGGTCAGAGAGACAATCCCAAGCAGGCTCTGCACTGTCAGTGCAGAGCTTGACGTGGGACTTGATCCCACAAACCATGAGGTCATGACCTGAACCAAAATCAAGAGTCAGGTGCTTACCAGACTGAGCCACCCAGGTTCTCCCCACTGACCCAATTTTAACCTGTGTGTGTGTATGTGTGTGTTTGCATGTCTGATTCTCAGACACCAGCAGGGTGTCCTATGATTGATCTCAATTCTGACCCTGTCTACCTGGAGAGAGTATCAGAGTCCACAGGAAAAAGTGTCAGTTCCATGAGACTACCCCCCACTTGAGATGCCAGTCACAAGTCCAAGTAGTTTTGTGTGCTTTGATCAGGTGGCTCTAAAGCAAAGGTTCCCATGACTCCTTCCTTGGGTTTAAGTGGTTCAGAGAACTCAGGAAAACCGTTTACTCCCTAGATTCCTGATCTACCACAAGGATACTAAAACACACAAGTCAACAGCCAGATGCAAAGACACATATTGGCAAGTTTCTGAACAAAAGAGCTTTAGTTCTCATGGAGCCTGGGATCTGGCAGGATGGCCCATGGAAGCATTCTGGAAGCAATGTGGAGGCTCCCTGAAACCTCTCTTTTGGGTTTTTATAAGAAGACTTCATCACATAGACATGATTGATGACCTTACTGGCCACCAGTGATTGGTTCAACCTCCCCAGAAACCAGGCGGAGGGGAGTGAAAATTCCAACTTTGTATTCATGGTTGTTTCCCCTACAATCAGCCCACATCCTCTGATGTTTCTAAAAGTCACCTCATTAGCGTACACCCCCTTGTGGTGGAAAGGGGCTTATTATGACCAACTGAACCCCTCTTTCACCTCTATGGCTCTGAAGTATTTTCAGGAACCAAAGATAAGAGACCAAATATCCAGGACAAATGCACTGTGGTCATCTGAATGACTCTCTCATATATATTTATGCATTTCTTATAAATTCCAATATCACACTGGGCTTTGCATCCTGAGTGTGCTTATCAGTCCTGTAACCATGCATATGAAACTTTGTCTCTGAGCCTCAGTTTCCTTATCAGAAAATGGGGATATTAACTATTTCATGGAAGTGTTGTGAAAATCAGGAAGATGATGGAAGTCCTGGTGTTCATACAAAGAAACACTAAAAAAAAAAAAACAAACAAACAGTATAAACCACTGCTTAATTTAATATACCTCTTGGGTGCCTGGGTGGCTCAGTTGGGTAAGCATCTGACTTCAGCTCAGGTCATGATCTCACTGTTTGTGAGTTCGAGCCCCATGTCAGGCCCTGTGCTGACAGCTCAGAGGGTGGAGCCTTCTTCAGATTCTGTGTCTCCCTTTCTCTCTTCCCCTCCCCCACTTGCACTCTGTCTCTGAAAAATGAATAAACGTTAAAAAATTTTTTTTAATTTAATATGCCCCTCTCTTCTTCTTTCTCCCTCCTGACCCCTCCCCTCCCCCATCCACCATAACGTATGTATATTTCCCCACATCTCTGCTGGGGATGCTTTTCATCATCATGGTCCCTAAAGGTCAAAGGATTTTGTAATAATGCAAATCCAGTCCTGTTAAAGTATTGGTACTGACACTGATGGAGAGCAGTTTGGCCGGGAATGTCCCCACACACGGTACACACCTCTGTTTGCGTAATCTTTTTGGACTTCTACAGTGTGGCATTAAACAAATGCCCCTACTCTGAACCTACTCCAAGGCGTAGAAGTCTTTACCAGAATGGGAAAGGCTCCCTAGAACGACCCACAGGCAGGCTTTTTATAGAATCCGATTACACCACCTTCATTCAGGCACAAATATACTGCTGTCTTAAAATTTCACAAAGTGGCTCGCTAAGTATGGCATCTTGGAATAAGATTGTTCACTCTGTTTGAAATAAAAACGTATGAATAAATGATAACATGCTCACCCGGACTTGCTCTTTAGTAAGATCTGCTCAAACAACATATGCCCAGTTCAGCTGAGATCGAACAAACACAGCGGTTCAAGGCAGATATCTCGGAGTCTGAGGTATCACACATGATATCCAGGTTCTCCCTCTCCCTCCCTGGGTGACTGTGGGGAAGCCATCTCACATTCACAAACCTCAGATTCATCATGTGGGCACACGGGGAAATGACAGAATCTATGGCAACAATCAAGTAATAGAACAGAAAACCGTTCGGCCCCTGAAGTACAGACCCACGCCACAGGCTCCCACCGATCTATTTGCTGCTTTTAGGAGTGTGACCAGGGGCCAGTGTGAATCTGGGGACACATGTTCATGGGTTCCTCTTCCAAAACAGGCTATCATTGTGCTCTTCCAAAGCTGGATCACTTTCCAGGAAGTCCTGCCCAAGGGGCATCAAGGCCCTACTAGAACAATAAACTGTTCCCAGCAAGGCACCACTTGTTACCTCCACATGTTGTGACAGCAGCAGCCCAGGCGCTACACGAAAATCCAGCAGGACAGTGTGGGCCAAGAAGCCACACAGGGAAATAAACATTAAAAAAAATAATAATAATTAAAAAGGGAGGCACCTGGGTGGCTCAGTCAGTTGAGCACCCGACTTCCACTCAGGTCATGATCTCACAGCTCATTGAGTTTGAGCCCCACATCAGGCTCGCTGCTGTCAGTCAGAGCCCACACCAGATCCTGTGTCCCCCTCTCTCTCTGCCTGTCCTCCCCCAAAATAAATGAACATTAAAAAAGAAGAAGAAGAAGAAGAAGAAGAAGAAGAAGAAGAAGAAGAAGCAGCAGCAGCAGCAGCAGCAGCAGCAGCAGCCGCCGCCGCCGCCGCTACAAAGGGCAAAACCAGTCTTTCTTACACTGGAGCATGGGCTTCTCCTTCCGTAGCACCCTTCCCTTCCCCAGCAGGAAAGGCAGTACTACAGTCCCTTGTGCTCATGTGTTTATACAAGTGGTGAGCCCACACTGGCCAACCACAACCCTCCACGGTCCCATCACTGTGTGTAAGCCAGCATAACCGCAGATAGGTGAAAGAGAAGACGCTCCAAACAATTATTTAAATGCTCTACAAATGTCCTAACATGAACCTTTCACCTATTTCCTCCAAGTACCTATTGTCTTTATAATATCCGACAGGCGATGCTGGGTGTGTGATCTTTCCTGAGTTCAAGCTCTTGCTTTGGGCTCCCATTGGATCAGGTGTCACATCGTGGCTCTCCCACTATGGCCCTCGGTGATCCTAGGGACACCACCCCACTTCAAGAAGCTGGGTTTCATCACAGTTGAAATGGGATAAACAAGACCACATACACCACAGCCTGTGGCGAGGATTAATTGAAACCAGGGGTAAAGTCTTTAGCCCTATGTTTCACCCACACCTGGGATCCAGCCAAACCTTTTGTTATCACTGTTATGATTATTTATGTTCCAGATACTTTTCTCCAGCCTGATAACTTTGGTGGTTTGGGTTGGAGGGACTCCAACAGGAAAGAGGTGGCCTTGACATTCCTGCCATGAGAGGAGAAAGGGCAGGTTGAAGTTTTGAGTGATCCAGCTCATTCAATATGTACATTTTTTTCTGGCTCCCTAGCCTGGCTCTCCACTGGGACAATGTTTTGCTCCTGACAAATTTCCGAATGTAATAGGGAAAAAAGAAAAAAAAATTGTACATATTGTTGCTGAAAAAAAAATGAAAGATTTCATTGAAAGCCTGGGGGCATTTCAGAACCAATGTAATCAAATCCATGTGTCTGCGTGATGATGAGAGTATCTGAGATGTATTGTGGGTTGGATGGGTGGCTATGGGGACAAAAAAAATACTACATAATTTGAAGAGCTCTGTCTGTCTCATATGCCATTTTCACATCTCATGTTGAGACTCTCTCCTTCTTAAAACTTGGCCATACATTTTTCTGAACCTCTGTACTTGACAGAAAACCCAGAAGAATAGCATTTACTGCTCAATTTCCATCTGAATGATGAGGAGAAAAGTCATGGAATCTCACCGCAAGTGATGCGCCACTTGCCTCTAAAAGACTGTTTCCTTATCTGAGAAATGGGGAGAGTAATGATGCCTACCTCATCGGGAGTTTTAGAGAAGCAAATGAGACATTCCATAGGGAAATGTTTTGTGTGTGACACAAACTGAGTGTAGGATACCTTAGCCATTACTATTACCAGGAGTGAGCAAAAAATCTCAGAGCAACTCATGGCAATACTACTGATCTTGTTTAGTCATGATAACACACATTTGATGAAGGCGAGTTTTACCAGAAGAAAAAGAAAAATGATCACAAGCTCTTGAAGAAGAGCACACAGCCAGGACTACAGTGCTCTTGGGAACATCCAGGAAAAGATGTCCCACCCTCAATCACCTGATGCTTGGATCCATGGGTCCAAGAGGTCAAACCTATGTTGTTCATTGAATAGTTGTTCTGGTTGGCTTCGCAGATAGAGAAGCACGAAAAGAATATCAGAAAGGTTTCTGGGAATATTCACAAAGCAATCATCACTTATGACGGCACATGCCTCTCCTAGATTGCCAGGAAGATGTCTAATGCCAGTCAGTGCTAGACAATTGGCTTCTGGAGTCCCTTCATTTCTCAAGCAAGTATGTTAACATTTAAGGTGACATTGTCGGTAGACTGTGTGGCTTGGTGAGTGACAAAGGACATCGCACTAAAAAATAGACAGCTAACATCAAAGTTAAAAGTGGACATTCAACGCTTACCTCTTAAGATTAGGCAAAATAAAAGGACATCTGTTTCCATCACTTCTATACAACATCATGTTAGAGGTCTTAACAAGTGCAATAAGGCAAGAAAATAAAATAAGCTAAAGAGTTTAAAAGGAAGAAGTAAAACTATTCACAGATGACAGGATTTTGCATGTTTAAAACCCAAAAGGACCTAACAAAAAAAATTGTTAGGACCAATAAGTAAATTTGCCAAGCTGTAGAAGACTAAGTTAACATACAAAAATCAATTGTATCTCTGAAAATCAGAAAAGAACTGGGAAAAATATCATTTGCAAAATCACGCAAAATGTCAAGTACTTATAGACTTGACAAAAGATGTGCACTGAAAATTGTAAGATATTGCTGAGAAAGATTACAGAAGACTGAAAATATGGAAACAGTGCAGTCAGTATTCATATATCAGAAGACTCAATAGTACTAAGATGTCAATTTTTCCACATTTATTTACAGATTCAGTGCAATCCCATTCACTCCCTAAAGACTTTTTATAGAAATGGACAGGATGATTCTAAATGTATATTGAAATGTGAAAGACTAAAAGGCGTTTAAACTATTTTGAATAAGAACAATTTAGAGAAAAATTAAGTTAAAGGATGCACTCAACTTGGTTTCAAGACATACCATAAAGCATCAGTAAGAATTCAGACATACAGATCCACAGAAGAGAATAAAAGTCTAGAGATACTAGACTTTTAAAAGTCTAGTACATACATAAAAATCGTATGGTCAAACGATTTTTGACATAAGTGCCAAAGCAATTCAGTAGGAAAGAAAATTTTCAACAAATATTCCTATTTAAAAAAAAAAAAACCCACAAAAATCCTGAACTTGGTTGAGACAGACCACAGACCTACCCCAAATGCTAAAACAACATTCTAGAAGAACTCATAAAAGACTATCTTCATGATCTTGAAGTAAGCAATGATTTCTTAGAACTAGAAATGCTAACTATAAAAGAAAGGACTTCATCAAAATTTTAAATGTCTGTTTATCAAAAGGCACTAAAAATAAGATAAACAGTCAAGATGTAGACTGGTAGACAATATTTACAAGAAATGTATCGGACAAAAGATTTGTTTCCTGAAAACATTAAAAAGAAAAAGAAAAGGAGTCACCTACAACCCAATCTGAAAAAAATAGGGAGAAGATTTTATCGTATGTACATTTCACAAAAGAAAGTATACCAATGTTTAATCAATGCAAGGAAAACTGTTTAACATCTTCAGTCATGGGAGAAATGTATATTAAAACCAACAAGAGACATGACCAGCATAGCTACAGGACAAAAAGCCTCACACACCATGTGATAGTGAGGCTGTAAGTAGCTTTCCTACATCGCTAGAGTGAGTACAAAATTGCACAATCACTGTGGAAAATTGTGTGGCGGTTTTTTAAAACAAGAAAACATCCATCCATTCGACCTAGCAATGCTGTTCCATTTAACCAAAAGAAATAAAAACATATATTCACAGAATGCCTTTTTGCCAGATGATCCCAAACAATTTGGACTATTAAAGATGTACCATGGGCAGGGGACTTAAACATCAGATATTTATTTATCATGATTCCAGAGGACTTAAGTCTGAGATCTGAGTGCCAATGTGGTCCTGTTCTTTGTGAAGGTCCTCTTCCTGGTGATGGCTTTGTCCTCACCTGGCCTTTTCCCATTGTGCACATGCACAAGCACACATACACACGCACCGACACACAGATACACACACACACACACACACACACACACACTGACACACACAGAGATCTCTATCTTCTCTCTTCTTCTTTTTATAAAGGCATTAATCCCATCATGGTGGGGGGGGGGGGTGGTCCACTCTTATAATCTGTTCTAAACTTAAGTGTCTCCCAAAGGCCTCACCTCTAAATACCCAACACATTAGGAATGAGGACTTCAGCACAGGAATTTGGGGGCAACACATCCAGCCCACAGCACAGAATGCCTACAAAAGCTTCACTCATGATAGCCCCAAACAAAGAAGGAATACAATGGAAATCCACATACAATGCAATACCACTCAGCCATGAAAAGATGTAAAGAACTGGTACAATAACGTGTTCAGTGAAAGAAACTAGACACAAAAGAATACTTACTATATGGTTCCACGTATATTAAATTTTAAAGCAGGCAGGGCAACTCTATGGTCATAGACATCAAGTGAGTGGTAGTTTTGGACGATGGGGATGCGGTGAGAGGAATTGAGTAGGGAGGTAAATGGGGTATCTTTCTGGCAGGATGAGTGTATTTTATAGCTTTATAGGCAAATGGCTTACACAGGGATGTGAGTTTTTCAAACGCACACAAACTGTGCATTTCACTGTATGTAAATTATACCTCAATAAAAAGACCTTGGCATATATGTGAGAGGCATTTCTGTGATCCACAGGTCAGCAGCCCTGGGAAAAGTCAAAATGGAATTTCTGAGCATTCATTCACATCGCCAATCTCTCTTTCCAGCTGAGTCTGTACAAAGTGCTTGTTGCTTACAAAACTGAAAGATAGGGGCGCCTGGGTGGCTCAGTCCATTGAGTGTCTGACTGTTGATTTTGGCTCAGGTCCTGATCCCAGTGTTGTGGGACTGAGCCCCGCATTGGGCTCTGTGCTGTCAATGTGGAGTCTGCTTGGGATTTTCTGTCTCTGCACTTTCCCCTGCTTGCACACTCTATCTCTCTCAAAACAAATAAATAAACATTAAAAAGAAAAAGAAAAAGAAAGGATAGAGGATCAGGGTGGGGTGTCTGGGATGGAGTGGAGGAAAGAGAGGCCAGCAATTATTCTGTGTGAGTCTGGGGGACAGGGTTAGAAGCTGTGCCTATCAATGGGACGGGTACTCTTGGTGGAATATGACAAGTTGACTCCATTTGCCCTCAAGTTCACAAAGGGGGTGAAGGCAATTCACCTTTGCTGATTATAAATATTCCTTCCATCTTCAGATGACCTATAACAAACCTTTACTCAAAGTTTAGGAGAGTTTCTGGCCCTACGTCTTTGACAAACAATTGTATAGAACAGAAACCAACCCACAAAAGTCTTAGAAAACTCACACAACACAGAGATGGGGGGCTACAGATTGTAGAAGATTTAGAACTCCTTTCATGCCTGGCTCTGAACATGCACCATAAAAAAAAATACAGTGCTATTTTCATATATTAGTTATAAGACAAACTTTCCCAAAATGACGCAGCTCATTAACTAAGGATATTTCTCAGTAGATTTGTTATATTAAAAAGGCACTGTGTCTACTATGCTAATCAACTATGTTGTACTAAAACTCCACGTAGATTAATTAAATGCATTACTTGCCAAAGGAATGTGATGTACACACACAGCACACACACATGCACACATAGCCTTATAACAATGGTAGGGTGTAAATTACGGAACGTACCTCTCTTCCACAGCCAAATGCTTTTTTAGTTCCTGGCTACATGATTTTAAACAAAACTGAATGAAATGATCCCTTCACAGCTGAGCCAAACACTCCTGCAAAGAATAGCACAACGGCTCATCTGTATCTCTGGGTCTAAAAGCGCTTGAGGTGTCATGCACTAGGGTGAATATTTGCTTGAGATTTTAGTTTTAGTCTGGGATTGTAGAAATGAGTCTGTCATCTGTCCTCACAATCTCTTGGAAGGAGGGAAGCGGGGAAAGGGGAGGGAAGGGAGGAAAGAAAATTAAAGTCCTAAATGAAAGCTTTGTGCGCATCAACCTCCCTGCCCATCTAGGGCAAACACTCATGATATGAGTTCAAAAACCTGTAAGCACAAGAACAAAGGTCACTGATCATTCCCTGCTTCTCCCTCCTCCTAAAAATAAGTTGGTCAGGGAGCAGGGTGGCCTAGGATTGTCCCTAGGGGTAAAACCACATCCCTCAGTCAAAGCAGACAAAAGCAGGGGTGCCTAGGTGGCTCAGTCAGTGGAACATCTGACTCTTGATTTCAACTCAGGCTGTGATATCATAGTTCATGGCTTCGAGCCCTGCGTCGGGTTCTGCAATGACAGTACAGAGCTTGCTTGGGATTCTGTCTCTTCCTATCTCTCTGTCCCTCCCCAACTTATTCGTTCATTCGTTTGTTCGTTCATTCTCTCTCTCTCTCTCTCTCTCTCTCTCTCTCTCTCTCTCTCTCAAAAATAAATAAACATTAGGGGAAAGAGGAAGACCAAGGGGAGAAGACTCCAGAGATCTGTGTTCCTTATCTCTGTTCCTGGCAGGGCAGGAACAGTGAGATCTAGGCCTCCATTAGTCACTTCCAAATTGAATGATAACTGGCATCATTTATTTATTGTGGGAAGCAGTGTGCTGCTGTGTTTAAGGACATGAGCTTTCGAGCAAGACAGAACTGTGTTCATTTATTAGTTTTGTCACTTCTCAAGTGACTTTGGGGAGGCAGCTCAGAGCCTCAGGTTGTTCCTTGGTAAAGTGGGGATAGTAATAGCTCTGGCATTGGGGGTTTGTGGAAGGATCACGTTTCACACGTGCAAATGTATTAAACACTTGGTACGGCACGTTATAAGCATTCCGTAAGTGATGAAAAATAAATAACCATAGCTGCAGAGCAGTGTTGCCAAAAGAAGTGAGTATTCTTGCCTTCCACACAGAAATAAAAAAGGAGAAACTGCAGAAAACGTAAATCCTGATGTTTTGAGGGACAACAGGTCATGTGATACAGCGGAGACAAAATGAACCCAGTTCAGTGGGCATGTCTCCTCTGAGCCTCAGTTTCCGTATTGGCAAAAGTAGTACATGTCATATACCTTAGCCACCAAGTAGGCTTTGGGTGCTTATCATATAGGAAGCATGGGCTATATGGAAGCTACCATTGTTAGTCTCAAGAAAGTTCTAGAGGCCAATGTTGCCAGTCCCTATGCCACATACATCTTAGTGCTTCCATGCAGGAATGTCTTCCTGGCATAGAGATGTTACTGAAGGAACCCAATGACATTGATGGAAAGCAAAAACAGCAAACATTGACATACAGAGTCAAAGATGAACACTTCTGGAATGGGACAGGAATGCGTTGGGGAGCCAAGGTCATGAACAGTCAGCCTCGCTAGCTGTTGCAGCCACGTTATAAGGGTATGTTCATGGCCCCTTCTGCTGCTAATGGTAAATCATTCTTGAAAGTAAAATACACACTAATAAGTTTGTATGCATAGTATATGCAAATACTGGGAGAGGTGTTCCAAGAAACAGCAAATTTTGGAAGCAAAATAAACTGTGAAATAGTCAATTTCAACATGTGATTCTGTGTAGTACTATTTACTCTTGCTAGAAGACAAAAGCATTGCATTATTCAAATACTAAGCAATAATGTTCACTTGTATGTTCTGGGGTTTGAATATTCATTATAGGCTATATGGTTGAATAGATATATAGAGGAAAACAGGTGACAAGAGGGAAGGGAGGGAGGGAGGGAGGGAGGGAGGGAGGGAAGTAAGGAAGGGGGGAGGAAAGGAAGAAGGGAGAGAGGGAGAGAGGGAGGAAGGGAGAGAGGGAGAGAGGAAAGAAGGGAAGGAGGGAGGAAGGAAGGAGAGAAGGGAGGGTCATAGCATCAAGTGGAGCTTAGGGGGCCCCACCTCAGCAACCAGGTACAGCCCCCGACACAAACTGGCCAAGCAGAATGTTTCATACTCTGACCCTAGTGACTGGTCCAGAGGTGGGCATGTGACCCAAATGTGGGACTCCTGGTCCATTCCTGGGGTTTTTGAAGCTGGTGCTAAGGAAGAGGGTCCTTTCCTTTTCTACTGGAAAATCATGTAGCCAAGAGCCCAGAGCTGTAGCAGCCAAGGTTCCAGCTTGAGGTGAAAGCTTATCTGAGACGTCTGGTGCTCACACAGACAGAGGTGAATAGGGAGAGAGGGAGAGAGACTGTTGATACATTTTGTTCTCTTTTCCCCATCCTGGTTCCTTTATTACACGAACCACTCAGTCTGCCTTTTAACCAAAACCAGATAAAGTTAGGTTTCTGCCAGACCAGATATTGCTTCCTAATAGTGATTAGTAGAATCTGTAGTAGAATTTCTTGATGACATAGGAGAGAAACACAAGGCCTCGATAAGCTCTTTAGGAGGGCTCCATCCACTGGGGGAGAGGACAAGTGGCCGACGACTATGTGTTCCTACTGATGGGGTTACTGAGAGAACGCCAAGGAGGCGCCCCTATTGTAGATAACCTCCCACTCTGTGCTTCACATGCACGGACTCACAGAGACCAGCTTTGTGCCAGTGCTGGGAGGTAAATCCAAAATTTCATTAAACTCCGGCCCAGTTAGGGACAAGAGGGCCTTAGAGAAGAGGTTCCAAGCCTTCAAGGTCGAAGGGGTGTGAGTAGGACATTCCAGATGTGTAAGAGTGGGAATAAACGTGTGATGGTGGAAAGAGCATCCGTACATGGTAGTCAGAACCCTCCTGGGGCATAAAGGGTAGGAGCTGGGGAGTCAGGAGCTGAGCCAGAGGTACTTGGAAAGGCCCCCATTTGACCCAGTAAAAGACAGTCCACTCTGTTCCCCGTGTCTCCCGCTCACTGCGGACAACTTGGTTTCAAGGTGGCCACTTAGGGAGTCGGCTTTCAGGCCAGCTCCTTCGTGAACAGCTCTGCTGCCCAAACTGAATGCAAAAACAAAGCAGATCTCAGTGCAGCGGCTTAATGGGAAACACGAGCCATCTGTGAGTGTTCCTTCTAGTTCATTTGCTTCGTTGGCAAGTATTAAACAGCACTGTAAAGATCCAGAGAAATTATGGAAATGGGTATTAACATTAAAATCAGAGTACAATTAGAACATTTCACTGCATAATCGTTTGGCAGGGCCTGGGAGGAAACAGAGGGTCTCCAGCTCTGTGATTTATTGGTCACAGGTTGTGTGACTCTTCAGAATCTCCAGGGCCAGGAACACATTCTGGAGGAGGCGGGGGGTGCCCCCAAGATGACAATACAATTGGACCATGGTTACAAACTTCACACGGTCTGTGTCTAATTCCTGGCGGCCTTTCCTCTGAGCTGCTGCATCAGCGTTGCGGAAGCCAACCAGAGCCCGGTCCAGATGAAGGGGACACACAGAGATGTGGGTGAAACCTCTGTGCCACACTCCTGTGTCTTTGTCAGAGAAAGTGTACCGTGTCTGCTTGTAATTAGCACTCCGACAGGCGTCAGAGAAAATGGCTAATCGGTGACATGGCCCACAGTGCTTTGTAAGTAAACACCATATTGCAACAGACATGCAATTAATTACCCAACACTCCAATTAAACATGTTCAAAATGAAAGTGGGGGCAGGGATGAGGTATCAGAGCCGAAATACCAAAATCTTCCCTATTTTATTTTTTAATCTAAGAAATAATAAATGACTCAACTCTTGAATGTCATCAAGCTATTTCCAAGCATCTAGGCCTGGGGCTGTCCCTGTTTCTGGGAGGCTTGGAATTGCCGGACCAAAGTCTCTTATATATACTCCAGATTGAATGTCTTCCCTGGTTATTCTAGAACCTTTGAGTGGAGGCCCTGCTCGCAACCTCCCTTACTGAGTCACTGCTCCATACCCCATCTGTATCCTTCCCTGAAAAATGACCATGACTGGCTAACACCACCTTCTTAAAGATGCCTACGGGGTTATACACACCTCCCCACTGGAGTGATGCCCACCCCATGCCTAGGTGTTGTCCAGGTCTGTCAGCCCAGTCCCCTTCCTGGAAATGGGAAAAGTCTGTGATACAATCCACCCTCCAGAGATCCCTGTGGGATGAGGCTGTGGCTAAACTTCTCAGGAAACCCCTGGCTTATCTACTTTTCTGCCCTAATGCACCCTTCTGCCCTCACTCTTATACAGGTCTCTAGGAGCTCCTTCGCCCATAATCACTTGCCCAGGAAGAGAAGGGACCCCAACTTAAGATGACTATCTCATCTGAAAAGTGAGGTTTGAAGTATGGCATATTTTTATTTACTTTTGTTTTTATTATTATTATTATTATTATTATTATTATTATTATTTAAACAGGGTAGACCTTATAAAAATGCAACAGAAAGTGTATTTTGCTTGCAGGTTCCATCTACTGAGTCTCAACAGCGAAGGCTGTTTGAAGGAAAGGATATTTGCACCAAGCCTTGAAAGGGTAAGAGAAGTTTCAGATGAAAAAAAAAAAACACAATAAATTAGGATGATGACAGGAATCAACATTTGGGGATCCATCAATCAACTCAACTAAGCACCTATCTATCCACTGCTTAGAGTAAGTCAAGACAGGTCACTTTGGGGACAGATGTCCAAAATGTAGTTCCTGTCTCTGAAGAAGTGTGTCACCTACTGACCTAGACAGACACTCAAAGGAACCAGGTGGTGACCACATTTACTGAGCCCCTACTACATGCTAGGTATTATATACATTTACAAGGCACATTCACATGTGATTCCTTTAAAATTTTTTTAAATATTTATTTATTTTTAAGAGACAGACAGAGGGTGAGTGGGGGAGGAGCAGAGACAGAGAGGGAGACACAGAATCCAAAGCAGGCTCCAGGCTCTGAACTGTCAGCACTGAGCCTGAAGTGGGGCTCGAACCCACCAGCCTTGAGATTGTGACCTGAGCTGAAGTCAGATGCTTAACCGACTGAGCCACCCAGATGTCCCACATTTGATTCCTTTAAAATACTATGGAGTGATTTGTGTTATCACCACTTTACAAATTAGAAAATAAATTATGTCCTCCAGCCTTCCCGCTTTCCGAGCAGAGCTGTTAACTTATGACATCCTCAATGGGGAAAAACTGAGAGCTTTTTCCCTGAGATCAGGAACACGACAGGGATGCCCACTCTCACCACTGTTGTTTAACATAGTGTTGGAAGTTCTAGCATCAGCAATCAGACAACAAAAGGAAATCAAAGGCATCAAAATTGGCAAAGATGAAGTCAAGCTTTCGCTTTTTGCAGATGACATGATACTATACATGGAAAATCCGATAGACTCCACCAAAAGTCTGCTAGAACTGATACATGAATTCAGCAAAGTTGCAGGATACAAAATCAATGTACAGAAATCAGTTGCATTCTTATACACTAACAATGAAGCAACAGGAAGACAAATAAAGAAACTGATCCCATTCACAAGTACACCAAGAAGCATAAAATACCTAGGAATAAATCTAACCAAAAATGTAAAAGATCTGTATGCTGAAAACTATAGAAAGTTTATGAAGGTAATTGAAGAAGATATAAAGAAATGGAAAGACATTCCCTGCTCATGGATTGGAAGAATAAATATTGTCAAAATGTCAATACTACCCAAAGATATCTACACATTCAATGCAATCCCAATCAAAATTGCACCAGCATTCTTCTCGAGACTAGAACAAGCAATCCTAAAATTCAGATGGAACTACAAAAGGCCCTGAACAGCCAAAGTAATTTTGAAGAAGACCAAAGTGGGAGGCATCACAATCCCAGACGTTAGCCTCTACTACAAAGCTGTCATCATCAAGACAGCATGGTATTGGCACAAAAACAGACACATAGACCAATGGAATAGAATAGAAACCCCAGAACTAGACCCACAAACGTATGGCCAACTCATCTTTGACAAAGCAGGAAAGAACATCCAATGGAAAAAAGACAGTCTCTTTAACAAATGGTGCTGGGAGAACTGGACAGCAACATGCAGAAGGTTGAAACTAGACCACTTTCTCATACCATTCACAAAAATAAACTCAAAATGGATAAAGGACCTGAATATGAGACAGGAAACCATCAAAACCCTAAAGGAGAAAGCAGGAAAAGACCTCTCTGACCTCAGCCGTAGCAATCTCTTACTCGACACATCCCCAAAGGCAAGGGAATTAAATGCAAAAATGAATTACTGGGACCTTATGAAGATAAAAAGCTTCTGCACAGCAAAGGAAACAACCAACAAAACTAAAAGGCAACCAACGGAATGGGAGAAGATATTTGCAAATGACATATCAAAGGGCTAGTATCCAAAATCTATAAAGAACTCACCAAACTCCACACCCGAAAAACAAATAACCCAGTGAGGAAATGGGCAGAAAACATGAATAGACACTTCTCTAAAAAAGACATCCGGATGGCCAACAGGCACATGAAAAGATGCTCAACATTGCTCCTTATCAGGGAAATACAAATCAAAACCACATTCAGATACCACCTCACGCCAGTCAGAGTGGCTAAAATGAACAAATCAGGAGACTATAGATGCTGGCAAGGATGTGGAGAAACGGGAACCCTCTTGCACTGTTGGTGGGAATGCAAATTGGTGCAGCCGCTCTGGAAAACAGTGTGGAGGTTCCTCAGAAAATTAAAAATAGACCTACCCTATGACCCAGAAATAGCACTGCTAGGAATTTACCCAAGGGATACAGGAGTCCTGATGCATAGGGGCACTTGTACCCCAATGTTTATAGCAGCACTCTCAACAATAGCCAAATGATGGAAAGAGCCTAAATGTCCATCAACTGATGAAGGGATAAAGACATTGTGTTTTATATACATAATGGAGCACTACATGGCAATGAGAAAGAACGAAATAATGGCCCTTTGTAGCAACGTGGATGGAACTGGAGAGTGTGATGCTAAGTGAAATAAGCCATACAGAGAAAGACAGATACCATATGTGGATGGTGGATATCTTATGTGGATCCTGAGAAACTTAACAGAAACCCATGGGGGAGGGGAAGGAAAAAAAAAAAGAGGTTAGAGTGGGAGAGAGCCAAAGCATAAGAGGCTCTTAAAAACTGAGAACAAACTGAGGGTTGATGGGGGGTGGAAGGGAGGGGAGGGTGGGTGATGGGTATTGAGGAGGGCACCTTTTGGGATGAGCACTGGGTGTTGTCTGGAAACCAATTTGACAATAAATTTCATATATTGAAAAAAAAAGAAGAAAAAAAGAAAATAAATTAGGCTTCAGACACCTGGGTGGCTCAGTCAGTTAAGCATCCAACTTCAGCTCAGGTCATGATCTCCCAGTTTGTAAGTTTGAGCCCCACATCGGGCTCTGTGCTGACAGCTCAGAACCTAGAGCCTATTTCAGATTCTGTGTCTCCCTCTCTCTCTGACCCTCCCCCGTTCATGCTCTCTCTGTCTCAAAAATAAATAAATGTGAAAAAAAAAGAAAAAAGAAAGAAAATAAATTAGGCTTAAGGAGGGTAAGCCCCTTGGCCAATGTGACTCAGCTAGCCAAGGGGGGAAAAGTGGTGATCAGGAACCTTGGTGGGTATGTTACAAGGGATGACAAGATGAGATGAGAGGTTCCATGAGGGAAAAGATGGTCTCCCAGCTCTGAGTCCCAGGAGTGAGAATGCAGACCCAGAAGAAGGCAGAAGCCTTTCACTGTGTAATATCCAAACGGGCACACGTCACTGATAAGCCAAAGACATTGGCAAAGCTTGTCTGCTCTGCGCTCAGTGTTAAAGTCTCATTGCTTCTATTGGGAAAACTAATAACATAACAAATGAAACTATTGTTCAGTTTCATTAAAAATAAATCTGATAAGATGGGCAGAATTGAATTAACCAATCTCAACAGAGTTCTCATTATTGGAGCAAACGGAATATTCTCTAATACAATAAGTCCTGATTCATTTTAGCTGGACTGAGCAGTTCCTTACTATAGATTTGGTTTCCAGCTTTTGGTGCCAGGCACGCTCTCACTAATGTTAGTATTAGCAGGTCAGCGTAATGGATCGGCATACTAGGTCTGGCGAGAGTTCTGGATGGATCAGCACGACAGATGCAGCGGCCTCAGTTACCCTTGGCAGACACAAACTGTCCTCCCCTCCAAGGAAGTCAGATTTAGGGCCCTAGAGCTTGCAAGAGAGAAATGGCCCTTGTTCCAGAGAGGGTGAGGTTGGCTAGGATCCTTGATGGGATGCTCTTGGATCAGAGATGGGGAAAACAGACAGTCAGTATGCCCGCTTGTTTTGGCTGGCTCTAATGGAAGTTAGTGCCAGCAATATTTCTATTCCTTTGCACTGGCTGAAGTTCAAAGGCTCAAGATTGAAAGCAGAGAGGAGCATGCAGGTACACACACACACACACACACACACACGCACGCACACACGCACGCACATATGCATTTATCATTTTCCCAAAGGAAGGATTTGGCACAGCTTCTAAATATACACAGAGACACAAGATGGAAACATTGAAGAAACTGAGATCAAATGTTAAATGTGATAGAGAAATGATATCGACTGATTAATGAAATATATCTCCAACTATGTGGCTGACTCACATTTTAGAGGTGGACTGTCACTTTAGCTCTGAACCCACTAGTGAACATGGAAACATCAAGACACACAACCCCCCCACCCCCAATCAGTTCATAATTTATATCACTCACTGACTAAAACCAAACCAGATGTTGAGGAGAAACACAGTTCCCTCTGGTCCTAATGACTGAGAGCATCTTTAACTGTATATACTTATCAAGAGGAAATGGAATTTAAGTATGAGGGAAGGGACAAACAAATGAACAAACGATGCCACAGAAGACAAAGACGTTAAAAGTTGCTCTATTTGACACCCCAGGGGCTTGGAAGCCTCCTTTAAGTATATTCTCTACTAGCATACAGTCAGTGATACAGCACTCACGACTTTCTGACACAATCTCTGTTTTAAAGTTCTTCTTACTGAGATGAACTTCTGTCATTATAGCCACATAGTTGGGGTGGAAGTGTCATAAAGGAAGAAATATGAACTCTGTACTCAGATTGGAGTTCAGATTGTGCGTTTGCCACTTTCCAGCTGAGTGACCCTGGGGAAGTGACATCATTTCTCAGTGTCTTGGCCTCTCCACCTGTGAAATGAAGGTCATGGCAGCCATGGAACAGAGCAACCACAGGATTGGATACAAGTATGCATGTCCAGGGTCTAGTGGCATGTAAGTGAGCGGTGTGGGGTTATTCCTTCAGTTCACCCTCAGAATATTAATTAAGCATCTGTATGTCATTTCTAGGTATTAAAGATGTAACAATAAGCAAGGCAGGTCAAACCGCTACCCTACTAGACTTTACCAGACCATCTGTTGGGGCTGGTTACATTCCTATCATCCACATATAGCAACGTCACACAAATTTACTAACAAGCTTGCCTCTACAATGAGGGCAGGTAAGCATCACCTTCTTATTCTGATTCTCTGGTCTAAATCTGACAAATATCCTATTTCTAAGTTTTTAATCAGGAAGCTAGACTCAGCACCATGGAGAACAAACTAGTTGGGTTGCCTGGGTATCTAGCTGAATGAAGATTTGACCTCAAACGATCTCTTCATCACTTCACTGTGGTTTAGTTAAACCCCAGTGGGACTGATCTCTTAGCTTCACTACCGGTAATTTAAGTAAAATAAATGTTTTAATTTTTATAATTCAGTCCCAGGCAGCCAAGAGTTGCTGCTCCATGATGTTTCCCCTAATAATTAAAAAGGAAAAAGAGACAAAGCCAGCTGAGTCAATAGGATAAAAAAGTACCTCCTCCCTGATTTTTTTAAACAACATGAACCAAATACTTCTCATGAAAAAACTCCCTGTTATATTTTTGAAAGATTAAACTTAAGTCCTACATGAATGGTGTCTAATTAAGAACAGGAGCACCTGAGTGGCTCAGTTGGTTGAGGGTCTGACTCTTGGTTTGGGCTCAGATCACGATCTCATAGTTGGTGAGACTGAACCCCACATTGGGATCTGCTCTGACAGTGTAGAGTTTGCCTGGGATTCTCTCTCTCTCCCTCTCTCTGCCCTCCCACTTACATTCTCTCTTTCTCTCTTTCTCTTTCAAAATAAATAAATGTAAAAAAAAAAAAAAGGAAAGAAAGTTTGGCTATATTTCAATGTAGTATAGACAAGGTACAGAGATGACAGTTTCAGTTTGGGAACAGATTAAGGCTCTGAAGCAGACATGTTTGCAGCCAGGGAAAGACCCACACATGGAACTGGAAATAAATATAATCACAGCGACGATGGAGACCCGGATAATAAAAGCTACTGTTTCGGGGGCAGGTTATATGTGTGAAGGACCACACTGAGAGCATCACATTTTCAGTCCTCCTCACCAGCCCTGTAAGGTAGGTACTATTATGGTTACCTTAATTTACAGATGGGGAAAAGGACTCACAAAGTGAATATAACTTGTTCAAGAGAGTGCTGCTGATAAGCAAAAAAGCAGGGATTTGAACCTCTACACCCTTTTCCAATGTAATATTTGCTGACAGGTCACTTCAGGACCTTGGACAGGTCACATCACTGGGGACCTTGGTTTCCCAACAGGCACAAAGAAGAGTCTGGGATGGTCATTGTCCCTTCCACCCATGATAAATAAAACTGTAGGGTTTCTTACAGTTTTTTGACACAACTTAGGTGGGAGGCCACCAAGCTTAAAATGTTTTGGTTATCCAAATCCAGAGTAATCATTAGGTGTCAGGAAACAATCCATTACTAAAAATTGGGGTTTTCCTCACTGTATAGGAAAGCAGGTAGAGTGCGATGTTATTTTCCAGTATAGGAAGCCTCCCTTTGGAGTCAAGAAAGCAGCCCAGATCTTTGTGAATACCATCATTTCAGGAAGAAACCAGAAATTGACTTAAGTCCCAGGCTTAAGCTACACTTGAAATATCTCCTTTACTAATTCATATCCACATTGGTTTGGGGTGAATTTACAAGCTTTGTTTCTGAGCTTGAGGTAAGTTATAAATGGGTCAGCGGCTTCCAGAAACAAATCATGGACTCCTTCTTGCTTTTATTTGTTCCTAAATGCATCTGTGTGTTGCCTTCTCACTTGTATTTCTCTCGTTTTCAGAACATGACTTTCAGAATTGCTGAGAGCAATCACTGGCCTCCCTCTCACATGGAGAAATCAAAAGCAAATACAAACTGCTTTCTCAGCTCACTTCCAAATCTAAGCAGACCCAACTGCTGTTACATATTGCTTTGTACACTAAGATGCAGTGTCTCTTTGAATGTAATAAGCAAGGAAAACCTCCAAGTGGTTTGCTATTGCTGAAACATTACTGAGCTGGCAAAATTCATAAACTAATACTGCAAAGTAGCCCTTGGCACATGCTATTTTCAGCAATTTGTACTCTCTGTCACTATTTCCTCTTTCATGCCATCTGTAAAGCACACCCCGGCTTCCTTCTCAACAAGAAATGTGTCTTTCTAGAAGGTTGATCAGAAAAAAAATAAAAAGCACTTCCTGGACTGGTTAATTGTTGCAGAGGAAGTGCCCACTTTCACACCTGAGAGTCGGTAGTTTGGGGGTCTATAGGGCAGATATGGGAGATTGATATAAAAAATGGAAGCTGTCACATGCCAGCCAGGAAGACTAAATATTTCTCATCTTCATTAGAAGTGATCATGTTTAAATCCCCATTGCCTGATTAATTAGGATAAAGAGAAGAAGTATTAGTGTCATTAAATGAAAATCTCTCTGGTTATTGAAGGATAAACTTGAACCATACATGCACGACGGCTGCATGTAGGGCATGGACTGGAAGCCTGGAGAACCAGGTCCTTCCACTTACCAGCTATGTAACATGGGCAAGTCCATGCCTCCCTCCCTTGGTCTGGCGTGATCAAATCAGATGGTTAAAAAGGCCTTTTTGGCTTAGAAGTGCTTTGGTTTGTGAAAAGGAGTATACATTTCTTCAGTAGATATATACTAAGCTTCTACTGTGTGCTGGGCACTAAAAAAGACTCCCGATATCACAGAGCTTATGTTCAAGTAGAGGACTGAGCCAATACATGTGTCAACAAATAATCAAACAAGATAGCTTCAGGTGGGAGTAAGTGCCATGAAACATCAGAAGAACTTCTAAAAGAAAGTAATTGGCATGGGTTAGGACAGTAGTTAGTCATACATTGAGTAACAAAGCCTATTTATCAAGAGAAGTGGTTTTTAATGCAGATGGTAGTACAACCCCCCAGTATTTTGGAATTTTGTGAAGGAGTTTGGTATTTTATTTATAGTGTATCAGTGCCAGATCATTGACATATAGAAATACAAGTTATTTTATTAGACATTACCTTTTTTAATTCTCTTGCATATTATGCCTTGAACATTAATTGTTTCCAAACTGTGCAAGAATATACATTATTTATGAGTTTCACTTCAGGATTATAAAAGGGAAGTTAGATATTATTTTTAATAAGAGGGGGCACTGGGTCTGATAGAATTAAAAACCACTGATCTTAGCCATTCTGACAGGTGTGAGGTGATAGCTCATTGTCATTCTGAGTTGCATTTCCCTGATGATGAGTGATATTGAGCATCTTTTCATGTGTCTCTTGGCCATCTGGATGCCTTCTTTGGAGAAATTTCTGTTCACGCCTTCTGCCCACTTTTTAATTGGGTTATTTAGGTTTTTTGGTGTTAAGTTGTATAAGTTCTTTATATATTTTGGATACTAACCCTTTATTGGATTTGTCATTTGCAAATATCTTCTTCTATTCTGTGGTTAATTTTGTTGATTTTTTCCTTTGCTGTCAACCCTTTTATTTTGATATAGTCCCAAGAGTTTATTTTTGCTTTTGTTTCCCTTGCCACAGGAGACTTACCTAGAAAGATGTTGCTATGGAAATTTACAAAACAAAACAAATGAGCAAAGGAAAAAAGAGAGACAGAGAGACAGACAGACACAAACTATGAAACGGACTCTTAACTACACACTGATGGTCACCAGAGAGGAGGTAGATGGGTGAAATAGGTGAAGGGGGTTAAGAGTACACTTATGATGAGATTGAGTAATATACAGAATCGTTGGATTACTATATTGTACATCTGAAGCTAACATAACACTGTGTGTTAACTATACCAGAATTAAAACAAAAAAAAAACTTAAGAAAAACAAATACACACAAAAAACCATTGATCTAGAACCCTCATAACCAGAAGCATAGCCAGGGGCATTCTTGTGCAATGGTCTATTTCTAGGCAAAGATGAAGATAATAAATTTCTACAGGGAATTATGGGCACACATTTAAAAAAGAGCAGTTTTGAGATGATCGTCTTCCCTGATAGGTACAGGCCTCTCTCACATTTTCCTACATCACGTGTATCACAGACACTATTCCATGTGTCCAAAATAACCCTTTACATGCTAAGATAGAACACCCTCTGGGTGCCTGGGTGGCTCAGTCAGTTAAGCATCTGACTCTGGATTTCGGCTCAGGTCATGATCTCACAGTTCTCTCTCTCCGTCTCTCTTGGCCCCTCCTCTTTTGCTTTCACTCTCTCAAAAAAAATAAACAAACATTAAAAAAAGAACCCACCTCAGTATTTGCATGGCTACTTCTATTCTTATACTAACCAGCCTGGAGAACCATCATGAATAACCACACCTACACAGGTGATTGGTCCAAAGGCCTGAAGTAATTAGGGCTGATACAGGTTCATTCTCAAGATTCTTCAAAGGGAACTGAGTAGGAAATCAAGCATCCCGGAAGAGTAGTAGGGGTCACAAGGTTCAAGAACTATTGACAGCCATGTTTTCCTGCACAGAGAGGAAGCCTCTTTGAAAGGAAAGATTGAAGGTTACATGCAGAGAGGTATATTCATTCATATTCATCCAATCAATGACATTTTTCACACTACTATATAGTAGACATTTTGATCATTCTGGAGGGGCATGATGCCTACAGTAGGCTAAATAAAGGCCCCTCGCTTCACTGAAAAAAAAAAAGTTATCCATACTCAAGTCAGCTGAACCCTATGAATGTGTTACCTTATATGGCAAAAAGGACTTGGTAGATGTGATTATGTCAAAAATCTTGTGACACCTAGGGGCACCTGAGTGGTTCAGTCAGTTAAGCATCTGACTTCGGCCCAAGGCATGATCTTGCACTCCATGAGTTCAAGCCCCGTGTTGGACTCTATGGTAACAGCTCAGAGCCTGGAGCCTGCTTCAGATTCCATGTCTCCCTCTCTCTCTCTCTGCTCCTCCCCCACTCGCACCTCTCTCTCTCAAAAATAAACAAACATTAAAAAAATTTTTGTTTAATCTTATGACAGGGAGATTATCCTGGATTATTCAAAGGTATCCGATGCAATCACAGAAGCTCTTAGTAGAAACAGACCGGAGTTTCAGAGTCAGAAAGGCAGATCTGAAGACTCTACCTTCAAAGCTCCCCGCCTGGAAAATGGAGAAAGCACCAACAGCCAAGGAATCTGGGAGGCCTCTAAAGGGTGGGACAGGCAAGGAAACAACTATGAAGGGGCCTCAGAAGGGACACTGCCCACCAACACCTTCACGGTAGCCCCGTCCCCGTGGAGACTCATTTCAGACTTCGAACCTCCAGAGCCATAAGAGAGTAAGTTAGTGTCGTTGGAAGCCACTGTGTTTGTGGTCCTTTGTTAACACAGCCTTAGGACACTACTACAAATCCCCGTCCTGGAATCACTTCCCTTCTAGGACATTTGCAAACAATTGACAACTTGTCTTGTGAAGTCCAGAGAAAGGCAAGCTGAAATGAGAGACCCGGACAGTGGAAGCCCCTGGTTCCAGCCATTCCCCAGGCCCAGCTACTTCCCTGCAGCCACGCACCAACATCCCCAGTACCTTTCATAAATCCAAGTGTCGAGATCCTATCCCTACCAAACAAAATAACCCTGCCTAATATAATCTGCATTTATGGTCCTATAGGGGCTCTGATGCTTGCTGTGTAAACCTGCAGGCAGTTTTTCAAGAAAGTCTTAATGATGTTTACCATAACTAGACTGTTCTTACTGGAAAATATGCTTCTCCAGCATAGAAACACTTTCAGCAACAACGACAATTTGCTGTGAATTCCTCATTAGACAAGTAGTTCCACTAAGGAATCGTGTGATGCCTTGGGCAAGCCACTTAATCAAAATTCTACTGTTTTCATGCTTTCTGGTTCATCTCTCATGTTCAGTGAACACCTACTATGTACCAGGCCAGGGGAAGACAACAAGGAACAAAGCCCAAATCCCTGCCCAGACTTCAAAAGAGAGATTTCACTGAAAGAAGCGATTGTAAGACAGTATGAGAACCACACTGACCATCAATGCTTGTGACCACATTCTCTGGGCTAGCCAATGTTCAAAGCGATAAAAATGCCTTACGTGTTGAAATGGTCACAGATATGCTCTGTAGGAGGGAGCACCGTGACAACTATGTTACCAAGGAGGAAACTGAGGCAGGGTAAGAAATATGCCCAGCGGGCCACTGACAATGATGGCATCAGGTTTTCTTGGCATCTGGGCTCCAGAACCTGGATTAATGACTCTAGTCTGCTGTCTTTGAGGAAAAAGGATGTCGAGCTGCAGACACATAAGATAAGAAGCAGCTTGGGAGGCAAAATTACCGGAAGAGGAGACAACTGGTTTGAGTGTTTCTGGATGATTAAGAATTAATCAGGTGGGTAGAGGCTGGAGTTTCAGGCAGAGGAAAGCTACAGGGAGTGACTGTGGACTGAGGCTGAACGGGATTTTTCCGTTAAGCAACGGAGCTAGAGGAACAGGCAGACTCCCGGCTCTGAAGAGTCTGGATTCCTGGCTGAGCAAAGCCACTTCTGCCCTTCCCCTTCAGACCTTTGTCTGTGGCCCACTGATGGCTTCACTGTTGCTAAGCATTTTCTCAGTACCTGGGTCCTAGCAGGTGTCTCATTATCCCCACCCACAATGGAACTCTGTGTGCATCTCTGCCTTCTTCACCCAGCTAGCTGCTTGCTGTGGAAGCACCATCTCTTTGGCCACACGTTCTGAAAACCCAAGTGCGCGGAACGAGTGCTGGTCCGAGATGTCAGATGCTGTTGTCCTGGGTATGATTTGACATTTTCCATCTTGGGTTCCATGTTCTCTTGCTGGCTCTGTCCATTCCCTCACCCATGCAGCCACTTAGTGAACATGTACTATGATACGATGCTGGCGTAATTGAGGACATGGAGGTGAATGAAACAGAAGCCTTGCTCTCAAATGGCTCATTGCCAAAGGGACAAGAGAGAACTATGATGATTGATAAACAGCATGATATGAGGGGCTGCAGGAGCGTGGATGAGGCTCATTGCTTTCAGCACGAGGGAGGGTATTGAGGGGGGGTTCAGTGCCAGTTAATATGCTCCTGCCTCTGAGTCTCAAACCTACTTTTATACACCCTGCATTGTGCCACAGAAGCTGAGCAAACCACATTTCTGCTTTGCTAAGTGGCTCCTGCTTAGGTTCTGCAAAGAGGGGTCCCAGAGGACCCCGCCAAGCTGGAGGAGGAAGCAGCAAGTTGCTCCTGCCTGTCAGGTTACCACTGGTTTCCTCTCTGCTTTCTGTTTCTATCTGCATCATCCCAGCTTGGCTCCCGTGATCTGGCTGCAGCAGTATGTTCCAGTAGCAGCCAATGAGTCCGCTTTTCAGTTTCTCCAAAGGCTCACAGAACTGGCCTCATTATACTCCCTCAGAGACTCAAACCCCAGTTGGCCAGCGGCCCCCTCCTCAGATTAGAGTGCTGCCTCTCTTCTGAGCTCAGAGATTCAGCACCAGCCAGACGGTGCCCTCAGAGGTCTGAGTCCCAGCTGGGCAGGACTCCTTCAAGCCTTTAAAATTTAATAATTCCAACCTCTCTTCTTTGTTCCTCCAGCCCTAGAGGTAGGAGCTGCTCTCCACCTGTGATAGCTCTGTGTTCTTCTGGCCTTTTTAGTTCAATACCTAGTTAATAATTCTTTATATTAAATTCCCTCTGTTAAGATAACTGGTGTGAATTCTGTCTCCCGACCAGACCCTACTGATAGAACCTCTGAAAGCAGTCTGGCTGACCAGAGTTCTAAGGGTAAGGAGACACCCCAAATAAGGAGAGGAGTTCAAGCCAACGCTTCACAGAGAGAGGGAAAATCATGTGTATAACTGGACCTGACCTGCCGCTCAGGTCCAGAAGGATTTTACCTCAATTGGACCATCCTGCCTTCAAACAGCAAGGGCTCCCCTGTCCTCTTGCATTTGGCACATGAGAAAAATGATAATATTCACACAACACCCTGGGTTAAATGGAGAATGCTGCTCTTTTTCAGAGGTGACTGTCCTGTGGGCTGTAGTGCCCCCTGGGACCCAGGCCTCCCTCGGTCCTGAGGTGATTTCTATCTCTACACCCTAGATGGGGAATCCTGCAGCAGACAGAACATCTCAGAGTGGAAACCCTACCAGGAGCAGTGTGAGTGTGTGAATGTGCGCGTGCACCTGGGTAACATCAAGCATAGGACAACTTTGTAGCCTTAGGATCAGAGACTGAGAACCCCCAAAGAAACTTTGGCATAAATATGTACATGCTCTCCCTTTTGCCAAAGAAGAAAGTAGGTTTGGAAGAAGAAAGGAATCCACCCAAAGCCATAAGTCATTCAGTTTGTGCTACTTTGTTATGGCAACCTTAGGAAACCAATACTAAGCTATAATTTAAGAAGCAAAGCAAACAAACAAAAAATAAGACATAACAATGCAGTGCCTGGGTGGCTCAGTCTTTTAAGTGTCTGACTCTTGATGTTGGCTCAGGTCATGATCTCACAGTTCATGAGATTGAGCCCCAGGTCAGGCTCTGTGCTGGCAGTGCACTGCTTGAGATTCTCTCTCTCTCCCTCTCTCTCTGCCCCTCCTTGCTCGTTTTCTGTCTCTCCCTCTCTCTAATTAAACTTTTTAAAAAAAGCAAGAAATAACAAGGGTTGATGCATCGTGGAGAAGTCAGAACCCTTGTTCCAACCCTTGTTGGCTGCCATGGAAAACCACCTGCCCGTACCTCACCAGGTAACACAGGATCACTGTATGATATAGCAACTCTATCCCTAGCTTTATAGTCAAAGGAATTAAAAACAGGTACTCAAACAAAAACGTGTGCATGAATGTTTGCAGCTACAGTATTCAGTTACCAAGAGGTAGACACAACCCATGGCCACCAGCCAATGGAAGGGATGCACACATGTGGTGTGTACAGTCAACGGGATAATATTTGACCAAACAAATGAATAAAATACTGGTATATAGTGCATCCGTGGACGAACCTCGAAAATATTAAAGAAGCAAACACAAAAGGTCATATATGGTATGATTCATATTATGATATGCACTGTCCTGAATAGCTAAATGCATAGAGTCAGAAAGCAGATTACCGGTGCCAGGGGCTGATGGAGGGACAAAGGGAGAAATACTGCCTAATGGGTGTGGTGTTTCTTTTGGAGGTGAAAAAAGGTTTTGGATGGAGTTGCAGGTGATAGTTGCAAAACACTGTGAATGCACTAAAGGCTTCTGGATTTTGCACACTTAAATGGTTAATTTTTATGTTCTAAGAGTTTTACCTCCATACCAGAAAGGAAAACAAAGCAAAAATAATGGCCCAGGTTAGCCAAAGGGAAACAGCACGATTAGATCTTGATTTTAGAAAGATAACAGGAAGATGGAATGGACAAAGATTGGCAAGATTGCAGAAAAAAGACACAACTCCTATAATTTAGGCAAGAAATCGAGGTCTTAGAATGAAACTATGGCAGGGAGAACAGGGAGAAATAAATTGATTTAGATGTTCCCACCAGAGAGAACCAATAGAAGTGTTACAATGTAGCAACTAACTCCTGGGGTTCAGTCTGTTGGGTAGTGAATCCTTCCCTGCCTGCTCTGTAGACCTAAGCCTTCATCTCCTTATGTGAAAGCCAGGTGGGATTGTTGTTACAAATACGTCTTCCTGTAGATTCCAAGCTTTCTAGCAAAGAAGTCAAGAGATTCCACAGGAGAGACCAATAATATGTCCCAAAGGAGCATAGGTTCGCAAAGACAACCCAATCCAGGACAAAAAGTACCTCCAGAAGTATCAACAAGAGTGACTTCACTCTGCTTCACTCTGGAGATGCCAAGTTCTCTACCACTTGCCCACTAGAGGGTAAATTAAGTCTGCAACTGATTCAGAGTCCTTAGGCAAGAATAAAATTAGCAGGGGCAACCTGAATCAGTTCACTGAATTAAGAGAAGGAACAATGTCCAGTTCCCATGGAAACGTCTGGGGATTTAAGGTAGTCTGCCCTCAAAGAACTGTCACGTCCATCAGCGGTGAAGCTGATAAAACACTGTTCCTCATCATTACACTATGTCACCAAATGTTGGTTGCCTGTTGACACTTTATTGAGGAGGTGAACAAGTGGTAGCCTCAGCCGGGGATGGACTGATGTGTGGTGTCCATGGTGTACCCAAGTGGAGAAGTCCAGCTAGTGGTCAGGTGTAGGTGGGTTGGCTTATGGATTCAAGTATAAGGGAGTTGATGAGATAATCCAGGACAGAACCTATAGCAACAAGTGAGGTACATGCAGAAAGGAATCAGTGAAGGCAATCCGAGGGAGTTAGGAGGTCTAGCTGGATGAGTGAAGAAGAGGAACCAATGGAACATGGTGTCATGGAAACCACGAAAGGAGAGAAAGTCAGGAAAGCAAGAATGGGCCACCCTGGCATGCCTGCCTTCTCCTATACCTGGTGCCTTCCATCCTGTGCATTAGCAATGAAAACTGTGCAAAACAAATCAAAGAAATTAAGAGGAAGAAATAAAATCATATCACATGGAAGTAGGAAAATGAAATAAATTATCAAGGGGGAAACACAGTTCCCTAAGTGCTGGCCACCCCTACCACACTGGTAACGACATTCCTTGCCATTCCTCAGTAGTTGCACAGAGCGAAAATTGCATCCGAAAAAAGTCATTTTATTGTTACTTCTTTTAATGGGAGAGAAGAAAACAGGAAAGAAAGAAAACATCCCTTTAGCCTCACCATATGCAGCCCTTCACTCCTTGTCTTATTTTTTCAGGGAAGAAGCCTGGGAAATTGGATTTTGAGTGTTGAGGACACAGTTCAAAAGTCTCCAAGCCTGGCGTGCCCACTTTGCTGGAGAAGAATAATGGGGTCGGATTGCCCAGGCTGCTGGAGGGTCTCACTCCATTGAATTGAATCAACTTCAGACAACTGGATTTGAACTGTGACTTCAGAACAGGACGTGGCGAAGCACGGGGCTGTGTGAACTTTTCAGGCTCTCCACTCCTGACATATTTCCACAGAAGCCCTCTCAGCTGAAAGGCTCCAACTCCAGTGAGAATGCATTTTAATAATGGTTGCTGGCTTTAATAATGGTGCTGGCTTTAAGGGCACCCTTGCTGACATTCACTGTTTAAAATAAAAAAGAGACAAAAGCGAAAGAGAGAAGTAAACAACAAAAAAACAAAACAAAAAAACAAAAACGAAAAAAAAAAAACACCCTCAAAAAACAAACTCAGCATGCACGTGCATTCTATTGGAATTGGGTATAATCAATTCCAGGAATTCAGGAGTAGGTAGGGCTCTAGGCCATCCACTCAGGGGGTCTGGAGGTTTATATAAATGGGGAAATTGGTTCTGAGAAAATGAAGCGAGAAATTCCTTAAGCCATATTCGGAGCATATTGGGGTTTTGTGGTTGTTATTGTTCATTTGTTTGTTTTGTTTTCAATAATACTGCGAAAAAGAATTTATTTGGATTTTCTCCACTCATAGGTTTTCAGGAACCACCTACAGGAAAATTGATTTATATGCTCTTTAGGGTTGAAAACAAAAAAACCCACAAAAATTGTAGAGATGATACTGGCTATGGCCCCTTTGGGGTTATTTATTTAGGAATTTTCTAACCAAGAGTGGGGAGAAAGTCGGCTGAACACACTGGAAAGAGCACAGCTGACCTTGAAGTTGGAAAGTGTCTGTACTTAGGATTTTTGCAAGTGGTTTCTCTCTCTCTCCCTAATTCTTCCCCTATTTGATGAGTCCAAGGCTAAACAGCACTTTTTCAAAAAGTTTCCTTTGTCTCCAATTTAATTTCCTGGCATTTTCCTCTGACAGCTCGACATCTATCTATGTGTGAATGTTTGTTTATATCTGTCTTAAAATGTAAATAGTTCCTCTACCTGTTTTGATCTGCACTAAACCCCTATGCCTGGTATAGGCCTAATGTGTCTGACATGCATCTGTGGCTTTGGCAAAGTCTGACATTCATTACCTGTGGCTTTGGGAAACTCAAGTTACCTCCCTAGTCTCCACTCTGTAAAGTGTGTATAAGGCTGCTTAGCCCACAGGTGTGCCTCACACGGGTTGGGTATGAAGGTGTCATTACACACTGGAGTTGCCTTTATATATTTTACATTTATTTATTTTGGGGAGAGATAAGTGGGGGAGGGGCAAAGAGAGGGGGACAGAGGATCCAAAGCAAGATGACAGGTTGACAGCAGGGAACTTAATGTGGGGCTCGAACCCATGAACCATGAGATCATGACCTGAGCCAAAGTTGGACTCTGATGCCCACCACCCAGATGTCCCTGGAGTTGCCTTTTAAAAGACTTTATCATGTATCTTTATATTATTTATTTTACTTCAGTTTTCCTGACTCACCTAAGGAATGCTTGCTTCTTACGTGGAAAACACAGAAAACAACAAAAGGGCAAAATGAAACTCAGGAACGTTGTTCCTGATTCAGAGATAATTGCCTATGTTTTTAAGCCACTACGTTTGTGACAGTTGGTTACAGACAGTGGGAAACTAATACCGGCCTTTTCAGTTGATCACAGTTTTGTCTTTGAGTTACAAAGATGATGGAAAAGGTGGTTAATAGAAGAAGAACACGGTGTTACATAATATCTTGGAGGAACAGCAAACTGATTCAAGTCCAGGTTTGACTCCCTCCCTCCACGAATATTGCATTGGCGTCAGTGCAGAAAGGTCAAGATGCTATTTCTTCACATCAAAGTATTCCATTTCTGGGGTAGCATCCGGCAAGGGCCACAGAATGTAATTAGAGGTGACAGGTGTTTTTCCTCCTAAATGAAGTATTCCTATCTGATGTCAGCTGCTCCTAGGCTCAGTTTTCTATTCCAACTGGCCCTGCTCACCCCCACTACCTTTATCTGCATTCCGGACTCAGTAGACATATAAAAAAATTAAGAACCCTTTTGATCTTTGTCTCTCTCTTTTAAAAGTTTTTCTTTGTTCCCAGAACAGAAAGAGACCTAGAGGGTGAGAGAGACAGAGGAAGAGACAGGCAATCGAGTTTTCAGCATATTTTGCAGTTCAAGGTGTCAGGAACCATTACAAGAAGGTGCAAAGAATCTGTCCTTGCTGGAATATGTCACCTCCCTTTGAAAGATGGGTGTTCTGAGATAAGTGGCCTCTCGCCTCTGATTTCTTTCTTTTTTTTTTAATTTTTTTTTTAACATTTATTCATTTTTGAGACAGAGCATGAACGGGGGAGGGTCAGAGAGAGGGAGACACAGAATCTGAAACAGGCTCCAGGCTCTGAGCTGTCAGCACAGAGCCCGAGGCGGGGCTTGAACTCATGGACCGCGAGATCATGACCTGAGGTGAAGTCGGCCGCTTAACCGACTGAGCCACCCAGGCGCCCCAACCTCTGATTTCTTTCAGAGATGGAGCTGCTCACTTCGGCTGAGCAAGGAGCATGAGCTGAAAGCCCTGTCTGTGCCAGAAGAAGCAAGAGCAAAACTCAACTCTGGCCATGCAAAGGAGAGGAACAGGGATCTTTGGGAAGACAGAAGGAGCTCTAGTGGTGTGCATCCTGCCCAGCTTCTGAGACTTGACGTAAACAGGGTCATTGTCATAATTACTATAAAGGGCAAAAAAGCTCAGTAAGGGTTTGGTTTTGATTTCTTTGTTTTCATCTTTTTTTTTTTTTAATTTCTGAGTATAGTTGACACAGAATGTTATATTATTTTCTGGTGCACCACATAGTGATTCAGCATCTCTACAGGTTATGCTGTGCTAACCACAGGTGTAGCTACCCCTGTCACCATGCAACTCCAATACAGTATCATCGACTACATTCCCTGTGCTGTGCCTTTTAGTCCTATGACTTATTCTGTCCATCACTGGGAACCTCGTATCTTTCTCTCTCCTTCACCTGTTTTACTCACTCTCCCAGCCCCTCCCCCTCTGCCAACCATCCCTTTGTTCTCTGTATTCATAAGTCTGATTCTGTTTTGTTTATTCATTTGATTTTTTAGATGCCACACATGAGTGAAACCATGTAGTATTTGTCTTTCTCTGACTTATTTCACTTAGCCTAATACCTTCTAGGTCCATCCATGTTGTCACAAATGGTGTGACCTCATCCTTTTTCATGGCCGTGTAATAATTCATTGTGTGTATGCATGTGTGTGTATACATCTATCTATATCTATATATAGATATAGGTAGATGTCCATCAGTAGACAAATAGACAAGGAAGGTGTGTGTGTGTGTGTGTGTGTGTGTGTGTGTGTGTCTTCCTTGTCTATTCGTCTACTGATGGACATTGAGGTTGCTTCTGTATCTTGGTCGTTGTAACCAATATTGCAATAAACACAGGGGCCCGTATCTTTCTGAATCTGTTTTCGTTTTCTGTGGGTAAATAATCAGTAGTGTAATTATTGGATAATATGGTAGAACAAAACTTTAAAAATACATGAAGATAAATTAAATTGAAAACACAGTGGTCCAGCATCTTTGGAATACAGCGAAAGTAGTGCATCTTTGTTTTTCTTATCTGATTGTGGAGCATGAGGAAAGAACAAGGAAGGGCATTCCTGTCTGGGAGAAAGGAGCAGCGTTTAGGATAAGGATGCCAACAAGGCCAGTGTTTCTCTGGAGTTTTCTTGAGTTCCGAGCTCTGGCATGAGATCACACGGGTAGAGTTAAGCACAGAGAGCCCAGTGGGCTGGCGAAATAACTGAACTTCTTGTACAGGGAACAAGAAGTCAAATAAATTATCTCTAAGAAGTCAAATAGTTTTTTTTAATTAAAAGTTTTTTTTAATGTTTATTTGTTTTGAGAGAGAGAGAGAGAGAGAGACAGTGTGAGTGGGGGAAGGGCAAAGAGAGAGGAAGACACAGGATCCAAACCAGGATCCAGACTCCAAGCTTGTCAGCACAGAGCCCAATGCGGGGCTTGGGCCCACCAATGGTGAGTTCCTGACCTGAACCAAAGTCTGACACTTAATGGACTGAGCCACCCAGGTACCCCTAAGAAGTCAAGTAAATTTTAAAATGCCCAAAGAGTTTCCAAATCCAAGCACGCTTTGAATGGTCCCCAGGGCGAGTTACTGGTGGGGAGTGGGGGGTAGAATCTTGACCATTCTATTCCGGGCCTTGTAAATGCTCACCTAAAGGCAAGACCAGCTCTCAGTGTCCCCGTGCTTCCAGACTGCCACTGGGCTCCTGGGGCAGCAAATTTAAGAAGGAATCAATTCAGGAGCAGCAAAGTCCACTCCAAGCCCTGTCCATGAGAAGCCTTTTTAAAGGCTCAATAATGCACAAGTTTGAGAAACTTTCTAAGTTGCCTCCACCTTGTCTCTGCCCAAACCAACACAACCCTGTGGCACAACAGGGAGAAAGATGAAAGTTTCTCTAGGAAAGGAAGGTGTAAGGTGAATTGTTCTTCTTTTCTCTGAAAAGATTCACCTATCAAAATTCTATCACTGACTCCCCTAACGTCCACAAGCTAAATATAAAAAGCAAACACAAATACAAAACAAAACCAAAACTCCATAAAGAGAAACCCACTGTTCACCTTTTTTTTTTTCTTCACCTATATGCTTATTTACAGGAGTACAGAACTGGTGGGAGACTGAAGGATTTTTTTTTTCTGTCCTAATTCAATTAGTTGGCTATAAAAAGAACAAAAGAAAGCCATTATGCAAATCTATGGCCATTCTAAGTCAGAAATTGGGGTCAGGAGGTGGAGGGTGGGAAGAATAAAGATTTGGAGAGTTTTTTTTTTTTTTACTTGTCAGAGTTCAACTCTTGTTTTATGGTAATATTAATTTTTTGAATCATTATTGATATTCAAACTCAACATACGGGATCTGCAGTCTTATCTCCCACCTTCCAGCTGTACTGAGTAACACACTTCCTTAAAGGACACCTCTGCCCTTTTTTTTTTTTTTCTTCCAGATCCAGACCCGGGATTGGCAAGCACTTTCTCCAAAGGGCCGGACAGTAAATATTTTAGGCTCTTGGGGCTGTATGAGCTCTACCACAGCTATCAACTTTGTGACAGGTTGTATGAAAGCCGCCGTGGTCCAGACCTGAGTGTGTGTGGCTGTGTCCTAATAAAACTTAATTTGTGGACACTGGCATTTAAATTTTATGAAATGTTCATGGGTAATGAATGCTATTTGTATGTGTACTTCTTCCCACCCCATCCCCGCCCCAATCATTCTTAGGTCCTATAAAGTATGAAAACAGGCAGCAGGCAGAGTGCACTGACCCCTGCTGTATTCCAGTCCGGGGATCAGGACTGCCAGCATCTGGAAGATTTTTTAGGAAAATCATCATCTCGGCGCCCCTCCCTTCGCTTCCCCCCACCCAGATTTACAGCATCAGAACCAAGATTCCAAGTTATGTACATCAAAGGTTGAGGCGTATTGCTCAATACTCCCAATCTGACCTTACCAAGATCCCCGCCAGGAGGACCACCTTTCAGATCTTTCAGTGCCTACTCTGGCCACACCAGGAGGAGGTACTCTCACCGGCAGGAATGCATTCCCTCCTGACCATTCTAGACTTTCCTGCCTCCTCCCAACGCACCCCCTTCTTGCACTACCTGCAGGGAATTGAGTAGATTGCCAAGACTTGATAAAAATGGGCCAGCATCCCTGGACTCCAAATAAATTTAACTAGAACCCTGGGGAGGACAAACAGTTGTAGGAAAGAGAGAGAGAGAATGAGGAAGGGAGGGGCCGTTAGAGGAAAATGGCTCACCCTTGCTTTAAAATAGCATCTAACAATGAACCACATCTGGTTTTCATAAGCACTGATAGCAGGTGTATGGTATGCCGTGAACAATCACCTCTGGCTGATGGAGTGGAATATGGCACATTATCAAGAATAAATGAGACAAAATATTCCAATTACAGACATCCTACTTCTCTCCGACTCACGCCAAGTGTTTGTCTCAATCATTCAAGCTACAAATTACCCCCACGGTAGAGGAGGACTGCCGAGCGAGCAAACACCGTGGCTTCTTCCTGGAAAAAAACGATGGATGATTTTATTTTCCGTTGGAGGGTTTGTGTCTCGGGAAACGAGGTGGCTTGAGCAGTTTGTCTTTCCCCACCAGGACATCCCATGGGGTGGGGACATCCCAGACGTGTCGAGGACGGGGGAGGCAGAGGACATGGACATCAACATAAAGCCGGCTCGAGAGTAACGCGGAAACTGCAATATTATCTAAGTTATTAGAGCTCAGAAACATCCAGGACCTAATTAGGACACAGGTTACATAAATGATGGTGTATCAGAAAGAGACGAGGCAACCAAAAGAAAGTCATGTTTTGTTTTGTTTTTTTAAATTTTTTTTTTCAACGTTTATTTATTTTTGGGACAGAGAGAGACAGAGCATGAACGGGGGAGGGGCAGAGAGAAAGGGAGACACAGAATCGGAAACAGGCTCCAGGCTCCAAGCCATCAGCCCAGAGCCCGACGCGGGGCTCGAACTCACGGACCGCGAGATCGTGACCTGGCTGAAGTCGGACGCTCAACCGACTGCGCCACCCAGGCCCCCCTAAAGTCATGTTTTTAAAGGAGTATTAAATAATATGGAGGAGAGGCTCACAGGATGATAAAAATAAACAGCACTATTTTTCAATAAAATAACGACCAGTGATTGGATCCTTACCACGCGCCAGATGCGCTGCTAAACCCTGTCTCTCCATCAAGGCCTAGAATTCACCACAGCCCTGGGAAGTAGATGGACTTTCCCTGAAATCTTAGAAGGTCGCCTACCCGGCCCGAGGGCAAACAGCCCTTGGGTGGTGGGGGTGGGAAATCAGACTCCAGCCTGATTCCAGCCTGATTCCAGAACTGGGGCCTGGAATCCCCTTGTTCTGGTCCCTATCTCACTTTCAATGAATTTACAGCAAACAGGAAAAGATGGGAACAGTGGTGGGTTTTGTTTTGTTTTTTCGTTTTGTTTGTTCTTCTGGGTTGGCTAAAGCTTTTCCCCTCGGTTCTTCCACATTCCCACCATTATTTTCTACAAACACATTGTATCACGGACACAAATCTTTCATCATCTGAAAGACATTAACAAGAATTAAAAAAAAAAAAAATAAGCCTGGCATAAAATGTTTAATTTCTGTCATTTTGTATTTCCCAATCTTGGATTGTGAAAACAGTGATCTGTGATTTTAGTTGCAACAGTTTGATGAATTGAAAAATAATCGATGTACGTTAAAATACATAAATAAAATAAAATAAACCATGTTCCCGGCTGGAACCTTCGTCACCTTCACAAACAAGTAAAACAGGCCACATTTTGGGTGAAACTGCCAGAGGGGGCAGGTCTGGGACAGACCTGCCTCAAACAAGCACAGTGCTGGTGAGCACTGTGCTAGGGACCTTTTCCTTTCTTCCCCACATGGGTCATGGGAAGGGAGATTAAATCGTGCTTTAATTTAACTACCACCAACAACAACAAAACACACACACTGCAACACAGATTCACCTAATGACCTAGCTGCATCACTCCTGGGGATATACTCAAGACAAATGAAAACACACATTTGTGCAAAAACTTCTACTGTAACACTCGGGCTAAATGTGACTCTATACGAAATGTCCAGAAACAGATCGATTAGTGGTTTCCAGGGGCTGGAGGTGAGGGGGAAAGGGAGTGAATGCTAATAGGTATGGATTGTCTGGGGGGGGGGGGGGCAGGTGATGAAAATGTTCCAAAATTGTGCTGACATTTGCACAATTCTGTGATTATATTAAATTATATATTAAATTATTAATATTAAATCCATTTAAATGTATACTTTAAATAGGCCAATTGTATGGTATGTCAGCTCTATCTCAATAAAGCTGCTATAAAAAAAATCCATGGACACCTGGGTGGCTTAGTCGGTTAAGCATCCGACTCTTGATTTCAGCTCAGGTCGTCATCTTGTGGTTCATGGGTTCGAGCCCCGTATCGGGTACTGCGCTGACAATGCAGAGACTGCTTGGGATTCTCTCTCCCTCTCTCTCTCTCTCTCCCTCTCTCCCTCTCCCTCTCTCCAAATACGTAAAGTAAAAAAAAAAAAAAGAAAAGAAAAAAAGGAAAAAGCCAAAGGCAAGGTCCATGGAATCTTGGGGACAATTTCTAAAAAATAATAGTCTGGTCTCAGTTTCCTATGGTAGGGTCCCTTCCTTCAAGAAAAATAGACACTAAGTTCATGTTTAGTAAGTGGTTTTTATTATTTCTTAGAGAGTTGGAAAGGATGCCAGAGAAATGTTTCAGAATGGCAACATGATAAAAGAAGAGATGTGGGTACTCAGAATCTGGAATCCTTCAAAGATGGGGAAGGGATGTGAACAGCACAGCTGGACAGTACGAGAGTCTTGAGAAAGGAATAGGAATGAATAGGTCAGGTCTCAGAGAGCCTTGACTGTCAGGGGAAGAGATCTGTATCAGGGCAGAAATGGGAACAATGAAAGGTCAGGGGGCAGGATGGGGTTTCTAAATACAGAAAAGCGGTGGTAGCAACAATGCGTTGGAAGGAAATAGATACATTCCTTCCTGATTTCAGAAACTGTTTAAGGTTGCTCACAAGGACGGGCCAATTTCCTGGTGATATAGGAAACAGCACCAAGCCTTGTATAAGACCCCGAGGCCCAGACCTCCCTCTGCCCCTTGCCACCCTCTCTAGGGAATGCAGGAATCTGCTACAAGCCACAGCAGGCAGGAATTAAGAGTTGGGTACACACACACACACACACACACCTATAGCACATATACATACATATATATATACACATATACACATATAGAAATACATGCTATGTGTATATATACATATATATACACAGAAGATACTATATACATATACTATATACGAAATTGACTTGATAAGTGGCTGTTTCCATAGAGATAAAGAGGGCTTTAAGTTTCTTCAATTAAGTTTTGTTTGTTTTTTGTTAGTATTCAAAAATTTTCAAAAGCGGGATGCTTTTTTTATTCCAATGTTGTGAATGTCTGGAATAAAGCAAAAACTCCTTGTAAGATCCAAAGGAGAAAGAAATTGTCTAATATATATATAAACACACAGAGACGCTATGAGTTGACAAAAATATGTCTGTGTGTGAACACCAGCTTCAGAATGCCCCCCCTGAGGGCTCCTGGTTCCCGGAATCTGCCCTTGATTCTGCTGTGATGGAAGAATGATAGGAGAAACAGAAAGCATCTTGGTCACCAGAGCCATCCTGCAGTGGCCAACTAACCGAGAATCCCAACAGCCTCACGACAAAACAGGACTTCTCACGCCTGTTCCTTGTCCCACAGGGTCAGCAGCGAGCTTCACGGGCTCGGAAATCAGACTCGTGGAGGTTCTACAATCTCATGATGCCACCATTTCCACGTGGCTCCCACAGCTGCCACGGCAGCCGAGCAGAGCGCTTCAAGCACACGCACCCACCCCTACCCGCCTACCTGCCTCTGTCCCAAGTGACCCACGTCACCTCTGCTGGCAGCCCATTGGCCACAATGAGTCACATGGCCCCAACCTACCCCCAGGGGTGGCAAGAAATGCAGAGGACACATGAGATACACGTGGCGGTGATAGTGGTCTCTGCCTCCTACTGAGATGGTTACTATTAACTGAGTGCTTACTATGTGCCAGTCACTGCGCCTTGAACATGCTATTTGATTTAATCTTCCTGAGACTCTGAGAGCTAAGCAACTCTTCCTGCTTAGCTGGCGACCCCCGTTAAATAATGGACCCTCCAAAGAAATGAGCAGGCTGAGATTTGGTGTCAGGTGCCTAGCTCCCCACCAACCGTCTTGCAGCTCCCCAGCCCTGGGGAGAGGCCAGTTTCCTGGTGACCTAGGAAATAGCGGCAAGCCTTGTACAAGACCCCGAGGCCCAGACCTCCCTTGGCCCCTCGCCACCCTCTCTAGGGAAGGCAGGAGTCAGGCTGTCCCGTCCTCAGTGTCCTCCCTTCCGGCTGGACATCCAGGTTTCCCTCAAGAATGCAGCACTGGGCTGCTTCAGTGTTCTACTCGAGTACCATGCATTATTTAGTAGCAGAGTTTGAAAAACATTGAAATGACCCTTGTAAACACAGTTAAAACGTTTTCCTTTCAAAAGGCCCTGCTTCTCTCTGTAGCGGTGGGATTTCGGCACGCAGAAGCAGCTTTCTCTTTTTTCCTTTGGTGCCAGATAAATCTTAATTTTGTTTGGCATGTGGTAAATATTTAGTCTCACTCTTCCAGCGCTGAGAGACATTTATACAAGCTTTTGGGTTATTTGGAAATTGTCTTGATAATTGGGTATGTTTCCATAGAGATCAAGAGGGTTTCACATTTCTTCTTGAATTAAGTTCTGTTTTGCTTTTTGCTTTTTCTTTTTTTTGTTTTTTTTTTTTTCAGTGAGTATTTAAACATGATCAAAACTGGGATGCTTTTCTTACTCCAGTGTTTAAGTGCCTGCAATAAGGCAAAAACTCATCTAAAGGAGAGGTTGTCTAGATGGTAACATTCTTAAAACACCATTTCTTCTCTCCCGTTATCTACCGTTCATCCTAAAAATAACAACATACATTTGTTAAACAAATATAGGAAACAATTTTGGAGTGCAGAGTGAGAACCAGAGTCCTTTTTTTTTCTTTTTTTAAGTTTATTTATTTTTGAGAGAGAGACACAGCACGAGCAGTGGAGGGGCAGAGAGAGAGGGAGACACAGAATCCGAAGCAGGCTCCAGGCTCCGAGCTGTCGGCACAGAGCCCAACACGGGCTCCAACTCACCAGCCCCGAGATCACGACCTGAAATGGACGCTAACCGACTGAGCCACCCAGGTGTCCCACAGAGTCCTTTTTTTCAAAGACTGCTTAGGGTTAGGATAGGCGGCAAATTGGAGTGAGGGACATTTTTCTTCTGTTTGTTTCAAAACTTGCAGAGAAAGCTTCATGTGAACACCAGCAAGGCTCAAATTGATATAACAAAGAAGATTTCCGGAATTGCGTAGAAGCCAGCGGAACAGTCAGATTACCTTCCATGCAGGAAGCATGAATATTATTTCAGGAAACCTTCACACATGGGAGCATGAGGACCATCCTGGCAGTGATGGATCACAGGAGAAGGAATACACGCTAGAGGCAGAGAGAAGGAAGTCTGTGAGGCTCTCTTTCCCTTTTGCCGTGCTGTGTGCCTTTGGACATGCTGGCTAACCTCTCTGTGCCTCCGTTGCCTTTTCCAAACAATGAAGAGTTGGTGATCGTAGAAGTCTCTCACCTTTTTTGTCTTTTATCCTTCCTTTTTTTTTTTTTACTCAACTTATGTCACGTGCTTCTCTCGGTCCCAGCAGTGCCCATGGAAAGCAATTACAGAGGTTACATGGAGAGGAGTAAGCCCATGAACACACAAACAAGAGAATAAAGATCATTTTGGGTAACGGTGGGTACTATGAAAAAGACAAAATAGGTTAATGGGGTTCTGACTGTTGGAGAGGGTTGTCACTGTGGATTCGATGGCTTGCGAAGACCTCTAGAAAGATGCAGTGTGTCAGCCGACAGCTGGGGGGTGCGGGGGGCCAGAGGTGCAAGGACCTGGGGAGAGGACACGTGGGGCAAGAGGAGTGCAGAGGGGTCCGGAGGCGGGCATCAGCTTGCGAGGCTGCTCCGTGGTGACCATCGCCGATGTAGGCACAGAGCTGGGCCTGGAAGCCGGCTTTCCTGCCCTCCGTTCTTCCTGCTCTCCCAGTTGGTATCTCATTTCGAGGTATCTGCAGCCCCTATGGTGGGGGACTCTCCAGGGACAGCCGGCCCCCGGACACGCCACCGCACGCTTGGCTCTGTCCACGGTTGGAGGCTTGGAGGACTCTGTGAGGGGCAAGAATGCTGCTTGCCTTCTCACTCATTGGGAAGGCAGGAAATTCTTCTTGCCAGCTGTTTTGGGACAAGACAGTCCCGTCCTTCCCCACTGGTGTATCAATGACACTGGGAACTACCAACACTTGTTTTTACAAAGTGTTACTTCCCAGGGATGTGAATGGAATCTGTGACTTTACTCTGAGCCCCTGGGCTGTACTCTTCTTTGGAGGTGCCTACAGCTTAGTGATGAGGGACGTGGTCACTGAATGTGGAAGTCCTGGGTTCGAATCCTCGTACCTCTCCTTGTTACCTGGGTGCACCTGAGCCAGTAAATCAACTTCCCTGTGCCTCAGTTTTCTCCTGTCCAAAAGAGTATGCATTTCCCATACTCAGTTTTCAGTTCAGGGAGACAATGGGGTAAAGTGCTTAGGGCAGTGCTTGGCATAAAGTACTGGATAAATACTATTGTTATCATTTTATTCATCCTAAGAAGCAATGGGGGTCCAAGACTTAATCTCTCTTTCCTTCCTTTCTTTTGTTTTTAAAGATCCAGAGTCTATTATTACCTGTCTTCCTCTATCGCCCATTCCCAGGCCCTGTGTCCAACGTGGGGACTGCAGAAGCAATGTGGGGGGGGGGGGGTATGGGGTAGTGACATAAGATGCTGGGATGTATGACCACTCAGTTCCTACCTGTGTGTCCCTGAATCTTTCACTTGGAGGATTCTTTGAGCCTTAGATCTTTCTCCTACAAAGCGAGAGACTGATATCTGTGCCAAAGAATTTATGTGAAGCTTAAGCCATGTATTTATTAACTCACAGCCATATTCTCAGCACCTAAGCACAACACTTTGCCCACAGCAGTCAACAACACAACCACCATCACCAAAAGAAATGATCAAGTCGTGATGTATCATAGTCCGGAGATACAATCTAAGAGCGGGGCGGGGGGGGGGGGGGGGCAAAGACTACTTTATTTGTCCATGAACGTGACATCCACCACTGCCCGTGATGTTTCCATAATTCAAAAAGTTGACATTGTTTCCTTTCTTGACCCTATAAAGCATGTTATTTCTCCTTTTCCATCCCTTTATTTATTCACAAATACTTACTGAGGTTTATCAGGTGCCAAACCGTGCTGAGATCACAACAATAAATGAACAGAGATAGAAACCTTCAGTCAAGGGGAGGAAATGGATATGAATGAAAGAATCATACATCGATGAATACAAGGTGTGGGGTGAGTATTGATCTGTATTTCCTTAATGACTAATGACGTTGAGCATCAGTTTCCTGCACTTCTTGGCCATTGGTACATCTCCTTTGGAGAAATGTCTATCCAAGTCCTTTGCCCATCTTTAACTGAGGTTGTCTTTATGTTGTTGAGTCATAAGAGTTCTTTATATATTGTGGCTACTGGGCCTTTATCAGTTATAGGATTTGCAAACATTTTCTTCAGTTCTGTGGACTGTCTTCCTACTCTCTTGATAGTGTCCTTGCAAAACAGTAAGTGAAAGGAACCAGACAAAAAATCCTATTATATGATTCCATCTATACAGAAATAAATAGGATAGGCACATTCATCAGCAAAGCAGATTCGTGATTGGTGGGGACCGCAGGAGGGGCGAACGTGGAGTGACTGCTTCGTGGGCATGGGGTTTCCTTTTGGGGTCTGAGATTCTGGAACTAGACAGAGGTGATGCCTGCAGAACTTCATGAATGTACTAAATGCCACTGAATGTTCACTTTAAAATGGTCAGAATGGTAAGATTTACATTATGCGTATTTTACCACAATAAAAACAGAGGGATATAAGTCATGCTGACTAAAAGGAGACCCACTTCCCATGGTGAATGGACGAAGGTGGCCTTGAGTACAAGAGCTTGAGCAGTTAGCTCATTGTCATCTTGCTAAAGGGTCTGGCAGACAGAACAAGGACACTTGGTGGAGACAGTTGATGGCTCAGAGAGAAGATTCTATGTGGAAGGGACAACATGTGTAAAGACCCCCGGCCCTGCCCTGCTTGGCGCACTGCCAGCACACCGTGTTCAAGGCTCTCACCTTCCTGACAGCACTAACCCTTACGGTTGCGGGTGAAAACCCTACAACCACTGCTTTATTGCTGCTCCTCCAAAGACAGTATTATGGGAAATGGGAACCCAGAAATGAGCACTTAGTATCACCATTTACACTATCCATTCCTTTCTTTAAAAAAATTTTTTTACGTTTATTTTCGAGAGAGAGAAACAGAGCATGAGCAGGAGAGGAGCAGAGAGAGAGGGCGACACAGAATCCGAAGGAGGCTCCAGGCTCTGAGCTGTCAGCATAGAGCCCGACGCGGGGCTCAAACCCACAAACAGCAAGATCGTGACCTGAGCCAGAGTGGGAGGCTCAACCGACTGAGCCACCCAGGCGTCCCTATACGATCCATGTTCTAAAATGAACACCCCCCCCCAAAATACTTTGGGGTTGTTATCCCCACTTTCAGCAATCAGCTGATTTTATTTCTGGTCCTTTCTCATTATGAAATACTTCAAACACAGCAAAGCGCACAGGACAGCAGAGAGCAATCACCCATGTACTAAACTCCAGCTTTAACAAATGCTTGTAATGCCAGTTGTAAAGTGAAAAAGAACAGAGATTCGCTGATGCCAGCCAGTCAAGGTGTCACCTCTTCAGCATTGCCCAGTTGTAGGGACCTAAGCTGGGACTGAGCATCAGGAGTCGGTATCCTCGTCTGTGAAATGGGGATGTTTTCTTAACTACTCATCTCACATAGTAGTTGGTGTGTCTACAAGTGGAGCAGGGGGTAAGAGGACAGCCAAGGCGATCCCAAGAAGCTTCCCCTGTATGGAAACCATAAAATGGTCTGCAAACAAAAGAGTCACTGATGTTTACAAGGTATTGAACATCCTCCTCCATGCTGCCCTGCTGCCATCAGAAAGCAAATCTGATAATCCACTTTATCCAGCATCTGTGCAGATAAATATTTGTTAGTTCCTTTAATGCTGATGATGGTCATTTGCTACGTAGACACCCTACTAGACCCTTCCCAGTGCAATCCCAGTGTGTGTGTGTGTGGGGGGGGGTAGTGGAGGCCAGCGATTTTATAATCACCCCCAAATTTCTTGAAGAAATAAAATGGATGAAGCCTCGTGTCCCCCACTCCTGAGCCAGGTTCCAACCCATCCTGTGACAAGGTTTCCATTTTACTAATGGTGTGTGCCCCAGCGGATGCCCTCCATTGCCCAAAAATATGCCATCACTTAATTGCCATAGCAATCCTATTATATTACCATTATACAAAGTCTAGGAGGGAAGGCTCAGAACATGTTATTAGTGCTGAAAGGGACAATTTACTGGATTTCACTAAATGCCATCGCTTCCCAAAAAATGAATCAGAATTACTTGATTATGCACATCTTGCTTTAAATATCCTGATCAGAGAATGATGGGGAAACAGCCATGCATGGTCTGAACTGCCTTCAGCAACCCTGGCTTTGTGGCAGCCGTGGGGTGCAGAGTCTTGCCTGTGTGCAGTCCAATGTGGATGCTAAAAGACTGCCTACCATGTCCCGTGTTGGGGTACACTAAGCACATTTTCTGCTCATTATACACTCCTGGGTGGGGCGGTCATCAGCACACTTTAGTTCAAAAGAATGCTGAATTTGCAAATGGGTTCTGTATTCCAGAGGCACTGTCAGGAAAACACAGGGAGATCCCAACCTCTGAAAATTAAAATATCAAACCAACGGAAAGTAAACAGGGGGCATTGGTCTGAAGAGAGCGCAGATTAGTAAAAAAGGATCCGACACAAGCCTGGAAAGCCAGTGCTAAGCTCTGCGGGTCAGAATGTAATCTTTATACGTGAAAAATGTCCTTCACGTATGAAGATTATGTTCTGACCAGAGAGTCTCCAATACTACTTGGCAATGGCTCCACTTGTCCGTCCTTGGTGCCTGTTTTCCCATCGCTATAAATTGGAGCAGTGGTAACAATAAACTGTTTCTGAGGAGCAAAGCTGGGTTAGATATATATATAATGTATATAAATACACACACACACACACACACACACACACACACACACACACACAGTCTTGCCCCCCACGCCCTCCTTCCCTGGCACTTGCCATGTGGTTTAGATTTTGCTGGACAGGTCTGTCTTAAAGTGCCATAAAGCAGAGTTAAAAGCCATTTAGGTCAATTGTGATTAACCCTTTGCCTGGAGCAGATGACAAAGAACTGAAAAGGCATGTGAACAGTATCAGGACTCAGGGTGCAGAAGCCTCCAGGGGCAACAATGTCTCCAAGCAGACTAAGAAGAATTTGTACAAGCCTTTGATTCTCTCTGATTTTCTGAAAGCACAAAGAGGCTTCATATTTAATTTATAGCGTTATATAAGCCGCTCTGTGTGCGTGTGAATTTCCCAGCATAATCCTGACTCTGGTAGTTTGGATTTTGCATTACGGAGGCAACAACTATCCCAGGATCTGAATTCTCATCCTGGAGAGCTAAATCCGGGAGTGAAAGTGTAGCGGCAATTTTGCAGGGCTGGTGGCATTTCCCTTGCCTATAAAACCAATTTTAACTGCACAAAACCCTTAGCACATTGCATCTGGGAAATGCAGCGGCTGCACATTATCTGTTATGAATAACTGCCGTTGGAATGGAATGAAATGGAAACAAATCTGCATTTTATTTGCACTCTTTCTGCAATCCCCATGCCATCCAGACTGCAGTTACGGTTTGTGCTGCACGGCGGAAAGGGGCGAGCTTCGCCGGGAAGCATTTCCATACTTTGATTTTTAGCCACGCGATCATTTGAAACCACGACTCCTCTTCCCTGCCGCTGGCCACTGAGCATTATAATATAGATGGTTGGCTTCTATGGAAGAAAATACAACCCATGTCAAGTTTAATTTGACTCAGGCACACATCTAACCCTCCCCTTCTAATTCAGAGGCAATGAACCTGGGGTAAGAGCTGTCAGGCTGGCCTCTGGAACTGTGAATATTCCTTTGCCTAAGGAGCCATGAGAGTTACAGTGGCTGATTTCGGCATTTGGCTTGTAACTGCCCGGCAACGCGCCTCCGTTGGACGTGGGCGCTTTGACATAATCAGTGTTCACGGTATAAAGCTGTAACATTCTGGGGAAGGGAACCAGAATGATCCTCAACATTTGCCCCGTGATAGGGGAATGAGTCGGAAAAATCATAACACAGCCTAGACTAGTAATGCCGCCTTTCAAATGATAGTTGCAAGACCAGGTATTAAAAATGAACAAACAAAAAACCCCAACATGGTAAATGTGTCCATCCACGTGGCAATATTAAGGTAATGTTCATTCATTTGAACTTTCTCTCACCTGTCTACCCAGTTCTCTGCTATGTTGGATGCCAGGGACAATGCAGTTTTGATTTTCCGTCTAGGCACACACAGACACCGAGTTTCTCAGCTGTGGCTTGCAACTAGGTAAAACCATGTGACTAGTTTGGGCCAAAGGAAGTCTGGGTCACCAGAGACCTCGTAGTCTCATCACTGGTGCTAGAAGCAGAGCCCCAAGGCGACACAGCCACAGCATCGGGGGCCCCTGGTCCCCACATACCACATGGAGGACAGACGCTCAGGAGGGCCCCCTGTGATGTGTAGGAAAGAGGAAAAACAAGTTTATGAAGCTACTGAGATGTTTGCGGGGGGGGGGGATTTAAGTAGTGTTAAGGTACTATGAGTCATAGATTCAAATGTTTTGCCTTTTCGATGCTGTGCACAAAGCTTCTGCCTTTAAAAATGGGAAGTAGTGACATTTTTGAAAATTGTCTGGGGGAAGCTGGATTGGAAAGTGAAAGCAAAGTGCCCTGTTTAAAACCTGGATGATGGTGGATAAGAATAAAACCAGCTACCATTTATGGAATGCATGTCCCCGTTATAGACATTTGGCAAACAATTTTGTGGAATCATCAAGACCACCCCACAAGAAGACATTATTCTCCCATTTTAATTATTGGGAAACTCAGGATGAACTATGTAAGGTCAGGGACACGTGGGTGGCTCAGTCGGTTAAGCGTCCAACTTCTGCTCAGGTCATGATCTCACGATTAGTGAGTTCGAGCCCTGCATCAGGCTCTGTGCTGACAGCTCAGAGCCTGGAGCCTTCTTTAGATTCTGTGTCTCCCTCTCTCTCTGCCTCTCCCCCACTCACACTCTGTCTCTGTCTCTTCAAAGTAAATAAACATTTAAAAAAATTGAAAAAGAAAAAAAGGTAAGGTCAAAGTCACACAAACTATAAGAAATCCAGGATTTGAACTCAGGTGTGTCAGAGGCCAATGTCTATGCTTGTTAGGACTGCCAAACTGAGACACAGGATGTCTAAGCCTCTGGCCAATAGGTACCAAGTAGCAGGTGCAAAGAGCATAAGCACTGGCTTGTCACACCCAGAACTTTCTGTGTCCATGGCATGGGGCAAGGTGTTGTGAGCCGAGAAAACAAAACATCATATGGCCCTTAAATATTTTAAGGATTGCAGGAGGTGACAGCACAGATAGGATCTCCCCTCCCCGGTCACTTCTGCCTCTGCCTGACACTTTGCAGCTCTGTGCTAAAGGGGAAGCTGTTAATTTCATGAATCATAGGCCAGAGCTTTCACTGGACATTGGCTTGAGTTGCTGGGCTGCAGGGAAAGTTTATACCCTAGCAACTGAGAGAGGGCTTGTGTGTCTATCCCCATCCTCCCACCTTGGTAGCTGTGTGCACTTGGACTAAAAGACCCCATCTCCCTGAGGCTCAGTTTCCCCATCTGCAGGATAGGGATGATGATAACAATGGTAATGACTTCAGAGAATTGTAAGGCACATAGAACAGGGTCTGGCACATAGTAAGAGTGTGTGTGGTGTGTGTGTGTGTGTGTGTGTCTGTGAGCACTGGGAATACTGAGCCAAGTTTGGCTCTTCAGGTCTTTCCACCTTTTCCTGAACATGCAGCTGGTAGGTTGACCTGTCAAGGTCACTCTTGATGACTTAGCTCTCTTTCTGTCCTCTTTGTCATTAGTAAGTCGGCTTATAGGCTCAAATCACGGGGAAGAAAGCAGGAGTCGCCATGGAGACCTCAAGATCCAAACCTGCCTAACCTGGGCTTCCAACACTGGCACTTTTAAGGCACAGGTTCAAATATTATCTAAGTGATTCTTTAAGCCTCCATCATGGAAGGCCACTATCTAAGATGCCCCCTAGTGACACCTACTTCCCAGTATCCACGTCCATTACATGATGCTCTCTCCCCTTCCCCACTCCCCAAATGTGGGCTGGACCTAAAGACTGGCTTCTACTGAGTAGAATAAGACAAGATGGCAGAATGTCACTTCTGAACTAGATTACAAAGAGAGCCCTCTCTTTGCCTATCTTCCTTTCCCCCCTCTCTTTCTCTCTCCTACTCTGATAAGCCAACTGTCATGTTGCGAGCTGCCTTCTGGAGAGCCCGCATGACAAGAAATGGAGGTGGCCTTCAACCAACAGGCACGAGGAACTGAATCCCGTCGGTCATGGCACGTGAGTGAGATTAGAAGCTGATTCTTCCTCAGTCGAACCTTGACATGAGACTCCGGCCCCTGGCCAACACTCTGACCGCTGTCTGCGGGAAGTGAGTCAGAACACTCAGCTAAGCTAAGCCCTAATTCCTGACTCACAGGAATTCTGCTACACAGCAATAGAGGACTCATACACCCTTCTCCAATCATTAGAGGGTTCTCTTGAGGATTCAGAGAGGATAGAGAGTAGCAGACATGGCAGTGTTGAGAAATTTCTTAGTTCCTGGCAAAAGACCATCACAGTGGCAACCAAATCTGCTTTGATATAATGAAATTGCTATGAGCACAGAAGGTCCTCCTTGTCGTCAGCAGTTAGGGAGGGTAAGACCAGGTGGATGCGGAAATCAATTAAATTCAGCCTAAACCAAGTGCAAGGCACATTAAAATATTTACTTTGTGTCGTATTTTATTATACATCTTTTTCTTTTGTGAGGATGGTTACGTTTTTCGGAGTGCTTTCTATGTACCAACTTGTTTTTATGGTATCTGGTTTAATTTTTACAAAATTCGGTATGCTTTGATTGGTTTTCTCATTTTAGAGATGAGCATACAGAGGTGGGAGTGACAAGTCACTTGCCATTCGGCCAGGAACCAGTGGCACTTGGATCAGACCCTAGGAATGTTGGATTTTTAAAGCCTGTTCCCTTCTCTCTACTCCAAGCCACCCTGAGGGCAGAAAACATGTCTCCATTTATCTTTGCCTTTCCAACAGCATATGGTCCCTTCCCTGATACACAGTGGGTGCGAACATTAATAAAATATTTAACAAAGGTTGGCAAAAAAAAAAAAAAATCCAAAAGTCTCCTGTTACATTGCCATATGTAGGTCAATTTACTTCTGTGTGCAGAGAGGGAGATTTTCATCTATCACCTGAGGTACTGACACTGAGTTCATGTCTTCTGGTTCTGTCCCCAGATTTCGTCCATTTTGGAGAAGAGCATAATTGGGTCACATTGGTCATCTCTCCTCTAATATGCTTCAAGAACATAAAGAGATTTTGATTCTGAAGAGAGGTCTTCACAGGAAAAACAAAAGGCAAAGCCATCATTCCTGACCACCTTCTGGTTAGCTCCATGTTGAATTCCAGCTCTTGTAACACACCCATTCACCCATTCATTCATTCATTCATTCATCACCCCACAGGGTGTTATCTGCCTGAACTCATCTCAGTGCTTAGATGTGACAAAGAAATACAAAACAGTCTTTGATCATGACAAGCTCAGTCACCCTGAATGCATTTTGTTCTTGGATATGACTTTCCCCAATACAGAAGAATATTTGCTAATTATCAAAAATGATGACAGAACCCAGAATCAAAACATTAAAAAGCATCTCTGTAACTCCCCACTGAAAGATTCATGACTCATTAACATTTGTATTTCCTCCCACACTTTTCTCCACATACTTTATAAATACGGTATAGTATACAGACTTATGACTTTGTCTTTACTTAACACACATTGTTTATATCTCTTCATTTTATTAAATATCCTTCTACACTGCCTTTCTTTGCCTGCCAAGTGTTCCACTCAATTGCTCTACGATACTTTCTTAAACCATGTCTTGAAGGTATTATTCTTAATGGTCCTATTCTTATTCTTAAAAGAAAATACAATAATGAGAAACTGATGTTGGCAAAGGTGTAGGGAACTAACCTACCTCCCTAAGTTTCACCTGATTTATTTCTTTTGCATTAGTTTCCCAAATTACTTTTGGGTAGCTTGACACATCTTTAATTTAAGTCCTAATTATTGTACGTAATGCAGCTCACACCTGTGGTGATAATGGTTTTATTAGCATTAAAACTAAAGACATCAAAGAATCATATCAGGATAAAATGTCTATTTCTAATTTAATAGAATTGCAATTAAAGCAAATTTGATCTGAATGAAATCCCATCATAACTGGTTTTTTTTTCCTGCACAGTGAGTGAAATTATTCTCCCCTAAATTGAAGATTAATAACATGCTTTTAATGTTAAATGTAGCAATTCAAGCATTAGGTTGCAATTCAAGTTCAACATCACTGAACATTTTATAAACTTCACATTTTAACATCTCTGGGAAGTGCTCTGAGGTAAATGCATTAGCGTTAAATGCATTAATGTTATTTTTCTTTATAAATGAGCTTATAACAGTGTTGTTACCTTCATTTGAATATTTTAATGAAGGGATAATATAGGGTGAGTGTTCCATTTTCACAAGGTAATTGTTTCTTCCCTGAGTGGCTAAACTTGGGCAGAAAGCAGAATTTATCTCATTGAAATTCTATTATGGCTGCATTGCTGTTTTTACTTGTTGGAATCTCTCATTACCTGGTAACTGGGGCTTTTTGTTAATGTTCTCCTTTCCCATGGTACCTAGTCTTCTGCCTTCCTGTGGTGTAATCCTGTCCTACGGCAAGTTACAACAGCAAGCCCTTGATATCCTGCTCCAAGGATACATGGGCTCAGCACTTAGAACTTACCTGGATGGAGAACTCTGATTTAGCTAAGTTCAGACCAGACTGGTAATAAGTAATCCAAATTTTCAGTAGAACCTGAAATGAGGGACGGATAGACAATCGCTTTCAAATTACTCAGAGCTGGGTTTGTGCCTTTGGTAGATTAATTGCAAAAATGGCCCCAATTTTCTCTCCTTCCCAGAATCCACTCCATTTTCAATGTAATCAATTTACGATATTCTCCTATCAAAAGATGGAGTCTATCTAACTCGTTGAATCTGGGCTGTATATGGCAAAAGTGATGTCTTGTATAAGTCCACTCATGCTCTTGGCCCCATGCCTCCATCGTAAGAACAAGCCAGCCTACCAGGGAAGATGAGACCAAAGGACTCCACCCAATAGACAGCTGACTCTCACAAGCAAAGCCAGAATGTAGCTGGTAACAGATTCATGAGAGAGCCTAGCCAAGGTCAGAAGAACCATTCAACCGAGCCCAGCCTAACTTGGCCACCTGCAACTCTGAGCTAAATAAAGAACTGTTATTTTAAGCCAGTAAGTGGTGGATGTTTTTTACTCAGCAACTGGTAGCTTACATAGTATCCTCCCTCCACCAGACTGTATCTGAGTGATGGTAGATGAGCTACTAACCTCCTTGAGTTTTGTTTTCCTCCATTATAAACGAAAACAAGACTACTACATAGGACTGTCTCGAATTAAAGACATCTGACATAAAATATTTATTTCAGCCCATGCCAGAGAAGAGTGCTCAGCATAAACGCTAGCTCTTACTGCTGATGTTACTGCTGCTACTTTCTGTAACATATATCCAAACATTTCAGGAAGTGGCTGAAGCCACTGAATCCTGGACCCAGGCTGCCACCATTGGATTCCTGGCTCAGTCATTCTGAGCCGTGTGACCTTGAAGGCTTACTTGGCTTCTATATCACAGTGACCTCATCTGTAAAATGGGAATAATAAAGTACCAACCTCACAGGATTTCCAGAATCATTAAGTCAATGAAAACAGATAAAGTGCTTAGAATCTACTGGCATATAGTAGGTAGTAAGCAAATAAAATTATTATTATTGGTAATAATAAAGAAATACATAGCTTATAGTTCTCTCTACACATCTTAATTTTTTATAACTTTTTAAATGTTTATTTATTTTTGAGAGAGAGAGAAAGAGACAATGAACAGGGGAGGGAGAGAGAGAGAGACAGTCACAGAATTCAAAGCAGGCTCCAGGCTCTGAGCTGTTAGCACAGAGTCCAACATGGGGCTTGAACTTACAAGCCATGAGATCATGACCTGAGCCGAAGTTGGACACTTAACCAACTGAGCCATCCAGGTGCCCCATCTCTACACATCTAAGTGGAAAAATCCCTATCCATAACGTCTACCTCCTGGGTCTTCATTTTGTCTTTGAGACCAAGATATGAGGATTTTTCTAAAATATGTATTACGGAAATTTGAAAATACGTACACAAGGAAAAGAGTATAATGAAAGTAATTTACCTATCACTCAAGCTCAATAATCATCAACATGTAGCCACTTTTGTTCTCCTCTACCCTCATTCTCTAGATTATTCTGTTGCAAATGCCAAGTGTTATATAATTTCCTCTACAAATATTTCAGTACATATATATTCTCCTTAAAAATAAATAACCACATTCCATTTCCACACCTAAAAATTAACAAAAATTCCTACTAACATCAAAAATCCTCTTTGATCCAGAGGTTCCTCCCCCTCATCTCCTCTACCTTTGTTTTTTGATAAACAAGGTAATTTTCATGCAGAATTTCTCAGTCTGGATTTTACTGATTATATCGCCATTATATATTTTAACCTGTTTCTTGGTCTCCTGTGTGTCCTATAAATTTATGTTTCGACTTAGAGTTTTGCTCAAATGATTTTCTTTTGGCCAAGAATACATCATAAATGGCATTGTATACTTATATTAGAAGCATATGATGTCTGGTTCTATTTTTGTATGTGTGTGTGTGATGATATGCCAATGATGATTGCTGACCAGACCCACTCACTGACTCAATTGTGTAAATAGTGATAGCTTTATTCTATTCTGACTTCCTTGTTCACTAGAATATAACTAAATGAAATTTCCCTTGACATCTACTTGGTTACCTTGAGATAAAGCACATTTACTTCCACCTTGTCTTTTGTAAGTTAAAAATATATTCTAGAGATAATTGCATGGCAACACAATGAGGTATTTCTCATTCCTTTTTACAGCTGCATAGAACTCCACTGTGTAGATACATGGATAGTCCAATCAGTTCCTCAATGATGAACATTTGGGTTTGCTTGCAGTCTTTTAATATTGCAAACCATGCTGTGATAAATAGTTTTGAGCATAGAGGGTTTTTTTGTGTGTGTGTCATGGCCCATTTTTATAGCCGGTAGCTTTCAGAGCCTTATTGGAGATAAAGAAGGTTGTAGGGGATAAATCCAGTCATTCGTCTCTTCATGGTAAAGGCAAGGGTATTCTGGCATTCATGGATTTCATCATTTCAGCTTCAACACCTTTCCGAAATCTCCAAATCCCCGTCATGTCTATATAGTCATTTGCCCTTTCAATGAAATTTAAGGAATCCAGATTGTGGGAGGGAAAAGTGACTCATGTAGCAAAGGAGCGAACCCCCCCACCTTTGACTCAGCCTCCCCTCTCATGGTGCCTCTGCCCATCTCTCTTCAACAGATATCAGGCTTTGCTTCTCATTTCGAAGAGTCCACAAGAGAAAGCCCAAAGCTCATGCTGTTACTCAAAGTGTGTAGAAAGCAAGGAGTTCAGAGCAAGGGGTGGAAAAACGGGGGAGGGGTCATTACCTCTTACAGAGGTAATGGAAGCATACACAGGGAAGCGTAGCATTCCCAAATGTCATGGACCTCCTCCAAAGGGTTTTTCAGTGATCAGAAGCCATGAGATCATAGGATTGGAGGCAAGTTGGAAACTCAGGAGCTCAGCTCAGCCTCTCACCTAGTATTTATTATCAAACACAGGGATCTGCTGAATAAATACCTAGAGCAAAAGGCACTCCTGAAGAGGAGTCAGAAGAAAGGTCCTGCTGTTCACTCAAGATTGAGTCCCTGTGCCCATGCCTGTCACTCAGTAGTGTTTTATCTGCCTCATTTGTAACCTCGTCTTCAGGGTTTACCTTACTCTTTTCCAAGGGTCCGGCTACTCAACAGCCCAAATGTACTTACTGAAAGGTATATACACTTTGGGTTAGTATCCAACTGGAAGAATGGTAAACCTTGCCTCTTTGCCAACAAAGCTGACTCTCCCTAATGAGAAGCCCAGAGAGACATTCAAGAGGGTCCCACATGGGTGAAGGAATGTCATACGTATGACTTTACATCAGTGAAATCATATTACAAAACAGACGACAAATTAAGCAGTACAAAACTCTTGACGGCAAATGCTATTTTTCATGACATTATTTAATATTACTACTACTGATAATACAAATAGTTACCAGTTATGGAGTCTCTACAGCTGACAAGAGTTTAAAAATGACATTCACTCCAACAGTTCTGCAAGGCAGATAATATTGGTTCCATTTGACAGATGAGGGAAGATTAAGAACTTGCCTGAAATTGGAGACAAAAAGCAAGCCTAACAGTTTTCTCTCTGACTCAAGTCCTTTTACTCATTGTTCTCTAACACTCTAGAAACTTCATTTATGGATTTGAATTGAACCTGAGCCTCACACCCACCCCCACAGTTGACATTTAAGCTGTTAGGTTGGTACCCTAAATTTAGTGAGAGGCTTGCATTAAGCAGGGCTGTATCTTGACCACAGGCTTCCAGTGGGTATCTGAAAAAGTAGAGAGCATGGCCTGCAATACACTCATTGCAGCATTTTTATGCAAAAGGATTGCTCCTAATTAAATATCTTTCTCATGTTTTGATTTTTAATTTTCTCCTCTAACAACATAATGTGCCATTTAGAGCAAGGTTCAAATCAATATGACATTTTAGTACCTGTTAAATGTCTTGGCAACTAAGCTTCATTGTTATCAAATTACTTGTCATTTAATAAACACATTTCCACCTTGAATCAGGGAACAGCACAGGGGTGACTCCCCCACCCACATCCTTCCTCTCCTTCTTGATGTTTAGTAGACTGTAGGTGCTGGCTGATTTCCAGGTGCCTTCCTCAAACCCAACATGGCCCTGTTCTATTTGCCACTTTCGTGTCTCATTTTGCACAGTGAGAAATCAACACACAAATGTTCTTCTCTCTGCCACGCAGCTTTGCTCCATGATTTGTTGTTGTTGTTTCTTAGTGGCACTTAGCCACCTCATGGCTTACAACAAAGTGTGAAAATAATTTCCTTCCTCCATTGGTCGTAGCCACCTGCTTTTCCTTCTTGGATTTTGCTTTCTCTAACTCCTTTTTCTCACCTGATAGTCATCTCAAGGTTCGTTTCAAAAACCTCTTATGCAGATCGAACTTTCTTTCTCCTTTTTTCCCCATTTCTACACACTTAAAATCAAACCCACACATAACAGAGAGGAGTTGGGAAGCAAAGTTAGCAGCAATTACGTTTACTGTGGCTTTTATCTTTAGAATTTTTAAGAATTTATTTTTTATTGGGATGCACCATTGGAATGGGATGCTGAATTGGGAATTTATACTGTAAACATAAACTTGGCTTTTATCACATGTCAGCCCTGACTCTGATATTCGCCAGCAGAAACTAAATAACCTTGAGAAAAACTCCACCCCCCACCCCCGCCCTGGACCTTCATGAATACATGTTTTAAAATGGGATTTGTGTGGAGGAGATCCATGATTCTTGCTCAGAGTGATCCACAGGTTCTCCAACAATGGATAGTACCTGCATTTATAATAAGCAAGTGGTCAGCCATGATTTCAGAATGCTGGGCTTGGTGGTCTCTAAGTTCCCTTCCAGTGTTCAATTCTGTGGATCCCTTGTTTTTGTAAGGAGAGAGAAGACATGCAAGATCCCAGCACAGTACCCAAGACAACCAGCAAAATGAAGAGAAATAACTCAATCACATGATACATCAAGTACAACTATATGCTTCACAGGGAGGAGAAAGACATTAGCCCTGCTGTTGAGGATCACATCGTCAGCTACAGAAGCTACTTGAGTACCATGGACAGAGTAATCTTGACACTACCCAACAGCTGAGAGCTACTTCGGCTAAGATGATGTATCAGAGTTACTAAAGTAGTAGTGAAAATAGGTAGTTTATTAATGAATATACCAACTGGCAAATCTTTTAACATCTCTGTATTCAATTTTTTCATTTACCAACTGGGGCTAAGGACAATACCGACCACATTGGGCTATTAAGAGGATTCAATAAATTTATATATGTAAACCACATACATTTTAGCTATTACCATTACTATGAAAAATACATTTCAGATGAAAAACAGGACAAACACAAAGCTATCTCACCACTGACCCTCTGTTTATTTCACCTCCCTGAAGGGTTGATACATGCAGGACACACAGGTTTCTTTCTGCCCTTCACCTTTGCCATTAAGATAGGTCTGAGTTGTAGAAAGATGTGGTTTAATGATTGGATTTATCCTCCAATGTGACAACAGCTAGACAGACAGAGAGCACCATGGGAGCCATGGGAATTTTAGCACTTAGAGACCTCTAATCTTATTTAATCAGATTTATTGATCATTAGTTTAAGATGTTGAAATACCAATGGGTGGTAAAATGCTTTATTCTATTCTGTTGAATACCATAATGTCTCATCCAGAGCATATGAGTTCTTCTCAGTAGCCCCCTCTCTGTCCCTGGACCACCAGGCAGTTCCCACATAAATCAAACCTGAGGATAGGCCATTGATTTCTTTATGTAAAGAAATTCAGTAAAATGGGATTTTTAGGACCATTCTAATATAACCTGTCTTACTATCTATAAAGCCAACTGAAGTTTCTCTCTTTTTTCCCAAATCAATTTTCTTTTCCTATCAGGAAAACAAAAGTGAATTATCTGTCACCATTATTTCCACAAACACTGACTATCTGTTATGCATCTATGAAGACAGAGAGGTACAGACACTCTTGACCTCAAAACAGTCACTTCTGAGAGTGTTCCTGACCTCAGAACACTCACAATTATTAAGCATCCACTTTTCACCCATCTCTGTGTTAAGAGCCATTGCATATGTAACAAGATGTTAAGAGTAGCTTCATCTTATCCTAATATGAAGGTCTAAGGCAATGAGTGCCATGAATCTCACATTCCTAATTAAAATTTAACCCAATGGATGAATACAGAGCAAATGGAGAGTAAGCACTCTTTCCTGGCACACCTAAAACATTTACAACAAAGGGCGCCTGGGGGCTCAGTTGGTTAAGCATCTGACTTCCAATTTGGGCTCAAGTCACGATCTTGCAGTTCATGAGTTCGAGCCCTGCATCAGGCTCCATATTGATGATGCAGAGCCTGCTTGTGATTCTGTCTCTCACCCTCTCTCTGCCCATTCATGTTCTCTCTCTCTCAAAATACATAAGTAAACTTAAAAAAATTTAAAAGTTAAAAAAATCACACAAACATTTACAACAAAAGTAACCATGCACTGACTATAAATCAAGCATTGCCAAGTGCCAAATAATTGGTGTTAATGGACTACATTTTTTTTTTTGGAATGTAATGTAATTAAAGTAGTAATTTGTTACCAAAGGTAACAAAATAAATACAGATTAAGATATTTTAAAAATAATTTTTAAGCCACCCATGCATCACAGAAGAAAGAATTTTGGATATTTAACTGCATTATAATAAATATGCTAGATATTAAGAGATTAAGGATGAAGCTAAAGTGATACTCAAAGGGAAATAGTTTTGAATGTTTACATATTAATATAATACCCATAAAATACGTTTGTATAAATAAATGAGGTTGACACCTAACTTAGGAAGTTTTGAGAGAACCAACAAAATGAAATCAAAGGAATTAGCCAAAGAAGAGATAACAAAATTGAAGGCAGAATTCAAAGAAATGAAAAACAAAATTCATGTCTAAAGGATCACAAAGACAAAAGTTGATTCTTTAAGAAAGACTAAGTCCTTTAAGAAGACAAAAGTCCTTCAAAGCTGATTAAAATGATGTCACAAATACACAATATTAGACATGAAAAGAGACATCACTACAGACACAGGAGACGTTGCTTTATTAAGGTTACTCTGTTACTAATGTTCATGAAAAATGAGGTCACCACTAGGAAGGGAGATGGTGAAAGCCAGGAGAGATCAGAAGAATGACTCTTCACTGTAGACAGCCTGTGTGCATTGCCCATTACAAAGCAGAATTTTAAAAAAATTTCCCTAGACATAGATTTTATAAACAGCATTTGCATTGTGAATTTCCCTTTACAAAGACTTGAATGTAGAATGGTACAACCAAGCCCCACAATGATCCTGTGAGATATATTTCATGATTTCCATTTTGTGGGTAATGAAATTAAGGTTTAGAGAGTAATATACACGGTTAGAAGAATGAGGATCGATTTTTCCTAATTTTTAATGTTTAATTGTGCAAAATTTTTAACTTATTAAAAAGGTGAAAAATGTACAGGGAATCCAATTAGCATACCACCTAGATTCTAAAATAAATATTTTATCATATTTTCTTTATCACATAATTAGAGGATAAATATTTGAATTTAGCATCTGGGACCTATAAATTCTATACCTTTCTACCACACACAAAGATTCACTATTACTAAGGCATTTGGGTGTGTCCTAAAGTCAGATAGCTGTTTGCAAATGGTACTTTCAGATGAATAAAGAGCCTTGTCCATCTTTGCAAAGAGCGTATAGCTTCCTAAAGTGACTATCTTGAAAGCAACCAGTCTTTTCACTATTTCTGATATGTATGCTAATCATATGTAATGTTACTTTTTTTCTCTTCCCTTTTCTTTGCGCACCCTTGACACTTGTGGCCAGCCTTCTCCTTTTCTCTTTCTCTCATTTATTCTGCATCTTTCTGTAGGAATTACAGAAATTCCCTCTGTTTATAGCATTCTGTAAACCCAGGTTGGGCCAAACAAGAAAGAATGGCCAACATTACAATGCCTTTGATGGCTACTATTTGATCTCCGTCAGGATTCAGCCATGATTATGTTCTTATGATATTATATCTATATATTCTTGAAAACAATGTAAACTATTTCTGCCCTGGCCTAAACAATGCTATGGTAATTAATTTTACATGTCAATTTGGGCTAGGTTAAGGGATGCCCAAATAGATGGTAAAACATTATTTCTAGGTATGTCTGTGAGGTTGTTTCTGGAAGGGATTAACATCTGCATTCATAGAGTAAAGAAGATCACCCCATCAAGGTGGGTAGCCATCATTCAACCCATTGTAGGCTAGAATCAAAGAAAAAAGCGGACAAAGGGTAAATTTACTATCTTCTTGAGCTTGGATACCCACTTTACTCTGCCCTCAGACATTGATGTACATGGTTCTCCAGCCAACAGACTTGAACTGGAACTACATCATGGGCTTTCCCGGACCTCCAGCTTGCAGATGGCCGACTGTGGGACTTCTCATTCTGCATAATACTATGAGCTAATCCTCATAATAAATACTACATATCTTTATATGTAGAACCAAGAGGATACTTGGTTCTGTTTCTCTGGAGAACACTGACTAATACAAATACAAGCATTCTTTTATTGTTTTAATGAATCAACCACATTTTCCAAAGTTGTAGATAGTGTTTTTTTAAGGTTCTCATGTAGATAATATTTTATTAATGTTAATCTTGTCTTTCACCTAAGCATTTATTGAGTGTCTACTTGAAGCTAGCCACTCTTGCAAGCATTAGGATCAGAGTTCCTACTTCAAATAAAAATAAGGTTATTGTCCTCAAAACTAATGGTCATCTGCTTATATAAGGTAGGTATTATCCAGTGTTTCAGATAAGAAAAAAGTTGCTCCAAGAGGGTGAGACCAAGTTTGAGACAACCCAACTCAGAGTAGCCACAGCAGAGATGGGACACAGAGAAGACTAGCTCTAAACCCCAAGATGTCTCGTCAATACACAAATGTTCTCTACACCACCCTGAAAATTCATTCTGAGACTCACATTTAAGCCACTGTTTGGAGCTGGACAAGCCAGAGCTGTATCTTCTCTATGCCTGGACCCCGAGCTAAGAATCTTTCTTCGAATGGTTCAAGGATCGTAAAACAGCAGAAGCAAAACCAATAAAAATAAAAGATAATGTGCAACACATATGGACATAGCCCTGAAAAACACAAAAATGCTTCTTCTCTGACCCTTTACAGGAAAAGTCAGCCTGCTCCTGACCTAGTGCATCGGAAGCACGCCATCTGCCTATAGTTGTGCTTTGTTTTGTCTTAATAACATGGCTCTTGTGCTTCAAAAATAACCACATTGTCAATTACTGCACCCACCGTTCCCTGAGTAAATAGGGAATGCCCCATGCATTCCTTGGGAAGGTGGTTTCACACAGTTATAATTCCTGATGAGAGGAGAAAGCTGATCCCCCGCGACGTGGATGAAGAGGAAAGCCATGCTGCTTGTTTAAAGCATCATGGCCAGCTAATGGAATTTTCCTTTCTCGACTGACGGAAATCTGCGCGGGAAGGGGTAGTTTGATGGAATCAGCACTTTCAGAGACATTGACAATGACGACATTGGAAAAATGCACCGAAGCCTGGGTTCTGGCGGGCTATTGACTTCACACGGATTGAGTTAGGAAGAAAAAGCCCAGTGCCCAGTTTGTCCGCCCCACCTTCTCGGTAAAGTCTTGGCTATGGGGTAACTCAACAGGCCTGTTTCTCCCCAGCTCCCAGCTGAATGAATCAGTCATGCAAGGGGTAATAATATACCATTTCATGGCATTTGGAAGGAACTGTCATAATTCAGCCTGAAAACCCACTCTGATTTCAAAAATAAAGCCTGCCCATGCCAACAGGCACTTGGCTTCTCCTTCGCTGGCCACTCCTATCCCTGTCTCGGAGCAGGTGACCCCACACAGGGGGATAACAAATAACAGCTTCACCACTCCCTCTCCTGGCCCGCCAGCCACCCGATTATTTAATTACAGTGTTCTAGCTTCAGCACTGTGCCCTTACCTGGGAATGTAAGTGAAATGTGTCAGAAATAAAGAAATAAATTACAGGCTAAATCAATAGGAAAGAAATACACAAGTTGGCATCGTGGTGGGGATCTGTTTATCCAAAGGCTTTCAAAGTCATTTAGACCTTCAAGGAAAAAAAAAGACAAAAACAGGGTAAGTCGGAGAGGTGATGGGAACACGAGGGAGATGTCTGTCTGCAGACAGCCTGGTCTATCTGTCTTGGCTTCGTGCAGAGCCCCTGAGGTCAGCCCTCATGTTATTCTCCAACGTGGGTGCCAAGACGCCGTTTCCTAAGTGGAAAATTTAAAAGTAATTTTTCACCTTGAGAGAGAGGTTTCCTTCTGTTTAATGCTTACTCAGGCAAGACAGCAAATCTCAAAAACAAACAAATTGGAGGCGCTTCTGCCAAAACTCCACTCAGACAGAAAGGAAGATGAGAGGACACCCCTCCCGCTTGGCTCAAGTTGGAAGGGAGGCCTGCGGTGCTGTTCTGAAAACCAGGCCTCTTTCCCCAGACTTATCTCAGGAGGGAGCAGCAGCAGCACCGCCCCCCCCAGCCCATGTCCCTAAGGCATTTTGCTTATTATTTTTATAAATTAAGCAGAATGGAAATGTGAAGGGCATGCATGTGTGACCATTCCCAGTGTGGGTTCCCCGCCCCCCACCAGTTCTCAGACAGCAGCTGGGTGTCTGACAATCCAGATCAATTCTGACACCATCTACCTGGAGACAACATTGGATCCCACAGGTTAAGGGCTGGGTCTTACAAGACTCCTCCCACCCCCAACCCCACTTCAGATGCCCATCCTAAGTCCAGGTTGTCATCTGGGCTTCTGACTGACCAGATTGGAGGTTCCAATGATGCCCCCTCCTTGGGTTTGATTAATTTGCAATAGTGGATCACAGCACTCAGAGAAATATTTTACTTACTAGATTTGAACAGGCAGCTGGGAGAGATGTGTAGGGCAAGGTGTGGAGAAAGGCACACCCCTCTCCCCAAATCTCCAAGTGTTCACCAACCCACAAACTCTCTGAACCCTGTCCTTTTGGGTTTTTAGGGAGGCTTCATGACATAGCCATGATTGATTAAATCATTGGCCGTTGGCCATGGATTCACTTCAGCCCCTCTATCCCCACAGACAGTTCCAACCCTCTGATCACATGGTCCAGATTCCTGGCAAGCAGCCCCCTCTGCAACACCACGTAATCAGTACAACCTCAGGTGTGGTTGGGAAGGGTTTGTTACGAATATCAAGACCCTTTAAAAAAATGTTTTAATGTTAATTTTTGAGAGAGAGGGAGAGCTAGTGGGGGTGGAGCCAAGAGAGAGGGAGCCAGAGAATCCAAAGCAGGCTTTACACTCTCAACTCAAACTCATGAACCATGAGATCAAGTCAGATGCTCAACCAACTGAGCCACCCAGGCACCACTCTCTATCAAGACTCTTTCTTTCCTTTAATTTTAAACTAAGTTTATGTATTTATTTTGAGAGACAGAGAGATCAGAGGAGGGCAGAGAGAGAGAATCCCAAGCAGGCTCCTTGCTGTCGGTGCAGAGCCCCACGTGGGGCTCACTCCCATGAACCATGAGATCATGACCTGAGCCAAGATCAAGAGTGGGACACTCAATCGACTGAGCCATCCAGGCACTCCAAGATGATTATCACTTAGCAAGTTCCAAGGGTTTTAGGAGCTCTGTGCCAGAATGGGATGAAGACCCAGTGTGTGCTTCTTACCATGAATCACAACATCATAGCTTATATGTGTGAGAGTTTCCAAACCTTCAAGTTCTGTTTATGAGAAATGAGGGATTTAGGCCCTATAGATCCCCCATCAATAGTGTATTAGCCAGGAGATACTGATATCTAAGAGGGAAAAAAATGCACAACTCAATTTAGCTGCAACCAACCACAGCAACATCAGCTGGGGAGACCACTTGGAAGAAAAGGGGTATCTCTACGAAGTTCAGGGGTTCTGTTTCACTAATTTGTCCTCTCCCCTTCTTCCCCAATCTTCTCTGCTGTCTCTTCTCCACTGTGTTCAGAGTCTCTGTCTTCTTTCCTTGTTTTTCAGAGAGATTCTGACAAGAGCTGAAGCCAGGTTCACCGAGCTCCAGGCTCATATGATGAAACTTAGAAGCCCCTTCTTTCTCCTGATAGCAGGAAATAACCTCCTGGGGAGACTTGGTGATTCACCTGCTGGGGTCATTGTCCTCCCCTATGAACACTCCTTGTGGTGCAGAGAGTGAATACCCATCTGCAAGGCAGAACAGTCATGTCCACACCATAAGGCAGTCATGAAGACTCAATGAGATCAAAGCTCATTGTAATCTACAGTGAGCCAGCCAATTCAGGTCTTACAGACATCACACTAATTCTGGGCTCCCTAGACCTCTTGTCTCCCACTAGAGAAACCACCTGTCCCTGCTTGCCCATGACTGAGGGGTTTCCCGGGACTTGGAAATTTAGTGATACATTTCCCTGATTTGGCCAAAATGAGGGATATCTCATAGTGTGGGACTTTCAGTACTAAAATTAGGACAGTCCTGGGCAAACAGGGCTGGTTGGCCACCCTGCCACTAATATGTATGTCCTGAAATTCCCCCCTTTGTTATGGATCATCTCATGCTACCATAAAGAAATAAAACACTATCCTCTTTTTTTTTCAATATATGAAATTTATTGTCAAATTGGTTTCCATACAACACCTAGTGCTCATCCCAAAAGGTGCCCTCCTCAATACCCATCATCCACACTATCCTCTTCTCTTGATAGGGCAATAATGGTAAAATTTCCATTCAGAAGAGCCAAGCTTCAAAATAAAACCTGTTTTATAAAATCATTAAACCCCTAGGGGATCTTTTCCATAGAGGCCTTTAAAGAACACTGAGGGATTGTACATATGCACACCTTTCTCCTGAAGTGATCTATCAAAAATGCCATCACCTATTCCGAGGTTTGACATTACACAGACCAATACCAAATTAAAACCACGTGGTGACCAGAATAGCTGCATTCTTAGGGAATGTCTTTTTTTTTTTTTTTTAATCAAAAGAAACATTCACCAAGGGGAACTTTCAAAATATATTACGGGCATCATATATTTAAGGACAGTCTTGTTTTCATAGAAGTTGAAGTCAAAATTAAAAGTAATCAAAATTTCGGGGCGCCTGGATGACTCAGTTAGTTTAGGTTCTGACTCTTGATTTCGGCTCAGGACATGATGTCACAGTTCCTGGGGGATTGAGCCTGCCTCTGACAGCACAGAGCCCGCTTGGGATTCTCTCTCTCTCCTCTCTCTGGCCCTCACCCATGCGTGCGTATGTGCCTGCACATTCTCTCTCTAAATAAATAAACTTTAAAAACATAATAAAAAATATTAAAGATGTATCGGTGCATTTATCACTTGAAAAATATCACTGCCTCCAACAGCATATAAAGCAGTTGTAACACTAAAAAGGGGGGCAGAGGGAAAGGAAGAAGGAAGAGAGAAAAGCATGGGGGACAAGGGGACATGAAACAAGGGGGACAAAGAGGAGAGGAATTCAAAAATTAAAAGAAATGAATGAATTGGCAAGTGAGAAGACAAGAGAACACGAGGAGGTGGCCGAGAGAAAGTCCCGGGGCTCTGCATTTTCAACAAGACTCTGGGGAGGGACTTCCTGCATTAAGACTGTTTAAAAAAAAAAAAAAACACATGACATTCTCCTTACAGAAGTTGTAATTTAAATTTCTTGATGAGATCTGGGAGATGCCTTTATCCTTCCAAAGGAAACATCACGTATCCGAAGGAGGAGTGTGGCAAGCATTCTTTTTAGAAAAAGCTATGTTAAGAAGTCAGATTTCTCAAATGGCCATTGGATTTACATAATGGGAACTGCCAAAATGTATACAAAATCAGGTAAAATTATATTCTGCTTTTCCAATCTGTAATTCTTAAAAGCTTATTTAAAAAAAAATTTTTTTTAATGTTTATTTTTGAGACAGAGAGAGACAGAGCATGAATGGGGGAGGGTCAGAGAGACAGGGAGACACAGAATCCAAAGCAGGCTCTGAGCTGTCAGCACAGAGCCCAACACGGGGCTCGAACTCATGGACTCTGAGATCATGACCTGAGCTGAAGTCGGATGCTTAACTGACTGAGCCACCCAGGCGCCCCTTAAAAGCTTTTAATAATATTTATGAAAAAAAATTGATGACCATAGCCCTGACTTTATTCCTGGAATGTTGCTGTAATGCTTTGAGGTAGAGCAACCATATTGTGACCAAGAGGATGAGAACCATATTCTAAGAATTCAAAAAAGAAATTTAGAAGTAATCTTGGTCCTCATGATACTAGGGATATAGAAGTTGTGGACTCCCCAAACTCAGACATCGTTTTACATGATAAAAATAAACTCTGACCTCCACTTCTGAAAATGAGGTCATAAGAGGGGCAAGCCTTAATCTCCCACTGTTTAGCAAACTATAAGAAAGTTAGACATCCATATAATATATGGTATATGTCTATTATATATATGTCACCATTACAGAAAAAAATCCCACCATATATCTATACCTACATTACAACTATGTTCAGACATTCATACGTCAGACAATAGATTACACAGGTCTGGGATACTAGACAGAAGGGAAAAACAGGAGTTAATCTCCAGCTGTTTCCATTCTCTGTGGGAGGAATATCTAAACTATGCTTAGAGGGAGAAGAAACACACAAGTATCCAGTGGCCTTGATGATTTGAGGATATGGAGATCAACAAATATTTGGAGACGCTGATAAGCCTGGAGGTTGTAAGGAATAGTCTGGGGAAGAAGAGAGTGATGCTGTTGGTCAAAGGATGCAAATTTTCAGGTGTTTCTAATGTTACAAAGTTCTAGAAATTGAATGTACAGCATAGTGACTACAGTGAACGATACTGTACTGTATACATGAAATCTGCTACAAGAGGCAGTCGTAAGTGTTATCATATATGCAAAAAACAGTCACTATGTAAAGTTGTGGACGCGTTAAGATTGTGGATACAATAAGCTTGATGGCAGGAATCATTTCACAGTGTGTGTATATATATATATATATATATATATATCAAAACATAAAATATGTATTTTTATATCTAATTATAATTTTATAATATATAGCTTATAATAAGTATATATTTACCATACATTATATAATATATAATGTACAATTATGTATTACAGTGTGTATAATTTACATTTTTATACTGAGATTAAAGGCTGAAAAGCAATACGTAATTTACAGTTATTATAAAGATAATGAAAAATAAATAGATACGACAATTAGAAGTCTATTCTAAAACTGATTTTTTCCTGAAATTAAGCTGTTGGAAGTTTGTAGCAAAATCTTCTCTTAAACAAAGAAGAAGAAGAAGGAGCAAAGAGGGGAGTAGGGAGAGGAGGAGGAGGAGGGGAAGGATGAAGAGGGAATTAGGTTGAAAATGAATGCCTCAAGTGTGCATAGCGGTCCCTTTGAGTCTTTGCTGAGCATGAAGCCACCTATGCACAGAGGAAAGTCACAAAAGTTCTGACAAAGAACAGACGAATTGTAAGGATAGCAATTCGCAGAGATCATACAGTGTGGGGAGATGATCAAGATTTACTCAGAAACAAAACAACAACAACAAAACAAAAACAAAAACAAAAACAGAGAGTCTTTGGTGTTATCTGGGGCATTCAGTGAACACTCCAGAAGGATCATGACTTAGTAATAATGCTGCAGTACCTCTGAACTTGAGATTTCCCAATACTTGCCCCAGAAAAGCTGGATCATAAAACAAGTCTCAAAAAATGTAAAGGGACTTGAATCTGTAGGTTCAAGAATATCATAAGCCCAGCTCTGTTGGGATTTTTCATAGAAATTGATTCTAAGATTTGTGTGGAAATTCAAAGGAACAGAATAATTGAAGCAGTTTTGGAAATGAGGAACAGAGCTGGAGGACCCCCACTATGTGGACATACACTATCAACAATCAAGGAAGTGACTAGAAATAAAAATGGAATAAAAATGGGCATGAGAATAAGGATATAGGTTAATGGAACCAAAGAGAGCATCTATAAACATAGTGCATATCAAGTGATTTTCAACAAATATCCTGAGGCAATTCAGTGTGGGAAAGGTTGATAGTTCCAATAAATATTACTGGAACAAGTGGAGATCCATTTGGAAAAACGTGAACTTCACACTATATAAAAATGAGCTAAAAGTGGATCATACACTAGAAGCCAAAAGCTGGCATTATAAACTTTCTTAAAAAAAAAAAAACGCTTAGGACAATTTTTATGGCTTTGGGGTAGACAAGATTTCTCAGGTCATTAAAAGCCTGAAACATAAATGAGAAACAATGATAAATTGGGCTTGATCCACATTAAAATCTCCCATCTTTTAACAGCCACTGCTGAGAGAACAAAACAGCAATTAAACTGAGGGAATATATTTTAAATCTATTTGAATATATATTTTTCATATTGACAAATATTGAAAATCCTTAAATACATACATATACGGTAAAACCTGGGTTTGCGAGCATAATTCGTTCCAAAAACATGCTTGTAATCCAAAGCACTCATGTATCAAAGTGAATTTCAAGAACCATTGGTTCAGTTGTGATCATGTGATGTTCAGCATCATGTATGACTTGTATTGCAAGACATCACTCATTCATCAATTTAAAATTTATTAGAGGGGTGCCTGGGTGGTTCAGTCGGTTAAGGTCCAACTTCAGTTCAGGTCATGATCTCGTGGCCCATGAGTTAAGCCCCGCATCAGGCTCTGTGCTAAGAGCTCAGAGCCTGGTGTGTGCTTTGGATTCAGTGTCTCCCACTCTCTCTGCCCCTCCCCTCCTCACGCTCTGTCTCTCTCACTCTAAAAAATGAGTAAAAGTTAAAAAAATTTTTTTAAATTTATTAGAAATATTTGCTTGTCACACAGAACACTCAAACACTTTCAGAACAAGTTACTCCCAATCCAAGGTTTTACCATATATCTTTATATATATACAAATATATATATATGACACATATATGACATATATATCTGATGTATATCTTTACATATCTTTTATATAGCCAATAATAAGATAAATGACCCAATAAAAAACAGGCATAAGTTTCAGATACTTTTGGTGAAACAAAAGTTTCACCAAAAAAGATCTAAAATGACCAAAAACCACATAAAAATGGTCCATATTATTAGCTAGCTGGGAAGTGAAAAATCAAACCACAATAAGCTATTATTCCATATCAGCTAGGATGGCTAAAATTAAAAACACTGGCAACACCAATTTCTGGAAAGGATATAGAGCAATTGGAAGTCCCAAAGAAGGTAAACTGATATAACACTTGGAAAACATTTTTGAGATTTCTTGTAAAATTAAATATAAACTTACTATATGACCCATCAATTCTGCTCTTAGAAATTCATTGGAAAAAGAATGAAAACATATGTGCACACACAGACTTGAATGTAAACATTCACAGCACCTCTATTTATAATACTCTAAAACTAGAAACATCCCAACGGTCCATCAACAGATGAATGGATAAACAAATTGTGGTATATCCATGCGATGGAATACTATACAGCTATAAAAACGCAATGAACTTCAGACAAACACAAAAATATCAAAACATGATGCTGACACAAAAAGCTATAGACTAAATGAATCCATTTATATGAAACCCTAAAAACAACAACATAATCTGTACTGACATAAAGCAGATCTGTGGTGGCCTGAGAGGGAGGGCTCAGGGAATTACTAAGAAAGGCTATAGTTAAGATTTTTGTGATATGAAAATTTGTAGATAGTGATTGTGGTGGTGGTTGACTGATAGGTTTATATTTGTCAGAACTCATAAAATATGTGCTTAAGATGAGTACATTTTAGGGGCGCCTGGGTGGCTCAGTCAGTTAAGCATCTGACTTTGGCTCAGCTCATGAACTTGCAATCTGTGAGATCAAGCCCTGTGTTGGGCTCTGTGCTGACAGCTCAAAGCCTGGAGCCTGCTTCAGATTATGTATCTCCTTCTCTCTCTACCCTTTCTCTGCTCATGCTCTGTCTCCCTCTCTCAAAAATAAATAAACATCAAAAAAAAAAAAAAAGATGAGTACATTTTATGTCTGTAAATTCCATCTCTGAGTAGATTAAAAATTCTATGGAGAATCATGACCAAACTTCAAGCATGTAAATCAGAATATGAAACAATACAAATTTTGATCTCATCATTTATAGTAAACCCACCTACACCTACAGGCACAGAGTTAGGTCTGAAAGGAAAGAACCAGAATAAATATACTTAAAATTATTTCACATGGGCAGAATTTTGACAATGTTATTTTCTGTTAAAATTTTCTTGTTTTGATGTTTTCTGCAATAAATGGTGTTGGTTCCATAATTCAGAATAGTAAGAGAAGGATTTTCCTAAACATGATCATGTCATACATTTCACGATTGATACTGATCTTTAAGTTCCTGGTTATACCCAGTTTAGGACTTAGACGACCTGGCCACTGAGTAGACTAACAAATGTTGAAGTCTCTCCCATTTCTATTATTGGTGGTGGTGTTTTCTTCTCGGGCTCAGTAATCAATGGTTTCCAGTATCACTTCCCCAGAACATAGGCTGTCACTGCAGTGTGCCTGTGTCACCAGGAGGGCACATGAAAACACAGATGGCTAGGACGTCCCCCCAGGGTTTCTGATTCAGTAGATGTAGAGCAAGGAGAGTCAGAGTCAAAAGTATAGTTCATTGGTATCACAAATAATGGTCACATGAAAATAAATGGTGGGTTTTATGTTTCTACTGTGTTTCAAGTCATGAGCTGAGGCTTTGCATAACGTTTCCCACTTAGTCCAGAAATAGAGTCCTAATTCAAGAAGTGAATCCCCCTCACAGTCTTCAACAAAAGAAAGAAAATAACACAAATACAAATTCACCTAACTATGTAGCACTACATTTGAAAAATAAGACTGCATTCATAATCTGTAGCAACTACACAAGCAGCTTAAAGTGAGTAAACAACTGTGTTTTTTTTTTTTTGAGGAATGTTCTGAGCTCATTATCTTGTTAGTATTTATTATTCTCAGTACACAGGAGTTATTTCATCAATGACCCTGGAGGCTAAGCTTTAAATACAAGAATAGTAAACATAGCCCCATTATCTTCAATGTCCTCATGGTTTTCCATTTTGGGTTCTCCCAACAAAACATTTGGTACTGACTTACAGTAACAGTATTTACTGGGGCACCTAGGTGACTCAGTTGTTGTGTCCAACTTCTGGTTTCAGTTCAGGTCATGATATCATGGTTCATGAGATCGAGTCCCATGTTGGGCTCTGCATTGGCAATGTGGAACCTGCTTGGGATTCTCTCCCTCCCTCTCTCCCCCTCTCTCTGACACTTCCTCATTTGCACATTCCCAAAAATACATAAATAAATAAATAAACAAACAAACATACTATGTGTATATATATGTATGTGTGTGTGTGTGTGTGTGTGTGTGTGTATATATATATATATATATATATATATACATATATATAATGTTAAATGCCTACTGTACCCAAGCATTATTCTAAACCCTTCACATACACTGATTCACTTAATCTTCAGACCCACATTGTAGGACAGGTACAATTATTCCTTCCTTGCCCCCATTCTTAGTGGTATTTCTTGACCCTCAGTTCAGTAAGCCTATACCTTACCTGACTGCCTGGCCTTGGATTCAACATGTTCACCTCACAACTATTCTTTTTCTATTTCACTATACTACCTCCTGGAAAACACCATGGAGAATTTAGAGGAGTGGAAATTTATATTTAATGGGGAAAATATGGGGCTTAGATGAGAAACTTTTAAGAGTAATTTTGAGAAGCATTTAACACTCCATTTCTGAATCCCTTGAAATCTTGGCAAGACCTTCAAGATGGAGTTTCCTAACATATATTGGATCAGAAGTTGGACATGACTTTATTTAAACATTAAAAGACAAAAAAAAGATTACACCCTCATATAGCTGGGGGGAAAGTATTGGGAGCATGTCATTCCAGTCACAAGGACAGGGGAAGGCACGTGGCACCTGAGTTCAAGAATGGTGCACTTGGTTTTGGAGTTCAGGAGTTTGGGTTGGATTCAACATGAATTAGATTTTTATTTTAGAATTTTTTCCAGCTTTTTAGAGGTATTAGTGAAAAATTAAAATCATGTGTATTTAAGGTATATCCATCAGCTACTGAAGTCACTGTGTGTGTGTGTGTGTGTGTGTGTGTGTGTGTGTGTTGACAACTCTTGAGATCTACTTTCTTAGCAAATTTCAGGTCTATAAGACTTTGTCATATTAGTTATAACCACCAGGCTGTACATTAGGTCCTTAGGGTTTATTCATCTTACAAGCAAAAATTTGTATCCTTTGACCAATATGCACCCTCCCATCCCCAGGCCCTGTCAACCCCCATTCTGCCCTCGATCAACTTCGATTTCTTGCAACTTCCTTGACTTGGGTAAGTAGAAAGTATAATATTGGGTAAAATTCCCCCCCTTCTTAGTTTATATGGATTGCCCCTATAAGGAAAGGGAGACAAGTAAAAACATTATAGAGCTATATTAATATCAAATATTGGAAGAAAATTCAAGGTGGTTTGGGGCGTATATAGAAAGAGAACATTACTCTGTGACCGAGGGGCTCAGAGAATGATTTCATTTCAGATCTCTCATCTGAAATGAGTCTTGAAGCATGAGAACAGATCAAAAGAAGAGGATGCAAAAGGAATACGAGGCAGAGAGAACCACATGGACAAACGCATGGGGGCAAGAAGTTGCAGAGAGCATTCTTTCGGAGACCTGAAATTCCATTAGCCTGCCTAGGGGGTAAAATCTGTGGCAAGAGATGAGCTGGAGAGGGGGTGAGAGCCAGCTCCTGAAAAGCCTTGCGTCCCTTCATCTCTACTCCTCGGCTACAGGGGAGGGATGAGAGCACTATCTTCTAAGCAAACCCCTTCCTGACCATCTCTGGGGAGGTGTGTCTTACACAGCAGGTCCGTGTATGCAGCCAGTATTTGAAAAGCTTTTCCTTCATGTTTCTTGATAAAGAAGGTTTTGCAACATCACTCACTACATTAAAATGCTTTCTTAGCTTCAGGGGACTGAAAGCATTTTTATTATGTTCCAACATTATTTATCCTTCCTGTACACAAGAGTGAAAAGCAGAAATCCAAAGAGAAAAATCCTTCTAATGTCTAAAACACAGCTGTGGTCCATTTGTCTCCTACAGCAGAGGTAGATGACAAAATATGTTGAGAGAGGGTTGTGCCTGCCCCCACTCCCCTGGGGTATGTAGACAGGGGGAGGCACATGGAGAAGGAGATGTCCATGACTCAAAACTCAGCCCTTATCCTCACCCTAGAAACCTCATTACAGCAGAACGCACTGCAGACCTGCCTTCCTCTAAGAGGCCCCATCCATCCAGGTCACATTGTCTGCAAGGACCTCCAAGGCCAGTGTATGATCAGAAAGAAAATCATCTCACAAGTGTCATAATTAGTGCCTGTAGACACTAATTCATCAGCAGGAAATGCATAAACTTCTGTTGTTTCATAAAAGAAATTCATTTTTCTCAAAAGCCTCCGAACGGCCTTATGACAGAAACTTAATCCAAATCAATTTAAGGTAACCTGAGTGAAATTAGCATTTTTTGGACAACTCAGGGTTTGTACCTATGTATTTCAAAAGGGTTATATATACATCACAGGGGGTGGGGGTTGTTTCAACTCCACTAAGGTGGAGGAGGCTGTGATGGCTTGTTCATCATTGTCTATCCACACTAGAATCTGCCTGATGGACTTTGCCATGACCAGGGCCAGCTGCACGCATCTCCTATTGGTGCCAGCTGTATCCATCTATACCAGCTGGAAATGGTTGAGTAGTAACAACTTTCCATCAGTCCCCAGGTTCTCTGGCCATTCTGTGCTTTGTCAATGCCTCGGTGGGTCAGCCACCTGCCTCCCGTTCTTCCTGCTATCTCCCGCCCCTGCCCCCCCCCACCGCCCGGGGTCCAGAGCAGGTGAGGTAGGTTTCTCTTAGACTTTCCGCTTTGCACACTCTGGTGCTTTTCCACTCTCCTGATGACAAATGGAGCCGTCATAGCCACCTGTGTGTAAGACCAGATGCCTCCTTGGATTTCACTAAGGAAATAATGCACAACCCCCCCCACCATAGCCTTGGATCCCCTCCCCTAGCTGGGAGTTTTTCCTTCCACAAGTGGGCTTGTTGACTTCAGGAAGGGTCTTCCTGTGAGACTCAACTGCCTCCAATTCTAATTTGCTTTGCTGCTTTCTCTTTTGGAATCTGAGCTGCTGTGCATAGAGATAATATCCCCGTTCAGTACCCAGCATATAATCACGTGTACCTACAGTTTGTATTTCTTCCTTCACTTGCTCATTCGTCTATTTCTTGTTTCTTTTCCCATCAGCGACCACCAAGTGTGGTTATGGTGTATCTTTTTATTTGTATCTTTCCTTGCAAATGGCAGAGGACTGCTTTGTGTATGTGCATTCTAATTTATATAAATACTTTGCAGACTTAATTTTGTCCATTCTTTTTTCATTGACTAGAAATCTTTGGCCTTCCTTTCCATCTCTCCTTTTGTCAGTCTTGGGAAATCTAACGTAGTTCGGGCGAGAGATAAACTGGGCGAGGCCTCAGCATTCTAAGAGGAGTAGAATTAAATTTTGGTATTTTCTATGATCTCCCTTTCCTTGGGTGGTGCAGGCCTGATCTACTTTATTTTTTTAACGTTTATTTATTTTTGAGACAGAGAGAGACAAAGCATGAATGGGGGAGGGTCAGAGAGAGGGAGACACAGAATCAGAAACAGGCTCCAGGCTCTGAGCTGTCAGCACAGAGCCCGACGCGGGGCTCAAATTCACAGACCGCGAGATCATGACCTGAGCCGAAGTCGGCCGCTTAACTGACTGAGCCTCCCACACGCCCCAGGCCTGATCTACTTTAAATGAGAGGGAAAGAAATAAGGGACAAAAAAAATTAATTTCAGGGGCACCTGGGTGGATCAGTTGAACATTGACTCTTTTTTTTTTTTAATGTTTATTTTTGAAAGAGAGAGAGAGATAGAGAAGGGAAAGGGAGACAGAGAGGGAAACACAGAATCTGAAGTAGGCTCCAGGCTCTGAGTTGTCAGCTCAAGCCCAACATGGGGCTCAAACCCACAAACTGTGAGTTGATGACCGGAGCTGAAGTCGGACGCTTAACCGACTGAGCCACCCAGGCGCCGTGAGCACTGACTCTTGATTTCAGCTCAGGTCATGACCCCAGGGTCTCTAAAACAATAACTAAAAATGAAAATAAAATAAAAATTAACAAGTTACTTTCAAAAACCAAAAATCCCAGAAGTATAAAAAACTATTTTACCACGTAACTATCGGACAGTCACACAGAGTCCAGCCCTTTCTAGATGTTTCTGATACCAGAGTATCAACACAATTAGCAAACGTTTTCCTTGCTTGCACAAACCACCTTTCATACCCTGATGTAGCACCGATGTATTTCACTTAGATGAAAGGCTTTCCACCGTTCAACCTAACCAGGTTGGGGCACGAACATTCCCAGGTCTTGTCAGCCACACAGTTGCAGACAATCTCTTGAGTCACTTCCTCAAAGGGAATTTAAATTAACACGTGAGTGTTGATTCTCACTAATCTTGCTCTCATCTGATTGCTAAGTTGGGTAAATTCCTGCCTATGCTCCTAAGTGCATTGATGCATTAAAACAAAACCACAGACTTTGGAATAAGACAGATCTAGTCGCTAAACTTAAGCTCTGCATCTTACTGAGTCGTTTCTACTCCTTGAAACTATGTCATCAATACTGAATTACAGATAATGATTAATAGCACTGTAGTGAGGGGCAAATGAAATAATGTATATTCAATGGCCTTTGTTTTACCTACTTCATTGATATGTAATCCATGTCTAGAGTGACGAGGAAACGAGGAAACGTAACAGGCTGAGAACCTAGTGTGTTGTGTGACATTTTTTTTCCCACACCAATAGAAAAATGGCCTCCTTCTAAGGAAGGGCCTTCACCTACGGAACAGCTTTAAAATACTGTGCCAGACACTGCAAGCAATGAAGTCTGAGATGTCGAGAAAACGTTGGCAGGTCTATTTCTCTGGAGGCCCTAGAGGATTCGAACAGGTGCACAGTCTTGACCTTACATAGCAACGGCACTATTTTTCTCAAGCATGAAGCATGACTGCACACTTCGTCTAAGACCTGGAGGCCATGGCCCCGGGAAATTGGAAGCTTGGAGAATAAGCACTCAAAAGGTGAAATGCTTCATCTGGTTATTAGGGGAGGAGAGAAAAATGTTTGCCATCAGGACTGCCTCCAACACCCACACGGACAGGCTGAGGGCACCCACCACGGTGTCCTTGGCTTGTAGTTCGAACTGTATCACCCCATGGGAATGGCAGTGATAGGAGAGTCCTATCCTCACCACAGCGGTCTGCTGATTCTGACAGTGGTTTCAGTGGGGTGTAGGTGATGGCAGTTTCTCCCCCCATTATTCAAAAAATGTGTATTCAAATAGAGACAAGAGAAACATAGAGAAATGTAAAGAAAATAATCCTCCATGATCCTACTGCCAAGAGACAGTAACGGATAACCTGCTGTGAGCTCTTTCCCCGTCTTCAAACAACCTCATCCGGGTATATTTCTACACCATCAATACCACCTTCCTAAATGGTCCAGTGCAAAGACTTTTTAATAAATTTACTGAGTTAGATGGCCATCCCCATAGTCCAGCTCCGAAGCCTTTTCACCACCCTCATTAGACTCTTCATCCCCATTTAGAATTAACTGCTTTCCTTCCCAACCCCAGGTAACCATTGATCTATGTTCCACCTTTATGGATCTCTCCTTTATGATGAATTTCATACAAATGGACTCATATACCATGGGACACTTTGTCTGCCTTTTCTCACTTTGCAAAAATGTCACTAAGGTTTATCCATGTTGTAGCATGAATCAATACCTCAGCCCCTTTGACGCCTGTGGGGAGACACCACCCTTTGTGACTCCATTCACCCACTGGTGGACATTCTTGTTGCTTTGAATTTGGGGGTTACTGTAAATTGTGCTTCTAAGAACACTCATGTGCTAGTCATATGTTTTGATTTCCCTAGAGTAAATACCAAGATGTGAAATCACTGGGTCACCCGATAAATATGTTCAACTTTTTCAGAAATTACTACCCTGTTTGGCAAAGTGGCTACATCACTTCACATTCTTAACAGCAACGTAAGGTTCCCACTTCTCCACCTCCTTGCCACCTGGTTATTGTCTGCCTTTTGGATGACAGTCACTCTAGTGGGTGTGAAATCCATTTGTACCTCTATATGACTTGATTTAGTCAAAGGAATCATTAGGATGGAAACTACAAATCCTTCCCTTTCTTCTCACAGAAGCAAACAAGTCATATTTTTCTGCTCATCAAGAGAGTTTTGCTTCCATTTTGCTCAGTTCCCCCAGCCCACACTCCTCTCCATTAATATCCTCCTGTGCACGAATACATACTGTATGTAACATAGTTTAAATTATTCTGAGTAAAACCGGCATGGCGACTGCTGCACAGGTGGACTGCTCCCCCTCCTCATGCCTACGCAGACCTTGCTAATGGTTTCTGCTGGGTGCACACAAGACCTCAGAATCTTTTTCAACACAGAGCTCTGAGCAGCTGTTATCAACCAACTGGCAACGACACAAAGGGTGGACTCAATTTATCATGCTTCATACATCAAGTCCTGAATATTGCTTTTTCATCAATTTATATCATAAGTGCATATTAAACACTCTTCATGAAAATAATTTTTAATGGTCTGTAATATTGCATCATGCGAATACACTATAATTTATTTAACCATTCACAAATTTTGAATACATAATGTCTCACTGGTGTATCTCTATGATAAATAATGCTGCAGCGAATATATTGTGTATTTATATATCCTAGAAGTGGAATTCTTGCATCAAAGAGTAAAAGGTTTTTGAGTTTCTAGATACATCACTGGGGTGTTCTCAGAGGGTAATGTTAAGTTTTTGCCCCATTTTTCTGATGGATGGGGATTCAGGCTGGTAATAGCTTAGACTTCTACTGAAATGCCAAAAGACTGTACAGTTTTCTTAAGTTCTTATTTAACCCTTGCAATTAATGTGACCTGCCTGGAAGTTCTTGCTTGGTTTATCATATAAATACGCCTGTTTTTTCTATTCAAAATGGCAAGGGTATCATTTCTCCTTTGCTTGTGCTATGCTAAGTCCCTAGCCCTGGAAATAGTCCTCCTCAAAAGCTGGGAAAATAGCTCAAATCCCAGGCTCTGTTGAGTGTGCCCTTAGGAGGATGCAGGCAGGGAATAGTGGGGAGAGCCAGCTTCTTCTTCCAGGAAGACAGACTGGGCTTGGCCCAGTGTCCTGCCTCCCCAGGAGGATTCCAGCCTGGAGACGAACACAAAAGCTACTGTAGGAAGCAGCTGCACACAACTGGTGGTAGGCGGTGGGTGGCATGGGCCATCCTAGTGGGGTCAGATGCCTCCCTCTCTCCCCACGCTGCATGCTCTGGGTTCACTTCCACTTTCCAGGAACGACACCAATTCTGAGGCGAGCCCCGGTTGCTCTGGGCCCCTTGCACCCCTGACTGTGTATGTCACCCTCTCTCCGGGATCCTAAGTCTGCTACACAACATCCAAGGGCAGAGTTGTGGGCAGCACGTCTCCAGCGCATGTTTTCCCCTAAAATCCTCCTCCCCTGTTTAGTAAGAGATCTCTAGTTCTCCATGCCTTCCTTTTCCTATCTTTTTTTTTTTAAAGGTGTGTTTATTTTTGAGAGAGGCAGAGCATCATCGGGGAGGGGCAGAGAGAGAGGGAGACACAGAATCAGAAGCAGGCTCCAGGCTCTGAGCCGTCTGCACAGAGACTGACGCGGGGCTTAAACTCACAAATCTCGAATTCATAAACAGTGAGTGGAAGTTGGACGCTCAACAGACTGAGCCACCCAGGCACCCCCATGCCTTCCTTTTCTTAAAGAGTTCAAGCAAACTGATGTAGCAAAATGTCAGTTGCAAGCAGGGTCACTGTTATTCTTCAGTCTTGAAGGCATTATAATGGCAAATTTAATTTGGCTATGATTTCGGGATTATGTAGTCAATCGAGATTATGGCAGAATGCAAGTGCCAGGAGTCTAGGATGCTGCGCTCCTGATGGCTGTACCCTCCAGCACATAGTAGGTGTTCTATAAAGACTGTTGAGTGACTGGGACAATGTATATAAAGATTCTTCCCAGCCTTTTACACAAGCGAGATATACCCAGCACACAACAATTTCTCTCCAGCAGAAATGAACACTGATGTTCTCCAAAAGACATGTGTGAGACTGTTTATCATAGCATTACTTAAAATATCTGTAACTATAATAATCTTAATTTTCCTCAACAGTAGAATGGGGCTGATACATTATGACGCATTGAAAATATAATCTGAGGGACACCTGGGTGGCTCAGTTGGTTAAGCGTCCAACTTTGGCTCAGGTCATGATCTCAGGGTCGGTGAGTTCAAGCCCTGCCTCGGGCTCTGTGCTGACAGCTCACAGCCTGGAGCCTGCTGCAGATTCTGTGTCTCCCTCTTCTATCTGCCCCTCCCCCTCTCATGCTCTCTGTCTCAAAAATAAATAAACCTAAAAAAATAAAAAAATAAAAAACAAGATGATACACAGTAGTAAAAAAAGAACTAACCACAATAAGAGAACATCACCATGGAGACAATATTAATAAAAGAGGTCAGACACAAAAATGTATATGCTGCATTATCCCATTTAGACGAAGTTCAAAGACAGGCAGACATAGTATAGTTGACCTTTTCACAATGCAGGGGTTAGGGGCACAGACCCTCCCATGCAGGAGAAAGTTCAGGAATAACTTTTGACTCCCCCAAAACTTAACTACTAACAACCTACTGTTGACCTTACCAATAACATAAACGGTCTATTAACATATATGTTGTATGTTCTATGTACTATATTACTGTATTCTTACAATAAAGGAAGCTAGAGAAAAGAAAATTTTATCAAGAAAACCTTAAGGAAAATAGAATTACAGGACTGTACTGTATTTATCAGAAAAAATAATAACGCATACATGGACCCGTGCAATATAAATCTGTGTTGCTCAAGGGCCAACTGTATTCGGTGACAGAGATCAGAAGAATAACCTTGAATGGATATTGATTGGTTTGGAGCAAGAATCAATAGCTGAAACTCTCCCAAATGTCGATTTAAGTGATATTTCCATGGATGCATCCCTACATACGAACGCATCAAGCTATGTGTTTAGATGGACATGTGTTGCTGTATGTAAGTTATATCTCATTTTTTAAAAGAGTGCTTCCTAGTATGGCATCTCAGCTTTTCATGACCCAACTCTTACCTCCCTCAGTGCTCATATTTTGCTATGCATTTAAGCATATTTTGCGACTTATTGCTAACCAGTAAGTCCCTGAATACATCCCATGTATTACCTCACTATCAGGATTTTGCATGTTCTATTTCCTCCTCACTACTCCTTTAAGCCTGAAAAACGGCTCCATAATCTTCAAATACCATTTTAAATGTCATTACTTTTCAGGATAATCTCTTTGTCACCTTTCCCCCAAGACTGCATTAGGCAGGTATGCTTCGTCTTCTTAGCACTGAGTATTTACTCTCTGCCCAAGCTGATTCAAAATCGCGTGGTCTGGTTTGTCTCTTCTGCTAGATTCTGAAGTCACCAAGGGCAGGGACCCTTTGCTGAGTCCCAGCTTATGGTACCCTGCCAGGCACTTAGCAGGGCCACAAATGATGCACCTTGGGTTGAATGCTGAATCTTGCCTCTCAAGAATGAAGGTGTACCATCAGCTGCCTGGATTTCTCCCCTCCCAGGAGTGTTGGTGTTTATAGGGCTTTTGCTAATGCCACACTGACACGTTCTTTGCAAAGGGCCTGTAGGAAAATTAGATCAGGTGGCTTCCCCACTGTAACATATGACACTTTTCTAATTAGGGCAATGTTTAATTTACTGTCTCATGGCTTTTTGAATAAATATAAATTGTCATACTAAAGTGACAGGTGTAAACCCAGGATGGCTGTGTTATAGAGGTTAATCTGCTGTTAATCAAATCAGTTCTGCTTGACTTTCTCCCGGGGAGTGAGAGATAATGGCCCTGTTTAACTGGAGATTAGCCAGCTTTTGGCTGGAAATCCCTCAGGGCTCACCTGAGCCTCTTTGTGTCTTGTTCAGAATGAAGATATTCAAATGTGCTGATAATTAAACTTGGGACCTTCTCCCTCCTTTGTCATCCCACGAAGCGAGGACATTTTCCATTGGGCCTTTCCATTTACCAGAAGGATTCTTCTCTTAATCCAGTGAGTTCTGGAATATTCTAGAATATGACTACCCTCCCCCAATTCTAAATTACTGCCAGCAATAGAGTTGGAAGTTTTCATACCCAATTGCCGCTCACCACAGCGAAAATGGGGCACTTGGGCATGACAGTGAGGTGGCTTTGTCGTCGATGTGGTCCATGAACGTGTCTCTGGCTAGGAAGAGAGAGGGTCTAGCCAGAAGCCACTGGAATTGTTGTCACAAGGAATTATGAGATTGGGACACACAAGCAGCATGATTTGGGATCTAGGAGACCAAGTAGGGATTCTCCTTAACCTCTGTCAGGACCACATCTTGGCTCTGGCACTAGGAAGATAAGGGCCATGCTTTGTAACCTCAGGGGTCTGCAGCCTCTAGGGCACTGGGGTTCTTACACTTGTCCGAGCAAACATCAACACTATGATGGGTGCCAGCTCTAGGCAGGAGCCAACCACAGTCACAGGCTTTGCAGTCAGTGAGGCAAAACAGATACAAGTGACAAAGAATGCCCTGTTCTGGATTCCCAGAATTGTCTTACGAAGACCTTTGGAGAGATTGAAGGCTTCATTATGGAGATAATGGATAAGCAAATAAAATATGGATCACAATTCATCTGAATGGCCCATTAAAGGAAGGTAATGTAATGGCATGATTAAGACCAAGCACTACAGAATCAGAGTTCTGGGTTTGAATCCTAGTTTACTATACAAGTTATGTAGCTATGAATAAGTCATCTAACCATGGAGTCTCATTATTCCCATATGGTAAATGGGCCTGTTTTGAATAAATGAGAAAATACGTATAATGCACTTAAAACTGTGCCTGGCTATAAAGACAGTAAATAAATATTACTTTTCACCATTGTTATCTCTCAATCATTATCATAAAGTCATCATTACCATCATCACCATCAGCATTATCATTGCTATCAGCATACTATCAGTATCACCATCAGTCTCATTATCAGTATCACCACCACCAGCATCATTATCAGTATCATCAGCATCATCACCACCACCATCACCATAGCAGCATCATCACCATCAGCATCACCATCACTATCAGCAGCATCATCAGCATCACCATCAGTCTCATTATCAGCATCACCACCACCAGCATCATTATCAGTATCATTATCAGTATCATCACCACCAGCATCACCATAGCATCAGCATCACCATCATCAGCATCAGCAGCATCAGCAGCATCATCACCATCATCACCATCAGCATCATCATCACCATCAGCATCACCATCAGTCTCATTATCAGCATCACCACAAACCAGAATCATTATCAGTATCATCAGCATCATCACCACCAGCATCACCATAGCATCAGCATCACCATCATCAGCATCATCACCATCATCAGCATCATCACCATCATCAGCATCATCACCATCATCAGCATCATCACCATCATCACCATCAGCATCATCACCATCAGCATCATCACCATCAGCATCATCACCATCAGCATCACCACCATCACTGTTATTATCAGTACCTGTAGAATGATGAGGACCAAGGAAATTTAAATTACATTTGTATTATCATCTCCACGTTATAGATGAGGAAAGCACAGACCAGAAGCTTGCCTGAGCCACAGTTAATCAAGACCAGAGCTAGAATTTGAGCTCACTTTTCTCATGTCCTAAAATCCAAAGTTCTTTCCAAAAAAAAGGGTTGACACAGAGCAAAGCACACATGAAAGAGTATATGAAAGAGAACAGTAAATACTGTAAAATTATATGATATGGCATTATTACACGGTTGGTGGGTTTTGAAAGAAAGAACATGTTCCTAATTGCTTGCATTTTGGGATTTGTTTTTATTTCCCACCTATAGATTAATGATGTAATAAGAACAGACACATTGTCTTGCATCTTTCCAGCTAACATTGCATTGTTAATCTCCCTTGTGACCCTGAATTGTCTCTGGATTTTCGGAGAGGCAAGACAATGTATCCACTTATTCTCCCGTAACTCAGCCAGCATGTAAAACAAATAACTGGGTTGACACGTCTGAAGTGGTGTGTCGTGGGCAAAACAAGGAAGCAAGACAGGCTTGCTCTTCTATTTATGGACTATAAACCCTTTACGGTGGCAGTGATGAAGGGTTTATAGTCAGTACACAAGCTGGTTACACCATAAATTGTAATGTTATATGATAAACTGGGACTTTATAGCAGTAGTAGATATCAAAGAAAAAAATGAGTTGGAGTCTGAAAGGATCTATCATTGAAGATACTTGCTCCAAGTTTAAATATGCAAGCTTGTTTTTGTCTTCATTTTGTTCAAGCATTGGATAATTCATGTTCTTCTGAGTGGGGATTTATAGATTTACCTAGAGTTCAACTCTTTAAAAAGAGAGGGGGGGAGGGAGAGAGAGAGAGAGGAATGGTGAATGGCATAGTCATGAGTTGGATAAGAAATAGAAGGGAAACACTGAATTATTCAAGCACTTGGGCTTTCTATTTTTATACTGGCAGATGATAGGTAAGGCTCCCCCCGCCCCCGCCCCATTTTGGCAACGGCTAATATGGCACTATTATAAGACATCTTGGTTACTATACTGAGAAATGGAAAATATTTACAAGGGAAATGTGTTGAATGCAACTTAATTGCCTTTAGTTTACATTAAAGCTAAAAGCAGTGAAATGTCAACAAATGTTAATTTCCCGGCCTCTCTAATGGGCACGCACTCTTTCAGTTCCCAATTCTGTCCTTATTCATTACCAAACCGAAATTGCTAATATTTACTTATTACTTATTTATACTTTCATTTGAAAGTAAAAATAAGCTCATTTGCCATAATAACAGCTTAATATTTCCAGTGCTAAGAAACTGTCTTTTTAAAGATTTCTATTAATGGCCTCTCAAAGAAGAAATCAGAGAGTTTCCACTTTTTGCATATGGAGTATGAGGTAAGTATCATTAACTTAGAACATGATCATCATTCACCGTGGGGCTTACTTTGTGCTCTGGAAAATAGGGTGCCTGGAATTCACAGAGACAAGGAACGGCTTGATATCGGCCGAGGGCTAAAAGCAACCTGCCAAGAATGAGAGCTCAGAGGATCCGTCCCAGAGTTTGGGAGTTGAGCCTCCTCTCGCCTTTGCAAGCCTGAGATTCTTTGGGGTTGACCTGCTGGGACGTCCCACATAACTTGGCCAGAGTTGGGAGGAATTGCCTTCTTTGACCTAGGTGGCCCGAGTTCTGCCAGTTAAGTCAGCAGATGCTCTTGGCACGTATCAGAGCCTGAATTCTATCCTTTGTTTGTGCCTGGATTCCTAGAGGCCCTGAGATGGATGTTCCCTATGGGCTCCCAGTTTTCTCAAACACCTTCCACAGACTGTAAGCTGGAGATCATCCCCCTTGACCTTGGCCCAGTCAATGGACTTCCCTACCAACAAGCAACCTTGGCCAATAGCTTAACCGCTTGTAAGTACTTATAAGCCGAGTGCTTATCCCATAGTGATCGGCACAATCCAATCCAACCTAGAACATCCACCCCCTCTAGTTTTCCTGAGACCTAGGACATGAGACTTTATCTTTTAAATGCATAAAATTTCCAACAATGGGTTTGTCATATACCAATAGTGACCCTGAATTCCTAGGAGCAGCTAAGATACAGAAATCCAGTTAGCAGCCGGAGGGACCTGAGTGAGGCTCGAGTGGGTGATGAGACAGGTGCACAGGTATCTGTATACAGGTGAGGCTGCGGGTAAGGAGGCATCTGGAGCAGGGATGAGAAATCAGTATCGCCTTGTACAACAATTCTGATGCACTGGAAATGGCTGCCTGGGGTCACGTATTGAGGAATACTCTGGAGCTATTTAACAAAAGAAACATGAACAATCCACTTTACAGAGTGAAGAAAGGGTAGCAGCAAGGCGTTACTGAGCACCTCAGATGTGGATGATGAGAGACGACTGGCCAAGAACTGGATGTAATAATGAACATTTAAACATTGATTTAAGGGGCGCCTGAGTGGCTCAGTTGGTTGGGCGTCCGACTTCTGCTCAGGTCATGATCTCACAGCTCTTGAGTCCGAGCCCTGCGTTGGGCTCTGTGCTGACAGCTCAGAGCCTGGAGCCTGCTTCTGCTTCTGTGTCTCCCTCTCCCTCTGCCCCAAACCCACTTGCATTGTCTTTTTTTCAAAAATAACTAAACATTAAAAAAATAAAAAAAAACAATGATTTAAAATGAACTTAAAAAAATCTTATTAAATAAACTAGAAGCAGTTGGAGACAGTGCAGGAAAACGAGAAAGCAATCCTGACTTTTATACAGACTAGGCTATGTCCTTTCTTCTCTGCAGAAATATATTCCAAACAAGTAACACTGTTTATGCTGTTTGTCAAGCTATTTCTTTTGTTTGTCTTGTTTTCTGCAAAAGACAATATTGTTGAATAATATCTCTGTCATTAAATACCATTCTGCTGCTTTATTGCAGAGGGCTACAGAGTGTATTATTACATGGAATATGCCCCAAAATGGCTTAACAGCTGTCCCATCACTAGACATCTGATTGCTGATTTTCACCCATTCTTGACCTACAAACATGGCAGGTTCCTACGATTCCACCTAATGACACATTTGCTCCTACCCCAATCCACTAAGGCACTGACTGTACGAGTAACGGCCACGTGCACAAGAATCGCACACTTCCCTGGCAATGGCTTTAAGGGAAATTCCACAAAGTGAATTTACAAATTCTAAGGATAAACTTTAATCTTAAGGACAACGCATTAACTCCTAGGGCTGGAGGGGATCTGCAAATGTAGCCAGGACTCACTGTTTAAAAAAAAAAAAAAAAAGGAAAAGCTGTCCCTGAGGCTTGGTGACTTGTTCAGCGCTAGGGACAAGCACCAGGGACAAGTCCTTCCATAGTCACCCCTTCTAACTGAAGTGTGGTCCTACCACGATGCCCAGCGCTGCTCCTAAAGGCATGAAAGGACCTAATCCTCTTGCCAATGATAGGGGGCTGATGAAGGCACAGATGGGCACAGCATTTGGTGGACGGAGTTGGGGAGGAAGGGCATGGCTGGACCACTCTGTGACACGGCATCAGAGCAAGGTTCTTCCGACTGCAAACATTCTACCTTCATCAATTCATTACTGCACTTACACGTATTACTTAAGTCAGAGCACAGAGGGTGTATACAGGGTTTTTACACTGTTTGACTGTTTTCATTTACATAAATGCATTCAAAAACGTAATTTAATGTCAACGCCCCAAATCTGCTAGTTTTCTCATGTATATTTAAACAGGATTCTGTTTTTAGGTGTATCCCTAGGCCACCCGAAACCATCCTATTTATCAACGGGGCACGGCACATTCTGGCAAACACTACATGCAAAGATGTTCTGAGGTCTCTTTTCAGTCTCTTTTTAAGAAAAGTAAAAGCTGATGAATATGGTTTTTGTTTTAACAGAACTGCACACTACAGTATTTAGAATTGAATTATAATTATAGTAACTGCCTTGGAGTCTCCAGCTAGGAAAAGCTTGTGCTGCCCAAGGGTGAAGTGTTATTAATAATTTTGCCTTGCTTTGCTACAGAACTCTTTGGACTTTGCAGACAACCCACGCATTGCTTCATTGTCAGGCAGGCAGGGGTGGGTTTGCAAACTGGCCCTGAGCTTGAGGGAGAGGGTGGAGAGGGAGACATGCCACTCCGGACCAGCAGGCGGCAGGGTTCATAAGCAAAGGGGACTTAATTTCAAGGCTTGTCCTGGGTGCTGCAAGACCAGGGGAATCTCTGCACCTGCTGCCGGAATCCTGACTTTACAGAAAGGCCCTAATGGGGCTCAGCCACGATAGTCTCCACCACACCTCACTCTCCAGGCTGCTTCCTTGCACCGGCTCCCACCCTGGGGCAGTGAGCAGGCGCACATTCCCCCCAGCGCTCGCAGGTCACCGGGGTCATGCCCTCTGGATGACCTCTTGCATCGCTTCCCCGGGAGCCCACCTATCCGCGCTCAGATCCGGCTTCGAAGGGTTGGGACCTCAGTTGCCGGGGGCCTGTGCCCTCTTAGCTTTGCAGAGGGCCACTGAGGACTCCAGCTTCTCCTCCCGCTCGCCCACCTCGCGTGCCAGCCCCGGAGCCGCCAGGCCTCGGCCAACCCCGCCCTCCAGCCCGCTCTCTCACCGGGTTGCAGCCTGCTAGGGCCCCTGGGGCCGCGAACCCACGGGAGACGCCGGCCCACCTGTCCCCGGCGCCTCCCTTCCCCCCGGCGGTTCCAGAAGCGCGCAGAAGCCGACCGGAGGCCTTTGCCCACGGCCCGTGCTCGCTGGGTCCGCCGGCACCGAGGGTCGGCCTCCCTCCCCAGATAGAGGTCACGGCCGCCTCAGGATTTCCCAGGACCGGTTCCTCGTCTCCTGGCCGCCCGGCCACCGGGCTCGCAAACCAGCCCCGGACGCAGGGCCGCGAGGGCAAGAGCGCAGCGGGTCGCTGAGCGCGCGCAGGTGCAGGTGGCACGTTAACAAGCGAGGGGACTTACCTGGGAGGCTCGGCCGGGGACACCGCCAGGGAAGCCGGTCTCCGCACCCGCCGTCAGGATCCTGAGTTCGTGGAGGAGCCTTCACGGGGCTCGGCCACGTCCACAGGGCGGACGGTCTCCGCCAGGGTCTGCACCACACCTCGCCCTCTTCTTGCAACGACGCCACGGTGGGAACCACAGGTGCAGGTGGTATTCCTAGATTCGGCTGACAGGTCAGCGGCGGGTCACGTCCTCTTCATGACCTTCTCCAACAGTAGCTAAAGTGTTAGCTCCATTTTACAGCCGAGAACACTGAAACCCTGGATGTTTAACAGCTTGTTTGTGTTTGCCCAGAAAACTCGTTGGGGATCTAAGATGGTAAGTCGTGTTTCCTTCTAATAGTATTGTGTACCTTCCTAAGGAACAATGCGAGAATGTGGTTTATAACCAGCAAAGTCTTAATTCTTGTCTTGTAAATGCAGATGGCTTGAATCTGCTTTCTGTTGCCTTCTTGGTTTATATCACTCATAGGACACTCGGCTGACTCGTCCTGCTAAGATTTTTCTTTTCAAGCCAATTGTTCTGGATGTGTATTAGAATAACTTGGGGGTGCTTTTAAGATATACCAAATCTTTGGCTCCCCGCCCCTTGGAGATGCTCGTTTAATTGATTGAGCTGATGCCTAGAGATTGGTGTTTAGAAACACAAGCACCCCAAGAGACTCTAAGGGGTGCCCTGGTTTGAGAACCACTGCTTTACCAGTCTTGATATTACCCAGGGTCTCATTAGAAATTTAGAATCTCAGTTCCTCCCACACTTTGCCATCAGAATCTGCGTGATAAGTCTTCCATATTGTTTGTGCTGGCATTACAGTTTGAGAGGCAATGCATTGCGAGGGGAGGGATCTCCCAGCTGCACTTTTATTGGTGATGTAGTTTATCTCTTACAGTATTCTCACTGAGGTTGACAACTGAACTCGGGAGAAAAGCCAGTCGGCCTGAAGAAGCATGTAGGATCTACCTTGACTCGTGCAAAAGAGCTGAGTGCTGTGAGAAAGCATTCCGACGCTTTGCATATGACTTTGAGGAGTCTGGAGCCATTAAAGACTGTTCCTTCAACATGAACCCCAGCTGGGGCCCTAGATGGTATCCGTCTTTGCAGGAGGGGAAAGAGGCGTGGGCACGAAGCAACCTCCCTTCTTGCTGCTGATCCTTAGGTAAGTGAACTCAATCCCACTGAGCTCATCTGCTCTCATGAGAAGGAAATAGATTTACGTACACGAGGTGCCCAATGCATGATGGGACCTCAGCGAGTGGTGGCCCAGACGCCACAGGTAGTGTGATCTTGGGAAAACCTGTTGCAAATCTACAGAATTTCTTTCCCTCAGTCTTAAAATGTGGAGAAAGGTCGGTAGAGATGTCTCAGTAGTAAATGAGAAAACACACATTTTTAGAAGTGTATTTAGCAGGATGCCTGGCCCTTGGAAACTGCTCAATAAATGTTTATCTTCATCATTATTTCCTTCTATTTATGGCATCTGTATTTAGATTGGTCTTGATTTCACAATTTTGGGCCTTAAAAAAGGCACAGAGAAATTTGAAAGCCTGATGTTACTTGCCAACTTTTCTGCTTTCTCCTTCCCTTTTCTCCCCATCCAGAGAGTTGTATTTTCTTTGTGTCCTGCGTTTCTCTGATGTACCTACAAACTAATACCCTCATTCATTCAGATATCACATCATTTTTGTGTCCTTAATGATCCTCTTTCCCAATTTTTGTCATCAGGAAGGAAGAGGGTTTTGACTTGGTAAATAATCTTGGTAATAGGCCAAGATTTTAATCACCTGGAAGAAACTGGCAGTGATGAGGGTTGCCAGGAAAGCCTGCCTGAAAAGCACGAAGTGACTTCGTCCCACTTAGTAATAAAAATGGAGGTGGAGTCGGGGCCAAGATGTGGAAAGTCAGGTTTAGAGATGAAGGGTGCTAGAAGAAGCCCCTCCCCCACCCATCAACTCCCCAGCTCCAAGCAGCTGCCTAACACATTAGATCACGTTTCTTAGCACACATCCCTTCAGAGTGAATATTCCGCAACTTTCCGTATATGGCTTTTTAATAGACATTTCCAAAAGAACAAATTAGCCAGCCGCTTCCCTCTTCTCTCCTCACTCCACCCAAAGTTAGAGAATCATTCCTCAGCCCTTCTCTCCTGCACAGAATTACCCAATTATCTTCTAAATTATAAAAGGGAAATCTTCTCCACCAACTGTTAGTGGTGGGGCTAGGATGCGCAGTGTTGCAAAACTGTAGCAAAAAAAAAAAAATGTAAACAAAAGAATCCCGCGGAACAGGGGGGCAAGCTGTCCACATATGCTGATCCCAGCGGCTTCAATCAAAGGCAGAATGCTTCCCCAATAAATGAAGCCAGTGCAACTAATAAACTCAGGCGCTAATTGCTGGCTGCAGATGTATTAACTGAAGCAAATATGATGCTGGCAACCATTAATTATCTAATGAGGCCAGCAGTCTTCTGATGAGGTGGGGGCTGATTAAATATTAAAGGGTAGCATATGGAATGTGCCAGGAACAAAAGATTTCAGTCTGGAAGGAAAAAAAAGAATGAACGAAGAAAAAAAAGTGAGTTCTTTCTTTCTTCCTTTAAACAAGAAAAAAAAAAAGACAAGAGCCATCCCTGTGTATGAGAAAGGTAATTAAAGTCCCATTGCTAGCAAAAATCTCAAAGTGAGTTCGGGGGAAATCTGACTTCTGAAGCTTTAGCACAGATGAAAAGGTTTCACTTTAAAAGATGGTGACAAAATTTTCCCATGTAAAAGTAGTTGCTTTTGTTTAACCCTTTGAGCCAGGGTGAAAGCCTGCTGTTTGAACTATTTCTTCTGGTTTTCATTGGGGGAAGTGCTCTTCCTGATTGACTCAAACCAGGGGGCATGTTCATGGGACCCCACGCGCGGAAGCTGGTCCCAGCTTGGTGTTTCACTCCACTTATAGGGCTTGCATATTAAATTACAGGGCGAGTCGTGCGTTAAAGGACACTAGTGGCACGCCTGGTCCCTGCTAACCACTTGACACGAGTGATCTCGTTTCATCTACAGAACAGGTTGTAAGGTAAGCATTCTCCTTACTTCAAAGCAGGACATTTCGAGGCTTTAAAGGGGGTAAAGTGACTTGCTCAAGGTCACACAGCTAGTACGGGGCAGATCTGAGATTTAAATTGGGATATCATTTGAATGCCTTAGTTTGTAACCATTACACCATAGGTAAGGACAGTTTAATGGCCAAGGGATACATGAATCATTTCTTGTGAGACACCTGCTTCCAGGGGAAAAGTGGGGAGCAGATTTAAGTGGTTTTCTGATTGTCCTTGAGGAACATGATGGTCCAACTGTCAAGAGTGGTTGAAATATAAATACAGTTATGTGTTTTGCGTCATTGTCTCTGACCCCTGGAAGATTCTGGGTATCAGATGACTGGTTTTCTGGGCCTGAGGTGCGTCCTGGGCAGTCAGGACTTTTGGTACTCAAGCCAGAATAGTCCTGGGCAAACCGGATGGCTGTGGTGACCTTAGTAGATACAGATAAAAGTTTTTCCAGGTCCTCTTCATTTGAAACCCAAGTTACCTTTGGGTGGCATTTTTACCAGATTTAAATCAAACTTGTATTCGAGAGAAATATCACTGGATAGAGTAAAAAACGTGCCACTTGGAGTGACCTGGATTATGATCCCACATTGACCTCTACCAGCTGATCAGTTAGGTGCTCTTCAGGACTCGGTTTCCCATCTAGAAACTGAAGGCATCGGTGAAGTGCTCACTCCCTAGATTTTCTTGCAACTTTAAATTTCTGTGAGTCTGTAAGGGAGGAAGATGATTATTCAAATCAGTGTCGTTGATAATGCTAACCTATGTTCACAGAGCACTTTACAGTTGGGAGAGTTACCTTGCAGTGTCTGATTGTATTCTACAACCTTGAGATGCAGGCAAGCTTCTGAAGTCATGTTGACAAAAGGAAGACTCACTGTCTGCAGTGGTTATAGAAAAGTTATAAAAGCAAACTTCATTGAAGATAAATCAGGGTCCTCATTTAAAACCAAAAACGTTTCTCTCTTGCCCCTTTCAGTTATCAAACGTTGTCTACCTTGTACACTTTAACGGAGGCAAGACTTTATATGTATAACATAATATAAGTTGTATTATTTTTTTAAAAAAACCTTAAGAGTGGCTTATTGATTCTCTGTCCTGGAAAAAAGACTCCTTATTTTGTTCAGATGACTTCTTTTCTCTTCCCTAAGTCTGTAGCCCAGCACTCCCTAATGTGTACTCCATACTGCATTAATGAGTTGGTACAGAAAAAAAAAAAAGAATTAAGGTTCTCTGCTAGCTGCAGATACAGTCAACAACTTAGACGAATCTCAATACATAAGTGAAAGAATAGATCCGTATTTGAACAGACAAAGCTAATCTGTGCTGAGAAAAAATACTAAAGATGATTGTTTTTGGCATGGTGGTAGAAAAGAAACCAGAAAAGTGGTGTCCTCTGGGTAAATGGGTGGGAGTAGTGATTCACTGGGAAGGAGACCTTGGGGAACTTTCGGGGGGTGATAAACTTGGCGTATATAGACCTATTGGTCTATAGGCATTTGTCAAAATTCTTTTCAAATTAAAAAACTTAAAAAGTATAATCTAAATTCAACAGCTCTTTAGGAATTCTGAAAATGGGTGCATTTTGCCTTATGTAGTGTTGACCTCAGTAACATAGAATCACAAAATACGTTGATGTCTTATGAATAATATACATGCTGAAGGGTTTATATGTGAAAGGTACATGCAATGTACTTCAAAATGCCTCCACATATAAGATGGATTGATGAATGGAGAAAAGGATGACTAGATGGATAAGTGGATGGATAGATAGATGGTGGATAGGTGAAGGGATTAATTCATGAATAAAGGACAAGTAAGTGGATGGATGGATGGATGGATGGATAATAAACAAATAAACCAAAGTCTCAATTGTAGAATCTGGGAGATGAGTCCATGGGTATTCCGTGTATGATTGTTTCAACGTTTCCATTTGTTGGCAAATTTTCATAATAGAATGTTGGGTAAAAACAAACATCATAATCTTAAAGTTTCTTTATCTAGGAAGTGCCACATGCCATTTGTCTTGCCCATCTTCCCCTTGGAGGTGTTTAGAGCTCAGATGTATAAAGGCTGTAAGTCTCATAGTTAAAACAAGTCGACTTTATTTATCCTGACATTTCCTAAAAATATTTGGTTTTGAAATTCTTGGTTTTGTTTCTGATTTTTGGTTGTACTGGCAGTGTAGCATATCTTTAGTTCTTCCCTACACTTCGTGTGAATGAACGCTCTTTAGAATGTGTCGGATCGTGGTTAGGATCTGATAGTTGTTAGAAACGAAGTTCTTCCCAAATTGGACAGAGGTGCTTCATGTTTTGAACCAGAGTTTGCACAACTCTAAGTTGTGATAATGTGACCCCTTCCTTGTAGGAATATGGTGACAGGTCAATGAGGTAAATATGGAGTGTGGCTACTTGTAAGGAAGAGACGATGATGTCAATAGTATCCACTGTGACTGTTGCAAACCTCCAAGCAGTGAGTAGGACAAACAGGGAGACACAGAATCCAAAGCAGACTCCAGGCACCGAGCTGTCAGCACAGAGCCCGATGCAGGGCTCGAACTCTTGGACTGTGAGATCATGACCTGAGCTGAAGTCGGATGCTTAACTGACTGAGCCACCCCGGTGCCCCAAACAAAGATAGATCCATACTAAGAACACAGTCGTGAAAAATCAGATATTCAGAGAAAACATTGTAACCCCCACAAGGAAAAGATAGTTATGTTTCTTTTAAGGATCACTATATAGACTGAGGCCAAACTTATCATCCGCCTCAGTGAGGTCCAGGAGAAAATGGCCTTCAAAATTCTAAGAGAAAGTCAGAAATGACCCAGGGCCCGCCAACAGTACAATGAGTAAATAAATTGTGGCATATTCTTGCAATGGAATAATATACAGTAATAAGAAAAAATGATCAGCAGCTGTAGACAGCAATGTGAAGGGGAAAGCCAGACACAAAATAGTACATATCTTATTTACATAAACTAAATTATGCTGTTTGAAATCAAAATATCAGTTATCAATGTGCTGTGGTGGGAGATGAGAGGTAAAATGGGTGATAGTCACTGCAGACAATTAAGGTGGTTTTGGGCTATTAGGAATATTCTGTTTCTTAGAAATTTTTAATGTTTGTTTTTGAAAGAGAGAGAAAAAAGACAGAGTGAAAGTGGGGGAGGGGCAGAGAGAGAGGGAGACAGAATCCGAAGCAGGCTACAGGCTCTGAGCTGTCAACGCAAAGCCCGACGCTGGGCTTGAACTTATCAACCATGAGATCGTGACCTGAGCTGAAGTCAGACGGTCAACCCACTGAGCCACCCGGGTGCCCCAGGACTATTCTGTTTCTTGATCTAATCTTTTATACTCAAAACAACTTATCCTTCTCTAACTAGTTAGCTATAAAGCTCCAGTATGAAATTAAGAGACTTGTAGGCAGATCCAAAAGCCTTAACATGGTAACATTTAGACTTCTTAATAAAAAAGACTGAGATGGAGGAGAAACTACTCACAGAAACAGAAGACTAACTGAATGAAAGGAAAACAAGACTTGTCAGACTTGAAGGACTCACGTCTTCTCGGACAGATACACAGATTTACAGGCTTTGAGCCAACCCTACTGAAATACCCAAATCTGAAAGAGAAAATACTTTTTACACTTTTTGATTAAAAGCACACTACATACATAGGACAAACAGTTAACTAGTGTTCAGATATCTTGTCTACCACATTCAATGACATGTGAGGCAAAAAGGATGATGATTAAATTATTTTACATCTAGCCAAAGTATAACTCTTGCCCAATAGCAAAACCTGTTTGAGGAAGTTAATTGAGGAAGTACTTTAACTAGAAGAAAAGGAGATAAAATAAATATCTCCAAGATAGGAAAAGACAGAGTACTCAACAAATAGAGATGGAAAACGGATCTTATAATATTATAATTATGACTAATGGGTTAATGATACCATACCTGGGAATTATAATTTGTGCTTATGGAAGAATTCTGAGAACAGAAACATGTACTTTGTTTTGACAATCTGAAAAATTGAATACTACTCAGGAACTGAATTTCTAAATGACATAAACAAAATATAGGAGTGTGTCAGGGGGATGGGATAAAGGATTTTCCAGGCCTTGGAGGGCATCAATTAATGGACAAGGAGAACAAATACCAGCATGGTGTGAGACATGGTTTGTTACTGGCATTTAGTATGGTGCGGTAAAATACAGGTTTCAATATGGTTGTTTAGAAGCGAAAAGCTTAGGGGCTCCTGGGTGGCTCAGTCGGCTAAGCGTCCAACTTTGGCTCAGGTCATGATCTTACGGTCCATGAGTTCGAGCCCTGTGTCAGGCTTTGTGCTGACAGCTCAGGAAAAAAAGCCCGGAGCCTGCTTCTGATCCCGTGTGTCCCTTTCTCTCTGCCCATCCCTGGCTCACACTCTGTCTCTTTCTCTCCCAAATATAAATAAAAAATTAAAAAAAAAAATTAAAAGTAAAGAAATGCTTGGGACACCTGGGTGGCTCAGTTGATTAAGCATCTGATTCTTGATTTCACCTTAGGTCATAATCTCATGGTTCACAAGTTGAAGCCCCACATCAGGCTCTGTGCTGACAGCATGGAGGCTGCTTGAGATTCTTGAGATTCTCTCCCTTTCTTTCTGCCCCTTCCCCACTTGCTCTGTCTCTATGTCTCTTTCTCAAAATAAATAAATAAATAAATGAATGAATGAATGAATGAATGAATGAAAAAAGCTAGAGAGATGGCACTTGCCACAGCAATTCCAAGTTGTTAAGGATACAAAGATGAAAGGTGATTCTGATATTTTGAATCCAGGTTGGTTGCTGTCCAAATGTTAGAGGGTTAAGGTTGGCAAAAATGTAAGCAGGCAGGTTGCAATGCATGTTGGTGGTCCCCTTTCCGTGGAGAGGAGGCAAAGGAGACAAATGCACGAGGAGACAAGAAAGGATCTTTGTGTCGAGAGCTATCGTGAGTGGACCTAAGAACACATTGCGTTTTCAGAGAGGGAAGTTGCAGACATACCCCTGGGCATTTAGCGGACGCTGTGAAAGAAAACCCAGCACCCCACAGCTGCAAATCCCTTTCGTGTGACCAAGGTGCTCGGAGGTTTATTGCCAAGGAGGGAAGTGTCAGATTCTAGAAAGCATGTCACCCCCAAAACTGATTTGCTTTAACTGTAAGGACGATCCTTTCCCCAACTCTCATTTTATTTCTTGATAATCCCCCCTCTTTATTATAATCTTCTTAATATCCATCTGTTACCCTTTAGGCAGAGGCTTCTAAAATTCAAACATCATGCTATTTTTATCATAGAAGAATATGTAAAGCAATAGAAAACAGTTTAATGGATTTTGGAGCCTGTGGCCCTCTTTCGCATCATTTCCATAATGAAATCCAGTTATAGGCATCCATGTTGCCACAGCTGACTGTTCACAAAAATTAAGAGTGAACGTTTCCTTCGTGTAAGATATCCCAGCAAAGCCGAGTGTAAGCTACCCACCTGTGACAGTCACCTGGCATTTCCCAATTCTGGCTTGCACTGGAGGATTATGTTACTCCCTGTTTGATCCTGTGAAACTCAGCGGCATGGGGGACATACGTTGTGTGCCTAGGATCTGTGAAATGGATAATGGAAGGTGGTTTTCGTAGAACCAGGTGTAGGGAGGAGAATTCCCTTCCCAGAAGAGTTACTATTTCAAAATCCTTGAGTCTAAAGATTTCACTGGACGGTATTGGGGAAAAGACATATTGCAAAGGAATTGAAGCACTTGATACTTGACTCTCATACCTTAAGATATATTAGATAACTCTTTGCTTTTTTTTTAATTAACAAGTTGTGTCATCAAACCTTGACATAGTGCCCTAAAGGTACAGATGAATATCCGTCTTGTGTGGCCTGGACCTTACAAGCAAATGTTGCTGTATAACACAGCAGACAACGAAATGTTCTCCTACATTTTAAAATCTGTAATCCTGGGGAGGCTGGGTGGGTCAGTTGGTTAAGCATCTGGCTCTTGGTTTCCACTCAGGTTGTGATCTCACAGTTTATAAGTTTGAGTCCGGAGTCGGGCTCCACACTAAAGACACAGGGCCTGCTTGGGATTCTCTCTCTCTCCCTATCTTGCTACTCTCTTCCCCTCTCTCAAAATAAATAAATAAACTTTAAAAAAATAAATAAAAATAAATAAAACAAAGTTTGTAATGACTAAACTGTACACAAGCTGATGCAAACTCTAAAGAGTGCAGGAATTTGAATTTAGGTGCACACAGTGTGTTTGGATTATGGGGATTTTTCTGACTTTTTATGATGTCTTTTGAAAAGACTATTGCTGGGAGCCTGGGTGGCTCAGTCGGGTAAGCACCTTACTCTTGATTTTGGCTTAGGTCATGATCTCAGTGTTTGTGAGATGGAGCCCCATGTTGAGCTCTGCATTGACAGTGCAGAGCCTGCTTGGGATTCTCTCACTCTCTCTCTGCCCATCCCCTGCTTGTGTGCACTCTCTCTGTCTCTCAAAATAAATAACTAAACTTTTTTTTTAAAGTATTGATTTTCATTTCACTGATGATGGGTGATGTTCAGCATCTTTTCATGTGTCTGTTAGCCGCCTGCATGTCTTCTTTGGAAAAGTGTCTGTTCATGCCTTCTGCCCATTTCTTCAGTGGGTTGTTTGTTTTTTGGGTATTGAGTTTGATGAGCTACCACCTCACACCTGTCAGAATGGCTAAAATAAAAAACACAAGAAACAACAGGTGTTGGCAAGAATGCAGAGAAAGGGAAACTCTCTTGCACTGCTGGTGGGAATGCAAACTAGTGCAGCCATTCTGGAAAACAGTATGGAGGTTCCTCAAAAAACTAAACATGAAAGTACATTATAATACAGCAATTGCACTATTAGGTATTTACCCAAAGGATACAAAAATACATATTTGAAGGGGTACATGCATCTCAGTGTTTACAGCAGCATTATCGACAAAAACCAAACTATGGAGAGAGCCCAAATATCCAAGTATCCACTGACTGATAGATAATGGGTAAATAAGATGTGGTGTGTGTGTGTGTGTGATGGAATATTACTCAGCCACCAAAAAGAGTGAAATCTTGCCATTTACAATGATGTGGATGGAGCTAGAATGTCTTATGTAAGTGAAATAAGTTAATCAAAGACAAATATCATGACTTCACTCATGTGGAATTTAAAAAACAAAATTGATGAACATATGCAAGGTGGGGGGAAGTGGAGGGAAACAAATTTCAGAGACTCTTAATGATAGAGAACAAACTGAGGGTTGATGGAGGGAAGTGTGTGGGAGATGGGCCTGATGGGTGATGGGTAGTAAGGAGGGCACTTGTGATGAGCCCTAGGTGTGTACGTAAGTGATGAATCACTGAATTCTACTCCTGATACCAATATTGCACTGTATGTTACCTAACTAAAATTAAAAAAAAATCTATTGAGTAATTTAGTCATCATGCACTCTGGTTTCTGAATGTCTGTCTGCCCTAAGATCCACAATGGTGGCCAATTGGCCGCATAAATGAAGGAGCCCACTGGCCTTCTTTTCAGGACAACAAGACAATTATGCCTGTCTTGGAGGATTACTACTGAACCGCCAGGAAACTCCTGACAGAATTGCTGCCCTTCTCCTGAACAAGAACATTAGAGCAGAGAGGAATAATTAAAATAGAGGCTAAAATAAAGTGACTTCTTATTACTATGTGTTATGGTAAGAGTTTTTGGCTATTACCTCACTGGTTTTTAAATCCTGTCTATAGTAATTCCTGTTGCGATATTTGTTTTAAAGAAGAAACACCTGAGGATCAGAGAAATTAATTGACAGAGTCGGGTTTCACTTCTGATCAAGAACTGGCCCTTCTCCTAGAGCCAGCTCTGCCTGACTCCAAATCCAAGCTCTTCAAAATTTACATTTTGCTGCTTTTTCAGCGATGGTCAAAATGTGACCTCTGTCTTCGGATGGAGGAACTGACTTTCAAAGGGAGATGGTGGGACTTGTCTAAGGACATACCAACTTACCGTTGAGATTGGAACCTGGATCTCTTGGTGAAAGTTATGCTCTATGCATGTAAAAGAGTATACAGATGGGGCTAACTATCTGCTGGGAAAGTGCGTCCCACAGGAAGTGTTCTCTACCAACCACAGTAGTGAAGTTGAGTGCATTTCTCTCCAAACCGCTGGCATCATTGAGCCAATCTGTAGAGCTTAGTTTTCAAAAAAAGAATGTGAGGGATAGAAACAGGATCTGTACTGACCGCTTGGATCAGCTTAAGGCACTTCTGTTCTCATTAAAACAGGCTCTAGGTAGATGCAGGTAAGTAGCCTTGGAAACGGTATGGATTGAGAAGTACCGGCAATCGCCTTGCCCTCCTCAAATGACCTTCCACCCCTCAGCCAAAGTGGCTGCAAAGACTATTGGGTATTAGTCTTTTTTGTTAAAATATGTGTGCATTCACCCATTCAGCAGCAATTATTATTTCCTTCATATTTAATGGGGAGAGAGTACACATAACATAAAATTTACCACTTTAACCATTTTTTAAGTGTACTATTCAGTGGTCTCAAGTGCATTCCTGTTGTATAAACATTGCCACCATATGTCTCTGGAAACTCTTTTTATTGATAAGACCGAAACTGTGCATCCGTGAAACGCTAACTCTCTATTCTTCCCTCCTCCGGGGCCCTGGCAACCAGCATTCTATGTTCTGTCTCTACGAATTTGACTACTGGAGTGGAATAGAAATGGAATCATACAGCACTTGTCTTTTTGTGACTGGTTTATTTCACTTAGCGTGATATCCCCAACGTTCATCCATGTTGTAGCGTGTAGTAGGATTTCCTTCCTTTTTAAGGCTGATTAATATTCTGTTGAATATCTGTACCACATTTTGTTCATCTACCTACTGATGGGCAAAAAGCAGATTGCTTGTATCTTCTATTGTGAATCATGCTTTACGAATACGGGTGTACAAATATGTCTTCGAGCCCACCCTGCTTTCATTTCTTTTGGGTGTCTATCTGGAAGTAGATTTGTTAGATCAAATATAAATTCTATTTAAAAAAATTTTTTTTTTGAGGAACCAGCATACTGTTTTTAAGCTGTAATTAGGCACCACCAAGATACAGGGATGGATTGGCCATGAGCCCTCCAGATGGTAGGTTAGGTGGGGAGGGAAATGAAAATGTGATGCTTAGACAGTACATTGGGGTAAAAGAGGCAATGAAGGACTGGCTCAGAGAGCTTGGGAGTGCTGAAGAGAGTGTGCTTAGTTCTTTTCAGGGGGAGCAAGGGAGGCTTTCAACAGGTGGTGGCATTTGAAGTGAATCTTGAGTGTGTGTCTGCTGAGGAAGGAGGCTTTTTATCCTGGAGAAGAGATGCTTTGGGATTCATGACTGTTGCCTTCGAGTCTCTCAAGAGTTATTATGTAGAAGACTGAGCAGATGTCTTCTGTGTAATCTTGATATGGAAGGGAGACAGACCTCAGATCGATAGTAGAATGAGGTCACCAAAAATTAGAGCTGTCAGAAGGTAGAGAGTTCCACAGCATGCTCCCAGTGACAGCCAGTCAGACATGGCAGGATAGATGCATTCAGTGCTTTGGGTACACTTGATGATTTCTAAGATCTCTTCCAACTTGTGGATTCGATTATTCTAACACTGGTTCCAACTGAAGCATCTCTTAGGATTCAAATTTATTCTCATATTTTCCCTTAAATTAGCTCTTACAGACATATACACACTACATATATATATATACATATATATACATATACATATCTATAGGTATACATATACATATATATATATACACATATGTATATACGTGTATATATATAGGTATACATATAGATATATATGCGTATATATAGGTATACATACATATGCATACATATATAGGTATACATACATACATATAGGTATATATACGTATACATATGTGTGTGTACGTATATATGTATATACATATGTATATATACATATACATTTACATATATATACATATATACATATATACATATGTACGTATATATATTTGCACATATATATGTGTATATATACATATATGCATATAATGTTTATGGATATCTGTACACAGTATATATAATCTATATTGCATAGTATTATAAGATATAATAATATATCTGTGATATATCAGAATGCACTTTCAGTGTGACCTCTAATCACCCTAACTGTTCTTTATTAAGTACCTTATTTGTGCTAAGTACTGTTCTACAGAGATTATATTTTATTTCATTTCATTTCATTCAACCTTCATATTAACCCTATGCATCTCACTATCATCAGACCCACTTCAGAGGCCTGAAGCCTATAGCAGAGAAGCTAAGAAACTTGTCCAAGTTCACACTGTTGACTGAAATGACATTTGAACTTTGGCCCCAGAGGTTGAACTCTATGCTAAATGCTATACTATACAGTCTCTCTTAGTAGAGCTGTTTTTATTTATATATTTACTTCTATTGCAGAGACAGAGAGCGTGTATGAACAGGGCAGAGGGGTAGAGAGAAAGAGAGAGAGAGAGAGAGAAAGAGAATCCCAAGCAGGCTCCACTCTCAGCTTGGAGCCCAATGTGGGGCTTGATCACACAGCCCTGGGATTATGACACCAGCCAAACTCAAGAGTCGGGTGCTCAACCAACTGAGGCACCCAGGTGCCCCTTGGTAGAATGATATGCCATTATTTCATTAATTCCCTCCACAGTCTTATGAAGCATATATTATGATACCCTCATTGAACCAGTGAGAAAATGGAAACCCAGAGTGGTTTACCGGCATGTATGTGTAGCCAGAAATTAAGGCAGCTCTGTCTGCTGCCTAAGACCACTCACTAATAATACTTTCCACTCCAAAGTCCTATCAGGGACCCTAGCATCCTAGGAATCTGGAGGGTATCTTGTTTTTTATTATATTGCAAGATCAGATTACAAAATAGAAAGTGGCATACAATAACTTGGGACAGATGTTTACTTTTTACTTTTAACCCTCCCTGCCCCTCCCCATTCCACTGCGCCAAGAGACTCATGTTCTTTGGAAGTTGTTTTGTGTGTGTGTGTGTGTGTGTAGATGAATTCTAATTTAACTGCCTTTTTCCTCCTAATGCATCACAAAAGACATTGTAGAGGGCTTGGTCATAAAATGGAATTGTTTTATTTTTAATGTTTATTGCTGGAGAGGACCAAGTTGAAAATCAAACACATGGGTCTCACGACTTGAATCAGGAGGAAACTTGCTAATAGATTTTTTTTTTAACTTTAAATTTAACAACTTAACAACTTGGCAATTTAATTAACTTTTTAAACACAACATAAACCAGCCTTGGGACTTTCTGCTGCTGTACTTAATTGTGGCAAATAGCCTAAGAAGTGGCAGGAAAAACAGATGAGACACCTTTATGGTGAAAGAGGCACCATCTGTAGTTACCAGCTAGGATATTTTGTCACAATCCATCCCCAGGAAGTGTAACTCAAGACTTCCAAATGGCTCTCTGTTGGATTTTCCTTGGGAGTTTAACAATGGCATCACAACAACCATTAGGGGAAAATAATACTACAATCCCATAGTAAAAGAATTTATTCCTGTTGGGTTCTACAGAGGGCTTGCATATTCTCCTAATTAATTAATTAATTCAACAAATGTGGATTACATGCTTGTTATTGGAACACTTTGAAGTAAGAAACAAATAGACAATATCCATGCTTCCAAAGTACTTCAAGTCAAGAGGGAGAAGACATACCTTCATCCAGTAAACAAAACACAACATTTGCTCCCATTTGCTGAGTAGGATTATTACCATACTCTCTGATAGGGGATTTACATGTGTTATTATCACGATGAATCTGGGTAGATTTTATTATTGGCCCGTCATCTAGAAAGAAAGGAGACAGAGAGAGGTTATATCAATTTCTTGAGGTCCCAGAACTAATTTACCTGGCTGATATTCAAACGTATGTTGACTCCTTCAAAGCCACTCAGCTGATGTTTGCCAAGTGTGAGTTGTCTGCCTGTCATATTTCCTCTTAGGCCGGGTCCATGTATCACTGAAACCAGTATGTATGTGTGTGTATATGTATGTATGTTTATATGTATGTATATGTTTTTGCTTAATGAAAGGTAGCCCCATTTCAGCAGCAAGGTATTTGACATTAATGGTTTGATTTATCCAAAGTCACATGGCTAGGATGTGACTGGTCCATTATGCAAATGGCTCAGAAATTCATTTCTTTACTACTTTTTTCCAAATCAAAGGAGTCAGCGATTTTTGAATAAAAACTGTAAGAACCTTATAACATTTGTAGTTAGTTTTATGATTTCCCACATTTCTTTTTTTTCCTCTCCACTGTTTTTTTTCATAGATACTATAACAAAAGCAAACCAAGGTTGAAGTGTGCATTTTGGGGAACTAGTGAGAAAGGCATAGATAACTGGAGAGTCCTAATTATAAGAGCTACATAAAATTAGGAAATGGAGAACTTAAGCAAATTTTTCCACAGTCGTGCAGATAAAATAGAGTTTTATCCAATTCTGGAACCCTTGGCCTTAGGCTCAGAGTTCTACTTCCTGTTACATTCTCACCATCTCTCACTCACCCCTTGTTCCAGTTCAACTGGGTTTCATCAATGTGTGCAGGCACATCACACCTAGCTGTATTATTTTTACCTGATCATCATTTCTCTGGGCAACACTGACCAATTTTTTTTTCTAAACATGTAAATAGGCCTCATTGCCCCCAGGAGTTGCTTGAAAATTATTTCATTGGTGATGGCTCTTTTCTACCTCATAACAAAACTGGTGGTGGGTCAAGATCCTATTACCTTTTCTTTCAGATAGAAACAGCAGGGTTCAGTCATGGCCTTGTGGTTCTTGTTCCTTTTTGTTGTAATAATTAGGTACTGAGAGTATGTGGGTTTCCCTAGGAGTCATTCTGAACGTCTCGTGTACAAGATCTTGGGGCAAGTGGTCAGGGATCAGAGTCCCTGCCCTGGATCCAATCTGAATCTGTCAGCTTTCCTTTGTTTTATGTGTCCTTTTTCCAGGTAAATTAATTCCATTTTTATTGTGAAATCAGTATTCCATGTCTTAAGCAATAAAATTTGAGGGCTAGGTACCTTGCATGATTCTTTACTTTTCAAAGGAGTGGAAACTGATGACCCCAAAGAGATGCGTGGAGTTTCCCATGTTGACATGTGACGTGGATGGGACTGGGTTCTTCTGCATCACAGATTCATGTTCCTCCACTGCGTCTTGATGCTACTGTGGAGTATACTTCAGAACAGAGAGGAAATAGTCAGGCATGTTTTTGCTGCCTGGCCTATTTTTCTTTGACAGTGAGTCAATTTCGTGGGTAAAACGAGAGGTTGTTCTTGGCGGTCTCCGTGGTCTCTTGTGGCCCTCTCATTCAGTGATTCTCTCTCTCTCTCTGAACTTTTCTTTTATTCCCCTGTGGGATGAGGATGTAATGCGATGTGCTACGGTATGAGAAAAACTTTCAAAGTCTTAGTGGATCCTAAATAGACTCGTTTAATCTACGCGGGGATTTGAATCCTCACATAAGACATTTTGCTTAATTAAGCCACATTCAAACATGAAAAAGTCATGTTCATACAAACCTAAGGATCAGATTTACAACTGCTGAGTACCTCGATGGTATGGATTAGTCTCAATTAGCCACATCCTGATTCTTGCTGAGAAAAGGTCACCAGATTTTTCATCCTTTACTTCCTTGAAATTCAAGTCAGCCAGCTCAACCATGGCCGAATGTTTAAAAGGACACTCGGTTTGTCATGAAGCTTTCATGGAAAGAGGAGGATTCATTCATTCATGTAACAAACACGTATCAAGCACATTGCACCACCTCGTGTATTACACACAAGGGATCTTAAGACCAGTCTGCTTCCCGCCTCTTGAATGTGCAATTTAATGAGGTTTCAGGAGACTGGATAGTAACAGAACAGGCCAAGCATCATCATCTGGAAGCCTCAGAGAAGAGAATTTTGAACAAAGGAAGCAGCATCCCGTAGTAGACATAGGGTATGTGCCCTTGCTCTCTCCCTTAAGGTGACCTGTAGCTTTATTGCATTTATAAAAAATACATGCTCATCGCAAAAATATTAAGGAAAATATACAGAAGGGAGATATTTGCAAATCACCCCACATGTTGTCATCCAAAAGAACCAGCATTAATATTAGGTGAAAATCATGCTAAATACTATTTTGTACATAGACACAGATTTAAGAATACATGAATACTGTAACCTAACATGTTTCTTTTAATTAAAAGAACCACATTTCATGACACTTGGAGTTAACAATGGAAAAAAATAACATGAATTTGATGGTATGGCTGAGATCCAAATACATTTTTTTTTTATTGCAGAAGATATAATTTCTTAAAAGGCTCCTGGGATGTTAAAGAAAAGACATTACAAAAACATGAAGAAATTTGAGTCATTATTATGTTTTAAGGTACTTTCGCTTTTTAGATGATGTCATTTGGCTCTCTGCTGTAAAAGATGGAGCCCTTCACACAGATTTCTCCCAACCTCACTTATCTGCAACTTCCAATTTTTTCAGTTATGTTGTTAATCCTTTTGACATTGCCAAGGCTGATGACATTTACATTTTGTTCTGTGACCATGATTTTCACAGTTCTTAAGTATTAGTACCATATTGACACAGAGACAATGTTCATAGTCTTTTGACCACAATGGCTTCATTCCTGAATTGTGTGTTTTAACTTCTCTTTTGCATGCTGTTAGACATTCATGTGCAAGTGCACCATGTGGGGAACCTGTTGAAATGCAGATGAAGATTAAGTAGGTTTGCAGTGGGGCCTGATATTCTGCCTGTGTTTCTAGGTGGTGCTGCTAAACCATAGTTTTTGTCCTGAGAGCCCGATTTTCTAAAGAGCTCTGTTTCCTGAGTTCCTTATGGAGACCTACTGCTTGTCCCCTTTAGAACAAACTCCTTGCTGGGCTGGGATTATTCCTGAATCATAGTTGTGTACATATTCACCCATTTTCTTCTAGCATTAAATTTCATTTTGGAGAAATCTGAGACCAGCCAAAATTTCATTCCTTGTAGATAATAATTAAAGACTCGGGGGATGGGGAATCATTAAAAAAAATCTTTAATGTTCAGTAGTGTAGGCAAAATATGCCTCTTATAAATTGCTTGGTATCACACACCATTCTAAAATGTTGTGTGCCTTAATTATGTAGACTCGGTTTTGTTTTTCCATATCAGAAAATTTTTCTTGTATTATATCTTTGAAAATTTTTATCTTTCCTGTCCTATGTGTTCACTTCTTTCTTGGAAGGAAAATCACTTTTTCTAGTTTAAACCAGTTTTATTTGTCTCCTGCAAATAATACTTTCTCTCTGATTGCTTGGATATTTTGGAGTTTTTAACTGTATCCACCCAGTTGATAACAAGCCTTTCTTTTAGATCAGATCTAATTGAGAACCATCTTTTGAAAGTATCATTTCAGTATCTTCCTGTTTCTCATTTCTTTCCTTGCATGCGCTAGCTTTCATTTACATTTTTATTTGTCACTACATCTTGTTTTTGAGATATTATTATTATTATTTTAAATGTGTTATAGTCAGGGTGATGTAATGGTTGAACATTCTGTAAATCCCAAGGTAGATATCCTCCCTGGTGGAGGCCATTCAGCACCCTGCCCCGAATCTTTGACATTTAGTTGTCTCTTATTCCTTAACTCCTGACTTTGTTTTGCATTTTCTTTTTCTTTATTCCGCCCCCCCCCCCCCATGTTTGGACAGATAAATCCATGTCTTCTTGTCACTCTCATAGCATGTACATGATTTCTTGACTCCTTTCCAACCAAAAAGGAGACTGCATGCACAGCCACAAGGTGAAGGCTGATTATGGAGGATTCTGTCTGCTTTTCGTCTGCCTGAGGTTATAGTGGGGTTGGGATGTTAGGAGGGGGCTCACCTGGAGAGTGCTTTCTTTGTTATATTAGCGCTCCCAAGAGACTCTCAAGGGTATGTTAGATCTCCCACCCCCTCTCTATTTTTTGGCCTAGAATGCATCCTATTTCTGTGTGAAGATACCTTCAGCTTCTGTACTTTCAACTCATGTCCCTCCTAAATGGCCATCATCATCTTTTGCTTTTCTTTTCCTCCTTTCCTCCTTGAAAGTTTTACTATGTTTTTCCTCACTAAAAGACGGAAAAGTCAAGGATGCCCACTCAGTTTGCTCTTCCCCAGGTACTGAGAGCATTAGTGAGAATCACCCACTGGACAGCTTCTGGGTCTTTGTGTGGGCAAGAGGCTGGCCACACCGGGATGCTCTAGTTAAGGAAACCACCATTTTGTTTTGTTTTGTTTATATTTACTTCCCTGGGTTCTGGTTTTCCATTGCTGGCATGCTTGGAGGTGAACACTTTTGTTCTTGATTGCATTTTATATTTTCATCAAATTGGATGGTTATGTCCAAATGTTTCAATGCACTATTTTAAGATGAAAGGTCTCCATGGATGTGGTACATTGTGAGGGTATTATATTTGCATGACATTCCATAATCCTCCCACTAGAAGACCAGAAAAGATACACTGAACTAAACATCTGTAACCTTGTTTTTGCACTCAGCTCCCTTCCTGACTGACAACAGGTGCTCTGTAACCTTTACTGAATTAATGAGAGGTGTCAGGGGGAGGGAGGGAGGTCTACTGAGCAGGTGTTATGAGCCAGACCTGCCTTATTTCATTTGATTTCGTTTCATCACAAAAACCAATCATGAGTAGATGCTCCTGGTTCTGTCTTTCGGATGAGGGTAGTGATGGGTGTATGGACGTACGACTTGGTCCGTGTAAATAGTCAGGGCAGAGCCTGATCACACAGGCAGGCCAGTGGGAATCCATCACCTGTGCCCTTCCATCACGACACAGTCCCAGCCATTGGGAAAAGCAGACACAGCTAGGTGGACCACTGAATGGCCCAGGGGTAGGATACAGCCCACAGATGTTTTGTATGTTGTAAACTTAAATGCAACTGTCAGTTATAAAATATTCACATGCAAATCTGGGTTGCAGCATGACATGAGAAGTGAGAAGCCCTAGTAACTCTGGGACTGTAACCTTCATGGGGACAGCTGACGATGACTGGATAGCGGTCATCCTTTTTAGGTGACACATACACTCTGTGAGGCACCGTGACCCTCTCCTGCTCCCTTCCCACCTTCACACGCCTTGCCTTTGCAGGCATTTGGGTGTGCAACCCTGACCCAGATCACCTTGTCCCAGGCCCCTCTGCCCTTGCAGGTTGCGCCCAGTGCAGTGCATCATGGTGAGTCAGAGAAATCTCCCAAGTCCTCAGGGAGCCCCAGTCCTGATTGGAGCATGGTTCCAAGAGGCCTCGCTGATACCGAACATTGTCCCTGAGGATTCCTTAGGCTCTGCAGAGTCTGGAAGTGTCACTTTATGCAGCAAAGACTTACTGCATCCTCAGCAGGCTCTGCAAAGAAAGTGATCTAAGAGATGGTTTGCAAATCCTACCGGAGCAGCTCAGAGTTAGGCCCTGGTCTCAAGGGAGGACTCAAAGAGAGATCACCCTTGTGCATGTGGGGTTGTTTCCTCCCCAGAGAGAGAGAATTAATGAGAGTCAGGAGAGGTCTGTCCTCAGGGTCTGGTGGGAGCTCCTCCTGAGGAAGGGGCTGCTGGGCTGCCTTCTCTGGGGGGACGTTCCAGAAGAGCAGTTATGGGAATCATCACCCAGATTAGCACTCCAGGGAAAACAAGCCTCCCCTTCCATCTCTCTGCTCAGCCGCATGGGCTCTGTTAGCTGTGATCTGACTCCATCTCGCCAGGGGCAACCTTGCAACCCTGTCATCGCAGGAAGTCCTCTGTGCAGCCTGTGAATTATGGAGATTCCCTGGCTCTAACTGGATGCCATTGGGTAAGTATGTGGTGGAGTCATGCAATGTGCATATTTAATAAAAGTCATGTGTTTAATATGGATGGGCCAGAGTTGAAGGGGGGGTGGGTGAGAACCAATGTGGAAATTTCCAGAAAAGTCAAAACTGTAAAGACAGAAAGAAAGTCAGTGGTTGCCTCAGGCTGGGAATGGGTTCAGGGGTTGACTGTAGACAGACATTAGGGAACTTTATGGGGTGAGGGAAAGGTTGTAACACTGGATTGTGGTGATGGTCACACGTCTGTGTACATTAACTGACAGTCATCAAACTACACTTAGAATGGGTGAATATTATGGTATATAAGTTAAACCTCCATAAAGCTCTTAAATGCACATACACGCCTGCACTCTGATGCAACAATACTATAATGATATAACGAGGGAGCAACATAGAAAAGTAATGAATGATGGTGATGATGTTCGCAAGTAGAAGGATGATGGGGAACAATCACAGAGCAGTGTCTATGGGCCAGAGGGCGAGCCAGGTCCCTCCATGCATTTGCCATAATTTCTTAATCCTACCCCATGAGATTCATCCCGTCACCACCCTCACCTTGCAGATGGGAAACTAAGGCTGGGGACCCGGTGATTGTCTCACAACATGCAGCGATGCAGGGGAGAACTGAGCTTTGAACACAAGTGATCTGATGCCAGGGAGGTAGTCCCTTTCTAACTGATTAATTCCGTTGGTCTGTTGCATGAGGCTCAGAGTCGGCCGTTAGGTAGGTGTGACAGGTAGCTTTACGACGTGCAACGAGCTGATCCAGAGCATCTGCCTTCCTCTTGTCCCATCCTCAGACTGAAGACTATAGTTCCTGTCTCACAGGTTACTTGGAGGAAAGAAATGAAAGGAGGTAAGATATGGAAAGCCTGGTACATGTGTACAAAGCTCTCCAATAAACACAGGTGTCCTGAACTTAGAAGATGTTGATCCCTCAGCATAGATGCTGGTGCATCATCTGAGCCTAGTAAACACGAGCTAATATAGAATTCTAAATGTTGCTGTCGTTTATCTAACAAGCACCTGAGCATTCAGGCCTGCCAAGCACTAGGAGAGTCACTGAATCCGACCTGACGTAAACAATGGGACACAACCCTGCTCTCCGGGAACCACAGACGCGGCAGCTAAGGACCGTCGCGGGATGTTTGAGTGCCTCACAAGGTGTGGCTGGGGACTCAACTGTCCCGTTCAGTGGTGGCACACAAATTGAGGTCATTGTGACACAGAGATAAGGCGAGTCTTCACAAAGGAGCTGGCTGTTGTGCTCAGCCTTAAAGAATGAGAGTCTTTGTAGCTGACGTCTTTTTATGTCTGCAGCATCTGTTCAAACCGCAGGCAGCACCAAAGAAAAATTTGTCCCCCAGATTTGCAGATCTGTAGAACTCCTGGTTTTCCTTATTCTGCGAGGCTGCCTTATTTGTTCGGGGATCTTGGCGTTCCCCTTACCTCATCTCTTCCTTCTTACAAATCCCGATGGCCTCATTCTCAAGAGCGGAAATCCTCCAAGTGGAAATGGAGCACTGACTTCTGGGATGTCGCTGGTATCATTTCCCCCCTCCGCGCTAACTCCCCAAAGCTGGCATGCAAAATATGGCTTCTTGGGGACCCTGGGATCCAGCTTGTGACTCTGCGTGGGACGTCTTCTACATATCCCCTGTTGTGATAAAGCAGCCATTCGTGAAAAGCTGTCCCTCCTACCTGCGGGGGGGGGGGGTTCACTCCTAGGAAAACTCACAAAGTCAGGTGTTTCTAAATGACTGTGATTTTGTTGTGCAGGAGGTAATTCCTTCCCCCTTGATGTACTGTTTTAAACTCCCAGAAACACATGGCTGCTGGGTAAGACAGAGTCGCACATCTTATTTCTCTGGATTTCTCGATTGAGGGGAAAATGAGCAGAAGGTGAGGTTGAAGTTCCAAGTTTCATAGCAGGCTAGCAGGAGAAGATGCTTCTCGGGAGCTGGCTTCCTTTAATTTTAAATTGCAAAAACTTAAAGCAGCGACTTGGAAACTGGTTCTTCTAATTCTTAATAATGGCTACCCGCCTCCCTCAATCTGATTGAAAATAGATCACTGAGTGGGGTGGGGAGACATTGAAGGCCAGGACCCAGAATATTTTAATTTTCCAAAGCATCCATTTCAGGAAGGGAAGACAAGGAAATTCTGTGCTCCTTAGCAAAAACCCTTGATGCATGATACACCCTGACTTGCTCCAAGTGCCTCTGCCTCGCATTTTATTAGATGAAAAGGGGACTCTGCTTTTTACGCAGGTGTGTGCAGTAATTTATAAAACATGTCCATAAATTACCTGATTCCTCATTCCGCTGTTACTTTTCCAATTGCCTTAATAGACCATAAAAATGGTAATGCCACGGTGAACCGTTAAATGCTCAGCTATTTAGCGCAGCAAGTTGTACAATTTGTAACCAAGTAAATCTAATTTTGAAGTAGGGTGGGGAAGGGAAGCTGCCTCTGAGAGTCCTGCAAGCTCGCTTTCCTGGAGGGAACATCACTGATAACGTTCTCCCCGGACTCTGAACACCTGCTAATGAAGCCACGTTCTCTAACAGCTAATGAGTTCAGCTGTTTTTATATAACTTAAAAATATGAGCCCCCTTCCCACATTCTTTGTCTTTCTTTTGTGAGATTGTTTGGAACATCCAAGGGAGTTGGCGATCCAAGCCAATAAGTAGACTGACCCGATCACTTAAGTACTATTTGAAGTGTTTCTGGCAACCCCTTCCTCTGGCACATGGGCTACACCTTGAATTAAGTACAAAATCTAAACTGACACTAAAAGGGTGAAGTGTGGGTTTGTTCCTATTAAATACTATGTGTCCAAAATGAAAAAAAAGAGAACTGTACAGATGGGAAGGATAATTAACAGAGAAGCAGGTAGTAATAAGTTTGGCAGGGAAGGTGGGACATGGCCAGAAGTCTGTCTTACCAAGAGCTTACACGTTATTCACTGAGTGGTGGGGGGGTGCACGGAAGGAGTCTGAAAGGGGAAGATCAAGCTGGTGGCACCATGTGGAGAGGGAAGTCTTGGAGTGCTTGCCAAGGCTTCCTCTCAGAAATGTGAAGGTGAGGTGATGAGGGTTTCAGCTGGATGGTGTCAGGCGGAGAGAAGCAGGTGCAAGCACTATAAAGTTGTGGTAGGCAGAATTCTAAAGTGACCCTCAAACTCCAACCCCAGTGTCCTACACTCATATAATTCCCTCACCTTGAGTGTGGATAAAATCTGAGAATATAAAGAAATATCAGTCCTATAACTAGGTAACTAATCTGTTGATTTTGAGGGGGTAACAAAGGAGATTAATGAGGTGGGCCTGGTCTAATCAGGTGAGCCCTTCAAAGAAAAGGTAGCATCAGAGAGATTCCCTCTGTAGGTCTTGAGAACAGAGACAAACAACTCTGTTGGGAGTTGTTTTCCTTTAGGTCCTATGAACACAAAGAACTGAATTCTTCCAACAACCAGTGATTTTGGAAGAGGAAATTAAACCTTGGTGAGATTCTAGCCCTGACGGACGCTTGATCTCAGGTTTGCGAGACCTAGACTAGAGGAGCAACCATCCTGGGCCCGGACCTTGGAACTTCTGGACTGATCAGTTGTTTTAGTGGCTAAGTCTGTAGTCACTTGTTATGCAGCAAAAGAAAATAAATACGGGCTCAGAATAATGGGAGGCCATCAGCCTACAAGATTCATAATACCTTAAACAATGAAGTTTTATTTAAGGTATATATAGTGAATCCAATGACCTGTTGACAAAGTGTTCCTGAGCTGAGGTCTTTCAGATTTACTTTACTGAATGTATATGATGTTTCCCTAATCTCTGTAATCAATATCTCTATAACCACTACCCTAGTCCTTTCTCCCTGCACCCCCCCCTTCCTAATCATGTATCATTGAAACCTGGTAAGATTTTATTCCATATGTAAGACTTAGATGAAGGTATGCTTTCATACAGCAGAGGAGGGATTTACTGGGGAACGGTGACTCCCCAGGTCTCTGGGTTCCCACCACATGGAATTTGCTTAGGTGAAATTTTCTCTGGACATTGTCCAGAGAAGGTGTTCTCCCTATTGAAAGAAATTCTTTACCGTTGCATTTCTGGCAGGTTTGCTCTGATATGGGGTAAGCCCTGGCAGTCTGGATTCAGACTGAATTCAGATCCTGATTCTAACTCTCAACCTCAGTTTCCAGATTTTTTTTTTAAATGCCAAGAACATGTCTATCTTAGAACGTTTGGTGGTGGTGGGGGGGATGGAATGACTAAATAAGATGACAGAAGCCACTTAGAATAATGCTGAACATTGTAAAATACTCACTGATAAATCAGTTGAGATGATGATGATGATGATTCATCAAAAGATTGCACATGTAGTAGGGGTTCTCTGAGTGAGTGAGTGAATGAATGAATGAATGAATAAATATATGAAGAGCCTTGGTGATGACACCTGAGGCCAGTTTATGAATTAAACATGAAGACTTGGAACTTCCAGAAGAATTTGGAATGATTATCTTGAGCTCATTCAGGAAGGTAGAAGGGATGCCAAGTTATTTACAAAGGTTGCTTGGTGAGTATGAGATTCTGACCAAGGGAGAGGGGAATTTTGTTTTGTTGTGTTGTGTTGTGTTTTGTTTTGTTTTGTTTTGTTTTACTATGGGAATTGGCTGCTTTGTACCACCAGTCTGTGATCTCCAGATACATCTGTCAACACACGCAGCTTAAGTGAGCCCAGATGCCCACCTCCTTAGGTTGACTTCCTAGCATCCAAACTCCTTGGCACAGGGGCCTGCTGGACATGACACTTGAGTCAGTAACTCTCCCTTCCTTAACCATCACCAACCCTTTGGAAGAACTTAGACTTTATCCTCAAATATTTATTCAAGCCCAGCCTTGCAGACCTCACTAACATCCTGTTTCATCAGACCAATATTGTATCCCATACTCTAATTTTTAATGTGTTGACGCCATATTTTAAACCCCAGAGGGCGACCTTATTTTCCATCCCTTCAGGTAGAGGGGCACTCAGACTGGCCATTCTATCGTCTATAGAATAAATCATACAAACTGAATAGACCTAGTGAGATTATAACACCAAAGCCAAAATGGATTTTGCCCAAAGTCATTCTAGACCAAAGACAATTCACAGACAGCAAAATGAATATTTTTCCTTTACTTTTATGATCTGAAAGATTTATGGACCATGACTTTAAAAGCCTATTTAAGTTTTTAAGTTGTGTAGAAGAATGCCCTGCTTTTTAGATGTATGCTGAAGAATTCAGCAATGAAGTGTCATGATGTCTGCAACTTACTTTCAGCTACGTCAGCAAAAAAACACATATGCATATACATAGATGGAGGGAGATAGGTAGACATCAAGCACATGTGAGTGGGATGTGTATTATGCATTCAGACAATTAGACATTATACTACTCTTTCAATGTTTCTCTATATTTGAAAATAATATGACACTGGAAAGAAATTCCAGATGTGTCTTAGTTCCATTTTGTGCATCCAAAGGACCGTTGGCTCTTTACTTTCTTCAGTGATGTCAACTCTCACCAGGTTGATGTATGGAAGCTTTCACTGGATCCGCCTTCCAGTATCCATTTGTGTTTTGTTTTTTTATTCTTTAATCTGCATAGCTGTTTTGTCCAACCCTCTTCTTAGAACATGGATTTACTTTTTGCTTTTAATGTAATTTTACACTTAATATGAGTAGGCTTCCTTTGGCTGTGTCTTTTCACTGATGTCTTATTTAATAAATCAAAAAATATCTCTAGCCCCCACGATGAAGCCCATCTAACACGCAGTTTCTCATTAGGGTAGGAATATCTCTAACTTTCCCCCTGCTATGCTGTCACACAATGGCTTTGCGTTTAGTGGTGGTGGCGTAGAAGTTTCATGGAATTAGATCGAACTCAGTTTGGTCCTCTTTGATGTGAGCCTCTTAACATAATTTTCTTGTGTTTGACCCAATGAAGATCATGAAGTAGAAAATTTGAGAAAACCTGATGACTGAAATTTGGTTGGTTTTTTTTTTAACCTAAAAAGAAATCAAAAGGACTATTGCAAGATTTTTTAAAGAAATGATGTCTACGAGACAAGACATATCAGAATCAACCAACCAGAAAGGCACCTTGGCATTACTTCCTCAAGAGGACACAGTTGAACAGGCAGAAGGACACTGATCCCGCAGAGAGAAACGGAAAGACAATAATTGTCGTGTTAGCAACTTAATTCTCAGGGAAGTCGCTTCTCTGAGCACATGTGCATTAAGCAATGATAGTTGCTTGGGTCCCCAAGGGGTAACGAGGTGTTATCATTGGAGAAGACATGGACCAGAGGAAGTTCCCCTGAAGATTTGCTGATTCACTTAATCCTCATAACAATGCTTTAAGGTTAATGGCATTATCCCCAAGTTCAAGGTGCAGAAACTGAGGCTCAGAGGTTAGAATAATGTGCTTAATAATAGCTGGTTAGTGACACAGCTGGATCCTCACATGGGTCCTTTAGACTCCAGAGCCTGATCTCACTCATAGGCATAAAAAGGGAACTTAGAAATTACATACTCCAAGCACCCTTTCCTTTCTTCCCTAACACTCTATTTCTAAACGTTGTGTTTCTGTGTCCACCCGCTGATGGACATTTGGGTTATTTCTACACATGTGCTATTATGAATCACACTGCTATGAACATTCATGTGCAAGTTTTTATGTGACTGTATGTTCTCAATTCTCTTGGGTATCTGTGTGGGCATGAGATTGCTGGGTCAATTGGTAACTTTATGTTGAACTTTTGGGCACACTGCCAAACTGATTTCTATGGCAGCTTCACTATTTTGTGTTCCTACCAGCAGTGCATGAGGGTTCCATGAGGGTTCCATGAGCGTTCCATGTTCTTCATGTTCTTGCCAATGGTTATGTGTTTTCTGATTATAATCATCTGGGTGGGCGTGCAATAGTATTTCATTGTGAGTTTAATTTGCATTTCCTTAATGACTGGTGACGTTGAGCATATTTTCGTGTGCTTGCTGGTCATTCATAGATCTTTGGAGAAATGTGTATTCAAGTCTTTTGCCAACTTTTAATCAGGTTGCTTTTTGTTGTTGAGTTTTAAGAGCTCTTTTACCTGGTCTGACTACTCTTACCAGATGTATGATTTGCAAATACTTTTTCCCATTCTGTGCTTTTGTTTTTACTTTCTTAACAGTGTCTTTGCCACACAAAAATGTTTAATTTTGATGGAGTCCAACGCATTTATTTCATGTATGTTTCATGAAGACAGACATCTCAGCTTTAAGAGGTTTTATTGTTTTAACTTACATTTAGGTCTTTGATCCATTTTGAGTTTTTTATATGGTGTGAGATAAGGGTCAATGTTCATTCTTTTGCATGTGGACCTCCAGTTGTCTCAGCACCATTGGTTGAAGAGACTATACGCACCCTTGCCAACTATTTCTCAAATTTGCTTTTATAGCTTCTTGTAATTCTCTTATTGAGTTGGGGACATATATACAGCAGATATGGTTTTGATATGGACACAAGCAAATACATGTACACATATAAATAAATACATATTATATATTTATCAAAATATATTTTGTATATTTTAAAAAACAATTTTTTAATGTTTTTATTTATTTTTGAGACAGAGACAGAGCATGAGCAGGGGAGGGGCAGAGAGAGAGGGAGACACAGAATCCGAAGCAGGCTCCAGGCTCTGAGCTGTCAGCCCAGAGCCCGACGTGGGGCTCGAACTCATGGACTGTGAGATCATGACCTGAGCTGAAGTCGGATGCTTAACCGACTGAACCAGCCAGGCGCCCCTATATTTTATATGTTAATATGCTTATTAATATATATTTATCATATGTGTAGCCGACCTGAACAATGCAGGGTTAGGGGGCTGACCTCCCTCCTCCCGTGTAGTAGAAAATCTACGTATAACTTTTGACTCCCCAAAACCTTAACTACTAGTAACCTACTGTTGACTGGAAGCCTTACCAATAACACAGTTGACTAACACATACTTTGTATATTATATGTATTATATACTGCATTCATACAATAAAGTAAGCTAGAGAAAAGAAAATGTTATTAAGAAAATCACAAGGAAGAGAAAATGTTTACAGAGTTATACTGTATTTATAGAAAAAAAAAAACCCTGCCTTTAAGTGGACCCACACATTTCAAACATGTGTTGTTCAAGGGTCAATGTGTACATATATACACTCACGTGTGTGCATAAATGTGTGCCTGTACATACAATTTTTTAAAAGATCAGAAGTTTTTAGGGGCATCTGGGTGGCTCAGTCAGTTAAGCATCCAACTTCAGCTCAGGTTATGATCTCGCAGTTTGTGGGTTCGAGCCCCATGTCAGGCTGTGGGCTGACAGCTTAGAGCCTGGAGCCTGCTTCAGATTCTGTGTCTCCCTCTCTTTCTCCCCCTCCGCCACTCATACTCTGTCTCTCTTACAAATAAACATTTAAAAAAACCAGAAGTTTTTAGATTTATATATTTTTTTAAATAGATAAAACTCTACGTGACAACTGCACCATTTGAGATTTTCTGATAGAGCTAAATAAAGATGGGCAAAGTGGTACGGATTGGAGTACATTGGTAGTTATTAAATTAAATTATTACATTAATTCCATCTTCTAATGGAACTCACTCCTACTTGCCCTTTTATAGCAACCAAGACCCTGTCATTAGTATAAAACTTGTTGAAGAAGAACATCATTTGGCTCAGCAGAAGTATCAACTTCAGCAATGGAGAGATAAAGCAAGCATGGAAAGGCAGGCTGGGAGAAGGTGCAGGAATAGGACACACTGGCCCTTCTGGGTCTGTTTGACCAGTAGGTGATGCTAGTCTGTATGGCAGAATTGGGAAAACCTTAAGATGATCTCTTCTCCCATAGTATTCATTGTGGGGGGTTGGGGCTCTGAGAAGCACAGCAGAATGAAAGAACATGAAAGTTGGAGTCAGACAGACTTGACTTTGAACCCAGGTCTTGCCATTTATTTACCTCTGCGACCTTGAGCATGTAGACTTTACTTCTCTAAACTGTTTTTGTCCATTAGGAAAATGACATGATGATACTTTCATGGAAGGACTGTGAACAAAATATGTTAAACAGATAGCTCAATACGTGCACCAAGGAAGCATTTGATGCAAAGAAAGGTGTTGTTCTTATTTATAACTGTTACTTAATTTCCACTAAACCTTGGGCTTGGGATCTTCTATGCAGCCCAGAGATACTGGCTCAAACATCATTTACATAGAGAAAGCTTATATGGTACTCATCCAAGGACATGCACATGAGTTTCTATGCTCCATATTTGTGGCTCTCCCACCCAACATTCTCAGAAAACCAAGCACTTTTCTTCTTACTACTTGTCAACAGTGTACCATTACACATGTGTGCTCTCCACTTAAATGTTGAATTTACTATTTTTTCTTTTTTATTGAAATATAAATTATATACAATAAAAGTCGTCCACTCTAGTGCAGTTCTGTGAGTTTTGACAAATACAATTGAGTTACCACCACCGAAATCAATACATAGAACATGTTTATCACCCCTAAAACTCCTTCATGTGCCTTTGAAGTCAACCCTCTCTCCACCCCAACCCCTGCCAACCACTAATCTGTATTCTGTCTATATAGTTAGCTATTTCAAACTGTCATAAAAATGGGATCATACGGTGTACATAACAGTTTGAGTATGGCTTATTTCACTAAACAATGAATCTGCAGTTCATCTCTGTTGTTGAGTGTATCCGTAGTTTATTGATTTTTATCGCTGAGTAGTATTCTATTGAATGGCTGTACCACTTTTGTTAAACATTTGCCCAGTGAAAGACAACATGGATTCTTTCCAGAGTTGAGTAGTTGTAAACAAAGCCACTATCAACATTCATAGGCAGTTTTTGGTGAATCCATAACTTTTCATTTCACTTGGGGAAATGCCTAGCAGTGGAATTTCTGGGCCTTGCTGCAGTATTTCGTTTCTTAAAAAAATAGAATGCCTAGGGCAAATGGTGGTTTGACAAATGTGAATTATAAGAACATGAATGTTCTTTATAATATTCTATATACTTTTCTTATGCTTACAACATTTCAAAATATTTTTACTGTTTATTTTTGAGAGAGAGAGAGAAGGAGGGAAGGAGATCGTGAAGAGAGAGGGAGACAGAATGCCAAGCAGCCTCACTACTGTCACTGCAGAGCCCTACATGGGGCTCAAACTCACGAACCATGAGATCATGACCTGAGCCAAAATCAAGAGTTGGACACTTAACCAACCAAGCCACGCAGGCACTCCCCCAGAATATTTTTTAATAAATAAAAGTTATATAGTATATGTCACTCAACAACTCAGATGATATATGTACTGGTAATCATGTCAAGGAATGGAACATGGGCTTTGTCACAGTGATAAAATCCTTTTGTACCTAAAGATGCTAATAATTTTAACCGTTCCACCATCAAAACTTCTTAATGATTCTATAAATAGAAATGAATCAACCTTATCTAGCACCATGGGATGGTGCAAATCTTTCTTATGGCTCCACATTCCAGGTGCTATTAAACTCCACATATATTCCTACAAGTTCTTTCCTCTTCCACCTTCTTTCCTTTTTCCCTTTTCTACTTCCCCTCTGCCTCTACCTGACCATGGTCCCACCTTTAGTCACTTATTATCTTCCCTCATACCTGTTCTTCTAAAAGAGCTTTTCAGAAAGGGCTTTTCCAAGGCATTAACCTCTTTTATGAATGTAGATCACGATTGTATCTGATGAGCCACCTCCCCACCTGGGGTGAGGAGGGAGGGTCACAAGGAAGGAGCAAGGAGACAGGAAACCTGTAGTTTTCAGCCACGACAAAAGGTGACGTGTCAGAGAATCACATCCTCCCATGAAATCATCAGGCAGTAAGGTGTCCCATGGCCACCACCAGCCACCTGGAAGGTGACAGTGGGGACACTTCCAGGCGGAAAATGCTTTTTGTAAAGTGCCTTTGGATTATGTTACAGAAAATGGCATTAGCTGTGGTGGTGATAAATGGTCTTTTAAGCCTACAGAACATTCATCAGCTTAGCACTTGGGCCCTTCAGGTAATGCAAAGAGTGAACATTGGCTCGAACATGAAATATGGGCCAGTTCACCATCCACTAACTAAAATGTTTCATCTGGTAATCACTCTGGAGCAAGATTTATTTTCGGTTTCACAAACATCTTTTTAATTTAAATTAGATTTAAGGTATCCTCTCCCTCCATCTTCTGTCGTCTTAGAGTTTTGCATTTGCTGGCTTTTTTTTTTTTTTCGTTAACCCTGTAATCATCTTCCAGTCAAGTGTTTCCAAAGAGGAGATTGTATGTGGGGCATCCATCACAGCTTCCCTCAACCCTCTTCCCATGTGCCCATCACCAGCATTACCCCTGTGCCCCATGATTCCAGGAGGCTCATCTCAGTTAAGACTGAGTCCCCCTTGCCTTTGCAGGGGTCTGGCATCAGCAGGCACTCACTGAATGCTAAGTGAGTGAACTGAGTTATCTTTCTGTGTGCCATGTGCCTGTATCCTGAGGGTGTGAGGTTGACAGTTGGCGGGAAATTACGCAGGCAGGCAAGAGGGAAAGAAAGAGGAAAAGAAAGAGAAAGGAAGTTGCGTCCCATGACCACTCTAATGGAACACTATTTTCAGGAGAATGAGAAGTGGCTCAAAGAGAACATTTTGGAAGGGGTAAAGAATCTTTAAGATAGGTAACAAGATCACATCACACGGTGTGCTGAGCAGTCCCACAGATAGACTCATTTCTTTGCTAATATCTAGAATAGTTACTTGATGTATTCCCCCCCCTTTTCCATTTCTGAATGTAGCCTTTTCATCCATTTCAATGTCCTTAAAGGCAACTTAAATATAACAATAATTTAAATTTAATGGACCACACACACACTCCACTGTTCTGTCTTCTTAACCATTAAAAAGGTCTCTGTTTTTCATTAGATTTTCTCAAGGATCATGTTCCCTGGAGGCCCCCGTTTGGAACTCCAAATAGAATGATATTTGTTTGCGTGTAGTAGAGAAACATTATCTAATATTGAGACGGAACTCCTCACAGAAGATGCCCCCGGCTTCCCACGTTCTGCCCCAGGATTTATGCGGGCGAGGTGTGTTCAAATGTATTGCAGCATCTACTCCGAACGCCATCAGTGTCTATGGGTCCTGCTTTTCGTTTACTTGTGTATTGAGTCTGTATCTCCATAGCTTCACAAGCAGCTGCGTATGTAGTATCCAAGAGCAACTTGATCTGGCATGATTCGGGAAAGAAGCCCACAGAAGTTAATTTGATAGGTATTTCAGTCTTGCAGTTCAAGTTAACCCTTATTTACTGGAACCGTGTCACATTCCAGACACTGCCAGGTGACGTGCTATATACTGGGTGTCCCTGGAGTTGGAATGCCAAAGAGAACTTAGGGCCGGGGCTGAGCTGTCCTCACCCCATCTAAACCCAGATTATCTCCCTGTGCGAAACCACCCCCATGAACATACAATCTAATACTTCAAATGAAGTGCTTGCTATGAAAACACAGCTTTGAGATAATTCCCCACAAGCTCTTCCTTGAAGACAGGGTCTCTCACAGAAATTCATCAGCCACCTCTGAGAACACATAGTAAAAAGCAGATAGTGTTAATGGCTGTGGGGAGGTATGTAGCAGGTACTCTGTAAGCACAGAGAAGGGTGCTCAGCCCTGTCTGGTAAGTAAGAAAAACCTTCTTGGAGAAGCTTACTGATTCAAATGCCAGTATGTGGGTACAGAGGCATTCTGTACCTCTGTCCTTCACTTAAAAATGGAGGATACTATAACAAAATATCGTAGATGGAGTGGCTTGTAGACAACAGAAATGTATCCCTCCCGTTTCTGGAGGCTGGAAGTCCAAGGTCAGGGCGCTAACACAATTGTGTTCTGGTGAAAGTGTCTTCCTGGTTGCAGCTGGCCAACTTCCTGCTGTGTCCTCATGTGTCCTCATGTCCTGGAAGGGGCCAGAGAGCTCTGTGGGGCCTGGTTCATCAGCACACTAATCCCCCATGACCTAATCCCTTCCCAAAGGCCCTACTTCCAAATGCCATTGCACTGGGGGCCCAGATCTCAACATAGGAATTTTGGAGGGACACAAACCTTCAGTCCAGGGCAATGTTTAATATGACCCATGTCATTGACCTCCATTAGGACACCAATTTCTGTGCTCACTGCCAGTACACAGATGTTCTCAGGCTTTCTCCATACAGAGCACTTGGCTGTCCTTCCCCAAATATCCCCAAACTGTGACACCTCCTTATGTCTTCATTCAACTCTGTCTTCACTTGCCTCTACGTGCTATCTACTCAATTCTGTCCACACTGGGCAAAAAAACCAAATCTGAATTCTTTCATGTGAATTGTGCAGAAATATGGTCAGAGTGAGACTGAAACAAAGTATATAGCATTTGTAGTAGTCATTTTGTCCTTTGTTGAGGGTGGAGGTTGAGGTCAGAAGGCCTTAATTCCCTTGGAACATTCCACATTTATGTGCTTTCAAAGAGCTTTGTTTTTTAAACCAGTTAGTTTGGGAAATCATCCTTCCTTCCTGCAACTCTAGGTCAGAGACACAGAAAGAACCCTGCAAAATAGGCATCCAGAAAGTTCTTAGTTGTTTTATTTTTTTCTCTTACTTTATTTCTCATCCCTGTTTGGGATCTAAATCTAAATTTAGAATCTACAGAGGGAGCCTAAGTAGTAAGTGGTTACTAGTCGAACCATCAGCCAGCCTAATTGTTTGGACTTTAATCACCGAGAACCATACTTACACAAATTTATTCTTCCTTTCTTATTTACTCCAAAACCCTGGGGAAGGAATTGTTGTCATTTGGGTCCTGGTCCACCTTCACCCTGATAGTTTTTAAGAACGTTAGTCATTCACCCCTCCAAGCACTGGCCTAAAATCACTCAAGAGGTAGGGCAAAGTTGACTGCAACCTGGTTCTCTTTGGTGGCTATCAGTTAGAACCTTTTCTCGTCTTTTGTCTTTTGTTTCCTCTGCCAGTCTTCTACCTGCTGTGGACATTCTCTCTCCAGCTTCCATGTTCCAACTCCGGGGACATATGTCTAGCAGACATAATTTCTGCTAGATTATTAACTGGCAAAAAATATGGATGATGTCAAGCACTCTTTCTGTTCCTGACACCTTGAATAGTGTCGGGTTCCTAATTGGTGCTGCATTGTTTCTGTTGCTGCTGTAACAAATTACGGCAAATTTAGCGGCTTGACACAATACAAATGTGTTACCTCCCAGCACTGGAGATGAGAATCCAAAATGGGCCTCACTGGGCGAAAATAATTTCATAGGTAGCACCTACTACATTTCTATTGATCATCATAAGATTTATATCAGAAAATATCATTCCTAAATAGACCAGCATGAGAAAAGAAACATGGAGATCCACTGGGTAGCAAGGGAAAAATTTACCTCAGAGACAACTGTCCGATTGCAATGATTAAAAACTGAGCAACGGTGGGGCGTCTGGGTGGCTCAGTTGGTTAAGCGTCCGACTTCAGCTCAGCTTCGCGGTTTGTGAGTTCAAGCCCCACGTCAGGCTCTGTGCTGACAGCTCAGAGCCTGGAACCTGCTTCAGATTCTGGGTCTGCCCCTCTCTCTGCCTCTCCCCTGCTCATGCTCTGTCTCTCTCTGTCTCAAAAATAAGTAAAAACACTTTAAAAAATTAAAAAAAAAAACAGCAATGGTGTCATACAAATTTGCGTTGGAATCCTGGCTAGAGACTAGCCATAATGAGTAAGTCACTTTACCTCCCTAATCTTCAGTTTCTCAGTGTGTAAAATGGGGATAAAATGTAATCGCCACATCATTCCATGAGGTTAATTTATGAGGATTACGTGAATTAATAGATCTAAAGGGCTTGGCGTTGTGTTTGGCACATAATATTTACTCAATAAATTTTAGTGATTAGTATTCACGGCAGACTATGTATGTTTTGCAATTTATAAGTGAGGAAAGAGTTGAAATTAGACCAGAATTGCTTCCCCAACAAACACACACACTGTATGTCATTTAAAATTTGATGCGTAAAAGTATACCTAAAGGAACATAGGTGTATATATGTATATATGGAACTTTCATATATATGTATATGTATGTGTGTGTGTGTGTATATATATATATATAGTTTCAGTCATAAGGTTTTACATTACCAAATATGTCTCTTATATTTATTTTCTTTGAGTCATAAACTAAAGACTCTCCCAAACTATTGCTGTATACTGGCTTCAGCCAATTTTTCATGCTCTGCTGAAAAGTAAAATTAAAAAAAAAATGAGGCCCTTGGTAACCAAGGTCTAAGCAGTGCCTTTGTCTGTGTCCCCTCTTAAAGAATACAGAAAGTGTTAGCACAATCAATTATCTGAGAAATCTTACTTCATGTTTAATGTTGTTGCACCCAGCTTATTCCATTACTTTTGGCCCCATAGCCCTTGTTTTTAATAAACATATTTAATAATCAGGTTGTTTGAAACTACAAGCAACAGAAACCCAACTGTAATATACTTGATCAAGTGAACAGATTTACTGCGCCAAATGATTGCATTCAGAAAGGGTGGAGTTCAGGCATGGTTGACTCCAGTGACCAAATCATGTTGTTGGTCAGTCTCCAAATTGTGCTCTTCTCTGTGTGCATGCAGTTCATTCTCAGGAAGGCTTTTCTTAAGTGGTTAAACACAGACAATACCAGCTCTAAGATTTCTAGAAGAATAGGAATCCCCAGAAGACAGGGAGTGAAGTTTATTTTTTTTTAAATAAATTTTAAGGAACGTGTCAAGATCTCCTTTAGGAGCCCAGATTGGGCACTATCACTGAGGCCAGAATGATATAATGATGCAGTGTTTTCATTGGTTCAGCTTGGGTCAGATGTCCACCTTGAGAGCCATGCTTATCTAAAGCATAAAGGCTTAGAATAGGAAGGAACATGGCTCCCAGGAGAAATCCAAGCATTCAAGAGGCTACTTCCAAAGGGGAGTAGATGATGGATACAATCATTTCTTTCTCTTCTTTCCTTTCCTCTCTTCCTTCCTTCCCTCCTTCTCTTCCTACTTCCTCTCTCTCTCTATTTCTCTCTCTCTCTCTCTCTCCTCCCTCTCCTTCTTCCTCTCCCTTTCCCTCTCTCCCTGATACGTTTCCTAACCCTCAGGGACCAAAGGGTTAATTCCCAAGCAGCCCCATTGCCAACAAGACCATCTGAGATCATTGTTTTGCCAGAAACGGTTCCATGCTGAATTTGCAGAAAGGTTTAATTTCTCCTCTGAAGCTCTGAACAAGGTCATTAAGAGGCCCTTTCAAGTTCTCCCTCTGGGAAACTCCACAAACAGCTGCATGAAGAGGAAGGAGAGGAGGCACAAAATGATTTGGAACTCAGGCTGTACACCTTTCAGCAGCCCCTGTCTCTATCTGGGCAATCTTGATGTTGAGCAGCAGCAGGCAGGGGAAGGTGGAGGCCCAAGGTTTTCAACAAAGCTCGCTGTTGGGGCGCCTGGGTGGCTCAGTCGGTTAAGCAACCGACTTCAGCTCAGGTCATGATCTCATGGTCTGTAAGTTCAAGCCCTGCATCAGGCTCTGTGCTGACAGCTCAGAGCCTGGAGCCTGGTTCAGATTCTGTGTCTCCCTCTCTCTCTCCTGCTCATGCTCTGTCTCTCTCTGTGTCAGAAATAAATAAAAACATTTAAAAAAATAAAAAACAAAACAACAAAAAACAAAAGCAAAGCTCACTGTTGATTGGACACATCCCTGGGCATGCCCTGTGCAGCCATATCAGAGATCCAAAATAAGGCTGCTATCCAAGAAAAATACTGATTTACTTTTGGATAAGGATTGGGTGGTCAGTAAACATTTTATGGTGACTGGGAGAGGGATGCTGTTTTCTCAGCTTGGAGAAACATACGTAGCATATGAGACCTCTCGCTGGGTTTCATGTGACACGTACTCCCATAAAGCGCTCTGAGTTTGTGGCATGCACACTTTGTTTGGGATGCATAAGTCACTGTAGGAGCCATGAGCCAGAAAGGAGCGAGGAAGTGGGAAGCAGGGTATAGAGAGAGAGTTAACTAAACCGATTCACTGACTCGCCAGGGAGAATTCCCTTGCCCTCCCTGGGCTTCACTTCATCATCCCACAAGTGAGTAAGTGACGCTAGACCATCTCCTCTCACAGGTGGACCCTTCTGGTTTGGGCTCTGTGTTGAGGATTCCACAGTCATGTCCTCCCTCTACAAGAAGTAATTAGCAACCGAGTTGGAGTTTATGTGCCATTGCCATGGGAAAGAAAGGTCAGCGGCCCATTTTCTCTTTGCTGTCCCTGGAGCAGAGGATATCTGTGATCCCTTCTACATTGGACAATTCTGCCCTTCTAAACACTCTAATATTTTCTTCGATGCTTGACAGTAGAGAATTCTTTTCAGCCTCTCTCAATCATCTTAAATGTTAAGCCCACACCAGTCTTCTGCAAAAATACCGCATCACAAACTTTTGTTCACATCGATACCGAACACATATATAAAGCGCAGGTTGTTCCATTCGCCAAGGTTTCCAGCCTCCCTCTGCTGCGTGTTGCTGTAAATGAACTCTGCAGTACATTCATAAACTAAGTGTGTGAGCCGCCGTGTGTGCCCTTGGCTTGCTAGTGTTTTTCTTCCTCCGCCGGCCCCGATCACATTGTTCCTTTTTGAGAATTCATCTCTCCCACAGATGCCAGGAAACCATGTCTGAGCAGCTGGAAAGTTCCTGGGGCAGGGTTTTGATCAAAGCTGGTGGTTTTTCAGTTCATTGTATGCTCTTCAGCTAAGCTGTCACTGTTCTTTTTCTTTTACGTCCTTTAAAGGAAATACTTCTTTGCACAGCTATTCCATTCAACAAACACTTTCTAGTGTCAATTGTGGTAACTCCCTGTGCTAAGTGCAAGAGAAAAATAAAGATGAATAAGACATAGTCTGTGTCCTTGAAAGGGTCACAGGCTAGTGAGTGAGAGAGACTTGGACACGACGAACAGTAATAAAAAATCAGGCTGTGATAAGTAGTCTAAAAGAGGTATTCAGACACAGAGTATTTACCGTGAGAGAATGGGGCAGAGGAAGTCATGTCCTGGGTGTGTAGGCTTGGGTACGTTTCCAGAAAAACATATTTGGGCTTGGTTGTGAAGGGTGAATGCCAGGGCAGAAAGAAGGATTTTTCCGGTGAAAGTAATCAACATTTATAAAACCATGTAAAGTTGGGGCTGCAAAGCGTGTTCACTGAACAGTTGAATGAGTGGTTCAGGGTGGCTGAGATATAGAATCCATATGTAACAGCGGTGGGAAAAGGGTGGAGATTTCCATCATGGTCAGATTTTGGAGGCCCTTAAATAGTAATCTAATTTACTTCAACTTATAAAACATATATTGAAAACCCAACATGCAATAGATGTAGCTGAATTGGAAGGACAATACACAAGGTCCCTGCCCTCAGTACACTGTAATATAGGATCCCATACAGAGTGGTAATTGCACTAAAATATGTAATTGATTCTCTAATGCAGTTATTTAAAGGCGCAAATATCTAACATCCAGTGGGGAGCATGGAGAAGGTACTGGTGAACAAATGTAAGACAGAGTGGAAGTTTTTACAGGAGCTAAGAATAACATAAGACAGACTTGAAATCATGATAGATTCTAGTACTTCTGGGGAATTGTGATAAATTCAGTATGGCCAAAATGTAGACTAAATGGGGGCAAGTGATGCAGTTAAGGCTTAAAAAAAAAAAAAGCCTGTGGTTTAGTCTGAATGAAGTAAGGGAAAAAGGAATACTTAACTTATTGCAAAATGAACTATACATTTTCAGAAAATTGCAATGGAGTATTTAATCACACTAATATTCAGTGCTCACTTAAAATGATAGGTAGCGTATAATCAGCATTCTACATATATCACTCCTTATCTTTTTAAGGTCAGTTACGTTTCCACTTTGTACTGAGGGGCCATATGCATGGAATATATATGTAACACAATGCAATTTTATCTTTAGTATAGAAACCTTTTGTAATGGTGACCAGTGCTGTCCAGTAGAATTTGCCATGATGTTGTAAATGTTCTATAACACGTTCTCCAATGTGGGATCCATTAAGCACACAGTGGATGGAGTACTAGAAGCCTACCTAGTACAGCTAAGGAGTTAATGGTTTATTGTGATGGCTTTGCTTGATTTAAACTTAAATAGCCAGATGTGGTTGGTGGCTACCATTTTGAATGGGGTTTAGACAAAGCAAATACATTTAAAAAAAAGAAGTCTGAGATATGAAATTTGACAGAAATAGATCATTTAGAGCATCATCACAAGAATGAAAAAGTGAGACGAATTATTGGAAGGAACTATGTCATGTGGGAATGCCATGAATATACAGAGAGGCTGGGAATTCTCTCCTCCTAGAATAATGACCTTCTGGTTAGAATGTTTGAAAGAACCAAGTTGGACACTGAAGGGCTTTGAAAGCAATCAAATGAGGGGCACCTGAGTGGTTCAGTCAGTTGAGCATCCAGCTTCAGCTCAGGTCACGATCTCACAGTTTGTGAGTTCGAGCCCCGCATCCAGCTCTGGACTGACATTTTGGAGCCTGCTTGGGGCACTATATCCTTTCTCTCTGCCCCTCTTCTGCTTGTGTGTGCTTTTGTGCTCTCTCTCTCAAATAAAAACTGTTTTTGAAAAAAGCGATCAAATGAAACAGTTTTAAGACAAAGCTTAAACCCCAACCTTGGTACAAGTGTATGGACCTTCAACAGAATAATCTTATGGGAAGATGGTCACAGTCCAGGATACTTAAGGAATGAAACCCTGCGCCTAAGATAAACATGTCTTGCGGTCAAGACTGTCAAGCATACTTTTCCTATTCTGTTCGTAGCTGCACCATTTTTTTCCTTTGGGGTCCTGCCATTTCTATATTCTGTGTCGGCCAAGTAGACCTTTAAGAGTCAAACCCTGGGGGGCACCTGGGCGGCCCAGTTGCTTAAGCGTCCGACTTTGGCTCAAGTCATGATCTCATGGTTCATGGGTTCCATCCCCACATCGGGCTCTGTGCTGACAGCTCAGAGCCTGGACCCTGCTTTGGAGTCTGTGTATCCTCTCTCTCTCTCTCTGCCCCTCCCCTGCTTGCACTCTGTCTCTCTCCCTCTCAAAAATGAATAAACATTAAATCTCAAACTCTGGGCATGCTACGTTGGTCCAGGACTGGCCAATAAACATTCTTCACCACCTTGGACTCAATGATGGGTTCGGGGGGAAGGTAGCAGAACCAACCAGAAGCTTCCCTAGAACACTTTCTCGATACTAGTTTCCCCCCACTCCCCCCCCTCCCTGAAGCAGCTAAAAATAGTACAGATTGGGAGTTGCCAGTGATCATTATGCTATTTGTTTGAGAGGAACCGCACAGAACAGGCATGGAAAGTCCCGAAGATATAGTTCAAATCCCTGTATCCCCTATGCCTAAAGTTCCGGACCTACCCTCTGGGATTCTAACCCACGTGAAATAATCACTTCCTTCCTTTTTCTTTCTTTCTTTTTTTTTTTAATTTTTTTAACGTTTTTTATTTATTTTTGAGACAGAGAGACAGAGCATGAACGGGGGAGGGGCAGAGAGAGAGGGAGACACAGAATCGGAAGCAGGCTCCAGGCTCTGAGCCATCAGCCCAGAGCCCGACGCGGGGCTTGAACTCATGGACCGCGAGATCATAACCTGAGCTGAAGTCGGACGCTTAACCGACTGAGCCACCCAGGCGCCCCACTTACTTCCTTTTACAAAAACTTGGATTGAGTTGGGTTTCTGCTGTTTGCAACCAAATCAAATACACTGGTCCACAGAAGATACAGGTCTTGAGATTTGATGGATGTTTTCCCATTAATTAAATCTAAATATTTGCCTCTGAAAGACAGGCAAAATGATAGTTTTTAGTTAGTAATGGAGGGTTTTGGAATAGAATAATTTTTTGGTATTATTATTTTAGCAATTAGGGAGTAAAAGAAAAAAAATGGCAGGGAACTTGGGACCTTTCCAATATTTTGGCAACTGTCATTTTAATGATCTTGAAATAATGTAGCCCAGGGGTATGCCAGCTACTTTAAAACTCCTGAAGCTCAAACACGGAGTCCCCAGTAAGTATGGCCACACTAACATCATCACTCTGTGCCTCTGACATGTGGAGAAATTAAATTTTGGAACACGAGTCATGGTCCATTTCCCATTCTGGCAGAGCAGTCAGCTGTCGTGTCAACCTTATGTCCACTCTCTCCTCTGTCCATGTTAGACACAAGCTGAGGAGTCCTCAAAACTTTGGGTGGGTCCTACCAAAAAAATATAAGTGGTTCCAGGTGATTAGCATTTACCTGAGGAATAGATTCAGCCCCCACCTTAGATCGGAGATCTGGTCTGTAGATTGTCAAACAAGGCACGAGGTCGTAAAAGTAAGCCAACAACCCCTCGTGAAAATTTGCGCTATCAAAATTTATCTCTAGATCAATGTAATTGTCTATGAAGATCGACTGTGGAGAGACTAAGTCACTTGTAGGTTGTGAGTACCTTTGCACAGTGAGGAAGGAGGGGCAGAAGAATCATGGGGACAGCTCCACAGAGCATGGTGGTTAAGAAAGAGGGGCTTGAGGATGGCTCTCAGGCTTCCAGCCTGAGAAACTGGGTGCCATGTTGATCTCCAGAGCTAGGAAAGGGCATGGGTCCAGAGAGAGGGGTGGGAGGGGAGGGCCAAGGGTGGACCCTCAAGCAGGCAGAGGAGCCAGAAAGGAAGAGACTGAGAAGGTGGTTTCCTGGAAGTCAAGAGAGGGGAGTGGAGAAGGGAAGAATCATGACAGAGATGTTGGTCACTTTGCAAATGGGGAAAACTGAGGTTCAGGGAGACAGTATTACTACCTACAGCCAGCAAGCCACAAAGCAAGGTCTGGGACTCTCCAGGCCCAAAGACCATGCTCTTTCCATCAGATCATCTGTCTCATAGAAGAGACGTGGAGGAGTGTAGGGTCCCAGAAAACCCCCGGCTTGGGAACATTCAGAATATCAAGGTGTATGATGGGGGTGAGGGATGCATTTATGAGAGGAGAGATGCCCAACTCTAAAGGAATATAAATGACAGCAGAGGAATAGGAAAGAAAGATTAAGGAGGTGACTCTGTGGAAAGAGAGGTGACAGTACTTTTACTGGACAGTAGGCTGAAGAGAAGTACTTTAGAGATATGATGATCCAGGATCAGTATGGAATTGGGGCTCTAGAATTAAATCAATGAGCTCAAATCTGGACTCCGCTGTTTAGCTGTGACATAAAGCAGCAGCTCTCAACTGGGGCAGGCGTGTCCTCCAGGAGACATGTGCAAAGTCTGGAGACTTAAATCATCACAACTGGGAGGTAGCAAGGAGAGGCCAGGGATGTTGCCGAGCATCCTACAGTCCACAGGGAACCAAATTTCCCTGCCCACTACAGCGTCACTCAGCCCAAAGTGTCCATAGTGCTGATACTGAGAAACACAGTGCTATCAAGAACATTTCTCAAGGTCTTTAGAGCTAGTTTCCTTCAGCCACAAAGCAGGAGTAACAGGGATCCTTGCTTCCTGGGCATTTGGGGACTTAATGAGCTAATACGTGCCAAGGGTGTGGTGCTACGAAGCCCTCCAGAACACTCCCATCCTCATCCTTACTGTTTTTCCCATTTTGTGTGATGGACCAACGTGTTGAGTTACACTTAACGGATGCAAGGGCAGGGTTCAATGCCAGTCAGGAAGAGGGTGGCTTCAGTGGTTGTGCATTGGGGCCCTCAATTCCTTCTTTGTGAGGAGCAGTCCAGGCCAGAGGGACAGTGGACGCTGCCTTTAGGATGGGTACATTGTTCCTTCCACTCTGGAGATTCCCTGGATACCCTGTCTTAAGAAATAGACATGTTCCCTGTGATAGCGTGTTACCAAGTAAAGTGAAGTGGTGTTGACCATCACCTGGGTCAGAGCTAAAACACTTCTGACAGAAATGGTTTCCAGGCAATTGAGCGGATTCCGTTCCATCGCAACAGAAAGTGGGCTGTTTGGTGGCAGAACAGACAGAGAGATATCCCTTTGGGGTACTTTCGATCAAAGGAGAAAGCAGATTATTAACAGATGGAAATATGTATATTTGGACAATTACATTTGTTATACCTGTGTATCCTGCTATTTTCCAAGATGGCCTAAAAAGAGATTGAATGGACCTTGGGAAATGTAATTGTTCTGTTACCAGGCTGTAACAAGGGTGTGTGTGTGTGTGTGTGTGTACGTTAAATAAAAATTGCCTGCAAAAGAGCGGTGTGAGAGAAGCACATTTGAAAGATTCCTCCTCCAGTCAGAGTTACTTAGCTCCTTAATCCCTTATGTTGGCAGTTGAACCCCAAGGACAGGTCTGGTGCACAGAGGAGCCATAAACAAACAGAGCCCAGGACTCCCGGCATCATGGAAAAAAAATCGCCCATTTCTTGTAAATAGATTGCAATAAAACAATAGCAACTGAACATTTAGTGGAAGAGAAAATCAACCAAGAGGAGCTCTGACTTGGTGGCCTTTAAGCTACAGGGACAAACAAAAGAACATCAAAATGGACTCAGATCCTTTCAAGACAACCAGCTTTTGAAGGTTTATTAATCAACCTCTCAGGTGCAATTCCAGACTATTTTAACTGAACTGAAGATGAAAGCAAAAAAAAAAAAAAAAAACAAAACCATCAATCATCCAGAAGATGTGTGTTCTAATATCAATGGTTTTTTTTCCTGCCTTGTTTTCATGTGTTTGCCCTGGTCTGGGCGAATGTCTGTCCTTCACGCACTGGGTAAAAGAGAAGTGAAAGGGACATCTGTGGTGGTCTTATTACACTCGGCTGCTCCTTCCTCCTGTCCAGTGATGCCCGATCTCCATCTGGGGACCTGTGTGATTCTGATTTACGCCCCATTTGGAAGGGTGTAGAGTGGAGCATACAACTTGGGGTAAGCTGACTGGGTCATGACATCCTCTTTGGCTACCGTGATTGGTTCATCTATGGTACAGGATCTAATCTGGCCATTTTTGTTTTGCCAGCCAATAATAACATTCTTTTCATGATAAGGTCAGTTCTTATGGGTTTTCTATTATTTGTAACCCAAAGAATCTCGACTAGTAGAGTGGTCTCATACCTCAGTGCCTTGATTACTCAAGTGCATTTAGTGTATTGGTTTTCTACAGCTGCTCTAACAAATCACCACAAACTTAATGGCTTACACGGCATGAATTTATTGTGACTTAGGTCATAAATCTGCCACTGGTCTTACTGGGCTAACATCACAGTGTTGGCATAACTACCTTCCTTCCTGGATGCTCTAGGAGAGAATCTATTTCTGTGACTTTTCCACCTTTGAGGCTGTTCAAGTTTGGGGAAACCTTCCCCCATCTTCAAAGCCAGCAACAAGGCATCCCTATGATACTGATTCTGTGGTCACCTCTCTTTCTTCAGTTCACTTCTGCCTCTCTCTAGTACTTTTCAGGATTCTTGTGATTATTTTGGGCCCACTTGAGTCATCTGGATTTATCTCCTTATCTCCAGTTCAGCTGGTAAGCTACCTTAACTCCATCATCTTCTGCTATAATTCCCCTTTTCCATATAATGTAATATATCCATGGGTTCTGGGGATTGGGATACGGGCATTTTGGAGAGGCACTTCTGCCTGCCACATTTAAGTTATTTGAGAATTTCCTCCATGACACAAAGCTGCTGCCATGTTGACCGAAAAAGCATCTTGGTAGTAGAGATTTGGAGTCATGGGGAGTTGATGTCAGGTCTGTTTTGTATGATGTTTGGTATTTTGACATTGCTGTTTTTGCCTGCCTACATTGCAGCAACTAGGGTAATACTATTTTTTTTTTAAATAATCAGTGATTATTGTAATCAGTCAGTAATGAGGTGAGCACAAGGAATGGGGTCGGCAGTGAAGTGACCTCTCCATCTCCCCACCTTGCATGCATGGGGAGTGGGGAGGTAGGTCTAGGGTATATTGATGGTCATACAATTTCCAAGGCCTTCTTTAAGGAGAAGAGTATAAAATAATGAGCAAAAATGTGTTACCAAAGTAGATATTCATTTAAAATGAGAACATGCATCTCAACAAGTTACAAATTCTTACAAGCTGACAAAAAGCAAAAACATCACAAAATCAAAAAAAAAATTGTGCTATGTTTTCTCTTTATTGTCTTTGACATATCTATAGCATACTTTTTTGTTACATCTTCTGACTTCATATTCTTTAATTGTTTTTTTGTAGGACAACATTTTTTGTAATATTTTTCATAGAAAGGAAAGATAATTTTTTGTTTTTGTTAATTGGGATGTTTTCCATTATTATTATTACTTTTCATTTATTTTTTAAAGTTTATTTTTGAGAGAGAGAGAGAGAGAGAGAGAGAGAGAGAATGAATCTCAAGCAGGCTCCACGCTGTCAGCGCAGAGACTGATGCAGGGCTTGAGCCCACGAATGTGAGATTATGACTTTAGCCAAAATGAAGAGTCAGACGCTTCACTGACTGAGACACTCAGGCGACCCTGTTTTACATTATTATTGATGATTGGGTTTCATTAAATAGGTGATTTGTCATCCAATATCACTATTTGTAGTATTGCTACGGGTTTGTGCCCTATTAAACACAAGAATTTTATCAAATCTATTTAGTATAATTCCTGTTTAAAAAAGAAGAGTATGTATAACTTAAAATAGTATAAGTTGTATGTTTCTACACAACTTATATTAGTTGTGTAGTATATTCTAGTATATTCTCCTATATTATTAATGTTAATCAATTCCATTTTGAGTAATTAACAGTAAGAACCAAATCAATGAAATACCATTTTACACATCTAGTGACTGGAAGAATTTCCCGCAGACTGGCTTCTACCTCTTTACATTTCAAACCTTTCTCCCCCCTCCCTCACTTTTCACATATTTGTAGAGCTTCACACTAAAGGACCCAGCTATGTCATGATACAGCCCCTGCCCAGCATTTTGATATCATGCCTCCTTGTGAATAGGCACAATGGGGAAGATACATACACACTCCTTGAAGCCATTCTTATCCTGAGATGTAGCAGTAATTTAATTCTCTATGACAGTGACTGAAAACTATATCTTTGTATCACATTCAGTTCAAACAAAAGGTATGGTCAACTCAAATTCCCTTGGATGGAATACCTTTATTATGCCATTGGACTATTACCTAAGACAGGATAATGTGATGGAGAGGGTAATGGAATATAGTCAATAATTCTAACTAGTGGCAGGCAAAATATTTTGCCTTTGATATTTTTAGAAAAGAATGCTTGACCATATAAACACATTGCCAAGCTTCATCCCAGGGTTTTGGAAAGAGCCACTGGGAGAGAGGGGCCTTGACCCCTAAGTTGAGATTCAGAAATTGTGAAATGTTCTTGGATGTGATAAAAGAGAGGTGTGGGGGGCATCTGGCTGGCTCAGTTGGTGGAACGTATGACTCTTGATGTCGGGGTTATGAGTTTGAGCCCCATGTTGGGTGTAGAGATTACTTAAAAATAAAAATCTGGGACTCATGGGTGGCTTAGTCAGTTAAGCACCCAACTCTTGGTTTCTGCTTGGGTCATGATCTCTTGATTCATGAGTTCGAGCCCTACATTAGGCTCTGTGCTGACAGAGTGGAGCCTGCTTGGGATTCTCTCTCTGTCCCTCTCTCTCTGCCCCTCCCATGCTCACTCTCTCGCTCTCAAAATAAATACATAAGACTTTGAAAAAAATTCTAAAAAACTAAAATAAAAGGGAGAGAAGGGGGTGAGGCTTTTGTTTCATTAGTTATGCAATAAACTAAAAGTTCTGGGGACTGTAATTTATTTGAATGGCCATCTTAGTCTTGCTGGACACAGATGACAGAGGTCTGGAATGGATAGTTTATTGTCTGATTTTCCAACAGTTTGGCATTTTACCATTTCCAAAACCTTTCTACATCTATGATCTCCTTAGAAAGCTATTTTCTTAAGTTTTCCCATAGCATCTAGCCTATTTTAGGCACTCATATATTGCATGTGGGGTGTGTGTGTTGGAGGGGGCTGTACATGCTCCCCTGTGGCCAGTGAGGACTTTTTATGGAGTCCAACGTGTCTTTGAGGATGTCCCCCCAAGATCCTGAGGTGGGGGGAGTTTCTTCCCCTGTCCATTAGCACCAGCAGACATGCTCTCTAAGGAAATGTGCAGAGGTCGAAACACCGAGCTATGTACAAAAGAGATCATCTTTCAATAAATGTGCTCACCAAACCACCCTGCCTGTAACAGACGTCCGCCGCATATCTACTATGTTGAGAGCACTCTGCAGAGCGGTCAGAGCACAACAACGAGGAAAATCCAGAAACACTGTGAAAGGCTTTGACGTGAACCAGAAAGATTAGTGGGTGTCCTGCCTGGCAATCCGCTCTGCATTATCTCTGTCTTTCCCTGTCTTCGAGCTACTTTACAGCTCTGTAAATTGTATAAATGGTAGAAAGCTGATAGCAGTGCAAATGATTCTTAGTCATAGAAATTCAAATCGTGTCCCATGGAAGGCAAGCGATTTGTGCCCTGTGGATATTGACCACTTTTGCCAGAGTTGCTTCTGTGTGTAATTTTTTGTCAACATTTCTGATGCCTGTGCTATAGATTTCTTTGCCCTTTTGAGCATCCACATCTTGCTGGTTTCCTCGTTAATGAAAGAGTTAAATAGAAATTTTTGAAATGTGTTCCTGTTATATTTGCAAACAAACAAACAAAAACCAAAAAAAAAAAGCCATAAAAGACTCTTAAATGCAGAGAACAAACTGAGGGTTGATGGGGGGCAGGGGGAGAGGGGAAAATGGGTGATGGGCCTTAAGGAGGGCATTTTTGGGGATGAATCATGGGAATCTACCCCCAAAACCAAGAGCACCCTGTAGACACTGTATGTTAGCTAACTTGACAATAAATTATATTTAAAATAAATAAATAAACGGGAAAAAAGCCATGATTTTATCATTTTTAAACATGTACCCTTTAGCCACACACAGGTTTCATGGAAGTTACATCCTGTAACTGGATGTTAACCACATTATCTCATACAACACACACGTGTGGGCTCCTAGGAGCCTGAGAGTCTATAACAGGGGGACCTGATATTGTCTATTTGATCAGGGCAGAATCCCCCATGAAAGTGACATTTGAGTTGATCAAGCAGGAGTTTACACGGCGTGTGCAGGAGGAGAGAGGGATTCAAGAGCAAACAAGCCTGTCATGAGAGCAGCTCAAGATCATTTCTCCCAGAAGGAGATTTGCAGTGCTGGGAGACAGTGGGCTTTGGACAATAAATCAGAGAAGCTGGAAGACTTGGCGGCTGCCATTGTCTGTGCTTCGTGATAAGAGATCCTGCCAGTGAGCCATCTTCAGATGGGATGGGGCCAGGGGTTTGGAGGATGGGAGCCCACAGCCTGGGGGCTGTCTCTCACCTCCCTTTCCTGGGATGAGTGTTCTGGCCACTTGCTTTGATGATCAGTCTCCTCTGAAATGCGTTCCCTCCAGGTCCTGCCTACAATGGTGATCCTGCTGCAGAAAATGGTAGCATCATTAAGGGAGAAGGAAACTGGCCTTTCCTTGTGACCCATGCAGGCCTTTAAACCTATTTGCATCAAACCCCATGGGTATTGAATTAGCAGCATATCATAGTTTCCCAACCATTTTTATTCTGGAACCTGGCTTCAGGTTACTTCCTGTGCAGACGCTTTTCTACAGGAATGCCTTTCTTCCGCACATCTGTTGGTTCCTGCACTTCATTGACTGCTCTACCCGAGTGTCCTCTCCTTAGGCTTTTTCAGATCATCCATCTGAAATTGCAGCCTCCCTGAACCGCAACCCCCGCCCCCCCAGTCTCTACCATGTTGCCCAAAGCAGCATCGGCCACTGTGTGTCTTGTAGGAGCCATTCTCCACCAGTTTCAAGGAAATTTTAGCTGAGACCAAAGGAAGGCAGGGAGGAAGGTGAGACAGCAATGAAAATGTCTCTCCATGTTCCTTAAAAACAGAAACTAAAATTTCTGTCTTGTTTTCCCCTCATTATTACTATTCTCAAGTTAGTTATCGTAGTCTTGGCTTCAGGAGTAGAACCCAGTGACTCATCTCTTACATATGACACCCCATGCTCCTCCCTAAAAGTGCCCTCCTTAATGCCCATCATCCACTCACCACCCCTCCCATCCAGTGGATTTCTGTCTATTTTTGGTGGAAAGCACCAAAAGATACCCACTCAGCTGGATTTGCTAGAAGGGAGCACAATGCCAGTGAGGACATTCAAGTGAAAGATTTTGACGTAGAGTTAGAGTACCGTCGTCTATACCTTTGTAAGAAGTCATTTTTCCAGGCCTGAGGAGGGCTCTCCCAGCCCCAAAGAATCTCCCTCATCACATGGCTGATGAATCTGCAGCTTGTGTTTTTAGGTTTCACTGGCCCTTCGCCAGGCAGAGCTGCCTCTGAAATGTGGGCATGCGTGCACAACTCAGTATCTGTCTTCAGAAAGTTCCCTGTTCAGCCTCACCAGGTATGAACCCCCAGGTGTGAATGAGATCATCGGGTCACTTACAAGTTGCAAGTCCTCTGACATAAGAGCATGTATTGTTTATACAGCCGGTGGTCAAAATAATAATAATAATATCCGACGTTTGTGAAGTCTGTATGCAACCGCCATTCCAAACACTCGCATAGATGATTTCATTTCTTCCCACACGCCCTGTGAAATAGGCTTTACGGTCCTTGTGAACAGGAGGGAGTTGGCCCAGAGAGGTTCCATGGCTTGTGCCCAGTCACACCGAGATTTGGAGCCAGGATTCCAACCCACACAGCTGGACCCCAACATCTTTTGTCTTCTGACTCATGAAGTGTTTTTTCCTCTTTATCCTTTTGGTTAAGCCACGCAGCAAATGCTGTAAAGAGGGGGTATCTGTCACATTGTTTGGAGCCGTAGAAACTGATGCTCAACCAGTGGAGTGGTTTACCTAAGGCTTTGATTTCAATTCTGTCTATATAGTAGAATCACTCAGAGCTTTAACAAACCCCATGCCGGGGCCAAGCCCCCTCTAACAGATTCTGATTTACTTGATTTATTTGCTCTAGATAAGGCCTCATCACCAACATATATATTTTTTAAGCATCCCTCTGCATCCAGGGTTGAGAACCGCTGTGCTTAAGTTTTCTAAGAAAACACGAGATTTTTTTTTAACTCAAAATCCTTACGTACCATCCAGCAGACAGGGGTTCAGAGTCCAGCCTGAGTTTGGTGGGTTAAATTGTGGTAGCTTCCTACCCTTGGCATAGGAGTCTCTTGATCATCTGGCCTGGGACCTCCCTCTCATATCACCTTTCACCATTGTCCCCTTGACTTTCAGTGTTCTATCTGTAGAGAAATGCTTGTATTGCTTCCCAGAAGTTCACGGTCTCTCTGGTCTCCAGGCTCATAACCCATCCTCAGTTTGTGGAACACTTGTTCCTTCCATTCACCAGGCTACTTAAATGTTAGCTTTTACGGGAAGGCCTCCTGGACCTGACTTGCGCCCCCCTGCCTAACTCAAGGCTTATGCAACAATTGTCTGATTTAGTAAACAAAAACAAGATACCAAGTTAAATGTGAACTGCAGGTAATCAATTTATGCCCCGGTTAAGTGTCCGACTCTTGATTTCAGCTCAGGTCATGATCTCACATTCGTTTGACCTCTGCATTGGTCTCTGCACTGACAGCATGGAGCCTGCTTGGGATTCTCTCTCTCTGTCTCTCTCTGCCTGTCCCCTGCTTCCCCCGTCTCTCAAAAATAAATAAATTAAAGAATAAATGAAAACAAATAATAATAATGGAAAACATCCCAATTAACAAAAACAAAAAATTATCTTTCTTTTCTCTCTATGAAAAATAGTATAAAATATGTTACAATGTATGACCCAAAGACTGCATGGGAAATGCTTACACTAAGAACATATGTGGTTTATGTAACATTAAATGTAGCTGTATTTAATCTGGAAACCCTGCTTGGAACCCTTTCAGGATGTGGGGAAGGTCTTTTAAAAGCTCCTCATATCCTCCTAACCCCAAAATTCCATTAAGCTTATCCTTATTCTCACGAGAATGAGAATTTATAGAATTGGTTACATCGAGGGTGGGCTGTAGGCCACCTGATTATAACTGTTCGAAAGATTACAAAAGTTAGTAACTGTTTAACTTATTAAAAGAAAGATTCCCAGAATCCATCTAGGCTTAATGAATCAGAACCTTAAAATTTTGGTCAGGGGATTTAGGCAGTAATCTGCACTTTTAATTAGCAACTCAGGCAATTCTAATGCACACTGAAGTTTGAGAATCTATGCCAAAGAAAATCACTTTGCTTTGGTATGAAACTTTGGAGCCTAATTCTCAAGTGCATGGAGGTAGGAAAAAGTCAAGACCTACTCCAATATTGTCTCTGTTTTATCCCTCTTCAGAGGGATGGCTCTTAAAGATTGTATCCAATCTGAGGGGCACCTGGGTGGCTCAGTCTGTTGGGCATCTGACTCTTGGTTTAGGCTCAGGTCATGATCTCACAGTTTCATGAGTTAGAGCCCTGCATCGGGCCCTGTGCTGGCAGCACAGAGCCTGCTTGGGATTCTCTCTCTCTCTCTCTCTCTCTTTCTCTGCCCTTCCCCTGCTTGTGCTGTCTCTGTCTCTCTCAAAATAAGTAAACTTAAAAAAAATATATCTATCTTGCTCACTGTTCTAGTCCAACTTACTAGCATGGTATCCAGCATATCACAGTGTTCGGTGGACATTCATTAGATATACACAAAGAAAAATATGAAAGAATGAAGGTTGATTCAGGATGAGTCATTCAGCAAACAAAATTCTTTCAACAAATACGATTTATTCTGCATGTATTATGTGCCAGGCTGTTCGGCGATGTTGTCGTGGGCAAGACGGGCAAAGTGTCTACTCTTATGCAGTCTATATTTTATTAGGAAACTATAGGCAATGAATAAAACATACTTATACAGTACTAGGCACAATGAAGGGAATAAAACGGAGAAGTGGTGTAGAAGGCAGGAGGGTTACCTCCCAACATATATTTTCAAAGTTTGATTTTGCTCAGATATTCAGTAGGACAGTGGGACAGACCAGGATATTTGAAGACACCATTGAGTAGCTGAATTTACCAATTGAGGGCCATTTACTTCTATTATGTGGCACAGTGTATCTTCTTTATCTTTGAAACTGGTTTGAATTGAGTTGTCTCTACTTGTGCCACAAGCACCCTGACCAATGTAATGAAAATAGGGGGGGGCTATGTAGGCAGAGGTAGGGGTGGTCTAAAGAAGACTTCTCTGATATGAGCTGGGGGCTTACATAAGAAAGAGCAAGTCCTTTCAATACCTGGGAATGAGGAGTTCAAGGAAAGACATCCTCAGATGCAAAGGTCATATGTTGGTAATGAGTTTGGTGTATTCAAAGACTTGAGAGAAAGCCAGCATAAGACTTCCATGCTGTGTGGATCTATTTAAGATCCCAAAGATGAGGGCAGGCACTAAAATAAGGGGGGATAGGCCTACCAAAGCCTCCTCACAAAGATGGGGACACCCTAATTCCCAGATCTTGTAAATGTCATGGCAAAAGGGACTTTGCAGGCATGATTAAGTTAAGGATCTTGGGAGGGTGAGATTATCCTGGATTATCTGGGTGAACCCAAGGTAATCACAAAGGTCCCTTTAAAGGTCCTTGTAAGAAGTGGGAGAATCAGATATAGAGAGGGAAGGCAGTGTGTCAACAGAAGCAGAGGATAAAAGGCTATGTGATGTGGGGTCACGAGCCAAGGAACCAAGATGGCTGGAAAAGTCAAGGAAACATTCTTTTGTAGAATCTTCACAGGGAAGTAGCCATGTCAACACCTTGACTTGAGCTCAGTGAAACCCATTTCAGACTTCTGAGCTCTACAACTACATGATAATAAATTTATGTTGTTTGAAGCCACTTAGTGTGTGGTGATATGTTATAGCAACAATATGAAGCAATCTAGGTGTAATGGAATCATTGGAGGGTTTTAAGCAAAGGGACAATGTAACTGGTATGGAAATCTCGCCTCTGCAGTGAAAGAATAGACTCTGATTACTGTTGCACACGTCAAGAGGAGGGGTGACTGTGGATAGGGATGTAGAAGCAAAGGTTGTAATAAGTGGGGTGGCCAACCATTTCCATTTGCTAAGGATTGAGGGCGTTCCTAAAATACAGGGATTTCTTTTCAAAATGGAGCCAGTGCTGCCAAACCATACCAGTTTGGGCCTGAAGGAATGCCTAGGATGTGGGATTTTTGTTGAAGACCTTGGGAAAGTTCCAGGCAACCCTGGATGGATTGGTCACCCTGGTGAGAAATGAAGGGATTGGAATTATAGGCAGGAGACCGAGTCACCGGAACTTGCTTCTTTGTTCAGGGTGAGAGGTGGAGGGCCCAGGTGGTCCCTAGATTTGGGCAGGAAATTGGATGGATGGTGCCTTTATTTAAGGAACTGAGGGAGATGGTGAGAGCACTTTGGGGGATGTCAGGCCCTTTGGGCACCGGCGTTGGGAGTTGGGATGCCGATTGGAGGGAAGGATGCTAACAACAATAGTAAAAATCACCGTTTTGTACTTCACCATTTTGCTAACCACCAGCCCAGGAGTTATTCCATCTAGAGGCTATTTTTTTCCTCATTTGAAAGAACTGTGACAACATCCTTACAAATTGAGTTTGTCTTCTAAGGTGTTTGCTGGAGCTTTACAAGAGGCTTAATCAGTTTCACATGAATTAATGATGGCTATCAAATGGGGGGAAAAGAATGAATTCCAAATAAATACTTATTGCATAATTGAAGTTGCAAGAACCCACGAGGAATAAAATATATTTGTATTTACAATGCATAAATGTGATGGCAACACTGTGGGGCAACACACGGCTTTTTGATAAGAACCCTGAACAGTGTTAAATTAGTAATAGGCTGAATACATTTCTTAATTATTTCACTGGTGTTGTGCTCAGGAATACCATTTACAATAAATTGAGTCCCATTTGTATGCATGCAGCATGAGGAGAAAGTGCTGTATTTTGAAAATCCTAATGGACTCATGGGAACACAGGTTAATGTCAGCCACTGCTTAGAATTAGTCCTCGGTTTCAGAGCTTGCAATTGTATTAAGACTTATCATGTACTCTTTTCATCAAGGTAATAATTGCTATAGATTTACATATCCTGCCACGAGCAGAAACATGGAAACATGGATCCTTCAGGGCTTTTCAAAATGGGAAGTAGTTATAAGAGGGAAGTGGGCAGGATATCTAAATATCCTGTTTATACAAGTAATTTTTTCTTCTTAAAAAGTTTATGAAACAGGTGAAGATAAAAATCACAAAAAATGAAAGCCATTCGTGCAGTGGGCTGAAGAGTGGTGGGGAAAAAAAGATATGCCCAAGTCCTGATGCCCAGAACCTTTGAATTTGACCTTATGTAGAGAACGTGTCTATACAGACACTTTTAAGTTAAAGATCTCAAGGAGTGGGTCCTAAATCCAGTGACAGGTGCCCTTAGAAGAGAAAGATTTGGGATTTGAAACACAGAGTGTAGACTAGAGGTTGGACTCTATGGAAGCACTGTCCAATGGAACACAGAATTGAGGCAGAAACACAGAGAAGGTGATGTCAGTTGGAGGCAGAGGTGGCGTGGTGGGTCTGCAAGCCGCCGGAAGCTGGGAGAAAGGCATGGAACAGATCCTCCTCTAGAGCTTCCAAAAGGAGTTCACCCTGCTGACACCTTGATTTCTGACTTCTCCAGATATGGGAGAGAATAAATTTCTGTTGTTTTAAGCTACCAGTTTGTGGTTGTGTGTATGGCAGCCCAAAGAAACGAATACAGTCCATATCTCCATCAACTAGAGACAAATATGATTGACGTCTATATGAGAGAGACGTGGTATGTGAGGTAGGAACTATAAAGAGCCTTGTTTATGGGTGAGGAAACTGAGGCACAGAGAACTTAAGCGGTTTGTCAAAGTGAAATTGCTAGTAAGTGGTGGTGCTGGGATTTGAACCCAGGCATATCGGCTCTAGAACTATGCTTTCCAATACGGTGGCCCCTGGTCACCTGTGGCCATTTAAGTTTGAATTTAAAGTAACTAAATTTAAATCAAATTTAAAAATTCAGTCCCTCCATTCTAAGAGCAACATGGTAGGGACTCAGTACCCACCTGTGGCTCGTGACCGCTGTGTTGGTCAGTGAGGATTATAGAACACTTTCACAGTGCCAACAGTTCTACTGGATAGTGCTTCCATAGAGTCTGTGAGCCTCCACACCAGCCTATACTGCCTTATCCGGTACTGTGTGAAAAGCGTTTCTCACAGTATGTGGCATGGAGTGAAGTTCCGTAAAGCATAGTTATTATTTTATCTTTCTAGATTTTTTCAGTGTGTGCTTGTATGCGTGTGTCTATATTCACTTCTGTGTGTGTGCGTGCGTGTGTGTGTTTATGGGGGATGGGATAACTGTTCACAGATCTGAGTTGTGTGTGGTGAAGGGTGTACTGTGCATACAGGCAGTTCTATTTCCTACCTTTTCTCCATAAATAATGTATTGTCAGACCTTCTGGTGGAGATTTTAATTCTTGGAAACAGTGTCTACAGCTTGTCTCTGAACACTGGAGTCCTCCAGGCCCTCTGAAATCTCTTTCTTAGAAGCAACAGTGGCTGGTTATTGGAAAGCACTAGAACCCAGAGTGAGAATAACAAGACCAGGTTCAACATAAAACAGACAGGGTTCTCCAATGTATTGCCACAGTGTGTGGTAATGGCTAATTGTGACTTTGCGTAATAATTGCCTTTCTGTGTGATAACGGAATATCCTATGTAATAATCTTAGTGTAGTAAGGGACCGCTGCTTAACATTTGACTCTCAGTGTAACAACTGATGTGTAATAAATGACTCTGCGTAATAGTCATCTCTTTGCATACTGACCATTTTGTGCCATAATGGACTCTGAGGAAAGATTGAGTCTCCATGTAATAAGTGTCTCTCTGCATAATAATTGACTCCCTGTAATAATTGACTTCCTGTGTAATAATGAGCTCCGTGTGTAATAATGGACTCTCTGAACATAGACACAGACCTGCAGATGCCTGGATTAGTAGGAATTACAGTGATAGTCAAGCCACTTCCAGTTGCAGATGTTAGAAAACCAACTCAAAATAGCTTAAGATGGGAGGAGGAAGAGGAGGAAGTGGAAATCATCAACTCACATACCTGGGAAGTCCAGAAGCTAACTGCCCTGAAGCCTAATCGAATCCATGGGTTCACATGAAGAATCCATTGGGATCTTCTTCCATCTCCACGGTCTTGGTTGAATTCTCAGATGAGTCCATCCTCCACCTGGCTGGAGGGTGCTCCCAGCAACTCAGGCTTTCATGGCACTTAGAGTACCTGTTTCCAGGGAATACAAGAAAGCAACTGTTTCCTCAAAGAACTCAGGCCACCCCACACCGGGGATGGTAGAAATGGGCACCTTGATTGACAGGTATCTCATTATCACAGAGGGTGAGGGGTAGTTCACCAAATGAATGGATGGGGGCAGAACAAACAAGTAACAGATGGTTCCCTTGTTCAGAGCCTGTGAGCTACAGCATCCCAACGGTGGGCGTGAGCTCAGTGAATTTGTTCCAGCAAGTTCCTTAGTCTTTATGAAACAGCCGTCAACTCTTTTTGGAGTAGGTGACTGATACCTGCATATATATCTGACTAGTTTTCAAGTAAGCATAAATGTTCTTATAAAGAATAGAATGCAATGTCATTTAAAACATTGGGCTTATACTAATGCTATATCTTTATGAGTCTTCTCAGTCAACGGCCACCAAATGTATAGCTACCTCCCATAGCGCTCCGTAATATATTTTTCTTTAAAAAATACTCAAGCTACCTTCAGCAAAAGTTTTTAACCTACTTTGTGTCATAGATCCTTTGGTGGTCTGGCAAGAACTATAGACTTCTTCTGAGAGTAATGTCTTCAAACACATTAAATAAAACATAGGAGTAAAAAAAAGATTCTTATGAAGTACCTATGAAGCATGGAAATACACAGTTTTTAAACTATATGTATTTGGCCTTTTTACTGAATGAGTTTTTTCCAATGAAAGTTTTCCAAACGTGGAGGCAAATTTGGAATTATTTCCTGTAACACAGTTGCCAAGATTGGGACCAAGAAAATGAGGCTCAAAGAAAAATTTCTTGACTGTCTTTATGCCTGCCTCCTCCTTTTTGTCTGGTTAATTCTTACTTAATCCTTTGAATCACAGTGCACACATGGCTTCTTTGGGAAGTCTTCTTCTGACCTGACTAGGTCTATGTTCCTTTTGTGGTACCTTTTGTGTTACTATGACTCCCTGCCTCCGCCTACCCACCTACCATACATGCATGAACATATGTCTCAGTTATCAAATAGTGTGACTTTTTGGACAGTCTGTTTTCTCTCTGAGACTCTCAGTTTTGCCCAGGAGTACAGGACTGAACCTGGTTCCATCGCTGGTCCCTCGCATGGTACCGGGGACCTAACCTGAGCTCACTAAAATTTGCTACATGGATTCCTAAGTGTGTAGACACCCAAGAGTCATCACAGGGTCAAATCTGATTTTCTCCTCACAACATACAAAGTTAGAAGACAAAGTGCCCAAATTCTGGTGCTCTTCACGAAATAGGTGCTAAAAGGTTGTAGTGGGTCACAACATCTTTGCAGTTCACAGGCGATTTTTGTTTTAAAAATTCATTCAGAAGAAAGAACTGGAAACAGAAGTGACGAGAAAGGATGGTCGGAATAGGGTTGCTTGATGGAGAAATTCAACACCATTGTCTAATTTAGAAGAACAAAGCCTACAGTCAGAATGTAAGTCAAATTAATGTAATACCCATCCAAAAAATAACCATTTCTGGAATTGTCAGTGGAGACCAAAACTGAATAGATCAGTGGGTTATGGGTGGACATACCTATTGACAAACGCAGTCCCGCTGGTAGCGGGTCTCTCCATCTGCATCTCCTGCAGACCTTCTTTTCCTGCTGGAGCAGTGGCTCTTTCTGATGGGGAATCCACTCCATGGAATCAATACTGACCCTGCCTGCCTACCCATTACATCAGAGGGCTCTGTCTCGTCACTCACAGTCATTGGTTCTGAAATGGACATGTGACCTAAACTGAGCCAATCAGAGTCTTCCTGGAGACTGCTCTGCTAAGGAGGAAGTCCCTCTCAGCCTGATGGGTGGGCAAAGCTCTAGCTAATTTGTGGTTTTGGAGGGGCTGATGTGTCTCATGCCTACTATGTGGGTGGGCACACCTGGAGAAGTGGAGAGAAACGCATGCGTGATTGCATTCTCTAGGCCTTTGGCCCGGAATCAGTAACATCCTGGGACGTTTTGGTTATTTGCGCCCATCAGTTCCTTTTTTTTTTTTTCTTTCGTTTTGCTGGAGTTGGCTTCCTGTCACTTGCAATTGTTGAAACATCTGTAGTTTATTTCACGTTAATGTGGCTTTAAAACATTTCTTGGACTGGGTAAGTAGTGTTTTAAAATTGCTTAGACCAATGGCACAGTTTTGTAGGCCTATCCATGACAGATCTAAAATGGGCTATTACATAGTTTCTCCCCCATTTTAGATTTTCATCCGATTCTGATACAGTTGTTGAGTGGCCCATAAAACAGGATAACCAGACAATGCCTTCAAAAGGCATCCTGAAACCAGTTTAAAAAAAAAAAAAAAGCTTAGGAAGAAAGTGGGACATTTTTCATGTCTCTGGCAGCTCCATTATGATGCATTTGGACATTTTTGATAAAATTATGAGGCATAAAAAGTTTGAAGCATTGAAGATTAATTTTCCTCCATAAATATATAGATCATAGTCAAATTCTATATGACTGGTTTTGCCCAGAAGCAAAAAATATTTGCGGTGTAATTTCATAGCAGTATGGAAGCGAGTGATGAGAGGGGCACTGAAAAAGACTTTGGTGGATTGTAAGTGTCAGGTTAACATTCACAACCTGGTGAATCGAGCAGAAACCGCTGTTCAAATGTAGGGCTTTGTTGTTTTAAAGTTTAAAAAAAAAGTTGGGAGCTGGTACAGAAGTAAAATTAAAGTAAAAGAAAATAAATAATCCATATCTCTTCTGTTCTGTTTAAATATTAAAGTGTCAGCTGCAATTTTGAAATGACACCAAAAAGCTTGCTGGGCTGAAAAAAAAAGTGCTTCATTTGTTGGATTTCTATGCTGTCTGAACTATAATTTCACCTAAGGATGATTTTCTGGGATGAGGGGCTGGAGCTGTATGGTCCTGTTACAGGCTGAGGGGCAAGTATGCTGTGCGTGGGCTGGCTTTTGTTTCCTCTACTTCCTCTCTGGCTTCACCTCTTCCTGTAGCCTACTCTTGGGTGCCCAGTGAAGGGGGGGTCGCTCATGCTCATTGGAAATGCTGTTCCCTCCTAACGCCCCCATGTAGTGTTTGTTTGGGCTAGCCGGCCATCTCGTTCTTCATGGGATTCTCGAGGGCCAAGAAGCAAGGGGCTTATGCACTTCCTCTCACCTGGAGCCATCATGGTTCTCGGCTATGGGCACTCAATCTCTTGAGACGTAAAATCTTACACAGATAGCTGCTCATTTCTGAATATTAGCACTTTCGTTGGTTATCAACTCAGGAGCTTTGAGAGCTGGAAATGACACATGAGGCATTCTGGCGTGTTGTTTTCTGGCTCTGCTCTCTCCCTGTGCAGTCAGCAGCCTTGGGGAGGAAGCCATGAAGGAAGGTGGTTCTTCTTGGAAGGTGGACCCAGGAGAGGATTTCAAGGGCCACGGGGCTTTGGTAGAGAAGGAAGAAACGGGAACTGGCATGATCAAACTACAGTGCATGGGCTGGTCACGAAACCAAACTACCCTGAGTCTGAAGGCAGATATATAAGGGTGGGACTCAGGGTGGAGAATTTGGAGAAGGGCTGAGATAAGACCAGAGCAAGGAGATGTCAGAAACAAACGAGAGGCATGGTAAGCGATCACCAGAAATGGCTTTGTGGTTTCTATAAGGAGACTTGTTTTTCCGCTCCCTTCCCTTTGTTTAAGGAATTGGGGCCCAGTTCTGAAATTATAACAAACTACAGGAAGTTTTGCACAGAGATATGGCAGAGCCCAGGATGAGTGAAGCAGTTGCGAATTCACTGTCAGTGATGTCATCCAAATGTCCGTGATTTTGGCTGGGACTCAGACTGCCATCTTCCCCGTCTTTTACTCCTGGCCCTCCATCTTTTCTGGTGACCTTGTAAACAACCCAAATACTGGCTTTTAATAAATCCCTTTTGTGCTTAAAAAGCCATGGCCCATTTCCCTTGTTTAAACTAAGAGCCATAGTTCACAGCTAAACTTCCCTAGAAAATCGTGAGACCCAAGGATGGTAGGCAAGGTTGGTTCAGAGGTCATGATGGATTGAGAGTCACCTAGCTGGATTCAGACCTAAGGTCCGATTTTCCCATATGCTCCCCTCCATCTCACCGTGTCTCTGACCCTTCAGAAAACACACAAGAAAAATAGTGCGTACTCTCTCTTTGCAGAAAGTGTGAGTGTTCGAGGGTGCATTCGGAGGCCAACTTCTCTCATTCACGTGTAACAGCCAGTGAGTTTGGACAGTTAACCATCTCACGTTTTCTGTCTTCTCATTACAAAATGCAGACAGTGCTTCTGGTATTAAAGATAATGTATAGGAAAGCAGTGGAATGACTCCCTATTGGTTTTGCCTCCGTGTCCATTTCCCTTTTGTTTGTTTTTTGTTACATCATGCCAATTTTTTTCCCCTTGGGGAAATCACCTTGGTGTATGTGGTTTCAGTGGGGGGGATTCAGGAGTAAGAACTTGACCAAGTCCTGCCAGTGAGCATTTTCTATACCCTTGAGCCACCATGATGATTGAGTTGTGATGGTCTCACAACTCAGGTTTGTCTAATCAGAGTCAACGTGTGGATTTTTGCCGAAGTCAGCAGGAAGATGGGTTTCTTATTTGCATGACATTTCCTGAGAGCTATAAATGTAAGCTTGTAGCTGCTGGCACTCATCTTGTCCCTGGGAGGAGGCTTCAACCTAAGGACGAAGAGGAAAAGAAAAGTGCAGCAGAGACAAAAGTGAAACACATTCTAGATATCAGCATTTGAGTCCCTGGATCCAGCTATACCAGAAGCAGGTTCCAGCTGTGAAGTTCCCAATACATCCCCTTCATGCTTAGGTCAATTTGAGCTGAGTTTCTGTCTCTTAGAACAAAGAGAGCCTGAATTGCTTACCATCCAGCCCACAGTGAGCGTTTGCCACCTCAGTACCAGCAATAAACCCGTGACAAATGTCTGAAGAGTTAATCATGGTGATTGTTCTTTCATTTCTGTACCCGGCATCTAGCGCAAGAGACATTGACAGGCATGTATTGTGTTGGAGTCTAATTGCATGAATGCACAGAGCATGGTCTCAGGGTATGAGAGGATGAATTTCCATTTGTCAGGGCTAAGGAGTTGGGGCAGTTAAAATCTTTGGGGAAAGTGAACCTCTCGCTCTTTCACAGATGACACGTGTGCTTCTCTTTAACACCTCATAGTTCTCCAACTCCGTGGAGATTAAACTTTGCATGTCCAGAAAGATTTCAGTACTTTTAGGGTAATGAAATTACAACAAATGGGACCAACCTGGGAGTGTTGCCTGGGGCTCAGTCTCAACTCCCTTCCCCTCCAACTCTTTTGCCATGAGCTCGAACATGATGTGTGGCACACAGTACCCGTATTTAAAAGTCACTGCCAAAGGGCTTTCAGATCAATATTATCCCCCCTGTAGCATTTCCTCACATATTACATTAAAAAGACTAATCCCTTGGAGAGTTGTAAAGATGTTTTAGTGCAGAGCATATATTATGAATGTTTCATCGTTATTCCTCAGGATTTATTTAACATTTTACTCGACAGTCCCTTTGGATTTTTGATTGATTACTAGGCAAATTAGATAAGAAAACTCTTTCTGTAAGAGAATCCCAGGCATCATCCTAGCAGTGGTGGTGATAATGATGAAAGCCAACATTTATCCACTATTTCTTCTGTCAACAGCCACGCCAAGCCATTCTGCACGCACTGTTTCCACCCCTTGAGCAAGACATTGTTATCCCCACTTTGCAGATGGGGAACTGAGGTCTGGGGAGTGCCTGAGTCGAAGTCAGAGCTTCAGCCAGCTCAATCAGAGCTGCACCACTTCTCAGGCCACCAAACAAAGAGCCAGCCCGATGTAGACAGATGAGACCCCAGGTGTCACAGGAGACTTTAGTTTTCTTGAAAATCAAATCACAGTTATTAGATTGGCTGGAGTCATGTTTCTTCTCTGCACGGACATATCATTCTGAAGGACATATGGCACAGTACTCTTATCGGTGACTCTTTCAGGAGTTAGAGGGTTGCCTAAGTAAGTGCCTCTATGTCTGGTTTTGAAACAGTTTTGTAAAGTCTGTAGCCTGTTCATTTGGTATTTCAACAAGCTCGCAAGCCATTAGGATTGCTGTCCCACAGCGAGTTGGGTGGCTTGGGTTAGGCCAGTGATCCTCCATGGGAGCAGTGATCCCCCCCAACATCCAGGGGAAGTGAATCTAGAGCAAGTTTGGAGATGGTTGTGGTTGTCACACTTGGAAGGTGTGCTCCTAGATCTAATGGGTTCAGCTAAACATCCTACAGAGCACAGGATGGCCCCATAGCTAGTGGTTACCAAGGCCAAAATGTCAATAGTGTTGAGAAACCATGAGCCAGCCTGTTTGAGACAGCACAGAAGCCTTCCAATCCAGGGTCTTAGCCTGGTGTAAATTTTTGTTATTGTTACTGTTTGCCCGCTTACCCAAGATGGAATGCTGATGTTTGTCATTTGTCAGTCCTTCTGAGAAAAGCGCCCCCAGGTGGTTGGTACCCAAAGGATGCCGGCTTCCATGCTTTTCCCATCATGTGGGTTCGTCATCTTAGAAGCCATACCTAGTAGCCTTACACACGAGGAGAAGACGGTGGATGATTAGGTGGCTCTTTTAGACGCGGGGCCTGGAAATGCAGTACTGCCTTCCCACTTACATTAGGACGACTGAGACTCAGCACTGTGGGCGTCCCCAGCTTCCAGAAGGGCTGGGAAATAGCCCTCCTGCATTCTCAAGCAACACTTGACCGAAACGCAGTGCTTTGAGGCACACATCGTGTCCTCTCTGATGTGCGAGGGAGGTTCATGTTCAGCAAATACTGAATAAGTAAGGCACAAGAGCCAACACGTTTACCCAGCAATTAAACAGTGGCTCAAAACATAATTTAAGAGATTTGCATTGCAGTTGAGAAAATAGATCACAGGCCCGTGCATCAGAATTTAGGTTATGGGTTTGATATTTCTTTTCTTTTTTTTATTGTGTTTATTTACTTTTTAAAAAATTCTTTTTGTTTATTTTTGAGAGACAGGTACATGGCACGAGTGGGGGAGGGGCAGAAAGAGAGGGAGACACAGAATCTGAAGCAGGCTCCAGGCTCTGAGCTGTCAGCACAGAGCCTAACGCGGGGCTTGAACTCACAAGCTGTGAGATCATGATCTGAGCCGAAGTCGGACATGCACCCGACTGAGCCACCCAGGTGCCCCATATGTTTATTTACTTTTGAGAGAGAGAGAGAGAGAGAGAGAGAGAGAGAGAGAGAGACGAACAGGGGAGGGGCAGAGAGAGAGGGAGAGATACAGAATCGGAAGCAGGCTCCAGGCTTTGAGCTGTCAGCACAGAGCCTGACACAGGGCTTGAACCCGCGAATGCGAAATCATGACCTGAGCCGAAGTTGGACCCTCAGCCAACTGAGCCACCCAGGCGCCTGGGACTGATATTTCTTAAGTACCAACTGTCATCGGCCACTTGGAGTATGTTAGCTCATTCTACCTTTGAGGTAGTTACTACACCCTTTTTATGGATGAGGTAACTGAGGATCAGAGACTTCAAGATCCTTAACCCAAACAAATCTTCACAAATGTTGCTTTCTCACATTTTTATTTCAATTTGGACCTTCGTTTTATACCCACACCCACGCGCATCACATGTGCTGTTCTGTCTGCAGCACTGTTTTGGGGGAAACAGCGTGGTGTACCTACTGTCGTACGAGCTGGGGGACTCAGAAGTGGAGACGGGGGAGTTCAGGGTGGGACACTGCTTCTCAGGATATGGGTTTTATCTTACATAAAGAGGGAGGGGGTGGCCCAAGGTCTTACGCTGTATGTGAAATCAAATATGTTGATGGTGGCTGCCTGGAACAGCCTGTTGGTGAGGGTTCTGAAGCCAGGCTCTACAGGAGTAAAGAAGGCTCTGAATGATTCATGGCATCTGCCATGAGCACAGATGGAAGAAGCAGGCTTCCGTGTGCTATAAACTTACCGTCTCTGAACTAAAGGGAGCCTAAGGTCGTTTTCCACTCTAAGGTTCTCTGACTCAACTTGATAGGAGAATAAGATGAATTGCATTCTCCTGTTTCTACCTACCACTGGAATGTGGCGGAAAAACAGGGGGACCATTGACCTGTGCATAACTTATCAGGTGCAGTAATCCAAGTACAAGGAAGGAGTGAGTCTAGACAGATCCGAGAGATGCATTACTGATAGAAACTGTAAGGCGTTTTGGAAGAAGAGGTATCTGAGCTGGGTTTTGAAGGATGTGTAGGAGCTTGACAGGCAGAGGCAGAGAAAAGGCCATCTAGGCAAAGGAAATAACATTGCTGAAGGCTGGCCGAGTGAAGGTCTGTTTGATGTTGGTGGGTGCCCAGACTGGGGGGAGCAGATGTGGACTTCGAGCATGGTAAGGGACAAAGAGAGGCAGGTGGAGACTGAAGAGGGGTCAGTGGGGATCAGATTGCCAAGTGCCCTGAATGCCAAACTCCGGAAGTTGCTGACTTCCCGGTACTTCTGCGGCACAGGGACCTCAAGGTGACTGGAGTGACAGTAACTCCAACAGGTGTGAGCACAAAAGCTGTTCTTGCAAAGTGGCCCACCCACCTCCCTGTGGCTGACAGGGCTGGTGCCTGGCCTCTGTCCCCTGGGCTTGCCCTCACTGCCCAGGGCTCCTTCCCCGGGACTGGACTTAATGAAATGTTTCCCATTTTAATTTCAGCTCTGCTGGGAGGAGCTCTTTTTATCTCAGCTGCTTCTCTGCCATCAAAGCCCACTCAGTGCTGAGTACTGCCCGCCCCCTCGCCAGTCCTGTCCTCCCCAGAATCCTGCCTGGAGGTTTTAATTCAGAGTCTCACAAGACAAGCAAGGGGGCTGCTTTTGATTGATCAGTCAAACACAATCCCTTCACAATTGTCTTTGGAGACTCAGGCTCCAGACATGAAAGATAAAAACAAGAGATGCCAGCTTGGTTTAAGATGGAAGTTTGTGCTAGATCTTTCTCTTCTTCCTTCAACTCGGGAAAAATAACATAAAATGAAAGCCTTCCCTCTCAGCTGAATCAGTGCATTGTTTTCTTGTCTGCCCATCTTGTTCCATTTCCCGAGTGGTTTTTTAGCTTATTTCAGAAGTAATAAAAACCACCTGATATTTATTGAGATTCTTCTGATCACTTTATGTACATACTAGATGCTCTGTGTATATTAACCTGTTAATCTTAACTGTTGTTTATGAAGTGGGTGCTATTAATAATCTCATTTTACAGATAGGGAAACTGAGTCATGGAGTGCTAAGTAACCAGTCTCACAGAGCTGTTATGTGATAGAGCTGGGATTTGTGATTAGGAGATCTGGTTCCAGAGTCCCTCCTTTTAGCCACCATGCCTGTGCTCAGTCCTTGACATCCCATTCTTGGGATGACATTCTATATGTTGATTTATGGCAAAGGAATTGACATCTTCATCGTTAATGTATTTTCTATAATAAGGAGCAACTATTTCCTGGATGCATGGACAAGGGGTGATGAGTGACTATTTGATTAAATAAAGCCAAAAGATGTGGTCTCCAATATTAAGATTAGCTTTGAGGAAGGTCTCCAAAGCTTACCTGATTTCCCATTTTAGTCCAGAAAATGGACGTGTTGCAGATGGAGTTTTGGATGCCAGTGTTAGAGCCTATTTATCCAAAGGAAGTTTCATCATATGAGATGCAACCCTTTAATATCTTTTCAGCCCCGAACCTTGGCTAGAGTTGGAGAAAGTGGATTAAATTGGCCCAGACCCCGTCCCTGCATGGCAGTGTTTCCCAGAATGAGTTCTTAGTTCTTTACCCTGCTGTTAGACTTCTCTGCCCCCACAGTTGAAGAATCTTGAATATTTTCTTTGTCCACATCTGCTAATTAGAGACAGGCTGTGTATCCCCCTTTTTAAAATTCAATCCAAGTTTCAAGTACTCTCTAGAAGTAGTTGAGCTTTACTTTTAACTTTTTCCCCAAGGTCTTAAATATACAATGTCTGTTACTCCCAGTCTCCATCAATCATAAGATAATCGAATGGGTAATGCATCATCTTTAACAATATTGGGCAGTTATCGTATATGCGTAAGATGATCACAGTGTGATACCAACTTGCCTCAGTGATTTTTTGCTTCTTTGTGCTTATGCCCTTGTGTAATCTCCTCGCACATGGAATCTGGTCTGGGTTGTGTGACCAACAGAGCATATAATGAGACATAAAAAGTATTATGTGTCACTCGTTTGTTTTTTGGATCGTTGGCTCTGGGTGATGCCAGCCATATGAGGCTGCCATCTTAGCAATGGCTTCTCCAGCCCCAGTCAAGCCTTCTAATTACACCTTGAAAACTCACAAGAGACCTCCCAGTGAGAACCAACCCCCCTAAGCTACTCCCCAAATCCTGACCCATGAAATGTAAGAGATGATAAATGCTTATTGTTTTTGAATCATCAAGGTTTGGGGATGTTTTGTTATTTGGTCATGGGTAACTGGTACAACATGACCTGAATTTGAAGCAACACTCTCCATTTCTAATTTTCTGCCCAACTGCCCAAACATACATCTCTAAGACTGCAGAAAAAATGTCTTTAAAAGTGCCGTTATGGGGTGCCTGGGTGGCTCAGTCAGTTAAGCATCCGACTTCAGCTCAGGTCTTCATCTCACTGCTCATGAGTTCGAGCCCTGTGTCAGGCTCTGTGCTGACAGCTCAGAGCCTGGAGCCTGCTTCAGATTCTCTCTCTCTCTCTCTCTCTCTCTCTCTCTCTCTCTTGCTCTCTCTCACCCCCCTCAAAAATAAATCAAAATAAAATCAAAATAATAATTAAAATAAAAAATGCTGTTATGTACTATTTGCTGCCATGTGCCATGCTTTTTAGGCACTCTTCACTGCCACGTACAGGGTCAGTGTTAGTAAGCAAACCACTTGCTGGTTGAGAAAACTGAGCCTCAAAGAGACTTCGCTCCCAAAGATCATACAAGCTGTAAGTGGAGGGAGACAGAAATTGGACCTAGTCCCACTGGAGTGTATGGCCCATGTCCTGTGACTTTTATTTTTATTTTTTTTATGTTTATTTATTTTTGAGAGAGAGAGAGACAGAGCGTGAGCAGGCAGGGGGCAGAGAGAGAACGAGACACAGAATCCGAAGCAGGTTCTAAGCTGTCAGCCCAGAGTCCGACACGGGGCTCAAACCCATGAACCACGAGATCATGACCTGAGCTGAAGTCAGATGCTTCACTGCCTGAGCCACCCAGGCGCCCTGGGGTGGCCCGCTGTGCCAGATTGCCTCCCTGCTGAAAGTGTTCCTGGTCATTTGCCAGGCCCTGGCATAAGTCCTTAGTGTGCATTATCAGACCTGACCCTTGTCATCGTGAAGGTCATTTTACAGACCAGGAAACTGTGGCACTGGATTAAGGGCCAAGTCCTACGTTTCTGTTTATTGTTTGGGAAATGTGATCATACAACAAAAGGTGCCACATTCTTGAAATGACAAGCCATGTGACTCACAGTGATTGGGGACATGCTGGGTGCCTAGAAAGTGTTTAGAAATTACTGAAGGAAGGAAGGAAGGGATGGAGGGAGGGGTGGAGGGTGGGAAGGAGAGAAAGTAGAAGAAAGGAAGGGAAGAAGGAGAGAAAGGAGGGAGGGACGGAAGAGAAGCTTAGAATTTACCCCTTAAGTAGGGGGTGAAGTAAGAACAATAAAGTCCAGGCAATGAGAAGATCTGTTTGCTCCAGGGTATGATGGAGGGATATTACAGATCATAGCTTGGAAAAGGATCTAAACAACTAAATATGTGATGAGGTCCTGGCAAAGATTAGAAAAGTGACAGTCCTAGGAATATGAAGCATGCTTGTCCCATTTAAAGAAGGTCAGTTCTATTCTGCTTCATCCAATGTGGGCCACAGGTAGGGTAGCCCACGTTTCCTTCCTCTCTCCCTTCCTCCCTTTCTCCCTTCCTCCCTCCCTCCCTCCCTCCCTCCCTCCCTCCCTCCCTCCCTCCCTTCCTAACTCCCTGAAGCTAGAAATCTAGATTTTTATGTGCTACCTCCAATTTTTAAATGTTGACAGTGTTTGTTTTGTAAACACCATGTGAGCTGAGCTTAGCCCTCTGCAAGCCCTCATGTCCCACAGGCTGCATGTTTGTGGCCTCTGTTGTGGAGAAACAAAAGGGCAGTAGGTGGCCCGACTGTGAAGGGCCAACTGCTAAGAAAGAGAAGAACAAAGAGAAGGCGAAAGCAAGAAGACAGTTGCTTGATTTTGCTCCTACCTTACAACTCATTGGTATCACCACTGGTAGAAGGGCTGGGGTGGGGGTGGGAGACATCTTTAGAAGCTTGCGGACCCAAGAGTAACTGTTGACCTATCCTGGCAATTTTCAACTTTGCAGATTCTGTTCTTGGAGAGGAAGAAACATGTTGGCAAAACAGAAAGAAATTTCAGACCAACCCCCAGGCAGGACATGAGCTGTATTCTTTGTTAAAGCATGCATCTGATTGCTCATAGTTTTCTTACCATTATTCCTCCTCTCTGCCTCCTCCTTCTCTCCCCTCCTCCTCATCGCCCTCCTCCTCCTCCTACTCCTCCACCTTCCTACTCCCTGTCCTCCTTCCCCCTCCTCCTCCTCCTTCCTCTTTCTCTACCTCCTCCCCACACTTCCTCCTCCTCCTCCTCCTCCTCCTCTTTTTCTTCTTCTCCTTCTCCTTTTCCCTTTTGACTCTGGGACATAAGGGATTGAGCACACACTGGCAGTGAATGATATGCCTCCCGACTTAGGGTGATTATGTTCGTTAATAATGATTATCGCTTCTATGTAATATTTGCATGATAAACTGTAGACATCTGGTGGAGTGTGCAAGTGCGTGTGGTGTTTGTTAGGAAACAGAAGCAAGCCGAACACTGATGAAATGTGAAATCTAACTGCTCAGACTAAAAATAAAGTCGGCAGGCTTTAGGGTTTCTGCTCACCAGCACTTCTGAGCTCCTCCTGTACTCCGCCTTAGTTACCGTGGAGACACGTGGCTGCACATATGCAGACCAGGGTACACACTTTGTGGGCCTGGCCCCTGGGGGTCCCATTACCGAATTTCGTATGTTTAGAAATATTTTGTAATAAGGCCCCTCGTGTCACTTATTAGTAATAAAATGTGCAACCTCCTTCATCAGCATCAACTGCCAATTTGTTTTTTGTGGCAATGCACCAGCACCTTTTCAGGTAAAAGACTGTGTGCATGTTGGGCATATATATATATATGTAAAATTCAAATATATATTTACATATGTGCATAAAATTTTATCTTCCTCAAACTGCTATGTTACAGTTGATTTTTTTCCCCCAAGAAAGTCTGCAGTTTTCTTCAACCTGCAGAACCAGCTGAAATTTCTAAATGATACACAAAGCAATGTGTGTTTCCCGAGGCCAAGCCCAAGCTGAGAAACAGTGACACGTTATGGGGGCTCGAAGCATGGGGATGGCAGCATGCTTCCTTGTGAAGTGCGGGTTTTAGGGAGTGGATGAATCTCAGCATCACTAGCACTGTGGGTTCCTAAAGTCCTGGGTGGGGAAACCCTTACCCGCTTGTAGATGTGTTATTTCGGTGCTGTGTGAGTCACATTCATATAAAGGGGTTAAAAGCAAAGAGATGACCGTGATTTTTGTTTGTTTGTTTGTTTTGTTTTTTGGTTGTTGTTTCGTTTTCACCTGCTCAGCGTCACCAGGAGAGAAAGACTCCCCCTGATTTGTGCCTTCCTGGTTCTTTTCCAAAAGCATTCATCTAAAGCATCTCTGGTAGCAAGAGAGTGGAATGCTCTTCCCTGCTAATGGCTTTCAGCCTGTTCAGGAAAACCTGCAGTTTAACACTCCCTGGTGGGTTCTACAGTGTTAGCGGGAGGATGTGCAGCAGAAATACTCCAGATAGCCTGGTACTTTCTATGCAAGTCAAGCCGCTGTCTACAGACAGACGCCCTGGGCCACACCAACTGGTTTGAGTTTCCGGCTGTTCTTGTAAATTGGAACTGATGCATCGTGGAGGTTGGGAGTCTGGTCCTGCAGGTCGTGAGACCTGGGAGGGGATAGCCCTGCATTTCTCTTGATTGCTGTGAGCCTTGTCCTCACCTGAAAAGTGGCACCACTAACCCACACTTCGTCAGGACTTTGAAAACGTTAAAGAGGATGGCGCTCTGTAAAGTTTCCAATGTGTTGCCAATAGTAAAATAGAAACCTATCGTGGGGACCATGACTAAACATCAAATTAAGCACTTTCTGTGTATCATACACTGTGTTGAGCTATTGACACGTATTTTCTTGTGGTAACCTCACCACCATAGTCCTCTGAGATGAGTAAGGTGAATATCATTTCCACTTTATAGCTAGAAGGAAAATAAAGTCCTGGAGAAGTGAGGACTTTGCCTAAAGTTTACTAAGGCAGTTGAGCTAGGATCCAAATCCAGACCTAACTAAATTAAGGACATTTTCTACACTTGAAAATAACACCAAGCACTGTTGCTTTTACTAAGAGACGTGATGCTAATAATTGGAGAATTGAGCCTTGCAAGTTTTGAGGAGGCGGAGGATAGAATTGGAGCCTTTAAACAGACTGAACTTCCGGGAGGTTTGGTACTATTGGATTGTGTACTGGAGAAAAGATCTCATTTGCAACCTGAAGAAACAAAACAGATTTCGAGTTTGGCAGTGTCCCATTAAAATTCAGACCCAAGCCCACAGAATGGCAAAGGCGTTTGTGTGCGGAGCTCTAATCACGGTGTACCACGGTACAAATGAGGCTGTGCTTTCTGGGATTCGGGAACTGAAACTCTCACCTCTCCCCGTTCGCCACGTAGGAGCTGTTAAGCTCCAGACCAAGCTTGGCATCAATGGGGGCTGACAGATGTAAGGCTAGAGTTGCCATTTGCTCAAAAGAAGCTTCGTTTCCGTTGTCGATGAAGTGCAAGAAGTCTAAACAAGGTAGCAAGTGTCTGGTTCTCTGTGCAGCTTCGCTGAGATCGATGGTGATATGTTTCAGGGATTCCAACTTGGAGACCGGGTTCTTCGTCTCCAGGGACTCGCAGTCTGAGGCAGTGCTTGCAGTAGTACTCTCTGTGAATGTTTTACCCCTGCCATATCCACTACAGCTCTTGGCTGTGGCTAGTGTGACTGATGGACCGAATGCTTAATTTTATCTCATTACTTAAAATTTAGATGTAATGTAGGCTAGTGGCCACCATGTTGGATAGCACCAATCTGGGTGATGAGGTAGGGGAGCAAGCCGGTGACAATGGTGAAGGCTGGTGTCTGCAGCCTCCACCATTGCTAGCTCTGTGACCTAGAAGGGTCAATGAAATAAGGGAAAGGGGAAATTAAATAACTTGTCTGAGCCCAGAGCATGCATCTATGGAGACAGGTGTAGTAAAAAGAATGATGGGATTGCCATGCACCTAAAGCTCTTAATAAAGTTTAAAAGAGTTTTGATAAAATATTAGCAATGATCAGCATTACTGTTGTTGTCATTGCCATCACACTTTTGTAAACAAATTACACCCACGTTGCTGCAAAGCCATTGAATTGAGAGCCCCTCACCATACTGTGACTGAAGCAGGCATTGAAAGGAAATATTAGAACATATTCATGGAACAGTGGCATTTGAGCTTCCTTGTCCACTGTTGACACATACACAACTGCTCACCGAGATGAAGGACACCAAGAGTGATGTGGGCAGAGGGTGTGCTTAGGGGAAAGCATCAGGTTTTGAGCAAGTCTGGCTTGTTTGGAAACCACGGTAATGATTCTACAAGAAGAGCAAAGTCCTACAGCCACAGGGGATTAGGGTGCCTTCTGTAGATTACAGCGATCCATCCCTTGGATTTATGGATGGAAGTGAGATCGGATTTTCATATCAAACAATGAATCTGGCTATTGTGGGGGGGGGGCATGGATTGAGGCAGAGGGGCGCTGAAGGCAGGAAGGAGGTCAGATGTGAGACCAAAGAGACTCTTGATTAGGTTAGGGGCCCTGGTGATGGGGAGTCTCTCTGGGAAGGAGAAAGCAAGACCTTTATGCTCAGGAGGCGGAGTTAGCTAAATAATAACAACAGCAGTGACATTGGTTAGCAAGTCCATTGTGCTTTCCAGTTTACAAAGTGTTTACCTCTCTCCATCTTGCCAGTACCCAGGGATACCTTGAAGATAAAAAGTGGCATGGTGTGTGACACTTGTGGTCAGCCTGTAGGAAGTCACTGAGCACTCAAAACTGGATGGTTGCGGCTGGGGCTGTTGTTGTCGACACTTTGTTAAGAGAAGTGGACTTTATCTACCTAGAGAAGCCAAGTCCAGCCCAGAGAAAAGTTGTGATAGACTGTGTCACGAAAGAAAGGAAGGAGGTACAAAGAAAACCCACAGAGAGAGCCTGTTACATCTAGGCCAAGGTGCTGCTGGGAACAAGGGTTGTGGGGCTCCTTCTGGGGCTTTACTGCCTGATGCAGACACCGCCTTCAGTTCTTGAACACACTCTGCATATGTAACTGGTAATCCGCCTAGCCCCCTGTGTGCTTTCTCTCTGGTTTATGGATTCTGTCTTTATCGGGATTTATTCTTAATGCACATAGTATAATGAAAAGATCTCTGGCTAGGTGGTCCGGCAGTAATGGATTTGCAGAGTATCCCTATTTGCTGGATGTTTCTTACATGTGTGTTTGATTTGGAGGGTAAGTAAGGAAAAGGTACGGAAACTTTCTGGTTTCTCCTTTCATCCCATCTGTCAAAATCAGGGTAGCGTTACCCCTCTCATAGCGCTTGTTCCATGCTAGTAATATGCGAATTTATTTTGTGTGTTGTGAGAGAGAGAGACAGAGACAGAGACGGAGACGGAGACGGAGAGAGAGACAAAGACAGATTTATTGTCACTCTTTTCTTTCCGGTATTTCTGTGTCTTCTGTGACCCTAAGACTTCAACCAGTAAGTTTGCGACAGAGCCTTAAGGGATTCCATATGGAACCAATCAACATTGAAACAGCCTTCAAGGCAGCTGGCCTTAAAAACTCATTAGGCAGACGTGGCGAAAAGGGAGGTCTGACAAACACTCCCAGCCTCAGAACTGAACCGCACTCCTCGGGATCAGTGCTTGGGCATTGACTCTCTGCGCCCATCTCTCTAGGATGGGCAAGGATGACGCATCTTGCCTTTGATGTTGTTCACAGCTCTGGACCAGAATAAATTCCACCGTCACGCCAGAAGCTTGAGATCTGTAGGTGAAGAGGTCCCATGGCAGGGACAGTCTCATGCAACGCTGTCTTAAAGTCCTTGGTTCCTCTAAGGATGGATTTCTGTTCTTCTTTCCATGATAGCGTTTAGTCACTTATGCCTCTCCCATCCATGAAAGCAACATGAGGGAATGAACCACTCCACAAAAATTAATTTCCAGGAAGCTTAAATTGGCCCTCTTAAACACCCTCACTATTCGCTTTTGTTTTAGTTTTGTTTTTGTTTTTAATTTGGTGGAAGCATTTTTTTTAACGTTTATTTATTTTTGAGACAGAGAGAGACAGAGCATGAACGGGGGAGGGGCAGAGAGAGAGGGAGACACAGAATCGGAAGCAGGCTCCAGGCTCTGAGCCATCAGCCCAGAGCCCGACGCGGGGCTCGAACTCACGGACAGCGAGATCGTGACCTGAGCTGAAGTCGGACGCTCAACCGACTGAGCCACACAGGCGCCCCAAGTGGAAGCATTTTAAACAAACATTTCACCTTCCCCTCAGCTTCCATAAGCAAAACCTGTCCAAAATAATATGACTTCTCTCTAATGATTCAAGGCCAAATGTCCCACACTTTTTTGTTGAAGGGTGATGTAACAAATAATGCTCTGGGTTCATTCACATGGAGAGGCGGGCTCCTCCCTGCGCTAAATGCCCCCAGATGTTCTCAGGCTTTTCAACAACTGTGTCTGCTCTTTGTGTGATTTTTTTTTTAAGAGTAGTTCTCCTCCCCACCGGAAGACTGGCATCCGAGTTCACTTCTTGTTATCATCAACTGCCAGCAAACTCTCTTTCTTCTTCCAATATCTGGCCTTTAATCTGCCTCCCAGTGTAAAACCAGATTATGAAGGCTCATTATAATTGTGGCCAATGCCCAAGCTACTAGACCCTGAGCAAGAATACTGGAGCAGTCTCCTAGGTCAAAGTGCTTGAATTCCAGGGGATCTTTTTTTGTGAAACATTCCTGGTCACTCAGAAGCCTGACTCTATGTTTTCTGCATTGTGGGGACCAGGGACGGGAGGTTCATTGTCCTGAGTGGACACAGACAGGCAGGCAAATGAGCATCCTTAGAGTTTTCTTATGTGTGGTTCTCGTTTGTTAGTTCTGCTTTGTATATTTACATTCATGTAAGTATGAAGCCCCTAAGTCCTAAAAGGAAGGAAGGCAGGGGAGGAAATTCTACTGCCAGAGAGAGAAGGCCACATAAAATCATGGGATGCAGAAACCGTGTTGTCTGTAGAGGGTCAAAATGGGTGATCCTGGATTTTTGTTGTGGGTCGCAATTTTGCACAAAAGTGGCCTTGAGTTTTGTCTAAGGTTTATTTATTTTTGAGAGAGAGAGAGAGAGACAGACAGACAGACAGAGGATCCGAAGCAGGCTCCGCGCTGACAGCAGAGAGCCCGGTGCAGGACTTGAACTCATGAACCGTAACCCAAAGGCAGAAATTTAACTGACTGAGCCACCCAGGTGCCCCCAAAGTGGCCCTGGTCTTTCAGGACTCTTCCTTGTCACTTACTAGAAGCCTGGCTCGCTTTGGACCCTGTGGAGAAAAAGTCGCTGTGTTAAACCCTGCTCAGGTCAACAAGAAAGGATCTAGCTAATGGCTGTCCAAGTTGTCCAGTGAATGGAACTTTTGAAACTCTGGTAGAAAAAGCTATTGCCTCCCATAATTACTAGCTTCTCCCACCTGAAAAATCAGTGTGATACCATGATTTATATTTCTGTATCTGCTCCCCTCCTCCCCCAACCCTCATGAGGTAGAGAAACATGGTTTGCTTTTTTTTCCCCTGAATACTTTGTTAGTAATTCTACCAGGAATATGACCACAGTGCAACTATGACCCTGGATGGTGTTGTGGATTCAAAAATGCTGTGACATATGCTGTTAGGATCGTTTCCTAAATTTAAATATAGACTGTCTATTAGGTAAGTTCTCGAGTTGATAATTCTATTGGAATTACGTCACAGAAAGACCAGAAGATTCTTGCTGAAGTATTTGGTAATAGAGGGTCATGATAACTGTGACTCATTCTCGAATGATGCAGAAAAATATACGTTTATAGACACACACACACATATGTACGTGTGTGCGCACACGCACACATGCACATAAAGAATGAAAGCATACTACAAACATAAAATATTAACGATTGTGAATTTAGCTGAAGAGTATCCAGATGGTCCATGCCTCCTTGCAACTTGCGAATTTTTCGATTTAGTTTTTTAAATGTTTTACAATAGAATGGCAATGAACAAACAAAACACAAACGCTAGTTTTCTTTCATGGTGACCGCAGTACCAGAATTGAATCATGCAGTCTTGGCTGCGTTAGTACCCTAACCCAAACCAGGACAAGGGGTACGTTCCTCACAGACAGTTCAGTCCTACCTAAACAAGGAAGGAACAGGGACTCCTCTGGAGACATTGAGGTTCCCATCCCCAGAATAAGAAGAGGAGGATCCAGATAGGCAAAATAGCAGGTGTCCAGCTATTATCTTCCTTTCATTGTAGAACAAAACTTCAAAAGTCTGAAGCACCGTCTTCAGTGTTTGCCTTGAACAAGTCTTGAAGTCTGAGTAGCACTTTGTGAGCTTAAAACAACCGTCACATGTGAGATTCTAGAAAGCTGTTCCAACTGCTTTTTCCTGCTTAGATAAAAGACAGGGAGTGCATTGGTTGATCTTAACACACCCATCAATTAATTTAATCGACTTAAGTGTTGTTCTTGCATAAAATGCTACTGTTTGGATTGTTTTAAAAGACATCAATTTGTCATAAAGAATACTGTATGGTAGCTTTAATTTTTTCCTCCGATTCCTTTAATGTCTGTTTTGTTAAATGCTTAGCAACAAAAAGCTGGCTTGGGTAAGAGCTTCTTTGCCAAGATAAAAATAATCTAAAATTTAGATGTGTCTGCAGTGATCATGGCAGTGTAAATTAATTAGCCACGCTGAGCCTGAATCAGCCTCTCTAAATGGATCTTGCTTTTATGCTGCTCTGTTTTCTAAAATGTATTCACCCTTGAAAGTAGCCATTCTTGTCATTACTTCCTTTCCCCAATCAGAAATCACAGTCGGCAAGAATTTTTTTTTTAGGGTAGAAGTTAATAATCCATTAATAAATATTGGAATTTAAATTTTGTGCCAGGGGCCAAGCTGAAGGCTAGCTGCTGCTGCTGAGGATATGAAAATAAATAGGAGATTATCCCTATCCTTTGGGAGGTTTGCATTCTTGTTTGGGAGGAATATTAAAATATGTATACCAAAAGTTAAATTATGCAGTATCCAACAACAAGCAATCCCACAAGGCAAGACAGTTTTTATGGCCAAGAAAGAGCTACCTAGAGTCCCGTAGAGGCAACAGTTCATGTTGGATGTAAGAAACAGCCTGAGAAGACTTTTTGCAATAAGGGAGTTGGAATAACAATTTTGTCTGTGTTCTGCAGGCCCCCAGCTCCATGCTAAAACTTTAGAAATCTTTTTTGATGGCTTCATTGGGGTATTATCTGTATAATTTAAAATTCACTTATTTTTTTTAAGTGTCCAGTGATTTTTAGTGAAATCACAGAGTTCTGCAACCATCACCAGGAAACGGTTTTAAAACATTTCTATCACCCTAAAAACAAACAAACAAACAAACAAACAAACAAACAAAACCTCCCTGAAGACCATTTTTGGTTAATCATCATTCTTGCTCCAGGCAACCACAAATCAATTTCTTTTGTCTATAATTTGCATTTTCTTGCTTTGTATATACATGGGACCACACAATCTAGAGTATTTTGTATCCAGCTTTTTTTTAACTTAATGATTCTGAGGTTCCTATTTTGTTCCTTTTTACTTCTGAAAAAGATTCCGTTATATGGATAGACCACATCTCATTTCCAAGGCATCAGGTGACGGACATTTGGATTGTTTCCACCTTCTGGCTGATAGGAATCACGCTGGTACATACATTCACATGCGGGTGTTTGTGTGGATATATGTTCTCCTTTCCCTCGAGTCACAACTTGGAAGTCAAATTGCCAGGACATATGGTAAACTAACATTTAACTATCTGAGAAACTGCCTGTCTCCAAAGTGGCTGTGTAATTTTGCACCCCCACCAGCAGCATCTCAGGTGCAATTTTTCCCACCTTATTTCTCTCCATGATCATGTGAGCTGTGTCAGGGAGGGATTCGATGAGGAAGGAGAGGTGGAGTGTGTGGCCTGAGGTTACACATCCCATAATTGCAGAGGCTGAGTTTTAACCCAGATTTGTCTCATTCTAGACCATCTTCTCTCTCTCATAAGATTTTGAGACACACTTTTAAGGAGGGCTTTGGAATCGGAGTTCAGAGGGAAACAAGGATTGGTTAATGACGTCTGCCAAGGACACAGGCTGGGAGACCCATGGCCACTCTCCTGCGATTTGCCGCATTCTATGGGATTCTTCCCCTGACTCTGCATCATTGTTTAGACCAGATATAAGATTGAGTATAATTCACTTTTCAACCGTTCTACCATGGGGAATATTCCCTCACAATGAAACACTATGAAATTATGAAACTGCCCTGCGTTATAATTTGCTCTTTAATTCCTATGTCTCCCACTGTGCTCAGAACCCCTGGTGGAAGGGTTTTCTGTTCTGCTTAGTGCACCTGCCCAACAGCAGAGGAGACGGCTAGGAAAGGTGCTCAGTGGATGTTACTTGGTCCAAAGATTGCAAGAATACACATGAGCATAAAATTCGATTTCTCTTTCCCTTTTTAGAGAGGGTAAAGCCAAGAGATGCAGACTTAGAGTAATGTACCACATCCACAGGGCCAAAGAAAGATGGAAAGAAACCTCGAGTCCCCAAATTTCTTAATCATTGGGCTCCAGCTCACTTCTTGAGAGAAATTGGCCTCTGTCTGTTACTGTTAAGTGATTGATGTGGCCCGTTAGATTCCGCTGATGCTGGGCTGTGCTGACACAGAGGCATCCAGGATGCACGGCTCCCTCGTGGTTTATAATGAACAGACCAGTGTCTGCGTGCTGTGCAGAGAGGAAAACACTCCATGGAGGAGTTTTATGAAGCACTGTTTAAACCAAAAAATTATAAGATAATATTTTGACCCAAGGCATTTGGTTGGTGGGGTGGCCTGCGAATATCATATAATTATACAATCAGCAAAGAAGGATGGATCATAGCGTCATTCATACAGCAGGATGATTGAGCCCATGGTGTCCCTGCCTTTACCTTTTCTCTCTCTCCCTCCCTCTTTCTCTCTCTCTCTCTGTCTCTGTCTGTCTCTCAGAAAAAGTACCAAAGAAAACATGTTGCCATTAGTCAGTACCAAATGATGAAAGTGTGGTTCACCTTCTTCTTGTCCCTGCTGTGTTTTCAAATTTTCATAGTTTCGCCTTTGTAATTCGTAAATGATCTGTGGGGAAGTTCCGTGAGGCTGTGTAAGTATCGTCTTCTCTATCAATCTTTCACCACTAATTTTAGCAGCCACTGGTGATTGTCTAAGTCTCTTATTCCTTCCCTGCTTATTATTTGTCAATTTAAGGTAAGAAAGAGCTTCTGATCTTCCCTATTAGTGAATTTATAGATATAGTTGTGGACTCATGGATGTTTTCTTAATTCAGTGAGTTATAATCCATTTCTGTCATTATGTATTTCAACACTCAAATGGTCCCATATTTGGCCAGTTTAAAAGGTTTCCCCCTGTATCCCATGGGCATCGGGAAACATATTGCAGGACTTTAGGTACATGGGTGACACAGTCACATTTGCTTTTTGACAAGTTAGTGCAGCTGAGGCACAGAGAAGGGATTGGAAGATAGTATTTTTATGGAGGAATCAGCAAGCAAGAAGTGTAAGGAGCATTGGAGGATCACATTAGAGGTTCTCTAGCTCTTTATCCTTCTTGCCGTGTGTGTGTGTGTGTGTGTGTGTGTGCGCGCGCGCATCTTTGTTTTGTGTGTTTCTGTCTTATGTGTATATGTGTGTGTGTGCATGTGTCTGTATGTCTGTGTGGGTCTGTGTGTGTGTATGTGTGTCTGTGTGAGTGTTTGCGTGGGTCTGTGTCTGTCTGTCTTTGTGGGGGTCTGTGTGGGGGTCTGTGTGTGTCTGTGGATGTATGTGGGCCTGTGTGTGTATCTCTGTGTGTGTGGGTCTGTGTATGTGTGTCTGTGTGGGTCTGTGTGTGTGTTTGTGTCCCTGTGTGGGTCTCAGGATGTCTCTTTTATCTGGATATATAGTTTCCTTAACAGTGTGTACTTTTTCCCCAACAATTGTATCCTGATACCTTTGGAAATTCTCTGAAATACTTTTCCTTTTACTATGGTAATAAGCCTTCAAAACCATAATTGAATTCAGATATTAAATACTGTAAGCACTATCACTTAGCTTCTGATGAAAATGTGCATTATTGTGTTTGAAACGATGCACACACACGCACACACACACACAAAGCAGTGAATCAAAACAACATTTTTTTCTTCTTCTTCCTGTGAAGTCTTTGTGTAGAATAACTCAATCTCTTTTAGGCTGCATTCTCTGTGATGTGGGAAATGGAACCAGGGCCATTATGCGCCGATAAGATGTGGTTTCCAATTCTGCAGCACTGTGGGAATCTGCTCCGTTGTGGGTTTTATCACCTTTGGATGCAGCAAGTATTTCTAGCGGGGAGAGCTCGACTGTCATCATGGTGGGAGGCAGGTCCAGGGAGGGGACAGGAGAATTGGAGTCATCCATTCACTCACTCATTCAATCAAACAATATGTATTGATCGCACGGGCTGGACACACAGCTCATCAGATAAGAAGGACCGGGTCTGATTTCACAGAGTGCGCCCACACGGCTTCTGCTCTCAGGAGAGGTTTTCCTGTTGGTAAAAGTGATCTAACTTCACCAACCGTCGTTTCTGATCTGTGCAGCTCAGATGAGCCAGTAGGGTGATTTCAGACAAAATTGGGGCCATAGTCCAAGCTCCCTGCTGAGGGGAGGTGGTCAAATTGGTCAGCATTTCTTACCTTTCCCCAAGTGGTGGGTTTTTTTTTTTTATCACACTATCTCAGGATGGTTGTCACTTATCCTCTTGGCTGATTCACGAGCTCTGTGCTATGTTAGTAGTCCACTGGCCTTTGTAGATTTATGCTCTGGGTTAGGTAGGAAGTCCTGAACTTTCCAGTGCTGCATGTATAGCAAGTGGGTCATAAGATGCTAGAAGGTGGGAGGTGTTAGAGAGGAAAGAGACATTTCCAAGGCAAGCCATTTGATCCTTTCTCCTGATGTTTCCGTTCTCCTCCCTCTCCATAGCATGTGGGTGGTTAAGTACAGGGTTGGGAGAGGGGTAGAATTTGGGGAAAATGGTGAGTGTTCTGGTGAGTGGATGCCTTCCTGGAACCTCTGTCGGGCTTGTTCAAAATATATACTCAGAAAAAGCCTTGAGAAGTTGTACTGTCCCTCGCGTAGTTTTTCAGGGAATAAAAATAGTACAATATTCCACATTAATCTCAGGGATCCAGAAGCTTACCTTTTCCAATCTCCCTTATCTGTGACTAAATCCTAGCCAGGGATGGAAGTGTCCTGAGGTCTTTTGGGAAGTTTCCCTAAAAGAAAGGAGCGTGTTCATTCTCTGCCTTCTCTCCTTCTTGTGAGCTGGAATCGGATTATGAATGTAAGACTTCAGGAGACTCTCTGCTCCCATGAGGTCTGTATTCCAAGGATGGTGAAACACTGAATTAGGAAGGCCCTGGGTCTCTGAAACCATTCAGCTGCCCCATAAGTCTTAGCTTACCAACCTCTGTGCTGTGCATGAGATGGAAATAAACGGATGTCCCTTCTTCCTTCTTTCCTTCTGTTTGTTGTTTTATACAGCCAAACCTCTCAAAACATTCTTGTTTTCATGTTTTATTTTTGAAAGAGAGATCACAAGCAGAGGATGGGTAGAGAGAGAGGGGGACAGAGGATTCGAAGCAGGCTCTACACTGACAGCAGTGAACCTGATGAGGGACTCGATCTCACCAACCCTGAGATCATGAACTGAGCTGAAGTCAGATGCAAAACCTGCTGAGCCATCCAGGTGCCCTCATTCTTATTTTAAAAAGAAATAGTCCCAAAGAGAGCATGTGACTTAACAAAGGTCCTAGGGACAAGGCTGTGGCTAGAATGTAGCTTTCCTGACCTGATATAACACCTCTGCCGATAATCTCAAGCTGCCTCTTGTTCATTCTGGGTCAGGTGTAAAATCGGAAATGCTGGACAAGTAAGATATATATCGTTGGGATTGGTGGAGGATCGCCGGCATGAAAAATAATGTCAAATAAATGGGTCTAATGGATTATGGATATTCTGGAACTAGTCGATACCCAAAAATTGGTAGAGTTTTTTTCTCCTTCTCTCTATTTTTTTTAAGAATGAAGTAAGACAAATTGAAAAATTAATCCATCAGCCAATATTGATTTCCTTCAAAATGGCTGGCCTTAAACAATTACACCTACTGACTGGTTGATAGAACAAGTTTGCGTGTTGAAATGAAGTGGAATAACTTGGTTTTGGTAGAGTCCCAGAGGTGTGTATGTTGGTAAAGTTGAGTTCATAATATTGCTTTTAGAGAAAATTCCTTTAGAAGCTTGGTCTAGAGAAAGCAGGATCATAATAGCCCTGTTGGATGTGTACACACAATTAAGTGACTTTTCCTGCTGATTTGGTTTTCTTTTCATGCTGTGGTGACATTTCCTTCCTGCTGAAACATTCTGTTTTTAAAGCAAGGAATGCCTTGTAAAATGGGGTGATAGGTTGTGGCAAAGATTAATAGGTGAAGATATTGTAGCTGGTGTCGGTTGGCTCATTGCGAAACAATACAATTAATTGTTTTCTGATCAATACAATTAATTGTTTTATGATCGTTGGCATCTTGTTAGATACTTGCTTCTGGGGAAGCAAGTGTCTGACGGACTTGGAATGTGGGCTGGAGACCTCATCTCCAGAGTTCCCTGAAACGCGGAGAGTGATGAGTGAGTTGAGTGGGAACCCATTCGGTTAAAACGTTACCTCTCTGAGAAAGCCCGTGTGCAAGCTTTGTTTATCTGACCTTCTCCATGCTGGCAGGCACCCTGGGAGTTTTACTGTTCGAATACGCATTGCAGCGTGGGATAGTAGCTCATTACAAGCCCACCTACAGGAATGGTTACTGAGCCCCCTCCCAGAGCTAGAATACTGCCGTAACTATTAAGTCTTCACCAGTACCATATTACGTACCATTATTATTGCTATTGTTACTGTCTTCTTATTATCATTATTTTGCAAATGTTGGGAGTCTTTCAGTGACTTGCTCAAGGTCACGTGTCCAGTAAATATAAGAGGCAGAATTTAAACCTAGTTTTGTTTTTTTTTTTTTTCCTATCTGGCTAATGACAATGAAAATTATGGAAATGAGGGGGGCTAAAGATTGGTATGTAGCCGAGAATTTCACAATGTGTGTCAAAAGCTTTGAAATTTGCACAGCTGTTAAGACAGTAGACCTTAAATGTCCTCTCCACCAAATACCCCCACACACACATGCACACACACACACAAACTATGTGAGGTCATGAGTGTGTTAATTAACTTGATTGAAGTCATCATTTCACAGAGTATACTTATATTGAAACATACACCTTGAATGTATACAATTTTTGTCACCTGCCTCTTAATAAAGCTGGGAGATAAAAGTGTGACTCAGAGAAAGTATTGGAAAATCCGTTTCATAAACTTTTGAGGGTATAGTGTATCCCGTTTCATACTGTTCACTAGAAAAACCCTCTTCTATATGCAGCGTCTTTCAAGATGTTGATTGACACCTACCACTATGTGGCTACGCTGAGAACAATCTTTTAAAGACACAAATATGAGGAATAATTTAATAGTCCTTAGTGCTGGCTGTAGCCAAATGCTTATTAGTTTACAACGAATATAACCTGTGAATTATCAATTCTATTTCTAGAAATTTATCCTGAGGAAATCACTGGAAATGTTATATTCCTCTTGAAGGGAGACAAGGAAGTATAGATGATATTTTACAGAAAGAAAGCAAGATTCAATTTTAAGTGTTAATTTTGCATTTGTTCGGTGGTGGTGGTGTTAGGAGCTCCAAAGAGCAGCTAGGATTCACTCTCGCCCGATGAAAGGTGACCTCTATAAGAAATGAAGTATTAGCAGTACAACTGAATTCTGAGTTTTCCTTGCTATGGATGTTCTTCAGAAGTCTTTGACTGCCTGTAATACAGTTTGTATATTAACTTCTCATGGCTGTTTTGCCTCTGTGCCCGTGAAAATGTGGGAGGCTAACAGTTCCCCTAACGGGCTTTTCCAGATTTCCACTTCCCCCACGACCTTGAGCCATAGCTCCTAGCCCCACGTCAGCACCTCCCCGACCTTCATTTCTTCTCTTCTCACATTTCGCTTCCCCACAAAACCCAGTAATGAGGAACCCAGAGTAAAGTAATTAGACTGTACGTAACTTAGGGGGCTGCCAATTACGCTGATGGAACTGAAGTCTTATTAGACTAATAAGGTTCTGTAAATTGGACCTGGAGCTCTTGGTTCTTGATGCTGTGAATATTCCATAGTGAAGTTGCCCAAGTATTTAAAACGAGTTCACCTAAGGATAAATGTTCACCTTGGACGAAGTGGAGTGAGTTTTGGAGTCAGAGATAAGTGGGTTCACACTCAAATTCTGCCACTTATCAGCTATTTGACCTCAGGCAAGCCATTTAACTTCTCAGAGTCTCCTGCTCTGTCTGTAAGATGGCAATATAAAATCCCACCCTCCCTGAAAAGATCGTGATAGCAGCTCACTGGTTTTAAAACTGTGCAACACTTGAATTTTACATGAGTTATCTTAGTATTCTTACCTTCATCATTATGCTAAGTATAAACAACAATGAAAACCTGTGTAATTAGACGTTGAGTGTTAGAAATCTCTCACAATCTTGGAAAGCTTTGGAGACAGACAGATCTACATGAGCTCAGCCCCAGTATTGACACTAATGATTTTCCTACTATTAACCTTGGTGTTTCTTTCTTTAAATCAGAATAATAATAACAGGAACGTTTATGACATGTGACATTGTCACGAAGATCAAATGAACTATTACATGAGAAGTATTTACCATGAGGCACCTGAGTGGCCCAGTCACTTAAGTAACCCAGTCATGATTTTGGCTCATGTCATGATCTCATGGTTCATGAGTCTGAGCCCCAATTTGGGCTCTGCACTGAAAGCACAGAGCTGGCTTAGCGTTCTCTCCTTCTCTCTCTCTGTCCCTTCCCCACTGACACTCTCTCTCTCTCTCTCTCAAAATAAATAAATAAACAAACATCTTTAAAAAGTGTTGACCATGTGGCCTGGCTCACGAAAAGCCTTCCTATTATGGGTGCGACCCCTGTATTATTGCGATAATTGTGTTCAATTGTACTCGAAATTTATTGGCAATGCAAATTTTCCAATTCAAAGTTGTCTAAATATACCAAAAAAAAAAAAACATTTTTTAAGCCTACATTGGGACCGTGGGATTATTCTGTGTGTAATTCTGTGTATTAAGATTATTCTAGAAATAACTAAATCAAATTAGTTTAAGAGTAAGTTCTTTTCTCATATAATGATTGAATCCAGAGTCAGACTCAGATTCTTACATATCTGGATCCAGGAATCCAAGCCTCATCAACAAAAGTCGCTTTTCATCTTTGATTATGTATCTCCAAGTATACCTTAATACTCTGTGGGTGGAAAGTAACATTCTATCTTCCAATGCTCAAATCTTAATCCCAGGAAAGACCCTGATTGGCTCTGCTTAAGCCCATTTTTAAAAAGTGTTGCTGTGTCTTTGATTTGCATTTTCTTGCTGATGAGTGATGTTTAGCACCATTTCCTGCATCTGTTGGCCTTCTGTATGTCTTCTTTGGCAAAATGTCTATTCAGGTCCTCTACCTATTTTAATAAGATTGTTAGAGGGGAGGTGGGTGGGAAGAAGGTGAACTAGATAAAGGGGATTGAGAAGACCCTTATCTTGAGGAGCACTGATTAATGCATACAGTTGTTGAATCATTACATTGTATACCTGAAACTAATATAACGCTGTATGTTAGTTATACTCCAGTTTAAAAAACAACAAAGACAGTGCTGCTTTGTTAACTGGAGTTGCTATCCTCATCTGTGGTGCTGAAGGCTCTCACAGGCATCCTAGCCAAAGATCTCTAAATTGTCACATAGCTCATGGCCTTTGTGCTAATCAGCAAGACGGCCCCTTACCCTTATGATCAACAAACTCGTATTTTATAATTTTTCTCTAACTGTATGTTTTGACAACAGTTTTTAGGAAGGGAATGGGATAGAACTTTTGGTATCTGTCTAGTGTTGAATTTTTCCTTCCTTAGGAAAGACTGAGAAATTTTAGTATAACCCGAGAACATCCATTTATTCTGCAAACACATTTTAACCATCTACTACGGAGTGGGACGTGTTCTCCCTAGGGATTGAGGGTAACACTTGGCCGTGAAGGGCTTCCATGTCTAGAATGACAGAAGTTAGACAAATGATCAAAGTGGATTGTGGTAAGCGTTATGAGGGCAGTCAGCAGAGGGACAGCTGAGGCTGCGTTTGTGGAGTCTGAGAAGTTTTTGGGAAGAGTGGCTCCATGATCTGGGTACCAGATGAGCAGAAGTCATCCTGTCTTTGAATGAAAACAGAGCTATTCCATCTGGTTAGTTGCTCTCCAACTTGTGGCCTGGGGGGCCGGTCTCAAGAGCAGCTTCTTCAGAGGTCTGTTGATCCTCTGGTACAGCCATCTCATGCTTGATCAAGATGGGCCTGTCTGGGTAGGCAAAGAAGAAACAAAAGGGGGGAAATAAGGGAAAAGAGAATGAAAGAAAGAAAGAAAGAGGCAGGAACTTGTTTACTCAGTGTCTGTATCCCAATGAGAAGAGATTGAGCTGCCAATAATTGAGCAAGGCTCTCTGATGATATAGATTAAACCAGAAGGGCCAACAGTAAACAAGATGAACTTCAAAAGAGCAGCGTCTCTGCTCTCTGGGGACCTCCATTAGTGAGTCACCAGATAGGCAATTACTGTACAGTTCTTGTAATGACCAGGATCAAACACGAGCATTCTGCACAGTAGGCAGTCAGAAAGCAGCCAGACAAAAAACTGTGAAAATATGCCATTAAATCTTAATTATTCTTCAAAGGAAAACAAGCACGACTAGGGGGCAGAGAAGGAAGGAATATTCTGAGTCTTACTAATGCCTGGGGCTCAGGGCAATAGTACAGCTACTGTTTCAACTCTCATATTTACTTAAAACTGAGCATCTCATTCTGACTTGAGTTGGATGAGGGAATTCAGTTTATATAAGCACCCCAGTTTCTCTGACCCTCTAAATCTTCTTCTGGACTATATGGAGGCTATGGTGTCAGACCAAGTTGGAACACAAAGTTTGAATAAAATTGGTAATTTTTTTTTATTATTAATGGCAAACATTTCACCATCCATAGTTGACTATTGTGGACACTTAGATTCAGAGAAGTCTTTTAGCAACTTCAAAAATAATGTCCTCCAATCTGTAATTCACAAGCATTAATTGTCATGCTAGCCATGTGTCATTTCCCCAAGGCATACATCTGAGATGTCCTTGATTGGTGCGTGGAAACCATCGACATCCCAGACTCAATATGTGGTACTGGTTAAATGGAAGATTTAAAGAACTCAAAAAGTATTGATTTTGAATTCTGTGTGTGTGTGTGTGTGTGTGTGTGTGTGTGTGTGTGTGTGTATGTGAAGAGGAGGGAGGGAGGGAGAGAAACTGAGATTGTACAGAATATATAAATTTAAATCCTATTTCACTCCTTTACAAGTAGGATTTTAAATATTCTGTAACTATAAGTGTCCTCAAATGGAAATACAATGTGAAACGTACATATAATTTTAAATTTCCTAATAGCCACATTAAAATAGGAAAAAGAAGCAGGTAAAATTAAGTTTAATAAGATGTTTTATTTAACCCAACATACCCAAAATATTTTCTTATCAAGGTAAAAATGATCAATGACACATTTTACCTGTTTTTTGGGGTTTTTTTTTTTGGTGTCATTTGAAATCCAGTATACATCCAGTCTTCCAGCACACCTAATTTTAAACTAGCTGCATCTCAAGGACACAGGAGGCTGATGGTTATCATACTGGACCATGCAAGGCTAGCCTGTGTTTCCAGTCTCATTCTGGGACATTTCTACCCTGTGAACACTCATTTAAGAAAACCGCTGTGCATTGCATAGGTTCTAATGCAGTTCTCACCAGCTTAGCAAAATGGACTTGGCATCTGATGACTTGAGCGATGTCAGACTGTAAACAAAGAATCCTGTGGTACAGTCAGGCTTGAAAGCTCCACCCAAAAATGATGGCTGTGTTCTATGGGATCAGTGGGATCCTCTCCACGGGGGAATTAACAACTTGAGACAAAGGGAAATCACTTAAGTCTGTTTTAGCTCCCTCAGCCTCTGTCTTCTAACTCGGAGCACTCTGTGGGGAAAAGAGAGAAAGGGAGAGCAGTACTCCCAGGACATTCATGTGCATAACAATCACCAAGGTGCTCATGAAAATGTAGATTCCCTGGCCCTCCTCCCAGAGATTCTGATTCAGTTTGGGAGTATCTGTATTTGTAACTAGCCACCTTTCCAATTTTTAAAAAGTCATTATAGAAGCAGCCAGTTGAGCTTTGAGTTGTTGGTTAAGAAGACTCACAATCCTGCCACTTTATTCTCTGGGACCCACCATGTTCTCTTGTGATCCTTCATGGTTGAGGCAGGAGGGGGAGGAGGGGTCTCTGATCAGAACACTTAATTTCCCTCAATCATTCTATCCTCACCACACTAGGTACTTTCATTTACAATATGGAAAACATTTAGAAAGTTTGGATTATACAGATTTAACCCCAACACGTTTTCAACATTCCTTATTTGCCTACAGCTCCCATTATAAGCCTCAGGTAGTTGAATCAAGGGGCGCAATCCCTGCTCCAAAGCCATTTGTAGAAGGCTGGACAGACCCCGCAAGAGAAGATGATTTCTCATAAGGTCTATGAGAAATGGTACAGATAAGAACCATGAAGGGAAAATCAGGGATGGTTTGGAAGCATTGTTTACATCCTCTTAGCTTTCCAACGGCCTCAGTAACCACAACATGACAATGAACATGAAAAGCCTCATTCTTCCGCCTGTTCATTTCATCTACACATGATTCCTTAACCTGGCCAAAGACCTCTTCCGGAAGAAAATGAAATAATCAGGCCTCACTGTTGTTGTTCTCGTAACAAATAGTAGAAACTTGCATTTTATAAGACACCCTCACCACAAATGGTTCATAATATCATGCATTGGTATATGATACAGAACTGAAAAACTATGAGGCTTGATGTGCTTAATGTTAACTTATTTTAGAAACTACTTCGCTAATTCGGGAAATAGTTCCACAAACATTCTCTCTTCTGACCGTTGACACATTCCTGAGGTTGGCAACAACAAGTAACAGTAGATTAGGATGTGGAGACCCTTTATGTACGTTATGTGTAAAACCACAGAACTATTTGGTGTCACGGCCAAGGCGAGGATGCTGGTCTGTTACCTCATATGTAAGTCTTCTATCTCTTACTGCCCCTTTCTCAAGGAGGATTAGATCCTCACAAACACCTGGGCTCGGTGTTATTTCTTAGATGTCTAACTTTGTCTAAAATGATGGTTTTGAGAAGAGATTCTGGCCTGACCACAGGGCTCCTGGAAATGGCTCTCATGAACAACAGTGAAGACAGCTCCTGAAGAATGTGTGTTTCAAATCTGTCTACAGAAATGAGTGGGAACCAGGAGCTGCGTTCCTCTTTCAAACCGTAGCTGGCCCGCCGGATAAGAAAAGAGAACACTTTCAATTATGCTGTTTGACTGCCGTGACAAGGGCCCCAAAGGAAAATGGCCCCTTTCTTTTCCTTTCTTTTCATCCCAACCTCAGTGACATCAAACCCTGATGAGTGTGAGCATTGGCTTATGAAGGAGTCTGTAGGAAAGACTGCGTAAGCCATGGCCTGATGAGAAGGGTGTATCCTACGATGGTGAATTTTCTTTGTCCTTGAAGATTAAAGCTGTCAAGGGAGCAGAAGGAATACTCCATAGAAAGCAGCAGGTTGATAGGTTACATGGGTACTTTCTCACTTTCTCACCTTACCTCCTGGCCTCTGTGCTGTAGACCTCAGAGCCGGGATCATGTTCATGGGGCCAAGACTGTGGAGTGGGGCTTGAGTTTAAGCGCTCTCTTCTGTTTCACAACAAGCACAATGTCCTGCGCTCTCCAGTGGGTATGGTCAGTCTTTGCCGGTCCCATATTTGGCCGAGCAAAGCCAAGCCTAAATGCCTGAAGCCTATGTTGAAGTTAAGCCCCTGCTGGCTGCATTATCTCTGGGAAGCAGGTATGGCTCATCAACATGGGCTGTATCTCACAACAGTGTGTGTCTCCCTCACTTGGCAAGTGTGAACAAGGAACCTGAGAGAACAAGTGACCCCTGTAAAATCACCTGGAGAAGAGTGAGGAAGTGATTCTCCTGTCTTCTGGGCATGTGTGGTTCTTTTCTCCCCTGTCAGTCATGCACCTGCCATCCCAGTGTTCATGCACCTTTGTCTGGATGCTTGGAATATACCTCCAGTTCCTTTCCCAGGCTTACACAGCTCCAAATAAGCTCCAGTCCATACCACCCACCCCCCGCAGCTGCACCCTCTGTGTCTTCCCCTCTTTTTCTCTGCTCACTACCCCAAGCCATGATAGTAGTGGTAGTCTGTGTTTGTTCATTGAACACAAATGCTTCATCCTCAGAGCATTTTCCCTACCGTTGTCTGCAATGCCCTTGCTCAGGCCCATTTATAACTGATGTCTTCCCATCCTTCAGACACTGGCTCAGAAGTCACCTCAGAGAGGCTTTCCCTGGTGGCTCTATCCAACGTTGTCCACACTGGCTATCACATTGCCCTGTTTTACTGTTCTCTTATTAGTGATCGACATCTGAAATAACTTTTTGACATGTGTGTTCAGTCAATTTTCATGTTTGTTCCTCTCCCCACAGACTGAAATCCCTAGGATTGTGTTATTCACCACTGAATCCCCAGTACCTAGAACGAGGTCTTTCAAATAAGAGGTATTCAATCCCTATATGCTGAATGAATTTAATAAATACATTGCACCTTTATTTGCATGTGATTATTTCCTGGAATCAAGAACATCTTTCACTTGGTATCTGTCTTAGTTGGTTTGGGCTGCTATAAAAGTATTTCATAAGACCAAGGGGCTTAAACAGTAGAAACGTGTTTCTTACACTCCTGAAAGCTGGGAAGTCTGAGATTTGGGTGCTGGTGTGGTCAGGTTGTGCAGAGAGCTCTCTTCTTGGCTTTCAGGCATCCGTGGTGGGGAGAGAGTGACCCTCTTCTGTTCCTATTCTTATAAAGCCACTCTCCCATTAAGAGAGCTCCTTTCTTATGACCTCATCAGAACCTGTCCGCCTCCAAAGTCTCCATTTCTGAAAAACATTGCATTGAGAGTTAGTATTTCAATGTAAGAATTGTGTAAGAACACAAAAAATGCAGTCTATCACAGTGTCCACCTGTTAGATAGTGGTGTTGCTTTTCATTGTATTTCTATAAATCTAAATACCTATATATCTGTCACTATATCTATGAGTATGTGGACATCTAATTCTATCTCTGTCTGGGATTTACCTCTTTAGAACTATCTTATGAAGTCTTCAACCATTTTAGGAGTCGACACTCCACTCTTGACCGATTCCACTACTTACTGAACTCCAACACATAGCTGCTGTATTGACTTTTCAAACGAAACTAAATTTGAAATTTTAATAGTTTCCATTCTGGAACATTCTGAGAATTGTGTAACAGTTGTGGAATAGCTAGAGTCTTGTCTTCATGTTGTTAAGTCGAACTTAGGATCACCAGCATAGGAAAAGCTTTCATTCTCTGGATCATAAAATGTAAAACGACATGATTTGATCCCCAACACTTTTGTAGGGGAAGCAGTTTTTATGGGATTACAGGTACCTGCTCACTCGAGGAATTCTTTCCCTTCCTTCATTTTCTTCTTCCTTTTGTTCTCTGCCTTTTCTTCCCTTTCTTGTATCTCTCCACCCCTCTATCCCCTTTTTTTCTGCTTAGGCAACAGGCTTCCTAAAGCACTAAATCTACAGTCTAAAATGAATGCATGCTCACATTCATCGATGGGTAAATGATTTTTGAAAAGCTCACTCTTCAAGGCAATTTCTAAAAGGAAATCCTCGCTTTCTCAATACAAAAATCACTCTCACCAGGCGGGCTTCAGAGATAAAGTGATCACTGTGCTCCCAATTATACAAGATGCTGTATTTTTACAAAGGAGCTTACCTTGGAGAATAGAATTATTCTTCTTTTCCCCCCTGAGTTAAATGTTGTTCTTGCAAAATGGCTATATTCTTCACTCAGGGCACATATAATTTCCCATGGTAACCCCAATAAATAAATACAGCTCCATCAGGAAGGAGGCAAAAGCCTGTGTAGTTTAATACTATCCGACTGACAGAGCACCCCAGATTACAAAACACAAGGAAAATAAATGACAAGTGAGGGTGCGAACAGGATAGCTTTTGGTTCCTGCTGTATGGAGGAATACTTGCCCTCAAGGAGAAAGCTCAGGGGTGCATTGTGATTGGACACCTGGTAGCAAATGCAGTTTTATGGGTGTTCTTGGGAAGGCAAAAAAGAACTCATTTCAGCCCTGCCTCCATGTGGACATGTTTTCCTTTTGTCTCCAAAAACCACACTCCCCTGTGCCATTTGGTAATGAATGCTCAGCTTCGTGACAAGAAGGCCAAAGAGCTTTGTTTTGTATCCACAGAATTTGCAAAGAGATTAATGGGGTCTAAAGGAATAGAGAACATCTGGAAACATGGGCTTTGTGTTTTCCTTGAGTGTGTTTGAAAGCTGAACATTGGGGAGAGGACAACTGAATTTACTTTCACGTTGAAAAGCCTAGTACTTCTGTGATTCAAGCAGGTAGATAGGTTAGGATCGGCTTAGTCCCTACTGGCAGGACCAGAAGCCCCAGTGGTGACTGCTAGTATAATTTCTATTCCAGTCTTCTCCAATCTGAGTAGTACATGAAGGGGGTGGTAGGAAGATGCAGTCGGTGAGGCTTCATTTCAATCCAGCAAAAACAGACTGGGAATTTGCTATACACTAATCACTGTCCTAGGTGCTCTGGGGAACAACATTAACATTGTATGTTAAGGATGTAGAGGGAGAGGGATCTTTGCATGGTATTGGTAAATAAATGTTAACCATCATATTTTACTTTTTTGATTTGTATGACTATCTCCTCCACCAGAATGTAAATTCTTGAAGACAGGGATTTGGGATTTGGGGTAGAAGGGTTAGTATGTTCACTGTTGTGTCCCATTTACTAGAACATAGTAAGTAAGCACTTAGTAAATTATTGTCCAATCTGAAATAGACAAGTGTGAAAACTCAACAATAGGAGAATAACCAACTAAAAAAAATGAGCTGAAGACCTTAACAGATACCTCACTGAAGAAGACATACAGATGGCAAATAAGCATATGAGAAGATGCTCAACATCATATGTCATCAGAGAAATGCAAATTCAAATGATGAGATGCCATCACGCATCTGTTAGAATGGTCCAAATCTTCAACATAGACAACAGCAAGTGTTGGCAAGGATGTGGCCAACATTCACTGGCACTTTCATTCATTGCTGGTGGGGACGCAAAACGTCACAGTCACTTGGGAAGACAGGTGGTTTCTTATGAAACTAAACATATTCTTTCCTTACCATCCAGCAATCTCGCTCCTTGGCATACACTCAAAGGAGCTAAAAACTTACATCCACACAAAAATCCACACATACGTGTTTATAGCAGTGCCATTGATTGCCCAAACTTTGGAGCTACCATGATATGCTTCAGTAGGTGAATGGATAAATGAGCTGTGGTATATCCAGGCAATGAAAAATTTTTCAGCACTAAAGAGTAATGCATTACCAAGCCATGAAAAGACACAGAGGAAACTTAAATGCATATTACTAAGTGAAAGAAGCTAATCTGAAAAGGCAACCTACTGCATGGCTCCAACTATATGACATTCTGGAAAACACAAAACTATGGACACAGTAAAAAGATCAGTGGTTTCCAGGAATTTCAGGAACAGGGATGAATAGGTAGAGCACAGAGGACTTTTAGGGCCATGAAAATAATCTGTATGATAAGATATTGATGGACACGTGTTATGATACATTTGTCTAAACCCATAGAATACACACCACCAAGAATGAACTTTCATGTAAACTGTGAACTTTGGGTGATGATGATGTGTCCATGTAAGTTCATCAGTTACAGCAAATGTGCTACTCTGGTGAGAATGTTGATAGTAGGGGAGATGGTGCATGTATGGGAGCAGGAAGTATATGTAGAAAATCTCTGTAATTTCCCCTCAATTTTTCTGTAAACCTAAAACTTCTCAAAAAAATAGTCTTACTAAAAACAAACAGGCAATCACATAGATAATTGTTGAATGAAAGAATTCATGAAGTAGATAAAAAAGCTAGCATGGAGATTCAAGGACAGGACTGTTCCAATAACTAGACTCTAGGAGAAATGGTATTTGAGCCTGGCCTTAATTTATGAAACAACTTTTTTTTTAATTTATAAAGTTGGTGTCATAACATTAATTAACTTTTGGGAAAGGAAGGACAAGTGTACAGGCAGTGATTTCATTTCCACAGAACCTCAAGTATTACTTGTGAATTCTTCTTTTTTTTCCACATGTGGTTTCCCTGTGCTTCCATGAAACCTTGCTTCTTTCAATTATTATGCAAGTCTTCTTGTTGGTATGCATGCCCCCACATGTATTATTTTCAGTAAAAGTGTGAGATCTTCCATCAAGTCAGCCAAACCATGAATCACTCAAATATTCAATGACTTGGATTTTAAAAAGACAGCTGAGTAAGCAAAGAGAGGACAGATGAGCAAAGAACATAGGTGGAGCCATGGGGACACATGGGCATGGAGGAAAACAGGAAGGTCTTAGATGTTTGTATTGCAAGCTCTTTTGTGGCCTCGGGAATCCATTAACATTGGCAGTGGGAAGGCTGTGACTGTTCCTTGAGGATGTAGTTTTTGACCAAAAGGAGAATAAGAAAGAATGCAAGTAAAAACTTAGCAAATGGGATCAGTGCAGAAGTGATTGTCTTACAAGAAACTCATAAGCCACAAGGCAAAAAAAAAAAATTGGTCTCTAATTTGGAGCCCCCAAGGCCATTTGACTCATGGCCATGTTATCCTCAAGCAGAACATCATGCATGCTTAATTATCTTTTGCTTTGGCATACACATTTGAGACCTATTGTTCTCTCAGCAGAAAGTGACTTCAGGTCCTGCCTGGCCTTGCTGCTGAGCCTGGGGAATAATAATGTGGCTTCCTTCCCTCCCCTCCAGCCTGATGGAGACTTTTTGTCAAAGCACGATTGGGGGGCACAGATTTCCCCTTGCCTGTCTTCCTAGAAGCCCTGGCCGATGCATCCCAACACTCTGGTGAAAGTTTGGAACAACTCAGGGGTATTGGGATGTAAACGAATGCCCTAACCACTCCCCAGTCACTCTTGTTTATTAATTCTGTCCACGTGGGTACATTCCTGGGTGTCCTCCTCTGTAGCAACAATGAGCAACAGCCATAAAGAATCCCATGATATTTGTTTCTCTTAAAAAACTGTTTTAGAAGCTCCAAACCAAAACTTATAAGGGGACCATAGCATCTTTTCATCTTCATTTCCTACTCAAAGTTGCACAACAACTTATATGCTACTTCCTCAGGAAAATGCCCCAACACTTCCTTTCATTCAGTCTGCTTTTAGATTCCTCTTCTCCAGGTCCCTGAGCTTACTTGTACACAGCACCAAAGACACTGAGATCTATTGCATATTTGCAGATCTCCCCTTCCCACTGAAGAACAGGATCCCAAGGGTGAGGCCTGTCCCGAGAGTCTTCGTATTGCCCGTCCTGGTAAATACTACATAGGAGTTGAAGCGGAGCAGAAAATACCACACCCAAATGTACCGCTTTCCTATGTGGATTATTGATCAAAAACCAGCAGGCTCAGAAAAAAAAAAAAGTTATTCTTCCTTAACCACCTAAAATAATTCAGATAGGGGAAAAGAGCTATTACCAGGGATAACTTTTTTTTTTTTAATCTGAAAGACCTGTCTACATGGCAGGGCAAACTTCTGATTGCTAAACATCTGTTCTTATCATCTGTGAATCACCCTCTTGCCCTTTGAAGCCCCAGGCTCCTAGCCCATTCCTTAGCTCAGGATGGCATATAACCCTTAACCGCCCAGCTTGCTTTTCAGTCTCATATTTTTATGTACGAAAATAAATTTATTTTTCTCCTGCTAAACTTTCTTATGTCAATTTAATTACTAGACCAACCAAAGAACCTAGAAAGTAAGAAGGGAAAAATTTCCACCCCTACACACCGATCAGTAAATGTTTATGGCATTGAACTACTAAATTGATATGTGAGTGCCTGTCTCATTCTTGGCAAAGGGTTATGCTGCTGGAGCATTCTCATGGGTATTCGCTAATGGAATTTTAGATGGTTCTGAAAGGTACCAGAATATTCCACCCCAAAATATGCCTTTGTCAGATTTTGAGCTAAAGTCTACTGAGAGCAAGAAGACACAGTAAAAATTCTTTATCTCCCCCTAACAGCCTAAAAATAGAATATAGATTTCCCCTTATGTAAAGTAAATTTACACATATGAAGGAAATTTCCATTTGAAAGATGTCTCTGTACAAGGAAGAGAGTTAGTAAGAGACAACCCATCACCTGAAAGTTTCCTTTAACAAGACAACCCTTATTTACCACACATTTCCTCTACTCCCTCCCTTTCTCATGACTTGCCTCCCCACCCACAAACCCAAAACCCTTTTCCTTTGTTCAGCCTAAGATGACAGATGATTCTTGAACAACTTGAGTTTGAACTGCATGGGTCCACTTATGTACAGATTTTTTTCGATACAGTACTGTAAATGTGTTTTCTCTTCCTTGTGATTTTCTTAATAACATGTTATTTTCTCTAGCTTACTTTATTGTAAGAATCCAGTACCTAATATATATAACACTCAAAGTATGTGTTAATCGACTGTGTTATTGGTAAGGCTTTCAGTCAACAGGAGGTTATTAGTAGTAACGGAAAGACAGAAGTTATGTGTGGATTTTCAACTGGGTGGAAATTGGTACCTATAACCCCTACATTGTTCAATGGTTAACATATGTTTATATAGCCAACAATCTGGCTATTTCCTTCAGCCCTCTTTGTTTCTTTACCAACTCCCATGCATATATATGTAATCAGAATTTTTTTTCTCATTAATCTGTCTTTTATCATTTTGATTTCTGAGCCCCGGACATTGAACCTAGGTGGGTGCAAGGGAAAATATTTTTCTCTCCTACACCTCTAATTTATGTTTTGTAATGCAGTTCTTAGCCCATTGTTTGGTTTTCAAGGTAACCAGTGGTGTGTTCTCTGTGATCTATAACAAGTATCTTCCCCATCTTAGGTCCCAGATCCTCATTTATTTTTGGATGGAATGGAGGAAATAACTAAAATAGTCTTTCAAGAGTAAAGAGACCTACTGGGATCATTTATAAGTGAATATTGCTTTATAAACTATTGTAAACATGGAACATTCTTAGACACCTAGTGGTAGCCAGTCGGTAACTATGAAGTAAATCCATTCAAAGTGCCCTGCCTGGGAAAATTTCATGAACATTTTCATATATCTCATGGTCTTATATACCAGGGGTGGAATAGAACATCCTGTAAGCTGGTCACTTCTTTTTGTAAATAAAGTTTTATTGGAGCACAGCCACACCTCTTGGTCTATGTATTGCCTATGGCTACTTTCATTCGACAGAGGTAGAGTTGAGTAGTTGCCCCATAGTAGACTAGATTGCCCGATAAGCCTAAAATATTTATTTTCTGATCCTTTTGGAAAAAAGTTTGCTGACTCCTGTTCTATTCCATTATTATTGTTGTTGGAAAGGTCCTGGACTTACTCAATTCAAATACTTTGTCAAAACTTGGACAAAGATTACTGGGTGTCCTGTGTAGGGTACTCTTCTGGGTTATGTCTGGTTTCACAGTCTTTGAGCTCTTTTTCAATTCTGTAAGTTGCAGAAAACGGATAGTAATGCAAAGGATTCTTATCCATTAAAAAGCAAAAGAACTGTGTCCAGCGAAATGTGATTGATTTTTGCACTATGGATATTGACTAGTTTGACTTCCAGGTTTGAGTCTATTTGTAAATTCATTTCAATGTTCTTGGTTGCCAGTAAAATTATAATAGGTTGAATTTTCCTTTGTAACATCTTACTGGCTCCTTCGTTAATTAACAAGATAAATATAAAATCTTTGACACATCCATTTTACATCTATATGTGTGTCATGATCTGACTTTATGAAAAGTGTGTTTGTAGGAACATGTATATTATACATGTACACAACTAAAATCCTATGCTGCATCAGGAAGTTGAGAACCAGGGTTAAGAGGTAAGTCCTGAATTAGATTGTTTACTTTGTCTCCTGACCACACTATTAATTAGGTGTTCGGGGCCAGGCACATCATTTGACATATTGGAACCTCCATTTTCTCCTATGTAATATGGTTATTAAAATAATCCCTACCTCGTATGGTTGTATGAGGATTAGATGCCATAAACCATGTATACTATCTAGCATTCAGGAAACAACATGGCAACGTTAACTACTATTGTGTCATTGTAGTCATAAATGCCATTTTCATTCATTAGGTGAAGGAAATTTTCATTTTCCACATGAAGGTCCCTTCTGCCAGCTGCTGCTTGCAGCCCCACTGGCCTGGTGTGGACTCTTCTAAAGACAGAATTTGAGATAAGACTTGGAGCGGATAGTTTTTGTACAGGAGATCCTGGAAAGCAGGAATGAAAAAGCAGACTGAGATATGGAGAGAAGAAAAAGGAAAAGGATGCCTTTTTCTTCCACATGGGTACTGCTGTGGGAGGCTGGAGCTCGGTCGTCTGCATGACATGCCTCAGAATTGTCTCTCTAAAGATAAGAGACTGAGACATTAGCCATCAGCATCCATGGCTCTTTGGTTAAAGGTGTTATCCAGGGGAATCAACTTGTCCATAAGTCCGGGCTCCCTGGACTGAGGGCTGGACAAGCTCCTGTGATGTTGCAGTAATCCTCGAGGAAAAACCAAGAGCTTGAGGAGGATGCTGCTGGCGTGCTTGGGAACCATCCATGACTGTGGATGCATTGGCCACTCAGAGACAGCACTCAGAGGATGACAAGTGCTCACAAGCAGCTGTGAATAGATAAGCCATTGAAAGTAGAAAACCAATCCCTGACCCTCTCACACTGCAGCTAGACGCTCTGGGTCTCCACACCTTTCAAAGCGACAAGGAGGGCAAAGGGTGTGAGCACAAGCAGCCATGTCAGGAGTCACCTGGTGGAATAAGGGAAGGAAGTCAATTCTTACTTTGGTGGTGAGGCAAGAAAATCTCTCCATACCTGCTCTAGAGACCTAACCAGGTCCAGGATAGACACTTGAGAGAAAACAATTGGGCCTTCTGATTTCTCCCCTGTGGAAGACTTTAAGGAAAGCCTTAGGGAATAATGGTGCCCTGGCTCAACCTCCCGAGTAGCCAGAACTCTAGGAGGAGAGCTGGCTGGGTTCTCTCTTCTTTGATGTTGCTTACATCTAGGGAAAACACACACTTAAAACGTAGCTGCTGCTTCTCTTACAACTTGTTAGGTTATTGGTCTGAAATCTGCATTTTAAAGGGCGACCTTTGACATTCAGATGTAAACATAATGCACCACCACTCCTGGAGAGCTGCTGAGATAGTTCAGCCATTTTTACTAATCCTCTGCTAGACTCTGTGCATGTATTATCTCGACGCTTCACAACAAAGGCAAAATTAGACAGTAAAAAAGATCAGTGGTTGCCATGGATCTGGTGGGAGGGAGGCAGGGATGAACAGGTGGAGAACAGATTTTTAGGGAAGCAAACTGTTCCGTATTGGGATGGCGGATGTTACAGATTTGTCAAAATCCATGGGACTGTCTAACACAAAGAGTGAGCGCTAATGGAAACTATGGACTCTCGCTAGTAATATATTGATACTGCTTCATCAATCACGACAAATAGAACACACTCCTGCAAGATGTTAATAATAGGGGCAACTATCGAAGGAGGGAGAGGGGCATGTGGGGACGTTATACTTTCCGCACAATCCTTCTGTCATCCATAACTGCTCAAAAACTAAAATCCATTCATGAAAAGAAAACCTTTGGAACAAATCCTTGCAGGTGGTCATCAGAACCGGGTTACAGAGGAGGAAGGAAAGGTTCTTGGGGCCAGATGCTTTTAATGGCATCACAGGGACGGGCACCCTGCTCGCTGTGGCTCCAAAGCCCATGTTCCTGTCATCTTGCCTTTTCCCTTTCTTCGTTACTGGCCTCCTGCCTCCCTGTTCGGTGCTCTCTCTCCTCCGTTGCAAGTTGCCTTTGCTCTTCACCCTGTCTACCATTTTGACACGGCCCCGGCCCCATGGGTCACCCCGCCAGAACTTCTGCTGTCAGGCTCTCCAGGAGAACCAGCTTATCAACCTGAAGCTTTCTAATGAGTCTGTGAAGTGTCATCAATCCTCAGTCCCCATTTTGCTGAGGCATCTCAGTGCTGTGATGTATGGATCAATCTAAGTGCTTCTGGTCTTTGAAGGGTCTGGTCCAGGGGCAGCCTTGGGAATCCAGTTACCCTTTTGCTAATGTATAATTTAGCTGACACAACCCTGCCACTGTTTTATTTGTCTCAAATGAATGTCAATTGGTACAGAGGACAAGGCATTCGGGAGCTAAATTAACTAAATCATCGCATGAATTAGTTCAGCTGCACTGAAATATAACACCCATGTCTCACCCCACTTTTGTTCTTTTTTTTTTTTTACAAAGAGCCTCCCCCCCAACCCTCAGCACGTTCCTACACCCTCTCTCAGTCCCACACCTCAAAATAATTTACTCTAGACGGCGAAGCACAGCTAGGAGTGTAGCGCTCCAAATATATAAATAATAATGAGAACCTTTAATAAAATGAGACGTAAGTTATGCAGTAGACATCAATTACAATGGATTTTAAAGGTTTTGATCTAGAACCCGGGTGGTGTTACATTTAGACTAATAACTGTAAGCATGATTTATGTGTTTGCAACCAAAATGGTTTCAGTGCCTCGATATATGTCCAAAGTAAAATTTATAGTCAGCCTCAGAATGTATAAATAATGAATAGCCATATGTCATCACACATTTAAAAATGTGACTCCTTCTGCAGTAGCAATGGGGTAAAATGAATTAAAATCTTAAGTTCATTGGGAACCAACGTATTTGGGAGCGCTTTAAGAAATGTGCACAAATGTAAACACTGATACACACACACACACACACACACACACACACTTTTTTTTTTTACCAAGTCAGAGAAAAATGACTGTTATAAAAATGACAGACACTCTTGGGAAATTGCAGGTGTCATCAAATTAAATAATAGCATGAGAAAGAAGTGGGGAACTGACTTGGATGGAAAGCAAAGGAAAGATGCCAGGCGGGAACTTTTCTGACTCTGCTATTGCCTCTGGTTACTACAAAGGCCTTTTAAGTGGCCCAAACAAGCAAAGTAAGTTGAAATGGCATTCTGCCTTACCGTATCCCATGAAGTTCACCTAAGACTTAACAGTGCTTGGAGAGTCGCCAGTGACAAAGGCTGAAAAGCCCACTCATAGATTCTGGAAATTCCTTGGGAAATTCGCACACCTCACTAAGGATCAGCCTCTTCATCTAGAAATAGGATGGTAAGGTCCATTAGACAGAGTTGGCAGGAGAGCTTAGAACTAGGAATGAAAGTCGTGAAAGCAACTAGTATAGTGCCAGGCACGGGCAGTTGGGCCTCAGCAGATGTCAGTTGTGTCTGTTCTTTATACTTCCCTCGGTGGATGGTGCGTTTTGGGGGAGGCATGAACCATGATGTGTTCATCTTCCCATGTGGGATGCGTAGAAAAGTTCTAGCATGTAGTAAATATTAATGCATCCTTGCTGAATGAATCAGTGAGTCCGTGAACATGTCTCCATGGCTCTGACAGCCATGTGGAAATCCAAATGTCAGAAAGGGTTACAAGGCAAGCATCTATCTGAGTTGGTCAGGGGAAATTCAGTGGTCCTCGTTCATAAATTCATAGAAAATCAAAGCTTGCTTCCTTCCTCAAACTCTGATGCAATGCCACAGTTCAGTCTTTGGCAATCAGAATGTTTTGTAAAAATCTATTCTTCACCTCCGTAGGTTCTCATATATGCTGATGATCATGTACTCTTCTGACTTCAAGTTCTCATAAATTCAGGAGTCTAAAGAGATATGATTTAGTAATGATTATTGTAAGGGGTCTGGTGTTCCCTCCTCTCTCTTTCCGCTAAATGGTCTCCAACTGCTATGTTGTGATTTCTTCTCTTGATTTTAATGGTCTCTGTTACTTCCCTCAAATTTAATTTCCAATTCCTACTGCTTCCTGTCTTACCTTTCCTTGGTCCTCATAATTGCTATTGTAGAACTGGAACCCTGGTAGTCACGTGTTTTAGCTATAATACACTATGCCAAATGCTTTGGTTTGAACCAATTCATTAATAGCTTTCATGGTTCTGTATGTTACTGGAATGGATGGTTTTCACACAGGCCTGTGTCCTGTGCTTCTAGTTAAATAACTGGAGTTACCTGAAGGTTCAAGGGGGCTGAACATCCAAAATAGCTCATCACATGGCCCACAATTGAGGCTGGATGCTGAACTGGGTCTGTGGATGGGAGAACCAACACATGGCTTCTCCTTGCAGCTTGAGCTTCCCATACCTGGGTTTGCAGAAAGAGTAGCCTGGTAGCAAACATCCCCAAAGACCCAGGTAGAAGCTGTAAGCCATCTATGGCCTACCCTGCATCACTTCTGCCTCATTCTATTGGCCAAATATGGGAGGAGACAACACAGGGGTCAAATATTGGGAGGCATGGTTCATTGGGGGCCATCTTTGGAGACTGGATCCCACATTAGTTGTTAAAATTGAGTCTAGAACATTCACTGGGAGATCTGTTAAGGCCTTGCAGAAAAAAAGTTGCTGAGTTTTAGTGCATAGAATTATGGCTTGCCTCTTGACTTTGAAGACCCTTTTCTCCTACCATTTAACTTTCTGATGATTTGCCTATCAAAGATTGTCATTTATGTACACGATAGTATTATTCACATGATATATGGGTAAGTGGGTATTTTTGGAGTGAATTGACTGTTAGATACAGACTGTTCATGTATCTTATGTTTGTTTCCGTGACGGGAATTAATTTTTGCTGACTCAAATCATGGTTTCTATAGGTTAGATTTTGGAGTAGAGAATGTGTCTGTTTTATGCATGAGGATTGGAGATAAAATAGAACTTAATTTAGAAATTTTTTTAAGCATTTATTCCCATAGGACCAAGTAACTCCTCAGTGCAGTAAAAGAAAACAAATTATCCCTCCTGCGGGCATCCTTGTGTGATCACTTTCTTTCTTGCTTGATTTTTTACATGTTTATTTTGAGAGACAGCATGAGCAGGGAAGGTCAGAGAAAGGGGGCACGAGAGAGAATCCCAAGCAGGCTCCACACTGGTAGTGCAGAACCTGACATGGGGCTCGAACTCACGAACTGTGAGATCATAACCTGAGCTGAAATCAAGAGTCAGAGGCTTAACCGATTGAGCCACCCAGGCACCCGTATTGTGTGGTCACTTTCAAGGTTTGCTGCCTTGGGGTAGACACTTCGAATTCTCTGAGCCTTCATTTCTTTATCTGTAAAATGGGAAAAATAAATCCATTCTCAAAATGTGATCAGGAAGCTTTATAAAGAAAATGTAAAGCCAGTGCTTAGTTTAGTGCCTAACACATTGTAAATTAATTACAAAAGAGAATTCTCTTCCCATCTGCACCCCAAGAAACATATGTGGAGTTTGTGTGTGTGTGTGTGTGTGTGTGTCTTCCATTAACCTCATCCTATTGTCTTGAAGACTGCAGGTGTTTCTGGTCCTGTTGACTAGGAAGACACCTGTATTAATCCAAGTCCTGTCCTGCCTGGGGAGAGACGCATAACCAAACTGAGTCATTTGAGGAGCTTTCAGAAAAGGGGCTAGTAACAAAACTCAGGGCAGGGCTAGGAAACACTGTGCAGTATACTGCAGTATCCCTGGGTGGAGGGACAGGTAACAATGTGAAGGAAGGGGATTCTGGAACAAGGTCTGCAGCCTTCAGTAAAGAGTCACAATAAGGCTTAGAGACCTGGAAGGAAGGGTGCAGGAGACTGGTGATCCAGCTGCGTTGTTCTCCTTCCCCCTAATTTAGCCGACACTTCTCATCCAATGACCCAGCTCTGAAACCCAAAGACAAGGGCAACCTCTAGTCCATGCAGACCAGCCTTCACCTAACAGAGCAGGAAGCAGAAGCAAGGGAGTGAATCTGGAGGTGTGAGCAGAAGATATCTAGCACAGCCCCCTTCTCTCAAAGGCCACTGTCTTCCACCACCTTGGACTCACCCAACACCAAACTCAGGTTATATTCAGGTCTGAGGTTCTGGACTCATAAAGAAGGCTGCCTTCGCCCAGTCTTCTCAATCTGAGACCCACCATGCCTGGAGGGTGTGAGCTATGTTGCTGAGATCTGGGAATTCTTAATAAACAGTTTTAATTCTGTCTAGGTTATAATCTGGATCAAATAAAAGCATATTATGATTTGTCTTATTACCAAGTACAGCCACACAATCCCACACAATTTTTTGTGTTTCTACTTGAATTTGGCCCAAACTACATTACCATATATTGTAGGGCTGAAGGTCTTACAGTGACTGGAAAGAAGTCAGTATGCCTATGGGAAACAATCTACTGTATTGTTAGCCAAATTGCAAATGATTCATGCCAGAATTTCAAGACTGCAGGCTCATGTGAATGGATGTGTTTTGTGGACATCAGTTTTGCACTAACTTTGCAATGGTTTGCTAGCAGGAAGTTTATTTATTTATTTCTAAATGTTCTTTTTTTGTTATTTTTAAGAGAGAGAGACAGTACAAGTTTGGGAGGGGCAGAGAGAGAGAGACAGAATCCGAAGCAGGCTCCAGGCTCTGAGCTGTCAGCACAGAGCCCAACACAGGGCTTGAATTCATGAACTGTGAGATCATGACCTGAGCCAAAGTTGGGCCATAACCAACTGAGTCACCCAGGTGCCCCTGCAAGCAGTAAGTTTAGAAGAGGTTTTCTTTTCCTGATTCCAGAAATAATAGGACTACATGTCCACTTAATTCAGGTTTAAAAAAGCCACAGTGTTAACCTTATTTCAAGTGAGTGAGTCAACTTTATGGAAAAGCAAGTGTTCCTTCCTGAGTTGATCTTGTTTAATGTAATTCTGGTGACGTGTGGGGGCCTTATCACCTGATCACTCTAAACTCATAAATAAACACTTGGGGAATAGCAGTGTCCCTTTATGCAACTATTAAGGACGAGGATTTCCTATATCACCATCACCAAGATCAAAACACTTCAGATTAAATGTAGAATGGTACCTGAACCTATGGTTTTCTACTGTTCAAATAAGGGCAATTTATTTTTCAAATACTTCATTTTATTTTTTTTATTTTTAATTAAAAAAAATTTTTAAGGTTAACTTTTGAGAGAGAGTCAGAGACAGAGCGAGAACGGGGGAGGGGCAGAGAAAGAGGGAGACACAGAATCTGAAACAGGCTCCAGGCTCTGAGCTGTCAGCACTGTGCCTAATACGGGCCTTGAACTCATGAACCGTGAGATCATGACCTGAGCCGAGGTCGGACCCTCAATCGACTGAGCCACCCAGGCGCCCCTCTCCAGTGGAATTTTTAAAAATTATGTAAATAGCCATTTAAATCAATATGGTTAATCTGGATTTTGTTGGCCCCAGAACTTGTGTGCATTCAAGTTGTAAAATTATTTAGACTTTTATATCGTGTAACTATGAGAGGTTATGCCTCTGTTAGCGGCCATACATATTTAACTGAAGGTATTATAAAAATAGCGAGTCAACACTGAGGACTTCCATTGCTTTTCCAGTTCGGAAGTTGCCAGCACAATACTAAAGTTTGAGGCTGCTGTCTGTTCATCCTTTTTGTCTGGGGCAAGTTTTGGCAACGATCTTCAAATGTAACACTGTGTTGTGGGGTTCCTGCGGCCAGGAAGGCACAATCAGTCACTTCCAGAGCCTCTAGGTAGAAAAATAAATAAATAAAAGGAAAGAAGGTAAAATAAAATAAAATAAGCTACCCCTAGCTCAGCCACCCCTATTCCCAGGTCCAAAACCCCCTTCACAGCACAAAAAAAAAAAAAACCAAAAACAAAAAAAACCACAAAGGCTCATTTTCATCCTTTTGGAAGGTGACAGCCTGCACTGCTTCCCACCTGGGGAGATGTAAAAATAAAGAAAACTCAGTGTGGAGTGAAGCTGTCAGCCCCAGGAACCCCTCTCCTTCAGCACGCTGGCCAGCATTATTGGGAAGTTATCTAAAGTGTCAGAGGAAACATTATTGATTTTTTAGTCTGTTTTGTCAAGTAGTCAATAAGCCTTGCTTTTTCGCAGATTTTCTTTCTTCTAGCTCCCTGCCTCTCAGTTCCTTCGAGCTTCTGTCTTCTCCCCCTTCTTTCCGTTCTGCTCTCTGTTCCTCTCCCTCTCTCCCTCTCCCTTTCCCTCTCTGTTCACCACCCCCCACCCCTCAGTCTTCCTGTCTTCTCTCCCTTCCCTTTATTTTGTCCCTGCTTTCCTTCAGGTATCAGTCAGCAGTTATAAAAACTTCTCACTCATTCAGACGTAGCTAATATCACATCCATGGGTTTATCCGTGGGGTTCTTTTTTAAGATACATGAAGATGACTTTCTATTGAGCAACACCAGCTTTGAGGCTGGTAGAGACCCTATTCATTGCACATCACGTCGGTGTGCTTCTCAGTAAGGCAGTTCACTCTTCTCGCAATTCTTCTTCATTGTTTAAATGGCTTCCTTTGGAAGCCCTTCCCAGATTTCACCGCCATATTTAAGGCTTCTTCCTGAAACTGAAAGGGATTCTGAGTAATAGAACTCACTTTCGCCCGACCCCATTCCCAGTGCTGTCAACATAGTAACTCGGTGAACACTCTCAACTCCACCAGGTGGATTCTGTTCTTATCACCATTTTATAGATGAGAAAACTGAGGTCCTAAGAAGGGATTCCTTTTATTCTTATGCTTGTTGAGGGAGGCGTGGCGTTAAGTTGTCTCAAATACTTGATTATCAGCAATTTAGCGTTCTCTAGAAGAGACTCCGGTGGCAGAAGATGCCTTTAACAGCGATGGCACCTGTCATGAGCATCTCCTAGCCAGATCTGTTAACTGCATATTCAGTTGGCGTGCTTGGGCTGTGACATGCCAGCGTGCACTGGAAGAACACAGCCCTCGGCTTCCCCGAGACCAACCAATTAATGGCACCCTTCAGTTGCGTCTTCACTTTCTCTCTTTCCCCAACTTTTCCTTGTAATCCTACAAGCATACTCAAGTGCCTGATTATGTTTTACCTCTTCTTTCTCTCTCCCCTCCCTCATCCCCAAGTGACTACCTCATATGGGCAAGGATGGGCTCAGTTTTGCTGCAGAAACAATAAAACACTCTTGTGGCTTATAACCACGAAGATTGCGTCTCACTCGTGCTCAGTGTCCCTCAGGGTCATCTGGAGCTCTGCTCATTCTCGTTCAGACATTGAGGCTGGTGGAGGCTCCATGTTAACAAACCCTTCAATGATTATGGTGGCATAAGTCAGTCGTTGTGGTACTATGCACGTGATTCTTCAAGAGGAAAATGTTGGTAGCGGTTTCTTTTTCTCTCATGTTTCAGAATCAAAGGAAATAATCCAGGGTGAAAATGTGTAACTTTCTCAAATCAAGAATTCGGAAAAAAATGTCAGGGTCCTCATTTCTGTGCCTTCCTCTTTAATCCTATAACGGGGTTTCCTGTCAGTGATGTGTGAACAAAGAGGAACCAAGTGTAAATCATTATATTCCCATTTTAGTTTTTACTACATATTTATGTTAATTCAATATATATGTAATAGGAAATTTGCTATTTAGAATTTCCACTGTCTTCTAAAGACAGAAGACAGTAGGAAATGGAAGAGCCTTTATTTTCCAAGGTATCTTGCTCAGTTTGGGAATTAAAATTTATAGCTAAGAAATGGTAACATGCTGAATTTCTCTTTTTCTCTCCCTTTCTCTCCCATCTTAATTTTTTCTTCCCTCCCCCCTCCCGTTCACAACTATGCATCACACTTTTAGCATGCCAAAAAATGAGTTCTGAGGCACCTGGGTGGCTCAGTCAGCTGAGCGTCTGACTTCAGCTTGGGTCATGATCTTGTGGTTCATGAGTTCGAGCCCCAGGTCAGGCTCTGTGTCGACAGCTCAGAGCTTGGAGCCTCCTTCAGATTCTGTGTCTCCCTGTCTCTGCCCCTTCCCCGTTTTCACTTTCTCTGTCTCAAAAATAAATAAAAACATTAAAAAACATATGAGTGTTGTTGGCAATAATACCATGAATCAGGCAAGCAAGGATCTCAGAAAATCTACATTCCTCACGGGGACAGGAAAGAAAATTAATAACCTGGAAAAGCCAGGAGAATATGTGATAGAAAGGAGAAAATAAGGATAATGGATGGGAGACTAACCAGGTGGGTATGTCAGACTGAGTAGCAAAGGAGGGTCTGCCTAAGGCATTACTACTTGAGCTGAGACCTAATGAAGAAGGAATCCCGGAAGAAGGTTGTAAGCAATGAACGGATAAGAGGAGGTGATGGGGATAGACTGATGCACTTGGGAAGCAGAGAGGAAGCCATGATGGCTGCCGAGAGGTAAGGAAGGAAGAGCGTTCATTGGCACTCCCAGGAAACCCTGGCTCCCAAGTTTTGAAAAGGTTGTATGTGCAGAGAGTTGAGGCTCAGCACACTGAGTGCCCCCTGAATTCTCTAAAACCAACCAATCATCCCTAAGAAGGAGAGAGCAGTGGAGGGAGGGACTGGCCATGTCTTTGGTGGAGGGACCGGTCGTGTCTTTGGTGGAGGGACGGGCCGTGTCTTTGGTGGAGAGACCAGCCATGTCTTTGGTGGCCTCTTGTCCAACTGAAGCTGCAGGTGTGTTCATTTAGTCTGCTCTTATGGAGCCTGGACACGAGAGTTTATAATGTTGTGGGAGGTCCGCCTCGAGGTGGGGGATGTGCTTTAATCTTTTGATGATCATGAGCACCATTTTGTGAGTCCAAATTGGGTGCCTTGATTCATCAAGTGCAAGTTCATTCCCAGAAATAAGAGAGCACTAGAGTCCAGACCATCTGGGTAGGGAGATCCAGGATAACCAGTCACTGCATTTAAAACTGAGCACTTCTGGGGCGCCTGGGTGGTGCAGTCGGTTAAGCGTCCGACTTCAGCCAGGTCACAATCTCGCGGTCCGGGAGTTTGAGCCCCGCGTCAGGCTCTGGGCTGATGGCTCAGAGCCTGGAGCCTGTTTCCGATTCTGTGTGTCCCTCTCTCTCTGCCCCTCCCCCGTTCATGCTCTGTCTCTCTCTGTCCCAAAAATAAATAAACGTTGAAAAAAAAATTAAAAAAAAAACTGAGCACTTCTTAAAATGCCTTTTGAAATTATGCTTTATCAAATTGTCTTCCTCTTATTACAAAAGAAAGATGTTTATCATAGTCTAAAGCAGAAGATGATAAGAAAAACAGTCCCATCCCATCTAGAGATAACCAGTATTCACTTCCTTACATATACCCTCCCCGACATGTTGTGTATTATCTTTTTCCTCCAAAGGAGATTGTACTTTATTTATTAATTGATTTTTGCATTTATTCAACAAATACCGATCAGCTCCTCTTGCAAGGCAGACGGCTGGGATACAGATCTGAATGAGACCCATATTGTTACTTGGCTTGTGGGGAAATTTAACAGGCGAGATATATTTTGTAAAATGCAGACATCCAGTTTTACAAATGGTAAAGATATTCCACCTCATTCTCCTCTCAGACATCACCCAAAAAACAACTAAAAGGGAGATGGAAAAACACACTTCGTGTTTTAAGAAACTAGCAGAAACTTAAAAAAAATTTTTTTTAATGTTTGTTTATTTTTAACAGAGAGAGAGACAGCATGAGCAGGGAAGGGGCAGAGAGAGGGAGACACAGAATCGGAAGCAGGCTCCAGGCTCTGAGCTGTCCGCACGGAGCCTGACACGGGGCTTGAACTCACAGACCACAAGATCATGACCTGAGCTGAAGTTGGATGCTCAACTGACTGAGCCACCCAGGCGCCCCAAAAACTAGCAGAAACTTTAGTTCGTAAGGCAGAGACAGAGGTCAGGCAGGGCAAGGAGAGGATCACTAGATACAGCGCATAGCTCTCCCACATGTTCTACTGCTTTTATTTATTTATGTTTATTTAAATTCAAATTAGTGGGGTGCCTGGGTGGCTCAGTTGGTTAAGCATCTGACTTCGGCTCAGGTTATGATCTCACAGTCCATGGGTTTGAACCCTATGTCAGGCTCCATGCTGACAACTCAGAGCCTGGAGCCTGCTTCGGATTCTGTGTCTCCCTCTTTCTCTGCCCCTCCCCTGCTCATGCTCTGTGTCTGTCTCTCAAAAATAAATAAACATTGAAAAAAGATAAAAAGAAAATTCAAGTTAATTTACAGTGTAGTCTTGGCTTCGGGAGTAGAACCCAGTGACTTGTCTTTTACATATGACACCAGTGCTCATCTCAACAAGTGGCCTCCTTAACGCCCATTGCCCATTTGTTCTCTGTATTAAGAGTTTCTAGAGTTTGCCTCCCTCTCTGTGTTAATCTTATCTTTATTTTCTGCTTTCCCCTTGTTTATCCTCTGTGTTTCTTAAATTCCACATATGAGTGAAATCATATGAAAACAAAAAAAAAAGATTGGTATTTTAAAGAGAGTAGCTAGTGCTATGGAGCCCAACAGGCAAGTGGTGGGTGGAAACCAGTTGAAACTGACATGCATATGCGCGTGCACGCGCACACACACACACACACACACACACACACACATATGCATACACATTCCATATTTGCAGGAAGCTGTGAACGAGGCAAGGTGAGAAAAAATGCTCTGTGACAGGAGTAATTCTGCCATAACTGTTCTTGGCTTACTGGTTAAACAATAAAAGAAAAAATTACCAACACTGATTCCAGGAGTGAAAGAAATTTTAAGCAAATACACAGCCAGTGAATGTCCCATAGTCAAAAAAAATGTCTTCACAAACATGTTAAATGTATATGATTTTAAAGCAGAATTTTACCAAAATTTCAAGGGTCAGATAATTCCCATGTTCTTTAACCTCTTTTAGAGCCCAGGGGAAAAATGAAATCTTCCACATTTTTGTTAGGAAGTCACCATAACATTGATAGGAAGCCCCTCCAAAGACAGTAAAAACCAATCTCATTTCGAAAGTTATTTTTTAACATTTATTTATTTTTCAGAGGAACAGAGAGAGAGAGAGAGAGAGAGAGAGAAAGGGAGGGGCAGAGAGAGAGGGAGACACAGAATCGAAAGCAGGCTCCTGCCTCCGAGCTGTCAGCACAGAGCCCAACGTGGGGCTCGAACTCACGAGCTGTGAGATCATGACCTGAGCTGAAGTCAGACGCTCAACTGACAGAGCCACCCAGGTGCCCCCAGGTTCATTTTGATCAAACAATCCAAAGACAGATACAAAGTGTTCTTGCTTTGTGAAAGAGGGACCACCTGTTCCATGGGTTTGGCCACTCCTGTCAACGTTTGTAACTAATCCCCATTTCAGTGTCTTTCCTCACCCCTTTGTGGCTGTCTCTGGTGCCTCCAGTTTCCAAGACGATGGGCTTTGGTGGGTTTGGTGAATCACTTGGTTTCTTGTTCTTCCCCCTCCCTGAGGGTCCGTCCTCTCCACTCTGCGTGGGCAGACTACTATTCCATCAACTTTCTCCACCGTCTACAAAATGTTAAAATCATTTATTCTCTTAAGTCTCTTCCAATGCTTTTATTCCTGTGAGTCTTTATTTTATTCCCTTCATCCCATTTGAGTAACACTTCCAGAGAAGAGCCAACACACTTTTGGCCAATGACCCTTATAATCGGTAGGTCTTAACACAGTGTGTTAAATAAAGTTGATACAATAGTTGTACCAGATAAGTAACAATAATTTCTTGCCATCGCCAAATATCTAGTCAGTGTTCAAATGTTCCCAATTGTACCATAACTGTGTTTTATTTAAAATTTTTTTTTCAACGTTTATTTATTTTTGGGACAGAGAGAGACAGAGCGTGAACGGGGGAGGGGCAGAGAGAGAGGGACACACAGAATTGGAAACAGGTTCCAGGCTCTGAGCCATCAGCCCAGAGCCCGACGCGGGGCTCAAACTCCCGGACCGCGAGATCGTGACCTGGCTGAAGTCGGACGCTTAACCGACTGCGCCACCCAGGCGCCCCCATAACTGTGTTTTAAAACATCCTTTTTCTTCCAACCATAGCTCTTTTATTCTGCTTTAAAAATATTTTTTTTAGGTTTATTGCTTATTTTGAGACAAAGTGCACACGTGCAAGAGAGACCAGAGAGAGAGAGAGAGAGAGAGAGAGAGAGAGAATCCCAGGCAGGCTCCACACTGTCAGTGCAGAGCCCAATGTGGGACTTGATTTCACAAACTGTGAGATCATGACCTGAGCCAGAATCAGGAGTCAGACGCTTAACTGCCTGAGCCTGCAAGGCTTCTGCAGTCTTAAGCCCTTTGTGTTAAATTGAAGAGGTTGGGCTAGAAGACCAGGCCCCTAATTCTCCAAAACTCTGAAAACTGTAGAACTTTATCACACAAAGGACAGCTTCTTAGAGTAGCTGGTCACAACCCTGCCTGGTTTTCAAATTAACACCACAGTAAGAATCAGGCTCTTTCACATAAAAACTCACTGTAATGTATTTCACTGATAAGATTGTTTTATTGGGGCGCCTGGGTGGCGCAGTCGGTTAAGCGTCTGACTTCAGCCAGGTCACGATCTCGCGGTCCGTGAGTTCGAGCCCCGCGTCGGGCTCTGGGCTGATGGCTCGGAGCCTGGAGCCTGTTTCCGATTCTGTGTGTCCCTCTCTCTCTGCCCCTCCCCCGTTCATGCTCTGTCTCTCTCTGTCCCAAAAATAAATAAACGTTGAAAAAAAAAAGATTGTTTTATTTAAGAGAGATGATAGACAAGAGAGAGAGTAAGAGAGACAGAGAGAGGGAAGGAGGAGGAGGAGGAGGAGGGGGAGGGAGGGAGGAGGGTGAAATAGTTCATTCACTCACTTTTGGCTTGAGTCACTGGATGTAAAGTTGAATTTAGTGTTTCAGTTTCACCTCCCTTTACCCTTCCAGAGTCAAGTGGTAAACTGGCAGATTTCTTTCGCTTCTGAAAATATTTACACGGAACGGTATCTCGTTTTTCTTGTCAGCTAAGTTCCATTGTTCAATTCCAAGGATAGCATCACAGTCTTGAATTAAAATCCTCTCAAGGGTGGCTTTCCGGAACACTTCTCAGAAGATCAGCAAGAAAACAGCAGACGTGGAGCCTCTGTTCGCGAATGGCCTTGCCTAGTTTTCGGAACGTATTAACCTTCCTGTTAGCCCTTGCTGAAGGCAGTGTGCATTCCACGTTCGTTGATGATGTCACGGAATTGTGGTTAATGCTATTTCTTTCCCAGTGCTTGGGCGAAAATAAGGAAAATAGTCAACAGACAGGTCTGGAGCTGGTGAGTTAGGCACTGCATTACCTTGTTCATATACATGCAGGAGGGTGATTTTTATCTTGGAATCTGGTTTTCCAGGGGTTACAGCCCTTTTATAAAATGCCCAAGCATGTGTTACCAGTCAGGATTACCATTTCTGCTCTGCCAATCAAACAGGGACATTAGGATAATGATTAGGTTTGAATACTATAAACCTAACAAGGATTAGCAATATTCCTGCTGAAGAAAAGCAGCCAAATAGAAAACAGTACTCAGTGAATCGTGCAGAAGAGGTTCACGAAGGGAGATGAGTCGCCTTTAGGCCTTAATTTTCGACTTCTCTTTTAGGATGTAGTCAATTAAAAAAGCTTTTGTGGGTTTTTCTCTTTTTTTAAATATAATTTATTGTCAGATTGACTTGCATACAATACCCAGTGCTCATCCCAGCAGGTGCCCTCCTCAATGCCCATCACCCACTTTCCCCTCTCTCCCACCCCCCATCCACCCTCAGTTTGTTCTCTGTATTTAAGAGTCTCTTATGGTTTGCCTCCCTCCCTCTCTGTTTGTAACTATTTTTTCCCCTTCCCTTCTCCCATGGTCTTCTGTTAAGTTTCTCAAGTTCCACATATGGATTTTGCTATTATACATATAGCTTCTAAAGGAGGTCATGGAAGGATTCTGTACTCCAGAATTTTCAAAATGTTATTTTGGGGGGGGGGGGACAAAAATCTCCAGTGGAATTTTTTTTTAATGTTTATGTATTTTGGAGAGAGAAAGAGAATGAGAGAGGGAGGGAGAGTGGGAGAGGGGCATAGAGAGAGGGAGACCCAGAATTCAAAGCAGGCTCCAGGCTCTGAGCTGTCAGCACAAAGCCCGGCATGGGGCTCGAACTCACTAACCATGAGATCATGACCTGAGCCAAAGTCGGACACTCACCCGACTGAACTACCCAGGCGCCTGTCTCCAGTGGAATTTTTAAAAATTATCTGGCATAAGTCTCTAATATTCTTCATTGATTAGATATTTGTGTCATCTGACTGGTCACTGAATGAGTCCCTTTCTTGATTCCCGTATGGAAATAAGGCTCCCTGAAAGGCAACAAGGAGATAGACCCCCCACACCTATTCATCTTCCTCTCATCTTGTACTGTCCATGCCCCTACTTGGTGGTGAAACATAGTATTTTACCCTTGTCCAGACTCTTGCCCTTCTGTTCAGAGGAAATCATACCTGAGTCATTCTGTAGCTTCTTCTCCGTTTGGAGATCCAATTCTGGGGGTTGGGGGAGGGGGAGAAAAATGAAACAGAAATTGTGACTTTTTGGCAAACGTGGATGACGGATGGGTCCATAGGGGTCTAAAGGAGACAGAACTGTCTCAGTTTGCAGTTCCCCAAAAGCAGACCCGGAGAAAAACAATTCAAGTGCAAGTAGTTTAGTCAGGAGTTGAAGAAAAGGCCAGATACCAGCAGCAAGTCAAGAACTAAGGTAGACAAAGGAAGTTAGATGATAAAGTGTGTGCAATTGAGTCCGTTCTCACAGCGGGTGACTGGGGATGAATCTCCCTGGAGACTCTGGCAGCCTGCGTGGGACATCTCATCTCCTGTCGCCCCATCTAGGGGTTAAGGGTGGGCTCTTCGTACACCAACTCCTTTCCACCATTGGCTGAGGGTTACTTGGGAGCACTGTTAGCCCCCCGGGTCTTGTGGCCCGCCACACAGTGGGCAACGTGGACTTTGGTGGCCGAAGAAAGCCCCCAGGCCATCACGGCATGTGCCTGTAGTTGGAAGTCTGGCCACCTTTCACTGAAGCATTAAAGATGAGGGGATATGGACAGGGCATCAGCATTTGTTCAGAAGGTTAACTTTTACGTTTCCCCAGAGAGAGATCTTAATGGGCCTTTCCATCTATAGTGGACCACTTCTCCTCTTGGGATTTGTTTTGTCATCTTGAAGTTTATTTTGCTTTATTTTATCTTGAGAGAGAAAGAGATAAAGAGCAAGCTGGGTAGAGAGAGGGGGAGAGACAGAATCTCAAGCAGGCTCTGCTACACGCTGTCAGCACAGAGCCTGATGTGGGGCTCGAACTCACAGACCGTGAGATCATGACCTGAGCCGAAGCTGGACGCTTAACTGGCTGAGCCACCCAGGCACCCCGTTTCCTCATCTTAAATGGGAATGATGGTGCAGGACAGGAAAGGGATTGGAGGGGATTTAACTGGGACCTTAAGTTCCTATATCCCTACTGTCCCATCCTTCTGAAGCTTGGGTATGTTTGTACAGAACACTCTGAACAATTATTTCACTGATTTGCATCTCCAGCTAATGGATAACTTTGAAGATCATTCTCCCAACTCTTGATTAGGATCTGAGACTCATGGATCTCTCTCCCTGGATTAAAGCTCCCAATGCCTTCTGCAGCCTCATGAAATTGCTCCTGAAAGTAACAAGATGAACGTCAAACTACTTTACCATGCGGCACAATGTGTGTGTGTGTGTGTGTGTGTGTGTGTGTGTGTGTGTGTGTTTTCAGATGCAATCGCCAGTTTAATCATGTTTGCATTTGTGAAGGGAGTGCTTTTGGTAGGTAATGCACTTTAGGAAATTTGGGGAACGATAAACTCAAATGGAAATATATTATCTCAGCCCTCAGCCGTGTTGCACTTCATTATTGTTTGTTGCCATTGGCGGGCATGGTTATCTGTCTTATAATTCATTCGTAAAAGTGGAGACAACAAAGTTGAGACTCAGAATGAGCGAAACACCGGGCAGGCAGAGCTTCTGTGTACATACGGTACCCCCAGTCACGGGCGGCAGCTGAATCTTTAACCACAGGAGGCATCTGGATCAGCCAGTTTCATTGTATCCTTGTGAGTGAGGCAGCTACTGTCTGCTTCCAGTGAGAGGTTTATCTGCCTTCATAGCCTGGCTGTCATCAGACTGGATTCACACCTTGTTATTTGGCCACCTTACGTATTCTCTGGGATTTCCTTCACCTGTTACATGTTTGCCAAGGGAAAATGCAAAACAAACCATTGCAATTTGTTTTAAAAACAAGGGTACTTTTTACTATATGTGTGACATACCCAAATAGATATCTCTTGTGGCTAGACTTCCTCTTGTTTTTTTCCAGGGTTTTTTTTTTATTTAAATGTTATTTAGTTAACATACAGGGCAATGTTGGTTTCAGGAGTAGAATTCAGTGATTCGTCACTTACATACAACCCTCAGTGCCCATCACAACAAGTGCCCTCCTTAGTACCCCTCACCCATCCAGCCCATCTCCCACCCACCTCCCCTCATCAACCCTTAGTTTGTTCTCTATCATTAAGAATCTCTTGTGGTTTGTTTCCCTCTCTCCTCTCCACCCCCTGCCCTGTTCCCATATGTTCATCTGTTTTATTTCTTAAATTCCACATATTAGTGAAATCATAGAGTATCTGTCTTTCTCTGATGGACTTACTTCACTTAGAATAATACATTTTAGCTCCATCTGTCATTGCAAATAGTAAGATATTCTTTTTGATGGCTGAGTAATATTCCTGTGTGTGTGTGTGTGTGTGTGTGTGTGTGTGTGTGTGTGTGTGTAACATATCTTCTTTATCCATTCATCAGTAGACTTCATCTTTAATGGGATTGAGACTGTCATGCACTGTGTTATCTTCTTTTGCCAAAGCCCTCTCCTGAGAGTCTAGGGGGATGGCACAAAGGGCAATTTGACAAAGGGGAGGATATTCCCAAGCACAGGGCAGAGAGCTGACAAAGACACCAGGGATCTCAATACAGTGACACACAAACATGACCCTGACCTCAAGAAGCTTAATGCTTAGTATGTGTATAAGCCAGAAAGGGGAGATCTGTGCATACTTTAACTTCTGTTGAGAGGAAAGTATTCCAAGTATTCGATAGCAAAATTCAACTGGAGATCCAATTGACTTTAATGATTCATGAAGCCGGCCGCATCCCATCTAGCAAATGGAAAGAAGCACCATCAAGCTGTAGAAAGGAAAAAGCTTTGGGAGCCTGGGTGGCTCAGTCAGTTAAGCGTCCAACTTCGGCTCAGGTCATGATCTCACAGTCAATGAGTTCAAGCCCTGTGACAGACTCTGTGCTGACAGCTCAGAGCCTGGAGCCTGCTTTGGATTCTGTGTCTCCCGCTGTCTCTGCCCCTCCCCTGCTTGCTTCTCTCTCTCTCGCTCTCAAAATAATAAACAAACTTTTAAAAAAAATTTTTGAAAGGGCAAAGCTTTTAAAGGCAGGGAGAGGGAGGGGGGAAAATAGAAATTATTAGCAAAGAATACATTGTTTTAGGCAAGGTCACCCTCCTAAGAGCAAAGGAGGGAGTCTATTGGCGAATTTCCCAGTGCTGACCAGGAAATTCCATACGGACTCGTTAAAGCTTACATTCCTGGGAGTTGAAACTGCAGCCAGGTTAGGTGTTAAGTCTTGGTTTGCTGATGTGGGGCCTTAACCTAAGTAACACGATTTGGACCTGCCGTTTTCCTTTTAACATGCGATAAGTCCTCAGGCAGGTAGGAGCAGAAGGGGAAATATTCAATACAGGTCAGAGAGGACTTCATACAGAAGATGACTTTTGAGCTGAAAATAAGTGAGGTAACGGGGAAAGTGTGGGAGTGGAGGGTGCACAGGAGTGAAATCCCAGAATCAAGGCAATGCATGCATTTTTTTTTTATTGAGCTGTGATTGACGTATAACATTATATTAGTTTCAAGGGTATGCTATAATGATTCCATATTTGTATCTATTCCATAGTGGGCACCACATTAAGCCTAATAAACATCCATCACCACACATAGTTACACATTTTGTTTTTACTTTCAAGAACTTTTAAGATTTACTCTGTTAGCATCTTTCAAATATACAATACAGTGTTATTCACTATAGTCCCCGTGCTGTACATGACATGCCCAGGACGTATTTATTTGTTAATTGGAAATTTGTACCTTTCGACCCCCTTTGCCCATTTCATTCATTCATGACCCCTGCCTCTGTCGGCCACCAGTCTGTTCTCTGTATTTATGAGTGCGATGTTTTGATTTTTTTAGAAAGAAAAATCACGCAATGTCTTGCATGTATGCTTTCTTATGAGAAGGGTTGTATTTCACTGTTGGCTAAAGCACTGTGTTTCCTCTAGTTTTTAGATGGGACCAGTAGAGCTAGGAAGTTCAAGTGATTGACCGAGGTCACAGGGTTAATAATGCCCTGAACCCCCGGCCTTAGAGCTTATGAGCCAATGCTCTTTCCACTACACCACCCCCTCCCTGATCCTGCTGAGTCACCATCACATCAGGACCCACGTCGCTGACTCTTGTTCAGCTCTGATTCCCGTCCTCTGAGTTCTGCAGGACGAGTGCGGGCTTGGAAGAGAAAAGAAATGAAACCTCCCAACTCGGGGCAAAGGCACCATATGTCTTCTAACTCCTGGGCACGATGGGGAGTCTCTTTAATGACTTTCCTCATTCTCCAACCCCCCCACCCCGGCATCTCCATGTTGGCTGTCCATATGGTGCCTCTCCCTTCCCGAGGAATTGCTTCCACTGATATCATTTCCTGTCACAACCTTAATATTCTTTTAATGTACTTGCATTGCTTGCTGCAGAGCTAATCTGTTATCCCTTGTTATGGAGGCCTCATTCCAAATGCCGTAGCAGAGAATCGTGTCTCTGAGCTGATAGTAACATCTTCTTTGTGCATCTGTCAGTTTGAAACCTTGATTTTTAAGTGATGGACATAATTTGTGAAATTCTGAGTGTGTTTAAGGCATGACCATATTAGTCGCACTGGGTTGTTTACCGTTACTAGTTGTAACTACAAGAACAAAAATAGACTGTTTCAAAAAATAATTCTACGTAAATGCCAAGTCCAGCTGTAGAGTGCACTACAGGTAAAGCTGGATCAAGAAGACCAGCAGGATCACCAAGGACCAAGGTTTTTTCCACGCTTCTACTCTGCCTTCCACGGTGTTTTGCTTACACTGAGGCACAAAGTTGATTACGAAAAGTTTGGTGGCTGTGACAAGGATTACAAGTTTCCTAGTTTATAACAAGCAAGAGAAGGAACTTCTCCATCCAAAGGTCTCAGGAAATGTCCTGGTCTCATGGCCTGAGGTGCATCATGTGCAGTCTATGTCATGTGACCAGGGATAGAAAATGTGCTGATGGGCTTAAGACCAACCAATCAAAACCTCTGGTTCAGACGTTTAAGGATCACAGTAGATAAGGAGAAATGGGTTCTGGAGAGGCCACCAGTGAGTCAGTGTGGGCTTTGAGGAGTCATTAGAGAAATTAGAACCCAAATGCCTACATTTAAATATCAGCCCCATTACTTGCCGCCTGCATGGTTTTGAAGAAGTTACTTCATGTCTGTCTATGCATCCTTCTCCACGTCTATAAAGCAGAATTAGTGTAAAAGCAGGCTAACTAATCTTTACAAGGCAAATTCTTCATGTGGCCCTCAAAGTCTACTTCATTTAACATCCTCTCTAACCTTTACAGCTGGAAGGAACACTGCATTTAGTGAAACACCTTGACTGTGTTCAGCCCCCCAGTGGCAACATGAGGCAGGTAGTGATGAAATTGTTGTATCTGTCTTACACATGACAGAAAGGAAGGCTCAGAGTCATTCAGCAACTCACCTGAGTTGAACACACAAATTAATTGACAAAGTTGGTCTGGGCTCAGGACCCTTTCCAATATGGAGCGCAGGTCTTTGAGTTCTTGATGCCTTTCTCAAAGTTGTAGGTCTGCACGGTCTAATACCATACCCACAAGCCACTTGCATTAAATTTGCATTCCTCATTTTTCCATAAAATGGAGACGCCAGTGCCTCAGGCATCCTAGCCACATTTCGAGGGCTCAGTGCCTCATGTAGCTAAGGGGTACCACGTTGTAAAAACATCTCCAGAGGGGTACCAGATGTAAAAACATCTCCACCATCAGCAAAAGTTCTACTGGTTGGTCTAAACCAATGTACACATTAAGTGCTTAGTATTACGTTGCTTTTTCACACGTAGTGATTGAAGTGATACTTAGCCAATATCCCTTCACTGGTCTGGTTAGGCTTAAATGCAGGTAGATTCAAACAGTCGTAGGATTTAATGCAATTGAAAGAATCAATAAAACAGAGAGGATACTGCTAACCATGCAAAATCCTTTGTGTGTGCATCACACAGGTGTCATAATATTGAATATTAAAATAAAATAAGGAAATAAGGGGAAATGATTCCACGAAAAGCAAATCCCACTTTAGAAAAGTTTTAGGGGGCTCCTGGGTGGCTCAGTCGGTTAAGTGTCCAACTTCGGCTCAGGTCATGATCTCACGGTTCGCGGGTTCAAGGCCCATGTCGGGCTCTGTGCTGATAGCTCAGAGCCTGGAGCCTGCTTTGTATTCTGTGTCTCCCTCTCTCTCTGCCCCTCTGCCACTTGTGCTCTGCCTCTCCCTCTCAGAGATGGATAAACATTAAAAAAAGGAAAAGAAAAGTTTCAGACTCTCTCTCTGCCTTCTTCCCAGCCCCATCTTTTCTTTCCATTCTCCCAAAAATCACTGTTTTTTGCAACAAGGAAGGTCTAGCATATAGAAATGGCAAGCAGAAGGGGTTTGGCAACTTTAATACATGCACTGAAAGCCACCGGGAACCTGGCATCCTACTTTAGAATGTTTTGGAACCATCCCACCTTTTCCATGCCAGACCATGTTTTTATAATTAGCTCCTCTAAAAAGGACTGCGTCCTCAAAGCGTGTTGTGATTTGGGGATGCGCCGCCTACAAAGGGGTCCTGTGGCAAAGGAAACATGAGGAAGCCTCTTCTGTTTGCATTCCCTTCCTTTTCTCCTTGGCTTATCTTCCTCATGGGGCCTTAAGATGTGTCTTTTGTGTATGTGGGGGTGGGATGGGGGGTGGAGGTGGGAAATTGAGCAGGCAAAAGGAAGTGTCGTTGAGCGAAAGGAAAATTTCCTCCTGTTAATCTATTACCTGGACAGCCAAGGCCGTCACTGGATGATGGCAAGCACTCAGCCTCTGTTTCCCTAAAGCAGCATCTGGCTCTCTGGCTGGTCCTCTCCTGCACGTGCGCACAATGACAGCTGGGTTTCGCTGGCTGGAGACAGCTCTGTGTAGCCTGCTGTCTCCAGAAGCCATTGTCTTGGGCTCACCTTTGACCTTTGGCTCACCTCCATTCATTTTTCACGAAGATTTTATGTGTCTCCGATCTCCCCTTAAAAAAGAAAGGATGAGGCAGTGAATTCCTCATGTGCATCCCTTATGTCTGTGTGCAATAGATTTTAGAGCTGCTGGTGGGCAAGGCAGGACTTTAATGTCCTCTGCATCAGGAGGGGGAAACGTCTTGATCTGAAAGAAATGTCATGCCAACAGTCCGTTGTCTCCTGAGCATTTACAGAATATTGCTCTTTAAATAATCCTGGGCAGTCAAGTGACATCTTTAGGGATAAACAAGTAAAAGGGATTGCAAAGCAAAGTCAACAAACAAAAGTAGGTCTTAAGAACTCTATGTATGAGATGATTATACCTGTGTTTTCAGTTCAAACTGGGAAAACTTTTACAGAGTAGATTCCCAAGTGTAAACGTGAGCTTACCAATACCCACCCAGAATTTTAATACAGCTGGGCAGAAAGAAATACAACCCCCGTATAATCATGGTGGCTGGGGATGTATGTGTGGGATTCCATTTGGATGAGGCAGGCATTGTGTGGAAACTTCAGTTACAGAACTTCAGACAAACCAACGCCTCCCTCTTCTGCCATTGGATTGGCCCCCCACTACTGTTTTAAATGAAGTGCTGACCCAGTTTCAATGAACACATCTATTTATTTATAGCTGAGTGACCTTCTGTTTCCCAGGATTATGGACCTCTGGTACCTGATAAGAATTCAGATTCTTCTGAATTTCTGGCTCAGAATGAGAAATGCCAGGGATTTGGGCTCTATTCTAATAGGGGGTCCATTTGAAAGTACATACTCCTAGCACTCTGGTAGAATTTCCACAGAGAAGCAGACTATGCTTCTAAAACACACATGTCGTAGTAAAATGATTTTTAAAGAAGTAATACCCCAGAACACAACACCCAGTACCTTTCATTGTGAACCTGGCTTCAAAAGACATTGACTAACTAACACAAGATCTACCGGGACAGAAGGAAACCTTTGAAAGTGATGGTTACGTTCATGGCATCTCTTGTGGTGATGGATTCACGGGTGTGTGCTCATGTCCAAACTCATCAAGTTGTATCCATGAAATGTGTACAGCTTTTTGTATGTCAATCATACCTCAATCAGATCTTTTTTTCTTATTTTTTAAAGACATCGACCTACTTTGGAACAGTGCTATACAAATAACAGAGGTGCATTATTTAAAATTCAAGTAATAATTCTAAAAATGTTGAACCGACAGTTGATTGGAGAATGATGTGGCATGTTGAGAGGATACACCAAAGGAAAGCAGTGACCTTTGATCGCTCTCCTCCAGGACACAATCCATCAGGCAGTTGGGGAGAGAGGTGCGAAGATGGTCCTCCTCTTTTTTTTCCTTCACACCTCTCTCCCTGTCACACCTGCCCTCGGGAGGCTTGATGGAGGAGAAGGAGAAGCCACACTCTTGGATGCAGCTTCCTCTCTATCAGTGTTTGAGACCACAGAAGAGAATAAACCCTGAGCACCTCCCACTAGGATGCACTTCCTTCCCCCTCACTATGCAACTCAACAATGTGTTTCCATGAATGAAAGAGATAGGGGTAAATTCATCCTTTTATCACAGTACTGCTATTTCTATTAATGGGGACAAAGAGCCTAGTATGTTGAATAGTAGTAATGATAGAAAGGAGCTCAGAGGTCACGTGAATCAGCCTTTCTAGAGAGAATAATTTGTTGTAGGATTCAGAGTAACCTAGAGACAAAATTCCCTGTCCATGGCACCCAAGTCGCAAAGAGGTGAAGGTCTTGGGATTCAGTGATCAATCCACTGGTTTACTTATTGGTGGATCCATGCATCTAATAAATACCTGCTATGACTTAGACCCTGTTCTGGTCAATGAGATTCCCCAGAGGAAGAATACATATTCTTCATCCCCAAGAAACTCACTGTATGGAGGAAGAAGAAAAGCACGTGTGCACACACACACATAACTGGGTCCTCCATGAATAAGGATTATAATAGAAATATACCCAAATTATTCCAACTTCATGAGGAAGTAACAGTGATAAGATAGCAAAGAAACCTTATAGCACATTTATAACCATAGTGTCCTCTTCCCAACTGTGTGCAGAGCCCTGATGGAGCCAGACCAAGACTTTGCAAGAGAGAAAATACCAAGTGGTCCAAACAGGGAGCTGAGGATATGGGTGGAGGCAGAATGCACCCAACTTGGGGGTGGGGATCAGAAGAAGTGCTATTCAGTCTGTTTCGGAAAGGGTCTGCAGAACTTCCTAGCAGACACAGACCCTGGGGGGGTGCCAGGCCCGGGAAGATCCCACAGCAAATAAACAGTAACGCATTCGGTTTGATTTTGTCCCTGGCTTCTTGGTGCACATGGCATTATTAAGTTTCTAAACACAAACATATTCCTTTTAAAATCCATCTTCAAAGCAGACCGGAGTTCCAGGCCCACGGAGACTTGACATATCAAAAGAAACTTGCTGACGCAAACCACAGTACAGAGCTTGATCTATCCTAATATACAATTTTAATGTTTCTCATTTTGCAGCCTTGCCAGCTACCATCTATCATCTGCTGTCACATTTAAGTTTCCTAAATTACTGCTTTTTAACTTTTGTCACTTATTCAGCAAAGAGATACATTCCAAAGGCTGGCCTCCCTCCAGCCCACCCCTGCGATTGTGTCTTAATATTAATCATGAGAGAAGGAGAAATAGAGATCTTTGCTCTATTCCCAATAAGGCAGGCAGGGTTTGTTTTATTTTCTCCAGTTTCAAATTCAAGCACTGATTTGATTGTGTCACCTCTCAATGGTTGAGGGCGAAAAAGGAAGAAACTGGTAAGAATCTGGAGATTAGGGGGTGTTGGCAGTTGTAATTGTGGAAATAAGAGAAAGAGAGAGAGAGAGAGAGAGGAGAATAGACTCTTTAGAATATTTGTGGCCAAGGCATCAAAGGAAATAGTCCTGCCTTTCAAGATGTGGGTAAGGAGTGTGGACGTTAGGAAAGAAATGAGGATGTCGTCAGCTGTGCGTAACTGTCTTCTGTCTCTTATTTGACCTCCTGCTGTTCAACCTGACGCTGCCTTGGTGTCAGGGGTGACTTTCTGGGCTCATTTGGCCCTCTTCAATTGAGTGGGAATGCCAGCTGGTGGACAGGTCTCTAAGACAAGCATAAGATGGGGCGAAGTGACAACCACACGCATCATAGGAGGGCATATGCTCTCCTGTCCCCCAAACTAACTCCAGTTTCACCGTGCCACGTGGTCGGCATTCCCCTTTACTCGTAGAAGTGTCCTTGTCTTGGGCCAGCAGGTTATATGGTCACCCAACTCATAGGTGAAATACCCTTCTCAAATAGAGCCAGCACTACAGGAAGCACTAACTGGCATTGGGCAATGTCCCAGTGTTTGCGGACACAGCCAGTCTGAGGATGAGAAGCAGTTTCTGACCAGGTTGCCTCGTGTGAACAGTTCGGCATCGTTAAACCTCAGAAGGTGCTTGATACAGGCCCAGAGCTTTTCAGAGTAGTCCTCCAGTGGTATTATGGAAAGAAACACATCTGGGGCTGTGACACAGTGCCAGTAAATGAGACTTGTCCAATGAGGAAAGTACACTAAATGATCAACTTCTGTTTTCTGTTCATTTGCTCCATTAGAGGCAGGGGGGCGCCTGGATGGTTCAGTTGGTTGAGCGCCCAGCTCTTGATTTTGGCTCAGGTCATGACTGCAGGGTCTTGGAATCGAGCTCTGCATCAAGCTCTGCACTGAGAGTAGAGTCTGCTTGGGATTCTGTCTCTCTCCCTCCTCTGCCCTCTCCCCATTCTTGTGCGCTTTCTCCTAAAATAGAACAGAACAGAAGGGAAGGGAAGGCGAGGGGAGGGAAGGGGAGGGGAGGGAATAGCGAAGACTTCTAGGTCCAGCTAAAATGAAGTAAGCACACTCCATTCTATCTCCCCTGTTACCTATAACTAAAACACTCCAAACAGAATCAATATGTAAAAAACTATCTGAAGTCTCTGAAAAGTAAATGATCATAGGAAAATTATTTTTCTTAATTGAAAAAGAAGAGGTTGTTCCACACACCTCTCACACGCATATACACAAACACAGTTTTATTTATTTGTTAATATACTTTTTAAAATGGTATCAAAATATATCTTGCTTCAGGGACTTTTTCCCCCCAAATGATGCTCCAAAGTCTAACCCATGATGATTTGTTAAGCATGCGTGTTCATGGTGGCATGGCATTCCACAAATTATTTACATATTTCCTTTTTCTAGGATTTAGGCTGTTTCTAGTTTTATTTGCTTATGTATTTCTTTTTTCAATGGATAATCCTGCCATGGACATTCTTGTACTATGTTTCTGGGGGAGGACACATGATAACATTCTCCCTAGAGTGAAAATGTTAGGTGCAAGATGGCCAAATTGTGGACTATATGCAAATGTTACAAGGTAATGCCAACTTATTTTCCAAAGCGCTTGGATGAAATGTTACTCCTGTTGGAAGAGGTGAATAATCCTGCTTATGCATACCCTTTCCTACCCTGGTAACTGTTAGACTTTTTTCCCCCAATTTATTGGGTGTAAATATTATTCTCATGGAGACTTGATTTGAATGTAACTGCTTTCTAACTATTTATATATCATGGAAAAACATTAAAATTAGAATATTTAAGCCTTATTGTATAATTTACATTAAGGCTTCTCTAGTCTGGAAGTGACTGGCCCAAGAGATCTGGAGATTGCAACCCCATGTGGAAATACCAAGTGTTAAGGGAATCAATATTTCATCCCCCTAGTAAAGTGTATGAAGAATAAAGTAGAGAGGGCTGTGTGGGAAAAGTGGAGAATGTCTAAAGGGCCAATTAATCACCTTCACTGGAGTGACAGCCTCCATGCACACACAGATTATTTCAGGCATGGGTGGAAGTTCAGAGGATCCAAATTCTTTCGAAGGAGGCCATCTTTTTCACTGTTGTCCTGCTAAGTATGGTGGAATGTACAGTTCTAAAAGACATGGGTCCTTATCGTCACTGAGGCTCTGGTTTTCCCATCCCTAGAATTCTTGTTTCATGAGAAAAATAAATATGTATTTCTCAAGGCTATTGTTAGTGGGGTCTTTTGTGGCATATAACCCAATTTACTGCAACTTGATTAGATCTCAATATTTGTTGGGCACTTACTATTGCCCTGACACTGGATACCTGACTTAATTGGTATCATTGAATGAATGGGAAAAAAATAGTATACCTCCAATCACTCCAAAAATAGTATGCCTCCAAGCAGTGATATGTTTGAAGGAAAGATAATGGTAATTATAATATCCATCACTGCTGAGAGCCTCCCCAGTGTCAGATGCTTTATACCTATCATCTTTACTATTCCAATATCAAGCATGAGGCTACCCTAGAAAGCTCACTTGTTGCTCAGCCTCGTGAGTTCTGTCTTACTTAGATCATCCAATAAATTCGTTGTGGAACTGGTGTTTGAGACGGGTAGTTAGGCGTCAGACCCCACCCTTTTCCTCCTAAGACTTTTCCATCCATCTGCTCTACCATTCACCTGTCCCCTGCCTCACCTTGCCTAACCTGATGGAAAAAATTATTCTGAGATGATGAGACGGATTATTTGAGATTATGTCTAGGAGAAATCTAGAATAAAAGAAAGATTCTGATACTAATAGTTTAAGACAAAAGCTACTGGCAAGCAAATGGTGCAGGGGTATAAAGTAACTATCTCCACAGGTGGGTGTCCATGCATTCTGGTTTCTCTGGAACAATCCTGGTTTATGCCTGTTTTCCCATCCATTTAGTGGCTCTACTAACTCTCAAAAGTGTCCCAGTTGGGCCATGCAGAGTTTTACTTAATACAGGAAACGCCAGGATGATATTCTGTCTGAACATCCAAGTACACAAAAGTCATGGTTTGCATTGAGAATGAATCTGTTCTGGGCTAATGTTTCCACTAGTTGTCATCAACACATTTCTTTGGTGTCCATTGTGAGGATAAAATGGCACCATGGATGTTGGCACGTTCCTCTGTTTTTCTGATTTTGTCAAGGAGACAACAGGGTGTTGGGGATTTTTCTTCAGCTGGAAATTACTTGAAGGTGCAAGAAACTCCTCTAAGAATTAATTGAACACTCTAATCACAAACGAAGGATTCCTCCTTTGCAGTCAGCTTCACAGAGTCTTGAAGAATTTAAGGAGTTGGAGATGCTCCAGAACAGCAGCATTTTGAGGTGCATCCAGCATGTTGATGCCTTTGATTCTGAAAGACAGCAAATACATGGGTCATTGAAAAATAGAGAAAAATCCTGGCCTGAATCCTGCTTCAGGTAAGACTAAAGCAGTAGAACCTGAAGCAGTAGAACATAATACTTACCTGAAGTATTATCTTACCTGAAGCAGTAGAACATAATACTTAGGTTTTTTTAATTGGGTGTGAGATTAGAGATAGAGAGAAAAGAGGCTATATCACCAGTTGGGTTTAAGAGGGTGGTTCCTGGGCACCACAGTGACTCAGTTGGTTAAGCATCTGGCTCTTGGTTTCAACTCAGGTCATGATCTCATGGTTTGTGGGTTCAAGCCCCACATTGGGCTCCGCAGCTGGCAGCAGGGAACTGCTTGGAATTCCCACCCTCCCCGTCATTGTCTGCCCCTCCCCCACTCGCACTGTCTCTGTCTCTCAAAATAAAAAAAGTAAACTTAAAAAAGGGGGGGTCCTGAAGTCAAATTGTTTGGGTTTGTATTTAGAGTCTCCCACTAACTGATAATGTGGTCTCACCCAAGTTATCTATCTCTTCAATGAAATTACTCAATACGAAATAGAAATTATAATAATACACAGAGATTGGAATAAAAATTCTACGATAGAACGCAGGCAAAACACTTGGGACAGGAGCTGATATACCGTAAACACTCACTCTTGCCACTGTTAACTTTAAGACAGAGGTAGCCAGTCTGACACAAGTCTGATTCAAAGGATAATCTTCCAATTCTGGGGAAAGTCAGCATACATATCTTCCTCTCTCTATTCATGTACAATTAGCTGGAAATAGATATCCAGAAAACATCAAAATGCTTCTTTCAACCTCACCCACTCTTCCCCGTCACCTGTTGCCAGTCTGGTCTGAGCACCTCCATCCCCGTACCTTCCTTCCAGTTCATTATGAACAGAGTAGCCAAAGTGGCCTTTGGAAAAGTAAATGTGGTCATGATATTTTGCTGTGTGAAGCCCTTCATTAGCTGCCCAGTGCTCTTTCATATGATCAACAAGACCACGAGTGGCCCTGCCCTCAAGCCACATCATGTGCTAACTTGCCCTTTACTATGTATAGTCACTAGATACAATGCTTCCAACTCTTTAGTTGAGCCAAGGCTTCTTCCACCAAAGGACCAAACACACGTTCCCTTTGCTGTCTCTCTGTTCGTCTCCTGTTTACATCTTCCTCATTATCCAAGTCTCAGCTTAGAAGGTACTTCTTCCAGGGACTCCCCCCACCTCCCGTTATCATTCAGATTCAGGCACTTCTCCTGCCACGTGGCCTCAAAGCTGAATTTCCTACACACCCATTCCTTACTTCACCTAATGCAAACTGTAGTTTCAGAAAGTATGCCACTAATTGAAAAAAATGAAATTTATTTCATCAGTAAAGAAATAAATTTCAATGAAATTTTCTCCATTAATTTTATGGGGAAAATTATTTTGAGTTTTGCATCAATATATACAATATATACATGTAAGTTTCAGGCCTGGTTTTTAAGAATGTGCATATTCATATGTGTGTGTATATGTGTATATCTGTATATGTGCATATGGAATAAGCAATAGTTTGCAACTAAATAGCCTGCAGGTGAAATGCAATCTAATGGAATCTAATGGAGTTTTCACTGGTCAAAGGAGAAAAAGTATTTTATAGTGCGTAGTTATTGGGGGAGTAGTTAGAGAGAAGGGTCATCCTTTGGAAGAAGCATTCTTGTGTCTGTATCAATGTTCTGACGTTTGGGGAAATTCGTAGGTATCTTTCAAACTGTACTTTTTAAGTTATACCCCCGAAAATACATGTAAAGCAAAATAAAAGCTAAATACAAAAGTGCTTTATAATGCACAGAAAGAGCACTCATGTAGAGAGATGGATTATGTCAGTTGCTGCCTCTTTATCCCTCTCACCTGGTGTATGCAAAGTGTTTGGGGTTTATCTGAACCTGTAGCTCAATTCACATTTGGTACACATGACATTCTGTGACCAGAAAGTCTTGGAGACAGCAACTTGACTGTCATATTTAAATATAATTTCATATAGCATACTTATTTATATGTTTTGTGTGTGAAAACCCATTACATTGGAAAAAGATGTCATTCATCTAAGGGTAGCCTGAGTTTTCAAAATGATATCATTTCATAAATTGTAAGGATGTGCGTAACTGTATAAATTATAACTTGCCACATTAACAAGTCATTAACAGGGCAGTCCTTCCATAAGGCAATTCCACCTAGACATACTTGTCTAAGTGTTTAATACTCTGTTTTCACCACTAGAGAATACACTCCATGAAGGGAGTCTGCTTTTGTATTCCCAGCACCTGGCACAGTGCAATGAGCAGTGTCTTAGGGTGGAGTCTCATGGGACAGAGATGAGAGGAAGAAACAAGGTTGAATTGAGAGTAAGGAGTAAGCGATTTGAGGGAGAGATGGAGAAAGGGAACATCCTACACCATTTCTCTAAGAGGAAGGGATATAAAATATGTGCCAGACACATGAATTGCGTGCATCGTTGTACATCTAAAGTGGCAGGTACAGAGTTAATTGCTAGATTCCCTAGATTGAAAACTAGGGAAGATGTCACCAGATCTAGGAATAATGTCCGTCTTTTTTTCCTCTGTCCTTTACTGCCATAACATTTCATCGTGTTGGTCATCACCGGGAGTAAAATGACTCAACGAATGGCTTGAGTAGAGAGCTACGTAAACTCTATAACCTGTTGTGTGTGTACATAGCCCAGAGCATGACACCACAGCTGCAAATATGCTGAATATTTTGTGAGTTTCTGAGTATCTTCTCTCCTGGTTCCAACACTTAGGACTTGGGTAGCTCCTTCTGAATGTGCTGGTTTGAATGTGCTGCTTGTCTTCCCAAGCAACAAATTCAATTAGAGTCAACAAAACCCCTCTGTGTGTGCCAAGATCATTTTAACATGAGACAATGCTAGAGAAAAACCACAGCCTGGTGTCTCTTTGTACTGAAACAAAATGTGCAGAAACTTTTGAAAATGACCTTCTTAATGAGACATTGGAAGCAAAGTTTAATTCAAGCCCCTTTCAGATTCTTAGCTGTTTTCAATTGAGTTAAATCTCCCCATGCCCCACCCCGACCCCCGCCAAAAGAGAAAGAAACAAGTTTGACCTATCTTGAGCCAAAGTCACACTGTTCTGGCTGTTAAGAATATGATTAGCTTCTGAAAGTGACTGATGCCCTAGGTTTTCAATCATGTTAGAATTCTGGAATAATGGAATTTCTTATGAGGTCTACAAAAAGGTCTGATAGACTTTCAACGGCAACTTCCTCCTCCTTCCTGGGAGCTGAATTCACTTCTGCCAATCAACTTCTGTTTACTGCTACGTGGATATACAGGTTTAGGGTTTGGTCTGTGTCAAACAATCTGAAAATTAGTGGCACATCCAGTACTCTTTTGAGTTCCACTGTCAGCTGATCTTTCTTTGATAGAGCTTCCTGGGTTCCTCTAGCATTAAGATTTTAGACAAATTCAGTGTTGTTTTTTTTTTTTTAAGGGAATTGGTATCAGTCTAGAACAGAAGTAAAATAGGATCACCTCATCAATATAGGAACCTAGATTTGAATCCAGGGTCCACCTCTGACAAGCTGGGTGAATTTTGCATTGCTTTACCTCCAAGTACTTTAATTTCCTTACCTGTAAAAAGAGGATTATAGATAGTAATATCTACTAAGGCGGAGTGCATGGCAATCCAGCAGTGGTAGAAAAGAAGTTATGAACGTTATGCTTGCTATTACTATTAGTATTTTTGAGCCTTTGACGCAAAACATAAAACTGCAAAACCATCTTCCAATGAAGAAACTGCCTTGGATGACTATTCCAGCCTTCCTTGAAAGGAGCAGAGTCGCCAAGTTATGAGTTTATTTTATCTAAAGGTAGAGGCATATTGTTGATAGAGATTGAGAAACACCGCCATTAGGCGTCCAACTTATATGTGCAAGAACATTAAATGCTGCACTTCTGTTTTAAACATCCTTTCTGGGATAGGCCCTATGCCTTTATCGAATGAAATTGTAATTTTGGGTTTGCATTTTAGTTGGCTCCATCACCCTGTTAGCAGCTCGAAACACAGGGTAATATTAAATCTTCAAGAAGGTTTCAACCTTCAACCAAATTCCCATTTGGTTTCCAGTATGACTTAGCTTCTACCACTCAGACCTTCCCATGAATAATAACTATAGACTCTGGATAAAGTAAAAACACAACTATATTAAAACACTTGGGAACATAAGAGCAGGTAGATTCTTGAAAGGGGTCACCTCTCTTGAAATGAGGAAATTACACTGGGTGAGTTTCCCAGCTTCACAGCATCTAGCAGATGGCAATCTTCCTCCTGGGCCATGTTGGGTGACTAAAAGTCCAACAGAATACCAACAAGTGTGTCTTGCCTGAAAAATCAGAGGACAGAGTTTGGGCCAGCTGCAGCCATTGAAAAGTAAGGAGGGGTCCAGAAAAAGAACATGAGAGGCAGAAGATAAGATCCAGGGTATAAACTTTGCCTGAGTATCTGACGGATGACTGAACCAGCCCTGCAGAGGGCAGATGCCACACCTACTAACAACAAGATGAGTGAACAGAAATTTCAGTAGCCTCCAAGAGGTAGAGTTTGCACTGTGATTCCAACCAGGCCAATTTTCTGCTGAAACAACTGAATCAACATGCTTCGGAGGCATACAATAGAATTTAGAGTCACAATAACACAGTATTTGCAATATCTACACGAAAAAGGAGAATGTGACTGGTTCTTAAAAAAAAAAAAAAAAAGGAAAGGAAAGGAGAGGAAAGAAAAGAAAAGAAAAGAAAAATAAAAAGGCAATCTCTGGAGACCAACCTGAAGTAATATATTGGAAGTAGCAGAACTATTTTGTTAAAAGTAAAATGTAAACTATTTTAAAGTACCTATTATACTTATACTCAATAATGTAAAGAAATTATGTTAGTAATGAATGAAAAGGTAAATACCAGAAAAGACTTATGAAGTCTTAAGAAGAAGCAAATTACTGTTTTCTAACTAAAAAATACAACATTTGAAATTTAAATACATGGGATGGACCTAACAGTTCTATTAGAGATGACCAGGAAAGAATCCTTAAGCTTAAATGTAGGTCAATAATAAAGTATCCAGTCTGAAGAAAAAAAAAAAAAAAAAAAGAAACAAAGATGAAAGATTGAAGACTTGAACAGAGCCTTAGACTGTAGGACAACATTAAAAGATCTAACATATTGTAATTGGAGTGCCAGAGGGAGAGGAGAGAAGGAATAAGGCGTGACTTGTTTTTTGAAGAAATATGTCTACACATTTCCTAAATTTGGAGAAAGATATAAATGTACAGATTAAAGAAGTGTAGTGAAACCCATCTAGAGTAAATACAAAGAATACCACATCTTGACATCAGACACATCATAATCAAACTGTGAACAGAAAAGATAAAGAGGGAGTCCTGAAAGCAGCCAGATGAAGCAACACATTACATTCAGGGAAATTACTGCTGATTTCTTATCAGAAACAATGGAGTCCAGAACGAGGGAGAGCAACATTTCCAAGGTGTTGAAAGAAAAAAGAAACTATCAATCCAGAATTCTTTAAAAATATCCTTTAAAAATTAAGATGAGGGGCACCTGGGTGCTCAGGTGGTTAAGCATCTAACTCCTGATTTTGGCTCAGGTCATGATCTCACGGTATGTGAGTTCTAGCTCCACATCAGACTCTGCACTGAAGACACAGAGTCTGCTTGGGATTCTCTGTCTCTCTTTCTCTCCCTCTCCCCTTCCTCCACTCTCATTCTCTCTCCCAATCTCTCTCTCTCTCTCCCCCTCCCTCCCAGTCTCTCTCTCTCTCTTTCTCTCTCTCTCTGTTTCAAAAACAAACAAACAAACAAGTAAATAAATAAATAAATATTAAAAAATATTATGGGATTCAATGAAAAAAATGGGGGAAGGTGAAGGGAGACTTGCCTCCAAAGAAAAATGTGCATGATCGTAGCTACTTTGGTTCTGATGAAGAGCATATCATTCACACACAGACATGATGATTTTATGATGAGCCAGAGGGTCATTTCAAAGGCAGGTCTTGAATACCTACTAAATACAAGGGACTCTGCAGGTGTTAAATAAATTATTGTATTGAGGAGGGCCCTGGCATAATCAAAGGATGGCATATCCCAAAAGGATGATTCAGTATAGTTTATGAATGAACTCCTGATAAGGTGTGAGAAATCAACAAGGGGTTGGAGAAGTACCCCGAAGCTGGCAACAAGGGGAATGCCATTGTCACCCAGAGATCACCCTAGAGGCAAGCGAGAAAATAGTTGCGAAGCCTGATGAGAGCTATGGCTGTAGAGTAAGCCTGTCTGGTAGAAGACATGAGCTTGGATGGAGGAATCTGCCATACCACTGAGTGCTGCACCCTACTACACCACAGTCTGGCAGGAAGGAGATTGGGGGAGAATGCTGTGATCTCTCTCTCTTCTCCCCGCATGATCTGATATCCTGCCAGGTCCTCCCGTTGGTTTCACTGAACGAGGGGCCAGAAGACAAGGAAGCCCGACTTGGTGCACAGAGCCTCCTAGTGTTTTAGTGCACAGAGCAGGATAGAGTTGGATGGAAGACAGTGAAGGAGAACCATTGCAGAGTAGACAAAGTCCTTCTCCTCCAGCTTTGCAATCTAATCTAAATAACAGAGCAGAGGGCCAGGTCTTTATCAGCACCTACTCAAATCGGTCCACACAGAAGGATCTCTCTTGAGCTATTCTATAAAGCCAACACTGATTCCCTAAATATGAGTATTTTCAATGCATAGTCAAACAGGGTTTGACCTTAACATCTACTCCAGCCTAGATATACTTCATCACCAAGGAAACAGGCTGAGAAAAAATGAAAATGATTTGCCTAGGGTTATATAGTTAGTTATTGTGAGAACCAGGACTGGAACCAGCTTTTCTAAATCTCCCCTAGCCAGCATTTCACTCAACACAACTCTAAACGTATAAATGTGGGCATTTTATCCTGATTGCCAGGAGAAAAAAAAAAAAATCCCTTGCATCCTGGCCTTAGGTTGATTTGCCATTTCTAGTATGTTTCTTCAAGCACCAATGAAAACTGCAACACATACTTACTTCCCAGGCATGGAACATACACAGATAACTTTAGAGCTGTTTGAGTTGTTTTCTCAAACTCACTAACACAATCCTCAATAGCAACAAAGTCCTGGGTCCTTTTTAAATACCAAAAGGGTATTTTGTGGGAAAACACCTTTAGGAAGGATTCGTTCATTGAATTCTTCCCAAGACCATGTCAGGTGGGCGATATCATCCCCATTTTACAGGTGAGAAAATTGAAATGCCTAGAGATTAAGTAACTTGCCATTTGTCATGTTAATAAAACAGAGGCCCTGACAGAAGGTGAGCCTCTGTAATCAAAATCCTGTGCTGTTAACCATTCTATCACCTTGAGGGTAAGTGAACTGAAGCTATGCCTGACCTTGATGGCTGGTGACATATTAGCACGGGGCTGATGGAGTGGGAGCCAATTCATAATTTATCCCAGAAAAAAAAAATGCTCCCTCTATCTTGCTGCTGACAACTAAGCCCTTTAGCGGCATCAAGGGGAATTACGTTGGAAGAAAAATGGCATGTCTGCGAATACTACATTATCTTCGGGTCCACCAAATTGATTTTTATTTTCAGAGATAAAGTATTTCCAGGACTTCTGTCTGGATTGGCAGGATGCCAGGGACAGTTGAACTTTTCCACCAACCCTTTTGGGTTACTTAGTTCAAGCCTTCTAGTTTCAGAGCCTCCTCAGGGAAGGCTTGTTGATGTGGAAAGAACATAGAACTTTTAGAACATAATCATGGATTTGAAGAATGTGACTTCTGCATTTCTGGGGGATGAGGCCCCACAAGGGAGAAATAAAACATAAGGAGGGTTTCCGACTTTCATCAGGAAGAACTAGGGATTCCGATTTCCCCTGGACCCTTCTTGACAGGATGAATCCAGCCTTTTCTCTCCTCTCTGTACCTTGACAGTAAATACTCATAAAACAAATAAGTGTGGCAACAGTAGCCATCATTTATTGAATATATTTTATGTGTCAGGTGCTGTTCGAAGTGTGTTACGTGGATTATCTTGTTTAATCTTGGCAGCAAATGAAGCTGATACCATTATTAGCCACTTTTCCCAGCTAAGGAAACTAGTAATTTAGAAAGGTTTAATCATAATACCAAGCAGCTTGTTGCTAACGTTGAGATTCAAAATAAGATCCGGTTTGACTTCAGAGGTTGTTTTCAACCCTGGTTGCACGTGAGTCACCTATAGAAAATTAAAAATGCAGCAGTACTTAAAGTCACAAATCTAATATAGTTGATCTAGGATGAGCACTGGGCATCTTTTTTTTAACTCAAGTAATGCTGATGTGTATCCAGAGAAAACACAACATGAAACCTTATGGACACTTCATATGGGCAAGCAAAACTTACTAAGACAGGTGACCTAATAATGGTGTCTACCTTTGTAATAATTGACGTGGACAGGACTTAAATTCCTCCACCTAGGAAGACTTTTTAGATTGTATCTGAGGTTAATTTTAGTCTTCAACTTATGCAGGAAGTAGTAATATTTTATCTGACTTGCTCCAGAATATTCAGAACCATCCAGCCATCTTTCAGACAGCATAAAGATCATCCCAGACCATGGGTCACTGATAAAATACAGCATACCAACCCCACCTTAAGCCTGAGAACATCTTCATCATTAGAACAAGGAGAGACCACCAAAAATCTAACCAGTAGCTCTATAAAGTCACTAATCTGACTTTTTAAAATTTTTTTTGAGAGAGAGAGAGAAAAAGAGAATATGGGTGTGCAAGTGGGGGAAGGGCAGAGGGAGAGGGAGAGAGAATCCCAAGCAGCCTCCACAGTGTCAGTGCAGAGACCGATGACAGGCTTGATCCCACAACCCTGAGATCATGACCTAAGCTGAAATCAAGAGTTGGATGCTTAACCGACTGATCCACCCAGGTACTCCTTCGCTAATCTGAAGACTCATCAGAGGAACAGAATAATTTTCATTTTAAGCATTCTTGTTAGAAAAGGTGTTGGTTTCCACAGGGCAATGGACATGTCTGCAAGATGACTCAATCACCCACCTTTAATCAGTTGAGTGAAAAAGGTCTACTTCATTATGTAAGGACAATCGAGGAAAAGTGACAGTTCTATAGATCCTTACGAATGATAGTTTGTTCAAAGGGACTATTCATTGTCCATTTTTATAACCAGCATGGCTTTCAAGGGATTTCAATTCATGGAGAGCATGTCTTGAGTAAGGCAGATTTAAATCTAAATAAAGGAAATCTAAATGACAAGATAAGTGGTCTGGTTGTCTATTCATTGGGTATCCCATGGCCTCAGAAAGCCAGAATAGAAAAATTGAGTTGGAAAAAAAAAGAGGTTAGAGTGGGAGAGAGCCAAAGCATAAGAGACTCTTAAAAACTGAGAACAAACTGAGGGTTGATGGGGGGTGGAAGGGAGGGGAGGGTGGGTGATGGGTATTGAGGAGGGGACCTTTTGGGATGAGCACTGGGTGTTGTATGGAAACCAATTTGACAATAAATTTCATATATTGAAAAAGAAAAAAAATTGAGTTGGTTTCAACTTTTTAATATTTACAAAATGTAATTGGTTGGAAAATGAATACTCTAAGTGAGCAGAATTATCTAACTAGTCCTTCCTTCATTTAAAAGAAAAGTATGTGATACTTCATGAATAAAGTCTATCATGGAACAGTAACACAGTAACATATAAGCAGTAACAAAATGTGTAACAGTGCACCAATCAACACAAAAGGAAGAATGTCACCACTGCTTTTCCAGGCTTCCTTGTGTAACCTACCTTGGATACATCCCCCGCACAGAGCCTAAAGATAACTAACCATCTCCTGAATTTTGTGATTACCCTTCCTCAGGTTTTCTATAAAGTTGTACCAGGTAATGCTTATTCAGTGTGTCACTTCTCAAGTTTGGGAGCCTTACATAAGTGAAATTATCCTGTACCTAGTCTTTTAATATTTGTTTCTGTTTTACTTTTTGCTCAAACAAGCTGTGATATGTATAGGTAGTATTTATTTTACCTCTGTGTGATATTTCAGTGTATAAATATGCCACAATTTATTTACCTGTTCACCTATTGTTGGATTTGTTGGATATTTCCAGGGTTTCTTTTTTTTTTCTTAGTTTATTTATTTTGAGAGAGCGTGTGCATGCACACACATGTGAGTGGGGCAGGGGCAGAGAGCAACGGAGGGAGAGAATCCTAAGCAGGGTCCGTGCTGTCAGTGCAGAGCCCGACGTGGGGCTCGATCCCACAAACTGCAAGATCATGCTCTGAGCCGAAACCAAGAGTCAGACACTTAACTGACTGAGCCAGCCAGGCACCCCTCCAGGGATTTGTTTTTTTAAATGTCATTTTGGAAACAATGGTGCTAATGATGTTTAAGGCTGCCCATTTTTTAAAAACTATATTAAATAATGATTGGTATGTTCTAAAGCAGTTGCAAATGTCTATGCTCCGAACCAGCAGTTGTATGTGAGTGCCTGTTCTCCATATGCATATTTTCAAACTTTTAAGGGGCTCCTGGGTGGCTCAGTCGGTTGAGCTTCCGACTCTGGCTCAGGTCATGATCTCACCGTCTGTGAGTTCGAGCCCCGCGTCGGGCTCTGTGCTGACAGCTAGGAGCCTGGAGCCTGCTTCGGATTCTGTGTCTCCCTCTCTCTCTGACCCTCCCCCGCTCATGTTCTGTCTCTGTCTCAAAAATAAATAAACATTAAAAAATTTTTTTTTTAATTTTAAACATTTAAAGTTTGTCAAACTGACCAATAGAAATATTTCACTGTGGCTTTAATTTGCATTTAAATTTTTCAATTACCATTGAAGATGAACTTCTTTTCTTATTTTAGTGTCCCTGTGTCCTTTCCCTTCTGCGAATGATGATTCGAGGATTTTGTCCATTTTGTTTATTGGTTGTTTGGTATTTCTTACTAAGTCTGTGAGAGTTTTTAATATATGCTGCTACTAACATCTTGCTGGGTTTATGTGTTGCTGAAAACTCCCAGCTTGGAATTTGTTTCAGGTCTTACGTGCTGGCTTTGTGTTTTGATGAACATTTGGACATAGTCAAATTTACCGACTTCTCTGTGGCTTTGGTTTTGTGTCTTGATTAAGAAATTCTACTTTACTCAGATGTTATAAAGACGAGCTTTATTTTTCACACACCAGCTTTAAAATGCAGTCTTTCATATGTAAATATTAAGCTCTCTTGAGAAAATGAAAAGGTGAAGAATCCCCCCTCTCTCTCCCTAGCTTTCTCTCTTTCTCATTCTCCAGTAGATAATCTGTTGGGCTGACGTGGTTTATTAAAGAGACCCCCTCTTTCTCACTGATGTAAAGCTGCTGTTTTCCATCAGACATGAAGTTTTCAAATCCATGTTTGTCTCTAGACAGACGCTTTGTTTTCTTTATTCTGATCCATTGCTCTGTGCATCTCTGTCCTATATGCCCACACCCTCCTAAATATTATATACTTTCATCGTAACTCTAGGCTTGCCCATTAGTATTCGCCATTTTATTTTCTTTACGAGTGTCCTGGCTATTTTCGGCCCCCTCATTCTTCCATATACATTTTACAATCAGGTATTTAGTTCCATAAAAGACACAATAGGGACTTTACTGGCTAATGAATTATATCTTTTGACCAATTTGGGGGATAATTGGCATTTTTTGGCATTAGTAAGGCTTTGGAACATGGGGTATGTTTCCATTTACTTAAGCCTTATTTTAAGAGCTTCTTCGAGAGCTTCAAAATTTCCCCCAAAAGGTCTTGTCCATATTGAGTTAGACCTATTCTTTGGAGCTTTGCCTATTCTATATTTTTCCATTCCTTATTTTCTCTTTTCCTGTCTGTGATGGATTGAGCTTTCCACCCTCCCTGCCTCCATTTTCTTGTTTGTCCTTTACCAGTTTGTAAGTTAGATTCCTTATTTTGAAGGTTTTAGTGGTTACTCCAGAAATTAAAGCAGCCATACTTAATAGAGTCAAAGTTTATCTCTCTTCTTAAGTTCCCGCTGAAGATTATACGCAACTTAGAATGTTTTAACTTGAATCATCCTCCTCACAATACACCGTCTGTTAGTTTATCTTTGTCCACTCTTTCGGGTCCTGGGTATAACCCTACAAAAGCAAGTTATTTGCATGATTTTACAGGGACGGATAGTGTTCACAATGTTGACCATTTTCTTTGATCATCTTTCCATCTTTTAGACCTCAGTTCCAAGATCAAGGGAGTTACGAAGACAGAAAACGCTGTCATTTTTGCTTCCTTTATTTGTTCATTTGTTTTACAAACGCATATTCAGAACCTACTGGGCTAGGCAACACTTTCTCCCCTAGCCTGTGTTCTAATAGAGGACAAGACAATAATCCAATCATCACACAAGCACAGCATTATAAACGGGGACAAGCGCTCTGATGGGATGACACGTGGGGTTATGGGCATCATGAGCAGGCGGGGGTGGGGGGGGGGTCCCCTGGTCTGCGGTTCATGAGAAGCCCGGTGGAGTTGAAAACCAGCAGGGGTCCCCTAAGGGAAGGAGAAGTAGGCTGCAGAAAAATAGGGACAGCAGAGGAGAAGTTGGGTGTCATTTCCAACAGCGCAAATAACCTGAAAAAACCCCGGTGAGGAAAGCACAGCTCAGAGTATCTGGGGGCATACAGATGGTCCCAGGGTGGCACCACATGGGAACAGGCCAGGGCCACATGGGAACGGAGGTGGTAATCATAGGCCAAACCGTGGTCTGTAATCTCCACGCTTTCCTTTCTACTTTCCACTGTCCTCCTGTTACCAAGAGGGCACTTGACATTCAGAAATGTTAAGGGTCCTGTCCGAGTTCCAGCGGCTAGCACCGTCATGACCCAACTGGGATGTGAACCTGCTTGTCCGATTTGTGAAGCTGATCCCCTTCTTGTTGCCCCTCTCAGGCGGAGCGAATGAGACCGCATCCGGGGGGACTATTTGTTGTCCCTGAGCCAAGAAGGAACCTGATAGAAAACCTTTACGTTCTTTTTCTTGTCGGATTTTTGGTTTTGTTTTTAAGCACCATGGACCTGGCAGGGGTGGGCGGGAGTCTTGCAGTTTCCTCGGCCCTCCTGCTAGATGGTTTCTCATGCCCATCCCACCGTGTCCCTCAACTCGTTTACATTCTCCAGTCAGTCAGCCCTGGTTACCCGAGATGCATAGTATCACTCTCCTTCCCAATCAGAACTAGTAGGCAAATAGCCCCCGCCCCTCAGCAGTGAGTGTTTCCAGCAGAGAGAGACAAAATTAATACATTAGTGAGGCAGCCAATGAAATCCACAGAACGATGTAGCTCACTACAGCTGCGAGGCATCTGAGAAATAAGACAAAAATGCCCAAAGGCCTGCCATTTACATTTTTCGGTCACTATTACGAAAGCTATCTCGGAATCAGGTAACCCTTCAGTCGTCACCTCTGTATCTGCATTTTTAAAATTCATCGGCGATGATCTTTCTTATAAAATTAGTGTCATCATCACACATGATACAAAAACATAAAAACTTGAAAAGGAGGGACACGTCTCTTATCGAGCACAAGATCTGTGAACTGCTCACTGAATTTCCTTTCAGTCAGTTCTCTAGGTATGGGGAGTCATCTGTCCCCTGTGTCCAACTTTGAACTCTCGTTTTTGTGTCACTCAGCGTCATAGAATCAATACAAGGCATGGAAGTCTGTAATAAACGACAGTTACATGATATTGCGTGATTTTTTTTTTCAGACTTTTGAAATCACTGCAGGACGTACCCTCAAGCAAGGGCACACGGAACCCTCTTCCTAAGGTTGGGAAGGTAGGTGTTTCCCAGTGGTTTGTTCTGAGTAAGGTTGACATCAGGCACTCTGGCACATTATTAATTCCATTTTATTTCTTTGATCTTCATAATTCAAAAAGTTTTCACCTGATCAGAGTTAAGAGTTGAGAAATCAAATCCCTGCCCTATCATTTTGTAGCCAGGTGGCAGACCTTTGTGGGGGCATTAAGATCCCCATCTTTGTTTTTTTTTTTAATGTTTATTTATTTTTGAGAGAGAGAGACAGAGACAGAGCATGAGTGGGGGAGGCACAGAGAGAGAGAGGGAGACACAGAATCCGAAGCAGGCTCCAGGCTCTGAGCTGTCAGCACAGAGCCCGACATGGGGCTCAAACCCATGAACCATGAGATCATAACCTGAGCTGAAGTCAGATACTTCACTGACTGAGCCACCCAGGAGCCCCAAGATCCCTGTCTTTGAAAGGGAGCAAGGCAGCCCACCATCACAGGATTGCTGGGAAAATCATTCCATGCCTGAGGAAGCACTCTTTCTAGGTGAATGTGAATACATATGAAAGGCGTTATAAACACTTTATCCAAAAGACAGATAATCCTTATGCCTGTGGGGCTGTGCTAAATATTACAGAAGGAATTGGAAGTTAAAAAAAAGTTAATTCTGTCTGAATAGGTGCTATATTAATAATAATAAGTGATAATTCTAGATTGCCAGATTTAGGGTAATTATTTTAATTATATGTTTCACCATCTGGATGACAGTCCTGGGTGTTTAAACAAGTTTTCAATTAGTATTTTGAGGAAATGCCAAGAAAATTTTTCTCCGAGCATTAAATTTCTTTCTCTTCTTTCATAACAATTTCCGCTCACTGTCCCTTTTAATTTTAGGTTTTGAAAAAAAGACCCGGGACCTCTGGCAGTGGGAATCCAGTGACAAAGGCAGTAAAAACAACAGTTTGGGCATGAACCCCGGCTCTGACACCTACAAAAGTAAGAGTTTGACCTCTCGGTGCTTCCGTTTCTTTATGTATCTAACTGGAAAGGATTCGTGCACTGTCCGTCCAGCGCACAATGTCACAGAGTACATCCGTTTCTGGCACGGTGCCTGGCCCCCAGGAGAAGTTCTGTACAGATCCTTCTCCCATATAAGCAATAGCTCGCAGAGCTATTCTGGGCAGCACATCTAATGGCCTGGTAGCCTCATACCCACCCTGCAAACAGCAGACCCGAGGTGTCCTTCTTTTCCAGGGGACCAGAGACCTTAAGAAATGTACCCCTTGTCACTCAGCCTCAAGGGGCTCCAAGCTGGAGCCAGCTGTTGGGGTGAGGAGTCTCACCTTTTTCCTTACTGAATGATGGGGTCTCCCACTTGATAATAATGATCTTCCTAAGCTCGGGTTTGGTGAAAGATGATGCGAAGCAGATCACAAAGGACTCACAAGAGTTTACAATCTTGTGTAAGGCATGGGCGTGGCACTACCCTAGGTGTTATTTCACTGACTCTTCCCAAGTCTGTACGTTTTAGGTTCTATTCTTCTCGCTTGTCACCCTCAGAAAGGGTTTCACGCCCTGAACCCCCTGACTCCTAGTCAGTACCCTTTGTTGCAAGTGCTTAAGGCAAATCAGTAATGAGGGTCGCATACAAAGGGTTGAACCCTGAAATCCAAGTAGGAATGTAATCGCCTAACGTCACCTGCCTTCGGGGCATCACAGGAGGTGCCCGCTTGTAGCATCTGGCAAAGAGCAAAGATCAGCTTGTGAGATATGGGCAATGAAGATATTTTAAGGTGTTTGGGAAAGGGTTTTCTCTACGTATCGACCTAAGTTGGAAATGCAAAGCCTCTCCACACACCAGGGAGGGAAAGATCATTGCCTCTCTCTGGATAGCGAGTGATTTGCAATCTGAAAGTGAAGTTGGACTGGTAAGGGAGAGGGAGATAACAAGGAAAAAAATATTCAATTTGAAGTTGCCTTCAAGGAAAAATGTCACCCGGAAAATGATTTTATCAGGTTTGAAATGCAAATGCAATAAAATCCCTGACATGTTTGGATTGGGAAAATAATATATTTCAGGATTGGGTGAAGAGCGGATTTCAGTGAGGGGGAAGTTGTGGGTACATTCGACTGGCTACAGTTAGGACTTAAAAATCACCATCGCAGAAACACAAAACTAGAATTCTAACGCCCGGTTGTGACTGGGTAGCCACAAGATGTGCGGCCTTGGTCAACCCTTTTTCTCTGACCTTAGGCCCATTTTTCTATCATATAACCAGGAAGATCTCAGAGCAATGTGGTCTATATTTCGTTGTACCCCCCTGTGGTGGACATCTCTTGGGGATCTGGTCACCCCACAGTCCTGTTTGCTAACCTTTCTGCCACCTTCCGGGGAGGCCTTCTGTTGTCACATGTCTACAAAATGACCTTGGTTACCATCCGTCACTCCCATAGAGTTGACTGTCTCAGGAGTCAAACCTCACCCAACGGAAGTCAATAAAATTGCCAATCCTTGATATTTCAAACAGGGTGTCCAACAGGGCTGAGGAGCTCTGGAGCTAAATATGGTTTCCAAGAAAGCAAAATAAAACAGATATGCAGCAACAGAGAAATGTGAGAAAGAGGAGACATCCCAGGGAGCCCTACAGAAATGGAGAGGCAACCCTAGCTAGCAATGTGCTTTTAGTTCCAGGTCGGAGTCCCTTGGGGCCAAGTTATCTCCATGTCCTTAAATATTTCCAGTGGTTTCCTTCTCTGTACCTGTATCAGCTTACGTGAGAAAGGTCTTGACCGACATATTGCCACCCTGTCTTATCCAGAATGGCGCCTCAATGCATTTGGGTGGAAAAGTACAGGAACAGCATTTTGACATTTACTGCTAATCTTGAATATATACTTTTCGATCTTCATACTCCTGTATTTCTAATAGATCCATATAGCTATTCCTCGCTGCCTTTCCTGTATTTAATAGTGCAGATGAGTTTTTACATAGAGCCCCCATGTAAATCCTGTGTAGATCCAAGCATGAATACTTTGGTGTCACTACTCCTAAAGAGTAGGTGGTGTCACTCCACATTTGGAAGTCACCAGCCAGTCATTGAGTCTCATGGGCAACCGTTTCATGACCCAAGACCTACGGCTGCCAAGTGCAAGAGTCAGGACTCTGCTCTTTTTTAAATCTGATGTTAACGCTTGAGTGATGTGCCATTCTCTGTTAAACATAATGCCCAACGAGCCCTGAGATACATCTGCAGGTACAAGGTGGGTAGCGTAGAGGGATTTTCCCAGACACTACGTTTGTGGTGTGGCATGTCAAAAGACCATGTGACACAAGCAAGGCAACAGAGGAGAACAAAAAGGCCTCGATGCTATTGCACGTGTAGCTAGCGACGGCACTCTTTAGGAGAAGGAGGCAGAACACTGGAATTGCTCAGGACCAGGGAAGCGGGCTTGGGAGAGCACTGGGAGCTCATCAGGTAAAACAGTCCAGGGGAATGAGAACGTTATTTTTGAGAGGAGAGACTCTGAGGAATAATCTTGCCTTCTTCAACGTCAGAACTTCTGCTTAGTGGAAGAGGAGGGCACAGTGAGTCCCTGGGCCTGCTCCTGCACCTGTGGGGAGGAGCTCAGGGAAGACAGAGCCAGGAGCCACATCAGAGTGACACTCACATAGTCAGAAGCTGGGGACCACGTTCCCTGTATCTGTGCTAGGTTTGTGTCCATTTTTCTTTATACCGACTCTCCTAGTAAATAGAAATGAGTGCATTTTAAAAAGTTACCTCCTCTCATGGTAAGCAGAAAATAGGTACGGCTCATCATAAATATGAGTAAAGAATAAAAACCAATAGGGGCACCACGGTGGCTCAGTTGGTTAAGCATCCGACTTCGGCTCAGGTCATGATCTGCAGCTCATGAGTTCCAGCCCCACATAGGGCTCTATGCTGACAGCTCCGAGCCTGGAGCCTGCTTCGGATTCTGTGTGTGTCTCTCTCTTTCTGCCCTTCCCCCATGCCTTCTCTCACCTAGGCGCCCCAAATAAATAAAACATTTGGGGCACCTAGGTGGCTCAGTTGGTTAAGCGTCTGACTTGAACTCAGGTCATGATCTCTCGGCTGGTGAGTTCAAGCCCCTTATCAGGCTCCGTGCCAACAGCTCAGAGCCTGGAGCCTGCTTTGGATTACTCTGTGTCTCCCTCTCTCTCTCGGCCCCTCCCCTGCTTACTCTCTGTCTCTCAAAAATAAATAAACGTTAATAAACATAATAACAAACAAAAATAAATCAACATTAAAATTTTTTTTAATAAATGAAACATTAAAAAAAGAATAAAAACAAATAAGAAAAAAGAACACGGTGTAGAACTCTAGATGGCCTGAAGGCCACTGCCTCTTCATCCAAAAGAAAGATTGGAGGACCACCTGAGTGGCTCTGTCAGTTGAACTTCTGACTCTGGATTTCAGCTCTGGTCATGATCCCAGGATTGTGGGATCACGGGATCTGTGCTAAGCATCGAGCCTGCTTGAGACTGTCTCTCTCTCTCCCTCTGCCCCTCTCCCCCACTCACCCTGTCTAAAATAAAATTAAAAAAAAAATTTTTTAAAGGAAGATTGGAAAGTGTTGGAGAGAGAGGGGCTCAAGACAGAGAGGATGGGGATCTCCTGCTGGTGGGTGAAGCCATTCAAGAGATCTCGGAAGGCAAGAAGCCTCACTCTCTGCGAGTTAACGTCTCCAACTACAGTCTCTTCAGAGGTGCCTCCCGCACCTTGGGAAACGCTGACCAGGATGGTCAGTGACGGATCATTTAGCAACTAGGGAGCTTCTAGACAAAGTATTCCAAAGGGACCAGGGTCAGCAGGCATGTTGGTGAGAAGTTACCTGGCTACCAGGTAGCTGGAAGGCTTCCCGCTCAGGGAAGTGACTGTTCCACGATGTGCTCACGTGTGCTTGCTGTGGAGAACCCGGAGCTTGCCACCAGCGGGTCCCACGACTGAGGCCCCCACGCTCCCTTCCACGGGCTGCTCCTTGATGTCTGTGCGTGCGTCACGCACCACAGTGGAACCCCCTGTTCTCCAAGACAGATGCGCGCAGGGCCATTTGTGATTTGGCTGGCAGGCGTACGGATCTGGCTGCGAGGCCCTCACGGCAGCTCCTCATTTCTCAGTGTCACCGTGGGTGTTGCACAACGTGCATTGTTTCATTTTCCTAGTGACACGGTAATGATTTCCTACTGATGGAGTGGGAAACGGAGCCAACGTGCATCTGCTCCAGGGGGAGGGAGGCACCTGCGTGCCGGATCCCAGACGGGCGGGGCAGCAAGGGTGGGGGCTCTCTGGCCTTCTCACGAATCTTCTGCGCAAAAATCCAGGGTGCACGAGGACTGGGCGCCTGTCTTGGATGGAGATGGGCCGCACCCAACAGAGCGCAAAACAGCGTGGTCTTTGCAGGCAGCAGTAACTGAGCTCTACCCCAGCTGTGATGGAAACTCCGGTGAACACATGATTGAATCTCTTCAAGTCTCAGTTTCTGCATAAATCAAATGAGGTTAATAAAATAACAATTCAGAGACCCTGATGAGGAACAACTGACGTAATCGAAAGTAAGAGCGCATAAAACATCTGTTTTGTTCTTCCTTCTCCTCTGAACCTACTGGGGCTGTGAGACGCGAGGGTGGGCAAGAGTGAGCCCTGAGTTTGCCTTCCTCTGCCCACCCACCTGCCACCATTCCCGAGGAAGATGAAGCTGATAATTATGAGAAGGCGCTTCGTGTGCACTTGGGGGCAACTGAGGCAGACAAAGAAACCAGCTCTTTTCCCTACATTTGCTGCAGCTCACATCCGTTCGCTCAGCAGATACGTCAATAGAGCAAGTGCTCTGTGCCAGGCCCAGTGGTGGGTCCTGCGGATTTGGGGGTGGAAAAAATCAGCACCGCGCTTGTGCTCACTGAGCTATAATCTACGCACGTTGACTTCGCAGAAACACATCTGATGAGTGTTTAGAAAAGTGACAAATACCATGGGCGTCTGTTACATGGAGAGCCTACAGAAGTCTGCAGCGTCAGGAAATATTTCTGGGAGTGAGTGATTTTTTAATCCAAGCCCCAAATAATGAATTCACTCAGCTCGGTGGTGAGACAGGAGAAACCTCAATCACCGGAGGTACTAGAAGTAAGTCCAGCATATCTAGGGGGCCCTCAAAGAGTAGCCAGATTTTCATTTTGCTAATTAATTACATCTTTTAAAGCAGCTACTGAATATCATCACTTCATGGAAGAAAGAGCATTTTAACACCAGGAAAATAAGGAGACACCATCAGATCAATGTCAGCCCTCTAAATTGAATAAATTCAGTGTTATAAAAAAATCTCCTTCATTTTGCTAACTTGCACTTAAAAATTTGTCAGTGACCCTTGGAGCTTTCCAACAGATGTAGAGAAAGAGCAAATTCATTCTTACTAAATGGAGCTTTTGGCCCCGAATTGACAGCTTATTTACTACTAGCAAGGTGTCCCAAAAGCTGGATTAATATCAAAGACTTACATTCGTTCATTCACAGGTTCATTCATTCCTTCGTTCAGCAGTCTTCCTTAAACTATCGACCGATCCTTCGATCTTTCTCCATCAGACTGTACAGTTGGGACTGAGTATAATCTGAGTCGAGCCTGCCTAGATTTTGTCACAGCTGTCATTAGACTCAAATGTTTTCAAGAATAGGATCAGGGCTCTGCTTTCAACAGGGCTTGGCATCTGAGCACCGGCCAGACTCCAGAGATGTCATTGTCTTATGAGACCAGCCACCAGCTCTGCGGGGCACTGAGGAATTCTCTCTGTTGTGACCCCCACCTGGCTTTCTGTGCCTCAGGCTGTTTCTTCCCACCATGCTGCCCAGCCCCCCCTCCCGCACCCCCCCGCACCCCCCCAACCCCGTGTGCACTGGGGGCTATGTCTCAGCTCTCTGCTCTGCCCCGACCTTTCACCAGCCACTGCCAAACACCTGGTCTGTGCTTCAGGGTTTCGTCATCTCTTCCAACCTTTAGTGAGGCTTTGCCAGCTCTCTGAAAAGGATCATCCAGACACCTCAGGCCTCCTTGAGGCCCTTCTACCCCGATCTCAGCCTTCAACACGCAGCCTCAGTGCACTGAGTGAAGCCCCCCAAAGTAGAGTCCCAGGTGGGCGCAGACCTGCCCTTTGCCGGAGCTCCAGTGGATTCTAACCCATCCCACCAGACCACAGTTCTGTTAAAAATTGGGCTGATTTCTCCTTTCCATCAACAATGGACAGTGAGTTATCTCTGTCTCCTCCCTTGCCTGGGAATAAAAGAAGTCACAGGTTTCTTCTCTCCTGTGAATAGCTCAGCTCTTTCTGGATTTTAGTTTATTTAGGGCTCTTTCCAGCTCTAGATCTCTCTCTCCTGTCTTTCCTCCTCCTTTTCTTTCTTCTCTCCCCCATCTCTGTCTCCCTGTCTCTGTCTCTTTCCCTCCGTGTACAGAAAACATAGTTAATAAAGCCAAATTCCACATACTTCTCAAGGACATTTTTCTATCCCTCCCCCTGAGGTAATAATGAATTCTTTTGTATACGTGGTCCGTATTTTATATACTTTGCCTAACCATAAAAATATAAAGAGTTGTGGAATGTTATTTAGATAAATTGCATATACCCTGCATATCATTCTGAAATTGACTTTGTTCACTCAAGAGTCTGTTTTTAAGATCTGTCCTTGCTAATACACACAGATATAGTTCTTTGATTTCATCTACTATTTGGTATTCCATCCTATGAATATGCCACTAAATATTTACCTGTTACCCCCCTGGTAGACATATGGATTGTTCTTTTCTAAGGGTTGAGGATATAAACACAGGGGAAAAAAGGGGTGGGGGGGGAATAAAGCTAGGTAATTCGAGCACCTGTTTTGCACTAGACATTATTCTAGGATCGTGGACATAAGGAAAGATACAATACATTTGCAGTCTAGTGGGAGAGACAGGGAGGTAAGCAATAATCGAATTTGCATTTTAGGAAGATTAATCTCGCAGTATGTAGGGCATATGGGAAGAAATAGTTGGAGACAAGGGAAAAAAATAGAAATGGTTTGTAATGATGGCAGAGGTCCAGATTAAAGCAGTGGTAGTGAATGGCAATAAATAATATGGACATGGATGGGATCAACGTGGCCAAAACAAAGGGAGGGGAGCAGAGGTGAGGTATGTGCCCAAACCTGTCTCCCCCAAAGCTTCTGCTGGCTCACCAATGCAAACCAAACCACACCACATGCTTTCCTGACAGACAAAGAACCACTGTGTAGAGAGAACAGATGTTGGGGATAAAATAGTGCATAGCCCTCAGTGCCTGCTCTTAACAAGCTCAGCGGACTTGAGAAGTCCAGTGAGAGAGGCAAACACTTTATAATATAGGACAAAACCATACTGTCTACTAATGTGTCCAATCCCAGCATTAAATGGGCAGAAAGGATGAGTGACTGAGTCTGACAGTGAAGGTGAAGGGGTATTTCTAAGGGATAATGTCATTCCGGCTGAGACGGAAAAGAAAAACGAAAGACGTGGGTTCAATCACATTCTGAACAATTTGCATCACTTCGTGATTAGGACAGACAACTGTGTCGTATTTTCCACCTGCCAGGCACAGCCTTAAGTTTATTCCATCCTCATAACCACCCCTAAAGGTAGGTGGTACTGTTACTCTTGTCCCCATTTTCTGGAGGAGTGAAGTGAGCCACAGAGAGGATACCATACTTGCCCAAAGTCACACACCTGGTCAGTATCAGAGCAAGGGAGGAAGTCAACCCTAACACTGTGGCTCAGAGACTATGTTCTCAGTCCCTGCTCTAAACCCGCACTCACTGGGATTACACCCAGTTTTACACAGATGCAGATAGTGGCCCATAGTCCAGTTCTGGATTCACTAGGATTTTCTGCCCAAAAGTTCCAGGTAGGAAGAGCCAGAGTGTGAGGAAACGGGGCTGGGGGTGACCATGGAGGGTGTAGGGGAGTATCTTAAAGAGGGCAGATAGGGTGGGTATGCCATGGCCCCCCTGAGAAGCAGAGGCTAGGTAGGATGGTAAGCAGGGGAGAGACTACCTGGAAACAACATTAAAATGTTGGCACTGGCCAGCCTGCACGTGATGCTCCTGGTCCCTGTTCTCCAATCCCACCTTGATGCAGGTGACTGTCAGCCATGTTCCTTTCTCTTGTGTCTGAGCCTCCATATCCAACTGGTTTCTGAACTTTTTCATCTAGATCATTTCCAGGCAACCCTTTTGTAGAGCAGACACTGTATGAACGTCAAGTTTCTTCATTCCTTCCCTCTTCACACACTGGGTGAGCATCTACCATTTCCAAGACCGTGTGTTTCATTACGCTGCAGCAGGTACGAAGGTGTGCGGTTGGTAGCTACCCACGTGGGTGGCCTGTGAATTCCCTTCTCCTAGAGCTGGCAGTCCCCAGGGGAAAACGACACCGAAAACATTTACCCTGAACCCGCTTGGGCATGGGTTTGGGTTTTGCGATGGGAGAGGTCTTGAGAAGTTGCTCTTTGATGTCAAGAGGTTGGTGTTGGGATAGATCTTTTCATGCGATGCTCAAACAGGAAGAAAGCTCAAAAACTAATTTTGTGCTTTGGTTTCCATCTTTGTGTTCAGAACCCTGTAGTCTTCCCAGAGTTTCTGAATAGATAGCTAGTCTCGCCCGACAGAGTAGATCTGTGAACATGTTAAAGTATGATTACAATCACCATGATTCATGAAATGTAACTTAAAAATAGCTAAGAGTTAAGGGCGCGTGGGTGGCTCAGTCAGTTGAGTGTCTGACTTCGGCTCAGGTTATGATCTCACAGTCTGTGGGTTCGAGCCCTGCGTCGGGCTCTGTGCTGACAGCTCAGAGCCTGGAGCCTGCTTCGGATTCTGTGTCTCCCTTTCTCTCTGCCCCTCCCCTGCTCGTGCCCTGTCTCTCTCTGTCTCAAAAATAAATAAAAACATTTAAAAATTTTTTTAATAAAAAAATAGCTAAGAGTTACATAGCATTTTCTATTCTCCAGCAATTTTTTAAAAAATTTTGTTTTCTTAGGTAATTTCTACTTCCAATGTGGGGCTCGAACTCACGACCCCAAGATCAAGAGTCACGTGCTCCATTGACTGAGCCAGCCAGGCACCTCTCCAGTGATTTTTCTAAGTACTCTCCAAATAGAAACCCATTTTGTTTTTATAACCATCTTTGGAGGGCAGTGCTATTTATTATCCTACTTTATAGATGAGGGAATTGAGACACAGAGAAGTTATGTAGTTGGTGCAAAGCCACATCGCTAGTAAGTGGCAGACCTCAGAACTGTGCCCCTACCTACATAGAAGTTACATTTTCCTTATTTTTCAGTAACTATTTTTTTTAATTATCTGAGTGTTTGAAAAAAATGTTTTGGGGGTGCCTGGGTGGCTCAATTGAATAAACATCCAACCTTGGCTTAGGTCATGATACCATGGTTCATGAGTTCGAGCTCAGAGCCTGGAGCCTATTTCAGATTCTGTGTCTCCCTCTCTCTCTGCCCCTCCCCTGCTTGTATGCTGTGTGTGTCTCTCTCTCAAAACTAAACATTAAAAAATATTTTTTTTAAAAAGAAAAAAAAATGTTTTGGTCTTAAAATAAAGCTGTCACATTCAAAAAGATTGGTTTCTACGGGTTTAGATGAGTCTCATTTTATAGACAACTACATTTAGAGAGGAAGTGACTTGCCAAGGGACACACAGTAAGATAGTAACAGAACCTGCATTAGCTCAGAGGCAGTGCAGAAAAATGCTAAGTATAGACTTTGAGACAGAGACAGCTAGATTGAAATTCCAGGTCAGCCACTTGCTAGTTCTATAGGCTGGAACATGTTCATTTCCCTCTGTCTCAGTTTCCCCACCTATAAAATGGGAAGGACATTATATCAACCTCACAGAGTTGTTATAGGATCAATTAAGGCAAAGCATATAAGTTGCCTAGCACAGCGTCTACACATTGTGCGCCTGGATTGTTACAGGCATTATTGTTGCAGCGATTATATTATTTCAATCCACCCAGATCTCCTCACTGAAGTCCAATGGTCTCTCCAATGTATTGCTTAATACTTCAGGTCAAACACCCTGCTGGTGTGAAAGTGTGCCCCTCCCCCATCGTCATTGGTAGAAGCACTGACCGCAGGCCAATAAAATTGGCTCAATGGCTCAGTACTGTATTTGAAATGATCAAGCTCTGTGAAAGAGAACACAGTGTTCTTGTTCTGTCAATAATCAAGGACTCGTGTTTTCAGCTGTCAAATCCTTCAGAAGATTCTGGCTTTCCTGCAGATTTGTTGTGTTTTGTTCTTCTCTTATTCATTTATTTTCCTGATAGTCAGCAAAAGTCATCTAGAATAAAATGCCAATGCACTGGTTCTAGGATGGGAATTTAGATATCACCTAAAGATCTTCTTCACTGTCACATGTCCAGATGTAGAGTGGAAGGAAGGAAGTTAGGAAGGAAGTTAGGAAGGAAGGAAGTTAAGAATGGGAGGAAGTTAGGAAGGAAGGAAGGGAGGAAGGAAGTTAGGAACAAAGGAAGGAAGTTAGGAAGAAAGGAAGGAAATTAGGAAGTTAAGAAAGGAAGGAAGTAAGTTAAGGAAGGAAGTTATGAAGGAAGGAAGTTAAGGAAGGAAGTTATGAAGGAAGGAAGTTAAGAAAGGAAGGAAGTAAGTTAAGGAAGGAAGTTATGAAGGAAGGAAGTTAAGAAAGGAAGGAAGTTAGGAAGGATGTAAGTTAGGATGGAAGAAAGGAAGGAACGAATGAACAAAGGAAGGAAGTTAGGAAGAAAGGAAGGAAGTTAGGAAGTTAAGAAAGGAAGGAAGGAAGTTGGGAACAAAGGAAGGAAATTAGGAAAAAAGGAGGGAAGTTAGCAAGAAAGGAAGGAAGTTAGGAAATTAGGAAGGAAGGAAGTTAGGATGTTAGGAAGGAAGGAAGTTAGGAAGTTAAGAAAGGAAGGAAGTTGGGAAGTTAGGATGTTAAGGAAAGAAGGAAGGAAGTTTGGGAACAAAGGAAGGAAGTTAAGAAAAAAGGAAGGAAGTTAACAAGAAAGGAAGGAAGTTAGGAAATTAGGAAGGAAGGAAGTTAGGAAGGAAGGAAGGAAGTTAGGAAGGAAGTTAGGAAAAAAGGAAGAAAAGAAGTTAGGATGTTAGAAAAGAAGGAAGGAAGGAAGGTTGTGAAAAGAAAGAAAAACACAAATAAAAAGAAATGCCAGTGCTGTCTGTGTCATGGCTGAGAGAGGACTAATCACAGGGTTTCATATCCTACTATGAAGAAAACTTAGTTTGGAATCCTAATGACATCACCCTGGTCCAAAGAGGCCCATTGTTCTTCAAACAAGAGTGAAAGCACATCTGACCTCATGTCTGAGCCTCAGAACCCACAGTGTGGAATTGCACTCATCTGTTCATCTATGGGCAAAGGGACTTCAATATTCTCCATCGATTTCTGAGTTTTTTAAAACAATTTCCTACCCGCTTCAATATTTGTCACATTTTCTCCTCGGCTTTTTTCTATCATTTTTGCTTTTCTTTCCTTCTTGGGCTTATGAAGACATCCATCCTGCTCAAGGAGATCATCAATAAAAATCCTTCTGCTTGATGCTGTGATTAGCCAAGAACAATGCTCTCCCTTACCCTAGTTTTTGCCAAGTCGACATCACATGCGTTTTTGCCTTCCTTTACCACTAGCATTTCAGATGTTGGGAAGTGATTTTCAAATGCTAAATGATTAAATCTTCCTATAATGAGAGAATTCTGGGAGAAATGTTCACCAGGCACTCCAGACTTTTTTCAGCAAATACCCCTATCACAACGAGCAGGTCAAATCAATGGTTCTTCATAAGCCACTTGGGCAGGATGCTGGGATTTTAAAGAGTCACTTATGGATATGGAATAGCATGGGTGAAAGTCAGTAATGGGTATAGTGTCTTGCCTTTAACTCTTTTTCTTCTGGTTATGAGATATCTTTTTTTTCCTTTGCCAAATTTCCCATCCTGGCCAATCTGTCACCTTAACCAATTTAAATGGCTATGTTGACCGCAGCTAATCGAACAGAACATACTCTCTTTCTGGGACAACCATTGATCTAGGACCATGGATGTAACCAAAGAAGGGACAATCAGGAATTGACCGTCCTAAGGCCATTAGGAAAGAGAGGATCTGTCTTCTTCTAAGACTGTGAGGTCTATGTATATCTGGAAATGTGCACTCACTTAGAGTGTGGTTGAGAAATACATCAACAAAGAGAAAAAATGCATCTAAGAGATGGCAGAAAGAGAGACAGAGCGAGAGAAGGAGAGCACAAAGGACATCACTGGAGCCCTTGAAATAAGTTACACCTAAATCCATTTCTCTCCGAGGAACTTGTAGTTGCATGAATCAATAAAATAACCTTACTCCCACTCCACTGCCTCCTTTGTTGTTGCTGCCTGGTGTAGTTTTAGCTGGCAACTAAGAATCTGAACTGATGAATATCATCCCTTTCCAAAATTTCAGCCCCAGCAGAACTTCCCAGACGTTTGTGTCCATGTATGGTCAGGTACCTTCCCCAAAGCTCACTGCAAAGGCAGAGACAGGCTGAAGCTGCCTCTGTTCTCAAATGTCAAGGGCTCATAGCTTAGGTTACGAAGCATGGAAGGAAGGTCACTGGCCTATCGGGGGTTAGGGGGGTTGAGGGGGGAGTCTAACCCTCACTCTGCCACCAACCTGTGATGCGTTATTCCATATGTTCTGTACCTCTGTGGGCCTCTATCTCACTCCAGGCCATCCTTTGCCTGTAAATAGATTGTAATAGTGGGGACTATAATTAATCAGTATTATTTCAAAACTTGGCTTTTTCGCGTAAGATGTGAGTGACATTGGAACAAAAAACCCCCCACATTTCAGATTCTTCATCTACAAAAATAAAGAAAATAGTAGTCACTGTCTCATAGAAAATGAAAAAATTCATATATTTAGTATGATGTCTAGCATGGCATGAATCTTGGGACGTATAAGCTAATATCATTTGCTAGGACCTGGAGGGATCAATAAGTAACCGAGATTTAGCAGAAGTTTTATGTATAAGCCCTGCCTTTGTGTGTGTGTGTGTGTGTGTGTGTGAGAGAGAGAGAGAGAGAGAGACAGAGACAGAGACACAGAGACAGACAGTTGGCACCCATCTACTGTGTTCATAATGCAGATTTAATGCTGAATTCCACCTGACACAATCATTGAACCATCTTTCCATCGATCAGGTCTTTCTTTCATTTTCTCTTTCTTCTTTTCCCCCTTCTTTTTATTCAACAATTTATTGAACACATACAATGTACCAAGCATTTTACTGAAACTGAGGCATAAAATAGCAAAACCATACACTGATCTTTCCCTCTTAATATTTAATGTGGGCTCAGTGATGATTTGCCCTGGAGCCACCCAACCAGGCTTTGTCACAGGGAATTCAGGACGAGCTCTTCTCTGCTGCTTATCTGTGTTGGAATACTCCCCCCTCCCCTTCCAGGATTTTCTAGAAAAAAAAATAGGAGGTAGCAGACTTTGTATGAGCTAGAGCTGGTGGACAGTGGATTCTGATGTATGCATTTTTAAGCCTTGGCCATTGGGAATGTGGAAGCAATTGGCAGCTGCCTCTGGGGGTAGCCACATACTTGGTTTACCTGGGAAAATTAAAATAGATACAGCCAGAAAGGTATCACTTCATTTGTCCCAGATCTCACACTACAAGCCACATCGGCTGTGCCCGGATCTCACTGTGACAAGGGTGAATTATAAACCAAGGGCCACACTGGTTCCTCATTCCTCTCCCCTTTATGCCTTCCTGCACTCCCAGGTGCCCATGATGGAGATGTGATTGCAATTGCACAGAAGGAAATATTTTAAGACCTGCCAAAAACCTTTGGCTCAGAACTCGCTTTTCCAAGCAACCTGTCTGAGCATGGTGACTGCGGTGAATTATTGAGGCCTTTGAGGGTTCACCAGGAGGAGCATGTCACTGGGAAGGTGGGGCCAGAGGCTGCAGCTGGAATCTGGTTCCCTTCCCCCCTTCAGACACCAGCTGGGCTGCGGATTTAGTATCTCCTCTGGGAGCTGTCTCCTGGGTCTACGCGGGAAGGGGGGTAGGATGGCACTAGGCAGGGGGCAGCCGAGGATTTGAGACACCACATTTATCTTTGACGGTGAGAAGCAAGACATGAGCAGATGACTATCTGGATACATCTGGCTTCAAGTCTCAGGAGCAGGGTTTTATAATTAAAACATGTGAGGTCCAGCTTTAAATAACACATCCAGATACACCTTCCTTCTTACATGGAAACAGTCACAATGACCACCCCCGATTCCAAGCCCATCACAGGGACGCATGCAGTGAATTCTCCAACAGTCCTGTGAGGTAGCTGCTCTTTTTTGTATCTCCAGACCTGATTGGGGAAACTGAGGCACACATAGAGGAAATTTGCCCAAAGTCACGTATCTAGAAAGGGTAGAGCCAGGATTCAAACCAAAGTGGCTGCACTACATCGCCTCTTGCTGGTAGTGATGAGGAAGCTGAAGAAGGTGATGAGGATTTCCTGTGCGAAGAGCTTGGTCTGCCGTATTTCCTTTGTTCTGCCTCAACACCACGAGCGCATGATTTGGGCCCCTTTTCACAGTTGTAAATGATGAGAATAAGAGAAGATAAATGATTGTCATATAGTCACAGTTAGAAGAAATGAAACCAAGACTCAAAATATCCATTCACCTCCAACGTCAGTGGCTTCTGAAATCCGCGGCAGTGACCTCAGGTAAGCCCCCGTCAGGTGACACAGAAAGGTCCAGACTCCCCAAATCCTCAAGTTCCCAAATGTCACCAGAGCAACATTCAAGATTCCTCACGAATGCAGTAAAACATGGCTGAAGAGAAGCAAGGTATTCCTGTAGGAAAAGGAGTCTGTAAACACAAAACTGAATTCCACGTGAAGCTCGTTTCTGTCCAAGAATCACCTCTTGCTTAAATCTCTGCCATTTCTTGGCCTTTCCATACCCAGCACGAGCAGTGGGCTTTCCTGTGGGGGCTAACTCTTTCACAAAGTCACAAGTTGTGGTCACTTCCCAGGAGCTTCGAGTATGTGATGACAGGGTGGGAACAACAGCTTTGTGTGTGTATGGAGGATTCTTAGCATTGGTAGCTACCCCAGGCACTCATCCCTACAGTCTGTGCTCAATGAAGGATAGATTAAGAGCACATGTGCCCTTGAGGTTGCCTATAAACAGAGAAATCACAAATTTCCCATCTGTGAATAATGGTAATGATAATATTAGTTCTCATTTAGTGAAAAACTAGGGCCAGGTCCCCACCTAATGTTTACCAATCAGAGACCAGCAGAAGAAACTACAGAAATCCATACAGTGGGGCATTATACAGTAGATAAAAAGGAACACATACTATCTTCATGGATTGCTATGGAGTGATCACCAGGATACAGTTCACGTTTTAAAAATCTAAAATAGAATTGTTTAGAGCATGATGTTACCTTTAAGAGAAGGAGAGTATGAGTATGTAGTAGCTTATCTAAAAAACCCTGTCAGGGTTTCTAAAAATCTGAAATAGAGAAAGAAAAAAAGGAGAAACAATGTGAAGAAACAGGGTAGAATCGTGACTTTTCTGATGACAGATTCTATACATTTTACTCTGAAACCATGCCCATATTTTCCATAATCACAAGAGAAATTGGTATTTTTAAAAGTAGTTTCTAAAACATAACCAATGAGTCTCATCGTACATCAAGTTGATAATATACACATAGGGAAACTATCTTGTGACTTTAAAATAAGGACTTTCTGGGGCAGCTGGGTGCCTCAGTCAGTTGGGAGTCCGACGTTGGCTCAAGTCATGGTCTCAAGGTTCATGAGTTCCAGCCCCGCATCAGGCTCTGTGCTGGCAGCTCAGAGCCCAGAGCCTGCTTCAGATTCTCTGACTCCCTCTCTCTCTGTCCTTCCCCTGCTCATGTTCATTTGTTCATTCTCTCTCTCTCTCTCTCTCTCTCTGTCTCAAAAAAAATAATAAACATTAAAAAAAATTTTTTTTAAATAACAACTTTGACTCTTCATCTCTAATGAGATATACTCTGCCATCTACAGGGACTGGGGGAAGTCATTTTAAGAAATCATGTTGTTCACAGTTGTGCTGCTGTTGTTACTCTGGGTCTGTTGTGCAAATGGTATGAGATGAACGCAAATGAGTACAAATATGTTGGTGCTATTGGGAACCAGGATTTTTGCCATGAAAGAAAGAAAATAAGCATTATTAAGGTTAGTCCTGGATTTAATTTGTAGATATATTTTTTCCCAGGAGAATCACAATCTAAATAGCTGACAAGCTAGTTCGCACAAATGTCCCAGGACTTCTGATCCTGGGCAGAGGGCTTATTCTGATGACGGATCACTTTTTACAGTGTTCATCGTCATCATCATCATCATCGTCATCCAAAAGTGTTAAGTGAAAATATGTCTCCTGAAAAAGAAATAATTGATTTTGTATGTCACACTCCTATTAGTATTGCTGGGACTGTACCACATGGGGGAAGGGGAGGTGGGATAGTGGCTTCCAAACTTTTTTTTCTTTCTTTTTTTTTTCTTTTTGTAAGCACATCATATAATTATCAACTCTGGTTTCTTTGGCCCACCCACTTCCTGACAAATTCTCATCCATCGAACTTTCAGTTCACTGGATGAAAACATTACTAAATTCATTAAGTATAAAATATAGTTGAATTAAAGAAGTAATGATGTGTCCAAAGGCAAAAATCTGTGGAAGAACTTCCTCAATTAACCCTGAATGATGAAGACGTATCTTGGTTATGTTTCTGAAACAACCATACCTTCAATACCAAAGTGAAGACTACTGTAGAGCTTTGGCATCAGGTCGACCTGGCATCCAACATTTAAGGGTAGTATGATTTTAGGGGCACTTGGGTGGCTCAGTTGGTTAAGTGTCTGACTTTTGATTTTGGCTCAGCATGTGATCTCAAGGTTCATGGGATTGAGCCCTATGTCGGCCTCTGTGCTGTCAGCACAGAGCCTTCTTAGTATTCTCTCTCTCTCTCTCTCTCTCTCTCTCTCTCTCTGCCCATCCCTCACTCTCTCCCTTTCTGTCAAAATAAAATATAAACATTAAAAAAAAAAAAAACAGGGAGAGCAGCATGATCTTAAGCAAGTTGCCCAGTAGTCTAGAGCATACATTCCTATGGTGGTAAAATGTAATTAATTGTACCTTTTTCTTAGAGTAGTGGTGAAAAGTAAGTGAAATAAGTAAAATCCAGAGTCTGACACAGATATCATAGGCGCTCAACATATGATAATGAGGCTGTGGCTCAGAGCCTGCGGCCAACTGGTATACTACCGGTGCCCTGGACTTTTACAACTCAGCTAGCTTCACCTTTATCACTTTCCCAAATGGAACAGGTTTGCTAGGTACATCGTAGGTATTTGAGGAAGAAGAAAGTAAATGTTGAAAAACAACTTCACTTCCGGGGCACCAGGCTGGCTCAGTTGGAAGAGCATGCCACCCTTGATCTCAGGGTTATGAATTCAAGCCCCATGTTGGGTGTAGAGATTACTTAAAAATAATGTCATAAGAGAGAAAAAAGAATTTCATTTTGAGTTGTGATTGTCATCAGAGGAATTTACCAAATATATCCCATTTTTACCTTCCTTTGAACACCTAGTAGAATTTCATTTCTTGAGGACTATGCCACTGAACAGGATTAAGTGATTAGTTCTGTTCTCTGAATAGTCAGCAAAAGCACATTTGTGAATGTCTCATCCACACTGGAGATTTTATTTTTATGTTTATATATTTATTTTTTCACACTGGATTTTAACTGCCAGTGGAAGATTCTCCAGAAGTCTCTCATAGCACAGCAGCCATCGGGGATGTTCTAGATGACAGTTATTCCATCAGCCTAGATTCCCAACTAACTAGAATAATCAAAATTCTCATGTTGACTTGTAGTGGATACATAATGAGGGTAATAAATAAAAATGTTTTCTTTTCTTAAGCTACTAAGATGAAGGGAATGCTTGTTACTGCAGCATAATCCAGCTCATCCTGACTGATCATAAAATCAATCAGATTTTAACCATTGGATTTTCTACAATTCATTCAATTAAGCCCTTTTTTGCCTTAAGGGGAATTTTTATGTTTTTAAATTTTTTTCATGTTTATTTGTTTTTGAGTGAGAGAGACAGAGAGAGAGAGAGAGAGAGAGAGAGAGAGAGAGAGAGAGAGAGACAGTGTGCAAGCAGGGGAGGGGCAGAGACAGAGAGAGGGAGACACAGAATCTGAAGCAGGCTCCAGGCTGTGAGCCGTCAGCACAGAGACCAACGTGGGGCTCAAACCCATGAACCATGAGATCATGACCTGAGCCAAAGTCAGACGCTTAACTGACTGAGCCATCCAGGCACCCCTTAAGGAGACTTTTTAAAGTAGTTACCCCCCAAAAAATTTCGGATCTAATGACCAGCATTTTTTATATAAGTTGGATCATCTTATTCTAGATGCTGTTTTATATCACAGCATAGATGAGTGGATTACAGAAATGCAGTCAAGTTCCTGTCTCCTCCATGGGATATCCCCATTGCCCACCACTCTTCTCCATAAGCATTTCAGTCACTCTGGGCTTCTTCCTGCTCTTTCGACAAACTGGACTCATCCTTGGAGACTTTTCTTGGTCCCTCTAGGCCAATATCTGAAACATATTGTCTTCAAGTAATGAAATAGGGGGCTCCTTGTCGTTATTCAACCTCTGCTCATATGTCACTTCCTCTGATAGGTCCTCCCCAGTCAGCCCAGGAACTAGCATTTCACCCTGTTTTATGTCATTAATAGCACATAATACTAATTGCTTTTGTACTATACATGTATGCAGCTTGCTAATTATCTGTATTTCTTTCTTAACAAAGCCTGTGTTTCTCACTGCTAGAAAAAGACTGTGCCCAGAACAAGGATGATAGACCGAAGATGCTCCATAAATATTTATTTAATAAATAGAGATGATAATGTGAGACGTTTCTTCTTTCCTACTATTGCTCAAGAGTATATCACTATCCTCCTACCTTTGACTGAGGACTTTGGGTATATTCTACTGAAAACACAGAACCATTTGAGAGATCATTGTTTTACCTAAACACTCGATGTTCTGTCTCTCCTCATAGTCTAAGACAGTACTAGAGGCTGTACTTTCTGACGAATATCCTCTTTCTCCTTTCCTTCCTGATGGTTCTGAGATTTCCTTTTCATCAGGGAACACATGTGTGCCTCTCTGCCCATTTTATCCTGACTTTATCAGTCATCAAAAAACTCTCATAGGAATTCTGTTGTGTGGGTAATTTAAGCTTTGTGAATTTTGAAACTTTACTTCACTTATTCCTCTAACATGTACTTTTGTCCCCTGGCAAAGTCGGGCTTCCTCTTATCTTCCTTTGAATGACAACTTGCCTGGCCTTGCTAATTGCCCCCAGCCACGCCTGTGGAGGGGAGTAGACAGAAATATTCATGCCAAAATAGTATTTTTTGAATGCTGAAGCAAGTACACTTAAGCAATGGAAGACTTAACATTTGAAAAAGATGTTTAATAGCCCCAGCTTTTCGTCCCATTGCTTAACTAAATGGTAACAGGGCAATTCCATTTGGATGCTGTGAACCTGGGAAATAGAGGGAGCCAATCACTTCGGAATATAAATGGCACACATGAAACCCTGCAAGGTAGTGAGCTGATCCATCAGGCATCGGTCTTTGAATGTGGCTTCTGCAATATTCAACGGACGTTTGCCTATTTCCTCTCTCTTCTTAGAGAGGTCAAGTAAATGGTGGGACTCAACATAGACAGTCTCTTCTGAAAAGGCAATAATTTTATTATTCAGGAAATATTCCAGGTTATGGACAGAGTGTGCAGAGGAAGGAATGGCTCACGTTTGCAATAATACTACACATTTGTCTCTAATTGGATTTATAGGAATATATACACATATACCTGTTGAAAAAATATTTGAGGCACTTGTTTATCAAGGCACCATCATTTTCCAAAACCAATTCTATTTCTTCCCAGGGGTTGATTTTATAAGTGTGTGTGTGTGTGTGTGTGTGTGTGTGTGTGTGTGTGAGAGAGAGAGAGAGAGAGAGAGAGAGAAAGAGAGAGAGAAAATGATAAACTAAACTACAGAGTGATTTTTGAAGTAAATAGAATAGTAAGGAGGATGGTGATGATAATGATGTTTATTTAGGGTTTCTCTCAATGCCGGACAGTGTTTGAAGTGCTTTGTCTAGAGTATATTTATTTTCCCACTTCATTCTCAAAAATAACCCTATGCAGTAGGTGCCATTTTAAAAATGAAGAAACTGAGCACCAAGAGATTATGTAGCTTATTCAAGGCCACTCTGCTGATGAAGACGTAGGGATGGGCCTGAGCAGTCTTGCTAGAAACAAACCTCTTTACCGGGAATTTATACGTAGTTGAGGTCATAGGTTCTGCAAAACTGTTGCATCGTAGCTTGATTTCCTTTACCTCTATAACCAACCTGTGTTCCTTAATGTTATTATAAACATTATGTTTTTGAACTGTGTGCCTTTCCATTGAACACATGTGTCACAGCCACCTGAATCATCCTCTGGTGTTGAACATCATACTCTTGAATTGGCTTCTAGCGAAACCTGGACCCTCAGAAATTGTATGTGCTTCTTTTTTTTTTTTTCAGAAGTGGGATCATTCCTTTTATACATTTCTGCACAGAGTCCATGACCCAGAAAACAAAGTCATAATGGACGTGTTTCTTTATTTATTCTTTAAAGGTTAATTTCTATGTACATATTTAGCAATTATTTCCTGACGGTGATCAAAGCACTGGGCAGAGGCAGGAATCAGACGCAGTCTTCCTCCGGGGCCTGAAGCGATGTATGTTCACACTTAGATTTGATTCTGATATTCTGTGAGCCTCAGGGCTGCTCTGGTTGCACTGGCCTGTGGTTATCTGTCCTTTTCTAAATTATCTGGAGTCAAGGCCACACACAGCTCAGCCCATCACTATCTTTTAATTAGTCCCAATATATTAATTCTCATCTCCCTATCTATATCATGCATTCCTTAAAGGCAAGGTGCCTTCCACATTTCTGGCATCTCTACCCAGCATTTTGTCCAGGGTGGGGCACAGATCAATTGCCCAATGGAGGTTTTTCGAGCCTTTTTTTCAATAGGCCTGGTGCAGAGAAGAGAATCCGGGAGATATGAATCTGAGCCCCTACAATTCTACTTATTAGCTCTGTGACTATAAGAAAGTCACTTTACCTGCTGAGTCTTCATTTTTCTCACCTGGAAAAAAAAAGGAAAGCCAGTCTCTATCTCTGATGATCGCTTGATAATTAGAGATCACATGCTGTTAACGTGTCTGTCACATAGGAGGCCGTTTGTACTTTTCATGTCATTTCTTTCTGAGTGGCCTCACCACCCATTGCCTGGACCAAGTCAAGAGGCATGAAGAAGTGTTTCGCTGTCTGCATCCCCCAAATGGCCCCTTCCCTGTGCTGCGCTGGATTCAGAGAGTGGTTTTCCCCCATGTCTTCCCCATGTCTGCCATCTGCACAGCCAAATGTTCGACTGTGAGCTTCCCGCCTGCACCCCCGCTAAGCAGGTGGGGCTGACTCCTGCCTCCTCTGTGCTTTGCATGTGCAATCTGATTGTGTGTGACGGGCTGCTCACGATGGAGGAAAAAAACCCATGAATTGGATTAAATGCTCTTTGTTTAGACTTTATTAGCCAAAGAGGCTGCTGCAAAATTAATTGGAGAATAAACTGTAATCTCACGCTGAGGCAGAGAGACTCAACCCCCTGAAACACGGTCTTGCATGCATGTAGGATGTAGGGATTGGGGGTGGGTATTCCTAATTTACTGGTAGTCTTTGCGGAAGAGACGGGGGGAGACGAGAGCAAAAGAGGACCATAAAGATGTCCTTTCCACCCAGACCTTCATCTGTCCACTTGACACTTACCAAATCAGATCGCTTTGGCAGGTTGCTTGATCTAAGATTCAGTTTCCTCATTTGGGGATGAATATCGGGTCATGATAAAGAGTAAATCAAAATAAAAACATTTAAAGAATTTAGCACAAATCCTTTTGTGAGGGTAAGCCCTCCATACATAAATTCTTCTTCTTCTTGAAACTTAGAACATGCACAGAAGTTCTCAGAGGGCCAAGCCTTCTCAAGTTGGGCTTTTGAGATGGCTGTCTGATACTTTACGATGATAGAATCCCAGTAACTTCTGGAAACTCCTAGTTGTCCTCCTGTTTCACCTCAGTTAGCCCAGAAAGAACTGCCTTGTTTGGAGAGAAACAGGAATCCAATGGCAGTAGAGAAAGGTTTAAGTGGGCTGGTCTCAGCCATATTCATGATGATGCAGAACCCACAACTACCCCTTATTGTTAAGATTATCCTAGTAAAAAGGCAAGTTCAAGCAAGGACACTTGTTTTATTCACCCCTTTGTCCCAGGTTATCCAAATCTTTCTTAGCTTTTTAAAAAAGAACTGTACTAAGAAAAAAAAACAAAGAACTTCTGCGCTGTAAAGAAGTCTGATCTGTCTCATGGGGCTGAGATGGGTAGCCATGAACCCCTCCCTATTTTGAAATATCTCCCCAGCTCGTTTCCCTGATGCTTGAAATTCCTGCTCCTGACAGCTGTCCTTCTTCCTCAACACAGTAGATACGTAGCAAGCGTATGTTGAATAAATGAATAAATCCCAGATGTTCCCTGTGCTGACACCATCCACTGTGCCCAGCTACAATCTCCCTTGGGTCCACATTTATAGTTATGTTGGCTTTCTTTTGGATAGTGTTTGCATGGCATATCCTTTCCATACCTTGATTTCTAACATCAATTTATCTTCACATCTGAGAAGTACTTTTGTAAAGAAGAATGTATCTACACATCTGTATCTGTCTATATTCGATTCTGACAATCTTTGTCTTTTATTTGATTAATTCATCTATTTATATTTAATGTATAATATTTTTAGATGTAACTTTACTACTTTACTGTTTTCTCTATTTGTCCCATTTATCCTCTGTCCCTTTTCTTACTTTTACTTGACATCTATTTATATTTATGTATAATATATAATATTTTTAGATGTAACTTTACTACTTTACTGTTTTCTCTATTTGTCCCATTTATCCTCTGTCCCTTTTCTTACTTTTACTCAACATCTATTAGAGTATTTTTGTTATGTCATGTCCCCTTTCTCCTGATATAATAACTTTGCATACTTTTAGTCTTCTTTTAATATCTAGAGTTTACAGCATGTGTCTTTGCCCATAGTCAAATGAGAGATACTTGCTCTCACTCCTTTCCTGATGCTAGAACTTTGGTATACTTTAACTCCATTTATTTCCTCTTGCCTTTTGTCATATACTTGTTATGTATCTATACATGTATTTTAAATCACCTAAGGGAATATTATCATTCTTTGTAGTCAGTAGATACACATTTTATACATGTATCTGTTCACATATATTCAAATTTTTCATTGGTTTTCCTTCTCTTCTGTACTTCCATGCTTCCATCTAGAAATGATTTTTCCTGGGCCTAAAGAACCCTTGTTAAGTATTTCTTTTAGTGTAGGTCTGCTACAAATTATATCAGGATTTGTTTTTCTGGAAACATCCTTATTTTTGCCTTCACTTTTCAAATATATTTTTTTGTTTTACAGGAAACTGTTGACAGTTACTTTTACTCCATGTTTATATTCTGGTTTCCATGTTTTCCTGAGAATCAGATGCCATCTTGATTATCATTATTCTGAAGATAATGTGTTTGTTTTCTCTGTTTGCTTTTATGATTTTGTCTTTGGTTTTCAAAACTTTTACCAAAAGGTCACCCAGTGTGGGTTTCTTTGTGTGAGTCTCACTTGAGTTGGTAATGTTTCTTGAATCTGTGGCTTGGTGTCTTTCATCAGTTTTAAAAAATTACCAGTTCTTGTTTCTTCACATATTGCTTCTGTCCCCTTCTGTCTGTCATCCAATTCTGATATCCCAGGTGCATGTTTGTTAGATCAAAACACTGTGTCCCATATGCCACTTTTATGGTTTTTATTCCTCCTTTTTCCTCTTTGAACTTTTGTCTGGATGCTTTATACTGATTTATCTTCCAATTCATTAATTCTCTCTCTGTATATGACTGCTTTGTGAGTTACACATTATTGCAATGTGAATTTGATTTTTTTCTTAGTCTTAGTTTCTTTGTATTTGTTATCTTTCTAAATTTTCTATCGTGTCATTCATTTCTTGACGAACTAACTATAGTTGTTTTCCAGTCGGTGTTTGATGTCCTGTGGATCACTCTGACTCTGTTTCTGTTGTTTATTTTTTCTGTGGGTCTCATGTCATGGTAAACATGGTAATTTTGGGATGAATACCATACATGTATTTTAAATCTTGTAGAGGCTCTGGATGCTGTTGTCTTTCTTCTTGAAGTATATATTTACCTTATAGCAGGAAGTTCAGGTAGGGGTAGATCGTCAAAATGATCAAAAGTCAAAGTGTTTCTTTATTTTAATTTTTTTACATTTGTTTGCTTGTTTGTTTGAGAAAGACAGCAAGAGGAGAGGGGCAGTGGGAGAGGAAGAGAGAGAATCCCAAGCAGGCTCCGCACTGTCAGCACAGAGCCCAACGTGGGGCTTGATCCCCTAAACCGTGAGATCATGACCCGAGCCAAAATCAGGAGTCAGACACTTAACCACCTGAGCCACCCAGGCGCCCCAAGAATCAAGATGTTTCAAAGTATGTTTGAGCCATGTAAGAACATTTCTGTTTCATTTCTTCTCCACTCCTGGGGCATAATCCTCTGCTGCCCAGTGGAATGCTTGCCACGTTTACTAGAGCTTCTCCCTCTAATCAGTCCTGAACCCCAAACCCTACTTCTTCTGAACTTTTGGTTAGCTTCTCAGCCTCCCATCCATGACTTTCTGCCTGGTGTTTCAGTCTCTCATCCTGTCTCCCGTCTTACAAATCAATGAGTAATTTGAGGGGAACACTAGCTTAGACTATCAGCCTCCATTCCTAGACTTACCTTCTTTCTTGGATCTTCCCCACTTGGGTCCTGGTTGTCTGGGTAATTCTGAACCTTGTATTTGCTTTTCTGTTTAGCCTCCATGGTGCTGTGAAACTGACAAAAGCTTTGGTCACGTTCTCTGACTCTTAGCAGCCACTTTCTGCTCAGGCTCTCATACTTCCTGGACTGACCTCAGTAAGTTTCACCTGGCTTTAGGACCTTGCCTCTACTAAGTCACAGCTTCTGTGATAACTACCAAATACCTTGTATTAGAATACGCCCTTGTCAGTTTTTCCTGGTGGGAGTGTTGATCTAGTAGAATGTGGTTTATCAGAACTATAAATGGATATTTGGGTCTACATTTTAAGCTGTAGAATTTTCTAGAATTCAGAACGTCTTGACTGTGTCTCCAAGTGGAGTCTGAGAAATGGGAAGATAATGTGCTGGGGTTTCACTTGGGAACCCCTCAGGCGAAGCCCCATTTGGTTGCAGTGATAGCAATGCAGAGGAAGCCTCTGGCTTGCAAGAATGCCGTCTGGCTTCCTGGCGGTCCTGCACCACACTGTTTCCTCTTCAGAGAGAACTCCTTGCTCCATATGCTCCCTGAGACAAGAAGTCCTGTCCAGGACCTCTTTGCAGAAGCAGGCGCCATTTCCCACACAGATAATTTGGGAGTTTTGTCTCTTCAGGCTTTACTCCGAGACATTCAAGGTTAGCTCTCCCATCCGTTCTGAAGCTGTGCCTTTGGAAGGCACGTTGCTGGCTTCTGAGAGTCCAGAGTGGATCCCTCCTTCAAGACCTGTTTCCCGTCTTTTGGATGCAGACGCTTCTCAGGTTCCTTCTACCCATCGATCTATGTGTTTGAGACCTTCCATCCCCTCATTTCCACCGGCAGTGTGGCTGAGTTCTGTTGCTTAAATCCAGACCTAGCCCTCCACCCCTGACACATCATCTCTCACCCTGGGTAACTGCAGACCTGTGTTTCTCTGGCTTAGTCTCTCCCCACCCCCCACCCCCACCCCACTCCAAGTCATAGCGGCTTCTCTGCAATACTTCCAAAATGCACACTTGGGCAGGCTGGTGGCCCTGTGAAAGGGTGGTAACATAATACACGACACTCTTGTACTTCGTTCCTGGAAATACAGCACACAGCAGCCCCTCTGAAGAACAATCTGTGAACATCTACCACTAAAAAATGCCCATGCTCTTGACTCTGAAATTCCAATTCCACTAAATTACCTTTGGGTATCCTCGTCAAGTGTATCCACTGCAACGCCTTTCACCGTAAAAACTGGAAAAAACCTAAATGATCATTAGCTGGCACTGTTTAAATAAATTATGCTGACTCCAGCAGGAATGCTTTGTGGTTTAAAAAAAAAAAAGCATAAGGTGAACGATTAAGTTCTTTTATGGATCAATTTGCCGAGATGTCTTTTTAAGTAAAAAAATAAAAATGCAAGTTATAGGGCAGCATAAATAGGCCAATCCTTTATATGTTGAAAAAAAAAAGGACAGGAAAATATATTATACACTTCTTCATTAACGTCTCGTTTTTCTTTCCACACTAAAATGTGACCTCTGTGAGTACAAAGACTTTTTGTCTTTTTCCCGATTTTGCTCCTGGGATCTAGACATGATAAGTGTTCAGTACATGTTTGTTGTTTAGTGTGTCAGAGAAAGGGCCTGGGTGAGGGGGTCCAGTGGGTACGGGGAGAGAAAGACTTGCTTTTCACTGTTCAGCGTACAAATCCCAGCATGGAGAAGCTCCTGTCAGCCTCACCCCCATCACCCACCCCTATGCTCTAACCAGCAGCCACCCTCACCTACTCACTGTGCCCTGAACACACATGGTGCGTCCACAAGGGACACATCTACTCACTGTGTTCCCTCTGCCTTGGGCAACCTCCTCAGCACTTCCACTGAACTCACACTTTGCCAGCTTCAATCACACACTCCGTCCTCTCAGCTGCAAACTTACCTGTTCCTATGTCTGGGCTAAAGACCTAGGAACTTTATGTCTTTAGCACTTCTTAAGTTATCTAGATGTTAACTATGGCCCTCTTCCCAAAAGCTGCAATATTCTACCCAACAGAGACCAACTCCTACTTAACTGCACATAAGGGCCCAAGAAGGGTGCTCAGCAAATAGTAGGTGCCAATCAACGTGTAAGAATGCATGAGTCTCGGGGCGCCTGGGTGGTTCAGTCGGTTAAGCGTCTGGCTCTTGGTTTTGGCTTCACGTCATGATCTCACCATTTGTGACTCATGCGTCAGGCTCTGTGCTGACCATGCAGAGCCTGCTTGAGATTCTCTTGCCCCCCCCCCGCCCCTCCCCACCTATCTCTTTCTCTCTCTCTCTCAAAAGAAATAAATAAACTTAAAAAAAAATTAAAAAAAAAAAGAATGCATGAGTTTCATAAAAGCTCCAACACGGAAACAGCCCAATGTCCATCAAGTCATGAATGGGTAAATAAAATGTGGTATATCCATACAGTGGAATGTTATTTGTCCATAAAAAGAAACAAAGTATCCATACACAGTGCAATATGGATGAACCTTGAAATCATTATGCTAAGTGAAAAAAAGCTAGCACAAAGAACCACATATTATGATTTCATTTACATGAAATGCCTGGAAGAGGGAAATGCATAGATACAGAAAGCAGACTGGTGAGTTCCTGGGGCTGGGAAGGATGCGGGGGCTAGGACAGGGGTGCAGGGAGACAGCTAAGGAGGGGTGCAGTTTCCTCTCAGGAACGAAAATGTCCTAAAAATGGACTGTAGTGATAGATGTACCACTCTGTAAATATACCAAAAGCCATTGAATCATACATTTCAAATGGCTGTATTGCCTGCTGTATGAATTATATGTCAATAAAGATGCTTTAAAAACTGGAAAAGAATGAATGAGTGAAGAAGTGAATTACGAACGAGGTTAATACAGGGTTAATGAGGCATCTCAACAGGTAAAAGGGCTCTCTCACCTGACTCCCTAAACCTGCCAGGAGGATCCCCCCTAAATTATTGAGTTATTTATACAGTAAATATTTATACAGTAAATATACAGTAAATATCGAGTCGGTGTGCCCTTACCATGCAAGCTACTGGGGATACAGAAGTGAATTAAGCAGAAACATTCTCTAGCATTACAGAGCTAAGTGCTTGAGGTGATGGCCTGATATTTAACAAAGTGTTACCCAAAAGGTTTTTTGTTATTATTATTATTATTATTATTGCAACTGTGTTAAAAGCTGCGAAGGAAAAACACATGAAGCACCAGCAGAGAATACGAGAATATTGCTTTCCAGTCTGGACGAGGCCCCCATGGTCAGGTAGTTTTCATGCCTAAAAGCACAACTGTGTCTGGGCATTTTCTGATAACATTGCCTGACCTGGCCTCCATCATTAACTGAGCTTTGAATGAAGGAACGGGGAGCCCAGGCGTCACCTGCCCTGTCCCTGCTGGGATGGACGGCCCTATCTGGGGCACTGAGGAACACCCAGGAACTTGGCCCTGATGCAGTTCTTTGCAGCAAACCCCACGTCTGCCTTCCCATGCCCAGCCACGTGGATAGATACCTTTAATGACACCAGTCCTGTGGGACACGTCCAGGCCTTCGCTGATGCATTTCATTTCCTTCTGCTGTGGGACGTGATGCCGGGTGATATAACTCAGCAGAAGATTTCCCCAGGAGGGCTTTCGAAAAGTAGACCTCCAACTTCGCTAACACAGCAGGAATTGACTGAGCTGGGCCCACTATGCCTCCTTTCTTAGAGCTGTGATTCGCAGCTCCAGGAACGCCTGAAAATCTCACCGGGCCAGTTTGGGGCTGAAACTCCTGTATTCCTGGTTGTCTCCAGGATAGATTCCGGGTCCTATGGTTGTGTCCACAGCCTTCTGAATATGGCCCCACCGGCACCTCCATGCCACCAGCCTGGTCCCTCCGTGCCCTACTCACCATTGTCATTCTCACCACTCGCATGAATGTAGGACCAGATGCTACACCTGCACTTAACCCTGTGTGCGAATCATCTCACCTCACCCCTGCCTCCACAACCCTCTGAGGCCGGGGAAATGCCTACCCGCATGGCACAGCTGAAATACCTAAGCCAAGATAACTTCTCCCAGTCTTTTAGCTAATAAGCAGTAACACCCAGATGTCAGCCCAAGTTTTATGACTAGGATGCTTCTCGCTTCACTATTTTCCGTGAGCAAAACCAAATTACTTGCAGTTCCCCCGGTGTGCAATGTTCCCCTGCCTCCAGGCAGGGTTGGATCTGTAGGTTGGAGAGCTTGGACAGGTTTGGTAAGCGTTCTTTAACAAAGAAAAAAAAAAGCACTAATAGAAATTTAGGGATTCATGCAAACACTTCTTTTGAATAATGAAGAGATTACGAAGTTCAAGCTTTAAAATGCTGAAAATCACCACAACGTTTTCAAAAACCCAGAAAAATAACACTGTTTCTATAATTTTTTTGACATGTAGGTCCATGGTATGATTTCCCTACATTTTCCTGTGTGTTTGTACTTATCGGTCCCTTCTTCATATGCCTCAAATTTGGGGATGTCATTTTCTACAACGAGAATGGAAAGATAATTCAGCCTCTCCTCAAAGGCAGAGATTGGAAACTTGAGGCCAGCTGCTACTTTTGTAAATGAACTTTTAGTGGGACACAGTCACAACTATTTTTTTTTATCTATTGTCTATAGCCTCTTCTTTGTCACAAGGAGACAGATTGAATACTTGCAATAGAGAATATAGAACTATAGTCTAAAATATGTGCCATCTGGCCCTTTAAAATTAAAAAAAAAAAGTCAACTGTGCTCTAGGGCAATGGTCTCAGAAGGGGAGCATTTAACTTAGTTTCATTTACTTCCCCCCTTGCATACTTTGTTGCCTCTGGGCCAGAAATATTCTCCACTCTAGATTCTTCCATTAAGATGTAGCTCAGATGTGTCCTCCCTCAGAAAGCAGCCCTCCCCACCAGCCCACACCAAGAGCTGCTCCTCTCTGCTCCCACACTCCCGGTTAAACCCCCCTCCATTTATTGTGGAGGGAAGCTCTGAGCTTCCCTCCCATTCAAGGTTGGGAACATGATGGTGTGGTTTGACCAGGGTTGAGTGTCCCAAGACTGAAGGTCCACAGTGACTTGGAATAACAGCCACTATTAGCTACCTGCCTCATACCCATTCTCCCTCTGTTACTTAGTAGCAAAAGTTTATTTTATTCAGATTGTTGTTCTGTGAAGTCCAAACAACTTGCATTTGTCAACGTCATTTATAGTTCTAGTCAATGAGATGTCAGTGGAAGTGTTGTTTGGGATTTTGAAAAGAGGCTGCTACTAAGAATTGCCTTAGAGTTAATTGCCTTTTCTGTCATCACTGCGTCTCACCTTTTGACTTCTTATAATATGGATGCAATGGCTGGAACCTCAGCAGCCATCTTAGACTGTGAGGAGAATTTGTGACTGAAAATCAGTGTTAGGGTTAGTGAAATAGAAACATAAAAGGTACCCTCTGTCCCAGCCGCTCCTGTGGAGGCACCAAGAGAGCCCTTAACGATCTACCTTCAGACCACTCATGAATAAATAATGAATAAATTCTTGTGTGTTCAAGCCATTGTAAATGAATCTCTCCTCCTCGGAGCCCAGTGCAACTCCTTAGTGGTACAGGGGCAATTTCTCAGATTATTTCATCAAATAATTGATTAGGGCAAGAAACACTTTGGAACTATTGAACACAAAGACCATTAGCATCGTGTCCTGTAATCTTGCAAATTCATGATAATTGACAACATTGCAATCAGAAGCCAAACACATTATGCGACAAGAGAGGTTATCTTAGGGTATGTTTTCATCAAGGTGAAGCTGGCTGGTACTGACTGACAATCTAACATATGTGTATTTAAGTTAAAAAAGAAAAAAATAAAGGATTTATTGATTCCTGTAGCTGGAAAGAATGGAAATGGGCCCAAGGCATCAGATGATTCATTACCTATTATCTAAGTTTCTAACTCCCTCTTCCAATGGCTTTTTCCATGTGACTGGGAAGCAGCGAAGGAGAGCCAAAATCAGCGAAGGCTTACAACACACTCATTTAGAGCCTAGAGGAAAGATTACGTTTCCCTTCTAGAATCCATGGAGAGAGATTTCAGGGAAGATCTCTGACTGGCCAGTTAAAATCACATGCCCATTTCTTACAGTAATTAGTATTGTCAGAGAAGAGTGCAGGCATTGGCCAGTCTGGGTCACATGCCAGCCCCTATGGTCAGGGAAAAGAATAGGATGATTTGAAGCTCTTCTGGAATCATATAGGAGACGTAGTCGAGTGGATGATAAATGAAGATGCCTTTCAAGGGTGTGATACACAGGGTGGGACCTCTCAGAATCACAGCACTACCCACATGGCATATGTCTTCTTTAGCCGACAGTTAACTCTTTTGAGAACAGAGGCCAGGACCGTTTCATGTACAACGTCTCTGGCGTGTGAAAGACGCCCTATAAATGAACACTCCACGAATGGGGTGTTTACATCTTCATCGGTAAACACTTAGTTTGGGTATTTTGTAACAACAGAAATAATACCCATTTGTAGAATGCTTCCCATGCCAGGATTTAATCCTTAAAACAAACTCCAGTTGCTAGGGTGCCTGGGTGGCTCAGTTGGTTAAGCGTCCAACTTTGGCTCAGGTCATGATCTCACAGTTTGTGAGTTCAAGCCTCACATAGGGTTCTGTGCTGACAGCTCAGGGCCTGGAGCCTGCTTGGGATTCTGTGATTCCCTCTCTCTATGTCCCTTCCCCGCTCACGCTCTGTCTCTCAAAAATAAATAAATATTAAAAAAAAAAAAAACTCCAGTTGCTAGTGAGGAAAGTAGGGTTTAGAGTCACCCAAGGATGCTTCTAAACCACACTGAATTCCAAGTCCATTCCTGTCTGCATACAAAATTCGTGTTCTTTCATGGCAGCATACTGCTTCTAAAAGCATCCCAGGTGGGACATCTTATCATAGATCCAGGATTGTTTTTGTTTGTTCTTCTCAAGTCATATTGGCAATCTACCCATAAGAATCACCTCGTGTGCTTATGCTGATTCCTGGGCCTCCTTGGTGATTTCAATGGGAATATTGTGCAGTAGGACCTCTTAAACTGATTAAACTGTATTCTAGTTATTACTATGAAATATTGCAAGCAAGCAAAACTCACAGAAAAAAAAAACACAAGCATTTATCACCAAGCCTAAAAATAAACACATCACGGACATGTATAAAGTCCCTGCCATCCCCCTCTCTGCCAGTCGTGAACTTTTCACCCTCCCCACGGGCAGCCTGTATCCTGCTTTTCATGTATGCTTTTTCGATCTATGTTTGCATTGCTGTTACTACATCCTAGGATGCCCATAGGTAATTTTGGTATCACTCTGCATATTTTAATGCTGTATACATTACTTAACTACACATTCTCTTCCACAGTTTTCTTTGATCCGTCAATTGCATATTTTGGGATGTAGCCATATGGAGTATAGTACCGATTCCTTAGTTTTCACTGCTGTGTGATATTCCAGTGTTTGGATTGACCACACTTACTCAGTCAGCTTGTCACGGATGGCCATTAGGATGCTTCCAAATTTTCACCTTTACAAAGGTTCAGTGAACAGTTTGAACAGATCCCCTTGTGTTCATGCTGGATAGCGTCTTTTGGTTCCATTCCAGGTCATAGGGAATAGCGAATCTGTATTTTTTCAAAACTGCTCCGTTGATGACACTGGTCAGGAAAACGAAGGAAGTGCTGGGTCTGTGCCAAGCACAGTATGTTCTTCTCAAACTCTAATGTGCAAACGGATTTCCTGGGGGACCTTGTTGAAATGCAGATTCTGATTCAATAAATGTGGGGTGGGGTGTGAGATTCTGAATTTCTCTCCAGCTCCCAGGGGATGCTCACGCTGGTGTCCCACAGACTACTCTTTGACTATAAAGTTCTAGCAAAATAAAAATAAAAGCGTATTCCTTCAACAAAGTCAATTAGGTACTTACTATGGGTTAGGGGCAAAATATCTGAGGAGTAGGAACTATAAACAGGAATGTCTTTTTTGTCTGAGATAGCCCCAGTTTTTACCTAGTATTTCCACGTCTTTGGTGACAAATGTCATGATTGTCCCTAACTGAGGCAGTTTCTGTGTCCTGTGCTCTGAGGAGAGAAGCTTAAGGAATCAGTAGCTTTCTGAAAGGGAAAGTCTATCCCGTAAAAGACGTTTGCACATCAGAACTAGATTCCCCTTCAGCATCTTTTTCAGAGCAAGGTTAGAAGCTCTACATGCTATTCTCACCAAGGTACACCTGTCAGCTCCAAACAGTGAGTGAGCAAGAAGGAAATCTGGAATATTTAGCTGTTTCACAAATTTTCCTCCTTCAGAATTCTAAGATATCATTGAATTGCTTGATGTTATCCTGAATGAGACCATCCTGTGGAGTTGCAAACACTAAGCCCACGCAGAGGCAGTAATGGTTATAGGCCCATGAATGTCACTGAAGGCACGGTCATTTGGATTGTTATTATCATATTGGTTAAAGAGTTTTGGAGACACTGTAGAAATCGGGGATCTATGTTCTCATTCTTTCGAGAGAGTGCTTGCTGCCTTGTGTACGGATGAAACAAGCAATTGGCCTGGAGTCCAAAGCTTCCGTGAGCAATGTGGCTTCCATGAGCATTGTGGCTTCCGGGGGCAATGTGGCTTCCGTGGACAATGTGGCTTCCATGAGCAGTGTGGCTTCCGTGGCAATGTGGCTTCCGTGAGCAGTGTGGCTTTAGGAAAGCCAGTCGCCTTGCTGCACTCTTAATTCAGTGGTACCTAGAATAGGAAACCATTTCTTTTTTCTGGAAAAGACCTCAGAAAAACCATGTTACAGATGAAGATTTGTACAGCTGGAAATACACATGAATTTCTCAGCATCACATGGCCACTGTGTGTTTATATAGAGTTTTGCCCAAAATCAAGAGTGTACACATGCTTCCGAAAACACCTAGTCTTAAAGATTGAACTTGTCATAAATACATCTTAGCTTTTACAGTTCCATCTGACCTTTACAAACTTAGAAAAATGTGAAACATTGTAATTAGATCATATTGGATTATCCATAGGCTAAGAATTAGTCATTTTATGTTTTCAGGTGGCTGAATTCAAATGCCACATTTATAGAAGTGCCGTAGCTCCCAAGCATCTTTATGCAATAATTATTGACTTCTTGTTTATAAGCAGGCCTGAAAGTAATGTCTCCTTTTAATTAGTTTCCTGATGACTTTCTTTTTTCTTTTTTAATTAAACAATGCCACAGACAAACTTTTGAAACTAAAGGCACTTTAATGGATATGATCTGTCTGCCTTTCTTCTCCTGACTGTATTCATTATAGACAAATCAATGAAAATTGATAAACTCGTGATGGAAAAAAGGAATGTATTTGTATTCATTACAGGGGATTGGAGATAATAATAAAATGGAATGTTGTTATAGTGAGATATAAACCCAACCTACGGAATTGTTCAATATGAGAATAGCTAGATACATTTCATTACCATGATAGGAAGCAGCTCAGGAGCGGAAGCCAATAATTTTAAAAGTCTTGAGCACAGGGTTATGCTGACTATACAGTTCAATACGTTAATTGACAATAAATCCTGCTTGCCTCTAAAAGGCACTTGACTAGTCATTTTCAAGATGGTCATGATTTTTTATGATGCGGAACTTTTAATTTACAGGGATGATAAAAATAGATTTACTTTCACCCACTTGTATTTGATTTAATTACCTAATCAACTATAAATCAACTACTAGTGAAAAAGTAATTTAACATAGATGATATTTAGCTGTCATAGTTTTGGGTTACTGCTAGGAGGGTTTGGTGAATGGAGAGGAAACAGACTATGGCTGGTGAATCTTCTACACTTTATCCAAAGTCCAAAGGAAGTGTGCAGAGTTGAAACTAGATGGGTTGGCTGCACTGTGAAAACACTCTGTTGGCATTTTACCTACTTAGCTCTTGACCGTGTATACCTTGCAGGGGTGTGATGCTGTCTTATAGTGGGAAAAATTGGGACTTGATTATTTTTTCAGCATTCTTCAGCTCTTATATGCTATCATGTTACCGCTAGTTCGATGGAAACCTAAGATGTTAGTTAAGATAGATCATGGGAAACAGAGGCTCGGCTCAGCAGAACCTGCTAAGTTAAATATCTCATTGGTAGGTGCCAGTTATTTATGGCTCAAGAAGAAAGGCATGGCTTCCTGAGATAATTGGAGGCTCTGAGGCCCTGGTGTCAGACACCCTGCTAGAACATGTCTCTCCAGGCTTGGTCAGCCAACTCAGACACTCCCCTTTTCTATTTGTCTTTCCAGGAAATCAAAGTCGGTAGCCCTTTTGTGACCATATGCCAATTACTACCTACTTATTCCTAAAGGCAAATCTCATCTTGTCACTTGGCTGCTCAAAATTCTTCACTGGTTTCCCACTGTGCTCAAGATAAAGTGTAAGCTTTTGACAGAGCATCACAACACTTTGAACTCTTTGTCAGTAATCCCTTATACTATGTTTCAAAAATTATGAAGGTCTTTCAATTCCTGCAAAATTATGATTTATTGACTTGCTTGCTGCATGGATGAATGGATAGATGAGTGTGTAGGTAGATAGATGGATGGGCGGATGGATGGATGGATGGATGGATGGATGGATGGATAGATAGATAGATGGATAAATGGATAGGTGGGTGGGTGGGTGGATGGATGGATGGATGGATGGATGGATGGATGGATGGATCAATTAATCAATTAACTTTCCTTGCTATATCTACGAGTATTTAGCCCTAGTCCCTGAAATATCTTCTGTTGTTCTAATTCATTCTTCTCCTTTCTATATCTCAGAAATGTCAGTGTAATTGAATCAGACTTACTTGCCAGGTACTGAAGTGGTTATGCCTTTTGGTGAAGTTCAATCTTACTCATGGTTCTAACCTGTCATCTTGGGTCAGTCTCTGGGGGCCTTGAGGTCCTGATGGCAACACCATTTTCCCTGATTCGTGTTACACTCAATTGTCTGATAATAGGATACAGGATTTTTAGCTTTTTTCTATTTTCTTTGGAGTCAAACCTTAATACCTACCTGCACTAACTACAGATGGGCACAATGTGTGGCTCAAATATAAGACCAAGATGAGTGATAGGTTTTAAATGGAGTCAGTCAATAGATTTTCAACTTCTAATGTGAGACTTTACCTCAGGTTTGGGGATAATCTCCAGTGTTAATTTCTCCCAAACCTCATATTGGTTTTTCTGTAATACAAATGCCTTATACAAAAAACAGTTAATACTTTTTGAAGCTATATAACAGATTCAATAGGTTCATTATTCTATTACATTTGGATGGATGCATGGAATTTATTCTTTTATCTGGTTGAGCTCTATATATTAAAATGAGCAAAGACCTGAAACACATGATACCTAAAATATATGTGTGTGTTTATATCTATTATTGAAAGGAAGATATAATAGCCCAATTATATTTCAATGCATAAATATTACCCACAATGCAATTATTTTCATTTCTATATGCCCTAACCTAGTCCAAGAGCATAGACCCATAGTTCAGCAGGATGGCATTAATATCGCCCATGTCGTTTGGTGTTATGCCTTGTTCGTTTCATAGTTGATCAAAAACATTTTACATATTTCCACCCAGTTTTCATAATGATAATTTTTAATATCTGCAAAATATCCTATCACAGTGATAAAACATCATTTAGTCCCTCATTCCCCTATGGATGGACATTTTTATTGTTTGTGTCTTTTTGTTGTCATTGGAGATAATGCTGCAAAGACTAATAAAAGATGTGCATATAGAAAGTCTGATTAAAATTTCTCATCAGTTCTTCCCCTCTCCAAAGAGTATCTGATTATCTCCGAGCTCATTATGTCCTTAATTTCTATTTTCATTTTCGTTTTTCAGTTGCCATACCTATTGGTCGCTTTTGTAGCCTTCCTTTCTTCAGCTTTCTCCTTAAGAAGCATATTAAATGTGGGGCACCTGGGTGGCTCAGTTGGTTGAGCGTCCGACTTCGGCTCACATCATGATCTCATGGTCCGTGAGTTCGAGTCCCGTGTTGGTTTCTGTGCTGACAGCTCAGAGCCTGGAGCTTGCCTCTGATCCTGTGTCTTGCCCCTCCCCCACTCTCACTTTGTCTCACTCTGTCTCTCAAAAATAAATAAATAAATAATTTTTTAAAAGAAACGTATTAAATGCTGTTTGCACAATAACACAGACCTAGACCAACCTGCCTTCACTTGCTTCATCCACCACTCGGTAGCTATAAGAACTCAGACAGGTGATTGAATATTCCCAACCTTCCGTGTTTTCATCTGCAAAACAAGAACAATATCTAAATTATAGTTTTATTATAGAGCAAACTTTAAGATAACTTTTACTGTTACCCTTATTATTTTTGTTGCCATTTTGTTCAGCTAGCTTTTAAAAGGTTGAACCCAAAGAGAGTAGGATTAGGTCTGAAAATCATCATGGAGAGTATTTGTTGGTTTGGTGTATTTCTCTGTTCTTTGTCTTTCTGCTTTCCATTTAAATAACCATAAAGAAACAGACAGTTATAAGGTGTCTATGCCTAACTAGCCTAATCTTTCTTGAAGATTCTTCCCATGCTCTTATATAATATTCATTTAAAAATTATTAAAATAAATAGGAGCAGGGCACCCCCAGTGAACTGGCATTCCACATTTTTCATAACCATGGTGATCCATTGAGATGGGGTTGAAGTTTTACTATGGTGAATAGTAGCATTGTGGTCAGTAACTTTGAATATAAAGCATTTTCTTAAAAATCGTTGTTATTTCCTTGGGAGGAATTCCTACATTTGTACTAACAGTATCAGACAGTATAAACACTTTTAAATGTGATTCATTTTGAAAGTACTATGTTTTTCTAAAATACTGTGCTAATTCTTTATACCTGCTAACCCCTCTTAAGTTCAGTAACATGGTTCTAGGGGGGAAAAAAGAATAGAGAGCTTCAAAGAAATGAACTCAGCTGGTTCAATAATATAAGATTCGTGTTCTGGGAAATGTCATACATGTTCCTCTTATACTTTGTTGTATCAGACTATGTTGGCATATAAAGTAACCAAATAAATATTGTTTTCATCGTAAAAAAAAAAAAACCCTGTAGCTTCTACCTAACAACATAGGAGACTTGTAAATCAACCTAGTGAGTGATATTACGATGGAGGAAAAACAAAAAGGGCATTCACTTTACTAAAAAACTCCATGAACTGGACTTAATACAATAAATCTTGATCAGGTTCAGGATGATTTTGTCTTGCTCTGTGCGTCTCACAAATGTCAGCCAAGGAGTCGATGGTTTCAAATGATATCCTGTGTGTAAACTTTTGGATTCGTGAAAATGTGGGTTGTGGTTGTTGTCACTAAGAGTGGTTTCCCTTCACTCTTAGTGGTGAAGTTTTTCTAGACTAGCATGTCCAAGTGTGGGACTGCCCAAGCTTAGCGCTGCCCCAACTTTCTGTCTGTGTCTCTCTGTCTCTGTCCCTATCTCTCTGTCTCTCTGTCCCCACTACCCAGGCAGCATATCACTCCTACTCCGTCAAATGTTCACCTTTGCAAATGAGTAGCTAACGGGTTTTGGCATCCCTGGAGGTGCCAGCACAAACGGGGCTGTTGGATCACAGGCTGGCCTGGTGTTCTGTAATCATGCATATGGGATCCTCAAATCCAGCCCCTGAGCCATGTCCTCATTTCCCCAATTCTTTCCTGGAGCATAGAGTGTTTAGAAATACAGCTCTATTTTAAACCCTCCGATTCACCACTTTATCTGGCTGTATCCTCTCCTCTTGGAATTGATAACATGTTGAGTCTGAGTCATAATGGTAACTTCCTCATGAACATCTGATGTTGTGAAATTAACAAAGATGAGAACTCCCCAACAGTTGAAGCCAAGAAATGAATTATAAAAATGTACTTCAGTCACAATACCAGAGAGAATCCGGTTATGAATTAGTAACAGATGGGAAAATACTATTCACTTCCAGTTGTACATAAATGTCTATAATGCTTGTTCTGATCATAAGTTTTTATTGCTTTCAGAGCTTCATTATGGTTCTAGCAAGATTCACCATTTAAAAAAATAATAAAAAGCATGGGTTAGGGAGATGCTATTTTTCTTTTTCTTCCTTCTCTTCTTCTTAAGTAAAAAAATAATAATAATTCAGGTGAAAGAAAGATATCATTTCATTGCTTACTTTTTGCTTTGCAAAACAAATTATTATGCATTCCCCTAAACCACTTAGTCAAGGGCGGTTATTATTTTATTTTATTTTATTTTATTTTATTTTATTTTATTTTATTTATTTTATTTTATTTTTGGTTAGCATCTATGATATGAAAGGGAAATGTTCATTAATGGAGACTCTGTCCCTCCTCCTTATCCATACTACCACTGCTCTTGGGTAACCTTAGCAAGTAAGAATCTTTAGCGTTTGCAGCAAACTTTTGATCTCAAAACTGTCTCCATCAATGCTGTGCCTTAATCGTGGGATCAGATCCCTGTTCACATATGTATTTTTCTCATAAGCAACAATGGTTAATTCACAGCTCAAGAAAGAAGATAAAGACTCTTCCGTCTGTGGTTTGGTAACCCCCTGGTCTTTTGTCCAGCTGCATTCACTCTCCTTCAGCCCAGAAACCCACCTGACTGAGACTTTCTGGCTGTCCTCTGCAGTAGGGATGACCAGAACTTTCCAAGCTGAAGGCATTCTCCAAGCTGGTGAACTTCTACTGATTCTTCAAGAATGAGCTCAACTATCACCTCTTCCATGATGTCCTCCTAATGTTCCCAGCCACTGAGCATTCCCTCCTCTGTGCTCTTAAAGTACCAAATGTTTTCCTTTTTGAGAGCACCATTCACCCTTTGCTAAAATTGTCAATTTGATTTCCCATCTCTTCCACTGAAGCAGTGTGTGTTTTGGGGGCTCGAGGTGAGTGTGGTGGGACGGAAGCTGACACACACCAATACAGAATAAATGGTAGATCTTGTTTGCAAGGCAGGATTCTTGAAACTGTGTCTAAGAACAATTCCAAGTTCAGAAATTATGTTCCCCTCGTATCTTTTTCCTTCAAACTAAGCTGCTTACTCCCCATAGCCAGTCTTCCTTCCTAAAGGCAACACTTTATTTGTGAAAATGCTTCTTTAAAAAACGGGGGATATTGGCATTATTTTAGAGAGACTTTCTAAAGAACCATAACAAGTCTATTTGAATCTTTTATTTGGTATTAACTAGATATTTTATCATAAGTGAGCAGGGAGTTTCTGGTTCACTAGTCTTTATTGCTTTCTTGAATGCATTTCAACTTTTCCATATAATCCTCAATCCTTTTTCCCTTCAAATGTTAACTCCTTCGCTCTGTTCCTTGTCACTCCTCCTGTTAATGTCCCTGAGCATTCGCTGTTGGATTGTCATCTTGAATATGGATATGCTTGGAACTCATGGTGAATTTTCTCTCTCAAATAGGACTGTAAGAACATGAGCATTTCATCCTGTTTTCATCTTAGCCCAAAATACTTGTTCCAAGATATCTTTCCCATTGATTCTGAGTGACTGAGGGAGCCCTGTTCTCTAGCAATGGGATCTGTTTTAGGTGTCTGTCTGGAGGAGATCTCATCCCTGATCTTGTCAAAATTAAGTAAATGTTCTTGAAGTCCCTTTTGAATTCCTACAGCAGGACACAGCAAATGTTTGCCACAATTTTATGACTGGTTTTCTTGCCTCTTTCTTGGCCCACTTTCTTCCATGTGTTCACACTTCTTCCTCAGTCTCCTCTTCTGTTACCTTCTCAGCTTCAACCATAAAGGACTTTTTTTGAACCTGTCTGTGCATGTTCATATATCCTGTCTTTTCTGAATGGAATGACCTTTCTCCCCTCCTATACCCAGAAGACCCCCTTCAGCATTCAGAGGGAAACCTCACTGCACCACAAAGCCTGACTGCTCACAGCACTTTTTTCCTGTCCTGAGAGAATCTATTGAGATGTGCGTCTGGTCTTTGTTGTCTCTGCTCTAGAAAGGGCCAATAAATGAGGTACACTTTTTCTTCTCCATCACAAGATGGCAGCTGAGGCTTTCTATTCTGAATGTTGGCTCCCAGCCTGCATGCAGGTGGGATCAGGGGGACAGACGGCCTTGATTTTCCACCACGTGCACTTTCCAGAAAACAGTGGCTTCAGTCTCTGTGAGAAGAGAGCATCAGTGTGTAGAAGTTGACCACGGGGACTTCACGCAAAGGGATGGCAGAGCTGGAAAAGGATGCTCCTGATCACAGAAATACCTGGGCGGGGTTTGTGGTAAAGCAAAGCCTGGTTTGGGAAATGTCGGAGTAGGAAGGAAACAGGATCAGAAGATGGGCCAGCTCTAAGTTGGAATACAATACAGCTCTAAGTTGGGAAGGCAGGTGGGAAGACAGAAAACAGAATTGAACATAGAAGAGGTGGGCAGGCCCAGATCCATCTGTGGGGCTTCTGAGGTCCAAATCAACATCTATGTCTGTTCAGTGATACGGTTTCTCTAGATCCAAAAAGCAATGGGTCAGAAATTTTCCATTTTCCGAGCACTTAAGCTGTGCCCAGAACAGTGTTAGATAATTTGACCACATCATTTCATTGAATCAGCAAGTCATAGTGTAAAGGATGCATCATTGCCCACCTTTCCCAGAAAAGGATGCCAAGACGCACATATTAAAGAATCAGTATCGGAGTTCAATATCCGTGTGTCTGACTGCAAAGGTGTTCTTTCTAGTCTACCAGGTGATCTCTCCTTTTGAAGCCAGGGCTCTGGGCCTCTCATTTGGCCATAGGTGGGCCCTGCCCTAATGGGACCCAAACTCTACCTCACTCTGGGAGAAAGAACCCAGAGGACATTGAGCCCATCTCACTTTGGTGCCTCCAAATGGAGTTCTTCAAGCCTATTCCAGTCTCGATCCCTAATGAGACTCCCTCATTCCTAAGGAGAGGAGTGGAGGATTTAGAAGCTTAACTGCTACTCTGGGAGTTTTCAAAGCTCTCTCAGCCATTTCCTTCTCCCCACGATGGGCAGGAAAGGCACATTGGCACTCATACACAGAAGACTTCCACCTCCCTTGTGAGGTTCAGTCTTTGACTAACCTTGTTGAGCCTCTTTTGTCATCATTATTGTTTTCTTTTATAGCACCCACTGGAACTTAAGACTCATTGTAAGAATCAGCCCAGTCAGAGGGTTCCAGAGGGGACCATTGGGGTTTTATGGAGACTTTTCCATCTGCTAAATAACCTTGACAAGAGACTCTGGTTATTGACTTCCTGACTCATCGCTCCACCTCCCCAGCCACCTGGTTGGGAATTTATGCTCTCTGACATCAAATGTCTCCTGAGGATCTTGCACCATTGTTGACATAAAGCACTCATTTAATGATGGAATAAATTGACTTGGAGTTTCTGATGGGTTTGTTACTTCATCATATCCATACGCCCAAGTTTGGAGTGTGTGCCCCCCAACCCTACCCATTTTGTGCTTGCCCCTCTTTTCCCTTAAATGCACATACATAAACGACATCCACATTGCCTTCTTTTAAGTGCTTGAGAAATTGGCATGTGGTTCCAAGGTCTAGCTCTTAAATCCCTCATCATCCGTTAAGCTCCTCTTGATTACTCTGTGAATCACGATGGTTTAAGGACACCATGCCTTAAAAAATAGATTGATAAAAGTGTAGATTTAAAGACTTTTCTGGGATTTGTGTTATTCTGTAGGTGATTCTGGAGAGAAAATTGTAAGTGTAAATCTTCACCCTCCTAGGGCTCACTCTGGAACTTGTGAGTGTAAGAACACCTGGTCATAAACCCACCATTTCCAGCCAGAAGGGTCAGAGTTGCAAGAAATCTGGGTTTAGGAGGAGTGTTTGCAAGCAACCAAAAGGATAATTAGTTTAGGCCGGGCACAGGAAACATGTGACATTCGGCAAGACTGTGCTGGCCTGGAATGGCAATGTGAACAGAAGTGAATATCGAAAATGTTGCAACTTCTGTCACAACAGACACCATGATGATGTTTTACATAAATTAGACCATTGATTTCTTGCAGAATGTCCATGAATGGGTGTCTGATACCAATTTTACAGTTCCCAAGACCAGATCTAATACAGTTTTATATGTCTTTGATTTTTTTTTTAGATCCAGAATGTGAAAGTTGACTTCTAACTTTGTAGATGCCAGGAGGTTGGCTTGAGTTCAACCCTCAGTTGGCTAGGATTCAAGCTTGCCTCGTGGTGATTCTGCCATTCAGGCTGTCTGATGATCTTGATGTTAGCCCAGCAAGCATCAAGAGCCCATAATACAGGGGTCCTAGAACCAACAGGTCTGGATTTGAATCCTGGCTCTTTTTCTCCCTCTGGAAAATGAGAAGTATAGTGTTTAGTTTCTGAAGTTTTATGGGGAATTACAGTGCACTAATATAAAATAGATGCTCAGTATATGTTGGATGCCCCTTCTTACAGCTTAGTGTCAAATGTCCACTGCCTCCTATAAAGCAAATTGTCTCATCTGTCACCATCTATACCTCCACAGACATTTATCCATCCTATCGTGTAGAACCTGGCATTTTCTCCCTCACATTATGCATAGAAGTGGGCTAAGTGCAATGCACACAGTAGGGACTCATCACTGAATGTGTTAGTCAGGCTGCTCCAGAGGAATAGAACCAACAGGAGATATATATACACAGAGAGAAGCAGACAGAAAGAAAGATTAATCATAAGGAATTGGCTCACATGAATATGGAGGTTGACAAGCCTCCAGGTCTGCAGGGTGAGTCAGCAAGCTGGAAACCCAGAAGATCCAGTGGTGTTTTCCAGCTCAAGCAGTAGCAGGCTCCACACCCAGGAAGAGCTGATGGTTCAGTCTCAGTCTGAGAGCCAGAAAGGACCATTGCCCCAGCTCGGTCATGTAGGCTACAGGAGCACCCCCTTGTTCACTGGAAGCTCTTTTGTTCTATTCAGGTCTTCACCTGGTTGGGTAAGGCCCACCCACACTAGGGAGAGCAATCTGCTTTACTCCATCTATTGATTCAAATGTTAATCTCTCCAGAACACCCTTGTGGGAAGACTCAGAATAATCTCTGACCAAATATCCAGGCACCCCGTGACCCAAGTCAAGTTTCCATAAACTTAACCATCACACTGAGTACATGAACTTCTGCATTGACCCCTTCTCTAAAAGCAGACTGATCTTTCTCCCACTTTTGTATCACTCAGGCTGTATTGATTGCTCTTAGCTGCCTCCAGCACAATTTCCTCAGCTGGTACTTCTAGCATACAGGTGCTAAAGTTCTTATTAGCACTCTGGGGTTATTCACACAGTATCAGGAGCCCCCCCCCCCCATCCCCTTTGGTTGGCTAGCCAGGCTTGCCTCATCTGCTTCAGGTCCCTCTTGTGCCTCGTTCTAAGCCTGGGCACCTCCAATCCACTCTCCTCTCTCCTTTTCTACACAGCCTCCAAACCCCATACATTTTTTGTTTAACGTTTTCCTCAAAGCTAATCAGGGTCTTTAGGTTGCAGCTCAGTATGAATAGGGGGGATTTCCAAGTTTCAACAGTCTGAGGACCCCTCTGTTCCACCCTCCCACCTCACACGATTCCATAACATTCCACAGACTGTGCTTTTCCATACAGTTTAATAAATACTAGCAGATCATTTCCTCAACAAGGTAGCTTTATAAGAGTTCCTGATGTTTATAAAGCTGAAAGACAGTGTAAATATGGTAATGGAGAAAATAAACAAACCACACATTGTGAGGGTTTCTCAGCCTTAGCTTGACTGACATGGGGAACTGGAAAACCCTCTATTGTGGGGGCTGTCATGTGCACTCTATGATGTTTAATGGCATCCCTCGTCTCTACCCACTTCCGTCAATAGCACCCCTCCCCAGTTGTGATGATTGAAAATACCCTCCAACTTCACCAAATGTCCCTTGGAAATCAGTTGCCGCAGGGGAGAGCCACGGCTTTATGACACAGGTAAATAGCAGAATACATATTTGAGCTCCCTTATTTAATTCTGGAGCTCAAATTATGTATCACCGTGGTATTGATTACTGATTCTGGGTCCTTATAAATCCAAATTCCTCTCCCTTCAACTTTAAACCCACCAATAATACTGACCCCTCCCATCCCCTTCAGATGACCAAAAATGTTTCCAGACATTGCCAGTCATTCCGTGAGGTAGGGACCATGAAACAACCTTGCCCCTCATTGCAATCGCTGCTGTGGAGAATATGAAAAGTCTTGCTTCTGGTCTCGGGGTAACTGTGGGAGGGAGCATCATGCAGGCTAGATCACCTGATTTGGAGAAGGCATATGGTATTATCTGACACATGATACCCCCGTAACCCTCATAAGAATGATAAAGAAGTTTCAGATTTAGGCACCGTTCCAACTTCCCCGAGGTCACCCAGCTAAGAAACAGCGGAGCCCAGATTAGCATTTCAGTCTTCTGGGACTCCTCTTCTGCATCTTGGAGAAGCCAGAATTAGAAGGCAAGGTGAAACACCAAAGAAAGAGAGGAAGACAGAGGACGCGGGTGTGGGGTCAGAACAAGGGCATCTCATCCAAGGGCTCTCTTCCTGGGTAAGGCAGCAAAGGGGAAGATGTGCTGAGTACTGGTGGCCAGAAATGGTTGTGTATTTTTAAGGCAATCACCAGGTCACTAGGTGTGGCTGTTACATCCAGAAGGACAGTTCCTCGTGGGTTCTGAATCCGTCCCAAGATGGGAGGTCTCAACGGCGGAGCCAGGTGTGTGCTCAATTCTTCCAGCGTTGCCAAGCCACAGAAAGCTGAGGCTGCATTCCCTGTCTGCCTCCTCATCACTGATTTTATGGGATCAACCACAGTGACGAATGGCCCTGCATTTGGATGGCTGTCCCAGCTCTGGTCACAGCTGAAACTCCCTGCGACTGTTGACATATGTGCCCTCTGAGAGCTCTAGTGCAATTGGCCATCTGTCCGGGAGGCCAGAGCCGTCCTCAGCACTGAAATTAGTCATTGCAGGAGCCAGTCCTTCTCCAACAGACACCTGGAGCCACGGGTCTCAGACACGGCCTCACCAGCCACCAAATGGCTCTGGGAAGGTCCCCAGTTCAACAGCAGAGAGAGGGAGGGGGTCACGCAAAATGGATGGGAGCTCACAGCCATCACCTCCGCTAGACCCTGGGAGGAGTGCATGTCTAGCAAAGGGGCAAGGGTATGTTGCAAGGATTCAGCCACATTTGGGTTTAATCTTAGCTCTCCCTGCTGCAGAATGGGCAATTTTGAGCACGTTATTTTTCTTAGAGAACAAGTGACTTTTCCTAGAGATTCAGTTTCCGCAATGGGAAAATGACACCAGCCACTCTCAGTTCTTCCTCCTCAGACCATTATGGGAATAACTGCCATGAAAATCAGCTTTGCCAATTAGACAGTGATGCGTCGGGTGAAGGCTGTTTCCTCGGTGCCGTTGGCCACGGCCCCTGCACAACATGGATTCGATTATTTATGGAGGAGAATGAGAGGGGAGAGCCAGATGTTGTGGCTCAAGCTCATTTTTTGGAGAGAGGCAAAAAAAAAAAAAAAAAAAAAAAGCATTAATTACCAGCCTCAGAAGTGTTGAGAGAGACAAAAGCAAAAAAGAGTCCCGTGAAGAGCCTTCGCTTTTAATTGAAGAGGTAACTCATTATCAAGGAAACTGTAAACAGGATGAAACAATGCATAATAATAAATCTGCCCCTGCCCCCCTCCCCCCGCTCAGATGGCTGTGTCTCCCCCTCACAGAAAATCAGAGTGGCTACTTTCTCATGTCCTTCAGGCAAGAGTCACAGTACATACAAGGGGAGCATTTTACAAAAGGAATCTTTACTTTGCTTTACAAAATTTTTTAAAAAGTTTATTTATTTACTTTGAGAGAGAGCCTGTGCACAAACTGGGGAAGGGCAGCGAGAGAAGGAGAGACAGAATCCCAAGCAGGTTCTGCACTGTCAGCACAGAGCCCGATGTGGGGCTGGAACTCACTAACCATGAGATCATGACCTGAGCCGAAATCAAGAGTCAGAGGCTTAACCCACTATGCCACCCCAGCACCCCTACTCTGCTTTTGATCACTGAATGTATCTTGCTGCATATCAGAATACCCGTATCTGTCTCCTCCTTTGCCTGGCTGTGCAATATTTCACCAGATGGATATGCCATCACTTAACCAGTTTTCACTTCCGGGACAACAAATACTTTACTAGTGTAAACGAGGCTGCGAAACAAACACGTTGCAAAAATCATTCTTCGTGCACATGTAGGTCAGTCATTAGACCTGCCGGTGTGTAAGTGACAGCATCTATACGTTTATTTTGATTTGCTAAAGCAACCAGCCCTCTACCAGCAATGCTTACGTGGACCCGCTTGCCCTCAGTAGCAGCCATGCAGTGCATTCACACACCTCACCTTCCCCTTTGAATATGTGTGTGTGTTTATTTAGTTTATGCTATGTACCTTTTTTGGTGGATGATGTGGAGAAAAATGAGCCATGAAACGTAATTTATTTTTTTTTAATTTTTTTTAACGTTTATTTATTTTTGAGACAGAGAGAGACAGAGCATGAATGGGGGAGGGGCAGAGAGAGAGGGAGACACACAATCGGAAGCAGGCTCCAGGCTCTGAGCCATCAGCCCAGAACCTGATGCAGGGCTTGAACCCACGGACCGTGAGATCGTGACCTGAGCTGAAGTCAGATGTTTAACCGACTGAGCCACCCAGGCTCCCCTAAACCTAATTTAGATAAGAATAATTCTGGGAGCTCCCGGGTAGCTCAGTCATTTAAGCATCCGACTCCTGATTTCGGCTCAGGTCATGATCTCACAGATTGTGGGTTCGAGCCCCCCCATCAGGCTCTGCGCTGCATCAGCACAGAGCCTGCTTGGGATTCTCTCTCCCTCTCTTTCTGCTCCTACCCCCATTCATGCTTGCCCACTCTCAATCTCTATATCAAACTAAATAAATAAAAACTTTTAAAAATTAAAAAAATTAAAAAAAATAATTTTGAGTTCCAGCAGATACAGGGCTACAGAGTTACCGCTCCCATCTCAAATGCACCCCTACAATCACGTCCACCAGAAGCCTCCAAAGAGGCAGCTGCCTCGCAAAGAGGACTCCTGTGCCTTCATTTCTGTGACTAACCCCTAGGGAGGGAGGGAGGTATCTCTGCTCCCTCCCTGGAGAGATGGAGGTCAGAAGAGAAAGCCGCAGAGGCCTCTTTGGCTCACATACCCAAGGACCCTCTTCTCTGGCACCACCTCAGAAAGAATCCAAAGGTCCGTCACCAACCACAGCAGCAGGGCCTCCCAGAAAGCCTACTTGAGCCCAGAGGGGAAGCTGTTCGCTACAGGTGCTCCAATGAAAACGAGGTAAACAGTGAACTCTCTGAAGGTAATTCATCTAGCCCTCGCTCCCTGCCTTTCCCGTGCGCAGGCAATCCTGCGTTTGCCACAAGCAGAGAAGAAAGGCTCAAGATAGGTAGCAATCCCTTCGAGGCTGCCCCAGGTCAACTTTATCAAAATGATAAAATGTTTTGTGTCCCGGCAGCCCCCCTGGGCTGGCTCCGGGTTGGGCTTCCGGAGGCATTAAGGGGTGAAGGAGGTGAGCACACCTCTTCCTGCTGCACCCCATCGGTATTGCCTGTGTCGCTGCTGATAGCAGTTTTATCAAGATAAATCTAGTGCTGCTCAGGAAGGATATTAATAAATTATCTAGTAATGAAAAATGTGAGAGGAACCATACTCTTACATCAGGCTTGTGATGATTACTTTGATAGATGCACTAGCAAGATTTCCTCGACAAGGCAGAAATGAGAAACATGACACATGGACCTTTAAGGGTGACCTCAGAGGAAAACAGAAGTTGCTGAATGATACAGACGCAGAATAGGGAAAACCAGAGCTCCGAGGAGCTGCCTGTCAACTGCCAGATGGATGGGCTCCGCTGATGGTCTGATCATTGAGTTTAGTGTCAGACGCAGAAAGGGGAGGAGGACGGAAAATGGAAGGGATGGTCGCAGACACAAAGACTTGAGTCTTGCCAGTCGTGAAAGCGTGGGGGTCTCCATCGCCGTAGATGCGGGCTGGGGTCTCAGCTCTTTCTGCCAAATCACTGAAACATCCAAATCCAAAGCCTCAGTCTCTTTGTCTGTAAATGAAGCAGATGAACTATAGCACTAAAATTGCAGGTGGTGGGGGACTGTGTGCAGGAACATTTGGAAAGTTCTCAGAACCAGGAAGTACTCAATAAAATGGTAGCCTTGCCTCTGAGAGGAGTAGGGTCTCCTGCCAGAGATGATGCATGTGGTTACAATGACTGGGGTGGAGGCAGGAGCCGAGAGAAGGGTGTGAAAAATGTTTGGCTGACATTTCTTGACACAGGTTACTGGAGTTCCCGGTGCTCTGTTAGATTCTGGGGATGCTAGCTGAAATCAGGCCCAGCTTCACCCCTGGATCGCAGAGTCTAGTGTGGGAGACTGGTTTGTACATAAGTAATCAGAGTCAAGTATGAGGAATGCTGGGAGACAATGTGAGCATGTGGGAGCTTACAGGGTGGTCTCTTACATCAGCCATCAGGAGGCGAACTTGAAATGGAATTCTGCAGGATAAACAGTGATCAGTGCAGTGATGGAGGGAAATGTTAGAGGTGTTTTCTTTTAGAGCAAGTAAAAATGGCTGACATGGAGGACAGAAATTCAAGTGTAGCAAAAGAAGCTGGAGAGGTGACCTTGGGTCAGGTTCATCGAAGTTACTTTGTCAACGTGCCTGGTGCACTGTGATAATGTAGTTGAGGACTCACTGGCTCGTTAGCATCTGTGTCTCCCCTGTTTCAGCAACTGTTTCTTGATTCACTTTGGGAGGTGTGCCTGTGCAGCCTTGCTCCTGGTCTGTGAGCTGCGGGGACCGCAGGCTGAGGGCAGTGGCTCACTGAAAACTAGGGTGTGCGAGGACCGATACACATCTTCAGAAATTTGAAAAATGTTCTGTAGGTGTTGGAGTCGATGATGGGGTGGGATAGCAGGTGGAAGGAACTGGCACAGTGCCTTTCCTTCCCTGCCCGCCCTGGTCCCACCTCCCATCTCATCCAAGGCTCCTCCCTCCCCTCCCTCCCTGTGGCCATTAAACACCTCTCTGCCTCCTGCACCTCCCGGACCCCTTGCTGCTCTCTATGCATGTGTTCTGTGAATACACCTGCTACCACCGTGTCCACTGCAGTCAGGGTTTGGTGACACCACTGTGGGGAGAAATATATGGGCGTTCTGCTCCCGCTCCCTTTGATGCCGCATCCAGGCTTTCGCCACTCCCTCATTAGAGACACAGTTTCAGACCGAGTGGAACATTAGAGACCGTTTGGATTAGGGCTCCACAGGTGCGAGTCAAACTGCTGGGCTCCCGGGAGCCCCTGACCTGAGCTGCAGGATGCATTCTATACAGATGCTGTTGCAAACAGTGAGGGAACCCCGAGCACCTCCACCCCCCAGCCCTTCCTACGCCACGTCCTTACACATGTCTTCCTAGCCAGGCTCATCGTTGACCACGTGGCATGAAGTCAGGAAATACCCAAATCTGTATTAGTTCTCCAGAGAGACAGAGCCAAGAATCGAGAGAGAGAGAGAGAGAGAGAGAGATTGAAAGAGGGAAGGAGGGAGGGAGTGGGGGGAAGAGATTTGTTTCTAAACATTGGCTCACACAGGGGCACCTGGGTGGCTCCGTTGGTTAAGCGTCCAACTTTGGCTCAGGTCATGATCTCGCAGTTCACTAGCTTGAGCCCCATGCGGGGCTCTGTGCTGACAGCTCAGAGCCTGGGGCCTGCTTTGGATTCTGTGCCTCCCTCTCTCTCTGCCCCTTGCCCACTCATGTTCTGTCTCTCTCTCTCTCTCTCAGAAACAAATAAAAATGAAGGAAGGAAGGAAGGAAGGAAGGAAGGAAGGAAGGAAGGAAGGAAGGAAGGAAGGGAAGGAAGGAAGGAAGGAAGGAAGGAAGGAAGGAAGGAAGGAAGGAAGGAAGGAAGGAAGGAAGGAAAAAATAAATGGGTCACACAGTTGTAGTCTGGCAAGTCCAGAATCCACGGGGCAAGCTGGCAGGTTGGAGACGGGTAGGGGTAGATATCGCAGCCTTGAATCTGAAAGCTGGAGACACCGCGTTTCTCTGTTGCAGTCTGGGAACAGAATTCCTTCTTCTTCAGGAAGCCTGAGTCTTTGCTCTTAAGGCTTTCAACTGATTCAATACCCATATGCACCTCCTTAGACCATGCTTAACCTGCAAATAAAGACAATAACAAAGTTGTATTTTCCCCTAACCCCACACAGCTGTCCTGCACCCAGCTGGAAAAGCATGAAGTCTTTCTCTAGGAGATGATGTTCAAAGTCTTTGGATGATGTTCTCTTCTCCTTGATGAGCTATAACTGGACAGTGCTAACAAAAAGTTAATGATACTCAAATGTTGTGACATAAAATGAATATGCCTTATTATATGATAAAGGAATCAGAGAGGGAAGGGAAGAAAACAAAGATATTTGCCTAAAATGTAGAGGGACACGCATATATACAAATATATAAACGTTTGGGTGTATTTGTGCAACCCATTTCTGAACATTAGCTGCACATCAGTGATAATTGTTTGTGGGGTTTTTCTCTTCGTTGTTTTTTCATCACCAGCACCTAGAAGAGTGCCTCACACATAGCAAGCATTTAACAAATGTGGACTTAATTAACTTGGCTAAGCTTTTCTTGTATAATAAATTATATATATATATATATATATATATATATATATATATATATATACACACACACACACATACACACACACACAAATATATATATATATTTTAATATAATTTGTTATCAAATTGGCTAATATACAGTGTGAACAATGTGCTCTTGGTTTTGGGGGTAGATTCCTGTGGTTCATGGCTTACGTACCACACCCACTGCTCATCCCAACAGGTGCCCTCCTCAATGCCCATCCCCCCCCCCCACTCCCCCATCTGCTCTCAGTTTGTTCTCTGTATTTAAGAGTCTCTTATGGTTTGCCTCCCTCCCTCTCTGTTTGTAACTATTTTTTCCCCTTCCCTTCCCCCATGGTGTTCTGTTAAGTTTCTCAAGTTCCACATATGAGTGATAACATAAGGTATCTATCTGTCTTTCTCTGACTGACTTATTTCACTCAGCATAATAACCTCCAGTTCCATCCACATTACTGCCAATGGTGGGATTTCATTCTTTCATTTAATTAGACTAAGCTTAATATCCCCATTGTAAAGCTGGGAGAACTGAGGCTCAGAGAGGGTGTCGTGTGCTTAAGGTTGTCACCCAGCTCATAACCTGCAGAGACAAGACTTAAATCCAGTTCATTGCAGTTTCAGACCTAAACTCTATACTGCCACAGAGAAAGGGGGCCAAGAAGATTCACTTAGACCTTCCATCCGTAAGGACTCTGAGAGAGTGTCACTACAAGGAAAACCCAGGGTGACCCAAGAGCCACAGGTACCAAACAGGCCAGCTTGCTCCATAAGCATCATTGACACATTTCCCTCCATGCTGTGTGTTTGACAAAAATAAATTCTCTCTCAGCCCACAGCTACCTAATTAGGCTGTACTCAAATATCTCCAGACTTCAAAAAGACAGTGGAAGCAGATTAAAGCCACTCACAGCCAACAGGAAGGGGTAGGGTAGCCGCTGGCAGTATTTCCTCCTTGTTCAGTACCCACGTCTGGCCCTGAATCTCTATTATTCTTCCAGAAGGTCGGTCATGATTAAAGGGTTCCTTCAGCAGCTGAGGCTCAGTGATAAGGGCTTTCTGTTTAGACCCTCCTAAACTACAAAAAGAACATAAATCATAATTTTGCATCAACTTAGTTTCTGTATTTTATTTTATTTTTACTGGAGGTTTTAGGGTGGGGACAAAGTAGACTTGGAAAATTGGGTTTGATAAAAGAAGCATGTGCATAATTTGGTTGGTGAGGTTCTAATGGGGGGAGGTCAATTATATCGTGTTATTAATGAATTCCTCTTATTTTTGAGGGATTCAACAAACTTGCAAGGAAGGGACCAGGTATGTAGTAAGCCCTACTGTGTGCCAGGCATGGTTCAATGTGGTCTATATATCATCTCTCCTTCATTTAAGCATCTGTGAAGGTTGATGTTACTAGCCCTGTTTTATAGTGAAGAACCAACACCTTGGCAGAGTTAAGCACCATGGACAGGTCACATGGCTAGTGAGGGTGGAGCTTGAAAAGCAGCTCAGATGTTGAGAATCCACATTTCACAGGATTTCACTTCATTTCACGAAAACTGGTCTGCAGGAACTCAGCCTGAACCAAAGGTTTCCCGAGGTAGAATCTGAAGGGATTTTGCACACACACCCCACCCCCCAAGGGGACAGCTGGCAATGTCTGGAGACCAGGAAGTTTGCTCACCAGCCTCAAGGCAAAGGGGAGCCCCCCGCCCCCACCCCCGCCAAGAATTACTCAGCCCAAAATGCCAACTCTATCTATGTTATGAAACCCTGGTCTGCATACTTTTCTCTTTCCAGAAATACTCTCCCTGGAGAAATGGGTGCTGACCCAGAGAACCCAATCCACAGTGACAAAATTTTAGACACCCACTAGGAAGACATTTGGGAATCTCAGTCTTACTCTGTCTCGTCCACTCATAAACCATTAAAATTGGTTTCCAAATCTGTTTTCTGCACCCACTCACCCACATCACTTGCCCCAGTTACTAGTTGAAAATTCTTACACATCTTAGAGTTTCATCAAAAATATTATATAATGTTCTCTATCAACGTGCACATTGAAAATGCTTCAATTTGGGCTTTTTCCTTTTTGTTAAGAGTTAAGACAAAGTAGTCTTCAAAACCAAAAAGAAAAAGAAATCTTTAATGTTCATATTACCAAAGCATTAAAATCCAAAGCAGACAGAGACCAGCCTTGAAAATTCCCTGAGCAGACAAAACCAGTGTAGGCATACAAACAAAGCTTAGTTTAGCTTATTTTGCAAGGCTAACTTGACCTGGGTCATTTCTTGCTCATGCCTCTGGAAATCATAAGCAAAACTTAAACTCTTTCCCAAGGTTGATAGGAGGTAACCACTGACCAATTCCCTGTCACTTAAGAAAAGTCTAATATTATAACTGATCCCTGTGGAGAATAAACAGTCACTATCTTCTCGCTAAAGAAGCAGCTTTATAACAATGGACTCCTGAGCCTCATTCCACGTTTTGGTTTGAGAGCTCCCAGTTGCAAACTGTCTTTTCGATGCGTGCACAATAAACTTCCACTAATTACTACTCTGGCCACTCACTGGCTTTCCTTCCATTATTGCTGAACTTTTGACAAAAGTAGTATGTGTTGGTTGCTGAAAATTTAGAAGATACAAGCAAACAGAAGCAAACAAAATCCTGTAGCAAATCTACCACCCAGAAATAACTCTTTCTTTTAAATTTATTTTTATATTTTTATTAAAAAAATTGTTAATGTTTATGTTTGAGAGAGAGAGAGAGAGCATGAGCAGGAGAGGGGCAGAGAGAAAGGAAGACACAGAATCTGAAGCAGGCTCCAGGTTCTGAGCTGTCACGGAGCCTGGCGTGGGGCTCAAACCCACGAACTGCGAGATCACGCCCTGAGCCAAAGTCGGATGCTTAGCTGACTGAACCACCCAGGTGCCCCTGGAGAATGGCCTCTAGTCTTCTATTTTCTATAAAAACATACGCAAATGAAGTTATTTCAATAGACCCCTGGAAGAATCAAGAAGGCATGTAAATTCTGGCAAATAATCGTTATAACAATAATAAATAACAGCAACAATAGCAGAAATTGAAGTTAACACTTAAATAGTACAGATTTTATGCCAGATGCTCTCTGGATATGTATGAAACGAATCAAATCCTCTCAATAACCCTATCATATAGGTTGGTTGGCATTGTTACTGTTCGCATTTTCAAGGAACCACACATGGACAGCATACACCATCATCAGGAAGAACCGAGCTTAGCTGTCGTTGTGTGGGAACGCGCCTGAGGTCTGGAAGATGATGCAGATACCCCCTCACCTTTTCCTCCACGTTCCACTTCCTCATACCAAAACCTTGCTAGTTTCCTGTGGCTGCCATAACAAAGTACCACAGACATTGGGTGGCTTTGAATGAAGGAAACATCTTCTCTAGAGTTCTGGAAGCCAGAAGTCAAAATCAAGTGTGTCAGGAGGGTCACACTCCCCAGAGGCTGGAGGGGAGAATTCATCCCTTGCCTCTTCCGGCTTCTGGCAGCTGTCTGCATACATTGGCTCCTGGCCGCACCTCTCTCCCTCCCTCCCTCCGCCACTCCTTCCCTCCCTCTCTCTCCGTTTGCTACATTTTCATGTTGCCTTCTCCTTTGTGGGGCTCCTCCAACACTTCTCTCCACCGATCTCCCTTCCTTCTTGCATTTCTTCCTTCAGCTTCTGGGCATTATTCCCCACCAAGTCCTGGAGACCGTAAGCCCTACTCTGCGTGTTGGCTCCCGCAATCCACAGGGTCTCTACAGCTGTCACTGGATCTTCACAGTCTTCAAAGGGTGGCTCTGAGATGCAAACTCAGATTTCTCTTGCTAGTTGGTTGCTACTCATCACATAACGAAAGCTCTTTGGCTTTATAGAGTGGAGATGAGGAACAATGAATGGAGAGTATGAAGGGAAGCAGAGAAGTCTGGCAAAGAGGGAAAAAACGAAAATACACCTCTTATTTTCCTACTGATTAACTCAATTGGCCAAGGGAAAATTCATTAAACCAGCTCAGCACCCCTCGTAGGGATCCTGCTATTCCCCAATCTTCCCTTTAACACCACCGGAGGGAAGGAGATAATTTTGAGAAAGGAGAGAAATTACATGTTGAAACTGGAGATCCTTTAAAAAAGATTCTCTTCCCTAGGGTTTCCTAATCTCTCTTTCTTCATTCAAATCTCGGGGACTGACGGAGGAGGAATTTGTTGCTTTCTAAAGCCACTGTGATGTGCCCTTTTATTCAGGAAAGCAAAATCAGGACCCTAAACAAACCTTTGGTGGGGTGACATAGGCATTCTTGTTTGGGGGTTCTGGTCATCCCCAATGACCTGGCGAGGCAGGGCAGGAAATAACGAAATGAAATAGAAGATACTGAGAAAATGGTAGGTCTGCAGCAAATGGAGACCTAACTTTGTTCCATGGGACACATGCTCTTGAGATCTACCTTATTGTAAAATGGGGCCCCATCTCCAACCTCAATCAAATCTCTTGTACATACAACCTATATCTTTGTGCTTTGAACACAAGAACCTATTCATATTCTTAACTGGTATTAAGTTTACAGTGTTGGAGGCTTCATTTGCATAATAAAATGCTATGCGAGAGGAGATGAGGGTTAATCAAAGGGTTTTATCACTCTTTTTAATTATCTTCATTATGCCAGAGCAAGATGTAAATTTTAATTCTACCTTGTTAGCTAGCAGATTCCACCAAACTTTGGATATCCTAATCATCTGTCATTTTAAATAGGCACAGATGCCAGTGATTTTAGCAAAGTAAATGCCCTAAGTATCGTAAGCTTTATTAATCGGATTGTCATAGCATTTAATATAATTTAGCAGTTATTAATGTTAAACAGAAGATCAGTGCGCACACCCCAGATGGAGGCCCTCGTGAACCTCCAGTGTGTCCTATTGTTTTTCCTTCCCCGTTCTTTTCTTCATCAACTTACACTTACAGGTGTTCCCTGATCACAAGCATTAAAAAAAAATTTTTTTTTAATTTTAAGTAGGCTCCATGCCCAGTGTGGGGCTTGAACTCACGACCCCGAGATCAAGATTTACACACTTTGGCAACTGAGCCAGCCAGGAGCCCCAACACAGCACTCTTTTTCTTCTCTTTCTCCATCATTCTGTGGTCAGAGCTTGCAATTCGTGTGTAGTTATTGTTCAGTGACCCGCAAACTGTCTAGGTTTTATAAAGGACACACTAATGTGTTCTTAGACTACAGACATGAGAAAGATTTTTAAGGGGTCAGCAGTAGGGGGATGTCTATGCACATGTTGGGTGTCTCTGCTAAACTCATCATAGGAAAGCCTGAGGAAGTCCTCATCTCACCTGGGTGATCAAAGGCAGAGTCTGTGACCCCATGTAAATAGGTGCACTGCCGAGATGTACCCATCAGAGGTGGCTTTCTCTGACCTCCAGGAGATAAGCAGGAATGCACAAAGACGTGACTGCCCTTGTCTGCTGCTTCTGAGCACTGAGCTGGTGGCAGGTCAGACATGAAGCCAGAATCAGAGGCTAAGCAGTCCTGACTCGTCAATGAATTAGCTGAAACAGATGTCCCTTAGAGGCTTCAGATGGAGTTCTAGAAGGTATGAAAGGTGGTGTTATGGGCTGAATGTTTGTGTGCCCCCCAAATTCAAAGGGTGAAACCCAACCCCCCCCTGACGTGACAGTATTAGGGTGCTTGGCAGATAATTAGGATTGGCTTAGGTCATGAGGGTGGAGCCCCCAGGAATGAGATTAGTGCCAGTTTAAGAGTTAGAGTTTACTTCCTCTCTGTGCTCTCCATCGTGTGGAGATACATCAAGAAGTCGCCCCTCTGCGGCCCAGAGCCCAATCCCGTGGCAGTCTCCAGAACTATGAGAAAAAAATTTCTGTTGTCTATAAGCCACTCAGTCTAAGCATTTTTGTTATAGCAGCCAGATGGTGTGCTATAAATTGGTCATGGTATTTATAACAGAGCCATAGAATCCCAGCTTTGACATCCCAATAATTGTGCAATCATGGACAAGTCACTTAGCCTCCCTGAGCCTCAGTTTCCTCAAATGCAAACGTGAGATGGATCATGATATCCATCATGAGTTGTAAATGATATCAGACATGGATTCTAGCATAGAGTAGATACTCAGTTATGGTAGAGTGAGAGTATGATTTATAATAAGAAATATACACTTCATCTCAGTCCCCATTTCTGGCACAGAGTTCCTAAAACCCTTAGAATTTCCTGTGATTAGAGAGAGAAAGATATGTCTTGTTGTATTTAGGAGATGACCTTTGGACCCACCTAAGGAGGGGGTTGGGCTGATTGCCAGGGGATCCAACCTGTGATTAGAGCAGTAGAACTTTCAGTTTCATTCCGTTGACCCCAAGGAGGGGAGGGGGGCTGGGGGTTGAATCAATTGCCAATGGCCAATGATACAATCAATCCTGCCTGTGTAATGAGGCCTCACCCAAAAGGATGAGGTTCAGAGAGCTTCCAGGAGTAACAGGTGCCTATGCACTGAGTCTCCTCCTCCCCCCCCCACCCCTCCTTCTTCTTTTTCTTCTCTCCTCTCCGCTCTTCTCCTCTCTGCTCTTCTCCTCTCCTCTGACCAGTGTGGAGAACCCAGGTGATCAGTATGGAGAACCAGGTACAGAAAGAGAAGTGATGAGCTCTTCCTAATTCAATCTGGGAAGGGGAAGTAAAAGGAGGTTACTGGACAAGGGGGCTGGGAATCAATTCACCAGGGTGGGAAGAGGTGATTCTAGGAAGCAGTGTGCATCTATGCAAAGAAGTGGCATCACATGAAAATGTGCAGTTGTACAGAGTTTACATTTTCAACAACATGTGGTACAAGGGAAAAATAAACATTACTTGAAAAGAATATTCAGAGGAATATTCAGAGGAATCTGCATCTAATCCTCCAACCTACCACTCCGGTAGGAAATTCAGTCTCTGCTGTCACCATGCCTGTTCTTCCAGTGTCACCAAGGTCAAGCAAAGCCCTTGGGTTCTTACAAGGTCTATTCTAGAACCTTGGCAAATTCCCTCCAGTTCATGTGCTATATTGCTTATCATCAATATGTTTATTTACCCCGCAGTGTCCCCTGTTCCCCAAGACCCAAAGCCCATGGCCCAGGGTCTAAAATCCCTCATTGCCTTTTGCAGACGGTTCCCTCTGGAAACCACCTACTCTTACTGCTGCAAGGGCAAAAATGCTTTATTTCCTTGTACTTTCCATACCTACCTCAGTCCCCATCACTGACTACTTTTGGGGAAGCTTTCTCATCTTCCTCAGATGTCAATGCTTTTCCCCATAGGTTTTTGATAAGGGATGATACTATACATTATCGCCTACCAGCAGATTCTCAAATAGCCAGTATTGGTCTAAGGAATGAGGGAGGATGAAATGCTCAAACCATTAGATTTGGTTTCTTAGTAATTCGTCAATTCTGTTGCAACATATTCAGGAGGTAAGTTAAGTCCTGGAGATCTGCTGTACAACATAGTGCCTCCATTTAACACTGCATTGCACATGCAAGTATTTGCTAAGAGGGTATATCTTCTGATACATGCCCTTATCACAGAGCAATAACAAAAACAATCATGAAAAGAGCAGGAGGTGACTTTTGGAGGTGATGAGCAGGTTTATGACATAGATTGTGGTGATGATTTTGCTGTTGTATACTTATCTCTAAACTTGCCTACTTATATATATTATGTGCAGCTTTTTGTATGTCAAAAACATTTTTTTTTAATATTCAGGAAATGGTAGGTAGTTCAGTATAACAGGCCAGGGAATATCTTAGGAAGGGGCAGAAGGTTAGGGGAAGAAAAAGTCAGCCAGGTCAAAGGAGTAGGACTTTAATATGCTAGGTTTTTTTTTTTTTTAGTTTATTTATTTTTGAGAGAAAGACAGCAAGTGAAGGAGGGGCTCCATCTCATGAAATGGGAGATCATGAACTGAGAGTCAGATGCTCAACCAACTGAGCCACCTAGGTGGCCCCTAAATGATGTGTTAAGAAACTTGTGGTTACTGGATCCATAGGATGATGGCATAATGGACATTTTCAAGCTTTCTGTTAGTATGTTTTAGTTACCTGCACCTGAACCTCCTTGTATGCGTAGAAGATTCACCACTGTGCGCAACGTATTTGTGGCCACCATAATCTGCCTCTAACCAAATACGCTGAAGGGAGACCATTGTGGGTTGAATTATGGCCCTCCCCCACCAAAGACATGTTGAATTCCTAATGTCCAGGACTTGTGAATGTGGCTTTACTTGGAAACTGGGTTTTTGCAGGTGTAGCACAGGTGAAGTCTTTAGGGTGGTCCCTAACCCAATATGATGGGTAACTCGTGAGAGGGAAATGCAGACCGAGATGGACATGAAGAGAGGGAAGACCATGGGGACAGACATAGGGAAGACAGCCATCTACTAGGAAACACTGAGGCTACTGGAAGGTGGGAGATCGACCTGAAACAGAGCCTTCTCTTGTGCCTTCACACAGAGCAAGGCCACACGGACACCTTGACTTTGGGCTTGTAGCCTCCGCAACTCTAGGACAATACGTTTCCGTTGTCCAAGCCACCCAGTTTGTGGTTCTCTGTTATGGCGACTGCTGGAAATGAGTACAGCCATTACTCCCTTTCTCAGCCTCCCTTGCAGCTACATTAGGAGCACATGACAGAATGTGCATCTGGATGCATCAGATGCATCCTCCCCAGATGTACCTGGGCAAAGGGACACACGGTAACAACCATCTCCACTGTGATCAATGTGCCTACCAGAGCACCAGGGGCCCTCAGGGGACTGCTGCTGTGGCACAGATTTGCCTGTGGCTCCAACTCGATTGCCTTTCTTTGCTCCCGCCTGTTTCTTGAGGCTGGCAATTCTGTGTGCTGAGACTCTCCCAGAAAATTCCATTGCTGCTTAAACAGCCGAGGATAGTTCCTTTTACTCACAACTGATAACCTGGCCGATACAGATGAGGAACCGTGAAGGATGTCATCCATCTCTAAAGTGGTAAGTGGTGGACAAGGGCAATGGATAGTCTGTAAGTGAAGTACCAAGTGTCTCCAGGGAGAAGAGGAAGGAGTCAGGCTCCGGATGGGAACAGGGAACATGGCGAGCATAGGGGGGCATAGCATAAAACGTGCGTGTGTGTGTGTGTGTGTGTGTGCGTGCTCGCCTGTGTGTGTGAGGGTGGTGGATGTGCGTGCACATTTGCACGTCCTCAGCCACAGATCTTCCTGAAGGAGAGCAGCCAGACGTGCCCAAGGCAGTGAACTTCGGTCGCCTGATGGCACTCACTAAACAGTGCGTTCAGGCTTCACCGGCACCGAGCGGGGCAGGCGACAGTTTCCAAGTTTGAAAAATGAGCTGCTTCTCTCGCCTGGTGCTAATGCCTTTCTCGAAGAAACTTACATCTTGGAAATGTCATGACACATTGCAATCACGGAGAACACAGCCACAGTAATTGGGAGTGTTTCTTCAAGAGCATAGCATGTCGGAGAAGATACATCGCTCCCAGCATAATTTCCCCGCGATGACGGTGGGGTGTGGGGAGCGGGTGTGCAGGAAGGCTGCCTTTGAAATAAATCCTGGCAGGGGCTCCAGCGGCTGGGACTTCTTCTGGGAGGTAGAACTGCTTAAGGAGTCAGAAGGACGCAGCACAGGTACTGGCTGGCTGCAAATCCATCGTGTGACCTGGGCCATGCCTGCAGAGGGCTCTGTGACTCAGTTTCTCCACCTTTCAAAGGAGAATAGTATCGCACGTGTTCAGTGGCTTGTGGTCAGTGGCTCATGGTATCGCGTCCTATGCAACCAAATTCCAATGAACTAAAAATCACTACGACTCATGGAGTGTGTGCTGCCTTCCAGGCACGTACCAAGCGCGACTCATGTATTAACTGACCTAAAACACACAGGCCCCCCCCATGAGAGGGGCACCAAAATTATCCCTGTGTGAAGGAGAAAGAATTGAGGCACGGAGAAGGTAAGTATTTTTCCCGAGGTCGTAAAGCTGGAACAGGAGAATGTCAGGATGTGGACTCCAATGGTCCAGATCTGATGTCTGATTTGTCACCAACACAAATTACCTCCCAGCACGGACACCAGGGTGTTGTGGAATGTATACAGTGCCAGTGAATCCATCGTGTGTTAATATCAACCATGTTGGGACCTCGTTATTTTTTTTTATGTTTATTTATTTATTTTTGAAAGAGAGAGAACAGGGAAGAGGCAGTGAGTGAGGGAGAGAGAGAGAATCCCAAGCAGGCTCCACACTGACAGCACAGAGCCCGACTCAGGGCTCAATCTCACAAACCGTGAGATCATGACCTGGGGCAACATCAGGGGTTGGTTGCTCAACCGACTGAGCCACCCGGTGCCCCGTGTTGGGGCCTCTTTCAGAGAGAAAGTGAACAAAACCATAGCATATTTGCTTCTTCGGACAGTTTAGAACAAGCTGTAATAAAAACAGAAATAACTGTAGTCGTTCCACACTGTTCAGTATCAGGGGATACTCAGCGAATGGTCCCAGTTTATCCTCCCAGGAACTGAGTGAGTAAAGGGACATGCTTCCCATTTTATAGATGGGAGACTTAAGGTCCAGCCTATCTGACCTCCGGGAGTATCCAGGGAAACCACTGGTTACTGCAGGAAATTCAAGGGGACACATTACAAAGGCTGCACTCTTTCCTGTCTAGTAAAACACTGTGAAGGACCAGTTCCCCTCGAGGGAACATCCGTTGAAAATATTTGAACCTTCAGGCTCCCGTCTCAGAAAAAAAAGCACAAAGATGTTAACAAGATAATGTAAATATTAACATTCGCTTTTAGAGGTTAAATTATGTGGAAGCCCTCATTTCTCAAGGCCACCTTCCGTGGTCTGCATTCGCTGAAAGTGCTGTAACCTTTTCCCCAAGGAAATTATGCAGCTGATCCTTGCTTTGTAGGGACCTCAGGATTTCTGGGCTGTCATCTGGGTAATGAGGAGAAAGGAGGAACATGGCTGTTCATGACCTGCCCACAGACATCGAACTCTTTCAGGGTTGTCCCGGGGATGCCTGTGGCCCAGCCGTTATGCATCCCCTAGCAAAGCCACAAGCCTGGGACAGGTGTGTTTTAAAAGGATGAGGGTTTAGAATTCCAACCCTTCTGTGGAAACACGGTTTTATCAAGATAACCCAATGGGTGACTGAATCTGAGTCTTCTCAAAGCTCCGCTTTAAATAGTTGCCAAGTCTGATCTGTAATAAAATGGTCAGTGCTTGTCCAGAAGGCTTAGAAATGGCAGGCAGGCTCAGGAGCACGCGGGTTGGTAAGTGTGTTATCTTTGTCCCATGTTTAGTGTCTCATGTGTCTCTTTAAAAACACCGCCCCTCAACTTTGCTTTTCATACTGTATGAATTCATTGGACACATATTTTATTTTGGCCGTTTAATAGATATCTCAAATGCAGTATGTACCACACTGACCCCTGGTCTGCCTTCTGAAACTCTCTCTACCCACAGCTTCCCCATCTCAAGCAATGGAGCCTTCCTTCCATTTGCTAAAAACAAAAAGAACACAAAACACAGAGCAAGCACATTTTAAAATCCTTTGATTATTTTCTGTGTTGATCTTTGTTTTTTTTAGATAATCGTGACCTTATATTTTTGTTGCAGATTGCATGTTTTATCAATATAAAATGATCCTTTCTTTTTTTTTTTTTTAAATAGGCTTCATGCATAGCACAGAGCCCAACTCGAGGCTTAAACTCACAACCCTTAGATCCAGGCCTGAGCTGAAGTCAAGTGTCAGACGTTTAACTGACTGAGCCACCCAGACCCTCCATAAGATGATCCTCATTGCACTTCATGAATTTTGCTTTGTATCTTACCTTATGTAAAAACAGAATTCCCAACTCTTTTTGCTTCTTCTTTTTGGATAAAGCTTTGCTTTGATTTGATGTCTTTAACTCACTTTTTCTTTTTTTTCTTAGTAGTAGCATCTTTGTGTTCTTTTAATAGGAGAGTTTTAACAATGGACAGTTGTTATCTTGATAGATTTACTCTTATAAGTGTCCTCTGGTCTTTTGCTTTCCATCCGTTTTTTTGCAGTTTTTTTCTGGCACTGAACTCCTTACACCCTTGGAAATTCCTAAGGGAGGAGAGTGACCTAGGTGCCTTTTGTCATGTTAATGAGGTGACATTTAGCCCCCGGAAAGAGGTGGGGTGGTTATCAGGAAGCCAAACCAGTGTTTAAAAGTTAGGAACTTTCAGCCCCATCCCCCACCTCCAAGGGTAGGAAGAGGGGATGGGGTTGACCTAATCACCAATAGCCAAGGATGTGATCAATCATGCCAATGTCATGAAGCCTCCATAAAAACCCTGACTGATGGCAGGGGTTCTGAGGGCTTCCGGGTTGGTGAACTCAAACTCGTGGAAATTTGGGGAGACAGTCTCATCTGAGAGGGCATGGAAGATCCTTGCTCTTTTCCCCATGGCTCACTCTATGCGTCTCTGCTGGCTGTTTCTGAATTATATCCTTTTGTGATAAGCCAGTGATCTAGTAAGTAAAAAGTGTCCCTTAGATCTGTGAGCCACTCCAGCAAATTAATCAAACCCAAGAAGGGGGTCATGGGAATTTTTTTTTTAATTTTTTTTAACGTTTATTTATTTTTAAGACTGAGAGAGACAGAGCATGAACAGGGGAGGAGCAGAGAGAGAGGGAGACACAGAATCTGAAACAGGCTGCAGGCTCTGAGCGGTCAGCACAGAGCCCGACGCGGGGCTCGAACTCACGGACCGCAAGATCATGACTTGAGCCAAAGTCGGACGCTCAACCGACCGAACCACCCAGATTAGATTTCTAATCTGTAGTCCCTTGTTCAAACCACAGGTGACCGCCTAGACTTCATTAGCATCTGAATGAGGGAGGGAGGTCTTGTAGGATGGAGCCCTTAGCCTGTGGGGTCTGATGTTGTCTGTGGCTAGACAGTGTCAGAATTGAGTTGAATCCTAGGACACCCAGCTGGTATCTGAGAATTGCTTGGTGTGAGGAAAGGAAGCTGGGGCAGAATTTATACCAGAATCTACGTATAATGGAACTTTTCCGACTATTTGAAAAGCACACATCTTATTTTTTCATCTATTATTGGCTACTATTAAGTTTCTGAAGAACATCGTTTAAATTATAGAACATCGTTTAAATTATATGATGTATGATTCCTCTCCACAACTACATGTGTTTTAAGGTCTCTGTAGTCTCCCTTGCCTCAGAGGGTATGAGTCTCATGAGGTCAGGTACTTTGACCTGTCCCCTCTGTAGCTCCAGCACCAAGAAGGAGAGAGCATGGCACACAGCACACTCTCAGTAATGTTTGTAAGTAAAAGATTTCTTCATCAACTCTTCCTTTCTTCTCAGGCTTTGTAAACACGATCAGAGAGTCAAACCCAGATGGCTTTTATGTTATTATTTGCATATGATATAGCATTTCTTTTAAGAGGTATTTTTGGCCTTTATGTGTAATTTCATGACCATACGTACAACTTACAAACGCCATCCAACATTTGACTACCTCTAATTCTACTTTTAAACACGGACATGTGTTCCCTCTTTGGAGGAAAAAAGCTTAGTCTTAGAAAGGAGAGCCATCCCAGCCTCCAAAAGGTCTATGAGAAGAGAGGTGTGAGGTGAAATTTTATTGAGATGATTCTGTGCTGAAGGAGTGATACCCACCTAGACCCCGAGTAGTTCAATGCAACGGGTATGAATTTTACACCTACTCTGTGATGGATTTCATACCAAGAGCAGGTTTAATGTAGATGAATGAAACATCCACTCAACAAAGGTGACTTAGGTCCTTACTATGTGATAGGCACTGCGCTAAGCACTGGGGACACGACCATAGATGCGCTTCATGACATAAGATGCTCAAAGAACCCAACAGCACCTCCCATCCAGCTGCCACATGCAATTGAAATCACAGCTTCCTTTCCTTTTTTTTTTTTTTTTAAAGCTGGTTTGCAGTCAATGAAACAAAAAAATCATGGTCGGAAACAAGCCCCAGAAGATCCACAAAGTACCAAATGCCTTTCACTAAAAACTGCAAAAAGGATATTCTGAACCATGTCTTCAGGTGCATCATCTTGAAAGACAAATTACCAGTAATCCAGTTAAATTTTAAACAGCATTATCTAAATGAAAAATATCAAAGTGTGAGATACCCCAGCAAGAATAGCTCCAATTTCCTGCCTGGATGCTAAGTAAGGAATAGACTGTTTAATATCATCTTGATAACATTTTTATAGTTCATGTTGGCCCATCAGATTGCAATTTGTCACCTGCTATCTAACAATTTTCTAATTCCTCATCATTTTACAGTGTAAAATAATAGGCACAGAATTGCAAGGCTTTTTTTTTTTTTTAATAATAGAAAGGCAGAGTGAGAGTGAGGGGCTTTATTTCTACCAAATGATGTTTTTTCCTGGTTAGAATAAGAATGGTTGTCAATAATTCAAACACAATATGGTATTGAGCTCATTTCACTTGTTTCCTCTGAATTAATTTGCGGAAGATAACATAAAATGAGTAAGAAAATCCCCAAAGCTCTCCTTCCCTCACCTCCCGCCCTGCCCTAAAGTTGGGGAAAGGGATATATAAGTGGATGTGTAGTACAAGAAGTTTGGGCATCGAAGTTAGAGGTTTTGGATTTGAATCCAAGCGCAGGCACTTGAAGCAATGTGACCTTGGGCAGCTACCCGATCTAAACGAACTTCTTCCATCAGTTAAATCGGGGCCACGCTCCCTGTTCACAAGGTTCTTGGGGGTAATTGGGGGTAGGTGGTGGAGTCTCCTACAGAATGAGAAACACTGGAGGCCCACACTCAACTGTAGACTTGAGCATTGCAGTGTTGGCATAGTTCACTCCCTCCTCCCTGACACTCTTCCTGATCTGCCTTCTAGGACATCTTGCCCCTGTCTTCCTGCCACCTTGCTCTACGTTCCCCCTCGGTTTCCTCTACTGCCTCCTCTCTCCACCCCTCCCTCCCCTCTTTGTGTTTGAGTCACTTAGCAGTCAGCCCCTGATTCTCCTCTCTTCTCCATCCATACTCACCTCTTAAAGATCTCTTCTGGTTAACACCATGTATATGCTGATAACTCAAATTTAGATCTCCAGCCTAGACCTGTCTTTCAAATGCCAGATTCACATCTGAAAGTCTGTATCTCTCCCTGAAAGTCTAACTGACAGCTCAAACTCAACATATCCAACACTAAAACTCTGGAGCCTTCCTACAAATCCTTCTCCAACCACTCCTTTCCCCATCCATCTCCGCTGAGGGCAGCCTAGTTCCTTTTTTTTTTTTTTAATGTTTATTTATTTTTGAGAGACACAGAGAGACAGAGCATGAGCGGGAGGGGAGCAGAGAGAGAGGGAGACACAGAAACTGAAGCAGGCTCCAGGCTCTGAGCTGTCAGCACAGAGCCCAACGTGGGGCTCGAACCCATGAACTGTGAGATCATGACCTGAGCCGAAGTCCAGTGCTTAACCGACTGAGCCACCCAGGTGCCCCCAGCCTGGTCCTTTTAACCGCTCAGAACAAAAACCTTAAAGGCATCCTTACTTGCTCTCTTATTCAAGTACCCCACATCCAGTCTAGCAGGAAATCCCATGGGCTTCGCCATCTTGTCAACTGAGAACTTGATGGACTAAGGGTCAGGTAGCTCTATAAAGAAGCCAGAAATTCAAAAGAAACTTTACACAACATATCTGCTTGGTTAACTCTGGTTCCTCAATCATATAACTTGTCTTTTGCTCACTGCTTTCGATTGTGATGAACACTGCATTAGCCAGCTGGAGTGTTTAACCATCATGTGCCTATTTTGACAAAGGACAGGAATTGTGCATCTGTTTCCTCCCAGTCATCAGCAAGTGGACGAAAAAGTTAGCTACTGGTGGACTGCACAGATGTTGTCATCCGTTTCCTAGCCATTGTGGCCTTAGTGGTGTCACGACTGGTTTGGGAACGAGAGACGTACCAGTCAATGCACAGGGGCCGTATCTCTATTCCTTCTCATCTTCTGAAATGTCATCTTCTAATTGCTATTGGCTAAGAACCAAGGATACTCTCCTGATAACAGATGATCACTTACTAGGAGAAAGAGCAGAAGAGATGTATCCTTTTATTCCAAGAGCTAAATATTTGCATGTGTGTGTGTGCGTGAGTCTATGTGTGAAGCTTTTGAAAACAACCTTCCAATTATGATATCTACTGACTTATACAAAATAATTTATGAAACTCTTTCACCTACGTGATTTCATTTGCTTCTTAGAGCTATCTGGAGATAAAGGCAGAATGGTTATTACTATCTCCATCTCATGTCTGATTCCCTTTACTCTGCTTTGCATTCTCTTTTCTACAGCATACATCACTTCTAACATAACACATAATGTGCTTGTTTTTCACATGGTTTGCATTTTTCTTTCTTCCACTAGAATAAGAGTAGAAATCTTTATTTACCTCACTCAGTACTAGCAAATATGTGCAACGGTCCCCAGCACATAGTAGGTCCTCAACAAATATTTGCTGAATGGATAGGAGTATGTCTGTCCAGCACACATCAGTATCCATGTCCTCATCACCAGACTGTAACTTCCTCTGTGTCTCTGTCCTCTCTTCCTGCCACATGGCATTCTTTTCCAGGACATGCTTGCTGCCATCCTTTTTTTTTTTTTTTTTTTTTTTTTTTTTTAACGTGTATTTATCTTGAGAGAGAAGGGGAAGGAGAGAGAATCCCAAGCAGGCTCTGTGCTGTCAGTGCAGAGCCTGGCATGGGGCTCGATCCCACGAACCGTGACATCATGATGTGAGCCAAAATCTAGAGTCAGATGCTTAACCAACTGAGCCACCCAGGCAGCCCTGCCATTTTAATATCCAGATGTCAGTTAAAAGGCTTAGTGTTCCTGAATACATGATAAATCAATTACTACTCAGACAATGAAGGTTTGCATTCATTTCAATCAGTGCATCATTTCCCTATTTTCTTTTGGTTCTCAGGAAGCTTGGAACTGGATGTATTACCTAGCTCATCAATGCCGTTTCTCTTTTATTGTTTGTGCCTGTGTGCTTTCCTTATAAACTCATCTCTTTTTAAAAAGTAGGCATGAATATTAATGAGATAAGTTCAGATTAAAAACAGAGAAATTTCCTTAGACCAAACTGTGATGCCCAACAGGTAATCCTAAAAAAAAAAAAAAAAAACTTAAAAATTTACAGAATTCATAATACGTATCAGACTTACCATCCCTCTCTGTTCATCATACCTGACCCACTTCCCCCCAGTTTATGGGACTTACCGGACTCCTGAAGGTCCTGGGGTTTTAAGCAACAGGTCTAGATGTCAGGTAACATTTGAGACTTGATTGTGTGAAATAATCTTTTTAGACTTAAAGGGCCATGAGTAGGACAGGAGCTTACACTCTGGTAAATACAAGACCTTAAAAAGCCATCTAATCCACTGTTACCCCGTGCTGACCCACCCGGACACACATAGGTATACTCCCAACTAGAACATGTACACCTTCAGTATGTCCCTTTATCCTGGTTGCCCGAAGGAGGCACTTACCTTCACATGATGCAGCGAATTGTAATGCATCCAGGCTGTACAACTCAGTGCTCGTTGAAAAGCCAAGATCTGGCAATGGCTGATGCGATGCCTACTGTCTCCCAGCCTTTGTTGTTATGTAGATGAGTTTCCACTTCATTTTTGGTGTATCCGTTGAATCCTGAGTATTTTAGTAGTTGTGAAGCTTCACTGAACTCAAGAAGAGCTTAAGATCCGAGATGTTAAATCGGCTTGGCAGTAATATCTAGCAGAAAATGAGGACCTCATTCCTAGTTCTTTTCCTCCCTAATAATGAGGAGCTGATTTTTACTATTAATGTGACTCTTACATGAGGAACTCTGCAGTGGTCCAGGGTAATTCATCCTTAATTAATGTGCCATCTTTTCAACCTGTCCCCATTTAATTATCAGAGCTGGTGAATATCGGACCCAAGGAGTGGCTGGTGGTTGGAATAATAGAAGGAAAATATTAACTCTTGGCATTTATCAGGGTGGGAATTTTTTTCTCTTAGAAAATCTTAAGGATGCAAAAAGTTGTTTTCAAGTATTTAGAGCCCCGTGGGATACCTTCTACCTATACTCTGCTACTCTGATCACTGGCTTCTTAGAGACTTTTTATTAAGCATCCTCAGCCTTCATATTTTTATTTCTTTTATATGGGACTGTATGTGCATCACTTTTGAACCTTATACGTTAATCTTTTCTCATTTTATTTTATTTTTTCTTATTTTTAAATGTTTATTTATTTTTGAGAGATAGAAAGAAACAGAGCACAGCAGGGGAGAGGCAGAGAGAGAGAGGGAAACAGAAACCGAAGCAGGCTCCAAGCTCTGAGCTGTCAGCACAGAGCCCAGTGCGGGGCTTGAACTCGCAAACTGCAAGATCATGACCTGAGCCGAAATCAGACGCTTAACCAACTGAGCCACCTAAGTGCCCCTATCTTTTCTCATTTTAAAGGATTTTTTTTTAAAGTTGTAGTAAAATATGCATAACAGAATTTGCCACGTTAGCCATTTAAAAGTGTACCTTTCAGTGACAGTAAGCCTATTGATATGGTGTGCGTGACTGTCACCATCATCTGCCTCCAGAATGTTTTCATCTTCCCAAACTGAAGCTGTATCTGTTAAACAATAGCTCCTCGTTCCTATTTGCCTTTGCCCCTGGTAACCACTCTTCTGTTTTCTATCTCTATGAATTTGATGAGTCTAGGTATCTCGTAAAAGTAGAATCATTTAATATTTATCCTTTTACGGCTGGCTTATCTCACGTAGCATGATGTCTTCAAGCTGTACCCATGTTGTAGGACGAGTCAGACTTTTACTCTGTTTCCACTGTGTGTGTGCATATGTGTGTGTCGCATTTTGCTTACCCATCTTCTTTCAATACATGTTTGGGTTACTCCCACCTTTCTGGTGATCATAAATAAGGCTGCTATGGACTTAGTGTACAGATGTCTGTTCGAGTCCTGGCTTTCAGTTCTTCTGTGTATGTACCTACAAGTGGAACTGATGGATCATATGATCACGTCATGTTTAATTTTTTGAGGCACTGTTTTCCACAGAAGCTGCACCATTTTGGACCCCCCACCAGAAGTGCCCCAGCCATTTCTCCACATCCTGCATGCTTAGTTTTTGTGTTATTTGTTAATAGCCATCCCAATGGGTGTGGAGTGTTATCTCTCTGTGGTTTCGATTTGCATTTATGTAAATAATGGATGATATTAAACACCTCTTCGTGCATTTATCAGCCAGTTGTGTAACTTTTTTGGAGAAATGTCTATTCAAATCCTTGGCCAATTCTTTAAGCGGGTTCTTGTTGGGCTTTAGTTGTAGGAAGTTTACATTTTCCGACTATGGATACTTTGTCAGGTGGATGGTTTGCAAATCTCTCTTCCCATTCCTGGGGTTGCCTTTCCACAGTCAAGAGTGTCCTTTGAAGCACAGAGCTTTCTAGTTTTGATAAAGTCCTGTTCTTTACCTCTGCTTTTAGTATGACACCTGAAAAACCATTGCCAAATCCAGGGTCATGAAGCTTTTCTTCTGTCTTTTCTTCCGGGAGTTTTGTAGCTTTCCCCCCTCTTATATTTATCCCTTTCATCCATTTTGAGTTCATGTTTGTGTATGACATAAGGTCACGCTCCAGCTGCATTCCTTTGCATGTGGATATCCAGTTTTCGCAGCATCATTTGTTGAAAAAACTGCCCTTTCGTCCCCTTTGAATGGTCTTGGTGTCCTTGTCAAAAATCATTTGATCATATAGGCAAGGGTCATTTTAGAGTTTTAACATAACTTTTGGGAGCATCCTGCCTCAGGAAGATCCATGGGCTTTGTGTTCAGAGAAACCTGGGTTTAAAGCCCTACTTTGCTACTTAGTTGCTAGACAAGCTTGGGTGAGAGATTCATCCTCCCAGAGATTAATTTTTCTCATCTGTAAAATGGGTACGGAAATGCCCGTGTCTTAGGGTTACTGTAAAGATTACATGAATTGAAGCATTTGGCACACGGTAAGTGCTTACTGAGTGATTGCTACAGTTACAGCCTTGCTAAGCTCTTACTTCCTGTTTGTATACCCAGTTGAACCAGTGTAGACTTGGGCAGGATCCCCTGCTTCAGTGTTACCATTCACACAGAAGAATACATCAAAAGTTCGCACTGTTTACAAGATACCAGGACCCAGTTTTCCAGGAGGCATAGTTTATTAAAAGTTGCCAATCTTTTACGTCTATAAACTGCTAAGTATGACTGGTGACTCCGACAGTTACAATTTGTCAACAACTGTTTCCAGTGTCTTTCCTTCATTTTAAGTGTTGCACGTTTCATTATGAATGGTGGGCTAAACATATCTATAACTTTGATAACTCAATTCACTTTGTTAGTAATGGCTTCCCCAGCAGTTATAACATAACAATAACCATGCTAAGGATAAATATTTCATAAAGAATCCATTGTTATTTATTTATCATTTATAACATGTGTTCCAAAAGCATTACAGAATATTTATTAAACATTTATGGATAATTTTATGCCACTACTAGCATGTGATATAAATACATTATTAATTCTCTTGAATTGTTGATGGATCGGGCTCAAAATAAAGCCAACTGGGGTTCTTGCCAATGAAGTGAAAGAAAAACGGAGCAGTCTACTGTGTTTGAAACTTTCAGAGGCACGATCTTGTTCCCTCAGAATGTTTATTTGTTAATTGTGGTTGGAGGTTCCAGAAACCTCTTAGCCATCCAGAACAAATGCATGCCGATGAGAAGGAGATTAAAGAAATCTCAGTTCTTGAGGCGGCCACTTCTTGGTCGCTGCTGCTTTGAAAACTGCCTACAATTGCACATTAAGCCCATCAGCTCAAATTCACTTCAGGCATTCTCGCTGTTTGGGGAACAGATTCCCTCAAAGCAGGAGTTAGGTATCAGGGCTGTTCTGCATTTCTTCTCTTTGACCTTGGTCGCATCTCCGCAGCAGCTTCTGGAAACCCTCCCTTGTCTCTCTTATTAAGTAGAGATGCCAGAGTCGAAGCCTCCTTCCACCATTTCCCTGAAGTGAGGCTGTCCTTGCTTTATTTCTCAAGCTTTATTGAGATAGAACGGACATGCAACTAAGTTTAAGGTATAGGGTGTGATGATTTGATATACGTATAGACTGCAAAATGAGCACCACACGACAGTTCATTAACACATCCATCACTTCCCATAGCTGCCATTTTTTAAGATTTTTAAATTTATTTATTTTGAGAGAGAAAGAGAGGCAGCATGTATGAGCAGCGTAGGGGCAGAGAGGGGGTGGGGGGAGAATCCCAAGCAGGTTCCATGCTGTCAGCACAGAGCCCCACGCGGGGCTCAAGCCCATGAACCATGAGACCATGACCTGTACTGAAGCCAAGAGTCAGCCGCTTGACAGACTGAGCCATCCGAGTGCCCTCACATAGCTGCCTTTTGTGTGTGTGTGGTGAGAACTTTGAATATCTACTCTCTCATTAGCAAACTGCAAGTGTGCAAGGCAATGTTAACTACAGTGGCCATGCGACGGTCACATTGCATCCCCAGAGTGTATTCATTGTGTAACTGGAAGTTTGTACCCTTTGACCACCTCCACCCATCCCCCCTCCCTACGTCTCACCCCTGGCAAGCACTAATCTACCCTCTGTTTCTGTGACCTCAGTTTTGCTTTTGTTTTTGTTTCTTTTAGATTCTACATATAAGTGAGCTCATACAGTCTTGGTCTCACTCTCGCTGACTTATTTCACTCAGGGCAATGCCCTCAAATTCCATCCATGCTGTTGCAAATGGCAGGATTTCCTTCTGTTCTGTGGCTGAATAACTTTCACTGGGTATATATACCAAGTTTTCATTATCCATTCATCAGCTGGCAAGCACTGAGGCTGCTTCTGTCTTGGCTGTTGTGAAGAACGCTGTGATGAACACGGGGTGCAGATACCTCTTTGAGATAGTTATTTCATTTCCTTCAAACACAGACCCAGAAGTGGGATGTTCTGAGGAACCTCCGTATTGTTTTTCATAGTGGCTGAACCCATTCACATTCCCACCAACAGTGCACAGGGTTCCATTTTCTCTACAGTTTCACTGGTATCTATCTCTTGTCTTCTTGATGACAGCCATTCTAACAGGTGTAGGTGATAACTCATGGTGATTTGTCAAAACCACATTTCCTGATGATGAGTGATGTCGGGCACCTTTTTATGTACTCGTTGGCCATTTGTGTGTCTTCATTGTTGATGTTCTTTTAAATTGATCTTGCATTTCTGCTACCTTCCATTGGATTGGAGGGCTTGGGTGTGAGTTTGGTGCTATATAAACTGGGAATAAAACCATTATTTTCTCTGATGCCTCTTTATCTGCTCCTGTGTTGGCGATCCCTCCTCATCCTCCTTTATCCTTATTTTTCTTTCCCTCCTCCTCCTTCTTTTTCTTTCCCTTCTCCTCTTTCTTGCAACCATGCTCTCCCTCCTCTTGTTAAATGGGGAGATTTATCTCTATAAAAAAGAGAAATGAGCCTTGGTAAGGTTTCCAAGGTCTTAGGCTAGCATAAAATAACCATGTTCATAACAAACACAGGTGGACACATAGGAAAGAAGTATTGTTCTTCACTAGCTGAATGGGTAATGCCTCGAGCTTTGCTCTGTGACCTATAAGAGAGCTGGTTAGACCTGCTGTATGGACTTGTTTAGGCTAATTTCTGATACCGGCTAATACTGACATTAGCCGGGCAGTTTTGACAAATAAAAACCAAAATGCCCAGCAGAGGCTGAAACGGACAGACACCCTCTGATCACGTTCACAGCCAAATAGCTGGCAGTGGTCATATGCGTACCAGATGGGAAACCTCCTATTTGTACTCAAGATTACTTTGCCACTTTAAAGACTTTAAATGCTGGGGTCGAAAGAATAATGTCAATGTGATTTTTCAGAGCAATGTTTGAAGATGAAATCAAATGTAGGGAGAGTTTCTCACGAGTCACAGAAAAGCATCTTCTGGGTACAGGAATCTGCACACCAACAGGTGTAATCTTCACATATGCCAGTTGGATCCCACACCACATAAATTTTTTTTTCAGTATTTATTTATTGTTGAGAGACAGAGAGCGAGCACAAGCAGGGGAGGGGGACACAGAGGGAGACACAGAATCTGAAGCAGGCTCCAGGCTCCGAGCTGTCAGCACAGAGCCCAACGCGGGGCTTGAACTCACAAACCGTGAGATCATGACTTGAGCCAAAGTCGGGTGTTTAACTGACTGGGCCACCCAGACACCCCATCCAGGCACCATATAATAAGCATCCTGCCATCAAGACTCAGCAGGCAGTGTGGAACATGGGTGCTAATGTCAAGAGTGCAGAACTGTGTTCAGTTTTACGAGAAGATGGTGAATCCCCACTATGTGCTACATGTTGAAAATACAAAGACAAATGAGAAGGTCCTGTCTCCTCCACAAGGAACTGGTTATCTAATCGATTTTTTTCAGTCTCCGGTATTTTATGGTACATCCCAGGAACTCACAACTAAGATTTCAAACTTGAATGGCAATGTGAGTTGCTGGGAAACCCAGACAAAGAACAGAAATCTGTCACTAAGCAGCCATCATTGGTCTCTCCAAAGCTAATCCTTAGATTAGTGTCCCCTTCATGGCTTAGCGGTTTTTTATATGTATTGCTTATATGGCATTTTATTTCAGGGCCTTGGTCACAGAACCTCGAATTAATTAAGATTTGGTCCGGGAGCCACTTAATTGCTTGTACTTAGGATGTGGGAATTCAAGGGACGGATGGAAATGACGAGGCAAGTTATACATAATGCATTCCCCATACCCCTCGCTGAGTGACCATTATACTGATGGGTGTTATTTAGTTTTTTTTTTTTAAATCAGCACACAGTGCCAAGAACCTGGCATTTTCAAATACTCATTAGTGCTATCCTCTGGGGCTTAAGATAGCAGTTATTAAGGAATGAAGTCTCGAGAGACAGAGTGAAACCACAGCGCCTAACAATGACAGAAGTTCAGGTGTATCAGCCCCTCATCACTTACGGAGGCATTGCATGGCTAAATTAGCTTTCAAAGTCTTACACCGAACATGCAAGGCCCACAAATGTCATGTGGTATATTCTCCAGAGGTTAAATTTAGGTTTTCCCTGGCTCCTGCTGACAATTTGAAAGAAAGGAAAATGTCAGTGGGTGTGGAGTTGAAGTCGAGGGTAGGAGGCTGCCAACGTGGAGCCCACTGAGGCTGACATGGAACTGTCTCTGGAAACCCAAGCCACGGAGCGCTTTGGCTCTCCCCCAGACTTACCCGGATCGCTTGTTAGGTCTCCAGTTTGCTTCAGTTGGCTTTCCTGGCTGGGGGTTCCAACTGCCCACTTGCCCTGCTGATAATGGGGTGTGTTTACATGCAGGCGAAAGTCTGCTGGCTGGCTTCAAAAGGGTAAGGTAAGAAAGAAATCCCTCTCGCCAGACCACAGGCATGGCAGCAGAGGATGTGTGTGCACTGATGCCATGACCTAAGGACTTTGGAACGGAAGACCACACACTGAGAAGACCTTCCAACCCTGCTGTCCTATGACAACCTAAGCAACCCAGGTTGCTTACCTTCCAACCATGCTGTCCTATGAAATGATCAGTTTGAATAATTCAAACTGACTTCATGTTGAGATTTGAATTTAAGTGACTGTGGGAAGGAACCCACCCCCCTCCCGGAGCTAGGAGCTGGGGGAGTCTTGGCTGTGCACCCTGCAGAAAGAGATGTTAAGCTGTTTTCTTGTATCAGTTATTGGCTTCATCCACAGAAAAGCCAAGAATATGGGGGCTTAAATGTGGTAGATTTTTCCCCCTCTTTTATGTGAAAAGTAAAGTTTGGCTCTACAAATTAAAACTACAATGAGACGACCTCACACCTGTCAGAATGGCTAACATTAACAACTCAGGCAACAACAGATGTTGGCGAGGATCTCTTTTGCGCTGCTGGTGGGAATGCAAGCTGGTGCAGCCACTCTGGAAAACAGTATGGAGGCTCCTCAAAAAATTAAAAACAGAACTACCCTACGACCCAGCAATTGCATTACTAGGGATACAGGGATGCTATTTCGAAGGGGCACATGCACCCCCATGTTTATAGCAGCATTATCGACAATAGCCAAAGTATGGAAAGAGCTCAAAGGTCCATCGATGGATGAATGGATAAAGAAGATGTGGTGTGTATATATATATACACATACATATCCACACAATGGAGTATTACTCAGCAATCAAAAAGAACAAAATCTTGCCATTTGCAACTATGTCAATGGAACCAGAGGGTATTATGCTAAGTGAAATTAGTTAGAGAAAGACAAATATCATATGACTTCACTCATATAAGGACTTTAAGAGACAAAACAGATGAACATAAGGGAAGGGAAATAAAAATAATATCAAAACAGGGAGGAGGACAAAACATTAGAGACTCATAAATATGGAGAACAGAGGGTTACTGGAGGGGCTGTGGGAGGGGGGATGGGCTAAATGGGTAAAGGGAATTAAGGAGGACACTTGTTGGGATGAGCACTGGGTTTTATATGTATGGGATGAATCACTGGATTCTGCTCCTGAAATCATTATTGCAGTATATGCTAACTAACTTGGATGTGAATTTAAAAGATGAAATAAAATAAAACAAAAAATAAAATAAAATAATAAAGTTTGGCTCATAGAAGCAGAGAGTAGAATGGTGGTTACCAGGGGTCAGGGGAAGGGGAAATGGGAAGATGTTGGTTATTCAGTTATGCAAAATTAGTTAAGTTCTGGAGATCTAATGTACAGCAATGTAATTATAGTTAACAATACTACATTATGTATTTGAAATTGGCTAAAAGGGTAGATCTTGTGTTTTCTCATTTTTTTAAAAAAAGAAAAAGAAGAGAGGGAGGTGGGGGTGGAAGAGGATGGAAAGGAAAGGAAAGGAAGAAGGGGGAGGAAGGAAGGGAGGAAGGAAGGAAGGAAAGGAGGAAGGAAAGGAAAGGAAGAATGAAGGAAGGAAGGAAAGGAAAGGAAGAATGAAGGAAGGAAGGAAAGGAAAGGAAGGAAGGAAAGGAAAGGAAGGAAGGAAAGGAGGGAGGGAGGAAGGGAAGGAAGGAAGGGAGGAAGGAAGGAAGGAAGGAAAGGAGGAAGGAAAGGAAAGGAAAGGAAGAATGAAGGAAGGAAGGAAAGGAAAGGAAGGAAGGAAGGAAGGAAGGAAAGGAGGGAGGGAGGAAGGGAAGGGAAGGAAGGAAAGGAAGGAAGGAAGGAAGGAAGGAAGGAAGGAAACAAGGAGCGAGGGAGGGAGGAAGGGGAAAGAAAGGAAGAAGGAAGGAAGGAGAGGGGGAGAAAGGAAGGAAGAAAGAAAGAAAAAGAGAAAGAAGGAAATGGTAACTTTGTGAGGTGACAGATTTGTTAATTACTTGATTATGGTGATTATTTCACAGTGTGTATGTATATCTAAACATCATGTTATACACCTTAAATATATGCAGTTTATATTTGTCCACTATACCTCAGTCAAACTGAAAACAAAGTTTAGAGGTAGGCAGTTCAGGGCTGATAGAGCGGCTTAGGAATTCAGGCTTTCATCCTCAGCGTCACTTCATGGTCCAAGATCGCTGCCATCATGTCCCCATTCCAGTCCCCATTCCAGACAGCAGAAAAAGGGAAAGGCAAAAAGGATCCACTTCCCAATGAAGTCAGTTCCTTCCAAAAAGCTTTCCCATAGTCTTACTCATTTACACTGTTATATAGTTGAAGAGAACTAGACACATAACCCCACCTTGCCACAGGAAGGCAGGGCTATGTGCCATGGTGGCTGATCACTCGGCCACACAAGATGTAGTCAGAGTTTTGCTACTCAGTAACCAGGTGAAAATAGACATTAGGTAGGCAATAGCAGTCTGTATAATTTCCATAAACATAGTCACTATAATCTAGAATGTAAAGACCCAGATCTTTAAGAGATTTTTTAAGAGAATATGCAGTGTGGAGGAAAGCATCTTGGATTAGGAGCCCAGCCATCTCGGATTCTTGCTAGATAGGTGGCCTTGGGAAATACATTGAGGTGATCTACCTCTCTATTTCTTCCTCTATAAAATGATTATCTCAGGGGCATCTGGATGGTTCAGTCGGTTGAGCCTCCCAACTCTTGATGTTGGCTCAGGTCATGGGATCGAGCCCTGTGTCCATGCTGACAGCTTGTGGCCTGCTTGGGTCTGTCTGTCTGTCTCTCCCCCCCCCCTCCCCCCCGCTCGTGCTCTCTCTTTCTCTCTCAAAATAAATATTTTAAAAAAATGATTATCTCAACCGTGTCTACACAAGGAAGGATCTGCTCAGATCATAAACCTGGAATCAATGTATCAACCAGTAAAGTGTGAAATAGATGCCAGGTATTAATTAACATTATTATGATTGATCCAAGCATTTATAGTCTTTAAGGCTGGTTCAAAAGCCCTTCATTCTTCATGGAATTGTTATTTATTTTATGATAGGTGATAATGGTAGTACCTTCTGCATATACAACACTTCACGATACATACATCACTTTTAGGCATGGATTTCATTTCATCCCCACAAACTCCCCCCATGAGCAACACAGGAAAGGAATCACCACTTATGCAAATTGCCTGGTAATGCAGTTCAAGCCCAGAGAACCAAGTGGCATGGCCAAGCTCACACAGAGATACCTGGGAGTGAGAGTGGCTTCGAGTATGAGAACTTCTTAGAAGTGATACATGCCTGGTGATCATGGCTTTTGCAGATCTGGCACAAGCACCTGGAGCCCAACAGACATCTGATTCTCAACCTGCCCAAACTGAAAACCTTGTATTTCCTCCTCCGCCCACACTCCTCCTGGGCTCTCTCCCTCAAAGGAAGGTACCACCTTCACCTCTCAGCCAAACCAAGGACCTGGAAGCGATGCTGGACAGCTCACTGCCCTTCACACCCTTGCCACCCACCCGTGCTGCTCACCACATTGTAGGTTTCTTTCTACTTGCTGGTTCTCTATCTTCACAGCCTGGAGAGCAAGCTAGCCTCCCAACTAATCTTTTTCTGTTTTTGTTTTTTTGCCTGTCCACAAGATATTCTCCACCCCATGGCCATCAAGGACTTTAAAAATATAAGTGTAATTCTATCATTCCTCACTTAAAACCCTCGATGGCTCCCTATTGTCCCCAAGATAAACCCAATTTAAAAAAACCAAAAACTGTGTAACGCTGTTTGTGGTTTCACCCCTGCTTGCCACCCCAGCCCATATTTCCCTCCTGTCTCATTTCCCGATGTCTCTTCCCAGAAGGCACCATGCTTTTTGTATTGTACGGGAGCCTTGGATGTGCTGCTCTATCTGGAACTTCTAAACTCTTCCTTATCTACCTGGAACCTCCTTGTCTTTTCGGCTCATTCAAGTTATCATTTCCTTCAGGAAGACTTTCCTGCTGCCCCAGGTTGGATAAGATAGATAGCCTGTCCAACTGCTCCAAAAATACCTGGTGTTTCCGTCCATCACAACACTGGATGTGCTGTGTTGTCATTTTCTGTTTGTGTGTCAAACCTCTGTCTAGATCACAACTCCTCCAGGCCAGGGACAGCAACTCATTGAGCTCCGGCTGCATGCAGGGACTGTCTTGGGGCACTTCACATGCATGACCTCACACAGTCCGTGCAGGAATCTCTATGGCTTAGAGACTACTCTTGTATGTTTCACTTAGGACACTGATGCACTTAGAAGTTAGGTCTCATGTACAAGGACTCTCAGCCAGTGTCAGAGCTGAGCACTGAGCATTGAGACAGTTGGCTTCAGAGAGGTGTGGGTCCTCCTACACTAAATTGTCTCTTTTATTTTAGAGATGCAATTTACATACCATAAAATTCACCCTTTTAAAGTGCATAATTCAGGGCACCTGGGTGGCTCAGTTGGTTAAGGCATCCGACTCTTGATTTCAGTTCAGATCATGATCCCAGGGTTGTGGGATCAAGCCCCACATCAGGTTCTATGCTGAGCTTGGAACCTGCATAAGATAGTCTCTCTCTCTCTCTCCCTCTGCCCTTCCTCCTAACTCCTGCTCACTCTCTCTCTAAAATAAAAATAATAATAATGAAGTGCATAATTCACTGGTTTTTAGTATAGTCACAGGTTGTACAACCATCCCCACTTTCTAATTCCACAATATCTTCAATACCCCAAAAAACTCCATACCAATTAGCAGTCACTTCCCATTCTTCACTACTCCCAGCCTTTGGCAATAATCCACGTACTTTCTGCCCCTATGAGTGTGACTTCCTGGGCATGACAGACAGAATCACAGGTGCGATTGTGTGTCTGACTTCTTTTACTTCGCATGTTTTCACAGTTCATCCATGTCGTGGCACGCATCAATATTCCATCCCTTTCTATCACTGAATGATATTCCATTGCATAGACATGTATTTTGTTTATCCACTTGTCAGCTGATAGACAATTGGATTGTTTCCACTAGGAAACCTGAGTCTGCCAACTTTGTTCTTCTTTTTCAAGATGGCTTTGGCTCCTTAAATTAATATTAATTTCCATATTAATTTCAAGATCAGCTTGCCAATTTCTGCAAAAAGAGCACCTGGAATTTGGATAGGAATGACATTAACTGTGTAGATGCGTTTAGGAAGTACTGCCATCGAAGTGGTATTAAGTCTTCCAATCCATGAACATGGGATGTCCTTCTGTTTCATCATCTTTAATTTCTTTCAAAAATGCTTTGCAGCTTTCTTTGTACAAGTCTTGCATTTCTTTTGTTCATTTATTCCTAAGTGTTTCTTTTCCATGCTCTTAGAAACAAAATTGTTTCCTTAATTTCATTTTCAGATTGTGCATTGCTAATGTATGGAAATACGGGTGATTTTATATACATATATATATAGTATGTATACACTGTGTATATACATATATACTATAATTATAATACATATTATAATTATATGTATATAATGTGTAATTATTATAATATATATTACAGTATATGTTATATATAATATGTACATACATATATATATATACACACACACACACACACACATACATACATACATACTGCAAACTTACTGAACTCATTTATTCCCTCTAATAATTCTGTGTGTGTGTGGTGTTGGTGGATTCCTTACAATTTTCTCTAGACAAGATCATGTCATCTGAAAACAGATAGTTTTATATCTTTCTTTTTAATCTGGGTACCTTTTATTTCTTTCTCTTGACTAATTACCTACACTATGTTTTCTTAATAATAACTGCCAGCATTTTTAGTGCTTGCTATGTGCCAATCAGTGTTCAAATCCATGTATGTCCTTAGTGAAAGTCTGAAGCATTTTGTGTATTAAATATTCACAGAAGTTCTAAAAAGATGAGACTGCTTTCACAGATGAAAAACACCAAAGGTAAAAATATATCAAGAGTAATTCTACTTGGGGAGGCCCCGTTAAAGGGACAGAAGGTAGACTTTGCACACTAACAGCCTACACCATTCCCAGGGGCCTGTAGTGATGGTTTGGAAAAGGACAGAAAATGCTGAAGACCAGTGTTTAAGTGAATCCCCAATGCAGGTTATTTTTGTCATTTTCCCTTGTCCTTAAAAAGCCTTGGCAGAAATTTATGATTTTCCTGACATTACAGTTTAATCTTTGTGTGCTTTAACAAAAGATATTACAATTCTCTGGGCCTGTGCGTTTGCATCTGTACAATGGGATGCCTGGGGCTGGCTGTGGGCATTGTGTTGGATGATGGTTGGGAAGTACCCCTCACCACCACCATCACATGTTTAGAGCACAGTGTAATTGATTCAAGGTCTTACAACCTATTGGCACACAGCCTAAAGCACTGTGACACCAAAGCCCTTGACTTTGAACATGATTTACCTTTCTGTCTATTCCTCTTACCCAGTACCTCTCCTATCCTCCCTCCCCCTCCCGCCCCCGTTTGGAAATACAAGCAAGTATAACTCACAGAATAAGATACATGGTTTATTTAGTCATTCAATCAACCACCAAGGAATAATGAGATCCTCTTATGTAACAGGATCTAGAGAAGAGTGTCTGAGAATAAAGTTCTGAAGAAGACACATTCCCTGCTCTACATAATCTTAAAATTCAGGAAGCAGAGAGAAAGGCCCAGTGCAAAAATAACAACATGCCATGATGCATCCTTTATGAGTTTGGACTTTGTCCCACAGAACACTGTGTGTCTCTCCTTGGTGGAGCTGATCTCCATCGTGGAGGAACACTCGCCTGGGCTATTGGCTAAGCTGGGTCTTCCCCACCCGTCCTCTCTGGACTACAACCCCCATAAAGGCAGTGAGAGTGCGATTTTGGCCACTACCATGATCCTAAAGTATACTAAGTGCTTTGCACATAGTAGCTGCTGCATAGTTTCTGAATGGGCCATTTGAAAGGGAGAAGGAATGGAGGTTTTCATTCGAAGCAAGCATGGGAGATTTGCACTCTGGAAAGCTTCTCATTCTGACCAGAGGTAGGAATCCCTGTGGGGAGGCCATTAGGAAGATGATGCATCCTTGCCCTGTTCCACTCAGGTTTGGTCATGTGACTTGCTCTGGCCAATGACATGTGGAAGGCCATATGGACAACAGGCAGAAGTTTTCACAGCCGCACAAGTGGGTCACCAGGCAGGCGATCTATTCACTTGTCCACAATGGTCAGCAATGCTGCAGACAGACTGAAGATGTCATGGCACAGGAGACATTTGAGCCACAGGGAGCATGTACCATGATTGAGAGAGAGGCCTCTGTTATTGGCAGCCATGGACTCCAGGGTCCCTTGGTAGAGCAGCAATATTTCATCTATGCTGATTGATCAATAACATTATGGGTCTGCTATGCAGAGTCCATGAAATGAAACAGTATATATAGAACTATCCAGCACACAAGTTTCTATGAATATTACTTGCCCCCTTTATCTCGACATCCGGAGTATTTCTGTTATCACATGAAAAAAATTGCGTACGTTGTCTTTGTCCGTTCTGGCAGCTTTGGAAGAACACTGTAGCCTGGGGTGGCTTATATACAATGGGAATTTATTCCCACAGTTCTGAAGGCTGGGAAGTCCAAGATAAGGTACCAGCAGATTCGGTATCTGGTGGGGGCCCGCTTCCTGGTTTGGAGCCCACCATCTTCTCCCCGTGTCCTCATGTGGTAGACGGGGCACTGACCTCACTCATGGGGGGTCCACCCTAATGATCTATTTACCTCCCAATGGCCCACCTCCAATTGCCATCACATTGGAGATTTGGTTTCAAAATGTGAATCTGGGGGAGACTGCATACACACACATACACACACACACACACCCTAGCATATTCTCTGGCACATAGTAGGTGCACATCACACATCAGGTGCTTTCTTTCCTGCATTCTCCTGCCTCGCTGAAGTCTTCTTGTACAAGGAATGTCTTCCAGGAAAGTTTATCCATCTCTTTATTCCAATGGCTTCCCAGTTACTTATTTCTGTTTTTCGCCATGAATCATAGCGTGTTTCGAGGCGTGCTTTATCTCCTGTTTCCTGCATAAATAATCGTCCCGGATCCAAGGGGCAATGTGTATGCAATGGTCCCAGGGCGGGCACCGGCACTTAGCTCAGCTCTTAATATGCAGTGTGGTGAAAAGGGTGTCAGGTCGGGAGAGAAACCTCATCTAACATAGTTCGGGCCACTTACATTCATCTGAGAAGAGAGAAGGGATGCATTTGGACTGCAATTCTGCACCTTATAAATAGACATATATAGCTTGGCATACATTATTAATACGGGCTTTATTGCTAGGTTTATTGAATCCACGATGGTACTTCTCTCGGGAAACCGTGGAACACAGGAAGATTGCACCGATGCTTGCATTAACCAGGACCACAGTCTACCAAGCAAATAAGGCTGTGCAAACAGCAGTATTCATGCTAGCCGCATCCTACAATTCAAATAACATAATAACAAATAATGTGCTCAAGCAAGCCCCACAGCCGCTACTGGAAGTATTTTATGCATGCCTCATCTATGCTGCTCATGCTAGCACAGGAGTAGGTAGGGCAAATGTATTTTAAAGAGGCTCCTTAGCGTGACCTACAAAGCCACTGCCTTCCTCCACAACCTCACCTTGTCCCTCAACTCTCTCCTTCCCTCCCTTTCACCTGGACATGCCTTGAACAGGCAGAACCATTTCCTACCCTTTGCCCCTTACCCTTGCAGTGCCCTCTGCTTAGGATGCATGCGTGTGCATGCGTGAGCGCGCGCGCGCACACACACACACACACACACCTTCGTGTAACTGGTTTTTCTCTCTCCATGTCTTACCCTGTTTAAGAGCTGCACTAATTTCTAGAGGTCCTTTTCTCAGTTATACCTTTCCATCCTTATTGTCTGTCTCCCCATCTAGCACATAAACTCCATGGAAGCAGGGACCCTTTCTGTGTTGTTCATTGCTGGATCTCCAACACAGATAGTAGTGGCTGGCAGGGAGTAGGTTTGCAGTGAATATTTGATGAATGAATGAATGATTGAAGGAATGGATGAGAAGAACACACACCTTAGTGGCTGGTAATTCCTCACCTTCTCTGTCCACCGTGAATCTCCCCTTGACACAAGCTCCATGAAGGGCGGTGATCAGTCTCATTGGCAACTCTAACCTCTCTAACCTCATGGTCTCAGGCTGGGAGTGGCTCCTAGTCAGTTGTCAATAACTGGTTATTGAACTGAAAAGAACTAAAATCTGTTCTAGAAGTGCTGGCTGCAGCAGTGTTTTGTCCCATTATCTCCCAGTATACTCTGTCTGGCACGGTGCCGGAGTATAGCTTTCCTTCCCTCCCTTGACTAAGGGCATCACCCCCTGGTGAAAGTGACACAGGGAAGCCCCCGCCTTTGATTGATGACAACAACTCTTTGAATACAAATTGCCCCCAACATACAAAGTTTAAGGTTGGGATAGACATGCGGGGGTTATTTGTCCATAAACCACCACTCTTTATAATCCACCCAAAATATAGAGATTCCCCTTTTTACAGGGATTGGGTTAGTAGAGGGCATGTAACCTCGTTCTGGCCTAGAAGATAAATGGAGAGCTTAGCGGGAAGTGGCTTCTGGGCACTAACTCCCCCACTCCCTGCAATGTTAGAACAAATGCACCTGCAGAAGGCCTTTGGTGGCCTCTTGCACCTCTCTTTGGAAGTCACTGTGTGAAATGTAATGCCCAGAGCTGAGACATCTACCTTGTGGCCAGGAGGGAGACTTCCCCAATATAGAAGGTGGCCCACCGGAGGGACTGAAGAGGTCTGCATCTCAGATACTGAGAGGCCAAACCAACCCCGGGACCATCTTGCTCTGGACTCCCCAATATAGAAGGTAGCACAATGGAGGGACTGAAGAGGGCTGTATCTTAGATGCTCAGAGCCTGAACCAACCCTGGGGCCATCTTGCTCTGGACTCCCATTGAAGCAAACATGAGATGCTTCCTCTCAGTCACCTTTGCTCAGTTGTTACTTGCAGCCAAATGCACCCTAAGTTTACACATACCCTATGATGGATGTATTGCTAATTTGGGGGAATGAGACATGGATGAGTAAGATAATATCTGCCCTCAACGACTTCCCCAGTCTAGCAGGAGCATTGGGAAATCAGTCTACAGTTGCAAGAAGGTGTAATCTGCCAGAACAGGAGCAGACACCAAAAGCTCTCAGAGCTTGGAGCAGGGATATACAACCAAGAGAGTCACAGAAGACTCCCTCCCTCCAAAAAACCCCACAAATCCTGCGTTGAGCTTTTAAGACTGAATAGGAGTTAGCCAGTTCAAGAGTTGTATTTCATAGAAAAGGGAGCAATGTGTTGAGATTCATGAGTCTCAGGGTAGCTGAATGAGGCTCTGTGTGTCTAGCATGAACATGTAGGAAAGGCTGTCAGACTCCAGAATGAGTTTGGGGGTTATTATGGTGCTTTTCATCCAGGAGCAAAGTGACAGCCAAATCCTGCCACTGGACGCTTCTCAGGTCTGAGTCTCCCAAGACAGCAAGCCCTACACACACTAGCCACTAAAACAATCACTTTCAGTGGCTTAGCCAGCATGCTTAAATCTGCTTTTGCGTAGCTCTGGTGAGACCAAAGGTGAAGAGCTAAGCAAACGCCTTCCCTTCCGAATCTGCAACAGTAGGACTGGCAGGAAAGGAGAGAACCTGTCCTGATTTGCCTAGCCAGGGAATACGAGGGAAAATGGAACAGTGCCCACCGGAGGGCAGTGATCTCGAGAGGTGATCCACACAGGGCTCTGCTCCCTCAAGGCACAGGAACCCCACCTGCCGATCCACATCAGCCTGGGCTCTGACTGGTCACGTCAGGAAGTCATCTGTTAGGCAAGAGAGACACATTGTAGCAGATGCTCAGACACACGGAAATGTGGCACAGGGATAGAAGCCCCGTCCAAAGACAGTATGTCAAGCACCGAGGCTAGGGAGATGTGAGTGGAGATGTTCATCAGAACCCCCTGATGCCGTGTTGAGGAATCTGGATGTGACCATGAAGTAATGGGGGTCAGGGAAGGAATTTCAGCACATGGGAGGAGTCAGGTGGGAGGGTTCCAAAAAAATCACTGGAACAGCAGTGTGAAAGCCAGGCCATTTGGGTTTGGAAGTAAAGTAGGTATGGACCCAGCTCTTCTATCAGATCCTTCCCTCTTCTGGACCACAGACTGCCCTCAGCTCTCAGCTGCTTCTGCATTCCGTGAGATTTCAGGGGTCAGGCTCCCACAAAGACAGAACCTCAGATGTTGAAAAAAAAATAAGGATGGGAGTGAACACTGAGAGCTGTAGATGGGCTTAGCCAACTTTCCCTGCAAGGGGTCAGAAAGTAAATATTTTATGCTTTATGGACCCTATAGTCTGTTGGAACAACTAAACTCTGCCACAATTGCCTGAAAGCTGCCATAGATAGTACATACATGAATGGGCATGGCTGGGTTGCAATAAAACTTTATTTACAAAACCCGGTGGTGGGCCACATTTGGTCCCCTGGAGGTAGTCTGCAGTTTGCAGACCTCTGCTTTCGAGCCACAATTCAATGTTGCTTCCACCTGTGTGCCCTTGGAAGAATGGCTGACCACCCTACACTTACCTATCCTCTTCTGCAAATGGGATATAGTACCCACCACATAACTGTTGTAAAAAAGAGATGAGAGGGGCTTGTAAAACGCTTAGCACAATGCTTCACATACAGTGCCCAGCATTCTGGCCATTGTGTACCTGTTGGTTGGATCGTTCTTGCTGTCCCTATATGTGTGGTGGAAAATGAAGCCCAGTGTAAGAGCCGGGAGCACTGGAGAAAAACAAAATGTTTCACCAGCTTGAGTCAGGAATAGAGATGTTCTATTTGCAGCCGTGCTTTTCTTGAGCTGTGATGGCGGCTGCCTCTAATTCCTTAAGGACTTGCTGGGGCCATTTAAGCGGATTTGATTGGCGTGAATTATTAAAAACAATTATTTATTAATAAATAAGAACTCTAAGAATGTCTTACGCTTGTTCAGTGCTTTATAGTTTTCTTTTATTTTTGCTTTATTCTTTTCAAAGGGCCTTTTTAAACTGGGACATATGATATACCTAGAGGCATATGAAAATACAAGGGGGGAAAGACATCCTCCTAAAGTATCAGATGTACTCAATTTGGCGGGGGGGGGGGGACAACAATATTTTTTATTAAAACAAACTTAAATGTATTATGGAGAATATAGAATTGTGTGATTTTTTTCCTCAAGATAAAGTATAAGACTTCAAAGATATTTGAAGGTTGAGATCCACCACTTTGGGCTGTACCCCAGACAGCCACCATATAAAGAGCACGGTTGTGTCTCTTCTGCACAACACCCCGCAGAGTGTGTGGGGAGGGAATTTTTACAAATTCTGCAGATGAAGAAACCCCGTCTCGCTCAGGTCCGCTCAGAACTCAGCTGCAGACCAAGTCCTCAAATGGAGGATTTCTAGCTCCCTTGGCATGTCTGTGAATGGCACCCACAGCTAGTCAGGGCAGGCAGGTAGCATGGTGATTATGCGTGCCAGGTGCTGTGCTTAGTGCTGGGGGGATGCAGTGGTGATTAAGACGGGTTCCCCAAAGATATAAAACCCTCAACTTCAGCATCAACATCTGGTGAGCCTGAAAAACACCTGGCACCGAGCCAACTTGGGTCACACCTTTCATTAACACTCTCGTCTCCAGTCGCATAATGATCCAGACCGTTCACCTTAGTTTCTGCCTCGGTATCCCCACGCGGCTACAAGAATCTCCCACTAGAGTTCAAGCTCTACCATTTGCTCGCCTTGCTTGGACATGACTCCACACCCAGAAGAATAAATTGTACAGCCAATGCCTGCTGTGCAGCCAGCCCCCTTCCGCTGCACCCCCGAAACTCACCTGCTACCTGGACCTCCAGTTGCAGCACAAGCGCGGCTGTTTGTAGCTGTATTGCTTCCCGCCCCATCAGGAGGGCCCTGACTTGTTGGAATCCCAGCTTCGCCTTGTCATCCCCTTAAAGGTTGTGGCTTGTTTATTTTTCCTTCACAAGGGCCACATTTGTAGCCCTTAAGCCTCCCTGTCGTGGTAAGTCAGTTGCTATAAGTACGGTGAGTCTGGAGTCCAAACCCTGTCTGCGATTTGTGGGAACTTTGGAACACCCCTCGGCCTCTCCACCTCATCAGTTGTACCACCACCACCTATAAGACAAGAACAGGACGCCTTCTCACGGTCTCAGCGGGAGGATGGAAGTAGGTCATGCAAACTGCCAAGCGCAGGCGGTGGGCATGTTGCTTTGGTTCCCCCACCCTCCGTGAGCTGAGGTCCCAGCCCACAGATCATCACGTAGGACAGACCTGAATCCTTGAAAGAGCTGGCGTGGGGTGCAGGAGGGGAGGCTGTGGGGCTGGAGGGCTGTGGAGCTCCCGTCCAGCTGTGTGCCGCTGTGGCTCCCCACATGACTGTTTTTAACTTTTGCCTCCAAATAAAACGCTGTCATGGGACCCCTGACCCGCTTTCTGGGGCATATCCCTCCATTTCCCGCTCTGAGTAGGGCTATTCTGCCCCAGCCTTCAGAACGAGTCTATTTATAGCAACCATCATTAACTCTCCGTTACCAGTCCCCCAGAGTCTCACCTGTTCCCCGCTCCTCCCGGAGTTGACTTCAGAGGGTTTTCTGAGAGTTCTTTGTAATATTAGTTAACATGTACAGGAAAGCCCCAAGGTCATGTTCCACTCCTGGCACCCTTCACTTTAGATTTGAGAAATCCCCTAAAACTCTCATTAGCGCAGGCTGCCTCACACCTATGAAACTTTAAAAATATCTGGCTAATCAGGCACTTTGCACACCTCCACACGGGCAGAGAGTCTGCTTGCCTGCTCATCCTTTCTCCCGGCATCGCATCCGTGCAGACAAGCGCTGTCAAAATCTGACTTCCTATGGTATTTAAAATAAAATGAAGGGAACTTCTTCTCTGAAACCAGCATTACCACTTAAAGAGAAACTGGGCACGAGGAGCAGAAAGCGTAGCCGGGAAACGGCATCCTAGAAGACCCTCCTTGTTCCGATTCATTTTTGACTGCGAGCTGATCATTGGGATTTAAAGGGGTATTAGCCACACCATGAAAATGAAATCACCAGTTACGGAGTGCCTCCCACACACTAGGCACCATGGAAACTACTCAATCACAGTGTCTCTGTGTCCATCAAAAACCCCGAAAAGCAAACCCCAGTGCGCATATCAGGGAAGTGATGCCAAAAGGGATCAATTATGTAGTATTGTCCAACTAACATAGCCAGCACGTGGTCCAGCCATGATTCTCACCAGTGTCCATCTATGTCTAAAATCCAGGCCCATGAGGTACCTAGGTGGCCCAGTCGGTTAAGCATCTGGCTCTTGAGCTCAGCTCAGGTCATGATCTCAACAGTTCATGGGATCGAGCCCCGTGTCGGGTTCTGTGCCGACAACGCGGCCCCTGCTTGGGATTCTCTCTCTCCTTCTCTTTCTGCCCCTCACCTGCTCGAGCTCTCTATCTCTCCACATAAATAGATTTTTAAAAACTGTTTCAAAAACCAATAAAATAAAATACAATCCTTGCCCATGCCAGAATGTCCTGCCATCTCCCACGTGAAAGGTCAGTTTCCAAGATGGGCCATTCTCTACTCCACCTAGATAGAGCTACTCCATTTGTGAACTTGTGAGCTGTACAATCCTGTCAACATTATCTGGGTGTGTTCCTCAAACATAATATATTCCTGAACCCCACCTGAGAAGTGTTGAATTTGAGCGTCTGAGGAGGACAATGGGAATCTGGTCCCACTGAGCACGTCTGGGTGATTCTTGTTCACACTCGTGTTTGAGAACCACTGTTTTGTGTCTAAGCCAGTTCGCAGGGATGCCCTAGGGTTGGGCTGTTTATAAATTTTTTAAATGTTTGTTAATTTTTGAGAGAGAGAGAGAGAGAGCGCAAGCAGGGGAGGGGCAGAGAGAGAAGGACACACAGAATCTGAAGCAGGCTCCAGGCTCCGAGCTGTTAACACAGAGCCTGATGCAGGGCTCGAACCCATGAACTGTGAGATCATGACCTGAGCCAAAGTCAGATGCTTAACCGACTGAGCCACCCAGGCGCCCCAAGAATCGATCTCTTAAAGTTAAAACGGCAGTAGATACCATTGGCGGTGTGGATGCTGGGAGCCCCGGATACTGAACCGGTGGAATGGGGAAAGGGAAGGCCCTGGGATTAGGAGAGAGCTTGCTTAGGGCATAGGAAGGGACTTGAGAAAATAATTCGGGTGTGGAAGTGACCCAGGAGAAAGACTAGTCAACCCAGGAGATAAGAACCAGCAGGAGGCTTACAGACGGCAAGGGGGTGTGACACAGAAAGAGGGAAGCGGGCATGACTGACACCCTGGTACAGAAAAGACCAAGGGTCAGGGCTTCGTCAGAAGACTTCATCTATGAATTCCATAATCACCGTAGAGACACGGCTATATTGTGCTATAAGACACAATCTCTCTATCTCTGGCCTTACAGATTTCCCAGCCTGGTTGAGGGACAGACTTAGAAACCTACAAGCATGACATGATATAACAATCACCATGCTACAAATAGATGCAAGAGGAAGGCAGAGGAAGGACATCCAACCCAGAGAAGGTCAGTCAAGAAAGGCTTCCTGGAGAAGGTGATGTCTGAGCTATTTCTGTGTTGATTGGAGTTGGCTGAAAGGAAAAAAAGGAGGGGGGGGCAGATCCAAAGCCCTCATAAGATGGTAGAAATGAGACTTACATAAATGTCTTGCTTCAATCAAAATTGGCTTGGGTAGTGGGGGGGGAGACTAACATAATTTTAGGAAGGGAGGGAAAGCCTCAGTGGGCCCACATGAAAAGAAATGGAGAAAGCAGAGTAATTCAAATACTGCAGATGTTAACAGTTACCTAAGGACATGGACGGCATGCTCAGCAGGACTCAGAGAGATTAACGGCAGGCAAAACACATCAGCAAAGGTGCATCAGGCAGAACTCTGGTGAGGGACTAGTTTTTATATTGGTCAGGTTGCATCCAGAAGGCAACGTGCTCTGTGAAATGGTCAGTGTATCTGATCCCACTGTCTTGGATGCTGAGCCGCCTGGGAGGAGTTGGCTTCAAGGGGAGTTCGTATTATTAGGCACATAAAACCAGCACGTCCCAAATAGTCTTTCCTTGAGCAATGATTTCCTACAGGGTCAAGGTTTCTTTGAGCACAGAAGACACTATAGAGGTTGGCTGCACACTAACTCCTTGATCAAAATATTTAATCAAAATAATCTTCCTGCTCCAAGTTAACGCTTCCAATGTTACCTAAAGGTAACCTTTAGAGGAGGTAACTTCCATGTGTAGTATTTACTCTGAGTGACAAAGTGTGATTAATGAAATCCAGTCTACTATATGGAGTGAGAATACAAGATGAGTATTCAGATGGTTATCAGCAATTTTGATAAACTTTTGATGTGGTTTGAACCATACGTAGAAAAGGGAGCAGTTTCTTAATCCATAGACATTTAGAAGGTCCATGAGTCCGCCCCAAAAATGCTCACAGTATTCCGAATACATGTACATATATACATTTCCCCTCTTAGGAAGTGAATCAGCTTCTATAAACACAGTCTCAAAGGTATAAGTCTTGCACACCCATTCACACACATGCACACGCACACACATGCACACACACACAGCTAAAAGGTACGGATTTAAGGGAATGGGATTAAGTAATGCATTTGATGTTGAGAGTCTGACAATGCCCCTACTTTGGTTTGTGTGCAAAAAGAATTATTTTTCTCCAAATCTTATCTTGGAGGCATCTCCTCTAAACCAGGGTTATTCTTCCAGTCCCTTTCAGCTAAGCAGGCTTGGATGGGATGGGATGGAGGTGAGTAGGGTCAGCACCGTGCCACATCCAAGTGCTCCAGAGACGGTCAAGTTTGATAACTGCCCCATAGGGACACCAGAGTTTGGCAGGGTGACCTAATGGAGCTGCTTCTGGGTAAGAAATAGAATTAAGTAGACATCAATTGAAATGCAAAATGTTTGATATGCATCGGATGGAATACAAAGAGTCCTTTATGCACATTTGGTACCCTTGCACAAGTCGATGCTGATGGCAAACACATTTGGCATTTGCACACTCGGTGTTTGCAAAAAACGGAGGCATTCCCTTTCTGCAAACAGCCCACAGATACATTAAATAACCCATTTCATGATGGACATCTGGACTCCTCAAACCTGCCAAAAGTGGATGATGGGCTCACTGCTGCCTTCCAGCTTTATGGCGGGGAACGGCTCCCTCCAAACCTGAAAGGCGTCACTCCACAGCGTGGCAGGTGGGGGTCTCATCTGTCCAAACACAGCGCACACATTCGTTTTGATTTTAGCCTTGTCCAAGCCGCTGGCTGCATATATGGTAGCCCACACACCTGGGCAGGAACGAGCCTTGTTAATTAAAGCAGCAGGCTGTAAGGTGGCCTGATGCCTGTTTCTCTCTCACTGCAGTCGCTTGAATGGTGGCTATAAACGCCTGATGTCAGATACATGGGTAAATAGGAAGATCTGGAGGGATTCTTTAATTTAGTATTTCATGGGGAAAAAGAGAGAGAAAGAGGGAAGTTAAAAGCAGGCTTGGCTGAACATACCACATCCTACCCAGTAGAATGGAAAGCAGAAATCATTTACTATGGAGTTAGCTCAAGCATCATTTCCAGCCCCCCACCCCCATCCACCCCCAACAAAGGAAGTGATAAAGTCCCTGGTCAGGTACGACGCTCAGGATAATTCACTCCAACTTGCTCTGGTCTATATGTCACTTCTCTTTCATCATCTTTTGTGTGCTAAACTGATCCCAGCCGCTGCGTTTGAACAGCAGAGAGAGCTTGCGTTCGCCACCTAGTGGCCATCAGCGTGGCTACCCGCCTCCCGTGTGGTCCCAAACCTGGGGCTGGAAATCGCCTTGCTCTCTGTGAGCCGTTACAGTCCCAGAGCTCAGATATCAAGGTTTCCTTCCCAAGTTTCAGTTCAAATAGAAAGGTTTAAAAAGGAAGAAGAAAACCTAGGATAACTATAAGTGATGGCCACTTGACCTCATCCTATCTAATGCACGGTGTACAAATGAAACACAAAACCTGAGGCAGAGGAGAAGAGTAAGGGTTATTCTTAGAGGCCCACAGTACGAAAAAAGTAGGCAGATGTGTGCGTGTGTGCACGTGTGTGTGCAAGCATGCATCTAAAGTCACAGAGGCAAAGACTCTGTGACTACAATTAAGTTTCCTACTTCCCTCCTGTGTAAACCTAATTTTTTAATTTTTGTGCACGTATGGGTGGCCTCCCAATGCATGCACTATAATTATCATGAAATTAGGGTAAGAAAGGTTGTGTTGAGTACCTACTATGTGCTAGGTAATTTGCATTCATTATTCATCGCAGTACATATGACCCAGGCTTACTATAGACTTTAGGGTCTATACAGCCCAATCTCTACTTCCTATGGATTCCTCAATCAGAAAACCCCCTCAGTGATGCTTTTCAAACTCCCTATGGAGCAGGACTTCCTCTGTAATTATTTTATGCATCCGTAGACCAATGCTTGTATTTAAAAATAAAAGTTACCAGGAAAAATAAAATGTGCAATATATACAAGCCCACATAATATTATTATTAGATTTGACAGATGTAAAAATTACTATGTCAAATTCCTCTAAATTCTCTAAAAGCTTACTCACAATTTCTCTGTTTGCTACCCCTGTAGACTAGTAACAATGTATAGGCGGGAACTGGTCCTCAGACTGCCTGCTGACTAGAGCTGATCCACACAGTCCTTGCCAAACATCCTCACTTTCTGAACATTTTTCATGACAGGGACGACCCACCTCACAAGACAACTCATGCCATTGCTGGACTGGTCTGACGACTAGAAACCAAGTCTGCTCCTCCATGTTCGTTGGCCAGGGTTCTACCTCTGACCCACACTCAACCAGACGTGTCTCTGTTCAATCATGGCTTTTTAGGAATCTGATGATAACCACTTTATGACCAAGTTCTGACTTCTCTTCTTGGTCTTGAGTATACACTGCCCACTTAGAGTCTAGACTTCAGGATCTTTGCACCAGAGGACAATGGTGGGAGTTTCCACCCCATCGACTTGCTTCTCTGCCCCCTAATCTCTGATTCCTCCAGAAGAGCAGGGAGGAGTGACCTGCTGGCTCAGGACACAGACATTGCTTGGCCGCGTCTAAGATGGACAAGCCCATTGTAGAGTTCAGAGGCAAGCATGCTGGAGTCACTATCATATGCTTTGCTCCCCTCTTGCTAATAGGAAATAGAAGGGTCAGGGGCTGTCTGGCTTCACAAGGGCAATCAGAATGGTACTGTTTTCTTCCATAAACGTGAAAGTCACTGTTCTGACCCCTTGTACCATGTAGATGGCCAGATATGGGAGGATCCATTGATTCATATTCACGTAGAGAACCTGCCTAGAATCTAAGTTGAAGCCAGATACTCCAAGACAGCTCGCCTGCAATCCTTCATGGAGGTTCCTTGGCCTGGACCTAGCCAGTGGCAAACTTGTAGTCGAGTTTTCACTTGCTCTGCCTCTTGCCCTATGATATTGTGCCAACTACTCAACATCTCTGTGCCTTCATTTCCTCCTCTGGGGTGAAAAAAAAAGATGGCACTAGAAGAACTTACTCACAGGGGGCTATGGCAATTAAATGAGATTTAATAGGATAATACATACCATGCACTTTGAACTTCTCTTAGTCTCATGAATAAATGCTTATGATGATTTTGATTTCAACATATTTCTATTGGCTTATGGTTTCCCAAGGAACTCTCAGAAATGGGGTTTGAATGGAAAGGGTATGGATATTCTTGGAACTTCTCATCGAAATCAAGAAATACCATCATGATGACACTTACACCCCTAAAATTTAGAGTGTGTTACAACCAGCAAGAAGTAGAAAAGGAAATTCACCTTTCTGGTTCTGAAGATGACCTTTTCGGTACAGTTGGCCCAAACGCCTATTAGTTGACCATGGCGGTGGTGGTTGCAGAGGTGACTGATAGTTGCTTGAGCTTCTTCTCTTATGAAGACATGAGAGTTTTAATTCATACTGAGATTTCCACAAGCTAAACCACCCAAAGCTTTTGTGTTTTCCTAAGCGTATATCCTCATTCTGTAGCTGGATGCTGTTCTTGGAGGGATTCAGTGTGGAATCTTACGTGTATTCCTAATGAATTTTATCTCAGATTTGGCCCACTGCTTCCAATCATCATAATTACTATCGAAAAGACATGCCATCTAGTCTGGTTTTACACACCTTATTGGTTTAGCCACAACACTCGTTTTTTTAGCCATAAAACTCTTTTGTAAGTGAACTCCAAGAAGTTATAGAGATCATCATGGAGCTTTCTGGAAGGGGAGGGGAGCAAGGTCTTGCCCACTGGACTTCCCCATCAGCCACTGGAAGTACTTCATGAATCCCCCACAATCTGATGGGAATTGTAACTAAGCTTCAAAGAAGCCTGGCTGTTATTTTACCGATGGAGAAACTGAGGCCAAGAGAGCATGTAAGGTTGTCCAAAATAATGCAGGTAATTTAGAGCATGCCTACATCTATTTTGTCTCTATCAAGAAAATGGAAAATGGAGTATCACCTTACCTTGGGCCAAACTCTTAAATGTCAGGATCTGTCAGCTCTGGAGATTTATCTATGAACATGGGGTCAGAGCCAAACTCTGAAAGGTTAAGCCTTTAATCAAATCACAGAGTTGATCCCTTGCAGGTCAAGTGGATTCCTATAAAATGTGCTCACGCGTCATTAACCACCTATCCAATTCTGTATATGTGCAATGCTGGTCATTTAAATGGGATTTGGTAACGAAAATACTGCAGAGAGAAATGGCTTGAGTTGGGACCTCAATGCAGTGGCAGTGTTTTCTTAGGTGTTTATGACTTATTCATAAAGGTCTTGTAACTCTAGCTCTGCTCTTACCCAGTATGTCTACTGCTTCCCAGCATGCTTGCTGGCTTATAAATAAGACAGTTAGCAAAGTGAGCAGGTGAGAGGCTAACACAAAGCCTTAACATATGCCACATAATCACCTTAGGAGTTTGATATGAATCAATTCATACAACCTTTACAACCAACCTTTGAGACTTTGAGGTGGGTAGTTGTGGTGGTGGTATCTTAACCGTTATATATAATAAATATATTCTTTCCCCCATAATAAATTTCAGAGTCTGCAAAAATGTTTCAATTTCATTGAATAACAGAAGAAAAAATGAACGTCTAGGTTGAGGAAACTGTCTGCCTATATAATATTAATATCTTTGTCATTATACCAACAGTCACCAAATATGTTACTGAATAGTTTCGGTGGAGAAGGTGCCCACAAAAGTCACAGGTGACCTAGCACACACAGACAGGACTATGAAGTAGACGTGTGACCATGTTGTAGAACACAAAACCGGGGTCCAGGGAGCTGAGTTCCCATGTTCCAGTTCCCCACACTGCACTGACCAGCCTGCACTCACGTGGAAGGCTGCGAGCTCCAAGGTCAATGGCCTTTGCTACTGATGTCTCCCTGGACATGGCAGGAAGGTTCTGTTTTGGAGGTCCCTTCCAGGAGACACACATAAATGTGCCAACCCCAGCTCAAGACCCAAGAGCTCCAAGTGCCACCCATTCATGAGATATAGGGGCAGGGAAGCACGCAAGCATCCACAGCTACAGTTTCGCTTCTACTGTCTGGAAAAGCAGGAAGAAAGGAAAGAGCTAGAAGAGTTGTCCTTAGCAAGAAGCTTGGAGCTGAGCAAGCATTCCCCATCTTCAGGGTCTTTGTTTCTCTCAAGGAAAAAAATATATATATATTCTCTGCCCACACTCCAGCCCAGCTGTCTACAATGATAAATGATGGGCCTTTCTTTAAATTTCCTTTCTGCTCAGCATGAGGACTGGCCAGTGTGGATATGCACTCGACACGGATAAATGGCTTTGGCAAGCCCACCAGATTGTCCACGTGGCAACAGATGGTCCAGCTCAAAGCTTTTGTTGTGCTAATGTTGGAACTTGCTGCTACCTGAAGCAGGTTATCATTTCATAAACAATGATGCTGCCACTGCTCTGTGGATAAACTGTTCTTTCTACTTTGCAGGGCCCACCATGGGTGCTGACAGCTTCATGATGGGAGAGGAGAGCCCCTAGTCACTCAGCTGCCGTGGCAGGAGAGGAAAACTTAATGGGCTGAAGAAAGCGAGGATGCAGTCTGGCTTTGGCTTCTCAGCACGGCCACACGGACATCTGAGTGTCCACCCCGAACTGTGGTCAGTGAGAAGGTACCAAGTTTCCATTTTGTCTAAAGGTCAAAAGTGACCCTTGGGGCACCTGGGTGGCTCAGTCGGTTAAGCGTCTGAGTTCAGCTTGGGTCATGATCCCACGTCGGGCTCTGTGCTGACAGCTCAGAGCCTGGAGCGTGCTTCAGATTCTGTGTCTCCCTCTCTCTCTGGCTTCCCCTGCTCATGCTCCGTCTGTCTGTCTGTCCCTCTCTCTCAAAAATAAACGTTAAAAAAAAGTGACCCTTAAAGACAAACTGCACCCTTGGAATTTACTTTTGCATAGATTCACTTTATAGTCCCTTTCCCAGCAAACGTAATCATGAACGGCTAGGAAACAGATTAAGATGTTCAAGTACCTGCTATGTCCAAAGCACTATAATAACATTATTATTACTTAATTATTGTTGGTAGTAGCAGTAGTAAATAACTTTAATAAGGAGCTTGTTAAATTCCAGGCACTGTGCTGAGCTCTTTACATAAATTATCTCGTAATTATTTCGAGGAACCCTTGAGGAACTGTGCAGCGGTGTGCTGGTAAACCCGTTCTCACAAGGGGGCAGTGGAGGGCGGAGGCCCGCTTTGTAACATTTGCTGATTTCTGTGATGTCGCTATTCCCACCATAGCCAAGTTGAAGCTGCCAACTATTTAACCACCTGCTCACAAAACTCCCGAGTATTCAACCATCAGCTCTCGTGAGCCAGTGCAGGCCGGTTCCAGAACATTGCTGGGACAGAGGTGCAGAAAGGTGGCTTGCCCAAGGTCACCCAGCTGCTAAGGGACAGAGCTGAGGGGTCCACCCAAGAACACGGACTCCCACCCATCTCTTGCGTGTTCCACTCTACAGACACATGCCGTTATTGCATGTCACTTTGCTGCTCTTAACAGATACTGTGGAGTTTTCTGGTTTTGGGTGTGTGTGTGTGTGTGTGTGTGTGTGTGTCTGTTTTACAAATTGAACTTGTGATCATTCTGTGCCGAACAAGTCTATCGCCACCATTGTTCTGACAGCCTTTGCTCACTTCCTGTCTCTCTGTGTCACATTTTGGCAATTCTCACCATATTTCAAAACTTCTTCATTATTATTATATTTGCTACATTGATCTGTGATCGGTGGATACAACTTGCTGAAAGCTCAGGGGATGGTTAGAATTTTTTAACAATAAGGCATTTTTAAATGAAGGTATATACATTTTTTTATACCTAATTCCCCCTCGACAGACTATAGCATAGCATAAACATAGCTTTTCTACGTACTGGGAAGCCACACAATTCATCGACTCATTTCACAGTGATACTGACTTTATTGCAATAGTCTGGAGCCAACCCCACCATGCCTCCTAGGTAGGTCAGTACTACCCTAAGGCCATGAGTCCATGAGTGATTTTAACCCACATGACAACTTTATGAAGCAGGCATCACTGGAGACCATCGACCTTCAGAAGTTAAGGAACCTACCTGGTGTCACGCCCCTACTCAGGGACCATACTAGAACTCAGACCTGTCTTGTCTGAGCCCCCAGCAGAGGCTCTGGGCCAACTGACTGCTTCTGGTGCCAGCCGACAACACATTTAAAAAGCTGGAGTGAATATTTTTCACATCTTAGTTTGCCCTTGGGTGGAGAACCTCAGAAACAAAGACAATAAATATCCCAAAGAAATCCCCATCTATCGCTGGAATTTTAGGCGTTGGTCATCACGGGTGATATTTTAAGGGCCAGCAACCTCACTCGCTGCCTCAAATCTGACCACAAATGTCCCTCAAGAAAGCGGATCAGAAATATTTGCTGGTATACAAGAGACAGAGGTATAGAAAAAAAATCCTAATTTTGTAAGGACTTTCTGGGCAGAAGAAAAAAGGGAGGACAGAATAACATTTCATTTCCATGAGTCCCGAGTGATTTTCAGTGGAATCAATAATAAAAACATCACTTTGCTCATGCTAATGCAATCGTTCCTAATGAAACCATACAAACTTCCTCCCACCACTGAAAGCCAAACCCCTATTTTATATATGGTTGATTCTCCGTACTCCATTCAAACCGTGGGCACCTTGGAGGAGGAGTACTTTTTAGGTACTTGTTTAAAAGCCTCAAAAACACCTGCAAGTACAGTGCCCAATATTTAAGAGATACTCTTAAGAGTGCCCAAACTCTCCCATTATTTGAACCTTTTTTTTTTTTTTTTTTCCCTCAGAGGAGAGCACAGTTTCCCCAAACACAAGGTCCACACCTGGGCTTGTTTTTGTCCGCTTTGCTTTGTCTCCCCACCCCAACTGCAACCATGAAATCATCAGATCTGCCCCTGAAACACTTATCTCCCCCCACCCCCACCAATTCCCCACGTGCCACACCTTCCAATGACGGGCCTGAAGGGAAGGAGGCAGGGTTGTTAGGGATGAGGCTCCACCCCCTGGGACAGTTCCCCAGGATGCAGGCCCCACGTTGCAGGTACTATCAGAAACTAGCAGGCTGCAGTGGAGGGCTTGTGAGTTATGGCCGTGGTCACCAGATCTTTTTCTGTAGCATCCTGCATGTGTAGGTGATAAATCTTAGGGACCCAGGGGAACACAGCCGGGTTTCTCTCCTCTGGCCCATTATTTTTCTCCTACATCATTTAGAAAAGTGCAGGTCTGGACCTTCTTTGTTTGTTTGTTTGTTTGTTCATGAATGTTTTCTTCAGCTTCGTGCCAATTTTTGGGCATGTTCAGTGTTTGCAATGGAGCATGCTTTTAGAACCTGACTGACATAATAGAAGACGAAGGGAATGAGTCAAATACATCCCTTTGTTCTCTGGGAAAATGACAGTGAGGAAGTCCAACCGTATACAGTTCATGCTTGCAAAGGACGCAGGAGGAAAAGAAAGGAACCTACCATGAGCCAGGATCTACGCTTTGCTCTGCAAAGGCTGAAGCACATCATGGTGGTCTAACGCCTCTACACAGCTGGTCAGGTGTCTGGGCTCCGATCCCAGCTCCTTTGCCATTGGGGGCCTTGGGCTCCTGATCTGATTTCTTCAGCTGTCAAATGGGTGTAATACTAATCCCTACTTCACACGAGTATTTTTAGTGAGACTGAGTTCACACAACATGCAATTACCCATTAAAAAAAAAAACCAAAACAGCGGCATTAAGTACGTTGAGAGTGTCGTGCAACCATTCATCACCTCTGTTTAGCTCCAGAACATCTTCATTACCCTCAAAAGGAAAACCCAGACCCATTTCCCCATTTCCTCCTCCCTCAGCCTCTGCCAACCACTAATCGACTTTCTGTCTCGATGGATGTACCTACTCTGGACATTTCATATAAATAGAATCATACAGTATGTGACCTTTCGTGTCTGGCTTCCTTCACTTAACTATAAAATGTTTTCCAGGTTCACGCACGTTGTGATGCACAAAGTATCGGCACTTTGTTCCTTTTTATGGCCAACTAATATTCTGTTATATGAATATACCACATTTTGTTCGCCTACTCATCCATTATGGGTATTTGAGGTCTTCCATATTTCTGCTACTGTAAACATATGTGTACAAGTATTTAGATACGTCTTTTCGATTCTTTCGGGTTTATACAATCAATTCACATTGCGCGCTTTAGTTGTGATCTATGAAGTCACAGCAAACGCTGAATTAGCAAATACTGAGTCCTTTTCCTAGGCGAAATAAATAGATACCTATCACACTGATTACAGTTTGTCCTGGTAGATCCAATTTTCTTTATTTTACACAGGAGAAGATGGGTCTCAGAGGTGCTAAGTGACTTCCCCGAGGCCACCCCACTGTCCCCAGTCGACTGGCCCCAGAACCGGAGCTTCCGGCTTTCCGAGGCACCGCCCTTACCGCCTGCATCCACTGGTCATCTTCGTAGATGACCAGAAGACACAGCAGTGTCACCTTGTTTGACCTCAGCTGGGAATATACCAGGTGCGCAATTTAAATTTTTGTCACTACCCGAACATCAGTCAGCATGCCTGACCCCCAAATTACCAGGAGCGTTGATTTGGGGCTTACAGATTAACTTTAGTGAATAGGCAAATTTGCAAACACAGAATTTACACATAAAAAGGATCAACCATACCCAAGAGCGGAACCACTGGGTCACATGGTAATTTGTGTAGCTTTCTGAAGAACCACCAAACTGGGTTCCACGGTGGAGGCACCATTTTGCAAGCCTGGAGGATTTTTAAACTCAGATTTCTGTTTATTATAAATAACAGAACGATGAAAAGCTTTGTGCATGAAGATTTATGTAAATCAATGATTACTTCCAAAAAACTTGATTGAAACGGAATTGCTGAATCAAAGGGGTTTTTAATACTTTGAGGACAGGTCAATACGTTAATATTTGTAAGGCACCGAGAACAGGGACCTGGTGAATAGTGTTATTATTTAGTGCTAATTAAAGAAATTAAATATTAAATAAATCACGCCAGGTCCAACTCTTTCCCACTCCCGGGAGAGGGGCACACAGATAGCACAGGTCAGTCTGGCAGACAGGCACACCGGGCAGGGGGAAGGGGGTGTTGGGGGGTCTGAAACGGAAGAGAAGACAGTCAGCCGTGTTCCAAGGCCAAAACTGCCCTCAGCCAGAGAGGACACTTCATCTTTCCCATTTGTACACAGACACCTGGTGTGTATCCACCCACTCAACATTTACTCCAGAACTGAATCTCTCCTCTGTTTAAAAATTCGTCATTTTGTTTTATAATGAATAATATGGGTTCGTTGCAGAAATCTGGGGAAACACAGTAAGTGCAGTAAAGATAATATGACTCAGCTGTGATCCCACACCATTTTCTTCTGTTCCACTCCTTTTCTCTGTTCAATGCAATTAACTTCATAATATGTGCAAGTTTCTGGTACAGCCAGTCTCCGCTTGACAGTGTATTAGCACATAATCTGTGTCACGTAAAGTCTTCAAAATCCTGATTGGTAAGTAAGGCCTGGAGTTTCCCCGTGCATTTATACCACACCTCGAGTGTTCTCCCACTGCTGAATATTGTTTCCAAATGTCTGTTATTATAAACAACGCAATGATGAATCTCCCCATGTAAAAGGATTGATGTAAATCAATGCTTATTTCCAAAAATGTTATTGAAATGGAGTCACTAGACCTAAGGTATATGTTTTAAAATTTTTTAGCGTTTATTCATTTTTGAGAGGCAGAGACAGAGCAAGAGGGGGCAGGGCAGAGAGAGAGGGAGACACAGAATCTGAAGAAGGCTCCAGGTTCTGAGCTGTCAGCACAGAGCCTGATGTGGGGCTTGAAACCACAAACTGTGAGATCATGACCTGCGCTGAAGTTGGACGCTTAACCGACTGAGCCACCCAGGTGCCCCCCAAGGTATATGTTTTAATATGCATATATGGCGCTCAGAGAATATTTTTCTTTTTAATGTTTCTAAATGCTTTTATTTTCTCTAGCCTAGACCAGGCTTCTTTGTGTACTCACATTTGATACATGCCTCTTTTTTGAACAACTCTTACTTTGCCATTCTATAGTCACTAGTGAAATATTCCAATTAATACCTCTCTCCCCAACTGGAGTATAGACTCCACAAGGGTAGGAACTGGATCCATTCACTCCCATGAATTTCAGCATCCAGTCAAGTCTGGCACATCGCAGTGCCCAGGAAATAGTACAGGCATGAATGGATACATCACCCCACTGACTTTTTATCACTTTTCACTCCCACTATTGGTGATGAAGATACATGTTTATCAGTCCCAACATCTTCACTTTCAATATAGCCGGGCTTATGATTAGAAAAATAAGGTTCTTTTAATCACTGAACATTGACATGACATCCTATTATTTTATTGTGCATTTCTTTAAATACTAGAAATGTGACAAAATTCCCTATTCTTGTTTGTTATTACTTTTTCTTTGGTAAATACTAGTTTGTGTTCTTTGCCCAATCACCTTAACACAAATTCAGTCCATATCTACGGAGTATCTTTATATTGAGTCCCAAACTCTTCCTGATGCCTTTATAAAATCCATTCATCAGGCTCCCGTGGGTAAGATGCAAACATTGTGCTATTAGCATAGGAATCCCATATCAATCCTCTCTTTGTTTCTCAAATATGCGTTTCACAGGGCTGGGGGGGGGCGGGTCTCAGGGAGCAGTCAGCTGGTGCTCTGTGAGCCTTGAGTGTCAATCTCTTGGGATGAACATGGAAAAAGAAAAGTTGAAAGAAGCAGGCAACCAACTGTGTTCCACTTTTGTGTCTCACACTCCAATGTGACCTGGGCTCAAATCCTAACTACCACATCGCAAGCGGTAGGACCCCAACAAGGAAGTTAGTGCTTTTTCCTCACATTTGTAAAATGCGGAATAGTAATAGGCACTCATAGATTGTTATGAGGATTCAATGAGAAAAGATGAGGGAAGGAGGAAGAGAAGAGGGAGGAAGGAAGAAGGGAGGGAGGAAGAAAAGGGAGGAAGAATGAAGGAAAGAAGGAAGGAAGGGAGAGAGGGAAGAAGGAAAGGAGGAGGGAGGGAGGGAAGGGAAGGAAGGAAGGGAGGGAGGGAGAGAGGGAAGAAGGAAAGGAGCAAGTTGGGAAGAAAGGAAGGAAGGAAGGAAGAAAGGAGAGAAGGAAGGGAGGGAGGGAAGAAGGAAAGGAGGAGGGAGGGAAGAAAGGAAGGATGGAGGGATGGAGAGAAGGAAGGAAGGAAGGAAGGAAAAGGAAAGAGCATATTCTCCTCCTCATCAGTGGCTTGTGTTTGAACGCTTTTCATGTGCTCAGTGAGTTGCCTCACTTCTAGGGCAGTCTATAATCCATCACTGTTGTCTTCCTTTGGAAGCTGTTATGAGGAGTTTTAACAGTCTCCGTTCTCTGTTTGCTGGAAGCTGATGGAAGAACTCTCCTTATCTCCAATATTAGAACTTGCAGAAAATCGATATGAGGGTATAACATCCTTCACCATCATACTTGGTAATAAAGCCTAACTAGAAAATGTGCAGAAACTTCATGCGTCTGGTGCGTTTTGCCGGTTTGTGAAAATCAACCCGGTGTAGCCAGGAATGATTCCCTTCATTGATTGATCAAAGCATAAAGAGGAAGGGGCTGTACATCAGCCCTCATTAAAAATGGAAACCTGGTCTCCAACTTCCAACTTGAAAACCTGGCCATATAGAAGTAGAAAGTAGAGGAATGGGCCTGAATTTTGTTTTTGTTTTTGTTTTTCTTTCCTCTCGCGTCTTTAAGAAACATGCTCTAAAGACAGACCTCTTAATGCCAGCAGAAAGCCTTGCAGTTCTGAGCCTTTAATAAATGACATTTGTCCAATAGTCTGATTTACTAAGCATGATTGAAAACAACACTCGGACCACAAGTGATACCCAGGAAAACACACACACACACACACACACACACAACAAAAGCATTAAGAAACAAGACAGCTTTCCAAGGCTATGAAAACTTATCCAAAAGGAAATATATCACTCAGATATTTACAAAATTGCCAGTGCAATTCAGCCTTCTCAGTAGCAACGATTTTTATGTCCTAAAGAGAGTTTGTATCTAGAGGTAATTGTGCTCTGCCGCAGTTCGTAAGCCTGGGCATTTACGCTGGCAATTCCAGATTTATAGGAACAGAAAAAATTTCCGTGCATGATATACTGTACAAATTGTATGTAATAACCACAATAAAAAATTTCATTAGGCTTGCTATCACCAACCACCAATTCCCTGGGGAGAATTTATGTGCAAACTTCAGTTCCGTTTACCATCTGGGATATTCTTTGGAGGATGCATAGCCCCAGGTTCCTCAGAAAAGATAAGGGGGCATATATATATCCTCTCCTCTTCTTGCCTTTGGGACAAGCGTTTTAGAAAAAGAAGGCCTTTGTGTCTGGGGGAGCAGAAGTCTGCAGATACCCTTCTGCAGATTTGCTCACACCCCCCACCTACCCTGAGATCCCTTTAGCAGCTGTCCCTAAATTCCGCAGTTCTCAGATCTGAGCACTAAGTCCTGATGCATATTTTATGTAGTCCATCACTGAGATGTGGATGCAGATTTCCATAGTTATAGGAGAGGAGGCAGGAATGGGAAAGACAAATTGGGTCATCTTCTAGTTTGCAGCTGTGAAATCCATTTCAAAATTGCAGGCTTGCAGACCTGAGAGGCTTCCCTGGACTCGATGGAGATATAATCATGGTGTCGCCAAGGAATAGCATTCGGGCCTGGCAGTGTTTCTGGGCATGAAGCATATGTCCTCATAAAACGTCCTCTTTATGGCCAAAGCTTCTGTGCATATGCTGCAAACAGCAACAACCTGGGTCCTGCCTTGGGGAAGGGACTAGGAGATTGAACATCTCATGGCTGCGTCGTGGTTGATAACAAGGGCCTCCTCCCCACTGCGTCCGCCCCAGCCCCTCTCCTGGCTCTGCCCGTGTCCTGCCGACAGGCACACGCCAGGGTCTGGCATCGCCCTTGCCACTGGGTCCGTAGGATGGGGCAGGCATGGGTCCGAGTACATCCTAGTGATCTCCTTGGTGGCTCCAAAAGGGAGGGGTACATACGAGGGAGGTGGTATCGAATGAGGGCTTTTAAAAAGCACGTGGGGAATCTTCTCTAACGGGTTCACTGTGGATAGTCACCTCAATCCGGTTTGTGTAAAGTTGCATACAAGGTTCCCATCCCCACGCTCCCGACTTTGTGCAGGGGACCTCATTTCACTCCAGTGGTAGGTAGGATTGCCCTGCTTTAAAAATCAGGAAAACAGGGGCGCCTGGGTGGCTCAGTCGGTTAAGTGTCCAACTTCAGCTTAGGTCATGATCTCACAGCTTGTGAGTTCGAGCCCCGCGTCGGGCTCTGTGCTGACATCTCGGAGCCTGGAGCCTGCTTGGGATGCTGTGTCTCCCTCTCTCTCTCTCTCTGCCCTTCACCAATCATGAACTCTCTCTCTGTCTCTGTCTCAAATATAAATAGTTTTAAAAAATTAAAAATCAGGAAAATAAAGTTTGGGGCCTGCAGACTTTCCCAAAGATAGCAGAGTATCCGTCTCATACCAGGTCTGGTGCTAGGCAGTGAGGAAGCAGACGCAGACAGGATGGAGTCTCCGGGGCCTACGGGGATGATGATCTGGGCACGTGCATCACCAGAAGTAGAGATCTATGCATTACTATTTACGGCTTCTATCGGCACAGCACTCCCTTGTGCCGAGTACTTTATTGGGAATGTTTTGTCCATTTTCACTCTTAATCCTCACAACTCGATGCTTCTCTGTGTTGAAAAAGACGAAGTCAAGGCTAGCATGCTGGGGTGGCTTGTCAAAGGTCTCAGAGCTAGAAAGGGGCAAAGCCGTGGTTTGAGGGCCGAGCCCTCCCCCCCAGGCTGGGCTCTTCTTCCTGTGTCACAATGCACTGCCTTCATGTCCAGGGAGCACCGAGTCTCAGCATCAGCCAGGATGGATCAAGAAGGCTCCAAAAACAGTATCTCATTTTAGGAAGAGCTAAGGTAGGTGGTAAGTAATCTCTCAATGTGGAACTAAAGAATGCACACACACACCCCAAGATAGCCAAGTTCCTGGCATCAAATGGTCTAGATTCCAATCTGAGCCCTGCTGTGTCACATCATGCAAATTACTTAAACTCTCTGGATTATACTTCCTGTTTGTATAATGGAGCTAATGATAGTATCCATCTAGGACTGTTGTGTGTATTAAATGGACATTTTCAACAAGGTAAAGCATATGTAGATTATTTTGTCTTCAAAAACTTACTGATTTTAAATAATCAAGACTTCCAGGAAGGAGCCTAGTGTTTAAAGATCTAGCCTAAAAAAACACTTAGGTTGCCACTGGAGCCCTGAAATAGGATGTCTGAGGGAAGAGAAACAGAGGCAAAGGTAGCTTTCTCAAAAGGTTCACCAAATATGGGGTTTGAATACAGTGGTCTGAGCATGGTCACTGTGTAAGAGAAGACCCTTGAAATGCAGAATCTGGGTAAGTTCTGCCACGATTTACTCCACACCTACCACTGTGCAAGAATCAGATTTTGACTATGAGGACAACAGAAGTGAAGTGAGATACTGGCCCCCTCTCCATTTAATGGAGCTGACATTCAAGGGGGGAGGACAGGCTCACGCATGAGTCACCAGAGCCCAGGACAGCGTGAACATGGCCATGGGAAAACCCACGTTACACCTGGAGAAAGGCCAGCGCGTCATACCAGGTAACACGGGGGTGGGGGTGGCGAACAGAGGCAGGGAGGCAGGTAAAGGATGTGACCCAGATGTCAAGTTGGAAATGTACACTGGGCCTCAAACCAGAAAAGGAACTGAAAGCCATGCTGACAGATTTCAGCTTTACTCTGTAGATAAACACAGTTGAAAAGCAGAGGTGCTTCCTCTAGTGTGATTAAGAAAAATAAGTATTAGTTAAGATTTTTCTATTGCAAATGACAAGAAACTTAGCCAAAAAAAAAAAAAATTTTTTTTAAGGAAGTTACTTGTTAGGATCACCAGAAAACAAGAATGCTCTGAATCAGAATGCTTCAATAATATTATCACAAACTTGTCTCTCTCCGTATCTCAGCTCTTACTTTTCTATATAGCCTTTATCTTCAGAGGGGCTCATCCCAAGTGGCGGTAAAAATAGCCACCAGTACCTCTAGGCTTAAGTTCTACCTGCTTAATTAATCCCCTTGTGGAAAGAGAGAGCTTCATTCTTAACTGGGGACTGAATCTCATTTGCCTGGCTTGGATCATTTGCCTGTTTGTGAACCAATCATCGAGGACAGGACAATGGAATGTTTCGTTTGGCCAGGATGGGGTTAAGTAATCACCTCTGAAGTAGAAAGGGAGAGGTAGTTTATCACTCTTCCTCCAACCACAGTGAAAGGAGGTAGAGCAGGGTTGGTTCCATAAAAGGGGAATAAATGAAAGGACGTGTATTGGTCAGCTAGGATGTGTCATAGCTTAGTAACAAGTGACTCCAAACCTCAGTAGCTTAAAATAACACCTGTTTATTGCTCATTACACATGCCTGCTGTGGTTGGGGGTAAGGGACTCTGCATGATGTTATCTTTACTTAAGCTGAAGGAGACTGCATCTCCAAACTTACGCAATTGCTAAGCTACAAAAAAAAGGGGTTCTTTATGGTGAATTTCGCACTGGCTGTGAAAAGCTTCACCTTGGAGGCCACATGTATTACTTACACTTCAATTTTCTTTCCAAAGAAAATTCCATGCCCACACCTAACTTCAAGGGGTAGGAATACGCACCCTGCCATGATCCTAGAATGGTGGGATTCTGGAAATACTTTTATGAAAAGCACCAAAAGCTAACACAGGCAGATAAAGACAACATTTAAGTCCACTGCAAGAAGACAACTGGTTACAGTAATGTATCAATGCAAGCATCATACTTCTAAAAAGAATTATGGTGTGTCTGTGTATATGATTGTGTGTGAGAGATAGAGACATAGTGATGAGCCCATGTATTCAAGCTCATGCTGATTTGAATCATTCCTCATTGAGCTAATACTGCCTTTGACAGTATGAGTTTATTGACAACATAGAAATCCATCAGGTTATTAGAACTTTTTGACAACCTCTATTTCAGAGACACAGGAATGCTGTGGCAATGATTCATTATGAAGGAATTAGCCAGGAAAAATTCTTTCTCTAAAATAATAGCATGTTTCTCTTTTTGTAAAAATAAAAAACAATCATTTTACATTTTGCCTGTTTTAAATTTTTTTATGTTTATTTTTGAAAGAGAGAGAGAGAGAGAGGGAAATAGAGCATGGGCAATGGAAAGGGAGAGAGAGAGGGAGACACAGAATCCAAAGCAGGCTCCAGGCTCTGAGCTGTCAGCACAGAGCCCGACATGGGGCTCAAACCCACAAACCATGAGATCATGACCTGAGCTGAAGCTGGACATTTAACCGACTGAGCCACTCAGGCGCCCCAACATTTGCCTGTTTTAAAAAATGTCTACTCGCTCCATGCAAAACTATTTAAAGTCAAGTGGTGTCTACCCTTATTCAGCCAACTATTGTCAAAGGGGGAGCAGCATATTCACTTAGAATTTATAAAATTCAACCACATCGCAAATTTTTAATAGTAAGACTACTTTGCCCTTAACCTGTTTATGACTTGTAAGTATGTAATATTTAAATATTGGTATTAAATCTGGAAATAATATTAATTTCTGCTCAATCCACTGGTGACATGTAGTTAAGAAATGGTGGAGAGGGGCATCTGGGTGGCTCAGTTGGTTAAGCATCCAACTCTTGACTTCGGCTCAGGTCATGATCTCATGGTTCATGGGATCAAGCCTCACATCAGGCTCCATGTGGACAGCGTAAAGCCTGCTTGGGATTCTCTCTCTCTGCCCCTGCCCCGCTTGTGCGTGTGCTCCCTCTCTCTCAAACCAATAAACTTTTTTAAAAAAAGAAAAGAAAGAAATGGTGTCGAAATGTATACAAGTCAAGTTTTCCTCATGTTGGTCCAAGTGTACTATGAGCATCCTCACTGCTGCCCATCAGGCCTAGTTTTACTCATGGTCGGGACCTTCTCAGCTTCCTCTTAGGACCCATCTTGCTGCCCATCAAGGCAGACACTGCTTCCCGTCAGAGTGAAGCTGCCTCCTCCAGAATTCCACACCCAGTTTTAACAGGACCCATTAGGAAAATTACAAAATGGCACCCCATGCTTAGTACTCTTTACTGCCATCTCTTGGAAGTTGCTATAATGATGCAAATCTGTAACAGCCATGGTGGGGAATGGACCCTGGTGTTGAGCTATACTTAATCTGCCCAACCAGAAACATGTAGTCCTGAGGCTACCCTGGACCTACCTCTGGTTGGCCCCATCAGAAGGAAGCCATATTCCTCATCACTCCATTGTCTGATACCCCAATCCCTGACATCTGATTCACCTTCCAGTGACTCTAACTTCAAACCCAGCTGACCTGTGGTAGTGTTCCTGAGACCTTAGCCTCTCGACACAAAGTCCCTAAAAAGCACTTGCTCTTTCCTTATCAGTGAATGAATGAATGATAGGAAGAATGACTGACTAAGCAGGTACAAGCGAATGAGCACTCATCCGTGTGAAGGAGTAAGTAGATAGTGGCTTGGGCACACCAGATTCAAAACTCCACAAACATTTCAGCCTCATTTCTCCGTGTGTTTGCTCTACCCTGGTTCTGCTATTTTCATCTTCATTTCCATTTCACCTGTGATTCCTCAACTAAGGCTCCAACCTCCTGGCTGGACCTCTGAGCCCTACTAAGGAGAGCCCTGCTCAGCAGAGGCTGGGCCCTCCATGCTAGTGGCTGTATGCTGCCCCTCTCTGGCACCAGATGGTACCACAAGCTTCCTCCAAAATGTGGGTCTGACATTAACCCTTTAGGTTATAACATCTCAGCCCTAGTGTTAAAAGAGCTCCCGAATGGGTCTGGCATTAGCAGCCAATAAACCCAAGATGAGGACTTAAAGAATGACGGAGAACCATGGTCGGAGGGAATAGGCCAGCCCCCTATGGCCAGGGGCATGTACTGTACCAATGAATAAAATCACTAAAAGCTAACATTTATTGAGCACTTATTCTTTGGACGACCCTCTGATAAAACTTTCCCATATGTGATCTTGCATAGGCCTTCCAACAAGCCTATGGGTACAATGATTATTCCCATTTTATAGATGAGAACATGGTAGGTCCAAAGAGGTTAAGGGAATCACCTGAGTTCACGCCTTTAAAATCTGGCAACACCCAGACTCCAATCTCACACTCTCAGTCCCAAATCCCAGTCTCCCAACCTGTGGTTAAGACTAATTTAGGGTCACCTGGGTGGCTCAGTTGGTTAAGAATCTGACTTCAGCCCAGGTCATGATCTCATGGTTCGTGAGTTCGAGCCCCACATCGGGTTCTGTGCTAACAACTCAGAGGCTGGAGCCTGCTTTGGATTCTGTGTCTCCCTCTCTCTCTACCTTTCCTCTGCTCATGCTCTGTTTCCCTCTCTCTCTCTCTCTCTCTCTCTGTCTCAAAAATAAACATTAAAAAAACTTTTTTAAGACTAATTTTATTTTATTTTTTTTTAACGTTTATTTATTTTTGAGACAGGGAGAGACAGAGCATGAACAGGGGAGGGTCAGAGAGGAGACACAGAATCTAAAGCAGGCTCCAGGCTCTGAGCTGTCAGCACAGAGCCCAACGCAGGGCTCAAACTTACTAAGCCACCCAGGCGCCCCTTTTAAGACTAATTTTAAACAGGATATGAAATCTTGTGGCAAAACCAGCATAACAATTTTCCACCTTTTGTTAGAAATAGGATTAAGCTGTAAAAGATCTATTGTTCTAACACAGAGCTAAAACATTGTATCTTTTCTGCAGAGATAAGTTACACATTTGCACATAAAGAAGATATCATTCAAAAAAAAAAAGTTAAGGGGGAAACCCGTAATTCCTCTAAGGACCTTGTGTTTTTACATAATATCCCACTGTATCTATAATCTACATTTGCTTTATCTATTTACCTGTTGATGGACATATAGGTTGTTTCCATATCTTAGCTACTGTGAATAATGTTACAATGAACTTGGGAGGAGAGAAGAGAGAGAGAGAGAGAGGACACAAGTGAGTGAGGGGCAGAGAAAAAGAGAGAGAGAAAGAAGCAGGGCTCACCTGAAACAGGACTCGAGCTCACCTGGTGTGGGACTCAAACTCATGAATTGTGAGATCATGACCTGAGCCGAAATCAGATGCTTAATGACTGAGCCACCCAGGTGCCCTTCCTTGTGATTTTCTTAATCACATTTTCTTTTCTCTAGCTGACTTTATTGTACGAATATGGTATATAGTATGTAGAACATATAGCATATGTGTTCATCGACAGTTCATGTTGTTGGTAAGGCTTCCAGTCAAAAGTAGGCTATTGTTCCTTAGGCTCTGGGGGGAGTCCAGAGTTACAAATGGATTTTCACCCGCTCAATTGGCACCCCAACCCTTGCGTTGTTCAAAGGTCAGCTGTACCTGCCCAAAGGTCCTGCCTCCAAATACCATCACATTGGGGGTTAGGACCGCAACAGATGAATTTTGGGAGGATGCAGTTAAATCCATACCAGTCCCTCAAACACACTAGCTCTTTCTAGTCCCAGAGCTTCTGTACCTCGTGTTCCTGGAATCCTCTTCTTTTCTCCCATGGACCCAGATGCTTCGAGTCCCACCTACAGTGTCACCTTCACAGAGAAGCCTTCTCTGGCCGCGCAGTCTAGTGACACCCCATCCGTCCCCTACTTTGCTCGCGAAGCAAATCGTAAGATCTCTGCGCTCACTTTTGTCAAACCAGCCCCAGTCTTGTCTGTTTTATATGGTGATGTCCTGCCTTAGGTTTTATCTGGGAGAAAAGGGGGTTCCATGGCTGGGTTGAGGGGAAGTTGGGATGGAGAACACAGGTTTAGAGCAATGATTTTTGGGTTATCATCAAATTCACTCAGGGAGGCTTTTAAAAATGTCTAGGGGCACCTGGGTGGCTCAGTTCATTAAGCATTGGACTCTTGGTTTTGGTTTAGGTCATGATCTCACAGTCGTGAGAGCGAGCCCCACAGTGGGCTCCATTCTGGATGTGAAACCTGCTTAATATTCTCTCTCTCCCTCTCCCACTTGCTCTCTCTCAAAAAATATATTTTATATTAATATATATTAAAATAAATGCACATATATATAATGTACAAATATATATAGATAATATATAAATATATGTTATATATATGTGTATAAATGTCCAAGCTTAATCCCAAACGGCTGAAATTAGAGCCTCTAGGGCACTGCTCAAAGAATGTTTATTTTTAAAAATCCTCCCAGGTGATACTGATGCCACCCACCCAAGGGTTTGAGTTTGGGAAGTAAGTAATCTCTGAAGTCCCTTCTCAGCCAGAGATTCCAGGATTCAAAACTCCCAAGATAAAAGAACTTTGGCCACTTTGAATAGAACCTAACTATCTGAGGCAGACTGCCTCTATTCTGTTGATCTGGAAAATGACTTGATCTTGCCAAGTCGGTCCTCTCTCTGGGGCCTCTGTGTCCTTGGGGCTCCTTAATACCTAGGGTGCTCTTAGGCGCACATATTGGAAACCCAGATGAAACTGACTTGAACAGTACAGAAATATGTTATCTCCCATAACAGGAAGGCCAGAGACAGAACCAGGCCATGGATCAGAGGCTCAGTGATGTCATCAGATACCCAGGGCCTTTGCACATCTCTGCTTTACCATCTTCACTGTTTCATCAGCACTGGCTGGTGGAAAGATGGCTGAGAATTTTCTGGCATCACACCCTAACAGAATGGCATCCAGAGGAAGAAAGACTTTTTTTCTTCCTGTGCTGATCTCTTAGGAGAGAGGGAAACTTACCCAAAGGACCCCAGCATACTTCCCAGCATCCAACCCATTAGAATTAGACCACCCAGTTGTCCCTAAACTAACCATTGGCAAAGGGATAGGGTGGCGCTTAGGGACTCAGGTCCATCCAAGACGGAGAGTGAGGTCAGCTGACCAAGAGGTGCATGCTGTGTGGGGGAAGGGTAGATACCAGAAGAAACTGAGTTTCTGTTGAGCCAGAGGAAGAAGGAATGTTTTCTATCCACCACGGGCTCTGACCTGAGAGAGAGCGTGCACTTATAACTATTATTGCAATCATCCAAAGGAAGAAGGGTGTGAGGAGATAGTTATACTTAAAACAAAATAAAAGCTTGCAATAATTCCTCAGGCTCCAGATGCTCTTTATTACATAATGGTGGTCATAAAAGGCCTTAATGGGTACGAGTCTCACAGAACCTCCACTCCCTCTCAGGAAGGGGGCTGGGGAGGTCCTTGCATGCTAATGAGCAGGTGATTAGAACCACAAAGTAAAAAGATGGTACAGTGACTTCCTGGCTCAGCTCCTGCAGGAGGGAAAAACCCAAAGGAAGCTCTAAAGATGCCCAGGTCCCTGTGGACTAAACGCATACATCCACAATGAAGGAGAAGTCAAGCCTGCCAGGGCGTTAAGCCCCCCCGGTGGTTTATCTTCTTTATTTCTTCAATCTTTCCATTTATTCATTCAGTCACTAATTCCCCGACCTTCGTGGAGCCCCATTTAGCTGCTGATTGTTCAAGGGATTGGCAATACCCAATAAGACATAAATAAGACAGTGTTGATCTCTGTCTCTCCGTCTCTCTCACCTTGACCCTCTCTTCACCCCAGAAACTGGGGGAAAAAAGGCCAATCCCATTGGGTTACCAGGAGGAAGACATGAGATAATGCAAGTACAGGGTGCATCTGAGTATTCCCTGGCAAACAATAGGTGCTCAATACATGCTTGCTATTGTTATGATTATCACTGTTATGGTTATGATGATTAAGTTGTATCCCTAGCCTTCCTGGAGTGACAGTCTAATAGTGCATGAATATATCCAGGACTAGACTGTTTGAAGTGGCAAATCAATGGCACTCTTTTGGGGGACAGTCTCTCCATTACTGAAAATTTAAGTGAAAGCTACCATTTATTGAGCAACTACTTTCTGCCCATCTCTATGAAAGGGGCTTTGCAATGGTATTTCACTGACTGCTTACAGCAACCCAGTGGGGTGGGGTCTTCTTATCCTCCTTTTCAGACTGGAAAACAGACTCAGCACAGCTAAGCACTGGCCCCTCCCTCCAACTTTACACGGTTTTTATCTTGTAGATTTGAGACGTAAAGTTATTTCTTCCCTTCCGTTGCAAATATATCTCTGCGGTCTATAGCTATGCTCACACGCCCACTTTCTCTATTGTTCTTTTTTCCTGTGAACCAAAAAATATGGTGAAAACACCATCATGTTGAATGGTAAATTCTAGAAATTCCTTGCTAATTGTACGCTCACATTGCAAAGGTCAAAAGCTGTGAGCATTTCCTTGAAGGAGATACTTGTATCTTGAAAATAATAGCAATCTCCTACCACAAAGTGCAGAGGATTGATATTCCAGAAAATACTTTTAGACTGTTACCTCCTGAAGAAGATAAATTGTATCTCTAAGGACTAAACTGTCCAAGTTCCTGTTAAAATTATGTTATTGCCAATCTTTAAACCCTAAAGGTTCCTGGCTACATTCTGACAGAATATTTACCAGGAGTCGAGTGAATGAACACAACATTGTCAAGACCCCTACCTTTTCCACTCCTCTTGGAGCCTGTAGAGTATATGGCATGAGTATATGGAAGGGACAAGCCCCACCAGTTCACTATCTTAAGTGCAATCACATCTTAATAGTTTAGCCTGGGTTTGCAACAGAGATGGGCCATCTGAGATGACCACTAGAGAGTTCAAAAAGGGCAGATGTCTCCCTTTACTCCAGACTTGTACAGTCAACCACCTATTGGCTGTTGACCAACTGGACATTCTACAGCTAATTCCAATTCAGCAAACCCAAGTCTGAGTTCCACATGTCCCACCATGCATGTCTCTTTGACCTCCTGTGTTCCCTGCCCCGTGAAGCACAATCCATCACCCACCCTGTCCCCCCAAAGCAGAGACCTGGGGGGCATCCTGGTCTCCTCCCCCCTTTTACCTCCCAAAACCCAGGTCTGATCCATTTCATCCTCCTGATAACTGAAATCCTGGAGAGTACAGGTGACGGGTCTGGGGGAAGTTTTTTGTTTTTTGCCATAGGCATGGAAGTTTAGGGTTCAAACGAAAGAGGTGAATAAGAAATAAAGTACCCAAACATTCAGGAAGTGAGGATGTAGTCAGAGATTCATACATGCTGAGTATTAATTGCCAAAGACAGAGATGAATGACGGTGTTATGAATTTCACTGGGGCTTTAAGGCAGGGATCAGGTCAGGCATGGTGACTGCTGTGCTGTCTGTCAGCCTTGTGTTGTCACTTGAGCTAGGGCTCTCCTCCTGTGCTCCCATAACCCCAGGGCTAACCCTGATCACCGTGGTTAACAGAGAAGATTTTAGTTGTCTGTGGACTGCCTGGCCCCTGGCTGCCAACAAGAGTCTGAGCTCCTTGAAGGCCGGGTCTCAGTCTCATGTCTTCCTCCCTCAGGAACTCCTGGCACGGTTTCTAACACTTAGTCACTTGGCAGGTGCATTTGTTTCCTGGGACCTGCTATAACAAACAACCACTTAGCGAGTGGCTTAAAAACAACAGAAATATATTCTCTCACAGTTCTGGCGTTCAGTTGTCGAAAATCAAGGTACCAGGAAGGCCATGTCCAAAGGCTTTAAGGAAGAGCACTTCCTTGTCTCTTCTAGATTTGTTGGCTCTAGCATCCTTGGCTTGTGGCCACATCGCTCCAATGTCTGCCCCTGTCTCCATGTGGCCTTCTTCCCTCTTGTTCTTATAAGGACATGAGTCTCTGCAATCATTGGATTTAGGACCCACCCTAAATTCAGTACAATATCATCTTAAGATCTTTAGTGCCATCTTCAAAAAAAAAAAAAAAAAAAAAAAAACCCTACTCCAGACAAGGTCACATCCTGAGCTGAGCTTTCTGGATGGGCATGAATGTGAGGGGACACTGTTCAACCCACTACAGTAAGAGGATGATAGTTAGGAACTGTTATAATTATTCCATAATCAGCTTGCCTGGTCAGATTCCTTCACTATATGCTGTCACTGAACCATGATCCTTTCTCTCAGAGCATTTAGTTCCGTTTGTGATTACTGATCCCTACTGGTGTCACTCATTAGACTAGATGCTTCCTGGGAGTAGAGGCAAATTGTGTACGTCGTTCATCATTTTATCCCCAACACTGAACACAGTGCCCTTCACTTAGTGGACACTCCATAAATACCATAAATACCTGTTGAATGAATGGATGGGTGGATGGATGGATGGACAGATGGTCGATGACAAACGTGCTACAGGGGGTTCCTTCCCAGGGACCAGACACTCTCAACCAGGGCCATGAGGGTCCTGCTGCAGAGCCAGTCTCCACACACAGTTCAGCTGGCTGTCTCTGGAACTGTTTGAGTTTGTTTAATCATATTATACAGTGTGCGTGTTTTACATGATCAATATATGTCACCCTAAGTGAACATGTCACCTAGCCTAATGGCTTCTGCAGGAACAGATTATTGGGGTTGGCAATCTCCTTTTTTGATGCCTGCTCCAGTGAGGGCAGTGACAATGGGCCCAGGACCCTTGGTGCCACTTGCCTTCCTGTGCCATGGTGTGCTAAATGAAATATGACAAGAGAGTGGCTTCCAGTAATTGCAATAATTGACTGTGGGGAGTCCATGATTATGCCATTAGCTCCTCTCCGGGTAACGCATCATGAGTGTGGCCATGTCTCACTGCTTTGGAGACCATCAGATTGCATGAAGGGACAGCAGAGTGGTCCATTCCTACCCGCCGATCTCCACTATATCTCAAGTTTTCTAATGCTTAGTGTCTGAAAAGTAAGGGCCAGAGTAAGTACTCGGGTTTTCTGATCTCCAACTCTAAGGCTGGGGGTGTTGGGGGAGTTGGAGATCATCCCTCCTCTACTGTGATGGTTAATTTTATGTGTCAGCTCCTCTGGACCACAGGATGCCCAGATCAAACAAACATAATTTCTGGGTACGCCTGTGAAGGTGTTTCCAGACAAGATTAGCCCTTGAATCAGTGCGCTCCGTGAAGCAGATGGCCCTCCCGCTGTGGGTGGGCACCATCCAATCTGTTGAAGAACTAAATAGAACAAAAGGCAGAGGCAGGAGGAATTCACTCTTTTGGGACATCTCACCTCATCTTCTCCTGCCTGCAGACTGGGACTCAGACCATCAGCTCCCCTGGTTCTCCGCCCTTCGGGCTCAGACTGCAACGCACTGCTGGCTTTGCTGGGTGTCCAGCTTGCAGATGGCAGGTCATGGGATCGCTCAGCTCCCATAATAGTAAGAGCCAGTTGCTCATGTAAATAAATATATAAAATATCTTATTGGTCCTATTCCTCTGGGGCGCCCTCCTAACCTCTCTACCACACATGGTGCTTGTGGTTGAGAGGGTCCAGGATTATTCATATGACACGCTTCCCAGCATGCACATTACTTACAATCCTTGCATTCCGTCCATTCAGAGAAAGGGGGAAATGGCCCGATATTCCTAATGAGCCTATCTGAGTATTAGCCAGCTACTAGTTTCTTGAGCAATTTTAAGAAACCGAGATGAGGCAACATGGCCAGCAGACGATATGCTGGGCTTTCGTATGCCTTTTATTTTAGAGACAGAACCCACACTCGCAACCTTTCCTCCACCTCAGTAAATTGTTCCTCCTGAAAATGCAGCCAGTCCATGAATGTCGGTACAGGGAGGGTGACAGAGATCAACTACCCAGAAACGGCAAATATACACTAGTCACTCATTCGTCCACATCTTCTTCCTGGGTCTTTCCCAGGTACTGCAATAAATTTCGGTCCTCTTTCCCATAGAGCTTTGCAATTAACAGTGCAATGAATGGCAAGTATTAAACGGCTTGCTCTTGGGGTGCAGGGTGGGGGGAGAGAGACCCAGTGTGTAACACGTGCCTTTATCTATGGTGTTAATACTCCCAGCACGGTTGACTTCAGCATGACATCACTCGATGCACCGCCCGTGAAAGATGGACACAGCCAGCTGTCCTGAGCCTGGGGGAACTCCGTCCCACACACCTGTGAAAATTTTCTCAATACGAAGCCTTGGAGGTCCACGTCCAGAATTGGCAGAGATAACAAATCACAGCTTTTTGCGCTCACTTTATCCCCTAGTTCTACAGATAAATGAAGTCCCAGAGAAAAGAAAAAAAAAAAACGCCAAAAAACAAACAAACAAAAAAAAAACGTACAAGACAATACAGCAAAGTAGAGTTGGAACATCAGTGTCCAGAATCCTAGCTCTTGCCTCTGCTCAACACCCCTCCAGAGGCCGCATGGGAAGGGCTGGATTCCAGGTGATTCCGCAGCCACTTGGCCAGCAGTGGTTTGGAGCCACAACCAGGACTACTGTCCTGGTACTTAACATCTCTTTACTTATTTAACCCTAACAATGACTATGTGAAGTAGGTACTATTATTATACCCATATGACAGATGAGAAAAAGGAAGGTGCTTAGCTTTCCGGAGGTTATGGAGCTTGTAAGTGGTGGAGACAGGAAAACCCTACTTCAAGGCACAGGCTCATGACATCTTGCGTGGGCAACTCCTGACATGGCCCCAGTGTCCCCACCACCTGTACTTATGGTCTTGTGTAATCCCCTGCCCTCTAGTGCAGACTGGATCTAGTGATTTGCTTCTAAAAAACAAAATACAGCAAAGATGATGACGTATCATTTCCACGATGAGGTTACAAAAGACCAAGACCTCCACCTTGTTGGTATTCTCTCCCCTCCCCTCACTCTGACAAAGCCGCCATGTTTTAAGATACTCTGTGGGGCTGCCCACATGGCCAGGAACTGAGAAGATCTCCGGCCAACAGTTCCTGAGGAACTGAGAGTTTAGTCCAACCGCCTGTAAGGAACTGAACGGCCAAGAAGCACATCAGTGAACTTACAAGTGGGTCCTCCTTGTCAAACCTTCAGGTGAGACAGAAGCATCAGTCTAACCCTAGCTAACCTACGGATTCCTGATCCAGTGAAACTGCGAACTAATTAATGCTGCTGTCTTAGTGGTTGCAGTAAAAGGTAATTTGTTAGTGCTGGATAACTAATATACCACCACTCTCTCTAGTGTGAGCCATCAGGTAGGGTAACTTAGATGATCATGTTACTTAACTACCCTAAAACCCAATCTTCTCTTCCTGGGGGGAAAATGGGAGGTCACAAGAGAATCTGCCATACAGGGTTGTTGGGAAATAAGATGAAGTGATACAGAGAGGAAAAAAATGTGCTTAGCTGAGGAAACAAAAGCACCAGAAATATGAGTGGAGACCAATTCTGTCTGGCTCCAAACCCTTGAATTTTCTAGTGTGCCGTAGTGTATAAACAGAATGGGGAATAAGAAGTAAGGCAGACATGAGGTGAGAGGAACCAAGAGGGATTTGTTCTTTTTGTGAACAGGACAGTGATGAGTGAATAGCGTTTGGCAGGACTTAAGGCAGAGGGCCAGAGCCAACCCTGCATTGTGTGAAGATATCGGGAGGGTGTGGGGATATACAGTATTTATAATGCAGTCAAGGACAGATCTGCTCATTCTTCATAAAAATCTCAGCAGGCTGTGCACTTTTGCTTCAAATAATAAAACTAACTGGTAAATAGATATAATTATACCTACCATGTAACCCCAGGATATAAATATTGACCTGTTCATCCACATATCACAAGAGGAAATGGAAATTATTTGGGCACAAACTTCTCAGCCCACCAAGCTTGAAAGTGAACTCGGTTTGTTTCTTCTGATGCCACTGGCTGACAGTCTGACTTTGCGTATGCCCTAGAAATGTTGCGATCCCTTGGTCAGCATAGCTCAGTTGAAATAAAGGGTGTGATCACAAATTTTTCAAAATCAGAATTTATGGGTTTTCTGGTTAGCTAAGAAGCGGAAGACTACCTTTTGGTTCCCAGACTGTAACAGCCTGCTGGCTACAAGGACATACTCCAGAGTGGACTATCTGGGTTTGAACCTGACTGGTTCCTTTTGCTATTGGTATAACGCTGGACAAGCCACTCAGCGTCTCTGAGCCTCAGTTTCCTTCTCTGAAAAATTGATAATATTCTTTGCTTTGGAGACTAAAATGAGCTCAGGTATACAAAGAGTGCTTAGTACAATGAATGACACACAGGTGGGGCTCAATGAATAATCATCCTGCATGCTTTTGTTTGGATTATTTTAACCGTGAACACAAAATGGAGCACATTGGAGAAAAGTTTCTCGAGGTCCATGTTTCACAAATTGTGATTTGCAAGAATGTTTTTTTTTAAGTTTTTTAATGTGTATTTATTTTTAAGAGAGAGAGAGAAAAAGAGCGTGAATGGGAGAGGGGCAGAGACAGAGGGAGACACAGAATCTGAAGCAGGCTCCAGGCTCTGAGCTGTCAGCACAGAGCCTCACACAGGGCTCAAACCCACGAACCATGAGATCATAACCTAAGCTAAAGTTGGATGCTTAACCGACGGAGCCACCCAGGCACCCCAAATGATTTGCAGGAATGTTAAATGGCAAAATTAGAAAGAAAGGACAAAATTAGAGACCAGAATTAGAACAAAATTAGAACAAAATTAGAAAGAAAGGAGGGAAGCGAGAGGAAGTTTCTTCCTTAGTGAAATAAGACAGGACAATTTAGATGAAAAACCGTGAAATGTTTTTTCTTTACATGACTTTTCAGAGCCTTTAATACACAAATATGCATGTGACTCTCCATAAAGTCATATTCCATCAAGTATGCGATGTTTTCATAATTTATTTCTACACAGACTTTTTTTTTTCCCTCCCCAGAATTCTTGTTACTCTGTTCTAGGAAACTGGTTTTGAGAATACACTTTAGAAAATCATGCTATAGGATTATCACAGCTCAATGAGACACATTTCACTAGAAATTTCTAGTCATCTGAGGCAGTGTTCCACACAACCAGAGCGATGAGTAGAATCCATTCTGTGATTTGTTTTATTCTCTTTCTCTACTTCTTTCGGTTTTCTGGAAGCATCTAAATATGGGGACCACCAGATAGTCTATTTTTCTTGGGTGTTTCCTGACTCTGCTACAGAAAAGTGAATCTTCCCTTTGACTCCTGCATTCTCTGTATTTGATGTGTCACCATAGCAGAGCTTTCGGCACTAAGCATCGGCCTTTCTGGTCTCTGCCCCTTTGTCGTGCAATAAAACTCAAAACACAGAGTCCCCATGTCTGTGGTCCTTCTGGATACTGGTCCGAGCCCCTGGGGCGGCAGATCCCAAGTATGTCAAGCTCTGGGTCCTAAAGCATAGTGACTGACCAGTGGCCTAGGCTGAAACTTTTATCTGCACAAAGATAAAAAATCATTCCTCCACCCAGCTGTCTCTCCTCCAGATTAAATCTGGAAACCTCAGCATGTCAACTGCGCCAACTATAACCAGCAGCGGAAGCAGACATTGCCCCCCCGAAGAACAAGGAAATGGCCAAAGCCAAGGAATGTCCCTGCCACAGTCTCAGATTCCCCTTCTTTTCTCCTGAAGCATTTCTCTCTCTGTATTCTGGTCCATCCTGAGTTGCTGTCCCACGTCTTCTCTCAGCTGACTGTCAGCTAATCCCTTAAAACAGCAATTTGTTCAGGGTGCCTGGGTGGCTCACTCGGTTAAGCATCTGACTCTTGATTTCAACTCAGGTTATGATCTCACAGTGCATGGGCTCAAGCCCCACGATGGGCTCTGTGTTGGCAGTGTGGAACCTGCTTGAGATTCTCTCTCTCTCTCTGCCCTCCCCTGCTGTCTCTCTGGCTGTCTCTCTCTCTCAAAAAAAAAAAAAAATCTTAAAAATATTCTTTTTAAATGCTAAGTTCCTCACTTGAGTGTAAGGTGATGAAAAGACGCTCGCTAACCAGACTAAACACAATCAGGGAATTGAGCGTTTTAGGTAGGATTCTTCAAAAGACCTAAGCCCCGAATCTCCGATAACTCCATGATTGTGGCAGGGGAGGAAGAGAGGAAAGAGTGGAAAGCTGAAATCCTGGCTCATGCTCTGTGCAGGGCACTGGGTGAAGTGCCCAGAATAGGGTGGAGAATAAAACATCAGCCTCCGATGCTGTATCAGAGACCTCATTAAGCTAAAAAAAAACTATTACATGATTATAAATTGTAATAAAGGCTGCAATGGAAAAGAACAGGATTCTGTGACAGAAAATTTGCAGAATGACCTGATTCAGACCCAACAGTAAGGTCAGTTCTCTGTAAAGAGGGAAGAGTCAGGCTGAGCTCTGCAGGAAGAGAATGAAGGGCTCCGCAAGGCAGTGAGGAGGGGAGCCTCCCAGGCAAAGCAGCACATTCGCAAAGGGACTGGGGACAGAAAGAACGTGGCTTGTCTGAGGGACTGAAGGACACCGTGTGGATGTAGTGCACTGAGGCACAGAGCATCACAGGATGAGGTTAGCGTGTCAGCCATCTTTGTCGCAAAGACGCCGCGTCACAAACAACTGCAGACTTCAGTGGGTCGCAACAAGACGTCTACCGCTCGTGTATGATGTCAGGGTCATGATCAAGGTCAGCAACGAAGCTTTGCTGCACTTGTCTCTCCTCTTCCAGCAGCCCAGCCCAGACGTGCTCTCACGACAATGGCAAAGGTGCATGTGTGCCTGAAAGCATGTGATAACCTTTGAAGGGGGGGTGGGGCTCAGAACTGTCCCAACATTATTAGTCACAGCAAAACGTGTGGCCAAGTTCAGAGGCGGAGCACGAGGGTGCTAAGAAAGGTATGGTAGAGGTGCTGGGTGGTTCAGTCGATTAAGCATCCGACTCTTCACTTCAGCTCAGGTCATGATCTCATGCTCTGTGGGATCAAGCCCCGCATCAGGCTCTGTCCTAATAGCACAGAGCCTGCTTGAGATTTTCTCTCCCTCTCTCTCTCTCTCTGCCCCTCCCTTGCTCCTCTCTCTCTCTAAACAAATAAATGAACATTAGAAAAAAGTATATGGTAAAGGGTTTGAATACCAAGAGGGGTGGAGTATTGGAAGCATTTTTCCAACCTTCCACAATTAGAGGGACAGATAGATAGAAATCAATTCAGATAGGTCCTTGAAAGCCAATATATGTATTTAGATTTTATTCTAAGTACCATAGAAAACTACTAAGCTGACCATTTCTTATTTTTAAACATGTACTTATTTTTGAGAAAGAGAGACAGACAGTGTGAGCAGGGGAGGGGCAGAGAAAGAAAGGGAGACACAGAACCAGAAGCAGGCTCAAGGCTCTGAGCTGTAAGCACAGAGCCTGACATGGGGCTCGAACTCATGAACCGTGAGATCATGGCCTGAGCTGAAGCTGGACACATAACCAACTGAGCCACCCAGGCGCCCCTAAGCTGTCGATTTCAATAAAGGTGACCTTGAGCAAATCAGGTGACCTCTTGAACGTTTCCTCATCTGTAGAATGTGTATGTAGTGGGTGCCAGGGAAGGGTTGTTTCTTGAGTAAGCTACTCAAACTCTCTGAACCTTGTGTATTTATATATAAAAATGAGCTGAAGAGACATCCCTGGTAGGGCTATTAGGGGAATGAGGCAGGATAGTGAATGTGAAAGTGGTTTGTAAACTGTGAAGTTCTCGACAGTCATCATTTCATGTATGTTTACGGCAATGCTGACAAGTCGGGGACAGGACTATCATTCCAGAGGTGAGAAAGCTGTGCCCCAGAAATGCTGAGTAACTTGGATTTGTTCCACAGCCAGGAAGGAGGGGGGGGGAGCACCAGGAGGTGAAGCCCTCATCTGTCTGATCCTAAAGCTCCAAGCCTTCAATTAACTATAAATTGAATAAGTTGCTTTCCCCCTATGAGGAATTGCCTGTGGTAGTGCCTTCAACAGAGATCACTGGTGTTACAGGAGGTGATGGACATGATTTAGACCTTCCCCTAAATATGCTGCTGAGCCTAGCATAGGTCCTCATTCCAGGCCGGCCAGTGGCCAACAGCTAATTCACCAGGGGCCATCCCAGCTGATTAGTTCATCAATAACCCATTATCTCTGCCATTGTAAATATCTCAGAAGGAACGTGACTTTTGGGGAGGAATACCCAAGCACACCCAGCCTGCAGCCAGTGCAAAGCCTGGATCCATGGGAAAGAAAAAAAAAATACCCCCTCCAGCTTTCACTGGAAAATGTTAAAAATCCCCCTGCAGTCCTTGACAAAGAGGGAACTGGCTGCAACAGTCTGAAGACGGGGTCCTTTCATAAGGAGTGTGCCACATTGGCCACTCACAGGACGCTGCTGGGACAAAGAACCATAGTGTAGGTAAAACGATGGCTTCCACACCCCAGACCACAGAGCAGTAAGTGGAGAGCTGGGTGCTTCAGAACCTACCAGGGATCTTCTCCAAACAGCTGAGTCTCACACGTGTCCCCTAGAGATTCTGATTTCAATCCAGAATAAAGCCGGGGGGATGCAGGGTTTGGTTTCAATCTAGTGATTCTGCTGCACAGTCAGGTTTGGGACCACTGCTGTCATTTAACACCTGTGGCAAAAGCACCTACTGTGCGCCAGACCCTTCTGCTGAGTGCTGACGTTGACATCAATAAAATGCAGCCCCTGACCTTGAGAGCCTCAACAGCAATCGTGATATGCGAGAAGGAATCATCCGAGCTTTCCCAGCCTTTTTACACCAACAAGACACCCTGGCTGCACAAAGTAGCCCCCCTGGTGCACTGTTTCCCCACGAACTCCCCAAAATACTCAGCTTCCAGTTTCATTACTTACTGTCTTCTTACAGCTTTGTCTCACCCTTCATGCCTGGCTCCATGGTTTTGACCATGGACTGTCTCCTTCATAGCAATTCACATGGCTGTTATATCTCATTCTGGCTCATCGGGATAGACTCTGCCTAGTCACGATCATACAGAGGAATGTTCTACTACCCTACTCCCTCTGCTATAGGTGGAGAAAGTCCTAAATATCCTTAGCCTCTCAAACATGTAGGAATAAATGTCATGCGAGCACACAAGAGGAGTTGGTTCGTTCTGCTTGACCTGGTTGTAGACAAAGCCATCATCCCTTCTCAACCAAAAGAGGATTATGGACCTGGAAAGAATCATTCCCAGGAGGCAGAAAGAGGATGGTGATAATGATCCATCCTATTACGTTAAAGAGATTTTGTTGTCTCCAAACTGGAAGAGAATTCGGGAGATAGGGTGGAAAACTTTCTTTGGAAGTAAATGGATATCCATCCTGGGCAGTCAGAGTTCTCTGAAAGTAGGATCTTGACAACCTCTTAAATCTTGCCTATGCTAAGTTGCCGTGCAGGAGCAAGGCAGACAGGAATACGGTCTGGATGTCAAATCCCAAGCCAAGCTGGAGAAGCCATTGAAGTCATTCCCTTGACTCCTCTTGGGTTTCCACCTGATGCAAAGCATAATTGCAAGAATGCTTATTACATGGCTTTCCAGTAGTAAAAATGTGGAAGGAATTAGTCTAAAGCAGATTAATTAAAATATGCTACATATAAAGCATGAGATAGTATGTAGTCATTTAAAAAGAATGGGATCGGGGCGCCTGGGTGGCGCAGTCGTTAAGCGTCCGACTTCAGCCAGGTCACGATCTCGCGGTCCGTGAGTTCAAGCCCCGCGTCAGGCTCTGGGCTGATGGCTTGGAGCCTGGAGCCTGTTTCCGATTCTGTGTCTCCCTCTCTCTCTGCCCCTCCCCCGTTCATGCTCTGTCTCTCTCTGTCCCAAAAATAAATAAACGTTGAAAAAAAAAAAACGTAAAAAAAATAAAAATAAAAAATAAAAAGAATGGGATCTCTAAGACTTATTAAGTGGAAAGGAGATTCAAAACACTGAATAGGATGTTTCTGTCTCTTTGTAAGAAGACACACACTCTTTATAAGAAGACTCACTCACTCACTCACTCACTCACTCCTGTTGACAGTAATTACTGAGAATGACTACAGGAAGGGGTTAAAGGAAGTCTTTACTTTTTATTCTAAATCTTCCATTTTCATTTCTTACTTTTATTTAAAAATAACGGACATGGGCCTTTAGTGGTGGGGTTATGGATTTTTGTTTTTAACTTTATATGTATATTCTATATTGATATATCTATTAATTATATGTGCATTATTACATAAATATATACAAAACGAAAATATCTGCCTATATGTACTCATATATTTCACACCAAACTATGTTAAAATTTTCAGCTTGTTTATCTTATTCATTGGTGAGTAGAGTACCTATCACAATTCTAGAATTTAGCAGATTACTTAATACATGACAGTAAATGTCCACTACTATTGAATTAAGGAAACAGCGGTCCCATTATTTTTTTACAGGCCAACTCTCAATATCATTTTTACCAAGCAAGATTCTGATTTCTTTATGTGCTTTATCTACCATTTCAAACAGGCAAGACCTTTATTCAATGATTCATTCACCCATCCAACAAACATTCAACATGCTATTCAAGAACAAAGAGAAAAGACGGATAAAGTCAGTCTCATTAAGCCTGCTGCCTTGTCCTAATCTAATCTTCGTCTTCTGGGACTGTGTCCTTTTTTGGGGAGAAAGGACTTTGTGGAAGGAGACTGTCATTATCAAAGTGACCCAAGAGCCAGAGAAAACCTCACACTGACCCAAGTCTGGCATCGCCATTGCCGATTTCTGCTTCACATGGGCACATCAAAGGGAGTTCTCTTAAGATGAAAGATAAATACTTAAAATTTATTTGTGGGGAAATGGCCAATTGAGCATACACACCTATTCTTTCCACTCAAAACAAAAACAAAAAACACACCACCATACCCAATGACAGTAGAATAGGACAAGGTATTAGCCGGAAGGACAGAGAATATGGGATAGAAATCTCCTATTTCCAACAGGAGATGGGAAATAAACATGGAGGAAGTTACAAGCCATGCTGCAGGGGGCATAAGAATGATATGTGAGCAGCTGTCTCCTCCTACAGAAGCTCTGAGCGCTCCCCACTGGGAGGAGTGAGGATCCAGGCTGAAAGGAAGCTGATTTCCTACATTACACTTAGATCCTCTGGTTTCCTCCTTAGACCCTCGTGGTCCCCACAAGAGCTTGCAGGTTCATTTTCTGAAGAAATTGTCACCGTGAGCCTAAGACTCGGGACTTGAGGCCAAGTTGAGGTTCTCTATGTCCAGAATGCCAGCGACCAGGCACTTACATTCCCAGGAGGAGAAATGGAGGCTTTATCTCTGTTATTTCTGGAGAGCCCCAGGGAGGCAAATTCTAGGTCTCCATTATCAACACTTCAGGTTCTTTGATGTTAAGGATGCAATGTTGGATGATTATTTTCTTAAGTTTATTTATTTATTTATTTATTTATTTATTTATTTATTTATTTGGAGAGAGGGAGAGAGAGATTGAGAGAGGAGACAGCATGAGCTGGGGAGAAGCAGAGAGAGAGGGAGGGAGAGAAATCCCAAACAGGCTCCGTGTTATCAGTGCAGAGCCTGACACAGGGCTGAACCCATGAACTGTGAGGTCAAGACCTGAGCCAAAATCAAGAGTTGGACTCTTAATTGACTGAGCTACCCAGGCGTCCCTGGATGATTATTTTTTTAATTTTTAAATGTTTATTTACTTTTTGAGAGACAGACAGACAGAGCACAAGCCAGGGGAGGGGCAGAGAGAGAGAGAGAGGAAGATACAGAATCCGAAACAGGCTCCAGGCTCCAAGCTGTCAGCACAGAGCCCATTGCGGGGCTTGAACCGACAAACCTTGAGATCATGACCTGAGCTGAAGTTGGATGCTTAATAGACTGAGCCACCCAGGCGCCCCCTTTTTATAGGTTTTAAAAAAAAATTTTTAATGGATGAGTATTTTAAAGTGAAACATACCAGATAACAGTCACTCTCTACCCACTATGCACATAGAAATGTTTAGTGTGTTCCTAAATATATAAGCTGTCCATCAAGGACCACCAGTCATTAGAGAAAAGCCCTTAGAATGAAGAGTGAGACCCAGAAATAAGAAAGAGCAAATAACCCAGGGAAAAGAAGAGAATTACAAGAAAACCTAAAATGAATCAACTAAAAAAAAAAAAAACAAAAACCAGAAAACAAGAAAACAAAACAAAAGCCACTGCATTTGTAAAGCAAGAGAAAAGGAGGTGATAGGGAGTCAACGTAAATAAGCTGAAAAAATGCAAAAGTAATATAAAAACAGGGAGGAGGACAAAACATAAGAGACTCTTAAATATAGAGAACAAACAGAGGGTTGCTGGAGGGGTTGTGGTATAGGGGATGGGCTAAATGGGTAAGGGGCATTAAGGAGGACAGTTGCTGGGATGAGCACTGCGTGTTATACATAGGGGATGAACCACTGGAATCTACTAAAATCATTGTTGCACTATATGCTAACTTGGATATAAATTTTAAAATTAACCAATTAAGAGATATTATAGCAAATTTCTTTGAAAATCAAGAGTATTTAGTGAATAAAGTAGAATGAATTTTTAGAATGTAAAACAAAAAGACAATTTGACTTAGGTATATTTTTTAAAAAATCTTATGAAAGTCTAATGTCCACATAGTAAATATTCCAGAAATAAGGAACAGAAAATAAAAACAGGAGGGAACTCTCCAAAAATAATAATAAAGACAATTTGTAGAACTGAAGGATATATGATTTCATATCAAGTGTGTCCTTCTTAAGCTAAGGAAGAAAGAAAAGGAGAGAGGGAGGGAAGGAAAGAGAGAGACAGAGAAACAGAGAAGGAATTCCCCACCAAGATGCATCAGTGTGAAATTTCAGAACATCTGAGACACAAGATGGTCTCTAGAAGACTTTAGGTTGGGATACAAGTGGGGAAAGGGGCTGTATGCCATATGCAAAGGAATAAGAATCAGAATAACACTGAAATCACAACAGAAAGAGCAAATGCTAGAGGCTGTGGATCCACATCATCAAAATTTTTAATAAAAATGATTTTCAACAACGGGGCACCTGGGTGGCTCAGTCAGTTAAGCATTTGACTTCACCTCAGGTCATGATCTCGCAACTCCTGAGTTCGAGCCCTGTGTCGGGTTCTGTGTTGACAGCTCAGAGCCTGGGGTCTGCTTCGGATTCTGTGTCTCCCTCTCTCTCTGCCCCTCCCCCACTCGTGCTCTCTCTGTCTCCCTCAAGAATAAATAAACATTAAAAAAAATGATTTTCAACTTACTATACCTAGCCAAACTATCAATCAAGTGTAAAGGTAAAATAAAATTTTCAGACATGCAAGCATGGGGGAAAAAAAACCCAACCCTAATCATGTACCTTTATTCAGAGGAGATTTAATAAAATGAGAAAATAGCATCTGGGTAGCTTAGTCAGTTAAACGTCTGACTTCAGCTCAGGTCATGATCTTGCAGTGAGTTCAAGCCCCACGTTGGGCTCTGTGCTGACAGCTTAGAGCCTGGAACCTGCTTTGGATTCTGTATCTCCCTCTCTCTCTGCTCTCCCCCGCTCTCACCCTCTGTCTCTGTCTCTGTCTCTCTCTCAAAAATAAATAAACATTTAAAAAAAATTTTTTAAAATAAAATGAGAAAGTATGTCAAGAAAGAGAAATGTATGGAACCCAGTAAACAGACCAAATACAGAATAGAGGAAGAAGAAAACAGCTCTGCCCCAGACCTAGAGCCTGAAAAGAAGGGAAAGAGGGTTCATAAATTTTATGTGTGTGTTCAAGCATCGGGTAGAAATGTTTATGGTTGACATACTGGTTGGAAGCATGTATAAGGGATTATGTTAATCACTGAAATTATACTATTATATTGTTAAGTAATATAAAATTATATTATTATACAATTATGCTATTATGGAATTCTTATTTATATTATTATTATCCATTTATTGTTGCCTCACCAGAGGAAAACATCTGAATGGCTATCCACCAAACTTTAAAGACACTGACTAAAAATGCAAGCTATTGGTCAACAGGAACGTTACTTTGAAGTCCAAGGTACAGGCATCAGGTGAAACAGGTATACAATGACAGGTGCATGTGGCTGTCACTTAAGAGAGATACACCACGAAGGAAAAGGCAGACCAAACAAACTCGGGCTTCAAATATGTGTCCCAAGTCAAAGGTGCCAGGAAAGATGATCCAAACTAGGCAAGTGATTTATGGCCAGGCAGCTTCACACAAGGGCGACTCTAGCTGTCCCCGTGTGAGTGGCATTAGTGTCGCATTAGTAACATTAATGGCAGGCATTAATGGGTAGACTAAGGGCTGACAGTCCTCCCCAGCAATGCCAGCATTCCTGGGCTGTGAGGAGCTTCCATGGGGGGGGGGGGGGGACAGACCCCTAAACAGAAATATGAGACAAATACAGAACTAGAAGCCTATTGACTTGTTGTACACAATGGAAGCCTCTTCACTCTCCCTGAACAACGTGAATCTTTCCATTGAAGGAATTTTGTGGGAAGAGAAGAAATTGGCCAGGTGGGAGGAGGTGAAATGGCATTTTTGGCAGATGGAAGTACACGTTCAAAGCAGTGTGCTCAGAGGACAACAAAGGCGGGAGGAAGAGACGTTAATCAAGCTCTAGAGAGATCGAAAAGGATCTCGCCCTTCCATGTTTTATGGCGGTAGCTGCTAACATTGATTCCAGTCTTGCGATATGTCAGGGACTGTGCTAAGCACTCACGTTACTTGAATACTCACCTCCGAGTCAAGTACTTACAGCCACTTTACAGGTGGAGAGAATGTGCCACAGAGGCGACACATACGTACTCTCTCTGGGGGAAGGGGAGCAGAGCAATGCCTGAATGCAGGATGAGTTATTCTGGAGAGCAGGGCTTTGAAAACAGATTTCAGGAAGGCCAAGTGCACCCTTGATGTCACTGTCAGAAGCAGAGTTGGGCGTGTGTAGTCCTGCATGGCATTTCACCATCCTGTCACCATCCTGATATCTGTTAATTAGCCTGCAAGTTAATATCATCTTATCCCCTGACATAGAGGGAAACGGACACAGCGCTCATTTTCACAAACACAGCTTGGTGTTGAGCTTCCCAATGGACCGTGCGCTGCAAGGCGGAGAGGGGATAGATTGACTTCCTGGGCTGTGGAAGCCGGAGAAAGTTCAATAAGTCAGCTGTCAGCGTAGGGACCCTTGCAGGCTCAGGAATTTCAATTTCAAAGTACAAGAGATTGAAGTCTCGAAACACGAGATCATCAAACACTAATGATTCCTGAATTCTGCCACAGGCGTGGAAACAGGTCAGAAACAGTGGCTTTCGGAAGGGTGCGCACAGCAGCGGCCGCCTCTCCCACTGGATTAATTCTGTAGGCGCTGAGGAGAGGAGGGAGCCTGGCTGTGAGGGGTGGTACCTGAGATGAGAGGGGAGATATTTCAAAGACCTGAGAAGGGCCGCATCATCAAGCCTGCTCTCATCTCTTTTGCTACGTGGCCAAATGGGTGAATCTCCAAAGAGAAGGCAGAATCCCTGAAAAGGCGGGTGGCCCCCCAGCGGGAAAAGAGCCTAAGTGGTCTTTGTATTGAAAGAACAAAGCCTTGTTTCATGAGGTTGGGCTTCTCAGACACTCTACCTGAGCTGTACCAAGAGGCTTCCTCGCTCTAAAGATCAGGTGTCCATTCATCCTCGTTCCGCAGAACAGACCTCTCATGCCCGCTGTCCCCACGGGTGTCACTAGTGGTTCTTTCATTCTGCAACGAACTGCGTTTGATTTCACTCAATATGCTTATCGTGAGTCGTCTGTCCTTTGTTATTCTTGAGTGGACAGAAAAGAGTACCTACAGCGTGCTGCCATTCAGATGTAGTTCGTAAGTCAGCAAAATTGGGTGGCAAAAGCAGTCACAGCAGTCACCCTGGTGGAGGACACGGAAGGCGACCAGGTGACAGTGGAGCCTGCTGGGGTGAGGAGCATTTTTTTCTGTATTCATCTGGGTGGTGGTTACACGGATGAAAATGTACAAAAGAATTTATCGAGATGCACAATCTAGATCTGTACATTTACTCCATAGAAATTTCACCTTCATGAAAAGTATCTAAGAGTGGTTTAGAGAAGCAAATTATGTGGTCACCCTCTTCGATGGAAACGCTTTTCAACCAGAAAGCCATTCAACCCAGAATAGGGTTGAAACTCTTATTCAACTCAGAGGGTGGAGTTTTTCCCCATTCTTTTTTTTTTTTTTAATGTTTATTTTTGAGAGAGAGAGAGAGACAAAGGAAGGGACAGAGAGAGAGGGAGACAGAGAATCCTAAGCAGGCTCCAGATGTCAGCACATCATGACCTGAGGTGAAACCCAGAGCCCGACGCTCAGCTGACTGAGCCCCACCCAGGCACCCATCCCATCCCTTATTTCATGGGCTGTGCAGTGCCTCAAGGGTTCAGACACAGTGTCTTCAGTTGCAGCTGGAAGCTGGCGGCACATGGCCTGATTTCACATTCAAGTTATTTAAACAAGCAGGTAAAAAGTACTGTGTATACAGCCTATTGCTTGACCAAAAACTTGCAGAAAGGATTTTTAGTTTTGTCCTTCAGGGCAAAGCCTCTGGTGCCATAAACCTGTCGCACTGCAGTGTCCTCCTAATCCTCTTTCCCTAAATGCCGAGAAAACGCTACATGGAACCAAATATGCCTCAGGCCCAACCTCGGAGCATGGAGTGCTGTCAGGACCCCACATCTGGACTGAATGAGTGTCAAATGTCATCTTATGCGCATTCATAGGATGAGCTGACATCTCCCCAGATCAGAATCAGAGGCGGCTGCTGAAACAGGCAAAGTAATAAATTTCAGTCAATAAATTTCCCTTGGGGGTTAAAAAAAAAAAGGCCAGCCCTTCCATTTCCAGATCCCCATGCCTACTCTCTTCCATGTGCTGAAGTCAGGTAGTATCCTCCCTGCAGGTTGAGGGAAAGCCAGGTATTGGGATGAACCAGAGACACACTGTCAGTAAGAGGAAAGGAGACGCCAATGTCCTCTGCACCTAAGCGGGCACGAGAGGAAGGTTGGAGACTTTTCAATTCAAGAAGGAGACAGAGGAACAGAAGAAAGTCAGGTTGAGCAAACCGTGCGGGCAGCTGAGGAGGAGAGGGTAGAAGGTGGTAAGACCCTTCAAAGGGGCTGAAACAGGAAGAGAAGAGCAGATCGAAAGCAAACTAGAATGTCTGCCTCCATTTCGGGTCGGGAGTCTGCTAAGTTAGTTAAAGTCATCCTTAGGCATTGGGAAAATTCAATTTTCATCACAGGTCCTGATGACATTTCCTTTAAACGCCAGATTCAATAGCGAGATACACCTTCAGGGGGAAAATATTCTCTACAGTAAGAAGGTGAGATAGGGAAACGAGTTAAAAGCTCTTTTTCCTGCTATGCAAATATTCTCCAGGAACACTAACAAGATAAATATATTTCTGTGAGATACTAAGCTTTCTCAGTCACAGGTTTATTTCTGCAGGTTTCTCTTCACTCTTTGCCTCTAAATTGAACACTTTGTGGCTGAAATTTTAAAGCCGTGTTCCTCCCCCCAGAAAAGCCTATGTTCCATGTTCAAAAACTAAGGGAGCAAGGGACAGAGGTGGGGAAAGATTCCCCCCCACACACACCCCGTTTGTGGCCACAATGCTGGGTGAACTGGAAATATCATGCCGGAGTCTCACAAGAATGAAAGGAGGAATAAATGTCACTTTATCCACACCCTTCTTCCGGGTGGGTAAGAAGACTGCAGCCAAGACAAGGAGGAACAGTCAAAAGGTCACCCAACCAAGGACAATAGCCGATTATCCATCATCTGGTCCCACAACCTTTCCCCACTCCCACACCACCAGTCAACAGCAATGGAGATATCTGGTAATGTCCAATTGGACAATGTCTGGTTCTGGGCAAACCACTCAGGACTGAGACTGCCTCTTCCCTTTCAGAATCTCAAAATCCTCATCCATAAAATGGAAATACTAATTCCTTACTGGTCAGGTCCTTGTGAAGATACATCAGATATCATACGTTATACAGTGTCCAGAACATAGCAAGGGCTGGTTACTTGTTACCCACTGTATTTGTTTCCTGTAGCTTCCGTGATGGGTCACCACACATCTAGTGGCTCACATCAGCACGTGTTTATCATCTGCAAGTCCCAGATGTCAGAGGTCTGCAGTGGGGTTCACTCAGCTATAATCAAGTTGCTGGAATGCCTATTTTCCTTTCGGAGGCTCTAGGAGGGGAATCCATGTCTCTGTCTTCTCCAGCCTCCAGAGGCTACTTGAATCTGTTGGCTCATGGCCCCGTCCATTTGCAAAGTCAGTAGCGAAGTATCTTCAAATCTCTGTCCATCTCTCTCTCCCCTCTGGTTCCACTATCACATCTCCTTTCCTCAATCCTTGGCCCTCCTCTTCCCTTTCTCTTTCTGTGATTAACACTGAGATCCACCCAGATAATCCAGGATGGTCTCCCCATCTTGAGATCCTTAACTTAACATAGCTCCACATTCCTCTGTGCCTTGTAAGGAAATGTATTCACAGGTTCAGGGGATAGGAATCTGGTCATATTTGAGGGAGGCCATTATTCAGCCCACCACAGCTGCTATTATTTGTATTGAGGTTGTCGACTTTATCCAAGTGGTACTACTCAAGAGATCGGAGATCATTATGCCAGGATTATTTTTTAGATTTCTATTTTAAAAATTTATCTCCACCTTTTAATCAATGATACTGTTACTTTTTTAGTCTGTTAGTGAGCCATCTAAAAGAGAGAGTTCTGTTAATGGTCCATGGGCAACAGTTGGGGGGAACATCCATATTCATACCCATGTTCATAGTCCAGAACCTCAGACCCCAGACTCTTCAAATTTGGAGAGAAGGGTTGGATGACGTATAATAGGGTGGTTGTGAAGAGATGGAAACCAGTGGATTAGGGTAAGAAAAGCAGCAGATCCCAGAGAGTCCTTGTCAAAAACCAGTGACTTGGTCACAAACAATCAGAAGTGCCACATTGCCCCCCCACCCCTGATCGCTTAGCTGGCCTACAGTAGTTTCTAATAAAGGGCTATAATAACATATCACTGCCATCCTCCCCACGTTGAGCTTGAAGAAGAAAAAAATCATCTCTCTCTCCCTGCTGCATCTTCAGCCTTCATACCGGCTGCCTCTTCCAAAGATAATTTCGTAAGGACAGCCTCAAACCCAAAGAAAGTGAAGGCACGTTGCTAGGGTTCATCTTCCCTTAGGGGGCTTGCACACCCACCATACTTCCAGATTTCTCTTCAGAGCTGTAAGTAAGTGAGCCGTCTCACCTGTTTCCCTCCTCGAAAAAGAAAGAAGGTCTATACCATGAACAGAAGAATGAAGCATAAAGGGAACCCTGGGTTTTGGAATCCAGGGAACAAATAGGCTTTGTGTTAATGGTGTCTTCCCTTAAACAAAGGTTTGGCTATTTTTTTTTCCCACAAAGGGCCAGAGAGTAAGTGCTTTAGACTTTACAGTTCATGTGGTCTCTGTCACAACCGCCCAACTCCGGGGTGTGCAGCCTGAAAGCAGTCATTGACAATGTGTAAATGGCTGGGGTGGCTGTGTTCCAATAAAATTTTATTTACAAAACACACAGCCTATGGATTTAGCCTGAAGGTTGTTATTTGCCCATTCCTTCTTTAAATTTTCCAGTACTTGGGGACAAGAGGAGATCCGCACAGAAAAGGAATGAGGACATTCATCGGCCTCTCCAGGAGCCACAAGAAGTGAACAACAAAGTGGGCAGATCTCCTTCGTGTCCTCCTAGCTCAGGGCTGGCCCCAGGCAAAGTCATAGAGCAGGAGTAGGTCACTTCCGCGTCCTGCTCCAGCCTTCCAAATCACACTGTGTTCCCTGCTGCTCATGGAGTTTTACATTCAGTAGAGCCTAAGAGTTCATTTCTATCCTGAAGGAAGAATCCTCTCTATCAGGTGGCCACTAAGCCACTGCAGGGACACAGCCAGCCACAGGGTCCCATTGTTCCAGGAAGTGGCTTATTCCAGGAAGTGGGATATGTCATCAAAGAAAGAGTCAAGACTTTGGAGGAAAGAGAAAACAAAACAGAATCCTGGGTCTGGAACTTTTCACCTTGTCACTTAGTCCAACTGCTTAACCTGGAAGCCTCAAACTTTTCACCAGCTTAGGCCTGATGAAATATCTTAACCATGACAATTCGACCCCCCAAAAGAACTACTCTGTAGGGTCACTGAAATTCCACTTTAAAAACACAGCAACAAGGGGTGCCTGGGTGGCTCAGTCAGTTGAGCATCCAACTCTTGATTTAGGCTCAAGTCATGATCTTGCAGTTCACGGGATTGAGCCCTGAGTAGGGCTCTATGTGGACAGTGTGGCGCCTGCTTGGGATTCTCTCTCTCCCTCTCTCTCTGCCCCTCTCTCTCTCCCCCCCCAAAATAAGTAAACAAACAGTTTTTAAAAAGAGGGGAGCCTGAGTGGCTCAGCTGGTTAAGTGTCCAACTCTTGATTTCAGCTCAGGTCATGATCTCAGGTTCATGAGTTCAAGCCCCTCATCCGTGCTGTCAGCGCAAAGCCTGCTTGGGATTCTCTCTTTCTCCCTGTCTCTCTGCCCCTCCCCCACTCACTGTCCTCCCCCCACTCACGTGCGCTCTCTCTCTCTCTTTCATAATAAATAAATAAACTTAAGAAAAAAAGAATTGAGATAAACCTTTATTATGTCTACCTTTCACTGAATCTAAGATGCTGATGATTGTAAGACACATACTATTTTACATGTCATTAAGAGAGGGGGAAAGGGTATGGTATTCCATGGGTGGCAATATGCATCACACTTCCTGAGGTGGCAAAGTATGACGTAGAGCACATCTCAGAATCGATAACGTATAGGTAAAAACAGTGTGGAAGGCAAATAAAATTAGATCCCCAATTCCCACCGTATAAAATGTTATATTCTAAATGGATTAAAGGCCTATAGGCAAAAACAAAATCTTTAAAATGGTTTGTATGACAACAAAATAAAATACCCAAAGAAAAGTTAAAAGACAAGCCACAGCTGGGAGAAGATATTTGCAACACATAAAACTAAGAGTGAATTTTTCCCCCAGAATATAAAGGAGTCCTACAGATCAATAAGAAAAGATGAACAACCCAACATGAGAAGAGGCAATTTACAGAGGAGGAATCCTGAGTGGCCAGTAAATTGGTGGAAAGGAGCTCATGCTGCTACATAAGCAGAAAAATGCAGATTGAAACAAGATACCCACCCATCGGAGAGGCAAAGTAACATCAAGGGTTAGCACGGGTGCGCACAAACACAGCCTCTCCAGCTGGTGGGGATAGCAACTGCACATCACTTTGCAGACAGATTTAGCAATGCCTAGAATATGTGGAGATGTTTCATGTCCCACATCCTAGCATCTAGCGCCTCTAGAAATAGACTCTAGAAAAGCTCTTGAGCGTGCACATTTGGACTCAGGTAAAAAGACATCTGATGTTACCCTTGTCTGAAACAATGAAGAGTTGGGGGTCAACACAACAGTCCGCCACGGGGAGAATGAATGCACGCGCTACCTTCTCACAACGGCATACCATACAGCTGTCCAAGGGAACGGACCAAATCCCCTGTGGTGTTGGTTGCTCATGGCGAATACGCTTCCTGGCACTGAACTGTACACTTAGAAATGGCGGCAGTGGAAAATTTTATGTTACGTATACTTTAGCACAATAAAGAAAATCTGCAAAAAAAAAAAAAAATGATCCATGGAAAAATGGCTGAAAAGGAAAATAAAAGGTATGAGACGGAGGGTCCTGTCATACCAGAAAGTAGGGAAGTTCAAAAAATGAAAAGAGAGGGCAGCAGCATCAGCAGAGAGTCAACTTCAAAGAGCTCCCAGTGGGAAATGCTGGAGGAATTTGGGCAACAGAATAAATAACGCAGCATTGGGTTGTAACACAAAGTGTGAAAGAAATATCCATGACTCCATACGGATATAAGTAAGTGGTTGAATAAATAAATACATGGGAGAGAAGAGACAAATATGCCTGATGGAAGAATTCTATTTAGTATCGACACCCAACTTTCAAGGAGCTAGAGGTTAAAACCCTCACCCTCTGAGGACTTGCCTGGACCTAGTGACTTAATGGTGCATGGAAAGGGGAAAGCACTAACTTACAGTGAGAGACCTGACAGATGCCACCTTAACCAAGTGAATGCGGTTAACATCACCAGGGGGGTCAGGTGGATGTCACAAACGCCCTGATAGGAAGGGATGAGAAGGGCACTTCACCTCTGTGGTCCTCCCCAAAGCCCGTAGCCCAGTGGGACATCAGACAGACCCAGACTGGGGGATATTCTACAGGATACCTGCATAGTACCCCCTCAAGACTGGTGGGGTCATGGAAAAAACAAGGAAGGACTGAGAAACTGTTATAACCAGGAAGGAGTTCAGGAGATGTGAAAGCTAAATGCAATGTGCTTCCCTGGATTGGGTCCTGTGACAGAAGGAGAACACTGATAGAAAAAAATATGGAAATCCATGGGGCGCCCGGGTGGCCCAGTCAGTTAACATCAGACTTTGGCTCAGGTCATGATCTCATAGTTCATGGGCTCAAGCCTCACCTCAGGCTCTGTGCTGACAGCTCAGAGCCTGGAGCCTGCTTCGAATTCTGGGTCTCCTTCTCTCCCTGCCCCTCCCCTACTCATGCTATCTCTCTCTATCTCTCCAAACTAAATAAATGTTAAAAAAAATTGGGCCCTCATGAAGATAAAAAGCTTCTGCACTGCAAAGGAAACAATCAACAAAACTAAAAGGCAACCAATGGAACGGGAAAAGATATTTGCAAATGACATATCGGACAAAGGGCTAGTATCCAAAATCTATAAAGAACTCACCAAACTCCACACCCGAAAAACAAATAATCCAGTGAAGAAATGGGCAGAAAACATGAATAGACACTTCTCTAAAGAAGATGGCCAATAGGCACATGAAAAGATGCTCAACGTCGCTCCTCATCAGGGAAACACAAATCAAAACCACACTCAGATACCACCTCACACCAGTCAGAGTGGCTAAAATGAACAAATCAGGAGACTGCAGATGCTGGAGAGGATGTGGAGAAACGGGAACCCTCTCGCACTGTTGGTGGGAACGCAAACTGGTGCAGCCACTCTGGAAAACAGTGTGGAGGTTCCTCAAAAAATTAAAAATAGACCTACCCTATGACCCAGCAGTAGCACTGCTAGGAATTTACCCAAGGGATACAGGAGTGCTGATGCATAGGGGCACTTGTACCCCAATGTTTATCACAGCACTTTCAACAATAGCCAAATTATGGAAAGAGCCTAAATGTCCATCAACTGATGGATGGATAGAAAAATTGTGGTTTATGTATAATACACAATGGAATACTACCTGGCAATGAGAAAGAATGAAATAAGGCCTTTTGTAGCAACGTGGCTAGAACTGGAGAGTGTTATACTAAGGGAAATAAGTCATACAGAGAAAGACAGATACCATATGTTTTCACTCTTATGTGGCTCCTGAGAAACTTACCAGAAGACCATGAGGGAGGGGAAGGAAAAAAAGAAAGAAAGAAAGGTTAGAGAGGGAGGGAGCCAAAACATAAAAGACTCTTAGAAACTGAGAGCAAACTGAGGGTTGATGGGGGTGGGAGGGAGCGGAGGGTGGGTGAAGGGTGTTGGGGAGGGCACCTGTTGGGATGAGCACTGGGTGTTGTATGGAAACCAATTTGACAATAAATTTCATATTTAAAAAATTATAATAAAAAATAAGGACATCTAAAAAAAATTTTTTTTAAAACATAGGGAAATGCAAATAAAGTCTGGAGTTTAATTAATAATAATGTGCCGGTGTGGTTTCTTCAGTTTTGACCAAGGACCATGGTGATGTAAGATGTTACTAATGGGGGAACATGAGTGAGGGGTCTATGGGAACTCTGTGGACTATCTTCTCAACTTTTCTGTAAATCTAAAATTATTCCAGAGGTGCCTGGGTGGCTCAGTCGGTTAAGCACCTGACTCTTGACTTTGGCTCAGGTCATGATCTCATGGTTCGTGGGTTTGAGCCTCATGTGGGGCCGTGCACCGTCAGCGCAGAAGCCTGCTTCATCATCAGTTAAATAAGGGAAATGAGAGTTGCCCTATCATGGTGTTACCATGTGCACTCAGTGAGATGAGACATGTAAAGTTCTTAGCAGAGTGACAGGTGATATATACCATATATATGATATATATGCAATTTATCCTCACTAGCATATTTTATTTTGGATCCTCTCCAACCTTGAAGTATTTTGCTTCCTGGAACAACATTGTATCTCTTTTCCTCCCCAGTGCCCTCCCCTCTCTGGCCTCTCCCTGCACATTGGTCTCCATCACAATTTTTAGAGAGCATTTATTTACACCTTCATTTCACAAATACGTACTGAACTACTTCTATGTGCAAGACAACTTCTGAGTTTGGAGCATACACAGATAATAAAGCAAAGATGCAATTAATATGAACACACCTGTCACGAAAGAGGTGATATGAAGGATAGTGGAACCACAGGGGAGGGGGATTTCACCCAACCTTTAGGAAAAAGCAATGATTTCCCAGGGCAAGGCACAGGTGAGCTGGGTTTTGAGCAATGAGTTGAAATTATCTAGGTGAAAACATTTAGACACTTTGTGTGCAAAGACAAAGAATTTTGGAATCACTGAAATGTATGCCACTGGGGGACAGGAGGTAGTGGGGCAGGATTCACATGAGACAAAAATGGATTACAAACAGGGTCAGATCCTAAAAGATCTCGAAAACCAGGCCGAAATATTTTTAACTTGATCCTAAGACCAAGGGAAGGCTCCGAAGGATTCAAATAAAGGGGTGATCTGGTCAGATTAGGAATGAGTGTGCAATGCATTAGGCTATAGGTCAGAAGCTTCGTGGTTATTTTAATAGTTTCCTGGGCACAGACAAAACGTTTGTCTTTACCCACTAGTCCCTCACCCCACCATTCCACAGGGCTAAGGGAGCAGGACACATGAGGAACAGAGAATAGGACTCATCTTCAGCATTACTTCATCAACAGATGCACAGAGGCTCCAATCTTAATGGCAAAGACTGGAGTGAAGCATTAGACACAGCTCCAGGCATGAGCAGGTCCTCGACTCTCCCTGACTCTATGGATTCAGGAAGAAGGAAGGACATAAAAGATGGACATCCCATTCCAAGGGACAGACCCCCAGCAGGATGCAGCCTGGGTGTCAGGACACTAACACCATCCCCTGGTGCAAAGAGGTCTGTCAACTGTCCTGGATTACAACCAAGCATTCTTCCATTTTGAAAAGGTTTTGGGCGTAGAGGCAGAGGAAGGCTAGGAATGTAGAGAAGGGGGTCTTCCCCTCCCCAACCATGGAATGAGGCCAACTACAAGAGCATCCAGTTTGTGAAAAGGTTAAGTTTGCTCCTTAGGGAAGCCACAGGCTTATCCTGCTAGCCCCCAGCCCCTCCAAGTTTCTAGACCTCTCCTGTGCAATCCTGGGACAACAGGAATGAGAAACATTACAGCTTCCAGGAACAGTACAAAAAATAATCTGTTTCTTTTTTATCAAAGGGGGATGAACCTCCAAACAAAGTCCTGGGGTGGGGGGAGTAATTTCCAAAGCAAAGATGCCAGCCCCCTCCCTCTGTCCCTCAAAGAACCCTCTGCCATTTGTACCAACTAAACAGTGTTCACCTGCCTTGAAACCCTCACCACCTGCTCGTCTCTCTCATCGGCACTGGAGCCTTTCTCCAACGCCCACTCCCACCTTTGTTTTTATATCTCTTTTTTTAAAAACTACTCTTTGATTATGGTTATTTTATCTGGGGTCACTGCTCAGTCAACTGTTAAATAAATTGCAAATTCTACAAAACACAGCCAGCAGAGCCATTTCTAACTGTAATGCCACAACTTCGAGCAAAATTACATCTGGCTACAATACTATTCATATGCATAAATTATACCGCCTCTGATTATCTTAAAGAAAATTCAGCCATTAAACTTATTTTATAGGCACAGAACCAGGGGGAGTGCCAGAAAGAATCTGTATATCCTAAAAGTCAGGGGGAAAGCAGAAAGAAACAAAACATAATTGGCAAACCTTATCCGCCTGCAGTTCTGTCTAATGGGCTCTGTCTCTCCTGATTTTCCATCACCACCCACCACTGACATACACACCCACAGCAGGAAGAAGAAGGGGGGCCGGGAGGGAGGGGTGGCATCAGACTGCATGTGGTTAGGACAGATTGAGGATGCTTCCCAGCGCCACACGTGCCCCCAGAGGGGAAAGGCACTCTGGGTGTACATCAACAGGGAACTCACATTTAGCACACTCATAAATCCAAACCCTGCCCAGGAGGACGGCCAAGATGGCTTCTGAAGCCGACAGAGCATCTCTGCAGTAAGAGTCCGACATGTTGTGTTGTGGACATCTTAACGAAGTTGCCTTTCCCAGCTACATCCTTTTCATACTTACAAGAAGAATAAGAGTAATGATGACGTATTGACTACTGGGTGCTTATTTGGCACCACATACATTCCTACTTAATCAGAAAAATATCCCTGCAGGGGTAGGAATTTCTATCCTGTGCCTTTTATATAGGGGGATCCTGAGGCACAGGGAAATTCATCTACAGTCCCAAGGACATGCATGTAGGAAATGGTAGAGTCAGGGCTTGGACCCAGAGAATCCGAGTCTGGAGCTTGTGCTCTTAAACACCATGATGCTCTACTTCCCTCTGGATTATGAGTGTTAAGGATTCTGAGCCACCACCCAGGGCTCTGAGTGTAACGTTATCATTTAACCCTAACCCTCAATTCTCAGGTCTTTTGTCTGGGATTTGAGATTAGGTCAGGGGTGGACAGCGGATCTTAGCTGAGCCAATGAGATTATTGCTCCTGGAAATTTGGAACGGGACACGTGCCGCAGTCCGTTGGCAGTGGGGGTGCCATTTTGAGACCAGGATGAAGGCTCATTTAATGGCACAGAAAGGCAAATGGCTCATCTTCTAGGAAAGGAGAATAAAGCAGATCAAATAGATATGAAAATGAGAGACAGAGAGAGAAAGGGAGAGAGACAGAGAGGAGTGCTTGGTCCCAGTGTAGTTTTACATTTCCAAAAGTCAGTAGTCTTAGTAAAACATGGTGACACTTTCAGCCCCTTGACTTCTGTCCGTAGAAGCCCCTAATCCTCATTTTTATGACAAGACTCTCTTGACTGAAGCTCCCTCCATGGGAGTTGTATGTGCGAGCCAATCCTGAATGAGGGCTAGTAGGTGCTGGGCATTGTGCTAAATGCCAATGGAATGAACTCCCACAATTCTCTTCAGAGATATGTCCCTCTTATCACTCTCCCCATTTCCAAGGTGAGAACGTTCAGAGAGATGAAGGAACTCACCTAAATTCACACCGTGGCAGAACCTGAGTTTGAACCCATGCGGTCAGACAGCAAAGCCAGTCCTCCATAACTCCGTGCTCCCCTCTCCCTGGTCTCGGCTTTGTGAAAGGAATAGCAGTCCTATTTTACACTTGTCAGTTGTCCTTATCCACTGCACCCCTTTCTCCCCTGCCACCCCCACCTTTCTCTGCCTCTGTCTCTCTCCCAGTCTTCAAGAATATTAAAGATGATAAATCTAAGTTGAAAATGTGCATTTTTTTTGTGAGACGGTAGGCTTTATCCCTTTTTGTAGAGACAGACACGACAATTTATAAACTCTGACACTGCTCTGATGGAATGGAATCAGGCCTTTTCAACCACCTCGTGGTGGACAGCTCATCACCCCTTTCTCTGACCTCTAGTATGTGATTTAGGAGGAAATTGGGTCGGGAGGGGGAACCCTCTAGTGGGTGATTAGAAAACCTCTCTCTCAAATTCTGTAAGCAGTGGATTAGATTTTATCAGCCCTCATCCACCTCCTCCCCATGCTTCACTCCAGGGAGTGCGTCCTGGGTGAAGGAAGGCTAAGACTGTCAATTTGTTAGTTGAAAACAGTTTTAAAATCCATTTCTCCCTGTGAAACGTGTCAGCCACAGAGAAGTTTCTCTCTGCTTTGACGGAGCTGTATGTATGTATGTCGTTTAAGATAACAATGAAAGATGCTCCAGGCGGGGGACCTGGGTGTTCTTCCAAGGGGCCATTGTGACGTGGGAAGGTTTATTTCTCATTTTCCACCATGTGATCATTCTCCCGCCCCCACCCCAATCCCCATCCCAATTTTACGATGGATTTCACTTTGCAAAACATAGGTGCGGGTGGTTGACTTTGTACATCAGCTTAACTGGGTTAGGGGATGCCTGCATCCCTGGTAAAACATTGTTTCTGGGTGTGTCAGAGGGTGTTTCGCCCTCACAGAGACTAAGGTTTGAATCAGTGAAGGAAGATGGCACTGTCCAATGCAGGTGGACATCAGCCAATCCACAGAAGACACCTGAAGAGAAGAAAAAGACAGAGGAGGGGCAAATGTGCTCTCTCCGCTTGAACTGAGACATCTGTTGGGCAATGGGGGTCCTGGTTTCTGGACCTTCGGACAACTTGAATTACACCACCAGCTTTCATGATTCTCCAGCTCACAGACAGCAGATGTGGGACTTCCTGGCTGCCACAGTCATGTGAACCAATTCCTGTTTTTTAGATATATCCCATTGGTTCCATTTCTCTGGAGAACTCTGAGTAATAGTGTAGGCTTCTAAAAATACTTAAGTCACGTTTATCTCTTTTCCTACAAACCATCCTGACAGTATTTCCTCAGAAGGGCTTAGGTATCTAAAGTTATCCCAAAACAGGGGGTGCCTCTGAGGACCTGTGCATATGTCTGTACTAGGGGGAGCCCTTGAAATACTCCCCATGCCTTAATCCTCAAAGGATAACAATCAGGTCTGAGCGGTCAGCCACCCTCCTAGATGGTGTACATGCATAGCCCCTCGATTAGCAACTTGTTAAACAGGATGTGAGTGTGGTCTTTCCAGTAAGAAACAGTGAAACCAATGGCCAATCATAAACGCACGTGAAATCTAGTGGCTATGTACACCATGTCTCCACTTTTCTCTTAAAGCTCCTCCAAGTCCCCAGAGAATCACCACGTGAGGGGCATCCACTTCCCTTTCTCTCTCCGTCTCCTTCTATGATCCATGAACCATCTATCGAAGCCATGGGGGTCTTTGCCCCCGGGAAAAGGTCCTTGCTGAGGATGAGAGGTCCTTGAGAAGACTGTTCTCCACTCTCAGACTGTCCACGGTGGACATCGTACTAGCAAATAAGGTTTCATTTCTTCAGATCTGACCTCCTCTCCTAGCAGGGCCTCATGGGTTGTGATGCCAAAATACCCTTCCTCCTCCCCACCACCTGCTCAGAAATTAAGCTGTTCTGCGCGTGCAGATGGGCAGGTACCGTCCACATCCACTCTTTCTGCAGATGGCGCTCAGAGAGGCTCAAGGACTTGTTCAAGGTCCCAGGGCTAAGTAGCTGTGGTCTTTTTTGGGTCTGAGATGCTGGCCTCCAAAGTACGGCATCTGGCCACACATTATTCATCACACAGTAGGTGCCTACCACGTGCTAGCCTTTGTGTCAGGAATACAAGGATTCATTTAAAATAAAAAGTGGTCCCTCCCCTCCAAGTATTTGTAAACTAATTGGAGAGTGAGATGACCACAGAACAACTGATCTTACATATCCAGTGAAGGAAGGAAGGAAGGAAGGAAGGAAGGAAGGAAGGAAGGAAGGAAGGAAGGAAGGAAGGGGGAAGGAAGGAAGGAAGGGAGGGAGGAAGGTGGAAGGAAGGGGGAAAGAAGGGGGAAGGAAGGAAGGAAGGGAGGGAGGGAAGGAGGAAGGGAGGGAGGGAGGGAAGGAAGAAACTCTGTAACAAGATGCAATGAGAGCACAGAGGAAGAAACACAGTACTGGCTGCATATCAGGGCTCAGGAAACACGCTTTCCTTTCCTCCCCCCCAGAACAGATGAGGCTTGACTGACTTGCTCAAGGTCACAGGTGCACCGAGTCCTGTCCACCGCCCCAGGGCTCCTTCCTGTGTGTGTACCACTGTCTTCTCAGGATTGAAAATGCTTTGGGGCCTCTTGCTTCCAAACCGATAATGAAGAAGAGCCAAAGCTAATCCCTGGGAACAATCTCTATTGACAGAGAGTTTGCCTTAGAACTGGAGGGGTCAAGGAAATAAATTAAACAGCAAAGACACCACTTAAGGAAATGGTGGGATCAGCCATGCTGATCAGAGTGGCAGCGGTATGATGAACAGTGTCAGCCCAGCGTGTGAGGGCAGGAGGGGCCGTGGAATCTGCAGATAGCAGGCAGGAAGAGCCCTCACCGGGCAGCAGGTGGCCACCAGCCAGTGCCCAGGACAGGAGGTGCCGGGAGCAGAGTGGCCTTGGGCTGAGCAGTCGGCCTGCCTCTCCCAGGTGGATGCTCTCTGCCCCCGCCGCAGGGAGGAACGGAGGGACCAGAAATTCAGAGCATCAGCTCTGCGCCTGCCCTCAAATCAGCTCTCTCTGCTCTTCCCTGCAGGGTCTTCATAATCTTTGAGCAGAGCACTTGAGCTCCAAGGGCCCACCCCATCTCCCCGTCTCCTCTGGTCGTCTTCTTACACCAACACTCCCGCCGACCCCCTCTCCACACCACATCAACAGCACCGGAACTGGCCTTCCTGCTTCCACAACCCCCTTTCCCTGAAAAGCTCACACACAGAAACCTACTTAGAACCCCTCCGCAGTTTCCCCGCATACCTCAGGATAAATCCCTGGCCCTTCAAGAGGGTTTATCCTCCACCGTTCCTCCTCCTGACTCTCCAGACTCACCTCTCCCCTCTGCCCGATCCGATCATTCAGCCCCAGGCCCGACTGAACTACACTTCATTCCCTTCCCTTTTATTCTGTCTGGGGAGAGCAACCAAACCATCCAGTTTTCTCTCCGCCTCTCAGCTCCGCCCCACACTTACCCGTCTCTTTTCCCCTATGTCTACGCATCCTCGTGGTGCTGGCGACAAGAGGTCACTTCCCTCAAGAGGGCCTCCCTGATTTCCTGTCCATCCCCAAAAGTGGATTCATTGCACCCAAAGTACTCTGGGTTGGTTTCAATGACAGGACTCAGCAGAGTGCAGGGTCATTAGCAGCTGACTTATATCTGCCAACTCACGGGCAGAGACTGACTAGGTACTGCCCACTGCTTTGTCTTACCACATGCATTCACAATCTTCCATTCGCTCTGTAATTATCTTGTACCTACTATGTATCGGAAACTGTACTAAGGACAAGGGATGCAGGGGTGAGTAAGGCAGACAAGGTCTTAGTAGACACTCAGCAGATATCTGTTGAATGAACATGTCCCATTGAAGTCTTTAGAAATTATCCAGTCCAACCTTCTTGCTGTTCAGATAGATAAATAAGACTCAACCAACAGTTGCCGTGAACTCAGGTCCACATAACGTGGCTGCTTTCAGAATCAAGACCCCTGACTGTGGGCCTGGAACTTTTCCATAGCACCAGCTCATCCTCAGCTGTCTGTAAGGCTGACCAACATGTTGCTTCCCTCCAAAATAGGAGGTGGGAGGGGTGGCCTGGCCGACAGTGGTGACCTGATGTTATTACTCCACTGATCGTTCCGGGTGTCCCCAGCTTTATGTTTCCACATCAATGACTGGATGAGTGACCTTGGGCAAACCGCTTACCCTGATGTGTCCCTTTTTTTTATCGACAAAGTCTTATGTGAAGATCAAAGGACATGCTGACAGGAAAAGCTACTGAAAAGAAAAAAGGGTGCGGGGGAAATTCATATTTTCTGAATCCTGTGTGGGCAACTCACAGTGATTTAAAGCAGGATTACCCAATACTACAATCACCCAAGCCCTGAATCCATTATTGCTTCCCACTGCCCGCCATCTTTGAACAGAGGGTGTCATGGTAATGATTAGGAGTTGGGCTTGGAGTTGGGTGACAAAAATTCAAATCCTGATTCTGACTCGCATCCTAGATGTGTTTTTCCTTCTGCTACTTTATGCCCTTTTAGCTCCATTTCTTCATCGGGAAACAGGAATGCATTAATAGTGACGTTATCCACTTGCTATGAGATTACATGTATGAAGAACCTAACATAGTGCATGGGACGAGGAAGTACTCAATTCACCTCAATGAGCCATTCAATCACTTATTCATCTAGAATTTATTTAGCATTTATTATGTGTCAGAATCTGTCCTAGGTATGAGCAATATTGAGGTGCAATATACATGAGCAAGACAGACATGTTCTCTGTTCTTAAGCAAATCGCAATATACCAAAGGGAGCAAATATTATACAGTTGATTCCACAGAGTAGTATAAATTAAAAATGGGGTCAGTGCTGAAGGAAAAATACAAGGAGCTGGGAGGCTGTAGAATTGGAAACATTTCAGACTTTGAGGGATTTACAAGAGAAATGAAGTGCATCTTCCTTAAAATAATGGAGAAATATACAAATATACAAGGAAAGTCAATGTGGCAGGCAAAAAAGTAAAGGGAAAATGATAACTTTACTAATCACCTTTTAAAAATATTTTTTAAAAGTTCATTTACTTATTTTTGAGATAGAGACAGAAAGAGAGCAGGGGAGGGGCAGAGAGAGAGGGAGACAGAGAATCCCCATCAGGCTCCACGCTGTCAGCACAGAGCCTGACATGGGGCTTGAACTCATGAATGGGGAGATCATGACCTGAGCCGAAACCAAGAGTCAGACACTTAACCTACTGAGCCACCCAGGCATCCCTACTAACCACCTTTTAATGGCAGGCACTGAGCTAAGAACAAGGAATAATTATTTTATTTAACACTCACTTCTATTCCACAAGGTGGTATTATCATCATTTTCTGGACAAGGAAACTGAATCTCACTAAATAGGCAATTCATCCATGGTCATAACATGGTAGGGTCACCATTAAGACCCAGCTCGGTTGGATTTTTATTCCAGATTGTGTAATACAGAAACACATAAAACTTATTTGAAATATAACTAAGAGACCAGTTTAAATGGAGTAGGTGATCCTTGCAGGGAAACAGTCGTTGGAGAGATAATGGTCAAAGGAATGACGGGGGGCCCAACTGTGAGCGTCAGGCTAAGGGGTCTGAGTCTGTCTGACATGTAACTGGGAGCCACTGAAGGCTACTGCCGGTGAGTGTCCACGAGCCACATTCCTCATCACAGAGAAGGCCTCTGGCAAACCCGTGCAACTCAGCAGTCTCTCCAAAGCCAATGTGAAAACACTTAAATCACAGCATCTGGTTGATCGTGAGGATTCCACAATACAAATCATTTTTGTAGAAGCTGCACTCAGCTGTATGTCCCTAAATAAGGTAACTCTTGCTGATGAGGTTTTCTAGACAAGGGAGAGCGAACCTTGCCTACAATCTGAAGGCCTGTTGACTAGTCATTGAATTCTGGACTTTGCAACCTCCCTGGCCAGTTATACATCACAGTGGTAGACACAAAGTTTGCCTAAGGCTCTGAATGCTGAAGCTGCATGTCAGAAATGCTTTGGCAAGATATAAATGACTTTTAATTTGCAAGAGGTAGAGTATGTGCATGTGTGCATGTGTAATGTGCTGGGGAAGGATTTACAGTTCAGAATCCCAGGCCGGGCAACAGTGTGAATTTCTGTGCGTAAATCTGCTCAGCCGTTTCACAGGAACGCTTTCCAGCGGGACCAACAAGTGATTTTTTATGTTTTTGTTCTCTCAAAATCCCTAGTTATCGGCCCAAAAGTTAGTACCCAAGAAAGGATGGAAGCGGAGGGGGGGAACATTTAATGAGCACCAGCTATGGAAAAGGCTCTGTCCTTGACACTTTGCAAGCATTCTCCAGTTAAGCAAGTCGGTGCATTATGCTGGTGTTTATTCACACACAAAAAGTCTTTCTGGGATCCTGGGAGAGAAAAGTCAGCCTCTTTGCCTTTGAATATGAACAAGAGAAGGCACCTTGTCCTGCTGACAGCCACGAATCAGCCCTAGGATTAGCTGAGGCTGAACAAAAGAGAGAAAAGGACAGAATCGGGGTCCTTGGTGCCATGGCCAACACCTTAATCACCCAGCCCTATATTACGAACTTCCTCTTGATCTCCGGTTAGGTGGAATCAGAAACGGACATAATGTTTAAGCCCATGTGAGGCTGTTTCCTGTTACTTGCAACTGAAAACATCCTTCTATTACAAGAGATAAGTAGCCTACAATTATCAAATACCCTACCTTTATCAAGCCCAGGAATTCTGAACCTTGGCATTATTGATCTTATAGGCTAGCTATCTCTTTGCTTTGGGGACTGTGATGTACAATGTAGGACGTTTGTAGCAGCATCCCTGGCCTGTATCCACTAGATGCCAGTAGCATCCCTTCCCCCAGGTGTAACAACCCAATATTGCCAAATGTCCCTGCTGGGTAAGAGCCCTCACGCTCCCCCCCCCCGGTCCCCCCCCATAGAAAACCACTGATCAAGACTGGACTTTTAGGACTTCATCAATTATATCCCTTCAGAGCAATAATATTCTTAATCAGACAATAACAACCCGTCTATGGGACACTTGGTCTGTGTTCAGTAAAGGCAAGTTCACAATTATGACTCTGATGCCCAGCATGATCCTTATCATCATCGAAGAAAGATGCAATTATGTCACTAGCGTCTGCTAACACTAAGTGTGGTTATGGGCTTGGAATCATTTTACAAATTGCAAGGCATTTGGTAAGCTACAAAGTGCTTTGCAATGGTAACAAGGCTTTGGAAAATGCCAAAGACTTTCGAAATGATTAAGTGACACATGCAATGGAATGTGTTCACCATAAAAAGCTTTGTAAACTGTAAAGTACCTTGGAAAAGGTGCAGCATCTTATAAACTTTAAAGTCTATTGTAAATGATGCCTTATAAACTAAAAAGTACTTTGTGAAATGGGTCATACTCTGTGAACTACAAAAAAGATTTAGAATGGTAACACTTTAAGTTGGTATTACTCAGATGGAAATTGATCCAGGCATGTTAGAAAAATTTTCAACTTGAAAATAGGGGTGCCCTTTTCTAAGTAGAAAAACTAACCGAATATTAAAAAAAAAACAACACCACCTTCTTTCAGCAAAGTATTTACTTCTTTCATTTATTTATTTTTGTCGCAGATGAGTCAGAATCCAGCTAGTAGAAGATTCAAACGTTATGTTTGCTTCACTTGGAAAAGAGGCTTCCCTAGAACGTACTGGAATATGGGACTGATAAACACTAATCAATTAGCCTTTAGCAAGTGCAGCATGCTCCAAAATCTGAAGACAAATATTTGGACGATTTTTACTTGGATTTCTGAAACAGCTCCCAGGGCTCTATTACATGTTTTTGTCTCAGCCTAGAGAAAGAGGTGCAGCTTACAGAGAGGCACAGCTATTACGTCTCGGAAACCTGCCATTTAAAGATTCCCCCGCCATACACACGCATGCACGCACGAGCACGCACACACGCATGAGCGTATGCACATGCGCGCACAGTGCCACCGCGTAGGACAAGACCACTAGGCAAAGCTGTGTGAGCATTTTCCCAGCCTCCACTAATTGATCCAGGAGCACGTCAACCCCAGAACCAAGGAGCCGTCAAACCAGAAGGATCCTTAGTAAGTACTCTATTCGGCGATTTTCAAAGTGTATGCCTTGAAGCCCCAGAGCTCTGTGGGATGACCTCCAGGGGTCCCCACGAGGCGAAGAAAGGAGGAGCACTCTGCTCTAACTGAAGCACGTCCTTGTTTGTACTACAGACTGTAATTTTATGTAAAAGTGTGCCTGAAAGCAAGTGTTGTGCAAAAACACTTGTGAGGAAAATGTTACTTATCCAAATTAGCCATCTTACAGATGGGGAAAGGGAAGGCCCAGAGCTGCCTTTTGCCAAAGGTTCCCCAGGTGGAAAAAGAAGGGAAGCTGGCATCTGGGTCCCTACCTCGATGGCCGACATTTGCTCTCTCTGACGCTGTTACGGTTTCTCTGTTCGGCAGGCCTTGGATGGAGCCCAATTTCCTCTTTCCTTCTCCTGTTCCCCTGCTGGGTTGGAAGGCGAATTTGTCTCGGGCATGCACAAGAACCCACAAAAATGTGCAGAATCCAGAAAAGGCTAGTGACCATATTTGTGGGGGCCTTCTGGAAATGTCGAATCCAGAGAGGATAGAAACTTTGTGTTCCAGGGAGAAAAGGAAGAAAAGCATCGCACTGCCAGATTTGTGCAACCTCCTGGGATGGGGGGGGGAGGGGAGCTACACCTGCCCCCCACCCCGATTCACCAGAGGTGTTCATCTTGCCTCCGTGGCACTCTGTCAACAAGCCAGGAGATGTTTTAAATGGGACTTCTGTCTCCCCACCAAGCCAGTGGTAGATCTGAACGAATAATATAAATTCTCTAGCCATACCTTGGCATTTATTTCAATGTAAGTGTATTTTTTCCCAAGTATAAAGCCCAATAGTAATTTATCAAGAGACAAATCATTTTTCCTTGGCAGTGAAGTCTGCAAAGTTCCCATTTTTAAGGCCTTAAATCTCCCTATTTTGACAGAAGTAAGAAAGCATTAGAAGCTTTGATTTAGTTGGATCATACAAAATAGTTTCTCATAATTATCCTTTTGGATGATATATGTGTGTCTTTTCCCCCTTCTTATTAAACCCGAGGTCTCCATTTTTCACCCAGCTGTATTACTAAATTAAATTGCCTTTTGTTGTATTCAAGTTAAACACTTTGCCGAAAGCCTTTTCTTGTTCGGGAAAATAACATTTACCCAATATGTGCCCATGTTTTACTGTTTGAATTTACTGTTCACAATTGTTTAGTTTGCTGGGTAATTTGGGGATATTGTTTGTTTTAATAGGAATAATGAATCACTGTAATTTAGTGTAGTATCTTGGAGTAAAGTATCAAGGAGGTAGAAAAGGGGATATTGAAGACCCATCACATGGAGAAAATGATTTTTCCCACTGCAAAAGCAGATGGGGAAAGGTTAGAGGAAGTTACTGGAAGCCATAAACAGCTGTGAAGATGTTCTGTAGTCTCGCCAGCTTTTTCTCAAGTGGAAAACAAGCCTGGAACAGGGTGGGCAAGGCTGAGCTGGGCTGGTCTGCTCCTGATCCTTCGTGAGACTTCCTCCTTCCCTGCGCCACTCAACCCTCCCAGTTCTGTTGCACAGTTGTGGAGAATGTGGGTTTAGAAAGAGGTGTGGAGTCTGAGGGCAGACACTGCTGCCCCATGGGGACAGGGGCGAGTCATTTCTTGGGCTCCCAGGCTCCCTGCCATGAACACGGTAATAAAATGTCCGCCTAACTCGCCCTACCTGGTTCTTGTGGGAACCTAAATACAACAGCATATAGGCACCCAAGAGAGTGCATTCAACTAGAAGGGCCCACCGCGATTATTAGCAGCCGCCACACCAAGTGCCCTTGGGGGAAGGAAGGAGGACCTTCGTGTTAAGCCTCAGTTTCTTTCTAAAAACAAGCAGCTAACCCAGATGGCTCACTTCACTCTTCTTCCCGATCTGCTAGGATCTGATGGAAGGTTGTGCACATTCCTTTAGGGACCAGTTGGGGTAAACCACCATCCTTGTCACTCCTCCTATCTCTGTTTGGTGCTGAGGATGGGTGGTCAGTGCTTTTAAAAGTTTGTAAACTAATCACTACGTCCCAAAGACCCTCCAGCCTCCTGCATGAGGATAAACAGGGTTCCTTGATAATCTTCGCACATCTGGTTTTCTTACTTTCTTTGTGGTGTTGAAGCAAGATCAAACTAGGTTCAAATCCCAGCTCTGTCTCCTACTAGCTGGGGAAATTGAGTGAGTTACTTAAGTCCTTGAAGGTTGACCTTGGAGTCCAAAGGATGAATCTGAATCTTGGCCATGTCATGAGTTTTAGGCAACTAAATCAGTAGTGCTATTACTTTCCTTAAATCTAAAAAGTGAAGACGGTGTGCCTGTCTTGTGGATTTGTAAAGACCAAATGTGGTAACACAAAGCAGATCCCTTCCAGTGGGGTCACCTAGAACCTATCTGATAACCCCAACCTGTACAGGAGGCAAAGCAGAGTCAGGCTGCTGAGCCAGAGCCAGAAGTACAGACTGACTCTCACCCTCAGTGGTAGAGAAGGAGGCCCTAAGGGCACAAATTAGGGTCCCATCCTGAGAGAATGTCAGGTTGAGCCTTAGTAAGATTTCTTTCAGCGTGTCAGAAGAAAGCAGAAAATCAATGATCTACACTTCCACATACAGAAGCCAGAAAAAGAAGCGGAAATGAAATGCAAAATAACCAAAAGAAATGGGGGGAAAGGGGAAACATAATAAACCAGAAAATGTTTAAAAATGAAGAAAATCAACAGAGCCCCAAGTTGATCTTTCAAAAAGATTAATAAAAATTGATCAGCCCCTCGCAAGACTGATCAAGAATAAAGAGAGAAACCACAAATGATTGATACTGGGAACAAAAGAGAAGACATGGTATGAAAAGCAAGATTAAAAGAATATCATAAATATCTTTGTGGCCATATGTACGACATTTCAGATGATACAGGTGTATCTCTTGAAAGATACCAATAACCAAATCTGACTAAGGAAAGAATTTTAAAACTTGAGTAGGACTTTTTCTATTACAGAAGTTGAAATTGTTTTTTCTTTAATGTTTATTTATCTTGAGAGAGAGAGAGAGAGAGAGAGAGAGAGAGAGAACATGCATGAGCAGGGGAGGGGCAAAGAGAGAGAGGGAGAAAGAATCCCAAGCAGGCTCTAAACTATCAGCACAGAGCCTGATGTAGGACTCGATCTCACGAACCATGAGATCATGACCTGAGTTGAAATCAAGAGTCAGACACTTAACTAACTGAGCCACCCAGGCACCCCGGACATTAAATTTGTAATTTAAGTACCTTCCCACAAATAAAAATTGAGGACCAGATGGCTTCACTGGTGAATTATATACTACATTTAAGAAAAAAAAATAATATGTGTTCTACAAATATTCGTTTCAGAACAGAGAGTAAGAGGGAACAATTCTCGTTTTCTTGTGGAGGTCAACGTAATTCTGAAATTTCATAAAGACATTATTACCAAAACAGAAAAAAAGCTGCACATCAATATTCCTCATGAACATAAAGGTAGAAATCCCAGACTAGATATTATCAAATTAAATCCAGCAATATTTAAGAAACATGATATATCCTGACCAGGTAAGGTTTATTCCAGAATTCAAGGTTGATTTGGCATGTGAAAAAAACATTAATCTACCTTATCAGATTAACACAAGTATGAAAAAAAGTTATATGAACCTACCAACAGATGCAGGAGTTCAACAGAATTCATCATATACTTATGGAAAAAAAAAATCCCAACAAACTGGGACTAGAAGGGAATTTCTTTGCATAAAAGGCAGCTACAAAAACAAACAAGAAACAACAGCAATCTTTAGCATTAACATCGTTCTTACTGGTGAAATACTGAACCTTTTCTTATTTTATTATACAGGATGTCCTAACTGGCACAATAACACATGGGAGAAATAAAAAAGCATAAATATTGGAAAGGACAGAACAAAAGTATTTTTATTTACAGCTGACATGATTATTTATAAAGAAATCCGAAGGTATCTACCAAAAACAAAAGTAATAAGTAAACTCAGCAAGCACACAGATTTCAAAATCAATACTCAAAAGCTATATTTCTGTCTGCCAATAAAAATTTGGAAAATAGTTTTAGATTCTATTAATTAATACCACCAAAAACTGAAGCTCAACTCCTATTTTACTCCATACATAAAAATTTGAAATGGATCATAAATCCCAATATATAAGCTAAAACTATGAAACTTCTAGAAGAAAACAAAGGAGAATATCATTAGAAACTAAGTATAGAGAGATTCCTTAGAGACAAGATGAAAAGCATGAATCATAAGAGAGAAAATCCATCAAGCTTTATCAATATTAAAGACTTATCATCAAAAGACACTATTAAAAATACAAAGCTATAAGCCAACACCTCAGAGAACATATTTGCAACACAAACACCTGAAAAAAGGGGGCTTATATCTATTATATATAAAGAACTCCTATAACCATCATAAAAAGACAACACAACTTTTTTTAATGGACAGAAGACTTGAATGTACACTTCACAAAGCCAGATATATGAAGTACATGAAAAGCCTAACACTTTAATCATTGGGGAAATGCAATTTAATAGCACAATGAGATATCATTTCATAGCCACTATAATGGAAAGTCTGACAATACTAAGTGTTGGCAAGGATGAGGGCACTTCATAGAATTCTGGTCTGACTGTAACATCTAACAACAATGTTGTGAAACTGTTTGTCAATGTTTTTACAAAGCTCTAAGGAATCTCTCTATACACATAAATATTACTCAAAAATGATAGTCCTTGGTTTTTATCCAAGGAAAATGAAAACATATATTCAGAAAATATGTGTACTGGAAGTTCTCATGGCAGCTTTATCCATAACAGTCAAATATTGAAACAACCCAAATGCCCATCAGTGGACAGATAAACATGGGATTTTTGAGATTATACATATACATGTATATATGAATAATCTATTGATATATACAACAACATAGATGAATCTCAAAAATATACATTGATTGAAGGAATACAGATACTGAATAATTTTATTATGTGAATGTCAGAACAGGCACACACAGCCCCAGCATGGTCATGATGAAGTGTAGATGTTACTGGGAAATTTCAGCCACCCAAGTCTTACCAAGTCTCTGCCAAGTTCCCCAGACAGGCTTCCTAGTCCCCACACCACAGAATAAGTGAGTTGGGCATATGAATCCACCTGTGTAGGACAAGGCTAACAAGGTGGAATCATGCCCCAATTTATCCTGAATGGTGGGTCCAAGAAATGCATGTCAAAACAAACACTATACTAGCAAGGCAACTTTTTCCATTTTATTATTTTTTCTCATAATAAGTGTAGTCTTTAATCCCCATCCCTGATTTCCCCCATACTCCCACTCACCTCCCCTCCAGTAACAATTCATTTGTTTTCTGTAATTAAGAGTCTGCTTCTTGCTTTGTCTTTTTTTTCCCTTTGTTCATTTTGTTTCTTAAATTCCACTTTTGAGTGAGATCATATGGTATTTGCCTTTCTCTGACTTATTTCACTTAGCATAATACTCTCTAGCTCCATCCATGTCATGGCAAATGGCCAGATTTCATTCTTTTTGATTGCTGAATAATATTCTGCTATATATATATATATATATATATATATATATATATATATATATATATGCCACATCTTCTTTATCCATTCATCAGTTGATGGACACTTGGGCTGTTTCCATAGTTTGGCTTTTGTAAGAAACACTGCTATAAACATAGGAATGCAAATATTCTTTTGAATTAGTGTTTTTGTATTTTGGGGGTAAAGAGTAGTGTGATTCCTGGATCATAGGGTAGTTCTATTTTTATTTTTGTATTTTCCATTATTATGTTTATTTATTTTGAGACAGAGAGAGACAGAGTATGAGCAGGGGAGAGAGAGAGAGAGGGAGACACAGAAACTGAAGCAAGCTCCTGGTTCTGAACTGTCAGCACAGAACCCGATGTGGGGCTCGAACCCATGAGCAGCGAGATCATGACCTGGGCCGGAACTGGACACTCAACTGACTGAGCCGCTCAACTGTCCCAAGGGTAGTTCTATTTTAATGCAAAGCATTTTTTTTTTCAATATATGAAATTTATTGTCAAATTGGTTTCCATACAACACCCAGTGCTCATCCCAAAAGGTGCCCTCCTCACTACCCATCACCCACCCTCCCCTCCCTCCCACCCCCCATCAACCCTCAGTTTGTTCTCAGTTTTTAAGAGTCTCTTATGCTTTGGCTCTCTCCCATTCTAACCTTTTTTATTTTTCCTTCCCCTCCCCCATGGGTTTCTGTTAAGTTTCTCAGGATCCACATAGGAGTGAAAACATATGGTATCTGTCTTTCTCTGTATGGCTTATTTCACTTAGCATCACACTCTCCAGTTCCATCCACGTTGCTACAAAGGGCCATATTTCATTCTTTCTCATTGCCACGTAGTACTCCATTGTGTATATAAACCACAATTTCTTTATCTATTCATCAGTTGATGGACATTTAGGCTCTTGCCATCATTTGGCTATTGTTGAAAGTGCTGTGATAAACATTGGGGTACAAGTGCCCCTAGGCATCAGCACTCCTGTATCCCTTGGGTAAATTCCTAGCAGTGCTATTGCTGGGTCATAGGGTAGGTCTATTTTTAATTTTTTGAGGAACCTCCACACTGTTTTCCAGAGCGGCGGCACCAGTTTGCATTCCCACCAACAATGCAAGAGGGTTCCCGTTTCTCTGCATCCTCTCCAGCAGCTATAGTCTCCTAATTTGTTCATTTTGGCCACTCTGACTGGCGTGAGATGGTATCTGAGTGTGGTTTTGATTTGTATTTCCCTGATGAGGAGCGATGTTGAGCATCTTTTCAGGTGCCTGTTGACCATCCAGATGTCTTCTTTAGAGAAGTGTCTATTCAAAAGCATTTTTTTTAATGGAATAACTCCCAGAATTCCAGGGGAAGGTCCACCCAGTGGCTCTCACCAACATTAGACCCTGGCTAGGGACTCTAATCTCCCACGTGTCAGCGACAGGCTGGGCCAGGGGCTACAAAAGGTGTCTGATCTGTGCTACACAAGGTGCTGCCCATGAATGCAATTGTGTACAAATGTATGATCTTGTTTGCCATTTATAATGGGGGAACGTGTGTGCAGGACAGGTGTGTGCATCTGTGATGTGTGTGTGCACAGTGCATATAAGTGTGCATGTGTGTGCTTGGATATACATGTACGTGTGTGCACACATGTGTGTTTGAAACCGATGCTCAGGACTCACAGAAGCAGATGCTGCTTATTCTAGAGTGACACTGAGTGATTCAACCACTAACACGGTGCTTGGCCTCTCTCCTACCACGATCTCCCAAAGACCTCTCGGGTGCTGTGGCCCTCCCTCCATCCTGATGCTGACATATAAGTCCCCCAAGAGCATTGTTTACAGTCTCCACGAAAGCAGTGGGCAAACTTAACCCAGACGGCAGGAAAAATGGACTGTTCTCAATAGGTCTGTGGTCTCTGCGAGCTGATGAGCTGACACGCGGGGAGGGGTGGGTGGGTGTTGACTTAAAAATCAAGAGATTTTTATATTTCATGAGGTGTTTGGGTTTTATCAACGTCTCTTTATCAACCCTCTTCTGTTCTCGATGTTTCATTACTCTTGCGATCAGTTCTGACAGCCTAAACAGAACTTGATCCGGACAGTTTATTCTTTAAATGAATGATCCTCACATCTTCTGACATCCCTTCCCATCCTGCCTTCAATATGTGCCCTTCAACATCTGGCAGAACCGGTTGTAGCTGCCAGAACGTCCTTAATTCAATAATCAAAACAGGTGCCAAAGAAGTAAATCTCTGACTGTTAATTTTTCAAGTTCTGTTCTCTCTCTCCACCTACCTAAATTGTTCAGAAATGAATGTCAGCTCTCTGCTGGGCCGATTACAGGCCACGGGCAGCCTGTCGGAGACAGAGAGAAAAGGGAGGAAATGCACAGCTGATACCCAGAAGGAGTGTTTTAAAACCTCTTCCCGAAATGAAGCACGCTTTTATTTTATTCTTTGTTTAGAATGAATGAAGGTGAGGGAGGGCTCAGAGCAGGGAGTCGGATTGTCAGAGCGTGCTGAAAGAATGAATCCCCTGTGTCAGAATTACCAGAAAATCTTGCAAATTCTGTAAATTCGGGCCCCACCACAAATGGACTGATTCAAACTTTGGAGTTAGAGAGAGGGAGCAAACATGTGAAGTTAACCAGCCTCCTGGGTGAGTCTAGACCTAGTATAATTGGAGATCAACAGATCTAAAGATTTTTACCACCACCCCCCCAAAAGAAACTAATCAAACCGGGGCCACTTACAAAAAGCAATTCAATCAGTCTCCTTTTGTCTCCCCCTTTGAAGAATATAAAACAGCCAAGGGACTTGCTTAAAATTAGAATTGGGGGCCATAAAAGTTTATTCAGTAAAGACAATAAATCCTGAAAAATAAATTCCAGTTTTATTTTACATCCAGTTAGGGGGTGCGTGGAAGGGAATGGAAGGGAAATAATGCAGAAGGAAAGAGAAAGAAAGAGAACAGAGAAGAATTTGCTTTTTGTGAGTAATTTCTATAGGATATTTGCTGCTCTAAACTTTCCACACAGATTATTCTGTTTCATCCAAGGAAGAGAGAGAGAGGGTAGGGGGGGAAACGGGGAGGATGTGACAGATTGGGGAAGAAGGGACACAGAAAAAGACACAAACAAAAATCCAGATGAAGTCAGAGAAAGACACACAGGAATATCGAGAGATACGGAGAGAAACCAAGAGCCATAGAGATCCGTTGAGAATGACAGTGCAGGAAAAAGTGGTATCAGTCAGCTCCAGCTGCCGTAACAAATATCCCAGGCTGGCGGCTTAAACCACACAAATTAATGCCCCACCCTCCTGGAGCCTGGAAGTCTGGGACTGAGGTGTGGGCAAGAGCTTGTTTGGTTTCTTCCTCTTTCTTAGGCGTGCAGACATCCATCTTCCCCCTGTCTGGTGCCTGCCAACGTCCAAACTTCCTCTCCTTCTCGGGACACCAATCATGCTGGATTAAGAACTGCACCCCCCACCCCATCACCCCGTGTGAACTTACTGACGTCTATAAAGAGGCCATTTGCAAATACAGTCACATTCTGAGCTACCAGGGTTGGAACTTTGTCATATCCATGTGGGGAGACACAATTCATGCCGTAACCAATGCTAAGAGACTAAGAGGAAAGTGTAGGATACAGTAGGAGATCCCTAAGACCACCCAAAGAGGGAAAGATGGAAAGGAAACATTTTGAAGTCATTTTTCGCTGCGGTCCCTCTCTTTCGTCTGGTTAGGCAACAGATTTCAGAGTCTTATTTAAGGCGCATAAAATGGTGTTTAGCTGACTAACGATGTGTTCTTTATAGATTTCCAGCAACTCTCCTCTTTGGCTCCTTGGCCCCATCAAGCTCCAACCATCTGCAATTTTATTATTCTAATTCATGCTTCGCTATTTAATTTATTAAAGGAAAACTTTGTTTATCTGACCATCAAATTCAATAGAAAGAGGACATCCCTATCCCCAAGCGGCAACTCACTTAAATTGTAAGGACAGTATTTTAAGGGAATCATCTGACTGTAACCCCCCAAATTTAATATCCAATTGATTTAGCAGTTTTGCTCCAAGCGAGTCCTAAGGAACTCTCTACTATTTTGAAGTTCCCTCCGACTTGTGATATTCTTGTGATTTATAAGAGATATGCCAGAGCACCGTATACTGAGTATCGGGATATTCTTGGTCACGCTAGGCAATGGAGCCATTGATAGCATATTGTTAATAATCCTCCAGGGTAGAGAAAAAGAAAACCTGTCCTGTGGTTGGAGGAAGATTAACAGTAAGTGGAAAGCTAAGGAATTCTGCCAGTTCCCAGACGCCTCAGCACGGGTTGGGAATGCTAGCTGGAAGAGATCTTAACAGATAAAGTGTGCAGGGCGGAGACTCTCAAACATTAGTGTGTAGAAGGATCTCCTGGGTGGAGGGGTACTAAAAATGCACACTCCTGGTAGAGATTTTTAATCAGTAAGTACAAAGTGGGGTGCGATCATCTTCATTTTTACTGGAAATCCAGGGGATTTGGCTCAAGTGTTTATCGAATCGTTCGGTAAGAAACACAAGGATGCTGGGAAGGTAGCCTTGGGCTCAGCCAAGCCTGGTCTCTGACCGTTACATTCTGTGGCTAAGCACCTCGCAATCAGCACGGTCTGCGTAGTGGGGTGTGGATACAGCTCAAAGGTATATTGCAAGGATTGTACAAAACTAGGTAAAACAAAGTGCTTAACACAGAGACCTGCAATAAATACCAAGGACTCCGGAGGTGTGCTTGCCCCAATCCCTGTTCAATTAGACAGTTTATTTATTTAAAATATGTAATTGGGGCACCTGGGCGGCTCAGTCGGTTAAGCACCCGACTTCAACTCAGGTCATGATCTCATGGTTCATGAGTTCAAGTCCCGCACTGGGCTTGCTACCATCAGCAGAGAGCCACAGAGCCTGCTTCAGATCTCTCTGCCCTTCCCCACTGGTTTGTTCTCTCCCTCTCTCTCTCTCTCTCTCTCACGCACACACACACACACACATACACACACACGATAAATAAACTTTCAAAATAAAATAACACATATAATAAAAGCACGTGACCTTCATGTTCGACAGACACAAAAAACTCATGGGGTATTTTCCAAGACTAGAGGCCACCCTGATAGTCTTTCAGGGCACGGCTCTGAGCCATCCCCCACCCCGCAGCCAAACACCTCCCCACAGAACTGTAGGCTGGATGCCCTCTGTTGCTCATTTAGCGCCATCTGTATACTATTTTCCTAGCATCCTCAGGAAGTCCACAGTCAGTCTTGGAGATGCCCTCCTGAGCTCCACGGTGGACTATCAAGCAATATATTCGTTTTGGCCTGGCCCTCAGGGCCTTGCTGATTCTCTCCTGTGAAAGCAGCACTACCCCGGTGAAATTACATTCAACGGTTTTCCAAACCACAGATTTCAGAGAAATCTCTTGACCCTAGGGATCCGAGCGGAGGTATCTGAGAGAAAACGGTCTTTCAAAAAGCAATGATAGATCGGTGGTGTCTTATGTGGGTCACCAGCGGTTGGGGAAGTTCACATGTGACGCACTGCCACTCCCATCATCTGGAGCAGCTCCCGACACCAACAGGGTCATCACCACTCCCTCTACTGTTGCTACTATTCCTCCTGCCCCTGTGGTAAAATGATTAATATTCAACATCACCATCATCACAACAATAATAGCTAACATTAATATGTGCTTCCTGTATGTCAGACACTATGTTAATTGCTTTGTCTATATTCACCCACTGAATTCTACAACTAAAACTGGGAATTACTTATCATTCTCTCCATTTCACTGGTACAAGATAAAAGTTTAAATTTTTTTTATGTTTTTTTTTATTTTTTGAGAAAGAACAGAGCACAAGGAGGGGGAGGGGCAGAGAGAGAGGGAGACACAGAATCCGAAGCAAGCTCCAGCCTCCGAGCTGTCAGCGCAGAGCCCGACGTGGGGCTCGAACTCATGGACCGCGAGATCGTGACCTGAGCCGAGGTCGGATGCTTAACCTACTGAGCCACCCAGGCACCCCAAAGATGGGAGTTTAAAGGGGATGCGCATCTGACCACAGGCCTGAGCCAATGCAGGGCAGCGCCGGAGACCCAGCCCGGCTGCATCTTTTGGCTCCCCACTGAATGGCGGGGTTCCCGACTTCGAGTGTGGGACTCCCTCTTTCACACTAAAGACTGAGCAGACCCTCCCACAGCAGTACGTCCGTGTTTAGCGTCTGCTGAGAAAAGGCGCTGCGGCAGAAAGCTATGATGAATTCCACAAATGTTTCAGTGACTTTGCATATTTTGCTAATCACGGAAGCATATGCAAGCGGATAAACACGCCGCCTATTTTGCCGGAGACGAACCAACACTGACAAGACAGCGCATTGTGGCAGATGAACTCAGGGAAATATTTCAGGAATGCCGGGGTCCCTCTGGAGGCCCACTGCCCTCATTCTGAAATGGGCTAACAGGTCCCCTGGCCAGAAATGGAATTTATATATTTTTAATATAATTTTTGTCAAATTGGGTAACATACAGTGTATAAAGTCAGCTCTTCATTTTTAGAGTAGATTCCCATGGTCCATCACTTACACACAACACCCAGTGCTCATCCCAACAACTGCCCATCACTCATTTTCCCCTCTCCCCCTAATCCAACGTTCATGCAAGTTAATGGCAGGCAGTCCCCAAAGGAAGTCCCAGACTTCTGTCCGCTGTCGGTATATCAGTTTACCAAATCACTAGTTCATGTCTCAGAGTCCTAACTACCCACTGCCCCCATCTATGTCTGTCCCATGAAGTTGGAGCATTGCTCTGGAAAAGCATCAGCGAACCATAGCCTGCCGGCCAACCCCAGCCCACCCACCTCCTGTTTTGTAAATAAAATTTTACTGGAACACAGGCATGCCCATTCATGTGCAAAATGTCCGTGTTGGCTTTCCCATCACAGCCCAGAGTTGAGTAGTTATAAAAGTGACCACAGGGTCGACAGAGCTGGAAATATCTCATATATGGCCCCGTACAGAAAAAATATGCTGACCAGTGAAGCTAAGGTGGGTGGGAAATTTGGATTTGCATCATCTGATGTCCTACCAAACATGCTGGAACATTCTGGAGTTTTGTTGCTTTCGATACTCACAACAGTTATCCAGACCTTTCAGAAAAGTTGGGGGGGAGGGGTGCAGAAAGAAGGATAAAAGTAAACTTTCCACGAATGGAAAAGAGGCCTCTCATGCTGCCAGAAGCCTCTATAGGGAACTCTGGGCATATTGTGAAGCCATGAGCCCTTCCGGAAGAAAGCTGTTGTCTCTTCTCTGTGACTTAGAGTAACTGGGCCATGAAAGGACCGTTACATGCTCAATCAGTTGTATGACCTAAGATGACAACCAGAAGTTACATATCATCCTACAATATCAAGGTTTAGCCAGAGACCACAGGGAGGTGAGCACTGGGAGGACAGCATATGAAAAGAGCCAGTGACTTGGGGTCAGAGACATAGTGTAGGATCTCCAGCAGACCCATCACTTAGCTGTGTGACCTGAGTGAGGGCCTCAGCCTCTCTGAGATTTTCCATTTATGTTGTCTCTTGTCTGGGACGCTCTTGCTGGAACAACAGCACTTCCTAGCTGACAGTGGCCAGCCCCTCCTCACCTTCCAAATATCATCTCAAATGTCACCTCCCTCCTCAGGGAAGTCATCACTACCTGCCACCTGCCATCACCTACCATCCACACTGTCCTTTTCACCACCTGCTCAGAGAACTTAAATACTCGCTTGTTCATGTTTTTATCACCTGCCTTCCCCTACGTAGATTTTTAACTCTGCAAGGACAAGGACCTTTTCTGTCATGTGCACTCCAGTCCCAGAACTGAAAAACATGCCTGGCAGGTAGTCAGGGCTCCAAGAATACTAGTTAAATGAGTGAGTGAATGAATGCACATATGAATGAATGACCTACCTCTCAGGGCTGGCAAGAACATCTCACAAGATAATGCTTTGTGAGGTGTTATACAGATGTAACTAACAAATGGTGATCTGCCCAGTGTCCATCTGAGAATTGAATACACCTGCCCAAGGGAAACAAGTTCCAAACCAAAATGTTCACTAGTTCTGGAATATGACGATGTTAATCTGCTAGATCTGTTCCTTCCAACAATGCAGAAAGTTCTGGAAGCCCAAGTCATGCAGAGATACACCTCATTTTATTGTGCCTCTCAGATACCGTGTGTTGCATAAATTGAACCTTTGTGGCGACCTCGCGATGAGCTAACCTATCGGCACCATTTTCCCAACACCATTTCCTCACCTCATGTCTCTGCGTCACATTTTGGGAATTCTCACGATATTTCAAACTTTGCCATTCTTCTCTTATGGTGACCTGTGGCCAGTGACTATGACTCACTGAAAGCTCTGTTGACAGTTAAAACTTTTAAGCAATAAGGTAATTTTTAAAATTTTTTTCTTTTTTAACATTTTTATTTATTTTTGAGACAGAGAGAGACAGAGCATGAATGGGGGAGGGGCAGAGAGAGTAGGAGACACAGAATCGGAAGCAGGCTCCAGGCTCTGAGCCATGAGCCCAGAGCCCAACGTGGGGCTCGAACTCACGGACCGTGAGATCGTGACCTGAGCTGAAGTCGGATGCTTAACCGACTGAGCCACCCAGGCGCCCCACAATAAGGTAATTTTTAATGAAGGTACACGCGTTGGGTTTTTTTTTTTTTTTGACATAATGCTGTTGCACGCTTAACAGACTACAGCAGAGTGTTAGATGTAACTTCTAGGTGCACCCGGAAAACAAAAACATACATTTGACTCGCTTTACTGTGACATTCACTTTTTTGCAGTGATCTGTAACCAAACCTGCCATATCTCCAAGGTATACATGTATATATTCAGAGAATTGTCACCACACACACACACACACACACACACACACACACACTAAATTACACTAAATTACCTGCCGATTATCTGTAAGAATGGAGGAGCTAATTGGGAGCAGACATCCTCTCCCAGCTTGGACACAAATGTCTTCACACATAACCCGACTTGTAGAATGGGAGAGGAGTGTGGGCTAAAGGCAAGGCTTCTGTTTCTGTGTTTATGTTCCAAATTCCTAGAATGGACTGTGCCCTTCCTCCCAGCCTGTGGAGCTATACATGTGAGCCCGCTGCTGGTCCCCCCTCCCAGCCCGGCCTTACATCACCCCACTCGTTCTCATGCACTGAGTTTCCTCCACTGGTCCAGTTGTCAGATAGCCTTTGATGACCTCTACTCATAAAATGGGTCAGAGCCCTCATGGTACACAATTTTCCTGCTTAGCAGGGTTCAACATAATAATGCATATAACCTGAACTCATATAACCTGAATGTGTCCCTGCCCCCTCAGAGACTTGTTTAAATTTGGACAGATCCCCAGTACTATGAGACATGCTAACCCGAATTTCTCCCCTTCGAGTTCTGTAAGTTCCAGGAACCATGCCCCATGCATCGCTCTGCTTCTCCCACACCCAGTCTTGGACACTCAGAAGCTGTTCTACACTGTATCCACTCTGCACAAGTGAGGGCCCCCCTCTGGTGCACACTAAGCCTCTTACGCCAGCTCCTGGTGTGCATTAGAGAAGACACGGGGATGCACGTGGAACCTGTGTCATCATCTCCGTTAATGGCAACAGGCACAGCCATCTCCTGTCCCCACCTGCCCTTCTCCCGTCTTGTTTCTGCATAGAAATCCTCCCCTTATAGGAAGGGCAGGTCTTCCTGTAAGGAAGGCCTTTCTGTCCCAAACCAGAGTTGTGCAGGAAATTGTCTTTTTTTTTAATGTTTATTTATTTTTGAGAGAGAGAGAGAGAGAGAGAGAGAGAGAACAGGGGAGGTGCAGAGAGACAGGGAGACACAGAATCTGAAGGATGTTCCAGGCTCTGAGCTGTCACCATGGCTCGAGCTCATGAACCATGAGATCATGACCTGAGCCGAAGTCAGAAGTTTAACCAACTGAGCCATCCACGCGCCCCATGTGGGAAATTTTCTGAGTAAACACAGTGCTCGTTAATTTTTTTTTTTTAATCAAAAAAACTCCTGTCAGAGTTTGCTTTGCCCGGGGACCTTGATGGTGTTGCCAGAAAATGATGGGCAAGGATGCTCCCATTTGGCAAAGAGGCAGTTAGCTGGGCAGGGTGATTGGGAAGAGCATACAGAACACCCACTTGCCTTCCAAAACCTAACGTCAATGCTAAAGTGCCTGAAGTTATCAACCCCCTGGCCTTGTCAATATCTCCAAGCCACATGGGGCAAATTAACTTCTCTTAGCCTCTAAGATTCTAACTCTGATGTCACTTCTGATCACTAAGTGAGAATCTGGAACCAATTACAATGTGCGTCAGGAGGTTTCTCCCCACACCACCAACCAGTTCTCAAACGCCAGCTGGGTATCCTACAATTCAACTTAACTCTGACACCATCTACCTGGAGACGGCATTGGATCCCGCAGGTTAAGATTGCCACCCTGCCCCCACCTTCAGATGCTGGTCACAAGTCCTGGTTATTTGTCACCTGTGCTTCTGATCGACCATCTGCAGATTAGAGATTCCAACAATCCCCCTCCTTGGGTTTGATTAATTTGCCAGACTGGCTCACTCTAAAGTGAGTGGTTTATTACAAAGCCTATAACTCAGGAACAGCCAGATGGCAAGATGTGTAGGGCAAGGTACAAGGCAAAGTAAGAGCCCAGAGCTTCCGATACTTTCTCGGACCAAGCCACTCTCCCCCAACCCCCATGTGCCCACCAACCCAGAAGTTCTCTGAACCCCATCTCCTTGGCTATTTCTGGAGGTTTCATCACACAGGCATGGCTGATTAAATCACTGGCCACTGGCAGTTGAACTCAACCTCCAGCCCTTCTCCCCTCCCCAGAGGTTGAGGGGTAGGAATGAATGTTCCAACCCCCCAGTGATGTGCTTTGTTGCCTGGCAACCAGCCCCCATCCTTAGGTGCAACCCCAGAGCCGCCTCATTCACATAACAGGAGACACCTTTATTTCTCTCCTCACTTAGGAAGTTCCGAAAGAGCTGGCATTTCGGATAAAGACCACATGTATATTTCTGTTCATAAATCACAATATCACAGCCTCTGTTTCCTCATTTGTCAAGTACGGATAGGGATGCCAACCTTATGAGGATTACGTTCCACTTCCTTTTCCCAGACCCCTCTCCTGCTCTTCGCAAAAAACAAACAAAAACAAAACAAAACAAAACAAACAAACAAAAAAAAACAACCAAACAAACAAACAAACAAAAACAAAACAAAGGTCAGGTGCCCCTTCGGACCTGATTTTCCTTCTCTTTGCAGATGCTTTGTTTCAGGAGAACATGGGGCACCAACTCAGAGCCCAGAAAAAGAGATCACTGCAGATGGCAAAGTGCCTTGCCCCTGCTTCCCCTACGAATTTAAGAGCTATGCCGGCTGCCGTCGTCTCTACCAGAATCCATTCACCCATCTCTGAGTCTGATAAGGGCGTCCTAAACCTTCAGTTCAGGCAGCAGCTTGGTGCTTCCCTCTTGCTCCCGGAATACGACTTTCCCCACTTTTTCAAAGAGCTGAGGGAGACCGCGCTAACTGGGGCTGCCTCTCCCCCAGCCCAGCTGGAGAGCTGGGAAAGAGCGTGAGTTTCCTGCCTGTGCCCCAGTCACCTTCCAAACCCCTGGCATCAATGGGATGTGAGCGCTGTTGCTGTCCCTCCGGAAACAGTCTTCCAGCCTCAAGCATGATTTATTAATTTCACTGCTTTGGCGGGGTCATTTATCAAAATTCCCTCAACAGTTCGATTAGGAACGGCCTGCCTCCCAAATTGGGGTTGGTTTTCTCATCTCCCCTAGCCAGCTTGTGGTCTACATCACTGCCCTGACCACCCTTGGTTTGGGGAGCACCACGAGAAATAAATCACACCGCCCACATACCGACTTCACAATTTTTGCTGCACGACAGCACCACCGAGGAGATGGGGCAGATATAGATTTTCCCTGTTGTTCGGTGCCTAAGTGTTGCTTCTACAGAACCCAGGGGTGAGACTTCATCTTTCCATCCATCCTACCGCCCTAACAGCACGTGTTCCCCACTGCCCTTGGGGAACCAGGGGCGGTGAGACCTTTCTGCTGGCTCAAACTCCCATCATCCCTCTTGTTGGTTTCTTGTGACTTTGCCTCTCATGTCCATCTCTCTCCCTCGGACCTGGATTTCCATACGGCAGCAAGAGGCATGATTCCAAAATGCAAATATGATCTCACAGCAATCCTGCTTAAAACCAGCCGTGGCTCCCCACTAACCTGATGAGAAAACCCAAACTCATGGGTTTTCTCGTGGCGGTCAACCCCTTGGAGTCTAAACCCACCATAGCCGCAGTTCCCAGAACAGGGCATATGGCCCAGAGGGCATTCATAGACTGAATAGCCTGGCCGTTGCTCTTCCCAGCCTCACCTCCTCTCTCTTATTCTCAGCAACACCAACTGTTTATATTTATAGTCTCTCCCACAAACCACACTGGTTCCCACCCACTCCCCCTTTCTCATAAAAGTAACCTCCCTGCCTGAAGCATTCCTACCCCCTCATGAGCCAGCATCTGTTCAACCCTGCATTTCCACCCATCACCTCCTTTTGGGAGCTTTCCCTCAACATCCCACCCCCCCGCAACCACCACCATATTGAACTAGAGACCCCTCCTTCCACAACACCCTGAGCACAACCTGATGAAATAGGATCACAAGGACTGGAGGGAACCATCGTGCCTTACTCCCTTCTGTTTCCCCAGCACCTAACATGTAACCCAGGTTCCCAGCACTGGCCGCCAAATCCATCCCGAGCTCCCACAGTCCTTCTCCATGTTTCTTAGTTGCCACTTCAAGGCTCTGCTTCTGAAGAAATGGTCAAAGACAAGAGTTTCCTCTCAAGCTCTTTCTATTTCTATCTTCCTCCAAAGGGCAGCCTGTGGCTTTCTACGTCATAGATTTCTTTCTCAGAAGAAACATGAAGCATTTTCCCCAGAAAACGAAAACCCTTTAAAATGCCCCCACCCCCACCCCTCCGCTGACCACACATGGTGTCAAACATGTTTCATTACCCTCCTACCTCAGAGTGAATGCCCGTCCATTCCCTCCTACCTGTAGGACAGGTAGCCCCCTAGAAAATCTGGATGTCACCTCCAAAGTTCGCCAAACCCCTTCCCCTGGGGGTCTAGGTAAGAGTCTTACATAAACAGGTCTCTGGCTGATATGTCCCCAAATCCCCACCATGCAAATTAAGCCCCCACTGTGACCCTCATTAGAATAATAACAATACTGAACACTCCCATGGTGTTAGAGTCTTAGTTCACTCATGCTTTCAAAAACTACTGAATGTTCCCCAAGCAAGGCATGGGTCTTGGCAATGGAGAATCAGCAATTAAACAAGTCAGCAGGTGTGGGCTCATGGGCTGCTGTGAACTGGTTTTGAATCCTTGGTCTGGAAGTAACTCGTAACCAACCTTACCCTGACCCTTTCAATCTGTTAGCCAATTCAGATTCTTTGACCTGACCCTGTGTGCCACCATGTAGACAAAGTTCCTGTGCTTGGATGCTCGTTCCATCCACGGTGGTTAATTTCCCCCGTGCCATCTAGACTAGCCCCATAAGCCCTACTTGACAACACTGACCCTGGCAGTAAGTGAGAAGAGAGCAAATCTCCAAGGAATTATTACATGAATTCCCCATAATTAAGTAATCAGTTGTGTATTTTCTTTTTAAATCCCTGTGTTCTCTGCTTGAGGGCGGAGGCCACCCATGTCTGTCCTATCTCCCATCAGAGCCCGGCGCTGCACAACTGGGTCTTCAGCAAACACGTACTGAATGATGAATAAATAAGCAAAGAAATGCATCCCTACGTTACAGGGTCCTCAGCCCAAGCTAGACTCTGACACAGCCCTTCTCCACTGTTTTATTCCGTTTTGACCCTAACAGCAAAGATCCCCAAAACTTTATTCATTGCGAAGCAAGCAATTGGGCTGGTGCAAGCAGCAATGGCCTGTGTGTTGGTAATGCCATTGCACGTTGATGGACTTCCACGGTAATTCAACATTATTATGTGTCAAATATAATTTATGGTTTAATACAATGCCAGTTTTATAACTGCATTATTGCTATATATTTACATCTGGAAAAAAATAAATCACACTGAAATTTTCCACTTTGAAGGACTTCATCTGGGATTAACTGCTGTGCCAACCAAGGCTGCGTTTTCTTGAGCTAAAATTTGGGGGTAGCTCCAGGCCTTGAAAAGAACCAAAGTCAGCTCATTGCTTCCAGATTGCATCCATTTTTTTGGAAACGGTTCAGCATGCTTTTGTCTTAAATTTCCCAAACGTGCACTGGACGCCTACCCCTTGCTTTTAGGAACTCAGGAGCCCCCGGGAAGTCTGAAACTCTACCCAGTGAGAGAAACCGTCCCTCTTAGTGCTATAAAACATTAAAGAAATGCCCCAAACACTACATAAATGGCCTCTTATCACTTACACTTTTCCGTTACCTAGGGTGATATGGTTGTTTTGCTGGTTTTTCAGCCAACAATTTAGCAGAAACTCTTCTATTGCAATAAATATAGATCTATATTATTTTAACACAGGTATCTGATTTACATACATGTTATAATTGATACAAATCCTTACCTCACTCGTAGCCATTTGAGGTTGCTTCTTATCTCTCATCATAAACAACACTGCCAAGAACATCTTCAGACAGTCATTTGCACACTCGTGCAATTTTTATGTCATTGAGGAAAATCCCTAAATAAATTACAGGATCGCAGGATTAAAAACATTTTTTTTAATAATGAAGAAAAATAACAACGTTCCCTCCAGCAGCCTTGATGATGGACACAAACGCTTCCACTCAGCTCCTGACACCCACTCAGACGTCACCTGTGCTGATTTCCCTTCTGCTACACCATTAGCAGAATCAAGAGAGGAGACTCACTATCACCACTCGGCTCCCTCATTACCTTATAAACCTTTTCTGTGCCACTATTACACTACAGTGTAAATTAGACACGTATGCATCCATTCACACTAGTGGATTATAATCGTGTACGACAGGTGTTCGACCTGCCCTGTCCCATTTCTCTATATAATCCCAATGTCAGACACATGAGAGGTATTGTGCACATATGCACTGAATCAAAATGCAGTTAGGGAATTACTGGAAAGGCTACCAAGTTTTAAGTTTTTAATTCATGGTCTTATGGGCTATAGGAAAACCCTCTGAAAAGCTACAAAAGGTCTTAAATGTAGATTCCCCTCTGGAATAATTTCTGTGTGTGTGTGTGTGTGTGTGTGTGTGTGTGTGTGTGTGTGTGTGTTTCATTACTGGGTGAATTGTATCCTCCCTTCCTTCTCCTTCCTGTTCTCCCTCTTACCAGAGGTGCCTTTGAGAACTGGTCACCTGGCTTCTTGAAATGGGACAGCCACTCACTCTCAGAACAAAGGAGACTCAGAAGGTTCTCTGTCTTGGAAGGGCTCCCCCCAGGTAGCCTTACACTGTAGGGGGCCCCTGAGATTGCACTTACTGAGCTGCTTGTGTGGGTGGTGGAGACACTGAACCTAGACACGAATTTGCCTTTGCTGAACCCAGTGCTTCCGCCAAAACCCCGGTCCCTGGACTTACAGAACAAGATCCGGTGCTCAAAGGCAACTCACTGGATTTTTTTTTTAAGTTTATTTATTTTGAGAGAGAGAGAGAGAGAGAGTCCGTGTGTGTGTGTGCGTTTGTGTGTGTGTGCACGTGCACGAGTAGAGCAGGGGGAGAGAGAGAGAGAGAGAGAGAGGGAGAGGGAGAGAGAGAGAGAGAGAGAGAAAATCCCAGGCAGGCTCCAACGTGGGGCTCGAATTTACGAACCGTGAGATCATGACCTGAGCCGAAATCAAGAGGTGGATGCTTAACTGACTGAGCCCCCACTCACCTGATATTATGAGCCAGCTTAATGCTCCTTGGGCTGGACTGCACCACTGAAAAATTTCCACGTCCTGTTCTTCACAATATCACAGACTTCCTTCTAGAAAGAAATGCACTGTGTCAGTTAGGGCAGGTTGTTATAACAAAAATGCCATAGACTGGATGGCTTGAACAACAGAAATGTATTTCTCACAAGGTGCTGGCAGACCCAGTGTCTGGTGAGAGCCCACACCCTGGTCTGCAGTTAGCTGTCCTCTTGCTGTACTCACCCATGGTGGGGAGCCTAGAGAGGAAGCAGGCTTTCCCGTCTTTTCTTATAAGGGCACGAATTGCATCATTACCGTCCTCATGACCTGACCACCCCCAAAGGCCCCACCCCCTAATACCATCACACTGAGGGTTAGGATTTCAGCATATGAATTCTGCAGGAACATAAACATACGGTTCGCAACATGCACTTCACCAAATATATAATAAAAACCTTCTAGCTGTCCCTTCATGGTCTCAACTAGTAAAAAAAAAACAAAAAACAAAAAACAAAAAAACACCACATCTTTGGGAAGGTAGTTGATGGCTTCTCCACTTTGCAATAACCATTAAGCCTTTCTTCCCTATCCCAAATGTGCCCTGTTATTATTTCTACCTGTTTTATTGTTGATGATGACCATCAACTAGATGCAATGTAAACAGACCACCTTACTTTGAAACAATATACACAAAATCTCCCACTGGGAGAAATGCAGAACTTTACTTAGAATCCTGGAACTGGGGAGTCAGAAAAGACAAGAAACCATCTGAAGCAACATCATACTTTTTGCACAAGGAGTCAGGATCAGAGAGGGAAAAGGGTGGGTTTGGGGACACACAGCATTGGCCCAACAGAGGCTGTATCCCAAGTCCCCCTTACAAGGCAGCACTTATGATCCTTCTTTGTCTCATCTCTTTGATAGACATATAATTGCCATAACTAATTGGAAAAGGCATCAGGCTCGCTTTATGATGACACAGGGTGGAAAGGAAACTCGTTGTCACTGCACAATTTATGAGGTCGTTGTTAGATTCATTACTGGAAGATCACTGGGTGTAATTAGTGACCCAAATCCAAGTAGATAAAACAGTTTGGCCCTTGTTTAAAATCTTGTCTTAAAATTGAGTAATTTCCCCTACTCTAGACATAGTGCCTTTGAGGGTCATATTTAATGATCATACATCCCAGTGGGAAGTGACCCCAGGAGAACAAGAGACAACTTTGTAAATTGCACTCTGACTAATTTGCCCATCAGCTGGCATTTTCTCAGCCACCTTCACATTATTTTATGAGACTTTAGTATGATTCTTATATTTATTCAAGATTTTTCTCTAACTAAAATGTTTTTTGATATACAACTCATGCCTGGGACATAGCATTTGATCAATAAATGTTTGTTGGAACTCTTTGAACAAAACCATCTGAGTAGTATCTACTCTAACCTTGACAGCAAGGTTGAGTGGTGGTGGATAGAGCAAACTTTAAATTCCCTATTTTGCATGAAAACATGGATTGAGGACTCCTTGGATTCCTGGATGCTTAAATCCTCATTCTCAGACTTTTGCTCTAGCTTCTAGTCTCCTTTCCTTGTTTCCTCCTGGGTAGAGACATTGAGTTCAGGCTACTGAATCTCAGGAAGAAAAAAAAAACACGTGAAATAGTACTTTCTCTAAAGAAAGAACTAAGATCCCTTGCAGCTGACGTCCTTCTGAACAATGGGAAACTTTCTAAAATAATTTCGATGGTCAAGCCATCTGAAATGAAAGATCCTGACATGGTCTCTCCCCAAAACAATCTACAAGAAAGACTGCAAATGGTCTTCTGGAGATGTTGAGGAGACACTGGGGGTAGTCACAAACTTGTAAGGTTTTAGAGTTGAGGAGAGTTGAGGATCTAGAAGTGGCTCCCATCTTCTCAGGGGTTAGGTGAGAACCCTGAGGTCCAGAGAAGTTCAGCGACTTAGAAAAGTCGCACAGTGAGTTAGTGTCCGAGCTGGATTAGAACCCAGTTGTGGGACATCCTTCGTTAATACACCCTCTCCTCTTCCTCAGATGTATGTCTGGACCAGGGTTTCTCAACCTCAGCACTATTGACATCTGAGGCTGGACCATTCTTTCTTGAGAGAGGCCACTCTTTGCACTACAGGATAGTTAGCAGTATCCCTGGCTTGCACCCACTAGATGCCAATGGCACTAGTACCTCAAGTTGTGGCAAGAAAAATGGCCTCCAGACAACACCAAGAGTCCTTTGGCATAGGGGAGAGGGGCAGGTGTTGCAAAACTGCCCCCAGTTGAAAACCACTGGGACAGCTCCAGATAGGGCTGGACTCCCTAGGGCGCTCCCCTTGTCTCTGGCCACCACCTTTCCTTAAGGCCATTCTTCTAAGTGGGGTAATCATTGTCTAAGAGTTGCAAAGTAAATCTACTCTGGTTGGTTCCATTGGACTCTTCTAGAAATAACAGAGCTGGTTCACAATAGAGAAATAGCCTGACTACTCACCCAAACAGGGCCTGGTATTTTCAGGTCCAAAACTCACCTGGGAGGGGACCCAAAGGCACCTAAGTCTCCCCATGACCAGATTCTTAAAGGTTCAATGTAGAAGCCAGATGTCAGTGTATTCTTGCATAAGGACAAATAAAAGCCTTCCATGCCTCACCCCTGAATGCTGATTAATGAGTAAATTACTAAATCAGACATTTATTCAACAAACATGGAATCCAAGAGGGACTGATTTCTTAAAGTAATCTTAGATGTTATTTTAGTTGTTTTTTTTTTTTAACATTTATTCATTTATGAGAGACCGAGAACACAAGCAGGATGGGGGCAGAGAGAGAAGGAGACACAGAATTGAAGCAGGCTCCAGGCTCCAAGCTGTCAGCACAGAGCCCAATGAGGGGCTCGAACTCACAAGCTGTGAGATCACGACCTGAGCCGAAGTCGGACGCTTAACTGACTGAGCCACCCAGGCGCCCCTCTTAGATGTTATTTTTAAATAACATCTTAGTGATATTGAACTATGACAGCTTGCTATCTCCGTCTTCAGTCTAAAGATCTCCCAATGCATGGCCCCAACATCCCTCCTTTCATTTCTTTACTACATGTGTGTTGAACTCTTATTGGATATAGTAAAGCAATATGGTCATCCACAAGACAGCCATGTTCTTTGACCTCATGATTCAATCAACTTCGGTCAATTTGACCAGCAAAAGTTCTCAGATCCTCTCATCTTCCCCATCCCCACTGTCTTTATCCTTAACAGCATCATCTCTCACCTGGTATAGATGCCTCCACTCTCCTTCTCCAATCTCCCCTCAAGCCAGGCCCTAAAGAACCAGCACAAAGATTTTTCTGCAGTGTGTTCCTGGAAACATCACTGTTTCCAACCAACAGGTGGCTTCTCGTTGCTTCTATAAAGGCCTGACTTCTAAGATTTAGTACACTTTGTTCCACCATCCTCAAACACCTTTCGCTGCTGACTCACAACCTTCTAGACTTTGAGGCTGTCTGGCATCACTTGCCCCTCCACTAGTTTCATGAACCCTTCAGGCTTGCTTATGTGTCTTTCCAAATACAGTACCTGGGGCTCACCTCTAATATAACATGCATCACACAGACACATATTCCCCAGGCTGAACGCAATGAGTGGCTCTTCCCAAGAAAGCAGATCTATACAGAATCTTTGGTAAAGAACCATGAGTTGGTTATCTAAAATAAAGTCCGGGAAATAGGAGTTTGTTTTACAAGTGTCCACACCCACCTTTCTATTTCTTCTTTGTTGGGCCCAAGATTTGTCCCTTTCTTAGAAGATCTGACTAGTGAGGCTCTTTGCAGAAGTCAATGGGGAAGGACTTAGCACTCGTTACTACCGCTGTCTCCGTCAGGAATTCACCACACGTCAGATGTGGGCCGGTGCTTGCAAGCCATGGTTCCATTCAGGGAAACCAGAGAGCCTAAAAATAGGAAAAGAGGGACCAACTCAGGTTCGAACAAGAATCTCTTGAGCGTCCATTTAGAGCAACAGAGTAGACAGTGTTCTAGTTACCTACATGGGGAAAACCAAAAGGGGAGCGGGCTTGAGAGCAGGCGTTAGTCTCCATACACTTTAGCTCTGGCTTATATATATTTTACGTGTGTTGTGTTAAATCGCTGATATATGCCTCTGCTGGCTGCCCAAAAGTCTCTGACCACCTGAAGGGTGGAACTCGCAATCCATTCTCCAACCTCACATCCAGTCGTGATGCATCCATAGTAGTACCCAGACCCAGTGTGCACCGAGGTTTGGAAATAAATTCATTAGAATGCCATGCTCACACATGTCTAGTCCACTGTAGTTGGGTCCGGGTTTGCCTGTGGGGACCTTGTATTTATTGTACTCGTCGTTCTGTTTCGGTCTGAGAAATGTCACCCCGGAATGCCTCTTACAAGTTCCTCTTCATAGAATGATAGTCTTTACAAGGGCTCACACTGTACCAGGTGATTATTCTTCACAGGAATGCTCATCAATAATATGCTACAGTTCCTTCCCGAACACAGATGTCTGGTAAATATTACATGTTTATCCATACTGAGGGAGGGGAGTAAACAATGAGGGTCCTCATGAGGAGCTCTCCTTGAGAATCACACTCACTTTGGGGCGCTGGGACTAGGGTGCTCAGCAGAGGGGAAGTAGGGAGGAAGAGGTCCATGGCATGGCAGCTCGAGTCTGGTGTGATTCTGACCACCACTTACTAGCTATATGACATGAAATGAATACACTTATGAACCTTCATTTTCTCATCTATAAATCGGGGATAACAATAGTAGCGAGCACACAGTAAGTGCTCGAATGCTAGTTGTGCTTTTCATTAGGAGAGAGGACACAGACTGTGATCTAAGACACTGGGTCTCCTCATTGCATTTTCTGAAATAAAAGATTTCTATGTTTCCCAATTCTGACTTACAGCATGAAGAGGAGAGAGAGAAAGCACCAAAAAGAAATGGCTAATGAGGCCTTCTCTTTATGGAAAAAGGATGAAGATTGGCAAAACACCCTCCCTTTAAAAAAAAAAAAAAGATGGTGAATCCTAGCTACTCTATTTACTGTGTGGCCTTAGTAAGGATACTGGACCTCTCTTATCTCTAGTTTCCTTGCTTTTAAATGGAGGATGAAAATATCTACTTCACAGGAATGAGATGGAGATTCAACAAGGGCACATAATGCAGGCACAGAATAGTGTGCAAATAAATCATAGTGAAATTGTAGGATTCTACAATCCTGACCCACGGTAGCCCTGTCTGCTATGTGATAAAAGAGAAAGCAAATATACATTCTGTAAAAGAGGAAGGATGGATGGATGGATGGATGGATGGATGGATAGATAGACAGACAGACAGACAGATTCTTATCAGGTAGAGATGCTTTCCCTTCCCCTCCCTCTCTCTCTAAATACACACACACACACACACACACACACACACACACACACACACACACACGATGGATGGATGGATGGATGAAGAGATGGATAGACAGAGAGAGAGAGAGAGAGATAATAGAAGGGTGAGGAGAGATGTTATCTGTATCCGCATAACAAATTATCCTAAAATGTAGTGGCTTAACACAACAATCATTTGTTTTCTCCATCTTTGTCAGTCAGGAATCAGAGTGCGATTCACCTGGGTGCCTCTGCCTCAAGATCTCTCACGAGGCTTCAATCAATGTGTTGGCTTGGGCTGCAATCTCATCCGAAGGGCCAACCAAGGGAGGATCCACTCCCAAACTCTCTAACATGGTTGCTGCCAGGACTCGGTCTGTTATGGATTGTTGGACTGAGGCCATGAGCTCCTTGTTGGCTGTTAGCTAGGCCCACCGCCAGTTTCTAGCCACCCGGCCCTCTCCACAGAGCAGCTGAGAGCCTGGCAGGCTGTCTCCATCCCAGTGGACAAGGGACAGACTATGAAAAAACATGGGATGGAAGCCAGTCTGTGTGTAAACTGTTCTTAGCAATAACAGTCCCTCCCTTCTGCCCTATTCCACTGGTGAGTCACAAGGTCCAGTACATACTCAAGGGGAGGGAGATCAGTAGGGAACAACTTAATGGCTGCTCACTACTATCCCAGGGAATATGAAAAAGCCTCCATTACTCTATCAAAGCCCCTGGACCCACCTGTTGACAGGGGGCAGCTCATTCTTCTGTATCTTCCCATTTTAAATGCATATTTGACTTTTTCCCACCCATGCTCATTTCCTGTGCTTTTGGGTGAGGTCTGTGAGGCAGGATCGGGACAGTGTGCTTGGCGGAAAATAAAGGAAGGCAGTGAACTTTGAATGATTAGCAAGGGAGAGGCAAGCCCTTAGCTGTCCTTATAATACCTGAGCATTTCACATTGCACATTTTCTCCATGCACAGCTGCAAGACGGAGTTACCACTTTGGAAAATTAAATTTCATAGAAAGTTGGCCATGGTTCCACTTCCCTCTCCCTATGGAAGCAAAAGATGGAAAGATCTCTGACTTGTCACAACTGCCAAATCATTTTGGGGCAATATTTTGAAGGAGCCTGAGTCCCTTCTCTGGAGAGATTCCCTAATAGAAGGCCTTAAAAGCAGCTGAAATGAGGTTAAAAGCTTTTGAGAGTTAGTGATAAAATATCCACATGATCTGTATAAGACGGAAATAAAGACACACACAGAGAGACACAAACAAATAGACAGAAATTAGATGCTTCTCAGAAATTAGGGAGGATGCTTTCTAGAGGGAACAGTCTCCTGCTGAAGAGAGGATTTAGTATCCTGACCTGCCAGCAGCCGTGTTGGATGGATTCCTCCATTAGTTTATTGGAATGCTCATAAAATAAAGGTTAGCCCCATCCTAAGGATATCTTCCACCTTTTCCAAACCATACTATCAAGTTGTATTAGCTCCTTGGGTTAAGCCACCATAACAAAGAGAATGTGTGCTAATGTGACTTGCCCGGAGTTAAGCTCATTTAAAAATCTAGAATACCATGGAGAAAGTTCCCCAGGCTAAGATAAGTTTAATGAGTCTAAATCCCAGCAATGAACTCACCTCCAAAGTTTCTGAAATACTTAGCCCTGGGAAGGGCATCATTTGTTTATTCGATGCAGAAAGTCCAGTCTCCACCCCCATCTCAGTAATGAGGGTGCTTCAGAATTAAAAGACAGAATGAAGAATTTGTATTAACTTTCTCAGTGCTGTGTGATTGGAAGGTGAGCCTCCATATACAGTCAAAGACACTTATACACCCATTCTGCCCAATGCAGAGGGTTGGAGAGCTTCGTCTTTCAGCTTCGTGTACAGCCAGTGTTCTGATCAACCCATCGTCACTCCCTCCTGTTCGTAACAGTGCCCAAATCTTTCAGGAACCACTGTGGATATCCCACATTGTCCTTGGGAAGCTGTTAATCATGGCGTCCTTTCCTGCCCTTCCCCAACTAAAGGGTGGTCATGTGACTCAGGCTGACCAGTTGGAGGACTCCTTCATCCAGATAGGGTTTGGATTCAGAAAGACCATAACTCAGATCAATTAGTCGTCTTTAAATTTTGATGTGTGGGTAGTGTGGGCAGAAAGTTCTTTCCTTTTGGATTTTGAGCCAAGAGAATGTAATATTCTGGCTATCAGCAGCCCTTTTTACTGCCATGTGAGGAGGGGAAGCCTGAAAAAATAAGCCACAGAACACTGAAATGAAAAAATCAGAGCCCCGAGGAATATTGTCTAAGCCCCTGTACAGCCCCAGACTTCCCAAATAATGGTCAGAGATTTGTGTCACTAGCCATGAAAAGCATCCTGACCAAAGCTATGATAAATACTGGAGCCATTATAAAGCATTAAACACTGACGATACCAAGAAAAAGGCCATGATATTTTGTCCTGAACGTGTCCTCAGTCAAGGATTTATGGTGAGTGGTTCAAAACACGAACACCAGAATCAAACAGACCTGCATTTGAATTTCAGTTTCACCATTTCCTACTTCTGTGTCAGTGGTAGGCAGAATTCTAAGGTAGCCTGGAGATTTATCCTGCACTCACCCTGGGTACGTGCTCTGCGTTAGACCCTTCCCCTTTATGTGGGCAGGGCACGTGAATATGAGGAGGTCTCACTCCAATGATTAGGTCACATTATATGGCAGAGGTGAGGGGATTTTGAAGGTTCAGTTGAGATTCTAAGTCAATTGGCTTCGAGCTCATCAAAACGGAGACTGTCCTGGTGAGCCTGGCCTAATCAGGTGAGGGTGCCTTAAAAAGAGATTGGACCCTTCTGTAGAGAGAGGCATTCTCTTGCCTGCCTTAAACAATCAAGAGCTATGATTTGAACTGCTTACAAGGAGAGGCTGCCTCTGGGAGGCCTCAGACCCAGACTATAAAGAACAAGATTCTTCCAACATTTCAGGAGAGTTTGGAAGAGAACCCTGAGACACAGATACAAGAATGCAGCCCTGATCAACACTTCAATGGCAAACTTCTAAAACCCTACTTGGAGAACCCAGCTAAGCCTTTCCCAGATTCTTGACCCACAGAAACTGTAAAATAATAAATGTGTGTTGTGTTAAACCATGAAATTTGTGATGTGTGTTATGCGGCAGTAGAAAAGCAATACAATGTCTGCTCAAAACGAAGCTTTCTGACCCTGAATTTCTTGGTCTAATAAATGATAATCGTAGAAACACCTACTTTTACTGGCTCTTGTCAATATTAGTTGGCAATTCCTATGTAATTCACTGCTTGATCTATGGTTCAATACCTATTAATTGCTAGCTTACCTCCTCACATGTTAAGTGTGTGTGCCCATATGGGGTACTTCCATCACCAAACACCCAAACATCATGAAGGTCATCAATCTGTAAGGTCATCCTATCTATCTTCTTGCTTTTATAGCAAGGGAAGCAAGGTCCAGAAAGGGACAGTGACTGGCCCCAGACCACAAACCTTGTTAGTAGCTTCAATAAGGACTTCTGGCTCTCAGCCAGGTTCTGCCTGAGTTGCCCCCCTTCCAAAAAAGGAGGGTCTTTTGCCATACTTGACACAAACATTCCTACAAGGTCAAATTGTTTGAAGAACCCAAAGCTTTTATCTCCTGTATTTTGTTATCTATTGCTATGCAACAAGTTATCCTAAAACTTAGAACTGAAGAACGGAAACATTTATTTTGACTTATTTAAATTTTAGCTATTTAACATACAGGACAATACTGGATTCAGGAGTAGAATTCAGTGATTCATCACTTACATTCAACACCCGATGCTCATCACAACAAGTGCCCTCCTTAGTACCCATCATCCACTGAACACATCTCCCACCCACCTCCTTCCATCAGCCCTCATTAAGAGTCCCTTGTGGTTTCTTTCCCCTTCTTCTTTGCCCCCACCCCATCCCATATGTTCCTCTGCTTTGTGTCTTAAATTCCATATAGGAGTGAAATCATATGGTATCTTTCTTTCTCTGGATGACTTATTTTGCTTAGCATAATACATTCTAGCTCCATCCACATGATGGCAAATGGCAAGATGTCATTCTTTTCGGTGACTGGTGATACTCTATAACATTCCACGGAGTAATATTTGACTGATGAACGGATAAAGAGGATGTGGTGTATGTATACACAGTAAACACATATTATCTCATTGTTTCTGAGGGTCAAGAAGCTTGGTGTAGCTTACCTGGCTGCCTCTAGTTGAGATGTCATATGGGGTTGCCCCTAACCCGTGGACAGGGGCGACACTCATCCGAAGGCCTGACTGAGGCTGGTGTCCATGTCAAGCTCACTCACCTGCTGGAAAGGGGCTCCAGTTCCTTGCCACATGGGTCTCTTCAGGAAGCTGCTTGCAAGCCAGAAGCCAGTTTCTCTCTGAGTGAGGGATCTGAGACAGAGAGCATTACCACGATGAAAGCTGCGACATCTTTTAGAAATTAACGTTGAAGTAACGCATCATCACCTCCGCTGAGTGCCACTGGCCACAAAGATCAACCGTAATACAAAGTGAGAGGGCGCTCCACCAGCATGTCATTGCAGGAGATGCCATCACTGGGGGCCGTCTCAGGGGCTGGCTTCACGTCTTTCTGTAATGCCTAAATAGCCACACCACTGCCGGGGGAGATGGGATGACTTCGTCCCAGCCCTTGTGGTTAATAGAAATATAAATACCGTGACAGTGGAACCCCTGCCAAATAGCACATGAAAATGGCATTTGAAAAGTGCAATTAGTACTCTTTTTCCCGAGAAGGTCTGCTCTGTTTAATGATCTACATATCAGTGCGTTCCAAGCAGAGGTATTAAATGTCTTAGAATACATTACAACATTACAGCATCTTCAAAAGATATCAGCAAAATGACCATTACTTGAATTGGCTATAAGCAAAGCTTCAGAAGGTCCAGGTGGCCTTGAAATGCAGAGCCGCACTGTGGCAAGAGGGAAGGGCTATGGAAGTCTGGCTTCTAGAAGTCTACATCCCTTGTTATTAACAGGCTCTGCACTCACGTTGTGACCACAGCCCAGCTCCCAGGCTCCCCCAGCGGACCCCTGTGCCCTGTACAGATGAATTGTTGTTTTGCAAGAACAGAATGACCACAGGTGGGGTATGGGCAGGCTTGCCCCAATATGGTGACCTCGGTGTGGACATTTCATCACATCCCTGACTTTGTCCCCGTCTGTTCTGCAAACTGGCCACGTAAATTGTCCTGAAATCTAAATCTACTCATGTCACCTCCCTGCTTTTTAAAAAGATTTTGGAGGTGTCTCCTGGCTTCTGGGGAGGGGGGACGTATGAAATACGTAGCTAAAAAAAACAAATTCTGGCTCTAATGCTTCTCTCCATCCTTCTCTGGGTGACAGTTACCCTGAAGTCTCTCGATGTCCACGCTCCTTTTGACTCTGGACCTTCCCCACTACTCCTGCTTGGTGGCCCATTCCACCCTGCTCCCCCCCCCACCTTCACCTCCCTGAACCCCACACCTCCCCTTACTCAGTCCCATGACAGCTTACACTCTCCCTCAGAGAACTTGCAACAATAGCAGATAAGCATTTAATTGTATTGTTAGTTATTTGTTATCTGTTCCCTGCTTTTAAACTATAGCCGCCCCGAGAGGGGGAATAGTATCTGTCTTGCCTCACTGCTGTATCCCCAGTGCCCAGGACAGTGCCTGGCACATGTGGATGCCCCAAAATATTTGTTAAATGAATAAAGATGGAGAAACATAAGCTAGATCAGTTATTACCAACCACCGCCCATGGACCAAACCGAGTCTACCACCATTTTTACAAATAAAGTTTTATTAGAACACAGCCATACCCACTTGTGTTTGCCCATCTTCTGTGGCTGCTTGCTTTCTTTCTTTCTTTCTTTCTTTCTTTCTTTCTTTCTTTCCTTCCTTCCTTCTTTCTTTTTGAGAGAGAGAGCTCAAGCAGGGGAGGGGCAGAGAGAGAGGAAGAGAGAGAATCCAAAGTAGGCTCACACTGTCAGCACAGAGCCCGACATGGGACTCAGACCCATGACTGTGAGAACATGACCTGAGCCAAAAACAAGAGTCAGATGCTTAACCGACTGAGCCACCCATTCTGTGGCTGCTTTCGTGCTACAAAGGCAGAGATGAGGAACTGCCCCAAAATCATCTGGTCCGTGAGGCAAAAATATTTACAATCTCACCCTCTGCAGAAAAGTCTGCTAACTGCCAGACTAGATTCCAATCTCTCAAGAAGTAACAGGAAAACCGGAAAGTTTTATGAGGAATAAATGCAATTTCCTCCCAGGCCCATCCTCCATCCAACAAGATGGTGTAGATGGGAATGGAGCTGTGTTTTGGAAACTTCAGGAACTCAAGGTGTGGAGTGCCTGAAAGGAAGCTCTTGGACACGGCCCGGGAGGCACTACTGATCATGCTGCAGTTAGAACCAAACATAATGAGCCAAGGCATTGATTGAGGCATAAGTGATGGCAAATACAAACATGATGACCAGAGGTGACAGTGTTCATGGTCAAAGTCAGAGGCTGAGCTCTGGCGTTGTCACAAGCACCATGGCGGAGGAAGGGCCTTGGCTTCTTGTCATTCTTGGTCTTAATCGGCTGTAATGGATGTGTCACCTTCCAGGGCCAGGTGGACCCACAGCACGCTGTGATTGATCATCGGTGCCCTCTGAGTTTCTCAGCAACCTCGGCCTATTCGTTCTGTACTAAACGGACAAGGGTTCATTGACATCCATGAATGAATTCATCGATGTGCGGAGCAAAGTGTCAACCCAACGGGGCAAGGTAGACCAAGAGGCATTTGAGAGCTCAGGTAAGCAGCTGGGGTCTGGGCAATGGCATGGAGAGTCCAGCCTGGGCTGGAAACTACTGGCAGGGAATATAATGTGCACAAATACATTGTGGAGGGGCAAAGACCATGAGAACAGTACCAGGGAAGAGTTGGCACTTGGGGCAAGGCCTCTAAAAACAAGGTCTGTGGAATGTCAGCCTTAGGCTCACAGAGCTTATAAAAACTGAGACTTCTGGAACCATTCCATATCCACTGAACCAGAATCTCTTGGGGGAATCTGGAAATCTATATTTTTAACAAAGATCCCAGGTGATTTTTGTGCCCCTGAGAATTTGAAATCTACTGAACTAAGATGGTAAGATTCCTGTCTACTTCAGCTCATACTACCTAGACTCATAGCCAATGGGTGAGGAAGGAGGAAGGGGTAAGTCAACATTTCTCATTAGAACAAAAGGGGTAATTCTGGGATCTTGCACTAAAGAACACAAGTTTTCTTATGTACTCCTCTTAAAAAGCCATGATGTGCTTGAATGAGCTGATCTGGCCATCTTTGGTCCACTCAAAAGCATTACCTTACTTAACTATTGCACCAACGCTGAGTCAGTGATAGTCAGAGAAGGCTAGACTAAAGCAGGGAAATAATATGCAAGAATCAAAATCTGGTAATGACAGAGCTGGCCTCCCCTCTTCCCTTCCTCCCTCCTTCCCTTCCTCCCTCTTCTCCTTCTTTTGTTCCTTCATCAGAGTGGGTCAACAGAATGTCTTAGGTCTGATCACTAGGAGGCAGACTGTGAACCAAGGATTCAAGTGCAAGTAATTCCTCAAGGAGGGGGTCCAGGAGCAACCAATAAGGAAGTGGAGACGTTAGCACAGGGAAGAGAAAGCAGGTAACCAAGGGCAGTTACAGGTGAAGCTCCAAATGCACCCTGAACGCACGGCCATCTCTGGGCTGAAAATTATCTCCAGGCCTTGATGCAAAGACACCAGACTTTTGTACTTGCCCATCAGTCATTGGCAGCTGCCGTTGGGGTGAGAGGCAAAACTCCCAGACATCTCCAGCTTTCAGAATAAAATCTTAAGAAATACCAGCATCCAAGGGCATTGTTCCAGAAGTCAACCATTTTGGAGCAATTTCACACTTCCCAGCCTGAAGCTCTGTCCCAGCCCTTGTCTGTGTTCATGTTGGTGTCAGGGCCCCCAGAATGACATCTATCAGAGGACTTGTGATGATATTAAAGTAGAGAAAACTGATGGGCCAACAAGGGCATCTTTTATCACCCCACATCCTTTCTCTTCCTTTTGCCAAGGCTGTGTTTTTTTTCCTGTAAGCAGGAAGGTTTGAATGCCCACCAGCTGCATACAAATTCTCCCTGTGTTCCTTGCTTAATCTACCTCCAGCTCAATTTTTTTTAGGAACTTCCTGCTGACTCCCCATCACCTTCTTGCTTCAAGATTTTTAGGGCCTTGATGGAAACTCTGGTCTGCAAAAATTATTCACCTTGGGGCTGTCAAATACAAAATGCACCAGACAATTAACGAGAAGATTTCATGCAGGCTACTACAATAGGAAGATAATTCAGTAATAAGGATGTCTCAGTGGAAAGGAAGAGCATTTGAGGTGGGTTTGGAAGTCATTTGGCGGGAGGGTTGCAAGGCATTTCACAAGTCTTGGGGGAATCATGAAAAGGTATAGAGACCCTCATATCTGGGTAACTGAGGAAAGCGGAGGTGGGTCTTATGTTGGAATATGTAAGAGGGAGGGCGGTACTTTGTGATAAGCCATTTCCCTGGAAAACAAAAACATAAGGATGCTTTTTTTTCTAATTTTTTTTATGTTTATTTATTTTTGAGACAGAGGGAGAGACAGTGCGCGAGCAGGGTAGGGGCGGAGAGAGAGGGAGACACAGAATCCAAAGCGGACTCCAGGCTCTGAGCTGTCAGCAGAGAGCCCAACACGGGGCTTGAACTCACAGACTGCAAGATCATGACCTGAGACGGTCAGACGCTCAGCCGACTGAGCCACCCAGGCGCCCCAAGATAAGGATGTTTCTTAAGCCTCACTGTTTTGGGGCACCTGGGTGGCTCACTCAGTTAAGCTAACTCAGCTCAGTTAGTTTAGCTAACTCAATCAGCTAAATCTCCAAGGCATGTTGAAGAGAGGGAGTTTCTGTGATTCACGGACACCTGAGCCAAAGCTCTGTCCTTTGAGAGGAGCTGGGGTCATCACTTGATATTTTCCCCCAGACTCCTGTCTTTGTGAGGATGACCTCCCCAAAGTTCAATAGCTTTGGGCTTGGTTACTACTGGTCTACCTCACAGGTACAGAAGACCATGGTTAAAGGGAAAGTAACCCAGCACAGGAAGAGAGAAAGCACATGCACAAAGTCAAGCACGGCCACCGTGCAGAACAGCTGCTGAAATCAGGCGGCCACGAGCTTGGACTCTGACTTCCCTAAGCAGAAACCGTGACTTCTCACATATGGCGGGTCCATGCCCTCTTACAACTTCTCAGCAATCTTTGCAAGGAATGCCTCTGTTATCTGTAGGCTAAAATGGTAGGAACAGAATGAACACTGGACCCAACTTAGTGTAACAGGCATACAGCCACTCTCCACTTGCCAGGGAATGGGTGCCGTCGACCTGCTCCTGCGGGCCGGTCTTCATCATCCTATTGTTTGTCTCCTGCCCATTCAGGGTCACAAACTCAGCTTCCTAATCCAACAGCATGGACTTGTATAGCAGTCTAGATTTTACCCCACATTTCATCACACTTGATCCTCACAGTGAGGGAGGGAGCATCTATCCCACTGTACCTATTTTTTTGAAGTTTGCTTATCTTGAGAGAGAGTGTGCAAGTGGGGGAGGGGCAGAGAAAAAGAGAGAGGGAAAGAGAGAGAGAGAGAGAGAGAGAGAAACCCAAGCAGTTCTACACCATCAGTGCAGAGCCTGACGCAGGGCTCAAACCCACAAACTGTGAGACCACTACCCCAGCCAAAATCGGACGCTCAATAGACCAAGCCACCCAGAAGCCCCTCTACTACATCTATTTTTAAAGAAGAAGCCAAGAATGGAAAACGACTTGCCCAGTGTCACATTGCTGGTAAGTAGCAGAGTTAGAGAAACCCTAGTCTCCTGGGTGACATTCCCGACATCGTTTCTCATCTCTGCCAAGTTCCTCCCCTGCGTTATTTGCATTAATAAGTGGGACTTGGAGACAGAAACAATCTTTTCCCTAATCGTGGACTTCAGCTACTCCTCGAGAGATGTATTCTATGTTTCCCCAATTACTTCACCTCTGGAGACAAAGAATATGCTCCATTGGGGTTTTTCTAACCAGGATGATGCCCTTATCTGGCAAGGATGTTGCCCATGGAGAGATCTTTCCATTTCCCCCAAAGGTTAGAGAGAGAGAGAGAGAGAGAGAGAGAGAAGCCTTTTAATTCTGTTTTCATTTAAATAGCCACGGAATTGGGAACTCAAGATAACCAATCAGTTATTTGCTAGTGGAATTTTCCTGGTAAGGAAAGAGAGCACTTAGACCCAAAATGTATACATTTCTTCCAAAATGTCATTCAACATCTATCTCTTTCCCAGATAGTGACAAACGTTCCGTGTTCCTGTCAAAATGCCAGCTTTCAGCACCAGCCTTAATAATAAAAGCCAGATCCAAAATCCAACAGAGAAATTGCAACTTTGCCAGCAAAGAGTTTATCATCCCATTTTATTTTAAGGTGCCAGGGTTACTTTTTTTTTTTTAATTTCCTTTCTGTTTTCTCTTAATTAAAAAAAAATCATCAGTCTATTCCTTTCATTTGATGTCCTTCCTGAGAACCTTTCACTAATACATGGGTTTTTTTTTTCCTAAAATATGATTGTGGGATGTCTCAAAATAATTTGCTTAAAAAATACCCACACAGACATCACTTGCAGTTCTAATTTGGCTAAAGCTGTTAACAACTGTATGACACTAAATAATAAACAGTATGTAAAAATAGAGAATTGCCCTTATTTATTTTGCAAGACTGATTTTCCCCTGATTTTTCTTTCCTCTCCTTCACCAGCAGCCCTACACCGAACACACACACATATACACACACATCTATCTGAGGAGACAGGGGGAACTTATAGCCCAGAAGCATGGCCAGGTTATCCTGTAAGTAGGTATCCTGTGAATAAGATACAGATTTATCCACCTTGTATTTGCACATCTCTGCAGACACTCTGGGGATCACAGTAATGAGACGTACTAGCCTGAATCCAAGGGAGGGCCTCAGGATACAGTGAGGACCCAGAAAGGTCAGGAACACTAACCGTAGGGGCTGAGATGTTGGGGGAAAGAGACCTCTACAGAGGACTTACTACGGGATTGTTATGTCCTACGCGCCATCCTGAATGCTTTACACAAATTCTCCCATTATAGCCCCCCACAAACCACCATGAGATGGCTATTAATGTTATCCCCATTCTACAGATAGGAAAACTGAGGCTGATGGAGGGCAAGGGACTTGCCAAAGTCATCCAGCCATAGGTGACAGAGCCATCTGGGGTAATCTGACTCCAGAGTGCAAGTTCTGAAGAGTCCAGAAGGCTCCAGAACATTCTGTGCATATTGCATTGTCATTCAGAGACCTCTGCTCTCTCCCTGTCATCCTGGGGCAGCCCTCCTAGCCCCACCAGGACTCCAGAAATCCAGAAATCGTGCTCTGGAGAGACGTCTGAGCCATGGTCAGGGCTGCCTCACCCCTCCTCCTTCCCCCATCAGACATCAATGACGAAGGGCTGTCTCTGGGACTGTGGCCACAACTCTCTTCCTGTGGCTCCTTTTGGTCACCGAGCCCTGTTGTCCTGTTTCTTGGCAACTTTGCCTCTTTGTAGTGTCCAAGTGTTAATTGCTTAACACCAGAGATTGTGCAGCTGTTGTCATGGTACCTCCTTGGCCCCTTCCCACCAGCATCTAAGACACACGCAGCAATTCTGGCCTCCAGAAATCTCCCACCTGGGCCCATCTGTGGTTCCTTTGGCCCAGCCCCAAACTCACTCTTTGGCCATCTTTCCTACCAAACACGGCCCCACCTAGGGTCGGAAACATGTTTATGATGCCTGGGCCAGGAACCACACTCTGCAATTTGTAAGCAGTGCGCTCAGTTGCCCCCAACCACCCTTTGATGTGAGGACTGTCATTATCCCTCCTCTACAGATGGAGAAATGGACCGGAGGTAAGTGACAGAGCAAGGACCTGACCCCAGCACTATCAGACTAATGAGCCCATGTTCTTACCACTATGCTAAACAAATAGTTACAGCAGTGTCAATAATAACAGGGACAAAATAAGCTTCTGAAAAAGAGGGAAAAACCCACAAAATTCATTCAACTCTCTGCGAGCAGGTAAACTCCAAGAGGGAAGGGGACATGTCTCAGATACCAGAACAGGATTCAGCGCACGGTAGATGTTTCGTCAAGAGCTTTGAATAAATGCATGAATGAATGGTGTGAGGACTCACCTGGTTCATTTGTTCTTTCAACACACAGACCATGTGTCAGGCTGGAGGCTAGAAGCTGGGGTTACAGAGATGAGCAGAGTATGTTTCCATCCCACAAAGAGCTCAGGGTCCAATGTCAGGGACAGGCACATCTGGTACAGGTTCCTGGGCGAGAAGGAAGCCCAGAGAGATGTTCACCTTATATATCTACGTCACCACACCAGGCTCTTTGCAATCACAACAGGCCAGGTCTCTCACTCAAGCTGTGGGTAGCAAAGGTCGTCATTCCCCTGAGGAAGTTTATCCTTCCTGTCATCACGGACTGAGGGGCAAAGACGGACTCCAGGAACCCCAAAGCACAGGGTCCCGCATCCAAGGATGCTGTACCGGGTTCACCTTATGGCGAATAGCTGTATGCGCCAGATGTAATGAATCTGGTAGATTGCTGCTTACAGGCAGCCCAAAATTATTCAATGGCTAGCGCAGGGAGCAGCTGATAAACAGCCAGACTGTGAGAGTATGTCAGGGCTTTGCCACCTTACAAATTACATAAGAATGGGCAAATTAGCATAGATGAGGAATCGATACACACAGTCCCTGGATCTTTCTTTTTCTGCAAGTACCTGCATGGGAAGAACTTAGAATAGGCAACAGGCCATCCCCTTCTGGAATATGCTGGAATACGGAGGAAGGTGGCTGAAAGCGGGCACCTCCAGTTTACAAATTATTGGAAAGGGGAGATGCTGCCTGGGTTGGAGATGGGGCGGTGGGGGCAAAAGAAGTACTCGGTGCCATGAGCCCCAACATAGCCCTTATCATTAGCCTTGGACTCAGACATCTCTTCACTGAGATGTCTGTTCACTCACCTGTTCAACACATAGTTATGTTTTCTGAGCACTTCCTGGGTCCCATGCACTGTTCTCCATGTCGGGAGCACAGGAGTAAATGCCTCTGGGACTTACATTCTGCTGGGGGAGACAGACAATAAAAATAAAAATAAACAGGGGAGGCTGGGTGGCTGAGTCGGTTAGGGGTACAACTTTGGCTCAGGTCATGATCTCGCGGTTCATGAGTTTAAGCCCTGGGTCGGGCTCTGTGTTGACAGCTCAGACTGGAGCCTGCTTCGGATTCTGTGTCTCCCTCGCTCTGCCCCTCCCCGACTTGTGCATGTGATTGCTCTCTTGCTCTCTCTCTCAAAAAATGAATAAACATTTAAAAATTTTTTTAAATAATGAAATAAAACAAAAATAAACATATAACAAAAGCAAGACCAGCAGGGGGCGATACACACTGTGTAGAAAGCTAAAAAGGATGCTGGGATAGAAGTCACAGGACGGAGGTGGGATGCCATTCTGATTAGAGGGTTCAGGGAAGTGACTTGTGGGGGTGACGTGTGAGCTGAGAGCTCACCCTCCCAACCTGCACTGTCCGCACGGGTACTCACCGAGCGCTTGAACTATGGCCAGTCCGAAGAGAGCTTGCCATCAGCATAGAGTCCACACCAGAAGACCTAGTACAAGAGAAAGAGGTAAAATATGTAATTAATCCTTTTTACAATATTGATCAGATGTTATGATGATAATATTTGGGGCAATGGGGATTAAAGAAAATTAATTTCCTATTTCTTTTTATTTTTTAACGTGGCTACCAAAAAATTTAAAATTTCCCACGGGGCATCCATTCATGGATGGCACTGCATTTCCAATGGATGGCTCTGCTCCCGACAGAAAGAAAGGAAAAACAAGAGCAAAGGTTCGAAGCGTTGGGGCAGTGGGACATGTCTTTGTCCTCGATCTACCGCTCGTTGGCTATGTGAACTTGGGAGGTTCAGAGCATCCTTGGTGCTGAAAGGGGTGTTAATCACACTTTTCTCCTGTGAGCAACGGCAGGAATGCATGAGATAAGGAGTTTACATTAGGGATTTCTTCTCGACTGCCTGCCATGTGGGAATGGAACAGAGCAGGTATGCTGGTGGCCCATGTGGCCATGGACATAACCCTTCCCTTCTGGACATTCAGGAGAGCAAGGCTGAAATAATCTACTGGGCTTTCCTGGCTGTCAGCCTTCCTCTGCCTCCACCGTCTGTCTGTCCCGAGACCCCAGCACAGGCCCTGGGCCTCGCCTCCAATCCCAGCACCCCCTTTTTCAGCTGCTGTGGTTCTTTCTAGGTATGAGCTCATTGGAAAAAACAAGAGCCAATTTTCATCACAGAAACTTGGGAGGTTTTACTATCATATCGATGTCTGGCTGGGAGCAGAATGAGCTTGTCCAGCCTCACTTGAAATTGGCTTTTCTGAAGCAGGCTTCTAAAGGAAGAAAGGATCATTCCACCGGATGGACTTCAGGATACCTCTCCAGCAGGGGCGGAGGTGGGGGCAGGGCACAGGGGACAGCGGCCTTCCAGAACCTCCCCTCCCGGGTCTCTCCCCAGCTCGCTCTGTTGGAGGGCTCCCGCTGTGGATGGCAAGTGGCAATGTGGCGACATGGGGCTAAGAACCACTGGTTGAGGCGGACGGGGTCGTTGGGAGCTTTCAGGGAGGTTACTGAAGCTGCTTTAATGCACAGCAGGTACTCAACACATTCTGTTTCTCTGTTCTTTTACCACTCTCTTCTCCATTTCCTGTGGCTTGGGAAGAAGGGGAGGCCCATCCCATGTCTCCGCTTCTGTCGTGAGAGAATCAACGTAATTCTCCTCTAGAGCCCAGTGGGCTCTTGGAATTGAAGACAGCATGGTGGGCTCTTACCCAAACCCACTTCTGGGCTCCAGTGGTCATCTATGGGCAGCACACTCTATCCTGTGCTTTGTAGACATGATCTATTTCTCCATTTGACAGGAGAGGAAAGTAAGTCTCAGACTTCATGAGACTTGACAAGGCCCTGTGAACAGCTAACTGGCAAAACCAGGACTCCAAAGCCAGCATTCCCAATACTCCATTCCTACCTCCCAGGACCATCCCAGAATCACCCCAGAACAGCAGGTGGTCTGTCCTCTGCTTAAAAACTCCAGCGATGGTAAGCTCACTACCTCATAAGACACCTACCAGCTAGCACCTACTGTGCATGAATTGGATGCCACACTCTGTTCCAAGGGCTCCGGTTACTCAACTTATCCTGATTCTACTCCTGTGAGGCAAGTACTGTTGCTTCCTTCTTTCCAAGGGGAAGATATCGAAGTCTCCTCTGTTCACTGACTTGTCCGCAAGATAATAAATGACAGACCAAGAGCTAACAAATACCAAAGCCCAGACCCTCTGTCCTTCTGAGGAATTTCATGACCTATATTCCTAGGGGGACCCAGGAGAGTCCAGTGGGTCCAGTGGGCATGGCAACTGGGCATCTCCACCACTCACTAGAGACCATCACCAATGCCTACAGATGGGAGGGCATGTTTCCAATGGCCGTCATCCTAAAGACGCCTCAGACCCTCTGTACACAAGACAAACCCCTGCCTAGAATGAAAGCTGTCTGTGAATGACCCATCAGCATTCCTTCAGAAGGCCATGCTGCTCTATTCACGATCGCCTCCTACCGTATGGATACGCTGTGACGTATGGTGTTCATTTACTCTACCGCTCCCGCAGAAATATGGCGGGCACAATCAATTTCCTTGTTTGTTCTCTGACCCACTGTTCTTGGGTTAAGCAGCCTGCTTTGTCTACATTTGTCAGTTGATACAAGCTTCTCCCTGCCATAGGCACTGCTATTGATGAACATCGTCAGAATACGGAGCCTTGAATAATGTATAAAGGATTCAACATGCAAAGTGTCCCTAGGAAAGGGAGGGGGTTTGGGGGTGGGGAGAGAGAGTGTTATATGTTTTCTCTGTTGGAGCGCCTTCATTTACAAAGCATATTTGTCAAGTCTTTTGCTAAGAGTAATGCCACGGAACAGCCTCCCATCATTCTTGTTAATGGGACTGTCTGTGTGTTACAGTAAACAGCTATAACTCTTCTGCTAGAGCCATTGTACAAAAGGCAGAGTTTTTCAGCATCCAATTAAGGGTGTCTCCAATTTGCCAGCCAGCATCATGAGCGCTGTGGCTCAGCCATCAGGCAACCTGGGCATTGTGAGGCTTCTCAGAGGACAGAGGGAGCTGGGAGGGCTGGGCTGCCCTGCCTACACTCAGCCAAGGGGTCTGGAACTCAGCTCTCGTCCTGGACAACCCCTGCTATCCTTCAAAGGCCACCACGTCATACCAGCTGAGTGTTCAAAGATGTCGGCCTGGTATGCCAGGTCTTTCTCAGACTCTTACAAAGACAGGAGAACATACGAGCTCTGGGACACATCCACATGCGTTCCAATCTCAGCTCAGCTACACGCTAGCTGTGGGACCTTGGGCAAGTTACTTGACTTCTCTGAGCCTTGGTCTCCAATGTATAAAAGGGGACAAATCACAACACTTGCTTTAGAGGGTCGTTTTGAGAATCAAGTGAGACTAGGTGATGCACAGTCACACGGCCATTGTCAATCATCATCATCATCCCTAGCCTCGGACATGGCTTTTTCCTCACCTGTCTGTGCCTAGTAGATCAGTATGCATTTTTCACGTTTCACCTCCTGACAACTGCACTCAACAGACACTCGTCTCCATTAAGATTCCCAGTAGGGAGGGAGCTGCCATGAACCAGGTCCACACATCTCTCCCATAACTACCTTCTGGGTAGGTTCTACAGCCCCATTTCACAGATGAGAACACTGAAGCTTGGAGAGTTGCAATCGCTCCCTGAAGGGTTCATGGCTCTCAGGTGACAGAGTAAGAGCTAGACCCTCAGCCTGCCTGGATCCAGAGTCCTGTGCTCCCCACTTCTCTCAGGTCTAGCCATGATCCCAGCCCAGGGTCAGGCCTCCCCACCTGGCCCTAATTACAAGCTTTTCGGACCGTATTCCCACATGCGTGGGTCTCAAGGAAGCGTCTAAAGTCCTTAGAACCACAGAATGTCTCAGTTTTATTCTTGCATGTATTTATTTTTTAACTGTGTGAGATGCTAAGAACCTAAGCTTGTCATTCATTTCATGTGCCTGCATTTTGTGGTCTGAGAAGCAAGGGTCTGGTTTCAGGAGCTCACCCAAGGCCACGCATAGAGTGTGTGGCAAAATCAGGGTTAGAACCCGGATCCCCTGATCTGTAATCCACCCCAAACAGGCGGACACGTGATCTTTCCAAGATGTCTATTCACTGGCTCTGGTTTTCGTGCCTTGCGGGAGGAGGATGGAAGGGTCTTCAGTCACCTGCCTCCTGTCCTGGTCTGCATCCCTCCCCCTACAGTCCTGCCGCCTCCTCGGTGTCACTTTGTCCAGAGAGATGGAGAGTGGCTTAAGCCTTCCTCCAAGAGGAAAGCTTTCATATCCACTCACTCGGTCCCCAGCAAACCATCTGAGCATCAGCTGTGCTCCCCATCTCGTGCTGGGAGCTGGGGAGCTGGTGATGGGCAAGACACAGACTTCATTTGCAAGGTTCTCCTACAACACTGGGGAAGAAGGGAACAGTAACCAGGTGCACGCAGAGGGGCTGAGGGACGCGTGCTGCAATCATGACTCGGTGGCATGCGTCCAGTGCTTGGTTTTGCATGGTGCTCTTCTAAGTGTTATGAAAACATTAACCCATTTACTCCCCCAAACCACAGACAAGTGGTTTACCATTTCTTTGATCACCTAAAGCACAGAAAGGCTCTTAAAGTGTTCCTTAGTTGATGGAAACACATGCAAAGGGCAATAGAACCATAAAAGAGCGTCCAAATTTGGGAGAGATTTCCAGACAAGACCTGGTCGTGGAGGAGATGATTCTTCTTAAAAGGGAAGTGGTTCCCCCAAAGATGGTTGCACATTGTGAGCAGAAGCCCAGATGAGGACGTGCAGGCACAGGTCTAAGACACTGGGGCACGAGAGAGCGTGACTTGCTTGTGGAACCAAAGTAAGGCTCTTGTGCTCTAGGGGGGGCCTCTTCCAAGGCAGGAACAGACCGAGGACATCTCTCAATGTCCCCTTCCTCAAGGCCGTTTGTCCCTTAAGCGATTTCACTGAGCACTCACCGTGTGCCAGGTTGTGAGACGACAGAGGTAAATAAGACCCAGCATGTACCCACAAAGGGCTCCCTGTTCAGAGGGACAGGCAGACTATTTTAAGGATTGCATTGCAAAGACAATGCTTGACACTCGCCTGGGGCACTACGGAGTGTGGGTGACAAGCGCTGAACCAGGGACATCCAGAGAACGTGGTGCCTGTGCTGCATCTCACAGTGTGATGAGGAAGAAGCCAGGTGTTCCCTGCGTTTGAGGTCAAGGGGCAGCAGCAGCAGAAGACGCGTCAAAGGAGCACACAGCGTGAGCAAACGTACACGGACAGGAAGTTAGGTGTCGTGTGCAGCATCCTTGGCTGTTACAACAGCCATTCTTCCCTTGGCGTGTGTCCAGGCATCAGCCCACCAGGTGTTCTGGGAAGATAGTCCCCGCCCTCGGAAATGAACCATAATCTGTCTGGACCAATCACGGTCATGTCAGTGATTGGTGTAGGCACGTGGTCCAGTGGTAACCAATGCGGGAGCTTCTGAGGAAGATATTTCACCCACAGTAAGAAACAGACAAGGAGGGGCGCCTGGGTGGCTCCGTTGGTTGAGCGTCAAACTCTTGATTTCAGCTCAGGTTATCATCTCATGGTTCATGGGATCGAATCCCTCAGCAGGCTCCACACTGACGGTGCAGAACCTGCTTAGGGTTCTCTCTCTCTCTCAACCTCCCCTACTCAAGCATGCTCTCTCTTAAAATTAATAATAAAAATAAACTTTAAACAAAAAGAAATAGACAAGGAAAAAAAAAACTCCCCTTCCTTCCTGAGGATGCAGGAAGGCAGGATACCTCTCTCCAGGTTTCTTACAAGGATGAGGACACAGGCTGGAAGGGAAATGATTTATATTCTACGTGCAGAACAAAGAAAAAAAGAAGTTGTATCCTTATTGAGATCTTAGTGCCTCCAAACCAACCAGCCTGGGACTGTCCACCTCTGGACGTTTTATTATGTAAGACATTAAAGACCTGTATATTCTAAGCCTCTTATTGGTTTGTTTTTGTTTGTTTGTTTTGTTTTTTTAATGTTTATTTATTTTTTGAGAGCGACAGAGCGCAAGTGGGGGAGGGGCAGAGAGAGAAGCAGACACAGAATCCGAAGGCTCCAGGCTCTGAGCTATCAGCACAGAGCCCGACACAGGGCTTGAACTCACGAACCGTGAAATCATGACCTGAGCTGAAGTCAGACGCTTAACTGACTGAGGCGCCCCAAGGCTCTGTCGGTTTGAATTCTCTTTCTTATAACGCAAAGTATCATCATGTCCAAGGAGAAGCTACCAGCAGCAAAGTGTGGCTAATGCAAAAGGCAGCAGTGGTCAGTGGGGATGGGAAGGTAGGTTTGGGATGAGGAAAGCCGGCACATTAAAGGAAAGTTTCATTCCAAGGTCAGCAGAGAGAAGGAGAGCCAGGGAGGTGTGGGGCTGCAGGAAATGGAGGTTTAATGTTTGTGTAAATTGAAAGAAGGAATCTACTTGGAAATGAGAAAAAGCAAGATTAAAATGGAAAACACAGCCCCAAAGCTATTAATACCCAACAGATCCAAATTGAAAAATAAAAGCAATGGGTGAAGCATATAGTTCGCAAAATGAATTCGTGTCATAAACCATTAACATCAGCTCTACCTTATTACCTGTAATTCCAGGGAGAGGGGCCGCAAGCCGCACGGGGCACATGTCTGACTGGAGGTGTGCCAGAACCCTGCTCCCAGGCCAACCCTCCTCCCTCCTCTTGAGACCACCCTGCTCTCAGCATCCTCTCTCACTCTTTCAGAGGCCAGGGAAAACCCAAGCTGCCCTTGTCCAGGGGAGGATCTCAAGCATCAGCAAATGTGGTTGCCAAGAGGTTCTGAAGGTGTGCAAGCTCCTGGTGAGGTCACCCCTTCTTTCCTCCGTTAGGCATCCCTCCCTATATAGATCTCCAAGACCAACCTGTCCATGTTAATGCCCATTAGTATTGAGCAGTGTCAGCTCTGACCAGTAAATGTCACCTAAACCTGGGCCTCATTCAGGGGAAAAGGGGGCCTGGTAGGGGGCTGTAATGTCCCTGAGGATCCTCAAGGCCCCCCACTGTAGCACCCACACACATGACCGCTTCAGAACCCTTAGCTCTGGCATATGACAGCACGTTGTTATAACAGCTTGTGCTTTGAACCCAGACTCCGATTCAGATCTTAGCTCTGCCATGTCCCTGCCACATGACCTTAGAATCGTCAAGCATCAGCTTCCTGATCCACAAAATCAGGCTAAGTATGCCAGAGTCTCATGTGGACCGTGAGGATTAAATCAGAAGTCGTACAGGAGTGCCGAGACCAGGAGGAGCTCAGGCAATGTTGATTTCCCCCCCACTGGTCTCCCAAAATCTCATGGCCTCTTCTGAGGTTGTTCTTCCTGCTCTAGAAAGGGTCTGGGGTCTGCAGGGTGCTGGAGAAGAGACAGGATACTCGCATGTGGCCCATTTTTCCATCCTTGAAAGTTTAGGTCCTCTGTAGGCTGAGAGGCTCCGCTGCAGAGAAGCATCTCCTGGGAGACTGAAGGCCATGTGTCATCTGCACAGGAGACTCAGGGTGGACCCACAACACCTGAGTGTCTGGCCACCAAAGGCTGACCCACTCTCAGCACCCACATCAGCCAGTGAATAAGTCCAGAATGGCCTTCAGTCGGGAAGGATCTGCCACAAGCTGGCTGTCTGCAGAATGCATCAGAAACCCCTTCCCTGCAAACAAGCTGGCCCAAACCACGCTGTGGCTTCGTGTGGAACGCTAAACAGCTCTTTGTTCTCCCTCTCTCTGCTCTGCCCCTCTCCGTGTCATTACCACACAGCAGCCAGAGCTATGCGGAGCCACTCAGCTCTTCCCCGCCGCCCCGAGCAGGAAATGCAAAGCCGTTAATTGGCCCTAAAGTTCTTCTATGATCTCACTTGTCTTCTCTCTCACTACTCCCCGGGAGTCCCTTCCTCAGCCCAAACTTCAGTCTCCTCACCTGTGAAATAAAGACGATGCTGGCTAAGGGTGACGGGGGACTAAGCAGGAGAAAACACAGAAGACGTGTTGCACCAGGCTAGATGGCTCCCGGATGCTACAGAATTTCCGAAAAGCGGTTCCTCACCCAGCAGACGGGCTTCATCTTGTCTAAGTAAGTACCCTCTCCTCTCTTCACAGGAGACTCTGCTGGCACCCCATTTCTCCTGGTCTCTGCCAACCGTGCTGCTCAACACACACACGCACACACACACACACACACATACACACACACACACACGTGCGTGCACCCCTAACAGACAGCCAGCCGTGGAAGATTAGCTCCAGGAGAGCTGAGAGGAGCTGATGCACCATGCCGCTAGCAGCAAATGAGCGCTCCTTTGCACAGAGTTGCAGGGCACAGCAAAAGGCTGCCACAGCCCCCAAAGTGCCCACACGTCTCCCCAAGGCTCCCCACCTTCTTCCACGAGCCCAGCCCCAGTAGCCAGCTCAAGACCACGCTCCCCTCCCCGGCTGGCCCCACCTTCTCCTCCACGATGCACACTCTGGCTGTCTGGGCTCCATGGAGTCAGCACCAAGAAGGCCCGTGCACGTCTCTGCCCTCGACCTGAGTCTCACTGTCCGGGGTCCAAGGAGCACCTCACGTGAGCCACAGTTAATTGATCATCAATCTCCACGGGGGACAGGCCCTTCAGCTCTTCCTAGGGCCCCCCCAGCAAATGTGAGGCACAGTCTAGTCTTTCAGGGGACTCTTCCTGTCTCATGCATCCACTCCAGCTTTAGGGGTGTCTTTCTGTTAGGCAATTCTTCATAATCACCTAGAATATAGTTCTCACTGGGGCAACAGAACACATCTAAGACCGAGATGGAATGCCCTCCACCTGGGCATCTGTACGACCTGGGCATCTCCGTATAGCACTCTGTACGACCCTCATGGGTTCGGGTCCCTTGCATGGTCCCACATTATGCTATCTTGTCATCTTATCATGCTTATGTTTTCAAGCAAGCGTGGAGCTCCTTGAGGACAGAGGCCAGGTCTTTATCCGTTGTTCCACTGAATTGTTTTGTTAATTATTTTTTAATGTTTATTTATTTTTGAGAGAGAGAAAGAAAGAGTGCAAGCAGGGGAGGGGCAGAGAGAGAGGGAGACACAGAATGTGAAGCAGGCTCCAGGCTCTGAGCTGTCAGCATGGCTCAAACTCATGGACCGCAAGTTCATGACCTGAGCCGAAGTTGGATGCTTACCCAACTGAGCCACACAGGTGCCCCCCATTCAATTGTGTTTTTTTTTAAGGCAAAGCAAAGCAAACAAACAAAAAAACAGACTGTGGAGCCTCACAGACATGAATTCAAATTCTAGATCTTCCCTGCACCAGCTAGGCAACCTGATGAGACACTTAGTTTCTTTGAGTCTCCTGCTCTTGCCTATAAAATAAAGATGAGAATCCCTGCTATGTAATGTTATGGTGTTGGATAAAGTGAATATAAAGACAGACACGAATGAGAGAAAGAAGAGAAACCAACCATTGCTGAGTATGTACCATTACTCCAGATGCGGAGCAGATGCTGAATCCGAGTTCATCCTCTGCCATGTTTCTCGCACACGCCCTCCCTCCGCCCTGCATGCCCTCCTTCCGCCCTGCACGCACCCTCCGCCCGCTCAGCACCCCATCCACTCTCTGTGCCCCTATCCGATGTCAGCATCGCACTGAGTGCTGGCGGTGTGACCACAAAGCAGGTGCACTCCCCATCATCAAGGATTTTGCACTTTAGTGCAGGATAAAGCAAAGGAAACAGAGAAGTTACATTGTCATGAGACAAGAGGACGGCTGTGCAAAGACTGGCGGGACCCCACCAGAGGAAACGTCTCAGGGACATAATAGCAAAGTGATCCCTGAAAGCCGAGCTAGACGTGGCAGGATGAAGGAAAGGCCTGAGGCACGTTCAGGGCACTGGAAGGGGGAGGGGATAAGAACGCAATAATGGGCGGAAAGCTAATCATGCCCAGCCTCATCAGCCAGGACTAAGGGCCAGGCATGTTTCGATGGCAAATGACAAAAACTAAGCTCAAACTAGGTTTACCCAAAAAGGAGAAGACAGTCATCCACCTAGCCTGGTAAGATACCTGCATAGCCACAAAACTGGAAGATTCAGGAAGCAGGGCCTCAAAAGCCCCATCCATCCTTCCTCCACTTAACATCGCTCTTCAGACAAGGTGCAGTCAAGTGCTTGGAGAGGAGAGTCCATATTCCCCTGGTTTTATCAGTCCCAGCAGAAAAAGCAACGATTTTTCAACATCCCTATATGTTGCCCAGGCTGGGGTGCTTCTGGCTCTGCTTGGGTGACACATCCTCACACTGAGCCACTTGTAGTGGCCCTTGGAGGGGCCACTCTGACTGGTCAGCTCCAGCTCATATACTCAGTGCTACACAGACAGTCACAGGGCCATCACACCGCGGTCAGGAGTATGGACAGCACTGGGTGGCCGAGTAAAACATTTAAAATCTCTAGCAGCTCAAGAAATCATGGCTGAAATTATGGAAAGAGCCTAAATGTCCATCAACTGATGAATGGATAAAGAAATTGTGGTTTATATACACAATGGAATACTACGTGGCAATGAGAAAGAATGAAATATGGCCTTTTGCAGCAACGTGGATGGAACTGGAGAGTGTGATGCTAAGTGAAATAAGCCATATAGAGAAAAACAGATACCATATGGTTTCACTCTTAAGTGGATCCTAAGAAACTTAACAGAAACCCATGGGGGAAGGGAAGGAAAAAAAAAAAAAAAAGAGGTTAGAGTGGGAGAGAGCCAAAACATAAGAGACTGTTAAAAACTGAGAACAAACTGAGGGTTGATGGGGGGTGGGAGGGAGGGGGGGTGGGTGATGGGTATTGAGGAGGGCACCTTTTGGGATGAGCACTGGGTGTTGTATGGAAACCAATTTGACAATAAATTTCATATATTAAAAAAAAATAAAGACAGTCAAAAATGGTAAAAAAAAAAAAAAAGAAAGAAAGAAATCACAGCTGAATAACACAGTCTTAAGAGGAAAGGAGAGATGGGCAGCTCGGGGCCTTTGTGAGGTCTACAAACAAAACATGCCCAAAGAGTTTACTTTATTTTCTATTTTTCCGAAGACCTTTTCCCCCAGGGCATCCAGGGCTGGCTCTCTGACCTTGGAAAACAGACCTTTCTGGAGATTTCAGCTCCTATCACTCAGAAAATGGAAGGGGTGGGGCAAACAAGCTTTTCTCCAGACCCCAGATATCAGGAAACCAAGACCTGAGTCCAGTGACTGTCAAAGTCGGGGAACGGCTGGTCAGTCACCTTTACTGGTGTCCTACCCTGAGTAGACCACAGCTTTCCCTCTCTCCCTTTGCCTTTGCCAAGAGAAGAAAAGGCAGCTATGTTCTTCCCTGCCGTGTGGCCGAATTCCAAGGGCCGCGTGTGACTTCTATAAATTTTCCTTTATTTATTTATTTTTTCCTTCAAGCCATCTGGGACTCTGGAAAGCAGTCTCATTCAGTTTCGGGTGTTTTTCCTTAAGGCAAAGGATGAGTACCCTGGGGAAGAAGCTTGCCTGACTCTCAGGGTCGTGGAAGTTTGGGAATCTAGGCTCCTGTGGCCTCATCAGTCGGGGGGGGGGGGGGGTAGTGGACCGTTCCTGGCGCCTGCTGGGGAGTTGGGCAGGCTGCTGTGTAGACCGCAGAATCCCATCCTCCGAGTCCTCAACAACACCCCTAACATCTTCTCTGCACTCTCTCCTACGCAAGATCATTTTGGCCGAAAAGTCCAGAAGCATAAATCCCAGCATAGTGTTGAACCGTATCAGTTCCTTCTCGTGACCTTAGATGAGCCACCTGATGTCTTTGAGCTTATGTCCAGGTCTGGAAAACGAGGATCTGATTGTCTTCTTCTGTCATCATGTCTACAAGCAAACACCTCACGCAAACCTCACTCGCCTCTCATTTTGTGGCAGAAATGGCAATAAGAGGGGCAGCCAATTGAGTTGAGTTGTAGGACATTTTGGCCATATGGTGCTAAGGGCTGAATCGTCAAGTCCCCATCGTCAACCCAGTGGTGAACATCTTGGCCCAAGCCTCATTTTACAGACGAGGAAACTGGAGCACAGAGTGGCCAAGCAAGCTGCCCGGGATAACACAGCTAGTAAGCAGCAGAGCAGGGATTTAAGCACAGACTGTCTGATTCTACAGCCCATGATCACACACCATTATAAATACCAAAGTGCCTCTCAGCAGGGCTTATGGACAAATAGCACAGCTTCTACCCCTGAACTGCTCTCCATCCAGAAGGCAGGAAGTCTTTCATGATGTTGCTGTTATATTTATTTTTCCATCTGCAATGTTTGCATTTGAGGTGGCTCTTCGAATTACCTTTTCTCCTGCCATTGCATGGGATCGAATAAATATTGGTTGGAATTATCAACTTTGATCCCGACAACTACACCACGGTGTAGTCGTTATCAGCCCATCTCGCAGATGGCAGAATCATGGTCTCAAGTCCCAAAGTCGATTAAGAGCTTAGATCCTTGGCCTATCAGACTCCACATCTTGTCGATTAACCCCCAGGCTGCAGAGTCTGTGTGGGGTCCTCTCCCCCATGTGCTCCTGCCTGCCTGCCTGCCGTGGCTGCTCACCTCTCAACTTTCAGAGATCTGAATCTACATCTGTTACGTGGAGACCTGAGGGCTTTTTTATTATCCTGGTTCAGATTTTGCAGATGGTGGGGTGACAGGGGAGATCATTTACCAGAGCCTCAGTTTGGAGTAGGGATACCATGGAAACAGGCAAGAACTGCATGATTTGTTCTGTTTTGACCCTATTTTCATTTGGATGGCTGGATATAAATCAGCGCTTCATATCCGACATCAACCACAGCTGTCTGAGACAACCACTAGATATTCAGGGAGGTGAGGCACCTGTTCAAGGCCACCAACCTGGACACGGGCTGACCAAGGAATTGAACTCAGGTATTCCTGACTGCAAAGCTCCCCTGTTTCCTGCATTTTATATAATATGTTGTCACCAACATTACACTATCACTTATATCAGTAGCTCTCAAGGTGGCAGGTCACAAACCAGCTGCACCAGAATCACATGGGAAGCTTTTAAAAGTTCAGATCCCTTTGACCCATGACCCATCTCTAAGACTGATTCTGTGTGTCCCGATCAATGTCTGGGAATACAAAGGGGGTTTCTGGTATGTGCTTGTTCTGTTTTTGCTTTAAGCTTCCTGGGTGATTACAAAGACCAGCCAGGCTTGGGAAACACAGCCAGGAGTGCAACACACAGCTGCCTGCCCTCCACCTCCGTATCGAACACAGTCCATGGACCTCTTCTCAGAAGGTCCGTGAGGACAGCCCATCCCTGCGACAGATGATGTCAATGACTCACGTGAAGGAGGTATGGAATCCAGAATGGCCATGGTGGTGAGATGTTCTCAACACATTCTCCTTTCCAGAAACTTCTGTAGGAAGAAGTATAAGTAGAAGGTCTTCACCCAGGGCAGAAACACTCAGTCATATCCCTTAAAATTATACATCCTCAAAACTTAAAAGTTCGACAATACCAAGTATTGGTGAGTCGTTGGAAATAGGTATTTTTTCAAAATGTTTTTAAATAAATAAATATTTATTTTGAGAGAGAGAGCATGCGAGCTAGAGAGGGGCAGAGAGAGAGGGAGAGAGAAAATCCCAAGCAGGCTCCACGCTGTCAGCACAGAGCCCAACGTAGGGCTCGATCTCACAAACCGTGAGATCATGACCTGAGCCAAAATCAAGAGTCAGATGCTTAACCGACTGAGTCACCCCAGTGCCCTGGAAATAGGTATTCTTTAACAGTACTGGGAGGAGGAAGGTAGAAATTGGTCATCCCACTGGAGAGGAAATTTCAGATTCTATATACAGTACATAAAAACCTTAGTATGTCCATATCTAAATTAGTTTCTATATTCCACCTTAGAGAAAAACTCACGTTAAGTGCAAAAATAAAAAGCACATTCCATGAAGATCAATTCTAAAAATTGCAAACAGCCTAAATATCCATCAAGAGAGGGTGGTTAGATAAAGTCCATCTCTCCGATACTACAGGGCCATGTAACTGAACGTGATAGGTCTGGACGCACTGACATAAAGAGATGCTCAGACATACCATCAAGGGGAAAAGCAAACTGCAAACTAATTCAAGCAGGAGTACGCTTTGGTCTGTGTGTATAAAGAACACTGTATATACACAAAAAGACATAACTCTACATGTGCATATTGAAGTGAAATGAAAAGACAAATTTTGAAATGGTGCCCTTCAACCCAGTCACAGTCTTTGCCTCTGGGAAGCAGACTCTGGACCTGCAGACAGGGGTGGAACTGTGTCCACAGGGCATGAATTCTCTACTATAATAATCTAGTCATGTGCCCGGTTGTGACCCGTCAGCTCGTTGTCTTTGGAGCCATTCATCTCTTGGAAGAATCAGAGTCTTGAGTTTATTTTGTCAATAGTCACAGCCTGTGTTAATGGAGGAAAATTTTTGTTATTGACTCAAGGGTACAGAGAATGACAGCACTCTCGGGTACCAGGTCCCTACCATACAATGAGGGCTTGACTTCAGGAGATGTGTGGGGCTCCCCGTGGGAGCTGAGAGAGGATTTGCAACATGGTTGGACAGGGAGAAGGGTGGTCCCATCCCTTGACACCTTCTTCCTCCTCCCTCCCACCATTCTCATTTGGAGCTTGATGGAGGAACCATGGCATGATGAACTGGTTCTGACCACCCAGCCACGGACCAGTTGCATGAAACGGTTTACCCACGGTCATCATCCTCGGGATCCGATGGGATGCTGTGTGTTCAGAGAATGTCATTTTGTGTTCTTTCAAGTCTCAGACTTTGTCCTCTGACTTCCAGAACAGGAACCCAGCCCCGAGACTACCCCCGCTTGGGTCATCTTTCCTACCACCTCCCCATTTGCAACCCGGAAAGTCAAACTTGTTGCGTTTGAGAAGCAGGCATCCCTGAGCCCAGTGCCATGCAGCCCAGCTATTTCTGTGGGCTGTGTGCCAGCCCGGCCCCCAGCAACCTGCCTCGGCTGTCGGCACAACTCCGACGTGTCAAAACTTTCGGAGAAGAGTCATTAGTCTCAGAGAGACGGGGAAGGAAGGATGTTTTGCCTGGGGCATCTCTTTGAAAAGGTCTAACTTTCTAAAATGGTAAATAAGCCAGACTTCTTTTGCGGGGGTGCACCGAGGGGCAGAAGTGGCTCCGTCAGGGTATGACCTCCGGGAGCCAGCTGGTGTGTGAGACATCATTACTTCCCGAAGTTTTATCCCTTCCTCCGCCGCGTTTCTGCGGCGCAGCCTGGGAAGCCAGCTCCGAGAACAGCCTGCAGAGCTCCGATTACACAGGCAAGCACCGCGCTGAGGATTTTATTAGGTGGAGAGAGTTTAAAAAAAAAAAAAAGCCAGAACACTAGCTGGGGGGAGAAAAGCCCTTCTGCCTTTAGATAAAGGCGAAAATTATTTTATAAGCGTCTGGAGCAGCAAAGCTTGTGAAAGGTGAATATGCCATTCAGCCGGGCTCCTAATCTTCAGTTTGCAGGGCCCACATTTCTGAGTCAGCTCGTGGAGACTCCAATGTGATCAGGGAAAGGAAGATTAGGCCTAACAAGATATGACTGAAAGTCTCAGGTCGCCTGTGACAGCCTCCAAGTTCGGATTCCCTGCCTCTGCTCTGAGGTCTAAATTTTAGGGTCTAGTTACCTCTTACTTAAATCCCATAAACTCATGTTCCCTGGGTATTCATCTTTTATCCTCCTGTTCTCCTGGAATAAACTGCTCCAGAGCTAAACACCTTCACCAGTAGTGGCTTTGGAAGAACCACCAGTAGGCAATCGTCTCTCATTTTAAAGAAGGGAGGGGGGAAGGAGGGCAGGGAGCGGGGAGGAGGGGTGTGTGCCTCGCTGAAACTGTGCAAGCTGCAAGCAGAGCCCTGCTGTGAATTCGGGCCTCAGGGGCAGGCGACGTGCCCCAGCTGCTCATGTACGCGGGCGGAGGTGCAGCGAGCAGGGCAGTTCCGCTGCCCCTACAGTCTCTCTCAAACCCACATTCTTCCCTGGTCCCCACGGCCACTTCCCCCATCCATTCCATTGTCACGTCTCCTCTCTGTAACCATCACCCCTGTCTCCCTGCCTCTGTCCCCCTCTCCCAACCTAGCTTAGAGCTGCTGTGGTGGCATCTCTGTCTTCCTCACATACAGTAAAACCTTGGCTTGTGAGCATAATTCGTCCCGGAAACACGCTTGTCCTCCAAAGCGCTCGTGTTTCAAAGCGAATTTCAAGAAGCATTGGCTCAGCTGTGATCAGGTGATGTTCTGCGTCCCGTGCTGCTCGCATGGCAAGACGTCCCTCGTTCATCAAGTTAAAAGTTATGAGAAATGTTTGCTCATCTTGCAGAATGCTTGCACAAGTTACTCCCAGTCCAAGGTTTTACTGGGTTTATGGAGCACCTACTATGTGCCAGGCAGCATGCTTACCACTGGGAGAAGAAATTGCAAAAAAAAAAAAAAAAAAAAAAAAAAAAAAAGGACAGACACCATCCATTACAAGCTAAATTATGTTCCCTGCCCGCCCACATTCCTACGTAGGAGAGCTAGCCAGCCTCCATATTTCAGAATGTGACTGTGTTCACAGATAGGGTCTTTAAAGAGGTGATTATGTTAAGATGAGGTCATGAGGGCAGGAGCTCATCCAATGTGACTGGCATCCTTATCAGAAGAGGAGATTAGGGGCGTGCCTGAGTGGCTCAGTTAAGCATCTGACTCTTGATTTTGGCTCAGGTAATGATCTCATGGTTCGTGAGATCAAGCCCCTCATCTGGCTCTGTGCTGACAGCACAGAGCCTTCTTGGGATTCTCTCTCTCTGTCTCTTCCTCTCTCTCTCTGTCTGTCTCTCTCTCTCTCTGGCTCTCTCTCTGTCCGGCTCTGTCTCTCAAAATAAATAAATAACTTTAAAAAAAGGAGAGGAGATTAGGGTACAGACACATAAGATGATGTGAAGTCACACTCACAGGCCAGGGAGGGGGGAGTCAACCCTGTGACAGCTGGATCTCAGACTCCCAGCTTCCATGACTTGGGAAAATAAATTTCTCTTCTTTAAGCCACACAGACTGTGGTACGTCCTTATGGCAGCCCCAGTGGCCTAACACCCTCCATGGAGATTAGGGTTTAGTGGGGGGAGACAATAATTAGCCAGATGACTATCCACCCACGTGTACAAGTAAGTACAAGAGTGAGTGATAAGTGTCACGGGGGACAACGAACGGTGAGATGCGGGTGTGAATGTGGGCACCGAGGCAGATAAATACTGAAAACAGAGATAAGAATAGACATTGAGATGTGGACGTACACAGATCCAGGATATGGATACAGATGCAGATACAGATACAGGTGTGATGTGCATGTAGGTACTGATGTTGATATAAATAGCAACATAAATAGCACTGCTCTGGTCTCAGGTGAGCTCAGGGATCCCCTCTGAAAAAGCAACATTAGAGTCAGGATCTAAAGGAGAATGTGGTCAGGACGCCTGGATGGCCCAGTTGGTTAAGCGTCTGACTTCGGCTCAGGTCAAGATCTCACGGTTCGTGGGTTGGAACCCCGCGTCGAGCTCTGTGCTGACAGCTCGGAGCCTGGAGCCTGCTTCTGATTCTGTGTCTCCCCCTCTCTCTCTGCCCCTCCCGGCTCATGCTCTCTCTCTGAAAAATAAACAACTAAAAAAAATTTGAAGGAGATTGTGGTCAACTAAAAAAATGTGTATATTTGGATATATAATTTTTATGATGTATGTGGAGAGAAATTTTCAAGTAGAGAAAAAGCGTATGAGAAGTATCGAGGGCTGGAAGCAATGTGACCATTCACGAAAGCCCATCTGAGGCTGGATGGGAGGGAGCGATGGTGGAGGGCAACATGGGAGAGTCTGAAGGAGTCAGGGGCGGCCCCCACACAGCCTGGACACAGCTGACAAGGACCTTTGGGACCTGGCTCCAGGCCCTTCTGTTTTACATCTCTCCCTGTGGCATCCCCTGGAGACAAACCAAGCTACACATGGGTCTTCAAATGCTCTGTGCCCTCTCTTGCAGTCAAGCCTTTGACAAGAATGTTCCCTGGGCCAGAGCACCCGCTCACTCTTATGTTCCGTCTTACTGATCCCTTAAGACTCAGTTCGGAACTCAACTCTTTAGGGGAAGACTTTCTGAGTCCAGCAGGTGAGGTCTACTCTTTGTTTCTTCAACCAAAGTTTGTAGGGCTTCTGTCCTATGCAGAGAGACCTACAGTTTCTCAGGACAAGGGCCCTCGTGACGTCCAAAGTGCAATCCCTTCCCGTGAAGGGGTCTCCCACTCTGGGGCCCCCGTTCCTGCCCTCATGCCAGTAACAGCAGTGGCACATCCTTGCAGACGGTCGTACACGCTGGCTGCTGCATTGGGCTGTCATGTTTACTTTGCAAACTCCTTCAGGAGCTCCTGACATTCAACAGGTGCCCAATGATCGTTTGATAAGTTGATGGGTAAACGCATTTCAATAATCACTCTTCACATGGAAGGTACGATTCCCCTCCTTCTTCAGTTTTGTTTTTTTGTTGTTGTTGTTGTTGTATTTTGGGGGGGGGGGCTTATTTATTTTTGAGAGACAGAGCATGAGCAGATGAGGGGCAGAGAGAGAGGGAGACACAGAATCCGAAGCAGGTTCCAGGCTCCCAGCTGTCAGCACAGAGCCCGACGTGGGGCTCGAACTCACTAACCGTGAGATCATGACCTGAGCTGAAGTCGGACGCTCAACCAACTGAGCCACCCAGGCGACCCAAGAATACCAACTCTTTTTTTTTTTTTTGAGAGAAAGAGAGACAGAGCATGAGCGGGGGAGGGGCAGAGAGAGAGGGAGACACAGAATCCGAAGCAGGCTGCAGGCTCCGAGCTGTCAGCACAGAGCCCCACATGGGGCTCAACCTCACGAACCATGAGATCATGACCTGAGCTGAGGTCGGACGCTCAACTGACTGAGCCACCCAGAAGCCCCCTCTTCTTCAGAACAAGTGTTGGCAAACTTTTGAAAGAAGTCCCATAGGAAACAAAAAAAAAAGCTGTTAACTAAACCATTTAAAATACAACCACCATTCTTGGCCCCCAGGCCATACTTTATCAACCCTTCTTTGGAGTCCCACAGCCAGTAGGCAATCAATCAACCAATCGATCACCATTTATAGATGATATGATCAGGTCCCAGAGATGTTAAGTGACCTGAACATACGTGCACCACGTGTTTATACCTTCAGTTTCCCTGGATGCTAGGAATCCCCTGTGAGCCACGCAGCCTAGTTTTAGTCACCGGATGTCTTGCCTTTCAGCTGTGTGACTGTGCAATTACCTAACCTCTCTGTGCCTGAATTTGTACTTTAGTAAACTTAGGATGATGATAATTGTATTTGTTTACCTAGGGCCGCCATAATAAATTTTCACAAATGGGGGAGCTTAAAACAGCAGAAATGTACTCTCTCACAGTTCCAGATGCCAGAAATCCGAAATCAAGACATTTGTAGGGTGATGCTCCCTCAGAAGGCCCTAGGGAAGAATCCCCAATTGCTTCTTGGAGTTTCTCAAGGCCCCTGGCATTCCTTGCTTGGAGCTGCGTCCCTCCAGCCTCTGTCTCTACACGGTGTCTCTTCCGCGTGTCTTCTCCTTTCTGCCTGTGCCTTCACCTCTTGTTGTAAGGACACCTGTCCTTGGATTTAGGGCCCACCCAGAAAATCCAGGACCATGTCATCTGGAGACACTGAACTTCACTGTATCTGCGAGGATTCTTTTTCCGAATGAAGTTGCATCCATAGGTATTGTGTGGACGTATCTTACGAGAGCCAACCATGCAATGTACTATAATAATTGTATACAGATATAGATACAGATGTACATAAATATCTCAGAGGGCTGATACAAGGATTCAGTTGGTTCACTGGGCTCAGCACAGTGTCTGACACATTGCAAGCAATTCACAGCATTGGGTGTCATTAATCAAAAGCATTCATTCACTGAGCACTGACCAGCATTTACCATCAGCTAGCACTGGGCATTCTCTGCACATTCTCTCATGCATCCTCAGGATAAGCTCGTGGACAGGGATGCCATGAGCTCCAGCTTACAAGAAGCAAACCTGGAACGTTCTGCTATCCCCAGCTTCCTCCTGTTGTCTTTGACCCATTCTTCTCTCTCTCCGCGTTGTCCTCCCTGGAATGTACTCACCTTGAGCCTGTGAGACACTGCTTCTGGGGTGGGCATTTTATCTCCTGGACACTTTGCAGGATAGGCTGAGGGGTGTTAAAACTCGGCCCATCTCTCTCTCTCTCTCTCATGTGTATGGTTTCCCGCATGCGGTGAGGGAAGGGGAAGAAAGGAGAAACTCTTAAAAAGGTTTAATTGCACCAAGATGCCATTGCCGCCAGCATTCCCAGTCTGACTTCTGTCATGCATTTTTCATGCAGCCTCGGGAGAGGGAGCGCGGAAAACTTTCCCTTCTACGTGAAAGTCGATGAGCCTCGCGGAGCCCTGCACCCAGCAGCCCCTCGCACAAGAATATTAATTTAATTAAGCTCCTAATGGCAGATTTTACAATGAGTTCTGGGGACCTGCAGATACCTCTCCTGGATCTCGGCACCCAGCCTAGAAAAGGTAAAGAGATATGGCCTCTACCCATGTCCCTGCCCTACGAATTCTAGCGGGTTATTAAAGACAGAGTCTTGAGAGGTAGGGACCCATGGGGGAAAGGTGGGAGGTTTATTCTCAAACCCTAAATGAGGTAGAGGAAAAAGCACAGAAGACCCAGGTTCAAGTCCTAGGCATTTGCTGGCTACGAGTCAGTGGCTTAGCTCGTCGGAGCCTCATTCTCTCATCTGTGAAATGGGAATAACAATACTGAACTCGTGGACAGGTTGTGAGGACTTAACGGGATGATATATAAGAAAATAACGTGCAACACAAGTGTTTACTCCTCTTTGTATGCTTCTCCTATGTTTTAGTCCCCTCTGTGTTTTCTTGCTTTCTCATCTGAAAGATGAGGGACCTACCTGGACCTGTGCCACTCCGACTCCTTCCAAATGTCATTCCTCTGGAATATGCAACAGATCCCTTCCTCTTAATCGTTTGCCCAGAAAAGGAAGGTCCAAGGCGTGAATGCAGGAAACCACTCTCCCCCTTTCCCCTCTGTCTTCTGGACACTCCAGAGCTCTCTGCTTCCTATTCCCCACCCAAGCAGAGCAAAGAGGTTGCTTTTAGTCAGACATTTTCAGAAGGACTTCTCCATCTGCACCTGGAGCGCAAAGGAATGTGGGGGGTAAGATCATCTCACACCATTTGAAGGGATAAGAAAGATAATCACATCAAACTGTGGCACACTGTCAACTCTAACAGGAGAAAATCTTGAAATGGGGCAAACTGACAAGTATTAGGACAATCCTGGAAGGCTTCCAAGAGGAAGGAAACTTGAAATTGTGTAAAAAAGGTAATTAATTAATTAAGCAGTCATTTGCTGTGTACCCACTACATGCCAGAAACTGCTCTAGACATGAGGGATGTGATGATAAAAAAAAAAAAAACCAACCCATAAATTCCTAGATCTTATGGAGCTTACATTCTGGTGGAAGAGAGAGAAATGTACACATTAATGGGATGAGATCATTTCACAGAGTAAGAAAATGAAATCGGCCAGAGCACTATCTGAGAGCAGCAGCTTGGGGTAAAGGGAGTAACATTAGACTAGGAAGAAACTTTTTTATGAGATCTAAGGATCAAAAGAACCACCCAGGCGAAAACCTGAAGAAGAGTATACCAGAAGTGAGAAAAGCATGCTCAAAGGTCCTGGGGCAAGATGTAACAAGGGATGTTTAACAACACTCTTTGAAAGCATGGTTGGAGCAAGGAGAAAAAGAGAGAGCAGTGCAAGGAAATACAGATTCTGGGATTCAATGGACAAAAAGACAACAGAAGATCCTTAAGTATGAGCTCCTTACTACTGATAACTCCCCAACCCCTTCAAAGCTCCCTTAGTGTTGTTCACCAAAGGACCAAATCAGTAGACTGGAACAAAGCATAAAAAAACTCAAAGAGTTGGTTCCTGCTTTAAATAATCCTACAACCTAGATAGAAGGCCATTTGTTAATAAAGAGGAGGGAATATAGCAGCAGAATGGTATATAATAGTATATATAATATATATAAAATATGTAATATATAATAATATAATAATATAATAGAAGGGCATATAATATAACTCCTTCTATGTGTAACACGTTTTTAAAGACTCTGAATGCTGGCCCGTCTGTTAACTCCTCTAAACCTAACCATGCCGGGAGGCGGGTGGTGATGCCTTCACCATTTCACAGGTGGAGAAAGCCAGGAGATGATCTGACTGGTGCAAAGTCAGGTAATCCAAATCGGGGCTGGAACTCAATCTCTTTACTGCCCTAAGCTAAGCATCGAGCACACGAGACAGAGGGCAGGTAAGTTTGAGAGAAAGAGAGAGCTCAAAGTGAGCCCGAGCAGACAGAGGTGGCTTTTAGAAAGTGGAGATTCAGTTGGACATGTATAGAGCACCTACTGTTTGCCAGGCACCTCGCTAAATGCTTCAATCTCCAGGCCAATGAATTTCATGTTTCTAGGAGATCTGGATGCAAGTACCAGGGGCTCTGTCCTAGAGAGAACCTTCACCTAGCGCATGAGAAGCAGAGTGTACGCGAAACCTTAAATCTAGCGTCCTTCCCACAGCCTCTGACTGTTCTTATGAGAATACAAGATGAGCTTCCTCTCATGACGCCTGGATGGGCTTCCTTGGGCTGATGAATGTTGGAAACCCACACTATCCTTCCTCCTGGCTCTGTAAAAGGACACATAGTGAGCGGTCCCCCAGTCACGCATCCCGGGGCTCCTGAGAAAGCACGCTGCCCGCTTCCCACCCACCCCCTTCCCTCTGCCCACAGTGGAAAACCGGGGGCTCTCCTCTTGCAAGCCTCAGCCTGAACCATCTCCAAAACAACAATTCAGACTCGTCAAAGGTAGAGACAAAAGACAGGCTGCATAGAACCCCTCCGTCTGTTTGCTGGTTTGCTGTAAAGTCAAACAGCTGCTCAGGAATGACAGGGATTTATTGAAATAAATTCCCACATTTATAATCAATTGCATAGCCCTGTCGGAAAACGGCGGCCTGATTTAAGAACGAGCTGAAGAGGCAGGGTTTCATCTCCCTTTTATCCCCTCCAAGAACTTGCTCACGCCCTTCCCGGGCTTCTCGGTAAAAAATGGTTTCTCAGGAAGGGTGTGATTTTTTTTTTTCCTTCTTCTTCTTCCTTCTTAAATGTTGCCTCAAATCCAGCAGATCACATCGCTGCTGCTGTTTGACCCTCAGGAATGCAGTCGAGTGGTTGTGTTTGCTCCAAAGGCCTTTCCGGACACAAGGTCTTACAACAAAGCCCTTAGGTTTTCCTCGGCACAGGCTTGCCATCATCTCTGCTGCGAGGCTCAGCGGGCAGGGTGGGGGTGGCTCAGCGGGCAGGGTGGGGGTGGCTCAGCGGGCAGGGTGGGGGTGGCTCAGCGGGCAGGGTGGGGGTGGCTCAGCGGGCAGGGTGGGGGTGGCTCAGCGGGCAGGGTGGGGGTGGCTCAGCGGGCAGGGTGGGGGTGCACATCGGAAGGAGAAGCAGCCCCCGGCCCGACTCTACACCTCTGGTTGTCCTGTCTCTCCACTGCAGACATGACACGACCTTTCGTTTTCTTGTTTTGTTTTCATTTCATTTCATTTTATTATTTTAATTTTATTGTCACTTCATTTTATTTTATTTTCACTTCATTTTATTTTATATGTGATTATATTCTACTTTATTTTCACTTCAGTTTTATCTTATTTTACTTTATTTTATTTTATTTTACTTTGTTTTCACTTCATTTTATTTTATTTTACTTTATTTTCACTTCATTTCACTTTTATTTTACTTTATTTTCATTTCACTTCACTTTATTTTACTTTATTTTCACTTCACTTCATTTTATTTTATTTTACCTTATTTTCACTTCACTCTTATTTTATTTTATTTATTTTACTTTACCGTGGAAAGAACTCTTCACATGAGATGCACCCTCTTCACACACCGTCAGCTGCACGATACAGGATTGCTAACTGCAGGCAGGATGCTGTCCAGGGGTCTGGAGTTCCTTCCTCTTGCTCAGCTGAAACTCTACACCCAACGGCTAGCAACTCCCCCTCTTCCCTTCCGCCAGCCTCCCTCAACCAGCCTTTTCTACTCCTTGAGTCTGTGAGGTGACTGTTTAGATCCCTCATGCAGGTGGAATCATGCACTGCTTGCCCTGCTGTAGACTGGCTTGTTTTGCTTAACATAACGTCCCCAAAGCTCATCCCTGTTGCATCGTATTGCAGAATCTCCCTCGTTTTCCCGAGTGAATAGTACTCCACTGTATGTATCCACCACATTCTCCTTATCCATTCATCCGTCAGTGGACATTGAGGTTGTTTCCAGACACACACACATCTCAGCACCTGCTCTGCCCGCTCCTCCTGGGACGGACCCAAGGCCTTCCTGGCTAGAATTCTTCCACAGTCCTGGAAGCGTAAAGTCTTTGGAGAGAGGAAAACAACTTAAAAGAAAAACTTAAATTTTTTTCTTCCTTTAAGTCACGTAAAAAAGTCAAAGTCATTGGAATAAGATATGAAATAATCATAGTGATGACAAAAATAAACACTGAGCGCTTACTAAGTTCCAGGCCCCAGGCACTGTAATATGCAAGTGACATAGATTATCTCATTTTATCCTCCCAAAAATGTGGGGTCTAAGACCCTCTGTGATCTGGTCTGGGTCACCATCTCACCTCCACTGTTCCCCTCAACCTGAGTCACTATTCCTAGCCATACAGGTCTTTTCCTTTTAGACCCCTGGATACTCCAAGCTTATTCCCACCTTAGACTCCTTGCCCTCCTAATTCCCTCCTTCTGGAATTTTCCATCACACCACCACTAACATCTTCACCAATACCCCATCTAGTTCTTTCTCACCCCTTTGGTTTCAAGATCGCCTCTCTGAAAGGCTTTGAGGATCTTTTTTTTTTTTTTAATGTTTATTTTTGAGAGAGACACAGAGTATGAGTGGGGAAGGGGCAGAGAGAGAGGGAGACACAGAATCTGAAGCAGACCCCAGGCTCTGGGCTGTCAGCACAGAACCCGACAAAGGGCTTAAACTCATGGACTGTGAGATCATGACCCGAGCTAAAGTCGGACGCTCAACCCACTCAGCCACCCAGGCGCCCCACCCCAGGACCATTTTATACGAAAAATCCCCACTTACTCTCCCCGTCATTATGGCCAACCTCTTTGTTCATTTGCAAGACGCCATAATTTTACAGTATTTTTTTCCTTTGTGTGTAGGTGTGTGTATTTTTTTTTTTTTTTTGTATCTGTAGTGGAGAGTCAAAAGCTCTACTTTTTTGGTATGTACGTGTGTTTGTTGTCTGCCTTCTTCCCCTCAGTAGGGAAGCAATTCCAGAGCAGGGACTGTGCTTGACTCCTTCATGAGATTGCCTGGATTCGCATCCTGCCTGTTTCACATCTAAATGCATGACCTTGGTCTCCAGTGTCTTCACCTGTCAAAAGGCGTGGGTGGCTCAGTCATTCAAGCGTCTGGCTCTTGATTTTGGCTCAGGTCATGATCTCAAGGTCTGTGGGTTTGAGCCCCGTGTCGGGCTTCAGGCTGATAGTGAGGAGCCTGCTTGGGGTTCTCTCTCTCCCCCTCTGTCTGCCCCTCACCCACACTTGTGCGCGCGCTCTCTCTCTCTCTCTCTCTCTCTCTCTCTCAGAATAAATAAACTTAAAAACAAAAGGCAATAATGACAGTACCTACCTCCTAGGCCTGTGCCCAGATTCCACGAATTCTTAGATGAGAACTTAGCACAAAGTAAGTGCTTTATACACGTTTTTCGTGGTTCTTGGTACATTTGTGGCTGTTTCTTCTTAATCCCAGCCCCTGGCCTAGTATCTGGCACATAGTAGTCCCTCAGTAAGTGTTTATGGGGTCAATTCTACTCTTCCATACATACTATCTACACTAGAAATTGCAGTAAAGTGAAACTCTCTTCATTGGCATGAGTGGGGATGGTTGGTAGAACATAGCCAATGCAAACTAATATAAACACAGAATAATTGCCTCTTGGGGAGCCTGCTTCAATGAAGAGATAAAGCCACCCTGTAACTCCCTTGCTTTCCTCCTTTTGTATAGGAAAGAATGAATCCCAGGTGCTTCGGAATAATGTGTTCTCTTAAATAGTGTAAACATCACCGGGACCATCTGCGTGCATTATTGATTTTCCCATTTAGCTCATTCTTTTTAGGCATTGCACATGAGCCTTGAGCTAAAACATCCCCAACATTAAAAAAAGAAATTAAAAAAAATTGGGGCGCCTGAGTGGCTCAGTCGGTTGGGCGTCCGACTTCGGCTCAGGTCATGATCTCACGGTCCGTGAGTTCGAGCCCCGCGTCGGGCTCTGTGCTGACAGCTCAGAGCCTGGATCCTGCTTCGGATTCTGTGTCTCCCTCTCTCGCTGCCCCTCTCCTGCTTGCACTCTGTCTCTCTCTCTCTCAAGAACAAACATTGAAAATTTTTTTTAAAAAATACCCAACTCCCAGAATAAAGGGATCTGAGGGACCGCTGCCTTATTGTACCCTTTCTGGGACTCCCTTAACCAGACATGCTGACCACCTTCAGATGGCAGCTTTGTGGACTGCAAGAAGACTGTTTTCCCACCCGAGCCTCAAATCTGACAAGATGGTGACTGTCTCCTAAGAGCATGGTTCTGGCATTTCATGCTGGGCGTAAATCCAGTCTCTACTATTTACTAGCTGTACTATCTCGGGACAAGTTACTGAATCCCTCTGCACCTCTGCCTTCTTATCTATAAAACCTTACAGGGTGGGTCTAAGTTAATGCACAGAAAGTACCTGTCACAATGCCTACCCTGTGGTAAGTATTCGAGATACGTCAGCTGTTACCACATCTAAAAGAATATTAGCAATACCTGACCTTGTGGATAAAAGGAGACTTTGGAAAAAAAGGTCCAACCCCAGCTCTGACACATACTTGCTGGATAGGAGACTTTGTGCAAATTATTCAACACTCCTGGAACTCAGGACCCTTTTTTGCACAGTGATCGGAGTGGCACCAACCAGGAAGGGTGGTCAGAAGAATCTAGGCCCGTGGCCACAATACACCCACTGGGAATCACCAGGAGTAGCAAAACACGGAGTTCGCAGATTGCAGTAAGGTGGATATTTCTGACATTTCACAAAGGAACCGCCCCACCCCCCAAATAAGTGGTATAAACATTCAACAGAAACAACGTGTGACTAGGTAAGCACCATGTGCACACACGACCAAGCTTTTGCCTCTATGTTTTCCCACCAGTGAGTCGGGGAAGCCAGCCTTTCTGAGGTGGGTGAGCAGCAGCCAGGAGGGCAGAGAGGCTGGAAAGTGTGAGGAGCCCATGGGGGAAAGTGAGCGATGGAGTTCAGCTGGAGCACTGAACAGGAAAGGGTAGGAGAAAAGACTGCCAAGGAAGGTCAAGACTAGTCCCTATGGGAACTTGCGAGGAAGACCACCACAATGTTTATACAAGCCTTAACAGATCTTATCATGATTTTTCAGGCAGGGCAACAGAGGTGCAGACATGCAAAGGACCCCCATAGCCACGCACAGAGCAAAAGCCTGAATCCGGATCAATCCGCTTTCATGTGGATTTCCAGCCATACTGCCTTCTTTCTGTCTCTTCTGAACATCACCTTTATTCCTACCTCAGGGCCTTTGCACATGTTGTCTCCACCACCTTCAACACTTCTCCTTATCTCCCCATGCTCGTTGCTTGAACTTTTTCAGCTCTGGCACCGCCTTCGCAAGGATCTGAGCCCCCAAGCAAGCCAAACACCCTCTAACATACACTCAAAGCCACAGTCCTTTTATTATAGCTTTTCTCCCAGCTGCAATCTTCCAGGCATCCATATGCTTCTCTGATTAATGTGTCTTCCCCACCAGGTGGCAAGCTCGTGAAGGCTAGAACACTGCCAACTCTCAGCACAGTGCCTGGCCCATAAAATGCATTAAATAAATGAGTATGGAATGAACCAGTGAATAAAGAGAGAAATGAATGAATGAATGACTATGGACATATATACTACACCTGTGCATGGGATGAGGCGAAAGAAACCAGAAACCAAGACACTGGACCCCCTCCCCAGAGACCTCCCCTCTTTGACAATGCTCAGTATATGTGTGGGGTTACCGTTGACTGTTTCCTGGAACTTGGGGGTTCATGCTGGGCCATGCCAGGGGCAGGAAAGAAATGCGTCTGACAGCTTCCTCCTCTGGGAAAAGAGGGCCGGTGGGGTGGAGGGTGGGAGGGAGAGGGGAGTCACAAACAATTTCTGCTTTAATTAGAGCTCTGTCGGCTTCAGTTAGCCTGGGTGTTTGTTCCCCTGTGTGCGTCAGGGAATTTGGAACTGACCCCAAGCTTGTGAAATAATTAGTACAATAGTGCCGATCTAGCCATTTCTGAAAAGAGTAATTTACTCCCAGCGTAGCCTCCCGGCAGAGCCGCTCATTAATCAAACCAGGCTGCGAACATCAAAGCAGGTCCCCCTTTCCATCGCGGCATCCATCATCTGGCCGTTAGGAGCTATAGAAGCCGGAACCGATATACTGCCTTTGTTGAGCTGAGCCCACCTCCCGTTGTCGCCCGCTGCCCGGAGGAGAAGTGTGCAGCCGCCACCACTGGGGTAGGAGGGCAGGGCCCCTGCCCCCCTGGGTTTGTGGAAATCTCACTTGTTTGGGTTGCGAGCCAAAGATGGCTTCCAGCATTCATGGCCTCCTCAGTGAGATGTCCTCCTTGACCACCAGAAACAAAGAGCCCACCTGGTGTTACTGAGCCCTCTTTATCTCTTTCCCTCCTACTACCTGTGTCTACCAAAATTTTCCTTCTTTGTGTGCTTATTTACTCTTCATTTTCTGTCTCTGTTCCTAGAGGGCAAGCATCAAGAGGAAAAAAAAGAAATAAAATTTTGGCATCTTCATCACACTAGACCCCCAAGCCCAGCATGGTGCCCAGCACACAGGAAAAGTTTAATCGTTCCTGAATAAGCAGGTGTGTGCCTGCTCAGATTTCTGAACACCCTTAGCTGGAAGTGTCTTTCCAGCCCAAGAATCCCATAGCCCTTTCCCTCAAACTGGTCGTCCTAATAACAGCCTGCCTTGCAGTAGACTTACTGGTTTGCTTCTCAGTCAACAGTCCTGTTGAACTGTTAGTTGCTTGTATTAGTTATCTGTTGCTAAGTAACAAGTTATGCCTACAAGGAGGGGCATTCAATCATAAACAGTTATTACCTAGCAGTTTCTGTGGCTCTGGAATCTGGATTCTGTGCTACATTGTTGTGCATAGGTGCCTGGGTGACTCAGTGGGTTGAGGGCCTGACTTTTGATTTCGGTCCAGGTCATGGGCATGAGTTTGAGCCCCAAGTTGGGCTCTGCGCTGATAGCTTGGAGCCTGCTGAGGATTCTCTCTCTCCTTCTCTCTCTGACCCTCCCCGTGCACACATAGGCTCTCTCTCAAAAATAAATAAGCAAACAAACAAACACAAAATTTTTTAAGCAGCAAAGTGTTGGCCAGGGCAAGGGTCTCATCTGAAAGCTTGACTGGGGAGAGATCCATTCCAAAGTCACTCAGCAGTTGTCAGTGTTCATTTCCTCGAGAGCTATCAGTTCCCTGCCATGTGGTCCTTTGCAGTGGCACCATGCTTCAACAAAGCATGCAAACTGAGAAGGCAATGGAAAGAGCTTTCTAGAAAGAAAGAAGTCATTATCTTTTGTAATGTACTAACAGAAGCGACAATCCTCCACATTGCCACGTTCTAGGGTTAAAGGCAGGTTACTCAAGAGAAGAATACACAAAGCCTTGACTACCAAGTGTGAGGATCATTGGGGGTCACCTAGAGTTTTGCCTATCATAAAATAATAAAGATATATATACATGAAGGTTCAGTACTTGCTGCCTGTATTAACCCCAGACTGGAAATAATCCAAGGGCCTCTCAATAAGGGCATAATTGAAAGTAAATTATGGAACTAGCATCATAAGAGAATGTCATGCATGGACTGTCCCTTAATGCACATTAACCCAAACTATGTAAGCATTTAAAGATAAAAAATAAAATTGGGGTGCCTGGTTGGCTCAGTCGGTCAAAGTCTAACTCTGGATTTCAGCTCAAGTCATGATCTAACAGTTCGTGAGATTCAGCCCTGCACCAGGCTCTGTGTTGACACTACAAGGACTGCTTGGGATTCTCTCCCTCCCCCGCTCTCTGCCCCTCCCCTGCTCACATGCATGTGCGCTCTCTCTCTCTCTCTCTCTCTAAGTAAATATTTAAAAAATAAAAATAAAATAAAAAATAAACTGAATGGTAAGATGTTTCCAATCCAGGCATAAACATTAAAAAAAAAAAAAAAAAGATTTCTTAGAATATTACAAATGGCCGGGGCGCCTGTGTGGCTCAGTTGGTTAAGCATCAGACTTCGCTCAGGTCATGATCTCGCAGTTTGTGAGTTCAAGCCCTGTGTCGGGCTCTGTGCTGGCAGCTCGGAGCCTGGAGCCTGCTTCGGATTCTGTGTCTCCTCCTCTCTCTCTGTCCTTCCCGTGCTCATGCTCTGTCTCTGTCTCTCAATAATGAATAAACGTTAAAAAAAAATTTTTTTTAAATAAAAAATTAAAAAAAAAGAATATTACAAATGGCCTACCCTTGGGGGGGGGAGGCGCTCAGCAAGGAGAGACTTGAGCCCCTTGCCCAAATTGGAAACATCCCACCATTAAGTTTATTAATCCCCTTACTTTCATTCATACTCTCAGCCCAGCTGGGATTTAAAACACATTCTGTATTTTTCTGTTTATGTTGTTTAACCAGGAAGAATAAAAAGGGAGATTCATAAATTATACAGAATCACTTTTCCCTGTGAAATAATTCTGTTTGGTTTCCGAACGGATGGCTGTTTTTTCTCCCTGGTTGGATTCTAGCTCATTCCAAGAATCAATTTAACTTTGTCCTCCTGCGTCCTCTCCTTCGGCTTTCACTGTCCTTCCGTACGGATGTCTGATGACCATAATGGTGACTTATTTCTTCCTCTTATCTCCCCGCAGTATATATAGTACAGACTCTGTCACAACGTAGTGAGTTGGAGCGTGCACAGCCTCAGTCAGCCGTAACATCACCCCCCGAGTTTTTAACTCCACTGTCCATAGCCGAGTTGGAACTAAAGTTTACAGTGGTATTTGATTTGAATACTTAATGGGGGCCTACCATGTATTTTTTTTTTTACCTTTTTTAATTAAATGAGTATGTGATAGTATCGGTCTTAAAGGGGGGAAAGAGAAGGTACAGAAATTATTAATCACTTACTGCATACTGTGCCTTGCATGAAGTATGTAGGTACCTCCTCTCATTAATGCTCACACAGGCCCACTGAGACAAGTATTGACATACCCCACTGTACAGATGAGAAAAAGTGAAGTTCAGAGAGATTAAGCAACTTGTCCAAAGAGGCTCAGCCAGTGAGGGCAGAGCAAGAACTTTCTTTTCCGACTCCAAGGCCCAAGTCATTGTGTGCCTATCATTCGGTATTTTAATGGTAAGAAAACTGATTCCATGTTATGAAAAGAAAATGCTGTATGAAGACTAAGATGCTATGTTCAGTACTGAGACTACCATAGATGCCCTGACACCAGGGTTTCTTACCGAATGGCATCAGTGACATTTGAGGCTAACTGGATGGGAAGCTGCCCCGTGGACTGCAGGAGGCCTAGCAGCATCCCTGGCCTGCCCCCACTCGATAACATCCCCAGTTGTGACAACCAAAAACGTCTCCACGCATTGTCAAATGTCCCTTGTTTGGGGAGGTGGGGGAGAAACAAAATCACCCCCAGTTGAGAACCACTAGATGCAGGAGAAAAATACTTTTTTTCAGTAATACTGAGCATGAGCTTTAAACAAACAAACAAACAAACAAACAAAACGAAACAAAAAAAAGGTGCCTGGGTGGCTCAGTCGATTAAGCATCCAACTTGAGCTCAGGTCATGATCTCACGGTTTGTGAGTTCGAGCCCCGCGTCAGGCTCTGTGCTAACAGCTCAGAGCCTAGAGCCTGCTTCGGATTCGGTGTCTCCCTCTCACTCTGCCCCTACCCAGCTCATGCTCTGTCTCTCTCTCAAAAGTAAATATACATTTAAAAATTTTTTAAAAACACTGAAGATACCAGAATGTTCATATATTGCTGCATTCACCAGTCTACAAAACAGTAAGATAAAGCTTTCATCTACACTTAATGATTGATCTAGGTTAGTTCATTCAAGGAGAACTCTACCTTGAACCAAAATTATCCAGTGTTGATAACTATTCCTAACTGCCCGGGATAACATAGACAGAGTTAGCTTTAAATTTTATTCCAGTCACTCGAGTGGCTATCTGAACTTGAGCAAACCATATCAACTCTCTTGAGCCTGAGCTGTCTCACCTAAAATGGGAATCATGGCACCTGTCACAGACCATGGTGTTGTGTGAATTCCACAAGATCTTGTGGGGAAAGTGCTTCACTGAGTTCTCAATAAATGAGCTATCTTGCTCTCCATTCCTTTCCCTTCCACTCCCTCCTTGGACTATGCAATAGATTTTTGACTGCCACTTGGTAGCAGTGTACTTATCCTCAAAAAACGGTTATGAAATAGAATAACTTAACTATGCTGGCAGCCATGGGATGGCGACCAGTAACCTTTAGTGGGTGCTCTAGCCAATGGGTTGACCAATTTGCCAGGAGTCTCAAGCTTGTCTACTAGCCTGTTTGATAGTACATTGTGGGGCCAGTTTAGTTTTGAAGGGATGAAGTGCAGCATGAAAATAAATGAAGACCATCTAAATGAGAATGAGAAAAAAACACTCTTTAGTTAGAGCCTACTATATAACAAAGGAGCCAGCCAGCATCCCTTACATCTGGCAGAGACTCAAAGGCAGGCAGAGGAGCCGGAAAAGCTTTATTGTGGAGAATAGGGAAGGCTTTGGGTATGGAGACTGTTGGCATGGAGAATCTAGAGACAAGCTAACCAGAAGGAGGACATCCTGTGTGATTGGTTAGGGGGCAGATTTGACTTTTCCAGTTTGTCCTAAGTTGGAAATAAGAACAAAAATTAGGGAAACCATCAGTAATTGATAAAATCCTGGCCATTGTGAGCCAATGGCTGAAGAAGCTATCATTTGGCTTCCCAGGCTGGTTGCTGCAGGCATTGGGTCCGAGTTCTAATCTTACATATGGTCCGGTCATCATACCTTTGTTCATCAAAGAGACATCCGGGGCCTTGTAATCAGTTCCCTTCTTTCCTTTATAAATTCCCCAAGCTTCATGGGGTTCCTTCCTATTGGAAGGAGGTTCGATACTCTGGACAGAAATGAGAAATCTGGCCTTGGAATCAGGAGACTCTGGTCAGTATTAAGAATCTGATTTGTGAGGTGACTTTGAGCAAGTTTCTTTACCTCTGGGGGTGCCAGTTGTTACTGTGGGGTCTCATTGGAAAATTGGGGCTTAGAGTAATTGCCCCAATTATCTCAAAGGGCCAGCATCAGGCAGGATCCCAAGCAGACATCACAAACTAGATAATGTTTAATGAATATATAGTTACAGAAGAAGGAGTAGGATTTATGGAAACCAGTAAAGCAGAGTCCGGTAGCCTGGGGTAGCTATAGAAGTAGACAATACTAGCCTTAATTCTAAAGAAGCAAGTGAGGGAGGGTCTAACAGGGTTGCCTCATAGGACCTGTGGCCTTCATTAGGGGAACAATGCCAACTCAGTGTCCCGGCAGGCGGAGAACTTGGCAGGGAATAAATACCCCAAGCCTACTCCCTTCCAGCTCTCAGCTCTCCTTCCATTGCCTCCCATTGGTCAAGCCCAATTAGAAGCTAGAGGCCAAGGGAGCCAGTCAGTTAATATAACCCCTGCAGTCAGCCTCCAGGTCTCGGAGTTGGGTGCAGAGTAGAATGGGAGTGGAGGGGGGAGGGGGAATACACAGGGGCCCATCTTTAGTAAAATTATTTGAAATACTTTGTTCAGAAAAAGGCAGCTTGAAAGTACTTTCTCCATCATTTTTTCATTCCTATTATATAAACCATTATATAATGAGACATTATGCTCCATTACAGAGATGACAAAACTGAGGTCAAAGCAGTTAAATGAGCTGCCCAAGGTTACAGTGAGGAAGTGGCAGAATCTGCATTCAATGCATTTTCAATTCTTTGTATTACCAGTGACCTCGTCCAAGCAAAAGTTCCATCTGGGTCTACTACACAGAACCTCCCCAGGAGAGGCTGTGTGGTCCAAAGGACTGACAATCCAGAGACATCACTTGGATTCACCAACTTGCTCAATGACATCGGCAAGGTCATTTAACTGTTTAGACTTTCAAGTTTCCCCAGTATACAACGAGCTTATAACACCTATGTATTGAATGTCAAAAGACTGCCATGGTGCCCAAACGAGGGAAAGCAAGGAATCACCTGGTTTTCGATGGCCAGGGAATCCCTCCCACTCCATGGAAACCTTCATCAGATGCTATGACACAGCCACCCTTCCTCCTGTGTGGATGCATTCTGGAGTTTACGCTGTCCCATGATAATATTTTATATGTGAAAGTGGCCTCCCCAGGACAAGGTGGCTCTCCCTGGTGCCAGGATCCCTGCAAATGTATGCGAGGATGTTCGCCTTCAGGAATTTTAACCTCTTTCAGGAGGCAATTCATAGTTGGGGATGGGGGCAGGGGGTGAAGGTTCTCCATCCTTCCTCTGGGCTTGCTCCACTTCTAGATCTCTAGATAACTGGAACTTGAGCCCTTGGTGGTGGGAGACAACTGCAACTAAACTTCAATCTCCTCACCTATGAAATGAAAATATGTACAGCACCTAAATTACAGTGTTGTGAAAGTTAAATGAGATAGAAAGCAAAGCTACTAACACAGTATGTAGTAACCAGTCAATAAATGGTAGCTATGGTGATTGCTTCCTCTGTAACCGTCATCATCATCCCAGCGATTATCATTGGCATCACCACCATTATTATCAGCACCAACACCATCATGATCACCACCATCATCAACACCATCATCATCATCATCACCACCGTCATCATCACCATTTGTGCCACATCAGAGGTCATCTAGGAGCTACAGTTTGTAAAACGTAACGAGAGTTTAAACCACATCTCAAAATCTAGGTTTTCTGGTGTCATTGCTGTTGTTATATTGTTGTTGTATCTACTTATTTCTGTCTTGGCATTGCACAGTCTTTTGTAGAACTTCATTGGATAATCTGACCTGGCCCCAGTCATATGGGAGGTCATAAAAGAAAGGTGTTCTTTTGTCACTGCTGAGCCACTGTTCTCTTTTAAAAGAGAATAACTGAGCCCCTCCTTCTTTCCCAAACCGAACACTGTGATAAGAGCAGTATTAAACGCAATGGTGAACATCTACTATTTACAGTGCTATAAATGCTTTGCATACATTCATCCATTTAACCATCACAATAAGCCATTGTGGAAGGTTGAACTGCAATTCCTACTTGACAAATTAGGAAACTGGGGTTTAGAAAGGATAAATAACTTACTCAAGGTCATAGCACCATCAAGGATGGTGCCTGTCACACAAGGCACTCAAAAACACCGACGAAGCCAGGCAGAGAACGGAACCCAGGTGTTCAGAGTCAACTCCAGAGCCAAGCTCATAACCATTTTGCTACACTGTCCCCTACTTAGTGAAAACCCCCAAGGGAGATGTTATATTGTCATCCTTTGAGGGGCTGAGTGTTATTTTCATTAAGGCAGCTATTTTTTTATGGCCAGAGAAGTCTTCCCTTGCTGCACCCTGCGCCCTGTGTTCATCAAACGTTGAGCATCAACGGTCATCTCCTCCTCAATGACAAATCCTTCATGGTTATCCAGGACATAATGATAATGGTCCAGGTGTTCCCTGAGCTTTATTGTCTTGCCTCCTTGCTTTCCACCTCCCTCCCTGCACAATCTAATTGTCTGTTTCCCAAAACAAGCTCATCTTTCTCAAAAGCACTATCAGGACACTGTCAGTCAACAGGAAACACAAGAGATTTCGTAAGATTTTGTAAAAGATCTCCAGGACACCCAGGGAGGTGTGCAGTCAGGGCTGAGTCAGTTGAAGGGGAAGACACACCTGTGTGGTCTATTTCCTCTCCTTTGTAATTCCTCTCTATTTCAAAGCTGGCCAACTAACATCTGCATATTACCAGGTAAATAAAATTTTGAGGGGAGCAGAGCTACCCAATTAAGGGCTCCAGGTGAAAAGGAGGTGATAAAACGCTCCATTTCAGCAGGAGTGTCTTTATGGAAATGGCAGAATTTGTTCACTAGTTGCATGTAAATTAGATGTGCAGGCACCATAATTACATCACCTGACCGTCTTGCTTCAGTGCAAAAGCTGATGGGTCTTTGGTCTGTGGACATTTTGAGGAAGGGGCCCCCTTCAGAACCCAAAACCAAGAGGGTGTGATCCCAACAGGGTAAGCTCAGATGAACCTCTGAGGCTGCAAATCGTTCATTATAAACCCCAAAATGTCACATGGCTCCCCTAATGAGGGTGTGCATCTTTGGCAGCCTCGGGACAGCAGTAACTTATTCCGTGACACATTCTGGGAGTTTTATGTGCCTGCTCCATAAAGAAAGAAATGCGCCGTTTCCATAGCAATGCGGGGTCTTTCGGGCAGTCCCGTTGTGACAAAGAGAGCCCCCGCGTTCTTCTGGGAACTGTTCTTTTTGTTTTTCTGGAAGCTCTAAAATTGTCCCCTCAGCACTGTCCTCTGCCCCCATTTCAGAGGCGACCAAATGGCGTAGGTTTGCCAGCCTGACGATTCAGCTTAGTAATTCTCAAAGGTGCCCAGAGCAGCCATTACAAAGCCTGGAAAACCTGAACAAGATGAGGTTCGTCTTTCCCTTGAATCCGAACAGACACAAAGCTTTGCAAGGAGGGACTCGTTACTATAGCTGGCAGCACTGATCGTGTCAACCCATGGCTTGCAGGGCCATGGTGGAGATGGGCTGGGGCACAGAAAATCCAGTTCTGGTCCCAGCTCAGCCACCAACGCTCAGCTACCAGTCAACGCTTCCAAGCGTTGTTTTGGTCGTCACACTGACTTTGGGTTTGACAGGACCTAGTGCTTCTCTCACTGGCTCATTGACATAATCAGAAGGAATAATATATATACATAAAGAACGGTTCCAGACACTTTATAAACTACCCATAAATGTTAGCTAATTATTATCCCATCACCTTAATAACTGCACTCCCTCCAACCATCACTGGATACCATTAACCACTCTCCAACCTTTATCAGTGGTTTATATGTAGCCATAGATAAATGCAGGCCCAGGCATGAGCAGGGGCAGGGAGCATCCGTAAGCTGCCCGTGCACGGAGAGCCACAGTGCTTTATTCGCTTCACTCCATTCATCTGCATGCTACCGGAGCTCCAACCCCATCCTGGGCTACCGCAGACTATTGTGAGAATGTTGCTATGCCCAAGCAGTGATATTTCAGTCATATACATATATATATGTATGTGTGTTTATATACATATATATGTGTGTATATGTATATATGTATATATGTATGTATATATGTATATACATATGTATAGATGCATATATATGTATATATACATATATATGTATATATATACACACACATACATATAGCATGGTGGACACAAACCAATGATATGCAATCAGACTATAGAGCCACAAACGAAAGAACACACAACTATATACATATATATATATATATATATATACATATACATATAGTTGTGTCTCTTTTCGTTTGTGGCTCTATAGTCTGACGGCATATCATTGGTTTGTGTCCACCATGCTAAATTGTCTGTGTGGTAGAGGGCTATGGATTTCATTCTGTGCCTTTTCTTTTCATACCTAGCACTATGTTTTTAAGAGCACTCTATGCTGCTATATATGTGTATATACGTATACATATATTCATCCTAGTGTGAAGTGGTATCTCATTGAGGTTTGGATTTGCATTTTCATAATGACCAATGACATTAAACATTTTTCTTGTGCTTTTTGGCCATTTGTAGATCTTCTTCAGAGAAACAGCTATTCAAGTCCTAAGAAAGATACTACTATTAACCTCAAAGATACTACTATTAACCTCATTACTATCATTAACCTCATACAGTGGAGGGGAATGCCTCATTTTGCATTAGTTTTGCGGGCAGGGTGGTCACTGACCACCCTCCACCCCAGATTCCAGAGAAGTCAGCCATTCAGCCTCAGAATTCTGCAGTGGACAAGGAATCTGGCACAAGATGAGGCCTGTCAATTCTCAGTATATAGCTGGATCATTAAATAAAGTGACTATAAATCCCTTCAGAGCTTCCTTTACATCAAAACATACAACTTTCTCCCACAATGAGCCCAGGACTCCTACTTCAGCCTCAATGTTATGTGCACCCCAAGACTGCTCCAGAGGGTCCCCCCCCCGCCCCACCCCCCAGCAAATAAGATCACCTGTGCAGGGTCTCACGGACACCGAGCGCAAGCCTGTACTGGAAGCCTGGATTCTACTCTGGGGTGTTATTACATCTGGATCAGTTCTGAATCATCCAGGTTAGCTTTGAGCTGCTTGGTGACCTCCAGCAGATCAGGTATCAATCATTCCACCTTGCCCAGGTAAGAAGTGTCTTGTGAAACGCGGCCACATGATGTCTGAGACTTTCTTAAAGACAGGGTCTCTTCTAAAGGCAGCAGGTGCTTCTCAGCTGTGACCCATTTGAAGGTGAAAAGATTCGGGGCTTTAGTGAAAGGTGAAATAAACAACGGTGTGTCAACTCTGCCCTTGCTCTTGATAGAAGAGGCCATGGGGGTTACCCACCTACACAGCACCTCAGGGCAGGGCGTGACCCTCCAGAACACCATGAGGCTGACTGACATTGTTGAACTAGGGCAGTATGGACTCATGGATATTTCTTTTACTCTTTGGGTTATAATCCAATAGTATCATTATTTCTCTTATTGCTTAAATTTTTCCAACTTAGTGACTACGAGCTCTATTAGGTTGGCTCTTAGGTCCCTTTGACCTTCCCTCTTCCTTTCATTTGCTTTTTTTTTTTTTTTAAGCACTTGTTACTTTCCAGCACACCAAGATGTTCCAGTGTCAATCCCTGTTGTCTCTACCCCAGCCTTAGAATCAGGCATTTAGGACGGTATTTAGAAACTAAGGTCTGGGCATTTTGTTATAGTTTAATGAACGTGTTTCTTTTTTTTTTTTTTTTTTAAGATTTTTTTAAATGTTTATTTATTTTTGACAGAGAGAGACAGAGCATGAGCGGGGGAGGGGCAGAGAGAGAGGGAGACACAGAACCTGAAGCAGGCTCCAGGCTCTGAGCTGTCAGCACACAGCCCGATGCGGGACTCTAACTCATGGACCGCGAGATCATGACCTGAGCCGAAGTTAGACGCTCAACCGACTGAGCCACCCAGGCACCCCTGAACCTGTTTCTAATAACAGTTCCTGATATATTTCCCTCTTCCAAGAAAATTAATGCCTAACACACTACCCAGCATCAGGCATTTTTGTATAAATGCATTCATTGTCTCCTCCAATCTTCACAAACCCTAAAAGGTAGATCTTAGTACTTAACCACCATTTGACCAGTGGAAAAAGGTCTGGAGAAATTCATTAGCTTTTCCACTGTCCCACAACTCATTAGTGGTGGAGTTGGGTTTGAACCCAGGTCTAAGGCAGAAATGCTGGATCAGCACGTCCAGCGGCTGGGTGTCTCTGTTTTCTCTTCTAAACACGCAGCTATTCTATAAGCAGGAATTTAGGGAGGTACTCAATGCAGCACCATGTCTGAAACACTTACCACAGTGTCAATGTATAGGAAAGGTTCAAGTAACATTGACTGCTATCAGCATTATGATTGGAATCCTCAACATCTAGGAGAGTACATGACTTGATATATTTGAATGAATCCATTGGAACCACCACTAGGCTCAGCCAGGGTAGCCCGTAGAACACTCTTCTCCCCTGTAGGATTAATATATGCATTCTTCCCATCTCTCTGGCACCCCACCCTGGGGTTACATTCACCTGGCCACTCAGTCCCCCACAGCTCCCCATTTCCCCGGGACAGTGTCTCCGTGGAGTGCCCCCACAAAGAGGACACTGTTGTGATAAATGGTTCTGTGAAAACTGCAGGGCATTGACAAACGCCAGCTCATACATCACAGGGCCATCAGGACTGGCACTTTGATAATGTATTATGTGAGTACATCATCAGAACGCTGTCACTCTGGTGACGGATTCATCAACAGATGGGGCTGTCGTAAAACGGAAGGAAGAGAGTGTGTAGGAGGAGGGGGAACCCTCCGTCTGATGAGGAGGAGGTCCTAACAGTGAAATACAAAGTGTCCCAGCCATCTCGCTAATAAATGCTAAGAGTGTCACAGGGGTAGGAAAGATAAAAGATGGCAGGGCCCTGAGGTAGATGGATTATGAGCCTACAGACTGGGAGTCTTGAGGTCTAGTCACGACTCGCCTCATGGCTCCTACTGAGCTCTCTTGACCTTTTCCCTCTTCTACAAAGTGAGTACGCAAGCCCTGATTGGTGTATCTCAAAGAACATTCCATAGGATGCTAGTCCTAGGAGATACTCACTGGAAATTCTGAGGGTACCATATTTACAAAGGTTGATTTACTCTGAAACCTCATAAAGATAGAAGTACACTAATGGTAATTGTGTCTCCTCAGTAGGACTTACAGTGAGTCCTCTTTCTCAAAATAATTTGATGTAATACTTATTTTTGAGGTGATCCATATAAACCCATTATTCTGCAGTAATGCTGGATTTAGCAGCCTCCAAGCTGTCTCTCTGTTCCAGAAATGTAGTGACAGGAGCATAGACTTTGGGTCCTGACAAACTTGGATTCAAGACGTGGAACTTCCAGATATGAACTTGGTAAGCCTGAGTGAACAGATTCACCTCTCTGCATCATTGTGTATCTACCTGTAGGGCAAGGGAGATAATCCTCAGCTCAGGGCTGCCCCAAGGACTACATGAACATTGCCCACTGCTCTGCCTGAAGGCAACTTACAATCATTAACCGAAGGCTCTCATTATTGATGAAAGGAGCCAACACTTAGCGAGCGCTGCTGAAAAGTGAGGCACTGTCCTCAGGTGCTTTACATCAATGACCTCATTTAATCTGAAAAACGACTGCATGACATGGGCATAGCTGAAAAACTATCCTCTGTATACACATAAGGAACTGACGCTTGAAGAGGTGAAATGAGTTGCCCCCAGTCTCACCAACACCAGGTATCAAAGCCTCCGGGCTAACCCGCTGTGTTACCGTATGCCCCCAGCAGAAATTAGGAAACTCTACTGAGGCCTGATCTCATCATGACCAGAACACAAGTCCACCCTAAATCCTAACTACTGATCTGCAAGGTCCATTGGCCATGCCTCACAGCCTTTTAAAGATGGACAGATTTTGAAAACCTCAAATGGCGCAGAGGGGCATTTTGCAAGGATGAGGGATTCATATGTTACCATGCTACTGTGGTATTATTACAGCGTCTTAGAACAACATCTTCAGCAAATTCTCCACGGCTTTCGTGTCTGACATTAAATACTGACGGCAAGTACTTGGCAGAAATGTTTTCACACTGCTCCAGCTCCTCACCTCCCTTAGGACTTAAAGAGTCAACCAGTTTGCTCCTCTGTGGAATAAGGTATGGTTTGCCCAGCCACATCAGGAGCTAGACAACAAATGAATCTGAGCAACCCTCATGGTGTAGCTACTCCCCCACAAAGGACAAGCACAGCAATGATGGGCAAAATGTTCATGGAACTCAGAGTCAGAATACCTGGCTTAATGACTCACTAACCAGCCTTGTGACCATCAGGAAAGCATATTTGTTTCTCAGGGTATCTGTCTTTAAATTTCCTCTAAAAAGGAAGTATCTAAGCTGAACTATCTCTGAGGTCTCCTCCAATTCTGCATTCTGCGATTCTCTGAACGTTAAGCTGCTACACTCCCATCATTTCATCATTTGCGAAGTTCCAGATGAGAACAAAGGATGCCCAACACCAGTGGGATGAAGTATCACATCAGGTCTCAGGCACTGACATGCACCAAGTAAAAATGCTAACACCACAGATTTGGATACTCTCCCTGTAATGGTGAGATTTAATTTCAGCAGACAGATCTTCCATAGCACATAATGGTGTATCATTGCACTATGTTTTACTTCCCCTAGCAAATAAAGTATACAGGAAAAAAATACTGAAAAGAACATACATTGTTTTATTGTCTTGTGAAATTGCTGAGTTTCAAGCCAATAGAATGCCTTAACGCTCAAGTTCTCAAGGGTGATACAAAGTGCAGAGCATCTCTGTTTGTGAAGCTAAATTTAATAAACAGAGTAATCCCCTGGCAGGCCCTGGGATTTTTCTAATATCCTGATGGTGTCGAGGGACAGGGGCTTGATCTGTGAAAAATGGCATAAGACCTTACAACCAAGACTTACTCGAAACAATTGCCCTTTAATTGAGGCATGAGCTCTCCACAGGTTGTGGTGCTGAATTGGAAATCACTTTAATTGCACGTGCAATTGTCCACAGGCCTTGGGGAGGGGGTGCAGTCCACAGTCATGATGCTGAACCAGAATCTCTAGATCCAGGATTGTCCAGCCCAGTATTAGGACCAAAGACCGCTGTCCTTTCTCAGCTATGAAGAGATCCCCATCCTATACCCCTTCAGGGTATTTTAAATACAATGATAACATGCCTGCTAAGTCATCTTCTCAGACTATGCAGCAACAGCAACTACATACAAAATATACAATTTTTGTTACAGGTTAGTCCTATAATAATGACTCTATAGAAAGTACTGTCATCGGTCCTAGGTCAAGTCTCCTGAGTTGGGAGATTCTTGTACAAGTGATTTATTCACAGAGCACTCCCAGGAAAAGAGGAACAAGAGAAGAAAGGCGAGCCAGGGGCCAAGAACCCAAGCAATGGTGAGGAGCCCCAGATTCTGTGTGATCCTGAGGGGAGCTTAGAAGCACAGATGCTCCAAGGAGTTGGTTCCACCTTGAGATAAAGGGATATCCCATGGTGGTCAAGCCGTCAGCTATGGACTTCCCGGAGAAAAGGGTACTTCCCAGCCGAGGTGGATCCCATGAGGTCCAGGGCCATTCTCCAAAAGAGGGCAATCACCATCACACTCATGGACTCTGGGAGATGGGCATGCTACAAAGGATCTGAACATGACCCCAACAGCTCTCTTATGCTGTTAGTGCTTTACCCAGGTTCTCAGATTTGTTTCACCATTTTCTTGTACCCTGCCCCAGTTACTACTGCAAAAACAAGTCACTCGCAAAGCTTAGCAGTTTAAAGAAACAAGAACAATCATTTACTTTGCTCATGATTGTGCAACTTGGGCAGAGGACAGCAAGGGAGGCCCGTCTTGGCTCCTGGAAGCAGCCGGCCAGGGGCTCAACTGGAAGACCTACGTCCAAGAAGGCTCAATCGTAAGGTTGGCAAACTCGCACCATCTCTCACAAGTCAGGACTGAGGGCTGGGGTTCTTGATTCTTCTTTCCATGGGTCTCCATGTGATTTGAGCTTCTTCAAAGCCTTGTGGCTGGGTTCTAAGGGCAAGTACTCCACGAAGAGACTGTATAACCTTTCACAGCCCAGCCTCACAAGCTACAAAGCATTCCTTCCAGTGGTAACTATTCAGCACGGCTGTCACCAGGGCCTCAAGTCAACAGATTATTTATACCTCCTGAGGGGGAGCAGCAAAGTCCTCAAAGAGCTTACGGGATGGGAAATATTGCTGTTGGAAGCTACCGACTTTGGAACATACATCCTCTCATCAACTTCTGTATTTTTTGCTTTTTTTTAAATGGCTGATGCTTGAGACTCTTTGGAGACCTGCAGATAGACCCAGAAGCGCCCAGGAGCGTACACAGCCTAGCCAAAGACTGACGAGCAGGAATATCAAGCTCCTTGGAGCAAAGTGAGGCAAACCCAGAGATGTGATGTGCATCCCAGGGCACCTCAGCAGGATTAGGCTGAGGCTAGGACTTCCCTGCAATCACATCCTCATTTGGCTTCTCCCCCCACCTACCCTGCTGTCCCCACTCGATTACCCGTCTCTACCGGGAACATTGCCTTCACCCCCACGAATGCCCCTCTCAGACTCCGCTTCTGGGGACCCTCACCTAAGACAACTTCCCTCTTAGGAACTCATAATACTCATCGACTATGTCACTTTCCTAATATTTAGACAAGCCCCACTTTGTAATCTGTTTTATACTGTTTCACAAAGTGTGATATCATCATTTATCTTTATGCTTGGTTTCCCCAGCACCAGACTGTGCTCCATTTCCTCCAATTCCTGGGAAATAACGTGGGGAGAGAATGAAGGCTGCTGAGCTCTTAGGCTGGTGCCAGCCACCGTTAACCTCTGTGCGGTCATTATCCCATATGATTCTGAAAACAACCCTTATGAAGAAGATATTACTTTATCATCCTTATTTTATAAATGAAGATAGGATGCTGAGAGACAAGGAGATTACGCTCCACAACTCCCGCAGGAGACACGAACAGAATATTCTATGTGAAAGCGCTCCCAGGAATTTGGGGTGAGCGGTGCCACCAACTATCATGTGTTATGTTAGTCCTTCTCAGAGGGAGAAAGGAACCGCCCTCAGATGACCCAGATGGGGAGTAGTAGAGAGTGGTGGGGACTCTCTGCTTGCTTCCTCGGTCCTTGTCCTTGGCACTAAGCCAAGATGCCTTCTGACACTTAAGACTTATAGATGTTGGGAGCACCCGGGTGGCTCAGTTGGTTCAGTGTTCTATTTCAGCTCAGATCATGATCTCATGGTTCGTGGGTTTGAGTCTGGAGCCTGGAGCCTGCTTCAGATTCTGTGTCTCCCTCTCTCTCTCTCTGCCTCTCTCCTGCTTGTGCTCAGTTGCTCGCTCACGCTCTCTCTCTCTCTCTCTCTCTCTCAAAAATAAACATTTTAAAAAATTTTAAGAAATAAAATAAATTTTTAAAAAAGACCTATAGATTTTCAATCTCTTTCTTTAACGCCAAGCATGTTTTTTTGGGTGGTGCAAGAATGAAAATATTTGTAATAACAGCAAAAGGAACTTGAGGCCAAGTGAATCTAGCCCGTCCTATTCTGGGGTCAGAGCCTGTGGCATGAAGGGAGGGGTCTTTGCAAGGTCAAGAAGAGGTTCCTTCCAGTGGGCGTTGAGTGGGAAGCTGCTGGGAAAGGGCTCGCACCCTGCTGAACCGAAGAAAATACAAATTGTCTGCCAAGTGAAGGCACGTTTTTCGTTTCCGATTTTCCAGCTGGCTGCCTCACTCACCGCTTTCTGTGCTACAGGCACGTCCACCACTGTGATGGGGGGGTGACATGTTCCAGCGTGATGCCTCGGCTCGAGTGCCAGCCTCCCAATCTGAAAAATTGAAGTTTCAGTTCCAGAAATTGCTGTTTTCAGAAGGGACGTGGTTGGAGCACTGTGCCCTTGACAGAGAAAAGAACCCCAAATGAATCTCCCCAGGGCACTGACCGCCTTTCCAAGGTGCCAGCAGCCTTGGGCATGGAGGCCAGACAGACATGGGTTTGATTCTTGGTTCCAACAACCTGGCCGCTGTGCTGCGTCAACTTTGGAAGCCCCAGTTTCCTCGTCTGGAAGATAGGGATTCACGGTAGTGGAGCAGATGCTAATTGATGAAGTATCTGGAACGCGCTGCTGTTGTTACTGGGGTTTTTGCTAATCTTGGTGAATGTCAGTCACGAGATCACTCTGGATTTGTAGACATCAGTTATACTTTTCCTTAAACGAGAAGTCCAAATTACCCTAATTGTCCCTCAAGCACTTGGATTTGGCCATAATTTCTCTTATCCCTCATAACCTCTGTCCCCACAGTGCTGCCTTCTCCAATAAACACACACATACACACACACGCGCACACACACACACACACACACGCGCCAACCTGTGGCAACCTGTGGACGCCATTAAGTTAGAGCATCCAAGCAGTTTAGTTAGAATCCACAATACTTCCCAGGAACGCATTAGAGCACCCTGTTAGCAGCAGGACTGAAAGTAAGATTGCAAAGAAACAGGTGCCTGAAAGACAACACGTGATAATTGCTTAAATGATCCCAAGGCCTTACATCTCATTGACGTGTTACCATTTATCATATTCCTTGGCAGTGGTTACATCACGTCACCCTCTCAACCACCCTACATAGTAGGTATAATGGCTAGGGTGACATGACTTGCCCAAGGTCCCATGGCAGGCCGCTAGGTGGAAAGCTCAGGTTTAGGCCCGGTCAAACCTGGTGCCCTTGTCGCTCTACCTTTCTCCCCCCACCCACCAGCGCTGCTGGAGCATTTAATAGCAGACTCTCCTCCTGGAGCTGGCTGATTCTAGGGCAGACAAGTAATAACCCAGCAGGTCCCACCAGACATTGCTGAGTTTAGGATGTTGAAGCAGAAAAGAGTTTGAGAGTGAGGCAACTCCTCTCCCACCACTGCTCCGGGAGCCTGACACATCCCTGTGCCCACAGATGTCACCATTAATGTCCTTTCCCCCAGAAGATTCAAGCAGGGGATCTGGGTAAATCCATCATGGGCCTGAATGTAATATTGATGAATGATCTCATTAACCTAGCAGCCTGTATCCCGTCAACATCAGCGCTGATCCTTTGTGTGAGGCCTGGCTCAGGGTTCTCCCTCTTCCCCCACCCTCCCTGACCATACTCCCCGTCCGCAGCCCAGCCCCCCAACCTTACAGGCACCAGGCTGTGGTCGCTGCACCGGCCCCACCCCACAAGCCTGGGAGCTGGTTAATTGCAACTTCAATCGTATAGACAGAGACAGGGAGGATCAGAGGAATCAGATAACTTATCCAAGAAACTTCAACATACATGTTTGACCCGAAAGCCCTGCCCTGTCTCAACACTCTACTGACTTTTCTAGACTTTTTAAAGCAGTTTGCAAAGCCCTTTTGCTCCATTACCTCATTCAGTCGCCCAGCCAACCCTGCGAGGTAGACTTTCTCACAGCAGGACTTTATAAGAAACTTGACAAACTGGTTAAAAATGTGTGTGTAAGAATAAAATTCCAAAAATAGCTAGGGAAATTTTGGAGCTTCAAAAGGAGAGGGGAGAGGCTTGAGAGGGTACCTCACCCAACCTGTTACAGTGACATCTTTAAAAATCACCATGTAAAAACAGCACGGTACTGATGCCAAAGCAAATAGGCCAATGGAACAGAATAGACAGTAGGAGACGGAGAGAGAAGAAAAGAAAGATGGGGGTCCCGAGACAGAGAAATCTGATGTGTATCAGAGGTAGAGACAGAGAAATCTGATGTGTATTAGAGGTAGAATCGCAAATCTATGGGGGGGGGGGGAGAATGGATTATTGGATACATAGTATATCTGGCAATTATTACATGTATAATAAACTTATTCACAGATAAGGTTGAATCTCTGCCTCAACACCGCATACAAAAGCAAGCTCCAGAAACATTAAAGTTATGCCTTTCATATTCAAACCAAAGAACATTTTAAATAGGTGACCTCAGGGTGTGGAGAAATGTCTTAGATGGAACTTCAACAGTACAAACTTTGAGGGGGAACTGCTAAAAAAAAATTTTTTTTACTTTATGATAAACTTAAGAAGGGTTTCTGTTGAAGGATATCACCAGAAGACTGACAGCTGGCAGACTGGAGGAAGATATTTGCAATTTCACAGGAAGGGAAAACAAACTGATGAGAGAGTACATGACAGGAGGTTCCAATCTCCAGTATTTAGAGAAATAAAAGTGGAAGCAACAATGAGATGCCATGGGGCAAAGATTTTATCTGGGGAGGATATTCTACATGGGGGAAAATGCAACTCTCGTGGTATCGCCAGGGACAGTATAAACTCTCCAAACCTGACTAATTAGACAGGCTTGAATATCTGTGATCCAGCACACTAAGTGCTGTATATATATTCTGGAGAAATCCTCACCAATCCCACCAGGAAACACGTACAAGGAAAATCAGCCAGGCTTGCATGAGCGGGAAAGCCTAGATGCCCATCACCAGGAGAACAGACACACGTGGTAAGAAAGACTGTGACAACCACAAAGCATTCAGAAGTATGAAGGGTATTTACACAGGATAATGAAGACAGAGCCCAAATTACAACACTGACTGAGACCAGAAAGGAGGAAGTGAAACACAAAAGCTTTTATACAAAATTTCAAATACACCCGGCCAAAGCGATGCCCGATGGTGCACACATCTAAAAGACAAAGTATGGGGCACCTGGGTGGCTCAGTCAGTTGAGCATCTGACTTCAGTTCAGGTCATGATCTCACGGTTTGTGAGCTCAAGCCCGGTACCCGGCTCTGTGCTAACAGCTCAGAGCCTGAAGCCTACTTCAGATTCTGTGTCTCCCTCACTCTCTGCCCCTCCCCAGCTCATGCTCTCTCTCTGTCTCTCTCAAAAATAAACATTTAAAAAAATAAGAGGAGCCAAGATGGCAGAACAGCATGGAAGTTTTTTGTGTGTCTCTGAAACACAGCCGGATCAACACTAAACCATCCTGCACACCTAGAAAACTGATGTGAGGATTAACACAACAATCTGCACAACCTGAACCACAGAGCTCAGCAGCTACGTGGAGAGTGGAGAGGTAAACTTGGGGAGCAAGAAGCCTCGACAGGCAGGGAGGTGATTTGTGGGCGGAGAGAGGATGGGGGGTGGGGGAGGGGGAATACGGGAAAAGCACCCCTCCCCAAAAGAGGCTGGAGAGAAAGTGGAAAATTGGAAACAGCCGCAGGTACTAAACTGAAAAGGGAGAAAGGAGAGAGTTTAAATTCCATTAAGACTGTAAACACGGGGAGCGCAAAGGCTGCAACTCCACAGCTCCATACCTGGCAGTGCTCTGGTGGGAAGGGCGAATCCCCAGGAGCAGAGTGGGGTCCCGGAGGTTCTCGGGCCACGTGGGGAAAAGCGGTTCCACTGCTGGAAGGACATTTGGTAGAGACTGTTGAAGCCACCTGGTCCCAGCAGACCCTGGAAGGAGGCCACATTCGCTGGTGCTGGAACAAGGTTGTTAAGGGTGAAGCCTGGTGCCAGATGTGTGTTGATTTTCCATAATCCCTGAAATGCTGCTGCTACACTATCTCGAGAACTTTCTCTGGGATGGGCTGGCACCTGTCCGCAGTCTCGGGGCACAGGCAGCAGCAGGGTCCAGCGGGCGTTCCTGGGTGCAGCCGGCATTCAGCCATTGCATGGTGAGACCCTCCCGCAGAGGGGCGGAGCGGGTCAAAGCCGCAGTCCTTCAGAAGTAAGAGCTGGGTAAACAGCCGCACCTGAAACAAAACTCGGGAGAGGTGTACCGCCTGGGGCTTGGTCACGGACAGTGAAGAAGCAGGGAGCGGACGAGAGCTGAAGACAGAGGACGGGTGCGCGATTGCTGATCTGGGAGAACAGACTGGAGTGCTGGGAGGCGCCATTTTCACCATTCCCGCGCAGGCGCATAGGCACCTAGGGGGCGGCAGACATAATCCACCCCAGTAGGCTAAGCAGCGCCATCTAGTGGAGAATGGAGCCGTTGCACTAAGCCCCGCCCAACTGGGCCAACCTCGCTCTTCAGGAACACAAGTCTTACCGCCTGCTTACTTTATGGACTATAAAGCGCTACATAGTTTCACTTGTAGGAAAAACGAAGTAATTTCAGTCCTATTTCAATCTGTTAGCAGGTCCATCTATTCAATTTTCTTTTTTTTCTCTTTTTCACTTCTTTTTCTTGAATACAAAAAGAAAAAATTCATTTTTATTTTCAGTTTTTATTAAAATATTTTTCTTTAATTTTTTTACTATAGTTTTTACTTGTGTGTAAATTTTTTTCAAATTCTATTTTACTTCTTCCATCATTTTATTTTAGTCTCCTTCAATGTATTCACTTTTTCAAATTTTCAAATGATTTCCTTTTTTTTCTTTTTTCTCTTTTTTGTTTTTCTTTTTCTTGAATACAGAAAGAAAAAATTCATTTTTATTTTTAATTTTTATTAAAAATATTTTTCTTTAATTTTTCCTACTATATTCTTTACTTTTGTATAATTTTTTAAATTCTATTTTACTCCCATCATCTCATTTTACTCTACTTCAGTGTATTCATTTTTTCAGATTCTCAAACGATTTCCTTCCCCCCGTCCTTTTTTTCTCTAACCTGTCAAACCACTTTCAACATTCAGACCAAAACACACCTAGGATATAGCATCATTTATTCAATTTTGTGTGTGTGTGTGTTTTTAATTTTTTAATTTTAATTTTTTTAATTTTAATTTTTTTTTCTACCTCCTTAATTCCTTTTCTCCCTTCAAAATGACAAAATGAAGGAATTCACCCCGAAAGAAAGAGAAGGAAGAAATGACAGCCAGGGATTTAGCCAACACGGATACAAGGAAGATGTCTGAACCAGAATGTAGAATCATGGTAATAAGAATACTAGCTGGAGTCGAAAATAGATTAGAATCCCTTTCTGCAGAGATAAAAGAAGTAAAAACTAGTCAGAATGAAATAAAAAACGCTATAACTGAGCTGCAATCACAGATGGATGCCACGGTGGCAAGGATGGATGAGGCAGAACAGAGAATCAGCGATATAGAGGACAAACTTATAGAGAATAATGAAGCAGAAGAAACGAGGGAGATTAAGGAAAAAGAGCACGATTTAAGAATTAGACAAATCAGTGACTCATTAAAAAGGAACAACATCAGAATCACAGGGGTCCCAGAAGAGGAAGGGAGAGGAAGGGGTAGAAGGGTTATGTGAGCAAATCACAGCAGAAAAGTTTCCTAACCTGGGGAAAGACACAGACATCAAAATCCAGGAAGCACAGAGGACCCCCATTAGATTCAACAAAAACCGACCATCAACAAGGCATATCATAGTCAAATTCACAAAATACTCAGGCAAGGAGAGAATCATGAAAGCAGCAAGGGAAAAAAAAAGTCCCTAACCTACAAGGGAAGACAGATCAGGTTTGCAGCAGACCTATCCACAGAAACTTGGCAGGCCAGAAAGGAGTGGCAAGATATATTCAATGTGCTGAATTGGAAAAATATGTAGCCAAGAATTCTTTATCCAGCAAGGCTGTCATTGAAAATAGAAGGAGAGATAAAAAGTTTTCCAGACAAACAAAAATTAAAGGAGTTTGTGACCACTAAACCAGCCCTGCAAGAAATTTGAAGGGGGATTCGCTGAGGGGTGAAAAGGTGAAAAAATAAATAAATACATGCATACATACATACCAAAAGCAACAAAGACTAGAAAGGAACAGAGAACACCACCAGAAACTCCAACTCCACAAGCAACATAATGTCAAGAAATTCATATCTTTGAGTACTCACTCTAAACATCAATGGACTCAATGTTCCAATCAAAAGACATATGGTAATAGAATGGATAAGAAAACAAGATCCATCTATATGATGTTTACAAGAGACCCACTTTGGACCTAACAACACCTTCAGATTGAAAGTAAGGGGATGGAGAACCATCTATCATGCTAATGGTTGACAAAAGAAAGAGTAGCCATACTTGTATCAGACGATCTAGACTTTAAAATAGACTGTAACAAGAGATGAAGAAGGACATTATATCATAATCAAGGAGACCAAGAAGACCTAACAATTGTAAACAGTTATGCGCCAAATGTGAGAGCACCCAAACATATAAATCAATTAATCACAAACATAAAGAAACTCATTGATAGTGATACCATAATAGTAGGGGACTTCAACACCCCACTCACAGCAATGGACAGATCATCTAATCACAAAATCAACAAGGAAACAATGGCTTTGAATGACACACTGGACCAGATGGACTTAACAGATATATTCAAAACATTTCGTCCTAAAGCAGCAGAATATACATTCTTCTCCAGTGCACATGGAACGTTCTCCAGAATAGACCATATACTGGGACACAAGTCAGCCCGAAGTAAGTACAAAAGGATCAAGATCATACCGTGCATATTTTCAGACCATAACACTATGAAACTCGAAATCAACCACAAGAAAAAATTTGGAAAGGTAACAAATACTTGGAGACTAAAAACATCCTACTAAAGAATGAATGGGCTAACCAAGAAGTTAAAGAGTAAATTAAAAAGTACATGGAAACCAATGAAAATTATAACACCACAACCCAAAACCTCTGGGATGCAACAAAGGCGGTCATAAGCGGAAAGTATATGGCAATCCAGGCCTTCCTAAAGAAGGAAGAAATATCTCAGATACACAACCTAACCTTATGCCTTAAGGAGCTGGGAAAAAAAAAAAAACCAGCAAATAAAACCCAAAAACAGCAGAAGACAGGAAGTAATAAAGATTAGAGCAAAAATTAATGCTATCAACACCAAAAAAAACAGTAGAACAGATCAATGAAACCAGAAGCTGGTTCTTTGAAAGAATTAACAAAATTTACAAACCACTAGCCAGTTTGATCAAAAAGAAAAAGGACCCAAATAAATAAAATCAAGAATGAAAGACGAGAGATCACAACCAACACAGCAGAAATAAAAACAATAATGAGAATATTATGAGCCATTATACGCCAATACAATGGGCAATCTGGAAGAAATGGACAAATTCCTAGAAACATATACACTACCAAACTTGAAACAGGAAGAAATGGAAAATTTGAACAGACCCATAACCAGTAAGGAAATCGAATTAGTAATCAAAAATTTGCCAAAAAAAACAAGAGTCCAGGGCCAGATGCCTTTCCCGGGGAATTCTACCAAACATTTAAGGAAGAGTTAATACCTATTCTCTTGAAGCTGTTCCAAAAAACAGAAATGGAAGGAAAACTTCCAAAGCCTTTCTGTGAAGCCAGCATTACCTTGATTCCAAAGCCAGACAGAGACCCCCACGAAAAAGAAGAACTATAGACCAATTTCCCTGATGAACATGGATGCAAAAATCCTCAACAAGATATTAGCCAACCAGATCCAACAATATATTAAAAATATTATTCACCATGACCAAGCATGGGCTGCGGGGCTGGTTCAATATCTGCAAAACAATCAATGTGATTCATCACATCAATAGAAGAAAGGACAAGAACCACATGATCCTCTCAATAGATGCAGAGAAAACATTATGACAAAATACAGCATTCTTTCTTGATACAAATCATTAAGAAAGTAGGGATAGAAGGGTGATACCTCGAGATCATAAAAACCATGTGTAAAAGACCCAATGCTAATATCATCCTCAATGGGAAAAAACTGAGAGCTTTCCCCCTAAGGTCAGGAACAAGACAGGGATGTCCACTCTCACCATTGTTACTCAACATAGTATTGCAAGTCTTAGCCTCTACAATCAGACAACACAAAGAAATAAAAGGCATCCAAACTGACCAGGAGGAGGTCAAACTTTCAGTCCTCACAGATGACATGATACTCTGTATGGAAAACCCTAAAGATTCCACCAAAAAACTGCTAGAACTGATTCATGAATTTAGCAAAGTGGCAGGATATAAAATCAATGCATAGAAATCAGTTGCATTCATATACACCAGCAATGAAGCAACAGAAAGAAAAATCAAGGAATCAATCCCATCTACAATTACACCAAAACCCATAAAATACCTAGGAAAAAATCTAACCAAAGAGGTGAGAAATCTATACACTGAAAACTATAGAAATCTTAGGAAAGAAATTTAAGAAGACACAAAAAAATGGAAAAAGATTCCATGCTCCTGGATAGGAAGAACAAATATTGTTAAAATGTCAACACTACCCAAAGCAATCTACATATTCAAGGCAATCCCTATCAAAATAACACCAGCATTCTTCACAGAGCTAGAACAAATAATCCTAAAATTTGTATGGAACCAGAAAAGACCCCGAATAGCCAAAGCAATCTTGAAAAAGAAAACCAAACCAGGAGGCATCACAATCCTAGACTTCGTGTATTACAAAGCTGTAATCATCAAGACAATATGGTACAGGCACAAGAACAGACACTCAGATCAATGGAACAGAACAGAGAACCCAGAAATGGACCCACAAACATATGGCCAACTTATCTTTGACAAAGTGGGAAAGAGTATCCAAAAGAATAAAGACAGTCTCTCAGCAAGTGGTGCTGGGAAAACTGGACAGCAACATGCAGAAGAATGAACCTGGACCACTTTCTTACACCATACCCAAAAATAAACTCAAAATGGATGAAAGGCCTAAATTAAGACAGGGAGCCATCAAAATCCTCAAGGAGAAAGCAAGCAAAAACCTCTTTGATCTTGAGTGCCGCAACTTCTTACTCAACATGTGTCCAGAGGCAAGGGAAACAAAAGCAAAAATGAACTACTGGGACCTCATCAAAATAAAAATATTCTGCACAGAGAAGGGAACAATCAGCAAAACTAAAAGGCAACCGACAGAATGTGAGAAGATACTTGCAAACGTCACATCAGATAAACGGTTAGTATCCAAAATCTATGGAGAACTTCTCAAACTCAACACCCAAAAAACAAATAATCCAGTGAAGAAATGGGCAAAGACATGAATAGACACTTCTCCAAAGAAGACACCCCGATGGCCAACTGACACATGAAAAGATGCTCAACGTCACTCATCATCAGGGGAATACAAATCAAAACCACAATGAGATACCGCCTCACACCTCAGAATGGCTCACATTAACAACTCAGGCAACAACAGATGTTGGCGAGGATGCAGAGAAAGAGGATCTCTTTTGTGTTGTTGGTGGGAATGCAAGCTGGTGCAGCCACTCTGGAAAACAGTATGGAGCTTCCTCAAAAAGCTAAAAATACAACTACCCTATGACCAGCAGTTGCACTAATAGGTATTTATCCAAGGGATACAGGTGTGCTGTTTTTTATAGCTGCACTATTAACAGTAGCCAAAGTATGGAAAGAGCCCGAATGTCCACTGACGGATGAATGGGTAAAGAAGATGTGGTATATCTATACAATGGAGTATTACTCGGCAATCAAAAAGAATGAAATCTTGCCATTTGCAACTACGTCGAAGGAACTGGAGGGTCTTATGGTAAGTGAAGCTAGTCAGTCAGAGAAAGACAAAAATCATATGACTTCACTCATATGAAGACTTTAAGAGACAAAACAGATGAACACAAGGGAAGGGAAACGAAAATAATATAAAAACAGGGAGGGGGACAAAACAGAAGAGACTCATAAATATGGAGAACAAACTGAGGGTTGCTGGAAGGGTTGTGGGAGGGGGGATGGGCTAAATGGGGAAGGGGCACTAAGGAATCTACTCCTGAAATCATTGTTGCACTATATGCTAACTAATTTGGATGTAAATTTGAAAAAATAAAAAATAAAATCAAAAATAATAAAATAAAATAAAAAACAAACTATGTAGACAGTAGAGTGTAAGTCCTGCATTTAGTCAGTACAGAGGATGCACATGAATCCAAAGAAGGAGAAGAGGGGGTGAGCTGATAAAGAGGGGAACAGTAAAATAAAATTTTTAAAAGAGAAATATAAATAGGAGCTGTGCACCATCTGACGGTAACAGTATGTCACAGACCAAGAAGTACGATCAAGTACATTGTGTGCACAGAAAGTGCAAGAATGAGATGCACACAGGGCAGCAGAGGGCGGCTGGGGAGACAAGGAAGTAGGAAATATTAAATCCTCTCCACCACCCCTCCCCCACACCAAACAACAGAGAGCAAAAATTGGGGGCTCGAATTTTGAGAGCTGAAGCAGAGAAGTAGAGCTATTTTCAGGGCAGTGTTAGAAGAGCAGCAGAGGTCAGGACTCCTGGGTGGTTCAGTCAGTTGAGCGACTGACTTCAGCTCAGGTCATGATCTCACGGTCTGTGAGTTCAAGCCCCGCGTCAGACTCTGTGCTGACAGCTCAGAGCCTGGAGCCTGCTTCGGATTCTGTGTCTCCCTCTCTTTCTGCCCCTCCCCCACTCACTCTCTGTCTCTCTGTCTCTCTCAAAAATAAATAAACATTAAAAATTTTTTAAAAAAGAGAAAAAGAAGAGTGTCAGAGGGAGAACCATGCAGAGGCTTGGGGTCTGTGGTTCCGGCTGTCCATGGCAGCAGCAGAAGTACGGCGACTGGGAGGCAGCTCAGCACAGGAGGATCTGCTGGTCTGGCTAGAATTATCCCGAGCAAAGCCACTGATAGACCAGGGTACGGGGAGGAGATTAAAGAAACCCTCTGGCATCTATGGAACTTTCTCCTTGCGTTAATTTGGGTCCGTCCATACCCTAAAGCTAAGTGGCCCAAAGTTTTTCCTGTAACGTGGCCTTAAGACCTAAATGACTTTGGTTCGCCTCCCTCTCCGTCACTTGATAGCCATGTAAACTTGGACCAGGTCTTAGCCTGTCTGAGCTGGGCCTGCCTTCCTCGTCTGCAGTGTGGCGGTGAATGTGGTGTCCACTCCTGAGAGCTGGGACATTAAAGGAGAGAGTGCGTGCAAATGTTATTAGCACAGTGCTCGACAGGGAGAACACGTTTGTCCAAGGACAGGGGGGTGGGCCCCAAATGTAAGTGTTATTTGTGGTTGTATCCTCACACACAGCCCAGTTGTTTGATGCTCCTGGACACTCCCCGCCCCAACCCTGCATGATGAGTGAGGTAGGAAGAGTTCTGGATCTGGACCCCCCCAGCTTTCCTACCAGTCTTGTGGGGGGTCGCAGGCAACCCCCCTTCAACTCATGGGCCCCAGTGTGCTCACCGCTAAGTGCGCAGCTCAGTTTCTCCTGCAGGCTTGTTGGGCAGTAGCGGCTTCCCAGGCCTACCGGTCTGAAGGGAGACCCTCAAATAGCCACCTTTTCAAGGGAAAGACCTGTCTACGACATTTCCTCCACAAAGTCAGGTGAAATGACAGGCTGACTCCTACGATGACCATTTCACGCTCAACCCTATAGCATGTAGGCACTGCTATTCTATACTGCTATTATTATTTTATTGTTTGTCGTGATTATTCCATCTTACAGACTAAATACTAAGGATCGAGAGAGTTGAGGGGGACTTGTCCAAAGTGATTGCCGGCTGGCTATGAGAACTGAGATTGAAAACCTGGTCTTCCAGACTTCTAAAGTTCTGTTCTCAGCCACTGAGCTCTGTTCCTGGTGAAAGATGCAGAGAAGGCTAGAAGCTGGATCTGGAAACACAGGAAAGCCAGGACAGGTGTTTGCAAGGCCAGGAAGGGAAGGGGCCCAACCCGATGTCTACCAGCTGACATCCTGGAGAGGTTCCGCCATTAGCACTTTCCTCTTGTGTTCTGGAAGTTCAACAGGACGGATAAGAGAGCTGGGTCTAATGGAAGGGGTCTGTGTCCTTCTCCAAGAGCAGAAAGGCAGAGTGGTAAGGAGATCTGTAACAGATCACACTGGCCAGAAGTCCGCCCACAGATGAGAGGCGAAGGTGGCCCAGTAATAAGGGAAAAGGGTAAGCAGACCCAACCCCCCACATCTAGCAACCAAAGTCACGGCCGTGTGCGTCTGCCCACCAACCCTCTGCCCCTCGTCCATCCATCAGCCCCTTCAGCACAGACGCCATCAGCACCATGGCTCCAGATAAACCACTTTGCCACTTACTCATGTCCCCACAGCAAGAGCCTTCTCTGCCTCCCAGAGTAGCCATGAGGACGTGCCGAGCATGAGTGTAACACAATCCCCAGAACACAGTCAAACTCGGGAAACGGAGGGAGCTCTTATCATCACCCATGAAGAAAAGCAAGCAGGTTTGATCATGAAAGACCCCAAAAGTCAACTTGCCTTGCACTGGAATGACCAAAGTATTTCCTGTCCCAGGAAGAGACATACTGAGATCAGATATCCCCAGGACCAGGGAACCCCCAGCAAAGAAAAACCCACTTGGGACCGCCAGTAAAGAACTTCCCGCAGACTTCATTCAGGGGGACCATTGCAGGAGGTGTGAGGCAGCCCGCAACACAACGGGCTTCGCAATGGGGTGGAGACAGCCAGACTCCCGGCACAACAGGGACGCGTGGGAATTTGCAGCCAAGGTGAGGGTGGGGTCAATGAATGGAAAATTGCTAAGAAGAGACAGCAGGGGTTGTTGGCGGGGGCAGCGGGGCGGGGGGTAGATTCTGGCTACACCAGCCTCACAGGATTCTTGCTGAAGGCGAGCCCAAGGTGTCAAACCCCAGCTGGGGGTGGTGCAAGGTGAGGAATTTGGCCAGATATTAAGAGTGATCAGACAGCAATGTGAGGATTCTGGTTAAACTGGACAATGCCGAGAGGGACACAGAAGCCCGTAAGTCAGGGTCTGGTTGAGAAGCCAGCTCAGAGGAGTCTGAGTAGAGTTCGGTCAAGGACACAGTCTCTGTCACCCCTCCCCCACTCCACAGCCCCCTCTTCCCCCCAAACTGCTTTTCCCAGAACCTCCAACTCAGCTTCTCTTTGGGTGTATTTGGGTACAAATGCATACTAGGTGCCTTTGCCAAAAATTCCCCACCGTCTAGCCTTCATGTTCAAATGATCTAGCACCAACTTCTGGCTTTGTTTGACCCCATGCTCTAAAAATGGGAGTTCCACAAATTCCCCCCAAGCCATAATTTGTCACTGTAGAGGCTCACTTCAACCCAGCCTCTGGGATACCTCCAAGTTCAGCTCCTAGGGACCCACAACACAGAAACTGCTTAAATGGAAAACATAGGGCCTTCTGCTCGTTCCACAAACCCAGAGCTGTTACAGAGCTTGAAGTTCTCTTCGAAATCTGATTTAAAGTGCGGGCATCACTTGGGGCACCTGGGTGGCTCAGTCAGTTAAGCATCCAACTCTTGATTTTGGCTTAGTTCATGATCTCATGGTTCGTGATTTCCAGCCCTGAGTTGGGCTCTGTACTGATAGTACGGAGCTTGCTTAGGATTCTCTCTCTCTCTCCCTCTCTCTCTCACTCTCAAAATAAATAAACAAACTTTAAAAAAGAAAGGAAAGAAGGGGGGAGGGAGGGAAGAATGGAGGGAAGGAGGGAGGAAAAGAATGGAAGGAAGGAAGGAAGGAAGGAAGGAAGGAAGGAAGGAAGGAAGGAAGGAAGGAAGGAAGGAAAGAAGAATAATATCAGGGGCTACCTTTTCTCACATTCCTGGATATTTACATTATTCTAGTCATTTGATCTTCTGTACTAAGAGGCAGACACTTCGGTCTCTCCATTTCACTGATCAGCAAACTGAATGTAGAGAGGGGAACTACATCAAGGAGAGGCAGCCTCTGACAGAGGAGGAGGTGGGGGGTGGTGGTCCCCACCGGCCGAGCCTGCTGTTTTCCACGGACACGCTCTACTGTGCAGTCAAGATACCCCACAAAGCATGTGCAGAAGTACCCAAAACGGTCATCAGGAATACCTCTGAGCTACAGAGAGTGTCCAGGAGTGAGAAGAAACGAATTTAGGGGAGCCAGGGGAGCAATTCTCTCACCGTGAACTTCTTAGTGAGGTTAAGAGTTCATGCACTCATCCTTCTGGGACTGCATGTGTTGGGAGGGTGGAGAGGGTGTGGAGAAAGTGTGGGGGGCAGGGGGCAGGGGTTGCAGGTGCATGAGAGACAGGGAGTGGGAGGGTGGGGGATAGGGAGACAGTGAAGGAGAAACAAAGGACAGGAGGAGACATCTAGAGCAGCGAGTGGGCAAGGTGAATGTGGCGGGTGCTGAGCGAATGGTGAGGGCTTGGGGCACGAGTGGATGTGGGTGAGTCCGCAAACAGCCGTGTTTAGTGTGTGATGAGTGTGTCAGGGGTGAAGGTGTGTGAGGAAGGCTGGCCAGCGTGTGAATGATGTAGGTACGTGGTAAGGACGTAATGCTCACAACGGAGACGGGTGTGAGACCGGATGGGTGTCTACAACTGCATGGGCTCTGTGTGTGTGTGTGTGTGTGTGTGTGTGTGTGTGCGCGCGGCAGGGAGAGGGGTGTGCAAAGCAGCCAGCATCCCAGCCTCTTTGGCCCATCTTGTGCCACCAATGATCCTTGAAACAAGCAAAGAGGCACCAGACATCTGCCCCAAGTTCACAGTTACGTTCTCTACCTCGACAGGGTACCGCCGAAGGATGGGGGCTGCAGCTTTCCGGAGCTCTTATCGGTCCCGGGTGTGGAACAGACGCGTGGCTTGAAAGAAGGCTTTGTGCGACTACCAATTGCTCTGGCTTTTGAATGTGCTTTTGCTTGCATTTGATTAGGCCTTTAAAAGTACAGCTTAACGCTTCCTGTCTTGCCTGGAGCTGTGGTTTCCCTGCCCTTCCAAATGCTTCCCTGTAAATTCAAGCATCCTTCCCTTGCCTTGTGCTCACCTTTCAGGGGATTAGGGCCGGCATCCCAGGTGAATAAGCCTGCCCTCTACAGGGTGGTCCTCGTAAATGAGGACTCTCTTCATTCAGTCCTCAGGAAAGCTGGGCTCACAGAGCGTCAGCCACATTTGCTAGAAGCAAAATGCGTGTTTTCACCTACTGCAGGATTTTCAAACCTTTTCTGGGTCATAAATTCCTTGGAAAATCTGATGAGAGCCATTGACCTTCTCCCAGACATATGCACACCTATAAGGATTGCAAACGAGATTTTCCATGGAAGTTTCCGGGGTTATGGCTGTGGTTGGGCTCCCTAAAAGCAGAGTCTGAGGTGAGGGTCGTTGCATAAGTGATTTCCTGACAGAGAACCCTTGGGACAAACTCGAGAGGAAGTGGAGGGAGCAAGTTGGGGCAGGGAAAGAACCCAAGCAAAGAAACAGGTTCCACTGAAGTGTAGACTCAGCCTGATCCCACTAAGACCTCTGGAGTGGGTTTATGACTAAAGAATGGTCCCCCTGAAAAGCGATCTATACCCCCCTATATTCGGTCATTGGCTGTCCCCAGGGAGACATCCCTTTGTCCCAGGCATTTTAGGCAAGGCAGCCACGGGTGGCCAAGGGCAATTCTCCCCAGAAGGACGGATCCAGGGCTGGGACGAAACCAGCTCTCACTAGCTCACAGAAGCCAACATCCCCATGGCTGCATTTGGTGTTATCACCTTAGTAGTTTGGAATTGGCCAAGGTGGGAGTATTTATATCACAGAAATCTGTGATATAAAAATCAGAGATTTTTTTTTCTTCCCTAGGAGAAATTGTTGTTATCAGTTAAGAGCACAGCACTGGGTGCAGCTTTGAACACCCCAACGTCACAGCACCTGGATGGGGTGGGTGGGTACGCTGTCCCAGTGAAGCAGATCTGAATGGGTCACCAACAGGGTGGCTGTGATATCACCGACCCCCTTGACATAAGGGGTTGAAAGTGGTTCCTGCATAGAAACAGAATCTGAGATCCCTGCACGGCATCCAAGACCTTTGGCCTCCATCACTGCCCTAAACAACAACCCCAGCGTGATCTCTCTAACACACAGGTCTGATGCTATGAGTTAAGACTTTGCTGCCGGAAGACCGGAGGACCGGTGCTGCTCAGGTTCCAACCCTAATAAGCTCTTGAGGCGTATCTCCTGTTTGTGACTGTCCTCCACGCGTCCTCGCTCCAGACACACCTTTTGACTGGTTGTGCCCTCATGTGGCCTTAAAGCCGTGTCTCTGCCTCAGCCCGTGTCCACAGCACCCCTCCTCCTCCTCCGAGAATCCCTCCCCGGATGCTCAATGCCACCTCAACGGTGCAACTTCCCTGACAGCCAGGGCGAATCCCACGCCGCCTCATCTGGGTCCCTGGAGCACATCCGCATGCATACCCCACACATATGCTCCTCAACCACATTTAGGTGTAACGTCTACGAGTCAATGTCCCCCCATCCACGCAGGATCTCCATAAAGTCTGCACACAGTGTTTTACTCATTTTTTTTTATTTTTTTTAATGTTTATTTATTGTTGACAGAGAGAGTGAGACAGAGTGTGAGCATGGGAGGGAGACAAAGAATCAGAAGCAGCCTTTAGGCTCTGAGCTGTCAGCACGGAGCCCCACGCAGGGCTTGAACCATGAAGCGTGAGAACATGACCAGAGCCAAAGTCGGACACCCAAATGACGGAGCCACCCAGGTTCCCCTTACTCATTTCTGCATCTGCAAAACCTAGCACAGGGCCTGGCACACAGCACATCCTCAAAGCGCTGGTTTCAGGCATGGAACGTTGTTACTCTTCCTGGTACTTTCCCTTCTAGATTCATCGTTGTGAGGCAAGGACGTTATCCTGGGCTGTGTGATGGAACAGGATGGTTGAAAGACAGGAGGCAGTGGGGGAGGGGGTGTCAGGGAAATTCTGAGGTTTCTGCTTCCCAAATCCTCTGCGCTGGTGGGAAGGAGCTTCCCAAAGCCACCCGACCAGCAATACAGCTGACCCAAGACAGCAAGACAATTCTCCTTTCAAAAGGAAGAATAGTATTTATTTTCCCTTCTGAAGACCTACTTGTAAAGTAGACAGAGTTTATAGAACATCTCCCCCTGCCTGCCCCAGGGTATTGTGAAGATATATTAAATAACGCAGGCGGTGAGTCTTAATGGCCCACCCAGCAGTCAGCCTCTGCTGGGTGGGTATCTTTATGAATATAACAGGTTACTTCGGATGGGTCCTTATAGGTTCTAGGTCATGGCCAAAACGTCAGTAACGTGGTTTGAGATTATTTCCATAGCATGTAAGGAGAGATGCTTTGATATTTATCAGCTTTCTTTAGAGGAATGGTTTCTTTTCTTTTTTTTTTTTTTTTTTTTTTTTTTGCTGGTACAGCTTGATGGCCATTGCCTTCCGGAAAAAAGCATTCGGGGGTATCTGCCAGAACAGAAGAACAAGGCAACAACCTGTGAGACCGTTGTGCACCCTGCCCTCTGCCCTAGGAGGCCGACTGGAATGGACCGCATCAGTGGGATCGCTGGCTTCTGGTTGGGTCAGCCATCCGGGCTCCCTCCCTGATGCTTCCCGTGCAGAATCACAATGGACTGGCCCTGTCCTCTGACCTGTTCCTCTAAAACAGCCTCCTTTGCAAGATGCTTGCCTGGGGTTCCGGAAATGGCTCCCTTCCCCTGCCCTGCAGGCTTAGGGGTGTTGACTGATCTGATACTCCCAGCCCCTAAACCTCACTCTCACTTATGAACGTGGCCCCTTAGTAAGTCACCTGGGATGCCCCGAATTTAATGGGTCACGTTTTGTCTCAGGACCTTGACCAATCCCGTGTGGTTGCAAATCACCCAGCCCAGCCAGACAGGCATCCTGGGTCTACCGTTGCCATACAATATGAGGCAAGACCATCCGTGCCTTTACAAGCTCAGTGTCCTCAACTGCGAAATGGGAATAAAACAGTGCCAGCATGAAGGACTCTGGGCAGCACACAAGTCAATGTAAATCATTCAGGTCCTATGGCAGGAATTCCAGAAACACAAATTCTCTCTCTCTCACTCACTCTTTCTCCCTCTCACCCTCGCTGTCTCTCCCTCCCTCTCTCATCCCATTTCCCTGCGCCAACATTTCCTCCTGTCTTGCAACAATGGCAGGCTTTGGATGATTTAAATGCTCTTGTCTGTTGCATGAGTCAGAAACAAGTAACAAAACCAAGTGATACATTTACCTGGGCCACACACAGCAGCCCTTCGCTTGTCAATAAAAATGTTTCAAATAGGACTTGATTTGCTCTTGCTCTAAAGAAGGTTATTAACTTGCCTAGATCTACTGGAGGAATATAGGAGCATGCAGTCCCCCACTGCTCCCCAGGTTTTTAATCAGCATCCAGGGCGCGGCGGGCTGGTGTGGGGCAGACTGTAATGGCTCAGGGAGCTGTGTGGGTGACCGGGAGCCACAAGGGCTCCTTGGTGAAGACGTTGATAGATGGGGGGATTCTAGTCCAGGCCCCGTGCTCGCTTTAATTGTTACTGGCCCCTAATCTTCATCAAATTCCAATATTCCAGGTCTCTGCCTGAAAAGGCGGGGGGTGGGGGGGTGGGGGAGAAGGACCCCAGATGACGGGCTTTGCCGGTGCAGCAAGGGGAGGAAAGAGCTTCCCTTCACCAGTAAAACCAGCAGAAACGGTTTCTTACACCAAAACTGTCGGTCCACCACTTAAGGCATTCATTCTCCTTAATGCATTTCCCAGAGAGTGTTTTGAAATGAAAATGCCAGGATCCCCTTCCCCCTAAAATCCAAATAAACAATAAAGGGAGAAGGAAGAGAGAACCAGGGTCAGATCTTTTCAAAGCAACAGGAGAGACGAATTGGACAGAGCCTGGGGTGCCTTTGAATCGGTTGGTTCAAAAGACCAGCATCGCGCCGGCTCTCGTCAAACACGTCCCTCCCCCTTCCCGTTCTCTTCACCCCCGAAGAAGGGCCGGGCTGTGCTCCCAGCCCTTCAGACTTGTTGTCATAGAGGAATGGCTTGCCCTCAGGTCTTTCTGAGTTTAAGATATATTCTGATTAAATAGAATAGGGGCACCTCGGTGGCTCAGTCGCTTGAGTGTTCGTCTTGATTTCAGGTCAGGTCATGATCTCACGGTGTAGCAGGATTCTCACACAGAGTCATGACATCGAGGCTTTTCTTTCCAGGAAGCAGCTTGATTCATGCTGGCACCGCTCAGTTGGGTTCATACCCAAAGAACCGAGCCCCGAATGCCATGTGGCATCGTTTTGTATACATTTTTTACTTCTCTGCATCCCATATATGGTAACACACAAACATGCAGTCTGATTAAACGGTCTCATGTTACCAGGTCGTGGGGGATGTTGTCACGTACACATATAGCCAGGTTGCCTTGAGGGGTTTTTTTCTTTCGTTAGGGAGGGGACCCTACCACAACAGTTCATGGGATCGAGCCCTGCATCTGGCTCTGCGTTAACAGCACAGAGCCTGCTTGGGATTCTCTCTCCCTCTTTTGGCCCCTCCACTGCTCCAACAGAGCATTCATTCTACTGAGTGATCCTGTTCAGCGATGAGCACCACACTGGTATTCACAGAATTTGCGGTGAAGAGGCCAACAGAGCAGTGACGATTCTTTATAAACACAGGTGAAATCTCTGAAGCCATAGCCCAAAGACAACTTGGCACAGAAGTCCATGCAGCCCCTTCCCCAGTGGCTCACTCTGCAGGGTCCCTCCCAGCCCCTTCTCTCTCTGGCTCCCTCCTCTGTGCCTGAATGCTCCACAAGCCAGAATGCTATCAAGAAAAAGCCTGCTCCTGCTCCTGCTCCTGAACATTTCAGGAGCCCCTGTACCCATGAACCTCGAGACGCTGCCGAAGCAACACATTTAGCCTCTTTGACTATCAGCTCCCTCATCTGCACAAAGAAGGCAGTGTGATCTACCTCGGAGGTTGAACAGTCACGACAGGTGCAACCACCCGGGACAGAGCCAGGTGGGCGGCACGATTTTGAGGTCACCACTGTCACCATCGTCATCGTCGTCACTGCTGTTTTTGTGACTTCGGCACAAGTTATAATTCACAGAACCAACAGATTAACACGAAATACTGCACAAATGCTCTGGACGCCTGATCAACGTGCACTGGAGACCAAATTGCAAAAACCCTAAGAATGCTATTTTCCTCCCTCCTAATCACACCCGAGGAGAGGCCAAGAAATGCTATTAGAGAAAATGAACTCAGCGTCTCCCTGGACAGCAGCAAATCAGTGGCCACCGGGACACTGGAGAGGAGAAAGCAGACAGACCAAGGCAGGCGCAAGCATCCTCCCCAGGTCCTCAGCCCCGTTAGGGATTGGGAACGTCCACCCTTGTCCCCACGTCTCAGACCCTCTCTGCTTACACCACTAGCTGTGCCCACCCTCCGTCCCCCGCCCCAGAGAGGAAGAGCTACCAGTCTGACTGTGCCCAGCCCTCACCTCCACTGAGCCTGGATCGCTGCGGGATAGAGTTATTGTGCCTTCAAGGTCTGCATCCTTGAGTAGATCCCCTCTGGCTTTCCACCCCCATGTTGTCAGCACATCTAGGTGGGATACAGCAAGCAGGGGACCTCAGTGAGCCCTTTTTCCAGACATCAGCCACATTCCCCTGCTAGAGTTTTACTGCCATGCACAGGGGAGTATTGGGTGCTTACCCAGCTATTAAAAAAGCAGTACTTTCGTTCCCGTGGGGCTGTGGCAACCTGCACATACTGTCTTTTCCTTACTCAGGAATCCTTGGGAGAGAAAGAGCGTTGGGGCAGAATTGGAGCATGTCTTTGTTTGGGTTCCCCCAGAAGCAGACCCCTGAGATGCTAATCTGCGTGCAACCTGATTTTCTGAAAGTTCATGAAACACTAGAAGAAATGCTTCCCCAGCGCCGTGCAAGGGGCTGTGAGCTTCCTGAAGCATCCGTGTGGCTTCCAGGTGGTTAAGGGCATGAACTCAAGAACCAGGTTCAAACCTCAGCTCTGCTGCCTCCTAGTGAGCATCAATTATTTAACGGCTTTGTCCCTCACTGTCCTCATTCATAAAACAAAGGCAATTACAACGCCTACTGCCAAGGGCTGAGTGTCGAGGGGGTGAATATCTGTAATGTGTCTAACACTTAGCACACACTATAACGGTGTTCAATACAACAAATGCATCTGTAGAGAAGCCCGGTACATTTGAGAACCATCAGGAACCATTTACTGCTCTGGGTAATGACACCCATTACCTCACATAATCCCGGCGACAGTCCTTCGAGCTAAGGATGGCTTCTAGGATTTTTCAGACATGGAGGCTGAGTCTGCAAAGCCACCTACGCTGCCTTATTCCAGCAAGCATATCCTCAGTGTACCAAACAGACAGCACTTACACAATCAGTTTTAGAAGAGACGAATCTAATATTACCTCCCTGATCATTATTCCGGCCCCGTGTAACGTTAGTGACAATTACCCAGCCAACCAGAATAATTGTATAGAGATGTTTCCCCGGGTGACGAACTGGTTTGATAATAATTTCTGAAAGAGTCATTTTGAAGCCCTTCGGGGAATTGGGTCCTTCTCCTGGAACTGGCCCAGGGCAAATCCACTCGTGTCTCCTAGGATGATAGAATAAAATGGAAAAAACTCTGAGAACAGGAATATCGCGGAGGAATGGGAGAGCCATCTCACCTTGGAGAGGCTTTCAGAGACACAGGTGTTTGGTTGTGATTCTCATTCCATCCACTAAGCGGAAGCTTCCGATGGAGCCTAGACGTGACTATGAGCACAGTCTTCCTGTACAGCCCCTGGCATTTTTCCTCACCCTCCTTCCTTCCACTGCTATAGGACTGATCCTTCGCAGAACGCTCTCTCTCTCTTGTCTGAGTGTTTTGCCTTCGTTGGAATCAAGCTTGCATTTTCAGACTTCCTGCAGACAGCTGAGCAAACCCAGTGTGTATGTCTTTTGCCCTTAGGTATGTGTGATTTTCACTCCCCAAGCCTTGGCACCAAGGTGCCACTGACTGGAGCTAACTAAGCTCAACAAGACCAGATTCCTATCAGCATTTCCTTCTCTGTGCTCAGTGTTCAGATACCTGGAGGCCCCATGCTTCCTACAGCAACTTTAGTGGACGATAAATTACTTTGTGTGTGTGTGTGTGTGTGTCCTACAAGACACTCATTCTGGATCAGAGACATTTGATGGACTAATAAAAAAGAAGGTACACACTCAGAGGGCACCTCGGCTCAGGTCATGATCTCATGGCTCATGAGTTGGAGCCCCGCATCAGGCTCTGCGCTGACAGCCCAAGCTTGGAGCCTGTTTCAGATTCTGTGTCTCCCTCTCTCTGCCCCTCCCCAGCTGACACTCTGTCTCTGTCTCTCAAAAATAATAAATAAACCTTAAAAAAAAAAAAAGTCCAGGGTACACATTCAGATAAACCTAGATTCAAATCCCAGAAGCACTAATCCCGATCTGGTCAAGTTGCTAAACATCTCTGAACTTCCAAATCCTCATCGCTAAAGTGGGAAGAAAACACTAAGTAGGATGCATAAAGCCCTTGGACAGAAGTTAAGTGAAAACATGGCTGGTATTAGAGCCTGAAATGTAACAAGGCCCCACAAACACATTCCTATTCATCTAACACACACGTGCTACAGTCCAGGCTTGGGGGCAGATGCCATGCCTGCCATCGGCCATCAAAGACTTCCCCTCCCAGGGGCTCCGTAAGCATCACCGTTGGAAACTTCATGCATCACCTGTACCCATGGGGTGAGAAACTAACTTTAAAGACGGTCCCCACACCTCCCAGTCTCTCAGTGGATCTTGGCGCATTCTGAAGGGCCTCCTCTTTTGGGCATGGTATTCCCAAAGGTTCGTTGACACGTTTCTATTGCACAGAGAGGCTGATGTGAGCAAACCACTTTCCTACCCTGTAAGTCAGACAGCCTAAGTCCGATCTACTTTGAAAAGGGAGCAGCAGCCTTGGGTATTCATATTTAAACATGTTTCCCACCTGTCTGATTACCCCCCCCCCCCCATTGGGAGCAGGATTCCTGGCAGCTGTGTTTGTACTGGACCTTAACGCCCTCACGTGACTGGTAACCGGACCAGTGACACATATCTCAACTGATCCAGGGAAACCGGACTTTCCCTCCTGGGAATTTGGACTTGGGACATGAAGCAAGACAGGAAAACTCTGGAGGTCATCCTTTGCCCATGAAGTGGGCAAAGAAGAAGAAACAAAACCGTCTCCTGCAGAGGGAGAAAAATGGATCAGATACACAGAGAAAATCATAGATGAGAGACCAGAGAATTTTGCTGGCTTTCCAGTTCCTGGTGTGGCAGTCTGGGCGTCCCTGAGAGGCTCTGACACTTCTCCGAATCATACAACCCCTTCCCTTTTATTTTCTTATTCCACTGGGATGGTACCAGCACCTGACATGACTCTCCAAAAGCCCTGGACCCTATGAATAACTCAGGTATTCAACCAGGAGTCCCCATTCAGTCACAACACTGTTGGTCATGCACATGCATCTATTCATTCAACAAACACTTGTCCAATGCTCTCTGTCCACCTGGCCCTGAATGAGACTCACAGAATGCAAAGACACATACACCCATTACCAGCTAGAATGCCCCCCTTCCTGGGGGACGTGAGGTGAGAACATGTTTGAGTCCCTGGACTCGAGGCAGCACGCAAAGCAGAAAACGATTCTGACCTCTGTGTCTCCAAAACTTCCTAGCCTTAACATGTGACTTTTCCTCTTTAGGCCTCAGCTTCCTCGTCTTTAAAATGGGCATGGAAAAATGGATCCAGTAGGAGAATCCACAGAATACCACTAGAACAGCATCTCACACACAGTAAGCATTTAGTAAATGTCAGCTTGGGAAAAAAAACAAAACACCTATAATCTTGTCGGTCCTATCTGTTGAAAGAAAGGTGGCTCTGTACTGTTGTAACAGATAAATAGGATGACTGACTTTCTTCTGACCAACATTTATCACATCTCAGACGCTGTCGCCGCAGGAAGGAAATTGAAGATGGTAACCCCAAATTCTCCAAGCACAAACACATAGGAGACAGCGCGGTGTGTCACAGGATTGAAAGCTGGTGACGGGGAAGGTTTCCAGGGCCCAGCCTGAAGAGTTCCATGCTGAGACTCATTCGTAAGCCTGCACTCGGTTTTGGGGAGAAATACTGGGCCAGCCCCAGTCTGGCAATAATCACAGCCATCCCTGTCTGAGAAAAGAGCAGGTGATGTAACTTCATGAAGGGCCATGAATGGCAGGAACGGCCGAAACCTCTACCGCGAAGAGATGCCAAGAAACACAGCCTGATGCAAACCTGGAAGGCTCTGGGCTGTCTAACGAGGCCTCCCGGCACCGCTGGACATCCCAACAGACAGCTGGCCAGTGTGGGCAAAAGAAAAACCCTGAACTGCACTGCTGAGGCCAAGAAGGGTCAGGAGAATGCACCAGAGGCCAAGAAGCCCATGGAGGGAGGGAGGGAAGGAGGGAGACTCTGTGGTGGCAACCATTAGCCCCCAAGGAGTTTCCCCTGCCAGGAAGAAACAGACCCACCCCCTGGAGGGCAGGTTAGAGGGGACTTAGAGACAGGAAACCCCATCCACATGGCTACCACGCAGGACTGCCTGCTTTGGAAATGAAGCAGACTGCCTCCTAGGAAAACTTCTCAAGTCACAGCGAACACTCTGGCTTGGCTGGCCTTGGGCATTTGCGGAGGCCACGTTGTTGCCCAGGAGGTGGAAGCAAGGGACGGGAAGCCTCTGACAGCCAGCGTTGCTCCTGTGCCCCGTGGCTGCAACCCCCTCTCGGTTACACACACCAGCTCCCTGTAGTTCCCCGTTTCTGAACTCCCGTCCTTCAAAGGCCTGGAAATCATCTCCCCACAGGACAGAGGGCAACAACACTAGCATTAATAGTAACACTGTCATTAACATCTGCTCAGCACTTAGGGGCGCCTGGGTGGCTCAGTGGGTTCAGCATCCAACTGCTGCTCAGGTCATGATCTCGTGGTTCGTGGGTTCGAGCCCCGTGTCGGGCTCTTTGCTGACAGCTCAGCGCCTGGAGCCTGCTTTGGATTCTGGGTCTCCCTCTCTCTCCGCCCCTCCTCCACTCGCTCTCTCTCTCTCGCTCTCTCTCTCTCTCTCTCAAAAATAAATAACCATTAAAAAAAAAGATTTCCATGAACATATGTGTTACTTCAAACTTCCCACAAAGCAAGAAGGGGCCAAGTGGTCAACAACTCTCCGGAATGAGGCAGATGAACACCAGAGGCTGCTGTTTGTAAAGGACCTAACTTCAGGTATGTGTTCTTACAAACTCCATCTGACAGATGAAGGACTTGGGTTCAGAAAGGTGAAGGGGCTAATTCAAGGTCACACAGCCTGTCACTGTATTTGGAAAATCCAGTCTCTGCTTTCAAAACTCCCTTTCCAGTTTGGGTATTGATTTGCTATTGAGCAATTTTCTTGTGAATTTCAGTAACATGCCCCGTCTTCTGTCTCTTCTTTGTTTGTTTGTCTCTATTCTGGTTGAACAACCATATGACAAATTGCATATCTAATTAAGGCCGGTGAGATAGAAAGGTACATGGTGCTCTTCACAAGCAGTGTGGAGGTTAGGCCTCGAGGACGAGACGCAACACCATCACTAATCAAGTTGACGAGGTCAGCGACCCTCGTTCTCTTATTCCTTTCCTTCTTATTAGGATAATTTTACACTTCCTGTGCTCGGCAATTGAACAATGATTACTTTGCTAAATACTACATGAGTTTTGACAAAACAAACCCCCGAGGAATCAAAATAAGTAATTTCTATTCAGCAGAAATCATTCTTAGATTAGTCCGTGTGCCATATTACACAACCCAATTATCTCAATATGCAGACTGATATAATAAATAACGAGCATACGGTCTCACTTGAGCTGGGGTTGGGTAAGGGGTATAGGCGAAAACACTTCAAACTACAAGCTGTCCGTCTGTCGCCTGATATGTCCAGGAAATGGGGTGTAAGGAGGGGGCAAACCTCCGTCTTAGCAATGCTGAAATTATTTTGTGGATGACTCTCCAGCTTCATACACGTCATGGAGACGTGTTCACTCATTCATCGAATGTCCGAACCCGGACAACATGCGCTGGGCCTCACGTCTGTGCTCCCACTGCCTCATGGGATTGTGTTGAGTCATAAACGTGCTGGCCTTGGTGAAGCCCGCAGCATCACGGCTGGTTTAAAGCAGGTAGATGCTGAAATCCACACCCTCCTCTCTTCCCTGTGCAGATCCTGAATGACACTGTGAAGCCACCTTCTTCATTCGTTCATTGACTGCTCATTCTTAAATGTTTATTTATTTTTTTTAAAGAGAGAGAGAGAGAGAGAATGTGAGCAGGGGAGGGACAGAGAGAGAGGGGAGAGAGAATCCCGGGGAGGCTCCGCACCATCAAGTGCAAAGCCCAACACGGGACTTGAACTCATACACCGCGAGATCATGACCTGAGCCAAAATCAAGAGTCAGACGCTCAATCGACTGAGCCACCCAGGGGCCCCATTTGCCCTTCATTCTTTCCTGAGTCCTTCCTATATGCTCATCCCAGAGGCTAGCACTGGGGATGCAGTGACGAACAGAAGCCCAGTGCCTGTCCGCACACAGCTTGCAGTCTGCTGGAATAATCCTATGAGCAAATGTAATAAAAATGCTGCTGTGACAGGTACTGGGGGGGAGGGGGTAGGGAAGATACTCCGTATGATGGAAACTTGTAAAAAGGGGCATGCCCCAGCCAGAAAGACCAGGGAAGCCTTCCCACGAGGGCGCATCTCCTAAACCAAAATCTCAAGAGGAAGCAGAGTTAACTAGGTCAATGGGGGCAGAAGGAAGACAGATATTAGCTCACTTAATTTCCCCACACTGCGAGGGAGGTACTTTACCAATGAAGAAACTGAAACTTGGAGCCTTAAGGGAATTCATCGAAACTCTCACAGCGTACAGCAGTGAAGCTAGGATTTCAACACAGGTCTGTACCGGCCAGGGGCCGTTTTCGGGTCATGGCCTCTTTGCTCCGGGGGCCTTGGACTGCTGTCATCTAGTGTTGAGAGTTGAAAAACCAGGAAGATGAAAGTAACAGAGACTTCACACATGGTTCCTTGGACGGAGCCCAGCCCTGCACATGGCCGGCATTAACGCCAGAGTCCACACCCAGGTGTAGAAATGAGTCGCCGAGCAAACCCTACACCAGGGGATTTGTCCAGGGTTGTCCGTGCCAAGATAGGAGCAAGTTCTGAGAGCTCAATGAAAACAAAAAAGAGAAAGTCCAATCAACGTGTGGGGAAACGGAGCAGTATACAACCTTCCTGAAATGCCTGAGAGATGTCTGACCTTCCAACGGCCTTGGCTTTGAATATGCTTCAGAGCTGCACCGGTTCCATTTTCTCAATAAAGGCTAAGGCCAAGTTTGAGCCCCTGGGTTATTTATTAGGCAAAGCGAGGCATTCAAGGTTCCAGTCAGTGAACAAAGAGACTGCAGTGAGAAGCTGCTCCTGATTAGATGTGCTCAAAGGAAGCCTTGTAAAACAGGAGCCTGGTGCTGTAATTGAGCAAGCGGCTCCAAGCAGAGCCAAGATGTTAGCGGTGAAGGAGAAAAGGGTATCAGCACCGCCAACATTATCTTTGCAGAAAAAGGCCCCTGAGATCCCACCTGCTTTTTATTTGTGTATTTATTTATTGAGCCCCACCTCAGGCCCACAAAGATCTGAGCCCCTCAGAAAAAGAAAACAAGGTAAATATCAGTAATTGTTAAGATCGGAATAAAAGGAATACAAGGAGTAGAAAAAGAAGAGACCATCAGGGATAAGAGCCACACACAAAATGCATCACAGAAGTTCTGCGCACGCACTCCAAGTGGGGCTTACATTTGACTCTGAGCTCCCTGGCAGCCAAAGCAACAAGGGAAATGGTCTCCAGAAAATCAAAATGGATATGCTTGGATGAGGTGCACACTTCTCTGACACTGAAGGCTGAGAGCAGTTTGTCTGGATGCAAACACTGTTGATGACCACAACCACATCTCACAATCATGCATTAACTGTTTTTAATTCTGGGTTTCACATGATCTCACAGAGAAACTTGTCAAAGAGAAATTCTGTACAAATGGTTAAAAGGGACCCAAACAAGACAAGCCAGATACAAATGCTCCCTGGTCTGCCTTTAGTTAGGATTTAGACTTCCTAATATTAGAAAGTGTGCTTCCAAAACTGGGTCATGTGAGACATTATTATCCTAAAAGGACCTACCAACAGAAAGCATCCAGATTAAAAGTGGTTTGATAATTGGTTGGGGATGTTTGTGCCAAAGACTCCGAGTAGCCCTCTAGTAGGGAAACCTGCTTATTTTGCACACGTATATGAGCAACGGGCCTTTCTATTCACATCCCATACCGCATGCTCGGGGGATGACTAACTCGATAAGAAAGTGCCTGTTAAGTGCCTAGTATCTACTACTAGCAGCTCCCTAATAACTGGTCATTATATGTATTATTATTTCATTTCGCCCTTAATAATCCCTGTGAGATGAATGATATGCCACTCCTTCCACGGTTGGAGAAACTAAAAAGCAGGGCCATGAAGGGCACTGCCCAGTCACACCACCAGGAAGCAACAGACGGCGATTTCTCCTCTCCCTGTGGTCCTGGCAACGCTGTCAATCTCCCTCCCTCGGTGATGGGACACTGACGGCTGATCCCTGATCCCTCCCACAGCTGTTGTCATTGGCTCAGGGATGGGCACATGACCTGGGCTGTCAATCACACTCCCATGACGTGTGACACAGGCCAGCCAATTCGCCAATCCCTCCCACAGCCGCTGTGATTGGCTCAGGGCCGGGCACGTGATCCCTGGCAGGACCAATCATCCTCCCCCTGATGTTAATCCACGAGAGATGGGTGTTTTCTACCACACGGCTCCTGGCAGCCATCTTGCTGACCATGGGGTGGCTCCCTTGTGAAGAATGCTGCGTGGCTGAGACAAGCCGGGGGGAGAAACGCAGGGTCAGAGAGACAAAGTCCTAACAAAGCACTGGAGTCCCAGGATGGCACAGACGCCGAGCTATACATTTCCTTTGGCCCGTTTGATCTGACTTTGTGTCACAACTGAAACCATCTTGAATGTATACAGTGGTCCGTGCGCATTTGCTGTTTTGTGAGTGTGTGTGTGCGCGCACGTGTGCGTGAAAAATACATCTGCGCCTGAGCCACCCGTAAGGGTGGTGATCGCGTCCATTTGTCTAAAAATCAGAACCTATTATGGAACTAGATTAGGAAGCGGGATGAAGAGTAGTGAAAAAAGACATTTAAAGCAGATTTTGAAATCCCCAAAGAAGGCAGTTTAACCTGGAAATGCTGACATAAGGTAAACCACAGAAGCACAAACGGCCCCACTATAATTAGTTTACCTTTCAATTTTATCCGAATTCAACTCCTGAGGACTCTGGCTGAGCATTCCAAGAGGCACGAAGTCTCAGCCACCGGTGTCACGGCCAGGAGTCCCCGCAGAGGCGCTGTTGACTCAGCTCAGTCCACACTCCGCAGCCTCCGAGCGGCCTAGAGGCTTGCTAACAGCCGTGTGCGCGTCCCTCATGGGCCCCAGACCCTAGATCCCAGTCCCGGGGAGACCAGTCAGCAGGCTGTTTAATGAAGGCAGAGCACAGGGCTGGTGGGGCATTTGTAAGTGGAGCGAGGGAGAAGATCTGCGTGCAAAGCAAGCCTGAACACAGTACACGGCTGCTGTTTAATTACATCCAGCTCCGGAGTCCTTTGCTGGTGGAAAGGCACCAAAGTGGTGTGCACATGCACATGCATGCGGGCGCACACAGCCCGCACAAAGGATGAAAAGAAAAAAGAAAATCCATGCCAGGCATTCACAATGCAGCTCCTGATTGATTAGCCAGCAACCTCCAAAGTCAGCGATGCCAGCAACCCAAGTCTCTGCAAGCTCCCGGCTTCTCTTTTAGGAAAAAGGAAAAGGAAAAGAAAGAGGGATGCAAGCTCTCCTCTGTCTTAGAAATAGCTGTGAAATAAAATCATAGGAAGATAAGAAAATGTGCTGGTCATATATGACAGCAGAGGGGAACTGGAAACAAAAAAAAAGAGGGACGGTGTATCGCCACACTGTCTGTACAAATGGCACCCAGTAGAGTTGTGCAGCGCACAACATTCTTAACTGGGTGTGGAGGATCTGGATAAGAGGAGAAAAGTCAACATTTTCTGCCTGTCCATTGCCCAGTTGCTTCCAATGCCATTCCCAATGCCCTCTCCTCATATGTGTTTGTAAAAAATTCCCATCTAATTGCCCCCGTTTCCTTACCTATAACATAGGGTGTTGGGCCAGAAGCTCTGAAAAGACTCTTCAACTCTAGGAACTTATTAGTTATATCTTTGAAATGGAAAAGATCTATGAAGTACATCTGGTCCAGGCCCATATATTTCAAACTCATGAGATTAGCATAGTTGATTGGCTAAGGATGTAGACTTCGGAGAGAGAATGAACTGAGACCGAGTCCCATCTTTTCCAATTCCTTGTGTGATTAAAATCTTCCCCCCCCCCAACCAAATCTCCACTTTCTTATCTGTAAGAGGGGGTGAAAACATAATCCCAGATGATAGAGCTCTCCTGAGCATTCAATAAAATAAAGCATATAGAAGATGAGCTCATGCTGGCCTGTGGTTAGCCTCTAATCGATGCGGCTCTTGTTACCATTAATATCATTAAGCTTATGGTGCATATGAAGTGAAATGGGTCCCTTAGCCGGTAAGGAGATGGAGGGGGAAATGTCCCCCCTCCCCACTTTAGTACTACTTACGCTCATCATTGATGCTGTGAAATGGCCACAAGGAGGGCAGGTAAAATTTCCTCCAGGGAAGAGGGGAGGTGGGATGGCCCCATCCCCACCTCCACCCCCACCCCTACAGCTCCACCATACTAGCCACAGGATCTAAGGAATAAATTCCTGCACTCATAGCTGCATTTACGGCATCCTGAGAAGCCCCTGAGTCCTCAAAAGCTCTTCCTACCTAATGAAGAGATCTGAAATGTCACCATTAAGGGTATCGTCACTTAGATGAAGACTAATCTCCATTAAGAGCCAAATATCCATGGGAAAAGAGTTGAGTTACTACAAATGAAAAATAATCTAAGAGCAGCTTTGACTGAAGGAGGAAAACTGAAGTATGAGAGAAGGGAAATAAGCAAAGCATCCACAATAGGTGAGAATTAAGGGGTGAGAACTCCACTTTTGCACAGTTTCCCCCTAGCCAAGGGATGGTGTGAGTCTGCAAAGAATACACACCAGTATTTGTGTCTCATGGCCCTGAGCTTAAATTCAGTAAACTTTCAGAAAATTCAAAGAAACCTGATCCTATCCCCCTGAATAAATCAAGTCCCAGAAGGAGTTAAAAACTGTCTAAGGTCACACAGCAAGCTGTATAGACGAGCTCACACTTCCAAATGCTTGACCTGTGCTCTTTGCATGAAATCATGCCGCCTCCTGGCACCGTTCTTCTCATAAAGGAGAAGTCAAGGCACAAGCGAGATGAATTCAAGGCTTCGGTGCTGGCAGAGAGTTAGGACTTCAGAGCTATTCCCGAGGACCCCCATCCACCACCACCCGCCCTCCAAAAGAGCAGCTCCAAAAACGAAGGCAATACTTCCATCGGTGAATCCTAAGACGAAGGCATGGAGTTTTAAGATCCAAGTCCTGATGGCTGTGTGACCATGGCCACATTACAAAACTTCAGCTCCCTCAACGGACAAACTACAGTAATGGTCCTCCCCATTTTACAGAGCTGCTGGAAGATTAATGAGCTGAAACATGAGGAAGATTCTGTCAGCCTCTAAGGTGCTGGGTCGATGTTTCTGCTTTTTGTGTTTCTGAAATCCCCTTTCTCTCTCTCTGATTCTTGACCTTATATTTAGAGTAAGCCCACTTGCAACCATCTTCCCCCACCCCCAACTTCCTACCCCTTTTCAGTTTCCCCGCATATCCAGTACTCCAAAGTTCTGACTGAGGAGACCCACCCCTACGTGTATTTGACAAATGAATCTATTTATTTTCATTTCTATTCTGCACGATGCGTGCCAGTCTGCAATATCTTCACAATCCTATCTTGTGAAGAATACCTTAAGGTACCTTTCTGATTGACTTCCTCAATCTATATGCAGATTTGTGCTAAGCCAGTAAATAATTTGTAACAATTTGCATTGAGTTTATGGTTTCTCTAATCCAACCCTGATCATTTGTAAATTGTTTTCATTCATGTGCAGATCAACTGTAATAAGACTGCTAATAAAAGAGTGGTTAATAAAATTTATAATGGGAAGACAAAGCATAATTTAGAGGCAGGTATTTTTGACACAAGGGCTTTTCTGGGCTGTAGGCGAAAGCAGATTAATAAAATTCTATTTGTTTTTACTTTACATTCTAAAGAATACTTCATGGTGAAATGTGGTCTTGAATCCTTTTTTCTGCCTCCTGGCCTTGACTGCTGGTCGTGAATGATAGCATTTTCCCCTGTCTTGAGAAACTTTTCCAGTAATGACTCAGTCTCTCAGCAACTCAAGGTGAGTGGTTGGGAAGGGGACGAGTTGGTATGCATTCACCCATTCATTTACTCAAGAAACATTGACGAATTGTTGCATTCCAGATACCACAGCAGGTCATGGAAATACCAACGTGGAGGGAAACGGGGATACTTCCCTCCATGAACTGACAAAGTGCTAACTATCGAGAATCTAGATGTGCCTAGAAAAGCACATAATACGTAGTATGTGATTAATAAATGTTTCTGGAACAAATGGGTCTACTATCCAAGCTGCTCCACTCACCCACAATACTCTGGAACCCTAGTACTGAAGACAAAGTCTATTTGGCTGAAAGAATCCTGAAATAGTTAATAGTCTCCTGCCACGCATCATATCGTGGGACTCAGGTAAAGCCCAGACCTCTCTCAAAAATAAACATTAAAAATTTTTTTAAAAATATCACGCTATACCGAGTCCCCAAAAGGAAGGGTAAATTCCCCCATGGAGGAGAAGTCAGAGGGTATATTCTTGGAACAGAAAGCCCGTCACCGCCATGGGCCTGACATGTCAAGTTTTTCATGGGACCAGAGCATGACCAAACGCGGTCCCGAGCGGCGGCTGCCAAAGTCCTGTTGTAGGATGATGACCTCAATTTCCCCTTCTGTCACTCAGGCCATCTTCCCAGGCCCCATGTCTAATTCAGAAGCCTTCTGTACACTTCAAATTCACCCCGTTTTGCCCCTGGGGCTCAGGGACCTGAGCCAATAGCTCCCACAGCTGCCTTTCTCTTTCAGCGCTTTTTATAGAATAAGGAGTGATTGAGAGGAGGAAGAGCAGATCAGAAGGAGACAGTGAAATGTCATCGGCATTACATAATTTGTACTATCACTTGTCAACACTGATCCCCTTACCACTATCCCTTTGACAGATGGACGAGGCAGGATTGTGGAATACTAACAAGTAAAAGAGGGGATAAAAAGACAACCATGTTTGATTACCCTCTGCAGTCGAAGGATTTGAAAGTCATGACACTGGTTATTACTACGGTCTTTGGAAAGATGAACAGAAACTTAATCTATCTAATAAAATTGCCTCGAGAGATAAACTTAATCTAAACTTTCTTTCAGCTATCTCTCAGTATAATCTAATGGATTTTTCTTGCTCTCCATTGCAGCACACGACAGCTGGGTAGAAGATAGACCCACCACGTTAATTAATCACTTCACTCTTGTCAAATGGACATGGCGTGTGAAACAGAAGCTGGTGCTTCTGAATGTATTGGGGTCCCATATTTAATAGAACCCGTCTGATGGGACAGTCACAGCCTTTCAGCCTGGGAGGATACGAGAGTGCCAGGAGGTGTAACTTGTAGAACTCTGAGAAGAGTATGATGGGGTCGTAAGGGTTAAAAGGGGGCTCCAGAGATAGCCAAATACAGCCTTTTAAGACTTCCTGAGCTATCACCATACGAAAAGGCATGGGAGTGGGGAGAATGAAGTGGTCACCATATGCCTGGGCTGTGCTGGACCCTGGGGAAACAATGGTATATGACAGAGAGCCTGCCCTCGCACCGATCATAGTCTAGCCCAGAGATCATCAATTTAAAAAGCACATTTCCTGGTATGCATATATGCTGGTTGACTTCAGGTGGGAAGAAAAACAGCTTGGGGAAGAGTGTTGTGCTGGGTCAGTCACCTGCATCCAGACCTTCTCCAGGAAAAGTTTGGTCATCCTCAGCTCTCCAAGCTGTGTCAAATGCTGTCTTCCCTTTCTTGGGTATCGGGCCAGAGATCAAACCAACCAGCGTGCCCTGGGGCCAAGGGTATGCCATTAGAGTACTAACCAGTCTCAGAAGTTATGTGGCAGGGTCTCTGCCCTCCAGTGGGGCTATTTCCATCAGCCTTTCTTCCCCAGGTCCTTCCTCCCCACCAAGTGCTTTCTGACCCCTTCTCTAGTATGTATTAATAATTTTGCTCTTTCTAGTATATGCCTTTGTATGTGGGATAAAGGAATTGATATTTATGCACACTTAATATAAGCCAGATCCTTGCTCAGGGATTTGGGTAATTATGAAGACATCGTCTTTTTCAGCAGAGGGAATGGAGATTCATCTTAGGGAGAGAGTTGCCTTTATTGGCATTATTTGATAAGCCTGCTATGGGTGAGATATAGGCGTCTACATTCCGATACCAAGTGGAATAAGGAAGAAAGGAGATACTGTGTCTGAGAGTGGGGGGAAAGATTTCCTGCTCCCCAAGAAGGTGGAAAGCAGAACGGATCACCCCACAGGGAAGGGCTCAGAAAGAGGTGTCTCCTGATGACCTCACCAAGGACAGGCTTTGGGATAAAGAGAAATATCAGGGAGCCTGGGTGGCTCAGTTGGTTACGTGTCTGACTTCAGCTCAGGTCATGATCTCGTGGTTTGTGAGTTCGAGCCCCACGTCGGGCTCTGTGCTGACAGCTCAGAGCCTGGAGCCTGTTTCAGATTCTGTGTCTTCCTCTCTCTCTGCCCCTCCCCCGCTCATGCTCTGTCTCTCTCTGTCTCAAAAATAAATAAGCGTTAAAAAAAATTAAAAAAAAAAAAAAGAGAAATATCAAATGCTGTGTGCAACATCAACATCCCCTCTGGCTTCCAGGTAGAATATTCAGAAAAGGCGGCATTACTCTCTAACACATCATCAAGTAGATTCCTCGGGGGGATCTCAGAAGAGATTGGGGAGTCCATCTGATTTGTGAGGCTATAGGACAGAACACAAAGGCTTCCTCAACACCCCCCCCCTAAATTAGCGAACATTTATTCACCAACTCCTCCCTCAAATCCTGTAAGACAGATATTTTCCTTTCAACTTACAGCTAAGGAAACCATTAATTTATGGATTCATTCCATCATTTATTTCAGAAATCTTTAGTTAGTGGCTATCACATACTAGGGAATGTCCTAGGTCCTGGGGTTACATCAGTGAACAAGCCAAGCTTTTTTTCTTTCCTCTCTTTCTTGCTTTTTATTTATTTATTTATTTATTTATTTATTTACTTACTTACTTACTTACTTATTTTTGCCTTCATTTCACTTATAGTCTAGAGAAGGAGATAAAATAAATCAGATAATCATCCCAGTTAATAATTAATTCATCTCAATTCATTCCCCACAATTGCGACAAGCATTAAGAAGGAAACACACAGCAAGTTGTGGAGACCCAGACAAGCCTGGGGAAGTCATGAAAGGTTTTCATGAAGGAACAATGTTTCGTTTGAGACCTCAGTACTGCATGGAAGTTAGCCAGATAAAGATAAAGAGGAGGTTGAAGGTGTACCTAGCAGAGGGAACAGCACATGCAAAATCCCTGAGGCAGGACGGGAAGAAGCTGGACAAGCTTGAGGCGTCAAAAAGCCAGTTTCGCTGATGCCGCGTGTGAAAGAGGAAATGATCCAAGAGGAAACTGTAGTGGTCAGACAATGGCACATCCTACAAGTCACAGGAGAGATGGTGAACTTCACACAAGCGTCACAGGAAGTCATGGAAAGGGTTTGAATGGGGTCCTAACGTGACCATAGTTGCCAGGCTTAGAGAAGTCAAACACCTCTGTGGAGATTGCCTAGTGAGTGGGGCTCAGAGCTGACATTACATCTTGACCCACCTGACTTTGAGGTACATGCTCAGCGCAGTCTGTAATGTGGTACAACTATCCTCTGCAGAAGCCCCATCCTCCAAGTTGGGATAGCTGAAGCGGCACATCCCTGTTCCCTCCACACACACACACATGCATGCACACACCCTTGTGATACAGGAAACAAGGACCAAGAATTGGTCCCAATTATGAAAGCCGACAGAGGAAAGAAAGCTCACAAAATACGGTAGGGATAGGAGACGAATTCCTGAAAGAGCAAGGATGTCAACCAAGACTTTAAGGATGGGTGGATCTCTGAAAGGTGGAGAAGCAATTGTGGACAGAAGGAAAGGACGTGGTAGCAAAGTATCCAGGAGCAGGAATGATTAACAGGTGAGTTTGGCAGTGATAAAGGACTGGGGAGCAAGACTTCAATTAATGGTCACAAGTCACATATAAAATCATAACAGTGGGGCGTCTGGGTGGCCCAGTCGGTTACAAGTCTGACTTCAGCTCAGGTCATGATCTTGCAGTTTGTGGGTTCAAGCCCCGCGTTGGGCTCTGTGCTGACAGCTTGGAGCCCGGAGCCTGCTTCGGGTTCGGTGTCTCCCTCTCTGTCTCCATCAAAAATAAATAAACGTAAATTAAAAAAAAATTTAAATCATAACAGTAACTTACCATTTATTGGAGTCTACACTCAATGAGCCAGGCATTCCCCAGGAGACAGAGGTTGAGAGAATAATTACACTGTTACGCACCCCCGTAAGGTAGATTTCCCTACCTCGGCTTTGCAGGCGACACTAAGAGACAGGAGCCAATTTGGTCAAGATGTTGAGGTTGGACTTCTACCCAGGTCTGTGGAATTCCTTGCATCGTGCTACACTGTGTCCTTGAAAATGCAGTTTTAGTTGTCTACGGCCAGCTAATGAGTGATCTCCAAACTTAGGGACCTTCAACAACAACTTTATTATCTTGCAGTTTCTATGGAGACCCAGATGTGGCTTTGCTGGGGCCTCTTCTTCAGGGTCTCTGACAGGCTACGGTCAGGGCGTGCCCATCAGGACGTCAGTACATCTCAAGACTCCACTGGGGAAGGACTCCCAGGCCAGAATTCATTCAGCCGCTTGGTAGCTTTTCACCCTCAGTTCTCTGCTAAGTGGGCATCTCCAACATGGCGGCTTACCTCCACAACGCAGGCACGGTGAGAAGGCAAGAAAAGAAATATCGGGGTCCCTGGGTGACTCAATCGGTTAAGCGTCCGACTTCGGCTCAGGTCATGATCTCTGACCTCGGCTCAGGTCATGATCTCATGGCCCATGAGTTCAGGCCCTGCATCCGGCTCTGTGCTGCCAGCTCAGAGCCTAGAGCCTGCTTCAGATTCTGTGTCTCTCCCTCTGTCTCTGCCCCTCCCCTGCTCAGTCTCTCTCTGTCTCTGTCTCTCTCTCTCTCTCTCTCCCTCTCTCAAAAATAAACATTAAAAAAATTCTTAAAAAAAAAAAGAAGAAGAAGAAAATATCAGCAAGACGGAAGTCACGGTCTTTTGTAGCCGAATCACAGAAATGACAGCCCATCACTTTTTCTGTGTTGTACTCACTAGGAGCAAATCACCAGGCGCAGCCCACAATCACCGGGTGAATTATCACGTGATGGGGATCGCCGAGGCCATCTTTGAAAGCTACCTGTCATAAACACAAGAAAGGACTCATCCAGCTCTGTGTTTTGATTGAAGTTATGCACCCTCTTGAATCCAGATTCTTCACCTACACACGGGATACGGAAGGGAATTATATCCACCCAACACACTGCCTTCTCCATAATAAGAATTCAAGAAACGGTTGCTACTTATGAAGGAGGCTGGGGTAAGCCCCTATTAGCTTCACCAATCCCTGACTTTCTTGGTCCTTCCTGACAGATGATGATCTTATGAACTCCTGTCTTAGACCACTGGCAAATATCTCCTGGTCCCTTGGGTAGCATTTCCTCAGCCCCTTTCCAAAAGCAGTGCCTTTCCTATTGAGATAAACTCATGAGGTGACAAGAGAATGTTCGTCTTCAATAAAACATCCCTAAGCAGATGAACGCAAATCCGTTAGACAAATGTTTCTGCTCGTGTTAATAGAGCTCTGAATCATCTCGGCCTCCTGAGTCAACACAAAACATGACCACCCTTTCTAAGTTTTGCCAAGGAAAAAAAACCAAGTTGGTTTTTATCTACCCTTTCAAAATCTCCAGTTTTGCCCACCACCCAAGTGGTTAGCTCCCTTTCAAACGACCACTTCCTGATGCTTTTCTACCTTGACATCCATAAGGGAACATGCTCTGGGTCACTCCAAGATGAAAAGAGTTGTTAAAGGCAGATATCCACACTCCCTTTTCCCTTGGAAAGCAGGTAGCCGGCTGGGCAGCCGAATTCACCGGGCTCTCACGACCTGGTTTTCTCAAGGACTTGGCAGGGAAGTCAATTTGGCAATAGGGAAGATACGGTCTCCAGGCACGAGGGTGACTCGGGGTCAACGTGCCCAGGACCACAGGGCAGGAAACTCATGAAGGAGGGCAACGCCAGTGGAAAATGACCACTCAGGACAGCCATCTTGGACAGACAGGCCCATGAGCACGGGGCCTACGGATCCGTTTATGTATTGAATTGTGCAGTTTTTCCCCCTTAAAAAAAAATATTTCTCATCAGTGTTATCAGCATGGCCTCAAAATGACTTTCCCATTATGGCTTATAAACAAACCTTTATCACAGATCGCTTGCCTGCTGAATTAAGACACTGCGTTAAGCAGTATATTGCTTCTGTCTGGCAGATCAGCTGTTTGTAGGAAGATAATAATACCAAAACCAACCACAACAATCAGCTACTGTAAATTAACTTAACTGTGTGAAATAATGCCTCCCCTATCAGATTAGCTTTCTGAATGACTTTATCCTTAAATTAAAGCTTGCTGGGGCTGAAGAGTAAATCATTTAAATGGTGCTGGGTTTTTCAGGTAATGTCTTCATATATTACTGTAATTTCAACCCACCAAGGCATGCAGATGGCTTTGGTCTCTAGTTACTTGTCTCCAAAAAACGTCTCCTGCACTGCCATTTTGTAATTACAGTGCGGCTCAGTGCCTGTCACTACTAGATTTCCCAGGGTGCACCGGCAGCCAAGGCAATGTATCTTAAAATTATTATTCTTGTGTGGCCCTCGTAACATAAATGTAAATCTTTTATGCTAACGCTGTCAGAGGGTTAGCTCTGGGGCTCCAAGGTGTGCTGATGGAGAAATCACCCGCCATCCATCAACCGCGGACCATTTGGGATCTGGCAAATAACTCGCGTTGGGGGGAGGGGAGAGGATTCTACGCTGAATATTACTTTGTTGTCTGAGTCACTGCGATTTTTTTTTTTTTTTGAAGGGGAGGGCATCCTACAAAGCCATCTGGAAGTGGGGAGTCTCACAGCTCAGTAGCTTCCCCCTGGAAGGGTAGGAAAGTTTGCCACAAATATAGGTCACTCCATTATTACAGTGATGTCTTCTTCAGATTACATTCTGGAGAGAACAGGGTGAAGGAGTATCTTCAGGAAGCTTCCCGGAAGTTAACCTTTCTCTTTGCCTTGGGGAAGACAGTGCTGAGACAGTGTCTCTTCCAATGAAAGAGCATTACAGGTGTCTGGTTTTCTATTTGTTTTTTAATGTTTATTTACTTATTTTGAGATACAGAGGGAGGGAGGGACAGAGAGAGAGAGGGAGGGAGAGAGAATCCCAACCAGGCTCCGTGCTGTCAGCTGAGGAGCCCGACGTGGGGCTCGAACCCACAAACCGTGAGACCTGAGCTGAAACCAAGAGTCAGACGCTTACCCAACTGAGCCCCCCAGGATCCCCGGGCGTCTGGTCTTCTCATCTAAGTGAGTCCTCATCTCTACCTCCCCACCTCTCTCCCCTCCAGAGCTCTATTCAAGATACTGAGGGGAGAGATGATTCTGCCAGGAATCATGGCATGGGAATAGGGAGAAATCAGGCAAGAAGGAGACACACCCAATAGACAGGAGCTCAAACAGGAGACTCGGTGCTAATCCAGAGGGTCTGCAGAAGCAACCGGGAGCATGCACTTGGGAGATGAGATGTTTTAAACAGCAGAAGCAAAGGGGGGAGAGGCAGATCCTAAGACCTCAATGGAAGAGAATATTAATAATGTAGTAGTATTGATAATAATAACAACAGAGTAAGAATAGCAATAACAATGATGATGCTAACAATTACAGTAACAATAATCATACTTACATAGCAATTATTAAATGGCAGGCACCGTTCGAAGAGATTTCTCCACTGTCTATTCTACCCTTCCCAATCAGTCTTTGGGGCTTTTCTTTGCAAACTGATGGGAATGATACGCGAGTAAGTCCATCTAACGTAGAGACAGGGCCCATTTCTTGAGAAGCATGGACATTGGGCACTGGGGGGTAAGCCTCCCCCTCTATCTGGCACACGGAGGCCAATAACTTAAATGAGTGTCAGACTGAGTCAGAGGGTTCTGGTAAACATGTCCCTGGCTGACCCGGCAGACCATGACTGCAGTGGCCAAATTTCATCAACCTACGAGCCCTTCACTTAAGAAATTTTTTCCCGATTCCCAAGTTCATTAATAAGGGTAACAATAAGGGTTCGGCAGTGAAGTGCTTTATTCGCACCAGGCACCCCAAAGCACATGACAGCAAGCATCTCATTTACTCCTCCCAACAACCCTATTGGAGAGACCATTATTATCTTTGTTTTACAAATACGAAACCTATAGCCCGAAGAGTTTAAATGACTTCACCAGAGAGGATGAGACCAAGCCAGGATTTGAGTCCTAAAAGTCTGACTGTTAGCCGTTAATCTGTATTGTCTTGGCTGTAATATGCCATTTCCATAGTGAGGAAAGGTACTAAAATATAGAGTGCCTCTTAATGCCAAGTCTTATTTTAAACTATACCCATTTTTTTTTTAATTTTTAAATGTTTATTTTTGAGAGACAGAGTGAAAGCAGGGGAGGGGCAGAGACAGAGGAAGACAGAGAATCTGAAGCAGGCTCCAGACTGAGCTGTCAGCACACAGCCTGACACGGGGCTCAAAGTCACAAACAGTGAGATCATGACGTGAGTCAAAGTCAGACGCTTAATCAACTGAGCCACCCAAGTGCCCCAAAAAACTATATCCGATATTTTAATTCAACTATGTGGACTCTACAAGGAAATAAGCACCCATACTGAAATATGTACCTGTACACCCTTGCCCACTTGCCTAAGGATCTGCCCCATCACAGCCTCTGATATTCCCATGATGCCTTTGTATGGGTCAGCTGTGTCTATGTCATGCTTTGGTAACAAAACCTCCTCGAGTCTCAATGACTTTTGACAACAAAGGTTTATTTCTCAGCCACATTACCAGTAGGTTGAGGGCCAGCTGTGGCCCTGCTTCCTGAAGGAGCAAGTCCTGTCCAGAACATTGCCACGCTCATGACAGCGGGAAAAGAGTGATGTCGCATGGCTCTCAGGACTTCTCGGGAGTCCCTCCTGTTACTTCACTCGCATATCATTACCGAAGCAAGTCACATGAACAGTGTGAAAAGAACCCCCACAGACACCAGTACAAAGAGCTGGTAGCAGATGGACGGGGAACCTACCCTGACCTCCCCGGCTCATGAGAGCTGCCACCCACAGCTGACCAGACTATGGGTAAGTAAGTGCATGTGTGCTTCAGAAATGGTATCATTCTGTATGTTTTCTTCTAAAGTTCTTTCCAACCATCTAAGTCCTTCCAGAGCGTTTTTCTCCAAGACACTAGTATAGGAAGGTCTGTCTTAGGATGGGTTCCCCAGGAAAGAGACTCAGATTAGCAAGCACGAGGTTTCCTGGGGAGTGCTGGCCGAGTCAGCACCTGGGGGGCAGCGGGAAGTGGAACAGAGAATTGGGAGGGGCAATGTGTCTCCAACAAGGATCTCTGGAGAGTTCTGGAGCTCGCAAGACCTTGGAATTACCCTACATCGAGGCAAGAAGGCCAGTGGCTTCTCCCCCACATCGTACAAGTGATGCATTTGGGTGACCTTGGGTGATGCCACTTTCCCAGGCCAAAGGAATTTCCAGGAGAGCAACTTAGTCGAGTGGTTTCATCCCTCAGTGCTCTCAGCAGCATGGAAAATGGCAGCCTTGGTCCTAAGAGGGCAGCCAGGCAGTGCCACCCGCCGGTCATCACAGTTTCCAGTTCTTTCAGAGCCCAGGGTTGACCCCAGCACCTTCCAAGAAAAGTGGCCGTGTGCCTGTTTTAGATGCACCCAGAGACTTCCACTTGTTAATCCCCCGTCTCAATTATAATGTGCAAGCCAGAGCGGGAATGCCTTGTTTAAGATTTTTAGAGTAATAGGCTATTATTTCTAAGGAGAAGAAATCATCCCCGTGGGCCAGTGACCTGGAGAGCTTTGCCATTTTTCTCCTTCTTTTTAAAGCTTTTGTGACCGGAGGTATCGGAGCTGCAGCGTTATGTGAGAAACTCCAAGCAAAGAGATTTGAACTTGACTTGAAGTCTTTCTTTAATATTCAATAAAAAGTTGGAGATTTATTGGCCTATGGCAGAGACCAATTTCCTGTTACATGGACCAGAGAGGAGATTAAAAAAAGATTTTTAGAGCAGCGCCCATATTTCTTAAGAGAGGCAAAGAATGGAGCTCTCCTAATTTTGTGGCTCGTGCTGCTAACGTGGCTCCTTTCTCTGGGCCGATCCGAAATTAGAAGGCTGGGACCAAAATCCTGCAGTCTCCCCACAGGGACCATTTCAATTTTCCTCTGAGTAGCAGCCCCATAAGGATCGTCTTCACAGCTGTAAGGTCAAGGTTGGAAGTGGCTGAGTGTGGAAAAGATTGAAGACCGTGCCACAGGCTCTCAGCGAAGTACATTGGCGTGCTCTCTGCAGCCAGAGGGGGGAGGAGTAATTCCAGCAGGCTTCAGAATTTAAAAGCACTGCTACAAAGATCTGGGACAGGAAATATGGCAGAAAAGTACCGATGACAGACTGGCATGAGTTATCGATTCCCCCAGTGTAGCCGGCTCAGGGTCAGAGTGTCTCAGTTTGAATACCAGCTTTGTGACCTTGGACAAGTTACTTAACCTCTCTGTGCCCCTGATTCTTTGTCTGTATAACACAGAGAGCACCTACCTTACAGGGTAGCCATGTAGGTGGAAAGAGATAAAACACAGCAGGCTTGGAAACAATGCTGGCACACGGTGAGTACTCAGAATGCTAGCTTATTACTATTGTTGTATCAACTCATTGGAAAGCCAACTAAATCTGGACTGAGCCCTCCAGGCTCCGAACTGATACTACTGGAAGGAGGCTCCGTGGAATTAGGGAACAAGGGATTCAGTTCAACCAGGCAAACAGTTATGGAGCCTCTGACGTGCAGCACGGGGCATGAAGATATGAAGACAACATGGCTCTTGCATCAGGAGAATCTACACTCCTAAAGAGAAGACAGACACACAAAGAGCAGCACACAGACCCAACAGCCATGCCTGCAATTATGATCCAAATACAGAGGTAGCTCAGGACAGGGTGTATTAAGACGTCCTAAAGGGGGATATTGGAAGAGGGTTTTGACAGATGAATAGGAGTTTGACACGGTGAACGAGGTGGGGAGAAATCCCAGGCAAGGCGATAGCAAGTGAAAAGGAGCAGCTGTCTGAAAGAACACAGTCTGTGTGGATCTACAAAACGTCAGGCTTTCTGCAAGAGTGTGGGCTTATGGTAAGAAATTGTAGGTAGAGAGGTAATCGGAATGTCACAATAAGGAGTTTGGACATCCTGCCAACAACAGCAAGGCTACGTGTCAGCTACCCCCCGCCCCGCGCGATGCCCCCGGGTGGGGCTGCTTCCTCACTTGTCAGGTTCACCAGTGTTTTTGCGGCTAAAACAGGTCATCCTGCCACGCATCACACTTTAATTGGACATTTTCTGTACGTCAGAGAGACTGACATTCACCGACATGGCTTCAAGAATAAGACTCCCTACCCTGAAAAAGCTCAAAGTCGAGTGGGGAAGACACGTGATCACAATGCAACCTGAGAGGTAAGCATGGGATGCCAGCAAACACAGAGGAGAAAGTCCGGGCATGGGGGGGGGGGGGGGGGGAAGAACTCTGGAGAAGAAGAAGCATCATTTGCATGGGATCTTGAAGCACGATTCAGAGCTCTATGAGCTGGAGAGCATGGGGAGCAACATTCAAGGCCGTGGAGGAATTGACTTAACTGTCCGGTGACGTGAAAAAGTTCAGGATAACTGAAACTATCCAGTGTGAGTGTGGGTAAGTCTTGTTGATTGGAATAGACCACCTCTTCCACAGTTCCCGCCTCCTTTAAGATCCTATTGGCCAGAACTGGGTCACATGTTCATCCCCCATCTCCCTTAAGATCCCACTGGCCAGAACTGGGCGACATGTTCATCCCCCACCTCCTTTAAGATCCCACTGGCCAGAACTGGGTCACATGTTCACCCCTCACCTCCTTTAAGATCCCATTGGCCAGAACCGCATCACATGTTCATCCCTAAGCCAATCGTGGGCAACGGGTAATAAGGGTACCACTGGTGACTGGCTTTGATCCCAACGTGGATGGTACAGTTAGTTGCCCACTTTGGCTGTACAGGTGCCTCCCCAGACTTAAATCAAATGCAGTTTTGTTAACAGAGAAGGGAGGATGGTCCTCAGGAGGGCAGCCAGTAGCCTCTACCAAAGGGAAGGGGTGACATCTCATCAAAGGCGAGTCCACATACAGTTGAGAGAAGACCCAGGACTGATGATGCCTGAAAATGGCCAATATTTTGAAATGGGGGGGGGGGGGAGTGGGAGAATACAAGCAAGGACACCTGAGAACTGAGCAACCAATGAGGCAGGGAGACAACAAGGAGTTGGTAGTGTCCTGGAGAGCCTGGTAGGACTCCATGTATGGAGACACCTGGCTGAGAATCCGCCTAGTCACAGCCCGGGGGCAGTGGCTTCCCTGTAAGCTTGACTCCATCTGGAGCGGAGTCCAAGGGATTTGTGTCCCAGAAGGCCTGGCAGTGACCAGCTTCAGGGAAAATGCCTCTCTGGAAGGCAGAGTTCTTTATCTTTCCCGAGCAGGAAGAAGGCAATCTCTTCTGGCAGTGAGGTGACAGGGCTTCGATGGATTCCCCTCTCCCAGATCAGAATGAAACTAGAGCCTGTCAGCCAACCCACTGAACACTCAGTCTTCCACCTTTATGGGTCTTGCAGTGACATTATTGCAGGAGCCTTTCAGCAAGTGAAAGGGGGGTCATCCTGGAAGAATATATGCACAGAATCTACCAAGTCCTCTTTGCAGGGGCTCAGAACGTGCGTCTCGGCTTGAGAGGTAACATCTTGGACTGGACAGGTGCACACAGAGAGATGGACAGACCTCACTGCCACGACTAAAGCCGCCTACAACCTGGGATACTTCATTTGCAAAAGCCAATGCATTTTCTTCTGTGCTTATGTTAGTTGGGAGTTGTTTTGTCTCATGTTTCAAAATAGTCCTGTCTATTACACTGTCTCCTGCTTACTCTTTGTGAGCCTTGGTTATTTTCTTTTGCAAAATGGAAACAAATAGCATCAGTCTTGCCTAGCTCATAAGGCTGACAGGAAATTGTTTTTGCAAAATGCCAAGTGCTCTAAGGATAGGAGTCATTCCTGGATACATGGCCCTGATTATGGAGAGGGTTACGGAACTCTTGACCCGGCAAAGCCTGCTCTTTCCTCAATGGTCCTTACTATGGCAGGTGACAATACCTAGTTACTCTGTCTAAAAATCGTGGAGCCATTTCTGATGCCTCTCGTTCTCCCACACTCCACATGCCATCCCTCAGCAAATACTACAAAATATGTCCCCATATAGTATACTTCTTACCTCCTCCACCATGACCTTCATCATTGGACACCCACATTAACCACATAACCGGCCTCCCTGGGTTCACCTTTGCTACTCTACAATCTCCTCCCTGCAGAGCAGCTGAAGCAAGTCGTACTTCTGAAATGAGAATCCGATAATGCCACTCCCCTGCCCTGAATGCTCTGACCACTTCCCATTGGGTTCCATCCAGTCAGGTTCCTTGCCTTGTCCGGCTCCCAGGCATCCTTCATGAACTGCCCTCCTAGCTCTCTTTCAGCTAAGTCTGTCCCAATTACCTGGGGTTCTCCCAATATGCCAAGTGACTTCTTACCCCAGGACCTTTGCACGTTCTCTTCCCTGTGACTGGAGCAATCCTTCCCCAAATAGCAACATGGCTCAATCCTTCTCTATTCACTTCTGCTTAAGTGGTGTCTCATCAGCAAGGGCTTTCCGGGCCACCTGACCATCCTGTTCAACGTAAAACAGAGACACGTGGACACCAGACATACACACACCACTTCCTACATCACATGGATGCTTTGCCCTCATTTACTTTCATTCCTCGTTAAAGTTATCATAACCTAACATTATATTACATATTTATTCCCTTATGTGTTAATGTCTACCTCCTCCTCCAGAAAGTACGGACAATGAATTTGTCTTATTCACCACTCTTTCTCCAAATCCTACAATGGTAGCCTGGGATATACTGGGAACTCACGTATTTGTTGGATGAAGGAATGAATGGATGAACAGTGTTAGTCCCCACAATTGACTAACTTTAAAAAGCGAAAACCAATATTGATGTGTGAGGGTGTACGTATGCACATCTCCAATTTTAACTTTGTTCCGTTTACCTTAGATCCTAAAATCCAGCCAAATCCATCAGAAGTGAAACCCCGCCCTTCCCAGGATAACCAAACAGTGTGAAAATTTGGGCTGCCATGTGCTTCTCTCCATAACTTGTTGGGGAATACAAGTATAGACAGCCTTTGCAATCTGGTTCCTGAACACGGACAGATTCTCCAAGCTTTGATGTTCTCAAGCAACGGTGGTGGTAACAGGTGACCCATCGTTTACTTTGCCGGACTGATACAAACCCTAACAGAATTCAGATGATTCAGAAATCAGCTCCAGGTTAATGGCATTGTGGTCCCACCCAAACACAGGAGTGGTTGTGGGTTGAGCAGGAATATGCAGTCAGCGAAGTATGTACTTAATCACACCAGCTTGGGGTCAGAAGGAAACGAACAAAACGTGTGTACTATCAAACAGTTTTACTGGAATGACCACATAGCCAAAGTTAGGCAAGGTGAATCGTTAACAGGCATTCCAATCATTTCCATGGTTAGAGTGACTTGTAAGAAAAAGGATAATTGCTAAAATTTTTAATGATAACAAATCTTGACCTTATTCTGTGCCAGGCACCGTGCTAAGCACTTTATGTTGCCATCGTATTTAGGAAGAGAATCATTTTCTACAACCACCAGGTGTCTCCAGTTTCTTACAGCTGTCCTGAAATTCAGACCTCCTTCTCCAGAAGCTTAACAAGGCACCCTCAGCTCGGTATCCCACAGACACCCCAAATTCACCGTGCCCCAAATGTATTCACCGTTTCATTTCCCAGCCTCTTCTCTTGGGATGCCCACTTCAGGAATTGCTATCACCATGCTCAAAATCATCAAAGGTAGAAAACAGGATGTCCCTGGCTTCCTTCTCCTTCTTCATTCCAGTAGGTTCTTTCTCTGAGATGGCAAGAAGATCAACCTCTCATATCAGTTAATTCTGCCCCTGCCTTTGGGTTCCGTCCCTGGGAGGAATTTGGGAGGATTGTCTATGCCTGCCGTGTCAAGCTCAGGGGTCACAAGACCAGCTCTGGCTAATGAATTATGACTAGGAGCATTGTGTGTCGCTTGTAGGCAGAATCTTTACAACCCGCTGTGTAACTCACTATGTCTATTTTTCCCTCTGTCGCAACAGCTGAAATGTTCCAGGTAGAAGCTTCTCTCTCAGACTGGATGCTGGAGTGAGGATGGATGAGAACCCCAGAGAGCCCATGACAAACATGTATTTTGAGTGAAAAACTAGCTTGAAAGCCACTGAGACTTGAGGACTTGCTTGTTACACAGCACGGCCTAGCATATGCTAACTGCTGTTTTACCTTCATAAATATCTCACCTGGATGAACGAGAGTTTCCACCTAGATCTCTCAACTTGCAGACCGTCTCCCAAACCTGGAAAATAGGACTGAGATTTCTTTGGTGCAGTCATATCTTTCTCTCTCCTCTAACTCAAGCATCAGCAAACTTTTTTTATAAAGGGCCAGATAGTAATTATTTTAGGCTTTGCGAGCCATACGGTCTCTGCCACAGATATTCAACTGTGCTGTTGTAGTGTGAAAGCAGCCACAGACAATAAGTAAACAAATGAGTGTGGCCAGGTGCCAGCAGGTTCTATTTATGGACACTGAAATTTGAATTGCATATCGTTTTCATGTGTCACAAAATCTTCTTCTTCAGATTTTCTTCAGCACTTAAACATATGAAAACCACCCACAGCTAATGAATGACTCATTCAGAAGCACACAGCAAGCCAGATTGGGCCCTCAGACTACACTATGTTGACCCCTGATCTAACTGAAAACTCCTGAGCCCTGAGCATGGCATTGACAGCTCTTCACAATCCTGCCCCGATGACTTTGTCTGTTCACCTGCCCTCCCACCTACACACACACACACACACACACACACACACACACACACACACACACAGGAAGCTTCAATCTTCTTAGACCTGCCATCATTCTCTGAATCCCCCTTGTTCTTATATGCCTCAGGGCCTTTGCACATGCTGATCCTTCAGCTATGAATGCCCTTTCTCTTCTTCCATACCAAGTAAGTTCTCATGAATCTATTCAGGCTGAATTCAAATGTCACATTCTTCATAAAACTTTCCCAATGCCAGAGGCTAACTTAGTTGCTCTCTTTGTGTTCCTATAAAACTCAATTGTGCCCTTACTATAAAATTCATGAACTAATATTCTGAAGTAGAGTTTCTCAGCCATGACACTACTGGATTTGGGGGCCAAATACTTGTTGTGGGGGGCTGTCCCATACACCCCATAAGATGTTCAGCAGTATCCCAGGCCTCTACCCACCAGACGCGAGTAGCACATGTGACAGCCAAAACTGTCTCCAGTATCGCCAACTTCCCTACTGCCCTCCCCATGATCATTGAGAACCACCCCCCTAAATATTTACTTGGGCATTAAACTTGCAGCCCCTTGAGGACAAAGTCAAGATACTCTTCTTTACGGTTGTAAGCACCAAGCACACCGGCTGGCACACAACAGCAGAACTTCAGCAAATATTTGTTGAATGGAAAAAATGACTAAGACATTGAAAATCAGTGACTCGGGAGCGTCGAGCCGACTAATTCTTAAAAAGATGTGATTCCCGTCATTCTGCTGTGTTTCTTTTTTCTTTACCTTTGCAGAGAAGCCACTTTTATTAAATCTGAGCATCATAAAAGGATTTTCTGGTGCATGTACTGTTTTATTTATGCAGCTCTCACAAGTGCAATTAACACTGCATCTGTTTTGCTAACAATTCCCTTTGTTTTATGTGGTGCTTTATGTTTTTTCTGAACATGCACAGGCCTGGGCTTTCCACAATCTGTAAGTGGATAAATCCCTACAAATGGATGGGGGGGAAAAGACAACCAAAAACTGTACAGTCATTTCCCTATTCTCTGGCATAGCCCAGGCTAAATGTGCTCATTAGTGTGCACATCCCTCCTTCCAGCAGAAGAGGAGAGAGGTGATGCTTTCCAGGGAGAGGGCTGTATTTGGAGGCCTGTCGAATCATCCCTTTAACTGGTGTGTGGGTGGGTCTTACTGGCCACTCTCTCCTCTTCACAGGCAAACACACTTAAGGAACATCCACACTGGCACACAGCCCTAAGGAGGCCTCAGGCTTGTGGATCCTGAGATCCATGTGATAAAGACGAAATCAAACTTCGGGTGGGAAATACGTTCTTGTCTGTTTGCCTCCCCCACCCCCAACCTACACACACACACACACACACACACACACACACACACACACACACACAGGAGGCTTCAATCTTCTTCAAACTGCCATCATTCTCCGAATCCCCCTTGTTCTTATGTGCCTCATGGCCTTTGCACATGCTGGTCCTTCAGCTATGAATGCCCTTCCTCTTCTTCCTGTTCTAGATTGGCCAAAAGGAAACCAGAACATGCCCCATTTCTGGTCTGGATATTAAAAATGAGTACCTGAATGCATACCAACAAGAGTTTTTCCTTTAGGACAACTGGGATAATAGAGTTCTAGAGCATTGCAGAAAAGTGAAATGGTAAGGAACATAACACTGTTGAGTCAGGCTGCCTCATCTGACTGCCATTTCCAGTGGGGGCCCTCGGATGTGCTTCTTAACCTCTGGGCACATGATGTTCTCTTCAGTAAAGCAGGGATGACAGTACCCACATCCCAGGATTGTAATGAAGATTAAAACATAAATGCACGTAAAGTACCATGTACTTGCACTTGGCACATAGTAAGCACACAACAAATGTCACGTGTTATTAGTAAAACCCCGTGGTGCTTGACACAGAGAAAGCAATCAATTAATGTCAGCTATTATCATACCAAAAGTTAACATTATTCTTCGGAGATCTTTTGGTTCACACCTTTCCTTTAAGAGATATAAACCCTTAATGCCTACACTAAAAAAAATTTGTGTGTGCTCCCAGACGTGCCGTGACAACCATCAGCCAGATGAAGGCAACAGAGACAAACTGGAACCTGCAAGTTTCAATCACCTCCCACTCATCAAGCTGTAGGCTTTCGTCGTGTGTTGTCTCACCAAGTACGTAAACTCCGTGAAGTCAGGAACCTTGCCTGATTCGTACGGTAGAGATGAAGAGAATCACATGCTGTCTGGTGAGAATAAGCACCGAGATCCTAGCCATGAGGCCCTGATAGAAATGACATGGGAGCTGGGTCTTACAGAGAGAGGAGGCAAGTGAGAAAAGTATCGTGTGTGTGCGCTGATCTACTTTCCTTCGTTTTTTTAAAGCCTGAATCACCAAATCCTCCCTTTACCCACACCCCGGGGAGATATGAGCAGGCCACAAACGTTAACACTGAAGACCATTTTTTATTAGTATGTCTTTACCTCTGCACCGAGGGGGAAATATATCTATTCCAAGCCTTAAAAAAAAAAAAAAAAAAAAAAAAAGCTTGATTCCAAGCCCTGATGAAATGTTACTCATTCCTCCACAAGTAACCTGTTTTGATAATCCTCCCCGAGAGATCAAGCCGTGTCTGAGTACAATGATTGCCATATTCTAGATTTAACTGACCACACAGATGCATTATTTGCAAACAAGAAAGAGCCTTTCCCTTCCTGACTCGGAGAAGTGGGATGTTTATGTCCTGTTTATAAAAGTCTGCATAAAATACAGCTTTGGAGTCTTGTCCGTGAGTAAACTACCTGGAGTCAAGTGTGTCTTTTAAAATATGATGCATCACTTGCAAGAATGGCTTCTCAGTCTCTTGCCCCCCCCCCCAACTCATTGCTCTCCCATAAATAACAATGCAAGGTGATGGCAGACCACAGCTTCCATTGTGCCCCCACCTGTACAGGATGTCTTCCCTGGTGGATTTTTGTTAAGAAACAAAATACAACTTTTATTGAGATCAATAAAAGATTAAGGTGACAAAGTGATTTATTGACTATAGAGAAGGCTCATTTTTCCCTCACAACAGCAAGAGCTACCGGAAAGGACATTGTTGTTTTTGGTTTTTTGGGTTTTTTTTTTTACCCTGGGTCTTCAGGAAAGTTGTGAGAAGCTTAGACTCATTTATCAAACCAAAAGAGAATGATTAAAAACCATAAGGAAACAAAGAACACACATGAGCCAAAGCTGGCCGATCATGGGTTGTTTTGCTGAACGACCAGGTCACAGGGTAGGGAGGGACGGAGGAGAGACACGGGACGTTGTGCAGAATGAGGCTCGGTGGGACGTGGGGAGCAAAGGTCAGAACTGCTCAGGCTGAGGTCAGAGCAAAGAAAGCACTTGACATTGAGAAGTAAGAAATCAGAGAGCCATGGAATCTGACCTTAACCACGGTTACGGACAAGCCATACAGCACCAGGGGTGGGGGGTGGGGGGTGGGGGGCTCAGCCCCATGCTTCATTTGGACCAGATGCTTTGGCGTTGCAAACACCCTGGCGATGTATACTCCTTACCTTTTCCCACACGGTCAGCTCTGCGGGGAACGTCTCAGCACCAAGCCCCCTTCCCTTCCTGAAGACCCCGCCCTCATCCCTCAAAGTGATCTCAGACCCTTCCCTCTGCTCCAATTCTCCCACGGAGAATGAGTCCCTCCTTTACCCTCCGATGAGGATAAATGCCAGAAGCCCCCCTGCAGGGAGCCCCAAGTACGCACCAGGCACCATACAGAGGACTTCACGTGCCAATGACATCCACACACTCAAGGAATTTTGTGAATTTTGTTGAGGGCTGCATCCCCTGAGCGTCACACACAGTTGGTATTTAGTAAATATAGATACATTTTTTAACAAATTAATGCATGAGCTAATGGAATCCTCAGAACTGTCCTGTGAGGGGTAGATGTTATTATCCCCATTTTACGGAAAGGAAAACTGGGATGCCCAGAACTTCACTCAGTGCTTAAGAATGACTGACTTTCTGAGTGTCCTCTTTCTCTCCTCTGTCTCTTGCTGTCTCTCCCCAAATCCAATCCCGCAGCACAAGAAAAGGAAAAATAACCTCTGAGACAATAGGCAGAGTCAAAATTAGAGATGTTTACAGTATGGGAGGTCAGTCCTGACCTCAGGGTCACTTTTAAAGAAAATGAGGTCTTATGCTGCTGTTAACAGAAAATCATCCCATGAAACTCTCTGCCCTTTATGGCCTCTGAGACTCATGGTACCTTCTCAAGGTCGGGGGATGGAGACTACAGGGTTTCTGATACAGCAGTCTGTGTGAGTTCTCCAATAACCGTATAATGAGTCGATTTTAAATTCTGACATTATGAAACACAGTAGCACCATCCCTCTGTAGCAGCATTGCCATGAAAGCTGAACTTGCCAAGCACTGATTTTTTTTTTTTTTAACTAAGCCCACACAATTTCACCTCTAGGAATTCATCCCGCGGATGTACTTGCATTGGTGAGAAATGACATATGTGCTTCGCTGTTCACTGTCGTCGTGGTCTGCAAGAGCAAAATATTAGGAACAGCCCAAAAGTCCATCGCTAGGGACCAGAGGAACAATATATGCACCCTATACAATCGTAAGAGGCATTTGAAAGATTGCAGCCAGAGGGGCCCCTGCACGGCTGAGTCGGTTAAGCATAGGACTCTTGGTTGGGGCTCAGGTCATGATCTCAGAGTTTCGTGAGTTCAAGCTCCGCGTTGGGCTCTGTGCTGACAGCCCAAAGCCTGCTTGGGATTCTCTCTCTCACCCTCTCTCTCTCTCTCTCTCTGTGCCCCTCAACTTGTGCTGTCTCTGTCTCTCTCAAAAATAAATAAATAAGCAGGGCGCCTGGGTGGCTCAGTTAAGCGTCTGACTTTGGCTCAGGTCATCATCTCACGGTTCACGGGTTCATGGGTTCATGGGTTCGAGCCCTGTGTCGGGCTCTGTGCTGACAGCTCGGAGCCTGGAGTCTCCCTCTCTCTCTGCACACTTCCCCCACTCGCACTCAGTGTCTCTCTCTCTCTCACAGACGCTTGGGGCGCCTGGGTGGCTCAGGGGGCTGGGCATTCGACTTCAGCTCAAGTCATGATCTCTCACTCCATGAGTTCAAGCCCCATGTTGGGCTCTATGCTGACAGCTCAGAGCCTGGAGCCTGCTTCGGATTCTGGGTCTCCCTCTCTCTCTCTGCCCCTCCCCCAGTTGCACTCTGTCTCTCTGTGTCTCTCAAAAATGAATTAAATGTTAAAAAAAATTTTTTAAGGTATTATGTAAGGAAAGAAGGATGAAAAACTGTGTATGATGCTGCTACAGACATAGACACCTATCTAGAAACAAAAAGAGACAAAGAGGGACAGCAATAGGGCAGACACGGGGACACGGACAGAGACCGAGCCCGAGATGGAGACCCACATACACGCAAATGTCGGTTTATATAAAACATCTCTGGAAGGATACAGGATAACCAGCTACAGCAGTTGCTTCCCGGGAGTGAAAATGTGTGGTTAAAGGCAGTGGCAGGCACGAAAATTTTCCTTCTCGTACCTTTTCAATTTTGTATTGCATGCGTGTGTGGCCATAGACATGTCACTCAGCAAATGTGAAGCAAGTGTCCATTGTGACCCAAGCGGTAATCAACAGACAGCAGCACCTATGCCCTTGCTAGCGGGGAGGGAGAAAATGGACAAGATAAACAAATAAAACCCATCGTCATCTAGGCCAGTCATAGGCACTGGGGGGCCAGGGAGGGGAGGGGAATAAAGGGGTGGGCTCTGAACTGATGAGGAGCAGCTGAAATTTTAGGGCAAGTTCCTGTTGAGGAAAGGAAGTGGGAGAGCCAGCCCGACGCTCCGGGCAGACAGTCCAGCTGCAGACAGAGCTGCAACCATGGCGTGTCTGTGTTCAAGGCGTGTTTGTGTTCCGGGCATGTTGTCTGAGGATGAGTGAGATGAACGCGGCCGGAGCGAGCAGCGGGGGTGGGGGGGAAGCGAGGGCTAACGAGGCCAGAGAGGTGACAGGGGGTCAGATCACTTGGGTCTTGCAGGATGGAGTCTGGCTTTTGCTCTGGGTGAGATGGGAGCCATTGAGGGCTTGGAGGAGAAAAGCGATGTGACCAGACTTAATGCCTCCGCGTTCATGATCTCTCCGGCTTCCGGGTAGAGAAGGGATGCTGGGGGAGACTGCAGAGCCAAGGCGGCCATTTCAGGAAGCCGTTGCAGTATCCAGGGGAGGTAACACTGGGATGCAGTGCGGCCGTGGCGGTGGGCAGAGAGGAGTGCTTGGACTCTGGGCACATTCTGCACAGCTGCTGGGTTTCCATAGCACCGTAGAACAACCCGGGTACGTAGAACAGCCCGTACGTAGTTCAGCTCAGGGAAAGAGCTGAGCGTCACGTCTGACTGGGGGCGATCCCTGGGTCACAATCAGCGACTTCCGAGAAGTCGTAAGTTCATCTTCCCTGTGCTGAGGGTGTAACTTTGGGGGTGAAGGAGGCCGTGTGTGTAAAGTCCTAGGCCCTTGTACCCCCTAAAGTGCCACGTCAGCCCAAGTGCCAAGGGACAGTTGTGGGGACAGTGACAGAAACGCTGCCACCCTCCTCTTGGCCCTAACAGCACAACGTGAAGGGACAATGGAGCCCCCCCCCTCCCCCCAGGAGCTCAGGGCAAGCTGGTCAGCAGAGAGACAGGAGGGAATAGTGCCGTGGACGCGGGGAACAGGGAAATTTCAGGGCAGGGAGCGCCCTGGAGCTGGCTGGAGGCTGGATTGTTTCGTGTCACCTCGAAGCGCCTTCCTTGGTGCGGAGCCGTGGAGGCGGCTCAGGAGGCACTCATGGGACGGCCTTGTTGGCAGCAGAAAGGAAGGAGGCACTGACAGTCCTGACAGTCCAAGCCAATCATTCTCCTCAGGCTGGAAAACAGGTGCGCTGCCTCCGTCCACAGGAGAAGGGTAATATGGAGAAAGCAAGCATTCACCTTACAGGAGCACCCACACCCCGGCACAGACACCCCCCACACAAACACACCCCAGACACAGCCAGTCCCAGGCATGTGCACATAAGCAGAGACATACAGAAACAGCCAGAGGGACGTCACACGTGAGCACAGACAGACACCAAGAAACCACGCAAAACCACGTCCGCACACGTAAACGCACGCAGGACGTGACGCGTGACCCAAGTAGCCGTCAACACAGACAGACCCAGCGAGGACTAAAAGACGCGGACAGGCACAGACCCACAGACACACACGTGTGCAAGTATGCGCGCATGCACACGCACACGCATCGCCACGCAGCGACTGAAGGCTGAAGTTCAACCAGGAATCAGGACGGCAGAAGTAACAAAGGACGATGGTGAGAATTCTCCCAGCTCCCAGAGGTCCCCAGCAATGATCCCGTGTGCATCTCTATCTGATGCAATTTGCTCTGCACGTAAGCAGTTCTGATTTAGATGATAGATAGAAACCATTTATACAGTTAAACACGGCAGGGGTCTAAACGCTGCTCCCCACAGAACACCAGATGTGAATAGATGAACATTTGATTGTCCTCACGCCTGCTTCTGACAAGCTAACAGATAAGAAACCATCCCACTGAATTCCCAGAAAACTGGAGACCGCGAATACAGATAGCAATGTGCAGGAAGAGCTAGGATTTATTAAGGCAGATTTCTAAATATTAAAGAGACGGCAGCTGGCCGAGCTCCTCTCAGCAGACTTTGTAGGCGGGATATCACTTGATAACCAAGATGAATGAGCGGAGCTCTCCGAGGGAGCTTCTAGGGCCTGGAGCAGAGCGGATGACCTCCTGCAGGCAGTACACAGGCACTGTGTGCTCTGGACGCCGGGGTTCGGAACCGGAAGGTCCCAGTGCCCCAAACTGTCTCTTCCTTATAGCTGCCTAGGATTCCACCGGGGAGTTTGGAGACTTGCAGAATTCTTGCTCAAAATATAAATGCACACCTGAAAAGATCTTGCTCACCATCACCACTCATGAGGGAAATGCAAATCAAAACCACAAGGACGCGGAGAAATTTGAACCCTTGTGCGTGGCTGGTGGGAATGTAAAATAACGCAGGTGCAGTGGAAAATGGTACAGTGGTTCCTCAACAAAACCCAAAGTAGAATTACTGTACGATCCACCACGCACTTGTGGGCACACACCTGAAATAAGTGAAAGCAAGGACAGGTATTTGCACATCCACGATCACAGCAGCACTATTCACAACAGCCAAAAGGTGGAGACAGCCCGAGTGTCCATCAACAGATAACTGGAGAAACAAAATGCAGCCTGTGTGTCGGACGGCCCCTTTCTCAGGTTTAAAGAGGGAAATCGTGGGGCGCCTGGGTGGCTTGGTCAGTTAAGCATCCGACTTCGGCTCAGGTCATGATCTCACGGTCCATGAGTTCGAGCCCCGTGTCGGGCTCTGTGCTGACCGCTCAGAGCCTGGAGCCTGCTTCAGATTCTGTGTCTCCCTCTCTCTCTGCTTCTCCCCTGTTCATGCTCTGTCTCTCTCTGCCTCAAAAATAAATAAACATTAAAAAAAATTTTTTTTTAATAAAATAAAGAGGGAAATCGTGACATGTCATATCATGGATGAACCCTGGGGAAATTACGCTGAGGGACACATAAGCAGTCACAGAAGGACAAATCTTGTGTGACTCCACCCATATGATGCACTGAAGATTGAGAGCAGAAGGGTGGGTGGGCTTAGAGTGGGGAAAGGAAGTTACAGGGACACGGTTGCAGCCGGGGACAATGAGAAGCACTCTGGAGATGGAAGACAGCTTGAACGTACTTAGTGCCACAGGAACGCCCAAGTGGCTGAGTCGGTTAAGCGTCCGACTTTTGATTTCAGATCAGGTCATGATCTCACGGTTCATGACTTCGAGCCCCCAGTCAGGCTCTGCACTGACAGTGCAGAGTCTGCTTGGGACTCTCTCTGTCTCTGCATTCTTATGCACTCATGCTCACTCTGTCGCTCTCAAAATACACAAATAAACTTTTAAAAAACAGTTGAAATAGAGGCACCTCGGTGGCTCAGTCAGTTAAGTGTCTGACTTCGGCTCAGGGCATGATCTCATGGTTCGTGAGTTCGAGCCCCAAGTTGGGATCTGTGCTGACAGCTCAGAGCCTGGAGCCTGCTTCAGATTCTGAGCATCCTTTTCTCTCTGCCCCCCGCTCATTCACACTCTGTCTCTCTCTGTCTCTCAAAAATAAATAAAAACATTACAAAAATTTCTGTAAATAGTTGAAATAGAAAACTTACAATGTATATATTTACTTGTGATAATCCATCTAGACTGCATTATGAATTAATGCATGAAAATACCTCCTATCGAGAATCATAAGGATTAGTCTGCAGTCAGGAGAAGGGAAGATCCACCAGGAAGAAAGGAGGGAGATCTTAGAAATGCCATCCCAGAGGAATCTCTGCAATGATAGAAGACATCTGATATCACCGTGAGTGCCCCTCAAACTTACCTCCTCTCCTCATCAAAGCTGGTCTGCCCCTATGTTCCAACACCTCCCAATCGTCTTTACCTGAACAAGGTAGGTGGGCCCACAAGTAAGGCTCTTCTGTTCCCACTGATCCATCCCAACAAGGTCCTATATCCAGAAAGGGTAAAGAAAGGAAACTGCCAACCTAAGATAGCCCAGGCCTCTACATACTCCAAAGAATGACCAACACACCGCGCATCTTTTTTGCACTCAGAGTTTTAAATCGCAGCTAGATGGGTCACTGTCTTCATTGTGCAGATAAGGAGATGAGAATAGATGCAATTTTTAAAAAATTTCCCCCAGGGACACAGCTACCAAGTGGCAGAGCCAGGACTCAAGCACTAGAATGTTCATCTCCAAAACTCCAAAGCCCGTGTCATTGGCCATCTGTCCTGATTCCCCAGAGCAGAGGCATCCCATGAAGAGTTCTAGCATTTACAAATAAACAATTATATAGTGGTCTAAGTAAAACACCTCAAACCACCTAAAAAGTCAATGCCATTTACTTGGTGCTAGAATCTTATCAGTGCTTCTCCACTGACAGACATTTTGTCGTCCTCCCCAGGGAGCACTTGACAATGTCTGGAGAGGTTTGGGATGCTCATGCTACTGGCAATTAGCGGGTAGAGGCCGGAGATGCTGCTAAATATTCTAACCCCTCCCCTTCACAAAGAATTATCTGGACCAGAATGTCAATAGTGCTGAGGTCGGGAAACCCTGAATTCTATCAGAGCAACGGTGCACGAGAACTTCGGTGTGTGTCTCCCTCCATCCCCGCCTTTGCCTTCCCTCCTTGTCTGCTCCCGAGGACATCTGCTCACTTACCCAAAAAGGAAAACATCCACGCATGCTAATTCACTCAACATTTACATAGGCTGCAATATTCTAAGTGCTCATCAGAGCTTCCGATCAAGCATGCGCACAGCGGGCACGACTGTCAATAAGGAAGTCTATGTTTAAGGGGAAGACCACGGACTCAAAACACACGGATTGGTAGACACAATTTTCCAAACCACATGAACTATGGAGACATCACAATGATTATCAGCGTGTTCTAAAGGTGTATGTTCGCACCCCTACACTCAGCGACTCTTATCAGATTGGCATGGAGACCTAATCAGAGCTTAGGGAGCATGGTGCACACATTCGAAGGTGGCCCCCATGATGCCCTCGTTCTGTCATGCACACCCTCAGAGAACCTCTCTCCTTCAGCACGGCAAGACAGTGACCTGCTTCTAAACAACAATGTGGCAAAGGTGACGGGCCACCCCTTCCATAACTGCAGTATAGTGTGTAAGACTCCCATCTTGCCCCCCCCGCCCACCAGAAACTCTTCTTCACGGCTGGATGAAGTACGTGGCCACGTCGGAGAAGTTCACGTGGAAGGCACTTCGGGGTAGGAGCCGAGGGTGGCCTCTGTGCGACAGCCAGCAAGAAAGCAACAGAGAAACGGACTCAAGCTCCAATACCAAGGAACTGAATGCTACCAAGAAGCACACACGTGGGGACACAAGCCCCCTCCCAGCTGAGCCTCCAGCCTAGCTGATACCCCAGTTGCAACCTCATGAGATCCTGAGCGAAGGACCACCTGCAGATCGTGGGAAGGTCGCTCCTGCAGCCCCAACCCCCAGAAAGCACGAGGGATTCGGGGAGGGCTTTAAGCCTCTGCACTCAGTGTGGTCATTCGTCCTACAGCCACAGAAAACAGGACTCACAGAGCGCCTCTCACAGAGTGCCCTCTAATCCCTGCCCGAGACACACAGCCTTTCAGCAGCAAGGACATCTTCCTCGGCTCTGAACCCAGGGAGATGAGAAACCTTGGAACCAGCACCCCAGCCGAGCCGCCCCGAGATTTACGAAGGCCTCCAACTTCCATTAGGCAGCGGGAAGGCGCCGGGTGTCTCTGCTCGTGTTTAGAAGTCCGTTTGTTTCCATTCGTTGTCAGCAGTTTGCATAAGTGAGTGGTTTTATTTCTTGTGAGCGAGAAGGAAAAACGCACGAGTTACCCCAGCAGTGGGAGATTTGTCAAATAAAGCTTTTAATAATGGGGCTGTTTGACAGTTTTATAGTTCTTCAACTTCCCGGCCATTTGAAGGTGGTAGGTTTTCAATAAAAATTAAGTCCTTTTCCAAGAGAAACTCGGTCCCCTGTTATTTTAAAACAACTAGTCCAGGGTGCACTGAAGCACCTTAATTCCGCTACCGAAAGTAAATCTCCCTCCTTTTCCGTATTAATAACTCGGGCAATCCATCAGCCTGAGACGGACCGTGAGCTTTCACACCAGTATTTCCAGGTGGCCTGATGAACCACATCCGTAACTAGACTTGCCGGGTGATCATTAGGCTGTTCCTGAAAATAAATGGCCTGGCCTTGTCTGCGGCTTACTTAAGTACACCGGGAGGGGCCAGCGGCCTGGACTTCACTCTTTCATCCCCTCGGATCCTTCTAAAGTTCTTCTGGGTCACAGGCAGTGCTTCAGGGGCCAGCCTCCGAGGAGGGAAGTGGCACATGGGAAGAACCCAGCATCTGAAGAGCTCGGTTCTAGAACGAGCTCCATCGCCCGCTAATTGTATGACTGCTGGGTTCGTCCCCCGACTTCTCAGACGTTTAGCTCCTCCGTTTGTCAGTGGAGGAGAGGAAGTTGAATTCTGGGGCTCAAACCCTGACACGGTGATCCACGGGAGTGGTCAGGGGTACGTATCTAATCCCTCTGAACTCGCTCATCTAAAAAATGTGACGACTATTCCTAGCAGTTCTTAGAGGCCCAGAAAGGTTCATCTCTGGAAATGACTGAGCCAGGTTCTCCTGGTCCTCACCAAGTGCCTATTCAGTGCAAGTTGCCCTCTTGTCATTATTGTTATCACTCTTATTACTGAGTATGTCCTTACCGTCACAGTCAAGAAAAAAGTTGTTAAGCCCCTGCTTTGCCAAGAGTGGTTCTCTCTGCCCCTGCCAGAGAGAGCATCCAGCGTCTCAGGGATCCTGTGTTGCGGCCCGTGTTTCCATACGATAAATGACCTCTCTGAACACAGTGATGCCCCAGACCCAGGACAAACAGCCTCAAGGAACCGTTGGCTCCGAAGGTAAAGACTCACCAGTGGGAATGGTTAGCAAAAGGATGATTGCTTTTCGTGACAAGCCCGGTGGGTAATCTGGACTGTTTTGCAATGTGCATCTACAACTTTGATTAGCACTGTGCTTTTTAGGGGCACCTGGGTGGCTCAGTCGGTTAAGCATCTGACTTCAGCTCAGACCATGACCCAGAGGTTCTCGGGTTGGAGCCACGCATCCAGCTCTGTGCTGACAGCTCAGAGCCTGGAGCCTGCTTCAGAGTCTGCGTCTCTGTCTTTCTCTGCCCCTCGCCTGCTTGTGCTCTGTCTCTCTCTGTCTCACAAAAATAAATAAACATTAAAAAAATTATTTTTAACTGTGTTTTTTATTATAAATGCAAAAAAAAAAAAAGAGAGAGATAAAAGGGTAGGTGCCTCAAGCCACTAGAGAGATGCCAGCTGGTACTCAGGTTGGCCCCAGACCTGGACTTTCACATGCATCTCTCACCAAGCCTGAGCTTCCCTCACCTTCTAGGGCTGCCGAACCAGAACCAGCAGCGACCACACAGCGGTTCTGCGGGCCCGGTTTGCAGGAAGCAAGTAAGTTCAAGCCCTCTCTTCCCCAAGGTCCCAAGGGCATGGAGCATGGAGCCCTTGTGTCCTACAGCATCCAGCGTCCCCTCCACTGCCAAGTGCCCCTATCGAAGGTGTAAATTGTCACCATCATTTTCTTATTCTTCCTCATCATCTCCACCATCCTCCTCCTCCTCAATTACTCTCCTTAATAAATCCCACCCCCGCCCCAGGTCCCTCTCTCTATGCTCAGCAACCGCCTATATTCTTCCTTCAGTGGATTCAGACCGTTTACTATGCTTCATCCTTAGCCCTTATCTCCCCAGCCTGAAAATACAGAATCTCTATAGTCTTACTCTGTTAAAATAACTTCTTGCATTGAAGTTCCTCAATCTCCTGCATGTTTTTGGAACATGGGGACCCTCTGCCAGCATCCTTCCTATCTTGGCCACCCCTTTCCCTGCTTGTGGGTCTCCTGGCCACTCTCCCTCCGTGTCCCCCTCTATCTGCCCACCGTCTCTGCTCTGACAGCTCCAGCAGGGGGACCTGCTTGGAACAATATGGCTCCGTTATGATCGCTCTCTGTCATTCCTTCCTGGAATTTAATTGGATTTTTCTCTCCCTTTTGTTAGTCGAAAGCACATAATAAAAATCTCCCCGAGTGCAATCACTTTCCATCGGCACTGTTCCAACCCATGTCACGATGAGGCTTGATAGAAAAGGGGCTCTCTCCCACTCCACATAGGAAATAAATATTTGACTTGCAACGGAGGCTTTATTTATGGCATGGATTAACTCCTTACAAGTCCCCGGAGGGGAAGGGAGAGGAGGCTCCAGCTCCCCACTTGTGGTGGAGGTCAATTCATCAGCCGCTTCTGCAAAGGAATCCTGTGCGTGAAATTGTTTGGGGATTCCAGCAGACAGACTTTCATAAAGTGCGGTCCACAAACGACCTCAGTCCGAATTTCCCAGAGGGCCTGATGAAAATTCAGATTCCTACACCCAACCCTGGGTCTAGTGGGTGGGGTCAAATCTCTGGTGGCTCCAACCTGAGAGCCCATCGTTCTGCACAGAAAGGCCACGGGCCCCCAGTTTCACTGTGCCTCTGTGAAGCTGCTGGGGGTAAGAGAAATGGAGGCCCCAAAGTGGGTGCTGTGCTCCCGCAAGGATAGCCTCCCCATTTAATCTACCCTTATTTCTCGCTTGTCTTCATTATACTCCAGACCCTATGTCTTGAGGGTGAATTTTGAAAGACCTTTTCCACTATGTAGAAGCCTTCTCAAAAGTTGGACACCAGGGGCACCTGGGTGGCTCAGTCGGGTAAGCACCTGACTCCCGATTTTGGCTCGGGTTCTTGGTTTGGGTGCCCCTCCTTGGGCTCTGCGCTGACAGCATGGAGCCTGCTTGGGATTCTCTCTCTCTCCTTCTCTCTCTCTGCCCCTTCCCCGATCACAATAGCCCACATACACATTCTCTCTCAAACTTTTAAAATAAACATTTGAAAAAAGTTGGACACCAGACTCAAGGAAAAGATGTGGTGGTTTGGGTTTTCTTAAATTCGTATTTGTTATATATATGTGCACACACATACACACCTATAAATAAAAACATCAGTTCTGAAATATGTAATACTTAATGCATCATGCAAATGCATCATTTCAGCCATGATTCATGTTGATCTAAGGTCAAAAGGTACCCCACCTTTTCAAATAGAAGAATGTATTTCAGGAGAAGTCAGTACTAGCAAAGGAAACCACAAGATAGAAAGTGGATGAAAACTCCTCAGAATGAGCCAGAGTCTTTAAAATCCTGAGAGGGGGGGGAAAAATTGTCCTTTCCAAACAGTTTGATATTCTCCAGGACCTCCTTTAGAGCTGTGTAGGTGTATTCATGGTGTCATCTGAGAAATCCCAGAGAGGGCTCTCTGTCCTGATGGTTCTGGAATGCTTGACATCGTCAGACTTCACTCAGCTTTCACGACTGACAAAATTCGGTTGTAGAATAGTCTACCCAGAGACAATACCCAAATAGCGCTTTAACTAACATCAAGTATATGGCCTTTTTCTTCAGTAATTTCCTTTTGTTAATTTTAATTCCGGGTTCGATAATACATAGTGTAATATTAGTTTCAAGAGTACAATATAGTGATTCCATACTTGGATACATCACCCTGTGCTCATCATGAGGAGTGCCCTCCTTAATCCCCATCCCCCAGTTCACCCCTCCCCCCACCCCCTCCCCTCTGGTCACATCCATTTGTTCTGTACAATTAAGAGTCTGTTTCTTGGTTTCTCTCTCTCCTTTTTTTTTCCTTTGCTTGTTTTGTTTCTTAAATTCCACATAGGAGTGAGATCATGTGGTATTTGTCTTTCTCTGACTGACTTACTTCTCTCGACATCATACTGTCTAGCTCCATGCATGCCATTGCAAATGGCAAAGTTTCATTCATTTTTATGGCTGAGTAATATTCCAATGTGTGTATATACCACATCTTTATATCCATTTATGAGTCGATGCACATTTGGGCTGCTTCCATAATGTGGCTATTGTCGACAACACTGCAGTAAACATTGGCAGGGAAGGGCGTGTATCCCTTTGAAGGAGAGGTCTTGTACTTGGGGGGGGGAGATGCCCAGTAGTGCGATTACTGGATTGTAACAAACTTCAGGGGTGGGACTTCCTTGGGGAGTAAAATGTTAGAAATATTTTATGGCCGTTCACACACATGTCCTTGGCTTCCCAAAAGGGTATCAAAAGGTGATACTTTCCTGTGGCTGTTGTAACCAAGTACTACAAGCTTAGGGGCTTAAAGACACAAATTTATTATTTCACATTTTACAGCCAGCCAGCCAGCCATGGGTCTCACGGGGCCAAAATCAAGGTATTAGCAGGACTGCATTCCTTCAGGAGGCTCAAAGGGAAAATCCCTTTTCTTGCTTTTTTTTTTCAGCTTCTAGAGGCCACCTACATTCCTTGGCTACACCTCCCTCCATCTTCAAAGCCATCTGGACCCTCACTCTTTTCTTTCTTGGAACCTCCTTTTCTGCCTCTCTCTTTCAATTTTAAGGACCCTTGTGATTACACTGGGTCCACCCAGATAACCCAGGATGATCGCCCCATTTTATGGTCAGCTGACTGGTCAGATGACTTAATTTCATCTCTAACCTTATTCCCCTTTGCCACAGAAGGGACCATATTCACAGGACAATGCTCAAGCCCCCCACACCACTTAACAATGTCCACCTGTAGGAACATAAGTGGAATGCCTTCCTACAAGCTCAGCAACTCTGTTATCATCACTTTGTAATGAATTTCAGGACTAGGTACCAAATAGCCCCTGTCACAGGTGGGATCCCAAGGAGCAGAGTCTGAGATGGGGAGCAGGGGTCAGGACATTCATCAGTTGGGGCTCTGGGGAACAATCCCTCTGGAAGACGGGGGGAAGGAAGCTTTGGACAGAGGGAAACTGAACGCCATCAAAGCCCAGCCAAGACCCCAGACACTTCCACTCTGGAGCTGGGGTGCCTGTCAGGTTTGTCCCAAGCTCAGGGAGGCCACTAGCCTTTCTGTCCTTGCCCAGATCAGGCGCTCCATGAGGGTGCCCTAGGCTGAAACAGGTTTTTTCAACCAAGGCCATCCTCAAAGAGGGTCACCTCGGGGAACAGTCCCAGCCTCCAGGGGAACAAGGCTTCATCTCACCGGGGGCATCTGCACAGACCTCACAAAGATAAAACGCAACTTAACGAGCACTGAATACAAATGCTGTAGTGAATCATGTCCTGATGAGACCTCTCAGCCTCTCTCATTAACCTCGGTGCAGCTGTTCCTGGCCCTTGATGCTGTTCGGGCTCGGCCTGGCTGCTCTCAAGTTACCAACAGCCACAGACATTTTGATCTACCCGATCCGGAGCCTTGCGCATCTTTTCAGAACTTCGTCCGCAACTCAGGTCTCCCTTATATTTTCTAGAGGCTTCTCCCTTCTCTGTCTGGTCCTCTTCCGCCTTTTGCAGTGGAGACCGATTACGCCACTTGGTTCCTTTAATTTTTTCAAACTGACTCGGAAAACACGGCCTGCCTTTCTCCAAAGCAACTCAGGCGGCTCTGAACCACGACCGACGTAGGTTAAGCTCTGCTAAACTCCATTGACACGAGGATTATAAATTAAAGGTCAACCCATTCCCTCACACAGTTGCTACTGAAAAAGCCCTAGAAATTCAGATGAATTAGAATCAGATGTCAAGGCCACAGAAGAAACACCAGTGTCAGAATAAAGACCCGTTTCCCAGAGTGTACTTAGAGCCTGACCCAGGCGATTCAGCCCCGACCCAGAATCCTTCATCAGACATGTGGTCATCAAGACCCTCACGCCACGTCTCACCCCCAGCTAGTGGCCCAAACCTGGGGAAGGCAGGGTCCATCTGACTCGGGGAATGTGGCAAAGCTTCACTGAGAAGTAAGTTTCCATCTCCCTGTGGCTCAGAGTGACAAAGGACTGACCCCCAGGTCAGCAGCCAAGAAGGGGTGCAGCCCCTGTTAGTACCAGAAGCCACTAACGAGGGATGCAGCTCCGCTAAGCCCAAGAGGTGCTCAGCCACCCGGGGCTAGGTTGTTTGAGATGCCGCGTCGACCCTGCCAGGAGCACACCACCAACAGTCACTTCCGTGTGCATTTTGCAAAAACCAGCTTGCGCCTTATCTCGTGTTGGCTCATCAACAGCCCTGTCAGGTACGTAGAGCAGGCATCATCATTTGTATGGCACTTTTGTTTCTTTGTGCGAGACGGCGCGTGCACAATGCCGCCATGATGTGCCAGGCCGTCCAAGGAGAGCGCAGACACACGCAGACCAAAAGACCCAGGTCTGATTCTCAGACCATCACAAACACACCAAGAAACCAGAGCGTGGTGGGAAATGCACCCTTCCTTCTCCCACAGTGGCTCCTCTCAATCTTGAGCATGTACCCCTCAGGGAACCAAAGCCTCTTGCTCTCAATCTCCCCGCCTTCTTCTAATTCAGCTCTGCCATTTCTCCTGATGTGGGCTTTTATCACACCTGCACTTTGATGTGGAACAGATCGTGTTCCTGGAAGCCAAAGCAAGCAAAACTCACTTGCCCTGGATCTTGTAAAGCCCCTCCTGCCCCCCCTCACCTCCTCCTTCTCTGCCCTCCATCTGAGGCCACCAAGTTCCATATGCCCCTATCCTGAATAAAGCAAACACAAGCAGCCAGGCTCTCTCTTGGCAATTCTGTCACCTCTCAGGGAATAATGTCCTTGGGCTGCTATCCCCAAGAGCCCACCTCCCCGCCCCAGGCACAAGAATGGAGAGGAAGAGAGAGGTCCCTCTCTCTCCACGCGTGTTTACTGTGGAAAATTCAGGAAACACAGAAAACCAGAAAAGACACCAATATCCTCATCAATCAGCAGTGATCACCATTAACATTCTGCTGTGGTTCCTTCTAACTCAGAAATGTTTAAATGAAATAGAGGAGTCATACTATGGACAGACTTTCATTCTGCTTTTCTACACTTAATTCTTTTTTTTTTTTAAGTGTATTTATTTATTTTGAGAGAGACAGACAGACAGCCAGGGAGGGGCAGAGAGAAAGGAAAAAGAAAATCCCAGGCAGGCTCCATGCTGTCGGCACACAGCCCTGACTTGGGGCTTGAACCCACAAACCGTGAGATCGTGACATGGGCTGAAACCAAGAGCTGGATGCTTAAATGACTGAGTCACCCAGGTGCCTGTCTATACTTGATTCTTGACAATAAGCATCTCTTCATGCCATTAAACATTCCTTGTGACTTTTTAACAACTATATTATCCCACTGTTTAAAGGTAACATTATTACAATTAGAATGTCTGCAAGACCACACTTGTGCTCTATGGGATGGTGCCCCCTAGAGGCACCTCTGTGACAAGATGGTCTATTAATTATATGCCACTGTAAGTGCCCTGGTCATTTTACCTGATGGGAAACTGAAGACAAGAGGGCCTTAGCAACTTACCCTCTTAACTCTAGTGAACAGAAATCCCACTGTGCCAGTCAGCTTGGGCTGCTGTCACAAAATGCCATCAACTGGATGGCTAAAGCAGTTTTTTCTTACAGTTCTGGAGGCTGGAAGTCCAAGATCAGGGTGCCAGCACGGTGGGGTTCTGGTGAAAGCCCTCTTCTGGGTTGTAGTGCTGTGTGTTCCCTCAGCCCAAAAGACAGCGAGGGGGCTCCATGAGATCCCTTTCATAAGGACACTGATCCCATTCAGGAAGGCTCCACCCCTATGACCTAATCACCTCCAAATGCCCCACCTCCTAATGCCATCCCGTTGAGAATGGAGGTGTTAAAAAAAATCAGCCAAGTAAATTTCAAGATCCAACTGGCTTTACTAAGGGACTCATGAATTGGGCAACATCCCATCCAGCAAGTACAGAAATGCTCCAAGGAGTCTCCTGAATGGATGGTTTTGAGAGGAAGGGGTGGAACAAGAAGTCGTCAGCAAAAGGAAAGAAAGGATTGTGTCATCTTCTTTTAGGGGGACAGGAAGGCAGGGTTTCATCCTGCAGATGACCTCACCAGAGATGATCAAGAAATTCCTGTTTGATGGTTAGAAGGTCACATCCCTGGGATAGGCTAAAACTGTAATTAAGTCTTGGTTTGATGTCTTAGAGTAAATGACTCCAATCTGTGTTTGGTTTTTTTTCTTTCTTAACAAGGATTTCAACATATAAATTTGGGGAGGACAAAAGCATTCAGTCTATCATACCAACTGGGTCATTTGATCTTAAAGCCACTGTTTCTGCCCCATTAAAACAAATGAACAGGGGCGCCTGGGTGGCGCAGTCGGTTAAGCGTCCGACTTCAGCCAGGTCACGATCTCGCGGTCCGTGGGTTCGAGCCCCGCGTCGGGCTCTGGGCTGATGGCTCAGAGCCTGAAGCCTGTTTCCAATTCTGTGTCTCCCTCTCTCTCTGCCCCTCCCCCGTTCATGCTCTGTCTCTCTCTGTCCCAAAAATAAAAAACGTTGAAAAAAATTTTAAAAAAAAATAAAACAAATGAACAAACAAACAAACAAACTTGAAATCACTCCACTATTTCTGTTTTGCCCAGTACATTAGGAGACACAAAGAAAGAAAAAAGGAAGGAGGGAAGTGGGAAGGGAGAGAACATAAACAACCACCTACATCATGCTAAGTGCTCTCCCTGGAATACCTCACTCAAACCTCACTCAGACCTTTAAAGTAGCTGAATTTTCTCCCATTCTTCAGACGAAGAACCTAAGGCTCAGAAGGCTAAAGAATGTTCCAGAGATTTTGCAACCAGCAAGTGGCAGAACCATTACAATGGGAGTTTCGTGGAGGGCCCACCATGTGCTGAGCACCAAGAGAACCATGGCATTGCCATGTGGTGGGCACAGTATTCGATCAATCAACATAACGGAAGCTGGATAACTTGAGTCACTCACAGAGCTCAGGAGTAAACACCGAAATTGGCCCCGTACCTACATCTCTCTCAGTCACCCACTTCAGGGCGCCCCCGCCTCTTCCAAGTCTTAAAGACCCCTTTGCTGACTATACCAATCTCCACCTGGGACACTCCCATCCTCTGCGCTCTCTGTGACATACAAGACATGGAGGCTGAGAAGAGCACCAGGAGGGCAGGACAATCCAAGCCCTTGAATGGTCTCCCTGCCATCTTGCAAGTGTTCGAGTTGTGGCTGGTACCATGACCAGTGCAGGGGCAGGTTGGGGTGTGCTTGGCCAAGATTAGGACTCCAGGAAGAACAGGGATGATACGTGGGGTTGACATTTGCTTTCTTTCTCTACTTATCTGATTCCTCTGTCCTTTCTCAGTGTCCTTTTCTCTAAAGAAGAGATGCTTGAGGCTGTGAAATCCTCTCGTCTGCATGACTATGAAGTGGTCTGTCCACTGGCTCATCAGTAATGCCCTGAAGGTCAGCTGGGGTCTCCAGTTTCATTGACCCATAACCTGAAAATGTAAGGGATGGCCCAGAGAGAGCAGAGCTGGACTGGACCTCATCTCAGGAATGACAACAATTAAAAGCCATGAGCACTTATCGATGGCGATTGGTATGCCCCACACTCTGTACCAGATAAGCTATCTCATTTGGATCCTCTTTGATGTATTACTATTACTATTACCATTAGTTGAATCATTCGTTTTAAGCACGAGACCACCAAAATCAGAGAGGAGAGGTATCTTGTTCAAAGCCACATTGTGGGGAAGTGTTTGAACGTGACTTGCTAAAAGGAAAACCCAAGCCCTGGAACACCATCCAGGTCATGTCTGCAGAGACCTTCGGCTGCTATCCCCAACTGAACTTGAGCTTTACGTCTAGGAAGTGAACCTGACTTCCCCTACTGAGTTCTGAAGGTGACTCCTCTCATTCACTCACCACCCTGTTCTCAGAACTTTCCAGACCCTCTTTCCAATATATATTCCTCTAAGGGCTTACAAGACTCTGTAGCAGTTCTGTCCAACAGAACTATAATGTGACCCACAAACATCATTTTAAATTTCCTAGTAGCTACATTGAATAAGGAAAAAGAGACAGATGGTATACATTTTTTTCTTGTCCTTTTATATATACATATATAATTATATATATATAAAATATATATATATAAAATATATATATATAATTTATTTTCAAATTGGTTTCTATACAACACCCAGTGCTCATCCCAACAGGTGCCCTCCTCAGTGCCCATCACCCACCTTCCCCTCTCCCCCACCTCCCATCAACCCTTAGTTTGTTCTCAGTATCCAAGAGTCTCTTATGCTTTGCCTCCATCTTTCCCTGTAACTTTTTTCCCCTTCCCCTCCCCCATGGTCTTCTGTTAAGTTTCTCAAGATCCACATATGAGTGAAAATATGTGGTATGCTTCTCTGACTTATTTCACTTAGCATGATACCCTCTAGTTCTATCCACGTTGCTGCAAATGGCCATATTTCATTCTTTCTCATTGCCAAGTAGTATTCCATTGTATACATAAACCACAACTTCTTTATCTATAAGTCAGTTGATGGACATTTAGGCTCTTTCCATAATTTGGCTATTGTTGAAAGTGCTGCTATAAATATTGGGGTACAAGTGCCCCTATGCATCAGCACTCCTGTATCCCCTAAATTATATTTTATTTAACCCAAGAGATCCAGAATATTTTCATCTCAACATGAGGCACCAAAAACATTCCCACTGCTCAAAAGCCACATAGGGCTGGTGGCTGTCACAGTGGGTGGTATAGCAGACCACACAACTACAGGATCAAATTCAGTGTGCATTAGGATACAGTAGAAGTCTCATTTATAACTCAGACTCCTGGGGCCCATTCTTGGAGATTCTGACTCTGTATATCAGTGATGAGCCCTAGGAATCTGCTTTTCTAACAAAGTGCCCCTCGGTCACTCCAAGGGGACTGTCTACGGAACTCTGGTATAGGATATTTTCAGGGCAAAGCAGAAGGTTCACCTGACCGTCAGGACACAAGTCCCTGCGGCGGAACCTCTATCTCTGAGAGGATTTACCACTACAATTTTTGCCGTCCTCCAACTTAAACTCAACAACTGGATTTGATAGATACATGTGATGATACAGGTGCCCCTGTTGGAACGGGTCCGTTCACTGACCCATCACCACCCATTTCTTCAAATGATGTTTGAGACAAAATATTAATGATCCTAATGAAATTGAGAAGGAGCTTAGACAGAACCCCATTCCTTTCAAAGCAAAACAACTGTATGTATATCTACATAATGGCCATGGTTTTATTTTTTGGCATACTACTTGGATAAGAACACTGTCAAGTCACAAGTAGCCTCCGGGCCTGGACGCAGTTACAAACAAGGATAAAGAGAGGAATAGTCCGACATCTGGGTTTTCTGCTATCTTAAGAGTTTCCCAAAATGTGATCTCAGGACTACAGACAGCAGTGACCCTAAAATGTGAACAGGCAGACCTTCAGATTTCCCGGGTTCTACTCCAGAGTCTGATTTATAGACGGTCAACAATCCACACACATCCAGCACCCCCCCCCCCCTCAGCCACCAGCCCCAGGAATTCTGTTGCAGGTGGTTAGGGGGAAACCACCACTCACCCCACTGGTCTCAGCAACATGAAGCTACAAAAAAAAAAACAAAAAAAAAAAAACAAAAAAACCCAAAATTCTGCAAAAATAAAAAAACTACAAAACTACAAAAACCATCAGCATGCAAATGCTGTTTGCAAAACAACTATCAGCCGTCTTCCTCCTTTTACTTTAATGATACAATAGTGAGTACAGATTTCCAATTATAAAATATTTGAACACACCTATATCAAGTAAAGTTTAAAAGTTCCCTCACCTTTTCTCTAAAAGGGGATTTGGTTAGGGCCCACTGAGGGAGGGGAGAATAACACGTGAATTTGGAAATGGGACAAGAAATCAGATCATCCATCGAGAGCTTTGCAGCATTTTGTGGTGTAGCATTTGGATTGCATTTGAGGAAACCCTTGAGAGAATTTTAACGAGGGGGTATCATGGTCTTCAGAACAATTCTGTCAAGTTTTTTAATTCCAGTTCATTAACACAGTGTTTCAGGTGTACAATACAGTGATTCACCACTTCCGTACATCACCCAGTGCTCACTGACCAGTGCACATCATGACCAGCGCACTCCTTAACCGAACCCCCTATTTCACCCAACCCCCATCCACCTCCCCTCTGGTCACCATCAATTTGTCCTCTATAGTTAAGGGTCTATAGTTAAGAGTCTGAGGTGGGGAAGGGGGGATGGGGGGATGGGTTCTGTCTCCTTTTTGTTTCTTTTTTTTTGTTTCTTAAATTCCATGTAGGAGTAAAATAAGACAGCATTTGTCTTCCTCTAACTTATTTCACTTAGCATTATACCCTCTGGGTCCACCCGTGTTGTTGCAAATGGCGAGATTTCATTCTTTTTTATGGCTGAGTAATATTCCATTATATAGAACCCATAAATCAACCCACAATTATACAGTCAATTAATCTTTGACAAAAGAGGCAAGAATATACAATGGGGAAAAGATAGTCTCTTCAACAAATGGCACTGGAAAACTGGACGGCCACATACAAAAGAATGAAATGGGACCACTTCCTTACACCAGACACAAAAATAAACTCAAAATGGATTAAAGACCTAAATGTGAGACCTGAAACCATAAAAATCCTAGAAGAGAGCACAGGTGGTAATTTCTCTGACAGTGGCCGTAGCAACATCTTTCTAGATATGTCTCCTGAGGCAAGAGAAACAAAAGCAAAAATACATAATGGATCTCCAGAACATTTTTAAAGATAGCTTGAGCTGCTACAGAGAACAGACTCGGAGACGGAGCTATAAGAACAGAGGCAGAGGACCAGTAAGAAGGTTACTGAACTAGCTAACTGGTTAACTGTTAAAACATATACAAGCCAAATTCTACTTAGGCAACATCCATGGGTGTGCTGGGTCAAACTCCATCCTTCCTCCCTCTAGTGTAATATCTCAGGCTGGTCTTCCCTGCCACAGTCATTCTTTACCCACCCTGGGCCATCAACAAGGGGCCCAACAAGATCACACACATCCACACACTGCCCAAGGCCCAAGGACAATTTCCAGGCATACGAGAGTCTATATTCAGATTTAGGCGGGGAAAAAAAAAAAAGCTGAACTTGAAAATGGGTCTGTTCTGCCACTACGGGCATTTTACATTGCTCAAAGCAAACTCAACATCTCAGGCTGCAGCTTGTGTATTATGGTAACTTAGCTGTACCTAGGGATTCTCCCAAACGCTTGTGGAGTATTAGCCCCGCACCTGCACCGCTCATGGGGACGGTCCTCCAAAATGGTCCTTCCGAAAGAAGCATAAGGACTGTCCATAAAGCAAATTTTAAACTCCTCCCAAAAAACAAAAACTGATCGTCACCCCAAATTGGCACTTCCTTCAGGGTTTCAAAATTAAGCTCCAGAATTCACCTGACAACACGCTAACGAGAATTCAAAGCGAGCTCAGTTGTTCTCCGGAGCATCTTTGTACATGGCTGGTTCCCACCACGTCTGGAAAACATCATCAGTGTGTCTGCATGTGGAGGGTGTGGGATTTCTAGTTTCTGGATGTACAAATGCAGCTGGACTGCAGTGACCACTTCAGAGATCAGAAATCGTTTCACTTCACTAACATTCACTTCAACTGGGTATTGAATGCCACTTTCTTTCGAAGACCAATGTGCAGTATTAGATGATGTTTAATATCTTCCTTCTCTTGACAAGATACCAGCAGCCACAGCTGGTTAAGGTATATTTTGTATGTTTCCATTCAAAGCAGCAGTCACTGCTGTATGGAATCCAACACTAATGGTAGAAGGAAAGAGAGCCCAGACATTTTTATCCAGAGTCAGCAAAGTCCTAAGCCAGTGGGTTCAACTCAGATCTTTGGAATCGGGTATGATTTGCAAATGATGTCGCCCTTCACCACGTTTCTGGGATGGTTTCTGGATAAACCAAGTTAGTGAGGAAGGGAAGGATTACAAGAGGAGTTAAGGAGGCACAGGTCTCTTGGTTTGGAGCAGGGGAGGCTGTGAGAGGTCAGCTGTCAAACAGCATCCTGATTCGTGATGGCTGTCCTGGGTTCAGCCTGAATGAGCCATCCATCCATCCATGATGAGCAAAGCCCAGTAAGTCCCTTCTCTTTGAGCATCCGCAACACAGCTTCTGTTTCCAAATCCATAAATCCAGGAGGCAAACAGGAATGGCATTCCCCAGTTCTCCTCCACACACAGCTCCTTTCGGCCCCACACTAATTGGTGGACCAGTTCACACACCACTACCTTCCTCTTCAGTCCTCTGAAACCCTTCTCCACCACTGCACAGCCTTCATCTCCAGGGTCGACAACTAACATTTACCCTGTTGGAGGGATATTACAAGGATTATCTCATCTGACCCTTGCTGTAATGGAGAAGTACAGTCATACCAATTTTACAGGAATAACAGGAGACCCTAAAGGCAATTTGCACCAATTTATATAACGACCAGCAGCACATAAGAGTGGTTTGCTCATCACACCCCAATGGCACTACATCTTACCATGTTTTAATTGGCCAACTGGATAGGTAAAATTATGTCGCACTGTCTTCCCAGTTTCCGTTTATTTGATGTCTTCTTTGATGTCTATTGAAGATTAATATTTTCCTTATATGCCTATATATCATTTGTATGTCTCACTTTGGAAACAAACTTTTCACGCCCCTTGCAAGTTTTTCTTTTGGATTTTTAAAGATTTGGCATTGTAATACTATTCCACTTTACCATGTCTCTTGCAAAACCCCGCCCCACCAATTGCCACGTGCCCCTTAATTTTGCTCATTGTGATTTTTCATTCCATCATGCTGCACATTAGATTCCCAGAACTTATTCAAAGTTCTCAATCTTCCAAATTGAATCTATGAGCATTTTTCTTGTGATTTCTTCCATGAGTCCTATGCTTGGAAAAAACCTATCTCAAACTGAGAAAGATATTTATCTGCATTTTATTCTCTTTTTTTTTAGTTTTTTTTTCCCCCCACATTTTTCTCTTTAATTCATCTGAAACGCATTTGGGAGCACAATATAATTGTGAAGGCCTAACTTGTTTCCTTTCCCCAAAGAACCAATTTTTCTAACATGACTCCTTGAACTGAGTTCCTTCCCTTTGGCCTATAATGCTTTCTTTGTTGTAATCTTATATGACATATATGCTCAGTAGTATTTCCTTTATCCCATCACTTCTTGTACCCATATTCCATGGTTTCAGTTACCACAGCCTTAGAAAATATTTTGTGATTTGGTCAGGCAAATACCTTTGTTTTCAAAATGTCATTGGGCCATTTTTTTTTTCTATTTTCAAAATGTCCTTAAATAATTTCTCACCCATTAATTCTTCCAGACAAAACTTAGAATGATTTTTGCAAGATCCCTGAAAGTCCCAGTCAGATTTTGATTGGTATATTGTGGACATATATATAAATTTTTTTAATAACTGACACCTTGGTAAGACTTAACCTTCTCCTGTAAAAAAGGGATATGTTCTTTCAAGTACGTTCCCCACTCAAGTTGGACCTATCATCAGATTTTAGGGATTTAATGATGTGATGCATCACACTTAAGTTAGTTAAAAACACACTTTAACATGTATTTCTTGAGGGCCCCTGGTTGGCTCTGTTGGTTAAGCGCCCAACTTTGGCTGAGGTCATGATCTCACGGTTTGTGAGTTTGAGCCCCGCATCCGGCTCTGGGCTGACAGCTTAGAGCCTGGAGCCTGCTTTGGATTCTGTGTCTCCCTCTCTGTCCACTCTTCCCCCACTTGTGTTCTGTCTCTCTCTCTCTCTCTCTCTCTCTCTCAAAAAATGAATAAACATTAAAGAAAATGTTTTAAACATATGTTCCTTAAGTAAGATTTTTCTTGTGAAACATTTAGCATAGTGCCTAGAACATTATAAAGATTTAATAAATTTTATTTACAAATCACTATTATTATTTTACTTTATTTTACTTATTTACTTTCTTTTGTTTTAGATGGCTATAATTATTATGGGTGTTATCACTACTATTATTCTTTACTGTCACTGTTATTATTATTATATATTTATATATAAGTATTATATATTACAATTATTATATATTAGTATTATACACTGTCACTATGATTATTTAATGTCATTAATATTATTTATCAAAGACTAGAATGAAACAGTACCTGCTGGACCCCCCTCTATGTAAGAGAAAAACTTAGCATGCTCTTTGCCCTCGATGCCTCCTTTTCTCTTCCCCAACACCTACGTTGTCTTTCAAAACATACGTTAACATTCATGATCAGTTCTGTTGCCAGTTCTTTTACGCCAAAATATCCTCATTCTTTTTTGCTTGTTTGTAGTTTTTTTGTTTTGGTTTGGTTTTGAGCATAGTTGACACGCAAGGGGACATTAGTTTCTGGCGTGCCACACGGTGATGGGACAATACGTAGGCCACGCTGTGCTTGCCACAAGCGGAGCTACCTTCTGTCACCGTACAACACGGTTACACCATCCTTGACTATGTTCCTTGTGCTGTGCCTCTTATTCCCATGATGTATTTGTTCCCTAACTGGAGACCTGTACCTCCTGCTTCCCCTCACCTGTTTCGCCCTTTTCTCCCACTGCCCCCCCTTCAGGCAACCATCGGTTTTTCCTTTGTATTTATAGATCTGATTCTGTTTTGTGTTTTCTTATTCATCTGGGGTTTTGCGGGGGTGGGGGAAGGGGTTGTTCCTAACACTTATGAGTAAAGTCATATCGTGTTTGTGCTTCTCGTTATGACTTATTTCACTTACATTTAATACCTTTGAGGTCCATCCATGTTGCTTCAAATGGCACAATCGCATTCTTTTTTATGGCTGCCTAATATTCCTGTGTGTGTGTGTGTGTGTGTGTGTGTGTGTGTGTGTACCACATGTTCCTTATCCATTCATCTACCACGAGACACCCAACTTGCTTGCATACCTTGGCTGTTGTAAATAATGCTTCAATAAGCGTAAGGGTACCTACATCTTTCTAAATGAGTGTTTTCATTTCCTTTCGGTAAATACCCAATAGTGAAATTACTGGATCATAGGATATTTCTACAAAATAGTCTCATTCTTGAGTTTTCTGTTTTAATTACTCTCCCAACTGGCTGGAATGTATCTCAGAGTATTCTTTAAAAAGGAATGGATTTTTTTTTCTAAGCCATTGCATCACCTACATTAACCAATTATTTGAGCATAAAATATAAAAAAGACTTTTCCTTGAACTTTTTCAGCAAGGCTCTTTCATGACAAACATGAGCACACACAAAGCAGAGACCAGCCATTGGCAAGTAGTCTTTAAATGTTAAACTTTCAACTGAGAGAACATTTCTCCATAGCTGCTGAGAGTTACTAGGCTTGCCCTGTTCTAGACATCAAAATATGTGCTGACCATCATATTGTACTTCTCCATTCAGCACCAACAGTCTTGTGATTAGTATAATGTTCTAGCAGATTCTGACAACACTTTCATTATCAGTCTGGATTTTCAGGGTTGTATGAGTTTCCATTTTTCTATGTCTTCTTGGGTTTTTTTTTTCAGTATGAAGTTGGAAAAGTTTGTGTTTGATCCAAGTTCTAAACAGAAGTCCGTTGATCATGTTCAATATAGTATGATATAATTTTTGACAGTTTAGATGGTTTAAAACAGTAGTAACATTCTATTCAGACAGACTTGGTTTGTGTATCAGTGAACTACCTCTTTGTTTTACAGAACAGAAAAGCCAAATTAAAGTGGTTTAAGCAATAAGTAGAATTCATAGATCAACAGGACTCAAACAGCTATAGGAGGGCCTCACGTAAGGCTTCTGCTAATGAGTTAACAATATCATCAAAGACCTGGTACCTGCCAATCTCTCTGCTCTCCCAAACACAGTAGTACCCTATTCTCAACACTGCCTCATGGCAACAAAATGGCTGTAGGAACACCTACTCTCACATCTTAATTACCACGACCCCCAGGAAAAGAAAGCAAGAAATTTCTCAAGTCTTCTTCAGAAGAGAGGATCATTTTTCCCGAGAAGGTTCACAAATTATCTCCTTGTGTCTCAGTGGCTCTTTGGGATGGGGTGCCCATTCCAAAACCAATCACTATAACCAAGAAATGGAATGCACTGGCTTTAAACCAATCACAGCCAACCCATGACAATGGAAGTTGGTCCTACCTAAAGTGTACAACTTAAATCAGGCAAGACGTTGGTTACCCAAAGGAAGGTCATGGCTCGGCAGGCAAAATAAGGGGACGTGGGTATGGATGACACAAACAATACGCATCTGCTTAACGTATGTCCACCTCTCAATGTGTCTGGATTCTGTCGATTCCAAGTGACAAAAGTCCACTGCGCTACCTGTCTATTGCTGTGCAACAAATTATCCTGACATTTAGCAGCTTAGAACACGTATGCATTATTTCCCAGCTTCCATGGGTCGGGAGTCAGGGTCTGTCTCGAGGTTGCAGTAACAGTGCCAGCAGGGGATAGCTTTCCTCTCAAGGCTGGAGGATCCATGTCCAACGTGGGTCACTCCCATGGCTGTGGCGGGTGGCCCTCTCCACAGAGCTGTGTGAGTGTCCCTACAACATGGCCGCTGGCATCCCCCCGAAGTGAGTATTCCACGTGAGAGGAAGAGCAAGGAGAAAGCTGCGGAGCCTCCGGGACCCAGGCACCAAAGACACACGCTGAAATTGCCTCCACGTCATTCCCTTTGTTAGAAGTGATTCACTGAGTCCAGTCCATACGCAAGGGGAGGAGAATGAGACTCCACATCTCAAATGGAGACGTACCCGTTGGGGGATATTTTTCAACCACCAGACCCACCTCGAACGTGCTCAAACCACAAAGGGATTCCTGGGCTTCAGAGTAGGGGCAAATAACGGGGTGACTCCCAGGGTGAAGCCAAGAGCTGCCTAAATCCAATCCTTGGGAGCTGGAACCAGGGACTGAACACTACCCTCTTCCGCTTCTCCCTCCTCCTGTTCCTCGTCTTTGCTTATTCCGGTTCTCTTGGCCTGTGGGCTTCATTATTTTCCCTAAGACAGAAAGCAAAACATCTCCACGTGGTGGGCAAAGTAGTGACTGACGCCCTGGTTCAGCAATCCCACGGGGGCAAGACTCCTTCTTCCTCTCAGCCTCTGAAAAGGCTGAATTCCAGAGATGGATTCTCACTGGACATGCTGAGTCAGTGTCAACCCCAGATCAACCGTGATTTCCCAGAAGATGAGTAACGTGATTAGTTTGGCCTACAACACATTCCCAATCCCCAAGTCAGAAAGTCAGGGTTGTTCCCAAACTAAGGGGACATAGGAACAAAAAACTGTCACTGTTCCCTATGGCCTTCTCACTACCTATGTGACCTTGAGCAACAGACTTGACCTCTCTATGCCCCAGCATCCTCACCTTCAAAATGGGAATAATAATGCCTCTGCACAGGATTGGCTTCCTATTAAATAAGATGATGCATGAGAAATGCCTAACACAGAAACTGACATGCAGTAAATGATCAAGAAATATAGCCTTTATCACTCATTATCATTACTTCTGGTTCCCGATGCCTTTCATGAAAACGATCTCCTTAGGGGTAGAGTTCAAGGCCTCCACCACGTAACAGACTTTGTGGTTGTGCCAGAACGGGGGAGATAAATGTGGCACCCCACAGGTCCAATAGGGAGTGTTAATGTGGCTCATTAGAAAGGGGAGCAGGCCTAGCGAAAATCTCTGCATTCGTGGAGGCCAGTGGAAATCCACGGCCATGCTGCCCGTAATATATTCTGCTGGTGCTGTTAGTAATAAAGTAGCAGATGTTGAACAAGAAGCCTGCCCCTGGCGATATCTGTTAATTGATGTGATGTGTGTTTTTATGGAAGCTCGATCAAGGTGTTTTATCTCTGGCTATAAGGAAACCCTAGAATGGGCTGATTCAAAGTATTCTTCTGAAAGAACTTTCAGGAAAGTGATTATCAAAAATCATTATCAAAAAAATCTCTACACCAGCAAAGAAGTAACTATTTAATAAAAAGAAGAAAGAGTTGGAGGAGGAGGAGGAGGAGGAGGAGGAGGAGGAGGAAGAGGAGGAGGAGGGGGAGAAGAAGAAGATTTCAAAACAAATGAGCTGCTTAAAAACGGAGTAGGAGTATTTTTCCAATTTGGATCTAGGCTTTATTTTCCCAAGTTTGATGTGATCACCACAGGCAGACAAAGAACCTCACACAAAGACGTGTACATGGCCACACCCAAATAATATTCATGAGCCCATCAAGTGGAAACAAGAGAGGCCATGAGAAAGAAGAAAACAGACACACAACAGGCAAGAGGAAAGACACAGAGATAAACAAATCGAGAAAGACGCACACAGACACAAGCACCCTTTTCTTACAAACCCATCAACCTGGCCAGTCTGCACTTCGTGGGAAATAACAGCTGATTCAGTGAAACGGGGAACAGCTGAATAATTCACCTTGAAAGACGCCTTGGCCAGAAGGCTTAAATATATGATTACCACCCCAGGCAAGGAGACAGAAAGCCTCAAGACAGATTTCAACCTGTGGGTCCCATTAACCCTCGGCTCTGGAAGAGAGACAGACAGAAATGTCCCAGTCCCGCCCATCCAGCAGTCTTACATGCTTCATCCTGGTGGTGGCTAACCCGACGTGTATCCTCTTTGTGGTCTTATCTACGTCAGTATGATAATATTAACAGCTCATAACATATACTGAGCTCCTTCTGTTTGTTGGACACCATGCTACAATCTGTATGTGTATAATCTCATTCCCTTCCCACGTCAGAGCCTTATTTGAGAGATTAGAGAACAGAACCAGAGTCAACCCAATTAATCTTTGTAAGCCATGTGTAAATCAGCCACCCAAAAAGTGTTTCTGCAAGGAGATTGCTAATTGGCCACCGGGATGAATTAAAGTTGAGGAATAGCAGGAATTAAAATTTATTTTAGCAATAGCCAGTCAAGAATGTTCAGTTTTGAGCCCAATCCACCTACCCTAATTTCCACTCATTTGGTTCAGTCCTACTGAAAATAAGTTGAATCTCTCCTCAAAACTCATCCATTCACATCACTGCTCATTTCCTCGGGCCGCCATAACAAAGCACCACAGGCTGGGTGGCTTAAACAACAGACATTTGTTTTCTGACACTTCTAAAGGATAGGAGTCTGAGATCAAGCTTGGTTTCTTCTGAGGCGTCTCCCCCCTTGGCTTGTAGACTGCCATCTTCTCCCTATGACTCCACATGATGTTCCCTCCATACACATCTGTGTCCTAATTTTCCCTTCTTTTGAGGATACCGGCCATACTGGATCAGAGCTCATCCAGATGGCCTCATATTACCTTAATTACCTCTTTAAAGACCCCATTTCCAAACACAATCACATCCTGAGGTATCTGGAGGGTTGGGACTTCAACATATGAGTTCTGGGTGACAAGACTCAGTCCCCTAACAAAGTCTTTGAAGACAGTTCCCTTTCTGCCCCCAAGCGTGTAATCTCACCATTGGGGACCCATTCCTCACACCAACAAAGGATCTTTGATTTCCAGGGTGCACTCTATCGAGGGGTAGGACGTAAGGGTGTGAGATTTCTCCCATGGGAGGAGGTATGCTTTAAGCAAACGTCTCATTTGAAAAGAGCTAGCTGCCACCTCAGATTTTAAAAAAAAAAAAGGCACTCTAGGGGTGCCTGGGTGGCTCAGTACGTTAAGCTTCCAACTCTTGGTTTTGGCTCAGGTCATGATCTCACAGTTCATAGGATTGAGCCCTGCACTGGGGTCTGCACTGAGTGCAGAGCCTGCTTGGGATTCTCTCTCTTCCTTCTCTCTCTGCTCCTCTCCTGCTCATGTGCTCGCTCGCTCTCTCTCTCTCTCTCTCTCAAAATAAATAAACTTACAAAAAATTTTTTTAAAAAAGCACTCTAGAGAACAGGACTTGGTAGACAACAGGGTTGGAAGGAAGAAAGTCCCGTGGAAAGAGGAGAGAGACAGAAAGGAGACAAGGCCTGGGGCCAATTCCACCTCCTTCAAGCTGTAGCTACAGAAGTGTCGGCTATGACATCACTTTGATCCTTCCATGGTGACTTCAAAGACGTACGGAGATGACTCAGAAGCCTTTGGATGGCATAGTCCTTTTGCCTGCTGAGCACCTGCCACACCGTGTTGTGTAAGACCTCAACATCATTCACGGCTCTTACTTCAATGAGAGCAGCCTGCGTCTGACCATGACCTTTGCCCCTCGCCAGTGAGGACACATGCAGGTTAAGACCTGCATGTTTCTACTCATTCTCTCCTCAAGCACTCGCCAAGAGGTCTGCCTCATTTCCTTGGGATCCGGGAAGGCGGTCGAGTTCCGAGATTTAAGCTCCGCTCTTCCCGGAGATTTCCACTGGCACAATTTTTAACTCCGGGTCCAAAGAGAAAGGGGTGGTGGTTGGTGATGAGTTAATTTAGTACCTGCTGCCAATGTACTCAGTAGTTAAACAGATTAAATTAATTCTCCTCAGAACAGCAGTTTTCAAACTTGGCTGCACATTGTCTTCACCTTGGGAGCTCTTAAAAAAAAAAAAAAAAAAAGTACTGATGACTGAGTCCCACCCCTAGATTCTGGTTTAATTGGCCTGGGGTGCAGCCGAGGCCCCGGATTTGTTTAAAAGCTCTCCAGGTAGCGTAAGCCTTAGTGAGGTGGTCCCCGGACCAGCAGCACTGTCTACCAGGGTGCTTATCCAAACGACACATTCCCAGGTCCCATCCCAGACCCAGGAAATCCAACTTTCTGCAGGCAGGGCCCGGCCCTCTGTGTTTTCACGCGCTCTCCAGGCCATTCTGACGCATGAGTACGTGTGTGCGCCACTGTTGTGAGCTCGGGTGCTGGACTGCACTCTGCGTGTTAGCAGCTAGAGGTCAGGTCCTGCTTGGCTTCCTCTTCCCGATCCTGCTCCACCCCCAAGTTCAGCGTCACCTCCGTCTCCTGACGAATTCCCACCGGAGTAAGGAGGATGGCCGGCGTCCGGGCTCAGTGCTCCGAGGCTCGGGACAGAGAACATCTTCCTGGCACACTTGTTCGGAGCTTTGGGTGTTCGTCTTGAATGCGTGGACCTGGCTCCGCTGATCCCGTTCCAAACCGGCCCACCCATCCCGATAAACACACTGCTGTCGTGGTTCCCAGGATCAGAACGCCTTCCCTTAATCATCTGCCTCATGCGCTTAATCTCTCTAACACTGGGAAGCAAGCATAACCGTGTACCCTCCCCAACGGCCAATCCCTTCCTCTGCATTTCCTCCCAAATAACCATTCGTTTGTCTCCCAAACTACTTTCCTCCATGGACTTCTTACAGGAAATCATGAATCATGCAGGTGTAGGTTTATTGTCTGTTACAAAAAGTGACATCTACTCATCGTTGAAAACTTAGAGAAATCAAAGGGACAAAAAAGAAAATAAAAAAAAGTCTTTCATCCAATCTCGGAAACGATGGTTAACATTTTGGTGGTGTTTTTTTCCCCCTTGTACTTTACGTATATTATGATCTATTTTGTTCCAAAAATTATGAGCTAGGCCACAAAAAGGCATAAAATACAAGACATAATGATTTTGAAATACCCTATTGATTGAATTATTGGTCTCAAGGCTTCACTCCCAGTAGCGTATTATATATATACTTCCTTGATGTGATGGGTGGAATACATATCCCCACACACACATCCTGACTTTGAAATTGGCCATGTAACTTGCTTTGGCTAAAGGGATGTGAGCAATACGTAATACAAACAGAGGCAAAAAATCTGCCTTCTCTGTCGGCCTGCCCTCTCCCCTTATCCACCAGTGATCCGCCAAGGGAATGAGATACCGTGGAGAGAATTAACCCTTCAGCCTGGGCCCCAAAATGGCACCCATGGAGCAGACTCCCCCCACCCCGCCCCCAAGCAAATCTGCAAATGTATGCACAATAAACAATCCCTTATTTCCTATGCTACTGAGTTGAGTCTTGGGCAATTTTTATGCACTTTGACTGTGGCAACGGCTGATTGGTACACACCCTGTTTCATTTATTCTAAGATAACTATGTTTTCATATCGTGGCCACGCAGAAGTCAGGATATGTCTTATAATCAATGGCATGTCAAAAATTTTCTGGCAAATTTCTTCTTCTTTCTTAGTGGTACATAAAAGGATGGTGGGGAAAATTAGTTATAAAATAATATATGCAGGGGTGCCTGGGTAGTTCAGTTGGTTGAGTGTCTGACTTCGGCTCAGGTCATGATCTCACAGTTTGTGAGTTCGGGCTCCACGTGGGGCTCTGTGCTGACAGCTCAGAGCTTGGAGTCTGCTTCACATTCCGTGTCTCCCTCTCTCATTGCCCTTCCCCTACTTGTGCTCTGTGTCTATCTCTATCAAAAATAAAAGAAACATTAAAACATTTTTTAATAATACATATAGCACTTTGCCATTAAAACTCTTAGATGCACACACACACTATATATATTCTTTATATATATATCTTATATGTGTGTGTGCTTTCTAGATATGTGTGTACATCTATATGTGTATACATGTTTTGTTTGGGCATGTATATATACACATATGAAATTTCAAAAAGTAAAATTTCATTGTGCTGGAGAACAGAAGAAAATATGTCAGGGGAATAGTTTCTCTTCACTGTGGGAAAATAACTGGACAGTAATTTTTTATTTTGAAATTCAAGGCTCTTTATATACATCCAGATGGGATGAAACAGAGAAAATCAACTCACTTAATATAAGAACATTATATTTAATTGAATGTGAGTTGATCAAGGGTCAAGATGGTGGTTGGGTTGGAGGGGGATGCTAGAACTTACCAGAGAGTCTGACAGGGAGAAATTCGCAGTGGTGGGGAAGAGTCAATGAACTCCAAGAAGAGACATGTTTAACACTTTCTGTCATTTACCCCAGTTTTCCCCAGACCTTTTTCATGCTACGGCCTCTGTGAGAAAATACATGGAAAGGGGTCAGTGGGCTCTACTTGGGGTGATACATCTCAGGAGACAGGGTGAGGAAAATACAGTGAATTCACTAAACCCACTGGATGACCCACAGATTAAGAAAGAGAGACTCAAGCTACGGTAACTGCAGAGGCCAGAGTGCTTCCAAAAATTCCGAAGGCTTGAGCAGTCCAGGATAACACATGCAAGGAGAAAAACCAAACCTGAAAGGAAATGCACCAAAACATTGGCAGCAATTATTGCCAGGTAATGGAATTTTTCAATGCTTGTCTTTGCTTTCCAAATTTTCCATGATGTAGCTATATTGACTTCATAGGCACAAAAACAAAATATGTTTGTATTAAGTCCTTGAGAAAGAAGAAAACAGCGGGACCGTAAAATGGAACCAGGATGATGTTCCGTTGCGTACCCCCAATCCTTTTTCATGGATCAAGACTATTTCCCCATTCTATTGCCAATTCTTCACAGAACACCATTCGTGATGGCTCCATAACAGCATACAAGTGAATGAATCATAATTGATCCAATCCTCTATTGTTATATAATTGAGAAATAATGGAGTTGTTTCCATGTTTCATGCCATTAGTGGTAACCATGCCGAACATTTTGGTACATAAATCTCACGCACCCCATCAGCATTTTTACATGCCTGGTCTTCTGATTCACTGAATGTCCTCCCCTTTACTCTTCTTACTTTCTGGAACATTCCATACCCAATAGCAAAGTATCCTCAATGCCTTTTTCTCACCCACGTGCTTCCCATCACCATGGTCTGATTCGGGAGCCAGGGCCCCTTCCACCTCCAGCCAGCATCAAGAGGGCCCAGCCTTTGGGTGCTTCCACTCCAAACAACAGTCTCCACACTGCTCATCTGTCTCAAAACACTGCCTCGTAAAAACACTCCCAGGGGTACCTGGGTGACCCACTTGGTTGAGCGTCCAACTTCGGCTCAGGTCATGATCTCACAGTTAGTGAGTTTGAGCCCCACATCGGGGTCTGTGCTGGCAGCTCAGAGCATCGAGCCTGCTTCAGATTCTGTGTCTCCCACCTCTCTCTCTGCCCCTCCCCTGCTCACGCTGTCTCTCTCAAAAATAAATAAACATTAAAAAATTAATAAAAAAAAAACACTCCCAGCAGCTGCTAAACGATGGCGTTGCTGTTCTCATTGAAACATTCCGAGTAATTGTGTCACTGGGCACATCTAAGTCCCTACTGGGTCCACAGAAGTGAGCCCCAGTGCCTCTCTCTCTGTCTCAATGTCTCTGTCTCCCTGTCTCTTCCTCCCTGTTGTGTACACGCTTTTTAAGATCCATATGAATGAGCAATATCCGCAATAGATCATGTGGGAGATGGACATGATTCACTGATTTATACTGACTTCATGGGGCCTTAAGCAATTCTGGTTTTATGGAGATGTGGGAACCTACAAACACACACACACACACACACACACACACACACACACACACACAGGCTCTATTCTTTCCATTCCAAGAGTTCGGAAAGCCTCAGAAGACATGACTAGCCTCAGCAAAACTGGTCGCACTCCGCTCATCTGACAGATTGGGCTGTGGCTTCAGGCCCAGGTCAGTAGAATTTCTTTGCTTGACTTGTAAGACACACACAGTCCTCAGAATCCTTTGCTTCTTCTCAGAGGAACCCCAGGGGGTTCTGACGCTCAGCTCAAGGATGTGCTTTTCACACACATACACACACACACACACACACACACACACACACACACGCATGCACACCGTAAGTAAACTTTATTCTTGGAATGTTTGAAACCCCATCAGAAAATGGTTTCCCTGTGGCTCCTTATCTCTGTCTTGGCTCTGAAAGGACAGGGGGACTGGCTTATAGATTGTGACAGAGAGCATTCCAGGACTGGGTAAGTCCCTCTGGGGGCCCCTGGGGAGATGGATTTCCAAAGCCTTGGGCAGGTGCATTGGGAGAAGAGGAGAGCTTACAACTCTCTGGGCCCTTCTTGATACATAGCTGCCTCAAGAGCTATTGTATTTATTTATTTATTTGTTATTATTATTATTATTATTATTATTATTATTATTACTATTTGTCCCTGGAATCCAAACTCGGCCCGTGAGACCACTGAAGTCCTTTCCACACAGTGATTGGTTCCGAGCAGACACATGACTCTAACCAAGCCAATCAGAGCCCACAAACATGGGTCACAAGGCCACAGTGGACAGGCAGGAAAAACAAAAAAAACCTGGGATAAATGAGACACTTTGCTGTAGGATTTGAGCATCTAGACTCAGGATACTTACACTTAGAAATGATGTAAGCCATTTAAGCAATTGGATCTAGGATCTCTTTTATTTAAAACCAATAGTCCTGGGGCACCTGGGTGGCTCAGTAGGTTAAGCGTCTGACTTCAGCTCAGGTCATAATCTGGCGGTTTGTGGGTTCTAGCCCCCTGTTGGGGTCTGTGCTGACAGCTCAGAGCCTGGAGTCTGCTTCAGATTCTGTGTCTCCCTCTCTCTCTGTCTCCCCCCCCCGCCCCCCCACCGCCACTCTCCCTCTCTCTCTCTCTTTCTGTCTCTCTCTCTCAAAAATAAACATTAAAAAAAAATTAAAACCAACAATCCTGGCAAACGTCACCTGCGCTTATTTGTGTACTGACCAAACCTATCAAACACCTGCTGGAAACAGGCACTCTGAGAGGTTCTGGCCATTGATGGTCAGTAGCTACACCCTCAGCCTGAAAGCCCGAAATGCCTCTCTGTGAATTGGGTTAGAAAGAAATCCCAGTGACTAATAATAACAATAATGATAATATATAAAAATAATTTTTAAAACTTCCAGGGACAACATACACAGGCTTAAAGAGAAATCAATGTGTTACTGTGTGCATCAGGAAACAGATGTGTGTCCAAGCTTCTGACAATACAAACTTGGTACAGCTACTCAGCATTTATGAGCTTTGGTTCCTTTGCTATAATATGGGGTTTAAAAAATCATCAGCAGGGCACCTGGCTGGCTCAGTCGGTGCAGCAATGCAGCTCTTGATCTCGGCGGTGGGGGAAGGGGGTCATGAGTTCGAACTCCACGTTGGACAGAGAGATTACTTAAAAATAAAATCTTCAAAAAAAATCATGGGGTCAATGTAAGGGCTGAACAAGAAAATGTCTTTGAAGCCCTAGGATGGCACCCTGCACGCAGGGCACCGGGGATATGTTTGGCACATACCAGGTCCTTGTCTCAGAGGGACACGAGGTAATCGGCTAAACCCATCCGAGCTTCTGTCCCCTCATCTGTAAAATGAGGGCTTTCTCACTCCATCAGTGGTTTTCGATCCCCGCTGCAAACTAAAGTCACCAGGGGAGTTTTAAACTATACAGATGCCTAGGCTCGATGCCCAGAGATACTGATTTAATTGGTCTGAGCGGGGGATGTTGGCTCTGGCATCTTTGAAATGCCCCCAGGAGCTTCTGATGGGAAAGACAGAGTTGACGACCACAGCAATAAACGAGGACCCCTTTACAAGTTAGCAGTCTAAGGCTCTTGTTAAAGAAAAAAATAACTAATCATTAAAGCTATAAACTGTCCTGCAGAAAGATCCCAGGATGATGCATTTGAAAGGGAGCAATTAACCCTTCAGCGGTAACATGTTTAAAAATTTCAGTTCACACTCTGCAAAGTCCATCTCTGTTTAAGGAGAAAACTAATTAAAAGGGGGGAACTGTTATCACCCTGAGATTGTTTGGCAAACTCTGTCATCGCCTCTGCCACTCTTTTGGCAGGACTCTTGTCCCTAAATTAAAAAAAAAAAAATCTCAGGGAAGAGAGATATCCATTTTATTTTGTGAAAATACTTAATGGAGCTAATGAGTGTGTGTTTTTAATAGTTCCCTTGGGAAAGGCTATACAGTAAATATAATTGAAAGTAGGAGATGGGGCTGATTATTCATCAAGCACGTATTTTAAGAATGCAATTATGAAAAGAACAGCATAGCATGGAACATGAAATGGCTAACAATACAGAAGATTTTCTCAAGTGTTTTAGAGAGCTCTCAAATCCCTGGGATTGGGACAATTACCATACTGATATCCCACAAAGCCCTTGCTACTTGCATTACCTCACATTTAGAAGACTTGAGTGGAGGGGCGCCTGGGTGGCTCAGTCGGTTAAGCATCCGACTTCGGCTCAGGTCATGATCTCACAGTTCGTGAGTTCGAGCCCCGCATTGGGCTCTGTGCTGACAGCTCAGAGCCTGGAGCCTGCTTCCGATTCTGTGTCTCCCTTTCTCTCTGCCCCTCCCCTGCTCATGCTCTGTCTCTCTCTCTGTCTCAAAAATAAATAAAACATTAAAAAAATAAAAAAAAAATAAAAAAAACTTGAGTGGAATACATCCTCACAACAAAATGGGGAAGGAGCTGTATGCTCCTGGGGGTCATTTCAACAGCCCTCTGCCTCTACGCTCCCCATCATGCCCAGGGCAGGGTTGCCAACATGTAGGGGAAAGAGTACCTATGAAGACAATTCCTCTCATCTTGCTCCCGGGAACAGCTTCCAGAACAGAAACGAAAGAGAGAAAACCTCCAAGCCACCAGTGGGTTAAAAAGAGAACAAGGAGAATACGATCACGGTGGCCCCAGAGACTATACCCACACACATAGATATTTATGACGATAAAAGAAAGAAACGTCTACAAGGACACATCAAGCTCCTAATGCCGGCGGTCACCGAGGATGGAGGCAGAATATGTCAGGGCAAGCCCGGATTCCCTCTCTGGTGATTGCCATAGCTCCCATTTATTAAACATTGCCTGACTGCCAGGCGGCATGCTGAACACTTAGCTTCCATCACCTTATTTCAGCCTCACGTACCAGTCACACCATAGGTAGGTACAATTACCGGTCCATTTTACCAGTGAAGACAGCAAGGCGTGCGGGGATAGGAAAAGTTCTCATGGCAGAAAACTGCACAAAACTTAGGGCTGCGTGATTCTGTGCTTTTCACCAACACACAGACCCCTTCAATTCCAGAAGAATGATCAAAGCTTACACTCACAGAGTGCTTAGAACACGCTAGAAGCTGGGTGCTTAATCTCCACAGCCCTAGGAGGGTGGTGCTATATCGGGCCCTCTTTAACAGATGAGGAAACTGAAGAACAGAGAGAGAGGTTTGTTAACTTGCTGGAAGTGATGTGCCAAGAGGCAAACCCAGGCTGTCGGTATCCATCCACGATTGATGCTTTTGCTACTCATCTACACCAAAGCTCATTGTTGTGCCAGTCACCAGTCAGGGGACACCAAATGTACAAGATTGTCCCTTTCTTCAAGGAAATTGATGCTTAGGAGGAGATGTGTAGCGAAGAAGAGAAGTTAACGTCAGAACACAGTATGGTGTGCCCTACACGCTGGGTATGCACACTGAACAGAAACATGTCCATATATAAGATGTTCGTATACTGGGGCACTCAGGTGGCTCAGTCACTTAAGCCTCTGACTCTTCATTTCGGCCCAGGTCATGATCTCACGGTTGGTGAGTTCGAGCCCCACATCGGACTCTGCACTGACGGCACAGAGCCTGCTTGGGGTTCTCTCTTTCCTTCTCTTTCTGCCCCTCCCCTTCTCATGCTCTCTCTCTCTCTCTCTCTCTTTCTTGCAAAATAAATAAGTAAACATTAAAAATTTTTTTAATAAAATAAAATGTTCCTATACTTCCAGTCCACTGCCACTAATTCCATTTTTAGCAATCTTGCAGCAAAACATGATAGCTAACATCATCCCCCCAATGGCGGTGTTGAAATAATCTATTTGAAGGTTAGTGTGCAATCGGTAAAATATTAAGTCTTACTATTTAATGACTTACAACAATCTTTCTAAATTACCTTTTAAAGCTTTCAATCACAAGGAGAAATGATCTGATACAGTATTAAGCAAAACAAGAATAAAAGAATTATAGGTTGAGCATGATCTCAGTCGTGTAAAATAATAAATAATTAATACTAGTGATGATGATGATATGGGAAAATGGGCCAAGAAGTTAATAGTGATTGTTCTAGCTGGTGGACTCATAGATGATTTTTGTTCCTGCTTCTTTGCTTCTTCTTTCTTTTATATTATTTTTATAGTCAGGAAAAGGTGAGCATAAAATTATGTGTTAAAGAAAAGACTAGAAGAAAATGTAGAACAGTTATGATGGTGTTGACTGGATGGCATTTTTTATTTTTTTCAAAATTCTATGTACAGCAGCTTGTCACTTTAATAACGAAAAGAAGTATAAATTTAAAAATTAGTAATCCTCGCATTATTTACAACAGGGAAAAGTTGAAAACAACATGAATATTCAATTGACAATTGGTCAAATGAATTAACAGCATTACTTGCACAAAAGGATATTCTGCAGCCACTGGAATTAATATTTTCAATGGGCTTTTAATGGTGGAGAGCTATGTTTCTAGCATATGTTTAAGCCACAATTCTGTATCAAAAACATCTTCCGGGGCACCTGGGTGGCTCAGTCGGTTAACTGTCCAACTTCGGCTCGGGGCATGATCTCGCAGATCATGAGTTCCAGCCCCATGTCAGGCTCTGTGCTGACAGCTCAGGGCCCAGTGCCTGTTTCAGATTCTGTGTCTCCCTCTCTCTGCCCCTCCCCTGCTCATGCTCTGTCTCTCTCTCTCCCACTCTCAAAAATAAACATTAAAAATTTAAAAAAAAAATCTTCCTACAAAACTATAGATTCGAAGGGGCACATGCACCCCGATGTTTATAGCAGCTAAAACTCTGCAGCCAAACTCTGGAAAGAGCCCAAATGTCCACCAACTGATGAGTGGAAAAAGAAGATGTGGTATATCTACACAATGAAATGTTACTCAGCCATCAGAAAAGAAGGATATCTTGCCATTTGCAATAGCATGGATGGAGCCAGAGAGTATTATGCTAAGTGAAACAAGCCAGTCACAGAAAGACAAATACCGTATGATTTCACTCATAGGTGGAATTTAGGAAACAAAACAGGTGAACATATGAAAAGGGAGAAAAAAAGAGAGAGAAGGAAGCAAACCATAAGAGGCTCTTAATAAGAGAGAAAGAACTGAGGATTGATGGAGGTGGGTGGGCAATGGGCCAAATAGATGATGGGTTCTAAGGAGGACACTTATGATGAACACTGGGGATTCTCTGTAAGGGATGAGTCACTAAATTCTACTCTTATATTTACTACAATTACTACATTATATGTTAACTAACTAGAATTTAAATAAAAATTTGGGGGGGGGGGGGAACCATCTTCTAAATTTGTAACTAATAACAATGACAATATTTAGAGGGAAATAGACCTAAGTGTTAGTTGTTATCTACAGGTTATCAATTATCTTCATTTTATTTGTGTATTTCTCTCTTGCCATCTTCTATATCATGAACACATGTAGCTTCTGTCTTTCAAAACTTTTCTTAATGTAAGAAGAAAAAGCTGGACTCTTTTGAGGCTTTGAAACCAATTGCTGTTCCCTTAGAAGGCAGTGCTATGCTTTCTCTCCCAGGGACAGAGGCTTTTACGGTCTGATTTTAGTTAAGGACACGAATGTGTCTTAACTAAACTTACAGACTATCTGTAAACTAAACTTAACAGACTATCCTCTGGTCCCTGGATAAGAAACCCCAGGCTTCAGCTAACAGCCAGGGGAGAGGCTAAAGGTGATAGACTAGGAGACCCCGAGCAGCCTCCAAAATCACCCACTCAGATCATCCTGCCTGGGTTTAAAGCACAGCTCTGTATAGCACTCACTGTGTGACCTCCCGCTCTTCCATAACTTCTCAGAGCCTTGAACACTCATTGCTCATTTACACAGCACACATTTATTGGGTCCTGTGGTCAGTTGCAGTGATGGCCCCAATTCTTCACCCTTTCCTATAGGCACGGCCCTTGTTACATAATTTTGGAAAGTCCTCGCACCCTGCCCCTAGACCCTGGGCTCAACCATGCAATTTGCTTCGGTCAATAGGACGTTAGCAAACATGATGCAGTGCAGTCTTGACGTGGGCATGTGCCTCAATAGTCACCGTAAGACCATACCCAGCCTAGCCTATTGACAGATGAGACGCACAGAGAGCCCAGTCATGTTGCCAAGGCCAGCCTAGACCAGCCTATGGCCAGCTAATTACCAGCAAAGATCAACACAGCCACCTAGCCAACTCCTAGGTGACCCCTAGACGTCTGAGAACTGAATCCTTTCTGGCTTGCATATTAAGGTGTTGCATTGTGTCCAGACGGGTACCCCTTACACATTCGCCACTTCTCCAAGCACTGAGCAGAGAATAATGAAAGGCTGTTGGTACCGATCATGAGGATTCTTTGATGATTAACTAATAGAATGCAGGTAAAGTGCTTATCCACTAATAAAGGCCCGTCCCTACTGCGTTTAGTCACAAGGCCACAGATCCAAAGTGTCATTTCCAAGGCGGTTGATGTGTGAAGAGGATGTGTCACTTGACTGGATCCTGATCTCTCCAGTGGAACCTGGGCCGGAACGTCCGTCATAATCATGGTTACCTTCAGAAGCCAGTCATGCCACATTTTAATGTCCACCAGTCCCCTTGAATCTGAAGGTTCCAAGGAGGTTGAGCTAATAGTGGCCGAGAAAGACCATGCACATTTTCGCATCTTTCTGTCTACCACTGTGCATGCCATCAGATGTTCTCAGAACTTCTGTTCAATCCTGGATAAAGGGGGTTACTATGTGCTAAGTGCACCGAAGCCAAGTGTTAGGGAAATGAGACCAGGAGACCTTGTTCCCAAACTCAGGAAGCTCATGAGGAATTAAGAGAGACGGTAGCCAGCACCACCTCGTGCCCTCATCTCCTTCCCCCATACCATGGGCCGGTGATTCACCTGCATTAGCATTCTTAGAGACAGTCATCCACAGTGGTTGAGAGCAAGAGCCTCAGACCCAGACACCCCAAGTTCACATTCCAGCTACACCACTTGTTACTTAAGTGATCCCAGGCAAGTTCCATAACGTCTCTATGCCCTAGTCTCATCGAGGGTGAGATGGGAATAAAGTAGCACGTGTGCCGCTGTGAATACACATAAAAGTTTGAAACTACGTGCCTGGCACACAGCAGGCACTCAACAAATCCTAATTATTAAGATTACTGTTTCTCTGTATGGTAATTGTATCTGTGACTGTCTCTCTCCCCGACCATAAGCTCCTATCCTATCCATCTCTGCTGCCCAGTGCCTAACAAGTTATTTGGCCCATCAAAGACTGCCTGTTTCTATTGACTGAATTGAAGAGAACTGAATTAGATTAATATTTAAGATGAATATAAGTCCAATGGACAGAGAAGGGAAGAGATTCCAAGCAAAGTACATAGCAGGCGCAAAACAGAATATGGGGGGATGTTCTACTGTGAAAACAGAGTGTCTCCTGTTCATAAGTAATGTATGCTGGGAAGACTGATCAATATTCTTGCAGTTACTAGTGGTGGAAATAAAAACCATCTTAAGTACGAAAGAAGGCGTATATTCAGTTCCATTGATTTTGGATTTCTATTCTCACTGAATAGAAATGGTTCCTAATAAAAGAAGGGTCTGTGTCCAATCAACACAATGGCCCATACAGGCCAAGGAATTTATGAACATTTACTGGTGTCTTTCTCTGGAAAAGTCCAGAGATAACTGGCTTCAGGCACAACTGGATCCACAGACTCAGGCAGTGTCCTCAGGGACCCATGTGCCTTTCCAGCAAGCATAGAATATATAACAGGACACTGTCTATGACTTAGGCGAGTGTTATTTAAATTGTAGGTATGATATATGAGACAGACTCATGTCCTACCCAGCCTAGTACCTCCAGTGGGAAGAGATGAACTCTTATTGATTAATCCAACAGAAATATCCTAAGAGGGACTATGATTGGCCCAAGTGAGGTCATGGAACCATCCTGTTCCATGGCTGGGCATGTGGGCTCATCAATGGAATGAGTTCCCTAAAGGGAAGAGAACTTCTAGCACCCAAAGAAAGGGAAGACAGGACGGGCAGGTGTAATTACAGATACCCACAAGGGGAGGTAATGCTAAAGAGGCAGACACCGCTAGCTGATCCCCTAAACCTATTCTCCCCTCTTTTATTTCCTGGGTATAATAATAGACTATAATTCCCAACCTTTCTTGCAGCCAAGAATGGAGATTCAGGCCTGAGCTGTGTAAGGGAAGCAGGAAGACTGAATGCTCTTCTGAGTCCGGGCTTTGAAGAAATGAAGTGTGCCTTCTCCAAGCTATGTTTGCCCCTTCCATCAGCTGGATGAAGGTGATACTTGGGCCCCAAAGGATGGCAGAGCTAAAAGGTAGAAAGAGCCTTAGCCTCTACTCACAGAAGACCTGGCCCTCCAACCCGAATACCCACCAAGGACTGTTACAGAGCAGGCCCGGCCCCCTGTTGTGTTGTTCCATCCACATCTGGAGCTACCTGCTATCTCCATGCTAGCCTCTGCTACCTGATCCGAGGAAAAGCGCAAGAATGGTACGCGGGGTTGACTCACGGGAAGTCTACAAGGCAAGCTTAGAAGAACAGAGCAAGCGTTCACTGAATGTTAGCTTAATGATTAAATGTTTATGATGCGGGGCAGCTGGAACGAGTGGAAGATGCCGGGAAGCTTCGCTCCCTCTCCTCCCCCGACAGATGTCAGGGAGGATTCCCGACTCTGCGCTCTCGCTGCGTCGTTCTTAACGAAAGGAGAATCTCCCTCAAGTCGGCTCGCGTGCCCATGACGGTCCCGGGGCCCGGGGATTTGGCTCAGCGAAGAATCGGTGAGGATGTGCCTGCTTCATTAGGCATCCATCCATGTGGAAGATGGGGCAAAGAAAGATGTGCTTCTCCTTCTCTCCAGAGAAAGAGCCCAATGGGTTTTGACGGATATCCACACAGTCTGTGCCTGCAGCTTTTAACCACTTGACTTAACAACTGCCTTTAATTTCACTGAACATAAGTTATTGATCCTGATCTCTGTTGCCTGGAAGCCCCAATCCTGATTGTTAATTGAGCTATTGATTTTTTGGCTCACATTAACCGTTCCTGAAGGGGTGAATCCTGGGTGAGGTAGGCAGGTGGGCTAGTAAGGTGGCGGAGGTGAGGTTCTGCAGGGAAGTGACTTTAATTAGTAATAATAGCTTCATACTTAGCCAACTGGTTTGTAATACACGTGGTGACATACCTATAGATCAAGCAGACAAACCGGTGGTCGTCCTTCTATAGGAAAATTAAATTGGGTCAATTATCTAACTGTCGGGAGATTTCAGATAGTTACTTAACTCAAAATGAACCTCTTGCCATATGCATCGAATCTGTAGCTCAGCCCACAAAGCTTACTCAAGTTTGGAAGTATAATTAATCAGGTCGGCCTCCTCCCTGCCTTTCCAGAATAACATTTTAATGCTCAGAAACTTCCAGCAAACAAACAAACAAACCAGCCATTGCCAGGCAGACAGAAGTAGAAAGGATGTACATTTCTGCACAGAATTATTATGTAGCCATTTGCGGACAGCAATTAACTTGGCAGAGAATCATTCCATGATCTAGGTATTGTAAGTGAAAAAAAAAAAAGGTATGTTCCAGTATTTATAATATGATCACATGTTTATAAAATAAGCAATTATCAATAACCATACATGACTGTATGGGCCGGGACAGAAGCATGGAAGGAACCGTAAGAAGAGCCTAACATTGGCTAATGCTGGCGTGGGCACGGAGGCAGGCATGGGCATGGCAGGAAGAACACAAACTTATTTTTTCAGATTTAGTACATAGTCACAGAATGCTTATTAGGGGCCAGGCATTACTTTAGGTGTTTTATAAGTCTTATGTCATCTGATCCCCTAACAGCTACCCAAGAGAGGCACAATTCTTACTCCATTCTACAGATGGGGAAGCTGAGTTTAAGCAGTGGAGTCAAAACACGACCCCAGAAGCTGGGTTCGCAAGCACTGTGTCCGTTGTCTGTGTAAAGGGAAGCTCAGTAATAAGTTAACTCAGGGTAGTGGGATTCCAGGCCATGTTTACTCTTTGTATGTACCTTGATGGATTATTCCAATATTTTTTGATGAGCACAAACTATCCAATTGGGAAAAAAAAAAATAAAGTATTACCCAGCCCCCCTCAATCAGACATGCAGACTAATTTATTCACGCAACAAGCATTTATTCAGCCCCTACTGTATGCCAATCGGTATGCCCAGAAGTCTGCATGCATTTTCTCTTTTAATTTGCCCATTTCTGTCCTCTTATCATATATTCCATGCTTTACAGATGTGGAATGGAAGCTTAGAGAAGAAGCAGCTGGCCAAATCCATGTGGGAGGTTGTGGTATAAAGGACAATGAACCCATGACTCTCTAGGCTAGAGTCAGAAAGTAGAAATGTACCGGAAGGCAAAGGTGTAGTTTCAAAGTTTCTAGTAGCTACTTTTTTTTTTTAAGTTTATTTATTTATTTTTGAGAGAAAAAGAACATACATGCAAGTAGGGGAGGGCAGAGAGAGAGGGAGAGAGAGAGAGGGAAAGAGAGAGAGAGAGAGAGAGAGAGAGAATCCCTAGCAGGCTCTGTGCTGTCAGCACAGAGCCTGACGCAGGGCTCAATCCTACAAACGGTGAAATCATGACATGAGCGGAAACCAGGAGTTGAATGCGTAACTGACTGAGCCACCCAGGCATCCCTCTAGTAGCTACTTTTTAAAAAGTTGGAAAGAAAAGGGCAGAATTCATATCAATGCATTTTAACCCAATATATCTAAAATATATTATTTCAACATGTAAGCAGTGTTTTAAAAATTAATAATGAAATAAGTTACATTCCTTTTTGTACTAAGTCTTCGAAACGCAGGGTATGTTTTCTGCTTACAGAACATCTCAATTCAGATACTACATTTCCCCTTGGAAATAGCTGATCTGCGGCTAGCTTTAATAACACCTGCAGTTGATAGACTGACAAGTTATCGTAAGCATACTTACAAGGTTTTCAATAACAGGATCGAGGAGCGGGTTTTAAATTGAAATTGAAATTAGGTAAAACTAAAGTTTCCATTCCTCTGTCTCACTAGCCACCATCTCCGCACGCAAGAGCCACGTGTGGCTCAGTGGCTGCTTTTGGAGAAAATAGATGCAGACTGTAAGTGTCACAGGGGCAGAGACCCTTTTGTCTTTGTGCAGCAGCAGAAAGCATGCAATATGGTAGGCGCTTAAGAAACATCTGAGCAAAGGGTAGGGGGAGAAGAAGAGAGATGTAAATCGACCTAGCCTAACTTTGCTTGTTCCTCTTCTCTTAATCATAGCCAACTGAGTCGGCATACAAAAAAGAGAAAACCCAAGAAAGCCTTAGTATTTATGGAGCTTCTACTCCGAGCCAGGGGCTCTGACCTTTCTTTGCTAGACTTCTCAGGGAGACAGTTGATCTCAAGTCCAACTCAACCCCTCCCTCCACCGCTTGCTGCTTCAAAGCTTTCTTGGCATCATGTGATAGGCTGGGGATGGCATCACTCCTTCCTTAGAGAGTCAATATGGGGACTGATGGAAACTCCCCACACAGAGCCTAGCACGTTGCACACACTCAATCCTTGATGGTTCCCTCCCTCTCCTCCCAAGGCGATGCCAGGGATCAGCAAGCTGGACAGAACAGGTCAGATGAAATCTGACCAGCAAAGGACCTCGTGAGATCAGGAGACTCCTCTGTGGACACTAATATCCCTGTAGCTTCTGACAATAACATTTGGGGTAAAAGTCAGCATAACTTCCATGAGCTCGAAACAGAATGGGATAAATTCCTATAGTGAAATCAGCTCCTAGACAGGTAGGAAAAAAAACCTGCACCTGATTCCATTTGTATCTCTTTAGACCCGCCTCCCTCCATCTTTCTCTTTCACTGGCACCGCCCCCAAAGCCTTCCTTAAACTTTTTTCCCTAATCACCAGCCCCCATGAAATTTTACCACCACAGATACACTGTATATCTGCTTACATGCTGTATTTCTACCTGTACTTGGTGCATAGAATGATAGTTTGACACCTAAGATCCAATTTTTGCCTCCACTGGATGGCATATCATCCCCGTCAAGAATGTATGATTTAAACTAGTGGTTCTCACCAGGAAGGGTTGGTCCTCTCCTAGTCAGGGGACATTTGGCAATGTCTGGAGACATTTTTGGTCATCGCAACTGGGGGGAGGGGCGGGGAAGGGGCAGGGTACAGGCCCATCTAATGCATAAAGGCCAGGGATGCCATTAAACACCCCATAGTGCGCAGGACGGCCCCCTGACCACAGCGGTCTATACCCAAATGTTCACAGCATGGAGGGTGCCAAGCCCAGCTTAAGGCTGACTCATTCTTCATTGCTGTGATGCTAAATAGTATAGCAAACAACCTGAGTCATCCAGCCACAGGTCCATATCCTAAACCTGGAGACTGCAGAGAAGATGCTCACACGTATGGTTTCTTGACACACCCCTGGGAGGCACGTAGCTCAGCAGATTACGGCCAGGCGGGCAGCCTGGACACAGAATGGCCATCCTTCCTGTGACCCTGCCTTGAAATAAAATGGACGTGGGGGTACCAGCAACGGAGACTCCTTTCTCACACCCGAGCCCCCTCACCCCCACATTGGCTCAGCCTGGAACAGTCTGCTTGACAAATGTAAGTTCTCTGTCACACTGTGAAAGGCCACCGGGCCTCCCTCTCCAAGATGGAGGTGTCCTCTGAAGGACAGCCAGCCCAGCCCTGGCCGGTGAGATTCAAACACTCCGCTCCTTCCCACAGCGCAGCCTGACCTTGCCCGGGCAGGCAGCTCGGTAGAAGGCGGGACGACGTTGATTTCTGAAAACTGTCAAGCGAGTGCTACTTTGGGCTGAGTTGTAGGGAACTGGAGATCTATAAACCTTTTTATGTGCAGGGAGAAAGGAGTCCGCATTGTTCCCAGTGAGTTTCCAGGCGAGAGGAGGCGTGCGGAGGCTGAGTGACGGGGGGGGGGGGGGGGGGGGGGGGGGGGAGCAAGAAGCAAGTTTTCCTTTTATTAACGGGCTTATAAAGCTACTTTAACAAATAAATTAAAGCTGGAAAAAAAAAAAAGATCTTGGATTTACCGCCCGAAGGGAAGGGGGTGGGGCCGGGCTGGTCAGGCTGGCGGTGACATTGCAGGGACATCCCGTGCAAGATCAGCGGATGTCCAGAGGCTGCAAAGCACACCCGGGGGCAGGCTGCTCTTGCATCTGGACCCTGTAACTGACAGTCCAGTCCGCAGCCTCAGGGGCGCCCGGAGGAGCCCGTCCTTGGCCAGGCTCTTTGGTCTGGGGGAGGGTGCCTCTGAACGCATGCTTCCCTCTCCAACCGGGCCCCAGACACGGAGACCCGTAAATCACTGTGACAACCCCCTCCCTCCTCCCGAGTCGATACCCACCCTGGGACCCCTCACTACTTCCCGGAGCGAGCCCTGGAGACTGGCACCAGACAGGAAGATGCTCCGGCCATGTTTCCTGCCTTTTCTCCTCTCTTCCTCTTCCCCATCCGCTCGCTGTTTTTTATGACTCTTTTCCTGCTTCCCTCTCCTCTGTCTTTCCTTCTTCTCAAAGAACTCCTGGGGATGGCACTCCTGCTCTCTCACGTGGACAGACACAACCAGGCCACTCCCCCTAATGTCATCGTCTGTGGCTCCCGACTGAGGCCAGCCAACCCCCCAGCCGACTGTCCGGTCTCACCTGCAAACACCACTGCCCACACACGCACGAACTCGCACGTGCCCATATGCCACACGCACATGCAGACACACGTGCATGCGACGCAACACACACACACACACGTGTGCACACAGGGTACATAACACAGAGCTGCAGGCACCACACACATGTGCATATGCACACGCATCACACGCACACATGCACATGCATGCACCAAACATACATGTGCACCCACACCCCACACACACATGTTCACACACGCACACACACCACTTTCTGCCATTCCCAGGCATAGCAGTTTAAGCCTCTACTCACGGGGCACCTGGGTGGCTCAGTCGGTTAAGCGTCCGACTTCGGCTCAGATCACGAGCTCACGGTTTGCGAGTTCGGGGTCCCGTGTCAGGCTCTGTGCTGATAGCTCAGAGCCTGCAGCCTGCTTCAGATTCTGCGTCTCCCTCTCTCTGCCCTTCCCCTGCTTTCACTCTGTCTCTGTCTCTGTCTCTCTCTCTCTTTCTATAATAAACACTTTTTAAAACTTTAAGCCTCTATTCATAATTATAATAAACGAACATTTACTAAACGGCTGTGTTCATGCTGGAAGCTATGGGTAGACTGGTCACTGAATCCTCTCATGCATAATGAACGTGACTCTGTCGTCAGCCGCATTTTCCAGATGCAGAAGAGGACATGTGAACAGGTCACAGTGACCTTCGGAGGTGCCGCCACTCCAGAAATGAGACCTGAGCCTAGGCACTGTCCCCACAGTGGCCCTGCTGTCTCCACACCTGCGTCTCTGGCCCCGCTTCACCTCTCCCTTGAAAGCCCTCTTCCTGTGGTGAACTAAGACCATTTGCTTTTTCCCTGCATAAGCCCATTCTGATGTGTGTGTGCCCTGAAACCCTTTCTTTTTTACTTTAGCGAATGCCAAAAACCATGATAAACACCGGCAATATCGTAGTGAATAGAAACCACGTCCTAAAATAAGTTCTACGAAGCCAGGCACCACATCTGTCTTGCTTGCTGCATCCCTGCAGCCCAACGCGGGCTTGTACCGAGCAGGTGCTCAAAATCCATTAGATGACAGAAAGGGAAGAATGAGTGAGCACAGAGTCGGAGAGAGGTGGCATCTCCTTGCCGAGATTCCCTCTTGAAAATAACCACCAGGATGTGTCCTCCGAGGGGCTGCCCCAGAGCCACATCCATTACTCCTGCCGACGACATCAGGCATCCACTCAACAATCGCTTACTGGGCGCCTGCTAAATGCAGCTCTCCGTGCCAGGCACTGGAGATACGACGAGGAATAAAACCCAACCCCTGCCTGTAAGGGGCTTGGCTGGCAGGAGAGCAGAAGACAATGACAGAACGGTGTCCTGAATCTGCTGCAACAGGGGTGATGGTTTTGAGAGCAAAGGGTGTGATTCTTAATCATACAAGAGGGGTCATGGGCAGCTTCCGAGGGCAAGTGACACTGGAGCAGAGACTTGAAGTATGAGATGGAATTAGTGAGACGTGCGTGTGCACACGCACATGCGCGTGCGTGCACCTGGAAGGGGTTGGGAAACGTGCTCCAGGGGGAGGTGTCGACACACGTAGGGTGCAGACGCGAGGGGGAGCATAAAATGCCTATCATGGCTCGTGCATGCACTGATGAGCGCTAAGGCTGGAAAAAGAGTTCCTCTCGTGTTTATTGATTCCATTCATAGAAGGTAAAGGAACAAAAAAGTAAATAAAATGCCTCATGGATCTCAATTTGATCCTCTGGAAGGAAAACGGGACTCCCAGTCTGCCGAGTACAGAAAGGTTACTGCACGTGACAGAAGACAAAAACCCCAGACACAAAATATGGTGACATCACAGAGGCTCCTTCCCCCAAAAAGTCCCTGGAATCCTCATGTTCAGCCTGGTACGTCCAGGTGGAGGCAGGGGCATGGCTGATCAGACATGTAGCTCAGAAGCCCCATCCATCCTCCTTCTCTTCCTGATACTTTGTCACTTGTCACCTTTTTTTTAATGTTAATTTATTTTTGAGAGAGAGACAGAGTGTGAACAAGAGAGGGGCAGAGAGAGAGGGAGGCACAGAATCCAAAGCAGGCTCCAGGCTCTGAGCTCTCAGCACAGAGCCCGACACGGGCCTCGAACTCACGCCAACTGTGACTTCGTGACCTGAGCTGAAGTCAGACGCTTAACCAACTGAGCCACCTGGGCGCCCCATAAATTCCTATTTTTTTTTTTAATTTCCTTTATTGGATTTTGTAATATTGATCCCATTAAAACGAAAATTTTAGGGAAAGAAGGTGAATGAGTGAGAGAAGGCACAGCCAAGTGACAGCCATGTCTCATGTCTGCCCTCGAAGGAGCAATAAACATCAGAAATGCTCGGCCAAGACAAGAGCAGAGGTGAGCTGGTAAGTGTGGTGGAGTTAGACACGGTGCTAAAGGATCTGACACTGTTGCAATCACCTTGAGGCCGGCCTTCCCTCTACTAGGGAGATCCTTCCCTTTCTCTCCTCCACTGCTCCTTTCCGAATTCAACACAGTTATATTCAGGTCAGATTACATTAAGTGAACACCAACTGCATGCCAAGTACTGAGACATTCGAGAAACAGGTAACTAAACATCAAGTTCCACTAAATTAGGTTGCAGGCCAATGTACAGTTTGAACTTGGATATTGCCTTCACTACACCCAACATAAAGACGTGCTCGGTGTTCGGTGAGAATACCAAAGGAGGCTTCAGTCATTCCCTCCAGACAGGACTGGAGAAGCTTTCAAGAAGAAAATGCTTAAGATTAGCCGTAATAACGATCCCTCCCATTTAACGAGCACCTATTATGAGTCTAATGCCATACCAGGCTTTAATACGTCATCTCATTGCACGCCTACAGCAATCCTCCAGGGCAATTTGCTACATCAGACACTTGGTTACCTACCCAACAGCCATCCTCCTGACTAAGAAGACCGTCATCTTGTTCACCATCCTCCACGTGGTTGCCTGAGATTTGGGCTCCTCCTCAGCCCAAGTTGTGAATTTTGATTTCTCTAAGCCAATGCCAGCGGGCTGAAGCAGTGCATATGACTTAGCTCTGGCCATTGCACTGCAATGGAAAATAAAGGTCTACTCATTCACCAAGACACCAGGAGTAGATATTGTCTCTGCTGCCTCTTCGTATTCTCATCTGCACATAATCCCTAGACAGGCAGCATCTATCTTAAAGCACGGTGGGAAACAGCCCAAGAAAGAAAGCCAATATCCGTAGATGTCAGAACTAAAAGACAGAGGTGGGCAGGGGGGATCCCTGATAACAACAGTGGGCTGCTGAATCAACCACCTCTGGAATCACCTTACCCAAGACTCCTTGTGTAAGCCACTTTGCAATATGTTTTCCGTTACCTGCAACCAATGGCATCCTCAATGATACAGTGTCCCTGTCCCCACCTGATAGTTGAGCACATTGAGACTCAGAGACTATTAGTGTCAGAGCCAGGATTCAAACTCACTCTTTCTGGCCCCCAATCTTGTGGTCCTTCCACATAACACTGCAGATGCAATCAAAATTCACAGGCAGAAGAACAGAGCAGGTAGGAGCTGAACAGTCAAGGCTGAGGAAACAGTGTCAGAGGAGGCAGGGAAACTGAGGGAGGGGGCACCGTGTGTAACAGGAGCTAGGAGGTTATGAAGGGGAATGCAGCCTCATCCCACGGGGTCTGAAATACCAAGTCAGAGCGGACTGCGTTGCGCTTGTCAATGGCACAAGAGGTACAGGGAGGCACTGACCACCTGAGCTTCTCCTTCCTGGGGCAGCGTGAAGAATACAGTCACAGGCTGCAGGAGATGGGGGACGGAAGGAGGCACTGTGACAGCCCAGCTGATGTGCTCAGAGACAGATGGCGACGAGAACGTGAAGCCAAAGTGACCTTCTCTGAACACGTTCCCACTCTTCCAGGCGACACCGTCCCTCCCCTGTGCCTCATCAGCAAGAAGAGTGACCCACGGTGGCATGGCGGTTTCATACAGCGAATCCTCCAGCACTTATGCTCCAGGAACCAGAACCCAGAGTTCTTCGCGAGCCTGGAAAGTGTTGGGTGATCCATCCCCTCCTTCCTCTCTTGCCGCACCCCAGCCAGCCAGCCTTCTCTGGGACTCGAACACGGCAAACGTGTTCCCGCCTCATGGACTTCACCCTCACTCTTCCCTCTCCCTTAAATGAGATTACCAAGTCCCTTAAAATCTGCTTCCTTCTCATCACTCAGGGGTCGGCTTCCCTTGAGATCCTACCCTCCAGAAACCTGGAAAGAGAGACAGACAGACAGACAGACAGACTGAGACAGAGGCTGACTTTGTCTGCCGTTATCTGATACTAGGAGAAAATTCTGAATGCTTTAAGAATACACATCCTATACATTCCAAGTACCAAGCAAAGAATGCCATTTCCATGTAAATGACCCAGCCGTGCAAAACAATGACTCACCCCAAGAAGCATCTACCTGGGGGAAAAAAAAAATGTTGTTTACAAGAACAATACCAGATGCTGGCCTCAGAATGCCCTGCCTTGACATCTGAAGGCTACCAAGGGAGATACAGGGACTTGAGGGCAGGCAAAGCGAAGTTAGCAGACCAGGGTTCATTTAGAAGTGACTTTACATATTAAGTTAATTCCCCGGTGTAATTCAAGAGTCTGATGGGGGACGGCAGAATTGTGGAAAGAAGAGAGTCCTTTAAAAGTGCAGGAGACAGAGCAAGACCCATAATTCCATCTACCAGTAATAGTAGTTGAAATTGGTTGTCTCTGATTTGAATAATCTTGATGGCATCGTTATTTTTAATTGTGATTAGTGGTCGTAATGTGCTAATAAATAAGACTACAGACAAGGTACAACCTTGCCTTGTCCCACAAATGATCTGGAATCAAGACCGCTGGAGGCTGGAAAGACTCTGGACAAGAGGAACAACCCCCCCCACCCCCCCCCCCCAACACACACACACCAAGACAGACGCTAAAAGACGATTTTTGTGAGCTTTTGAGACAAAAGGCTTAGCGTAAATTTCCTCTGCTCCAAGGTCAATCAATTTCAAAAAAAGAAAAAAAAAAAAACAAGGAAGCACTGGGCTGGCTTTCCCCTATAGCAGCTCTCTGGTTGGAGAAAGTCACTCATGCACCCCAAACACCCCATTGCAAAGTAGCACTGGGAAAGTCTTGCTCAGGTGTCATCACTGTTGTCCAGCCCTAGAACAATGTAGGAACATAGCGGCCCGCAGCAAGCTTCCCCTCTAGACATTTTGAAGATCTTCTCAGTGGCAGGACATTTTTGAGGTGCTGGTGAAGCAGATAAGGAAGAGACCCATCCCCGAGCTCAAAAGGTGAGCAAAAGTCAAGACCCCAGCAGGATATGGGGTCTCCAGGAAAACGCGGCCTGAGGAAATATGTTGCTGCCAAGACAGAGGAACACAAACTCCGCGGCTTAAAACAATAGCAATGTAGTCCTTCACTTTCTGGAGCCCAGAAGTCTGAAATCAAGGTGTCAGCAAGGTCCTCTCTCCCTTCCAGAGCCTCCAGCAGTTGCCAGCAATCTGGCAACGTGGAAGGGAACTTAGTTTATATAAAATATGGTGGGCATTCACTGCTTGTTAATGATACATCTATTTCCTCCAGATGGATCATCGCATCAGTAAGATCTCCTCAACTTGGTCAAGTCACGTAGGTCTCTGTCTACTTTGTGCTCCCTTAAGACCCCAGGTCAGAGTTACTGGGGGGGTAAGATAGCAGTAATGGGAGCTGGATACCTTAATTCAACCCCAAACGAGGCTCAGAGAGGTTCAGTGGTTACCCAAGGTGACGTTGCTAGCACGTGGCAAAACCAAGATTTTAATCCAAAGACGTGTTCCTTCCATTACACTGCAGTGTTTGCTCTAAATATTTACTTCGGGGCACCTGGGTGGCTCAGCTGGTTGAACGTCTGATTTCAGCTCAGGTCATGATCTTATGGTTCGTGAGTTCGAGCCCCACCTTGGGCTCTGTGCTGACAGCTCAGAACCTGGAGCTTGCTTTGGATTCTGTGTCTCCCTCTCTCTCTCTCTCTCTGCCCCTCTCCCACTTGTGCTTTTTCTCTCTCAAAAATAAAGAAATAAGCATCTCAAAAAAATATTTATTTCAATGAATGAATGAATGAGTGCCTGAAGGAAGCCACTGTCCAGTCACACGTGGAGTGGCCTCCAGGTCTTCTTGGAGATGTTCTGAGCTTTGGAAAACACGGGAAGACCAGCTCCCTCCCTCCCTGCCTCAGAGCTTGACAGAAATGCAATCACGATGTTCTGAGCTAGGGTTTGGTCTCTTCAAATATCAAGCCACTTGACTGAAACAATCCTCTTGTCCTATCTTCTCCCCCAAACAGAGGCTGAGGTTCAGCCTCGACCCCACGACTTACCTAATCTGCCTCTCAACATCCATGCACGGTGGCTAGGCCACCGTAAGTTTCTACCTCAAGGACCAGAGAAACCTGGGCTGCCGTCGAGGGAAGAGACTTCTAATAAACAAGCTAATGTGTAGAAGGGAGCGGGCCCTTGAGAAGAATGTTACTAATAGAGGTGCAAATGTCAGTAATCGTGTTGGCTATATTATTGCTACTTATGTGGCTGATGGTGAGCTTCTGCGAGAGCGCCTTTCATCAAGCCCCACAGGCTGAGTGCCTTAAACCTCACAAGTTGATTTTCTCACACATCTGGAAACTGGAAGTCTGAGATCAAGGCCTGGGCAAGGCTGGCTTCTTCTGAGGGTCACGAAGGAGGGTCTGTCCCAGGCTCCCCCCTCCTTGGCTTATTACACAGCCAGTTTCTCCCCAAGTCTTCTCTCCGAGTGTGTCTGGATAAAATCTCCTCTTCTTAGAAGAACACAAGTCATACTGGATTAGGGCCCACCCCTTATGGCCCCATTTTGACTGAATCACCTCTGTAAAGAGGTCTGTAAATATAAGCACATTCTGAGATGCTGGGCTTGGGCCACAACGTACAAACTTGGGGACACAATTCATCCCCTAGCACTAATGCTGCCACTTGCTACATGGAGACCTGAGGCAAAGCTTTTGTAAGCCCTGGCCTCTCTAGGCTCAGACTTCCCAACATGAAGCAAGGGAGTTTGAGGGGCGCCTGGGTGGCTCAGTCGGCTGAGCATATGACTCTTGATTTCAGCTCAGGTCATGATCTCACGGTTCATGCGTTCAAGCCCCACGTCTAGCAACGCAGAGCCTGCTCGGAATTGTCTCTCTTTCTCCCTTTGTCTCTGGCCGTCCCCGACTCATTTGTTTTCTCTCTCTCTCCCTCTCTTACAAAAAATAAATAAACATTTTAAAATAAATAAACAAACAAAGGAGTTTGAGCCAGAGGACTTGCCAGGAAATTAGAAACCACAGATCCCTGCTCTCACACTAGAGTCTGTCCATGAACTCGGTCCACCTCCAAGTATATGTACAGTCAGGAAACATGAGAATGTGGTGAAGAAACCCTGGCTGGGCTTCGAAGGACGGGTAAAATTGAGGCGAGCGAAGGGGAAGAGGCAGGTGCATCAGATAGGAGCTAGAACATAAAGGCTCAGAGGTAGGAAGGCCATTTCCGCCCCTGCCCTCTGCTTTTGCGATTGTAGTGCCCACGTTCCCCACGTCCCCCACATTCCCCACGTTCCTAGATTTGCCATGAGCAACACCGTTTCGAGTGCACCGTTCAGACTCTGATCGGGAGCTCAGAGCACTAGGAGACACAGGCTACCGTGTCCCCTCTGAAGCACCTCGCCTCCTTCAGGAGCGTGTTTCTATTCCCGAGTGTCTGTTTCTGCCAATTATCATACTAAGCTAATGGAGGGGAGTTAACAGGAAGTGTCAGAGAGTTTTATAAAATTATCATGTCAACTCTCTTCCTGTCAGTGTGCATAAGGGAAGCAGACAGGAAAATGATATTGTCATTGAATAGTTCATTTTAGATCTTCATCTCTTATCACTCATCATTACTCCATATTAATTGCTTTGTACTGGCAATCTCTGGTTGTCAGTTGCTCCGTAAGGGATCTTGCTGAGATCCTGGCTGGACGGCATTGGCGAGCAAGCAATCTGAACCACACTCAACTTGAGCAGACTAGCCGGAACCACACCCCACCCCGGCCCCTCTCCCCACCTCTGGGCGTGGGCAGCCAGGGGCAGGCGGAAGGGGGCACGGGCTTGGAAGACACAGAGACTGGAATCCTGGCACTGCCCAAACCCAGTTGTATGGCACCAGGCACACCACTCCCCTCTTTTCGTCTCAGCAACCTGATGTGCGAGACAGGCTACCACAACGCTCTTGGGTGCACTGCCATCAAGGGCTGAAACGTGTCTCGCGCACAGAGCTGGCGCCATCAGTATTCCTCATTAGTATAAACTGTAGGAGAGAAGTTTCAATGGACTTGCCAAGATGGGGCCACCTCACCTTTCAAAAACAGCCTGGTGCTCTCACGTTTCCCATCGGGAGGGAAGAGAAGAGTTGGGCTCAGTTCCGTCCAACAAACATTAGGTGCCTGCTAAGAGCCAGGCGAGCCACCCACTCCGGGGACACAGAGAAGAGTAACCTGGGACCTCCGTCAAGTCCTTGAATACACCAGGAGCCCTCGGGCCACAGAAGCACGTGCCATCCCCTCTGCCTGAAATATTCTCTCCTCTCTTCGGTCTGTTGACCCCCAGGAAAGTGTTATTTTCTTATGAGCTCAGTTTACACATGGCTTCCTCCTCCAGGAAGCCTTCCCTGACACTCCCAGGATAGCGCGTGCCATGCACCCTTACGGCTCGACTCATAGTTGTGGTGGGGCACCGAAGGTGTGACCGAGGGATCGTTCTTCTCTCCCGAGGGTCACAAGCCACGGCTAGGGGCAGGACCACACGTGTCTTCTCTACTGTGGAATCCCCAATGCCTGGTACCCTGAGAGGAAGGCAACGGAAGATCCCACAGGGAAGTCAGACTCTCACACCTGAGGAAGTGCAAACAGACGTCTTTACACCTGAGCAGGTGCGAGCCAGGTGCCAGTGAGATGTCACCTTCTCCCCTCCCCCCCCTCCAGGGAGCTGTGGGCTCAGGAGACGGCAGGCCTGACCACTACTTTCTCACCCAGTGTCCCTGCGGTCAGGGAGGGGCCGGCAGCCCCCGAGGCTCCACCTAGCAGCTTCCGGCACATTCCACCCACTTGCTCCTCCCTACAGGGGTGCTTCATGACCTCAGGCCCCTTTCTTTCTCTTGGTCCTTCCCACCATCAGTGCCCACCGGCGTGCAAAAGCTACACTGAACAGACACAAGAATGAAGTGCTAGATCTTCGGCCCCAGGTCAACGGCAAATCCCACCACTTCCGACCAAACCAGCATAAAAGACACTGTGTCCCAGCCTGGATTTGGTCCTTACAGATAGATTTGGGGAACAGCCCCTTCCCCACCGCACCCCCGGCCTCGGATGGAGATTTGCCTGCCTTAGGGAACCCCCCACATCGCAAAACCCATTCGCTTCCTGACAAACAAATCCAGAAAACAAGAGGGGCTCCGACATTCAACGTTCATCGGCCCCTTCGCACGGCAGGTGGGACAACTGAGGCTTGCTTCGCAGAGCCACACAAGGCCGGGTGGTAGAAGGAGGCAGGACCGGGAGTCTGAGCACTTGGGGACGGTCCCCGCTGTGCTGCCAGGAAGCTGTGTGACCTGGGGCAAATCGCTCCACGTTTCTGAGCCTCAGGTACCTGATCTATAAAATAGGGGTGCCAGTACAATGCAATCAGGCCTGTGGAAATATTTGCAGCCTCTAAAGCTGGACATCTGTTGGTTCCCAAACTGGCCCGGAGCATGCAGGGAAGGCAGGGAGAGAGCCAAGGGAGAGGACCGGCAGGCGGCAGGGGCAAAGAGCGAGGGGACTTACTAGCGATGCTTGTCCTGGGAGCTGCAAGACCAGGGGATCTCTGCACCTGCCTCCTGAATACTAACAGTTTGTAGAGAGGCCCTGAAGGGCTCAGCCAGGACGATCTCCACCACACCTCACGCTCCAGGCTGCTTCCTTGCAATGGCTCCCACTGTGGGAATGGTGGGAACGGTGGGCGGACAGAGCATTCCAGCTCAGGGCAGCTGGGGTCACATCCTCTCCAAGACCTCCTGCCACAGTCGTTTTGCATCAGCACAAAGGCATTGAGAAAGGGCGTTGGAGGTAGTTTCCACTCATTTGGGTTCAACAAACATTTAGTAGGGCCAGTAAAGTTCCAAGCTCAATGAAAAAAAATAAACGGGCCAACAAAAGGACTTGTGCAGAAAATGTTTGCAGCAACAGCTCTATTCATAACAGCTGATAACTAGAAAAAGGTCAGGTGTTTAACAGCAAAAGAATATACAAGCACACTGTGGCAAGCAAGAAAACGAATAACCTGCTACCACAGGGAACAGCATGGACTATGACGGGGAACAGCATGGACAAGTCTTTAAAACGTGACGCAGGGGTGCCTGGTGGCTCAGTCTGTTGAGCGTTTGACTTCGACTCAGGTAATGATCTCACAGTTAATGAGTTCAAGCCCTGCATCAGGCTCTCTACTCTCAGCACAGAGCCCCCTTTGGGTCCCGTTTCCCCCTCTATCTCTCTGCCCCTCCCCTGCTCACATTCTCTCTCTCTCTCTCTCTCTCTCTCTCGCTCTCAAAAATAAATAAAACATTTTTGAAAATCTGCCTAATGCACACTTACGATATGCCTTATTTCACTGTTTGCAAATTTTCCGTCAAAAGAACAATCTGTAAACAAAAACTGGGAGGGGAATTATATCACCCATACCATTAATGACTGATTCCTCAGAAAAGGGCTGGTACGTTTACAATTCTTGACACAGGGTGATTATAGACATCTAAAGGCCTATCCCAAATATCTCCATCTGTAGACCAACCAGAAGGACTACAATTCCGGTAACGAAAATCCATCAATTCGCAGTAGTAAGTCACAAATACAATAAAACTATCGAAATGAAACTATCTATAGATGGATGTCTCCCTCCTGACCTCCACACTATGCACGCCACCCCCAGCCACCACCTTCCTTCTGTTCCCGAGCTCTGGGTACAGCTCTGAGAGTGTCCCTGGCAGCCACCTCACCCTCCAGGTGCCCAGCCCACACCCCAGCACCTGCTCATTGTAAGAAACAGCATATGGCAGGCAGCCTGGCTATGGACCCCGCCGATCTCCCGACAGGCGGCCCAACACGGAGGGAGGTTGCACGCTGAACCACTGGGGTCGAAGAGGTGTCATCAGAAAATGATTCATATCCCTTGGCCCTAATGAGGATCCACACCCGAGGGCTCCCAATTACCCAATCAATGGCAGGAGAGCCGCTCCCTGCCAGCGGCCCCTTGCTTTTCCTTCTCTTCTCTAACAATGTTTGCCCTCTTTCTCTCCTCTCCAAGGCCTCCCCAAGCCCGGGGAGGAAATCAAAGCAGAAGACTATCTGAGGCGGTCTCCTGGTCTCAACAGAGGGGTCCTACATGGCTGGGGTGGAAGACAGAAAATGCCGGGGTGAGCCCACACTGGCCGGGGTGAGCAGCCAGGCTCTGGGAGGTGCCATGTGACCTGGGACCACGGGGGAGGAAGAGCCTGGTCACCCAAAGGCTGGGGAAAGTGCAGTGTAAGAGGATGAGGGGGCGTCCCGTGGAGGCTCTGGTGCTGGCTGGAATGCAGGGTTCTCAGTGGGCCGTGGAGACAGCAGGTGGCGAGACTCAACAGCTAAGAGAGAGCTGAGGGAAGAAAGCATGTGGCTTTGGACTCTGGGCATGGCTGTGGCCCCCTGGCATCCCCACTTCCTTTGTGCGTGGCATGTATTTGGTGACGGTTACAAGGCGTCCACCCAGATCTGCAGTGGCAACAGAACTGGACCAGAGATGCGGCTGGCCAGCCTGGGACTCACGTGCTACACTGTTAGCCCTTTCCTGAAGGTAAGTGGGAGATCTTGCCAAAAGAACGTAAGTAGAAGCGTGTGCACGTGTGTGCACACACGCCCACATTCAAGCATCTTTCACCCGGGTCCATAAACCTCTGCATGCGTGACCTTCCTATACGTACGATTCACTACTTCCTGGGAACAACACTAAGGCCCCGGGGAAGGGCACAGGACTTGAGACCACAAATGATCCCGTGAAGCAGAGCCTAGAATAGTCACCCTGGACTCTACCAGCAGAGAGAGGTAAACTGCTTTGTTCTTTAAGGAATTTAAGAATTTAACTAAGCCTTGGTTCCGAATGGGGGATCTCTTTGTCACACCAGCTTAGCCTGTTGGCAAATATCTTTAACCTACATGTATTTCAGTTTCTCCGTCTACAAGGAAGAATTCCTTCTTCCCCCAGCTCTTAGGAGAACTGAGTGAGCCAGCGTCACCCAGAGGCCCAGCGCTAATGGAGGCGAGGCTCGATGACTGTGTCTTCCTGTCCCGTGCTCTGGCTCGGGCAACCTCTACATCAGAAGCCAGTCTGATTATACCCTCTTCCCCATCTCCCACCCCAAGATCTGCTCCACGGCCACTTCCTCCTGACTGATTATGAAGATACACGGCCTGTCCTCTCACACAGAATCCTGAATCTCTGCTGACATTTTTTTTTTTTTTTTTTTTGGCCCTCCGCAGCAACAGCCAGACAATTGATCTCTCTGTTGTAGCACGGCTGTTCCCCCAAGGCTCAGACCTCTCTCTGTTGCTATCTCTTTATCACTGCTTTCTGGAAGTCAGGTGGAGTCCACACAACTTTGAAGGACTTCCTCACAGGTCACTGAGTGACCTCAGGACGCTGAGCCACTGGGATCGCAGGGCGCTGTGAGTCCATCAGCTGTCGTGCGGCAAAAATTAAAATGTGTGGAGTGGATTGAATCGTTGGCTGTTAATGGAGGAAGGTCCCTGTTAGAACATCTCTTCCAGCTCTTTTTGTAGTACAGATGAGGAAACTGAGGCCCAGAGATGAGGAAGCTTGCCAAGGTCACAGAGAAAGGTAAGTAGTAAGGGCGCCCAGGTGGCTCAGTGGGTTAAGCGTCCGACTTCGGCTCAGGTCACGATCTCACAGTCCGTGCATTTGAGCCCCGCGTTGGGCTCTGTGCTGACAGCTCAAAGCCTGGAGCCTGCTTCAGATTCTGTGTTTCCCTCTGTCTCTGCCCATCCCCTAACTCATGCTCTGTCTCTCTCTCCCAAAAAATAAATAAACATTAAAAAAAAATTTTTTTTTAAACAAGATCCAAGCTTCAACAATCACTAAAAATTCATCCTTAACTTTTAAGGATTGGTTAAAGGACTGAACCATTGATTCATTTAATAGATATTTTTGAGTGCCTCCTACATTCCAGCCTCTGTGGAGATGCACTGGAGAGCAAAACCAAGGACAGCCTTGGCCTCATGGAGCCCATGGTTATTGCGAAGGGAAAGCAAAGAATCAAATGATGAATTATAAGATTGCAACTATGGAAAATGCTTCCAAGGGAACATATATGGCGCAATGAGAACTTACAGAAAAAGGAACTGACCTGTGGCTGGAGGCAGGGAAGCCTGACCTAAGGAAGGGCTCCTTGAGAGGCAGCCGGCTGACTCAGTCAGGAGAGCATGTGACTCTTGATCTCAGGGTTGTGAGTTCGAGCCCCATGTTGAGTGTGGAGATTACTTAAAAATAGAATCTTTAAAAAGAGAAAAAAAAGGAAAGGCTCTTTGAGATAAGAAGACAGTGCCTGATCTGTTTCCTACCCCCACTTTCCTACCCCATAAATACACCCATTTGCCCACTCAGCCATTCAACAAGCACTACATACAATGCCCCATGCAAGACAGACCAAACTCATACCATGATTGTTCTACATACTCACCACACTTGACCCCTAAATTCTAGGCTTCCCAATTGCCATGGGCAACATACATTCTTCTATCCTCTCATCTCTCAGGGTTGGTTGACATCTGGTCATATTCTAACCATCATCAGCTGTCCCTGGATCAGATGTGTGTGCTCTACCAGGCCAGTTCTCAGTGCAAACCCCCTGAGAGAAGTGACTTTCACACTCAAGTGTGAATGACTGATACCCAGGCCATGTGAGAAATGGCCCGAGGAACTGCGTGTGTTTCTCATGGAGAAGAGATAACTCAGGGATGCATAATCAACAATTTCAAATATGTAAATGGCTTGGAGAAGACAGCCAGACTTCTTATGGAGTATAAGATTTCAATGCCATGGCACTTAGAGCTGTCTAGACAACGAAATAAACTTCTTCACAAGATAGTAAGCTCTTCATCACTGGTGGTATTTAAGCAGAAACTAGATGGCCATTTATTGGAACTGTTGCATTAGATGGTTTCTATAGACCTTTCGGACTCCTAGAACCTGTTCTATAATTACATCCTTAGCATTAAGTTAAGAACGAAATGTTTAATCTTCCTTCAAAAACCTGCTGCTTCTAGAGACTTCCTAATCTCGGTTAACAAAACTCAAACTTCTTGGTTGTCAGGGACAAAATCCTTGGAATCTTCATTGGTACCTCTTTGTCTTTCATATCCTGTTTCCAGTATGCTAGGAAATCCTATAGGCTGTACCCTCACATACATATAGAATCTATTTGTTGCCATTGCCATGCTGATCATGCTAGTAGAAGCCACCAATACTCACTATGTTCATCTAGGTTCTCCAGAGAAACATAGGATGTATCTATATACAGAGACAGAGAAAACAAACTATATGTATGTATGTATGACCATAGATATATTCATTAAATATCACTATATATAATATATATGTAAAGATACGGGTAGATAAATATTAAAAATAAATGTAATAATAAGGAATTGGCTGACCCGGTTATGGAGGCTAAGAAGATCTGCAGTTGGCAAGCTGGAGAGCCAAGGGAGCTCTTAAGTCTGAGTCCAAAGACAGAAGACCAATGTCCCAGCGCAAAGACAGTCAAGCAGAGAGAGAAAGAATTCTTTCTTATTCAACCTTTATTCTATTCAAGCCTTCAATCGATTAAGGGCCACCCTTGTGGGGAAGGGGCAATACACTCCACCTGGTCTATTAAGTCACATGTTACTCTCATCCACAAACACCCTCAAAGACACATCCAGAATAATGTTTGACCGAATGTCTGGGCACCTTGTGGTCCAGTAAAGGTGACACATAAATTAACAATTACACTCAACCCAACCTCCATTTAGGACAGCACCATGTGTGAGGCCCCCAAACATACACAGATCCAGTCCTCAAGGTATATATATTTTTAAAAAAGAAGGTATGGATTAAATTATCATACAGAGTAAGTTTATAATTATAAGTAGCTCCACAGGGAAGGCTTTGGCCCTATGAGAGGGCAACTTCATTAACTCAGTACCATCAATTGTATTTTAATTATACCCAATCATCTCTCGTATAGTTATTGAACTGTAAAATGTTTAATTGGGTTTTGCTAGCTTATAGAATTCTCCCCGACACCTGGAGAGGTGGAAGAAACAAGGATTCTGATCTCCATTATACAGATGAGAAAACTAGGACTTGCACAGGTAAACTGAGTCACCCAAAGCCACACAGCCAGAAAATGGATGGAACTGATGGCCAAGGAACGATACTTGCACTGCCTGTAATGCAGGTTTGCGAACACAGTCTTTTTTTTTTTTTAACATTTATTTATTGTTGAGACACAGAGTGCGAGAAGGGGAGGGACACAGAGCGAGGGAGACACAGAATCTGAAGCAGGCTCCAGGCTCTGAGCCATCAGCACAGAACCCGACGTGAGGCTGAAACCACGATTATCACGACCTGAGCCAAAGTCGGACACTTAACCGGCTGAGCCACCCAGGCGTCCCTGTGAACAAAGTCTTTAATTCTAAAGCGTTCCAGGCATACTCACTTGGGAGAAGGAGACTCAAGGATAACCATTAAATAGATGAGATGGGATAGCCCATCTTCCAGAAACTCAGACCAGCTCAGCAGAGCCCCGGCTGTGTACCTGTGTGTGCTTCTCTCCCAGCAGATTGTTACTTGAAAAGAGGAAACAGGAGAAAACAAAAAAAGCAAAAAACGGCAATGCAGCATCATTTAAAATGGTCAAGGGTTATGTCACTGGTACAACGTAAATCAGAGATTACATCTCAATGGTTCTGAAATGCATGAATACAACCAGGCTGCTCTAGAGGATGGGGAGAAGTGACGGGATCGTCTCTGTGTCTTTTGCAACAATTTTGGAGAAGCTGCTTCTGTTTGGATCAGAGATAAAAATCCCTGATGCTCCGGGCATCCAAACTATTGCCTAAGGTCAGACACTTGGAAAAGAGGTGTGAGCCACTGCCCCCAAGATGACAGATGCACATCAAAATGCGTGGATCCCGGGACACCTGGGCGGCTCAGTCAGCTGAACGTCCGACTTCAGCTCAGATCATGATCTCGCAGTTCGTGAGTTCGAGCCCCACGTCGGGCTCTATGCTGACAGCTCAGAGCCTGGAGCCTGCTTCGGAGTCTGTGTCTCCCTCGCTCTGGCCCTCCCCGGCTTACAATCTGTCACTGTCTCCCTCTCTCTCAAAAAATAAATAAACGTTAAAAAAAAGAATATTCGAATGCAATTAATAAGGCAGGCAAGATACAAAGGAAAGTCATCGTGCAGATGTCCAGCCATTCAAAGCCAAGAGAGCCTAACGTAAACATAATGTCCGCTTTCTCAGTAGCAGGAAATGGGGGACAGAGCTAGGCTTGGGCACTTTACCCACGTCCTAGTTTAACACGAGCGCACTGCGTGATTCACAGTGGTTGCTGCATCTGTGGCCTCTCCACATTACGGTGGACACTCAGAGAGCTTGAGGAACACTACAGAGGGGCAAGAGGCAGGGAACGGAGTCCAGCCCGGGCCGGGACGACTTTCTGCTATGCCACGTTCCCCTGTCCGTCTGAGACATCAGAGGCTGTGAGTCAAGGCCGTTAAATGACTCGGCCGGTGTGGCCCAGAGCCGGAACACACGTCCCCCCATACGGTCGCAGGTGGTTTTTCGGCTATACAACACCAGTGCACTTTTAACTGTTTGAACGGCTAGGCGCCAGGTGTAAACCATGGTCCTTACGGCTGCTTCACATTCATTTTCGGATTCTTGATCTCGGATCTCTTATTCTATTAGTTCAGCTTGTTCTTCTAATTAGCGCCTCTCCAGTGGTCTTAAGGAATAAACTCCCAGCTCCAGCTTGACCCTGTGGAGTCCCATCGGCCAGGTCAGCCTCCCGCTCCTCTTCCATTATGGGGAAATTCGGGCACGGGTCAGCTTTGAGGAGTTAATTCCCTTCTTCACCTTGGGGTAAACGCTCCATTTGGCAGTGTGTACTCAACAAATGAGCTTCTGAGGCCCAGGGAAAAAAAATAAATAAGTAAAAGTCTTGCCATTAAACTGGACAGTATGAATCGTAATTAAAAACCCCCATTATGCCATTTCAACAGGAACACTCGAGCCGTCATTAAGCTACAACAGAATTCCTTCAGGGAGAAATTATTTCTCATTTGATTTCTGTCAGAATGGCTTTGACTTTGCAGATACATCTACAAAATGGTGTCTCCGAGCTCCGCCTCAGCAGCCGCGCTCAGACAAAGGAGACGTTCGCCTCCAACAGATGAAATCTGATTAAAGATTCATTTCAAATTAACTTTCCCTGCTTATTTCTCCTTTGTAATCTTTATTATTACTTTAAGGGGGGGAAAAAATAGAAAGGAGAAAGCAAACCTCCCTGGATCCTCACATAAATCTTCATGGTCGCCACTCCACCGTATCATTAATTCCCCCTGAATATTCCAGCCATGCCAAGTGACAGACACTTGTACAAACGGCAATTTAGGGAGGAATCGAGGCGGCTGAGTTGATGTTGTTCTATTCAAGTGAGAGGGAGGATTCGCTGGTGAGATGGATGGAGAGGAGAAAGAACACCACAATGGCAAGTCCTGGTGTTCCCAGTCCTGGCTTCAAGGTCGTTGAGAGAATGGGGGGGAGGAGCCAGCATGGGTGCCTGTGTGGGCCGAGCTCTGGGCATCGCGGCAGGGGTCTTAGCCAGGCACTCCTGGTGGGTGGAGGTGGAGGACGGTCCTTCACATTTGCAACGTCCTAGGGGGAGGATCCACAACTTGGGAAGGGGTACAGATCCTGGCCAGTACAGGGATGTGGGCATGCTTCAGACATAGCTGATGGCTGAGGTGTCCCATGAGAGGTCGCTTGAGAGGTAGGAAACAGGGGACTCGTGACAGAGCACTGACAGAGCAGAGAGTCTGGCGTGGCAAGTCAGATCCAAAGGCAAGGCATGAGAAGAAGAAGAAGAAAGGAGGATTCTAGCTACGGGGGGCAGGAGGGAGAGGGGAGAACAGTGTACGCCATCTGTGCACTTCAAGAGAAAGACTTGAAATACGGGCATCGCTAAATGCTGTAATACTTTGAGTCCCCAGCCACTGTGTAGGGTGACCTCCCAACCCCACGTAACACGAAAGGAACACTGGTCACATTTCATGAGAAGCCATCTTGGTCTCTGGGAGTGAGGCACACACAGGCACTTCCCGTCCACCAACACTGGCTGCATCTGGGCTCTCGTGCCATGGCACCTGAGCCCCAGCCTCCGTGTGGCACCTCAGTGAGCTCCTGGGACCAACGTGATGGACAGATTCCTGGAAGAGTCTGGAGACATTTTATCATCCAACCTGGTGACGCTGGGGCTCAAGCAACCAAACTGTGGAGACACCTAACCACACAAGGCACAAAAGGAGCATCGAAGGATGCCCTCACTTCTCAAGAGTTATGACTCGGACCTTTGGACACAGAAGTGGCATTTCCGGGCTCAGCCGCTTGAAGGAGTGACAGAGTTTCATCCTTTCTGAAACCAAGACGGTAGAAAACAATACTTGAGACACGAACCATCCCATCACGCTCTGCATGGGCCAGCACAGAGGAAAAACAAGTCTGATTTGAGCACAGGCATGGATACCATGAGGACTCATGAAATTGTTTGGGGAGGGCTGGTCTGCCCATAGCCAAGAAGTCAGATTTTGCTTCGGTGTGACTTCACCTGGTATCCACAGACGGATGAAGCCCAAAACACACATCCTATTTGACTTAATACTTAGAAGAACCTGAGAAAAGGGTATTATTGACTTTTAATGTACGTTTGTAATCTGTCCCCCTGAACAAGTTCAGTACGGGTTCGGCTAGGATCCACGATCTGCCCAATGTCGTACAGGTAGGCTACATTCCCCGTTCTCTGCTCTTTCTCCGCTTCCATGTTCTCTGCTATCTTTCGAGGTGTAAAAGCAGAAGTGCTGTTGGGGCAGCATTCATAAAGGAGAGTCGGAAAGGAGAGATAAAACTGGGGAGGGTGGGGTTGGTACCCAGGCTGCCTGACAGGGTGAACGGCCTTAAATTACAACAAGTGGAGGCATGTTCTGGAGGACCGCTGATAACCCACATGATGGAGACTGGAAGTTGTGTTGAGCTGAAGAGCTGTTATGAATGACCCTGAGGCCCAGAGAGGTACAGTAACTTTCCTCAAGTCACAGAGCTAGCATGTGGTGGGACCAGGACATAAATCCAGACCACGTGCATCTCCAAAGCCTTGAGTGTTACACTGCCTCTCAGGTGGCTACCTGAGGTTTTTTTAGAACTAAAATGGAAGGCAGGTAAGGAGATACGGGTGTTCTAGGGCAAGAAGTGCAGTGTTCAGAGGTGTGGGAATGATGGGCTATAGTCACACCAAATCCTGCCACCTCCCTCCATGCTTCTCTGTCCCCTTGTCTGGTCTCTCGGCTCCCTACCTTTCTGTCTTCCGTATGAAAGCTTATACACTAGGGGCATCCAGGTGGCTCAGTCAATTAAGGTCTGATTCTTGATTTCAGCTCAGGTCCTGATCTCACAGTTTATGAGATGAAGTCCCATGTCTGCTCCCAAGCATGGAGGCTTTGGGGACTCTCTCTCCTCTCTCTCTCTGCCCTTCCCACACTCACGCATGCTCTCACTCTCTCTCATGTTCTCTCTCTCAAAATAAATAAACATTAGAAAAAGAAAGGGAAAAAGAGAGAGAGAGGGAGGGAGCGATGGAGGGAGGGAGGAAGGAAGGAAAGAAGGGAGAGAGAGAGGGAGGAAGGGAGGGTGGGAGGGAGGAAAAAAGAGAAAGAGAGGGAGGGAAGGAGGGAGGGAGGAGGGAGAGAGGGAGGAAGGAAGGGAGAGAGATAGAGGGAGGGAGGGAGGGAAGGAGGAAGAGAGAGAGACAGGGAGGGAGAGAAGGAAGGAAGGAGAGAGGGAGGGAGGGAGAGAAGGAGGGAGGGAGGGAGGAAGAGAAAGAGAGGGAGGTAGGGAGGAAGGTAGGGAAGAGGTGGGAGGGAAGGAGGGAGAGGGAGGGAGGGAGGGTGGGAGGGAGGAAGAAAGAGAGAGAGAGGGAGGGAAGGAGGGAGGAAGGAAGGCAGGAAGGGAGGAAGAGAGAGAGACAGGGAGGTAGAGAAGGAGGGAGGGAGGGAGGTAGAGAAGTAGGGAGGCAGGGAGGCAGGGAGGCAGGAAGGAAGGAAGGAAGGAAATCCATATGCTGGTGTAACCAGAAGGAGTAGCAGAGGGCAAGACTAGGGACCAGGTCATGAAGAGTCTCCAATGCCAGAAAGACTCGGGACCGGTAGATTAGTGGAGCATAATCAAAAGGTTGTAATCAAAGAACAAAAAAAACATTCTCCAAAGCGATTCTGAAAATTGCCAATATTTGCAACCACCCATGTGGCCAGCTTCTCACGGTGATGAAGAGCTGGCTGCCAAGAGGCATCACATTAAAGACGTGAGAGGCTTTGTGGACAGGCTGGGCCCAGGCCGTGACGTTTCATGGTTACCCCACAGGCCCGAGGTTGTTGAGACTGACCAGTCCCCCTTCCGCGTCTCAGAACATTCTCTCTGCCCCTCTCTCATTCATCTTCTAAGGGGAGCAGCTAAGACATGCCCCACGGGCCTGAGGCCTGATGAACCCCATCGTGCACCCCAATCCCACGAAGATGTCTCCTTATAACCAACACTTTGAACTCAAAAGTCACACCTCCCTCTTAACTCGAGGCGGGTGAAGGATTCTGAGCCTACCCGAGCACTGTCGAGGTATCTGTTCTGACACATGGTACCAGAGCAGAAAAGCCCACAGAGACCCCTGGATCCAATTCACTCAGTCATCAACAGAGAGAGGCCCGGATGGGTATGGGGATTTCCCCAAATCCACCACGGTCAAGTCTGCAAGCTCAGAAAGCAACAGGTGAACACACATACACACACCAACCCCCCTTTCTTGGGGAAGTTTCCTTCCCTTGATCATAAATAACTCATTTCTTGCCTTTCAAAAAGGAAACAAAAGCAGCTTGAAATGCTGGACAACTGGAGTCAACCTTTGACCCCTCTGTCCCCTTCATCCTCTGGGGAAAAAGAGAATATAAGAGAAATATATTGAGATTCTGGAAAAGGGGAGGGGTTGGATCTCAATGATGATGTTACCAGCTAGGAGGTGGAGGAAAAAAAAAAAAAAAGGGAAAACTAAGTTCTGGGAGAATACGATGAATTTTGGACATGCTGAGGTCGACAAACATACAGACGTCAGCTGGAGGTGACCAGTAGGTAGGTGGCAATGCACATCTAAGGCTTTAGGAAAAGCACACAGGCTAGCGGTAAGATCTAGGCGTTATACAGAGACAACACCAGGAGAAGGATGAAATGTGGAGTAAAAAGGAACACAAACGGAGAACAGAACACAGAGAAACACACAAAGAGGCTGAAGAAAAAAAATATATCCAAGGAGATAGGAGGGGCCTGGCCGAGAGGCGTGAGCAAACCCAAGAGCAGAAGTCATGGAGGCCAAGGTTCATGGTGTCTCCAGGAGGAGATGTAATCGGCAGTGCCAGACTCACCGCCAAGGTCTGGCGTGGCAAATACCCCGCATCTCACAAAGGAGATGTCACTGAGCATCACAGAGGGAAACACTGGAAGGGAAAAGCCTAGTCACAGTGGAGAAGGAAGTATGTCTCACAGAAGAGATACCCCATTTGCTGAGTCTGCAGGAAATGAGGTGATGACAGATTCCAATATAAACCTTTCTGCAGGAAGCTGGAGAAGGAAGAGCCTGCTGACCTCAGTTTTCGCGATGAATCTGACTCAGAATTAGTGGAATTTAGCTACTGAGGGGCTGGGGGGGGGGGGACGAGGACCCCGGTATCTCAGGGGCTCCACACGACAAACTTGCCTCTGACTCATGCCGCAGACGGCGACATCGTCAGCCAGGTTGTCCTCAGTGTGGCCCTGGAGGATCCAGGCTGATGGCAGCTGGCCTCCATCACAAGTGGTTGCCTCCGCAGTGGGAAAGGAAAATGATCAGCTCAGCTCATGTTTCACTGGCCAAGCATGCCATACGGGCAAGTCTAACTTCAGAGTGAGCGGCGAGGTGCAACCAAACCCAGCATCTGTCCAGAAAAGTGGCGTAAATGGTCATTACGGTGAGGTTGTTACAATGAGACGTGGTTTCTACCGACACTCAGGGAAATTGAATGGAAGTGTGCACGAGGGAGTCTTTAAGGGAATCAGGAAAGAGAGATGACTGTCCAGAACAAAGGAAAGGTGGACAGGGTGCCTCAATGGCCCAGCTGCCTTGGACACCCATACTTTGGAATGGTGCCATCTTGCTGGTGACGTGACCTTTAGCAAACCCCCATCTCCTCTTGAAAGCTCCGTCTTCTCCTCCGTAAAACGGGACCCTCGGATCTACCACATTCCAGACTCATCACTGGGACAGGAAATCTGATGACAGGGACACACACTGCAACTTAAACCCACCACCCTCACCACCAGTGCCCACAACAGGTCCTACGGGGGAGAAGAGCATCCAAGATGCCTTCAGGGGCGTCCGCATGCTGTATCCACCATTAGGTCATGGAGCCCTGCTGTACTTAATGAGTAAAGCAGAGTTATTCCTTTCCCACTTCACAGATGCTCTGTGGGGCCAGAGGTCGATGGATTTGATTTGCTCTTTTCTGTTCCCACCACCAGACCAGTTCTCTGCCTCCAATTCATTGCTGGTGAATGGAGTCACACCATGGGGGTGGGTGGAGGCGGAGGGGAGAGTGGGAGGCAGGGGGAGGAAGAAGGGGGGAAGGCATTAATAGAACAGAGGCAGGCAGTGATGAATTAAGGGAGCGGCCATTAATTTTTCATTTTGACAGATTATCGTCCGTCAGAAGGCAGAGGAGATGGCTCTTGTGCCCAGAGAGGAGACACTTGCTCTTTGTAATTCAGGCTTCTGTTTTTGTTTTTTTTTTTTTTTCTGTGGGAATTAGGTAGTGGGCACCCAAAGAATGAAAAATTTATGACAATCTATAATTTACATGCTAGAAGATAAATAAAGAACTAAATCTTGTCATTAAATTGGTCCTTCGTTTTTCTTAATCCCTTGGGTGATAAATCTGATTTTGCAATTTAGTATAAACTGGTATTTTTTTAGGGGGTGAGGGGAGAGGGTAAGGTGGTTGTAGGGAAACTTTTAAATACTTTGGCTATAAATAGATTGTCCGGGGGACTGCCTTGCCCAGGACCTCCAGATACAATGGTCCTATTAATGTGGCTTTACTCTAAGACTGGCATTAATTAAGGGAGAATGTCAACGACGCATTTTGCAAACCAACACTGATTCTGTAAAGCTTTTGAGTGTAATGAATGGGAACTTCCTTTCCACAGAAGGAAAACTGAAGAGGTTGGCTTTGTTGGGTACCATGAATGTGCCTGCTCTGGATGCTAATTAAGAACATGATGGCAAAATGCACTGGCTTTTAATCCCACCATTTCCTCATCTACAAAGTGAGGATGATGGTTATCCCAAGAGTCGATTAGATAATATGCACCAAACAAATACTGACGTTGTAGACAACCATTAAGGGATAGTTGGTGTCACTACAGTACTGGCATGCAATGTATTATGTAACAGTAAGTCATTTTTGAGCACCTACTGTATTCCTGACTCTGTTTAAAGCTCTTTGTATGCGTTAACCCCCTCATCCACCATACAAAGCGGGGGGAGGCCATCACCATTTTTCTCCATTTTGCTATTGAGGAAACCCAAGTGCAGAGAGAGTAAGTGACTTACCAGAGCAAGTTGGCAGCTATAAGTGGGAGAGCAGAAATGACTCACAGACAGAATTATTATGGGTATGTCTATCTTGGGCCAGGCACATTCGCGGAGTGGAGATACAGGAAGGGATAAAACGGGGCTGGGGCGGGGGGATCTGCATTCACAAAGCTGACATTCTAGTCAAGAGGATGAAGACAATACACAAAATAAATAATGCCACATGCAGGCTGCAGGAAGGTGACACACGTTCAGGAGGAAAATAATGCCGAGCCGGCTGACAGGGAACGGAGGCGGGGTACGGGATGGTCACATGGTGCTGGCAGTTGTCATTTTCGACAGGTGAGGAAAAGGTTCTACCCGTTTCTAGGACAGGAACTCTTAGCCTTTCTGATACATCAATGAGGTGCAAGACCAGGAGTTTGGGAATGCTATGAATCCCATCTCTGCCTTGCATTCTCCCCCAAATCTGAGGCAGTTTGCTGAATCTTTCCAAGCCTCAGCTTCCCAGGCTGCACAATGAAAACATCACCTGCCACAGGACCTCGGAGAGGATGCAGAAAGCTGGGGGGTGAGGGCGAGGCCACCTTTCAATGACTTCTCTGAACATTTCCTTATCTGCGCAAAGGTGGTAATAGTAACATCTACCACTTGGATTGGCTACGCAGAGCAAATGGGATAATCTATAGCAAAGCAAATAAAAAAAGATTTATAGGTAGCCCCAAGGGCCTACCTGAGTTTGGCATCCATTAATTTCTATTGCCAAAAATCATGCATGGTATGACCTTGAGCAAGACTTTTCTATCATCTGTCAAACAGCGGAGCTGGGTCAGATGCCCTTGAGAAGACACAAGTAAGCAGCACGCAACAGCAGAAGCAAAGCATAGAACATTCTGCCTGGTCCATGGTAACAGGAAATAGGAACAATCAGTTACAGAGAGTTTTCTACAGAGAGTTTTCCCTGGACCTTATCTCACCCCCAGGAGGGAGACAAGGTTATCATCCCCATGTTACAGATCTGCTAACAGGGCTGGAGTTTTAAAAACTTGCCCCATATTCACCCACCTCCCAAATGGCAAAATTGGGCCTGGGGACTTTGTCTTCTCCTGCAGAATGATTTTCTTGGCTGAGACGTTTGGTGTCATAAAGACAGTACTCAGGACATAGTAGGTGCTCACTAAATGTTTGTTGAATAGGCCATCCTTTCTTCCATGACCCAGGGTAGCTAGACAGAGGGTTGGATCAAGCATCTCTAAGGGGATCAGAGAACCACTGTGAGGATTCTGCCACCTGCCAGGTATGTCTATACTACTCATGCATTCTGGAGCTGGGGAAGAGTCGCAAGATGGGTTTGGGGATGCACTGGACCCACTGTGGGGCAGGCCTGAGCTGAAAGTCCATTGCCTACCTGACCTCCAAGGCCCTTCCTCCGACTGGAGACCACAGTGATATTTGGTTCTCTCGGAATCGATGTCATTTCAGAGCTAGTGTCCAGTCATTCCCAAAATATCTGATTGTTTCCTTTTCCCCAGGGCACAGTGACCATGGTAAAAGGCTCTAGGTCCCTTGGGGGAAGGCTGGAAGAAAGACTTACACTGTAGATTTTGGGTACTGGGTACCCCCTCGAGAGAGAACCCAGCCTCCCCTTCATTTGAGGGGCTCTGGGTCTGTAAAAAGGCTCAAATCTGGGACTTGATTGAGGGACTGGGTCTCTGTTTTATGATCTGAGTTAGACTTTTGCTCACTTGACCCAGAACTATTCTGCTTAGACAGATCAGGTAAGATTTAACAGGCTTCCCATCTACCGTACCTGGAGGGACACCGTACTTGGAGCCAACCCCAGAGGTCTGTGTGAGTCAGACTATTCTGATTGATGTCTTGACTCTGTTGTCCATCCCATCACCACGCCCACCCTGCCTTGGGTGGCTGAGTGCTGCCATTTGGCTCCTGCCACCTCAAGATCCAATTATTCCCACTGCATTTAGGTTTTCCATTGGATGGTCATGGCTCCTGCCGTAAGGTCCAACCTACAAAGAACAGCAATCGCCAAGCTCTCCAAGGATGCTAGGGCTCCCCAACAAACTCAGTTCTCAAAATATCAGTGAAGGGTGTGTCCTCTGGGCCTTCCCATGATGGCTGAGCACGTCTTAAATGACAAATCTACTCTAACACCCCAATCCCCTCTACCTCTGAATCCAAGATTTGGGGCGCTTCCGATTCGCTCACAGTGGTTCATCTTTTGGTCCACGTTTCATCCACCAACCAACCACACTGTGAGAGCCCTTTCTAACATTCTGAGCTACAACATTAAATGCAGAAGATCTGCTTTGTGGGCCCATATCAATAAATTCAGCCTGATCCAATTTTATCTTCCACCATTACCCCTTAATAGCCATTCCCACACATGTATAAGATTTCAGCTTCTATAAATGAGAAAACTCAAGCAGTTCTTTCAGAGTGCAACCGAACTCATCACGGGTCATGCTCAACCTCACCATTAGAGGCCTATTGAGCAATGAGCCTAGGTACAGGTGTACAAGCAGAGGGGTGGCAGGGGTGGGTCCAGAGGAGAATCGGCATGGTCTTGCCCTGCCATCTGTGGCACACAGGGGAAGTCATGTTCGTTTCTTCAGGCGATGCAGGGTTAATCCCTTCAGCTGGAGGTGGGAAGGCTAAAACCACTGTGGGGGAGAAGCTTTGTCACTGGGGGTGGTAGCGGGAGGCCACCTCCAATGGGGATGGCGAGACCTCTTGCACTGGCGAAGACTGATCAGACTTCAGGGGCTTAACGTCCCCAGCTTCATCAGGGTCTTCCCGTGTGTCCCCCTCCCAACTTAGAGGATCCCATTCTTTCCCAAGCAATGCCATCACTCATCACTGTTCGGAGTTCAACTTGCTTTGCACATTTGATTTGCTGAAACTTCAGCCCTGCAGCTGCAGGAGATTAAGGCTCTCCCTCAGGGCACTTGGAGAAGCTCTGAGATCATTTCTGTGGCCCTTGAGCTGGGGATTGGAATCCCTGAGCTCATCCTTCTCTCTCACCACTTTGTCCATCAACAGTAGGAGCAACCAACTGACATCCTTGTATTCCTTAGTTTTCCAAGAACATTCACAGGTATCATGTCCCGAGGTGCTTAGCTGCTTACATCTTCTAAATGCCTGATCAGGACTGCCCAGGTATGTTGTCTCGTGCTGTGAACAGGCCACACCATGGACGTCTGGCATTCCCTCTGCTGCTGGAAATAGTCATTAGCATCTTTGAATCCGATCAGATCAGAGAGCCAATTCCAGAAAGTCCAGAAACAATTCAGGAAACTCGTCCTTCAAAATCCGTTCCTGTAGAACCACTCTGGGTACCAGGGTCTATACTAGGCCAGGTTCTCCAGAGAAAGAACCCATAGCATATGCCTGGGAATGGGCTCACAAGGTTATGGAGACTGAGATATGCCACAATATGCCATCTGCTCGCAGGAAAAGCAGGAAAGACAGGGGTATGATCAGACCAAGCCCCAAGGCCTGAAAGCTAGGGGAGTCAATGATGTACCTCCAAGGTCAGGGCCACAAGTCTGAAAAGCAGAAGTGAGGGAAAGGATGGACTTCCCAGCTCAAGAAGAGAGAAGAGAGTTCACCCTCGATCTTTCTGTTCTATTTGGGCCTTCAATAGATTGCATTATGCCCACCCACGCTGGGGAGGGAGATTCAGTCTACTGAGTCAAAGGCAATTCTCTTCCTGAAACACCCCCACAGACACACCCAGAAACAACGTTTAACCAGCTATTTGGGCATTCCTGAGCCCAGTCAAGTTGACACATAAAATGAACCATCACAGCCAGCAATGAGCCTCCTCTCCTTCCTGCACGGTCCTGCTATTGGGACACAGACTCCCTTACAAGAGTCAGAAGCACAATGCAGGCTGGGGGACTGGAGCCATTTCCAGGGAGGCCAGAAAAGCCGCTGATGAACCCCCTTGGGGCACCCCGGGACTCTGCTCAGCTCACCTACCAAAGGAGACGTGCCTGCGGCAAGGTCAGGAGGAATAGGATTTTCCTTCGCCCTTTGGTCCCAGCCAGTGCCCCGGCTCCATACGCCCCCCCACACACACACAGTGGTCACTCCCAAAAATGTCCATCCAGCCAGACTCGCCCATGACCTACAGACTCACCCAGCCAATAATGGGTGTGATGCTGCCCCTTGGACGTCTTGAGATATCCCGAGTTCAACAAGTCCAAAATCAAACTCCTGCTTTACGTCTTTAAAAATAAATAAATAAATAAATAAATAAATAAACCTGCATAGGTCGTCTCTCGTTTCCAAGGAGGGAATTTATCGTTGGATTATTCTACAAATCAGCTTCCTGGCAACCCGCCATCGCCCATCCTGGCCACCCAGGAGGGACACTTGTGCCTAGAGATCAGCAGTATCACTAAGGCTTCTGCCAGACTCCTGGGGAAGGTGGGTGTCCAGAGGCTTTCCTAACCGCCCATCCTCGGATTCCCTGCCCTTCTCTGGCTTTCCAGGACAGGGAGAGATAAAAGGACTCGCAGTACAATCTGCCCTCGGGTCTCAGCCCTCAGAGATAATCAGCTCTGAGCACTTTCTGAAGTCAAAAGAACCAATTTCTGTTGCAACAGTGAGAGGTTTTACCTAAAAGGGCCAATTAAACTGTGAGAGATTATTTGCGGGAGGACTTTGGAGGAGGGCTTTAGCAGGGTTCCCCTTCTGTTGTTGTGTTTGTTTCTTCGGGGATTTTTGTTTAAGGCTTCATTAATCACTGGAATTTAACTGTAATGGAAATAAAATAAATATCAAAGAGCTTTGCTGGAAATTACTGATGGCCTCTGTTTGGGAGAACAGGTTACAAGATTTCTCTCGCTGAGGCTCAAGCTGCTAAGAGATCTGCCCCCTTCCGGAAGGCTTCTCCCACAAGCCCCAGGTCAATCTCAGGAAAAGACTCTAAGTACTCTTTCAGGTCAACATCGCCCCCTCGGATCAATCGTCATCGCCCGAGGACACAGACTTCTGATTGGCCAGTCACTTGCACACAGCTGTAGCGTCTGTTCCTGGAGGGACAGCAAAGATCCTTCTTTCAATTTTCTTTTTTTTTTTTTTTTTTTTAACGTTTATTTATTTTTGGGACAGAGAGAGACAGAGCATGAACGGGGGAGGGGCAGAGTGAGAGGGAGACACAGAATCGGAAACAGGCTCCAGGCTCCGAGCCATCAGCCCAGAGCCTGATGCGGGGCTCGAACTCGCGGACCGCGAGATCGTGACCTGGCTGAAGTCGGACGCGTAACCGACTGCGCCACCCAGGCGCCCCTCAATTTTCTTTTTTAACAGCGACGAGCTTCCACCCCTCTACCAGCGGATTCCTTCGGTGATGATGATGACAGAGATGGCAATGACAATTCTTGCCATGTATGGCTCATGGGCCAAACACTGTGCAAACACTTTTCATGCACGACCTCACTCAGACCTCCTGGCAGTCCTGTGATAAAAGTGAGGCTGAGACAAGGTGAGGAGACTTACCCAAAGCCACACCTCAAGCAAGGACAGCAGGTTGAAAGTCGCTGCTTTAATAGTTGCATCAGTTCCCTACTGCTCTGTAGCAAATAACCCCAATATTTAGCAGCTTAAGAAACAAACATTAGCTCACAGTTTGTGCAGGTGCAGCCTCAGGCATGCCTTCCTGGCTGAACGTACCTGTTTGGGAGGTGGGTGAGGGGGGCTGAGACGAGGAGGGAAGGAAAATCCTATTCCTCCTGACCTTGCCGCAGGCAGGTCTCCTCAGGCAGGCGAGCTAAGCAGAGTCCCTGGATGCCCCAGGGGGATTCATCAGCTGCTTTTCTGGCTTCCCTGGAAATGGCTCCAGTCCCCCAGCCTGCACTGTGCTTCTGACTCTTGTGAAGGAGTGTGTCCCAACATCATCATGGGTCCCTCTAACTTGAGGTCTCACGGAGCCTCTAAACAAGCCGCGAGGCAGGGCTGCAGTCTACTCTGAAGGTTCAACTGGAAGAGGAACCCCTTCCAAGCTCATTCGTGTGGTCACTGGCAGGACTCGGTTCTGTGTGAGCTGGTGGGCCCAGAGCATCAGTTTCCCCCCTGACCACTGGCCAGGCACCTTCCTCAGCTCCTTGCCACAACGGTCTCTCTAGGGGGCAGCCCTCCACAAGGCAGTTAGAGTCATCAGAGCAAAAAGCTACAGGAAAAGAGGGCCCCGAGACGGATTTCCCATCTCTTTCTTTCTTTGTCACTTAGTCTCCAAAGTGAATCTGGCACTTTCCCCTTATTCTGTTAATTAGAAATAAGCCGCCGGGGTGATCACACTCAGGGGGAGGGCTTCCACAAGGAGGTGGGGATCCCTGGGGCCTTCTTGGAGGCTGCCTGCTGTGGTAAGTCCTTGGGGATAAGCAGGCTGCATTCATACACAAGACATTCACTGCGGTGCAGGGGCCTTCCCCTGGCAGGGGCCTCCCCCACGTGCGTTCACTGGATCTGTTTTGCCCCAATCCTCCTGGGACCGCCTGATGCATTCATTTCCAAGTCTAGCCGTGCTCTTCCTCGGTGGCATCTTTTCTCCTTGCTTCTCTCCCCCACTCCTGAAACACTTGAACCTGAGAGGCATCACACCCCGTCACTGTCTGGGAGCAGCTGATTCACCCCTACCTCATACAAGTAAGAGCACAGAAGTATAGAGAAGGGAAGGGGACTTCCTGAGATCCCACGGGAAGCCAGAGGAGGGCTGGAACTTCGAGCCTCTCGTGCTCCCAATATGCTGCACATCCCAACACACCAGGATCCTTGCTGGGAAATCAATCCAAACCAGGCACTTGAACTCTAGGGAGATTGCCAACATTTCATCAACATACAAATGAGGGAAACATTTAGGCAGCCCTACTCCCCTTATCACCAGCCCTTTCTTCACAGGGGGCTGACTTCATTCCCTCCTGGGAGCAGGGAAGGGCTTACTTGTTAACTGAGCAGCGAACAAGCCTTTTTGTGTGAAAATCTAAGGCGCTCCCACACTGTGTCTGATGTGGTTTCTAGGTACACAATGCCCTCTAGTCCTGAGTCACGGTAGTTCCAAGAGGAAAGATTTTGAAAACAATAGGGAATCGTGATACATACAAAACCCAGTGCCGGTAAATATTCACCAGGAAGCTGCTTAACTTGGGACTCCAGAGGGCCAAGGAACTCCCAAGATCCCAGGTAAATTACTGTACGATGTAACATTTGCTAAAGAAAAAGCCTATGGCTTCCAGTGAATGTGAGAAGAGTGGCCATAGCTATGTCACCAAACGGAAAGACTGGGGACCCAATGATTTGGACTTTCAGAATATCTGGAATCCATTCTTTGGTTTAAAAGAAATGTCAAAATAGCAATCAGAGCATGCTTTGAGGGTATTAATCCCAAGTACCCTGAGGGTTTAATACCATACGTCTTCCCTGGTCAGTCCAACTCGCAAAGCGTTTCATTCTTTCCTGCAGATGGTGATTTGGGAGCTGGTATATCAGAGTTGTATTTAATTCAATGGATGTTTGCTGAATGCCTGTCCTGTCCTGAGTATCAGCAATACAGATATGAACTGTGGTGGACATTTGTTTTTACCATTCCATATCTGTCTCCTATTCTTTAGACCACACCTCCCCAGTGTCCCCCTGGAAACCACCCACTTTCCTATTCCTCCACCACAGCTCCTGGGGTCAATCTGAAACTCCCTCAGGGCCAGAAATGGAAGAGATGGAGGTGAGATCTCATTCCAGCCATTCGTGGCCCTCCCCCATCCTCCTGCCCACGAAGACAGGTTCATGGGAAGAGCCATCCAGAGCTAAACCCTGGAGCTGAGCTAGACTCTCAGGAGAAAGCACCATGCATGCACTCAGCCCCAGAGCTGAACCTGAAAAGGTTTGGAGATCGAATCTCCAGCAACGATCGATAAAGGAGAGCCAAAACGTGGGAAGAAGAACTCAGCCCTAGGTGGGCTCGAGTCTCTAGACTTTCTTTTGTCTAATGAGTAGAAAATTCGTTTTGGGATCACTTGCAACAGAAAGTATCTTAATGGATACCCTGCCCTTGAGCATCTCACAGTCCAGCAAGGTAATCTGTTTATACAAATACACACACACACGCGCACGCAGTTTATTTATTTATGTAGGCATACCAAGCTGAGAAGCAGGCAGAGGGACTATTAGGTACTCCCCTGTACAGATAGATTATAATACAAAGGTTTAGATGGGGGGGCATGAATCAGGAAGGTGGGTGCTCATAAGAAAGAAGCAGTGGGATCCAGGAACACACAGGCTGGAGTACATCCAAGCTTCTAATCAGGTTGTTATGGGAAGGGTCCAGAGCCCTCCTGGAAATCGTGACTTCCAGTACAGAGCTGAGCTGTCTCAGACTTCAGTATTGTGGACCACAAAAAAAGATTACATTAAATGTTTTAAAATTATTTTTTTATTAAGATATAATTCAGGGGCGCCTGGGTGGCTCAGCCAGCTGAGCGTCCGACTTCGGCTCAGGTCATGACCTCATGGCCCATGAGTTCAAGCCCTGCGTCCGGCTCTGTGCTGACAACTCAGAGCCTGGAGCCTGCTTCGGATTCTGTCTCTGTCTCTGTCTCTCTCTCTCTGCCCCTTACCCACTAGCATCCTGTCTCTGTCTCTCCCAAAAATAAATAAATTATAAAATTTATTTATAAAAATAAATTTAAAAAATTATAATTTTTTTAAAAATTATATCTTTTTAAAAAAAGATATAATTCATGTACTATAAAAGGTACCCTTTCCAAGTTTACAACTCCATGGTTTTTATTAGATTCACAAAGTTGTGCAACCATCCTACTATCTAGTTCCAGAACATTCTGCATCTCCCCCAAAAAGAATCCCTGTACCCTCCAGGGTACATTCTCCATTCCCTCCTCCTTCCAACTTGGCAACCGCTAATTTGCTTTTTATCGCCGGGGCACCTGGATGGCTCAGTCAGTTGAGCATCCAACTTCGGCTCAGATCATGATCTCACGATTTGTGAGTTCGAGCCCCACATCGGTTTCACTGTCATCAGCGTGTCAGCGCAGAGCTCGCTTCAGATCCTCTGTCCCCCTCTCTCTGCCCCTCCCCTGCTTGTGCTCTCCCAAAACTAAATAAATACTTTTAAAAATATATATATATAGCCATCCTAGGTGTGTGAAGTTCACTCCGTCATTGGTTTGGATGTGCCTTTCCTTACAACTAACACATGTCCTTCCAGTGACCAGGTCAGGGTATGTGGGTTCCCTCCAGCCTGATGGCTGGAAATCAGCCCCACTTGACGTGACCTCTTGTTACGAATTTCTTGCAGTCCCACTTGAGCCCACAAAGCAGCACATCAGCCGGAGTCACCAAGCTAAACATGCCTTTTGGTCCTCTCCTTCAGATCAGTCAGGTCCACACTCGATGGCAAGAGACCCACCAGAAAGACTTCACTGCAGCCAATACAAACGTCCGCACCAAGAATTCCCTTTCCCGTGGCCCCACGGCTTTCAATCCTGCAGGGTTCAGGGAGAGAGGGAACCGAGCACTGCTCCATTTCATTAGAAGGCAGAGGATCACGTTTCTCTAGTCCTGGGACTAACCCCACCTCTGCAGAGTCTGAAAATACTCTAAAGAAATGGTCCCTAAGCTTCTGACTATCTCCTGTCTAATGAAAGGCACATTATAGAGCCAGATAAGGAATGGAATCCACGCAGCTGACCATCCTCCAATACCCTCGTGGACCTCTTCCCAAAACTCCTCCTCCTTCTTCTCTTTCAGTGTTTCTCAGCACTACTAGTGGTTGGAGCCAGATAACTCTCTCTTTGAGGGGATGTCCTGTGCATTGTGAGGTCTTTAGCAGTGTCCCCAGTAGATGCCAATAGTGCACAACCTCCATGACATGGAGATGACAACCAGTGTCACATGTGCCCCAGGGAGAAAAACTGCCCAGGGCTGAGAACCACTATGATAACCATTATACTAATTTGTGGAAGGCAGAATTCCAAGATGGCCCCCAAGATTCCAGACCATGACTGTAGACATACTGTATCATCCCTTCATCTTAAATGTGAGTAGGAACCATAAATATGACCGGATGGTCTCTGAGTCCTCTCAGGTGCCATAACAAATTACCATAGCCTGGGTGGCTTAACAGTCATTTCTCACAGCTCTGAAGGCTGGGGAGTCCCAAGATCGAAATGCTGGCAGGTTTGGTATCTGTGGAGAACCACTTCCTGGTTTGCAGAGAGTGGTTTTCCCATTGTGCCCTCACATGGTGGAAACAATGCTAACTCTCTGGCCTCTTCTTGTAAGGGCATTAATCCCATTCACCACCCCCCCCCCAAAGCCTCCACCTCCAAATATGAACACGTCAGGGTTGGGGTTTAAATTATATGAATTATGGGGGGGGGAGGGGACATAAATATTCAGTTAATTCAGCCCATTAGGTTACACTGCATAACAAAGGTGAAGAGATTGTGCAAATACAATTAAGGTCACTAATCAGTTAACACTGAGTTACTAAAAAAGGAGACTATTCTGGGTGGGTCTGGCCTAATCAGGTGAAGTCTTTTTTTCTTTTTTGCCCTTTTCTTTTTTAAGTGTCTAGAGTAGGAGACATGAAACAATAGCAGACGCTCTCCTGCTGGCCTTCAAGTAACAAACACCCACGTTGGAAACTGTCTACAGAGTGGGACAGCCTCAGCCTCTAAGAGATGAGGGCCTCGGTTCTACAGCCACAAGGAACTAAAATCTGTCAACACACCCGAATGAGCTTGGAAGAAGACTCCAAGATCCAGAAAGGAGATCCAGCCCGGCCAACACTTTATGAGCCTTGGAGCAGAGAGCCCAGCTCAGCCATGCCCAGACTTCTGACTTACAGAAACAATGAGATAATACATATCACATTCAAGACATTACATGTGTGGGTCTTTGTTACACAGCAGTAGCAGACTAGTGTCCAGTTCCAAAAGAAATACTCCCATGTCTGTTGAAGAGGGGAAGAGTTGAGAACAGTGATTTTTCAACCCTAGTTGATCATCCTAAAAAAGAGTGTAAAACAAAACAAAACTCAGGCTCTGTCACCAGATATGTTTACTGAATTCAGAGGGGAATAAAGCCCTGTTTTGGGTACTTTTTTAGAGTTATATGTGCATCTAGAGTTGAAAAGCACTGGTGTGGAGAAAAAAAGAGGCAGGATTTTAGAGTATCTATGACTGGTGGGGATATTTTTACTAATAGGGCCTGGCTCTGAAGCCACTCAAGAGGGAAAACGCCATTATACAGGACTTGAATGATTGAAAACACATATACTAAAAAGCTAACGTGTATTTGGGGAGAATGTGGACCTTTCTTGGCTCATACGGGGGTAGAAATGAGATTATCCCAAGACCATCAGGGACACCCTGGCTTCCAGGTATGATGGTCACTTCTCTTATCTGACTTCTCGTGGAAATTCAGTGTCGTGTTTCCTTTGACCGAGAGCCCTCTCCACCTTGGCTTTCTTGACCCTGCCCCTCCCTGACCTCCCACTGTCTCTGGTTTCCACTCTCTTCTTTCTCAAAAGACTTCTTTTCCTTTTTGATAGAGCTCTGTCCTTGACCTCCTTCTTCCGCCCCTCGGACAAGACCATACACAACTTGGATTCTGAAGAACGTGTCCGTCCTCGGGCCCTCTCTATCCAACCCACCCTCAAAGCCCTTGCAGCAGCAGCTAATACAACATCTGGCACCCATGTGCTCTTCTCCACCCCTGCGCCCCAGAATCACCAGTCCCTCTCACCCGGATGACCTGGCGCCCCTCCCCCCTGCCACCTGCTTGCACCCTTGCTATCCCCTCAAACCCTGAATGATCTTTCTAAAATATGCCTTTTCATGTCAAAACTTTTCTAGAATGTCCCAATGATCTTAAGAATAATGACCCAGATCTCATCGTGGCTCATTTTCCCAAAACACGCTGCCTCCTGCAGCCAGCCTCCTCCAAGCAAAGTCATCACGGAAAGGGGCAGCCTCGGGGGGCAGAGGCCAGCCAGAGGCAGCCCAGGGAGGGCAAGCGAGGGGCGCCCCCCGCGAGGGATGCGGGGGCAGGAGTGTGCTAACAGCACTAGCCACCAGCTCTACGTATTTGTAGCTCTGCCCCTAGGCCAGGCTTCCCTCTAAGGTCTAGATGTCGAGGGACTCCGGTGGGCAACAGGCATCTTTTGCCACCAAGTTCTAGCAATGACATTTTTGCTGGGAGAACATTTTTACACTGTTAAAGGCGTGTCTGATTTCCCCTCCAACTATGCCCCACTTCACTCATCCTCTAGCTCCTGGCTTCCATTAAGTCTGTTTGTTGTTTAAAGTTTATTTATTTATTTCGAGGGAGAGGGAGAGGGAGAGGGGCAGAGGGAGGGAGGGGGAGAGAGAGAGAGAGACAGAGAGAGAGAGAGGCAGAGAGAAAGAGAGAATCCCAAGCAGGCTACATGCTGTCAGTGTAGAGCCTGACACGGGGCTCAATCTCATGAACGGTGAGATCATGACCTGAGCCAAAATCAAGAATTGGATGTTTAACAGAGTAACCCACCCAAACGCCCTTGTTTGTTTGTTTTTTGACATGCCAAGTTTCTTCCTACTACAAGACAGTCTCCTCTACCTGTAAAATTCTTCCCCAACTTTTTCTGGCTTTATTTACATTTATTTCTTTTTAATTTTTTTTAATGTTTATTTTTGAGACAGAGAGAGACAGAGCATGAATGGGGGAGGGGCAGAGAGAGAGGGAGACACAGAATCGGAAGCAGGCTCCAGGCTCTGAGCCATCAGCCCAGAGCCCGACGCGGGGCTCGAACTCACGGACCCCGAGATCATGACCTGAGGCGAAGTCGGACGCTCAACCGACTGAGCCACCCAGGCGCCCCTTTATTTACATTTATATATTTGCCTCCTGCTCAGCCCAGACTTCCCATTCTCTAAGAAGCTCCCCCAGGCATGGCACAGGAGACTTCACTTGGCTGGTGTCTGCCTTTCCTTAGTGGGACTTATTGCCTCTGTCAGTTTACATGTATCCCTGTGATTATTTGATTAATATCCACCAGTGGACTGTAAGTACCATGAAGCCACAGAAAGTGAGTGTTTCATTTACCGATATATCCCCAGCAACCAGCATGAAGACTGGCACCCCACAGACCCTCAGTAATCCCTGGTTTTGAAGAAATGAAGGAATGGGGAAGAAATCTCTGATTCCCAGTCTCTTTAGCTGTAAAAACCAAAAAGTTAAAACATGGTTATAAGAAGCAAATGAAACCATTAGATGATGTGTGTAAAGTGTCCAAATAGGGCGCCTGGGTGGTTCGGTTGGTTAAGCATCTGATTTAGGCTCAGGTCATGATCTCATGGTTCATGAGTTCGAGTCCCACATCGGGTGAGATCGAGCCCTGCTTCGGGTAAAACGTGAGACCTGCTTCGGGTGAGCCCTGCTCCTCTCTCTCTCTCTCTCTCTCTCTCTCTCTCTCGACCTGTTTTGGGTGAGCCCTGCTCCTCTTTCTCTCTCTCTCTCTCTCTCTCTGCTCCTCACTCACTTGCACTCTCTCTCTCTCTCAAAAAAAAAAAAAAAAAAAGAGTCTCAATAGCATAATCACTACTTAACAAAGGTCAGCTCCTTCCTTCTTGTCTGGTAGACCAGATGGCCTGTTGCACTCAGGGGAAAATAAAATTAACAGTAGAGAGGAATCCATTTTCCTCTTCTTTTCCCTCACTCAATCACACCGCTGCCTACCTGACACCCTTGTCAACTCGTCATTTGTTCTCAACGGTTTTCCCAAATCCCACCTGGCGTCTCCTTGCTGTCACTTGTTCAGAACAACTGGACACGGAGATAACTGGAGGTTGGGATGATGGAGGGAAGGGAAGCAGAGACAGAGAAGGAAGGCAGGCTGTGCCTGCGGTGCACGCTGAGAGCACATGTCAGATATAACGGGCTAGGCATTGAAGTTCTGACTCTCTGTTTAAAGAAAACCCAAATCCACCAAGGGGTGGGAAAGGCATGTGGTGTGGGATCCTTTGTGAATTCACTCTCAGAAGCAGCTTCCCAACTTTGAAAATAGGTATATATTTGCCAGGGAATTTCTCTTCACTAGGCTGTATCCAACCCACCTGTTTTCTTGGCTTAAGCATGATAAATATCCTCAGTGACTATGGGCAAACAAAGAGGGGCTTGAGAGATACTGTGAGATTTTCTTTTTAGGTTTATTTATTTATTTTGAGACAGAGTGTATGAGTAGGGGAGGGGAGGAGAATCCCAAGCCAACTCCACGCTGCCATTGCTGAGGCCAATGCAGGGCTCAATCTCAAGAAGCATGAGATTGTGATCTGAGCCAAAACCAAGAGTCAGATGCTTAACCGGCTGAACCACCCAGGTGCCCGAGATACTGTGAGATTTTAAAAGTACCACTGTAGAAAGAGATTGCTACGATTGATATACGTCTAAACATAAAGAAATGGAAGAACGTGAAAGAATTCTCAGGACAGGATCTTTGGGGTGTGGGATCCACAATCGGAAATGTGAAGCATCACCTCATCGAGCTGAGGAGCCCATGGAATTGGGAGGAGCAGGGATGCTGCCTGGGTCATCGTCCGCTTTCCCCACTTTTTGTAGTATTTTCCAAAGGAGTGTACAAAACACCAAGTTATGCACCTTCACCCCATGTGAGTAACTCAAAGCAGCGATGCCTAGATTTTTCAGTTCCAGTGTTTAGCCCTCCCCAAAATCACTCCGACCTTTTATTTTCCGTAACAGATTATTGGGCACCATATCCAGGGATTCAAGGAAACACTAATGAAAAGCTCCTTGTCTCCACTCCCATGCTAACTGTACCGGGTTGGGAGTGTCCCCTGGCCCTCGACTGAGGCAAATTCTGAGCTGCCGCCGATTGATTAGTGATGCCTGTCATAAGCAGGGAATGGAGAGTAGTGACCCGCGGGTCGTGTGTCTTCCGTTCCTAGGCCAGCCATTCATGGAGCAGACGCGTATCAGACGTCTACACGCCAGGAAGATGAAGACATGGCCCGCTCACACCGCGGTAAAACACGTGAGGAGCTACACTGCAACTAAAATACAGTTGATCACAGGACTAGGAACACAGTGCTGTGACAGGAGAGTGCGGGAAACAAGGAACCATGGATGAGCAATCAGAGAAGGCTCAGTAGAACAAAGGAAATCTGAGCCTTACCTTGAAGAACGAATAGGAGTTTTCCAGGCAAAAGAATGGGGGGAAATGCACGTAAGGTACAACGGGTGAGAAAGAGAAACATTTTGCTGGAATTTGGTTTAAAACGTTTACAAATTGGCTGAGACAGAATCACGTGACAGCAGGCAAAGCGACAGACGTCACTGGGTGCTAAGACCTGTCCCCGATGTGTTAGGGATTCATGAATCCTTAGACCCCATACTGATGCCAGCCCCGCCATAGGTACTCGGGAAATATGGCGAACGAACAGACGTTGTTTCCTTGGCTGTTCCTCTGACTGTCCGGGTCCCTCCCATCATTGTATGTAACTCTTACAAAAACCCCACAGATCTTTCTCATGCTAGTTTACAAATGGCAAACTGAGGCTCCCTGAGGTTTCACATTATATTTTTTTATGTTTGTTTATTTTTGAGAGAGAGAGGAGAAAGAGCTGGGGAGGGGCAGAGACAGAGGGAGACAGAGAACCCCCAAGCAGGTTCTGAGCTGTCAGCACGCAGCCCAATGCAGGGCTCACACTCATGAACCCTGAGATTGTGACCTGAGCCGCAGTCAGACGCTCAACCATCGGAGCCACCCAGGCACCCCGAGGTTTCACATTTTAGAGCTAGTTGTCGGGCCTTGTCAACAACTATGTTCCATGTTTCTACCCAAGGATGGGATTCTGACTCGGGAGGATTCCCGGTCTGAGGAAAACTCCTGAATGGACGAGAAATGCCTATACTACAGGGGTATCTCCTAGGGTATAACTAGACAGCTGTGTCCTTAAGGCTCTCCTAAAGTCAAAAGTGAAGCCATTTATTAAAAAAAAAAAAAAAAAGGAAAATGAAATAAACAAGAGCAATGGTCTGACCATCCGCTGGACCCGCCTGTGCACAATGTCAGCATCGGGATGGGTTTTGATGTGCAGAAGAGTTAAGACCTGAGTTATTATCAGAATTAGGGCACTTGATTGGTTCACATCGTCCAACCTTCTGCAGCCATTATGGTTTTGCCGAAACATTAAACTACTTTAAACTTTCATTTTCCTCTTAAAACTAAATTAGTTTGGAGGAAATTGTATTTCCCCAGCTCCAGCACCAGCCTCGGGCAGAGGGAGTTACACTGGAGCGCACAGATAAACAACAATCACCGCCTAATTACTAAGAGGTAGGAGCGGGGTTTCTCGAGTTACGTTTGCTTTCGAGCTCCTGGGGTCCTGGAGGGAGGCAGGTCTCCAGTGGATGTGCTTGGAGAAGCTTTCCATTATTTACGTGATGGTCTTCCCGCCTCTCTGGCTACGGAAAGAGGCAGGCAAAGGAATTCATGAAGCCCCACTATGCACCTGCACTATCAGGTTCTACAGTGGGTTCCTCGGGGCATCCGGGTGGCTCAGTTCAGGATTTCGCGGTTCATGAGTTCGAGCCCCTCATGGGGCTCTGGGCTGACAACTCAGAGCCTGGAGCCTGCTTCGGATTCTCTGTCTCCCTCTCTGTTTCTCTCTGCCCGTCCCCCGCTCACACTCTGTCTCTCCCAAAAATAAATAAACATTTAAAAAAATTAAAAAAAGAAAAAGAAACGGGTTTCTGTCATTTGCAAACAAAGAATCCTGATGACAGCTTCACTGCCACATCTAACACAGGACACATGCCTGGACACAGGACACATATTCCAGGCACCGATCTAAGTGCTCCAAATCCCCCAGCTTTATGAGGCAGGTACCTGCGTGCTCCTGTGTTACCTTCAAGAGACCTCAAGTACAGAGATATTCACGGGACTTGCCTGACCTCGCCAAGCTAGAGCTCCAGCTGAAAACGTGGAGCACGCAGGGTTCGTTTTGATGGACACTTACTCGCACACTGGGGCGTAGGGACTGAGCATCCCATTTCACAGATGGGGAAAACAAGTCTCAGAGCTGAAGTCAGTCTCCCGGTGGTGGAGCTGGGATTCGAACCTCCCCTCCAGAGGTGACACTCTTAATCTCTACTCTCAGTCACCACGAGGTAAAGTCTTCCTGTGGGATCTGCTCACGTATTTTATCCGTCCACCGCCCTTCACTGATGTCTTTTCACTTCCACAAAGAGGAAGATCCCGATTGTGTTTTTTTTTTCTGCTGAATCTAAAGGTGATCCAGCCGCCTGAGGTTATTCTCACTGGTGGCGTCCCAGCCCACAGAGGGTGAGGACCGAAACTCCCTGTGGCACAACCATCCGAACGTCCAAGGCTCATCAGCCCAGACCAACCAGAGTGTTCGAGGCTGCTAGAGTGTCAGCACTGCCAGGCCATTCCCTTTTAATTCTGAGAGCAAGTGAGAGAGGCTGGATGTGCAGAGCAGAGGAGAAGGAAGAAAGGCAAGGAGGGACGAGGGTGAGGGAGATAAAAAAACACTTCTGTAAAGCAGCCACCCACCCAGAGAAGACCGACACCAGGGGGGCTCCTCCCCCTGCTGGGTTCCCGACTGGACAGGATGTTCAGGGTTGCTCCTGAAAATGAGAATTTGACCAAGGGACCTTGTACACAGAGATGCTTCATTCACCAAGGAACCTGAGACAAGTCCTGACCGGCACAGCAGTGGACTTGGGCTGGGAAGAAGGCCTTATTCCACCACCACCCCCCGCCTGCCATCACACCTCGTCTCCCAAGTGGCCTGTGAGAGCAAAGTGCCCCCCTCCCCATATGGCAACAAGTAGCATCTCTGGGGTGGGAACAGGTGGCTTCAACAGCAAGTAGCACGTGATCCCAGCACGACAAGTCTGGCGTCAAAACGAGAGTCTCCTGGCAGCAAATACGGATACAGTCTCTGCTGATGGGGTGGCCCTGGCAGCCTCCCCCGGAAGGCTCACTCTCTCCCCCACCCTCTGTGCTTCCAGACACAGGTGGACAGGGGTCATATCCGTTTCCTGTTGCTGCTGTTGTTACCACATATTTCCGGGTTTACCACAACACAAACCTGTCACCCTATAGCTCCGGACTCCAGAATTGGTCCTCATGGGGCTGAAACCACCATGTTGCCAGGGTTGCATTCCTTTCTGGAAACTCTAAAGGGAAACTCACTGCCTTGCCTTTTCCGCTTCTGGAGGTTACCTGCACTCCTTGGCCTGTGGCCCGTCCTCCGTCTTCAAAGCCAGCAACACTCTGACTCCTCTTCTGTCCCCTTCTTCCGTGCATGAGGACCCGGGTGACTACACTCGGCCAGCCTGGATAATCCAGGATCGTCTCCCCATCTCAAGGCCAGCTGATTGCCCAACCCCTTTGCCCTGTAACCTAGTATGTTCACATGTTCTGGGGATTAGGACAAAGATATCTGGGGGGGGAGTCTCTAACTACCATTATTAATTTTTTTTTTAAGTTTATTTATTTTGAGAGAGAGAGAAAGAGAGAGAGAGAATCCCAAGCAGGCTCCATCAGCCCAAGCCCAACACGAGGCCTGAACCCATAAACCATGAGATCATGACCTGAGTTGAAATCAAGAGTTGGCGTTTACCTGAATGAACCAACCAGGCGCTCCCAAACCATTATTACATTCTTTTTTTTAATGTTTATTTATTTTTGAGAGAAAGACTGAGCACAACAGGGGGAGGGACAGAAAGAGGGAGACAAAGAATCCAAAGCAGGCTCCAAGGCTCTGAGCTGTCAGCCCAGAGCCGGACGCGGGGCTCGATCTCACAAACTGTGAGATCGTGACCAGAGCCGATGTCGGATGCTGAACCGACTAAGCCAACCAGATGTCCCATACCATTATTAAATTCAAAGAATATATATATTTACAAACAGAAAGGGAGGCAAACCATAAAATACTCTTAAATACAGAGAACAAACTGAGGGCTGATGGGGGGGCAGGTGGGAGAGGGGAAAATGGGCGATGGGCATTGAGGAGGGCGCTCGTTGAGATGAGCATTGGGTGTTGTATGTAAGTGACGAATCACAGGAATCTACCCCCAAACTGAGAGCACGCTGTATGTTAGCTAACTTGACAATAAATTAGATTAAAATAATAATAATAATAATTTTTTTTAATTCTTAATAAGACGTTTCACGCCCCTGTCCTTGCCACCTCCAGGATCAGCAAGGGACTGGAGCAAAGAGAAAGACTCAGGAATTACCCGGGCAGTGTCTGCCCAGCCCCTCAGCACAGGGAGCTCACCTGTCACCACCTACAGAAACACTCATGTGGGCACATACATGGGCACTCGCTACAACACTGTTGGACTCACAAAAAGAAAAGTGGACACTCCCTGTCAGAACTGTGGCCGTGCCTCACCAGTTAGCAGTGATGATACTGATTTATAGGAACAAATACGGAAAACACCTCCAACACAGCCCCCCCTCTGTGGGGAAAAGGTAACACAAGCTTTCCGTGCACACACAGACATCCTGTCCCTCAGAGTAAGGATGCACGTTCCAATGTCGGGGCCCCTCAGGCTACCCTGTGGCCAGAGAGTCACCAGGGGCCTTGGCTCGTCCACCAGGATGCTGGAGGAAAGAAGGCATGAGATGCTGGTGAACCAGGGGGTGACCGGGGGACAGCTCTGCTTTTCTCGGGTTGAATGTCACAGGTCTCTAAGAAAGTCTCCCCTCTGTTTCTTTCCGTTATATGTTTCTCTTTACACTCTTCCTGTCTCTCCCTCTCCCTCTGTCTGTCTCTCTCTGAGTGCACGTGTGCGTATGTGTTGCTCTGTGTACATCCTGTGTGTGCACACACACATGCACCTGTGCACGTGCCTGTGAGCGTCTCTCTCTTTCGGCATCTCTGTGCCTCTCTCACTTGTCCCTGGGGCTCTGGCTTGGGCGCTGTCTCATCTTCCCCTGTTTGGTTCCTCGTCTGAATTCTCCTTAACTCTGTCTTGCTGGGTTGGTCTCCTTCAGTCTTGCACTTCTCTCTGATCCTTCTCGTTCTTCCACTGTATGCCAGAGGAAAGAGGGAGAGAGAGGGGGAGAGAGAAAAAGGGAGAGAGGGAGAGGGCCGACTCTCCCTTTCTTCTCCCTCCCCCAGGACCAGGCTCTGAGCTCACGCCCCAGGCTTTGCCCACACCAGCCGTCCGGTGGGGACTCCAGCAGCCAAGTCAGCCCCAAGCATACAGGAGGCAGAACCACCCTGCCCCAAATGCCGGGGGATTTGGTAGGACGGTCACTGTTTTTAAGTAGGCTGCGATGTTCCCAGAGATGGCCTTTGATTCTTGTCCAGAAGAGCAGGACTCCGCCAGCTTCTCAACATCCCCGTGTGAGTACCCTGCAGCCGCTTACAGTCAGCAGTTTCATTGTTAACTTCCTCCTCAAGGAAACTTCCATTCCAGAGCCGCTCCGGGAAAGAGGTTTCAAGAAAAGGAAACTAATCATTGTGTCCCCAGCTCTTGTCAGTGCAGAATTTTTTTTCCTCCCGTTTTATGTATCTACTCATAATCTTGCACGCATAAAATTTAAGCACCACGGCATTGTTAGCATTTTGCAGAGGGAAATTTTCTAATGCAACACCACCAATTTATTTGAAAGAGTAGCTGGGGTATGTATTTACAGCTAACAGGCCCACGTTAGCTTCTAAAGCTCCCGGTGAACGGGGGTGACAGATGCCACTGGCTTGCCTGCATTCCGTTCCTCATCCGTGGAGCATGCGGGCTTGTTATAAAAGGGCTGCTTTTGTGACAGGGACAAGGGCCCTACTCTTGGCCTCTTGTTAGAGGAGACAGCAGTGCTATTGGAGAAAACATGTTCCCTGGAGCCTCCCAGAGCTGGGACTGCATTCTAACTTCTTCACCTACTCTCTTGGTCACTGTGGGCAAATTACGCCACCCTTCTGAGCTCTGCTGCTGATTCCTTAAGTGCAGAATAGGGATAATACCCCATCTCTTGGGTCCCTGAAAGGATGCCCACAGCAGACACACTGTGCAATACAGAGTATGCGGGGCTTGTGGGCTGGAGGATGGATGGGCTTAGCCTCCTCACTTCTGGCTAGTGGTAAGGTTCCACGGAGCCCTCTGAGCTACAATTTTACAAGCCCCTTCCCTATTCTTGCCTCCCGGGTTGTTGATGGGTTTTCCCAACTCAAGCATTTCATAACTGAGGGGTGACAAGAGCAAACTGCTGGAGAGAGTCCCGACTCAAAGAGGATTCTCTTTGGTGACAAAAACCCAGAGCAAATTGCCTTAAGCAATGAAGTGTAATAACTGGGTTACATAACTGGCCATCCAGTGGCCTGCTACCTTCAGACATGGCTAGATCCAGGGCTCAGTGGCTGTTGTCTGAGTTTGTACTCTCCCTCTTCTAGTTCTGCTCTCTTCTGAGTTGGTTTTAAGTGACTCTCTTCACGATATGGCTCCTATGTTCCTATATTTCAATGGTTTTCATTTACAATAGGGACCGAGGATGCCTGGGTGGCTCAGTCAGTTAAGGGTCCAACTTTGGCTCAGGTCATGATCTCGCAGATCGTGGGTTCAAGCCCCACATCGGGCTCTATGCTGACAGCTCGGAGCCTGGAACCTGGTTCGGATTCTGTGTCTCCCTCTCTCCCTGCCCCTATCCCACTCGTGCTCTTTCTCTGCCAAATGTGGCCCCCTGCCTGCTTTTATAAATAAAGTTTTATTGAAACAGAGTCACACACATCTGTTTACACATTGTCTATGACTACTTTTTCACTACAACGGCAGAGTTGAGTCGTTGCAACAGAGAAAGTCTGGCCCACAAAGCCTAAAAGACTTGCCAGCTGGATCTTTATAGAAAGCACTTGTCAATCCCTGATCTAAAAGAAAGTTCCCTACTTTTGCTATGTACCAATACAAAGTGTCGAGGATCATGCTTAGGTGATGGTTCTCTCCCTGCATCACGCACTGCGGCCAGGGACGTAGCAAGCCCTGACTGATGTGCCTGCTCTTGTCGCAGCTGGGGGTTGAAGCAGAGGAGGGCACCATGATTGAAAGTCCGGCTGAGGCCACAGTGACTGGAAAAGCCACAGACCATTTCCAGACAAAGAGGGGAGGCATGCTGGGCAAGCAGAAACAAGAGAAGTCTGTTACAAAGATGCAAATACATGAAGTTAGGAGTGGAGCCCAGGGTACTAGGCACAGAGAAAAGACTCCCCACCTTACGAGAGATCCGTTCACCAACCATTCACTTTGTTAGGAATTTGGATCCACAAGCAGATGTTTGTGTGGAATCCAGAATTCTGGACTATCACGGATTGCTGGGATCAAGAATTCTAGGACTGTTCCGTTCTCCCCACCAATGACTCAGCAGAGGAAAGAGAAGACAATCACCATTGATCTCTCAGTTCGAGATACTGGCAGGAGCAGAGGCCCAGTTGTTCAAGCCTCTTAAACCAGAGCGATAATCAGAAGCTGCAAATGACCCTTCAGGCACTGCCCGGGCCCCTCACAGCTCTGGTTAAAGAGCTGGAGAAGCATGCTCTTGAGCTGTCGGGGCGTAAAACTAGCCGAGCAATGTCGATCAGGAATGTAAACCCACTTCCCTCCTGGCTCCCGCCCGGAGCCTGGAAGACACAACTAATCCACCCAGAGTTCTCCCCTGACCGACACAGCAGCCATCCCCTCACCACCAGCTGGTAGCAGCACCGAATCTACGTATCCGCCCTGCTTGGCCAGACCCCACACTCCTTGTCCGGCCACGAAGCACACCACAGCCTCTCTGTTCTCGACTCCTACCCGACTCCCAACCCCACAACCACTTTCCCCCATCAGTGCCCACGCCTAACAGTCCCTCATTCAGAAACCTTGAACGACAACGATAGTCTCCATCGACACACAGACAGACACACAATGTGGTCCCACCCCACAGCTGAATATTGTTCGGCCTTCAGAAGGAAGGAAATTCTGTCGTCTGCTACGTACAACATGATGAACCCTGAGGACGTGCTGCTAACCAGACCCCAAACGGCAGATATTGTAGGATTCCACCTGCATGAGGGGCCTAGAGTCAGTGGATTCAATGAGACAGAGAGTCGACTGCTGGTTACCAGGGGCTAGGGGAAGAGGGAATGGGGAGCTCCCGTTTAACGGAGACAGTTTCAGTTTGGGAAGATGAGAAGGTTCTAGAGACACATGGAGGCGGTGGCTGCACAACAGTGTGAATACTTAATGCCACTGAACTGCACACTTTAAAATGAAAAAAAGGGGCGCCCGGGGGGCTCAGTTGGTTGAACATCCCACTTCAGCTCAGGTCATGATCTCACAATTCATGAGTTCGAGCCCCATGTCGGGCTCTGGGCTGACAGCTCGGAGCCTGGAGCCTGCTTTGGATTCTGTGTCTCCCTCTCTCTCTCCGCCCCTCCCCCAGCTTGTGCTCGCTCGCTCTCTCTCTCTCTTTCTCTCTGAAATAAATAAACAGTAAAAAAATGTTTTTAATGGATAAAAAAGTAAATATTATATGTAAATATTATTAAAACATAATATAATATAAAATATTTTAAATATATTGTTATAAATATGTAATACATCATATTATGTATATTTGCATTACCAGCGTAGTATTTAGCTCCCTCGCTGTTTCCGTCCATAATCCCAGCTTCTTTCCCCCCTAGTTTCCATATGCTCAATGCTCTTACCTCAGGTCATCCTTCCAAGACGTACTCTGTGTTTGCTTTTATCACCATCTCTAACTCAAACCATTTCCCCAGCCTGCAGAGTGGACTGTGGTAGCCATACTCCTTTCTTGCCCAAGACATATGCCCACCCTCCCTTCCTCCTTCCTCTGGGGATTCCTCTCTTACACCGTGTGACCACAACACCCTGCAAACCTCCCTGTAAACCCACCCTTCCTTAAAACCCACTTGACTGCTTGGAGGGAGGTTACATCCACTTCCCGTGCCTTCCCCTGGCGCCCTGCTTTGTGAACGTGTCTCTGAGGCTCATTATATCCCAGGATGTCACCTCCGCCTTTTCAGCTTGATAATGAAGGCAGAGCTATGCTGAGCCCAGATGCACATGACCCGTGAGAAACACATCCCCATAACGCCCTTGAATCCAGGACATTTATTCTCAAACATTCACATGCATAAGCTCACCTGGGACTTTGTTTAAAATACAGTTTTCTGGCCCCACATCAGAGATTCCGATTCAGTCTGTCTAATGCACATGGTCCACGGACCCCACTTTGAAAAACGTCTCTAGATGTTTCTAGCTCTAGGAACCGTGTCGAGGCAAGTTTTAAACTTCAGTCTATGGGGGCGCCTGGCTGGCTCAGTCATTTCAGCGCCTGACTCTTAATTTTGGTTCAGGTCATGATCTCACGGTCTGTGAGTTCAAGCCCCGCATCACGTTCCATGCTAAGAGCACGGAACCTGCTTGGGATTCTCTCTCTCTCTGCTCCTCCCCTGCTCACACCTTGTCTGTCTCTCTCTCTCTCTCTCTCAAAAATAAATAAATTTTAAGGGGCGGGGGAGGGGAAGAAGAGCCAAGCTGATCGTCTGGGAGGCTGAGCTAACAGTCAATGAAACAACTCTCCCGAGAGACCTAAAACAGGAAGAATGCCTCTAATACACTAATTCACTGTGGTTACCCTTATTTCTCATTGTCTGCCTCCCAAAATCCTTAATTCAACAAACGCAAGCTCTCTTCTTGGAACCAATCGTGGTGATTGAGGGAGTGGACGATGCCGATTCACCAGGTCTGGATCATGTGTCTTTTTAAAAAAAAAAAATTACAAGTACACAGTACATGATTATTAACTATAATCACTAAGCTGTGCATTAGGTCTCCAGAAATTATTCATCTTATCACTGAGAATTTGCACCCTTTGATCAACCTCTCTCCTTTCCCCCCAGCTCCCAGCCTCTGGTAACCATCTACTCTGATTTTTGGGAGTTCTACTTTTTTCAGATTCCATAGAGAAGTGATACCAGACAGGATTTATATTCTGGGTCTGACTTATTCCACTTAGTATAATATCCTCAAGGGTCATCCATGTTGTCACAAATGGCAAGATTCTCTATTAACACTGAAGAATATTCTTGTGTGTGTGTGTGTATGTGTGTGTAACACTGTCTTATCCGTTATTCTGTTGATGAACACGGAGATCATTTCCATATCTTCGTTATTGTGAATAATGCTGCTGTAAAAGTGCAGATATATCTTCAAGATACTGACTTTTTTTTAATGTTTTCAATGTCTTATTCATTTTTTGAAAGAGACAGAGTGTGAGCAGGGGAGGGGCACAGACAGAGGGAGACAGAAGCTGATGCAGGCTCCAGGCTCCGAGCTGTCAGCACAGAGCCTGACATGGGGCTCGAACTCACAATCCGCAAGATCATGACCTGAGCTGAAGTCAGACGCTTAACTGACTCAGCCAGCCAGCCACCCCAAGATACTGATTTTATTTCCTTCAACTCTATACCCACAAGTGGTGCCAGATCATATCATCATTCTATGGAACCTCCACACTGTCTTCCACAGTGGCTCCACCAGTCTACATTCCCACCAACAGTGCACAAGGGTTGTTTCTTTTTCTCCACATCCTTGCCAACACTTGTCAAACTTTTGACTTTTTTTTTTATAATAACCCTTCTAACCGAATGGGAAAAATATTTGCAAGCCATATACCTGATAAGGGATTAATAGCCAAAATATACAAGGAACTCATACGACTCCATATGAAAACAAAACAAAACAAAACAATAAACCAATTACAGGGGAGGAGCCAAGACAGCAGAACAGCATGGAAGTTTGTTTTGCATCTCCCGTCCATGAACTACAGCCAGATCAACACTAGACCATCCTGCACACCTAGAACACTGATTTGAGGATTAACACAACAGTCTGCACAACCTGAACCACAGAACTCAGCAGGTACTGGCGCAGAGAGGTAAACTGGGGGAGAGACAAGCTGCAGAGGGCAGGAGTTGTTTCTGCTTGTGCAGAGAGAGGAAGGAGACAGGGGGCGAGTTCGGAAAAAGCACCCCCTCCAAAACACCTGGAGAGAAAGTGGAAAAGTGGAAACAGCCACAGGGACTGAACTAAAAAGGGAGGGAGGAGAAAGGAGAGGGTTTAAATTCCGTTAAGACTCTGTAAACGGGGAGCGCAGAGTCTGAAACTCCTCGCCTCCATACCTGGTGGTGCTCTGGTGGGAAGGGCGAAACCTGGGGCCGGATGCGTGTTGTGATTTTGCATGATCCCTCCAACGCTGCCGCTACACGAGATCGCGTGAACCTTCCCTGGGGCGGGCTGGCGCCCAGCCGCAGTCTCTGGCGACGGCAGCAGCAGAGTCCCGCGAACGTTCCCGGGTGAGGCCAGCACCTGGCCATTGCTCCGGGAGACCCTCCCGCAGAGGATCTGAGCGGGTCCCAGCCGCGGTCCCTCCGAAGTGAGGGGTCGGGAAGCACAGCCGCGACGGAGATAAAACTCAGGAGGGAGGTGCCGCCCGGCAACCTGACGGCTTGGTCACGGACAGTGTAAAAGCGGGAGCGGAGGAAGCCCGAGGAAGCCCGAGACAAAGGACGCGAGCGTGATTGCTGGCCGGGGAGAGAAGCTACACTGCTACACTGGGTAGTGGCGTGACGCCATGCGCACTATTCCTGCGCATGCGCATACACACCTACAAGCGGCACAACACTGCAACTCGGTAAGCTGGGCAGCGCCATCTAGTGGAGAATGGAGCCGTTGCACTAAGCCCCGCCCAACCAGGCCAACCTCGTTCTTCAGGAACACAAGTCTCTCCGCCTGCTTAGTTTACGGGCTATACAGTGTTTCATAGTTTGACTTCTATGGGAAACCGATGTAATTTCAATCATATCTGTTTGCTGTTCATCTATCGATTTTTTTCTCTTTTTCACTTCTTTTCTTTTTCTTGAATACAGAAAGGGAAAAAATTTATTCTTATTTTCAAATTTTATTAAAAATATTTTTCTTTAATTTTTTTCTATGTTTTTCTTTTGTATATTTTTTTCAAATTCTATTTCGCTTCCATCATTTCATTTTATTCTATTTCAGTGTATTCATTTTTTCAAATTTTCAATCAATTTCCTTTCATTTTTTCTTTCCCCTTTTTTTCTCTAATCTATCAAGCCCCTTTCAACACCCAGACCAAAACACACCTAGGATCTAGCATCACTTATTTGGTGTGTGTGTGTGTGTGTGTGTGTGTGTGTGTGTGTGTTGTTTTTAATTTTTTAATTTTAATTTTTTTTACCTCATTAATTCCTTTTCTCCCTTCAAAACGACAAAACTAAGGAATTCACCCCAAAAGAAAGAGCAGGAGGAAACAACAGCCAGGGACTTAACCAACAAAGATACAAGCAAGATGTCTGAACCGGAATTTAGAATCACGATAATAACAATACTAGCTGGAGTCAAAAATAGATTAGAATCCTTTCTGCAGAGATAAAAGAAGTAAAAGCTAGTCAGGATGAAATAAAAAATGTTGTAACTGAGCTGCAATCTCGAATGAATGCCACGGTGGCAAGGATGGATGAGGCAGAGAATCAGCTATACAGAGGACAAACTTATGAAGAATAATGAAGCAGAAAAAAAGAGGGAGACTAAAGCAAAAGAGCATGATTTAAGGATTAGAGAAATCAGTGACTCATTAAAAAGGAACAACATTAAAATCATAGGAGTCCCAGAAGAGGAAGGGAGAGAAAGGGGTAGAAGGGTTATGTGAGCAAATCACAGGGGGAAACTTTCGTAACCTGTAGAAAAACACAGACATCAAAATCCAGGAAGCACAGAGGACTCCCGTTAGATTTAAAAAAAACCCGACCATCAACAGGACATATCATAGTCAAATCCACAAAATACTCAGGAAGAATCATGAAAGCAGCAAGGGGAAAAAAGACCTTAACCTACAAGGGGAGATAGATCACATTTGCAGCAGACCTATTCACAGAAACTTGGCAGGCCAGAAAGGCGTGGCAGGATATATTCAATGTGCTGAATCAGAAAAATATGCAGCCAAGAATTCTTTATCCAGAAAGGGTGTCATTCAAAATAGAATGAGATTAAAAGTTTCCCAGACAAACAAAACTTAAAGGAGTTCATGACCACTAAACCAGCCCTGTAAGAAATTTTAAGGGGGACTCTCTGAGACGAGAAAAGACAAAAAATTACAAAGTTGTAATCATCAAGACAGTATGGTATTGGCACAAAAATAGACACTCAAATTAATGGAACAGAACAGAGAGCCCAGAAATGGTCCCGCAAACGTATGGCCAACTAATCTTTGACAAAGCAGGAAAGAATATCCAACGGAATAAAGACAGTCTCTTCAGCAAGTGGTGCTGGGAAAACTGGACAGCGACATGCAGAAGAATGAACCTGGATGACTTTCTTACACCATACACAAAAATAAATTCAACATGGATGAAAGGCCTAAATTAAGACAGGAAGCCATCAAAATCCTCGGGGAGAAAGCAGGCAAAAACCTCTTTGATCTTGGCCGCAGCAACTTCTTACTCAACACGTCTCTGGAGGCAAGGGAAACAAAAGCAAAAATAAACTACTGGGACCTCATCAAAAATAAAAGCTTCTACACAGTGAAGGAAACAACCAGCAAAACTAAAAGGCAACCGATGGAATGGGAGAAGATATTTGCAAACGATATATCAGATAAAGGTTAGTATCCAAAATATATAAAGAACTTATCAAACTCAACACCCAAGAAACAAATAATCCAGTGAAGAAATGGGCAAAAGACATGAATAGACACCTTTCCAAAGAAGACATCCAGATGGCCAACCGATGCATGAAAAATAGCTCCGCATCACTCATCATCAGGGAAATACAAATCAAAACCACAATGAGATACCACCTGACACCTGTCAGAATGGCTAACATTAACAACTCAGGCAACAAGAGATGTTGGCAAGGATGCAGAGAAAGAGGATCTCTTTTTCATTGCTGGTGGGAATGCAAACTGGGGCAGCCATTCTGGAAAACAGTATGGAGGTTCCTCAAAAAATTAAAAATAGAACTACCCTATGACCAGCAGTTGCACTATTAGGTATTTATCCAAGGGAAACATGCACCCCAATGTTTTTAGCAGCACTATCAACACCAGCCAAAGTATGGAAAGAGCCCAAATGCCCATCGATGGACGAATGGATAAAGAAGATGTGGTATATATATACAATGGAGTATTACTCAGCAATCAGAAAGAATGAAATGTTGCCCTTTGCAACTATGTGGATACAACTAGAGGGTATTATGCTAAGTGAAATTAGTCAGTCAGAGAAAGATAAATATCATGACTTCACTCATATGAGGACTTTAAGAGACAAAACAGATGAACATAAGAGAAGGGAAGCAAAAATAATATAAAAACAGGGAAGGGGACAAAACATAAGAGACTCTTAAACATGGAGAACAAACAGAGGGTTGCTGTTTGGTGGTGGGAGAGGGGATGGGCTAAATGGGTAAGGGCATTAAGGAATCTACTCCTGAAATCATTATTGTACTATATGCTAACTAACTTGGATGCAAATTTAAAAAAGAAAAAAGAAATAAATAAACCGATTAGAAAATGAGCAAAGGACGCAAATAGATATTTTCCAAAGAAGATGTACAGATGGCCAACAGGTGTATGAAAAGATGCTCAGCATCACTAATCATCTGGGAAATGCAAATAAAAGCCACAATGAGATATCACCTCACACCAGCCTGGACCATGTTTCATTCCTGGGGGAGCAAAGCAGGGGACTGGCCCAGTCCTAACCGAGCCACAGAGACTAGGAGCCAGGCATGGGTAATTCCCCAAAGGACAATGGGTCGCTATAATCAGAAGACAGGGAGGACTAATGTTAACCTTACAAGATGCTCCTTTCAGAGATCTGCATCCATTCCTAAATTCAATGGGGTGACCCCATTGCTTCTGGGGGTCATGACTTCATCCAGGATCCCCATGGTCCTTCTCAGTCTTTGCCCACCTACTTCCTGGGGGCTCCTTCCACATCCTGTCCCTAAAACTTGTCCACACCCAGCATGACCGGATGAGGAATCGGGAGCCAGCAACTGGTGACAGATCGGGCAGACGCTCTCTGCTTGTTCCCGTTAATAAATGGGCACCTGTCAGAGAGGCACTTAGGAAAAGACGTGGCCCTCGAAGATCTCTCGCTCATAGACTTTCAGAATTTCCGCTGCACCCTGGTATGGCTATTAATTAATATTATTATTATCTTTCATTGAGATGGATGGAGCTACTAATTGCTCCTTTCCCACGAATCTCTCCATAGTCATACTTATCTTCAGACAAATAACAACCTCAGGACAAATGATTGACTCTCCGCGTTTAACATTCGTTTTGTTAAATGGATAAGGAATACGACAACGAGGCTGAAATTCCACGACTGAGCTTCCTGTGCCTGCCTGACTGCCACTGTCCTGGGACCCTCTGCTCCACCAGTCCTTCTCCACACTGCCCTCCAAGATGCCACCTTTCTGCCTGTCCCCCTCCCCCACGCTCCCACCTCTGCGCCCACACCATTGGTTTGGGGCAGAGAAAGGTGGAAAGGTGGGCATGGTGGAAGAAAGGACTATGGAGTCCAACACCTAAGACCCCCTTACCTGCGTGACCTTGAGAAGTCACCAGCCCTTCCAAGCTGCCTCAGGGTTGTGGAAATAACAAAGGCCACCCAGACACAAACAAGCGAAAGCTGTTTACTCAGAGTGTGCTCGAGTCAGCCACCATCACTTGGGTTTAGCAGATACTCAAAGGCAGGCAGAGAAGCATGGAAGCTTCACAGTGGAAAAGAGGAGCGGTTCTGGGTGTGCCCGACTGGATGCTGTTGGCGTGAGGAAGCAGGAGGCAGGTTACCTAGAAGTGGGGTGTCCTATTTGGTTGGTTAGGGGCATATATTTGGCTTTCTCTGATTGGTCCTGGGTTGGAAGTAGGAGCAAAAATCAGGGAAGCTGGTAGTTATTGGCCAAATCCTGACCATTTGGAACCAGGTGATGCAGACCCATGATTCAGACTGGTAGCTAAAGGTTACAGGTCAGACAACAGTTGTTGTATACGGTCTGGCCATTGTCTGTTTGCACATTCAGCTTCTCGGTCTGCTCAGTGGTAAAAAGGGCATGAATAGTCCCTAACTCATAGGATTTAGGGGAAATAGAAAGAAGACATGATATAAAAAATCACTCGAATGTCACATCTGGCACTCACTCACACAACCCATAGCTGTTTTTCAACACCTTTACTTGGTGATGGGGAAATGTAACGGGAAAAGTTCCCAACCCCACGGAACTCACATGTCTAGTGGCGATATGCAGCACACAAAACAGCAAATAGTAATTGAGCAAAACGGTGATAGATGCTATGAAAAAAATCCAAGTGGACATGGGAGACAGTTTACAGGGGAGGGGGGCATGCGGGAACTTCAAAGGGGTGATATTCAGGCCTGAGGGAGCCAGACATGCAAATGACCCAAGGGAGAGGAGCCCAGACAGGGGAAACAGAAAGTGAACAGCCCTGGGGCACCTGGGTGGCTCATTTGGTTAAGAGTCTGACTTGGGCTCAGGTCGTGATCTCACGTTCATGGGTTCGAGTCCCACGTCCAGCTCTGTGCTGACTGTGCTGGGCCTGCTTCGAGAGATTCTCTCTCTTTCCCTCTCTCTCTGCTCCTCCCCTGCTTGTGCTTTCTCTCTCTCAAAATAAACCAGTCTCGCAAATAAACTTAAAAAAAAATTTTTTTTAACGTTTATTTATTTTTGAGAGACAGAGAGAGGCAGAGCATGAGCAGGGGAGGGGGAGAGGCAGAGAGATACAGAATCTGAAGCAGGCTCCAGGCTCTGAGCTGTTTGTTAGCACAGAGCCCGGCACGGGGCTTGAACCCATGAACTGCAAGGCCATGACTTGAGCTGAAGTCGGACGCTCAACTGACTGAGCCACCCAGACACCCCTAGTAAGTAAACTTTGAAAAACAAAGAAGGTAAGGGCACCTGAGTGGTTCAGTTAGTTAAGCATCGGACTTTGGCTCAGGGCATGATCTCACAGTTCCTGAGTTCGAGTCCTGCATCAGGCTCTTTGCTGACAGCTCTGAGCCCGGAGCCTGCTTCGGATTCTGTGTCTCCCTCTCTCTCTGCTCCTCCCCCACTCATGCTCTGTCTCTCTCTCTCTCTCTCAAAAATACATAAACATTAAAAAAAAATTTTTTTTAAAAGAAGGGGGCATGACTGCACCAAGGCAGAAATGAGGGGAAATCATGTAATCGGGGCTGCATGCAGGAGGGAAACCAACAAAACTTCAGCCCGGTAGGACGTGGGCCAAAGGGAGGGGGAGAGAGGAAGCAGAAACGGCTCCTGGGTGTGGTGAACGAGAAGGGGCCATATTCGTGTCTCAATTACCACTGATCACCAGTGGCTGGTGAACAGTGTGAACGAAGAAGACAGAGAGAGAGACGGGAGGAGGGGAGGGAGGCAGGTCTCAAACCAGTTCGGAATATGCGTGAAAAATAACTTTGTGGTCCAGAGGTCTCCGTACACACACACCCCTGTTCTCCCCCTCTCTCCTGACCTGACGCCTGACTCCCAGCCGCCCAGTGCCAGCAGCTGCCTAGGAAAAAGCAGCTGCAGGGCCCTGACGCCCCCGCCCTCCTCCCCGCTCTGCATCACCTGGTCCCAAATGGTCAGGATTTGGCCAATAACTACCAGCTTCCCTGATTTTTGCTCCTACTTCCAACCCAGGACCAATCAGAGAAAGCCAAATATATGCTCCTAACCAAGTCCCACCGGCTTCCCTCCGCGGGAGCAGAGGAGATAGGTTTACCACGTCCAGACTCTCCTAATTACCATCACAGCGGCTCTCAGGTCCCTGGTGGACTCTCCTGAAAAAGAGAAATCGCCTCTAGATGTGGGCCCCACGCAGGGTGCGGGCCCGCGATTGGCCGGAGATAATTGGGCTGTTGTCTGGGTCTCCGGGAATGGGCTGTTTGGGAACATCAGCGAAGGCCGCCAGCGCCTTGCAGGGCTGGGGCGCCTTGCAGGGCTGGGGCGTGTGGAGCTGTGGAATGAACCAAGCAGGGGGTGGCGTGGTCATCAGAAACTCCGCTGGGGCCCGGGGGCTGCCTCCGGTCCCCTGGGGTGGGGGGCACTGAGCACCAGCACTTCTAGAAGCCACTGGTCCTCTCTGGTTCCTTCCTTGCAGGAGCCCTCTGTCCCCAGACTGCTTCTCCGGTGGCCCCCACAGGGCGTACAGGACAGAACAGTGCATTTCAAGAAGCTCCCCAAGACCCGGGTGCCCTCTGCACTCTGCGGCTTGAGCCCATCCGTCGTCATGAACCCCCGGGTTTTCATCTGATGCTACCTTGCTGGGTTTGTTCAAGGATGAAGGGAGATGAGATTTCTACAAGGGTACCTAGAATGTTCAATACATGGTGTTCTTTCCGTCCTGTCCGTGTGAGGGAGCCCCCCCCTTGACATGCCTCGTTTGCCCTGGTACCAGATTCAAAGCACGTGAACTGCAGACTCCCCCTGGACCCCTCCAGTGAGGGTGAGCCCCCGCCCCAGGCTCCAACACCACAAGACCTCCGTCAGAACAACAGCTAACGTTTCTTAAGTGTCCACAGGGCATCAGGCGCCGTGTTGAGCACTCTCCCCCCATTATCCCACATCGCCCTCACATCTACCCCATTAGCCAAGCGTCGTTCATACCCCACTTTAGAGACAAGGAGACATGCTCAGAAACGCTGAGATACTTCCCCAGGTTTGCCCAATGATAGAGCTCAGCTTTGAGGGCCCAGACCCTCTGACCCCAGCTCCCAGATCAGGGCCGCCACACCTTCCCCAGATGATAGCTCCCACCTGCCAGGCCACTCTGTGCCTGCTCACACCTGATTTTCTCCTTCAAGGCTCCTGCTACCCCAGAAAAAGAGGAATGAGTCTCTCTCTCTCTCTCTCTCTCTTTCTTCTCCTTCAGACCCACTTCACAGATGAACACATCAAGGCCCAGTGGGACACAGTCATTGACTCCATGCCCAGAGCTGCTAAAAGGTAGGTAAGACAAGCACTTACCTCGAATGGTGGATTTCTTTTTAAGTTTATTTATTTTTGAGAGAGGGAGAGAGAGCAGATGCGGGGGGAGGGGCAGAGAGAGAGAGAATCCCAAGCAGGCTCCACACTGTCAGCGCAAAGGCCGATGTGGGGCTCAAACTCACCAACTGTGAGATCATGACCTAAGCTGAAACCAAGAGTCGGACCCTTGGGGCGCCTGGGTGGCTCGGTTGATTAGGCGTCCAACTTTCGCTCAGGTCATGATCTTCCAGGCTCTGTGCTGACAGCTCGGAGCCTGAAGCCTGCTTCAGATTCTGTGTCTCCCTCTCTCTCTGCCCCTCCCCCGCTCATGCTCTGTCTCTCTCTCTCTCTCTCTCTCTCTCTCTCTCTCTCTCAAAAATAAACATTTTAAAAAACTTTTCAAAAAGAGTCGGACACTTAACTGACTGAACCACCCAGGTGCCCCTTGAATGGTAGATTTTAACCCTAAGGGGCAGGAGGTGAGGAAGGAGGGCACAGCAGAGCCTTTCCCCATCCACATAACCCCTCCTGTAGGGGACAGAAATCCACTTCTCCTAAGACCTCACTGCTATATACAAACTCGAAGCTGAAACTTTATTTCTAACTGGAATTAAATCATTTACCCTTGGGTTCAGGATGGAAGAATTATCTGGTTACTTTTCCTGATATTTGGTACATTTTTGCCGAAGGGCAAAGGTGTTGAGATGTCAGGTGAAGTCACCTTCTCTGGGGTCAGCCGTGAAAACCCCGGGAGAAAAAAGAGGAGCCTCCGAGGCTGTCGGCCGAAGCGCGTTCTGGGCTGTTGCACGGATGCTGTTTCCTGCCTCAGATCTTGACATGTGCTGGTCCCAAATGCCCCAGGAGGGCAGGAGGCCAGATGTCAGAGCTGTTGAGAACCACCTTGGACCAGCAGCTTTACCCCTCCCAGGAGGAATATTCTCATTTGGAAAAAGGGCAGTGGGTAACACCTGCCTCCGTGCAGTGTTGTGAGTATTTAATGCAACAACGGTGTAAAGCCTTTAGCCGGGTTGTTGCTTCCAAAGCCAGGAGCTCCAATAAGGAGGACACACACAGGAAGGAAAGAATGGGATGGTGTGTGGGTCAGGGCAGTGAGGGGGAGCAGAAAGTCCTGTCATTGACCCAGGACCACCACAGCTCTCAGTGTCGTTAAAAGGTTCTCATGAGGATAAAATAAAGCACGCAGCCGCGTTCAGGAACCTTTGGGCATCTTGCTCTCCACCCACCTGCATCAGTTGCCTTGTGTCCAGGAATGGGTCCAGGAGATGGGCCATTACCCGCCAGGCAGCCACAGCTGTTTCCTCCTTGACGCTGTCCCTCCTCCTCCTCTGGCGCCCCGAGGCACCCACACCCCAGCCCTGGCCGCCATCCATCTCCCAGCAAAGTCCAGAGGCTCCCCTGAGATTCCGGTCTCACGCTTTCTCATTGGCTCATTTCCTCCTGATTAAACTCAAGCCACCACCTCTTCCGAGAGCGGTCCCAGAGGCCCCTGAAGACAAAGATTAGAATGTTTCTAATGTGGCCTTAATTGTGCAGCAGAAAGCCTCATCCCCCCCAACAGAGCAACTCCGAAGTTTTCCCAGAGCCCCCACCCCCTGCCCCCTTGAGTCCAGAGAAAGGCTCCTTCCCCACCCTGGAAGCCGGGCAGCCCTTCCAGAATGTTTCTTTAAGGTCCCAAGGTACTTTCTCAACACATCCACATTGGTCCCGACGCGGGCTTGTTTGCGTGGGTTCATAGTCCACTTCCCTACCAACCAGAACAGCCAATTCTTTCCCATGCCCCCCCCCACAGACACACATTCATAAGTGATCACCTTCAACCTGAGATCTTATTGTGCTTCTGAAAAATGCGTTTTGTGCAGCTTCAGGCTTCTGCGGGAAGGAAACCCCAGCAGGGGTGCCAGACTGGGGCTGAGCAGGGTGTTTGCCCTGGAAGTGAACTTGAATGAATGAATGAATGAATGAATGAATGAATGAATGAATGATGGTGAAATCAGAGCCGGGGCCAAAGTTGCTAGTAGCCAGCAACCAGACTGAGAGCGAAGTGAGACCACCATCAAAAGCAGTCTGAGCTGGAGGGTTGGGAACAAACCAGAAAACAGAGCATGCATGGATCAGGGAGAAGGACAGGTGGATTGCGTCACCCCAGGGTGAGGGCTGACCACGCACTTCCCTTCCCTATGTCATGACATCACGTCCACAGCTTGCAATCAGCCACGGTGAGAATGCTTATATGGCGGGTAGCTGACAAGCTCTACAAACCAGAGTTTGGTTCCGTTTTTGGCTTTGTTTCCAGAAAGCTGGTTAGTAAACATGGACCAGCAAGGCAGTGGTCGCATGGCGGGGTGGGAGAGAAGTTAAAGGCCCGGGTGTTGCAACCAGAGAGAGGGGAAAATCGAGGAAGTTTTGGAACCTTGCTGAGCCTCGAGTTTTGTCATCTGTGAGAAGGGCTGGTCAACTTAAAGAGATACATTCAGATGAAATGTTCTCATCGTACAGAGTGCTCAGCACCAGGCCAGGCATACAGGAAACCCTTTCTGATGATTATACTACAGTGGTTGTGCCACTGGCCCACTGCAAGGAGTTAATACTTTCCTTCCCACATTTGCCTTCATGATCATGTCTGCCCCAGGGAAAGAAGACATTTGCCACCAGACATGAGCTCAGGAGCAAAACAAAGTTGATTGTGTATGTATTGCATTTCAGAAGTGCCAAAGTCAAGAAGAAAATTTCTACAACTTCTCGTCTTTGCCTACCTTACTTTTTTGGGTGCTTGTTTAAGGAAAAAAAATTAGAACTCAGCCAAGTCATTCTAGAAGGATTCTTCAATAATTGCCTTTTTTCCCTTCAGATGTTCAGAGATGATTTCCGCCACCATTGAGATACAGATAAAAAGGAAGTTGAGTGTTTCAGTGCTGAGCCCAGCCTGCCTCATGAGCAGGGAGGTTATGACAAGAAGATAGCTGTCTCCCAGAAAAGCTAATCCGTCGTTTTCACGTCCAACCTTTACAAATAGTGCCCGTGTGGCAAAGTTTGAATCACTCCCTTTAACAGCCTCTGAAAACAAATGCAAAACCTTTCAAGTTCATTCAAAGTCATTACAACAGTTTCCAGAACTGAATCAATTACCGTAACCTCTGTGGGTGTGTAAAATATGAAATTACCAGCACCCTCATAGAGCCAGAGAATTGGCAAATTAGCAGAAATTGATTATGGGAGCTTTGGGAGCAACCCCCGGTGTATTAAGTGTCTTAATGACAAACAGTAATCTGTTACTTGAGAGATTTTGTTTCATGGCATCGTCTTGTCCGTTAATGGTGCTTTCTTTGCCTTGGTGACCGCTGATCTTGCCACCTAACAAATTGACGCGGGGCAAGGGGTGGGAGTGGGGGTGGGGGGTGGCCAGTAAGTGCTTACTGTGTTGTGCCTGATGAAAATAAGACTTTCTGCTGGTCCCGAAAGATCCAATATCCATTTTGGGTCCCAACCGAGATGAGAATTTATTTGGTCGTTTCAAATGAGCTCACCATGATCTCTCTTTCCATGGACACAGTTCGGAGAAGAGGCAAGTTGAGGAGGTGGAAGACAGGAAAGCAAGAGGCTGGGACTCTCTGTGCACGCAGGGAAGGTCTGGGGAAGAAGCCTGCTCAAAGAGAGGAAACAGGCGAACACCAGCAGGAGAGATCAGAGTGGTCCCAGCCCAGAAGCTGCAGCCAGTACTGTTCACCCCCTGCTGGAATGAAGTGCTCAGAATCCCCCTCGCCAACTGCCAACCTTTCTACGTGGGTCTTCTGGCTGCCCCAGCAGAGCAGAACCACGAATGTCTGTTGTCTCCCTTTCCTAGGGCAACGCCAGCCCCGAGGCAGGAAGAGGAGAAGGTGGCAGTGTTTCCTGAGCTCTCACTGTGCTAGGGACCTTCGTGTGCATGACCCTGGGGCACAGCTGTCCCGGATCAACCCTTGATGCAGGTACAGCCGCCCTCACTCTGCGGAGGAGGGAACAGGGCTCAGGAGGATGAGAGAGTGTCGCTGATTCCTTCGTTCATCCATTCAGCAACATTCACTGAGCACCTGCCTGGTGCCAGATGACGTCTCCAGGGCTCTGGATACAGCTGGGAAAAGACAGAGCAGCCTTCCTTCTCCTGGAGGAAAAAGAGTCAATGAGCAGGAGATAAATCATTAAACATGATGGTTACAGATTGTGCAGGAGAGAGGGTGGCACGACAGAGAGCGGCAAGGGCCTGAGCACTGCTTTGGTTAGCGTGGCCTCTCTGAGGAGCTGACAGTAGAGGCTGAGGTCTGAAAGATGAAAAAGAACTGGGGAGCTCCTCTGGTGGGAGAGAGCATTCCAGCAAGTGCAAAGGCCCCGGGGCAGAGCTGGCTCATCTGGCACAATTTAAATGCACAATCCAAAAAAGAATGGAGAACAGCCTCCCCTCCTGGCCAGTGCTGTTTAACTCTTAGCAGGTGCACCAAAGTGCTTAGTAAGTTTTCATTGCTTACTGTTCACCTCACAGACCGTCGCGGCTTCCGAGCCCATGAAGCCAGACAGTCCTCCGGAGAAGCAAACGTCTTTGCTCTGTCTGTGTCCCCACAGCCAGGCATAGAGTCAAGGCCATTTGCCAAATGAATTAATGAGGGTTGGCTAGTCTGTGCTTGCTGAGATTCGCAGCAAGGGAAAAAAGCAATCCCCCAGCTTTGATGGCAGGAAGACCCAAACGCAAACGCTGCTGATTCCTGCCTGTGTGAGTTGGGGCCCAATACTTATCTGGGCCTCAGTCCCCTTCTCTGTAAATGGGCATGATGTGGACACTTCCCCATGGGTTCGTTGTGAGCACAAAATGAGATAATGTAGGTAGGGCCCAGACAAAATGTCTGGGTTGCGGTCAAGATGAAAAAATTAAAAATTATTGGATTTTGTGTGTTTTTAGTCCATTTACATTGACCTCTTTAGCTCACCCCTCTCTCGTGTTGTCTCTAACATGAGACCGTTAAGGGACGTAGGGTTTTTGCCCCACTTTACAGAAAAGGAAACTATGCCCGGAAAGGTTAAGTAATTTGCCTAAAGTCACACAGCTGTAAACAGCCGATAAAAGGATCTGGCACCAAAGGCACCACATCACCCTGGGGGGGAGGGGGGAGGGGTGTCTGTGAACTATTTTTAGCAAGCCATTATTCACACACCCCATCTATGTATGATATCTGTTCAGGCAGGTCTTTTGTTTCCAGGTTCTGATGTGGATTTGTTTACCCAAAACGTATGCACGCATGCACACACACACAGACACACACACACACACACACACACACACACACACGCACACACACACACGCATGCTTTCTCTTTTGAATTAGTCCGTAAGTTTTTTAAAGGAGGAAGGTGCATCTCACTTCAACCCGCTCTCTCTTCTCCTTTGCAGATGCCCCCATGCTGTTCTAGTTAATAGGCAAGGATACCCTGCTGCCCCATTTCACCTGGTCCCCCAGACACAGCCAGTCACTGCCTCCCTGAACCTCTCACACCACAGGGGGGCTCCTCTCAGAAGCCAGAGCAGGGGGGCGGGCGATGCAGCCATCAAGAGAGCACAAGAGGCTTCTGGCAGATCAGAGGGAAGGATTCTGAGGCTCTTCCCACCGTTAATATAATGAGGGGGTAACCTGGTATTTAAATCCCGGCCAAAGAGGTAAATCTGCATTGTCAGCCTTCAACGTGATTTACAAAATAATTTTAAAATGCATGAACCTTCTTCTTTCTAAAGCATGAGGGTGCTAAGTTAACTTCTAAATATTTTATCGCACAAGGTGAGCTGTTTTGCCTCGTGGCCATCACTCACAGAGCAGAGAAGGGGGCGCGAGGTGCGGGAGAGCCCCTGAAGGCCCTCCGTCGTCACTCATGCAGGACAGTCTTGGGGGAAGCGGGGGGGGGGGGGGGGGGCGGGTTCTGTGGTTTATTTTGCCTCTGGTCATTTGAATAGTGCTTTTGTTCACCATCTTCAGAGAAAATGACTGCTGTGGGCAAGCTGGGAGGTATTTTCTAACTTGGTTCTTTAGAGCTCGCTGACTTTGAGGCTTTCCTGGGCAGGGATCCCTGAAGGGCAAAGGAGAGCCTGCAGGCTGGGAGGGGTGGGGAACAACAACACCCCAGCATCTTTGCTATCTGAAAGAGATTGCAGCTGGCCCCAGTGAGAGGTGAGGACAACCCAAGACTCAATCCATCTGGGAAGGAAAGAAATGCTACATGCCAAAGACAAAGGTTTTTTTCTCCCTTGTTGCTAACTTCCTACGGAAGGCTAGGGTCAAGCCTTGATCCTGGAGCTAAATGCTGAGTGCTGGTGTGCCCAAATGATTCTGATCAGGATCCTCAACAGCCATGTGGGACTATGAGTCTTGGTCAGAGCTCTACGGCATGGAAATCAACCCATCTCTGAATCTGTTCCTCCCCGTCACCAGAGGAGGTGTATGGGTAGACGGTGACTGGGATGTTGGTTCCAAAGACCCTTGAATATCACCTGCAACTGAAGGGGTAGACCAAGGCACCCTTCCCGGTAAGCGGAATCAGAATTTCTCGGAGAAAGAACACAGGAGCCTGCGTTTATAAGTAACCTCCGCGGTGGTTCTCACACATGCTGGAATTTCAGAACTGCTGGGCTACACTAAAGATTCTGAACCCTATACGAACACTGTGATTGTAGAGGGAACCTGTAGAACCCACCCCAGAGATCTTGATTTATTCCAGTAGGAGGGTGGCGTGGAGAGCTTTAAAAGCATCCCAGGTGATGCTGGGGTGCAGCCAAGGCTGACCACCAACCACTGAGCTAGAGGAACATCAGGCTTGTGGATTTTATCAGGTTTTAGTATCTGCACTCAACTTGAACTTCTCTAAGTGATGGAGTGCTCGCCAGGGTTCCGGGTACTTCATTCCTGGACTGATGGTTCCGAGAGACCTCATTCCTGCAGCTGAACTGAGATTTCACTCCATACTAACTTCACCTGCTGGTCCCGGCTGCCTTGAGATCAGGTTGTCCCAGTGGACAAACGTGTGGGCATGTGTCCGTCCATAGAGTGGATGATGTCAGCATCGTTCTTTCTTCTCCAGGGCCCTCACCCCTTCCCCCTCCACCACCCCACCTAGAAGCCAGTGCCCTCACCTCTTCCCCCTGCCTGAACACCCACCCTCCAGACTGTCTGCAATGAGTCTGTTGCCCGCAAGCATGATGGCATGAACTGAGGTATAAGTGTTAAATGTCAGAGACCTGGTTCCACTTGGCTCTTCCTCCAAGGACCTTGGACAAGACCCTTTCACTCTGGGTCTCTGAGTTCCCAGCTCTAAAACTAGTGGGGGGTCCACCTAAATTAGTTCTTAGGACTCATGTGGCTACTACAATGTAATCTGTGAAAAGATTGAGGCAGGCAGGAGGAAGAGCTAATGGAGTTGGTCAGTGGAAGGAGAAGAGGGAGAGAGGGAGATGAGGGACAGGGAGGGAACGAGGAAGGGAGGGAGGAAGGAAGGAAGGAAGGAGAAGCAAAGAAGGAAGGGAGAGAGGAAGGAAGGAAGGAAGGAAGGAAGGAAGGAAGGAAGGAAGGAGCAGCAAAGAAGGAAGGGAGAGAGAGAGAGGAAGGAAGGAAGGAGAAGGAAGGAAGGAAGGAAGGAAGGAAGGAAGGAAGGAAGGAAGGAAGGAGAAGCAAAGAAGGAAGGGAGAGAGAGGAAGGAAAGAGAAGGAAAGAAGGAAGGAGAAGCAAAGAAGGAAAGGAGAGATAGAGGAAGGAAGGAGAAGGAAAGAAGGAAGGGGGAGAGAGAGGAAGGAAGGAGCAGCAAAGAAGGAAGGGAGAGAGGGAGGAAGGAAGGAAGGAAGGAAGGAAGGAAGGAAGGAAGGAAGGAGAAGCAAAGAAGGAAGGGAGAGAGGGGAAGGAAGGGGAAGGAAGGAAGGAAGGTGAAGCAAAGAAGGAAGGGAAAGAGAGGAAGGAAAGAAGGAAGGTGAAGCAAAGAAGGAAAGGAGAGAGAGGAAGAAGAAGGAAAGAAGGAAGGAAGGCAAAGCAAAGAAGGAAGGGAGAGAGGAAGGAAGGGCAGGTCATTGGAGTCTTTTGAGAACTCTCTAATGCATCAAGCAAAATATTTTGAAAATTGAGACAACACTACTCTTTATATAGTTACTTATTACATGGTGCTGGTGTGCTGTTTGAATCACGAATTGCATGCTAATGGCCTAATTCATAAACCATTGACATTCTTTATGAGTCCTTAGCATTCAGAAATGAAGAATTTGTGTTCAAAATACAATTTGCATTGCAAAATTCAATAATTTAGTTTCTCATATTCATTAATGCCTGAAACCACAACACATAACTTATCCATTGTAACTCCCTCCTTAGGACACCGGGAAAGGAAGTGTTTCAGCCGGGAAATCAAGTACAGCGTTTTATGGCCAAGCTTGGAGCCGCTCTGAGAGCCGTTACAAGGGGCATCCAACCTGTTTCTAGTGGAGCAGTGGGCTCAGGCTTCTAGCACGGCCGAGGTAAGAGAGCCAGAACGGCCTCTCAAGCATACGTGTGTTAAACCTTGCCTGATCTCAGGGACTTCAGCTGAGATTCAAACCCCTGCTGAAAGGCAGACGTGCGATTTCCGGCAAAGTAGTCAGTGTGGGAAAACCAGTGAGATGATCACGGTAACACGCAGCTGAATCCGTCTGTGGGACACTCGGAAAAACTTTCCATCAGATTTGTAACGGAAAGGGCACTGTGATATTCTGCACGCTAGACATGGGGAACACCTCTCATGGCAGGTATCTGTGCTGTGAATTACCAGCCCCACCTCACTTATATATGAAGGACCAAGCTGGATTCACAGCAGGCCTACGATTTTTCGTGTTCTAGTACAAGACAAACACTGACAAGCTGTTGAAGGACAGGAAAGAGAGACAGATGGCTTACGGAAAAGCCAGTGGGGGTGCTTACCTGGTGCCCTTAGGAACAGATCCTTTGGGATAATACTTGCTGTTGGACTCGGGTGTATCAGAATGTGCTGGTGTAAATCTTTTCTTATGAACCAGTGAGCTACTAGGTCCAATCAGAATTTCTCAGAACCCAGACCTGAGAGTTAGGACAATGAAATGGAGCAAATACAATTCCCAGAGTCAGAGTCCTACATTTTATTTATTTTTTTTTTATTTAAAAAAAAATTTTTTTTAACGTTTATTTATTTTTGAGACAGAGAGAGACAGAGCATGAATGGGGGAGGGGCAGAGAGAGAGGGAGACACAGAATCTGAAACAGGCTCCAGGCTCTGAGCCGTCAGCACAGAGCCCGACGCGGGGCTCGAACTCACGGACTGTGAGATCATGACCTGAGCCGAAGTCGGACGCTTAACCGACCGAGCCACCCAGGCGCCCCCAGAGTCCTACATTTTAATTCCCTCTCTGCCTCCAGCCTGCTGCCTGAACTTGTCCAGGTCACGTCCTCTTTCCAGGGCTTGTAAATGGGGCGGTTTGGAATGCCATGATCTCTAAAACCTCTTCCAATACTGAAGCCCCTGAGATTTCAGAGTCTGAGCCTAGGATGGTCACCAAAATTAGACAGGGATCGCTCCCTTCTGGGTACGTCTGCCTGAGAGCTGGTTATCTGAGCTGCTAGAAGTTCAAAGACCAAAGACCTTTACTGGATGTAAGATGAATGTTACAAGGAACCATACGTGTCTCGTTCAGTGCCACAGGCCCAGCACCCAGCAGACATCATCAGTGCTTGAGAATTGGTCACTCATCCATTCAACAGATGTCTTCTGAGCACACACAATGTGATAGGCTCCCTTCTAGACATAAGGATACAGTGATGAACAGCATACATAAGTCCCCACCTTTATGGAGCTTAGAGCAGAGCAGAAGAGACAGACTGCCAATAAGTAAAGCCCATGTAAACAAACAAAGCAAACAAGTTGAAAGAGTGATTAGAGCTGGTAAGATGAGGTAATAGGGTGGAGAGTGGTCGAGATTAAGTGCTTGGCATATCGCGCCTGACAACTGAGTTGAGATCGAGATGACCAAAACAAGCCAACCACGGGAAGATGTGGAGGCACAGTGTTCTGGGAAGGGGGAACAGCAAGTGCAAAGGTCCTGGAGCAGAAACATGCTCCGTGTGTTCACAGAAGATGAGCAAAGGCCCCTGTAGACGGAGTATTGTGAGCGAGGAACAATGAGGAGGTGAGGTGGTCCGAGGAGCCACAAGAGTGGATCATGTAAGGCCTTCTAGGCTCATGGTCAGGAGTTAGGATCATATTCTAAGTGTGCTGGGAAACAACAGAATGTTTTAAGCGGCGAGCAGCATGATCTGGTCCGTAGCTCTAAAGAACCCACTGGGTGCTTCATGGAAAATTGAGCTGTTGAACCAAGTGCAAAGTCCCTACTCTGTGAGTCTTACCCACGCGTGAGCAGGACACAGCCAAGCTTTTTGGGAAGCAGGTGTGACCCCGCTAGAGTGACAGCTGACGCAAAGCCCCTCCTCACACCCGGCACCCAGCACCTCTTTGTGAAGCCTGGCCTGGCTCTCCTTCTGAGACTCGCTCAACTTCCTCCTCCTTCCATCCCTGCAAATTTGGCAACCTTGTAGCAAGCCCGAGTCATTCGTCAGCAAATCTAAAATATTTATTGTGCATATTTTAAAGGCCAAAGTGCTACATCATCAAGCTCTGCCCGGGCGGGGACAAGGCGTCACAGTCCCCATGCCTGGGATGAGGACACGCCGGGCAAAATTACAGGCAATTAATCTGTGCAAATGGGACTCTTTAGAGGGGACTGAAGGAGTCACCGAGCGCCGGAGACAGACCTGCCCGTAATGACCGCCGTTAAAATTTAATACAATTTGCTTACTTTTAAGAAATGGAATTTTTCATACCCTTTATGGCCATCACTTACCCTCCAGGGCAGATGTGGGAGATCTTGGAGATGGTGGGTAGAGGACTGCTTTGAGGAAGTCTCGGAACTGGGGCCAGCACTAAGGTTGGGGGGGGGGGGGGGCGAGGGGGGTCCTGGGCAGTGGGGTGTCTCAGCCTCTAGGAGTCTGCTCTGTGGAATTCCTGAGCCTCCCCCGCCTCTGTGTCCCCAGTCAGCAAACTGGGGACCAGTTTGGACCTGCACTGTTCAGTAACATTGTTTTAAATAAAATATAATAATAGATACTGAAGCCCTAAGAAGGGTTAAAAAGCTACCCATAGATACAAGGTGTTGATGGTTATTGCTTATTAAATAGAGAGGAAGATTTTTTTATTATTATTTTGATTCCTCCAGCCCTGAAATAGCAGATAAATCAGAGAAATGGCAAGTCAGAGTGAAGCAGGGTTTCCAGGAACCAGGGTGCAGAGGTTCGTTGGGATTTTTTTTTTCCTTTTGCAATCTTTGCTGAAAGACATTTGAAGTGAAGTTAATAATTGAAACATAATGAATAATTGCGGTTTGGGGTCCATAGCACAATCATAATTGCCAGTTTATTACTTTTTTAATATATTTGCCGAGTATTAATAATATTGAAATAATGCAAGAAGATCATGGGAAATAAATGAAATATATCATTTGTCAAGGGAAAAAAAAAAAGGATTTCCATGCTGTAGGCACCACTCTTAGGAGTTGGGTGATGAATGCGGCACTGCCCTGAATCTTTCACGGGGAGGACGTCGCCTGCAAATGGGGTTCCCGCAGGATCCTCGACACAGCAAATAAAGGTGAAGGTACGGAAGGCTTGTGGCGCAGACGGCCTCCCCATCTTTTATGGCCTCCTTGCAGCGGGCCCACAGTGCCAAAGACATCCCAGAGCTACCAGCGACGGGGCCCGGGGTCTCCGTCCCGGCTTTCCGGTCCGATGCGGGCAAGACCTTCCCCCTGTCAAGCCCTCGTGGTCCTCAGTGAAAAATAAAAGGCAAAACCAGGAAGATACGATGAAGGGCTGGAGTGCATCCTGAACCCCATCTCTTTCGTGGCTTGGAACCTATGTTTCTTTTTTTTTTCTACCCTAGCCACTGCGTGTTTGGGAAGCTCTTCATGGGATCATTTGAATAGACAAAGTTCACCGAGCCTGGTACTCCACTCCAGGAACAAGGCAGCGACTGAGCACAGTCAGCTGGAAAACGAGAAGGTTGACGTGGGCATCTCAGCATTAGCGAGCGGTGGCTGGTGATGGGGCGAGCCATGGCTCGTTCGTTAGGAAAACCAGCTACGGTCGTGAAGTGTGCAGACGAGTCTGTGAAACAAACCAGAGTGGATTCCAAGGTCCCTCTGACAAAGCCCCTCTTGCCCCTTTATGTTCACACACATGCCCTTTTATCTGCGGCCATGTCTATGGCATTCCCAAGGTGCCAGGCACCGACCTGAGGCTCTGAAGATCACAGCCATTCATGGTCTGTCGTCCACCCTCAGCCTGTAGCACAAGGACTCTGTGAGTCTGGAGTGTGGGACCACTGTCCCTGTGGGTCTGGAGGACAGACTATGACCCACAGAGGATGCTACTTTTCCAGCCTCCAGTTTGGAGTCACTTGGGACCCATTACCCTGTCTTCTTTCCCATTTCTCCCCCTTGGGAATGGAAATCCCATCCTCTGCCTGTCCCACCACTGTGTTTTGGAAGCACATGCCGGTCTGTGGTTTCACAGGTCCACAGCTAGAGAGCAATTTGCCCCGTGATGAATCCTGTTTCTGATTTCGATGAGATATAAGTGAGGCTTTGGATTTTAGACTTTAGAGTTGATCCCCGGAAAGAGTTAAAAGTCTGGGGCCTTTGGGGATGGAATGAATGAATTTTGCATGTGAGAAGGACATGAATTTTGAAGAGCCAGAGGCAGAATGCTATAGACTGAAGGTTTGCCCCTCCACACCCCAATCCTTATGCTGAAATCCCAACCCCCAGTGTGATGGTATTAGGAGGTGGGCATCTGGGAGGTGATCAGGTCATGGGGGGCACCTCCGGAAGGGGATTAGTGCCCTTTGTAAGGAGACCCATTGAGCTCCCTTTCCCCTCCCGCCATGTAAAGATGCAGAGAGGACACTGCACCCATCAACCAGGAAGTGAGTCCTCCCCAGACACTGAATCTTCCAGAACCTTGATCTTGGACTTCCGGCTTCAAAAACTCTGAAGCACAAATTTCTGTGGTATGTAAGCCACCCAGTCTATGGGGTGTTTCTTGTAGTAGCTTGAACCGATGAAGGCACTGATGGTAATACCTTCACAAACATTCTTGCCGATTCATAGACACCCATGTCTATATGGAGAGTCAACTTTACATAAGCGTGATAATACATGTGCTCCACTGTAATCTATTTCTCCCCCACCCCGTTGTATTCTGTCCCGGGAAGCTCTTGCCATTGCGACAGAGCCCTGCGGAACTTTTTCATTGTATTGATTTACTGTTAGTAATTCACCATTGACATCCATACAGTTATCAAAAAGCAGCTGTAAAAAGAACAAGAAAGCTTTCTGTGTACTGATACGGAACCATCTCCAAGATCGGTTGTTAAATGCAAAAAAGCAAGGTTAGAACACTGTTTACTTTCCTTCCATTTGTGTGGGGTTTTGGAAAAAAAGGAAAAGGAAGGAAGGAAGGAAGGAAGGAAGGAAGGAAGGAAGGAAGGAAGGAAGGAAGGAAGGAAAGAAAAGAAAAGAAAAAGGGGCAGGGGTAGAATATATAAACATATTTGCTCTGGAGGAGAATCTGAAGAACTGGAAAGGCTGGGTTGTTTTTTTTCGGGGCGGACACCCATTGGGCACAGATCTAAGGCATCTCGTTACATGCCCTACCTACCCTACCTATGGTATTTGGGTCCATATGATGGCATAAACCCAGACAAAACTTGCAGGTGTTCTGTTCCTCTGTTTTACATACTTCACTGCGAGTGGGTATATACATATATAATTTTAATAGAATAAATTGGTGTTATGTTTAAATCAGTCATTGGTACGTTGTATCTGTGACCGTGAAAGAAAAAAAATTAGGCCATCACTATATCCTCAGCGCCCAGCCAAGTTCCTAGAGTATAAAAAAAGAGCTCAGCAAATATTTGACAAATAGCTGTAATGCCTGAAAAAGTAGTTATATTGATTATGGAAGTATCCTATTTGTGAGTTGTAATCCTTCTCATAGTTTGTCCATTTGGAGGTTTTTGTCACCATCTGGGTATCACCTTGGGAACGTGTCACTTCTGCAGATAAAACCCACCTCGTATGTGGGAGTGAACAGATGTTTGAGAATCCCTGGGCCACTTTTGCTCAGGATCCTTCTGGCCAACACGGTCTGGAATTCCAAAGTGGGATCTGGAACACACTTCCCTCTGAGAAGGGACTCGGGGGTGAGGGGACGGGAGCATGGGGACGGGCTGGCCGAGCCCAGCACCAGGCAGCACAGTGCCGTCTGTCAGGGCTGAGACGCAGCATTCCCAGGGGCCACGGGCAGACGTTCTGGGAACTGAGTCTCATGTTGGAACTCTGTTTCCTGATTCTTCATCTGTCTAGCAGACGTAGAACATACTCTGTCAGGAGCAGGAGCTGCTGGGTCCAATCACCTCTGCAGGAGTCCTGGTTTTATTACTCCTCAGCCTCAGTTTGCTCATCTGTAAGATGGGGGTGGTAACAATTGCATCGTACTCATTGGTCTGTTACAAGTCTTGAAGACACAAGGCAGGGAAAAATCCTGGCACATGGCAGGTGCCTCAAAAAAATCACAGATATCATTCCTGTTTTCATCACATCTATCTTTTCCAAGTCGGGCAGTAAATGAAGGATTCAGAAAAAGCCGCAAAGAGGAGAGCAGGGCTGAGGCAGGTGGGAGGTGAGCCTGAGCCAGCTCTCCGCAGGGTCTACTGATGACAGTAACCACAAATTTGATGGCAGCCGTCATCAATTAATCACTTGCTGCATACCAGGCACCGTGCTGGGCATGCTGTACTATCTCATCTAAACTCATGACAGTATCATGACATTGCTAATATTATTTCCACTTTGCAAATGAGGAAACCGGCCAAAGAAAGGGCAGGTAGCTTCCAAGAACTTGAATCACGTATGTGCAGTTCAAAAGCCCTTCAGCCTCGGACTCAGAACACCATACAAATCGACACGAAAGCAGGAAGTGTGAAAGGGACGTTGTTAGTAATTCCAGGACCATAGACAGGAACTAGGACGTCCCAGGTGATACCAAATACACCTCGTGGTAAAGAAAATGAAAGTACTTCGTAAACAATGACATCCAGGAAAAGGCCAGAGACAATTAAGCCGACCATGGAGTCAGAGAGGCAAAAGGACGCAGTGCACCCAGAACATTGCTTCCTTGAACTATGTTCTCCCTCCACCGGTAACAGGAAGCCCAGCCCCAACCAGTCCCACATCTTAAATATATTTGACATTTCAAAAAAAATAATTAATCGTGTCGGTTTTATTAATGTTTTAAAATATAAATTAAAAATGTGACAAATGAGTGAGAAACGGCAGTCTGTTTTAATGAAAATTTCATACTCTCCATCAATAAATCATAGACCAAAGAGAACCCAACATAGCCCACAATATTTCTTGCCTGTCAGCGTTATCGGAGTTTGCCAAAGTTAACTTGGCAGACGGTTCCACTTGGGGACTGGGGAGATTCTGGAGTTGCACAGGACCCAAATGGCCAGCCTTTGGGGAGGAGGGGAGCTGGCCGTAATCGGGACGGCTCGAAGAGATGTGGCTTCATGGTCCCCAGTCCTCCAGGACACCATGGGGGTCGGGGGAAAGTCCCCTGTGCGGGGATGAAATGCCGCAGGACGGGCTCATCTATGCACAACCTGCCCGGCGGGGGTGGTGCAGGTTGTCCAGGGAGAGCGCCTCGCTCGAGGAAGCAAAGCCAAATCCCCCTCCCCTCGGGGTGCTGTTCCAAGGTTGGGGCTTATTTTCAAACTTTTCATCCAGAACCTCTACTGAAATTTCATTTTCTCTTTCTTGCCCTCTTACCACAGATGCTTTATCCTATCCATGGGTAGCAACAAAACAGTTGTACCTATTTTGGATTTTTTTTAAGTGTATTGATTTATTTTGAGAGAAAGAGAGAAAGAGTGTGGGGGCGGGAGCGGGTAAGGGTTGGGGGAAGAAAGAGAGAAAATCCCAAGCAGGCTCCACACTGTCAGCACAGAGCCCGACGCCGGGCTCGAACCCACGAACCACGAGATCATGACCTGAGCTGAAATGGAGAATGGGTCGCTTAACCAACTGAGCCACCCAGGCGCCCTAATTTGTATTTTTAAAGGAATCCAGGAGAGGAGATGCTGTGACCTCCCCTGGTCACCTGCCCCTGGTCAGCTGCGCTGGTTTTTGATCCCAACGTCTGCTCTCCCTTCAACACCTTGGAAAAGCTTCATATTCAATTTGGGGCTTACAGAGGTTCAAGTCAGGTCACTGTGATCTGAGCTGTTCAAAAACTTTAAGCATGGCAGAGGATTTCTGATTGAAAATGCAGATTCCTGGGGTGCCTCAGTGGCCCCATCGGTTGAGCATCCGACTTCGGCTCAGGTCATGATCTCGCGGCTCGTGAGTTCGAGCCCCACGTCGGGCTCTGTGCTGACAGCTCGGAGCCTGGAGCCTGCTTCGGATTCTGCGTCTCCCTCTCTCTCTGTCTCTGCCCCTCCCCTGCTCACGCTCTTTCTCTCTCCTGCAATATAATAAGCATTCAAAAAATTATAAATAATAATTAAAATTTTTTACAAAGAAAATGCAGATTCCTAGGCCGGAGGTCCTCTATGCATGCTGATTTCCGTGGGCTGGGGGAGGGAGGATACGAGTGTGTCTTTGCCCAAGCATCCCGGGCGAGTCAGTGCGGGTACTTTGCGGACCACACTCTCAGAAGCGCTGGGCTGAATGAGCCTTGGCGAGAACGTGCCGTGGAGCCTGGGGGTGGTGGGTTCTTCAGGGAAACTGGGGTACTCCCCACCAGAGCCAGCTCATTGATTACCACCCAGTCTTCCTGGCTGTTCCTCACGCCCTCCTTCCACACCAGAGCCGAGCAAAGCCCGTCTTCTGAGGCCAGATTGAAATGCCAGAATGTATGGAGATTAATCACAGAGTAATAGAAACTGCTGCTTATCATCTCCCGTATATTTGACATAATTACCCTACAAGCAACATGAAAATGTTCCACTGTAATAACTCCCGGCCAGAAGAAAAAGTGGCGTTGCTGATAACATGAAAATAGAGAAGAATACAGAATAGAGCCCTTCGAAAACTTTTAATTAATTTTTCTCCCTTTCAGCATAATTGATGTCAGTTCAGGCTTCGGTATTTTCAAAGTGCTTGGCCTCGTAGCAGAGAAATTTAGGACCAGTGCATGTTGACTGCAGAGCAAAGCAGGGTCCTGGTGGGGGACCAAGGAGGAGCGACGTAAGGGGCCCTTCCGCATCTTTTTTTTTTTTTTTTTTTTGAGAGGGAGAGAGAGAGAGAGAGAGAGCACGAGTGGGCAAGGGGCAGAGAGAAAGAGGGAGACACAGAATCTGAAGCAGGCTCCAGCCTCCGAGCTGTAAGCACAGAGCCCAATGCAGGGCTCAAACTCACAAACTATGAGATCGTGACCTGAGCAGAGAAGTAGGATGTTTAATCGACTGAGCCACTCAGGTGCCCCAGCCTTTCTGTGTCTTTTAAACATAGAACATGGCTGCATCACCTCCCTGTTTACATTATTTCCTAGCTCCCCATTTCCCACCCTGCAGAACCTAAGACACAAGGTCCTTTGGTGTCACTCATAATCCTTCATGGTCTAGCACTCATTTGCTCACCTTGCCTGATTCACCTCTTGTCCCTCCCCCCACGTACCCCGGTCTTACCAAATTGCTGGCAACATCCCCAGTGCACTAGTCCAATCAGGCTATCATAACAAAGCACCGTAGACCAGACGACTTATAAACAACAGACACTTAGGGGCACCTGGGTGGCTCAGTCTGTTAAGCGTCTGACTTCAGCTCAGGTCGCCATCTCACTATTCGTGCGTTTGAGCCCCTCATCGGACTCTGTGCTGACAGCTCAATGCCTGGAGCCTGCTTCGGATTCTGTGTCTCCCTTTCTCTCTGCCCCTTGCCTGCTCATGCTGTGTCTGTCTCTCTCAAAAATAAATAATAAACATTAAAAAAAAAAAGCTCTCACAGGTCTGGAGGCTGTGTGTCCAAGATCAGGGCATGAGCATGATCAGGTTCTGGGGAAAGCCCTCTTCGGGGTTGCAGACTGCTGACTTCTCACTGAGTCCTCAAGGCAGAGAGAGAGTGCAAGGAAGCTCTGTGGGGTCCCTTTCATAAAGGTACTAATTCCATTCACGAGGGCTCCACCCTCAAGACCTAATTATGCCCCAGAGACCCCACCTCCTCATACCATCACAATGGAACCTATACCGTAAATTCCTGGTTGAAACCACCTGTCTCTCTGGATGAACTACTATGATTCACTGTCCAAACCAACACCTATAACCTATTATTTCCCTTTTCATCTAGACTGCCAGGAAGCTCGAAATTAAATGTCGTGCTTACTCATCATTAATTTTCTCTTTTCTGCTCTGTGATTTTATTCATCTGCTGTTTTCTATCTTCAATTTATTGGCCTTATTTTCTCATTTCACCTATCATCGGTTTTGCAAATGACTTCACACAGGTTAACCGCAAAAGATACGTAAAGCATATTCCCTCTAATACTTGCTTTATGCTGGACCTAACGGACAAGCATGGCTTTAGATAAATAACATGCATAATTTTGATGAGCAGTAGACAAACAGCAAATATTTGTTCAGCATTGACTATGAGATAGGCATCAAGCCAGTCCCGTGCCTACAAAGAAGAAAAGAACATGGAGGCTTCATTCAAGAAACGCATTGTCATGGGAAGCAGACATGATTACAGCCTAGTGTGGGTACCTGCCATGACTTGCCATGTCCCGGGTGCCATGGGGGAAGGGAAACATGAGGCTTTCCGGGGAAGCTGGGGAGAGGTTTCCTGGAAGGAGTGATATTTGAGCAGGGTCTTTGCGGATATATAGGAGTTCACCAGAGGAGGAAAGACTGTATGTCAAGTGATTTGATATGGCTAGAAGATCACACATGGAACGTGGGGTTGATGGACCACAACGCGTGACGAAGAGGAAGGCTTGGTCATGAAACACGCGGGGGCAGACCTTGCTGATAAGTTTCGAGTTTATCCTGTGGGCCACTGGTCTATAATAACTGTTTCGCCGACGGGAGACTCCATTTCAATGTTCACAAATTTCATGGGAGTGGTTTCAGCGCAAATTGTCTGAGAAAACCCATCACAGCAAAAGTTATGGTGAGTTCAGCGATGCGTTTAAATTAATTTGTACTTTGTTCAGCCCGATCAAATCTACAGACGTTTGAAAAATAGCTACACCGGGCGAAACAGACGGTGTTCTCCTCATCGCCGTAAATAAAGTATGACTGTCTATTCTGTGTAGTTATTCCCCTCCCCAGCATCTTGGGTTATGAGGCTCGGCGTTGAAGCATGCTCCCCTGCCTCAGCTCCTTCCACTGTGGGGCCAGACCAGGGACTATTTTCACTAGATGCTTCTCTCGTTTATTTAATCAAGTCCCTGCCCCACCCTTCTCTTGTTTTGCCGATCGTTTTTCTCTGTCTTCAGGTTTCTCTGTCAATAATCTATCTTTGTCAAGTTACAGTCTGCAGCATCTGTCTAACTGGGTGGTCCTCAATGGCACCCCCGGGGGGCTTATTAAAGCAGATTGCCGGGTGGTAGGTACCTCCCAGGAGTTTCTGATTCAGTGGGTCTGGGGTGGGGCCCCAGAATTTGCATTTCCAACAGATTCCCAAGCCATACTGACCCAGCTGGCCCAAGGACCACACTTTGAGAACCACTAACTTACATCATCTCTCCTCAGCTTCATGAAGGGTTTGTCTATGGTTTTATGGATTTCTTATATATGTTTGCCTTTCTTAAAGTTTCCCAACGCTTGGCTTCATGACGAAATGCTCACAATATAGAAAAAAAATTAGGTGGGGAGGTAAATGTCTAGAAATAACACAGGATCCCTCTAAACACTGACATCTGCGCGATGTCTAAGATGGATGGTCCCACACATTCTCAACTCATTTCAAACCGCTTTGATCCGCATGACCTCTGCCTATCGCCTGTCATTACATGTAAACATTTTTCAAGTGAGAGCCAAGACTTTGTACGGTTATGTATTCATTATGAGAAACAGAACTTGCAAGCAGACAGTGGCCAGACCGGATGTAAAAAATAGAATTCTGGGGGCACCTGGGTGGCTCACCTGGTTGAGCGTCTGACTTCGGCTCAGGTCACGAACTCAAGGTCAGTGAGTTTGAGCCCCGCATCGGGCTCTGTGCTGACAGCTCGGAGCCTGGAACCTGCTTTGCATTCTGTGTCTCCCTCTTTCTCTGCCCCTCCCCGACTCACGCTGTCCTCTGTCTCTCAAAAAAAATGAATAAACGTTAAAAACAATTTTTTTAAATTTTTTTTTAACGTTTATTTATTTTTGAGACAGAGAGAGACAGAGCATGAATGGGGGAGGGGCAGAGAGAGAGGGAGACACAGAATCGGAAGCAGGCTCCAGGCTCTGAGCCATCAGCCCAGAGCCCGACGCGGGGCTCGAACTTGCGGACCGCGAGATCGTGACCTGAGCTGAAGTCGGACGCTCAACCGACTGAGCCACCCAGGCGCCCCTAAAAACAATTTTTTAATTAAAAAAAAAATAGAATTCTGACCCACAATCTCCAGCAACCAGCCCAGGAAACCAACCCACTGTCTACTGTCTACACTAACCAGCCCAGGAGGCCAGGCTGCTATCTGTAAGTCAGACTGTAGGAAGCAAAGCCACCATCTCTTGCTAGAGAGAAGGCCACAGGCCAGTCCAGAAGGCCAAACTTTTGTTAAGTTGGTTCCGAATGAGCAGGACTCAATTAATCGCTGCCAACCCCCCTAATTTTTGTCCTTTCTGCCAACTGGGGACCAAGAAGACAAAGCCAAGAACACATCCCTAACAATCCCATAAGATATCTCTAATTCCGGCTGGCCCACATCCAGCCTTCCCGAGCCAACACCATGCAGTCCGGGCACACCTTAACCCTCCCTTATTTCTCCGGCAACTTTCCTTCTCTGCCTGCCCCGGAGCCTCTGCCAAAATGCAAGGAGGTCAGTTCCCCACCACCTGGGTCTTGGCAAACTCTGAATAAATAGCCTTTGCTTGTTCTCATTTGGTTGGTCTTCGTTTATTACCAGATAGCTGAAGGACCCAGAGGGAAGCCACAGCCAAATGAACCTTGGGGAGACGTAAGCATTTCATGAAAAGTGACACGGGCAAGACCCAGTAGGGTATGTATCCGGTCTATATACAATGGTTGCTGCCTGTATGTGTTCTCAGCTCATGTATGTATTCCACAATTATGTAAAAGGACCACGTGGCCTCAGTGATGGCAACGAGTGCTGTAGGCAAGAGGGAGCCCTCGAGGAATTTTTGAGCCGAGATGCATCCTGGTCTGTGCCCTAAACACATCAAGGAATAAGCAAAGACAGAGTTCGTCAACCGGGCTTCCTTAAAGTGGATTGCACAGGAGCTCTAGACCAGATTCTGCCCCGTGGCGGAGACATTCCCTATACCAAGGTGCATTCCCATTGCCCTTGGAGAGTGGCTTTCCTTCCTGATCACGAAGGATCGTGGCACCCCAGACAGGTCCTTGCGTGGCCGTGGGGTAAAGCTGTAGCAGTGGCCGGGCACAGTCATGGTTATTTAATTAGCATGATAGCCTTCCATCAGGAAGCCAAGGGGCACATTCACAGCTGAGAATCCCCTCCTAATTGCCGGGCATGGGAGACCCATCATTGGTTTGATGGGCCTGTGGCTTGCTCTTTTGACCTCCAACATCTGGCCTTGCTGGAGCCATGGAAATGATTCCCGGTCTGGGTAAGACAAATCCCAGGAATGAGACTCTGGCCAGAACATTTGGCCAGACTTTTTAAATTTCATGAGGAAAGGGAAATGCAAGCCCTGCAGTCCTGGAGCTTCTGCAAGCACGACTCCCAGAAAACCCTGATCTCAAGTCAGTCAGCCCGAGCTCCCAAGGGTGAGCCGAGCTCCGACGCTTAGTAACAGGGGACCCTGACTGTGCAAGTGCCTTATCCTCTCTGCCCCTCCATTTCCCCCTTTGTGAAAAGGGCATAACGTGAGCATCTGCCTCTCAACGTTGTGTGAAAAGATGCATTTGAAGGGCTTGGCAGTATGCCCAACCCACAGCAAACTCTGACAACTTTAACACCCACTCCTCAAGCTCCAATGGCACCTAGAGTGTGTCCCCCAGGCAAGACCTGCACTTGCCCAGTGCCAACCCCTTAGACCCATGCAGGTCGACAGCATTGCCTCTTGGCCTTTTATTCATTGTCACCTTCCCGTAGGCTCTTCTTCCTAATTTCCACCCCCGCCCATGACATTGTAATAGCCCATGAAGTTTTGAATGTATACTGCATAAATACATAGATACAGATACAGATATAGATACAGATGTGGATACAGATATAGATACAAATATAGATACAGATACAGATATAGATACAAATATAGATACAGATATAGATATCTAGATACAGATATAGATTCAGATATAGACATAGATATAGATAGATTCGATAAATATAGAAGAGATAGATATAGATATAGATATAGATATAGATATAGATATATAGATATAATCTGTTTCTGTACCAGAAGCCACGAACCAATGGCAATAGCCAAGAGCCAATTTTCTGAGTAGAGATAAAATCTTACCCACATGTTTTATTCATTATCCCGCCCATCAGGAAGTCAGCAAAGATTCACTGTATATGTATGTATCTATACAAAGTATATGCAGGGAGCACCTGGGTGGCTCTGTCAGTTAAGTGCTCAACTTCAGCTCAGGTCATGATCTCATGCTTTGTGGGCTTGAGCCCCACATCTGGCTCTGTGCTGACAGCGTGGAGCCTGACCTCCTCTCTCTCTCTCTCTCTCTCTCTCTCTCTCTCTCTCTCTCTCTCCAACCCTCCCCTGCTCACAGTCTCTCTATAAAATAAATAAACATTTAAAAAGTATTTTTAAAAAAGGTATATACACACATACATAGACTATGGTGAGTTGTATGTAACTTATCTATATTTCGCGTAGTCAGTAGACGAACTAGTATCAAAAGAAATAAAGCGTCTATGATTTTTTTAAATGAGCCAATTTTCACTCATGTCAAGAATGCATGATCTCGACATGAATGAAGCGAAAAAAAAAAAAGAAATTCCACATGTCTTCGTTTAAAATTCAACCTTTGATTCCAAAATACTTCCCTTCCCGTGCATTGGTGCATGTGTGTGTGCGTATGCATGTGTGTGTAAGCATGACATGGCTGGGACAGGAGATGATAGTAATTGTCTTTGGCACGTGGGCTTGTATGTGCTTGTGCATTTGGGTAGTTGCTTAATTGATGGACTTACTCGACAAGATAAAAAGTGGGCAACTGGGGCGCCTGGGTGGCTCAGTCGGTTGGGCTTCCGACGTCGGCTCAGGTCATGATCTCACAGTTCGTGAGTTCGAGCCCCACATCGGGCTCTGTGCTGACAGCTCAGAGCCTGGAGCCTGCTTCCAATTCTGTGTCCCCCTCTCTCTCTGCCCCACCCCTGCTTGTGCTCTGTCTCTCTCTGTCTTTCAAAAATGAATAAACATAAAAAAATTAAAAAAAAAAAAGTGGGCAACAGACTTTGGTTCCCAGAATCGTGTTTTCCCTTCTGGGAAATCAGAAATCCAGGCCCCTCTTTGCACACCACTCCTGAGGGCTCCAAAGACTTGCCTCCCAACCACTCTTAATGCTCCGGGTCTCTCCAACTCCCGGTGGGTCGAGCTGGATCCACTGGGCAGGATGCCCACTGCTGCCCTCGGGAAGCAGAAGGGCTCGGCATTACTGGGCACAGCTAGCACCTGGCCTTGTGCTTGGCCAGTGAGGGGAGGTGGACAGGGCAACAGTTCTGATAACCCCGGGAGCTCAGAGTCCGGCAAAGGTGACCCATCCTTCCCAGCTTCCCCACACATTACACTGAGCACCGAGGATTTACTTCCTGGGAAACGAGGTCCAGTCCCGGCAGATTTTTCTCGACAATGGGAGACTTCCCCTGGAATTCTGGTAAAATTCTCCGTGTTCTTATACTAAATGTGTAAAAGCAAAAAATAAAAATTAGAGGCGCCTGGATGACTCAGGTGGGCACCCGGCTTCAGCTCAGGTCATGATCTCATGGTTCATGGGTTCGAACCCGGAGTCAGGCTCTGTGCTGACAGCTCAGAGCCTGGAGCCTGCTTCAGTTTCAGAATCTCCCTCTCTCTCTGCCCCTCCCCTGCTCACTTGCTCTCTCTCTCTCTCTCAAAAATAAATACATTGTTAAAAATTAAAGTTAAAAAAGAAAAAAAGCTTAAAAAGCCAAGGGCTTCCTAGTGGCCAAAGCAAAGAGAGAAACTCTGTGAGTTGCAAGATCGCCAGTTTCCTTGGATAAAAATCTACTGAAGACTGAAGAGAAATGTCGCCTCTATCCCCGAGAGAACATCTTCCTCTTGCAGGCTCTGCAGAGAAGAGCCCAGCTGATGTTGTAGGGGCTCTAAATCCACACCTTTCCATCAAATTTAGCAGTGTGCTCCTTAGGGATACTTTCTGGGGCCTCCTGCTTTAAAACCCATGTATCATTCAGTGAAAATAACAGTTGTAACTGCCAAAATCTGGAACCACTCAAACATCCTGGGGGGAGAGGGGGGCATAGATAAATAAACCCTGCCCCACCCATTCCCTGGAACACTGCTTGCACGTGGAAAGGAATGATATTGGTGCATATCGTAACTCGGGGCCGGGGTGTGGGGGTATCTCACAGGCATTCTTGCTGAGGGAAGAAAGGCTGGTCTCAAGCCAGCACCTGCTGTAGAATTCCATCTGTGGAATGATCTCAAAATGACAGAACTCTGAGACAGAGAATGCATGAGTGGTGGCCCGGCATCCATCCTGGGGTGGTTCTGGGTGTGCAACCATATCTGGGTAGCAGAAAGGGCCTCCTTCGTGGTGATGGAGAAGTTCCGTATCTTGGTTACAGTGGTGGGGATGTGAATCTACATGTGGGAGAAAATTGCATAGAGCTACACACACACACACACACACACACACACACACACACAGTAGGTCTGCAGTCCAGTTAGCAGTATTGCACCAACGTCCATCTCCCAACTTTGGTTCTGTACAGCTACCTGGGATGTCACCCCTGGCGGAAGCTTCCAGTAAAGGTGACAGGACGCTGTGTCCTTTTTTACTTTTATTTGTTTGCAAGTTCCTGTGAGTCTATAATTATTCCCAAATACAAAGGAAAACAAGCCAGTGGCTCTTATGCACCGTCCTACCTGTGCCCCAGTTCTGCAGCTCGGAGTCATGGCTGGGCTTGAAGGTGAAGCCTTTTGCTGGGTCAGCACGCCGTCCCCGCCCCTCCTCTAGCCTGATTCACAGAAGTGCACGGGGGATGCGTGAGGGTGAGCGGCTCCCAGGGCAGGCTGAGCTGTGATTCTGAAGTCCTCTTTGATCCCACACTTTGGGTCTGTTACCACTTAAGCTGCCTGTGTTTAAACTCTCCCCGAGTGATCTCCAAGCCTTTCATCCAGGTCCTTTGATGAGTTAGTGCTGGTCACTTGCTAATCCGGCTGAGGCTCCCGCTTCCCAGCAGGTTTTCTTCCGCCTCCACATCATTTCCTTTGTGGCTGACCCTTTGCTCAGCCCAGAGGCCAGGATGCAGCCCTGGGAGCCCCGGGAGTGCTGACCGCTGCTATCCACCCCAAGACCTGTGATTCAATGGGCATCACTGCAGAATCCTTTGAAATTGGAGTTCTGGGGAAATCACAGCAGGTGGTCCCTTCTGAGGGCGTCTGCGGCCAAGGAACACAGAGTTTAACGGACCAGCAGGTGGGGGTCCAAGCCTATCTGCCACCAATTCCCCATCAAGTTCTCTCTTCCTCGACTGGAGACGACTGTTCTTTGCCCACAGGCACGCTCCAGGCATCTGGAGGCACTTTGCATTTTGAAGGTAAGCGGTATTCTCCTCCTTTCATTCTCCTCCAAGAACACTTTGGGGTTGCTGCAGTCACCATTCTACCAGTGTAATCCATCATTAGACACACCAAGGTTGTCCCACCTGGAGGCGGGGAGCGAGCTGCTCCCAGTGAAGGTATTAGCTAAGCAGACTCCTGGGACCAGAGAACATCCTCAGGTCATAGACGCCTGTGGCACAATCCATCAGCACATAAAGGCAAATGGTGTGGCCCTGAGCAGGCTGTAAATGTAATATTCCGCAGCCGAACTGTTCCATTTATCTAGCCTGCCTCCCAGACCACCCCAACGCTGGGCGACACGGCATGGTGAGGACATTTAGTTTGCTCACAAATCTCCCCGTTGGCCGGGCTTGGTGCAGACTGCCAGTCTCTCTGTTCCACTGAGCCTCAGCTGGTGCAGCTTGAAGGGCTCTGGAAGCATCCGAAAGCTCCCTCCCTCCCACGCCCTGCGGGTGAGGCTAGCAGTCATGTGGCTCCTGGGGTTTCCTCAGGCCGTGGTGGCTCACAGTTCCAAGGGCGCGTGTCGGGGGAAGGGCTGGGAGAACCATGCGGAAGCCGTATCGTCCTGTACAGCCTAGCCTCAGAAGTCATGCAGCGACACTTCTGGCACCTGTTGGGTAGTCCAATCACAAAGGCCAGCCCACGATCCAGAGAAGAGGAATTAGACTCCACCTTTTCATAGCGGGAGGGTCAGAGAATCTGCAGATATATTTTACAACCACTGTACTATGCGTGTCATTTCAGTTTTATAAATACAGAGTATTTCCTGTAGGCCAAGTACATTGCTAGATACCAGGGAGACAGAAATGGGCAATTCACCTGGAAGAGAGATTTAAAGAATGACTCTGGAGTCAAAGTGCTTGGCCTCTGTTTATCTTGACTAGAAGTTCATGATTTGCATGCATTTTTCATGAACCTTTGACTAATACCTATTTCAGAAAGGCCCACATTGTTCACGAACGCTTTTGTGCACAGGGTCATCACATATGGTTGGGCAGGTTGGGCACTGCACAAGGCACCCCTCCAAACAGCCAAGGTGAGGGTGAATTCTAAGCTGCACCTGCTCACCAGACTATGTGCTGTGGGGCTGGGATGGTTCACAAAAGGACTTTTTCTGTTTCCACCTGCGAAGTCGCATGCCCCTACCTGGAGGGGTGACTTTTGCTAATTTACACAAAGGTACCATATGAGCTGGGGCCACAGGGGCTGATGGTAGCCTTTTTATATAAGCAGATTCTTAGGTGAAACTTAAAGACATGCCTGAGGGGAACAGACAGATGCTGGAAGAATTAGAGGAAACTGCCTGCTTGGTTAGCTATGTTTGTGCGTGTGTGTCTTTATCAGCAATAGCTAGATGAATATAAGTGTACCAAAACTTATAGCTAGAAAAAAATGCACCAAAATATTAATGGGAGTCATGCCTGAGTGTGGAACTATGGAATTTTCTACAATGAACATATGCTATCGTCAAGAAGAAAAATAATGAATAATAGATAGATAGATAGATAGATAGATAGATAGATAGATAGATAATAGATGGATGATGGATAGATGATAGATGATTGATAGATGATGGATAGAGAGAGAGATGATAGATAGATGACAGATAGATAGATAGATAGATAGATAGACAGATGATGGGTAGAGAAATGATAGACAGACAGACAGACAGACAGACAGACAAATAGATCTGAATCAGTCTGTGAACTGGCTGTCAAACTGTCCAGGGTCTAGAGCAGAAAAATGCTCCTGACGTGGGATATAGTCCTAGTTCTGATATCTGATAGCTTGATTTGTGAATCTGAGCAAATTAGTCCCTTTCTTTGTGCCTCAGTTTATTCATCTGTGGGTGAGTGACCAGCACCTCCCATTCTTGGACAAAAAAGATCCAGTGGCTCAACACAGATCTCAGAAGGGAGCCCTAAGGTGTGATGGAGACAGGAAGGACATTCTCAATGCAAATATGCGGGGATGAAGGCTGAGTCCAGCAGGAGGCCCTCCAGGGCCAGGACTAAGCCTGCTTTGCAAGGACCTCCCAGGACCACCGCCAAGAACCAGCACAAACTGGACATCCTACATCCCACAACTCCAGAAGATCGATCTCCCCCACCTTTTTTCCAAATAAGATCACATTCGCAGGTACTGGAATTCAACCTTCAATGTATCTTTTGGAGTAGATGCTTGGACCCACAACAGTCTCCATTTTAGGGGAGGCGATGCCAACACCCTGAGCGGGGGCAGCCGCTGAGTTCGGGGGCCGCTGCTGAGTTCGGGGGCCATGGCTTCTGCCGGGCCCCCTCCTCTGTGGGCAGCAGGGTCTAAGGACCCCAGGGGTGTCAGGGAGTTCCAGAATCCACAGAGTTTGAGAAAGCAAAGTTTCTCCCTCACTGTCAGCTGCCTTTCTGGTTCTGCAGACCATGGTGGGGGCAGGAGGGGGGGGCACAGTGGGGTGGGGGGCAGAGTGGGGTGGGGCTCTTGGCTTATTCCCTTCCTCCCCCATTCCCTTCCTCAGACATGGCCTCACGTGCCCCTTCAGTCTTGCCTGGCTTCCTTCCCCATCACCTCCCACCCCTCCCTCCTTCTGGGGACCCCTGCATGGTCCTTTCTCGGCCCCAGCCCTCCCCTGCCCTTCCCCCAACTCCCCCACCCCCACCCCCTGCCTGGCAGGAAACTCCATCTTTCCTTCATTTCCTCAAGGAGCACTGATGTGGGGGCAAAACGGGTTTGTGGGTGGTAACAGCTACTCTACTGGGAAGAGGTTTCCCTGAATTTTGCAAAGCCCCTCACTGATTCGGTTTTTACTGCCCATCTCAACCCTCAAGAAACTTAAGGAAAAAATCACTCATCTTTTAAGAGTAATTCATTCAGGGGACACTCAGGTGGCTCCGTGGGTTAAGCATCCGACTTCGGCTCAGGTCATGATCTCGCAGTTGGTGGGTTCGAGCCCCGCGTCGGGCTCTGTGCGGACAGCTCGCAGCCTGGAGCCTGTTTCAGATTCTGTGTCTCCCTCTCTGTCTCTGCCCCTCCCCTGCTCTCTCTCTCTCTCCCTCTCAAAAATAAATAAAAACCTTTTTGAAAGAGTGACATTCAGTCAGCTCACGTGTGGACCTGTCTCTCCACAGCCACTAAGCAGTCATGCCAAGTTCTGCTACACAATGGGCATCGCCTGAGGTCTCCTTTCTCCTCCCCTGATAGGCTTTGAGAGGACAGGGGGGCATTGCTGGGGGGGGCGCTTGTCATTCCCTTCAGCTGCCCCCAAATCAGCCCTCCTCCCTGGGCCGGGGGGATGCCCGTCCTGAGATTCATGGACGAGACAGGGCCAGCAGCCTACCAGGTGGCTCAAAATCCAGATCCTCCTTTTCCCGGCGCATGAGGAGCCTCAGCCGATCAGATCCACCTGCCATGGCTGGGGGGTGGACACCAGGACATCCGTGACAGCTGGTGGGATGAGGTCCAGGGCTGGGGACAGCAAGTAGACATAGCCAGGCCAGCCAGCCGTGGTGCTGAGCCCGCCACAGATCCCTCTGACTGCGTGATTCGTGCCCGGGGCGCGTAACCCCAAACCTATTCCCCAGCCCTCGCAGAGACTGGAAGAGCGACGGGCAGCCCTTTCTCTCCGTCCGTGCTGACGCCAGCCAAAATCCGTCTCCACTGCTGGCAGCTATGAATCCTGGCCGGGTCTACCCCCCACGGGCGGGAACCATGCCAGCCCGTCCTCCTTTAAAAGACAGAACTGGCTACAGTCGCGGTTCATGATAAATAGCCATCTCATTTTTTAATACATTTTTTAATGCTTTATTTATTTTTTGGAAAGAGAGAGAGAGAACGAATGGTTCACGATAAGTAGCCGTGTCATTTTTTTAGATATAGTTTTTAATGTTTTATTTATTTTTCGGAAAGAGAGAGAACGAATGGGGGAGGGGCAGACAGAAAGAGAGAGGATCCCAAGCGGGCTCCACAATGACAACACAGAGCCCATCGTGGGGCTCAAACTCATGGACGGTGATATCGTGACCTGAGCTGAAGTCAAACGCTTAACTGACTGAGCCAACCAGGCACCCCATCATTTTTAATGTGACCCCTCCTGTGCGTACATTGCTTCCTTCCTTCCTTCTTCCATTCCTCCCTGCCTCTCTCAGATAATCATCTCACCCCATGTCATAGGAAGATTGTTCTGGGCTGGGATCCCAGGGGAGTTTGCCCCCCCACACCTCCATATACATCAGTTTCTGGCCCATAGTTGACTCTTCCTAAACTCCTATTGACGTGAACGAATGCATAGGACTTACAAGGTAGCCAAGAAAAGCCGAGGTGCCCAGCACAACCCTAAACACCTGATACTTGGAACTTTCAACACAGTAACGAGGCGACCAACACCCCAGGGGGTGGGCTGGGTGGAAAATGTGCTCAGAGAAGAGACTGGGTAGAGTCTGGGGTTTACACATTTATCCAACGAGTAGCAGGTACTGTTTCAGGAATCAGCGAGGAGCACAGAGTCCAGTGGGGAAAACAGATAATAAATCAAGCGTATAGAACACAGGTCACATTACATAGCAGCAAATGCTAAGGAGATCAAGAGAGCGCAGGAGGGAAGAGGCTGTTTGGGAGTGTGGCGAAGGGGTTGCAATTTTAGCCAAGGAACCAGGGAAGGTCTCGCTGCTCTCTGGTGAAAGTGTTCCAGGCAAGGGAACAGTAAATGCCGGACGTGTTCGAGGAACAGCAAGGAAGCCCATGTGGCTGGAGCAGTGTGGATACCTGGGAGAAGAGTGGAGCCGGAAAGGAGGGGTAGGGTTGCCAGATTTAGCAGAAATCTAAAGACGGAAACCCAAGACGCCCGTTTAAATTTGAATATGGCAGAAGCGATACATAATTGTTTAAGATAAGTATGTCCCAACTATTGCATGGGATATACTGCTCCTGGAAAGGGGACCCACTACTGCCTCAGGGCTATTGTCACCCACCAGGGAACGTCCCCACCCACCCTCTGACTGTCCCCAGCTCTGTGGGGACCCAGGGCTCTGTCCTAAGGCCCCGCATGCTGCCCGGAAGTGTCGCCCTGGCCAGTGTCTGCAGCCCGGAAGGGCCTGCACGGACCATCCTTCTGTTCCCCACCCTCTTCGACTCCGAGCGGTCTTCCACCGCCCCCTCCCCCGACGTTTCCACATTCTTGGTTTCTTGCCGTCTCCGAGTCACCTCTTTCCTCCTCTACTGCCTTCTCCCCACCCCCTCTCTGTCTCTGTCTCTGTCACTGTGTTTATGCATTTCTCCAGGCGTCCGTGCATGAGTGTGCACCTGCACACGCGTGTGAGTGTGCGTGTGTGTGTTCCCATCTCTCCCGCCTCCCCTCTCCCCCCACACGCTCCATGTGCCCCAGAGGGGACCTAACTCATAAACATTTCACAAAGCATGGGCTGTTGTTGGAACCAGGCAGAGATGATGAGCCTGCCTCCAACCTTCCCGGGGACCTAATACCAGTGACCCAGCGGTTGGGTGTCATGTGCTGGGAAAACAACAAGTGGAAATTCACTTGGGGACACGCAGAGACCACAGATCGCTCCCCTTTTTACTATAAGTGAAATTCAGGGTGTTGACTCTCAGGTACTGGGAGTGAGAAGCCCGATGTCAGAGGGAGGGAGGGGCTGATGACACTGGGGCAGGGTCTCAGTCCTGGATCTATCACCCGCACGGTCCCCCTTCTCTGCTCCTGAGGCTCCCCATCTGCAAAATGGGGCTAACAGCGCCTGCCCTGCAAGCTTCCGGGCTCCCCAATGGTAGGAGTTTCAGGCCCAAGCGTTAGACATGTGGTTTCCTTAAGTCCCTGGATGGTGCTGATGTGAAGGTGGGGTTGAGAACCACAGTCATAGGGTCCACGCATTCCCTCACCTAGAGAGATCTCTTTGCCCTCAAAATGGAATGGAATACGATAGGACAGAACAGAACAGAATCGCAAACCCCACTTATCCTTGGCACCTCCTTGCCATAGACCATGGGCACTAGCCGACCCCTTCCTCTCCCTCCTCCCCCCTTTTACCTACGTACCTCCCACCCCTAATCACCTCCTACACCCTCCCTCCACTCTCCTTCTTTCTTCCTTTTTTTTTTTAATTTTTTTTAACATTTATTTATTTTTGAGGCAGAGAGATACAGAGCATGAACGGGGGAGGGGCAGAGTGAGAGGGAGACACAGAATCGGAAGCAGGCTCCAGGCTCTGAGCCATCAGCCCAGAGCCCGACGCGGGGCTCGAACTCACGGTCGGTGAGATCGTGACCTGAGCTGAAGTCGGACGCTCAACCGACTGAGCCACCCAGGCGCCCCTTCTTTCTTCTTTTCAAACACATGAGCTTGTTTCCACCTCAGGGCCTTTGTACTTACTGTCTGTCATCTGCTTGGTCTGCTGTTTCCCCACATGGCAGATTCCTCACTGGGTCTCAGCACAATTCCACCTCCTCCCAAAAGCCCTCTCTGACTGTCCTTCCTAGACTACTGTCTCTCTTGGCCACCCTCTAGCTCCTGACCCTGTTTTATTTTCTTCATGACCCTAATACTACCTAAATTTCTCATGTGTATCATTGGTTCATGTATCGGCCATTTCCGTATAAGCTAGTAAGGACACAGATCTTGTCACTCACCTGCACTGATGCGTCCCCAGTGTCCCAGACCCCAAGAACAGTTCTAGACACATCATAGGAGTTTGGCAATTATTCACTGAATGAATGAGATTCTTTCCAACTATGTTGTTGGTTCCTTGAGTACACATGTGCTTTCTGTGCTCGGAGCAGGGTTTCTCAAGCTCGGCACGCCTGACACGTGGGACTAGGTAATTCTCTGTCGTGGGGACTGCCCTGTGCACTGAAGGATGCTTAGCAGTGTCCCTGTGGCCTCTGCCCACCAGATGCCAGGAGCACTCATCCCCAGCTGTGACAGCCAAAAATGTCTGTGGCCATAGCCAACATCCCAGGTGGGCAGGAGACGGTGAATCGCCCCAGCGGAGAGCCCGTGCCCTGCAGTGTCAGACACATGGCTGGGCACCCAGAGGACTGAAGAGTCCTTGGACCGATTTGAGAAATCAGGCCCCCCCCCCCCCGCCGACGCACGTCCACCTCACAACCAGCAGGTGGCGGCAAAGACCGCTGTCTCACTAGCATGGCGGCCCCCTCCGGGAAAACTTTTCATTTCTCTCCGAGGCGAGGCATGCTAACCGATTTTGCAACTTTGCCGGCTCCCCTCCCCATGGGGCCTTGTGAGCGATCTGCTCAGCCTGCACTTTTCCAGACTGAGACAGGAGGCAGGGCGATGTCCTAAACCCACCAGCAGACAGAAAGCCGAGTGGTGCCGGTGTTGGCTTGGCTCACGGGAGAGAAAGGAAATCATCCTGCCGTCAGGCAGATCTAATTTCCATCCCAGGTGTACCCCTTTCTCTCTTCGTGCCCTCGGGCCAGTTAACTTCGCCTGTCTGTGCCTCAGTCTCCTCTCCTGTATCCTGCCCCGCTTATCTCCATAGTCCCCGCCACCCACCACCGGTTTTGCCCCCCTCCCTCCTCGATCACGCGGCAGCTCAGAGGCCGAGAGCTTGCTCCGGTGGGTCAGCGCCCCCAGCTCCCAGCATGCACCTGTTTGTTGAGTGACTGACTGACAGCATGTGGAAGAGTGCAGGTGCCTAACAAGTACCCAGCAAGGGTCAGCTGTGATGATGCTCACGACACAGGAAGGGGAGGTCATCGTGAAGTGATGCCACACAAGGAGGGTGATGTCACGGTGAGGGTGATGGTGCCATGGTGAGGACGGTGGTAGTGTCATCTCACGACCCCCAAACCTGCACTTACCGAGGAATCTTCTGAATCTTTTACAAGAATAGGTTCAAAACCTCAGCTGTGCGCTGGAACCATCCAGAGAGTTCTCTGCCTCCAGATGCCATCAGAGCAAGGATGCAGCCCGGGGCACAGGGCTTTTAAAAGATGCCCAGGTGATTCTAATGTGTGGTAAGGTGACAATCACCCCTGTCACTTAGCAAATCCTCCAGATTGATGTCATACACACAGTGGTCCCGGGCCAGTAGCATCCCCATCACCCGGGAGCTGGTCAGCAATGTGAATTCTCGGGTCCCACCAGGACCTCCTGACTGGCTCTTTCGGCCCCTGGGGAGGGCAGCCCGCCAGGGGGGTTTGGACACCGAGAAGAGTCTCACATGCTCCGGTGTGAGCAGAGCCACCCCAGGGGATTCAGATATGCGGACACTTTGGGCACCCCCATTCCCATGGGCTGGAAAACCAGGAAGAAAGGAGGGATGGAATGTCCTGGGGGAGGGAGGAAGGGATACAAGGAGTCCCTGAAGATCGTCCCGTCGGCAAACTCCATGGGAGTCTGTCACCTCACATCCTAGGCCCACCCCCAGCACCTACACTGACAAAGGCCCACGTCACCCGCAGACTTATGTTTGCCTAGAAGGAGCCAGGCTTCCCTGGAGAACACTCCATGCCAACAGGCCCACGCAGGTGGGCACCATCCCCCACCCAGACCCACGAAGGCCACACGACAACTAACGCTGTGTCATTACACAAGAGCTGGAAAAGTGTCACCAGGACTTGGTCCACGGCAGACTTCACACTTTGGACAGAAGACCGCGTGTGGGGACAGCAGGGTGGGGTGGGGGGGATACTTTACAACAAACACCTCCCTTCTGGAGGCGTGTTAGAAATGCACAGTTTCCTGAGGTGGCCCCTGCTCACTGTTTAAATGCCAGTGACGACTGAGATGTGCCGATTCCTCGGGGGACCCTGGTTTCCGCATTCCCGGCATGTGTGGACCTCGCCAGCCGTGGGCTTGCGGCCAGGGAAGCAGGCTCAGTCAACACACTCACGTGGAAACTAAGGGCCAAGACAACCACCCAGGAGTTGTTGCTGCATCTGTGAGGATGTTCTCGCCCACCGAGCGCGAACGTGCTCGTCATTCTTCCCTCCCCGGGCGAGTCTGCTAACTGTTCCTTCCTGCAAACCCCAAGCCTGCCGATTCCTCTTCCCGTCTGTTGTGAGCGTGTCGGTGGTCCTCCCCGGCAACAGCGATGAAGCCACACGCAAGGGGACCAGTGCACTGACCACCAGAGGCCCTCAGGCCTTCACGTCCGGGACGATCGTGTGACGTCTCAAAGCACAGGCCCTGATCGCAGAATCTCCGCTCCGAGTGAGCCGGACTTACTCGAGCCCCGGGACTCCGGGCGGGACGAGCACGCACCCGGCTGACTTCAGCAGGACGTGTGTGCACGGCCTGGCTGGTGAGAAGCCCAGACTTCTGCTCTCGTCCCCTACTTTCACACTGCCCCCGCCCCCCTGGGCTCCAGGTCGCAGCACAGCCACCCACAGCAAGCACCCTGCAGCCAGCCGCTAAACCGGCTCAGAGCAGTCGAGGGGAAGGACTGAGTACTGTCCCTGCAGCGAGGAAAACACCACCAGCTCGCTGTGCACCTTTCTGCAGCTCTCCTGACCTCTCTGGTCTCCCGTGTCCTTGGCAAAGAAGGCGAGCCGATCCACTGGGCGGGGGCGTAGGGTGAGGGCTGACGCGAAGGCAGGGGGTGGGGGGGCCTGCGGACGCTGGGAGGCTCCGCTTACGATGAAGGGGGTGCGTTTGTCACTCCAGGTGATGGGGATTCTGCACTCCCGCAGCTCCCTCCGGCCCGCACGGACACACACGTGCACGGACACACAGACGCGCCAGGCCCGGCCGCACACACGGCACGAAGTCGACAGCCGGGTCCGGAGCTCAGTCCACAGTGGCTCTCGGGCTGAGGAGGAGGAGACTGCAGCCCCCCCCCCCCCCCAACGGGTCCCGGCCGCCCCCGGCCAGCCCCTCCCTCCCAGCGGACCAGGTACCCGGGCTCAGACGGCCTGGTCCTGCCTCTGCCTCAGGCTGAGCACACGGGCCGCCACCACGAAGGCCACCCCGGTGAACAGCTCGGTGACGAAGCTGATCCAGCCCAGGGCCAGGGACCAGCCGAAGCGGATGTCCACCTGGTCCAGGAGGGCCTTCTGCTCCAGGAGACACAGTGCCTCCTGGAAGGCGGCGGCCGAGTACGCGATGTAGACGCTCATTCCAGCGAGGGTCACCAAGGCTGCGGGACAGGCAAAGGAGAGCAGATCAAACCCCGGGGCTCTGCCTCTTCCTCCTCCTGCTCCTCCCCCTCCCCCCCCTTTCCCCTCCTCCTCCCCCTCTGCTCCCTTCCCTGTCCCTTCTGCCCTCAAAAGCTCCTGTTAGTCACATCTCAGCTCGTGTTGATTCCAGGACCTCCCAGAGCAGGTCAAACCCCCTGTGGTTTCACAGCACCTCACGGCCCGGCCCTCCGTCACTGCCCAGGTCAGAGGCGCATTTTGCATTTGTGAGATCACTGAGCTGACGTCCACCCCCCGACAACGGGCTATGAGTTCCAGGGGCCTCGTCCTGGATTCCCCCAGCGCCCAGAACAGGGCTGGCACGCGGTGGGCCTCCATAGACCGTGAACTAGGGCAGTGCCGTCCAGGGCCACAGCTGCTGGCTACAGGGGATGACTTAAACCAATTTAAACGAACCCCTCAGCCCTCCCGGGCATCCGCCACACCTCAAGCACCCCACAGCCTGGTTCGAGGCTCCCCCTTGGCACAGCGCGGATCAGACTTCCCACCACTGCAGAAAGTACAACTGGCCAGCGTGGTTTCGAGAATTAGTCACTGAGTGAGCTGTTAACGCCAGTATTGGTAACAGTAGTGGGTGATTGGAGGACACCTGAGCCTCACGATATTTTCACGTCCAGACATTCTTTTTGGGTTTTTTCTTCCATGGACCCCAGGTGTGTGCATCACCTCTGTTCTTGTTTTGTTTTGTTTTGTTTTGTTTTGTTTTCAAGGAGGGAGGCCTTACGCTCCCAGCCTCACGCTGGACCCCATCTTTGAAAGCCTCTGGTCTGCCAGACCACAGGGATGACAGGCATTGCCCATTTTTTAAGCAAGCATCAAGCAGGATCTGTCAGGACATCAGAGAGACATGAAGACCAAGGGTCTCCGGCCAACCCACAGCCCTCAAGCGGAAGCTGTCAGCGTCTTCTGTGAAACCAGGAAAGCAATCCTGAGGATCTGCCCCTGCCCTCTGCTTCTCTCTTGGGGCCACAGACCCAGGGACCCTGGGCCAAAACCATTCACCCCACCCAGCTATGTGGACAGAATGTCACATATGGACATCCCCATGTCACAGATGGGGAAACCGAGACCCAGAGAGGGAATGGGACGCCTGCCCCACCCACCCCTGCCGAGGGTTCATGCACATCCCCTTCCGAAGCCCGCGCTCCACGCATGGGGGCACCTACCTCCAAAGAGGAAGAGGGTCCCCGTGAGCAGGAGGAGGATGGAGACTCGAAGGAGGAAGCTCAGAAACCCCGTCATCCCCCCAAAAACCATCAGGATAAGGCTGAGCGGCAGCAGAATCACAAATGTCCCGTGCATGGCTTAGAAGAGAAAGGAGGACAGCGGGCAGAGGAGGGTTAGCAACACCCTGCAGTCAATCAACAAACACTGTGCACCACCTAGGGGCCAGGCCCCAGGTGCTGCGAGCAAAAATTAACAGCGTTGTTACTACCGTGTCAAGACCTCACTCTTTTTCATGGCTGAGTAATATTCCCTCGTCTAAATGAAGTTAAGAGAAAGACACATACCATCCGATTTCACTGATGTAGAATCTAAAAGACAAGTGAATGAGCAAACAGAAAACAGACACTTTCATGCCCAGAACAAACTGGTGGCTACCAGAAAGGGGGGGGGTGGCGGGACAAGTGACATAAAGGGAGTTAAGAGGTACACACTCCCAAGTATAAGATAAATGAGTCACTGCATGGGGACTACAGTCATTAATACAGTAGTAACGTTGTATGGAGACAGATGGTGACTACACCTGTCATGATGAGCACTGAGCATCATGTACAGAATTGTCAAATCCCTATGTACCCCTGAAACTAATATATTTTTAAAAACTTTTTTATTGTTTATTTATTTTTGAGGGAGAGAGAGACAGAGTGTGAGTAGGGGAGGGACAGAGAGAGAGGGAGGCACAGAATCCGAAGCCGGCTCCAGGCTCTGAGCTGTCCGCACAGAGCCCGACGCGGGACTCGAACTCACGAACTCTGAGATTGTGACCTGAGCCGAAGTAGGATGCTTAACCGACTGGGCCACCCAGGCGCCCCTCCCCCGACACTAATATAATGCTGTATGTCAAGCAAGCACCCCAGTGGTTAAAACGATGGACTTGAGAGCCAGATGCTCTGCATCTGAATTCAGGCTGACTATGGGGCCACGGGCATGTCACTTAACTCCACAGAACCTCCCTGTCCACATCTGTGAAACGGAGGCAGTAATATGGGATTCACAGTATTACCATAAGGACGGCGTGCGTGAAGATGATGGGGCAGCGCAGGAAAGTGTAAACCATGTGGTAAGTACTAGATAGATTGTGACCTTGCCAGTAATAACAATGATGGAGACAATAATCCGGTCCGACACCCACTGTGACCAGATCACCTTGTCTTCAACCCTCTAAATGCTACCAGCCCTGGCAAATCAAGGAAACAAGACCGACCTCCCTTCTTCCCTCCCTCCCTCCCTCCCTCCTTCCTTCCTTCCTTCCTTCCTTCCTTCCTTCCTTCAGGAAAAGTCTTGGGCCAGAACCTGTAAGATCTGTGGCCCTGTATGGCATTGCCTCCAGACTATGGCTGGGAAGGGAAATCATTTCTCGTTTAGAAATTAATGAGGTTTCCTGGGGCGGGTTCAGCCCGGCGGCACGGCGTGTGAGTTTCCCCAGACACACCGCAAGCTGACTTGACGTACACGTTCAATTAAATGTCTGGGTAAGAACAGGCTTCCTGTGGGAGAGTTGTAAAATCTCCTGCTGAAGTTTGGCTGAGCTTCTTGTGGGGTGTGAGCGTGTGTGTGTGTGTGTCCTAGTCTTTGTTATTTCCAGAGCCACAGACGTGGGGCATGAATATTGATTCTGAGTTCTGTTCCCCTTAGAAATGTATCCACTTCTGGGGAGGCTGGGTGGCTCAGTCAGTTGAGCATCCAACTTCAGCTCAGGTCATGATCTCATGGTTGGTGGGTTCGAGCCCTGCGTCTGGCTCTGTGCTGACAGCTCAGAGCCTGGAGCCTACTTCAGGTTCTGTGTCTCTCTCTCTCTCTCTCCCAGAAGTAAATAAACTTAAAAAAAATTTTTTTTAAGATCCTGAACTTAATTACATGTACAAGGACACTGTTTGCAAATAAGGTCACATCTCCACGGACCAGGGGTTAGGACATGGACGTATCTTTCTTTTTTGGGGGGAGAGGGGGTGACACCTTCCAATCCAGTACAGTGTTTATGGTAGCAGCTCAACAGATAGTAGCCAAGATTACTACATAGAATTAATAATAATCATCATAAATGTTGACAGGTCATTGTTTTATCAAGGGCAAATGTGTGTCCAAGGGCAAGAGACCTTTCAATATAGAAGTGCTTTGTGGCAAGTAAAGAGAAGAGCAAATACAGAAAGAGGCAAAAATGTTCATGCCAAGGAAAAGATTATTGTGATCATCCTGTTTTCACACTGTTCAAAGAACTGCTCACTGGGAAAACCAGGCTTCCAATTCCACAATGCCAGCGAGGTCAGGCAGCCCCAGGGTGGTTACCCAAGTAATAGTCGTGCTCTTAAAGAAAGCAGAGACACAACTCTCTCCAGAAATATCCGAGGCACTGGCAAAAGAAGAAAATCTCAGGAACCATCTCCCAAAGGGGGAAATGTCACACTGACTTTATTTTCAAACCTTGTCAAAGTGACGCTGAGCCCCAGGAAGGGCTCAGAGATATTCAGTCCTACCGTGCCTGGTAAGGAAGTGAATTTTTTTTTTTAATTTGAAGGAAAAATAAGATTAAAAGAGAGAGGGAGGCAAACCAAAAGAGACTCTTAAATACAGACAACAAGCTGAGGGCTGATGGAGGGGAGGTGGGTTGGGGATGGGCTAGATGGGCGATGGCCATTAGGAGGGCACTTGTTGGGATGAGCACTGGGTGTTGTATGTAAGTGATGAATCACTAAATTCTACTCCTGAAGTCATTATTACACTATATGTTAATTAAATTGGATTTAAATTTTTTAAAAATTTTTACATATTTGTCCTTGAATCTGTTGTGACCACACACAACTCGGTCCTTTTGAGAACAGGGATGACATCGTGCAACCCAAGATGCATTACTGTGATGTGGGCAAAGCAGGGCTCTACAAGCAATGACCTGGGTTCAATTCCCGACTCTACCTGTACCCAGGTGAATGTCATTGTCTCCCAAAAGCCTGCTTCCTCTCCTGTCCGTTGGACCAAGGGCTTTGACTTTGCCAAGCTGTTAATGAGCGCCAAGTGTGAGAATAACTGTTTCCTTCTTGCCCTCCAGCATCCTGGGCTCCACCAGGTAAGAACTGTGATTCCCATTTCACAGATGAAGAAAGTGAGGTTCAAGACACGCAGGTCAGTTGCTCAAGGTGGAGCAGCGGAGATGGAACAGCCAAGGAGGCTGACAAAGGGGTGGTAAGATGGGCGTTTCACCCAGTCTGGGGATTAGGAAGGTCTCTCAGGGATGCAAAAGAGGTCTGGACCTAAGGTCAGATGAGAAGGCGTGGGGGCAGGCGTTCCTGAACGAGGGGACAGAAAGCGCCAAGTCCACGAAGCCGGAGTTATCTGGAAGCATCCGCACATCCCAGCTCTTGCAGCTGGAGAGCCAGGGGGGGCTCACCAAGATCCCAGGAGCCATGCTAAGGAGAAATCCAACCACCCGGGGGCATCCTCCTGGGGCTTGCTCTATAGCAAACACAACAACATTGTTCTTCCAAGAAACGAAGACAAGAGCAGTGTGGCCACCACCTCAACCCCTCCTTCGTCCTCTCCTCCCCAGAGCGAACCTCTTGTCAATGCTTGGATGTACATACTTCCGGTCTTCTTTCCATATGTTTACGTATCTTCCTAGGTATTCACCTGTCTCTCTAATTCTAAAGGGCACCCTTCAATCTGAAAACATCATGTGTTGGACCTTCCACAGCACCTCACAATTACAATGGCCGTGTTGCTTCCTTTCCTAATGGCACGTAAATAAAGGTGCATCTTATTGTTTTTGGCCGTACTCATAGCAAAGAGATCGTGTTGGGAATAGCATCACATTACCCATAACACTCTGGAACTTGCTTTATTCACTCCACGGTATTTCTTGGCGTTTTATCCACATTAGTATACTCTTCTTTACGGATTTACATCATCTTCCGAAGAATAAACATACCACAGGCAGACACGTAGCATATCTCCACCCATGAGCACTGAGATCGTACCTTGTTCTCTGCTGTTACAAACACGGTTTGGGTGAGCCTCTTCTTAGAGACCTTGTAGTAGGATCCCAAGAAATGGAATCACTTCGAATATGAATCTTTTGTTTCCTTGTTCGTTTATTTTTTTTTAATTTTTTTTAATTTTATTTTTTTTATTATATGAAATTTATTGTCAAATTCGTTTCCATACAACACCCAGTGCTCATCCCCAAAAATGCCCTCTTCAATGCCCATCACCTACCCTCCCCTCCTTCCCACCCCCCATCAACCCTCAGTTTGTTCTCAGTTTTTAAGAGTCTCTTATGCTTTGGCTCTCTCTCCCACTCTAACCTCTTTTTTTTCTTTTTTTTTCCTTCCCCTCCCCCATGGGTTTCTGTTAAGTTTCTCAGGATCCACATAAGAGTGAAAACATATGGTATCTGTCTTTCTCTGTATGGCTTATTTCACTTAGCATCACACTCTCCAGTTCCATCCACATTGCTACAAAGGGCCATATTTCATTCTTTCTCATTGCCACGTAGCACTCCATTGTGTATAGAAACCACAATTTCTTTATCCATTCATCAGTTGATGGACATTTAGGCTTTTTCCACAATTTGGCTATTGTTGAGAGTGCTGCTATAAACATTGGGGTACAAGTGCCCCTAGGCATCAGCACTCCTGTATCCCTTGGGTAAATTCCTAGCAGTGCTATTGCTGGGTCATAGGGTAGGTCTATTTTTAATTTGGGGGGAAACCTCCACACTGTTTTCCAGAGTGGCTCCTTGTTCGTTTAAAGTGTATACTTGACTTTCAACAGGCACCCCAAGAGGCAGCCAAGAGGGCCTTTGTGCCCGGAGATGCTGAGACCCTCCTGCCTACCACACAGCTATGCATAAGTCACACTGAGAATTTCCCCCTGGATTCAGGCAGCCTCTGAATGCCATTATGTCCCCAATCCCTTTCTTTCTGTCCCCCACCATCTCTACTCTTGAAATCTGCACGAAGCCTCATGGGAGGGCTGGTTTTAATTTTCCACACCGCTGCAACAGCTGGGTTCCCAGAAGGACTGGAGATCCAGTCTTGTGATTTTTCCAACATCACCTCCTCAGAGGACAAGCAGGCCAGGCCTCTGGCCCTCCGTCCAGCTTCTGCCCCTGCTGTGCTGTGTTGGGCGAGGCGTTTGGCCTCTCCGTGTCTGATGCATTTGGCTGTAGGAGGATCAGTCTGACCTTTTTCCTGGCTCTTCGGAGATGCAGCCAAAGTAAGGAACAGGAAGGATTTGAGGTGTGTGTAAGAAGCACTTTCTGGGGGCACCTGGGGGGCTCAGTCAGTTGAGCATCTGACTTCGGCTCAAGTCATGAGTTCGAGCCTCATATCGGGCTCTCTGCTGTCAGCATGGAGCCCACCTCAGATCCTCTGTCCCCCTCTCTCTGCACCTCCCCCACTCACGCTCTCTCTTTCTCTCTCAAAAATAAAAAATAGAGGGGCGCCTGGGTGGCTTAGTCGGTTAAGCGTCCGGCTTTGGCTCAGGTCACGGTCTCACAGTTCGTGGGTTCCAGCCCTGCGTTGGGCTTTGTGCTGAAAGCTCAGAGCCTGGAGCCTGTTTCAGATCCTGTGTCTCTGTCTTTCTCTGCCCCTCCCCAGCTCATTCTCTCTCCCTCTCAAAAATAAATAAACATTAAAACCTTTTAAATACATAAAAGAAGAAAAAACCAGACCCGCTTTCCACGCTGTCTCCAGAAACACCGGCCTTCCAGCTGTCTCTGGACCTCCCCCACCACCCCAAATCTACTGCACAGCTCTGCTCATGCTAAGCCTCCTGGTAATCTCGATCTGATTCCTTGTCAGAAGAGGCGGTGTAGGATGGGTGGGGACTCTGAATCCAGGAAAGAGCCAATGGCTCCTCTTCTGGACTCCGATGGCCTCGGGCTCAGCACGCGCACATTACGTGGGAATCGTACTCAGTGTCGTCTCCTTCTCAAAGGGTAGCAACGGCCTGGATTCAATTCCCAGACCTACCTGCTACTGTGCAAACTTTGATAACTTACCTAACCTCTCTGTGCTTCAGTTTCCTCATTTGAAAAGTGAGGGTGATAACAAAAGTTCCTGCCTTGTGAGGCTGTCGTGAAGATTAAGCGAGGTGATATAATGCAAAGCGCTCAGAACAGCATCGGGCACACGCGACTGTTCCATAAATGTTGGCTGTTCCCTGTCCTTCAACCACTCCACGGAAAGGTGACCCTGCCTCATTCCCTTTGTACACCTGCTACTATTTGAAACAAGTTTACGTTTATTTAGTCGCTGGCCCGTGTGTTTATCATCTGCCTTCTGCGCTAGACTCTAAACTCTGTGTGAGACGCACCTGTCTCCTCGTGTTCTAGCCCCCCGCCCATCTAGCCCAGTGTGAGAAGGAATACTTACGGACTAAGTCTCTAGTGATTAGCTCCATTTTACAGACGAGAAGCCTGAGGCTCAGGGAGGCAATGCGACTTAGAGCAGGAGGAGGCGACATTAATTGAGCTCCCACTATGCATGGTGTCACTATGCTGCTTTGCTTATGTGATCTCATTCCATCTCAAAGCAGCCCATTTATGGAAGCAGGGGACCTGCCAGAAGTCACACAGCTGGTCAGATATGGGGGCCCCCCCTCTATGACAGGACTGGCCCTGCTCCTATCCCAAGTTACAAGCGCCGACTCTGCCCGGCCAATCACCACATCCCATCCCCTCGGCCACAATGATTGGCTCAGACCTGGGCTTGTGATCCAATGTGGCCCAATGAGAAGCCTATTTGGAAGTTTCTGCAGACTTTTGGGAAACAGAGAGCCTCCTGCCGCTTGGGTTGCTGAGACTGGAGAGGACTTGTTGAAAACAGGACCCAAACAGAAGCAAAGCGCAGAGAGGAGAAGAAAGAAATTGAGTCTAGCTCTCTGGATCCCAGCACACTTGAACTTTTCAAGCGGACCAAGAATTCCTCTTCTTGTTTAAACAAGGATGATTTGTGTTTCACCAAAAGACTCCTGGCTGATGCAGCTAGCCTGGTTGTTTCTAGATTATGGCTCTTTTCTCGACACGGTATGCAATCTGACGAGCCCCCCCCCCCAAAAAAAAAAATAATTCCAGTCCCTGGCCAAGCAACCAAACCCATGTCAACCCCAGAGCTAATGTGGAAGACAAAACATCCAAGCAAGGTGGGGTTTTAGCAGGCGCTGGAGTGGTCTGCCTGCTTGGGTTTCCTTGCAGGAAAAAACCCAAGACTCCTTCCCCAGACACTCCCACTGGGATTTGTCTAGGAAGCTGACTCGGAGAACGTGCTGCTTTGACAACTGTCCTGTCTCGTCTACGACCTCAAAAGCAGGTCCTCGAAGGAAAGGAACATCTTCACATAACAAAAGAGCTTGGCCAAGATTCACGGTTCATTCTGGGGATAAAGGGAGTCTGAGAAAAGGCTCTTTCTGGGGGTGGTGTGCAACGAACATGCGGTCTGAAGGGGCAGCCTTCGTGGTGTAGCAGCAACTCCGACTCAAGGTGAACTCAAGGAGCACAGGCACCGCTGAGGCTCCTCAAACGCACCCGCCCATCCCATCCTCCCCGCATCCTCATGAAGAGAGATGGCTGGTATGCCCACTTTGCCAATGAGGGAACTGAGGCTCAGAGAGGTTAAGACACCTGTCCCAAGAGCACAGAGTGTCCTGCTAAAGGTCTGGGCTGGCATTTGACACCCACCTCCCTCACGCCAAGGCCAGGAACTCTTGATTATTCTTGAAATGATGCTCTAGGAACACCGAACATTGATTCTGCTCTGTCTGGGGCTGAAGACAGAGTTCCCTCATCTCCCACATATTTCAAGGGTCTAGGGGACATCTCCTTCACTGGGACCTTATGCAGTGGGACTGGGTTCTATCATCTCATGAGAGCCAACAGCTAAGTTTTGGGGATTTTGGGGAGCCAGTTGACATCATGTTGACAGCTTGAAACATCTACACCACAGAAATCGGCAAATGCTTCAAATCAAACCAGGAGACTCCCTCCTTCCCCAGAAAGACCATTGTTAACTCTTTCCCGGCACACCACCAGACTTCGGAGAAAGGGTCTGTTTCACTGACATATTTATTAATTTATGTTCCACTTCTAACATACTATAATATACTCATTCTCACCCCTGCTCAGCAAATCTTGGCTTTGACCCCACTCCATGCCAGGTTCTGTGCTAAATATTGGGCATCAAGCTGAGGCAAGACAGACATGGCCCCTGCCCTCATGTTTTCATGGTCTAATGAGGGAGCCAGACTTTGACTCAAAAACTGTCACAAAACCTGTGCTATGAGTAGAAGCTGAGCAAGTCAAGCTGGCAGGACAGGAGCAGGGAGAGTTCAGGCAGAGGAAATAGCACGTGCAAAGTCCCAGCGGCAGGAGGAAATTTAGCACATTCTAGCCGGAGAAAAAGAACAAGGGGGAGAAGGGAATTGGAGAGGCACCCTGGCCAGTGACTTCAGCTTTGTCCCCAAGCCTCAACAAGCCTACCCAGAGCTACTCACATTTCTCAGGGTCTATGGAGCTTAGCCCTCATTGCCTCATCAGATTGTTTCTATGGTACCTCCCTGAAAAATGAAGGCAATAATGGAGATGATACTAACTCCATAGCACAGCAGGTGCACATTAAATGAAAACATAGATGGAAAGCATTTAGCTCCATGTCTGGTCCACTGCGAGTCTCGGTGAACGAACTGAACTATTATGTTCATTTCCCCTGGAGGGAGGGGGCTGCTCTCTGCCCCTTGATTGCCTTTCTTGAATCATTGCACAAATCCAAGCGCTTGTTCTCAGCACTGAGGATACAAATAAGGCTGACACGGGGCGTGCCTTCGGATCTATGGGCTAAGATCTCTCTTTTCAGCATTCAGGTCCCCAGGCTGGTTTAGGTGTCTCTTCCACCCCGCACCCCCGCTGCTTGTCACTCTGAAACGTGACTGTGCATTTCTACATCTGTCGCCGCAGCTAGTATGTGAGCTCCTGGAGGGCATGACCTAGGTCTTAATTGTCAGCATGATGCCTGGCACATAGAAAGCCTGTGATGAACGTTTGTCGAATGAGTTCTAAACCACACGATGCAACCTGTGGAGCAAGAGAGGCCCGGCCCCTGCCCCTCACTCCCCTCCCCTCCCCTCCCCGGCCCGGTACCGGAGCGCCCCCTCCGCAGCGCCCTGGCCCCGCTCTTTGGAGGAGAGCCCCAAACCTGGCGTCCAGACCCGGGATTCTCCCCCGATCCCCAACCTCCCGGGACTCACTGAGAAGTTGCCGGCTTGAGTCGCTGACGGTCACGTTTTCCTGCCAGAAGGGGTTCATCAGCGGCGCACACGGGCTCTGGACTAGATGGGGCGGAGGAATCAGAGGCTGCGGGCCCGGAGCGGGGACCCCAGCCGGTGGCCTCGCCCCCCCGCGCCCACCCTGGCTGCCGCCCCGGGGGAGGATCGTGCGGAGCCCGGAGCAGCTGCGGCCGGAACCAGCCCCGCTCTGCAGCCCCCCGCCCACCTGGCCCGGGCCCAGACCCCCCGTTTTGTGCCTTGGGGCGGCGGGGGGTGGGTGGGGGGCAGGGGAACAGCTGCGAGCCCGGCAACAGGTCCCCGGCGGGCGCGCACCGCGCAGGGTCCCCGCGCTCAGCCTCACCTCGGCAGGTGCGCCAGAGGCCGGAGTGCGAGCTCAGGGGTTCGAGCTGGCTGCGGTTGGCGGCCCCCGCCCGGCCCCGCACGCCCGGGCCGCCCCGCTCCAGCCGCTCGGTGTCAATGATGTACCAGAAGTCCGTGCTGATGGCGGCCGCCAGGAGCACGAAGCTGAGCGCCCCGGTCAGCGCCGCCGCGCCCGCCAGCGCGCCCAGGTGCACCCGCATGGCGCAGCCGGGACCGCCGCCCGCGGCTCCCAGCTCCGGCTCCCCAGCCTCGGGACTCGGAGCCGCGCGGGCCTGCCGTCCGCCAGCCCTCCCTCCGGCCCTGGCTCCGCCCTCAGACCCTCACCTGCGCCCGCGGACCTGCCAGCGCCCCTCCCTCAACCGCCCCGGCCTCGCGGAGCCACCGCCACTCTCAGACCCCGCACCTGAGACCCCGGCCTTCCACCTCCGCCTTCAGACCCCCATCCGAGCCCTCATCCCTCCCCTTGGACCTCCCCCGCCTCGCTGGACCCCACCCCAGCCCTCCACTCCCATCCCCTACTTTCCTCCCAGGCTCTCTTCCCTCTGTCTGGCCGTCACCCAGTCTGCCCTGCCTGGCCCTTTCCGCCCCAGCCCTCCCGGCTCTCCCCACTTCCAGCCACACGTGCTCGGGGCCTTCCCACGGCTCCCCCTCCGGTCCCCCGTCCCTCGTCCAGACAAGTACGGAAGTTCTCGGTGGCGGACTGCAAGAGGGCAGCCCTCCCACAACCTGGGAGGAAGGCGGCGGGGCCTCGCCGGCCTGGCAGTCTTCAACAGCCCCTCTTCCTCCAGCTCCAATACACTTCGTCCAAAACCCACCTCTGGTTGGTATTTCTAGGTCGACTGCAGAGGCAAAAGGCGGGCCCGTTTTTCATGAAAGCTTTTTAAAGCGATGGGCTAGGCCAGGTGCTCTGAGTCTATCGCCTCCCCTGCCTCTTCGCGGAAGACCTCCATCACTGCCACCACCATCACCGCCACCGTCATTATCACCACCATCACCATTCTTTTTTTTTTTTTTAATTTTGTTAACGTTTATTTATTTTTGAGACACAGAGAGACAGAGCATGAAGAGGGGAGGGTCAGAGAGAGGGAGACACAGAATCTGAAACAGGCTCCAGGCTCTGAGCGGTCAGCACAGAGCCCGACGCGGGGCTCGAACTCACGGACCGCGAGATCATGACCTGAGCCGAAGTCGGACGCTCAACCGGCCGGCGCCCCGCCAACCTCTTCTTTATCAGCACCATCATCCTTATGAATTCCACCACCTTCTTCACCACCATAAAACCTTTCATTCTTTCAAGAAATACCTCTTGAGTGCCTACTATGGGCCAAACACTATAGCTTATGTTAACGTAGGCATGAGCAACCCAAACAGCCCCTGCCATTGAGAAGTGCATGGTGTAGGCTTCTCAGCCTTTTCAACGCAGGACACAAAGAGGAAATAATGCTATTTGTGTCGCACGCCCAGGTCATTGGATGAGGATTCTGGCTGCTGGAGGTGACCATCCTTAGGACCTGCAGCTCTCCCGTGACACACTCTTGAAGAAACATTGTGCCAAGACTCTGCAACTGATAAACTGGAGAGAGAATCATTCAACAGAGTGTCCTTAGAACAGGGTGCCATGGGAGAAAGGAACAGGAGGAGGTCGTGTGGATTTGGAATCTAGGAAGTGACACGGGCACTGACACGTGAAGCATGGCAAGGCATTTCACGCCCAGGACGTGCCTTACACAAAGGGTTTAGTATATTCTAGAAAAACCAAAAGAAGAGTAATCAGACAAGAACATAGTGAGAGAGAAGCTACTGGAGGGAAATGAGGTTGGGGTACAGGTAGGGGCCAGGTCACTGCAGTCCGGAGGCCATGATGGAGCGTTGGGATCCTAGCTGCAGCCACTGAATGGGTTTGGGCAGAGAACTGAAACTTGAATTTACATTTTTTTTTTAAATGTCATGCTCCACGCAGACTTTGGCACGGAGCAGAGACCATAGGGAGAGGCAGGAAGGGCAGCAAGGAGGTCAGTGACGAGGACGTAGCCGTAGAAGCAACAAGAGCTGCTGGCGGCTTGGGCGTGGGTGGTGATGGCGTACACAGACAGTGAAGTGAATAGATAATTTGAAAATTCTGATGAGGGCAGAGCTGGTAAGACTTGGGGACGGACAGGTCAGGAACCAGTGTTTCCCTCGTTACTTTATTCTCCTTACCAACACCATCCTGACCCCCATCATTGGTATCTGCACCTTCGTCATCCGCAGCACCTGCACCCTGAACAGCACGACCGCCAGCAAGACCACACCCTCCCCTTGACTGTGCACACCTTTCCACTCGGTCACTGCCTCCACCACTGCCTTGATGAGGACTGGCCTTTCCCACAACCATCCCCAAAAGAAGCCTTTGCTTTCAATGCATCCCACTGTCGCTGTTGCCCTCGCTTGCAACATCATGAGATCAGCCCTCCCCTGTTCCATCAGCACTTGGGAGGCAGGATGGAGGTGAAATTCAGTGAGGCTGGTCCCAGGCCCCCCAGTGGTGTCTTTAACGTTAAATCTCTTCTCTCTCTCTCTCTCTTTCTGTTGCTGTTCCCCTCTCTCTTGGCTTCATTCTTATGCAGACTCTCACTTGTTGGACCCCAGGGGTCCAGATGAGTGACCCCAGCCAAAAGAAAGAATCTCTTTTTCAATGGTGCCAGGCAAATTTCCAACATTGAAGCTGATCTCCCCATCTCTGACTCATCTCTGTGGATAGGAGGGATAAAATGCCATGGTGGCCAAGCCCAGATCACCTGTCCTTTCCTGGACCCAAGGTAAGGTGGATCAGTTTCCCCCCAACATTTGGGCTAAGAGGGGTCACGGCTATCCAATGCAGCAAGTAAAGTCAAATTTGAATTTCAGATAAACAATGAGTAGATATATAGTACAAGTATGTACCATGCAATACTTGGAATACACACACACACACACACACACACACACACACACACACACACAAATTGTTGTTTTCCAACCTGAAGTTCAAATTTAACTGAGCATCCTGTATCTCATCTGGGAAAAATCAGGTAGCTTCCCAAAGGAAAACCAAGGTGCGGTTACCGGAACCAGGAGAAGACCAGCCCAGAAGATGCCCCCTCCGCCCAGCCTGTTCCTGTGTCTTCACCAGGTCTCACTTTCCTCAACCCCAAAAGGAGGACTTCTTCCAGGCCCCTTTATACGGATAACTTGGTTGGTTTTCATCACTCTGTTGTTCCTGAGAATTTTAATATAATCTACCTAACTGTGCTCAGTCACTCTTAAAAAAAAAAAAAAAAAAAAACACTAATGTTTTTCAATAAATAGGGAAAGGGGTGAAGCACATCAGACACTGGATGATATCATTACTCAGCCAGTCAACTGAAGAGGCATGATAACATTGGAAGGCTCCTGAGGCAGAATCCAAACAAACCACAGCATTTAGAATTAAAGCCACACCGGGCACCATGCTGGGTCTGGGAGTGGCAGAGAACAACATCAGAGACGGGGCTTCAGAGGTTGATTTTGAGTCTTAGATCAGCATCTTACAGGCCCTGAGAGCCCAGACAAGGTGCCTTCCTTCTCTGAGCCTCAGTTTCCTCAGCTGTAAAATGGGGGTACTCCTACCTACCAGTCCCAGAAGGGGCACTATGAGGATGGGATAAGTGGGTGAGGTTGGTGGATGTAAAAGCACTTTGTAACCTCTGCAGAGTCAGAGCAATGTTACCATTAGTATGTGTGGAAAGCACTTTGAGATGGGGGTGGGAGGGACTGCAATTTAAGAATGTAAGGGAAAAAATTTTTTTAATTTTTTAGAGCGTATTTATTTTGAGAGAGAGAGAGAGAGAGAGAGAGAGAGAGCATGAGCAGAGGAGGGGCAGAGACAGAGGGAAAGAGAGAGAATCCCAAGCAGGCTTTGAGCTATCTGCGCAGAGCCCAATCCCATGGACTGGGACATCACACCCTGAGCTGAAACCAAGAGTCGGAGGCCTAAGTGACTGAGCCACCCAGGCGCCCCAAGGAGGAAATGTTTTAAAAGAAAGAGAAGAAGGGCAGAAAGGAGGGAGGATGTCAGGACGTCAAGAAGAAAGGTTACGTCTCATGACAAAGCTCCAGGCTTCATGGGCAAGGACGCATTTTGTATTTAGTGGATTCTGGATTCATGCAGCTCTGCTGGCCTGAGGCCCTGACTGCCTCGCCAGCCTCACACGCCCAGGCTTTGAACATGTGACATTCTTCCCTGCCTCTGGGTCCTCACATGTGCCGTTCCCTTTAACTGGAACACTCTTACCTCCACTTTTTTTTTTTTTTTCTTGCTTGGTCTCGAAAATTACTTCTCTGGGGAGAAGCTGACACCCCAGCTTGGGTTAAAGGCTCTTACGATATGCCAGTCCAGGTGTGATGAATGTCCCGCCATATCCTGTCCTGCACTCGGGTTCCTAGTTCATGCCTACAGCATCCTGCTATACACACCCAGCAACTCCCCACGTATGGACTTTTCTCCCCGGGTGTGAAGGGCTGGAATTGCGGGCAGGTGAAGGCCCCCAGGACAGCCAGCTCTCTCAGCCTCAGAGGAGGAGAAAGCTGTGAGGTTCCCAGGGCAGGTGAGCCCCACCCTCCTCCCCACTTGTACCACTGTGTCCTAGCATCACCCCCCAAAATAAAATTACTTGCCCTCAAATCTCTATTTCAGGGTCTGCCTCAAAAGAAACCCAACCTGAGACATGCACTGAGACTCTCGAGTAGTAATCAATGACCAACGATGAAGTCATTTGCTACCTGTCTGCCTGCTCCTTTGGACACTTGGGCAGTACGGTAGATACTATAGGATAGCTCATTCAACACCACCCTGATCCAACTCCCCCTTCACATTCCAGCCAGTGGTGGCCACGTGACAAAATTCTGACCGACAAGGTAGAAGTAGAGTCTGTTAGGAAGGTGAGCCCCAAGGTAAGAAAAAAAAAAAGACCTTGGGAGGAGAAGGCTTTTGGTCCTCTTGGAATACAGATGTGATATCTGGAACTACAGCAGCCATCTTGCAGCCATGGGATAAACCTCCTTGCAGGTGGCAAAACCAAGAAGATACAGAGTCACAGTCTCCGATAGCATTGTTGAATGGCTGCCCCATCCTTGAACTGCCTACCTCCAGAATACTCTCAGATGATAAAAATAAGACCCGATCTGTTGAAGCCGCCATTTCAAGATTGTCTGTATTTGCAGCTGAATGTTTTGTGAACCTATGCAGACAGGGATTACGTTGGTTCCACCCAGTGCATATTACTGGCTTTTAGGCTTATGCATAATACACAGTAGACGTGCAATGCAGATTTGTTGATTTAATAAATGAATTCCACCCAAAAGTCTCTTCCTGCAAGCATGGAGTTTATTTTGTGTGACAAACCCGTAAGGAAGAAGCTCAGGGCTGTAGACACATAGCCAGAATATCTGTGCAGTTATTAAGATTGTGATTCTAGAGAGAAATGGGCTCTTTATTAAATCGCATGAGGTGTTCTACTGGCCAACTGGAGTCCACACACCTGACCTGCTCATAACCATCTAAGTGCAAAGCCTCCATCTGTCCATCAGAGACATCAACGAGCTGGTTACCACTCTTCCTATCCTATACGATGTAATTAGCTTCCAATGAAAACGGATCAGTAACCCACTGGTCTAATTTCCCCATTACATCCCAGCATGAAGGCAGGCTGCCTTTTCTCTCCATTTCAGGGAACATCTTCCCAAATCGGAATAAAACTTCCTTGGCTAGACAGAAGCTGCTTCCAGAAGCAATGTGGTAGGGAGAGCACTAGGACCAGGAGCCAGTATGTCTGGGGTCCAGCACCACCAGCCTGCTGAAAGATCCGGACCTGGTTACTTCTCTCTGAGTCTGGGCTTCCTCATCGGTAAAAGGAGCTGGTAAAAGTCCTCTTCTGGAAATCTATTCCGGGAATAGTTTACATGCTGAACTGTTACATCGTGGCAGGTACATCAGGTGAGTTTCCTTTTTAACTCTTCACATTCATCCTATCAGAGAAACATGCCACACCTTCCCCCGGCCCCCCACTTCGTAAGTGGTACAATTGGTCTACAAAAAAAACTGCACGAGATTAAGTTACACAATTCAGTGAGCTTAGAGATACGTATACGCTTGTGTTACCAGCACCACAACCAAGGTGAAAAACATATCCCTCACCTTCCCCAAAAGCTTCCTTGTGCCCTTTTGTTTTTGGTTACGGTTTTGTTTTTGTTTTGTGGTAAGAACATTTAACCAGAGATCTACCCTCTTAACAGAAGCTAATTCTACCTGGGACAACCCTCACACCCAGAAAAAAACACCCAGAAAATAAAAAATGTTGAATTTGGCCAGTCAAGTCGGCAGAGAAAACTGACTGTCATAGGGGGGATGCTGAAGGGCGTGAGGTTGCTTTTGGGGGTGAAACAAATGTCCTAAAATTAGACTATGACAATGGTCACACAACTCTGTAGATGTACTAAATATACATATATATGTGTATATATATATGTGTGTATATACACACATATATGTATATACATATATGTACACATATGTACAAATACATATACATATACACATATGTATATGTATATACACATATATATACATATAGATAGAGATATTCAGTGTATATGCACATGAATATACATATATATATGCAAATATATACGTGCAAGTTTGTAAAAGCCACGTCCTAGACCTGCCCAGGCCTGAACAAAAGGCACAGGGAGGGAGGAGCTCGGGGAGGGAGGAGTTCATATTCCACCGAACATGGAACAAAGGTACTGGTGGAGACAACAAGCTGAATGACAGTGACCACAACAGCACGGCCGATGGAACGTGGATGTCTGCCACGTTCCAGACACGGTGGTTCCACCACCCCACCTCAGTAACACTGCCTTCTGGGGAGGGGCTGGGGGGGAGAGGGGTGTTGCTCAGCCAGAGGTGGGGGCCCGTAACTGGCACAGGGGCTCTGCAGACAGATCGCTGGTGCAAACCCAGCCTGCAGCCCTTCCTAGCCTGGGACTTGGGCAAGGTCCAGAGCCTCCCCAAACCTCAACGTCTCCATCTGTAGAGAAGGGATAAGATGCCCCTGACCTTGGGATCGAGAGGCTGTGGCCTGGAATCGGGCAAGTAAAGTTCTGAGCAGAGACCCGGGTAGTTCATAGAAACAGCCCGTGATGGCTGGCTCCGGCTCCTAGCGTGGGTGCCTGCTTTAGGAGACACGCCTGGCAGCTCAGAGTCTGACCCAGCAAGGTCACACAGCCAGGAAGGCGTGGACCCGGGCTTGCAACCCAGGCCCGGCTCTAAACACAGAGGTCTAAACAATCTAAACCACTGGGTCTGACAACTCTGCCTGCCCCAGCCCTGCCCCCTGAAAGCATCTTTCCAGATCGTGAATGCCAGAAGTGCCTCATCAGCACTGGGCACCACCCTCCAGTCAGCTCCCCCCCAGCCCTCCGAGGCCAGGGCAAGCACAGGCCACACCAGAAATTCACTGACAGACACTCTGAACGGCACAAAGGGTGTGTCTGGAACCAGCGGGATCTCCAAGGTCATTTTCCCTCGAAACTGCCTGCTGCTGGGGCCACTGTCCCTCCCTTCCCTGGCAAGGACCTGCAGTAGAGGCTGTGAGAGACCGATGTCTCAGCACGGGGGCCACAGCATCAGCCAGAAGAGGAGAGAGGGACCCAAAAAGAAAGCGTACGGCCACTCAAGCCCTCACAGAGGACAAGAACTTGGCCACATTTCTGTTCAGCCTGGCAAGCTCTAATTAACTGAGCAGCTACTGTGTGCCAGGCACTGAGGAAACAACAGGAATAGGACAAGATCCCCTTTCTCAGCTGAGGACCTCGCAGCGTCCTGAGGGCCACAGAAAAGGGAAGGAATACATGTCACACGATGTAGCACATGTCACAGAAGTTGACCAAAATCATCCTATTTGATGACCGCTGCCATCTGTGGAGTGATCTAGAAATCCCGTACCAGGGTGTTCCGATACACGACCCTGGGGGCTGTCCCTTGCACCTGCCACGCTGACGAGGACTTGGCTTCACAACAAACCCGTGGGAGTTTCCCGTGGCCACCGTGTCAGATCGCCACACGTTTAGTGGCTTGCAGCAACACATATTAATCTCTTCCAGGTGCAGGGGTCAGATGTCTGAAATCAGTTTCCATGAGGGAACGCTAAGCTGTCACTCATTCTAGAGGCTCCAGAGGATCCTTGCCGTTGGCAGCTTCCAGAAGCCAACGGATGCCAGTGGCTAGTGGTCCCTCCCTCCATCTTCAAGGCCAGTCGTCTGTCATCTTCTCTCCTCTCTGTCTTTGTACTTTCTGCCTCTGACCCTCCTGCCTGGCTCATACAAGGACCCTTGGGATCACATTGAGCACACCCAGAAAGTGCAGGAACATCGCCCCACTGGAGACCCTCAACTTAATCACATCTATAAAGTCCCCTTTGCCGTGGAAAGCAGCACAGTCACAGGGATTAGGATGTGGACACCTTCAGGGTCCCTGATTCTGCCCAGCACAAGCCCTGGTAAGGTGGGGACTCACCATCACCCCATGTTAGAGACGCAGAAACCGAGGCTTATCCAAAATCACAAAAGGAGGACGGATTTGCGTCTGGGTTTACCCGGTCCCTAAGAGTGTGTAAGTTCTGGTCTCCACTCTGCTACAAAGACAGTGGGAAGAAGTCCAGAGCAGGCAGTGAAAGATGGCTTCCCGAGAGAGAGAGGAATCCCAAGCCAGATGGCATTTGCAGTCGGGGCATAAATAGGGCATCCTGGGGCTGAACTGCCCTCCCCCCAGCTACACTCTGCACCACCGCTCCCCAGAGTGACGTCTACGCACACAAAACACGGGGAAAGAAGCTTGGTAGCCAGTTTCACCTGCAGTCCAGATCATTGAGACAAGAACAGTAGCTGAGCTTGGCCAATTAGTTATCTCCACTCCAGAACTCATTTGAACATCTAAAACCTCCCTGAGATCTCCCTTCTGAAAAAAGAAGAAGAAGAAGAAGCATCATTGATGCCCATTTGCCAATTAACATAAGCGCATTAACCCCCCTGCCTCCCTCCCTCCATCCTTCTCCCTGGCCGTGGAGTGTTTGTCCAGAAGCATTTTTCCATTATGAACAAGTACCTCGTGTCTACAACAGCCGGGAGAAATAAGGCGTCTAGACACAGGCCAGACAAGCCTGGCCTCCCCCAACCTCGGCCGTGACTCAGTCTGAACAGAACCCCTCTCAGGGCCTCCTAAGGAGGCCCAGGCTGGGAAGACGTGGAAAAACGTTCACTATGAAAACACGGAAACTTTTTTTTTTTAATCTCGGGGAAAAGGAAGAAAATAAAAAGTTGCCCATGATCCCACAGCAGACAAACCTCTGTTAGCACAGGAAGTGCATTTCTTTGTAACCTTTTCTCTACGAATAAAATAACGATAATTGCAGCTTACCCTGGGCGCAAGGTGCCGTTCGTTCTTCTGAGCATTTTGCATCCACTGTCCCGATCCTCACGGCAATTCTGTGAGGCAGGCGGCATTATCATCCGCAGTTAACAGGCAGATGGAGCATTAAACAGCTAAACAGAGCCAGGATGGTGGGCAAGAGTAGAGACTTTGGAGGCAGACTGCCAATTCTCTCTCTTTCTCTCTAACTTCATGTATCTTTTGTGTACGTAAAATTGAGGCATGTTGTGATATATGCACAAGTTTTAAAAAGGTACAAAATACGCAACACCATGACAAGTCTCCCTGCCTCTCCTGATCCCAGCTACCGGGTTCCCTCCCCCAGAGGGAGCCGCTGTTAGCAACGTCTTTGCATCTTTTCAGAGATATTTGGGGCAAGCAAATTTGGTTTAGTACACCCGTGTGTGTGTGTGTGTGTGTGTGTGTGTGTGTGTGTGTGTGTGTCCGTGGGCTGCATTCCTTTTTGCAAATGGTGATACACTCTACACCTGTGTTTGTTTTAAACCATTTTTTTAAATTTTTCCTAATCTTTCTTTTTGAGAGAGACACAGAGTGCTAGTGGGGAAGGAACAGAGAGGGAGACACAGAATCTGAAGCAGGCTCCAGGCTCTGAGCTGTCAGCACAGAGCCCAACGCAGGGCTCGAACTCACGGACCGTGAGATCATGACCTGAGCCGAAGTCGGACGCTCAACCTCCTGAGCCACCCAGGCGCCCCTCTATAACCCCCGTCTGTTAATTTAATAAAATATCTCACTGGTCATTATGTGTGAGTCAAGGGTGGGCTCCCACCTGATATGTAGCAGAAAGAGAATATTTAACCAGTTCCTCCTTCGTCCCATCATTGTGAGAAGCAAATAATGCAGGTAAGACACTTAACTAGAGCCTTGCTCGTAGGAAGCACTCACGGTATGGAAGATGTTATTAATAGAATTGTGGGCGCCTGGCGGGCTCAGTTGGTGGAGCGTGTGACTCTTGATCTTGGGGTTGTACATTTGAACCTGTGTCAAGTATAGAGATTGCGTAAAAATAAAATCTTAAAGGGGCTCTTGGGTTGCTCAATCGGTTAAGTGTCCAACTTCAGCTCAGGTCATGATCTCGCGGTTTGTGGGTTCGAGCCCCGCGTCGGGCTCTGTAATAACAGCTCAGAGTCTGGAGCCTGCTTCAGATTTTGTCTCTCTCTATCTCGCTCGCTCTCTCTCTGCCCTTCCACTGCTCACATTCTGTCTCTGTCTCAAAAATTAATAAACATCAAAAAAAATTTTTTTAAACAGCTTAGGTGATGAAATGTCATTTCCATCATCACGTTACCTGAGATTGTAACTCCCATCTTGCCGGCAGACTTTCTCTATTTGCCTTCTCCGCATACACACTTCGCATTGGAAAGGCCAACACGGCCAGGAACTGCATGCGGGTCTCCAGCCGACACGGGCAAGGAACTGAGGTCCTCAGGAAATAGCTGCAGAGGAACTGAATTCTGCCAACAACCTGGCAGAATCAGCTTGGAATCAGACCCTTCCGCAGTCCAGCTTTCCAATGAGACCCTGGTCCCAGCCAATAACCAGGTTGCAGCCTTACGAAAGACACAGAAGCAGAGGGCTCAGCCCCTGGAACGATCACATTCCTCTCACATTGTGTATCCCTCCAGCACAGAAGTTTCTGTCCTCAGGACAGAGACCACCCATTCAGTTTCCCCCTCAGGCTGACTGCTCCTGGCACCCCGTCCAGAAGAGACCCATCTCTCTGTGCCTTTCCTAACAGGAGATATGACCACCCAGCGCTGTATGTTAACTGGATCATTGTCCGTCTCTGCCACCAGAATGTGAGCTTTGTGAGGGCAAGAGTGGTTGTCTCATTTGTTCACTGCTTTACTCTCAGCTTACAGAAGCTTTCCTGACCCACAGCATGCACTCAACACTTTGTTGAACCGATAAGTAAATTTCTAATTACCCAATCTCAAACGTGGAGAACAAACACACAAACGATGAGACACAGAAATGTCCTGTTTCAAGAAAAATGGACAAGGGGGGACTGGGTGGCTCTGTCGGTTAAGCACCTGCCCAACTCTTGGTTTCAGCTCAGCTCATGATTTCATGGTCTCGTGGATTCGAGTCCCACATCGGGCTCTGCACTGGCATCACAGAGCCTGCTTGAGATTTTTTTCTGTCTCCTTCTCTCTCTGCCCCCTCCCAATCATGCTGTCTCTGTCTCTCTCAAAATAAATAAATAAACTTAAAAAAGAAAAGAAAAGATAAAGAAAGGAAAAGAAAAGAAAGAAAAGGAAAGGAAAGGAAAGGAAAGGAAAGGAAAGGAAAGGAAAGGAAAGGAAAGGAAAGGAAAGGAAAGGGGAAAGAATAATGAACGACAATGTATCCATCTACAGAAATGTTTGCATGAGTCTGACCAGCCTGACCACTCTAGCCTTTGTGCTTATCTATTGACCCCCTACTCTACATGGACACACCAGTGAAAATCTAGAGAGAGCTGAGGACCCCTATATAAGACATATATCTTATAAATAGATAAAGGCTCAAGCGACGTTTACTTAAGGGACCAGAACAGTAAATATCTGAGGCATTCCTGGCCATCTCATTGCATCACAACTGTTGTGCTCTGCCCCTGTAGCATGAAAGCAGCTGTGAACAGCTGCAAATGAGTAGACCTGGCTGTGTTCCAGCAAAAGTTTACTTACAAAAGCAGGCAGGCGTGCTGGATATTTGCTGGCTGGTTCTATACGAACTCTCCAGGAGCTGAAGTGAGGAATCTGGGTTTGTTGAGCAGCTATTATATACCGTGTACCAAGCAGGGCTGTTTCATTGAGTCCCTAAAACAACTCTGTCAGGTGGGCATGAACCCCATGTTACAGATGAGGGAAACGGAGGCTCGGAGTCATTAATAACTTGCCCAAAGTCACAAAGCTCATTAGCAAAGGTCAGGACTTGAATCCAAGACTTTGCCAAAGCCCTGGCCTTTGTGGCCACGGTACACTGCTACCCCCGGGGGCTGCCGTTGTTTCTGGTTACCCCACTCTGGGTCCCGCAGCAGGTGTGCATCCCCGCCCCTGCCGGCACTGCAGCCTCCCCTGTGGAAGCCCACTTATCTCTGAGACCATGCAACATTTCTACCCACAGCCCTTTCTACCACTTTCCCTGAATCCCCCTCCCATCCCTCCACCCCATCAGCTACCTTGCTCTCTCCTTCTCCACAGAGCTCAGCATGCTGCTCTGTCAGCAATGCATTTACCCACCTGGGAAGGAACAAATCGAAAATTTTGTTTTTGCACAAGATGTCCTCTTCGCCCGTGGCTAAAAACCCCCCACAGAACAGGAATAACAACCAAAGTCACGCAAAAAGTCGATATATATTGAGCTGGCACACGGGCGAGCAGCTGGCTAGGGGCTGGCGAGGGACTGGAGAAGCAGAGGAAAGAAGACAGAGCTATCTCCAGGAGTGGATAGAAGTGAGCACAGACCCTCCTGCGGGAGCACAGACTTCCCTTAATTCAGCCTGGCAAGGAGTGGGGGAGATCCCAAAACACAGAGAGCTTGTAGGCACTCATCAATGGGAGAGTCCCGAGGAAGGGCATTCGGGGGAAAAGCCCAGAAGGAGAGCATGGTCCTGGCAAAGCGGCCAGCAGGCTGGCAAGGCCGTCCGCCGGGAGAGAGAAGGCTGTCTGGTGGGCATCCGGCCCCTCCTTTGTAGGAGAACCATCCCTTCCGCTGCACAATGCCAGTGGCGCTGTCGATCCAGGGGTCCCACCCCCCCGCCACAAGACGCGCCCTGCAGATGCTCCTGATTCTGGAGTTTCCCCACAAACACAGACGTGATGAAGGAAAATGCATGTGGGCATGGGGTTTACTCCCTTGTAAGACAACGCTTTGCAGAAGGTCCGTTTGTTTCCGGTCCTAAATTTCCTGAGCCTCTCTGGCCCCGGCCCTTTCAAGGCCTGGCTTCTCCAGCTCTCCCTTCCATTTGGTGTGAGATTCCCCTCATGCACTATCACAACTCTTAGCATAAGATCAGCCATTGCTGGTTTCAGGAGTTTCTTTTTTTTAAATTTTATTGGGTTTATTTAATTTCTTTTAATAAATAATAAACATACAAAATATGATAATAATAAATATATGAATAATAAAAATAATATAATATGTAATAAATATATAAATAATATTATTACTGTATTAATATTTAAATTTTTTTAGTTTATTTGTTTATTTATTTATTGAGAGAGAGAGAGAGAGAGCGAGCGCGCGCGCACATGAGCAGAGCAGCAGCAGAGACAGAGGGAGAGAGAATTCCAAGCAGCTTCTGCGATGACACAGCACAGAGCCCGACGCAGGGCTCAAACCCATGAACTGCGGGATCAGGACCTGAGCCGAAACCAAGAGTCAGTCGCGTAGCTGACTGAACCACCCAGACGGCCCCACCCACCATCTCTACGGGATCCGCAAGCAAATAATAACAAAAGACCCCGTCTGTTGAGTACCTACTATGCGTCAGGCACTGTGTTCATGGACTAGGGCTGCTGCAACAAAGCACCACAGATTGAGTGACTTAAACCACAGAAATGTATCCTCTCACAGATCTGGAGCCCGGAAGTCCAAAGTGAAGGGGTCGGCCGGGCTGGATCCTCCTGACACGGTGAGGGACCTGTTCATGCCTCTCTCCTGGCTTCCGGCAGTTTGCTGGCAACCTGTGGAGTCCCTCGGTTTCTGCTGCATCATCCCAATCTCTGCCATCCCTCATCTGTGTCCTCCCTGTATGCCTGTCTATGTCTGTGTCCAAATTTCCCCTCTTTATAAGGACGCTAGTCATATTCAATTAGGGCCAGCCCTCGTGACTTCATCTTAATTTGCTGGCCTCTGTGAAGATCCTATCTCCAAACAAGGTCACACTTTGAGGCACTGGGGTTAGAAATGCAGCATATCTTTTGGGGGGAGGACACAAAGAAAACCATGACAGGTGCTGTCCTAATTCCTTATATATTTAAAATTTTTCTCCCAGAAACCCTGTGATGCGGGCACTAGGACTAGGCCCATTTTACAGATGTGGAAACTGAGGGTCAGAAAGCTGGAATGGGCAAGTGGGAGTCAACACTTGGAAAGTGACAGAGACGGGCACTGAGCATGGCCTTGTCTGGGCCCTGGGCACTTGTCTCTCCACATCACCATTTGGCTTAATTTCGTAGTGAAACACAGCAGTGTGTGTGTTGTGTATGTGTGTGTGTGTGTGTGTGTCTCCTGATAAATGTTATGAAACATTCTCAACTCTGTCCCCACCAGGAAATGCACAGACAGATCACCCTGCCCTGTGGCTCTGTCTGGTCCGAGGGGATTGGGGTGGGCTGGTCTCTGAGGACTGGCCTGTCCTTCTTCCTCCAGAGTTTTGAGTCTCCCTCCCATGGAGGATTATCAGAGATGACAGACCCATGAGGTCACGACCGACAGGACAGTTACAATCGGTGTCTAGGACACATAATAAGGGATCCCCAGCATCATTTGGGCAAAAGTGTCAAAAATAATGATGGTGGTTAATGGCTGCGTTGGATTGAGTTCTTGCACGTTTAGCACATTTATAAGAATCCCTGTGGAGTAACATATAATTACCTTCATTTCTTTACTGTAACTTTATTTTTTATTTTTTTTAATATAATTTACTGTCAACTTGGCTAACATGCAGCGTGTATAGCATGCCCTTGGCTTTGGGAGTAGATCCCCATGATTCATCACTTACATCAACACTCAGTGCTCATCCCAACAAGTGCCTCCTCAATGCCCATCCCCCTTTTCCCCTCTCCCCTCCCACCCCCACCAACCCTCAGTCTGTTCTCTGTATTTAAGAGTCTCTTATGGTTTGCCTCTCTCCCTCTCTAGCCAAATTATGGAAAGAGCTTAAACGTCCATCAACTGAGGAATGGATAAAGAAGATGTGGTTTTTATATACAATGATATACTACTTGGCAATGAGAAAGAATGAAATCCTGCCATTTGCAGCAACATGGATGGAACGGGAAGGTATTATGCTGAGTGAAATAAGTCAGTCAGAGAAAGACAGAGATCATCTGTTTTCACTCATACGTGGATCTTGAGAAATCATCATTTTACAGGTGAGGCTCAGAGAGATTTCCCAGCACCATATGCAGGTAGGATGCACGGAGCAGGAAGCTCCCCACCCAGATCCTCCACCATGGACTGCCCCCCCCACCCCGCCAGAAGGTGGGCTCTCACTCCCCTTGAACCTGCACTGGCCTTGGGACTTGTTGACCAGGCAGAATGCAGAAGTGCTGTCGTGACTCTTCCTAAAGCTGACGGAAGAAGTCGTGCAACTGCCACCTGGGTCACCAGGAACACTCCCTCTAGGAAAAGCAGGTGGATGGGCTACCCTGAGACGCCCCTCCCCCCACCCCAGTGCAGGAGAGGGCCTGGAGGATGTCCAGCCGCGTGAAGCGAGAGAGAGAGGGAGAGACAGACAGACAGACCAGGGAGCAGGGATGGTCCAGACGCCAGAGAGAAGAACCCGCCCAGAAGTGTGTCCTCAGCCTCAGCTCCTCCAGCTCCGACCACACGGGTCAGGGACAAACAGCCCAGAGGAATCCTTCCTAAATCCCTGCCCCACGCATTTAGGAGCAGAACAAAATGGTTGTCCTAAACCCTGAGTTTTACCATTGTTTTTTACTGAGCAGTAGAGAGCCGAAACAGTCTTTGGCATGCCTCGGGTGCCCTGGTGAGTCAGAGCTGGTGTCTGTATGCACGCGGCAGGTGCCTAGGCTTGGGTGCGGTGTTCTGCACCACAGGGTGGGAGCCGGGTAGGCAGGTCCAGCCGGGTGTGAGCTCCCGGGCAGCGTAACTGCACCCCTGGGCGGGGGCTTCGAAGCACACTCTGGAAGACGTGGACCCTGGCTGCTCTGTGTTGATTAGCTTTGGTTTGTGAAGTGCTCCCAAGATAAAAGGAGCTGATGCAGAGCCATATCATCAAAGTGTATTTGTGAGATCTGAAGGCTCCCAAAGTGTCGTGGGCTTAAACAGAGGAAAATGCGAACTGGAGACAGGGAAGGACGATAGACCACAAAGCCTGGAACAAAATGAAAGGGGCCACCTGCATTCTGACCCCCAAATAATAGTCCCCATTTTCTGTTCTCAGTGGAGGGGGGTGCTGACGTGTGGGGGTGGCATTTTCAAGGAGAAGGCATTGCATAACCCTGCCCTATGTCACCCAGAAGAAGACCGGAGCTCAGAGCGCTTGTCCATAGTTCCCCCGGCGGGGAGGAGTGCTCAATCCCAGGTCAGCTCAAGTCCAGAGCCCAGACCCCCAGCCCCGGCCTCCATTACACTGCTTGAGGTTCCCTCCAACCTTGTTTTTCTCCATCCTCCAGCCCATTCCCCAACCACCAAGTTCAGCATTTCAAATCACAACACATTCTTGAAGGTTCCTACTCAATTCAGGCACGACGCCCAGAGGAACGATGGTCATCCCTCCCACCACCATCTTCCCAAATGCCAAGACCACGATTGCACACCTGCACAAATTTCAAAGTGCCGCTGAAAAACAGGCTAACTACCGCTCAGCCTGAGGGCCTCTCTGCGGTTAGTTTTGGCACATGGACGGCGTAAAGAAAGGTACTCTGGTGGCACGTTGGAAAAATGCACTTTCACCTGGTCAGAGCCAGACAGAGTTGAGGATTTCACCTGCTCTGTGCACCACCCTATCTCTCAAAATGAAGTCAAGCTTCTCTGAACAAACTAACAGCATCAGTTTTGCTCCACGTGGGGCCGACACAGCCGAATACAGCGGAAAGAGCAGAAGTAAAGTCACTGAGACAGACTCACTCCAATGTCCATCATGGTAGTGCCAATCAATCGATTGCGTGCGTTCGTCCCCCAAAATAACGTACTGCAGAAAAAAATGAATGAGCTACATCACACACAGCACAGACTGATCTTGAAGTGCTGAGCAACAGTATTCAAAACAAAAAGAAGTAGACAGTTTATGGGGCGCCTGGGTGCCTCAGTTGGTTAAGTGTCCAACTTTGGCTCAGGTCATGATCTCAGGGTTCATGAGTTCGAGCCCCGTGTTGGGCTCTGTGCTGACAGCTTGGGGCCCGGAGCCTGCTTTGGATTCTGTGTCTCCCCTCTTCCCGTCCCTCTCCCACTCTCTCTGTCTCTCTCTCTCTCTCAAAAATAAACATTAAAAACAAATTAAAACCAACAGTCCTGGCGAACGTCACCTGCAATTATTTGTGTACTGACCAAACCTATCAAACACCTGTTGTAAACAGGCACTCTGAGAGGTTCTGGCCATTGATGGTCAGTAGCTACACCCTCAGCCTGAAAGCCCGAGATGCCTCTCTGTGAATTGGATTAGAAAGAAATCCCTGTGACTAATAATAATAATAATAATAATAATATAAAAATAATTTTTAAAAATTCCAGGGACAACATACACAGGCTTAAAGAGAAATCAATGTGTTATTGTGTGCATCAGGAAACAGATGTTTCCTATTGTCTGTCATTACATGTAAACATTTTTTAAGTGAGAGCCAAGACTTTGTATTCAGGGGCACCTGGGTGGCTCAGTCGGTTAAGCGTCCGACTTCGGCTCAGGTCGTGATCTCGCGGTCTGTGAGTTCGAGCCCCGCTTCAGGCTCTGGGCTGACAGCTCAGAGCCTGGAGCCTGCTTCTGATTCTGTGTCTCCCTCTCTCTCTGACCCTCCCCCCATTCATGCTCTGTCTCAAAAATAAATAAATGTTAAAAAAAATTTTTTTAAAAGACTTTTTTTTATGAGAATTCATAAATTCATTATGAGAATTCATCATGAGATTCATTATGAGAAATGGAATATGCAAACAGACAGTGGCCAGACCGCATGTGAAAAATAGAATTCTGGGGTCACCTGGGTGCCTCAGTCGGTTGAGTGTCCAACTTCAGCTCAGGTCATGATCTCACGGTTTGTGAGTTAGAGCTCCGCATCCGGCTCTGGGCTGACAGCTCAGAGCCTGGAGCCTGCTTCCGATTCTCTGTCTCCCTCTCTCTCTGCCCCTCCCCCGCTCATGCTCTGTCTGTCTGTCTGTCTCTCTCTCTCAAATAAATAAACTTTAAAAAAAAGAGTTATCAAACCATGACAAGACATGTTAGAACCTTAAATGCATATCACTAAGTGGAAGAAGCCAGTCTGAAAACGTAATATATTGCAGGATTCCAGCCGTATGACATTCTGGAAGAGGCAAAAGTATGGAGACAATAAAGAAATTAGTGCTTCTGCTAGGAATTTACCCAAGGGATACAGGAGCGCTGATGCATAGGGGCACTTGTACCCCAATGTTTATAGCAGCACTTTCAACAATAGCCAAATTATGGAAAGAGCCTAAATGTCCATCAACTGACGAATGGATAAAGAAATTGTGGTTTATATACACAATGGAATACTACTTGGCAATGAGAAAGAATGAAATATGGCCTTTTGTAGCAACACGGATGGAACTGGAGAGTGTTATGCTAAGAGAAATAAGTCACACAGAGAAAGATACCATGTTTTCACTCTTATGTGGAGCCTGAGAAACTTACCAGAAGACCATGGGGGAGGGGAAGGGAAAAAAAAAAGTTAGAGAGGGATGGAGCCAAACCATAAGAGACTCTTAAAAACTGAGAACAAACTGAGGGTTGATGGGGGGTGGGAGGGAGCGGAGGGTGGGTGATGGGCAATGAGGAGGGCACCTGTTGGGATGAGCACTGGGTGTTGTATGGAATCCGATTTGACAATAAATTTCATATTAAAACAATTTTTTTAATTAAAAAACAAGGAAATCAGGGCTTGCCGGGGGTTGGAGGGAAGAGAGGGATGAACAGGCAGAGCACAGGGGCTTTCAGGGCAGTGAACATACTCTGTGTGATTCTACAGTGGTGACACACGTCATTATGCATTTGTCCAAACCCGTGGAACACACACCACCAAGACTAACATCAAGGTGAACTATGGACTCCGGGGGATGATGTGCCCTCATCAATTGTAATAAACGTACCACTCTGTTTTGGGGGGGGGGGGTTGATAGTGGGGGAGGCTGTGCATGTGCGGGAACAGGGGGTACATGGGAAATCGCTGAATTCCCCTCAGTTTTGCTGTGAATCTAAAAATGCTCTAAAAAATAAAGTTCATTAATTTTTTTAATGTTTATTGATTTATTTTTGAGAGAGAGGGAGATGATGAGCAGGGTAGGGGAAGACAAAGAGGGAGAGAGAAACCCAAGCAGGCTTCAGGCTGCCAGCACAGAGCCCAGCATGGGAATCAAACTCACGAATCATGAGATCATGACCTGGACTGAAACCAAGAGTCGGATGCTTAACTTACTGAGCCACCCGGGTGCCCTGAAAGTTGATTAATTTTTCAACAATGTTTTAAGAAATGAAGGAGAGAAGAGGGAAGGGTGTTGGGCCTGTGACCTTACTTCTCTGACCTCATCTATAGAATGGGAACAAGCCTTCTGTCCCAGGACGGCCATTATGACCAGTAGTGATAAACGACACAGGACATCTGGCATGCCTTCCATTCCCCTGGGATTAATAACCAGGACATGGTTTGTATTTCCAGAATCACTGCCCCTTATTCAACTCAAAAAGATCAATCTATGCCCAGCTCAAAGGAAACAAATGTATTTCATTTTCTTTATTTTTTTTTATTTTTTAAGATTTATTTTTGAGAGAGAGAGACACACACACACACACAGAGGGGGAGCTAGGAAGGGGCCGAGAGAGAGAGAGGGAGACATAGAATCCAAAGCAGGCTCCAGGCTCTGAACTGTGTGGGGCTCAAACCCACCAACTGGGAGATCATGACCTGAGCCCAAGTAGGATGCTTCACCAACTAGCCACCCAAGCACCCCCAACAAATGTATTCAACATTTTTTTTTACATTTATTTATTCTTGAGAGACAGAGTGAGACAGAGCACAAGCAGGGCAGAGGCAGAGAGAGAGTAAGACACAGAATTGGAAGCAGGCTCCAAGTTCTGAGCTGTCAGCATAGAGCCCGACAGGGGGCTCGAACTAACAAACCACGAGATCATCACCTGAACCGAAGTCGGTCACCTAACCAACTGAGCCACCCAGGTACCCCCCACACACAAATGTATTTTAAATAAAATGAAGTCGAAATCAGATGAGAGACCCAAAGAGGCTGTTGAGAAAAGGGTGGCCCTTCCCTGGGGAGACGATGTGTCAGCCCCCTCCCTGCCCCTAGCGCGTTTTGCTGCTGCCAGTATTCAGAGGTGATGTACCCCCAGCGAATGCCCTGGGACCCCATAATACAGAGAGGATACAGCGATGGGACGCTTTGCTCAGGCGGGGCCACAGTCGGTGGAGGGAGGGAGCCTGGCTGGGAAGACATTTTGCTGCCCCAAGTCCTCCACCAGCATCCTGGGCCCTGGATAACCTAGCAGGAGGAAGAGAAACAGGGCAGGCTTGTGACAGTTGGAAATGCTCATTAATCTCCCGGAGGCAGAGGCAGGAAAGAACGGGGCGTCTGTGTAAGCTCATCTCAAAAGAGGACTTTTGGATTCAGGTCTAAGTGGACCATAAAACCTCTTCTCCGCCCCACCCCGCCCCGCCCCGCCCCACACACAGAATGTGTGTGTGTCGATGGCCAGCTTCTCTGAAACTGGGTGTTCCCAATGACATCCAGGGCAACAGCACCTCCAGCCTCTCGGTCGTTCTGCAAAGGCAGGTGCTCAGCATTACATCGACCACCAGCACAGGCAAGACCCTGCTCTCAGACAGCTTACATCCCAGTGCAAGACACAGACGACAAACAAGGAAAAATAAGTAACATCAGTCTGGAGAGCAACGAGCTGATGCAGAAAATACAACAGGGCTGTGATAGACACCCAGGCAGGCGGTCTGGGTAACATAGGACAGGGGGGCGGGGAGAGCTCTCCGAGCAGGGAGATTTAGACATGAACTACACGGTGAAGAAGCCGTCTGTGCACGTGGAAACTGGGCTGGGCACTGGCATCCTGGGCCAAGGGGGACAGCAAAGCCAGAGGCCTGAGCCAGCTGGACGCTCCATCAGTCTGCTAACTGCTCACAAACAGGGAGATTGAAACAAGAGGAATTCATTCTCCCGCGGCCCTGCGCACCAAGAGTCTGCGGGGTCAAGGTGTCCACAAGGGCTGGTTCCTACAGGAGGCCCTGAGGGAGAGTCTGTCCCACGCCCGTCTCCTGGCTTCCGGGGTCTGCGGCCACCTTTGTCATTCCCCAGCTTGTAGACGCATCACTCCAATCTCTGCGCCCGTCTTCACATAGACCTCCTCCCTCTGCGTCCCCTCCTCTTTCCATAAGGACACTTGTAGGATCATGATTGCATCTCAAAGTCCTTAATTAATGACATCTGCAAAGACTATTCCCAAATGCGATCACATTCAGAGGTTCCAGGTGGACACAAATTTTTGGAAGATACCATTCAGCCCACTGCAGACCCTAAATTGTGCAATTTTAACACTGCAGCCGGTCATCTGCAGGTCTACGGAGGAGGGGGGGACTGGCTGGGTGATTCTAAAATGATTAGCAAGAACGACAGTAGCAGGCACTATGGACCCCTCACCATGGCCCCTCGTCCCCACCATTTCTGTGCTTCTAACAGGCAGCCCCAGAAGGTTTTCTCTGGACTCACTGCTCACACACAGCTGACCAGACACACCAAGGAATCGGCAGCCCTACCCAATGACTGCAGGATTTGGTGTACAAACAGCCCAGAGCCCTCGCCTCTTGGGTGAGACAACTCAGAGAAGCACATGTTTTACGCTGGTTCCGAGAATTCCCCAACAAGGTGAAACTCCAGGGAACCGGAGCCTTCGCCCTCAGCAAGGGGGAACGTAAAATGGGGCAGACGCTCTGGAAAACGGGCGGGCTGTTTCTCAAAACGTTAAATACAGCATTAATTACAGAAGACCCAGCAACTGCACTCCTGGGTACACAGCCTAGAGAAAGGAAAACGTATGTCCAGGCAAAAACTTTACGTGCATATTCATAGCCCCCTTATTCGTAATAGCCAATGCCTATGTACTAACGAATGCAGTCTATCCATACAATGAAATGTTATCTTGCCGCGAAACAGGAATGAAGTAATGATGGGTACTAGGACATGATGGATTAACGTTGAAAAGATGGTCCGTTAAAGAAGCCAGACACAAAAGAGAGTATTCGTATGATTCCAAGTATGCAAAACACCCAAAAGAGGCAAATCCATAGAATAGGAGCGGCCAGGGAAGAGGGCAATCGGAATGAACACTCGTGGGTGCAGAGCGTATTTCTGGGGTGACGAACGCGTTTTGGAATGAGATGGTGGTGACAGTTGTACAGTCTCCCTGAATACGCTAAATCCACCCATCTGTATACTTCCCCGGGTGACTTTTATGGTACGTAAATTTCACCTTCCAGCTGCGATAACAGCACACCAAAGACAGAGGGGCTCATAAGCCACAGAGATTTACCTCTCACAGCTCTGGGGGCTGGACGTCCGGGGCTAGAAGTCCTCCTGGACCTGTCGCCCTCTTCCCTTCCCCCAAGAAGAGACTGCTACTTCTGTCTGCAGACATCTTTCCAGACTTCTTTCTGTGCATACATCCTGAAAAAAAAAAAAAACCATGTAATATTTTGTGAATGTTTGCTCTTATATAACTGATATTTATACAGTTTCTATAACCCTATAACTTGCTTTTTTTTTTAATCTAACAATGTGACTTGGTCAAATTAGTGAAATTAATGTGTTCTTTAAAATGCAAGGGATGTTGGGGCGCCTGGGTGGCTCAGTTGGTTGAGTATCCGACTCTTGATTTCAGTTCAGGTCACGATCCCAGGGTCATGGGATCAAGCCCCACATCGGGCTCTGCACTGAGCATGGAGACTGCTTGGGATTCTCTCTTTCCCTCTCTCTCTGTCCCTGTGGCATGTGAGTGTACGCTCTCACGCTCTCTCCTCTCTCGCGCTCTCTCTCTCTCTCAAAATAAACAAATAAATAAATATTAAAAAACAAACAGAAGGGGCTCCTGGGTGGCTCAGTCGGTTAAGCGTCTGACTTTGGCTCAGGTCACAATCTCACAGTTCGTGAGTCTGAGTCCCACGTCAGGCGCTGTCCTGATGGCTCAGAGCCTAGATCCCGCTTCAGATTCTGTGTCTCCCTCTGTCTCTGACCCTTCCCTGCTCACACCCTGTCTGTCTCTCTCTCTCTCAAAAATAAACATTAAAAAAAATTTTTTTAAAGATGGGTATGATTAACAATACTCAAGAAATCAGAAAATTAACTTTCAGGGAAGTAAAGGAACTCCCGACCACCTCACGTGTGGAACGTTTTCCACGAATAGGTGTCAAACGAGTGGAAAGGACTGGTCGGTGGCCCTGCAACTGATCTGAAGCCAGTGCTGGAGCACCCGAAGGTCAGCTTGGTGCCTCTGCACACAGACCCGGGAACCAGACAGGCAGCAGGTGCTCTTAGAAGCTAGTGGGAGGCAGGGGGCAGAGTTCTAATCACCTGCTCTCAGCAGTCCCGGGGCGAGGGGAGGAGGGAGGTTGGGAAAGCGCTCCCTCAGGAGGACACAATCTTCTAGAGCTGATGGGGAAAACACATCAAGTATTCGGTAAACACACGACCTTTGGAAAGGGGCTGCTCGGAATACATGAGCCAATAAGAATCACCTGACAGCAATTTCCTGCAACCTGGTTTCTTATCACACATCTGGCATTCCGGCCGCCTTCCTCTGTTGCATACATGATTTGTCATTAGCCCTGATGGTGGAGGTAATGTACACTCCCGCATGCGTGAGCGAGCACCGTAATCCTCATGTCACCGAGCCTTGGGACAGCTGCTCGAGGGAAGAGGCGTGCAGGAAAGGGCCTTTCGTGCAGGCTTCACCCAGCACACCCGCTCGGAGGTCTGGGAGACGAGTCTGCACGCCAGCTCTGCCATGCAGAAGCTGGGAGGCTCCTGGTAAGGCACGTCACCTCTCTGAGCCTCAGGGCTGTTGTGTGGATGAAGGAGGAACTGAAGGGTGAAGGGGCCAGCAGAGGGGCTTGTAAATAACTGAGACATGGAATGGGAAGGGACGTCTCCCCCACGTCTGCAGAGCTCTGCAAAGAAGGGCTGACTCTCGTTCCCCTTATTCCCATAAATTCCTGTTGTGTTGCAAACTACCCCAAAATTCAGTGGCATAAACAATAACCGTTTTGTTATGCTCATGGATTCTTCGGGTCAGGAATTCAAGAAGGGCACCATGGGGCCAGGTTTGTTTCTGCTCCATGATGTAGGGTCAGGTCGGGGGGGGGGGGGCGAGTGGAGGGCAGGTGGAGGGCAGGAGGGTACTCTTACAGCAGTGGGCTGAAGACCTGGGTCCCTCCGGGGGAACCCTTCCAAGATGGTTTCTATTGTGCGTTGAATTATGTCTCCCCAAAAGATACGTTCAAGTCCTAACCCCAAACCTGGAACATGACCTTATTTGGAAATAGGGTCTTTGCAGATGTAATAAGGCGAAAATGAGGTCATGCTGGATGAGGTGGGCCCTAATCCAGTAATCGGTACCTTCCTAAAAGGAAATTTAGACACATACACACAAGAAAGACGACCATGTGAAGACAGAGGCAGAGTTTGGAGTAATGCATCTAGAAGCCAATGACAGCTGACAGCCACCAGAAGCTAGGAGGCAGGCAGGGAGGTAGTGTGGATTGAATGTTTCTGTCCCCCTAAATTCATAGATTGAAGCCCCAAAGCCCAGTGAGGCCGCTTCTGAATATGATGCGTTTATGGTAGTAAGTAAGGTTAAATGAGGTCATAAGGGTAGAGCCTGATGGCAGAGGATTAATATCATTATAGGAAGAAGCACCAGACAGCTTGCTCCCTCTCTCTTTGCCTACACAAAAAGCGGCTGCCTGACGACAGAGAGGTCTGCCAGCCAAGAACTTCGTGCTCTCACCAACCCCCAACCACGGTGGCACCTCAGTCATGGACTTCTCAGCATCCCCCTCCCAAACTGTGAGGAAGTAAAGGTCTTTTGTTTGAGCCACGAAGTCTATGGTGTTTTGTTACAGCAGCTCGAGCTGACTAATACACAGGATCCTTCCCTAGAGCCTTGGGAGAGGGTACAGCCCTGGTGACTCTTGATTTTGGACTTCTGGGCTCCAGGAGCGTGAGCGAATAAATCCTTGTTGAGTTACGCCTTCCCATTTATGGCAATTTGTTACCTCAGCCGGGACATTAATAGTTTTGTTGCCTACGTTTGCAGAGCCTGGAAGGAGGGGTGAAGATCAGATTCACCTAGGCCCACTGACCAGACAGTCTGCACGCGCGCGGCACCCCCCCCCAGCATGTCGGGGGTGATTACTACCTGAATGATTTAGGATTAGCAATGATTATGGCTTGTAAATTCAATTAATCTTCAACAAAGCAGGAAAGAATATCCAGTGGGAAAAAGTCTCTTTAACAAACGGTGTTGGGAAAACTGGACCATTTTCACACACCATACACAAAAATAAACTCAAAATGGATTAAGGACCTAAATGTGAGACATGAAACCATAAAAATCCTAGAAAAGAACAAAGGCAGTAATTTGTCTGACATCGGCCATAGCAACTTCTTTCTAGATATGTCTCCTGAGGCAAGGGAACAAAAGCAAAAATAAACTATTGGGACCACATCGAAATAAAAACTTCAGCACAGCAAAGGAAATAATCAACAAAACTAAAAGACAGCCTACGGAATGGGAGAAGATACTTGGGAATGGCATATCCAATAAAGGGCTAGTGTCCAAAATATATAAAGAACTTACACAACTCAACACCCCAAAAACACAAAATCCAACTAAAAATTGGGCAGAAGACATGAACAGACATTTCTCAAAAGAAGACATCCAGATGGCCAATAGGCACATGAAAAGATGCTCAACATCACTCACTATTAGGGAAATACAAATCAAAACCACAATGAGAAAAAAAAAACGCTACAATGAGATACTGCCTCATATCTGTCAGAATGACTAAAATTGACAACAGGTGTTGGCAAGGATGTGGCGCAAACGGAACCCTCAGTGCACTGTTGGTGGGAATGCAAACTGGTGCAGCCCGTATGGAAAACAGCATGAAGTTCCTCAAAAAGTTAAAAATAGAACAACCCCATGATCCAGTAATTGCCCTACTGGGCATTTACCCAAAGGATACAAAAATACTAATTCAAAGGGATGCATGTACCCCTGTATTTACTGCAGTATTATCTACAATAGCCAAACAATGGAAGCAGCCCAAGTGTTCATTGATCGATGAATGGATAAAGATGTGATATGATAAATATATATATTTATATAAACATACATTCTGACACACACACACACACACACTATGGAATATTATTCAGCCTTTTAAAAAGACTGAAATCTTGTCATTTGCAATGACACAGTTAGAGCTGGAGAGTATAACGCTGAGTGCATTAAGTCGGTCAGAGAAAGACAAATACCGTATGATCTCACTCATGTGAAATTTAAGAAACAAAACAAATGAGCAAAGGGAGAAACCAAGAAACAGACTCTCAACTATACAGAACAAACTGATGGTTACCAAAGGGGAGGGAGGGGGATGGGGGAAATACAAGGAGAAGATTTAAGAGTACACTTATGAAAAAAAATAAAAATAAAATTTAAAGGGGTGCCTGGGTGACTCAATCAGTTAAGTGTCCAACTCTTGGTTTCTGCTCAGATCATGATCACACGGTTGGTGGGATCGAGCCCCACATAGGGCTCTGTGCTGATAGTGTGAACCCTGCTTGGGATTCTCTCTCTCCCCCTCTCTCTGCCCCTCCCCTGCTTATGCTGTCTCTCTCTAAAAATAAATAAACTTGAAGTAAATAAATAAATAAAATTTTTAAAAATAAAAATAAAAGCTTCTCAAAAAAACCTTATAATTGTCATTTCTTGGGTACTCACAGCATGCCAAGGATGATGCTAACTGCTTTGCAAGCATTATTCTATTATCCTTTCCAGATAGGGAGAAGTTTAGTTGCAGATGTGAACCAGCAGCTGCTTCTGCCCCCAAGGCACTCAGAACTAGTGAGGGAAACAGGTAAACAGGTCTTGACAACCAGAGTCACAGATGCTCTGATAGGCGGAGTATAGCGGACTGGGAGAGCCCAGACTCTGGTCAATGTAAGCTGGAGGAAGAGGACTCAGGGAAGGCTTCCTGGAGGAGTTGACCCCAACGTAGGATTGCCACTGGGTCATAACTTAAGGTAGGACCCTCATGGCCTAACATGGCAGGTCTGTGTCAGGCCTCCTGAATGGAAGAAGGGACAAAGTACTAGGGACCAAGGGCCACCAGCTTCCGGTTAAGGAAGGGTCCCGAGAGTCCTCGCCCGGGCAGCTCTAGCAGGTGGGCGTGGTTACGGCGTGGCGCCCGCCGACGCGCGCGGAGGAGGCGGGGCCGCGCCTGCGCAGGCTGCCTATTATGGCGGCCGCCTGAGCCCGGGGTTGAGAAGGCTCACCCGGGCTCCGTCCTGGTGCTCGCGGCGGGTAAGTTCCTGGGAGAGGCGGCCGGATGCGGGGAGTGCAGGGAGCCTCCTGGCAGCGAGCCTGGCCTCGAGACCGGGCTCCCATGGACCTAAAGCCCAAGTCCGCTCGGTCTCTGTTCCCTTCCGAGCAAGGGTGTAGGGAGAAGGAGCCCTCTTGTCATGTGAGTTTCTGTCCCGGGCCCAAGCAGCCCCCTCGGTTCCGGATGAAGAAGGGAGAGCGAGGCCGAACTATGACTTTTGAAAGGGGTTCAGGGAGGAGGCAGGACGGAAAGAGCCCCGGGGGAGGAGGAGGTCTCTGGGGCTCCTGACCCCAACTCTCGGCGGTGGCCCCTCCAGCTTCCCCGTCTTCACCCCTGGTCTGTATTATCCCACGCCTGGCCACCTACTGTCTGAGAAAGCAAACTGCTTTGGGGGGTAACCCTGACTGGGGAACCGCCGTAGAAACCATGACAGCGTCTTAGTCTAGCCCCTACAGCTTTTAAGAGCCAAGGACACACTTGTCAGCAGGTGTTGCGGGATGAACCTGCAGCCCCAAGGAAGTCGGAGGGGATCCCATCTGCAGTGCGGGTGTCCTTTCCCTCCTCTCCAGTGAGGAGAGCGGGTCGAGGCACATCCATTTGTAGCATTCCCAGACAGATACTCCGAGTCAGCTGTTCCCAAATGGAAAAACTTGTTGCCTTTCTCCATCTCCAAGCACGCTCGTCAAGAATTACGATTATTGCTATAATGACTGATACTTAGTCTTGTTCTTTATTTGACCCAAACCTTAAAACTGATCCTCGTCTCATTTAATCCTCACACAAGCCCCAAGGTATGTACAAGACACATGTATTCCCCCATAACTGATTCTAGAAGAAGCCCTTTAAAGGGGTTCCACTTCCTGGTTCTCAGTTGTAGGGCACATTTCCAGGAATCCTGGGTAATTCGGCTTTAAAAACCGAAAATTCAACTAGCATTTAAGAATATGAGTATTATTTTGGTCCGTCTTTAAGAAAAGCTGATGTGTAATTGTAATATTACACTCCTTTGTGGGATGTCATTTTTCCAACAAAATGTCACTATGGCAGGAAACAGCATCCTTTGGTTCAAGTTTGACTTTTCACAGCATCGTCACAGGGGATCTTTTTTTTTTCTTCCAAAACTATAGGTGGAAGTCCTCAGTTTCCCCCAGGACATCTTTCAGTGCTGGGAGAGCCACATCTACCTTTAAGACTTTCGGTCCTTTTTTGGGATCCAGCCTAACTTTTCCAGTCCTCATTGGCTGAGTGCTTCTGCCTGAGGATGGGGCATGTCTCCTCCATAACTTCCACTGGCATCATGAAATCATGCATCATTTTACTAGCTTCACAGCCTCCCTTCACAGCCCACTTGGCTCTGTCCTGGCTTACACTGTCATGTGGGAAGAGCCAGCATAGAGACTAATTTAACAAGGTGTCAGCTTTTTCACGAAACAACTTTTGGAAACTTTTGTGAAACTTCGGCTCCCCCACGGCAAGTCCTTAAACGGAGGAACTTCTGTTACACGTGCTCAGATTGTGACAGTACGTGCATTCAGATTGCAAGGAGAGCCTGTGTTAATCATCCCGTTTTCCAGTTGAGGAAATGGAGGCCTGAGAGGTTTCATGACATGCCTAACACACACAGCTAGTGCACACACCTAAGCCAGGTAAGGAACAGTCCTGTCGGGGGTTATGGGCAGGTTTGGGTCGAAGGCCTGAAACCACCCCCAGGACAAGGAACTAACAGCTGTGGACCACGGACAATGCTCAGTGCTTTACGCCCCAGGACCCCTGCACAGTGAGAATATAGCTGGAGAAGCAGGTCCAGATAGGTGACGTAATCTCCCCCAGGTCTCATCACCACAAGGTGGGAGACTGGGGTGTACACATGGGTCTGCTTGATGCTTTTTGATGAGGCGGACCACTCGGTTTGGAGGGGGAGCCTTTCTCTTCTGGCCACTTTGCCTCAGGCGTGGTTTTCCAGACTTCAGTTGTTGCTGTGTTAACCTGCATAATTTCCTCTATCTACATATCACCTGTATAGTGAGCGCCCCTTGGTTGCTTTTCCTTTGCATCTACTCTTTTTTTTTTCTTTTTTAAATTTAAAAAGAAAGTTTCAAAGTAACGAAGGGCATTTGGACAGCTAGGGTCAACTTGTAGAATAAAAAAAGAAGTAAAGGGAAAATAAATGCAAAGCGCGAATTGAATTGACTTTGTAAATCCAATACTGTTTTAGGCAAAACCAGCTATGAAAGACATTTGCATGAGAAACGGAGATGACTATGGATGGAGTTTTAAATGATACAAAGGAATTAATCATCTTAGATCTGCTAATGGTCTTGTGGTAATGTAAGAACATGTGTTAGGGGACAGATGCTGTAGAGGAATTTAGAGGTAAAATATCTAGAATTTACTCTCAGTTCAGGAGGGCAAAAACCCCAGTAGATCATTTGACCTCTTATGACAAGGTGTTGATGATCATTGGATCTAAGCAGCGGGTATATGCCTGTTTATCATGCTATGCCCTCAGCTTTCTAGTCTGTTTGAAAATTTTCACAGTAGAAGAGTTGGAAATTAAAAGAGAAGGATATCAGTATACATGGAAATTCGGATCCCTTGCCATAAATAAAAGATTACTGTGCAAACACAGTGCAAACAAAATAAAACAATTCTAGCTGGAATCTTTTCCCTCGCGAAGGCCCTTGCAAAGGCCGTGAGACTTTCTCCTTTAGGAAAAATGAAGAGAATTACAAAAGGAAGCATTTTCTCCTGGGGTAATGCAAAGCTATTTAAGTATTTACACTGTTCCCCTCTGAGACCTGCCATCCTGAGGACCTGGTCTTGCCTTCCAGGTGCTCCTGTCCCATGATTCCCGTGGAGCCCGGCCATGGTAGCTGGCCCCCACCCTGGCCATGGACGAGGTCACCTTCAAAAGTGACACTGTGCTGTCAGACGTCCACCTCTACACCCCGAACCACAGACACCTCATGGTGCGGCTGAACGGCATGGGGCAGCCTGGTAAGACCCGGGTGCGTGCGGAGGGACCCAGCACCCTGTGGACCCCGTTTTGTTTGGTGTTTTCTCCTACTCCTCTCTTTGGGGAGAAGATTGGGAAGATTGGATCGTTCAGCTGTTTTCGCTCCACTTCTTTTTTTTTTTTTTTTCCAAGCGTTTATTTATTGAGTGAGTGAGAGAGAGAGAGAGTGTGAGCCGGGAGGGACGGACAGAGAGAGAGAATCCCGAGCAGGCTCCACACTGTAAGCACAGAGCCCAACACAGGGCCAGATCCCACAAACTGAGATGACCTGAGCCAAAATCAAGAGTTAAGGTGCTCAACCAACTGAGCCACCCAGGCACCCCAACCTCACTCCACTTTTTTTTTTTAATTTTATTTTTTTAATTTATTTCCAAGTTAGTTAGCATATAGTGCAACAATGATTTCAGGAGTAGATTCCTTAATGCCCCTTATCCATTTAGCCCATCCCCCTTCCTACAACCCCTCCGGTAACCCTCTGTTTATCCTCCATATTTAAGAGTCTCTTCTGTTTTGTCCCCCTCCCTGTTTTTATATTATTTTTGTTTCCCTTCCCTTATGTTCACCTGTTTTGTCTCTTAAAGTCCTCATATGAGTGAAGTCTTATGATGTTTGTCTTTCGAGGACTAATTTCACTTAGCATAATACCCTCCAATTCCATCCATGTAGTTGTACATGGCAAGATTTCATTCTTTTTGATTGCCGAGTAATATTCCATTGTACGTGTGTGTGTGTGTGTGTGTGTGTGTGTACGTACGTACGTGTACCACATCTTCTTTATCCATTCATCCATTGATGGGAATTTGGGCTCTTTTCCATACTTTGGCTGTTGTCGATAGTACTGCTATAAACACTGGGGTGCATGACCTCACTCCACTTAAGCGCCCTCTTTCATAGAGTAAGCTGTGCTTTCCTGAGCACCTACTTTGTGCAGGGGGAGAGGCACCAGGACTTGATGCTGGGAGTGCAGTAGGGGATGAGCTAAGCCCTGCCCTCAGGGAGCCCGTGGTCCAGGAGGGAGATAGGCTGGGGCTCCCAGTGGCGCCCCCACCACAGGCATTCTGGCCCCCTTCATCGGCCCCCTGCATCACTTGTTCGCCTCCAGCTCCTCCCACCCGGGCTCTCTGGGTTTGCTCTGCACACCTTCCTCCTGCTCCTCTCCCCCAAAGCCAAGGGGGATCTTTTGAAAATGCATATCACATCAGTTACCTGATGTAGACCCTCCAGTGACTCCCTCTTGCTCTTAGAATACAGTCAACTCTTTAGCCTGGCCCATGTGGCCCAGCCTGACCCAGCCCTTGCCTGTGTGTCCGCACTGATCATTCTCTGCTCCTTTCCGTCTTTTATGTGCTGCATGCACTTCCTCCCTCAGTGCCTTGGCTCTCACTGGTTTTCTACCCAGAAGGTTCTTCCCTCCCAGGTCTGACTCCATGTGTCACCTCACACAGGTCCTCCCTGACCACCCTCCCTGGCTTTGATTTCCCTGTATTAGCCTGTCCTTGGGTGCAGTGCTCCCCTTTCTTTTTTTTTAATTTTTTTTTTTATGTTTATTTATTTTTGAGAGAGACAGAAATAGAATGCAAGTGCGTTGGGGCAGAGAGAGAGGGAGACACAGAAGCAGAAGCAGACTCCAGCTCCAAGCTGTCAGCCCAGAGCCCAACGTGGGGCTTGAACTCACAAACTGTAAGATCATGACCTAAGCCCAAGTCGGATGCTCATCTAACTGAGCCACCAAGGTGCCTCTGTAGTGCTCTCCTTTCTTTGTGTCCCATGTGGATCCTGAACTCAGGAGCCTGGGACTCAGAACAGATTGGTGACTGGCCTGCGGTCAGACAGCCTGGGGGGGTGGAGGGCTTGCACCCCTGCCTCCAGCCCCCCTCTCTGGAACCTGTGCTCTTACTGAAACTTGTCCCAGTAACTCTAGCCACCAGATGAGGGCGGCTACTTGGTGTCCTTGTCCCATCCTCCAGATTTTTTTTTTTTTTTAATGTGTATTTGTTTTTGAGAGAGAGACAGAGCACAATCAGGGGAGGGGCAGAGAGAGAGGGAGACACAGAATCCGAAGCAGGCTCCAGGCTCCAAGCTGTCAGCACAGAGCCTGACGTGGGGCTCAAACGCATAAACCGTGAGATGATGACCTGAGCCAAAGTCGGACACTTAACCAACAGAGTCACCCAAGCCCCCCTGTCCTCCAGATCTTAAGAGGTGGAACTATGTAGTGTGAAGGGCATCAGTTTAGGAATGAGCAGACTGGGTTTGAGTCTTGCCTCAGCCATGTCCAAAGCTGTGGGGCCTTGTCAACCCACTTAATTTCTCTAAGCCTCAGTTTCCCCATTTGAAAATGGAGCTGGTGCCACTGTCTTCATAGCAACAGGGAGGGCTAAGATAATGAGAGCTAAGTGTTTTCACGGGAGACGCTCATCACATGGTAGCTGCTCTCAGTGGCCCCAGCATCTGGGCCGAGTCCAGCGGGCCTTTGCTGCGGGCATTAGGATGCCTCCATCTGGCGTTTAAAACTCTGGGTGGAAATAAGATTTTCTGGAAGGAGGAGACACCTCAGAGACACTCTCCTTTTGTGTTCGTCTTGCCTTTCAGTTTTCCTGTCCCAGTTCAAGCTTCTGTGGAACCGAGACTCTCGGACAGACTCAGGGGCCGAGGGTGATGGTCGTGGCGCTCTTCTCGCCAAGGAAACACCACCATCCGGACCGGGCAGTGCCAGGCCCCCTCCGGGGAGTGGCCACAGTGACGCCACCAGCCAGGTGGGGCTGGGAACTCGGCTGGACGAAGACGGGGATTTGGACGTGGAGAGGAGACCACCGACTGCTTCGGACCCCGAGCCAGCAGGGCCTCCGAGAGACAAGGTACATCCCACGATTCTAACGCAGGAGGAAGAGGACCCACTGGCAGATGGAGCACGAGAGAGCAGCCCCTGGGATATCGTCAGAATAGGTAAATGCAGGTCCGGTTTGCGCTGTGGGTCGCACCGCAGTGCTGATCACGGCCCAGGGCGTGGGCTGTGTGTGGGGGGGCTCTGTGTGCAGGCCCAAGTCTGGGTGCAGTAGGACCAGACAAGGGACCAGAGCCAGCTCCGCGGAAACTGAGAGCAGGTGGTGCCGCTGCCAGTAGGGGGAGCTGTTCAGGACACACAGGTCCCCTCCCCACTGCCCCCAGGGTACAGTCCAGGCCGCTGGGCGTAGCTCACAAGGCAGCGCACACCCCTCTATGCGCTTTCTCGCTGCGGGCCTCTGCTGTGCTCCACCTCCCTTTTGGAGAGCCTGCCCCCAGCCTTTGCTTTCTTAACACATTGCTAGTTGTTATATGTATCAGCTTAGCCATCGCCTCCTCTAGGGAGCCCTGCTTTTACCCCTCTTGTGTCGATGTTCTGATCCAACTCAGTGTGCTGGGGCCGTGGGTCAGGGTAGAGTTTGTGGAAAACTTGGCCAGCAACAGGGAGCCATGGGAGATTCTGGAGCTGGAGCGTGGCAGGGGGGAGAAGGAGGTGGACCAGAATTAATCTGGAGGAGGCTTGTGGGCTAATCAGACGGCCTGGGAGCTAGAGGCCAGCTGGGAAAGGGGAGGCGGTGACATGGCAGGAGAAGGGCCGGAATGAGTTCTGGCAGGCGTGCAGGGCAGCATCACGTGGTCACCGCTGGGCACAGGGGCTTGATGACGCCAGGATTTCAGATCTTGGAAGCGGGCACATTAGAAACGCCAGGAGCAGCAGGGAGCTGGGGCCGGAAGTGAGCCACTGATGTTAAACACCTGTTGTGTTTAGACATTTTATCTGCGTCGCTTCGTAAAAAGGAGTCTTGACAGCCCTGCTCTGAGGGTCAGGGGGAGTGTACAGATAGGAGGTGACAAGCTGAGGCCATGCAGCTGGGGGGCAGTGAGCAGGTTCTGAATCCACATCGTCCATCTCCACAGCCAGGCCTCTTGCCACCCCGACACTGCTTGTTTTGGGGGAAAAGAACTCTGAATTGAGTCTGTTCATTGAGATCCAGGGTCCCACAACCCCTGGCAGCGGTGCAGGTTGGGGCCGGAGGGTCAGTTAGGGCCCTCTCAGAAGCAGAGCAGCTCTTGTCCATCCGCGCAGCCATACGACTCATAGTTGCTGAGTGTCTGCTTGGTACGAGGCCGACTGTTCTAGACCGTTCCTTTGGGGGTGATGTGTAATTCACACCAGAACCCTACTCCATGTTTTCCATGGATTACCTCTATTCTTCACAGCCTTTCCAGGGGTGAGCATGCTCATTTCACAGATGTGAGATTTGAGGCTCAGAGAGGTTGAGGAACTTGCCCCAGGTCACACAGCCAGTCAGTGGCAGGATGACGATTCCCACTTAGGTCTGTCTACACCACAGCCTATGTTCTTACTCAATGTCACATGATCCGAACATTGGAAAGTTCTGTTCTGGGGAGCTGTTGGCAGGGGGGTTGGGGGGAATGCCATGATGGCTCATTTTGCTCTCACTCGTCACTTAATTGGCTTCCCTGAGCAGAGTGGCCAACTCGGTTGTTCATACTGAGGGTTCGGCCTCTGGCGTGCCTGTGTGTTGAACATGCTGAGAATTTACCATCTTGCAAACTGAGAACAAAGTCCCACAGCTAAGGGCCAGTGTATGGCCAGGTTCCCGGCCAGTCCATCTCACGGACCTCATGGTGGGGTCCCTTCCTTTCAGCAAGCATCATTCAGTCCTACCTGCCCCAAGGGAGGGGAGTGCAAGGCAATTAAATTAGCTTCCAGCAGTGACCTCTTGTTCCAACTGTGACGTAAGGGACCAGGTCTTGGACTCCGGCAACCGGCAGAGCTGGGCTTTGACCCCCCACCACCCTGACAAGCCCGGTGATCTTTGACAAGTGTCTTGCACACCCAGAGCCTGTTTTTGCACCTATAAAACAGGATACTGCCTTTTGATGATAATGTAATAAATAATGCCCAGTAAGTGTCTGTACGGGGCCTGGTACAGAGCAGATGCTAAGCTGATGTCCGTCTCCTGACGACCCTTTTCCTCCAAGCCATAAACCAAGTCATTTTTTTTCAGGGTGTGGACGCATCTCAGAAGCCGATTAAAAAATACAGAAAGAGAATGGTTTCCAGGTCATTGCAAGGGATTGTCAAAAACTTAAAAACTTTATCCATGGACCTGCTAGGAATCCACAGACCCAAGGTTCAAAGTAAATTATGGTCATTTTCTCTGCTTTATAGATAAACTGAGACCCAAAGAGAAGAGGAAGAGGCAGGGCTGGAACTCAGGCTGTCAGCTCCTGACTCCCGTGCCTCTTCCCTTGGCCATGTTCCCTTAATCTCTCCAAACTCTATTTCCTCATCTGTAAGATGGGTATAACCACTTCTAGTTATGAAAAACGAGGAGATGGCTCGCAAAGAGCTCTTAGCACAGTGCCTGGTCACATCGTTAGCTTTAGTCCCTGGGGTCTGCTCTGAGTGCAGGGAGGGAGGCTGGCTGAGAGAGAGGGAGGTTCCCACAGGTCTAGAGACATAGACGAGACTCTGAAACTTTGTCTCAGCCCATCTGCTAAGCCCAGTTTCTCATGGGCATAGTCCTCAGCATGGGAGGAGGCCCACGGGAGGAAAGACGGGCCGCACCCAGGGGATGGTGCATGGTGGGGGTGCGAAGACTGGGGAGGGGGCAGGCCGGGGGCAGCCGACACCGAGGGTCTGGAGCAGGGCTGCAGAAACAGGACCCCGGGGAAGCCTGTTCCCTGCCACTCTCAGTTCCAGGTTCTTCAGCCTGCCACAGGGGTCCCCCTGCCCATTGTTCTTTACACCGCGTCCCTGGGCACCCTTTTGGGTCCAACCGCGCGCCCACCACTCACTAGCTCTGACCTCAGGCCGTCTGCTTCGCCTCTGTCAGCCTCCTTTCCTCATCTGTGAGATAGCACCCAAGCCCATTCCCCTGGTGGTTTTGAGGGTGAAATGAGAGATTGCTCTCAGAGCGTTTGGCATGGTGCCCGGTTCAGAGAAAAGGTGCTTTTTCCATAACTTTTACAACCACAGTGCTGCGCATTGGCCTCAGTGTGTTCGTCTGTAGGTGGGGTGGTAATGGCTACTTCACAGGGCTGTCTGTTGTCAGGATCAGGTACAACCTCGGTGGCCCCTAGCCTGGCTCAGGGGGCATCTGTCCAGTCAGTGTTCAGTGAAGGGACTCTGTTGTTGGTGGGTGGGTACGTGTTAGGCTTTGGTGGCCTGAAGTCCTGAAGGGTGCGTGTCAGAGCTAGACATGGCCTCTCCCGAACCACCAGTATCCTGTCCAGCCAAGGTGCCACCAGGCAGCGCATCAGTCATGCGTTCAGGGATCAGATTTTAAGTCTGCACGTCGGGCAAAAATCTTGGGTCAGATTTACCCTGGAGAAGCCCACAGAGCAGCGGCCCCGGTTCTCAGGAGGAGCGCACACGACCAGTCTCTCCCCTGGTCTGGGGAAAGGTGGCTGCCGCTTTGATTGAGCACGAGAGAGGTTGCCTTCTGTTCTGGACCCCGCTCGTATGCACGGCTCTCGGCTTTGATGGGACTCCCTGAGATGCCGGCACTCTGAGAGCGCGGGGACCCCCTCACCTCCTCGGGCAGACCCTCACAGAAGGCGCGTGGGGACCCATCCCATGGGCCTCGGTCCCTGCTCCTGTTGTGAGCGTGTGGTCTGATCTGTGCAAGGCTGGCGGTCACACGGAGCTGCCCCACTGTGTGCATGCCCCCCTGTGCACGTGCCGTGTGCGTTTTCCTCTGGTGGCTGTCACCGTCTTGCTTAGAAATATGACAGCCGCGGAGCACCTGGGTGGCTCAGTTGGTTAAGCGTCCAGCTTCAGCTCAGGTCATGATCTTGCCATCCGGGAGTCAGGCCCTGTGCTGACCGCTCAGAGCCTGAGGCTGCTTCGGATTCTGTCTCCCTCTCTCTCTGCCCCTCCCCCACTCACACTCTATCTCTCTGTTTCTGAAAAATGAACAAACCTGAAAAAAAAATTTTAAGAAATACGACAGCCAGCTCTGATTAACAGCAAGGGTATTTGCCACTTTCCTTTTGCCCTTTGGTCTCCTGTTTCTGCCCTCGCCCCCTCGCCCCCATGCCTCCACCGACTTTAGCTGGATATATTTTGCGCTTGAGAAGACTTCTTATCATAGTTCACCTAAGAAAGGATATAAGCTCCAACTTACATTGTTGACTTCTGGTGTGCTTGTAAGTGTAAGAAGATACTTGGAGGGGCGCCTGGGTGGCTCAGTCGGTTGAGCGTCCGACTTCGGCTCAGGTCACAATCTCGTGGTCCGTGGGTTCGAGCCCCGCGTCGGGCTCTGGGCTGACAGCTCGGAGCCTGGAGCCTGCTTCGGATTCTGTGTCTCCCTCTTTCTCTGACCCTCCCCTGTTCATGCTCTCTCTGTGTCTCAAAAATAAATAAATGTTAAAAAAATTTTTAAAAAGAAACTACTTGGAATGTGTTATGACTCCTACCAGCATACAGTTGATCAGGACAACAGGAGTATGTTGTAATGTAACATGCAGTTATCGAGCATCATGAAGTGCCGTGTGCGTGTTGGACGAGGTGGGCCCACGACCCACGGTGACCCTAGTCTTCAGGCTGTGGGTCCGAGACACCCGGTTTTCTGAGCAGCCTCAGGGCCTGCACTGTGAGTGACGCTCACCCACCCGCTTCCGCCCCAACTGCTGTGTGGCCTGTGTTTCTGCCACTCTCTAGCACACCCGACTTCAGTGCCCATCTGGCCGTGTTTGCAGATGCCATGCGCCTCGTCTGTCTGTGTTCTGTCCGTCTGCATTTTCACAGTGGCCCTTTCTCTTTTGGTCTCCATCCTGTCCAGAGCACACCATGGCCACCCCCCTGGAGGATGTTGGCAAGCAGGTGGGTAGGCCCCATCCACTTCCTGTGGCCCTGTGGGGTCTCCCCAGAGCCTCACGTCACCTGTCATTCCTGGTCTGTGTCTCCTCCAGGTGTGGCGGGGTGCCCTGCTCCTGGCAGACTACATCCTCTTTCAGCGGGACCTCTTCCAGGGCCGCACCGTGCTGGAGCTCGGGGCGGGCACGGGGCTGGCCAGCATCATTGCAGCCACTGTGGCACGCACGGTATATTGTACAGGTAAGCCCGCCACCTCGGGCTGTGGGGACGTCGTCTCTTCGCAGGGAGTGTGCTATCAGAAAGGGAGGAGCGGCTGGGAATTGGGCCTTGGCCGCTGTTGATTTTGCCATCCCGTTCTGCTGCTTTCTCCGGCCACACCCACAGTGCAGGACCCCTTACTCCAGGAGGCACCAGCTACCCCTCTGAAACCTCCTCTCACACCCTATCACCCTGGGAAAGAGCAGACGTCTCAGAAAACCGCAAGGAGCATGCCTTTTATAAGGCTTGAAAACGGGTTTATCGCTTTTTTTCTCAGTTGTAGAAATCTTGCCTACTTGTTGTGGAAGGTTTCTAGGGCAGCAGATACAATTTACTCATTTTGTTACCAACCCCAGATCCATTCAACAGTGTGCAATTTATGGAGCTCTGGCCCGTGATATGCCAGACACGGTCTTAGATGCAGGAGATCCAGGAGCGAATAGAACAGATGAAGTTGCTGTCTGCAAGGAGCTTTGCGATCATTACACAGTTTTTTCCCTTGTGGTTTTTTTGTTTGTTTGTTTGTTTGTTTGTTTGGAGCGTACCTACTCCCAGACTGAGATCAGACTCCCAGTAGCTGAGATCAGACTGGGTATTCTGTGCTATGTGTTGCCAAAAATGTTGAAAAACGTTTTTCCAAGAGCATTTTCCAAAGTCATTAGAAATTATTTATAACTATGACTTTTAATGACCAGGTAATATTTATCTCTGGGCATTTTGGTGGTTGCCATGCGTTTTGGTCTTTTTTGTTTGTTTGTGTTTTTCACAGTTGTCCGTTGCACCGTGGTGAGCGCGTTTGTGCCCCGTTGTCTCATAGTCCTCAGGCTGGACTCCTAGAAGCAGCCGTGACCCTTTATAAGCTTTTGCTACACTTTGCCAAGGGATTTCTCTTTCAGTGTTTTATCTTGCAATAATATTATACTGGCGTGGAAACTGCGAAAATATTACAGCAAATGCCATGTAGCCCTCACTCCCCTCCCCGCAGTGATGACGTCTTACTTAACCATAGTTCGGCGATGACGCCGGCAGCTCGACGCGGGAGCAGCGCGCTCGGCTCCCCGCTGGCCCACACACCCTTTCAGAGAGTGGGAACCAGTTCGTAAGAGAGCAGTAGCTCATCAGCTAGTGTCGCTGTGCCTGACATCTTCCACGTCTGCTAGGCGGGAAGGGGCATCTGCTGCTGTGGTCTGCATCTCGTTGACGCCTGGCCACCTGCTCATGGTGCCCATCTTTTGCTTCTGAGACAGGAAAGGGAGGTTGTGCCCGTCGCCTGGGACGGGGCACACCTGGCAGATACTCTGCATCAGCCACTGCCGGGAGTCCGCAGGGCAGCCCCCGCCTTTGCTCCATCACTGTCTCGTGTCGGTTGCCAGCGAGCGCTTCTCAGAGTCAGGCCATAATGCCACTCGCGGGTGCTCTGCCCTGTGCCTGGTGCCCAACTGCAGGACGTGACCAAGCTGTCTTACCCCTGAGAGGGAGGTTTCCTGGCACAGAGAAGAGAGCTTGCCTCTAGACAGCACGCTGCAGTTTGCACGGCCTCTCGCGTGCTTCTGCACCTGCTTGTACCTTCACAGTGAGCCCGGGCATTCGCCAGGGAGCCGGGCACCAGTCTGTCCAGGTGGGCAGACTAAGGCTAAGGTCGGGTGGCTGGCCCCAGGTCATACACACAGCTACTGTCATGTGGGGCGTGGGGAGGGCGCCGGTGGTTCATGGAACAGAGTTTTCCACGGAGCAGAGTTGTGAGAGCTCCCTCAGCAGCTGGCAGAGGGATAATTAGGGGCCAGCCCCAGGCCTCTGGTCTACCACCACGCCCCCTCGGCCAAAGCTGCTCTCTTCTGTCCCATTTTCTGTGTCAGAATCCCACACGAGATCTATTTGGACAAGAACTGCCCTAAACACTGACAAGCCGCTGGACTGGCGTGTGCAGTAGTCCCTTGAGCCAGTGGCCCAGGGAAAGGGACAGATGTGTCCCTGTGCTAAGCAGGGCACTTCCCCCACAACCAGGCTCTGCGCGTTCCTTGAGTCCATAGTGAGTGATGGGACAGAGTCTGGGCGTCCACAGCCGTAGGCCAGGCAGGCGTCACCACACGGCCTTCGGTGCCTTCCACACGTGCGTTCTCCTGACGCATGTTAGGGGTTTTGGTAAGTTTTGGTAAAATGCCCACACCCCATGCCCATCAGGGATGGATGCACTGACTGTGCCTGGGTTCTGCTGAAATGGTGAGAGACACCACCTGGTCAGAGCAGTGGGAGGCCCGGGACGCACGCGGCCGTGACGGCGAGTCATGCACGGGAGGGCACCCGCGGCTCGTTGGAACCCGCTGTGTGTCTCAATTCGTCGCATCCAAACACCCGCGTCTGTGTCACACGCACTAACCGCACTGCGAGCCCTCACCCCTTCCCTCTGGAGCGCGCACAGAGTCCGTCCCCACCAGCACCGTCAACTCTTCCCTAAGGGAAAGGTCATCGAGAAGAGCCTCCAGGGGAGCACACTGAACCGTGGCAGTGCGCACACGGGAGACGCTCTCCTCTTCGTCTGGTGCCTCTCTGCAGTCATGCTGTCGTCCCAGCTCTCTCCAGGCAGAAACCGGGGGATGACAGTGTGGTGACGGCTGGGGTCTTATGGCCTGCCGTTCTGTTGTTCCAGATGTCGGCGCAGATCTCCTGGCCATGTGCCAGCGAAATATTGCCCTCAATGGCCACCTGACTGCTGCTGGAGGTGAGGCCCGGTGGGTCTTCCAGCTGGGGGGAGGGTTCTCTGGCAGGTGGGACAAGCACCTTGTACTGTGACACTGGGAGATGGGGTCTGGCCACTGCCCTTCTGGGCACCGCCCTGGCTTCCCAGAGCTTCACGTCTGATGACTCCGTCGTCGCGCCCTGTCCTCCTCCCCACATCCCCTGCCATGTCCCGCTTCAGCTCGCTCCCTTCTGGACATCACAGTGGCCCCCACCTGGTCTCCCAGCTCCTTGTGTGGCCCGCCCAAGGTGTCCTCCGGGAAGCATCTAGAGTGACGATGGAAGCCTGACCCCTTAAGTCCCCTGTGAAAAAGCTTCAAGGGTAAAGTCTGAGCCCCTCTGCCTCCCAGCCCTCGTGGTCTGGCCCCTGCCTGCTCCCCCTCCCTTTTCCACTGACTGCCTCACTGGCAAGCAGAGCACTCATGTCACAAGTTCCTCCCTCTGCCCAGACCGTCGTCCTCCCCCCCTCCCCCCCACACCACCTGCAGAATCCAGTTCATGTGACGGAAGCAGCGGCCACCCTCCCCTGACTGTACGTGCAGACCCTTCCCGAGCAGCTGGGGGCGCTCTCCCACTGTCCGGCCGCTCCAGCCCACGGGCCTCAGGCCCTCCAGGTCTTCCACTGCTGTCTGAGTGCACACTGGACCCCTCTGCTTGTCCCGGATCTCGCTGGGGTCTGGCCCTGCCGTCTGCGATGCCTGCCTCACAGGGCTCCCTCCATTCTGGTCACCCTGGCCTGTCTGAGGCTCCCCCCTGGCCTTCGTGCTGCTGCCCCTAATCATGCTCAGACCTCCAGACAAGGTCCCAGCTCCCTACCAGAGCCTGGCTTCTCCTTGAACCACTGCATTTTGACCTGTGTGTGACTGGGTGACACCCTGCTGGGCCACGGGGCCTGCCTGATCCCCGTCACATTGTTTGTCGAATGCCTAGTCAACAAGGGTGGAAGGGGAGGGGCAGGTGTGACTCACCTTCTTTGGAGCCTTCCCTGACACCCCCGCCTGACACCTGAGCTCCTCTCTCCCTCCTGTGCTCGGCTTGTCCTCATCACAGTGCCCTGACCCCTGCCTTGTTGGTGTGTGCCCACCCGCCAGTCTCTCCTGGGCTGCCGGTCCCCGAGGACAGGGACACGTCTCATACACCTTTGTATTCCCCGTGTCCGGTGCCAGACCTGATGCTTGGCGCTCCGTGCTGGCCAAGGGATCCGTGCTGGATGGAGGGATTTCGGCGTAGGATGGGAAGGCTTATCTTCTTCCCCGACTGTTACGAGAGTCTGGACGTTCTGCCTGGTTTTGCTCTTGCAGGTGGTGTGGTTAAGGTCAAAGAACTGGACTGGCTCCGCGACGACCTGTGCACAGGTGCGCCCCCCACCCCCGTCCCAGCGGACTCACGGCCGCTTGTCCTAGCTCCCTGCGGCCTGGGCTGAGCTGCAGGCTCCCGGCTGTGCCACAGCCTCTCGGCCCACGGCCACTTCTCTCCGTCGGCTGATGATGGCCGCTCCTGGCACCTTCCACCCACTCTGTCACTCAGACTGGGAGCGTCCCCGTACAGTAGGCACAGTGGCCCCTGAGCTACAGGTGAGGCCTGGCGCTCAGGGCTGAGCACCTGCCCAGGGCTGGGAAGCAGCTTCGCACACGGCACTCTGTCCTGTCCTAAGGGCAGAGCTCCCCGGTGGGGGAGTTTTCTGAATTGATCACCCGGGCTGTGTCAGACCTACATGCTTGTGTGAACTGCCTGCTGTGTGCAAAGTGTCCTTTCCCATCAGGTGTCAGGTGGGAGAGTCATTGCGAGTCGAGGGTCTGCCCATAGCCCCAGAGCTCCCCAGTCGCCCTTGAGGGCATGTCTAGTAACGCCCACTCCTGTGTGATGCCCTGGGAGGGGAGGCACCCTCCTCAGGGCCGCACAGCAGTTCACGGGGCAGCAGTGCCCGCCCCTCGGTGGGGAGGCAGACCCCTGGCAGCCACGCGTGCCGTTGCTGGGTGCAGCCCTGCCTGCTGGTGCCCGCCGCTCCCGGCTGGCCCACGGGGGAAGGGCCGTGCTCAGAGTGGCCTCTCCTCTTTCACAGACCCGGAGGTCCCCTTCAGCTGGTCGCAGGAAGATGTCTCTGACCTGTACAGCCACACCACCATCCTGCTTGCGGCCGAAGGTGAGGCGTCCTGGTCGCAGCGGTGCCCCCGCCCCTCCTCCGCAGAGCCCTCCCAGCCCCCAGTCGCCCGCCGTGCCCGCCTGCGGTTTCCAGCCTGAGCACTGTCGCGGGGGCACGTTTCTAGGGACTCAGTGCAGTGCCAGGGGCCCTCCCAGGGGCAGATCTGCCCGTGGTGGTGGGTTTTCCCCTCATGCCGGTTTCCTTCCCCACAGTGTTTTACGACGATGACCTAACCGACGCTCTGTTTAAAACCCTGTCCCGCCTCGCTCACAAGCTGCAGAACGCCTGCACGGCCATTCTGTCTGTGGAGAAGCGGTGAGCTCCGCGCCCCCCTTGGAGTGCGCTCCTGTCCACGCCGTCCCGACGCGCACGCACGGAGCCCCTGCTGTGTGCCAGCCCGTGCTGCCCTCCCACACGTGATCTCGTGTCATCCCCCGGCCCTGTGTGTGCCTGTGGCCGCCCCCCCCCTGCCGGTGGAGAGGAAGGCTGAGGGGCGCCAGGGAGCCTGTCACGCTGGTCTGCGAGCAGACAAGCCCTTGAACGTAGCTGCACCATGGACACGTGGCCACCACGCTGCCCAGGGCCTATCTCTCTGAACGTCCCCTCCAGGATGCCGTCTGTCTCCTCAGCACCCCAGGCCTCTGTCCGTCTGTCCTCCCCCGATGCAGACGGACCCTTCCACCCGGAAGCCCTGGGGCTCCCGCTGAGGGAGTGGCATTTCATGGTAGAAGCAGACACCTTTCACACGCTTTTCTCCGATCATGTGGTAGACCATAACTTGTCCTTTTTTTTTTTTCTTAATGTGTATTTATTTTTGAGAGAGCGCAAGCGGGCGAGGGACAGAGGGTCGGAAGCAGGCTCCGTGCTGACAGCCACCAGCCCGATGTGGGGCTTGAACTCACGAACCGTGAGATCATGACCTGAGCCGAAGTTGGACACGCAACCAGCTGAGCCACCCAGGGGCCCCTAGCCCACAACTTTTCTGAAGGCAATTCAGGATATGTAGCAAAAGCCATAAAACCTGGGTGCCTGGCTGGCTCAGTCAGTGGAGCCTGCCACTCTTGATCTCAGGGTTGTGAGTTCGAGCTCCATGTTGGGTGCAGAGATTGCCTAAAAATAAAATCTTAAAAAGAAAAAAAAAGCCGTGAAACCAAACGTACTTAGTGAGCCAGCAGTCCGGCATCTAGAAATCCGCCCTATGGAAATGACCATGGCTGTGTCCACACCATCCATCTGGGCATATCGTTCATTTCTAAAATGTCGAGGAGCCCCTTTGAGGCACACGTGACCACTGACAGCATGTGGATCTCATTTGGAGACTGGTTTTATAGACCACCCAGGGAGAACGCGAGACCGTCAGGAAAAGTTGAACCCCAACGGAATGTTGGAATGATAAAGAATTATCATTAGATTTGTTTTAGGTGAAACAAAGAAACAGAAGAGGCTTTATGTTTTTGAGATGCTTGTGTCCATCTTCACGGGAGAAATGCTGTGGTGGCTGGCCTTAGCTATTTAATAATCCGTTCTGGGTGTGCGAGGGGCCTCAGTGGCTGTGAGCTGGTGGTGGTGCAAGTGGGGCCGTCCATCACACTGTTGGAAATTCTTCTTAGTAAAAGATGTGGGGAAGCAAAGGGAAAGAGGCAAAGAATTTGAGTTTCAGGTTGCATCGTGTTGCAGGTTGGGGTGGAGAAATGGCCGAGCAGCTGGGCCGGGAGGGCTCTGGAAGGACCCATTTGAAGTGGCCCTGGCCCACCCCCTCCCGGCAGCCTTCGGTGCCCACTGCTCTGAGGCCCCTGCCCTTCGTCCTTTGGTCACATATGCAGCCGGGGGCACCCCACGCGCAGATTCTGTGCTGGGGAAGTGGGGAAGCCAGCCCGCGGTGTTCTGTGTCTGCCTCCTGCTCCACTTTGAAGAGTCCAGGGCGGGGCCCGTCTGTCCAGCGGTGGTATCTCAGGCACCTGACTCAACTTCCCTGAGCCCCGGTTCCCGCGTCTGTGAAGTGGAACCACCTCCCGGGCTCCCCTGCAGATTCGGGAAGGAAGCGCGCCCAGTGCTCAGCACCAGTAGGCGCGCGGTGAAGATCCACCGGTGGGGAGTGCGGTCAGGGAGGCGGCGGGAAGGCGAGGTGAGTGTGTGTTGCCTGCCTGTTTGCAGGCTGAACTTCACACTCAGACACCTGGACGTCACATGCGAGGCGTACGACCACTTCCGCTCCTGGCTGCGGCGGCTGGAGGGGCTCGCGGACGGCCGGCTGCGCTTCGCGGTGGAGCGGGTGGAGGCCTCCTTCCCGCAGCTCCTGGTTTACGAGCGCATCCAGCAGCTGGTAGGTGCAGGCTGTCACTGCCGTGCGCGACGCCGCGGACCCAGGGCCCCCACACGCAGGCGCCACACCCCGGTGCTGCCAGGGCAGAGGGGCGGCTAGCACCAAAGACGGCGATGGGGTCTCCCCATCCTGAGGGGCCACCGTGTCTGCACGTGGGCCTGCGGGCCGTCTGTCGCCCTGGACTTACAGGGCGCTCTTTCCCTGCGGGCAGTTCCTGCTGCAGAGGAAGTGGGCCAAGCACAGGAGGCGGCTGGGGTGCAGGAAGTCCGCCGGGGGGCACGTGGTGGGGTTCTCATGCAGGAGCCCCAGTGCTGGAGGCCACACCTTCGCCATGGACATGGGCTGGCCTCCCAGACTGGGCAGGCTTGTCTAATTGCCAGTGGCCCTTCCGACCAGGCCCGCTGGGTCCATCAGACTAGGCCTCTGAGGAAGCCTCCCAGTAGCGGTACACGGGCCGGGTACCAGGCCGAGCTCCTTCCTCCCTGGCCTCAGTTGATGCCGAGACCAGGTAAGTCACCCCGCCAGGCAGCCACAGAGCTGGGGCCCAGCCGCTTCCTGTTATAGCTTTAAACCCCCCTCATGGAGGAAATGTGAGAAGTCAAAATTACCCTTGATAATAATCACTTATGTAACTGGGAGCTGCAGTCCAAAGGTCCGGGATTAATGTCTTTTGTTCTCCTTGCCTGTTGGCTGTGGGTGCCCCTTCTCTGGGTGCGTGGAGACCAGGTGTAGTTCTGAGGAGGACGGGAGGGAAGAGGGCCAACAGGGAGCCCGCCCAGCAAGCACAGCGCTGGATCCGTGTGGTTGCTGCACGTGAGGAGCCACCTTGTGTTTCTGGCTCCGCTGCCTCCGGGCCGCCCCCCACAGACGGCCAACCGTCCTCTGCCCGCGAGGACACCGGGTTTCCACCGGGAGCTGTGTGTGTTTGCACCTTCTCCGCCTGCCCGCGGTAGGAGGAGAGGCACGCGGCCCGAAAAGTCAGCGGCCACGGGGCATGGCACTTAAGAGCTCCCCAAACGGGAAAGCGGTGGCTGGCTGACCCTCTTCTGGCCCATCTTGATTGTGTGACGTCCTCTTGTCCGTCCAGCTCCTCGCTCTCCCGTGGCGAGGCAGAGCGACAGAATCAGGAGGCGCTCCCCACCCTTGGGGCAGCTCGTGTGCTGTGCGCTGTCCTCCGTGGTGAATCACTTGCCTCTCTGACATCGCGAGGTCTCCTTTGCACCCCTCAGGAACCCCCGCTTTCTCTGTTTGCTGCAGGAGCTCTGGAAGATCTTTGTGGAACCGGTGATGTGACCCACTGCACCCCAAGCACGGCTTCTCGACTGTTCTTAGAGTACATCTCTAATAAAATCAGAAGCTCACAAAGTGATGTGCTTGGGATTTTATCATTTTGAAAATGTGGCACGTGTACGTTACAGGCCTCAAGACTGTTTTCTGGGGGCCGTTGCTGCCTCCCAGCAGCAGCCGGAGAGCGTTCTTGCCCTGGGCTGCAAGTCGTGTCGTTGCCCGTGTTTTCCGTGCGGCCAGCTCGTCATGCGCACTCCAGGGCCGTGTCGAGAGCTGCGAGCTGGCTTGGAATCAACATTCGCAACTTGATTCCACTTGAGTGGACTACTTGGAGGGCTCCTGGGGGGCAGGGGACCCAGGGCCCGGCCCGGGGCATTTAGTGCCCCCCTCTGTCACCTGCTCACAGATGTGTTTAATGTCCACGCCACACCGGCGGCAATAACACCACGCAGAGTGAGGCAAAGCAGCCTCATTTCCTTCGAAGGCTGCCTGTGATCCGTTCCTGTCCCTCTGGGGAGGCCCATTCAGAGGAGGCGGCAGGAGCTGGCCAAGTGACCTTTATTTTCTGTTTTAACTGTTTGTAACCAAAATCGTGGGAGCCCAGAACAGAAAGAGCCGCTCTTCCCCACCCTGTGTGGCTGCCCCGGGGTCCGTGCCATGATCTGCATCACAGCCTTCCCTCCCACAGCCTGGCTCCTTCCCCTCCTGCCCTGGGGCTCCCTGCTCGGCTTGTATCACAGGAGCACATCTCCATCTGATTTTTTATGTTTTGCTCTTTGGCCCTCCTGTCTCCACCCCTTCCTGTTGGTTTAAGACCTTTCCCACCATCTCCCCCTCCTCCTCCTTCCGGTCCGGTCCCACTTCCTGCTGCCTGGGCCCTCCCTGCACATCCCGTTCCCATATTGCTGCTCCTGCAGGCCTGGACCCCGGGCCCAGCATGTACGCCTCCCTGCCTGCCCCACAGCCCAGATTGCTCCTGGCATCTCTCCGGCTCCATTCAGACACCAGATTAACTCACCTCATCCTCCCAGCCGGGACGTGACATTAGTAATCTGGTTACATCCACCGAACAGCTGAGAAGACATCGGTTCTAAACAGAAAAAATGTCCACAGGTCAGGGCCCTGTCTGGCTTAAATATCCACATATTTCTGGCACACAGTCTGGCCCAAAGTAGGTACTCAACACAAACTGTCGAATGAACAATTAATAGGAACTGTGGCTGGGGAGAGGGTTTCCCAGTTGCAGACATTGTTACCTCCAGGGGCCCTTGGCAGTGTTTGCAAAGGTTTTGTTGGTCACAACTCCGGGAGGTAGGTGCTACCAGTCAGGGATGCTGCTAACGTCCTGTAATGCACAGGACGGCCCCCAGGGCGGCAGCGCTGAGGGTCAGAGATCTGGATCAGGGAGAATGTTAGCTTGTTTAGGAAAAAAAGACAGATCTCAGCTGAACGTGCAATGAATGAGTCTCACCCTCCCCTCTGGGAGTGGGAAGGAGATTCACACGCATCATCTCTAAGCCTTACAAAGACCCTAGAGGGCAGGAGTGATCCCCACTTGACATGAGAAGTCTGGAGTTCAGAGCAGTTAAGCCACCTTCCCGACATCACAGAGCTGCCAAGTGGCAGCGTCGGGCTCGGAGCCCACCCTCTCCACGCTTTCCCGCGGCAAGTTTCCCCGGCCACCGGTGGCAGCAGCCCCAGCCCCAGGCCTGACGAGGATTCTGCTCCTTGACAAGACCCCGGTGGTTTGTGCACGGTGAGCGGTTCAAGATGTATAGCCTTTGAGCTCTTCCCATTTCCCGAGGTTCCGACACAAAACCCTCCCTGATAAAATTGCCGTAATTAAACAGAGTCACAAATCACAACAGGATATGTGAATAATGAGTCCTCAAAACAGAGCCCCATGAGACCGAGCCCCCAGCTGGCCCCGTGTCAGCCCTAACTGACGTTTTCCCAGCCCTTGTGGGGACAAGCCCATAAATGTAAGTGGCACAAAGCAATAGAGTCATCGCTCCTTTCACCTGGCACATTAGGGCGAGAAAGCACTCCGCCTGAAAGCTTCCTCTAAGTGGGGCCTGGAATTAATCTTGATCGGCTATAATTCAAAGCATCGTCAGATTTTCACTTCTCGGAGTCAAAATTCACCCTTCTCACCCTGTTTTTATAGCTTTGCTTGAACCTCTAAGAGCTTGTTTGGCAGCAATATTTCAGAATCATGAAAACATCGAGATGTTCTGCTAGGGAAGTAATCTAGATAGACCTTTGGAGTTGTCTGTTTGTTTGTTTACTTATCTATTTATTTTGCACATTCTAACATTTCCAGAGAATATACGGCCCCAGGGTGGGGACTTGGTTGTTCAAGCCTGCACGGAAAAGATTTGCTAAAACTAACAAACGTGGCCCCCTCGGTTCTCAAAGTACTGTGTACACAAGTCACCTGGGATTTTGCCAACATGCAGATTCTGACTCGAATCCTCCTGGACCTTAGCGAGCCACCAGGTGACCCTGGTACCGCTGGTCCAGCCACCACTGTGGGGAGCGGGGCTGGGACACGCCATTCCTGGTTAGGAGCACAAACTCGGGCTGGGCAGACCCAGGTTCTGATCCTGGCTCTTCCCCCCAGACCAGCCAGACAACCTTGGACGAGTGGCCTAGCCTCTCTGAACCTCAGTTTCCTCATCTGTGAAATGGTAAGACTCCTGTCTTCACAGAGTTACTGTGAAAATTGTATTAGATAATCCACGTAAGATATACCAAGGGAGTCTTCAGTAGATGCAATACAGTTGTTTGGTTTGGGAGCATTTTCAGCTTGTACACTGTGGCCTGGCATCACCGCCTGCTAGAGAAATCTTTGTGAGCAATCCGTACCTCTCTCTGGTACAGAGAGGACCCTCTTTGTCCCTGTATCCTGAGGCAGTAGCTGGGCAAGGAGCAAATGTGAAAAGTCACGTGGAACAGGCCTGCCTTAAATCCGGGCTCTGCATTACACACGAGGGTCACCTTGGGGACCTGGAAGGCCCTCAGAGGAACAGGCAAGCCATCCTCCGCACCGCTGACCCCACGTCCAACAAGACATGCCATGGGTTGCCAGCAGGGGGAGACGTGCTTCCTGGGGAAGCGACCTCAGAGACCAAGTTCTGCATACAGAGTAAAAAGAATCCTGTTTGCAGTGAGACCCCCGCCCACGGGGTGGCCTAGACTCAGGGAGCCGTAAGTTGGCGGGCAGTGACGCTGATGTGCAACGTCAGTAGGAGACCCGTCTCGCCATCCGTGTGTCAAGGTGACCTACATACACCTTGGCTTTCAGCTCTCGCAGCCGTCTGTGCCCACCCGCGAGTGCAGGGGCAGAACAGCTGTGTGCGTGGTCCTCCCAGGGGGATGGCGCTTCCGGGCGCGCGGCACTTCCTGCCTGGGTCCTCCCAGAAAGCTAACTCAGTTAGGTTGACACCTAGGCGGCTTGGGAGTAACTGTCAGTTGGAACCCACCTCCGCCAGGTGGCCAGTACACGTGCCCAGCGAACAGCTGCGGCACAGACACTGGAAGCAGCGAGGCTTGCAGCCCTGGATCCCGGCTCGAACCAGAGAGACCTTCCAGGTTGTGCTGTTTCTCATGTGGCAGCTCAGTGCAGCGTCCCAAAGCAGGAATCAGCGGGGATCTGCTCTCACGACGTGGGCTAGTGATGCTGCCCAGCAGCGTGGGGCAGCCAGCTGGTGGCCTTTAAATCCGTGACCTCTTAAGGGATGTCACAGCTCTCTCCCAAGAGACTGATATCGGTCTGGTGGTTTTGTGCCTTTCAGCCCTCTGTTGAAGCCACCAAGGGCCGTGTCACATGCGAAGTCGGGACAGGGCTGCTGCCACAGACTCTGGCCTCGGTGATGAAAAGCGCACAGCCCTGCTCTTGGTCGCCACACAGACCCTCCTTCTCACCAGCCCGGTCTGGCCTTCAGTCGTGTGATTTCCTGATTGATGGGAAAAAAAAGCGATGGGATGAAAGGAAGGTGTGGGCACAGGAAGAAGAAGGGCTGGGGGTGACACCCAACATTCTGAGTTGATGACTGCGGCTTCTGAAGACCCACCCCTGCCCCCTCCACCAAGGGCAGATTGACCAGAAGGGCATAGTGAGCAGATGATGAGACTTCTGAAAAATATTTATTCTTCAGCATTTAAATGTGATGGAAAATCTTCCTGCTGTGAACATCTAACGTCCTTGTGAATTTGGAGACTTGCTTCTCAGGCCGGATACCAGTCGTGGGTGCTAAGGCTGTGCTGCAACTGCCATGAGAGGTCATTGCATAAAACCCAAACCCCTTTGCAAAGCCCACCAGACCCTCAAGGTCTAGTCTCCGCCTACCTTTCCAGCCCCATCCTGTCTGCCATATTGAATTCCCTCCTCCTCCCAGAATGCACCATGCTCTTAGCAGCCCTCACCCTCTGAAACTCCTCTCACCCAGTTCCTGTCCTTAGTTTCTTCTTCCAGAAAGCCTTCCCCAGGTGTACACGGCCCCTGAGCCTTCTACAATACGACCCTTTTAAAACTTGGTGTGATAACTGTCTGTTTCCCTGCATGTCTCCCTCATAGATGGTGAGCTCCATGGGGACAGGACTGGAGTCATCCCCCAGCCTAACATACCTGGTCATTGCGTAGATATTTGTCCACCACTTTCCCCATGCTGGATGTTGACCAGATTGCCTGGGAAGCAGCAGGGACCAAGACATCTCACATCCGTGCCCTCCTGGAGTCCAATGCTAGATGAGACAACAGGCAAAAAGTACAAATAAATACATAGCATGCATCACATCTTGGGAAGAACAGTGATCCAAAAACCAGAAGTAAGGCCAGAAGGGGGCTGCACGCTGCAGCATTTGCAAAAGCGCGTTCATGTACCCGACTGGTCTGAGCGCAAGCATTTTGCAGTTCTGTAAACCTGAAGCCACATGATGACGTCTCTTCTGTCCAGCAGGAAGAGAACCCCCGGGGGGACAGTGGTCTTGCCCCGCAGGACACAAACCAAGTTTGTGTCTACTATGGCGAGTTCAGCTTGTCGCTTTTCCCTGGGGAGGGTACACAGCCCTGTATCTCGTGTTCCCTTTTGAACCAGCTTTGTCATCCTGCATTGTCCCTCATTGGTGAATCACGTAAGACTGACACGTGCTATCGGTTTCAAAAGAATTATGTTTTAGTGGTTTCGGCGTTATAACCTGGACAGGGCTGATAAGGGCTGTGAAGAAAAGTAAAGCCGTCCTGGGGCCAGGGGAGCATCCACCAGGGGCAGGGGAGGGGGCCCAAGATGGGAGGTAAATCCTGAGGAATGAGCCCGCCCTGCCAAGTGAATGAGCGGATGAGTGAATGAACGAACTGAGCAGAAACACAGTTTGCAGGGTCCTTGCTCGGGGCAGCCAATGGTGAAGATAGGCGAGCGTGCTCTTGGTTTCCTGTCCACCGAAGGGGCCTAGGGGTCATTTTCTCCTGGGGGTTGCAAGGTTTGAGGACGTTGGCCCCGTGGGGCACTTCACCTCAGGGCCGGCTCCATGGAGGACCCTCGCCACGAGGTGGCGCCCCAGCCTCATGAATTGACAGCAGGAACCTATTACCCACCCCCCAACCCCCCACCCCCGGGCCAAGGAATTCAGGACAGTCATCAGTCCCCTTAAGCCACTGGCAGCTGCTCCAAAGCACGGGTCCCCAGCGACTCTTGGGGGACCCTAAGTAACCTGCTGCATATCATACATGTTGGCTCTGATTGCCTCCCAGTACCCAGCTAACCCCACACCTAATTCAGATCAAACCCACGTTTTTATTAGGCATTTACATTGATCTCATCTATCAGTATACCAACCCTGAACCCATTTTAGAGGTGGGTCAGCTGAGGCTCAAAAGCATACGTGGCCTGTCCAAGGCCACAGGACTAGGAAGTAACGAGGGAGGGGTCTATACCCAAGTCTGCACGAGGCTGTAATCAGCATTCTTTCTATTGCTTCCTGCCCAGAGTAGGGATTGCTTGAAGACAAGGAAGAGTGGAGTGGATTGGAGGCTATGCTGTGCCATTGTCCTGGGGTAGATGGAAGGGTTTGATGTACTGGAGCTGAGACCCAATTCTGCCTTACGCTTTACGAAGCGACAGTTTTGGAGCCAGGAAGGAACATGTCTTTGGGGCAGGAGTGTCTGGATGGGGAAGGACCGAGCTCAGAAATGGGCTCCAGGGGCAGGTAGTGGTGTTTCCAGCTTCAAAGCTAAGAAGACAGCCTGGGGCCGATAGTTTGGATGCTGGGGCCACGGACTAAAGGAACTGAGCCTTCCCCCTACACCCCCTCTCAGTGAGGGCCTCTGAGAGGCACTAAAGCTCGGTGCCTCTGCATCCCTGTCTGTGAAATGGGCACGCTAGTGGTACTTACTGTCAAGGTCGTACTTGATGTGCCTGTGAAGGACCTGGTACGTGAGCTGGCTTGGGGGTGGGGGGAGGTACTATTCTTAATTACTCGCTGCTGCATTGCTATTAACAGCCTGTTGCAAGGGGCGGAACCTCCCCAGCCAGGCGCCATGCTCAGCGGCTAACGGCAAAAATGATCTCACTTGCCACACCACTGCGCCTCAGTGTTACTTGACTGACAGCATGGGTTATTTTGAGGAGAAAAAAAAAAATCAAACTCTTGAGTGCACCATCTCTGAAAGGTTTCCACGACAACCCACACCTGGCTGTTCCGGCGGGGAGGGGAGGGCGGCCTCCCAGGGGAAGAATCAGAACGAGACTCCAGAGGTGGGGTGGGGTTCCTCCCACTGCTGTTTTCCCAGCTGTTTGTACAGCCCTGGGCAGGACGGACGCTTTACAGGCTCTCTCTCTCTTAAAGCTCTCCACGGCCCCGCTGTGGTTCTCACCCCCACTGTGCAGATAAAGAAACTGAGACTCAACTCAATTGAGAGGTTGAAATGTGCCAACAGCCACTGGGTGATTTGGGCCCTTGTGGGTTTCACTTGTCGCACTGGAGGAGCTGGAGGGCGCCTCGCGACCTCAGCACTCTTGACATCTGGGGTCCACTACCCTTGATGGTGGGGCTGTCCTGTGCACTCCAGATGTCTCCCCAGCGTCCCTGGCTCCACCTGCTAGATGCTCGACTGGCTCCCTCCTCCTCCCAGTTGTGACAGCCGAACTCCCTGAGTCAGGGGAGTTGCTCAGGAAGTCAGGGAGACACCCAACTGTCAACGCTCCTCCGTTGGGCCAATGCCCCTTGCGGGATCACCCTGTTCTTCAGGGCAAGGAAACAAGAGTCAGAGAGGAGTAGGGGCCCCCAGGGGTCCCACAGCCTGTGAGCAACAGTCTGGCTGGGAGCTCACGTGGGTTTGACCCGAGGCTGGCCGGGCGGCTTCCAGTATAGCCTCTAACCAGTCCAGACACCAGCGGTCTCTGTGCACACGGCACAGCCAGCTCAGCTCACTGTGCTCTGTCCCAGACATGAGGACTGGCCAAGGCAGCCGAGAGCGCGTGCACTCCGGCTCAGGACCAGCACCACAGATGTCAGGCCTTGGTGACACACAGGGAAGTGGCGTGGGGGGGGGGGAGGGCTGTCACCTCCCTGGGGTCCAGAGGCCAGCGGAGGGGATTTCAAAGAACGCGGCTTCGATGCAGTGGTCCTCATAAGGAGGACGAGGAGTGAGCATTGATGTCCCAAGCTCTGAGCACCAGCCACCACTTTCAGTCCCCTCAGCAACCAGCAAGGGGACGCTACCATCTGCCTTTAGAAAGCCAAGGTCAGAGAGGGTCGGAGACAGGCCCAAAGTCACAGGGCTGAGGGGCAGCGGTGGGTCTCGGACTGGAGTTCACCTCCGGAGCTGCTCCCGGGAGCTGGCTCCAGGGCCTGGTACCTTCTGGCAAAGCAACTCCATCTACCGCCTCCGAATTCAGCAGGAGACTGAGCATTTGCATGGACTCCAGGCCTGCAAACTCCCAGGGGGCCCGGGATTCGTTCTCAGGAAGCCTTTTCTGGTGGGAAGGGCCTTTTAAATATCAGTTAAGCAACTGTTTAGTTCCCACAAAGCCTGGTATCTTTGCGGGGTGTTCAGTTTGGAAAGACAGAAAAATAAAAGGAGACTGTGTTCTCTAATTTGTGTCAGCTAAGCACATACTGAGTCCTGCTCTGCGCTGGGTGCTGTGCCTGCCCCCCCCCCCCCGACGCCCCCCTGCCCATAGATGATGAGTCAGGCCAAGGACCCGTCCCCGAGGAGCTCACTGGCCAGAGGAGACACCCCCTGGTATAGATCATTTAACAGCCCAGTCCCTGACACGGAGTAAGCTTTCGGCCAACAGTTTTGGTAGGTGTGGGAGAATAGACTGCGAGGGAACAGAGGAGTGAATGAGAACTTGAATCCGCTCGTCAAGTCGCGGCCCAGCGACTGAATGAATGGGCTTGTGAATGCCATGAAAAAGGTGAGCACAGGCTGCAAGAGCGCAGGAGAATGGCGTTTTAAAACCTTAGCAGCGGCCAAAGATGATGGTGCTAGAGGAGGAGGGAAGGGAGGAAGAGGAGAAAACTCCCCCCAAATCTGGAACGCTGACAGCACCAAATTCTGAATGTGCCGCAACGGGAACCCTTGTTCACTGCTGGTGGAAACGCAGAATGCCTCGGCCCCTGTGGAACAGTCCGGCAGTTTCTTACAGCACTGAACATACTTGGGCCATACGATGACCCAGCAACGACACCCCTTGGTATTCACCCGAATGAGTTGGAAACTGACGTCCACACAAGATCTGCATACAGATGTTTATAGCAGCTCCAATCTCTCTCTCTCTCTCTCTCTTGTTTTTAGAGAGGGGTGGCAGAGAGAGGGCGAGAGAGAACTCCCAGCAAGCTTCTCACTTTCAGCACGGAGCTCAACGTGGACGTCGATCTCAGGAACCGTGAAATCACGACCCGAACTGAAATCAGGAGTCAGACGCTTACCTGACTAACTGAGCCACCCGGGCACCCTTCTGTTGTCTCTCTCTCGTTTTTTAAAGAGTTTATTTTTAAGTAATCTCTACCCCCAACATGGAGCTCTAACTCACAACCCCGATTTCAAGAGTCACACGCAACTGAGCATTGGGGTGCCTCCAGGCAGGCACCCCACAGCAACTCTATTCGTAATTGCCGAAAGTTGGAAGCAAGCAACATGTCCCTCACTGGGTGGATGGATAGACAAGCTGTGGCATATCCACACCCTGGAATATTATTCGGTGCTTAAAAAAGAATGAGCGACCCAGCCATAACAAGCCATGCAAGAGACTTTAAATGCATATTGCGAAGTGAAAGAAGCCAATCTGAAAAAGCTACGTACTGGATGATTCCAGAAAAGGCAGAGCTACAGAGACAGTAAAAAGATCAGTGGTTTCAGGGTGTTAAGGGGAGAGAGGGCGAGCCAGCAGAGCACAGGGGATTTGGGGGCAGCGAAACAAGTCCGTATGACACTGTAATGATGGACACGTGTCACTATACATCTGTCCAAACCTGCGAGTGTGCAGCACCAGAAGTGAACTCCCGTGGACAGTACAGACGTTGGGTGTTGATGTGTCCGTGCAGGTTTGTCAGTTGTAACAAACATCCCCTCTGGTGGGGATGTTGATGGGGAGGCTGTGCATGTGTGGGGTCAGGGGATGGGTGCATGGGAAATCTTTCTATCTTTTCCTCAATTTTGCTGTGAACCTGTTCTGAAGTCATTTTAAAGGGGAAAAAAAGTAAGAAACAGACCCTAGCCGTGGTCAACCGGCAACGTTGGTGATGGGGGTGGTGGGAGCAGCCCCCTGCCGATGACCTGGCCCAGCATTCTCTACTTCTTTGCATGCTCGCCTGCCTCCTAACCGTCACTGCCTGAGACTCACCCCAAAGGCTCTCCACAGCCACCTCAGCCTGCCCAACCCAAAAGGGGCGAGCCAGAAGCGCTGGGGAGTTGACACCCTGGGCGGGCAGTCTTCGACCAGTGACTGGTAGTCGTTGGTGCGTGAATGCCCCGGGCCCTAGCCCTTTAGTGGGGTAACTCTGAAGTGAATGTCCTACCCAGCCAGCCCCCAGCACTCCCCAGTGGAATGCCACCCCAGCTGTCCCTGTGATCGCATCATTACCTACTCTTCCTTTCCTGTTTGACTAGCCCACCCCTACTGGCATCGCCTGGGTCACTTCTGTCCTTGTGTCAGGGTCTGTTTCTGGAGGGACCCAAACTATGGGAGTGATGATTCTGATAACGTTCATGACAATAGCTAATCTTTGTGGAGGACTCACTGCGAGCCTCCCGCTCTGCTGCATGCTGCAGGGACCTTTCTCCTGTTTCACACGCACGAGAGCCCGGGCCGGCCAGCAATACAGCCTCATCTTATGGGATTCTTCATTGTCACAGCTGCGATCTCCAGAGTTTGAGGAAATAACGGCCCTAAGGCTCTGTCTCCTGATTTTCGTCTTCGGTTGTCTCTAGGGAGGAGAGGGAAGGATGGGGAGGTGTAAGGACTTTGGATCTGCTGGCCCTGGAGAAAGAGTTTGATCTCAGTTTGGTGAGGTTTCAGCAGGGAGTTGATGGACAGCTCCTGGGGGCCAAGAGCTCCCCCAGGGAGGGGTGAGAGGAGTCAGCACCTTCCCTCAGCATCCTGCTTGACACTGTCCTTTGCATGCAGTGGAACGGATCAGTATTAATAGAGCACCTGCTGTGTGCCAAGTAGTGTCCTCAGAGATCTCAGAAATGCCATAGATGTCAGACATGCTAACCAAGTCCTCAAAGATCTCAGATGAGACATAAATGCTTAGTTATTTTCTCCAGCAGTAGAGATGAGTAGGGGAGCCTCATTCCTCTGTCTGGTGCCCTGCAATGCCCTCCCATGTACAAGCAAGAAGAATTGGGGTGAGTGTGAGTGCACCTCCAGCCACAGGAGGAGGGGACCTAGAATGTACTGAGCACCGTGCATAGTGTTGAAACTACATACATGTTTTCCAACACGGGGTTTCTCAACCTTAGCACCAGTGATGTTTTGAGCAGGAGAACTGTTTGTGGTTAGGGGCTGCCTCCGGGAAGCCCTCCAGGGAATGGGAGTGGCACTGGGGGGACAACACCATTCCCCTCTCACTTCAGCGTGTCCTGAGCTAGAAGGAGAATCTCACCACTGTGTTTCTTGGGAACTGGCAGCTCTGAAGGGCCCAGTCATTGTAATGACAGCAGAATAAAGCTGTGACACATCTGTGATGTGTCAGATGCAGCAGCTGGGTGTGGCACACCCACCTTATGGGGTCGGGGCTGGGGGCTGGCCGGTAAAGGAAAGCCAGAGGCAGCCCCTGGGTCTTTGAGGAGACAGGTGCATGGGAATGAGTGCAGGGAAATCCCACCCAGGCCCCCTCTTAGCATTCAGGCCTCTGCACACATGTCACATCCTTCCAGGTGACCCCACCCCCCCACCCTGGCCATCATGGCTGATGTCCTCGCTCTGAGGGACTTGGTGTCTCTCAAACCACTTATTGTTAAAAATTTGTTTCCTTAGTTCATGTTTGCCTCTTTTATGCTCTGTCTCCCAGCACCAGAATGGAAGCTCCGTGGAGACGGGACCTCAAACCCCCAATGCCTAGAACAGCTCAGGGCCTGGCACAGAGTAGATGCTAAATGCGTGTTTGTTGACTGACTAAATGAAAGAACAGATAAATTACTAAAGGAGGGAATGAGTGAGCTCTGGGCCAGCCTCGCACAATTGGGCGAGTTGCTTGGTGAAGCCGGTAATAACAACAGCTTCCGGTGTGTGGGTATCCACCAGGGACCAGGAATGAACACCTATCATTTACCCCAAAGGGTGACCTACTGTGCTACGTACCTTTTTCTTCTTGCGGCAAAATACACATAACACATTTACCATTTTAGAGTGAATAGTTCAGTGGCATGCAACACATTCACAATGCTGTGCAACCATCACCCCCATCTAGTTCCAGAACATTGTCAGTATCCCAAATAGAAACCCCATACCTATTAAGCGGTCACTCCCCACTTTTTCCACCCCCAGCTGCTGGAAACCACTCATCTGCTTTCTGTCTCTGTGGCTTTCCCTATTCTGGATACTTCTTATAAATGGACCCATACAGTGCGTGGTCTTTTGTTTACAGGATTCACCCACATTGTGTCTGTCATATGCCAGTATTTCATTCCTTTGTACGACTCAGTAATACTCCACTGTATGGACATACCACAATTTGGCCATCCATTCATCAGTTGATGGACATTTGGTTTGCTTCCACATTTTGGCCACTGTAAGCAGTGTTGCTATGAACATTCATTTACAAGCTTTTGTTTGAAAACCTGTCTTCAATTTTTTTTTGATATCGACCTGGCATTGCAATTGCTGGGTCATATGGTGGCTATGTTTGACTTACTGGGAGCTGACGGACTGTTTTTCACAGTGGCTGCACCATTTTACATTCCTACCAGCAGTGTGTGAGAGTTCCAGTGTCTCCACACCCTTGCCAACACTTGTCATTTTCCGTTTTATTATTACGGCCATCTTAGGGACTGCGCGGTGGTGCCTCAGTGTGGTTTTGATCAGCTTTTCCCTAATGACTGATGATGATAAGCATCTTTTCATGTGCTTATCAGCCATCTGTATGTCTTCTTTGCAGAAATGTCCATTCAAGTCCTTTGCCCATTTTTTGAATCAGGTTGTTTGCCTTTTGGTTGTTGGGTTGTAGGAACTCTTTATATACTCTGGATCCTAGACTCTTTTCTGATATATTATTTGCAAATGTTTTCTCTCTCTGTGGACTGTCTTCTCACTCTCTCGATCATGTTCTTTGATGCACAAAAGCCTTTGAGTTTGATGAATCCTAATTTATCTATTTTTTTCTTTTCTTTTTTCCTTATGCCTTTGATGTCATATTTAAGAAGCCATTGCCAAACCCTAAGTCATGAAGATTTACCTCTGTGTTTTCTTCTAAGAGTTTTGTGGTTTTAGGGCTTATATTTAGTTCTTTGATCCATCGTGAGTTAATTTTTGTGTACGGTGTGCGATAAGGGTCCAACTGTCTTCTTTCACATGTGGATGCTGTGGTAGTTGCTTTAATTGTTCAGTTCACAAATGGGAACACAGAGTCTGAGAAGGGGTAAATGACTTCTCCCAACATCACACGACCATTGGGAGGTAGAAATGGAATTTCCCACTAAGTCCCGGGTTGGTCCCCTTTTCCTCGCACCCAAATGCCCTCTGTGATATCCCTATACTATTTTGTGAGCAGGGACGGTGGAAAGCACAGACCTGAGAAATAAGGCAGATATTCTAGTCTGGCTCCAGGAAGGTTCATCCTTGTCTCTGGACCTCATTTTCCCCCTCTGTACAATGGGTGGCTGATCTCTAAGGGCCTTTCCTGCTCAGACTGCTGGTGCCTTGAGAGCTTCGTGCCCCATTGCCCTCATTTCCCTCCTCAGAGATGCTTTTCTGAGGAGCTCATCCTGGGCCTCAGCCAGCCTCTGGAAAACATTCTCAGCAACCCCTGGAAGACGCCCGCAGCATGGGGCTGTGGAAAATGCAAGGGAAGCTAATGTGAGAAGGGCCTTCACGTGCTGACAGTTTCCTTCACAAGTATCACAATGAAGCTACTTGAGAATCAGCTTGCAAAGCACCTGGCCATAAATATCCCTCTCACAGCCCTCCTCAACCAGAAGCAGCTCAGCTCCTCCTGAACACTCAGTACCAAGGCCTAACCCACAGTGGATGCTGTGAATGTTTGTTTCCTGCAATCATCTTAGACCCGGGTTTGGCAAACTTTTTCTAAAAAAGGGCCAGGCGGTAAATATTTTTGGCTTTGCAAGCTGTGCGGTCTCTGTCAGAACTACTCAGCTCTGCCATAGCACAAAGGCACCCATAGATGATGCATAGGTGAGGGGGGTATCACTGTGTTCCAATAAAACTTTATTTATGCACAGTGAGATTTCAATTTCATGTCATTTGCATGTGAAAGAAAATATCATTTTTCTTTTGATTGCTTCCACTGTTTAAAATATAAAACCCGGGGCGCCTGGGTGGCTCAGTCGGTTAAGCATCTGACTCTTGTTTTCAGCTCAGGTCATGATCTCACAGTCATGGGATCGAGCCCCATGTTGGGCTCTGCATTGAGTGTGGAGCCTGCTTGAGATCCATTCTCGCTGTCTCTGCCCTCCCTGGCTCACACATGTACTGTCTCTCGCTCTCTCTCAAAATAAATAAACATTTAAAAAATATATAAATAAAATAAAACATAAAACCAATTTTATATCATAGCCTGCAGGTCATACAAAACATGGTGGGCTAGGCTACATTGGGCTTAAACCTTTGCTTTTTTGTTTTTCATTTTAAATATTTTTTTCTTAGTGTAGGAGTAATAGATATTTGTTATAAAACAATTATAAGTTAGCAACATGCAAATAAAGTAAAATTAGAATCATCCATAATTTCAACATACAGCTATAACTATTTATGCTAATGGGCATTTATTTTTCTACCTCTCTATCTATATTGATGCTCTCCAATGTGATAGCCAGTAGCTGCATATGACTATTTGACCTGAAACAAAAATTAGATAAAATTTCAATTTCAGTTTCTCTGTCAAACAGCACATGTGAATTCTTCAATACCTATGTCTGGCTAGTGGCTACCATATTGGACAGCACAGATACAGAACATTTCCACCCAAAGCAGAAAGTTCTGTTAGATAGCACTGATCTCTCCACATCTATCTCTATAGTCTTAACAAATACAGGACAATATCTTTGTTGAATATTTGTTTGAATATCTTTGTTCACTTAATATTTTGAGAGGACATTTTCATGCCATTCAAATACTCAATACTTATGTTTTATTGGAGGTATTCTGTTCATGAAACAGATAGAGTGTCCCTTTAGAGTCTCTATGGTTGTACATTTGTTTCCAGTTTTTTGCCACAATAAACAAAATGATAGTAAACCACTTTATCACTAAGCCTTTGTACCATTCACTGTTTAAGATAAATTCATGGAGGCTTAATTTCCTGGTCAAAGAGTAAGCCCATTTGAAAAATGTTTTTAATAGGAATACCCAGTTTCTCCCCAGGAAGGCTTTGATCATTTATAGTCCCATCAGCAATTCATGAAATTGTCTACTTCTTTGAAACCCCCACAAATAATAGTAGTTATAATGATGAAAGTTAGGCCATTTTGGTAGATGGAATTTTTCTGTCTCTTTATCTTGCCTTTCTTTGACAAACTTTATTTCCTCCCATGTTTATTAACCATTTTATTTCTTTGGGTGAGTTACGGGCAATAAAGAGGATTATCTGCATGGCTTAAGTTTTAAGGAAAAATTGCTAGATTTATAACCCTCACAAAGTTCTGCAAGCAAGGTGGCAGGATTAACATACCAAAGAGATTGGCAAAGCTCTCTCAATTTCAGCAAAACCTTGGATCAATTTTCTGTCTGTTCCTTTGAATGATTCTTATTTATTGTTTCTTTTTGGTCCCTATGGTCATAGACCATACTAGAGGGCAGGTAGGGTTTTTTGGTTGTTTTTTATTTACTTAGTTATTTGTTTTATATTTATCTTAGTTCCTTAATTTCTAGGAACACAGTCTTCCTTGCCTAACCAGAGACAGGGCAGCTTGGATTGCGGGAAAGCAGAAAGGAGGGACCTCAGGTTTCCGCAAGATATCTGCAGACTAGGGAAATAATTAGTGATCAGGATGAGTAGGGAAAACCAAGCCGTATTCTTTCTTGGCCTTTTAGGGTCTGGAATTTCCATTCATTCAATCATTGTGAGCACCTGGTGATCTCATGTTGTTCTGATGGGCAGTTTCTGTGTCTTTGACTCTACCACTGAATGAATGAATGCATTCTCTCTCCAAATACCTTTAGAAAGCTCCTGAGCTATTACTCATTCACACATTAGTATTACCTAGCTTTGATAGGGCATTTTAATTTTTTATAAGAGCACCTTCACCACCTCTACAGTCTCGTTTGCAGCCATGAAGGAGGTACTACCACTACTGTCTTCATTTACTCTTGAGGAAATTGAGGATCGGATCGGTGGAGTGGCCCGACCTAGATCATGCAGACAGAACCATGGACTTCTAGTCCAGTGCTCTTAGCGTTGCCTCCAGCATGCACAAGCCATCTGTCTTGCAGAGCTGGTGGGCCAGAAGGTGTTAAGTGAGGTGTTAAGTGAGGTGTTAAGGGGCAGCTCCGAGGGCTGATGGAGAGGGCCCTGAGCGCCTGCACTAGGAGGCGGAGAGGAGCAGGGCATCTTACGGATTCTGACTCTGGATCTAGGGTTCCAGAGCCAGAACGCGGGGGCAGCTACACTCACCCGCAGACCCCAGGACCCAGGAAAGGGGACAGGAGGTAATTAAGGTCTAGGTTAAATCAACCTATGGAGCCGCCCTCCACCCTTCATTCGCTAGGCTCCCCTCCGGCCTTGTGGGGTTCCTCAGCCTCCTCCTCCACAGCCCCAACCCTCGCTCCCCGGCCCTCGAGGTCCCTCCTCCAGGCCCCCGGCTCTCCCGCCCCCGGAGGCCGGACTCTGCCCCCGCCCTGCCTTCCCCCTCCCCCCCGGGGGCGGTGGCCCGTGGCGGGCGCGCTCATTGGCTGCGGCGCGAACGAGGGCCGGGGCCGGCAGCGCTGATTGGCCAGCGCGGCTCGGCGGAGCCAGGAAACCCCGCGAGTCGCTGGGGGAAGTGGGGCAGAGACCGGACGCACCCGGAGCTCAGAGCGCAGGAGCCTCAAGTCGGCGCCCGGCACACCGGAGTCCGCAGACCGGAGCCCGGGCCTGGAGGTAAGGGCCAGGCGCCGGGTAGCGTGGGGCGGGCCCGTCCACCGAGATGGCCTTGCCCCCAGGGAGCAAAAACGGGGCGTCTTCTCCCAGAAACGGGGCCCTCATCCTCTCGAGACACGGGTCCCCTCCCCGTAAAAGGAGAGGGTCTTTCACCTCCCAGAGAGGAAAATAGCTTCCAATTCCCAAAAGAAAAGGGCTCTTCCTCCGGGCCCCAGGCTCCAGAGGTAGGATTCCCCTGCTCGGTTTACCCCTTGCAATGGAATATGCACCCCCCCCCCCCAAAGTGGGGTCCAGCCTCCACGCGTATCTAGGGCCCCTCTCATCTCTTCGGAGATGGATGCACCTTCCGCCTCCCTCGGAAACTAAGTTTGGATCTCTTGTTCCACCCTCGCTTCTGAATAGTGGGGGTCTTCTCAGCACGTAGATAACAGGACCCTCCCTCCGTGGAAAACGAAAGCCCCCCCACATGTCCTGGGAAATAAGCCCCTCCTTAAGACCAGGAAATATGAGGGCAGAGACTCAGTATGTCTCACATGAAACCCCTCACACCCAACAGGGACCACCCTGTGTACCCCACTTCCCAAACTGGACTCTGAGATTTGCCTTCCGATGTGGAGGATTCCCTCCCCCTCCTCCACCCCACCCATGACCCCCTTCCCACCCATGATGGAGACATGGTTGCCTCAGACACCACCACAGTAAAAGCATTTCGGGGAGGTACCCTCTTCCTCCAACAGATGCAAGGTGAGGGCCTTTCATACTCAGAAACAGGACAAGGAGCTGGCCACCCATCTGGACCAAGTCGCCCACCTGACTCCACCTCCCTCTAACCCTTCCAAGCACTCCCCGCTCATGAACACCCTCCACCCACTCTCCCTGCCCCTCCGGAACCCAGTCCTTCCCCGACTGTACCCCCACACCTCACTGCTCCACCTGTTTCCATCCCACCTCCCCTCTCCCCCACCCCCCCCACCCCCCCCCCCCCCGGGCCACAGATAGGACCAGAGGATGTTGAGTAAGAATGAAGCCCTTAAAGTCAGGATCCTGAGCCTAGGGGCCATTCTAGTACCCTCTGAACTCTGACAGCAGAGATGGCCCCTAAAGGCAACAGGACCACCGCTAGTGTTCAGGATACTCTCCCCTGAGGCAGTCCAGGCTCCCTGGAGAAGGGAGTGTCAGATGCAAAGAGGGGGGCCCAGCTTGCTCCCTGGGGCTCCCCTTCCCTCCAGCTCCAGTGGGCACTGCTCAGTGGAACTCCCTGGGCACTCGGCCAAAGGAGGCAGATGCTGCAGGAACCATCCGGAGACAATGTTGCCATTGTTGGGCCAAGGGTCAGGGTGTTGGTGACTTGAGGGGGGCCGGAACCAGCTCTTATCTGGCAGGCCAGGGTGGAGGACAGGAAGGAGAAAGGTGAGGAGCTTTGCCTTACTCTTTACACCTGCACGCAGGATATGGGGTATGGAGAAATGTGTGTCCAGGAGGCCCAAAGAGTTCAGCCCCGGGGGGAGGCAAGTCTGGAGTGCCAAAGCCCCAAAGGGCTTCTTGGTTAAAGATCTGCTCCCTCATTTGACAGTTGAGCAAACAGAGGCACAAAGAGGGGAAGACACTTGCTCAAGGTCATCCGGCCAGTGGGTGGCAAATCTGGTCACAGTCTTAACAGGGATTGTGGGGTGCTGGGGTCCAGGACACAGGCTCCAGGCCTCACGTTTACAACTGGGCCTGCTGGCACTGGCCCCTCGGCTTGTCAGAGGAGGCACAGGGGCTCTGAGAATGTCACGGAGGTGGGAAGGAGCAGAGCTGGAACTCAGCACTGCCCCCCACCCCACAGGCCACCTTGTAGAATCTCTTCCTGGGGGTCTGCACTTCACCGCTCACCCCATGTGATCATGGCACTGAGCCCACCCTACAGCAGTCTCCTGTCCCCGCTCAGAGCATGGCTGTGTTTCCTGAGCCACCGGATGGGGCAGAAGCTGGAACGGGCAGCAGCAGCCTCTCCAGAACCACCCAGTGGGGCAACAGCGACTGGGTCCCTGCACATGGGAGGGTCTTGAGGTGGGGGCTTCTCCCTCCCCTCCCCTCACCCCCGCCACCTCCAGCTAAAGGGTTGGCTGTCATGCTCCAGTTTAGAGCAGGGAGCCAGGTCCAAGGTGCCAAGGCGAAAGTTCAGAGCATCAGGGGAACTGGCCTGCACAGGGGGCAAGAAATCTGTCTCTGGACCCCTCTTATCTGGGTCTGGAACCCAAATCTGCTCCTTGGTGTGTGATCTTGAGGAGATTATTAATCTTATATCCACATAAAATGAGCTAATCCTCGTCATGTGCGTAGCTGCTACCGCAAATGGGTGGGAGCAATGATTGTGATTTCAAGTGCAAAGTCATAAAACCTTTATGTTTTAGGACCGCAGACCATAAAGTCAGGGGGAGCCAAGAGTTGACTCCTGCCTCCTGCCGGCGAGGGAAACTTGGGCAAAGTCACTCCCTCTCTGAGCCTCAGTTTCCTTACTTCTGAATGAGGTTGTTGGCGGGTAGGCCTCAGAGGAGAGAGAGCTGTAGACCAGGCCTTCTCATCCTCAGCAGTGCTGACACTGGGGGCGGAATAATTGTCAGTGTCAGGGGCTGTCCTGTGCACCGAGGATGTTTAGCATCATTCTTGCCCCTCTAGCTACTAGGTGCCAGTAGAAACCTCTCTAGTTAGGCCACCTAAACTGTCTCCAGCCATCGCCAGCTGTCCCCTGGGGGGCAGAATCACGCCCACCCCTCCCACTACCGCATGTGTCTTGCATACCCTTGATGCTTGACTTAAAACACATTCCTTCTCCTTGCTCGGTCGGGCTCCCTGCTCTGCTTTCTGCACGATGGAGTGGGGTGGTGTCCAGCCACTGAGCCTCCCCGTGTTAATGAGAATCTCAATCCTTCGTATTAAATAATACTTTGCTGGGGCGCCTGGGTGGCTCAGTCGGTTGAGTGTCCAACTTGAGTTCAGGTCATGATCTCATGGTTCACGAGTTCGAGCCCTGGAGCCTGCTTTAGATTCTGTGTCTCCCTCTCCCTCTGCCTCTTTCCCACTCACACTCTGTCTCTCTCTCTCAAAAATAAATAAACATTAAAAAAAATTTTTTTAAAAGCCCTTTGCTACCTCCAGAGTGCCTCCTGTGCATTGCTCTGGGCCTCCCATCTTACAGATGAGCAAAACCAAGCCTCACCGAGGTTACATGGCTTGTCTAAGGGCATTACTCCCTTCCCTGCTAGAGGTCAAAGAAATGTTGATTCCAGCAAGAGTTTCAGAAATAACCTGGTTCTGGAGCCTTCTTTGGAAGGTCATCTGGCCATCTCTTCCAGAACTCAAACTGCAGGCCCTTTGGCCCAGCTCTCCTTCTTCTAGAAATGTTCACTCGTGCACACAGGTAGATGGACACAAGAGTAAAAATGAGCAAAGCACAGCACACAGAGGTTGACAGACTTGCTCTAGGTCACTCAGCCAGGAAATACGGGCTTGGGACTCAGGCCCAGTCCTGAAGCCTAGGCTGGGGCCCTTTGCCTCGACCCCGCCACTGGAGAAGCCTAGCCCCCGGCCCCAGCGTCAGGCACATTTCTGCCTGGACCCGTCCCTTTCTCTGGGGAAAGCATTCACACCAGCAGTTCCAGCTGCTGAAACTCAGAGTTCTGGAGACAAGAAGCTGAGGCCTCCCCACCCCAGGCCCCAGGCCCCAGGCCGAATCTCTGCCTGGGCCTTGAGGGAGCTCCTTCTAAAACTCCCAGTGGGCCCGGGGGGTTGGACAAGTGCAGCTGGACTGGGCTTCTACCAGCACGATGGCCTCACTCCGTGACCACTAGACCCCCTCAGCATTTCATTTCCCCATCTTTGGCCTTTTCTGCTTCTAAGAATACCTATGTACAAGTTTTGGTTTCAGTTCTTTGGGCTCATCAGCCTGCAAGCGAACTCCTCGGTCATGTGATCAGCCACGTGGTAATTCCTCTTTTGACCTTTTGAGGAACTTCCAAGAGACGCCATTTTCCATTCACGCCAGTAGGTGTGCAAGGGACCCCGTACTTCCGCATCCTTACCAACGCTGGTTGTGTTCCCATTATATTCATTATTATTATTATCGTTATTGTTGTTATTATCACTGTTACCGCCGTTCTAGCATATGTGAAGCAATACCTCATGGTGGTTTTGATTTGCATTTCTCTAGTGGCTCATGAGCTGTTTGTTGGCTGTTTGTAGATTTTCTATGGAGAAATGTCTATTCAAGCCCCTTGCTCATTTTTGAATCGGGTTGTCTTTTTGTTGTTGAGTTTTCAGAGCTCTTTATAGACATGAGTGTATTTTTGTGTTGCGCGTTTTCCTCTTGCATGGAAACATCTGCTCAGCTCCTGTGGGTCGGGCACTGTCTTGTGACCTTGGGAGACCCAGGGGACTACAGTACAGTTACTGCCCACAAGGGGCTCACGGTCTAGAGAAAAGCTTCTCAACCTCAACACTATTAACTGTGCTGTGGGGGGCTGTTCTGTGCATGGCAGGATGCTTGGCATCACCCCTGGCCCCTACCCCACCAGATGCCAGTAGTGCCTCCGCCCCTGTGTGACAACCAAAAATGTGTCCAGATTTTGCCAAATGTCCTATGGGGGCAAACTTGTTCTCCCTGGTTGAGAATCACTGGTTTAGAGGCTAAGAGAGATCTGCGTATCTGCAATTTCAGTCATATCTCTTGTGCCTAAGAGGGTTCATGGTGGGCGTTTCAGGACATACTTGCTGGATGTTGGATGGGTGAGTGGATGGGTTGATGGGTGCATGGATGCATGGACCCGACCACTTTTCGGTTGGATAAATCGATGGAGGAGTGTACGAATGGATGGATGAATAAATGAATGCAATTTACAAAGCCCAGACACGTGCCCGAAATTCTCCCGTGGGCAAACAAAACACTGTTCTTCAAACTGGAATATTCTACCCCTTTCTCTCTGCGTAGCACGGTAGTTATCGCACTTGAGCATAAGAAGCCCCTGGAGGGTTTGTTAACACACAGATTGGTGGGTCCCACCACCAGACTTGATGATTCAGTAGAATCGTGGGCCTGGCAGAATGCTCTGAGCCTAGTTTCCATGTTCTTTGACATCCCTGCACCAGACTCCCCAACCTTGCCAATCTGTCTGTCCTCAGAGGTCTATAGGCTTAACTCCCAACGTCTCCCATTTAGGTGCTCACATTTACTGCCTTGAACTATTGTCAGCAGGCTGGAAGTCTGTCCCTTGGCCACACTGAGAATTTCTTCAAAGCTGCGACCCATTGTGTCCTAGCACCTTGCTGCTGAAAGCAAGGTACAGAGCCCAGCAGCATCACGACATCTGGGTGCTCAGTAGGATGCAGACCCTTGGGGCTCCTGGGTGGTTCAGTCAGTTAAGCACCCAGCTTCCACTCAGGTCATGATCTCACGGTTCCTGAGTTTGAGCCCCATGTTGGGCTCTGTGCTGACAGCTCAGAGCCTGGAGCCTGCTTCAGATTCTCTGTCTCCCTCTCTCTCTGCCCCTTCCCTGCTCACGCTCTGTCTCTGTCAAAAATAAATAAACATGAAAGGAAGAAAGAAAGATAGAAAGAAGATGCAGACTCTTGGGCCCCTCACAGGCCTACAGAATGCAAATCTACATTTTAACATTATCCCAGGTTGGCAGTCGGTGGGGGTTGGGGGAGGCGGGACTCATGGTCACATTCGAGTTTGGGAAGCTTGTGCTAGGACTTCTCTATCGCCCTCACAACTCAGAAGCTAAGCCCGGCGTAGCTTTGCTGATGAGTTACTCCGGCAGCATCTGTTCCAAGGTAATTGGTATCTGGGCCGGAACATCATTCAGGCATTATTGGTCGGTCCTATCTTTGCCTTACCCACTTTATCGCCTGGAATGTCTGAACTGATGGCTTCGTGCAGGGGAAGACAGAGGCCCAGAGGGGTGGTACCTTGCTCAGGGTCGTGACTTTGGTGAAGCAGAATGCAAACTGGGGAGGAGCACCCGGAGAGGCTTAGTGTCAACGGTGGTGAGACACGGAATCACGGGGTAGGAGGGCACTGGCCTGAAGCTGCTGGCTTTGCTGTTCCAAAGTGGAGAAATGGGAGATTGCTGAAAAAGTAGGCCAAGAACCAGAATGTAAGTGTATTCTTTCATTTATCCAACAAGTATTAATTGGGTGCTTAGCAGATGCCAGACCCCGGCATCGTGTATATGGTATTGGCAAAGAGAACAAGGTGTCGCCCTCAGTGGCTTCTGTCTAGGTGGGCAGTCTGACGTTCATTCATTCATTAACGTGTCCATTTATTGTACAACTCTCACGTGTGCTGTGCATTACTAGGCGTGTGTGTGCGTGTGATGAGGGAGAGATGGAGACCCAGCTGCTCACACTGGAGGATCCTCTAGGCTGACCGTGGGGAGACAGACCCAGAATGATTGCCATTCAGCGAGATGTGTCCCCGGGGAAGGCTGGGGGCACATAGAGGCTGGAACTCAGAGAAACCCTGGGGATGCTGGGGAAGAAATTTCAGGAAGAAAGGGCAGGCAAGGTGTTCTTGACAGAGATAACGTGAACAGAAGCTCAGAGACTTTGTGGGAAACTGTTGAAATCTTCAGGGGGAAAAAAAGGGGGGGGTAAATCATGAGTCCCGTGCAGATGCAAAAAGGAATACTTGTTCAAGATTGTTTTAAGCTTGTTCAGTGAGGGAACTGGCAGATGTTAGAACTGGCCCAAAGGCAAAGTCGAGTAAAGCACAACTAGGTATGTGGAGGAAAGGAATATTGAAATGAACTGCAAATGGAGGGGGGAAATGATTGGACAAGACAGAATTTGCTTGTGTATTCATTTCCTGCAACTTACAAAGCTTTGGGGGAAATAGCTCAAAGAGAGTGAACAAGGCTAGAAATCAGATAACCTGAAAGTTTGTCCTGTACACAGATAATGCCTAATACTCCATTGAGGCACAGTTTTTTCCCCTGTAAAACCTGTGTTCAGAGGATGGGGGGAGGTCTTTGGTAGAGCACAGCATGGGTGAGTGAGGAGAGGCGAAGCTGTTGGAGGGCCAGAGAGATCATGGACATCCAGGTGACCCATGATAATAAGTGGACTTGACCAGAGACCAGTAGGGAACCACGGAAGGATGTTAAGCAAGGATGTGACCTGATTTGATTAGCACTGGAGAAAGATCCTTCCGGAAGCTGGGTGGAGAGCAGTCCCCAACTATAGGTGGCTTTTAACAGAGAAACCTGTTAAAAGATGAGATGATGGGGACATCGCCTAGAATAAGGCTTGGCAAATTTCTTTTGTAAAGGGGCAGATAGTCAATACTTGAGCCTTTGCACCCATATAGTTACAGTCCAGCAGCCATAGACAATGTAGCGAATGGGGAGTCTATGTTCTAATAAAACAAAAGTGGGCCGGTGGGCCTGGGCCAGTTGTCCAAGAGTGGTAGTTGAGTGGCTAGAGCTGTCCATGGTTTTGACAAGCCTCCTGCACCTAGATGTTTAGAACCCATTGGCAGCTCTCCTGGGGGAACCCAGGGACACCTTCTCCCATTTGCCTTTAAGCACGAGCTCCCTGAGGGAACCAGACAACCCCTGGGGCAGATCGCTGGCCTTCAAGCAAAAGCTTTTAGGACCTCAAAGCTCCTCTGGGGCAAGGTTGACCCAACAGCCTCTTACAAGCAGCCAAAAGAGCAAGCCACCGTGGCAGGGCCGTTCCTGGGTGGGAACAGAGCCTGCCTCCTGTCTCCTTGGCCAGAGCTGTAAATAGCTCTCTGCTGGCTTTGCAGGCTGAGTGCCCTTCTGGGGACAGGCTGGAAATGAGCACACGAAGGAGCACTTGTGCAAATTACTGCCTGTATGCGGGTTTGCGCGCCTGGCGTCCTTCCCCAGGCCTAAGTGCACAGTCCTCCCCGGGGCCGAGGGCAGGGCTCACAGAAGAGTCCACACACAAGGACATGGGCCTCCTGACCCGGGGACGGGGTCCAGGAGGGATTCAGAGCTGGGCTGTCAGAGTCATGAGAAGCCAGAGGAACAAGAGGAAACATTCGGAGGACCCTGGAACAGAGTTTCAGCTTAGTCTCTGCCCACCTAATGACAGCCCGTCACCCATAAATAGCAGGCAGCTCGTATTTGCTGAGAATGCAGTGGCTGCTAGGGTTATTCTAAGGGTTTTCTGTGTAGTTGCTCATGTCATTGCGTGCAACAACCCTGGAGGAAAGGCCGGTCAGATTGCTGAGGTGAGCAATGCAGGCCCAGAGAAGATGGCAGGCTCAACCTGGCCCTCAGAGTAACAGCAGCGTGTGTGCGGAGAAACCCAGGCTTACAGACTCCGAGGCCCCAAGCCCTGACTCTGAGCCATGTGGATGCCACTGGATGTGCCCTCCCGATCCCAAGCCCCGCCCCATCCTCGCCCTCCCCTCCCCTCCCCTCCCCTCCCCTCGGAGGGATCCCCTCCCCACACTCTCTGACCTCTGCTACTTATCAGTCGAGGGTAATCATAATGTCTTATCACTTGGGGCGCCTGGGTGGCTCAGTCAGTTACGTGTCTGACTTCAGTCCAGGTCATCATCATCTTGCTGTTTGTGAGTTCAAGCCCTGCATCAGGCTCTGTGCTGACGGCTCAGAGCCTGGAGCCTGCTTCAGATTCTGTGTCTCCCTCTCCCTCTGCCCCTCCCCGACTTGTGTGTTCTCTCTCTCTCTCTCTCTCTCTCAAAAATAAACAAACCTTAAATTTTTTTTAAAAAACAATGTCTTATCCCTTGACCGGCAGTTTGGGGGGGACCAGCTGCTGTGTGGCAAATGAGAAAGCAGAATTGAAAAGTCAGAAACGCTGAATAAGACCTATGGTGGGCAGAGAAAGTCCAAAGCACTTCCTTCAGCAGCCACCGCCCACAGACAACTCGGACTGTTTGTGGTGACTGATCCCTTTTGGCCACGTGCACCCCCTCGCTGGCCTGCTGTAAGAGCGTGGGTTGAGGTCGGTTTCTTGGTTGTTCCTATGGGGTCCAGGGAAAAGTCACACACTCAGAAAGCAGCTGTGTTGTGCCGGCTTGCTCCGGGTGCTGGAGATTGTGACGTCTGGACCTCAGTTTCCTCATGTGTAAAATGGCAGCAACAATACGTCTTGGGGCAGCATGTTGCTGGTTATTGGGGGGATGATAAGGGCGAACGTGGTTGAGTGCTCTCTACCTGCCAGACACCAGGCTCCGTTTGGATAATCTCCCTTAACGTTCTCAGTAACCCAGGTGGTAAGGTTGTCTTGTGTGCAGGAAGGCAGAATCAGAGAGTTTTAAAATCTCTTTACCAAGGTCAGAGGTAGGAAGAGCCAGAAACTGGACTTGATCCCGAGACCTGCCTGGCTCCAAAACCCATCTTCAAACATGTTTCACTGGAGACCTCCAAGGTTCAGAGAACCAAAATCCCGCATCCCTCTGTTCCCATGCCTTCCTCTGCCCAGTCTGTATGTGCTTGTTCTGTTTTTCTTTTTAACTTCATTTATTTATTTATTTTGAGAGAGAGAGAGAGCGTGCACATGCATGCACATTTAAGTGGGCAGAGAGAGAGGGAGAGAGAATCCCAAGCAGGCTCCTCACTGTTAGTGCAGAGCCTGACACGGGGCTTGAACCCACGAACCATGAGATCATGACCTGAGCCGAAGTCAGATGCTTAACTGGCTAAGCCACCCAGACACCCCTGTATGTGCTTATTCTGTTTTTAAGTGATAATTAATTTATTTTCCAAATCGGCAAAGTAGCATGTGGTAAAATACTCAAGCGATACACCTCGGTTTACAGAGAAAAGTAAATTTCCCTCATCCACATCTCTTGGGCCCCTTCCTCTCCCTAGAGGCAGCTCCATACTTTACACAGGGTCACCGTTTTGTGCTTTGTTCTTTATCCTTAATACATCATAGTCATTTCACACATGGGCGAATATTTCCATGGGATAAATTCCTAGGGGTGGAATTAATTGCTACATCAAAAGGTGTGTGTGTGTGTGTGTGTGTGTGTGTGTGTGTGTGTGTGTTGTTGTTGTTGTTGTTGTTGTTGTTGTTTTCCCAAATACTTTGAAAAGTATTTTGTGTACAGAAGCCAACCCTGAACAAAAAAGAACAGCTCAGTCTTTTTTCATGAAATTGGCAGTCATATGACCAGGAACCAGGTCAGCAAGAAACAGCAGGTTCTTCGTGCCCTTCTCAATCGTGATCCTACCCCTGCGGTGCCCCTTCCGGTCCGTCCCACGCTTCCTTGCTCTTCCGTAGTTGCACCTGTCCCACCTGAGGATGCGCCCTTTGTGGCAGATTAGTTTTGTCTGGTTTTTTCCATCGTGCTCCGTTGTGTCTAGCTTCTTTTGCAGGCCATGACATCCGCAGTCTATCCATGCTGCACCTTGTAGCATCGTCCATTTGTTTCCTTTCTTGGCCAGTAGTCCAGGGTGTACATAGTGGTTTTTAAATTTTCCCTACTTACTGGGGCACCTGGGTGGCTCAGTCGGTTAAGCATCCAACTTGGGCTCTGGTCATGATCTCGCAGTTCATGAGTTCAAGCCCCACATCAGGCTCTGTGCTGACATCTCAGAGCTTGGAGCCTGCTTCCGATTCTGTGTCTCCCTGTTTTGGCCTCTCTGTCACTTGCACTTTGTCTCTCTCTCTCTCTCTCTCTCTCTCTCTCTCTCTCCCAAAAATAAATGAATGTTAATTTTTTTTAACTTCCCTGCTTACTAACTGAATTTTATCGTCTCTTTTATGTGTTTCTTGGTCATTTGGATTTGCTCTTTTCTAAAGTTAGCCTGTTCATATCTCTTGTCCATTTTTCTTTTGAGTTGTCAGTTTTTTTGATTGCTTTGTAGGAGTTTTTGTCATGCTTGGTAAAATTGTCCCTTTGGCAGTTATGGGTTTTGCAGATATCTCCCTACCCTGCGGTGTGATTTTCATTTTCAGTGGTGACTTTTGGCAATAGGAATTTTTAATTTTTATGTAGCTCACATTCCTTTATGGTTAATGCTTTTTGTGTCCTGTTTGAGAAACTTGAGGTCATCCATGGTTACTCCCTCTTATCTCCGAAAAGCTTTCCAATCTATGTCTCCTACCACCCGGGGTTGATTTTTATATATTGCGTTAGGGAGGATCACAACACATTTTTCTTCCCATGGGGATAATGTAACCAGCCCAATATCACTGCCACTTTGTCAGAAACCAAGTGTTCCATATTAGTATAGGTCTGTTCTTGTATTCTCTGTTCTGTTGCATTGGTATGTTTGTCTTTACCCCACGTTGTCTTAACTACAGTAGCTTTAGAATATGATAGAATGTGCCAGATCGCCCCCCGAAGAGACTTACCAGTCAACACTTCCAACAATTTATCAAAAATGTATGGAGAGCCCAGTGTGGTGCCAGACAGTGTGATGTTAGGGTTACTGTTGTTGCTTTTTTTTAATGTTTAATTTTGAGAGGGAGAGAGAGAGAGAACAAGCCAGAGAGGAGCAGAGAGAAGTGGAGACAGAGGATCTGAAGCAGATTCTGTGATCACAGCGGTGAGCCTGATGTGGGGCTCGAACTCACAAACCGTGAGATCATAACTTGAGCCGAAGTTGGATGCTCAACCGACTGAACCACCCAGGTGCCCCAAGGGATATGGTTTTAAGTACAGCTTAAAGAGTGTTGCGGTCTTGTAAGCAGTCAGACATGAGCCAAATAATTGTACAACCAGAGGTGCCATGTAAATGTGGGGGTGCCACAAAAGGGAGAGGGAGGCCTGTGGGTCCAAGAGTGTGTGAAGAGGGGGATTTGATCTGGTGAGACAGAGTCAGGGAAGGCTTCCTGGAGGAGGTGCATCATGAGTGGAATAGGAATTAAGGAATCAGAAGCAAAGGAAAAGCATTTGGGGGTAGTGGGAACAGCATCTGCAAAGGCTCTGAGGCAGAAGCCTGCATAGGACAGACACGGGATCCAGTTGGCAGGACTCAGAGGGAGGGGAAGGTGATATGCATGGAGGTTAGAACAGTGAGCAGGGCCAGGCCTCCAGGCCTTTGAACTGTGTTCAAGGGCTGGGTTTTATGCACCAAGAACAATTACCCTGAGCAAATAACAAGAGTCTCCTTGAATCTTCCAGATTAAGAGCAGTTCCAGGAGCCCTTTCAGCACCCCTGGGGTGGCTTCTTTACAGGAGGAAGTAGTGCAGCAACCTCCAGAGCGACAGCTCGGTTCCCTCTAGCCCCTGGCACCGAGCGTCTCGGTTTTGCCAGCCATGCAAGCCCAGCCCTCCCACGCGGGTCTGCCTGGGTTCCGCCAGCACGGTGTCAGGTCTGGAGCCCTTCTGCCCCCAGCCTGGCAGCCGCGTCCTGCCTGCTGGGCCCTTCTGGGTGCGCCTGGTGCCGTGGGCCGGAATTCTTCCCTCTCTTGCTCTTCATCATCATCTCTGCTCATCACCCTGGCGGGCGCTGTTATCCTCACTCCACAGATGAGAAAACGGAAACCAGAGAGCTTAAGTCACTTGCCTAAGACCACACAGCATCCAAGGGACAAACATGATTGTTTCCAGCTCTCTGTCAATTTAATTTCTCTTTTTTTGAATGTTTGTTTATTTTTGAGAGGGAGAGAGCACAAGCAGGGAGGGACAGAGAGAATGGGACAGAGAATCTGAAGCAGGCTCTGTGCTGACAGCAGCGAGCCCCATACGGGGCTCAAATTCGTGAACTTCAATATCGTGACCTGAGTCGAAGTCAGACGCTCAACCGACCGAGCAACCCAGATGCCCCAAATTTAGCTTCTTAAACCCGAGTGGTACTTTATGTTTCTTTTCAGAATAAGGAGTGGGTCAGACTGATGAGGAAACTCACCTGAGTAAGTGCCACACTGTTCTAGGTCAGGCTCCTTGCCTGGGCTGCACTGATGGGTTCCTAGGCCTAAGGCCCCTGGTCCTGCTCTTGAGACTGATGTTTTAATTTGGTCGCCAGTGTAGGGTTCTGGTTCTTTCTGCACTAAGTCGAGTAATTGAGAGGCTTTTAATCACGAGATACGTCTGCTGGGTTTTTGCAGAATCGGGAGGTGTGGAGGAGATCTGAATACACCAGCACTCAAAATCTCATTAAACGGGCCCGTCCCTGTTTTGGGACGGCAGATCCAGACAGAGCCGACAAGATTGATGTTGTTTTCATGAATCCAGGCATCTGTTGTGTTCCTTGTGTGTTTCCAAGGCAGGAATTTGTTGGCAAGAGAATAAGGAAGCCGGGAGCTTCGGGAAGGTTTCAGAGCCCAGAGAAGATGGTGTAGATTGCAGATACGGATTGGCTTTCCCCTGTGTGGTGGGATGTGTCAGGGGGAATACAGACTGCCCTGAGTCCCTGCCTCTGGCCGACCGTGCTGCCTGCATTCGGCACACTCCGCTTACAGAGCATCTGCTCTGTGCTGGGCAGGCAGTGTGCTGCAAGCACCCTCTCGGGAGCCCCCGGACGACCCTGGGACGTGATTTCAGACTATTTTGCGGAGAAAGAGCCATTACAAAACTTGCACCAGCTCCCCGGAAACCAAGTGTGGGAACTGGGGCTGGAATGGCTTCAGCAGAAGCGCTTTGTTGGTTGGCTCACGCCCACGTGGTATTGCATCGCCTTGGCGGGGGTGACCTGCCTTTTTCCCTTAGGGGGAGGGGACTTCAGGGTGCCTGTGGGGCTCAGCCAGCTGAGCGTCCCACTCCTGATCTCAGCTCAGGTCTTGATCTCAAGGCTCGTGAATTGGAGCCCCATGTCAGCGAGGAGCCTGCTTGGGATTTTGTCTCTGCACTTCCCCTGCTTGCGTGCTCACTTGCTCTCTAAATAAATAAATACATACATACATACATACATACATACATAAATAAGAGGGGATCTCCACCGGGGCAACTGTACCCCATCCCTCCCCCCACGCCAGAGGACATTTGGCAAGGTCTGGAGACATGTTGGCTTGTCACAGCTGGGGCAGGGGACGGAAACATTGGCACCCAGAGAGTAGAAGTCAGGATGTTGCTAACCGTCCTGCAGTGGACAGGACAGCCCCCACCGCACGCAGCAAACAATGATCTGGCCCACAAAATCGAGGCTGCTGAGGTTGAGAGACCCTGCTTAAGGGGCACGCCTTTTCCATACCTTTTCTAGAGTTATCTGAGGGTGTTTCTGTTGGGGAGCTCATCTCTCCCTAGCACCTTGTCCCCAGCGATTGCTTCTCACGGGGTTTCTGGGTCTTTCTCCCACTGGGTTGGGGGAACTCTGCCTTGGGAGTCGGTAAAATGCTTTAGATGACGACAGTAAGGAGAGGGCAGCGGAGCCCGTGATGTTTAGCTCAGCGTAGGTTTTAACTCACCCTTCCGGATCCTGCATTCCAGAGCGCTTCCAACGGTACAGACTCGCCCCTGTGTTGTGGATGAGTTGAGAAAAATGAAAAATCCCCCACAGGGACCTGAAACCCTGAGTTCCTGCCACATCGCATTCCTACCCTCCTTCTGGGGACGAGGAATGCTCATCAAGTCAGGCCGGGCTGCTCAGCACGGCGGGCCGGAGGTCCTCGCTGTGTTCGTGCAGGGGTGTTGTGTGAACGCCTGTCTGGAGGGAATGAGCAAGCCCGCAAGCCTCTCCGTGCCCTGTGTGTAGGGGTCGTGCTGCTCTGCCCAACGGGAAAAACACTTTCCCGCTACCGTTAGGGAGAGATTCGCCTGGTGCAGGCCTTGGAAGGAGCGAAAGTTCTGTCGTAGGAGATCCTGGGCTGTAACTGAATTTTCCCCAGGGGCTGGTAATCTTTAACCTGGAGAAGGTTATAAAATGAGGCATGTTCCCCCTCCAGTGCCACAAAGTCCTGCCGAGGCTCAGCTCAGGGCCGCGGGGACCCCTCTCTGCATCCTGCCCCCAACGTGAGTGAGCAGAGCCATGTGCAGGGCTCAGGGGCGTCCGTGCAGGAGGCGCACAGCCCTTGCCATCGGGTAGCTACGTCACTGGTCTGGCGGCAGCTCAGGGCTCTGCTTTTCACAGGCAACTAAAGGGCGCACGTAACACCTTGACTAACCTCCGTCCCTAGTGCTTTACACGTATTGTTATCTAACCCCCAGGGTAGGTCCTGGTCTCATCCATATCTTGCAAACGAGGAAACTGAGGCACAGAGCGCCTAAGTCACTTGCCCAAGATCCTACACGGTTGAAATTTTGAAATTTCCATCTGAAGTGATCAAACGTTCAAGGACAGTCTGGCCCAGAGGGGCAGCCGCCTCTGGTTTGGGACAGGTCCCCGTCATTCATTCGTCATCCCCAGGCTCCCCTTCTCACAGGGGTTTACCCCTCTCTGCTGTAATTCTCCATTCTTCTGTCTCCAGCACTAGACTATGAATCCCATGAGGATACAGGCCTTCCATGTCCCTTCTGTGTCCCCAGCATCGTCCCAGGATCTGGCATAAAGTGAACATGAGGCCAGTGTTGGTTGAATGAATACATGAATACATTCTCTGGATTAACGTTTTCGCAGAAGTTCTTGACAGGGTTCCGTGTATATTTAGGACCCAAATTTGCTCAGAGGGATTTCTTTTGTTTCATCTTTCCTGTTTGTTTTTATTTCCCCCAATAAGCTTTTTGTTTTGAGATCATTGTACATTCACACGAAGTTGTAAGAAATAATAGAGAGATGCCGTGTGCCCTTCACCCAGTTTCCCAGTGGTCAAATCGATATTGACGCCATCCACTGAGCATACTCAGATTTCTTCTGTTTTACGTGCCCCCACCTTGTACGTCTTTAAACAATGATTTCCGCCCCCACGAGGGGGATAGTTAAAGCCGAAAGGTGACGGCATCTCAGGGTGACTCAGGGCTTGGGTCTGGGATCTTCAGAGCTAGAGGCTGTGGATGGTGAGGTTGGGCAACCCTGCAGGTGCCTGGTTACCTGAGATCAGTAACCTGTCCACAGGTTCGAATCCTAGGCCGGCTGCTTCCCAGCAGTGAAACCCTCATTAACCTGTCTGTGCCTTCACTATAAGATGGGGTAATAACATCATATCTTCCTCAGTGGTCGCTGTGGGGATTAAATGAGGTAGTACACGGAGACCCTCGGAAGAGTGCCTGACACAGAGTAATTGCTCGGTGGACCCCTGCATTATCATTGCCATTATTTCTTTAAATTGAATTGATTTGCTTTATTCACAGAGTTTCGCTCCCAGGCACCCGTATCCACACACTGATGCAGTTTTAGACCCTAGGATCTGGAGTGACTCAGCAGGTGCCTTCTACCCATGTGTGTTGGGAAGTCACGTGACTCTGAGCCTCAGTTTCCTCCTCTGGAGAATGGGCATGATATTAGAACCCACATGAGATTTTGGTTGTCAAGGACCCTCAAGAGATGGGACCCATTTTTTAAGAGCTAATTATCTAGCTCTTAAAGGTTTTAAATTTGAGATTCCCAGTCGCTGCCTCCACTTTGCTAAAAGAGGGGCTTGTGTTCTGGTGGAATGGGCAGTTGGAAGTGGCTGTGACAGGTGCACTCCGGAGGCTGAGGCACCCCCGGGGTGACTTAGGGATCTGACCTTGCATCACGTCCAGGCAGGAGCTCCCAGGCAGAGAAGGAAGAGAAAAACGAGTCAGGCCACCACATCCTGAGTTCCAGTTTGGGGACACAGCTCCGTGCTCCCTTCTTCACCCACGTGCTGCTCTTCCCCAACCACCTCCCCGTTCCTGACGCATTTCACAGGAGCACAGGGCCCCGCGGGCTGTGTTCTGTCCGTGCCTGAGCTGAGCCCGAGCTGCTGGGACTGGGGCCACTGGCATCCACCCTGTGACCAGACCTCTTTGTTCTGAGTGTCCTCAAGCTTTGCTGGGGGACGGCCTTCACCAGTAAGAGTGGCATGTCGGTGCCACAGGTTTCAAGAGAAAGTTGCTGAGTGTACATCTCCCCACTTAAGCTGGCACCGTGGCGGGGGCGGGGGGCACTCCTCAGACATTTCTGTTAAAAGACCGAATGAGAAGCAGATGGTTGGCTCCTACTGGCTGCGGTAAGAGGCCGGCGCCTTGCCGTCATTTCCATTTTCTGCAGGAGCCAACTGATTGTAGAGATGGCACTTTTCCGCCCCTGTAGAATCACCCCATAGCACTGTGCTCGTGATTCTGCAGAAAAGCCAGGCAGCCAGACAGACGCGGGTTCAAATCCCGGCTGCCACTTATTTGCTACAAGGGTAGGGGTGAGTTTCACCTAAACTTCTCTGAGCCTCCGTTTCCCCATCTGTGCCATGGGAATGAGTCTGGCTTGAGAGGGAGGCATGCTGTGTCTCAAACGAATAGCACTTGCTGTGAGCTCAGGCACAGCAGCTATTCGTGCGGGAGTTTGCCCTGGGGACGTCCAGTTACCTGCTGTTCCTCGTCGGAGCACAGCCGTGGCCCCAGGAGAGCGGACAATCAAACAGGCACAGAATCTCAGAACCTGCAACCTGGTGGAGGCGGGGGTGGGGGGAGACCTCTGAGCCCATCCAGTCTCACCAAGCCCCTTCCCTGATGCTCGAAGCCCCTCTCCTGCAGCCTAGAAAGGATGTCCAGCTTCTGTAGCGGAACCCGTTCCAATATAAGAAGCTTTGTTAGTTATGGACCCGACATCTGCCCATTCCGGTTATTTCTCTCTTGTTTTATAAGTGATCCAAGACGGCCACCCTAGCACAGACAGTGCTGCGACTCGAATCTGAGTCTCACTGCGCAGCTCACGCCCACGGCCTCCGGACCTTGTTACCTCTGTCATTCAGGGTCCTCTCGCTCGTTCCACCCTGCCCAAGACTCAGCAGAGGGCCAGTATGAGCTTGCAGGGGGAATCCTGGGGAAGAAGGCTGCCCTCTGCCCATGAGCTCTCCAGAATTTGGGGAGTCGGAAATCTGACTGTGTCCCTGGGGTCCGGGCCAGCCTGTCTTGTGTGCAGACGCTGACCAGCTGGTGGGACTGTGGCAGGAGAGGTAGGGGAGTGGTGCTCCCAGCAGCCAGCTGCCCTGGGAGGTAGACACAAGAGCACTGATATCGATCGGACAGGCCTCTGTGTTAACAAGACCGCCTGCTTTCCCAGAGGGAAGCTGCCTGGATTGAATGATCATTTGTTGACATTCGGTTTCCCTCGTACGAAGTCAGCCTGCTGTTACCATCCCCAGACGGGTGCACATCCCAAGAACTCGGCAACACTCAACACATAATTTATATTGCACACTCACTATGAAATTGAGGTGAACAAGAGAGGTGAGGCGCTCGAGTTCCGGGCAGGAAGACAGCGGCATCCATGAACAAATGAGAGAAGAGTGAGTGGCCACGATGAAAATAACATTCGGTGATGTGTGGTAGTGGGGATCAAGGAAGGCCTCTCTGAGGGAGGTGATATCTGAGCCGAAGCCATTCAGAGATGGGGGGCTAGGGGGCACAGCAGGTGCGTGGTGCAGGTTTGGGGAGACTTTGAGCTTAGTCCCTCCAGCAGGCCCCCAGGAAAGTGGATCACACACGGGGGCCACAGTGGAAGCAGGGAGACCGTTTAGGAGGCTGCTTGGGGCAGAGGTGGCTAGGATTCAGGTAGAGGCGGAAGGGGGACGTCCTGGAATTGTCTGGAGTGGAGTCAGGCCACGAGGGCAGGAGTCAGTGCCTGAGTTCAGACCCCGGCCCGTGTGGTACATGTATGAGCTCGGGCCCTGCTCCCCTTGTGTGTGCGTGTTAAGGTGGAGGACACGACAGTTTGTAGATCGGAGGTGATGAGAAGGGGGCCTCCCTGACTGTTGGAAACATTCTTTGACATAACACCCTCGTTTCTCAGCGCTGATAAGCAAAGTGCCACCGACGAGGTGGCTTTAAACAGCAGGAGTTTACTCTCTCCAGGTGCTGGAAGCCAGAACTCCAAAGTCAAGTCAGCAGGGCTGTGCTCCCTCCAAAGGGGTGTGCTCCTGCTGCCAGAGGGAGGACAGATTGCTGCTGAGCTCACAGGTCTCCAGCAGTAGCTTTGCCCCCTCTCAGCCCATGGCCCCTAAAACATGCCGCATCATAGTTTGCTGAGAGGGGAGAGCAGGGGGAGGGGGACTGGGCCAGCCAGCGGGGTCAGCCAGAGAGGGGGACGAAGTGGGACGACATCCCCAGCCATAGCGTCTGTCCTGAGAACCGCCTGGTAAACAGCAGGTATGACCTTTGTTTTAAGGAAGCCGACTTTCAGTGACCTGCCAGAGCGAAAGGGTCATGACCAGAAGAGACAATATTTGATGCAAAGCTTGCTTACTCTCCTTGCTGTGGCAGGCGGTGCCCCGCGAGCTCTCCCTCCACCGGATGGCTCCCACAGTGCGAGCCTCTAAAATTTAGCGGCTTCAGACAACGAGTGACCCTCATCTCCCGCACTTGTGAGGGTTGGCTGGCCTCACCTGGCCCTTTTGGCCTGTGGGTGGGGAGTCTCTCATGCACTGCTGGGCCGGGTGCACCTGGGACTGGCATCATCTGAAGGCTCAACTGGGCTGGACATCCAAGGTGGCTTATTCACCCCCAGGCCTGGCACCACGGTGTGCCTGACCTCTCTCTCCTCATGACTTGGGCTTCTCACGGCTCGAATGTCTCACAGGACATCTGTCATCCTGTGGAGGCAGGCAGAGGCCATGCCCGGACTGGCACCACATCACTCCCACCACGATACAGCTTGATGGCAAAACAATTCACATACCCTACAGTTCACCCCTTCAAAAGCTATATGACATTTAGCTTGGGTTTGGCTCTATGACATTATCAGTGTTTTTACATCGTGATCAGATATACATAACAAAATCTGTCATCTTTCAGTGTACAATTCAGCGTCATGAATTATACACACAGTGCTGGGCAACCCTCACCACCACCTGGTTCCCAAACCTTTTCACCTCCCCAAACAGAAATTCTGCAACCAGTAAAAGCTAGAGCTCCGGCTCTAGTACGGTCTAGTAACCTTAAATCTGCTTGCCGTCTCTGGGATTTTGCCTGGTGAAGATATTTCATATAAGTAGACCATACCCTGTCCTTCTGTGTCTGGCTTCCAGTTGGGAGGCCACGGGGGGCGCCCTGGGCGCTTGGGCATGAGTGGGAGTTGGGAGAACTGGGCAGATTCTGGATCCGTTTCCAGGTGAAGCCAGCAGGATTTCTGATGGGTTAGAGGGGGTTCAGGAGGGGGGCATCTGGAAGGATGGGGCAGCCTGGAGCCTCGTGCGGATGCCTGAGTCCCGGTGCCGTGGACCGGCACAGCTCTGTTGCTGTCGCATAATTTCTACGGGGCCCTGATGTCCATGGCAAGTGATAGCCTGCTTTCCGGACAGAATGGTGATGCAAAATCACTTAAATTTTTTTCTGTTCAAATGCAAGATCATTTCAAGGGAAAGGGTCTTACAAGTATTGGCAAATACAGCAAAGTTGGGCAGACTGCAGGTGCCACGTCTGGAGAAACGCGCTCCTCTGGCGTTGCCGACGTGTTGGCAGAAAAAGGAGACAGCGTCTGCTGCGGGAAAGCGGCAGGGTGCACGTGCCCCCTCGAGAAACCGAACTCTTCACAGAAGGGAGCGAGGCGGACCGCCGGTTTACCGGGAAAACGGGACGGATCTGTGGCTTTGAGGCGGCAGGTGCCTGGATCGCAGGTCAGCGGCCTGTCTGCAAAGGGCCAGATGGTAAATGCCATCGGCCTGTGGCCCCGCGGTCTCTGCTCTGCTGCCCGCGTAGCCCTTAAAGGCAGCCACAGCAGCCACAAATGAGCGCGTGTTCCAGAAGACGTTTATTTCGCAAAATCAGGCAGCCGGCCAGAGCCTGTAGACCCCATCCTTGAATCTGAATCACAGGGCGGAGAGCGTCCTCTCCTGAGGCCTTCAGTGGACCCCAGTCCCCAGACTCCAAGCTGGAGCTGACTGTCTGGGGATGAACGGATGAGTCCCGCTCTGCGTGGACTAAACTCCCTGCCCCCGTGTTGACCCACTTTCTCCTGCTGAGCATTTCCACCTGGGGATTGGAACCCAGTTTGACCTGGTTCAGTGCCAGAACACTAATGTACTTTTTTACAGCCCATGTGGAAGCTCATCTCCTCTTTCCACACCTTCGGAAACCAAACTGAACTCGGATCAATTTTCGAGTGCCTCTGGTTCTCTGTATTAATGCCATGTCAAACTATTCAGCAGTTGTTTTCCTATAATTAAATGTCTAGACGCATTCGGCTGCTGACTGAGGCTGTACCCACCCCTGATATACTTTCTCTGTGCATATTATTGGAGAAAGCCAGAGAGGTATCTCTCCTCCAAACATTTGAATGAGCCAATAGTAACAGGTCATTGCGATGATCCAGAAAATGCAAAAAAGTCGACTGCCACCCCAGAGATAAAAGTACTGAACAGAAAATAGACGTCTTTCTTTCAGCCTCGCTTCCCCATGTATTGGTTTTTGGTTTTGTTTTCGCACCTTAACAGGATTATAGCCAGACTGCCCGTGAACCTTCACGGTCTTTTCTCTCTCGTTGCGTTGCTTCGAAAATCATTTCCCTGCCTTTTCACACAGTTTTCGGTAAATAATTAAGCGATTCTATCACAACTTACTTGAGGGATCTTCTACTGTAGGTTTATTGACATTGTTTCCAGTTGTTCGCTCTTGTAAATTACACTCCTGTGGCCCTCTCTGAGGTCCTTTATTCAGGATTATTTGCATTAGCTAAATTTCTGGAGGTGGAATTATTTGGGGTTAAAATATGTATTATCTCTTGATTCTTTGTGGCTACATCCTTTTCCAAAAAGGCTAGACCCAGATGCTCCTGGAGCAAGGTCTGTTTGGAGAGCCAGGGGTGATATTCTGATGCTCAGAACCGGAGATCAGAAAGGCATTAGCATAACCCCGGGATGGTCCGTTGGTTTTTCCTTCTGGGCATAATTTCCAAGAAAGGACATTTACTCCATACCTAATGCACGCCCTTCATGTCACAGAGCAGCTAAGAGAGGCCTCATAGTTCCTGTGGGGAACAGTGCTGTTTCTTGAGTGTAACTGTATACCAGCCATTTGCCCACATTTCTTGGTAGAGCCTCTAGACCCTTTGAGTTAGGACTTTGCACACAGTAGGATATCAGTAACTTAAAAAAAATAGTTGTGGGGAAGTTTCTTTTCTTCCAAGTCCTCGGGTCTCTTATCTGTAAGACAGGGATAGTAAGAATCCATTCAACAGACACTGACAGTGGCTGTCTTACGTGCCAGGCCCTGTAATGTCTGCTGGGGATGCACCACATCCCTGGGGAGTGGGGAATGGCATGGAAGGTGTGCATTCAGATGATACACAAATATACACGTGGAAACTGTGGTCAAGTGGGAAGAAACCATAACACAGACCACTCTGAGAAATTACAGTGGATGCTTTTATTTCCATGAGGTTAATAAAGCAGCTTCTCTGAGGAAATAGCATAGGATGTTTGAGGTCTGAGGCATGCACGGAAGTTGGCCAAGCAGGAGTGAAGGAAGCAGTCTAGGCAGCAAGAAGAGCCCATGCAAAGGCCCTGAGGCCACAGAGCTTTGTGCTTTCTAGGAATCAGAGACAGGGGTTGCTTGGGCAATGTCTCAGAGACCTTTTGAAAGCCTGGTAACCCACGCTGAGCTTTGAAGTGCCAAGCCAAGAACGTGGGAGCAGGAAGGGGACTGTCCCAGCAGTAGATGACCTTGGTGGCCTGAAGGAGGCAGTGGAAATGAGGGAGAGAAACGGATGAATCAGAGACCTACTTCAGAGGCAGATCTGGGTTCCCTTTCTTCTCCCTTGTCTGGTTTCATCCTCCAGCTGATGACGAGGTTGTTCTGGTCAAGTTCAAGAAGTCAACACTAAAGTGTGGTAGGCTTTTATGCCAGTTGGCAAAGGGGCAAGAGCGGAGCCTGCATTTCTGCAGCAGCAGCCACGCTGTGGACCAAAAAGCAGGCTGGACTGAGCCAGGAGTCAGGGATGCTGGCTGCTCCAGGGCGTGTATCTCTTGGCGTTTGGTCAGGATCATCCCGGGACCAGCCGCAAATCGCCACCACCGTCTCCATCCCGAGTGAGACAGCCAATTCTTGTATGTCACAGGTGAGGTCAGATTTGGCCTGAACGGGAGGGACAAGCAAGGGCCGGTGGGCCATCCCACACATCAGCCCGTGAAGGAGCAAAGCCACCACTGTGTCTGACAGGGAGCCGCTCTAAGTGGGTAGTGGCCGGACTTGACTGGTCCCTCGAATTCACATCCCATTGGGACCAAAGAAGGCCCTCTGGTGGGGGCATTTGTTGTCTGGTTTGTTATCAATTCTTAAGGTCCCACGCTGGTGCAAAGTTCAGAGTGAGCTGTATACTTTTTAGCTAATGCTTACACGATCTCATGTATTGATTAATCAGGTTGTTTAAAATTAAGTGCCACAAGTCGAATCGTCTTCTCTGGAGTTTAATTTTCACAGACCCGTGTGACCGACGTGTTGTAATAGGATATTCGGCATCTGTGGGCGGCTACGCGAGGGGCCAGGTTTCTGGATGGACTTTGGTTCCAACGCCAGCGCCTTGGCTAGCTAATCAGCTCTATGATCTCGGGTGTGTTCCCCAAACTACCTTAGCTTCATGTTCCCCCCCGATAGCTCATAAGAGTACTGCTTCTCAGAGTTGTGAGAGTAAGTGGACTTAACATATGTGAAGGAAGTAGGTAGAACAGGCTCAAGCATACAGCAGGTCCTCACTAAATGGCGGCCAATGTCACTAAGGTTTGGACTCATTCCAGGTATCTGTAAGCCAAGCTGCGTTCTCCAGTAAGCCACACGTGGCTTCTGAGCACCTGCAAGGTGGCTAGTCTGCACGGACATGTGCTGTAAGCATAAAATACACATGGGGCTTCAGGGGCGCCTGGCTGGCTCATTTGGTTGAGCATCTGACTCTTGATTTCAGCTCAGGTCATGATCTCACAGTTCATGGGATCCAGCCTCGTGTCAGGCTCTGTGCTGTTAGTGTGGATTCTCTCTCTTCCTCTCTGCCCCTCCTCCGCTCTCTTTCTGTCTCTCTCAAAGTAAATAAACTTAAAAAAAAAACTTTGGAGCCAACCATAAGAGACTCTTAAATACAGAAAACAAACAGGGTTGCTGGTGGGGTGTTAGGGGGAAGGAGGAGTTCAATGGGCAAGGCGCATTAAGGAGGGCACCTGTTGGGATGAGCACAGGGTGTTCTGTGTAAGTGGTGAATCAGGAAATTCTATTCCTGAAATCATTATTACACTAAATGTTAACTGACTTGGATTTAAATTTTAAAAAAGAAAAGAAAATGAAAAAAACCCCTTATATCATAAATAACAACTAATAAAGTACACATGGGATTTCAAAGAAGTAAGATGACCAAAAAGGAAATACTAAAATTTCATTAGTTAGTTTTTATATTGTCTGCTGGAATGATGATATTTTGGATACATCAGGTTAAATAGAACATCCAACTCATATTAGTTTCATCTGTTGCCCATTTTTTTGTAATGTGGCCACTAGGAAATTTCAAATTGCTTCTAAGACTCTCATTTATCTTTCTTTTCGACAGCACTGGTCTAGAGGCATGATTTAAGAAAGAGGAATGATTAAGAAGTGGGAAAAGCGTAGACTTTCCAGCCAGAAAGATTTAGGGGCTTATCTGGGTAGCAACATGCTCTGTATGCTACTAAGGAAGTCCCTTACCCTCAGTGCGCCTCAGTTTTCTCATCCGCAAAGTGGGAGCAGACATCCCTACCACAAAGAATTGTTTTGAGGCTTCAATGAAATCATATACGTGAAGTGCTTAGCTCCGCCCTCGGCACACAAGAAAGGTGCTCAGATGGAAACAAAGGTCATAGCTTTTGTAACAGGTGCTGGGGGTGTTTAGTATTCAGGGGGGGCTGAGTTGACCCTGGTCTGCCTTGTCCAGCGAGATTATGTTGGCATGCTGTTTCCACCTCCGTCGCCACATTTGACCTTCAGAACGACCCTGGGAGGTACCGTCAGCCCCTTACGGAGCTGGAGAGACGGAGGCATGGGAGCCTTTCAAGGCCTGAGCAGGAACTGGAAACCAGATGCTTTCCTGCCAACCCCGCGCTTTCCCGAAACTTGCAGAGCTTCCCAGAAGTGGGTTTCACTTTCAGAGGGCGTCCACCGCTGTCCCCTGATCCAGAGAGAAAACTAATAGCTCATGTGCCCCAGCAGCCTGCAGGGCCCCCTTGCCTGCCAGCACCGGCGGGGGGCAGTGCGTCATCGGAGCCGACTTGGAAGGCGGGAAGCGCACCCGTGGGCCTCTCGTTCTCCAGCCTGGTGGGGAGCAGTGTTGTGGCTTGAGGCAGATAAGAGGGGCTCACAAAGCCACGCTCCCTGGACACCTGGGCACCCGCTGACGTCTCAGACCAGCCTGATGCCCAGATGTACGCGCTGCTGCGGGCTCAGGGTACAGTTCACCACACATGCTGCTTTGCAACTTGCTGTAACTTAAGATGTGCGACACTCTCTCCCGTCAGTACAGAGAGAGCTACCTCATTCTTTGTCTCGGCCAAATGTGATTCTGTGTCATGACCCACTGAAATGTATTCAGCCAGTTCCCACGGGTGGACATCTAGGTCGCTTTCTGTTCATATCAGTGAGACAAATTCCTTCAGGTACACCGATGCTGGGAAAGAGTGGTTAGTGCATTTAGAAGTTTGTAGATTTGGGGGCGCCTGGGTGACTCAGTCTGTTAAGTGTCTGACTTCGGCTCCAGTCATGATCTCACAGTTCGTGGTTCGAGCCCCGTGTTGGGCTCTGTGCTGACATCTCAGAGCCTGGAGCATCCTTCGGATCTGTGTCTCCCTCTCTCTCTGCCCCTGCCTGCCCTCCCCTGCTTGTACTCTGTCTCTCTCTCTCAAAAATAAATAAACATTAAAAAATTTTTTTAAAGTATGGGGTGTTGGTTCCCCCACACCATCAACATGGCCAGAGAGTTCATGGTAGGTCAGCGTGGAAAAACCAGAGGGAGGGTTTGGTGGCGGCTGGGAGGCCGGTCAAGAGGCTGGGGCAGCCGTCCAGCTAGGAAACAGACAAGAGCGAGCGAGAGAGGCGAGGGTGGAGGCCAGAGCTAGTGTGGAAGTAATACCCAGGGCGTGGTGCTGAGTGAGGATGATGGGAGGGAGGAAGGGAGCGCGGGTCTCGGGTTTCCAGCTTCGGCAAATTGGGTCTGTTTACTGAGGTGCTGACACAGGACAGGGAGTAAGTGTGAACCTACTGAGTTCAATATGCAGGACATCCTGGGGACGCCTGGGTCGCTCAGTCTGTTAAGCTTCAGACTTCGGTTCAGGTCATGATCTCATGGTTTGTGGGTTCAAGCCCCGCATTGGGCTCTGTGCTGACAGCTCAGAGCCTGCAGCCTGCTTTGGATCCTGTGTGTGTGTCTCTCTCTCTGTCCCTTCCCCATTAGCACTTTCTCTCTTTCTCTCTCTCTCTCTCTCTCTCTCTCTCTCTCTCTCTGAAAAATAAACATAAAAAAATTTTTTTTAATATTCAGGACATCCTGTCGGGGGGTGTTTATACTGGCCTAGGGAGGAAGATTCAGGGATGGTGAATCATTGGTGGAAATCATGAGTGCACATGAGATCTCCCTGGACTGCGTGGATGGACGAGTGAGTGGGTGGATGGATGGATGGACAGACGGACAGACAGGTGGATGGGCGGATGGAAGAAAAGATGGATGGGTGGGTGGGTGGCTGGACAGGTGGACAGATGGGCACATGGATGACAGACATCTAGACTTTATTCTGTTTCGACTGAACCGTATGAAATTGCTCCCTTTGTTTTTCAAAAATAACAAAATACTCAAGTTTACGCAGGCTTAAGTACTCGAGGGGGAAGGTACAACATGATGTCCGCAATTTACTTTGAAATGCGTCAAAAAACGGAGAGGATTAATGGATGGGTCGCAGGGTCGAGACTGGTAAAATGTCATCGTCAGGAGCTGGGAGGTGGAGGCTGTGGACAGGTATTCAGTGGCAAATTCAACTTTTCTGGTTGTTGGAAGTTTGCACAGTGAATTCAGAGACAATGGTTTTCAGGGGCCACATGTTAGCACTTCCACGTGACTTCACTTAATATTTCTCCCTCATTTGGCCAGGAGAACCTTCTGGGTTCCCATCTGTGGATTGGCCTTATTCTTCCCAGAGTTGGGGGCTGGGGGTCAGCGTTTCTCCCTCCCAAAGTTAATGCTGAGTTGCCCTAATGAGGCGATTGCTGCACCAAGTTCGTTGGTATCTGGCTTGTAATAATTATAGATTTCCTCTGCGATTTGATCCCATTGGTTGCCGCAGCAACAGCGGTAATAGCTCAACTGAAGTGCTGTCACGGTGATTTAGAACCAACATGTCTCTTGCAGCCTCCGGTCCGGGTGCCCCCACCCCCTTGCTGTTGTCATGGCAACTGAGGAGCAGCACGTGACCAAAAGCTCTGTGTCCCTCCTCCCCCGCCCCTCCCCATCTTGCACCCTTCCCCACTTCTCAGCCCCTGTGGATAGGCATTGACCCCAGCTTGGGCTATACTGGGGAGGGGGGGGCGGCTAGAGTAATCAATGCCCCAGACCCCCCACCCCGAGAGAGGGTCAGGTGGATTGTCAGAGCCAGAGCCACCCCCCTGGCCCCTGGGGGTCTCGGAGATGACTTGGTGGCCCTCAGAGCCCCTTCCTGGCTGTGGCCATGCCATAGGCGGGATCTGCTGGGGCGTCCCCACTGGAGTGCCGGGGGGGGGGGGGGTGGGGGGCGGTTGTCGTTTAGGAATCCAAAGCCTTGGATCTTTGCTTTGTACTCCAGGGGTCCTGAAAGCGAATGAGAGAAAAATCTAGGAAGAGCATCCTGGAAGAAGGGGCGGGGACAGGGACCCCATTTCAGAAGGTCCCAGGTCAGGTGGCTCATTCTTCCGGTCTAAACTGAGCTGGGCTTAAAATGTCTTTTTAAAAACGCCCTGTTCTATTTTTCTCTGTGTGTTTATCCCTTTTTTTTTTCCTGTCTCTTTGTTTCTTTGAGGATCTTTTCCTTTCTGTTTCTGTCTGTTCCTATCTGAAAACCTCTTTGTGAGGCTACCTCTCAGCCTCTCACTCATTCCCTCCCCCCTCTTCACCCCCTCTGCATCCCCCTGCCTCCAGCACTTGCTGGGAACCAGCTGAGAGCATCCTTTGCCCAAATCTGCTTTGCTTCTCAGGCTCCTTTCCTTCCTCCCATATCTGAGCCCATGTTCCGGGGACTGGCTGGAAGTCCGGAGCGTCCTCCGGAGGGAGAGCTGGTACCCGGAGGCATCTCTTAGGATGAACCCGGCGCATCTCATCCCTGGGACTCTGCAGAATGGCATAGAGGAGGCGTTTTAAGCAGGCGGGAGCTGGGCTTGCTGCAGGACCCCAACTGCCAGGCACTGTGAGTGCAGACGTGTGTCTGTGTGTGTGCACATGCCCGTGCACACACGTGTGTGCATGCGATATGTATTTGCACACATCTACTGGTATGTGGAGGTGTGTCTCAACTCGTATCGGTGGCTGTGATCTGTGGTGCTGGGCGTGCAAATGCATGCACACATGTGTGCCCATGCATATGTGTGCAAGTACGCCTGTGTGTGGCTTTTGGTCTGAAGGACATGCAGATGTCCATGACGGATCTTTCAAGGATGCTTAGCTGAGGGAACACAGTGGGATGAGCCCCTTTAAAGTGGGAACAAAATGAACAAAAACGGCATGGAAATGATAAGGGATTTGCTTCTGCCGGTGGGCTCGCAGAAGGACCACCACATGCATTTGCCTCCGTCCCCAGGAAATGAGGTGAGGGTCACCTTGAAAAAGTCTTTCTGCACACACACACGCTCGGGAATGGAAGGCTCAGGGGGGTCGCCTTTGGGAGCACCTGGCTTTGCCCTCGTCAAGACCGGACTTTGCAGGGAGAATCTCTCGCTCGCCGGATGGCTCATGCCAAGAGCTGGCCCAAGGAAACTCTGGACGGCGACTCCCCCCACCTCGTGTGTTTCACTTCTGCAGTCAATTAGAACTTCATCTTGGGTTTGTTCACGCCCTGAGAGGTGGCGAGAAGGAAGCAGGTTTAGAAAGCGTAATTTCACTTGCAGGGCAAGATGTGGGAACCTGACAACTTGCCTGGCAGCCACGGGGGTCCTTCGTGCTTTGCCTGACCCCGAACACTGGGGGACCTGGTGGCCGGTCGCTTTGGGTGGATGCTAACTGCAGGCTGGGCACGCCCGGGGTGCCTTGGGGGAGAGGACGGGTCTAGACACTGGCCTCAGGAAGGCTGCAGGCCAAGGATGGCCCTCTGTCCCCCGCTACGCCGTGACCTCTGTCTACACCACCTTGGTCCACCTGCCAAAGCCCTCATCACCTTCCAACATCCACTGTCACTGCGTCCAGGAAACCATTAGTTAGTCAAGTAGAGGTGACGCTGAACGCCCTCCTCTCCCTGCCTCTGAATACCTCGTACCTCTGGCTTACGCACCCCACACACCTTTCCCCATTTGCCCATGAGCTGCACTTTCTTTTACAAGGACTTCGAGAAAAATATCGACTAAGACAAAATACACACCGAGCAACTGGCCCGGACTCTTACAGCGTCCAGGTCATAAAAGGCCTAGCGGCTGGGATACGGTTGCAGGTTAAGAGACAGAGAAGCCGTGTGAGCAGATGCAGCGAGGGGTCCTGGGGTAGCTCCTGGAACACAAAGGACAGCCACGAAGGACATCGTGGGGGCAAGTGAGCAAATCTGAATGTAGGCTGTCTCTTAGACAATAGCATTACGTTAGTGATAAATTACCTGAACATGAAATACTCGTATGTCAGATCATTTGTACTGAGGGCACATGGAACGTCCTTGTCCTCCTGTTGTTGTTGTTGTTGTTAAGAGAGGATGCTAATAGTAATTATGTTAGGGGATTGTTCTGAAAATTATAGGTGCCGTATCCTACGTGAAGAGCAGAGCACAGGATCTGGCCCAAGGTAGGTGATGGGTAGATGTTTGCTGTTGACGTTGCTGGTTACCTCGCGTCATCCTGGCACCCTGCGATGAATGTGCCAGAAGGGTCTTTCTCTTCTGCACCCAGAACTGCCTTCGTGGGTTTGCGGCCCAGGTGATCACACAGGACCCATGCTCAGAAGAGCCTCACCCCGCGCTTGGTTTAATGCCCTCCTGTTTCCATCTTGAAATTATTTTTTTTAAGTTTATTAATTAATTTTGAGAGAGAGACAGGGGAGGAGCAGAGAGAGAGGGAGAGAGGGAATCCCGAGCAGGTTCTGCACTGTCAGCACAGAGCCAGATTCAGGGCTCAAACTCACGAACTGTGAGAGCATGACCTGACCCGAAGCTGACACTTAACAGACTAAACCACCCAGGCGCTCCATCATCTTGAAATTCTTAATCCTTTCTTGACAAGGGGCTTTGAATATTCATCTTCGCTCTGGGTCCCACAAATCACCCAGCCAGTTCTGTCTGCACAGGCTTTTTATCAGAGCCTACTGGGAAGCGCTCTTAGACTAAACTCCCTGTTACCGCATCATAGCTCGGGCGGGCCCAGGCACATACAGTACATTAGGCACATTCCAGCTGTGACACCGCGTGTCGTCAGCCTGCACCACCCAATACGGCAGCCGCTCCCCACATGTGGCAGTCAAGCACTTGCAGTGGGGATCTAGTCCCAGTAGAGACGTGCTGTGCGTGTAAGAAATTTATACCGGCTCTTGAAGATGTTGCAGAAAAGAAAAACAGTGTAAAATATCTTATTAATAATCATACTGATTACATGTTGAGATGATTGTCTTTCTAGATTGTAGGTTTAAGTAAGATACGTTATTATATTACACCTGCTTTTACTTTTTCTTTTTTTAGATTTCAATTTTAAGTAATGTCTACACTCAAGCTGGGGCTCGAACTCACAACCCTGAGATCAAGAGTCGCAGGCTCCGCTGACTGAGCCAGCCAGGCACCCCTGTTTTTACTTTTTTGATGTGGCTGCTAGAAAGTGTAAAACAACTTCTGTGGGTTGCACTTGAGGCTTGCATTATATTTCTGTTGGACAGCACTGCCTCCTGCCAGATTACCTGTCATGACTGTCAACCAAACCAAGAGATGACAGCCCCGTGAATCAATTTCCAGGCTTTTTTTTTTTTAATGTTTATTCATTTTTGAGAGAGAGAGAGAGGGAACAAGTGGGGGAGGGGCAGAGAGAGGGAGACAGGGATTCTGAAGCAGGCTCCATACTCTCAGTGCAGAGCCTGACCCGGGGCCCGAGCTCAGGAACTGTGAGATCATGACCTGAGCTCAAATCAAGAGTCAGACGCTTAACTGGCTGAGCCACCTCAGCACCCTAATTTCCAGGCTTTTAACCAGACTCCAGGCCTGATGCTCTAGCTTTAACCCATATCTCCCCCACCAGAATCCATCAGGCACCTCTCTGGGGGGGTCACTGCTGCTGGCCAGCCTTTTTTTCTTTTCCTTTCCTTCTTAAAATGCCCCCAAGATACTTTTATACCCAAAGAGTTGGTCGAGGGCCTAAATAGATTTGCAAGGCAGCACAGTGGCCCCAGGAGCACCGAACTTGGGATTGGAAAAACTGACTCAGGAATTAAAATCCTGAGGATTTTAAGAGATCAGCTCTCCTTTGTGGGGTGAGCCTGGGCCCTTTGCTTATCTTCTCTGTGCAGGGACACAGAGCAGCCCTCGCTGCAGAGTCTCACAGACCTGGGTTTGCAGCCTGGCTCTGCGTCTCACGAGTCGTGTGACACAGGACAGGCCCCAGTGCCCTGAGTCTGTATGGGCACACCAGAGGAGCCAGCCTCTTGTGGGTTTTTTGTTTGTTTTGTGTTTCTTTCCCCACCTTAAAATTTTTTTTTAATTTATTTTTGAGAGGCAGAAAGGGAGACAGAGCTTGAGCAGGAGAGGGGCAGAGAGAGAGGGGAAGATGCAGAATCCAAAGCATGGTCCAGGCTCTGAGCTGTGTGCGCAGAGCCCAATGCAGGGCTCAAACTCACGAACCATGAAATCATGACCTGGGACTTGCCCTGCCCTGAGGTTATAGCTCCTCAGAGTGATCAAAACAGAACCTAGACAGGCAGTGCGTATAAATTCTCTCGTGGCCCTTTGGTGTCATGAGCGGGATGCTCGCACGCTTGAAAAGCAGCCAGCTGTGGAAGGGGGGGTGGTCTCAGTCCTGAGCAGGTGGATGGATCCTCAGCCATCTTGGTGCCCCCCGCTGTCCCCCTGGCCATAGCGGCCACAGAACGCAGGCTGCCTCAGTGGGACCCCGTGGTCGGGCACATGGAGCTTTCTCTGTGCGACATGGCACTAGGCGCTGGGGGTGCTGAGCCACATCGGTCGCTTGCTGTCAAGTTACGCTGATGGTCCTCATCACAATGTGAAACTGTCTTATCTCTTGTCGGTTCCTTCCCCGGAAACAGAAAGTAGAGAGTGCTGTCTGGTTCCACCTCCCCCACCTGGTCCTTAGGGTTGAGTACTCTGTCTTCAGGCAGTAGGCAATCAGGCAATGAATGAATGAATGAATGAATGAATGAATGAATGAATTTCACAGGCTAAAGGGAGAGACAGAGATTGTCACATTACAAGTGAACCGGGAAAGAACATGCATATAAGTTTATGGATAACGTACACTTGGTAGGGGTTGGCAGTTGTTGAAAGGAGGCAGTGGGTACGGACAGGTTCACCCTGAGTGTTTGAAATTTTTTCTTAAAAAAAAAAAGTTAGGTGCTGGAGAAATTACAGACGAGTGGCATCTAACCCTGAATTGATGAATCAGGAAAGCTTCCTGGTGGAAGTGGCCAGAGGGGCACTAGGAAAAAGTATGCCAGAGTTAGGGGAATGTAAACAGGAGGTGGGGGGCAGGAAGGACATTTCAACAAACAGTGGCGTGTGGGTGATGACCTGGGCACAGGAAAGAGCAGAGTGTGAGCAAGTCAGTGTCAAGAGGGCAGGGAGGGGCAGGAAAGACGGGTTTGGGGCAGGGAGGACCATGTGCCCAGCCAAGCAGCGGGCCTTTATTCTGGGAGTAGTGGAGAGCCAGGGAATATTCAAGTCAGAGAGCATCTGGGTAGCTTTGCCATGTGAAACAGTAAAATGGTTTCATTCAAGCCTTCTACCTGTTCCCCCAACCCTTCTCTTTTCCCCTGGACGATGTCCAGGGTTTTTGTTTGCTTCAAGGAGTATCCTTGCAGAGATCCACTTTTTTTAACTTAGCAAGATTGTTTTCCCCTAAAGGTATCAAAAAGTCATAAGCGGGGGCATTTTCTCAAAGGGAAGGAAGGTGGAGACGCCTCCTGATGAGAGTCAGACAACCAGGGAGGTTTGGACACCTGAATGGGTTTCCCCACCATCAAAAGTGCCAAGCCAGGATAAATTACATCACAATTTTATTCACTCCGAGTATTTGGCTCTGTGTGGACAAAACATAGGGAAAACAGTTGTCTTTTGTGTGTCCGTTTGGTTTGGGACAAAAGAGACACTTTTCTGGCCTCAAAAGCCCAGCTCTTTCTTTGGTGCCGTGTTGTCCTCTGGGGGCCCCACTCCTTTAGCTCATAAGCTAAAGGAGGCACTGGCAGCTGTGTGGTTAATGGCTCCCGCCGGCTGCCCTCTGGCACCCCTTGAGGAGATGCCAGGCATCCCCAGGTGAACAGATTACCTTTTCTGTCTCGGAAAAATGAGGACCAGCTGGGGAGGTAGGGCTGGGCATGAGGACTTTCGGAGTCCTTGTTCGGCCGAGGTCACGTGCTTGACGGCCACTGTGGCCACATCAAAAGCAAGGGGTGAGCCTGCCTGTGTGGTTGGAATAGTTCTTACAGAAGGTGATGAATCGGGATGCTTTTTCATTACTGTATCCTTGGACCTGCCCTCCCCTGCCTCACCTGACCAAATATGTTTGAAGAGTTTGCTAGAACAATGAGGAAATAAGAAAAGGTAGACAAACTCTTTTTCACAGATTAATATTTTAAAAGCTCAGCAAACCGGGGCACCTGGGTGGCTCAGTTGGTTAAGCATCTGACTCTTGATCTCCGCTCAGGTTTTGATCTCAGGGTTGGGAGTTCAAGCCCCACACTGGGCTTCACCCTGGGCAGAAAGCCTAATCAATCAATCAATCAATCAGTCGTTCAGCAAGCCTTCTCCATTACCCAGAGCTGTGGTCCTAGATACTAAGGAGCTCTAAAAATTCCAGTTCTTCCACTGAAAGGACCTTCCATTGCATTGGGCTCCTCGTAGAACTGGGGCCTCTGCACCCTGGAAGGGACGGCAGCGACAAGTGTCTGGGCATAGGGGAAGGGCCAAATGTGGCCTGAGGTTGGAACTGTCAATTAGGGCAATGGTAGGCCCCTACCAATGAGCATGTAGCCAAAAGATGAGAGTCTTCGGGAAGGCTATGGACAGTGGTAACTGTTGGTGTGAAGTTCTTGGTTCCTGTAAAAAGTATCTTTATCAGCCTGAGTTGTCTGATGAGATTTCTGGGCGAGGACGGAAGCTACCAACCTGCTAACGTGGCCAGGTCTTGGCCTGCAGGCTGAGTCAGCCCTGGTTCTAACCCAGCTCTGTAGTCTTCAGCTGTGTGTCCTTGCGCAAGTGGCAAAACCTCTCTGAGCCTCCCCCTTACCTGAAAAACGAGAAGAGTACTGCTTGCCTTCCAGGATCAGGCGAGACAGTGTGTTGAACCTTGACCCAGGAGGCTTTCCTCTCCTGAATTGTAGCAGATCCCCCCATGCACGTGGAAATGAACGATCCTTTCAATTACTGAAAAGTGAAGACAGTCCCAAGGGATGGTGGGAACAGTGTCAGGTGCACTTTGTAACTCGAATGACCAACAGCGTCTCCAGGTCGCCCGCCCTGCAGACCCTCGAGGGAACGAAATGGCTCCATTGTTAGGTCCTGTGCCTTAGCAGTTCCTGGAGTCCTTAAAATGCTTCGTTTTCTCTGCACAGGAAACGTATCTCCTCCAGTCGTGCTGACCTTATCTGTTGGTCGCTGGTCCTCCCACGGGAAGCGAGAGTCCCGAGAACAAAGCGGGACACAGGTCCTTGTTCTGCATGGCTCTGGGGCCTTAGCACTTGTGGAAGTGAACAGACTTTAAGGGCCAGACCTTTCCCGGCGTTGACCCGCAGTGGCGTCTTCCGTGTTAGCACAAGCATCCCTTCTGACCAGATTCAGTTCCTTCCGTCCTTCCCCTTCGTAGGCTCGGAGACACACAGCAACTCAAACGCTTGCAGACGCTTCTTGCCGAATCCTTACTGCCTCCGGAACCAAGGGTCTGCGTCCTCCCCTTCCGGAGGGCTCTGATTTGAAGCCTTGCCTCTGCTTTTTCCCCTTCACCCTGCTCACAGGCTGAGGGCTGCCTGTCTCCCAGCATCAGAGTGTTCATGCCCCCTGCACTTGTGACTTAAGTCCACCTCATCCTTCCTGGTGGAGGCTGGCGGGCGGGGCAGGTGGGCGAGCTGCGAGACACAGGCATGAGGAGGACAGAGGAGGTTGGGGTGCAGACCAGCTTCCCTCTGGTGGAGCCTGGAAGTTCAGGCTCATAGCAGGGCCACTGCCTGTGCCAACAGCTCTTCCTCACACTTCAGGCTGTGCAACTAACCTTCCCTGCCGGGTAGAGGGTTCTTTGGAAGCCGAGAAGGTGGTGTGCAACCACGTCTCCTGGGTCCTGTGTGTATCCTTCGGTCGGCCCTCATCAAACCAAGCGCCTCATGACCTCGTGGGTAGATTTCATTCTTCCCATTTCGCAGCTAGGAAACTGAGGCCCCATTGAGTCACGCGGCTTGTCCAGAGTCACCAAGCTAGTATATGGCACACGCGGACCCAATTTATGGCTCACAGGACTCTCTCAGCTGCCCCCTCTGTCTTTTGCAAGAGTCAACACTTGCCTGTTCCCAAGAACAGTATTGCCCTCCCCTCGTACAAGTCGCAGACGACTGTGTGATGCCCCAAGAGGCAGGTTACAGGAAATCACGCATGCGGCGTGCAGAGAGCAAGGGCTGGGGCCCACACTGCTGCAGAGGCAGCCGGGGGGGGCTCGAGGAGCTGGATCTTCTGTCCCAGCGTCATCCATCACGGCCCCATGAATGAGGCCCTGCTAGCCATCTGCACTGGCCCAGGGCTGTGGCTCTATTGGTTGCCATGGCGACCCCTGGCCTTGACAACGGAGGCACCCTTGGCTAAGTGTGTTGTCTTGTCCCACTGAGTCTGCGGAAAAGCCGACAGCTGGGGCTGCAGACAGGAAACGAGTGTCCCACACTTCTGCCTGCACTTTTGTCTTGGCCCCAAGAGCAGACAGAATGAGAGAGAGCATCTTTGGGGGCCCCAGAGAGGTCTGGGGGTCCATTTCTAGCCAATGACACGTGCAAAGCTTTCGCGTTCACGGGGCCTGTGAGGCAATCTAGTGGAAAGGTGAGTCAGACACCGTGTTCAGGACGTTTATGGAGCACGTACTATTGATTCAATGATTCTTGCAGCCAGGTACTGCTCTGGGACTGGGGATACAGCAGGGACCCAAGTCTCGGGTCTCAGTTCACACTCTGCTAGCCCAGAGGTTAGGTTCAAATGGTATGATCCCCATTTTGCAAAGGGGGAAAATGAGGCACAGAGAGGTTGCTTAACATGCCCAAGGACACACAGCAGGTCAAAGAGTCCAGTTTCACAGTCAGCGCCCTGAGGGCCACCTCTCCAAACGGCCCTCACCAGATTCTTCCTGCATTTCTGAGGCGTTTGCCTCTCAAAGTCAGAAACCCTCCGTTTCCAGAGACGTGGGGATGATGCAGGTCTGGGTCAAGCGTAGGGTCCACCATCCACCTCTTATGACGGTGGTTCCCAGTCTCACTTAGGGAGCTTCACCAGTGCCCGGACGACACCGTCACGCCCAGGAGACCCTGGTTTAGGTGTGCCGGGTGGAGCCCGTCATAGGCGCTGTGGTCCTGGAGGTTCTCGGGAGCAGCCGAGGATAAGCACCGCCGGCCTTGAGCTCTGGGACCCAGGAGGAGCCCATCAACCTTCTGAGCCTGCCGTCCTGCAGATGGCTGAATTGCATTTGGAAGCTATGTCGTGTGTAGTAGGTGAGCGTTAAACAGCAGCCAGTGCTTTGATGACTTTTCCTCTCCCTCCAGAGCTTTTTCTTTTTTCTTTTCTTTTTTTTTTTTTTTGCCCTTTCCCTGTGTTCTGGTTTCCCCATTGATTTAAACACTGCCCTGGCCTCGCCCCGTCCCATCCCACCCTCCAAATGCAAATGGCAGATAAGAGGGAGCTGAGAGAACTAATTAGCATTTTAATTAAAGGAAAGGGGACGGGGAGAGGTGGGTGGGCCTGGAGGGCTCACTGTCTGGTTGCACCAGGGTTTGCGAATTGTTTCCACGGAGGCACACGGTAAGAAACAGCATTTCTTGCAGATGCCTTGCCTGCCCGAAACAAAAATCCCCCTCCCTCGCCTTGCACTTGGATAGTTCCTATTCTGTTTAGTTGATGGGTTGATTTAAATTTCGCTTGCACTTCTGATCACGTCAAGGAGGGACGGCCCTGGGGGAAGCTAGCCTGCCTTAACACAGTCTGCCGTCTGTCTCCACTGGTGCAGGTTGCCCAGGGCGTGGTGGAGAGAGCAGGGAGACAGTTGCTCACACCGCCTCTGGGCAGGACTAGGGGGTCCAGAGCATTGCAGCAAGGAATCCTAGCCCTGGGGTTCTTGGCCGCATGCCTGTCAGATGGTTCTCAGGGTCCGAAGGGGCTGTGAAAGCCATGTGACCCAACACGTAGGGAAACTGAGGCCAGGGGAGGAATGTGTCTTTGGAGCCAAACTCGAACAGTGGTGGACAATCACGTATGTAATGACTTCAGACTTGGTGGGGGGCGGGGAATATTATTGTTAAACTGTTTTAACGCAAATTTCAGACCCGCTCCCTAATTTTGTATTTTTAATTTTGTTATTGTTTTTATTTATTTTTGAGAGAGAGAAACAGCGTGAGCAGGGAAGGGGCAGAGAGAGAAAGGGAGACACAGAATCCCAAGCAGGCTCCAAGCTCCGAGCCGCCAGCACAGAGCCCGACATGGGGCTCGAACTCACGGACCGTGAGATCAGGCCCTGAGCCGGAGTCGGACGCTCAACCTCCTGAGCCATCCAGGCGCCCCTCTGCTCATTATGTGAGTCCTCAGGTGCACCTTAAAAGGCAGATGTTGCCGTCCGTGTTCCACAGCTCAGATGTGCTGAGTTCACGCGCTGCATAGATTGGCTGGAGGAGTGTAAACTCTGGGTACCATGAGACGACAGAAAGGCCTGATGCCCTCTCTCGGGGCTCGCATGTTTCCAAGTGGGACTGGAGTGCTCCGGGAAGGAGAGTGGTGTGAGAGGAATTATCCCTAGAAAGGTCAGGGACCAAGTAGAAAATGATGGAAGGAAAGCAGGAGAGGAAACAGAGAGCTCCGAGCTCAGTGCTCCAGTCCAGGAGGGACCATATTGCTCGTGCAGAGTGAAACCCCCGGGCACCCAGCTCCCTGTCGTCACCATCAGGGAAAGGGAGCCTTCCCTTGTGACTGCCGTGCATCTGAGAGGCTCCTGAGCAAGTCCCCAGGGAGACTGTGCCCATCTGTCAGGCCCCTTTCCTCAGTGACCCCCAAAACTTCCATGGACGTCAGGCATCGAGCTCTAGACCCGAGGACTGCATCATCAGCAGAGAATACAAAAGACAGGAGCGAGTCAGAGACAGAGGAAACTCAGTTGTCTCAAGAGCCTGTGATCCGCCAGGCTGTTCACATCAGTTGCGCCTAATTCCCAGCACAACCAGGAAGAGAGGCATCGCCCTCGAATCCTGTAGATAAGGACACTGAGGCTCAGAGTGTTTTCATGAGCTTTACTCTGTTAGCTACATTAAGACAGCAAGCTTTGGGGCACCTGGGGGGCTCAGTTGGTTAAGCGGCCAACTCTTGATTTCGGCTCAGGTCATGATCTCACTGTTTGTGAGATCGAGCCCCGTGTTGGGCTCTGTGCTGACAGCACAGAGCCTGCTTGGGATTCTTTCTCTCTGCCCCTCTCCCGCTCATGGTCTCCTTCAAAAAAAAAAAAAAAAAGCAAGTTTCACAGCTGAAGCCCAAGCTCCAGGCAGAGCACACATGTCTGTAGCATCTGTTACAGGGCACATGACAGACATCGCTAATGCATCACAGCTGGGTGCCGGTCACCAGCTCACCTCCAGCACCTACACACGGTGCCTGGCATGTCACGGGGCACTAAGTGAGTGACTTAGCTAAGTCATTACCTGCTAAGTGGATAACTGAAGCGAGCGGGTAAATGACAAACTGTAGCAGGCAGGAATTCAGACGCAGGCCTGCGTGACCTCAGTGTACAAGACCTTGTCTTATCCCCTCCCACCTGTAAAAGGGGACAGCCAGCTCCCTAATTCCCTCGTTTGTTTTCTTTCTTTCTTTCTTTCTTTCTTTCTTTCTTTCTTTCTTTCTTTCTTTCTTTCTTTCTTTTTTTACAGAGGTGTAATTCACATAACAAGATTACCCATTAACCAGTATAAGTGAACAATCTGGTTCCCCTTGGCACATTCACTGTGTTAGGCAGACGTCTCCACCAGCTCCAGAACCTTCTCATCACCCCGAGCAGAAACCCCACCATCCCCTCTTCCCAGTTCTGGCGACCACTGATCCGCTTTTTCTCCCTTTGGATGCACCTGATCTAGAAGTGCCCTGCACGTGCCATCAGTGTGTGGCCTTTCATGTCTGGGTTCTCCCGCTGAACATCATGTTTTTGAGGCTCATCTGTGGTCTCTGTCAGTACGTCATCCCTTATTATGGTGGAGGAAGGCTCTGTGGTGAGGCTGCACCCCTTCTGGGTTACCCTTTCAGCCGTCGGTGCTTACGTGGGCTGCGAATAGTGCTGCTGTCGACGTGCACGTCCCGTATTTGTTCGAGCTCCTATCTTCCACTCTCTGGGCTGTACGGTTAGGAGTAGAATTGCTGGACCATGTGGGAAAGCTTAACTTTCCGAGGAACCCGTAACTCTTTTTTTTTAATTTTTTTTAATGTTTGTTTTTTGAGAGAGACAGACAGAGTGCAAGCAGGGGAGGGGCAGAGAGAGGGGGAGACACAGAATCTGAAGCAGGCTCCAGACTCTGGGCTGTCCGCACAGAGCCCGGCATGGGGCTCGAACTCACGAACGGGGAGATCATGACCTGAGCCAAAGTCGGAGGCTTAACCGACTAAGCCACCCAGGTGCCCCTCTTTTTTGTTTTTAATGTCTTTTTATTTTGAGAGACAGAGAGAGCAGGGGAGGGGCAGAGAGACAGAATCCCAAGGAGGTCCTGTGCTGTCAGCACAGACCCGATGAGGGACTCAAACTCACAAACTGTGAGACCATGACCTGAGCTGAAATCAAGAGTCAGACACTTAACCAACTGAGCCACCCAGGCGCTCCAGAACCCCTAAGTGTTAAAGACTGGAGGTGTGGGAGCTGGTCTCTGGCTCCCTCCCTATCATCCCTCACCCAGAAAGTGCCCTCCCACATGCCTGGGGAGCCTCCCTCCTCAGCTCACGGTGACCCCCCTGCATTGCACTGACATGTTGAGTGCTTGTTCCCTGCCCCCCCCCCGCCAAACTCCTGGACCTGGCTGAGCAGGACCCTTGTGAATAAGACAGGAGAGCTGGGCCTCCTCCCCCATAGAGGGGGTCTCCAGAAGGCCCTGCGCTCCATGGTCTCGTGTGCTGGTCACCCTCCCCCTGCACCTGACCCTCCCCATGCACCATCCCACATCTCGTCACACCAGAGCATTTGCCCAGGCCTCACCTCCCCTTTCCTCGGTGGCTGCCAAAAATCTGCTCCCCTTTGAAGGGGCAGCTCTGATGACATCTCACTGGCATCACAACGCACTGCCAGAACGCATCTGTCCACGTTCCCACAGCGCCTTGCTCATACAGGCAAACGTCGTGATTTCACCCCGTCTTATACAGAATTACTCGCTGACAGAGAACTGGAAAATTTTTATACACATCTCTCGCCGGGTTATTTTAAGGATTTATCGACATGAAAGGGAAAGCAGCCTCGTACATTAAATTCTCCCGTTCTCCCCCCTCCCCGGACTCCCCCCCACCTCAGCCCCGCCACTGAATCATGAGTTTCAGAAAGAGAGGGGCCTTTTTTCCATCTCAGAACTTACCTAATGCAGTGCCTTGCCCGTAACAGGAGCCTAATTAATTGTCGTTGATTGAATTAGTGGGCTGGAGAGAGTGAGCGCGTGACGTGGACTCTTCTGATTGTTGGAGGCATATCGTGCTAAGAGCTCCCGTCTGATGGAGATCGCGTTTCTGTTATAAGGTCAGTCTCAAGTGCAGGCCACCGAAATGTCACCACCATATATCTCCCGCGGTGACGTTTTGTAATTGAAAGTGCTGCAGGTGTCACTCCTACTCTGGCCGAGCATTCAAATGTTGATACGCGAGTTCTCGGAGATTCTCGCCGTTGCAAACACATGTTTAATGGAAATTGGATTGTGTGCAGCCTTAAGTAGTCCCCTTGGAGACAAATGGTTTTGAACAAGAGTCAGCAACCGCTCTTTCTACACAGTTACCTTGCCGCTAAGTCAACAGGCCCGCTTTGAGTTGGACGTGCCAGAATAGATAAAAAGAAGAAAAAACGTCCACTGAGTGATCAGGGAAAGAATGGGTTCTCAGTTAATTTATGGTCACACGGTCCACGCCCATGCTTTCCTCTGGCGAAAAGCAGCAAAAATTGCCTCTCCGAGCTACACCCTTTGTAATCATCAAGCCCCAGTATATACTGTGGTCAGGTATTGTGTTACCTGCTGAATTATTCGATGCTGGAATGAGTGAAAAAGCGAGGGCTTCAGGGTCAGACAGTCTCAGGCATTCCTGTAACCAAGGCCAAGAACATAACCCGTGCGAGTTTCCAGGCCCTCACCTCTGAAATGGGGAGACACACTCCCTGCTGGATGGTTGGGATTGGAGGGCATGAAGTGCCCTTCAGAGCCTCCCCAGGCCCTCAGACTACTGTCACTGCCACTCTGGAGGCATCCCAGATCCCTCACCAGGAGAGAAGACTTTATCCTAGCCACCCTGTGGCTTAATTCCCGCTGCGGTGCCCAGAGAGACCATCAGCAGTCCCATGCCTCCCAAGATCTGGCGCTCGTCAGTCTGATACTCTAACCGCGCTGTCAGCCGGACTCTGTTTGCAAGCAATAGAAACCTGGGAACTCAAGCAAGCTAAGGAGAAGAAGGAGGCGGGGGAGGTGGGGTGGCATCTTTCTTCTGGGCTTTGTTACCAAGGACGGGTAGAAGCGAGCCCTTCTCCCTCAGTCCTGATGTTTCCTTCCGAATCCATTTGGCGAGGCGTGGATGAGCCTGATGTTCCCGGCCCTCCCCCTCCACACCGGCTCACCCCCAGGGAGAGTGGGGCTCGGGTCTGCCCCAGCACTGTTCAGCAGTGAGTGCTGTACATGTGGCCACGCTGGGCTCCAGGCTTGAGATGGAACCAGGGAGCCTCAGCGTCCAGGGTCTGCATCCTGTCTGGCAGCTGCACTCTGTGGCACGTTCGGTCTGTGTGCCCGCTGCCCTCACGGGGTGGAAGCTGGCCGACCCCACCACGCCCAGGACACTGGCCTATCCTGGTCCGGTCAGCCGCAGCCAGTGGGTCCCATGGCACGGACGCGACCGCCAGGTCTGCTCCCCTGCGGACAGAGGGGGAGGCTTCTGATGGCGGGGAGGCATGGTGTGCGGAACAGACACCCCAAAAAGTACCTCCTGTGCCCGCTTCCCAGAGAGCACCTCCATTGCCTCGTCTGTGAAGATAATGGCGTATCTCCCGGGGCCCTGGGGTGAAACAGGGTGCTATCTGCAGCACATCTAGGTCCTCAGGGCGTGATAACGCTCGCACGGCAAGGGCTGCTCCTGACTGATCCCAGCGCCCTGTGCCCAGTGCCCACTGGGCAGCTTGCACATAGTAGGTGCTCCGTGCATGTCCACAGAATTGGTGCGTCCTCAAGCCAGTGCCATCTGCCTACGCTCCTTTGTTCCATCTTTGCTTCTAATAACGCAGCCCGACGTCCCATTAGCTCTGGGGGCACTGGGTTGGGAGTCCTGCCAGCCCGTCCTCCTGAGCCTGGTGCCAGATGCCCACACATTTCCTCACCCGTGCTGCGAAGCCCGCCTGCCACTTCCAGCTGGCACTTCCTCCATACTGTCATCGAGTTGGTGCTTCGTTGCAGAGTGAATGAGGGACACCTGTGACTCAGTGACTCTGGGGTCACACAGATCTGTTTACAGATCCACTCTTAACCTCTCTGTGCCTCAGTCTCCTCATCTGCAAAAAGGGGACCACAGAGCACTGTTGTGGGCACTCCTAACAATGACGAATACTAATTGTGCCGCACGCAGAGCCTGGCGCGGTGTGCAGCTGCAGAAAGGAAACGGGGTCCGCGAGTCGTGAAGGGCTCCATCACTGTTCTGCCTGGGGTAGCCTGGGGTGGGGCAGGGGGAGATGATAAAAGAGAACAAAGTGGGGGGCTTGCTCCAGGCCCACAGCACAAAGGGCGACTAGCAGATCTAGCCAGGGAGTGCGGGACTGGGGAGCCGTCTGGAGGCAGCCAACAGACTGGTAGTGTGGGGGCCGAGAACCCTCCCTCCGTGGGTTTCAGAACAAAGCCCCGCATCCCGAGAGCCCCCTCCGTCCCCAGCAAACTCTAGACAGTTGGTCACGCTGGAGACATGCACTCCCCAAAACGGACCACCAGATACTGCGCTGGGTCCCAGATTCCCAGACAGCCCCCGGGGAGACCAGTGTTCTGTTGGGGGGCAGGGCAGGGGGGCTCCCAGCTGCTCTGAATCCTCCTCCATCTGAGCCCCCCCCATCTCACCGAGTGCAGTTGCTTGTCCCCCCGTGGATGACGCACTGAACTTATCAGCTTGCCTACAGAGGGCTCTCAAGCCAGCTCTGTCCCCTTTCTCCAGTTTTCCATCTAGGAAATAGGCATAATGACCCTGCCTGCGGTGTGGCCAGGGTCCCATGAAAACACTTGCGAATGGGTTTGTATTTCAGTAAATCTCTGCACCCAACGGTGGGTCTCAGACTCGCGCCCCAGAGGTGGAGAGTCACGTGCCAGCCAGGTGCCCCCTGCCTTTTTCAAGTGTATATTCAGCATGAAAGCAAAGGATGTGATGTCAGAAGCACCTTCTCCACGACGTGGGAAATCGCAGGGCATGGGATTCTTGGCTGCAGGGACGAGCCCTTGGCTGGTCTGACTGTGCATTTCTGTTTTCTTTCAGGGTGAAGCGTGTGCAGGGAGCCTCTGTTCCTGAAGGAGGGGATCATGGCTTTCATGTTGCTCACCCGGCGGCTGGCCTGCACCTTCCAGCACAACTACCGCCTGCTCATGCCCAGTAAGCCCTGGGGGTCTTGGCAAGAACTGGCCCTGATGGGAAACACAATCCGGGCTGGGAGAGCCCTGGCGGGTGAAGGGACCAGCCAGTCAACGCTCTGGGGCTGTTCCCTCTCCCTGGCCACACACGCAGTAAAACTGTCCCCATCACCACCACCCCTGTCTCCCATCTCCGCCACATGCTCCTGTCCCTGCGTGGACAGCTCTGGGTCGGGCAGGAAGCTGATGCGGCCTGGAGGTGGCGGCCCCAACAGCCGGGAGGCTCCAGGCTGCCCTCACAGGGACTGTTGGGGGAAACACAGCTGAGCTTGCTGCCAGGAAATGGGAAGGCTACAAGCGTCCTTGTGACTGACCTCAAGGCAAAGTGTGCTTCCAGAGCCCTGGACAGGAGACAGCAGCCCCCTGCTGCCCTGTCCCTCACCTCCACTCACCCGCACCCAGCCGGCCCGCGGCACTGCTGGCCGCATCTCTCCGGGGCTTCTGTTTCTCTCTGCCTCACTGAGTTCAGGCGGCTTAGCCAGGCCGGCCCCATCAGCAAGCGCCCTGCCGGTGAGGTCTCACGATAGACCTCCCTCCCTCCTTTCCACGAGGAAGGCATGCATGAAGCCCATTTTACAGGGGAAAAAGCTGAGGCTCAGAGAGGCAAAGTCACACAGCCACTTGAATGCAGGTCAGTCTGGCTGCAGATGCCGGGCTGTTATCCCTCCTCCATGTGCCTCCCTGGGGTTCTGAGAGACACAGGGGCTGGCCGTGGCCTCCTGTGGGCACCTTGCACCCCCCCCCCACCCGCGTCTGTCCCAGCTCTCTCAGAGCTTCGTGCTTTGCCATCACGATGTCCCTTTGTTAGTCTCATCTGCCTTTTGAAGGCAGAGTGCTGCCCACAACCTTGGTCTGCATCTTTAATGCTGGGGTTTATATCCTGGGTGGGGTAAAAAAGCAGGCATGCTCTCCCATAGACACAGGAGTATTAGCAGGTTTTACTTTAAAATAAACCTTTTAGGAGCGCCTGGGTGGCTCAGTCTGTTGAGCGTCCGTCTTCGGCTCAGGTCATGATCTCGCGGTCTGTGAGTTCGAGCCCCGCATCCGGCTCTGTGTGGACAGCTCAGAGCCTGGAGCCTGCTTCGGATTCTATGTCTCCCTCACTCTCTGCCCCTCCCCTGCTCATGCTCACTCTCTCTCTGTCAAATATTAAAAACAAACAAACAAAAAAAAACACATAAAAATATTGAAATAAATCTCTTAACTTGGGATGATTTTACAAGTACAGTGAAAGTACTAAGACAGTACAGACAGATCCCATAGACCCCAGCGTCGCCCTGGTTAACATCTTACATCACGAGGATGCTCTTGTCAATAACTAAGAAGCTGACCTTGTACATTATTGCTACCCGAACTCCAGACTTCTCTGGGGATTTCACCAGGTTTTCCCTTAGTCCCTCTTTTACTCCCGGGATCCAGTGTGAGTTCCCACAGTGCACTCTGGGGTCCCAGCTCCCCGGTATCATCCAGTCTGTGACCATGTCTGTCTTCCCTTGTTCTTGACCCTGATCGCCTTGAGAAGTGAGTAGGTTTGAGGTTTTGTTTTATTTTATTCAGTTATAAGAGAAGCATCTTAACGCTCACCCATTATTATGTTAAAAATAAACCCAAACCAGGGCGCCTGGGTGGCTCAGTCGGTTAGGCGTCCGACCTCAGCTCAGGTCATGATCTCAGTCTGTGGGTTCGAGCCCCGCGTCGGGCTCTGTGCTGACAGCCCAGAGCCTGGAGCCTGCTTCGAATTCTGTGTCTCCCTCTCTCTCTGCCCCTCCCCTGCTCATGCTCTGTCTCTCTCTGTCTCAAAAATAAATAAAAACATTTAAAAAAATAAATAAATAAATAAACCCAAACCGACGCATGATGCCCAAGTAGTGTGCCCCTAGCAGGAGGGAGAGTCGGCCATAACTAGTACTGCTCACACCCGCTGGGGGCGGGGTGCCGTACTAGGTGCTGGGGACGCTTCACTGACAAGAAAGCATGGCCTGTGGGGCTCCGCCTTTGTAGGTCATTCTCAAGGACATCCCTTCCCAGGGAGACAAGCAGGGGAGAGCCTTGAGTCAAGGCTCCTACACCTGGGCCACATTCCACCCAGTCAGCCTCCCCCACGGGCAGAACTCTGAGCCTCTGTTTCTCGTCAGGAAAGTGGGTCTCCTCGGGAGACTGAGGGCAGTGCTGGGGTCCTACTTGCTTCGCACACCTCTCTATCAGAAGGAACAGTTCAGGGGTGCCAGGGCACTCCAATTCTCTCAGCAGGCACGCTTGCTCTCAAAACATAAGTATTTTTTAACAATGCAAACGCCCTTCGTTTATATTTACACAACGACGCATTGAAAAAAAGAGACAAATGACTAATCAGAGTTATCAGGTCTGCATTTTCTTGGCAAGAGTTAAATCTTTTTTTTGGCACACTTGTGCCAGATTTAGAGATAAGAGGGTTTTTTTTAATTTTTTTTTAACGTTTATTTATTTTTTTGAGACAGAGAGACAGAGTATGAACGGGGGAGGGGCAGAGAGAGAGGGAGACACAGAATCTGAAGCAGGCTCCAGGCTCTGAGCCATCATCAGCCCAGAGCCCGACGTGGGGCTCAAACTCACGGACCACGTGATCGTGACCTGAGCTGAAGTCGGACGCTTAATCGACTGAGCCACCCAGGCGCCCCAGAGATAAGAGTTTTTTAATACTAAACCACCGTGTTGGCAAAGATAGAGGAGCATGTGTGTTCATACACTGCTCATAGGTAAGTAGCAATAAGGAAATAGTTTTTTTTTTTGGGGGGGGGGGTGTTAAGGAGGCTCCACACCCAGTGCGGCAGGGCTTGAGCTCACGACCCTGAGTCAAGACTGAGCTGAGATCAAGTGTCTAACACTTAACTGCCTGAGCCACCCAGGTGCCCAGGGGAAATAGTTTTAAAATGGTAGCTAACGTTTAACCCATTTAGTCCCCTGGGAGAGGAAAGCAGAGACTCAGAGAAATTCCGTTAACTTTCTCAGAACCTTGGTGCTAGCAAGTGGCTGAACCTGGCTTTGAGCTAAGCCTGGCTGGCCCCAAAAGTTCCAACCTTAACCACTATGTTAGTTATTTATTGCCATATAACAAATAGCCCTGGGGCGCCCTGGTGGCTCAGTCGGTTGAGCGACTGACTTCGGCTCAGGTCATGATCTCAGTTTGTGAGTTTGAGCCCCACGTCAGGCTCTGTGCTGACAGCTCAGAGCCTGGAGCCTACTTCAGATTCTATGTCTCCCCGTCTCTCTACTCCTCCCCTGCTCATGCTCTGTGCCTCTCTGTCTCTCAATAATAAATAAACGTTAAAAAAAATTTTTTTTTAAATAGCCCTAACTTAGCTGGTTAAAATAATGCACATTTATTATGTCACAGTTCCTGTGGTCTAGGAGTCTGGGGGAAGCTTAGCTGGGTGCTTTGGTCTTTCATGAGGGTACAGCTGAGCTGTTAGCCAGGGCTGTGGTCTCATCAGAAGGCTCACCATGGAAGCTGGGGATTCCGCTTCCAAGCTCGCTCTCGTGGTGCTGGCTGGATTTGGTGCCACGTGGACATCTGCACAGAGCAGCTCACAGCCTGGCCACCTGTGTTCCCCGGAGGGAGGGAGCCACCTGTGTTCCCCGGAGGGAGGGAGGGTGCTTCAGCCCACCACCACGCCCACGGTGTTTAAGTGTTTGTGTGGCATCTCCACCCATCGACCGCTGTGGAGCCCTTAGACACGGTGGGGTGGCTCGTGTATCAGTGCTCCCAGCAGCATTGTTTCTTGCCCTTCCCCCACAATCACTGATAATCTGATGTCGGCAAATAGAGCGCAGAGACTGGGAGACTGGACAGCAAAGCCGTTATGTCCGGGTGGTGAAATTACCGATACCTTCCTCAATGAACATGTTCTCAAAAACTTCAGTGGGGTGCTGCCTCCCTGAGAGCAGGTGAAAGAAAGGGCTGGAACTTTGCTGCTCAGTGGTGACATAGTGCACAACTCCCCTCTGGCCGTACCGGACCTGCGATGCATTTGGCAAAAGACCCGAACAGCCGAGAGAGATCCCGCCCCCTTCGGAGAGCACAGAGTGCCCAGGAGAGTAACGGAGAAGGAAACCCTGTATCATCAGGCACATCCTCAGCCCGCAGTCTCCCTCCCAGCAGGTGCAGACATAGATTGTGCTGAGCGAAAGGACCGCCAGAGTTTTAGAAGGAAACGAAGAACCACTGGAGATGGACCGTCCCCTGTGTCTCCATCATCCACCGCCATCCCTCTGTGAGGGGCCTGTCTCCTCCTTTCCAAGTCCGTGGCCGTGTCCCTGCTCCAGATGCCTCAGCTCAGGTGAAACAAGATGCCGCCGTCTCCTGAACGACACCAGAATGGAACTCTGTCCCGAGGCTGTGGCCTGCGATGTGTCTGAGGAGTTACGGCAAGCTCATAGGACAGTGACGCTTGTCCTTTTATCCGTCCATTACTGCAACACTGTCCTTCTCAGAGCTAACAGAAGGTCTCCAGGAGCCTAAGAAGCAAAGTTCTCCGTGGAGTGAGGAAATACCAGGAACAGGGGGACGGCTCCCCCTTCACAACAGCCCCCCTCCCCCGAGCATAAATTTAAAAGGTGAAGACCACCCACAGGCAACAGCTGGTCTGCCACGATTGTCATTTGCATGGGACACCCCCTTGGAGAAGGACCCCCACGCCCCAGCTGACCAGACTGCACGGCAGCCAGAACCCGCTCCGACATCTGCTGGAATGAGGGAAAACGAGGAGGAAAAACAGGAAGAAGAAGGCTCATGTTCCCAAGAACAGTGACACCAAACAGGATGTGTTTGCCACTGAACCTGCAAGGAAAGTAAAAACGGGGAAGCCAGATGGAGCAGGAAGAGTTACAGCCCTCACGTGGGAGGTGGCCCAGAACAAGAGTGTCAGAGGGGAGAAGTCCTAGAAGTTTCAGTCCTCGGTTTCAAAGAGTGCCCATGGATTCTTCTGAATCTGGGACAAGAGAAACCAGACAGTCCTTCTGGAAAGGATATCTCAGACCCCTACAGAGCAAAACTCATTAGAAACTTCTCATTCTGAGGGGCGCCTGGGTGGCTCGGTTGGTTAAGCGTCCGACTTCGGCTCAGGTCACGATCTCGCGGTCCGTGAGTTCGAGCCCCACGTTGGGCTCTGTGCTGACAGCTCAGAGCCTGGAGCCTGTTTCAGATTCTGTGTCTCCCTCTCTCTCTGCTCTTCCCCTGTTCATGCTCTGTCTTTCTCTGTCTCAAAAATAAATAAACGTTAAAAAAAAATTAAAAAAAAAAAAAAAGAAAGAAACTCCTCATTCTGATTGTGATGGAGTTGACTCCACCAGTGAGATTGGGAGTCGCTGTGAGATGGTGTCCCTGTACGTGTGGCAGAAACTCACACCGTGGCCTCCTTCACGAAGGGATCAAAGAACTCTTTATAAGTATCCTCAGAGCCAGGAGATGCTGATGAGCCCCCCGAAGGAGCCTTGAGGGGCCCCAAGCCACATCGAATGCCATTCACATACTGGGGAACTTTCCTGTTCAGCAGAGAAAACTGGCCGAGCTTGTATCTGGCAAGTCAGAAGAGAGTTGGCCATGTCTCCAAAGTGAGCTGCCTCCTGGATGCTGAAAGAATGTTGCCCTTTACGCTGGTTCCAGTGGCCACACCATCCGCTGCTACAGTGTTAAGATGGGAGAGTGCGTGCAACAGCCTCAGCTACAAGAGTTCTCTGCCTTCCTTCTAGATGGCGAATCCTCTCTGTGGGACAAGCAGGTGGCACTGTGGTCACCTTCAACGTGAAGAACAATAAATGACTTGAGATCTTTTTTTTAAGGTTTATTTTGAGCGAGAGCGTGCACTCACGCAAACAGGGGAGATGCAGAGAGGGAGGGAGAGAGAGAGAATCCTGAGCGGACTCCACGCTCAATGCAGAGCCCGACACGGGGCTCAGTCGCACGAACCGTGAGACCATGACCGGAGCCACGATCAAGAATCAGACACTCAACCTCCGGAGCCACTCAGGCGCCCCACGGCTTGAGATCTTTGAACACTATGGCCCTCAGGCTTTCAGCTGTCTTGCCACAGTTTAGGAAGGTGCCCCAAAGGTACTCATGGTCAGGCCTCACATTCTGTAGCATTAAATGCACGGAATGGGTTCCTGCTCTGGGTCCTCCGCGGAGGGCCCCAGCAAACCGAGCTTTGCACGAAGCGGGTGCATGACCTTGTGTTCAGTGGCTGCAGCCCTGATCAGTCCACCCATGCCCACAGCATCCATACTGGTGACCGTGTGTGGGTCTGTGAAACTCACGATCTCACCGAGACTGTGTCGGATCCTAGGAACAGCGATGGTGACCACTTACCTGGAGAAATGTGTCCGTGTCTGTGAGTTACGTTGTCACCAGCAGTTGCAAGTTTATGGAGGACACAAAGACAAGACTGTGTGCACGACCTTCCCTGAAAGTATGATTTATACTGGCTGATACGACGCCAGCATTCAGGCTGTGAGGCTAAATCCGCCGCAAAATTTCCGCTGTCCGTGTTCAAACCCTGATACGTTGCTGGAAGACGTGTGATGCTCTTTCTCGCTGCTGGGAAAGGATCCAAAGAGGCTGAACAACATGCTGAGGGTATGGGGATAACACAGAACCGGTTCGGGAAGCTTCTGGCCTCCCGTCTTGGGAAGACGGTTCCAGCCAGCTGTGCCTCCAGTATGAGTCTGGGCACCTGTATGGGATGATAGGTTACACTGCATGTTCTTCCTGGAGGTCTATCAGATGTAAACGGATTCTACGGAACAAAACTTCTCCGGGACAGCATGGAATATAGCAATTTAGGCTGCTGGTATTCTCCAGATGTTTATTAAAGATACAGATCTTAATTGGTTAAAAAAAAAATAAATGGGGTGGACAGTTGGGGAGGGGGAGATTTTTTAAAAGAAGAGCAGAGCACCCAACTCCGATTGAACTTGACCTTGACTTTGGCCTGGCTCACATATGGAGCCCTTGCTGTTTGGGAAAACAGCATTCATTTATTACTCTCAGTATAAAGATCAAGAGAACATTAAACGCATCTGATGGCTGTTTCTATAGCTTGGAGTTAAACATTGACTCCAGTTGGTCAAGGCCGCGAGGGTGGCCGGCCTTGTTTCAGAGGCAGAGGGCTGGGCTGGACTTCCCCACCGTGCCGGCTCTCCCGGCTGTGCTGTGTCATTCGTGAGTGAAAATGCCGGATGGTTCAGTATAAACGTTTCATTTCAAAGACCGGCGCAAGATGACGTGAACAGCGTCACTTAGACTCGGAGCGTCTGGGACAGGAGAGGTCAAATGTTCCGCCTAGCCGCCTACTAGCTGCGTGACCGTGGGCAGATTAGTTGACCTTTCTGGGCCTCAGTGTCTGCTTCCGTAACATGGGAGCAATCGCAACATCTACCTCCCAGAGGGGATTCAAGCTTAAGTGAGGCAGTCCGTGTGCAGTGCTCAGGACGAGGCCCAGCACGCAGAGTCACATGCCTCTCTGCTCATGTGACTTGATGGAAGCGATCCCAGGGAATTTAAGTTGTGCTCTTTCTTCTCATGGCTTATGGCACTATATATTATCATTAGGAGAACATTCTTTGTATTGGAATTTGGCTATTTTCCTCTACAGGAGGTCAAAGTTGAGATAGTGTAGGAAAGGCAAAAGTATTGGACCTGGGTTCAAATCTGGGCTCTGCAACTCACTAGCTGTGTGGCCTTGGGAAAGTCGCTTCACCTCTCTGCTCCTCATCTATAACCTGAGAACCATCACTCGAGAGGGTTGTGGATGGATTAACACAGATGGGAGATGGGAGTCTGCCTGCCTAGCACGCAGTGGATGCTGAATCTGTGTTTGCTACCCCGTCTCCCCTTGTTCGATAGCACGAACCCAGCAAATGTACTGGGCTGTGGTTTCCAGGATCTCTGCCCAGAGCCCCTGGGCGCTCTTCCATCCACACCCGCGAAGACTTGGCACATGGAAGGAACCAATGCAGCTCTCGGTACAGACCTGTCTGCCTGGCACCTGGCCCTCAGCTTCCCCATCTCGTGCCTGACCCGTCCCCAATCCCCAGGGACGGGTTCTCACCCTCTCTCCACTCCCCGCCCTGCGTCTGCCCGCAGCCTCGGCATCCCCATACTTGTAGCTCCACAAGACCCCACTTACCCCGCCATTCCCCTGAGACCCTTTCAGCCGCAGCTCCCACTGGGACCTGCTTCCGGGGCCAGCATTTCCATCTTGCAGACCCCGGGACATCTGACTGCTGCAGCATGGCATCAGGACACTTTCTGGAGAAGGAAGAGAGGACTTACGTGTCCTCATTGGAGGATGACTTGCAAACTTTGAACTTTGCACTCTCCCCCTTACTGGAAACAAAGCAGGATCAGCACCAGTTAAGAACTGTTTTTATCCAAACACACGTCCCCGTGTTATGCAGGTCTAGCTGGAATCAGTCTTGACCTGTAGCCCTGAGTTCTGGCCAAGGAAGAAATAAACAGCTTAATGTAAAAAAGAAGTCATCAGTATGTTCCACGACCTTTTAGCTCTCTGCTAATGGAACAGACTCTGGAGGGACTCCCTTTTCATTTTAAGATCAAACAGAAGACAATAAAAGCTGGCTGCCTCATGCCTTGAAATAAGGGCAGCGTTGGATTTTAACTGGACTTTACGTTCACAGGGTTCCATTGTGTTACATAATTAATTCAAAAACCCTCTTTGATATCCAAAGCAATTATGGAAAATTAAGAATGCATTTAAATAGGTTTTTTAATATCATTGCTTTGTATAGCTTGGCACACTGTGTGTGTGTGTGTGTGTGTGTGTGTGCGCGCGGACACGCGTGTGACAGAGAGGGATGGAGGGAGAGACCTATCCTAGAATGGTTCTTTGCTTCTCTGAGTTTTGGTTTTCTCTCTTATGTAAAGGAAACGATAATACAGTGTCTAGTTATTCCCCAGTCTAATGGAAGGTGCCAAGAAAGAGGAGGGAACATTTCCCAGTTGCCACATATGTCCTGGGAAGGCCAAAGACGAGCAGGGACATTGAAGGGATCTCTGGGGGTTACTGATGGTTAGTCACCCCACACTTACCATGGTGGATTCTCCACAGCCGTCTTTAGTAAGGGATCAAGCCTGGGGGGCACCTGGGTGGCTCAGTCAGTTAAGCATCCGACTCTTGGTTTTGGCTCAGGTCATGATCTCACCATTCATGGGAAAGAGCCCTGCATTGGGCTCTGTGCTGGCAGCTCAGAGCCTGCTTGGAATTCTTTCTCTCTCTCTCTCTCTCTCGTTCTGCCCCTCTCCCACTCATACTCTCTCTGTCTCTCTCAAAATAAATAAATAAACTTAAAATAAAAACATTTTAGGGGCACCTGGGTGACCTTAAGTGTCCGGCTTCAGCTCATGTCATGATCCATGGTTTGTGAGTTCGAGCCCCGCATCGGGCTCTGTGCTGACAGCTCAGAGCGTGGAGCCTGCTTCGGATTCTGTGTCTCCCTCTCTCTCTGACCCTCCCCTGCTCACACTCTCTCAAAAATGATAAATGTCATTTTTAATTCTTTTTAAAAAGACTTGGGATTAAGACTGCCCTTTACTTCAGCAACATGCTGAGCTCAAAAGCCTTGCGGGTCTAGCCTGGGAACTCCCCTCTCTACATTTATTACCATGCAAAAGTGTGAAATGGATCTCAACCAAATGACTTGTACCCAACACTTTTTTTTTTTTAATAAAAAGCATCTGTAAGTGGGGACCGCCTGTATTGAGCCATTTGATTATTCACTCCCAGGTGATTTCTGAATGTCACAACTCGGGCACAACTCAGGACGAGGTGATGCTGGCATCCAGCCAAACATCCTCCAGGGCACAGGACGACCCCCCAACAGAGTTATCTGGGCCCAAATGTCAGTGGTGCTGCTGAGAAACTCTGGTCTCTATGTACTTTTGGATATACACTTGCATACGGATTAAATTTTGACAAAATTTGGGTAGTTTTTATAATCTGACCTTTCACATGCTAATGCTGCGGGCATCTTTCCATGTCCATAAATATTCAAACTGCCCACCTCAGTACCATGAACAGATACCTGATGTTCCTTGTCCACGAAATGGTGGAACGTGTCATAGTCTGTTTAGCTGCCCTCTACTGTTTTCTCTTTTTGTTAAAAGATAGTACTAGGATGAATATTTTAACTTACATTTTTGTGTACTGGTCCCGTCATTCTCTTAGGATGAACCCTGAAATGAGATGCCTCAGTCGAAAGGAATAGGAAGGCAGTATCAGCTGGTACTCACGCCAACGGGACATGAGAATGCCTGTTTGCCTACAACTTCACTAGCACTGGGCTTTCTTGTTTTTGAGAATCCTCAGTGTTTTGGTGGTGCCCAGGTCTGGCCAGACTCTGTGTTTGTGGGTGGTCTGGCTCAGATGGGGTTGAGGTCCTGGCATGGCTTCCGTTGGGGACATTGGGCATCTGTTAGGGCAGAATTCTCATATCTACTGTCTCCAGGGATCCTCATCATCTTTCTTTACTGCCAGGCTCCAGACACATCAGTCAGGCCGCAGCCAAAATCGACGTCGAATTTGATTATGACGGGCCCCTGATGAAGACCGAAGTCCCTGGGCCTAGATCTCGGGTGAGTTGAGCACACTTGAGTGGTGTCCTTAAGAACAGAGTGAGAAGGGTCCATGAGGCAAGAACACAGCCGAGCTTAGAGACCTCTATTCTTAGCTGCTTTCAGAGAGCTTACCACTAGAGTTCCAAGACATTCTGCCATAACAAGTCAAAGAAGGCTTCTCAGAGGAGATGCATCCGTTATTTGTTGTCACAATACCGCTGTGTAACAAACGAGTACAAAATCTCCGTAGCATACAGCTTGCTGCTGCATCTAGGGTTCACTGGGAGTTAGCCAGGCAGCTCTGGTGGGTCCGTCTATGTGCCCGTGAGATGACTGGCCACTGTGGGATGGTCTAGGCTAAGCTTGTCTTGGCCAGTGACGTGGCGCTGCTCCGTACGTCTCTAGCATCCTCCAGCAAGCGGGGCCCGGCTCGTCCTCACGGTGATGGCAGAGGTGACCGCACGAGGAGTCTCATGAGGTCTAGGCTCCACTCCGGTCTGCCACCACTCCTACCTCATTCTCTTGACCTTGAAACCGAGTCAGATGGCAATGCTAGATGGCGGAGGGCAAGGGTAGCAAAGGCCCTTGCTCTTGACCTTGAAGGATAAAAAGGAAGAATTCACCAGAGGAGTGCATTCTGTTGTAGACCCGGTGGAGAGAGGTGTGCAGGGTGACAGGACGTGGCATATGAGACACACTGGGATAGATGTTATTGTGTGAGATGGAAGAGGCACAAGACGAGTCTGATGAGGGAGGCTGGGACTTCTCCTCAAAGATACTACAAAGCCTGCATATTACACACTTCAGGAGGCTGATTAACCTTGACTCTGTGTTGTGATGTACAACACTGTTTCTAATGTTCGCACCTAAAAAACAGCAGTGTAAACCTTTTTAATACACACTGGCTTTTTTCTCTGCAGGTTTTGCAGATTTTATCCGCAGGGTCACTTTTTTTCTTTTTTTTTTTTTTTTTTTACTGTGAGAAGATGCCCCTTTTTGAAAAATAAGATCAAAACAGAGGAAGGGAAACCATAAGAGACTCTTAATACAGAGAACAAGCTGAGGGTTGCTGGAGGGGAGGTGGGTGGAGAGATGGGGTAAATGGGTGATGGACATTGAGGAGGGCACTTTTTGGGATGAGCACCGGGTGTCCTGTGTAAGCGATCAATCACTGGGTTCTACTCCTGAAGCCAAGACTACACTGCACGATAACTAACTTAAGAATAAAAAAATTAAAAAAAAAAAAAAAGAAATTCAAAAGAACATGTATATAACTTACTGAGATGAACGTGAGAGTTTAGCAGTTTTGTGGGCACAAAAGTCATTTGGCATCTATATCTTCCAGCAACAAGCAGAAATGAATTTTTTAGAAGATGACAGTACTAATTATAATTACTATATACTCCTTAATCTACCGTGTTTCTATGTGACTGTCCATTCTTATCGAAACTAACGTAAAAATGTTAGTTTCTAACTAGTGTTCTAACAAGTTTCTAACTTGTTTCTTCCAGTCTTCATTTCCTTGTGAAGACTCCCATGTCATGTAAAACTTAAATTTGTATGCTTTTCTCCTGTTTAAAAAAAAAAAAAAGATAGGCCGTTTGTCATTGCAACCACTTTATAAATCCAGAAATCTTTGTATTAATGCAAGTGATTGTAGTTATTTTGATAGTGTTTTGCTAACAGAAGGAGAGACTTTTTCATGCATATTTCTATGGAGGAGAGGCAGATTTTCATTTCATAGTGGAGAAGTACCTGGAATAATTTTTTATATTCTTGTCATTGCTATTGGTTGACTTTAGGCTGGACTATTTTTAGAGATTAAATACTTGTAATAGCAAAGCAACTAGGTCCCAATTCCCAATTTATAATTCCCAATTTCTATATGTGCATGTGGTTTATGGAGTGTTTAGATTATAATTACAAATCGTTCTTTGATGTGCAAGTTTCTGTTTTCAGTTGATTTTATATTTTCTAACAGGGTGTTAAAGCCTTTTTCCCCCCAAAATAAAAGGGGAACCTATGCTTTTATGAGCACCAGATAAACCCCTTTTGCTTAAGTTTTTTTTGTGTTAAATATTTTAGTTTATTTTATTATTATTTTCCAAGTTGCTAAATCCCTGCTATCCTGGTAATGTAACTGGCAGGAATAGTTTCCTGCCAATTATTTATATTAAGCAATTTTTAAATATTTATAATATTGTTGGCTAATTGACTGTGAAGTTATTGGTATAAGTGGTGGGGGAGGGGGAGATGCCCCAAGACCTGGGAAGATATGAAAGACTTGAAGCTAGTTGGGCAAGAGTGTGTCCTTGCTCTAATGCTTTGTTTTTCTTGCCTGCAGGAGTTAATGAAACAGCTGAATATGATTCAGGTAAGTGAGGATGAGCTCACCCTCCAAGCTTCTCGGTTATGACTTAGCTGAGAGACACACTTCCTCTGTGCTGGCTCTTTAAAAAAAAAAAATGCAACTTTGTTCTAAACCTTTTTTGTTTTTTTGCTTCTAATTTCCCTTGTGAGTTCTTCTTCGACTCATTTGTTACTTATGTGGTATTTAATTTCCACTTTTTGGTGAGCTTCTCCTTTCTGTTACTCATTTCCAATTTCATTCTCTTGTGGTTGGAAAATATATTTTGTGTGAATGCAATCCTCTCACTGAGGCTTTTATATGGTCTGTCTTGGAAGATATTCCCCAGGCACTTGAGGATAACGTGTACTCTACCACTATTGGATGGAGTGTTCTGTAAAAGTGTCTGTGGGATCTGTCGGTTGAGAGTGTTGTTCCAGTCCTGGTTCCTTGTTAATCTTCTTTTTTTTTTTTTAATTTTTTAATGTTTATTTATTTTTGAGAGAGAGAGACAGAGAACTAGGAAGGGTAGAGAGAGAGGGAGACACAGAATCCTAAGCAGGCCCCAGGCTCCAAGCTGTCAGCACAGAACCCAGCACAGGGCTGGAACCCACGAACTACAAAATCATGACCTGAGCTGAAGTGTGACACTTAAATGACAGAGCCACCCAGGCTCCCCTTCCTTGCTAATCTTCTGCCTGGTTGTTCTATACACTATCAAAAACCAAATATTAAATTTGCCAGCTATTCTCTTATAACTATATTTTTCTTATATGCTTCCCATTTTTGCTTCCTGTATTTTGGGGCTCTGTTATTGGGTGCTTACATGTTTATAATTGTTATATCTTCTTAGTGGACTTCACCTCCAGAAGCATTTTTGTTTCTTTGTTTTACAGGTGATTTTGTCTGATTAGTATAAACCATTTCAGCTTTCTTAGGATTGCTGTGAGAATCATGTACCCTTCTCCATCCTTTTATTTTCAACATATTTGTATCCTTGAATCAAAAGTATGTCTCATGTAGACAGCATATAGTTGTATCTTTTTATCCAGTCTGACAGTTTCTGATTTTTTATTGGGCTGTTTCATGTGCACACAGTTAATATATTACCTATATGGTGCTATTCACATCTTCCATTTTACCTTTTGTTCTCTATGTGTCTCATATTTTTTGTTCCTCTTTTTTTTTTACATTCAGTGGATATCTTCTAATGTACCATTTTCATTTCTTTCATAGTTACTATATATTTTTCAGTTTTCTTCGTGGTTGCTCTAATGCTTACCATGTACACCTTAACATCAGAATCTTCTTCAGATTTATATCTGAACCTTCTGTTGCTATGATATATAAAACACATACAGAAAAACTCATAAAATACTAATTCACAGCTTAATAAACCATTATAAAGCAAACCATTCGTGTAAGCAACCAAATATACCCTCTGTGTGACCATAGAATGGACAAAACATGGCTTACCTCACCAGTTCAAGCTTCATCCCAAAAGATGGGGAGTCTAGGGGATTGTAGTGATCCTGAACCAGTCTCTACTTTCCCCAAGAATGCAGATGCTGTGCATTTTTTCTGCAATTACGAAGAGAGCCGAGGCAATTACCTGGTCGATGTGGATGGCAACCGGATGTTGGACCTTTACTCCCAGATTTCCTCTGTCCCCATAGGTAAGAGCTGGGAAATCCACTCTTGGATGTATGTCCTCTCTCCGTTAGTTGTGGCCGTCCTGACTTTAGTTGCTCCCTCCGGCAGGCCCAACCCTGTGTGTTGCCAGACTCTTTCCTCAAGGGCAGAGAAAAAGAACAAGTCATGGGTAGAGGGTCTATCATAGGGACTTTAGATGTCTTCTCTTATTTATTCTTCCTGGAAAACCCGCAAGGTGAGTGTGTATTAATACCCCCATTTTGTTGATAGATAAGCAAAGCTCAGAGAGGGGATTGATGCAGCTTGAGGGGGAAGCATGGCCAGGACGTGAACCCAGGTCTGCGGGACCACAGCCTCCAGTGTCAGCTGTCTTAGGTTGGGTCTCTTGGAAGAAGAGCCTGAGGCAGGGGTTCTGTGCAAGTCGCTTATTAAGGGCACACTCTCAGGAGACTGGGGAGGCAGGGAAGGGTAAGAAGGGTGAGGTTTCAGACAGAGACTAGCCACGGCCTGATCCCACAATGGGGCGTGGGGGGTGGCTCTGGAGCATGAATTGCACCCTAGAGTTGGTCCCAGACTGTGCCAAAGAGGCTGGCCTTTTTGTACCCAGTGCTAGTCAGTCATTGCCCATTAGCTGCCAGAAGGAAGCACGTGGCTCGTCTTTTGGGCAAAGGAGCTTCCATTCACCAAGGGCAGATTTCCAGAGAAGGAGGTGGCTGGAGCCATTCCCAACCCCCACGTGGGCAGCCAGGAGAGGGGTGGCCGCCTAGTCAAGGTGAGCGGTGGGGGACCACGGCCGCGTCTGCCTCACCAGGCTCACCTCCGGGCTCGCTGCCGGAGGAGGGTGCGGCAGACGCGGGGCACGTAGGGCTGACTCAGACACGCAGGTTGCTGCTGTGCTTAGTGGTCTGTGGGCTAAGCGTCTCGTCTGGTGAAGCCTGTCCCTTGGTGCATGATGCCAGCCCGTTTATTTCCCGTTAAGATGCGATTAGACACTAAGGTGACACGTTCTTTTTGGGAAGCCCATTATTCAGAGATGCTTTGGCCTCTGAAGGTGTCTGGGGTTCTGTGATTTGCACAACCCGGTCCGTGTTCTGTGTCGGAGTGGAAGGGCCAGGATGTAGTTCTCAGGGTCAGATCCCGGTTCTGCCATGTATCGGCCACGGGCTGCAGGCCATTCTCTTCCCAGCTGGCTCCTCCCTGCCCCCCCCCCAAGCCCCCGAGGGCGTCCCTCACTTCTCAACCCCAGCCGGCCGCCAAACCTGTGGGGTCCTGGGGAACAGGCCGGCACAAGTTGGGAAAATACTGGGAGCTGCGAAAGTTTCCTTCGGCCATTTTCTTCCCCTATCTCTAGTCTTTGATGGGATTTTTTTCTAACTGGTCACTACTGGGGACGTGCCAGACGCCAGGCACATTGCTAAGCACCTTACACATTATCCCGTTAGACCCCTGCAGCAGCCCCATAACCTCGGGCCTTTCATCATCGTCTCCACCTTGCCCACGGGGGCCAGGTTTCAAGAGGCCATGGGGTCTGCCCAGCATGTCCAGGGAGCCCAAGGATTTGAACCAAACAGTATCTGCCTTCTAAGTTTACTCCTGTGATAGCCACCTCGCAGACGGCCACCCCTGCCCTGCAGTGTGGGTGTCCCACAGCTTTGAAAGCTCAGGCGTGGATTTTCCTGATCCATATGGACTGGCTTTGCTCTCATCTCTCCTTCTGAAGCCACTGAGACAGGCTGCATCTGTGACTTAGTAAGATTTCCCTGGAACTGGCTTATCTACTGAGGCAAGAAAGTCATAAACACCCAGGCAGCCCAATAAAGAACGAGAACTGAAAGCCTCTGGCCACAGTACGGTTGGAAAAAACCCACAGAGGCCTGCTTCCTTGACTAACAGACACCCTGCAGCTGTGGGCCCAGCAGGCCAAGAAGTTGGGTGGGAGATCAGAGAGGCTGCTCACAGCTCTGTCCCCTGGGACACCAGGTCCCCTCCCCCCCCCCCCGGGGCCCACCCTCCTCCCACCAGGCAGAGTGAAAGCACAAGGCTCTTCAAGCCCCTTCACTCTGCGATGCCGCAGAGGAGAAAGTCTGCCCGGGGTGACACTGGGGCCTCCCCTCCCCTCTGAGCTTGCTAGCCTCCTCTCCTCTCACAGGCCAGAGCAGGCCCCAGGCCCAGAGCCGCGGGCGGGCTTCTCTCCTTTCAGAGCAAGTGTATCTAAACTAAAAACTGAGTTGGTTTAAAGAAAACAGGTCTCTCCTGTTGCGAAAGTTCCAGGCTCTTGCCGTGTCACAGATCCCCGTGTCATTCATCGTTCACCTGGTGTCCTTTGAGCGGCACATTTGGCCACTGCCTTGGAGGGTCTTCCAGTCTGGTCTCCTGACCTCTGTGGCCCCCGCGCGCCCCCTACAGACTTAGCCATCCCATGGGAGTCACAGCCAGCGTTGGGAACGAGGAACAGAAACTAGAAGCACAGGCTTTGAGGCCGGGGTGCTCTGGCCCCAGTGAGTTTCCCTCCTTTCCGATAAAGGCTCCTGCTGACAGAGTATCGCGGGCTTTCTCTTGGTTTAAGGCTTCTGGCGTGTGTTAGGTTGCTTTTGGGCCTGGAGATATTGAAGCGTCATGGTTAAGATTTGTGCGCTGGTCTACATTCGCGTGCGGAGGGCGAATTCATAGCAGGGCAGTTGCTGAGTCAAGGGGTATCCTAAGCCCTTTCATGCTGGGCAGTCGAGGCAGCGGGGCTCCAGGAAGCAGCAGACGCACGAAGGGTCAGGCGTGCATGTCACGGGGTTGCAGACTGCATCATTGACATGCTCAGTTCCTGAGCAAACGGGTATTGCGATTCAACTCTAGCAGCAGCCCTGGGAAGAAGGTGAGGGCCATGGTTCACCACACTGGCCCGGGGAAGCACTCCCAGCCCCGGTCCTGAATGTGCCTTAACCTTTCGTTCACTGCCTTGTCTAGGGTTCTAGCCCGGTAGGGCTCACACCCGGGTTTCAGGATGGACGAGAGAATTCGGTGAAGGTTTCTGGGCGGCAGCCTGAGTGATTCTAAGTCCAGAGGTCTGGGTGGACCCGAGGAGTGGGTCTTGTTGTCTGCAAGAGATAACAGGGCCCCCTGTGAAGGGAGGGGCAGGCTGTGGGGGAGGGGCTCAGGGACCCTGTGTGCCGTGTGGGCCTCTAACCAAGACCCTAACTGTGCCCCCTCTCCACAGGCTACAGCCACCCCGCTCTCCTGAAGCTGGTCCAACAGCCTCAAAATGCGGTGAGTCCCGGGTTACACAGTGTTCATGGAGATCCAGAGTGTCGTTGGGCAGCCTTGGGAAATACCCCATTCACTCACTCATTCATTCATTCATTCCACAAATGTTTATTGAGCACATACTATATGCTAGGCACTTGAAATGCCTTGGTGAGCAAAGCCACACAGTGCCCACTCCTACAGAGGCAGTAGGTAACCACACAGGTAAGTAGCGAATTGCATCCATATTAAGTGCTACAGAGAGAGGCAAACAGTGCTGTGTGGGCGCGAAACAGTCACGGTGGTGACAACGGTGGACATTTTTTGAGAGCATAATATGTGCCAAACGCCATGTTCACCACTTCACAGCTGTGACGTTGACAAGTCTGCGAGGCAGGTTCTGCTGTCATCCGCATCCTACAGATGAGGACAGTGAGGCACAGACAGGTTAAGTATTTATCCGAGGTCACACAGCAGGAGGAGGTGCTGGGAGTTAAACCCACAGGAGCTGGGGGTTTGGGGGATTGCGGGGGGTGGGGGAGTAGGGAAGGATTCCGAGGAAGTGACCTTTGAGCTGAGATTGAAGGAGGAGGTGCCTCCAGGGCCCCTGCAGGGAGAGGGGAGAGGGTGGGAGAGCAGCTTCGAGGCTGAGGAGTAAAAGAGGACAGCGTGGCCAGAGCCAAGCCGGAGGGACCTGACAGCATGCAGATTTAGGGACCACACAGGCTGATGTCAGCCTCGGCACTGGTGATGGTTACAGAGGTAGTTCTCTGCGAGGGTGGGGGGCCTCCAGTGCACCTGCTGGCCTCACCTGCTCGGTGCCAGCAGCATCCCTCTTCAGCTCTGAGAAGCAAACCTGTCTGCAGACATTGCCAGGTGCCCCTAGTGGAGAGGAGGGGGTGGAGGGGCCCCGAGGCGAGCACCCCTGCAGGAGAGGGGCAGGAAGCCGCTGATCAGTCACACTGGATATAACCCGCGCAGAAGCGCGCATCCCTTCCAGCCCCGAGCGCACTGCTCAGTGAATTGTCTCAGTTCTGCTTTGTTATCACTTCCTTAAGGAGCCCTTTTAGACACGATTTTCCTAATTGTTCCCGCCGTCACGCAGTTTTAATGCCACCACATTTCCTGTTACTACCGTCGCAAATTACCGCCGGCTTAGAGGCTTGCAACAACACCCGGGTATCTTGGCACGGATTTTGTGGGCCAGGGGTCTGGCGGGCTCTGCGTAGGGTCTCACAAGGCACACGGAAGCTCTTAGCCGAGGCTCTGGGGCAGAATCTGCTCCTGTGCTCATGCAGGTCCCTGGCACCTCGTTCTCATGGTTTCCGTGCGGTCCCTCCGTCCTCCAGCCAGCAGTGGCCGGTCCTCTCTGTCTTCCTCCTGTTTCTGCTCTTGGCCAAGGGCTCATGTGGTTGCACTCAGCCCACCCTGAAAATCCAGAACACTGTCCCCATCTGAGCTGATCAAGAACCTTAATCGCATCTACAAGTTCTGGGTCCCGGGATGGGCAGAAATTGTGCCATCTACAGCACCCCTCTGCAATATGGTAAACGCATACCGTGTAGACGGTTGTGCTCCCCACACCACAGGGGGGAAGCGGTTTCTCACCCCAGTTGGGAATGCATGAATTGCACCTGGTCTCCCCACCATGCACCCCTGCCCAGATGCCCTTCCCCTAACAGCAGACGTGCGTTTCCTCCGTTCTTTACCCGCATACATGGAACCACAGCATGCATGGTCTTTAGCGTGCCCGGTGGCTTGTTTCCCTCGAAGTCCGTCTGCGGGGTCCATCCTTGTGTGTGGCCGCAGACCGTGCACTCTCAGGGCTTCACGGCCTTCCATTGTGTGCACGCACTGCCAGGGACCACCTCATCCTACTGCCGATGGGCCCTTGGGCTGCATCCTTCTAGAACGTCGGAGCACGTGTGCTCCGGGGAACACGTGCATGCGCGGCCACGGGACTCAAGGCCAAGCCACCCTCCTGCCCATGGCCGTGTGCGCACGAGAGCGGCTTCAGCGGCTCCTGCCAGCGTCCCCAGCTGCTTGTGGACGTTCCTGCCCCCAGTAGCGTGTGAGTTCGTTGCTGCTGCACATCCTCAGCCACGCCGGGTGTCCCTGGGGGACTTTCGTCCTACCCAGGGTGGCACAGGGAGTGTGACTCCTAAAAAGAGGAATCTAAGACAGCAGGGATTGGGGGGGGGGGTGGCGCGGAGCATTGGGAGCCCACTCCCCGAGCTTAAAGCCCCTTGTAACTGGCAGAGTTGAAAAGAATAGGAAAGAGCTACATTTCCCTTCTCACAAACGGCTGTGCCCCGCTGGGGAGGGGCTTGGGGACGCACAAATTCAGGAGCTGCGGGAGCAGAAAGGGCGTCCCCCTCTGAAGGTCCCCCTCTGAAGGTGCCTGGTGAGGCCACTGGGGAGGCTCCGCGAGTGTGTTTACATCCAGAGCCTGGCTTTGTTTCGAAACGTTGTGCGGATCCCAGATGCCTCGGCAGTTGGTGCTGGGAAAAATGTGTCAACAAACATGTCACACACATTTGCGGTGTCAGCTGCCTGCAGAGGCAGAATCATCCCTGAAAACACGTGACTTCGGGGATTCTGATTTCAGGGATGCCCTGCCCCCACCTTTCTGTGCCAGGAACCTGGGAGCCGCTTCATCCTCCCTTCCTCCCACCCACCTCTCAACCCTCACCCTGTCAGCACCTGTCCTGACCTTGCGTCTTCCCAGTGGCCCCTGTGGACCGGCCCCCCCCCCACCCCGTCAGGCCCACGCTCACTGCCTCCAAACTGCACCCGCGGCCCCCAGAGTGCGCCCCACCTCCCCCGCTTCAGATGCAAAGCCCTTCGCGGTCTGGCTCCTGCTGCTTCAGCCTCGTTTCTTGACATTTGTTCAGTCATCGATTATTGATTGAATACCTACTGCGTGCCGGGCACCGTTCTGGGTGCCGGTGAGGTCACGGTCTAGATCGATCGGGACCACAGTCCCTGCTGACGTCATTCTGCTGCAGAAGTCTGGGCTTGGGCAAGTGAAAGGAGCCCCCCGGCACGGTCTTAGAGAAGCCGGGTGCACCCTGGGCATCAGGCTGGGGGACCATTGGCCGACATGTTGCGTCTTCCAAATTCTTGGCTAGGGGTGCACTCACTCGGTGATGATGGTAATTTGCAAGTGGAGGGCAGGGTCCTGCCAGGCCGTTGAGGTCCCGTGAAGGGGCTGATCAACCCATTTGTCCCCCAACCATGCGATCCTCATACTCCAACATAATTATTTCACGTGGCTGCAAAAATGAAGGCATGACCCCTGGATCCAATTTCTGGGCTCCAGTTACAATTTCTTATGTCGCCAGGGTCACTCGTGACAGTGCCCACAATTTGTACAGTGATCATTTATCTGTATGATGGTCAGTGCACAGTCATTGCACTGAGTGATGGGTGCAGTCTGACGTCCGTGACATGGGGGAGTGGGGACCTGGTCAGGTAAGACATATGCCATCACCGTGACCCCCAGGCCTTTCCGCCTTCCTGACCATTCGTCTAGACTAAGTTGCTGCCTCAGCTTCTGCTCTGCCGTCTCACTGGCTGCCGACAAGCACCAAGGGAGGAGCCCCCATTTTGGCAGATAAGGACTGTGAAGACCAGAGAGGTTAAGTGACTTGCTCCAGGTTGCACAGCTGCTTAAACCAAAGCCCATCCCCTTCACACTGCACTTCAGGACTGCTGAGCCTGACAGCAAAGCTTCTAGAAACCTGTCCTTACTGGATCCCACTACCCAAAGTCCCAGATACCTTCTGTTCTTAATGTCACACTTTGTCGAACAGGAACACCACCCCCACATCTTCCCCGGTCCCAGATAGGCAGTCAGGCGGCCAGCCCGCCATCCCAGCCGTCCTGTCCGTGAGCTGCTTCCCCTGGAACCGGTGCTGGCAGTTCGCCTCGACCCTGGTCTCACAGTGAGCTAGATTTCTCAGGAGCCACAAGGAGATGCCTGCAAAGGCCCCACAGGCCGGCCAAGTCTCTGGGTTGCACCAAGCAGACTCGGATCCAGATGCAGCATCAACATCTACAGGCGGATGCTGCCTGCAGGTCGAGCAGAGGATGGAATCTGAGGTCAGCAAGCCCGCTTGGAGCCATGCTTCTGCCCCTTCCTTGTCTGTGTGACTCGGGGCAGGTAGCTTGACCTCTCTGCTCCTCACTTTCCCTGGTTCTACAGCGAGGAGGGTTACCGTCCCCCGCTACTTACCCTAGACTCACCCATGTGGTCACAAAGCAGAAAAAGCAGCATGAATCTGCCCCAGTTTCTAGCAGTCCAAGGCAAGTTCCAAAGCCACCAAGGAGATCGCATTCTGGGGCCTTCTGATGCAGTGAAGCCGCTATTCGGATTTGCACTGGGTTTACTGCACTGATTATGTCCAGGAGAGAGGTACCCCAGCAGTCTCTAGGCCTAGTCAGTGCCTCCCACTTTTGACGGTCGATTCGGCTGTGGGCTAGTTTCAGATTTACACAGCAGGTGCAGAGACAGTTCCCACCTGTCTTTCCCCAAGTTCACCCAGTGCCCATACCTCCCTCTCCACAGCACCTTTGTCAAAACTAGGACATTAACGAGGGCACGTTCTGTAGTACAGACCGCATTCAGATTTCCCCATTTTCCCCAGTAATGCTCATTGTCTGGTTCCGGGATCCAGTCCAGGGTCCCACATTGCGTTTGGCACAATCCGTTCTCATAACCAAACCCACCTGCTGGTGATCTTCCTTGTTTTTTGTTTTGTTTGTTTAAGTATTTTATTTATTTTAATTTTTAAAGTTTATTTTTTATTTTTATTATATTTTTATTTCTTTTTAATTTTTTTAAATTTTATTTTATCCCCCCCCCCTCAAATTTACATCCAAGTTAGCCAGCATGCAGTGCAATAATGATTTCAGGAGTAGACCCACCAACGCCCCCCACCTATTCAGCCCATCCCCCCTCCCACAGCCCCTCCAGCAACCCTCTGTTTATTCACCATATTTAAGAGTCTATTATGTTTTGTACCCCTCCCTGTTTTGGTATTATTTTTGCTTCCCTTCCCTTATGTTCATCTGTTCTGTGTCTTAAAGTCTTCATATGAGTGAAGTCATATGATATTTGGCTTTCTCTGACTGACTCATTTCGCTTAGCATAATACCCTCCAGTTCCATCCACGTAGTTGCAAATGGCAAGATTTCATTCTTTTTGATTGTCAAGTAATACTCCATTGTGTGTGTGTGTGTGTGTGTGTGTGTGTGTGTGTGTATACACACACACCACATCTTCTTTATCCATTCATCCATCGATGGACATTCGGGCTCTTCCCATATTTTGGCTATTGTTGATAGTGCTGCTATAAATGTTGGAGTGTATGTGCCCCTTCAAAACAGCATCCCTGTATCCCTTGGATAAATGCCTAGTAGTGCCATTGCTGGGTTGTAGGGTAGTTCTACTTTTAGCTTTTTGAGGAACCTCCATACTGTTTCCCAGAGTGGCTGTACACATTCCCACCAGCAGTGCAAAAGAGATCCTCTTTCTCCACATCCTTGCCAACATCTATTGTTGCCTGAGTTGTTAATGTGAGCCATTCTGACAGGTGTAGGGTGGTATCTCATTGTGGTTTTGATTTGTATTTCCCTGATGATGAGTGATGTTGAGCATTTTTTCATGTGTCTGTTAGCCATCTGGATGTCTTCTTTGGAGAAGTGTCTATTCACGTCTTTTGCCCATTTCTTCACTGGATTATTTGTTTTTTGGGTGTTGAGTTTGATAAGTTCCCTATAGATTTTGGATACTAACCCTTTATGTGATATGTCATTTGCAAATATTTTCTCCCATTCCGTCGGTTGCCTTTTGGTTTTGCTAATGGCTTCCTTTTCTGTGCAGAAGCTTTTTATTTTGATAAGGTCCCAACAGTTCATTTTTGCTTTTGTTTCCCTTGCCTCCGGAGACGTGTTGAGTAAGAAGTTGCTGTGGCCAAGGTCAAAGAGGTTTTTGCCTGCTTTCTCCTCGAGGAGTTTGATGGCTTCCTGTCTTACATTTAGGTCTTTCATCCATTTTGAGTTTATTTTTGTGTATGGTGTAAGAATGTGGTCCAGGTTCATTCTTCTGCATGTCGCTGTCCAGTTTTCCCAGCACCATTTGCTGAAGAGACTGTCTTCATGCCATTGGATATTCTTTCCCACTTTGTTAAAGATGAGTTGACCATACGTTTGTGGGTCCATTTCTGGGTTCTCTATTCTGTTCCATTGATCTGAGTGTCTGTTTTTGTGCCATCCTCCTTGTTTACCCTTGTGCAGACCCCTCCCAGACTCTTCCTGACCCGTGCCCACGGCACTCTGGACCTCAAGGGGGAAGACGGCTCTAGTCTTATTCCATCTGCACTCCCATCTGTGTCTTTTCTGGAATGATGGACACATGTCATTATCCATTTGTGAAAACCCGTAGGATGTACTACACCAAGAGTGAACCCTTATGGACAGCTGTAACCTTTTTAAAAAACACCATTTTAGGGCCACCTGAGTGGCTCAGTTGGTTAAGTGTCTGACTCTTGACTTCAGCTAAGGTTATGATCTCACAGTTGCGTGGGACCGAGCCCCCTGTTGGACTCTGCTCTGACAGCACAGAGCCTGCCTGGGATTCTCTCTCTCTCTCTCTCTCTCTCTCTCTCTCTATCTCTACCTCTCCCCAACTTGCACCCGCACTCTTTTTCTCTCTCAAAATAAACATAAAAAAGAAACCCACCATTTTATACTCCTGAAACCAATACTACATTATATGTTAACTAACTTGAATTTAAATTGAAAGAAGAAAGAAGAAAGAAAGAAAGAAAGAGAGAGAAAGACTATTTGACTAGCCACAGAACATCTCTTGAGTTAGCGTGCTTCAGTTTACTTAACCTGATGTTGGCATTTTGAGTGTTTCTCCTTTTTCAGGCTACCTGAATAATTAGATGCATAACTTTGTCCATGGTGGAAATTGTTTCTTTAGAGGAGGTGGAGAAATGAGCTTAGCCGGGTCAGAGTATGAAATGCTGGGAGCCTCACCCCACTGAGGTCAGCGTCTCCAGAATTGAATGCTGTCCTTCAGCCTCACTTTAAAGCAAGTATTTGTGCACCAGCCCATGGGGAGATTTGGAGCCCTTGATCCTGAGTGGGCCTCTGCGTGGGCCCTGTCGTGTGGGCAGCCAGTGGCCTTGCCTGTGATTTGAAGCCGGCAGGCAGGGCCCAGTTCTCTCCAAGAACGCAGCTACCTGAGCGTGGGACTGCCCCGTGGCCAGAGGCTATTTTAAGGTAATTTCGGCCAGGGCCACCTGGGTGGCTCAGTCAGTTAAGCATCCAGCTCTTGATTTTTGTTCAGTTCATGATCTCACAGTTCTTGAGTTCGAGTCCCATGTCAGACTCTGCACTGTCCACTCGGAGACTGCTTAGGATTCTCTGTCCCTCCCTCTGTGCCCCTCCCCTGCTCTCTCTCTCTCTCTCTCTCTCTCTCAAAATAAATAAATAAACTTTAAAGAAAAAAAAAAGATAATTTTGGCCAGCATTTTAAAGTGAGGTGATTTCCCACTAAAAGCTGCATTTCCCTTTTCAAATTTGGAAGCCCTGGCTCCCTTGGCCCGAGTTCCTGCTCTGAAGTGACAGTAAGGGCTGACTGACCCTTGGCCAGCTGGACAGGTTGACTTCAGTGGCCACCATGCCCCCCTCCCTTTTGGGTTATCAGAACCAAGTGTCCATTTAGAATCAGGCGTGCACTGTTGATTTCCTTGCTGAGGGAAATACATCTCTGGACCCACATCGATCAAAATTAGAATAAAACATCAACATGTAAGGAGTCAGGTGATCTTTCTAACATTGCTCTTCTCACACTCAACCCATTCCACTTCTGAAGGGCTGCAGCCAGCTCCTTGATCAGACTGCTCTCCTAAGCCCTGCTCTGGGTAGAAATTCCGAAGCCACCACTGCCTCTTAATGCCCTTTTCCCCATTTTTTTTTTCAAATATAATTCACATGCAATAAAACACATCCTTTGTGCTGTATAGCTCTGTGGTTTCACCAAACACACAGTCGTGTAGTCACTGCCAAAATTGAGGCACACCCAGACACCCGCATTCACAGCAGCACCGTTCAGTTGCTGGGAAGGTGGAAGAAACCGGAGTGTCCGTCAGTGGATGGAGAAATAGGTTAACAAAGTGTGATCTATCCATGTAGTGGAATATTACTGAGCTCCTAGAAAGGAAGGGCATTCTGACACCTGGTACAACATGGATGAACGCTGAGGACATGATGCTCAGCGAAAGAAGCCAGCCACCAAAGGATAAATGCTGTGTGATTCCACTTTATGAGACACCCGGCGTCGTCAGACTCACAGAGCCAGAGAAGTAAAGGGTGGTTGCCGGGGCTCGGGGGAGGAGGGAACGGGGAGTTAGTGGTTAATGGGAACAGAATCTCAGTTTTTCAAGATGACAAGGTTCTGGAGGTGGATGGATGGTTGCACAACAATATCCTTAACACTACTGAACTGGATGCTTAGAAATGGTTCAGATGGTGGGCACCTGGGGGGCTCAGTCAGTTGGGCATCCCACTTCCACTCAGGTCGTGAACTCACTGTTCAAGAGTCCAAGCCCTGCATCAGGCTCTGTGCTGACAGCTCAGAGCCTGGAGCCTACTTCAGATTCTGTGTCTCCCTCTCTCTCTGCCCCTCCCCTGCTAGTGCTCTCTCTGTCTCTCTCTCTCTCTCTCTCAAAGATAAACATAAAAAATAAATAAATAAAAAAGAAATGGTTAAGGTGGTGGGGCGCCTGGGGGCTCAGTCAGTTGAGCATCCGACTTGATTACAGCTCAGGTCATGATTTCACAGTTCAGGAGTTCGAGCCCCGAAGCAGACTCTTCTCTGACCATGCGGAGCCTGCTTGGGATTCTCTCTCTCCCTCTCTCTCGGCCCCTCCCTTGCTTGCACGTGCGCATTGCCTCTCTCGCTCACTCTCTCTCTCTCTCACTCTCTCTCAAAAATAAATAAACTTAAAAAAAAAAGAAATGGCTAAGTTGGTTAAAATTTTATGTTACCTGTTTTTTCTTTTAACCACAATTTTTAAAAATATCCAAACAGCAATTCATCACCCAGACATTACCCCAAGCCCATTTGTACTCAGTCCCACCCTAGCCCCTGGCAGCCAGGAGCTGTTGTCTGTCCCTATAGTTTTAGCTTTTTCAGAATGTCCTATGAAGGGGATCATACAGTGTGTACTCTTTTCCTTTTTTTAATGTTTTATTTTTATTTTTGAAAGAGAGACAGAGCGTGAGCAGGGGAGGGGCAGAGAGAGAGGGAGACACAGAATCCGAAGCAGGCTCCAGGTTCTGAGCGGTCAGCACAGAGCCCCACGCGGGGCTGGAACTCACAAACCCTGAGATCGTGACCTGAGCCGAAGTCGGACGCTTAACTGACCCAGGAGTCCCCAGTGTGCAACTCTGATTCTGGGCGCTTTCACGCAGAATCGTGACCTTGAAACTCCCGTGTTTCTCCACGTCACCGCGTGTCAGCGGATTGGTCGGTTCCGTCGCTGACTGGTGTTCCGCAGTGTGCAGGGACCAGTTTACTTATCTTTCCCCCAGCAGAGGGACATTTGGCGCAAATAAAAATAAAATCCGCTGTAAACATGCACGTACGTTCACGGCTTTGTGTGGACGTGTGCTTCCGTTTCGCGTGGGTAAATACCTCGGAGGAGAACTACCCAGTGATGGGTGTGTGTGTTCATCGTTGTAAGAAACAGCCCTGCCAGCTGCCTCCCAGAGCCAAACTTGGTTCCCTCCGACTGTGACCGGGTTTCTGGCGGCCCTGCTCCCTCACCCATTCCTCCTGTCGTCCACTTTTTGTTTTTTAGCCATGATGATGGGTGGGCTGTTAAAATGATCATTACAGTTCGATGATAATATTATAATTATAAAATTCTAACTGAATTCTAATTCACAGGAAGTTGCAAAAAATAGTACGACATGTATCCCCCACCCCCCCCCCACCCCCGTCCCCCAGTGGTAGTATCTGTAACTGCAATGCGATATTGCAACCACGAAACATCTCTGTCTGGGGTGCCTGGGTGGCTCGGTCGGTTGAGCGTACGACTTTGGCTCAGGTCATGATCTCATGGTCCGTGGGTTCGAGCCCCGCGTCAGGCTCTGTGCTGACAGTTCAGAGCCTGGAGCCTGCCTCGGATTCCGTGTCTCCCTCTCTCTCTGCCCCTAACCCACTCACATTCTGTCTCTAACTCTCTCAAAAATAAATAAGCATTAAAAACAAAAAAATTTTTAAAAAAGAAAGAAAGAAAGAAAAATGTCTCAGTCGTCTTTTACACCCAGAGCAAGCCCAGGGGATTTCTCAGGAGAGTGCGGGGAGGTCGGCCGATCCCACCCCCTAGGAAACACCGTGAGCCTGTGTGAACACACCCGCTGTGAAAAGCTTGGTTGGTCTTTGGTCGACAGGGAGTAGTCACCTGTAGTAGCCGGAGAAGTCACCCTCGGTGTCCTACCTTTTTGCAGAGCACTTTCATTAACAGACCTGCCCTCGGAATCCTTCCCCCGCAGAACTTTGTGGAGAAGCTCCGGGAGTCCTTGCTCTCGGTGAGTCCCCGGGAGCAACCCCATCCTCACCCCCCACCCCCTGCCCTCCAGCCCTGCGGGAAGGCCAGCCGATCTCGGGGAGGCAATGCCGGCAGGGGGAAAGGAAAGGACCGAGATCCATAAGGGTAGAGGATGCCATGTGTCTGCTTGGGTCTTGTTCTTGTGCTGTTTCTTTCCTGAAGAGTATTTTCACTTTTCCTTTCAAAGGAAAGGAAGGGACTCCTTGTGCGCAGGAACAAAGGATCCAGGGGAAATGAATATTTGCTCCACGATAGGAGCATTGCGTGTGATTCAACCCTCCCCGACGGTTCGGTTTTAGTTGTTATGACGATTCAAATCCTTCTGAATCTCAGCTTCCTACCTGTAAAACATGGGCACCTCGGGGGATGGCGGTTGCACCGGGCAGCACAGTCTGGGCTTTTCTTCATGCTGTTCTCCTCCGTCCCCTCCAGCCCCGGGGCCTTCCTGGGCTTGTCCTCCACCCCCTGGAAGAGCCTCCGTCCACTCTCCCCAGTCCCACTGCTCTGGGGAACGGTCCTGGTTCCCCCCCACCCCTGCCCAGCCTCCCCCAGCCCAGACTGTACCCCTGCAAAGGCTCAGCTCTGGCTTGGGCCAAGCGGGAGTCCAGATGGAGCGAGCCTACAGCCGTTTCCCTCCCTGCAGGTGGCTCCCAAAGGAATGTCCCAGCTCATCACCATGTCCTGCGGCTCCTGCTCCAACGAAAATGCCTTTAAGACCATCTTCATGTGGTACCGGGTGAGGTTTGGGGCATGAGCATGTGCACACACACATGCACGCACACACACGCGCACACGCGCCCAGCCCCCAGCCACACGCTCACCCCTTGTCCAGCTGTTCACCCTGCCTGGCCACGGTCAAAATCCAGAGAGGGCCACCGCCTGGACAGGGCTCTCCAGACGGCCCCTGGGGTGTGGTGCAGAGAGCCGTCACCCGATGCGACGACACGGGTTTTCTTCGGCATCACAGACCCCATCCTAGCAGCCCTGGGTTGTTGCGGACAGAGTAATAGCACACCTGTGTATTCGTGTACTTACTTTGCTGCAAGTGTGCTGAACAATCTCATGTGTTAGTACCTAAGCGGAACGGTCAGCATCTCCAGTCAGCCTTGAGAAAGCACTTGTGGGGGTTCTGAGTGCAAAGTGGAAGCCCCACGTCCCCCAGGAGCGACTCAGATTTTGTCTCTTCTGTTTTGTCAGAACAAGGAAAGGGGCCAGACGGGTTTCTCCAAAGAGGAGCTGGAGACGTGCATGATCAACCAGGTAAGGGCAGCGGGCCCTTTGGTCTCAGCTGCAGGGGGGCAGTCACCACAGTCCCTCCAGCTGGCCCTGGCTGACCCTGGCCTTCTCAAATAGGAGGGGTCTTACGCAGCTCGGTGCCGGTAACCAAATTCCGCACCCAGACTGGGCGGCTTACACGACAGACATGTATTTCCTCGCGATTCAGGAGGCTGCAGTCCAAGGTCGAGGTCAATTTGGTTCCCTGGGGCATGCTCTCTGCCTGGCTTGTAGACGTTGCCTTCTCGCTGTGTCCTCACGTGTGCAGGAGAGAGAGCGAGAGAGCAGGAACTCTGGGGTCTCTTCCTGTAAGGACACTGATCTCATCACAGGGGCCCCACCCTATGACCTCATCCAACCCTCGTCACCTCCCAGAGGCCCCTCTTCCAAACACCATCACACTGAGGGAGAGGGCTTCAAACTGGAAAGGACACAGTCTGTCATACAGAGGGGTCCATTCCCCTCATGTCAAGGCTGAGGGGAGCCCTTCCTGACCAGCACTCCTCAGTTTCCCAGGACAACTGCCTGACTTGGACTGTTTAAGGAGCCTTTAGTGTATTCTCTAGAATAATTCAAAATGTCAACACAAAGGTATGTACCAGGGTGTTCACCCCACTGGTGTTTATAGTCGTGACAACCAGAAAAGATTGGAAACCCGTCTTTACAGCCAGTAACAGGGAAAGAGGACTTAAGTGTAGGGGTTCCACATGGAACCCTAGCAGTTCACAGAGGCAGCAAGGCGGCCAATGCCGGAGGCGAGGGGTCGAGGTGGGTACATCCCAAGCTCACCAGTCAGCAGGCCTGTCCTCCCCCTTTCAGCGAGGGCCCGTCCCCCGCTTATGATTTAGACAGAAATGTCTGCTGCTCAAAAAAAAAAAAAAAGAATCAAGAGCCACTGAACTCAAGTACCCCCCCTGCATACATCCACAGTATTGTGCAGAAATAGTCACAGAGGGTTTTTCTTGGCCTGGAGACACGCATGCCGTAATTTAGTGAAAACGGGAGAATGTAAATTACACGGACGCTGTGCTGTCAACCATGTAAATAAATGCACAGATTACTGGAAGAAATCCCGCTCACATGTTTACAGGCCTTGCCTCTGGGCGGTAAGATTGGTTTTTTTCATGCTTCCTTAAATGTTTTTGTTCCTAATCCACCTCTTGCGGGCAAATCTACCCATCCCTTTCTCTCTGTTCATACAAACCTCCATAAACTTAAGTATTTTCTTTTTTTTCTTCTGACCATCTTTAAAAACAGTGGACGGTGCCCTCCCTCCTTCTCATCTGATACCCACGGACATCCTAGTCCATCAGCACTTTTAGACCCCATTCCTCACGTTTAGTGGCTGCATTAGGGGACAAACAAGGAAAATGACAGGGGGGGGGGTATTCCAGAGTTTACTGGGGCTGGGGGTCCTGGTGCTTCTCCCGGGGGCATCTCAGGGACCTAGAGGAGATCAGTCAGCCTGAGAAAACACTACGTGAGCCTCCCAGCGACTCTGGGCCCCGTAGTTGCCTCTGCGGTGGTGTCCCTGGTAGTGTGCCTGAAGCAGCTGAAAACCCATCTCATTCCCTGGCCAGGTGGAGGGTCAGGAAATAATGCAGCTGTGCCATTCGCTGGGGAGTCCCTGCGTCCCTCCTGAGCCCAGAGGCAGCCGCTCCGGCCCCAGCCCCACAGACCCCTTCCAAAGCCCTGGGGCATTTCCAGTGAGACGGCTGGTCCGGCCTCCTGTCCCAAGAGGCACCAGGCCCACCTGGAGCAGGGAAGTCAGGGCAGTCTGCAGGAGGAGGAGTTTGCAGAGCCCATAGACAGGCTGAAAACTCAACAGCCCCAGCAGGGCCAAGAGATGGGGGCCGAAAACTCAACAGCCCCAGCAGGGCCAAGAGATGGGGGCCGAAAACTCAACAGCCCCAGCAGCCCAGGCAGGTGACATCAGGGCAGAAGGCAGGTGTCAGGCCCTAGGGCAGCCCGGCTCGCCCAGCCTTTGTGTTTGACTACAATGGGCCCAAATTATGTGGAATTAGTGAGAAGGCAGAAGTTTGGAGAGTTCAGTGAAATCTCTTGATTAAAAAAATTGGGGGGCACCTAAGTGGCTCAGTCACTTGAGCCTCTGACTCTTGATTTCAGCTCAGGTCATGATCTCACTGTTCCTGAGAACAAGCCCTGAGTCAAACTCTGCTGACAGTGCAGCCTGCTTGGGATTCTCTCTCTCTGCCCGTCTCCTACTCACATTCCCTCTCTCTCTCTCTCTCTCTCTCTCTCTCTCTCTCAAATAAGAAAAACATATACATATAAAAAATTAAATTAAAATTTAAAAAAAATTTTTACTGGAGCACCTGGCTGGCTCAGTCAGTAGAACATATAACTTTTGATCTTGGGGTCGTGAGTTCAATAAGCCCCATGTTGGGTGTGGAGCCTACTTAAAATTAACAAAAGAAAAAGTGAAAAAAACTTTATTGACAAAACAGAACGTCTGTGGGCTGGACGTCTTGGGACCTGGTGTGTAACTTGTCCGTGCGAAGGGACTGAGGTTCTTCTGATGGACTTCTGTGGGTGTGTGGGGACCGCAACACGGTCCTCCAGTCCTCACAGCGGTGACTGATGTGACCACTGTCTCTTGGTCCTAGGCCCCCGGCTGCCCCGAGTACAGCATCCTCTCCTTCATGGGCGCGTTCCACGGGAGGACCCTGGGTAAGGAGGGAGCAGCGTGACCCCGAGGTGGCTGTTAGATAAGAGCAACCACAGTAGGCGGCTTCGATCTTCACCTTGGCAGTTTCCACCTAGCGTCTCTCACGGACTCCACACTATTCTCTGCGGGGGGAGGATTGTTAGTCCTGCTCTGCAGACACGGAAAGGGAGGCCCAGCAAGGAAGGAACATTCTAAGGCCGTCTAGGGGCAGAGCCAGATTCGAACCCTGGCCCTGTGCCTTCACAGCCCGTGCTTAATCTGTGATGAATCAGAAAGTCAAGGGCGCACGCACGCACACACAGGTTCACGGGGTCAGCTTCGGGACGTTACAGGAACTGCAGGCAGCGGCTTCTCTGGGTGTTGCGAGACGTGGCCTGAATTGCCCGTGATCCCCTTTTCCAAGACTGTTCCTCCTGCTTCCCTAGGGTGCTTAGCGACCACGCACTCCAAAGCTATTCACAAGATCGACATCCCTTCCTTCGACTGGCCCATCGCACCGTTCCCACGGCTAAAATATCCTCTGGAAGACTTTGTGAAAGAGAACCAGCAAGAAGAGGCCCGCTGTCTGGAAGAGGTAACAGCAGACCCTGCAGATTTCCCCTCCCTGTCTCCTTACCCCCGGCCCCCCACCACCGCCACAAGGCTCAGCTCAGGGGAAGAACACAGGGTTTATGTGGGACCCGCGTGGTGCTCCCTGGGAGGGTCGTAGGGACAGAGAGGCACATCAGGAAAAGTAAGGGGGCCCCTTGATTTTTCCACCTGGCGTCCGTCACCCCACCTGTGATACTGATGTCTGTATTTAGGTTTCTTTGGGGGCAAGCTTCACTGACTGCAGAATAGGAGGGAATTTATGAGAATATGAGGCAGCCCGTAGGAAAAGTGCATCCACAGGACCCTGTTGTCCACTGCTTCTCAGCCTTCTCCCAAGTCCTGGGGCTCCCTGGGGGCTGAAGTGGGGCCAGGGGAGGGACTAGGGACAGGGAGCCCCCTCTTGCCATGCCTCAGACACAGCTAGCACCCCTCCTTTGATCTGTTCCAAATATTGGGGTTCCGTGTTAGACACTGGAGGATTCCGTTGCTGGGGAAAAGAAATTGGAAACTCTTCAGGTCTGGAATTTGAGCTCAGGTGAGGCTGGTTTGAGGCTGGTTTGCCTCTTAGACACATCATCATCCTTTTCAATCAATTCATGGTTAACACCTACAGGGGGTCTAGTACAGACCTGTTGAACAGAGATGTAAACCCCATGTGTGACTGCAGTGTGTCTAGTAATCACATTTTTGAAAAGTGAAAGGAGAGGCACCTGGGTGGCTCAGTTAGTTAAGCATCCAACTTCGGCCCAGGTCATGATCTCGCGGTCCGTGGGTTCAAGCCCCGCGTCCGGCTCTGTGCTGACAGCTCAGAGCCTGGAGCCTGTTTCAGATTCTGTGTCTCCCTCTCTCTCTGATCCTCCCCCATTCATGCTCTGTCTCTCTCTGTCTCAAAAATAAATAAACGTTAAAAAAAATTTTTTTAAGGTGGAAGGAAATGGGTAAAATTAATTTTAATAACATTTTATTTTTTTAACATTTATTTATTTATTTTGAGAGAGAGAGAGAGTATGAGTGGGGGAGGAGCAGAGAGAGAGAATCCTAAGCAGGCTCTGTGCTGTCAGTACAGAGCCCGACGTGAGCCTTGATCTCATGAACTGCGAGATCATGACCTGAGCTGAGATCAGGAGTCGGACGCTTGGGGCACCTGGGTGGCTCCGTCCGTTAAGCATCCGACCTCGGCTCAGGTCATGATCTCGGGTTCATGGGTTCGAGCCCCGTGTCAGACTCTGTGCTGACAGCTCAGATTCTGATCAGATTCAGCTTCCGATTCTGTGTCTCTCCCTGTCTGTGCCCCTTCCCCACTCGCACTGTCTCTCTCTCTCTCTCTAAAATAAGCAAACATTTTTTTAAAAAGGTGCTTTTCTGAGTACCCTGTCACTGTTTAGTTAATTATTTTTAATTCACTAACACATCACTTATCTACCGCCAAGTGCACTCTCATTTCAGTGTCTAGTTCAAAAAGCTTTACCAAGCAAATATACCCATAGAACTACCATCCTGATCAAAGGCCTCTTATCACCCCACAAAATACCCTCAGGTCAATCCAAGGTTCAACCCATGACCCCCACCCCCTACCCCTCTCCGTGACACGACCGATTAGATTCCTATCACGAGAGGTGACTTTTGCAACAGTTCTTTTGAGCAAATACATGCCTCAGATTCTGCACGGAAAGGACTCCCCCGCCAACAGTAATATCACACTAAGGATACAGCGATGGCGTTACCTGCAACGGCCGCAGCTACGCCGTCCTGCACGCCGGACCCCATGCTGCATGGTTTCATTCATTCGCTCTGTGACCCGAGCCCTTAGTTTCTGTCCCACAGGTGCAGCAGCGGGCCCAGGTAGGGCACACTGCCACCCACAGGGGCGGCCCCGAGTGGACACCACAGTCCTCACCGGAGTGCACACGAACACATACTCAGCATCGTTTCAGGGGGTCATGGAACCCACATCCCCATCCGCAGATGCTGCTCTAGGGCTCCCGCCAGCTATGGTTACTTCCCCCTTGGGAATGCAGGTAGAGGATCTGATCGTAAAATATCGGAAAAAGAAGAAGACGGTGGCCGGGATCATCGTGGAGCCCATCCAGTCTGAGGGCGGAGACAACCACGCATCTGATGACTTCTTCCGGAAGCTGAGAGACATCTCCAGGAAGGTCAGTGCACAGGGCCGGGGCTGGATGGGGCCATGGGCTGTTTCCAACGGTTTTCCCAGAGCAAAGTGTTAGCCGCGGGGTCCTTGTACACGTGCAGGTGGTCAGAGGCTGCCTGGTGGCCTCACAGGTAGAGGCATCGGAAAGTAGGGAAGGAGGAAGGGAGGGAATTTCTCCTTAAAATCTCACTGCAGAATCAGCCTCCACCCTGCAGTGTTAGCTGGGCACTTTTGCACTCAAGAGATGCCTGGGAAGACCTCAGCCTCCTCCCTGTTCTCTCTAGAGAGCCCACCTCATCTCTCAGCCACACCCAACAGACGCTAGTGAGCACACGTTGTTGCTTCCGTGTGTGTATTTCAGTTTGTCGTGCACACGGAACGGGCACGTCTGGCCAGTAAGATGGAAGCTGCTCTCAGCACAAGTGCTCAGGAACTAGCATTCAGGGGGGTGACAGAACTGGCAGACAGGACAGCCGGGGCCCGGGAGGCACGTCTCGGCCTCTCTGCTGGGACAGCAGGCCGGCGGAGGAAGTCAGCTGGCCAACTCCAGCCTGAGTCGAATGCAGTGTCGCTGTGCTCTGGGGTTCAGGGCGTACCTGACGTCACGGTACTGTTCCAGCTCAGCAGTCTGAGGACAAGTTGAAGCTCAGACCTCAGAGCTGCCTGGTTTCGCTTCGCACGGCCCCGGAACGGGGGCTTGGTCACAGAGGCGGGCTGGGTGCGGGGTTCCGGGCTGGTTGGCGGTGGTGGGTGTTGACTTCCTTCTTCTCTCCCATCTTGGTCAGCACGGCTGCGCCTTCTTGGTGGATGAGGTCCAGACAGGAGGGGGCTGCACTGGCAAATTCTGGGCCCACGAGCACTGGGGCTTGGCTGACCCGGCGGACGTGATGACCTTCAGCAAGAAAATGATGACAGGAGGCTACTTCCACAAGGAGGAGTTCAGGCCCAACGCCGTGAGTAGCAGCCCTGCCCTCGTCTCCTCACTCAGGACCGCTCCCTTCTCCAAACCAGGAGCTGAGTAGACACCAGACCGGTCCCTGAGGTCTCCTGACGCCCGCTGTTTACCAGTGTAACTAGCCAGTGGTAGTGGTCGCCCAGCTCTCTGCAGGGAGGCTTCCTAGCAGCCCACTGTCCGTCTCCTGATTTCCCTGTGCACCTACAATGATAGAGCTCATTGATGCTGCTGTGGACCGAGCCTTTGCTATGTCCTGGCCCAGTTCTAAGTAGTCCTCGTGTACTTGTAACCCTCACAACAGTCTAACCAAGTAGATGCTATTTTTTCTCTCCTAGTTTAGTAATGAAGACTCAGGCACAGAGAGGTTAAGTAAGTTGTCCCAGGTCACACAGCCTGTTCGGTGACAAAGCTCAAACCTGGAGCCCATGCTCTAAACCACTACACTGCACTGCCAGATATACATAGGGAGTCTCACACACACACACACACACGCGCGCGCACACACACACACAGTTACCAGGGTCCTGGGATCCTTTCTTCTACCAATCCTGCATGTAGTTTCCCCCCTCAAGATTGCCTCATGATCCACATATCAATCTAGGCCATCACATATCAATTCTAGGCAGTAGGAGCTCTGGCCATCACATATCAATTCTAGGCAGTAGGAAGGAAACAGGAAGGAAGGACAAAGTAGCCCCCTTCTTGTCTTTATAAAGCAGCCTTACCAGAAATTTCACAACGTTTCTGTTTCTAACACGTTGACTGAGATATGGTCAGATGGCCACTCCTATCTGCAAGGGGGAGCTGGGAAGTATGTTTTAGTTGGCTGCACTGACACCCCGAATAATTGAAGGAGGGATATATCGGGTGGTCATTGTGGGTCAGCCTGCCCTCAGTCCACTCCTGACTCCACTACCTACGGGCTGTATTTTTCCAGGACAAATCACTTAACCTCTCAGAACCTCGGCTCTTTCTCCAATTTTAGTATATGTGCTGCCGAAGGGAGCACCCTCGGCTCTTTCCCTATAAAACGAGGATTGTAGTAGTTCAGAGCCAGCTGTCTCGGTGTCCCCAGGACTGAGGGACTGTCCCGGGCATGGACCAGCTTGGTCTCCCTAATGGCAGTGCCGGGCTGTGGGGTAGCTGTTGTGGAAGGAATGCACTGAGCTGCCGTGTGGTATCCTCCCTGGCCTCGGGAGATGCTCCCTGGGTTAGTTTCTCTCCTCCTAAGCGGGGGACAGGGTGTGCGACCCTGCCGACGCCACGCGCCTCCTTCCAGCCGTACCGGATCTTTAACACCTGGCTGGGGGACCCGTCCAAGAACCTGCTGCTGGCCGAGGTCATCAACATCATCAAGCGGGAGGACCTGCTGAACAACGCGGCCCGCGCCGGGAAGGTCCTGCTGACGGGGCTGCTGGACCTCCAGGTACCCCTCCCGGACCCCCACCCATGGTTCCCCACACACCCCCAGGGCAACATCTGAGCCTCGTTTCCGTGGACCCCGCACCACCCCCATCCCCGGCTCCTGAACACCTGGCTCTCCTCTGACACCAGGTTGCGACATCTGTCCTTTGAGAACCCTCGCAAACACGCCCCACTCACAGCGTCCCCGATGCGTCCCTCTTCCCTTGTGGGTCCCGTCCTCCATGTACTCCCCCCCCCCCCGCCCCCGCAAGCAGTGCTGTGCAGTGGGAGACTCTGCAGGCCTCCGAAGTGACTTTAAATGTTCTAGCAACCAGACTGAAAGTACAAAAGGAAGCAAAGCTAGTGATAATGCAGTTTACTTTAACCCCTTCTATCCGTACTACGATTTCAGCCTGCTGCCAATGGAGGAAATAATTAATGTGGTTTTTCATGTTCCCTGCTTTTTAAAAATTTTCTTAAATGTTTATTTACTTTTGAGACAGAGACAGAGACACAGCATGAGCAGGGGAGGGGCAGAGAGAGAGAGGGAGACACAGAATCCGAAGCAGGCTCCAGGCTCTAAGCTGTCCGCACAGAGCCCGACGCGGGGCTCGGACTCACAAACCGCGAGATCGTGACCTGAGCCGAAGTCAGGTCAGACGCTCAACCCACGGAGCCACCCGCGTGCCCCCATATTCCCTCGTGTGCACCTCAACTTGGACTGGCCACGTTTCAGGCCACGTGTGGATCCCGCATGGGACAGCATAGCTCTCAGTTATAATCAGGTGTCTTCGTAGTTTTATTCTGTGTGCCTGACCTCCCCCCGCCCCACAAGTCACCCCAACCCACACGCACGCCTGACTCTCCTAGACGGGGTGCGAGCTGTCCGGAGCCATGGTGCTTCCGGGACTGGCCAATCCAGCCCAGGAGTTGGAGGACAGATGACCTTCTTCAGATGGTTACAAAGAGTCCTTCTGCCGGGGATCTGGAGGATCCCATGACCTGAGCAGAACCGCCAAGGGGTGGTGACAGTGGTTGGCAACAGTAACAGCTTCTAGTTATTGAGTGTCTGCGGTATGCCCTTGCCCGTACCAGGGGCTGTCATACACTTGGGTTATGTCCGGTAGTGATACTGCGAGTGTAACCCCTGTTGTCCCAATTTTGCAGATGAGGCATCTGAGGCATGGAGCGGTTACTAGCTTGTCCAGAGTTACACGGCTTCCATGTGTGGCCTTCGGGTTGGAACCTGATTCTGGTGGACTTCAGAGTCCATGTTCTTTGCCAGCATTTACCTCCCTGATATGATCAATGACCTAGTAATTATTATTTCCATTAATGAGGCCAGGTAGGGGTTGGGGAGGGGCCGGCACAGGACGTGGTTCCAGACACAGAGCAGTGGCAGGAGCTCTGGGGACAACCCGCACAGCCCAGATCGGGATGCCAGATTTAGTGAATTACAATACAGGGCTCTCAGTTAAATTTGAAAAGCGGCAACGGATTTTTTTTTTTAGTAGAAGTATATCCTGTGTGCCATTTGGGACATACTTATACTACATTATAAGTTGTTGATCCGAAATTCAGATTTAACCGGGTGTCCTGTATTTGTTCTGGCACCCCTAGCTCAGAACAGTTTGAAATTAGGAAAACATAATTATCCTCATTTTCTGCACTTGATCTTAGCCCAAAGGCTGAGAAGTGATGTTTATCCTCATTTTCCGGATGAGAAAAGGGAAGCCCGGGGAGGTGAGCAGCAGCAAGGAGGCCAGGCTTTAACCCCAGTTCCGCCTGATTGCAAAGACGCTGCAGGGGTCAAGTGTGGCTCTTAGAACAGCTGAGACCTCCCAGTGGCTGTGGGTGCGTGTGCTCTGCGTGGAAGTTTTTTCTTTCTCTTCTCTTGGTCTGGATTTACATTTAAACTGGGGGTTGGGCAGAGGCCAGGGATAAACGGCAGACGCGGTCGTCTGCCCCTGGGAGTGACGTCTTGCCACCCCAGCAAAGCGAGGCCCAGGGCGGACAGAGCGCCAGAAATGTTTTCTTTGTAGGTCTCTTAAATGTCCCAATTAATGCCAGCCATCCTTAGTCATGAGAGCAGGTCCTGAAGCACCAGGCAACTCGAAAGGCCCTGGACTAAGGCCCCTGGCTTTGAAAAGGGGTGTGGATAGTATTACCCTAAGCGGCTTCCAGATGCGAGACGGTGCCACAGCTAAGGGTTCTGGGAGAACACCCCATTGCCAAGCCTGGCATGGTGCCTTGGGAGACCCGACTGGTTCATCTCAAGGGATGCAAACGGTCAGGGGTCCCTAGCAGGGCCTTACAAAGCTACAGGCAAGGAGGAGTTCAGATTACAGGATCCCCTGAAAGAGTGGGTGAAAGAAAAGGATGCCTGTAGGGGTGGGGCAACAGTCGAGGCCCCACCATGAGGAGGGGTGGGGAGGGAGCTCCGCGTCCTGCACCGTTTAATCACGTCAGCGGCCACCAGACACGCGCACAGGCGTGTGTGTCCGGGTGTCTGAACAGATGAGACCTTGTCCCCAGAGACAACGCTCTGGTTAGAAGGGAGGAGTATGTTCAAAGCGCAGGCTCCCAGCAATCAGCAGGGGCCAGACCAAGCAGAGGAAGTGCCGACGTGACTTCCGAGCCTCAGATCCCCCCCACCCTGCGGACACCAAATAGTCCCTTCTCCGCTGGTGCAATGAGAATTCAAGACCATGCGTGGCACGTATATGGGCCTCTATTGCCACCAGGATGTGGCTTTGTCTCCACTTTGTACCACGGGTCTGCAGGGAGATGACCTTGGCCCCCCGGGCTCTGCCCCCACTGCCCTGAGATCATTTGGGCTCATCCAGCCCTGTTCATTATCCTTTGTGTGAACGATGGAGCGGAGAAGGACCACGAGCTTCCACACCAAGTGACTTCCTCAGGCTCTGGAGCACATGAGCACAAACTGGGTGGTTTAAACCATTCTCTTACTGTTCTAAAGACCACAGGTCTGAGATCAAGAGAGCAGCGTGCGTGTTGACTCTTGCTGGAGGCTCGGGGCAGGGGTGGGGGAGGGCCCATGCCACGCTTCTGTCCCAGCTTCTGGTGGTCCGCAGGCCTTGGTGGCATCCAAAGGATTGTGGGTGCCCCTTTCCGGCCTCTGCCCCCAATGTTCCCCTGTGTGCCTGTGTCTCTGTCCAGATTTCCCTCTTACAGGGACACCTGTCCTTGGAGTTAGGGCCCACCCTCGTCCAGCATGATGTCCCCTTAACCTAATTGCATCAGCAAAGACTCGATTTCAAAGTAAGGTCACCTTCGCAGTGTCCAGGTCGACATGAATTTGGGGAGGGGGGCACCGTTCAGCCCAGGACAGCTCCCAGCCTCAGACCCTGCAGTGAGGCTGAGCTGCTACTTTTGGAAGAACCACCGCTTTTCTAGAAAAGGAAAGTAAAGATGGCCGGTGTCTCCCAAGCACCTGCCGAGTACCAGGCCCAGCGCCTGATGCAGGAATCTTGTCTCACTAAATTCCCACTGTGGCCCATTGGGGGCAGTAGCATTTACATCCTTCAGTTTGCAGAAGAGGAAACCGAGGCTCGGGCCACTTACGTGACTGGCCCACAGGTGTCCAAGGAGAAAGAGGCAGAGTGGGTTTTGAACCCAGGACTGGAGGTCTCCAGGGCCCGAGCCCGTGACACCGCAGCCGTCCTGGCTGGTCCTGCAAAGGCCGGAAGGCCAGACCCAGGGGGTCATTTGAGGAAGCTCCCAGCTGCTGCATGGGTGCCGGGCTCTGACGCCAGCCTGTCTCCCCGCTGCAGGCCCGGTACCCCCAGTTCATCAGCAGGGTGAGAGGACGAGGTACTTTTTGCTCCTTCGACACTCCCGATGAGTCCATACGGAATAAACTCGTTTCAATGGCCAGAAACAAAGGTAAGTCCACCAGGAGCGGAAGCTGAGTTCCAGCAGGGTCCTCCCCACCCCGTCCCCCGTCACCTGGTGCAGGCGCTGTGGGGCAGGGGGCGGCAGGGAGACTGGACAGCGTCTGAGTGTTCTTTCTCAAAAGAGAATGTGGGCAGCGGGATTTCCTTATGCACTTATTCACTCGGTAGATACGCACTGAGAAGGTGAGTTGCAGTGACACAGGAGAGAATCGTGGTCGTGAACTAGACCGTTGGGGCCTTGCCTTCATGGAGCTCCCGGTCTAGCAGGAAGGGGGCATGGAAGACAGTTTTCATAAACCATCGGTTGCAGTTGTGCACCCTAGGAAGCACGAAAAGGGGCTAAGGATGGAAGAGCTGGGGGAGGTGTCGGGAGGAGGAAATCAGGGGAGGCTTCCTTGAGGAGGAGGCGTTTTACCTTCCGTGTAGCCGCATGAGCAGGGTTGGCCAGCTGAAGGTGGGGAGGGGCATGCGGGCAGAGGAAGGGATGGGTGCAATTATAGGAGGCAGGGTGGAGCCGACAGAGGTGCGGAAGCCTCTGGAAAGGAGCGTGAGGAGGGGCGTGAGGAGGGGCTGCCAGGCGGGGAGGTCAGAGGGCGGATGTGTGGCAGGCACTCTGCTCCGGGTCAGGATCCCAGAGGAGCAGGGGTAACTCGCCTCCTGTTCCCCGTGAGAAACGGAGTTTCAGAGGTGCCCCGAGACCTTGACCGGGGCGCCTTTGAGATCAGCGGGTCCGTCCCTCTCAGGTGACAGTCTGCCCCCCGCACGAGCTGCCCGCCTGCACTTCTGCGTTTACCTGTTTGCCGCTTTCCGTCCCGGCTCCTCCACGAGCTCCTGGAAGGCAGGGGCTTTGCCTCGGGACTTAGGTCTCAGTGGGCCTCGCCCAGGGGCAGCAGAGCAGGTGTTGGAGGTGGGAGGCAAGGACAGATGGACGGACGGGAGGTGCCCCGCGTGTGGCTCTGAGCCCAGGCGGCTGACCTCCCTCCTTCGCGCGCTTTCAGGCGTGGTGCTGGGAGGCTGCGGGGACAAATCCATCCGGTTCCGCCCCACTCTGGTCTTCAGGGATCACCATGCACACCTGTTCCTCAACATCTTCAGTGACATCTTAGCAGGCTTCAAGTAAAGGAGCCATCTCCCCTGCGCTCTGAGAAAGCCCCGATCTCAACAGTTGTCAAATTGATTAGTTTGCCTAATTCATGTTTTCACTTAAAGGATCAGAGGCGAATGCGTGACCTGTAGGGTTCTTTGCAGGGAGGGGACGTCTGTGGTGGCTTGGGGGGTGGGGGGACGGGCGGGAGGGGCTGGCTTTGATTCTCCTCCCTGCAGAGCCAATGATGTACATTGGTGTAAGCCCAGAAATTCTGCTTGAGCCCTGGACGTAGTCTCAGGCAGGGCCATGAGGGTTCTGGCCGTATGTCTGCCCACCTCGACCCCAACCGTTTCTTTGGAAGCCAGGCAAGGGAATGACAGCTGCTCCCGGGACTTTTGGGCTCCGGTCCCTCTCAAGTGCCATATTCTGTGACCGAGGATGCTGACACCCCTCGCCCTGGCAGACATGCTCTCCCCTCCCACCCAGCCCTGGAGCTCTGAGCAGGTGCCGTGCACAGTTCATTGACGGACGGGACAGATCGTACGGGGGCAGGAGAGCAAGGACATTAGGATTGAGCTGTGGTCTGGGAAGGGGTCCTGTGGCCTCCTTACGTACGACTGGGGCCACCCTGCTCAGTGCATCTGGGGACCCTCTAAATTGTGAATTCTGTCCTTGACGGGCTGTTGCCTTGGAGAATCTCTGTGCCATTACTGGCACTTCTTACTCACCGACCCTCTGTTCCCCACACTCTGTTCCCTCTGTTAAATGTGAACCCAGACGTCGGTGGCGGGGGAGAGGGGACGGGACTGCAGCCTGAGCATCCAAGGGGACACACAGGAGCTGGAGGGTCAGAAGCACAAGCCAGTCTCCCAGGAGCGGCAGAGCCAAGTCCTCCTGTCTCCCCGGGGCATCTGGGGTCTGACCTGTGGACCCCTTGCCCAGGGGGCTCTCTAGCTTCTCCTCACCCACCCCTGCTCCACTTGTGCGCGGCCCTTGCCGGACACCATCACAGGCAGTCAGTTGCTGAGCTAGGTGTCTTCCTCAAGAAGCACCGAGAACACTGGGTGCCACAACTCCCCCAGAAACCAGATTGCCCGCTGGTTCAAGGTGGCATCCTCATACTGGCCACTCCAGAGGACAGCTGTTCCTGACATGAAAGAGCGTGTAGATTTCCAGGCGGAGGATACTGGAATGCTTAGTTGGCCTGTGGCTGAGGCTCAGGGGCCTCTTCTGGAGGCCAGGCATTCTTGGGACTCGTTGGACTTCAGATGCCCCTAAAAAGAGCATCTGGCTGTCCTGCAGCCGTGCAGACTCGGGAAGCCTGGCTGTCCTCCCGGCCCACCCCCTGCTGCCTGGCCGGCTGGCTCGGGACAGGGGCATATCAAGGTTCCCGGTTCGGCACTTTGTTCTTTCAATAACTAATCATCCAAAGACCTCAAACCGGTTGTTTTTTTGGTTTTCTGTCGTGTGTCAGGCTATCTGCTCTGCCAGCAAAATGGAGGTGTCCGCCCCTCTCTCTGCGGGATGCCACTCGTCTGTTCACTCGTCCCTTTAACCGGTCACTCCTTCATGGGACTGTCCTTATGTACCTGCTCTGCCCCAGGCCCAGTGCAAAGCCCTAGGAATACAGAGGGGAAATACAACATGGTCCCTCCTCTCGAGGGACTCACATGTCATCGGGGACAACAGACTCTTAAGTCAGTAGTCAAAGCAGAGGGGCAAGTGCTGTGCCGAGAGCAATGTACGGGACGTCAGGAAATCAGAGGGAGTGTCCGCCAGGGGCGGGGCTTTTCAGGGGGAAAGTGACCTTTGAGCAGGGTTTTGCAGAACAAGCAAGAGTTCTCCAAGCAGACAAGGCAGAGTGTCACAGGAAAGGGAACACACTTTCAAAGGCACCTCAGCCCACAGTCTCACACCTTTCACTGGGGATCCAGATTCTCAATATCCCAAGGCAATATCCCAAGATTCAAGGCCTTATTTAACAAGCCAGATGCAAACCAAACCATAATTCATTTATTGGCATAAGGACGCTTTCTCTGGAGAACTTTAATATTGGGTACAAACATCCAGTAAGGTTCCTGGGGTCCCAAAGGTTTCCGAGCCAGGGCACGACCAGAAACTGGGCTCTCTTTGGTGGAGACAGTGGCCATAGACATTTTGTTCTATCCCACGGGGCAGTCATAGAGGAATGACATCGTTTTATCTGGGAAGTCATGTCCAGACTTACTCACTCCGTACCAAGGGAAGTTACTTCTCGTGAAACTTTTTAAGCCATTTATCAACACGTTCTTGTTGGCTCAGGGCGTATTCGGAGTTCCTGAGGCATCTTCTTTTCAGGGTGGGGGTATAGCTGGAAGGGTTTCAAAGCAGAGGACTCTCGGCAGGGCTCAAGGTGGAAACTATGGAGAGGTGGGTAACAACGGGGAGCCCGGCCGACAGGTTGCTGTCCAGGGCTGGGCCCGCGGAGTGCTTCTGTGGCCGACGGTCTGGGAACGAACCCATCTCCCATCAGTGCTGTAGACTTTAGTAACTCTCTCCAGCAAGTCTTTTACAGAAAGCAAGGTCCTGTAATAGCAAGTCTTAGCACATCCTCACTTTTATTGTAAATGTTTTTTTATAATTTTTACTGACAGTAACCATGCAAAATTGTGCACATTAAAACATCTATGTATCTATACCTATCTCTATACATATATATATAAATGTATACATATATCAGCTCATGGTAGAGAAGCATAGCTAGGGAGCACCGCCCACTAATGCATTCAAATCTTGTTTATGGTATTCTGTTGACAGTGCGAATAAATGATAAAGAAGTTAACGTGTCACAATGTAACTGATGACCATACGCACAATTCCGTGAAATTAAATGTTTTCCTGTGTTAATCAGTATTCTTAAATTTAAAAAAAAATTTATAATGGAAACAGAGTGAATGTGTCCTTTTTGGGTTTGGAAACAGTTTTGTTAAATAATTGTCTGACAAGCACACATTAAGCACCTACTCTGTACCTCTTAGGGAGGTCTTGGGGGGTTATACTCTACCTGCCCAAGTCTGCCTGGACTCAGGACATACTGTGAGGCCATTATTTTCACCAGGCTTCATCAAGGACTTACCATGTGACGGGGGCACAGGGATGGACAAGGCGTGGTCCTTACGCTTAGCTCATCTTTGGTGGGGCAGAGGTCACAGCGACACGGGCAGACCCTGGACGCTGCACATTAACAAAGGGCGGGCCCCGAGCTGGGGTGGAAGTTGGTCCCTGAGTTTCATCTTCAAGGTCAAGCAGGAACTGCACCAGTGACTCGGAGGCAGGATGAAGGGCATTCCAGACCCCAGACACAAAGGCACGGTGAGGGCAGGCATCCCAGGGTGTGGATCAGAGAAAGACCACAAGAGTCAGAGACCAAAGAAACAGGCAGGACTGGGCCCCAGAGGGCCTTTGGGGCCACACTGTGAGGCAGGGGATTTCCACGCAGGGGTGCAGGAGGTGCAGGTTCGGAGCAGGGGGGAAATCCAACATGCCGAGGACATGAGGGACGGAGAGACTGACACACCAGTCAGGAGTGTCTAGGACCCAACCTGGACGGGGACCATGGGCTCCTGCTCCCAACTGTCAGTGACCCCCGTGTGGCTCTGACTTTTCTCACCTGCAAATTGCATGGTTTGGATTGCATGGTTTCCCAGGTTCCTTCCACCGTGGACACTCAACGCGTCTATAAGATTATCGTCAAAGGCAAGGTTTACTATTACATGTATTGTTTAGGGGCGCCTGGGTGGTGGCTCAGTCAGTTTAGTGTCCGACTCTTGGTTTCGGCTCAGGTCATGATCTCACAGTTTGTGAGTTTGAGCCCTACGTTGGGCTCTGTGCTGACCCTGGGATTCTCTCTCCCTCTCTCTGCCCTTCCCCTGCTCGCTTGCTCTCAAATAAATAATCTTAAAAAAAAATTTTTTTTAAACAAAACAAAACGTATTTTAAAAATAATCACATATATGGGGCGCCTGGGTGGCGCAGTCGGTTAAGCGTCCGACTTCAGCCAGGTCACGATCTCGCGGTCTGGGAGTTCGAGCCCCGCGTCAGGCTCTGGGCTGATGGCTCAGAGCCTGGAGCCTGTTTCCGATTCTGTGTCTCCCTCTCTCTCTGCCCCTCCCCCGTTCATGCTCTGTCTCTCTCTGTCCCAAAAATAAATAAACGTTGAAAAGAAAAAATTAAAAAAAAAATAATAGTCACATATAAACGGGGCGCCTGGGTGACTCAGTTGGTTGAGCGTCCGACTTCGGCTCAGGTCATGATCTTGTGGTTCGTGGGTTCGAGCCCCGCGTCGGGCTCTGTGCTGACAGCTCAGACCCTGGGACCTGCTTCGGATTCCGTGTCTCCCTGTTTCTCTGCCCCTCCCCCTCCCCCACTCGTGCTTCATGTCTGTCTCTCAAAAATAAACATTAAAGAAAAATTTTAAATAATCACATACAGTAACAATTATCGTTTGTTGACCATCTCCTATGTGCAAGCATAGGCTGCAGGTGCTTTATAATTTTCATGACAAACCTATGAGCTGTGCCTAATTTTTTTTTTAATGTTTATTTTTGAGAGTGTGAGTGGGGCAGCGGCAGAGAGAGAGGGAGCCACAGAATCCGAAGCGGGCTCCAGGCTCTGAGCTGTCAGCACAGAAGTCAGACGTGGGGCTCAAACCCATGAATCGTGAGATCATGACCTGAGCTGAAGTCGGACGTCTAACTGAGCCACCCAGGAGCCCGTTGTGTGCTTATTTGTAAGATGAGGAAACAAGCTCAGAGAGGTTGGGGGAACCCGCCCAACCATTCAGCTCAGGAGCTAGGATTTGAAACGCAGACGTAGGAAAGATGGCATACTAGCGTATCAACAGATGGGTGTGTATGTGCGCACAGCCAGGTTGGGATCGGGTGAGGGCAGGGGCTGTCCTCCACCCCAGGACCTTTCTCACAGCCAGCCTGGCCGCCAGACTTGGAAGGTCCATCTGAACTGGTCAACATCAGTGTGAGCTCTTAGCATACCTTCTTAGAGCCGGTGGGTGATTGGAAGGCACCAAAACCTCAAATACTCCTCGTTACAAATGGTCCCTGTGGGGCACCTGGGTGGCTCAGCTGGTTGAGTGTCCGACTCTTGATTTTGGCTCAGGTCATGATCCCAGGGTTGTGGGATGGAGCTCTGTGTCAGGCTCTGCACTGGGCATGGAACCTGCTTGAGAATCTTCCTCTCTCTCCCTCTCTCTCTGCCCCTCTCCCCTGCTCGCTCTCTCTCTCAAAACTAAAAATAAATAAAACCAGGCACTGTTTCCTATTTTCTGTTCTCCTTCCATGCTGGGGAGGCAGGATACGGCAGTGGAATAACCCGACTCTGCTACTTTCTAGCTGGGTGGCCCATCACCCCTGAGCCTCCTCTGTAATGCTAGCCTGCTAGCCTAGCACGTATCAAATGCTTCCCTGGACCAAGCGCTATTTTAGGTGGATTCCAGGTACTAAGTCCATCGTCCCAACCCCCTTAGGTGGGTACTTTTATTGCCACTGCTTCCCAGATGAAGAACCCAAGGCACACGGAGAACTTCTCTGGCCACAGCTACAACGTGGCAGGGCATAGTGCCTCCCATGATTCCACGCAATGATAACATTTCTGTCAACCTTACAGTTCCCGCTCACAGCAGTAAACCTACTTCCCAATGCAGATACAAGCCCCACAGAGTCTCGGAGTGTATCTCAACTGTTAATCAGTAAAATGGATGTTTTGTCTCCAGAGTTGGTAAAACATGGCCCTGCCTGATTAATCGGACAGGATTTTATAGTTGAATGCCACAGGAGCAAAACAAAGCCATAAAAGTTGGACTCTGCCTGGGGCTCAAAGGGACCCTGTTACTTTCCATTTGGGGACTCACAAGTCCTGAGGTCACAGAGCAGCAGTGAAGTGAAAGCCCCCAGCCCTGGCCATCTGGGCAATTTTCCCCCGGCTGCCCCCACCCCCACAAGCAGCTAAGTCCCCCACATCGGCTCTGGGGAGTGCATTCAACATGGTCGCTGAATGGTAGATACCCGGCCCTGTAACATGGAAGTCTCATCTTTGATCACCAGTGCAGGTAGGACACCAGCTCCCAGCGGTGCAGACCACAGACGTCCCCAGCTAGAGCTGACCTCCCCGCGGTCCGGGGGACCATGTCTCAGTCTGCCCAGGGGGCTATGACGGAATACGAATACCACTGCTGGCCTACAACCCACTCGCGAGCTCCCTGGGTGCAAACTGAGACTGGTTCCCATACACGGAAGGCAGAGAGAAGCTGGAGAGAGAGGAGGCCGCTCCAGTGGGCAGGTGGCAGGACTCACTAATACCTGCAAGAGGACTTAACTCACGAGGGGACTTAACTTACAAGGCTTGTCTTGGGCGGCTGCAAGATAAGGCCTCCACACCCACCTGCCAGAATCTGAGTTTATGTGGAGGCCTTAACTGGGTTCAGGCATGTCTACCGTGCAGATGGCCTCAACCCCACATCACTGTTTCAAGGCTGTGTCCTTGGACAGCTTCCGGAAACAGAGAAGCCAAGTAGAACCTACATTCCAAGGACAGGGGAGGGGGTGGGGAGCCTCCGATTGCCCAGGGCCAGCCTGAGGGTCAACTGGCAGTCATGCCTTCTCGATGACCTCCCCAACAACCATAGACTGGGCAGCTTAAACATTAAACACAGATTTCTCACAGTTCTGGAGGCTGCAAGGCCATGATTGGTTGGTGAGGCCCCTTGTTATGTCCTCATATGGCCTTCCTTGGGGCACACGCGCGCGCACACACACACACACACACACAGCCTCTTTATTCGTACAGGCCCTGATCACACAAAGGGGACCCTAATCACCTCCCAAAGGCTCCACCCCAAACACCATCACATTGGGGGTTACAGTTTCAACACAGGAGTTTTCAGGGGTGGGGGTGGATATACATGTTCAGTCCACAGCAAGTACTGTACGAAAATGGACATAGCACAGACCACACCATTCCCTGCAGTTAAATTCTACACAGCCCAGGGCATGCAGGCGGGTCTCAGCGGACAGGCAGGAAAACCACTCTAGAAGGGACAGGCATAGCCATGTCACCGATGCTCTCCACAACGGAATGATTCCTAATGTCAGCCCAGCTTCCAAGGCCAGCATGGGAATTCATGGTGGCTTCACCTGAAAAGCTGACTTGAGAGATCTCGAGCTTTTTACAGCATTTTTCACTTGTTAAGACAGACAAGATGTTCATCATGGATACTTAACAGTATTGGAAGGTTATAACGTTGAAGATGGGTGTCTTCCCTCCATTCCACCCCCCCCCCCACCCTTCACCCTCTCCCCAGAGTAACCACTGTGAACTTGCAGTGTATGGGGGTTTTTACAAACACAAGACCACACAAAACTCTATTGGTTCTGTGACTTGCTTTTTCTACTGATCGCGGTTGCCATGGTTACCTTTCCACATCAGCAGATACTGTTCAAGCTCATTCTTTTTAAGGGCCATGCAATATTCCATAGTAAGGCTCTACCGACATTTATTTAACCGTGTCGCCTACTAATGAAAACTGTTTAGGGGCACCTGGGTGGCTCAGTCGGTTAAGCTTCCGACTTTGGCTCAGGTCATGATCTCACGGTTCATAGGTATGAGCCCCACATCAGGCTCTGTGCTGACAGCTCAGAGCCTGGAGCCTGCTTTGGATTCTGTGTCTCCCTCTCTCTCTGCTCCTCCCCCGCTCCCATTCTGTCTCTCTCTCAAAAACAAATAAACCTTAAAAATTTCTTTTAAAAACATTTATTTCCAGTTTTGTCATTGCTGTTTGTTTTGCTATTAGGAACACTCAGTGAACATCTTCGTAGGTCTCCTTGGGTATTTCTATTAGATTATTATTTTGGATTTGTTGTCAAAGTGGGGGAATCACCCACATATCCATCACCTGAACCTAAAGACCACTTGCATTTTCCGAGACACTGCTTTCTCATCTGCTGCACGGCTTTTGGGAAGGGTAAATCCCACACAGGCATTCTCAAAAGTCAGGGTGCCTTGGAGTTACCTGGGAAGCATAAAGATTCAAACCCCCCAGCATCTACCGGAATCCGTCCTTAGGGACTCAGCACAGGTTTTGCTAGTTTTGCCGGTGTCGATCCGGAGAGCCTGGGCGGCTCCCAGGGACTGCCCTCGTGGTGCTGCTGAAGTCCCGCCGCGGTCAGGTGGAGATCGCGATTCTGGCTCGGAAATGAACGCATGCATGATGCCTTTGCTGTGTGTGCCCTCTGCTGGTACTGTGTGAGCAGACACACATCGAAACGGAGGCTCTCTCTAATGCCACGGCTGGTGGGCTGGTGAGGACGGGGTTTTCACCTCCCAGGGTGGTGATACTACAGAGCAGTGACTGGCAACCCAGGCTACAGTAAGAATCGCCCTGACCATGGCAACGGCTGGTCGTGGGCCTGGGCAGCAATATTTTTAAAAAGCTCCCCAGGTGATTCTGCACACACAACCAGAGCTGAGAACGTATTCTTTAAGGGGGGAAAAAATTGGCCAGGGAACACAGAGTCCACAGAGGCATGAGTTACTCTGGTGTTTTCTGTCTACTAGAGTCTATTTCAGAAATAGACTGAAATAGACTAAAATTCCAGCCTGGCTGCATTTCAGAATTGGCTGTCAGAATTTTCTGTCAAAATACAGATTCTGGGGACCCACCCCTGACATAACTAAAATCTCCAGGGGTGACGTTCACTCAGGTTAATAGCTTAGAACTAGACCAACACCAGGGACTATTTGAGTTAATTCTTATCTTTAATGAGGTCAAAGTCAAATCGTTAATACCGCCTGAGACATTTCATAGGCAAAGACTGTCTTTGGGGAAAGGGGTTCACAGTCTTTGAAGGAGCTGGTAAGCGGGTGAGGGAACAGTATGGAAGGAAACCAAGAGCTACATGTAATTGCTATGTAACTGAGTCTTCTCTATACAAGTGAATCTTCACTAACAACTTCTTGAGCATAAAGAACACCTGTTATACAGAGAAAGAGGGGAAGGGAGGGGAAGGGAGGGGAAGGGAGGGGAGGGAGAGAGGGGGAGAGAGCACACATGCGCGAGAGTGCTCTATACAGACATTGGGGAGAAAGGTTTCCAGGCAGAGGGAACTGCCAATGCAAAGACCCTGAGGCTGGAGCATCCTTGATTACTGAAGGAACAGAAAACTGGATATGACTGGCAGTGGTTGAAGACAGAGCTGTGGATAAGACACAGCTGGGGATAGGGGTGGACCCAGACCACGTTAGACCTTGTAGGCCACGGTGAGCACTTCAGTTTTTACCGCAATGCCGTGCTTTGTTTGTTTATTTACTTATTTATTATCACTGGCTGCTGTGAGAACAGGCTCCAGATGGGTAAGGATAATAGAAGCAGCAGGCTGCAACAACCCAGAGAACATACGAGGGCAGTGTGGATCAGAATGGCAGGAGGTGGACAGGGTGAGAGGTGGTCAGCTTCTGGTCGTAGTTTTAAAATAGAGTCAGCATTGGGGCGCCTGGATGGCTCAGTCGGTTAAACATCCGACTTCGCCTCAGGTCATGATCTCACAGTCTGTGAGTTCGAGCCCCGCGTCGGGCTCTGTGCTGCCAGCTCAGAGCCTCGAGCCTGCTTCGGATTTTGTGTCTCCCTCTCTGCCCCTCCCCCGCTCATGCTCTGTCTCTCTCTGTCAAAAATAAGTAAACATTAAAAAAAAGTTGTTTAAATAAAGTCGCATAAAACAAGTCAACGGAACCACATGCCATTTACCTTGAAGAAAGAGGCCCCAGGGACGCCCAGGCCCACACCCAGGCTCTGGGTCCCTGCTCAGTGGGGGTTCTCCTGTGTGTAGAGCCGTTGTGTCTGGGAAAACCACAGATATGCCCAGGCAGTGGGTGCCCAGTGTCCCCAAACATCTGAGGGACACAACCACACACTCCCCAGACTTCGGTCTCCAACCACAGGAATGAATTCACACCAGCTGGAATTTAATAAAGAATTCAAATCCATGATCCTACCACCTTTCATTTGCATCTTTAACTAAAACTGAACACAAATTAAACAGTGCTGTTTTCAGGGCACCTGGGTGGCTCAGCTGGTTGAGCATCAGGCTTTTGATTTTGGCTCCAGGTCATGATCTCATGGTTCATGAAATCGAGCCCCACGATGGGCTCTGCAGTGACAGTGCAGAGCCTGCTTGGGATTCTCTCTTTCCCCCTCTCTCTGCTCCTCCCTTGCTCACACTAAGTAAATAAATTTTAAAAAGAAAATAAAAAGTGAAGGACCAACCACATCCACTCGGTGGAATATTTTGCAATTTCTGAATTTGTTTTTGCATAAAGAGTATGATTTGAATGAGGGGCACCTGGCTGGCTCAGTCAGTAGAGCGTGCGACTCTTGATCTTGGGGAGTTCGAGCCCCACGATGGGTGTGGAATCGACTTCAAAAAAATAAAGGACACCTAGGTGGTTCAACCGGTTAAGCATATGACGTCAGCTCAGGTCATGATCTCATAGCTTGTGAGTTCAAGCCCCACATCGGGCTCTCTGCTGTAGGCACGGAGCTCACTTCAGATTCTCTGTCCACCTCTTTCTGCCCTTCCCCTGGTCGCTTGTGCACTCTCTCGCTCTCGTTCTCTCTCTCTCTCAGAGATTTTAAAATATTTAAAAAAATAAATAGACAAAAAAAAATTTTTTTTAAGGAGGATTTGGGGCTCCTGGGTGGCTCAGTCAGTTAAGCACCTGACTTTGGCTCGGGTCATGATCTCGCGGTCTGTGAGTTTGAGCCCCATGTCAGGCTCTGTGCTGACAGCTCAGAGCCCACAGCCTGCTTCGGATTCTTTGTCTCCCGCTCTCTCTCTCCCGTTAGCCACTCTCACTCGGTCTCTCTCTCCTTCAAAAATAATTAACTTTCCCCAGTTTTACTGAGATAGAATTGACATATAACATCGTATCAGCTTAGTGTGTACAACGTAATGATTTATGCACGTATATATCGCAAAACGATTATGACAAGGTCAGTTAACATCAGGCATCTCACATAGTAATGAGGTATCTTTTTTTCTTGTGACAGAATATTTCTAATGTGTTTACAAGTAAGATAGCTATGTTACATGAAGCAAAAAAAAAACCAAACAAAAAAACAATTCCAGGCACAGAATAACATCTATGTTTTTAAAAAGCCTGAAAGCACGGTAAGATACCACCTCCTGCCCATCAGGAGGATGTGGAGGAGCCAGAACCCTCGTGGACGGCTGAGACGGGTAAAAAAGGACATGGCGGCTGTGGGAAAGTTCAGCGGTTCCTCAAAAACTTGCACAGTCACCGTAAGATCCAATATTTCCGCCTGTCTGCCTGTCGGCATCCAGGAGCCCCAAAAGAAGCGACAGCAGGGACTCGTGCGCCAACTCTGACAGCAGCACTGTTCCCAACAGCCAAAAGGTGGAAAACTATCAAAATGTCCATCGACAGACAGATAAGCAAACTGTGGTCTACACTGTGGTTATCCAGCCACGAAAAGCAATGAGGCTCTCACACAGGCTACAGCATGGATGCACGTTGGAACCATCACGCCAGGTGAAAAAAGCCAGACACAAAACCACAGTGGGCGATTCTGTTTACGTGGAATGTCCAGAAAAAGCAAATCCACGGAAACAGAAAGCAGATGAGTGGTTACGAGGCCGGAGGGAGGGGGAGATGGGGAGTGACCGTTTAATGGGTACAGAGTTTCTCCTTGGGATGATGAAAACGTTCTGGAAATGAGCAGATGTGATGGCTGCACAACGCTGTAGGCGTCCTTAATACCACTGAAGTGTACATTCAAAAATGGCTGCAGGAATACATTTACATGATGTGTGTTTTAACACAATAAAAGACTGGAAGTCCCCACAATAAAGCATCTAGTCACTGACTTCTGAGTGGTGGAACTGTTGACGATCACCTCTTCCTTCCTCTTTATTTTGCTACAGACTGTGAAACAAACATCTTTTACTAACCACTAATCGTGCACAAAACTAGCTTTAGCTTATAAAAGAACGCACCAGAACACAGCTCGCCTGGTTTTATCCACCAGAGCCTTCAGACAGGAGGGCCCCAGGCCACAACCTTGACAAAGGGATGCGGCGCTCGCCTGGCCAGCACCCTCCGCCGCGGTCACACGACCCAACTCTACCTGGGCTTCTTCCCGTCCTTTCCTGCTGCTGAGGCCCAATGGGGGCGGCACAGGCCTCGGGTAAGCCCCCTACCGACTGCCTGGAAGCTTTTCAGCACAAGTCACCTTTGTACTGACCTTGACATTTACCGTTTATTTTCACACCCATGCCAGGAGACAGGATTTTTCCCTTTCTCAGATGGGAAAACCAGGGTTGAGAGACACGGTGACTCCAGGACAGGCAGTCGAGAACTGACAGCACCCGATTCTGCTCAAGCCACGTCCTGAGCTTGCTCTGCCTCACCTCCCTGACTTCCGATTTCACAGCACTGCCCTGCCTGAGAGAACTGGACACAGCTTCCTCCAAGAACCAGCTGTGAACTTCTGGCCGTTATCTGACTAAATGTCACACAAATGCAGTATGAATTGGTACTAAGGGCCTCTTTCCGAAACGCGATCACTAGCTTCTGTCTTAGGACTCTGTGCATCCCAAAAGACGGATGCCCAGAGGCCCTGCCGAAGTCTTCAGGTGCCCGATCCCCTGTTTCATCCTCGGCCTTCCTGCTGGAGACCCAGCTCCCAATTCACTTGAGGGAGTCCAGCGTCCCAAACACCCGCGCGAAACGCTCTCTGTCCACGATGCGTCCGTAGCGAAGGGTGAGGTAGAAGGTCTGCTTCCCACTGTACTGCTGGATACGCACAAACAGCTCCTGGGCCCGGTCCTTGGTTTCCGTCATGGGGATCACGTCGGCCACGGGGCAGTCTGTGTCCTGCCGCTGGCCCCAGAAGGTCAGGTGCGCCACCCGCAGCACAGTGCCCGCCTCGTTCACATACAGGATGCCCACCAGCCTCCGGAAGAAATAGCTCATCCAGCAGAGCATGGCCAGGGCAAAGCCAGCCACCCCGCCTGCGACACACAGGGAGCCGAGCGTCACGAAGCCCTGCGAGTACCAGTAGCAGCCAGGCGGGAGGGCCAGCACCGTGAGGGCCGTCTGTGCCACCTTCAGCCGAGACAAGTACCCGAAGGCTCTGATGGCGTCAAACCGGTAGACCATCTGGAAGTTCTCTGTCTCCGCACCTGCTGCTTTCTCCTTCGGGGCGGGGCACCCGCTCCCCACCCACCTCCCCGGATCCTGGCCGGTGGCTGTGCGGCACCACAGCCCGCAGACAGGCCTTCTCCACAGGGCCGGGCTGGGCCGCTGAAGCACAGCGCGGAGGAGGGCAGCCTGGAAGGGAGAAAGGAGACCACTGCTCTCAGGGAACTCAGCCATGCTGATCACGCGACGAACGTTTGCGGAGCATCTCACCCACAAGCTCCCGCCAACCCTGCGAGGCTGCCATTACTGCCAGAGATGGGGGGACAGAGAAAGCCAGATGCTTTAACTCACGTGATCTTCATACAAGCGGTGCAAGACAGGCGCCCCCTGCGGTTGACCCTTGAACAACGGAGGCGTGAGGGACGGCCACCCCCATGCAGTCAAAAATCCACATGGAGCTTTTGACTCCTCAAAAACCTAACTACTAATAGCCTACGGCTGACCAGGACCTAAACCGATAAGTCCATTATCACATATTTTGTGTATTACATGTATCATACATCGTATCCTTACAGCAAAGTCAGCTAGAAAAAAGAACGAGATTACGAAAACCGTAAGAGAAAACACATTTATGGAGCTGTACTGTATCATCCAGACCATTCAGTTTACGTTGTTCACAAGATGAATCGTCTGTCAGTACATAAATCAATACTGCCTTACAGGATACGAAACATCAACAGGTGTTTTGTTACCTGCCAACACTAGACACAAAAATAGATAATAAGGGGGATGCCTATTTATTTATAAGTAGGATGATTCAAGGATTGATAACAAAGACGCACTAGTAGGATCCTTTGATGGTAGCCTAGCGTAACCCTGTGTAACCATACGGCTGTTTCACAGGGGCCTCGCCTGTACACTAAGGAATGAATGGTTAGAAAGTTTTCGTGGCCTACCGTGTTCCAGTTGGATTCACAATACACACTACCGGAAACACTGTGTTTTAAAAAACCACTTAGCTGTGACGATAGGCTGATATGCCGTCTCTCCAGATAGGAGAGGGGGGCATACTGGACCCCAACGTAACTCTTTGAGAGCAACGTGACAAAACAATAAGACACAGCATTAATTTTATATTAAATTATCACCCACCTTATGCCTCTAAGGACAGGCCATCCGCTTGCGGGCGAATCTTGCATATGACGTCCTGCCCAATGAATACCCAGGCGATGATGCAGTCCTACACAGTTCCTGCCGTACAGTTACCAGATTTTCACACGGAGACACTCGCGCGCACACACACACACAACAGGTCAGTTTAACCGTACGGCATGACGACTATTTAGTATTTATTACGTGGGAGGGGTCTTCGTCCTCGTCATCTTTACGCTGAGCAGGCTGCGGGCGAGGCAGAGGACAGGCTGGTCTGGCCGTCTCCGGGGAGGCGGAGGCAGAGCTAGAGGAGGTGGAAGAGGAGGCAAGAGGGGCAGGCACACCCGGTGTAACTTCACGGACACACCTTGTAATTTCCTTTTCATCTCTCTAAAAATGTTTCTATATGGTACCAGCCCTTCTTCCACCACTTGCTTTAGTCTCAGTGCCCGTATCACAGAAGGGTCCATGTTGTGAAAGAAGTCAAAAGCCGTCTTGAATAATCGAAACCCTTCTGCCAGGCTGTCTAACGTCAACTTGTTTTCTGGAGCCGCTTCTCGCGCATCTTCATCCGGCACCGGTCCGGAAGCTCTGGCCTCCGCCGACTCACCCTCTGTTAACTCCTCTGGTGTGGTGACTCTGGGCGCCTGAGGTGGCAACTCATCTACTGCCTCTTGGGCGGGGGAAGCTGCTTCCCCTGCTATCTTGACATTTTTTAAGCCAAACCGCTTTCTGAAATTATCAAACCATCCTTTGCTGGCACTAAATTCTCCAGCCTTGGATCCTTCACCTTCCTTTTGCTGTAAGTGGTCAACAATGACTTTGTTTTTTCTCGAATCGTGTTAGAGTCTATAGGTATGCCTTTCTTCTAGCAATCCTGCACCCACGTAAAAGCTGCATTTTCAATACGAGATAAAAAGCTGTCTCGCAGAAAGTGCAACGTTCTCGCGCCTGCTGGCGTAGCTGCCGCCACAGCCTCACGGATTTCCTTTTCCTTTTTTACAATGGTCCTTACGCTGGATTCATTCATCTTGAAATGACGGGCCACTGCAGCCGCAGACCTTAGTCTACGGTACATGTCAAGCAATTCGACTTTTTCTTGTAATGTCATGACCTTTCTCTGCCTCTTGGGAGCACTTCCAGAATCACCAGTGGCGTTTCGTATGGGTCCCATGGTGTTATTCAAGGTTTACAGTATTATGCTAAACATGATGAAAAATATGCAAGAACCACGGGATCACTTTTTACAGCCATTTGAAATTTACGAGTGACGAACTGATCTCGCGGAGAGGATTAGCAACACACGGTTTTAAGCTTGGAAATCACAACACTTGAGATCACCACAGCAAGAGGAGGTGACTATGATATTCTTACAGTCGTAGAGTATGTACTGCAGTTAATTTTATGCAGTTATTTAACACTGCATCTTTGTTTCCATTTCTCTCAACTATGAATGATGCCATGTACAGTCTGTACATTTTGATAAACCTTTTTGTAACAAACTTGTGTATACTTCATGGAAGTAAATGATAAACTAGCATCTACATATATTTTATGCATTCATGATACATCTTTTTTTTTTTTTCCAGTATTCCTAGGCTATGCAGTTCATCTGCTGGTTTTCTCAAATTGGAGCAAATCTCCAAAAAAAACTTCACAACATATGTATTTTTTTAAATCTGCGAAGAAGTGGGCCCACACAGTTCAAACCCGCATTGTTCAAGGGTCAACTGTACTTTACCACGGAGAAAACTAAACCCAGAGAAGGCTAGAAACATACCCAAAGACGCACACCCAGTGAGTGTGGCAGAGTCTGACCCCCAAACTGGTCCTATATCCTTCAGGGAGTTCAAAGAGGTACAAGAAAGGCGACACAGCCTTCATTCATTCAACACGTATCTAGGAACGACCAGCTCTGGGCTGGGCACTGAAGACGTAAGGCTATATGAACGTTTTCCCCAGCAGGAAGCCAAACAACAAATGTCCAAATGGGTAACAAATCTCTGAGATACTTACCATAATAACTTCCCCATTCTGTCAGGTTAAAGCACCATCTTCGGTGCTGAAGGGAACCGCTGATTTCTTAGCCCTGTTTGGGGGAGGGGGAAGACCAAAGCAGGCGGGGATGGGAGGCGCCAACCCACCGCACAAGGTTTTTATTAGGTGCACCGTTCTACACCCTGAGTAGGGCAGCGACAGATGCTTTGGACTTGGGGGCCAGTCACCAGCTGTAGCTCCTTGTGTAAGTTACTTCACTTCTCTGGGCCTCGGTTTCTTCCCCTTTCACAATGGGGGTTCACAACATACCACATGAGATCATGGTTTCAAAGCTCTCAAATGCATTCAATGGACCCCAGGTTTGTGATGATCGGAGAGTGCCCTGTCGGCCCACGCGGCCCGGGCGTAGAAAGGCGCGGCACAGCAAGCCTTAACCCACGCCGGAGCTCCCTCCCGCGGATCCTCCAAATCAGAACCTCAGAAATCCGCCTGCCTGCCTAACCTTGACCACGACCCCCAAGGCGCTTCACCCCCCGTACTTCCCCTCACCCTCCTTCTTACCATCGCGCGGATACCTGCCGCCGGAAGTGATTCCCCCCGCCCCCGGAACCTCTAAAAGGGCCTGCTCGGCCGTAGGAGGTCGGCGTGTCGACGCATTGCATTCTGGGATTTGTGGTTCCTAAAGACCAACTGACTCTAGTCCCAGACACGTGGGAATGGATCCTCCTTCTCCCAGCGTGCTCTGTGGCACGGGGGCCGAGCCCGGAAGTTCCGGGCCGAGTTCCTGGTTGCCAACGAGTCTCATCAAGTGCGGCTGGAAACGGGGGACATGGCGGCGTCTGGCCCAGCGCTATGCCTTTTCGACGTGGACGGGACCCTGACCGCCCCGCGACAGGTAGGCGGCACCCGGCCGGCTGGCGGCAGCGGGTGCAGAGCCGCCTGCTGTTCACATTTGGGGCCGACGGCCGCCCAGGGTGGGGGTCGAGGGGCGGCCAGCCTACCTCCTCGGCAAGGCTGAACTCCGTTCTGGGTGCCTTCCAGGGGTGAAACGGAAACTCGAAACACATCCCCAAGACCTCAGGGTGCTCGGAGAGATGAGACGGGCTGAAAACCCTTGAAAGGAAACAACGTGTATGGGGTTGGAAAACGCAGTTTTGGACTCTCACCGCATGCCCTGAATTTGAACCCCAGCTCAGCCCTCTTACCAGCTATGTTCCCTCCTCAGTCCTGTCACCTATGAGCTGCATCTTGCAACCTAATAGGAAAAACATAGGTTTCCAGGTCAAACAGACCTAGTAGAGTCTCAACTTCACTCTGTTGACAGCTGTCTGACTTAGAGCAAATCACTGAACCCCTGAGTGGTTTTTGTTTGTTTGTTTTTGTTTTTTATTTGTTAATTTTTAATTTACATCTAAGTTAGCATATAGTGCAACAATGATTTCAGGAGTAGATTCCTTAATGCCCTTACCTATTTAGCCCATCCCCCTGCCACAACCCCTCCAGTAACCCTCTGTTCTCCATATTGAAGAGTCTTTTATGTTTTGTCCCCCTCCATGTTCCCGAAATCCCACATCCCTCCCTGCTTCCCTCCCCTTCCCTTGTGTTTATCCCTTCTGTGTCTTAAGTCCTCATATGAATGAAGTCATATGATATTTGTCTTTATCTGACTGTTTAATTTCGCATTTCCGCTTAGCATAATACCCTCAAGTTCCATCCACGTAGTGGCAAATGACAAGATTTCATTCTTTTTGATTGACGAGTAATACTCCATTGTATATATATACCACATCTTCTTTTATCCATTCATCCATCGATGGACATTTGGGCTCTTTCCATACTTTGGCTATTGTTGATAGTGCTGCTGTAAACATTGGGGTGCATGTGCCCCTTCGAAACAGCATCCCTTTATTTCTTGGATAAATACTTAGTAGTGCAATGGCTTGGCCGTAAGATAATTCTATTTTTAATTTTTTGAAGAGCCTCCATACTGTTTGTGGCGGCAACAGCTTGCATTCCCACCAGCAATGAAACAGAGATCCTCCTTCTCCGCATCCTCGCCAACATCTGTTGTTGCCTGAGTCGTTAATGTGAGCCCTTCTGACAGGTGTAGGATGGTATCTCATTGTGGTTTTGATTTGCATTTCCCGGATGATGAGTGACGTTCAGCATTTTTTCATGTGTTGGTTGGCCATCTAGCTGTCTTCTTTGGAGAAGTGTCTATTCATGTCTTTTGCCCATTTCTTCACCGGATTCTTTGTTTTTTGGGTGTTGACCTTGATAACTTCTTTATAGATTTTGGATACTAAGCCTTTATTTGATTTGTCATTTGCAAATATCTTCTCCCATTCCGTCGGTTGCCTTTTAGTTTTGCTGATTGTTTCCTTTGCTGTGCAGAAGCTTTTTATTTTGATGAGGTCCCAGTAGTTCATTTTTGCTTTTGTTTCCCTTGCCTCCGGAGACATGTTGAGTAAGAAGTTGCTGCGGCCAAGGTCAAAGAGGTTTTTGCCTGCTTTCTCCTCGAGGAGTTTGATGGCTTCCTGTCTTACATTTAGGTCTTTCATCCAGTTTGAGGTTTTTTTTGTGTCTGGTATAAGAAAGTGGTCCAGGTTCATTCTTCTGCATGTCGCTGTCCAGTTTTCCCAGCATCATTTGCTGAAGAGACTGTCTTTATTCCATTGGATATCCTTTCCTGCTTTGTCAAAGATTAGTTGGCCATACGTTTTTGGGTCCATTTCTGAGTTCTCTATTCTGTTCCATTGATCTGAGTGTTTGTTCTTGTGCCAGTACCATACTGTCTTGATGATGACAGCTTTGTAATACAGCCTGAAGTCCAGGATTGTGATGCCTCCTGGTTTGGTTTTCTTTTTCAAGATTGCTTTGGCTATTCGGGGTCTCTTCTGGTTCCATACAAATTTTAGGATTATTTGTTCTAGCTCTGTGAAGAATACTGGTGTTATTTTGATAGGGATTGCATTGAATCTGTAGATTGCTTTGGGTAGTATTGACATTTCAACAGTATTTATTTTTCCTCTCCAGGAGCGTGGAATATTTTTCCTTTTGTTTCTGTGTCTTTTTCCATTTCTTTCATAAGCTTTCTGTAGTTTTCAGTGTATAGATTTTTCACCTCTTTGGTTAGATTTATTCCTAGGTATTTTATGGTTTTGGGTGGCAGTTATAAATGAGATCAATTCCTTGATTTCTCTTTCTGTTGCTTCATTGTTGGTGTATAGGAATGTATCCGATTTCTGTGCATTGATTTTCTATCCTGCCACTTTGCTGAATTCATGAATCAGTTCTAGCAGTTTTTTGGTGGAATCTTTTGGATTTTCCATATAGAGTATCATGTCATCTGCAAAGAGTGAAAGTTTGGCTGATTTGGATGCCTTTTATGTCTTTGTGTTGTCTGATTGCTGAGGCGAAGACTTCCAATACTGTGTTGAATAACAGTGGCGAGAATGGACATCCCTGTCTTGTTCCTGACCTTAGGGGGAAAGCTCTCACTTTTTCCCCATTGAGGATGATATTAGCATTGGGTCTTCCATATATGGCTTTTATGATCTCGAGGTATGATCCTTCTATCCCTGCTTTCTTGAGGGTTTTTATCAAGAAAGAATGCTGTATTTTTTCAAATGCTTTCTCTGCATCTGTTGAGAGGATCATGTGATTCTTACCCTTTGTTTTACTGATGTGATGAATCACATTGATTGTTTTACAGATATGGAACCAGCCCTGCATCCCAGGTATAAATCCTACTTGATCGTGATGGATACTTTTTTTAATGTATTGTTGGAATTGGTTTTGGAATCAAGGTAATGCTGGCTTCATAGAAAGAGTTTGGAAGTTTTCCTTCCATTCCTATTTTTCGGAACAGCTTCAAGAGAATAGGTGTTAACTCTTCCTTAAATGTTTGGTAGAAGTCCCCTGGAAAGCTGTCTGGCCCTGGACTCTTGTTTTTGGGGAGATTTTTGATTACTAATTCGATTTCTTTACTGATTATGGGTCTGTTCAAATTTTCTGTTTCTTCCTGTTTCAACTTTGGTAGTTTATATGTTTCTAGGAATTTGTCCATTTCTTCCAGATTGCCCATTTTATTGGTGTATAATTGCTCATAATATTTTCTTATTTATTTCTGCTGTGTTGGTTGTGATCTCTCCTCTTTCATTCTTGATTTTATTTGTGTCCTTTTTCTTTTTGATCAAATTGGCTAGTGTTTTATCAATTTTGTTAATCCTTTCAAAGAACCAGCTTCTGATTTCATTGATCTGTTTTGTTTTTTTGTTTGTTTGTTTGTTTTTTGTTTGGTTTTTTTTTTGGTTTCAGTAGCATTAATTTCTGCTCTAATCTTTATTATTTTCTGTCTTCTACTGGTTTTGGGTTTTATTTGCTGTTCTATTTCCAGCTCTTTAAGGTGTAAGGTTAGGTTGTCTCTCTGAGACCTTTCTTCCTTCTTTAGGGAGGCCTGGATTGCTATATACTTTCTTCTTATGACCGCCTTTGCTGTGTCCCAGAGGTTTTGGGGTCTGGTGTTATCAGTTTCATTGGCTTCCATGTACTTTTTAATTTCCTCTTTGACTTCCTGGTTAGCCCATTCATTGTTTAATAGGATGTTCTTCAGTCTCCAAGTGTTTGTTACCTTTCCAAATTTTTTCTTGTGGTTGATTTCGAGTTTCTTAGCATTGTGGTCTGAAAATATGCACAGTATGATCTCGATCTTTTTGTAATTGTTGAGGGCTGATTTGTGTCCCAGTATGTGATCTATACTGGAGAACATTCCATGTGTACTGAAGAAGAGTGTATATTCTGCTGCTTTAGGATGAAATGTTCTGAATATATCTGTTAAGTCCATCTGGTTCATTGTGTCCTTCAAAGCCATTGTTTCCTTGTTGGTTTTCTGATTAGATGATCTTTCCATTGTTGTAAGTGGGGTGGTGAAGTCCCCTACTATTATGGTATTATTATCTATGAATTTCTTTACATTTGGGACTAATTGATTTATGTATTTGGGTGCTCTCACATTTGGAGCATAAGTGTGTTTACAATTGTTAGGTCCTCTTGGTGGGTAGACCCCTTAAATTATGATATAATGCCTTTCTTCATCTCTTGTTACAGTCTTTATTTTAAAGTCTAGATTGTTTGATTTAAGTATGGCTACTCTGGCTTTCTTTTGTCAACCAATAGCATGATAGATGGTTCTCCATCCCCTTACTTTGAATCTGAAGGTGTCTTTAGGTCTGAAGTGCGTCTCTTGTAAACAGCATATAGATGGATCTTGTTTTCTTATCCATTCTGTTGCCCTGTGTCTTTTGATTGTAGCATTGAGTCCATTGACATTTAGAGTCAGTACTGAAAGATACGAATTGATTGCTGTTATGTTGCCTGTAGAGTTGCAGTTTCTGGTGGTGTTCTCTGGTCTTTTCTAGTCTTTGTTGCTTTTGGTCTTTATGTATTTTTTTAGGGTTTGTTTTGTTTTGTTTGTCTTTTCTCCCCTCAGAGAGTCACCCTTAAAATTTCTTGGAGGGCTCGTTTAGTAGTCACAAACTCCTTTAATTTTTGTTTGTCTGGGAAACTGTTTATCTCTCTTTATATTTTGAATGACAGCTTTGCTGAATAAAGAATTCTTGGCTGCATATTTTTCTGATTCAGCACATTGAATATATCCTGCCACGCCTTTCTGGCCTGTCGATTTCTGTGGATAGGTCTGCTGCAAACCTGATCTGTCTTCCCTTGTAGATGAGGGACTTTTTTTTTCCCTTGCTGCTTTCGTGATTCTCTCCTTGCCTGAGTATTTTGCGAATTTGACTATGATATGCCTTGTTGATGGTTGGTTTTTGTCGAAACTAATGGGGGTTCTCTGTGCTTCCCGGATTTTAATGTCTGTGGCTTTCCCCGGGTTAGGAAACTTTTCTGCTACGATTTGCTCACATAACCCTTCTACCCCTTTTTCTCTCTCTTCATCTTCTGGGGCCCCTATGATTTTGATGTTGTCCCTTTTAAATGAGTCACTGATTTCTCTAATCCTTGAATCGTGCTCTTTTGCCTTAGTCTGTTGCTTTTCTGCCTCATGCATCCTTGCCGCCCTGGGATCCGTTCGAGATTGCAGCTACCTCAGTTACAACATTTTTTATTTCATCCTGACTAGCTTTTACTTCTTTTATCTCCACAGAAAGTGATTCTAAACTATTTTCGACTCCAGGTAGTATTCTTATTATCGTGATTCTAAATTCTGGTTCAGACATCTTGCTTGTATCTATGTTGGTTAATTCCCTGGCTGTCGTTTCTTCCTGCTCTTTCTTCTGGGGTGAATTCCATTGTTTCATCATTTTGAAGGGAGAAAGGGAATTAATGAGGTTAAAAAAACTAAATTAAAAAAATGAAAGTTAAAAAATTGAAAACAACACACACAAAAATCAAATAAATGATGCTAGATCCTAGGTGTGTTTTGGTCTGGGTGTTCAATTGTACTTGATAGATTAGAAGAAAAAGGGGAAAGGAAAAAAAGGAAATCGTTTGAAAATTTGAAAAAAATGAATACACTGAAATGGAATAAAATGAAATGATGAAAGTAAAATAGAATTTGAAAAAAATTTACACAGAAGTAAAAAATACAGTAGAAAAAATTAACGAAAAATATTTTTAATAAAAATTGAAAATGAAGTTTCTCTCTGCTGAGTTCTGTGGTTCAGGTTGTGCAGGGTGTTGTATTAATCCTCAAATCAGTTTTCGAGTTGTGCAGGATAGTTTAGTGTTGATCTGGCTGTGTTTCATGGATGCAAGACACAAAAAAACTTACATGCTGTTCCGCCATCTTGGCTCCTCCCATAACCCTCCCCTGAGTGGTTTCAAATGGGGGCATTCCCAGTTCCATATGGTGTTGGTGAGGCTCGAATGAAATCGAACACATTCACTAAAGTATCTTGGCTACGATAGGCTGGGTTCAGTAATAATAAATAGTAGCCGCTAGCACCCCTCCCCTCTCCACCCCCTTCTCCAGTAGAAGTGATCAAGGAGGCCCAGATTTTTGCAGACTGCCTCCTGAGAGCCTCCTTGGACTCCTGGAAGCTTGCTTCCCACTTCCTGATTTTGCTGCTACAGGCATGGATAGGTTTCAGTTAAGGTCTGCGTTTGTGATGAAGCTCACTCTGACCTCCTCCTTGCACAGACTGGTCACTGAAGTGACCTCACTATCTTCACATTGTATTCCTACCTTCTTGATTTGGGCTGAGTGGTGGCAGTGGTGTGCTCCACATTTCCACGTTAAATGCATGTGGTTTTAGATCAGTTTGCCTTTCTGGCCCGTGGGTTCAGTGGATCTAGTGGTGATACTCAACTGCCTTGTTCTTCAAAGGCTCCTTTTGACACAGATTCAGCGACTAGCCTGCACTTGTGGACTGCTACAAGTTCTTGCTGGTCCAGAGCCAGAGTCAGCATTTCATTGTTCCTAAAGGGTCAGATAGCAAGAATTTTTGTCTTTGACAGCCATGTGGTCTGTAGTAACTAATCAACTCTAATGCAAAAGCAGCCATAGACGACAGGTAGACCAGCTTCATTCGGTTCCAATAAAACTTTACTGATTTGTTATGAAAACAAACAGCTGCTCCATTTGGCCCATTGGCTGTAATGGTCTATGGTTCACATTCCAAACCTTTTTAGAACCTTCTCCCTCTCAAGCCGTCTCCCTCTTTTACCCAAGTAGGATTTTTTTTTTCTTTTTTTGAGAAAGAGCATGAGCCAGGGAGAGGGGCAGAGGGAAAGAGAAAGAATCTTAAGCAGGCTCCCTGCTCAGTGTGGAACCTGATGGGGGCTCGATCCCACAGCTCTGGGATCCTGATATGAGCTGAAATCAAGTCAGACACCCAACTGACTGAGTCACCCAGGCACCCTCCAAATAGGATAATTTTTGTTACCGTTTTAAATAAAGGAAACTGAGATTCAGTGAAACCATGATCTCAATTTGTCACAGCAAATCTGGTACAAGTTTCTGGGCTACTGGGCATTGTTCTTTGCTAAGTTTCCCATTTTCTGCCACTGCTGTAAGATGGATGCTGTTCTGGCTCCTGGTTCTGCCATTCCGGAAGGTGCTTCTGACTCCCAGAAGGAATCAGGATAGATAAGCATGCAGTATGAAATAGCAAAGAAACCCACAACGTATTCCCTTAAAATACCTGCAATATGATATTCTTGGCAGCAAACAATTTTAACACTGAAAAAAAAAAGTGTTAATTTAAAAGAAAATTGTTTCTGTGTGCTGGGTGCTCCAGGTAAAAACAAATACACTTTACCAACAGATCTATTGATTATACAACCTTTCCCTTCCTCAATACATATATTCTCCAACACTGATAAGCACATTACAGTCCGGAAGCAGAATAGGTTATCTTGCAGCTGCTAAAGGACGATATGATGCAAACAGGTAAAATCTAGTTCGAATGGAGTCCAGAGCTTTGCACATGTCACTGTTTAAGTAGAATCTTCTTGGGCTGAATACTTTCCTAAGAACTGCCACGCCATCTAAAAACAGTTGAGGGGCACCTGTGGCTCAGTCTGTAAGCATCTCTCAGTTTCAGCTGAGGTCATGATCTCACGGTGTCATGAGTTCAAGCCCTGCATTGGGCTCTGTACTGACAGTGCAGACCCTGCTTGGGGTTCTCTCTCCTCTCCCTCTCTCTCTGCCCCTCTCCCACTCACGCTGTCTCTCTCTAAATAAATAATTTTTTTTTTATTTGAAAAAAGAACTGGGGCGCCTGGGTGGCTCCGTCGGTTGGGCGTCCAACTTCGGCTCAGGTCATGATCTCGCGGTCCGTGAGTTCGAGCCCCGCATCGGGCTCTGGGCTGACAGCTCAGAGCCTGGAGCCTGTTTCGGATTCTGTGTCTCCCTCTCTCTCTGACCCTCACCTGCTCATGCTCTGTCTCTATCTGTCTCAAAAATAAATGTTAAAAAAAAAAAAATTAAAAGAAAAAGAAAAGAAAAAAGAACTAAACATAAAAACAAAAACAGTTGAGACTCAGAATAAAAGTCTGTGAAAAGAAGGGAGGCACAAGCCTGAATGGGAAACAGTTGTTTCCCAGCTGTGTGTCAGAAAACATTCAGGCACCAGAACCACTGAAAAACTAGTATACAGCCATATCCCCACCACTTAAATTCAGCACTGATTGACATCAGCTGTCTCTCTACTTTCTTATTCCATACTGTACCACTCCTTAAGCCATAGTCATCATGGTGCTTCACCACTAAATTTTTCAGCCTGCATCTCTTGAGGACATCTGTGGTGACCACAGGGGCCATCATCACACCTGGGAAAATTATCACCAGTTCCCTCATCTTATGTAATGCCCCAGTCCAGCAGTTGGCAAATGTTTTTCTGCACAAGGCCAGATGGTAAATAACTCGTTGAGACTCTGCGGGCCATGTGGTCTCTGTCACAACTAATCGACTGTGTTGCGGTGGCCACGGGCACTCCACAAACGAATGGATATCGCTGTGTTGCTGTCGTACCTTGCAGAACTAGGCAACGGGTCGGTGCTGTCCCCTGCGCCCTATTTTGCTGAGTCCTCTTTGCTGCCGTCGGTTTTCCTTTCTTGTCCCCCAAAAAAGTCTCTCATAGTTGGTTTTTTCAGAAGGTGAATTTTTTTTATTAACCTTTATTTAGTTTTCTTTTTTAATTTTTCTTTTTTTAATTTACATCCAAGTTAGTTACCATGTAGTGCAACAATGATTTCGGGAGTAGATTCCTTCATGCCCCTTAGCCATTTAGCCCCTACCCCCTCCCACAGCCCCTCCAGCAACCCTCTCTTTGTTCTCCATTTTTAAGAGTCTCTTCTGTTTTGTCCCCCTTCCTGTTTTTATATTATTTTTGCTTCCCTTCCCTTATATTCATCTGTTTTGTGTCTTAAAGCCCTCATATGAGTGAAGTCATATGATATTTCTTTCTCTGACTAATTTCACTTAGCATAATAGCCTTCAGTTCCATCCACGTAGTTGCAAATGGCAAGATACCATTCTTTTTGATTGCCGAGTAATACTCCATCGTATAAATATACCACATCTTTTTTATCCATTCATCCATCGATGGACGTTTGGGCTCTTTCCATACTTTGGCTATTGTTGATAGTGCTGCTATAAACATTGGGGTGCATGTGTCCCTTCGAAACAGCACACCTGTATCCCTTGAATAAATACCTAGTAGTCAGAAGGTGAATTTTTAACAGTCTTTGGCCTTAATCTCAAGCTTTTGAATCATTCTCTGTTTATTTTGTCCTGGGTGATTTATAAAGAATTCCTTGTAATTGTCAACACAAGGGTTATTTGGGAACATTGCAACAACTTTGGTGTGTGATTATTTTGCTCTAAAGATGTCTCCTACAATGGGTAATTGAGATGCCTGTTGTGTTCACAAGCAGCTGGGTCTTATTTCCTGTCAAAAAAATATTTGCTGCCACTTGGAAGTGAAAGGGTGCGTTCTACAACCCATTCACATTGCAGACACATGTCTGATGGCCACAGTGCCTTGGAGCTCATCACTGTGCACAGGGGTTAAGATCTCATAAATTGCAGCTTTGGGCTTCTGTTTGAAGATGGAAGTATTGCATTTTTTAAAAATTTATTTTAACATTGATTTATTTTTGAGAGACAGAGACAGAGCATGAGCTGGGGAGGGGCAGAGAGAAAGGGAGGCACAGAACCTGAAGCAGACTCCGGGCTCTGAGCTGTCAGCACACAGCCCGACATGGGGCTCGAACCCACGAACCGCGAGATCACGATCTGAACCGAAGTCGGACACTTAACCGACTGAACCAGTGAGGCACCCAGAAGTATTGCATTTTTAGTATTTTGTAATCCAGGGAGTCTTCCCCCACGTCCTGCCATTCTGACCTCAGGTGAGAGTAAGCCAGTTGGCCCGGGGAGGGGCGGGGGGGTCTAGGGCCCATTTCACAGTCACTGACTCACAGAGGCCACCAGCGCAGTTCTGCATTTTGTGTGCCACATCAAGATTCCCCTGAAGATACCGAAAAGACCCTGTTACAAGCCCTCTGTGCAATGTGGTTAATCCTATGTGTGGATTACTCTAAACCAGTTTGTTTTGTTTTGTTTTGTTTTTAAGAAAAAGAGAAGATGGAATTCCAGATGTTTATGTACTGAATTTAGGTCATTTTTGGTTTTGTTTTTAATTTCTGGTAACTTCATTTCTAAAGATAGAACTGTGAGGGGCGCCTGGCAGCTCTTAATCTCGGGGTCATGAGTTCTAGCCCCATGTTGGGGGCAGAGTTTATTTAAAAAAATAAAAATAAAAATACCCATGTGAATGTACAATTCAGACTGACAGAAAATAACAAAATAACTTTTTTATTTTATTTTTTTGCATTTATTTATTTTTGATAGAGACAGAACACAAGTAGGGGAGGGGCAGAGAGAGGAGACACAGAATCCGAAACGGGCTCCAGACTCTGAGCTGTGAGCACAGAGCCCGATGCGGGGCTCGAACTCACAAAGTACGAGATCATGACCTGAGCCAAAGTCAGAAGCTTAACCAACTGAGCCATCCAGGAGCCCCTAACAACATAGCTTTTAAAACTTAATTGTGATTTGTCTTAACAGAGATGTCTTTTCATGTGACTTTCTAATTTCTTTTGAATTAGTGCACAGTTTGGATTTTAACCAGCATAAAATTATGCTGTCGTGACCACTGTTTATAGATAGGAGCTTTCCTTTTAGGAGAGACTAAAAAAATCTAGTGATCTTACTCTCATGGCTTTTGTTTTTGCTTTGGTTTTGTGTAGTTGTAACAAATCAATTCTCAACGTCCTCTTTGTGTTGTGTTATTTTGCGTTAAAATCAGCCACCTACATTCGTAAGTAGAGCGCAGGGTAACATTTGCAGGAAGTGCGCTAGTCCGTGTCCATTGGCTTGGAAAAATCACCACTTAAGGCTGAAAAAGCGAGTCATTGCACAGGACTTAGAATGAGTCCACTCGTGTTTCCAAAAACAAGACCTATTTATTTTTCTGCATATAAACAAGCATAGAAATTGCAGAGAGGACTAGCCAGAACAGCACACAGCGGCTGTTTATGTATTACTTGTGTGTTTTAGGTAAAAATAAGTAAACGTTAACAGGTCTTTTCTGGTGAAAAGCTGATGTACTTGGACTCGTCTACAGACCTAGAGCCTGAATTGGTTTGTATGAACGTAAGGATTGTGTCCCTCCAGGTTTCGTCTTCTGATCACTTTACCGCTCACGACTTTTTATTTTCCTTCTTGAAATGTAGAAAATCACCAAGGAAATGGACGGCTTTCTCCAAAACCTGAGACGGAAGATCAAGATTGGAGTGGTGGGCGGGTCCGACTTTGAGAAAGTGCAGGAGCAGCTGGGAAGTGACGGTAACGTCAACATTGCTGATTGCATTCGTAGAAGATTAACTTCTTAGGAGGCAGTTAGGGCCTGTCGCTGTTAAGTGTCACCGGCCCGAGGCCTCCTCCCCACATGCTTCCTTGTTGGGGGGATCATTCTCTCTGCTTTCTCTTTCCTGTTTTTAATCCTATAAGTAAATTTCTGGAGTCGGTGGTGGACCTCTTGGTACTCAGACACGTGGGGCGTTTCCCCAGAACTTCCAGTGTCTGTGTCATTGCCAGAATGCTTATGTTGTCCCCGTCCACTCTCCCAGCTCCGCTCAGACCCTGTCTCCTGACCGTCATTCTCACCCGGGTGTTGAGGTGCCCTCTGGGTGTGGGGGCCGTCCGTTGCCCTAACACGGTGTTTCCCAGAGTTCCCTATTCATGAGTCACCCAGGCTGCTCCCCTTCTTTTGAAGGGGACTCTCCAGCACAGGACCCCAGGAAGCCGGGCATACTTATTGGCCCCTTCACTGGAGACTCTGAGGTCCGTGGGGCCTGGGAATCGTATTTCAGCTGCTCCCCCCGGATGGCCTAATGCACAACCCTCCTAGTGCCACACTCCATGCTTGTTGGAAACTGGCCGCTTGTCTGTTTTTCTTGAAGACTAGGACTGTGGATTATTCATCTTGCAGCCTGTGTCTCTAGAGTGCCTGGCCTGTAAGAAATAGAGGATGGAGAGCTAGATGAATCGATCGTCTTTTGGACACTGTTAACATTTGGGCCAGGTTCTTCTCTCTTGTCAAGGGCTGTCCTGTGCATTGTAGGGTGTTCAGCAGCATCTGGGCCTCCACCTGCTTAATGCCAGTACCCCCTCCACCCCCAGTGTGACAACCAGAAATGTCTCCAGACATTGCCAAATGTCGTCGAGGGAGCAAAATCACCCCCAGTTGAGAACGAGCATTTTGGCTGTAATATCTTACAGTCAACATCTGTGTAAGCTATATTTACAGGCTCAGTCACTGTAAGTATAATCTGTGCGTTCTCTTTAAAACCCTGTTCTGCTTATACTTAATTTTTCCTGTAGATGCCTTACTTAGAAAGCCTGTAAACAATTTAACAGGGGCACATTAATCCCCAGAAATCCTGTTACCTGGCCCTGATGGCCCTTTCTGCCTCTGGCCAGATTTTAAACCACAGGCTGGAAGAGGTTTTGTGTCAGGGTAGGGCCCTGTCTTGTATATTTCAAAGACTGTAAGTCAAAGCATCAGAATCAAAACATCCACAAGCTGGAGAAAGTTGACGGTCCAGCTGTATCAGAATCACTGGGGAACTTGTTAAAATACAGATGTGAGGGCCCCACCCAACTCATGGTACATAGGAATCCGCACTTTAACAAGCACCTGAAGTTTGAGGGCCCATTTAGATTTGCACGAGTGGTCTCCAAATCTGACTGCTTGTAAGAATCACCCAAAGACCTTTTTTTAAAAAACAATCTGATTTTAGCCTCGCCCCTGCATATTCGTAATCAGAAAGCCTGAGAACGGGGGCACCTGGGTGGCTCAGTCAGTTGAGTGCCCAACTCTTGATTTCGGCTCAGCTAATCCTGTCATGGGATCTTCGTAGGATCAAGCTCCGCTGTCAGCATAGAGCCTGGTTGGGACTGATTCTCTTTGTCCCTCTCTCTCTGCCTAGCGTGTGCATGTACTCTCTCTCTCTTTCTTTCTCTCTCTTTCTCAAGTAAACTGTCAATAAATAAATGTGAGCAGATCCTGGGAATCTGCGCATTTCCATTGCCACCCCAGTGATGCGGACCCACAGTGAGGCTTGAGGGCTGTCACGGACGCCCATCTTCCCGTGTACATAAGAGGGGGCTGAAGGCAGAGGTGTAAGAGGGCCCACCACATGTCCAGTCTCTAGCCTGGCCACCGTCTTTTGCGTTTGTAATTGAGAGTCTTCTAAAAAAAAAAAAGAAAAACTTGAGGAGCTCTTTCCCCACTCGCCCAATCTGTGACGAGGAGGTATTCTTTTACAGTCCTTACTAGAGTTCAGCAATCTTATTGGTGATGCGTGTTAATCAAGAAATAGAGGAGTGCCTGGCTGGCTCAGTCAGCTAAGCGTGCGACTCTTGATCTCAGCTCAGGTCTTGGTCTCAGGGTTGTGAGTTCAAGTCCCATGTTGGGCTCCACGCTGGCCATGAACCCTACGTTAGGTAAAAAAAAAAAAAAAAAGTGGGAGTGGCTCAGTCAGTTGAGCGTCCGACTCTTAGCTTCAGCTCAGGTCATGATCTCACCGTTGGTGAGTCTGAGCCCATCTTCGGGCTCTGTACTGACGGCATGGAGCCTGCTTGGGATTCTCTCTCTGCCCCTCCCCTGCTCATTCGAGTGCTCTCTCTCAATTAATAAACAAACATTAAAAAAAAAAAAGGGAAATAGAAACACAGCCTTCAGTTCATCACATGCTGTTTTCTTTTGTTTCGGTTGCAGTGGTTGAAAAATATGATTATGTGTTTCCAGAAAATGGCCTGGTAGCATACAAAGATGGGAAACTCTTGTGTAAACAGGTACGTTCTTGAAAATGCAAACAACTACATGCTACTGTTAAAATGTTTTCTAAAAGGATATTTGATGTTGAGTGCTTCTGGGGAGATGTACCTGGGAGGTGAGGCACAGGGAAGGAATGAATCTCCACCCCGTGTTTTTTGTATCTTGCATGTTGAACCATGAGACTCGCGTATTCCAAACGGTTAACTGAATGTTCGTAATTGTTTTTTTAAGGATAGCTAATCGAATATTTTCATTAGTGATAGCACAGAGTAAGGCAGGCTCCCTTGCTACAAGCATTTTTGGAGGCACCGTGTAGCTCTTTGTAATAAGATCGTCTGTTCAGACATAAGAGAAGGCCAGAGTGGAGCAACAGTATTCTCTGTCAGCGTCTGTAGATATTCTAATTGGATAAAAGCAGCAGTAGTGTACTCTTTGGGCCTGCCATGGAGCATTTGAAAGGTAATGAGTACAAAAATCTTGAGTAACGAGACAGAACATGCTTCAATTAAAGCCCCTCGGGGTTTGCTTATACGGGAAAGAAGGAAAAAGGCAGCGTGGGCGTGTCACCCTGGCTGCCACACCAGCCTTGTGACCCTCAAGCGGTAGTGGCTGAAGACCCGGGTTCGCGAGAAAGTTATTTTGAAAATGGCCTGTCTCTGAATCAAGTAACCCGTATTTCCTTTGTCTAGAACATCCAGGGTCACCTGGGGGAGGCCCTGATCCAAGATTTAATCAACTACTGCCTGAGCTACATTGCGAAAATTAAGCTCCCGCGAAAGAGGTGGGTTTGCTCTCAGCAGCCAGGCTGAACTAGTGCCCTTTGGGGCCATGGTGCCAAGTCAGTCCCCGGCCCTGTGCTTAGGAAGGAACTGCTGGAGACCTTCCAGCGGAAGTGAGGACAGAAACGATGGCATCTGCACCTGGTGGAAATCTGACACCGGGTGCTTTCCGGGGCTGCGGGGAAGGCCTGTGAAACAGCTCCCAGAGGCGCGAGTCACCTGGGGGCCCAGCCAGACCCCACACGCGGCCGTGTTTGCTCGGTCCGCAGTGTGAAATAAAATCTGAATCAGTTGCTGTCATTTGGACGCCCGAGCTCACCTGCTAAAGTGCCTGCACTTCCGGCTCCTGTGGTGTCTGGGGCCCGCTCCTGCGCGGCGCGGCGGGAGCCGGCTGAGCCACACTCCCCCCACCCGCATCCTCAGGCTTTCCCACACCCCTTCCCTCCTTGTTCTGACCTCGGCAAGCATCTGATTTGGGGACTTTCCTCTCACCCTGGATACTGTGCTCACCTCCATTCCCATTTTTAAATAATACCAACAGTAATGTTACATGCCCGCAGTTAAAACACTGGCAGAAAATGAACCCATAGGCTACCAGTGGCTGTTTCTTGGTGATGTTATGGGTGTTTTCTTAGAAATAAGTTCATTTTCTTTTCAGTTTTCTGCCCTTAATACGTAACACCTTGATGATGAGGGGGAGAAACGTTTTTTAAACGGCAGCTGAATTTCAGGGCATGTGCTTTGGGAAGTGCTCAAAACCACCAGAATCCATGAAGCCAGTGCCCCTGCCCAGCACCTCCACTCGGGGCAAGGGCCTTCCCTTTTCACATCTCCCAGAAGGGGCTACGGACGAGACAGGCTGGGCCCAGGGTAGTCCTGGCCACAGCTGGGTAATGGCACGTGGGACTTCGTTTTCCTGTTCTGTATGCTTTTATGTATCGTGGCAATTCTCCATAGTAGAAAGTGGAAGTATGATGTATCGCAGGTCAACTCAGGCTTTCCTTTGGGTTAAGCATTAAGAGAGGCTTAAAAGAGAAGAAAGGATAAGGCATAATCCTGTCCTCAGAGGGGTTGTCATCCCAGTGAGGGAGACCCACGTGCACAGCTGTCATTCCACTGACGCAGGAGGTGCCCCCTCGATTGGGGAGCAGGCGTGAGACCACGTTGATCAGCATTTGCCCACCCCTCCCATCAGCGCTGCTGTATGCCCCGTGTGGGTCACGTGGGTGCAGTAAGACTGTACAGGAGTCCAGATCTTCAGGGAGGAATCGAACACCAGAAAATGTGCCGTAATCCTGGCTTTTGAGAACAGAAGCCTTTGTCGAATGCATCAGCCTCCCTTCCGTGGGAATGAGAGGGATACTGTGTCCTTGAGTTGGGGAAAACTCATTGAGCTCTTTGACATTTAGGACCCACAGCTCTAGGGTCACCCCTGGGAACGATCACCAGGGTGCATGTAGCAGGTACAGGCACAAGGCTGGTCTGTACCAGCTCCAGGATGTGTGGCAGGGGAGGGGCGGGAGGGCTGCGGGAGGAAGCATCTTGGATGCACGTGTGTGGTTATGTCATTTGCCTCCTGTGCAGTTTGAGCACAGCCAGGGAAAGGAGGCAGTGATGAGATTTTGCCACATTGACTTTATGCGATGAGTATTCATTGCTTCCCAGCTTACAAAACCTGGGCCATCTCATTTTCCCAGGACCCCTTAGAGGTACCCACGAGGACTGCCTCAGCCCCTTTGTGAGGCTCTGAGAGGCACCCTGAGTCACATAGGGTCTCAGGAGGCAGCACTGGCCTTGAAACCGCCCTCTGCTCAACACTGGGCATGTGTCCCCGGGATTTACAGGTGGCTGGCTCCTCGAGATCAGGGCTGTGCACAGAAAATGGAAAGGGTCCGGGGAGAGGGTGTCAGAGGTTCACAGGCGCCAATGTTTAGAACTGGAAGTCATTTCAGAGTGCACAGTTTGTCACAGAACACTTAAATTCCATCCTAAGAATATAAAAGCTCGTGGGTATTTGATTTTCTAAGAAACTGTCTTGAGATGGAAATTGGAAACATGGTGGGGGGAAAATGGGGTTTTTTAAACATCTTTATTCAAAGTAACTAAAGTTACTAAACAACCATTTAATAGCGGTTGGCCACGGGTGACCCGTGTTTCCTTAGCGATCACTGAGGCTCACTGGGCAGTTCTCAGAGCATTTTCCCATAGGTTTGCTTGGTCAGATCAGTGGGTTCAACGGGTCGGTAGCAAAGGTATCTGATACATGAATTTCCAGACTCCTTGGGGGACTTGAGAGATGGTAATCATTTTCATAGCTCTTTATTAACGGTGAAATTCACTGTCCAGCAGAAATCACATGAGTCACATGTGCAATTTTAAGTTTTCTGTAGCCACTTTAAAAAAAAAACAAAGGAACAAGTGAAATTAATTTTAATCATGTTTTACTTAACTCAGTATATCTAGAACATAGTCATTTTAACATATACTCAGGATAGAATATTTCCAACGATGGTGACATTCTCCATCTTTGAAATCTAATCTCAGCTGGGATTGGCCACACCTCTGGGCTTGGTGGCCCTGCCATGTGGCTAAGCACAGCCTGTGAAATGTTGATCACACCAGCTTCTGCCTTCTAGAATTCCTCACCCGTTCATCCATCTGTAACATTGCCCAAGTATAACGTATGTCTGGCCCTGTCTTCTCTAGAGGCACTTTCATTGAGTTCCGAAATGGGATGTTAAACGTGTCCCCCATTGGAAGAAGCTGCAGCCAAGAAGAACGCATGGAGTTTCACGAACTCGATAAGGTGAGTCCCCCTGACCCCGCCTGGACTGATGTGCAGCCACATGGCCAGCGGCTAAAGGGTGCCTTCTAAACTGCACTACGATAATCGGTATCTCTGTTTTTCTCAGAAAGAAAACATAAGACAGAAGTTCGTAGCAGATCTGCGGAAGGAGTTTGCAGGAAAAGGCATCACGTTCTCCATAGGTATCGTGCATGCGGACGGGCCTCAGGAGCGGGTACTGTTTCCCATGGGATTGCTGTGGGCCAGCGTGCTCTTAAAATTAGACTGTGCCCAGTTTGAAGGCAGGTGGGAGGATTTCGGGAGCCGTCCTTCCACAAGGAGAAAACCGCTCCTGTGTGATCAGCCCTCACGGCGGCTTGCCCAGGCTGCTGGGTTTGGTTATGAATTCTCACCCGGCCGGACCCTTCCCCTTGGCCCGAAATAGAGCGAGGCTGGGAAGATTCTGGAATATAGTAATATTTGATTATCAGGGAACCTTGGCGATCAGTAGGGTTGGTTTTACAAATCAAGAAACCCAGGACCTGGAAGGAAACGGGACTTGTCTGAGCTCATATAGGTTTTATCTACACGGGCAAACTGGCGTGCGAGCGTTTCTGGTGTCTGATACAGAGTTCTGCCTGTGGCGCTGGTGTCTTCGCCTTGGTTTTTGGTAGGATACGCCCATCAGAGGCTCTAAGGAAACGATTTGCTGGCACTCGTGAGTCATTACTTAAAGCCCCCTCATTTTACCACCTCTTGTAGGGGTACAGCTTTTGGAAAACTGGAATTGCAAAGGGATTATGTCTGATAGATGAAGGGGTAGGTTTTTTAAATATCCTTGAGGTGTGAGCTGTTCGTCTCCCTGACAAAGGTCTGACGGGGCTTTCATTGCCCTCAACACTGCCTGCAATTCCCTTCCACGTGCTTTTCCTTTCTCCTGCAAGGTGATCTACACGCCATCTGCTTCTGGGCACTGTCCACCGAGAACGAGCGACTGTTAAAGCTCGAGGCGGGCCCAGCTGAATGCAGCTGTTACCAGTTCTTTCGCCAGCTTGCTTCATTCAGACCCACACGCTTGGCGAAGCACTTGAACACAGATGCGTGCCTCGTTCTGAGCTGGCAGTTTGTCTCGCTTGTAGATTTTAGGTGAAAGCATGTTGGGAAAACAACATGTCGCATGATCTAGAACCTGTCCCTAAGTGGCAAACAAGGGTAGTAAAAATCAACCTTGGCCGTCCAGTTGCTGCTGAGTAAACAGCATGTTCTTTTCAGGGCCGGGCCCTTAGCCTCCTTTCTACCTTTAGCTTTTGTGTTTCTGGCCCTACAGGTGGCCAGATCAGCATTGACGTCTTTCCTGATGGATGGGACAAGAGGTACTGCCTGGGACATGTGGAAAAAGACGGCTATAAGACCATCTATTTCTTCGGAGACAAAACCATGCCAGTAAGTACCAAAGTGTTTTTTGGAGTTCGACTGTTCAGTTTTGGCTGGAAAAGGGGAAATGCACAAACCGGCTATTTTCTCTCCTCCGCCTTCCGCGCTGACCCAGCTCACACTCGGTGACAACTTCTGTCCTATGTGAGAGGTGTGATTAACCGCCCTCCCCTTTGTGCTCGGACACGGGACGCCTCAATGGAGGCAGAAATTGAGTGGTTTGAGTTCAGTACTGCTCGTTTCACATGCCTTCCAGAACACCTGCCCCGGAGCCGCTGTCCAATCCTTTGTGCATTTCAAAGCCCTGGCTTTTGTCATTTTTCCACTGCATTTTCCTGCCAGGGACATGCGTTATGAGTGGGGGGCAGGAATGCTAAATGGTAGGAAGACAGGGACTCTCATGCGTCTGAAATTCAAGAAATAGCACCAGGGATGGTTTAGAGCTGGGCATCACAGGGGTTTCGGTGAGCCACCCCGGGCTCTGGGAAATCCCGGGTCCGGACTGAATCTAAATCAGGACCCAGAGCAGTCAGAGGCCACCACCAGAAGGAGCAGCACGGAGGAGGGTTTCCCCAGAGCCACTGTGGCAGCAGGACAGGTGGGCCTCGAGGAGGTCAGAGAGGTGTAGAGGAGAAGGCTCAGCACCGGCTGTTCACTCCCCAGCCCCCTCTATGGACGCCTCCCTTTCAACCCCTGTCTGCGTCCCTGTGCCGCCCGGTTATGGGAGTCCCCTTGCCTGATATCAGAGGTCCTGTTTCGGGCTCTGTGGCCATCCTGCACCCAGCCAGCGCCTCACAGATGCTGCATATGTGGAGGTCTTAATCCCTGTGGCCCCAGGTCCAGAACACTCGCTGCTCTGCTGAGGTTTTTCTGGCATGGACCTTCCTGCCTTTTCAGCAAGGCCCCCACATACAGTTTTCCAGCGTGATTCTGGGCAGCACAGTCTCGCGTCCATCTTTCTAAATGATAAAAGTGAGACTCAGAGTGTCACACAGCTAACGACCGAGCCAGTGGCACCAGAACAAACCTCCTGCTGTTTAGGCCTGTGGGCTTTCCAGTCCAACGAGCTGCCCCTCCGTCAGGGTGCAGGTTGTGCAAGATGCTCTCCTGGTCCCAAACCACGTGGTGCTGCTGGTCGGCAGCTGTGCCCTCTAGCCCGGTTCTTAGGGACAGAGAGGCGTGGCTCACGACTTCTCCTTTTGCTGACGTGCTTTGGATGCAGGCTTTGGAAAAAAGTCTCTGACTTCGACGTGTTCGGAAAAAGCAGGCTCGCGAAACTGCACGCAGGATCTCAGGGGGGACCGGGGGCCTCTGCAGCTGTGCAGCTCGGTGCCACTCCGTGCGGCCCGGAAAAAGAGCCGTTCGGACAGGTTCTTCTTAGCAGTGATGCTTGTGCTGTGGGAGTGGCCATCCAAGGCATCGGGACTTTGCTGAATGGAACCCAGGTCCTGAGATAACCGGGAACCCTTCATTTTCTGTTCTGTTGAGCTGCTGTGCTACCACGCCTCAGTTGTGCTTGCTTGGTTTTTAATCTCATCTACTTTTTAAAGGTGGATACTATTTACAGAGGTTCCCCCCCCCCCGATTCTTTTCTAAATTTACACCCAAGTTATCATATAGTTCAAAAGTGATTTCAGGAGTAGATTCCTTAGTGCCCTTTACCCATTTAGCCCATCCCCCCTCCCACAGCCCCTCCAGCAACTGTTTGTTCTCTTTATTTAAGAGGCTCTTATGTTTTGTCCCCTTCCCTGTTACATTATTTTTGCTTTTTTCCTTTTATGCTCATCTGTTTTGTATCTTAAATTCTTCATATGAGTGAAGTCATATATTTGTCTTTCTCTAATTTCGCTTAGCATAATACCCTCCAGTTCCATCCACATAGCGGCAAATGGCAAGATTTCATTCTTTTTGATTGCCGAGTAATACTCCATTTTATTTTATTTATATATATATATATGTATATGTGTGTGTGTGTATATACATATATATATACACATATATATGTGTATACATATATATGTATATACACACACACACACACATACACACACACACTACATCTTCTTTATCCATTCATCCATCGATGGACATTCGGGCTCTTCCCATATTTTGGCTATTGTTGAAAGTGCTGCTATAAACATGGGGGTGCATGTGCCCCTTTGAAACAGCACACCTGTATCCCTTGGATAAATACCTAGTAGCACAATTGCTGGGTCATAGGGTAGTTCTGTTTTTAATGTTTTCAGGAACCTCCACGCTGTTTTCCAGAGCGGCTGCACCAGTTTGCATTCCCACCAACAATGCAAAAGAGATCCTCTTTCTCTGAGTCCTCGCCAACATCTGTTGTTGCCTGAGTTGTTACTGTTAGCCATCCTGACAGGTGTAAGGTGATCTCATTGTGGTTTTTGATTTGTATTTCCTGGGTGATGAGTGATGTGGAGTATTTTTTCATGTGGCGGTTGGCCATCTGGATGTCTTCTTTGGAGAAGTGTCTATTCATGTCTTTTGCCCATTTCTTCACTGGATTATTTGTTTTTTGGGTGTTGAGTTTGATAAATTCTTTGTAGATTTTGGATACTAACCCTTTATCTGATATGTTGTTTGCAAATATCTTCTCCCATTCTGTCAGTTGCCTTTTAGTTTTGCTGATTGTTTCCTTTGCTGTGCAGCTTTTTATTTTGATGAAGTTCCAACAGTTCATTTTTGCTTTTGTTTCCCTTGCCTCTGGAGATGTGTTGAGTAAGAAGTTGCTGCGGCCAGGGTCAAAGAGGTTTTTGCCTGCTTTCTCCTCAAGGATTTTGAGGACTTCCTGTCTTGCATTTAGGTCTTTCATCCATTTTGAGTTTATCTTTGTGTCTGGTGTAAGAAAGTGGTCCAGGTTCATTCTTCTGCATGTCGCTGTCCAGTTTTCCCAGCACCACTTGCTGAAGACACTGTCTTTATTCCGTTGGATATTCTTCCCAGCTTTGTCAAAGATTAGTTGGCCATAACGTTTGTGGGTCCATTTCTGGGTTCTCTATTCTGTTCCATTGATCTGAGCATCTGTTTTTGTGCCCTCGCTTCTTAATTAACATACCGTTACTGTAGAGCATTAGAAAAAGTGTGAGGGAACACCTGGGAAGCTCAGTGGGTTGAATCTGAGCCTTGATTTAGGCTCGGGTTGGGATCTCACGGTTTGTGGGATCAAGCCCCTCATAGGGCTTCTCACTGACAGCAAGGAACCTGTTTAGGATTCTCTTTCTCCTCTCTCTGCCCCTCCCCTCCTTGCTCATGTGCTGTTTCTCTCTCCCAAAATAAATGAATAAACTAGAAAAAGAAGAAAGAAAAGGGAGAGAGAGAGAGGGAAAGGGAGGGAGGAAGGAAGGAAGAAGGAAAGGTAGGTAGGTAGATTAGATTAGATAGATAGGGTGGGCACCTGCGTGGCTCAGTCGGTTAACTGTCTGACTTGGGCACAGGTCATGAACTCGCGGTTTGTCTGTCTGAACCCCATGTCGGGCTCTGTGCTGACAGCTCAGAGGCTGGAGCCTGCTTCAGATTCTGTGTCTCCCTCTCTCTTTCTGCCCGTCCCACACTCATGTTCTCTCTCTCTCTCTCTCTCAAAAGTGAATGAACGTTAAAAAAAAAAAAAAAAGTAATAATTAGGGGTGTTTGGGTGGCTCAGGTCGCAGTCTGTGAGCTCGAGCCCCATGTGAGGCCTCTGTGCTGACAGCTTAGAGCCTGCTTTGATTCTGTATCCCTCTCTCTCTCTCAAAAATAAAAAACATTTTAAAAAAAAGTTTTTTTTAAATGAAGAAAAAGTCTGAGGAAGAGAATCTAAGTCACCTGTGACCACAGCCGACCCATCTTTCCTGTTTGCAAGAACATGATCCCAGAGCTGGAGTCTGCATGCTCCTGGTTCAATTTTCTGCTTTTGTTCTCAGTACATATTTTATTTCCCCGCGTCCATGAATGTTCCTTGAAGTGGAGTTTTCAGGGGCTGTGTGACCTTCTACCAGGGAGACATAGTTCATTTGCCCTTTCCTCAGCACAGGCACTGGGGCCGTGGTGGCCGACGTAGCCATCGCCGTGGGGACGTTCTTGCTCCATTGTCTGCCCTCTGACGCAGTCAGTGGTTCCCTGGAAATGGGCATTAGCAGTTCGGCCATCTAAACCTTTCAACACAGCACAGCAGCTCTTGCAACTTTAGGCACAGAACAATCCAAATACTAGCTCTCAATTTCTTCTCCTATTCTGTGTCTCGTTGCAGACATTTGGAAAGCTGCTTTCTTTGCATCCAGGCAAATGTTTTTGCTGGCTTCTAGGGAAACGGCTTTTCACCCACAGCTGTGGGGTCAGGTGCTGTTCCCCTGCCAAGCCCCACAGGCTCAGAGGCCTGCCTAGTAGCCACCGCCATCTGATGGGACCTGGTGTCACATGAAGCCCCCCTCCCCACCTGCCCTGCTTAGAGCACCCCCAGAGAACAGGGGAGGAAATGCGACATCGGCCTTTGCTTGTCCAAATCTTGACAGTCCTGGGGAGCCCTCCCTCCTGCCCATCAGCCCCAAAAACCAGGGTCTATTAAAACTCAACTCCGAGGGCAGCCGGGCGTGCCATGGTCTGCTGCAGGGAATGGGATGGCCGGGGCCCCGAGAGACCTACCCCACCCCACAGCCCTCTGTGAGGCTTCCTCAGGGGGCTGTGCTGCTGAGCCCCGCCCAGCCTTTGCGAACTCCCAGGGAGACAGCTCGTTCTGGCTTATCACTTCCTGGCTTCGGGGCAACTGGAGCACGAAAACATTCTAACACTTGACGGCTTTATAGCTGGGCAGATCCACGCAGGCGATGGAGTCGTCTGTACCCTCCTGTACGTGGGAAGGGCAGACACACAGCGGCAGGATGGGGAAGAACCCTGCCCATCCGCAGGAGGGGACTGACCACAAGTACACGTTGGTCCGTCCACACAGCAGAACGCCCGACAGCTGTGGAAATAGCGGATGTAGACCCATCGCTGGGATTTTTTTCTCAGCTGAGCCCAGTAAAGTATAAAACAGTGCATGTAACCTGACAGTTTTGTCTCAAGGGGGTAATAATGTCTCCACACTTGCTTGTGAGTGCATCAAGGGAATGCCAAAAGACACCCAAAAATGCAGATTACGGACCTCCTGAGGGGTGGGAACAGGGATGAGAGAGAGCTTACCACTGTGACAGTGAGCTGGTTTTAAATTTTGAACTACGTGAATGGGCTGTTGAAAAATAAAGCTTTAAAACACCAAACTGAGAAAAGGAAAAAAACAAATCTTTACTTTCTAAAGCACTTTCTCAGTGTCAGACGCTGAGCCGGGCACTTGGATGTTATCTCCTCCAGTCCCTGGGCAGTCTGGCAGGGACGGGCACAGGGTCAGCAGCCTAGTGGCTTCCAAAAGCCTCTCTCGTCACCCTCCCACATCGCCTCCAAAATGCTATTAAATCGTGCAACACCCTATTTTCCACAGACGTTAAAAAGGAAAATGTGCCTCTAAGCTTAAAAGAAGCCCCCAGCAGTGCGGTGGGACGAGGCAGCGGGGCTTTGAAACCCAAAAGGCCCAAATCTGGCCCCTGCTGCCCGCACAGTGACCACACACATCTCTGGGTGTCCATGAACCACCGTGCCCATCAGCCCCATGGGATGCGGTTGCTCTGACGCAGTGAGAGGAAAGGGAGGTCCTCGAGGGGAGGGTGGCTACCCCAGGGCCGGCACAGGAAAGGCAGCCCGACTGAGTCTCTCTCCCAGCAGGGGAGGCAGCCAACCAAGCGCTCACCTGGCATGAGGTTGCTCGAAGAGATGGGGGCCTGCAGGGTGGGCGACGCCTGTGAACCAGCGAACCTCGAGTTCCCGATCATGCTTCAGACGGGATTGCCATGGCCGTGGACTTTGGCCGTGGCCTGGGCGTCCTCTCCGTGCCTGGCATCTCCAATGCTCTCCAGATGGCAGAGGGCTGGTGAAGGCACAGGATGTGTCCTGTGCATAGACCTGCCCTACTGCTCTCGTGTTTCAGTGTGAGATCTGAGACCCAGGTCTCAGGCAGGCGTGGGTTAGCATGGGGAGGGGAGTCCCTCGCACCAGAGGGGCCCCAGGAAAACCGCTGCTCCCTGAAGTCTGATGAAGGAAGGTGGACCGGGTTATGGGTTCTCTACCCAGATACAGAGGTGGCACCAGCTTTCCTATGGGAGGACGGGAAGCAGGACATTGGGCAGGGGCACCACAACTGCAAGCATTTGTTGGGGTCCCTGCTCACCTTCCTGCCTTCTGGACACCAGAATCTGTGGTCCTGTTGCCCCTGGGGACACAGCCCCTGGTTGGATGAGCCCTGAAGGAGCAGCAGCCCCTGCACTGGCTCTTCTGTTGAGGGGGACAAGGTTCCAGGCCCCTCAAGTGTGTCCCCCGATACAGTCACTGATGTCTGCAAAGGCCGAATCTCCCACATGCCCTTCTGTGCCCAGCCCTGTCACACAAGTCTCAGCCCCATTTTGTGGGTGAGGGGGTGGACCCGAAGACCCTGAGGGTCACCCTGGGGGCATGGGCAGGACAGCGAGCCCACTTTCCCCTACACCCCAGGCTGTGGTTAGTCACCAGATTCTATCCCGCTGGATCACAACCTGGAAGTACATGGGAATCCCCTGTTTTCAAAACATCGTGACCACGGGGCCAGGCTTTTTTTCCCCTCCTTTTAAGCATAACTGTTAACTCTTGTAGGAAACATGAGTACAGTTATCTAAGGGCGCATGTTTTTTCAAATATATCTGACCGCTGTGACTGTTTCTATCCCCTCTAATCATCACCCCATGAGAAAGCAGCCTCATACCGGTCACGTAGCGTGCACTCGCATCCGTCTGGCTTCCCGTGCTGTGGCCCAGTGGCCCTGGAGGCATTGATGAAGCTCCCGCAGCAACAGTCACCCCAGCCAGGGAGCGCTGCTGCCCCAGGTCCCTTAGAGCAGAGCCTTTGTCACGTTGGCCTCTGTACCCATGGGACCTAGAAATCTGATCCATGCTTGTTAAACTGATGTGCAGCAGGGTCCGGTCTGTCGCCGCCACTGATGGGCCTTCACAGCAGAGACCCCGGGGAGGTCCAGCCGACCCCGCCCCGCTTCCTACAGAGTTGGACCCACGGCCTTGGACGTTCTTGATCCATTCCCTTCTTCAGCTGCAACGTCAGGATAATCGGGGTTCACCATGACGGTCCACGGCATGTGCAGAAATGGGCCTGGGTGGCTTGGAGACCAGACTCGGACGGAACGGGGCAGGCACTGCCTTCTGCTTTTCTGTATCCTCCTCCAACCTTAGCCCTGGAGGGATTTAAATACTAATGGGCTGTTTGCACTCAGCTGTGGCCTCTCTTTCGGGCTGTCAGGTGACACTATCTTGTACCATGCCTTCCTGCTTTGTTCCTTTGTCTTCTTTCAGAAACTGGTCTGGTTCTGGAGCCCCGGGAGAGGCTGGGCCTCCTCAGCAGGAACGTGGTGACCTGTAGTGCCAGTATGGATCCCCGCTTGGGGTTTCTACTCCTCTGGAGCCTATTTCTATTTAAGTTTTTCTGTTTACTTTGAGAAGAATGTGTCCATGGGGGAGGAGCAGAGAGAGAATCCCAAGCGGCTCCACACTGTCACTGCAGAGCCAGACGTGGGGCTCGAACTCATGAATCATGAGATCGTGACCTGAGCTGAAGTTGGTCTCTAAACCCACTGAGCCACCCAGGTGCCCTGAGCCTTATCCTAGAAGAATTCTAGCAATTCTAGCACACTAGCTCAGCGTTTCACTTCCGCTTCTCCTGACCTCCCTCTGACGGGTTTGCAAGCTCTGTGCTGCCCCCAGGGAGGACCCCCCCCCCCCCCATACCTCGAGTCACAGAAGAGGCTGCCAGGTCCCCTGCAGGAGAGGAATTGAAGTCCGGAGCTTGGTGTTGGCGCACGGACGCTCCTGCCGGCTTCGCTGAGCCGAGGTAGCGGGGAGGGCCGGCGCCCTCCCGTGGTGATGTGACTCTGGACCTGGTCCCATCGGGCTACTTACACAGCAGCAGGGCCCGTCCTTCCACTCCACAGACCTCTCCCTCCCCCACCGGCAGGGCCCCTGGAGAGTCTCGCCAAATTAGCCATCTGTCAAGTGCACGTACTGCCCCGCGTGGATGTGGTCTCTGAGGAGGGACAGACGTGGCAGCAGCAAACCCTCCGGGCTCTAGCGGCCGCTCCCCCAGGCAGTGGCGTCCGCCCACGCACCCTGGCTGTATGGCCTCCCGCCTGCTGTGCTTCCTCTTCTGCGCCCTCCTCTCCCATCCGTTCTCTGGCAGAATCTGGAAGGTGACCCGATCGTGTCCCCAGGTTGCCGCTTTCCGGGTGGCTTCACAGAAAATCCCGAGTTCTCACCTCCACCCCCGGGTGGGCCACAGGCCACGGAGCCGCCTTCCCAGACATGGCTCGTCCCCTCCCTTCCTTCAGGCCGGTGCTCACGGGGGCCTCCCTTGTCACCCCGGTTCCCTTCCCCTCTCTTCTCTGCGCTACAGGCTCCGTCTCCTGCCCCCTCCCGGCCCCACCTGCAAAGGCGACAGGTGTAGGTGCTCCTCAGGCTTGTTGGGCTCAAGTGTGAACAGGGACTCCTCTCACGTGAGTGAGCGACGAGAGAGCGAGTGTGTCCCAGATAGATACTTGGTTTTTCTGGATGGCGCCCCTATCCGTATTTTGTCAGCTTCTTCATGCTGGTCTTTACCTACCGTGCTGGTCCTGAGGAGAACGGGACTGACTTTAGTGCTAAGAATCCCACCAACCGGTCTTGCGTGGACTTGCTGGGGTAGCACATGCTGCTGTGAGGTCAGCCATCTGAGTGATCCAGAGCCCCTTAACAGCACCCGGGCTTGCAAGGCGGGCGCAAGACCCCAGCAGGTCCCCCCGTCGGCACTGGGCAAGGACAGTCCCTAACATGGCCCCAAGGCCTCCTCACGCGACGCTTCTGCCTGGCACACTTTGGGCCCCGGCCACGGCCCCTCCTGAAGCCTGGGGGAAACGAGAGCAGGGGTGACCTCAGTGTCCGTCAGTCCTTTAAAGGGAGGTCAGATTTTCCTGTAGACTTTATGAGAAAAAGCCATTTTTTCTCTCCACTTGTTTTCATCAGATTATAAACTAATTGATTTTCCTGGGTTTTGTAGACTGTCCAATGTCGTGAGGAAAAGGGAGGAACTTGCAGGAGAACAAAAGCAGGGGCTTTCCTGCAGCTCAGGGAGGGTGGGAGCGGCTGGACTACGAGCGGGGGGGGGGGGGGGGGGGCGACCCGCAGCACGGGGCCCCCTGGCCTTGCCCTCAGCTCCTAGCGGCGCCCCAGGCGGAGCAACACATGGACGCCTAGGGCCGCAGGAGCCCCAGGGCAGCTGCTGACCTGGTGACCGCCCCCACTCCCCACCATTCCAGCAGACGGGGGGGTGGGGGCGGGGGGTGGCAGGGCCGGGCCACGCGGCACCCCCCAGTCAGCAGTGCAGCCGGGATCTGCACCCGGGCCTGGCTCTCGCTCCAGCCACAGGCACCGTTGAAGCTTCAACGGATCGAAGTCACGTGAGCCGAGTTCCCCTGTTGCCCCGGCCGTGTGCCACCCAGTGCTCCGTTGTCACCTGTGGCTGCTGCAGGCTCGGAGACGGGCGTGTCCACGTGGCCCCAAGTTCTAAAGGCAGCCCCGCTGTGGGCTGTGTGTCCTTGTGACCTGCGAGGGCAGCTCAGGCACGGTCCGGGCAAAGGACGGCAGGCGGCGTGCTGTCACTCGAGCTCGCTTTACAGAAAAATAAGCCTCACATCTGCCCCGGAGCGTCGCGATTCCTCTCGAAGGCATAGTTACACGTCCCAAGCTAGACTGCAGTTCAAGAGGAGGTGACGAGCGCCTTCTCAGCGGTGACGGCGCACGTGCTGTTCCTGTCCCGGGAACCGGTGACTGCCGTGAAGGAGGCCCGTCCCTTGTTTCTCCCGCAGCCCACGCCCGGCGGTGCGCACATCTGCCTTCCTGTCTTTGCAGGGCGGGAACGACCACGAGATCTTCACGGACCCCAGGACCGTGGGCTACGCGGTGGCGGCGCCCGAGGACACCCGCAGGATCTGTGAAGAGCTGTTCTCCTAGCGCCCCTCCTCCGAGGCAGGCAGGGGTCCTGCCGACAGGCCTCCCTCACATGCCGGGCTCCCCACACGGTCCGGCCTCGGGTCCCCCCGGCCCTGGCGATGCCGGAAGCAGCCAGACGTGTCGCCAACGGCCTGAAGGAACGCCTCCAACCAGGTTCCGCCCCCAACCCCGAGCCTCAGACCCTGCGTACGTGCGATCATGGTACTTACGGTTTTCTGGGGACACTTCCCCATCATCCTAGGAGGATGCAAAGAACGAATGTGCCCAGCCCCTCCCTCTCGATGGTCTTGTGCAGAGCGTACCAGGCGTTAATGTCTGGACCCCCGGTGTCAGCACCGCAAGGGGGATTTGGTGGCGGGAAAGGACAGGATGTTTACGGCCGTCCCACCCCAGGACTGAAGTTTAAAATCACCTCCCGGAAGTGAAGCTCCTGCCCAAGGGTCACCTGGGGGGGGAGGGGCGGAGGGGGGGAGGGGGAGGCATTGAACCAAGGGCCTCATACCTCAGCTGGCCTGGGGCGCAGGGGAGCCTGGATTCACTACACTCGGGGGAGCCACTGCTTCTCGGACCTTTCCGGTGCGAGGGGGACGGGAAAGGACAGGCGGTGCTGCCCCCACGTGCAGGCCCCGGGCTGGGCGGAGAGAGACCAGCCCCTGGCATCCTACTTCTCCCTGCTGTGCCCGGCAGGCTCCCCAGGGGCCTTACTCACCTCGACTTTCTCAGGGATCACGGAAGAGCCTGGAGGGTTCCCGGGTCGCGCGCGGCCTGCTTCTCCGCAGATCTCATGAACCTGCGTGCCCGCTCCGGCCTCCCCCACACAGTGACCTGAGGGGTGGGAACAGCCCGGTGGTTGGGCCCGTGACCCTCACCCCTGCTTCGGACTTCAAGTGGAAGGCAGCCCCAGGGCCCAGCGGAACAGGCCCTTCCAGGGAAACGGTTCACATGTCACCTTTTAGAACCTGGACGTGTCAGGACCCACAAACCCTCAGTCCACTCCAGTCCACGGCACGGCCTCTGCACAGGGCCCGCTGACCTGAACGGGCGTCTGCACACACACCCCCCCCATCCCCACCCCCGCCAGGTGCTTTCATCTCCACAGAAGCGGCTTCCGTCCAAGCCTGCTGGGGACCCCGAGGCCTGTCTCGGCACGGTCCGGTTGGGGGCAGTCTGCCCACATGACCACACAGGGTGACGTGGCACAGTGGTTCCCAGGACACAGCTACCCCGTGGCACCTTTTGCTGAATTTTGCAAATGATATTGTAATGACCTTTCACAATGAAAAGAAGCAAATTAAAGTGATTTTATTGTTTCCTGTTTCTCATTCTGATGACTTTTTCTTCCTTTGTCACACGAATGGCGAAGTGAACACTTAGCTGTGGTATCCTCTCGGATTCAGGAAAGAAAGCCCAGCCCGTGCAGATCAGACACTCTGGTTCCCGGTGTTTCCGCAGGGGCAGGGCTTCGCGCATCCAGGCCTGCCGGCATGAGCTTTCCTGCCCAGGGGTAAGGACCCACGATTCCCTGGAAGGTTCCTTAACTTGCTACAGCAAAGCAAGACAATGGAGTCTCACTCAAACGTGTCCTAACCTTTATAACTGGAGAGTCCTGCCCGGGTGCCCTGAGGCCGGCAGGCTGGGCCCTTCATCTCCCAGGCCTTCCCTCTGCACTGCCTCCTGCCCTCCCACTGCAACGGGGACACATAAGGCAGAACAACGTGTGCACCTCGCTGCCGGGACTCAATCCCTGGCTGTGCCGCAGACCAGCCGGGGGACTCAGGACCGGTTCACCCCAGCTCGTCTGCTCGTCTGTCAGGTGGGGTGCAGCCCTACCTCTGTGGGGGGCTTAAAGGACCTGCAGCCGAGCTACTACTAACTGAACTAGCCCCCAGGAACCCTGCAGGGCAGGCACTGTTAGTCACCCCCCCTCCCCCGGGGCCGGGCAGGGTGGGGAGGGGGGGTCCCTCAGCAGGCAGGACGGACACCATCACAACAAACACACACCACAGCTGAGTGTTGAGCAAGAGGGAGGCAGAGGTTGGCCCTGGACTCAGCAGCCGTGAGGAGGGCACACCCGGGGCTACTGGAGAGAGAACCCCCAGGAAGGCCGTCCTCGCCTGGAGGGAGGCGCCAGCTCTCCATCCCGAGGGAGGGAACGCGGGTCTCGGGATCCGCAGGACACCCTGCGAGGTCTCTCCAGCCAGCGGGCGGGCGGCCCCTGGACGACAGAGCTGGGCCCATCTTGCAGATTCGGGCAAAGCGGCGGAGGCCCTGAATCACTTCTTCCCCAACCGCTGCTTCCTCCTGCTTAACTGCTCTTGTCCTTGGCCTGTCGGGCCACTTGCCCCCGCAGCCAGGCCCCGGGCTCCCTCCCACCACCGCTCAACCCTTCACTCGGAGCTGGACTGGGGCACCCTCTCCAGGCTCAGCACCCCCCGTCCGATGCCGAGTGCGGCGCTGGGACACGTCTCCTTGTTGTGAATAAATGCCTACTTCAACTTCTCCCTACCCAGGTTCAAGGGGGTGACTGGACGTTTCCCCAGTACACTTTGAAAATCAGTACCGCAGTAAAAACATCCACCTCTGCGCTAATAAAAATGACCTACCCGCCCTTTGGAGACGCTGGCCGGGCAAGACCGTCCCAGCCTAACCCAAAGTCCAACCCAGAACGGCCCAGCGTCCGCCCGCGGCCCTGCATCTCCCCGCTGCGCTCCCGGACAAGGAGACCACAGGCTTTCGCACCTCCTGCTTCCCGACTAACCTTTGTCCGGCCGGCCCTGCCTCTCCCTGCTGCTGCTCACGCGGGAAACGCCCAAATGCATCAACATTTAGCCACAGCTGACGCAGTCAGTGGCATTTTGCTCACGCGAAGCCACCCTCTACTGCTAAGCCGCCCTACGCTGGAGAATGTGATGATTACAGAAAAGGGGACGATCCCACTCTCTTATTCAGCAGCCACAAAAGCCAGATGGTGGAGCAGGGGGTCAGCCCCGTTTGGGAAGACGCCCTTACCTGCTGGCTTCAAGAAGCCGGCCTCCACCCTCACGGACAACACCCAGCGTTGCACAGAACACACTTTATTGAGACAGAGGTGGCGGGCGGGAGGAGAGAGGGAAGGAATCCCGGACGCCACCCCGGCTCATCACCGGCACCAGGCTCCTCCCAGAGCTTCTTGTAAATGGAGACTCTGTGTCCGACCAAGAACGAGAACGCGTCCGCAAAGAGTCCCGACCGCCGAGGCCAGGCCAAGACCAGGAACACCCCCCGGGGGTGGGGTTTAGACGCAGGCTCTCGACCTCTGGGAGCCCGAAGGTCCTTGGCAGAAGTGGCTCAGGAAGTGTGGTGTCTCCAGGGTGGAAGGCAAGGGCCACCCTGGACCCAGCAGAAGGCAGAGGCAGCAGACCGAGGACCCTTCGAGGGGCACAACAGGCCAGGAAATGGCAGATCCACCGCTGACCGCAGCGGGCTGTTCGCATGCACACAGCCAAACGCTATTTGCCAATTTTCAGACAGCTCCCGCCGGTCATGAGCAAAAGAGTTCTATCTTGCAAAAGAAGCCATATTCCTACGCTTAAAGACAAATCCATCCACAGGCCGAGGCACTCGGCCTCGCCTCTTCCACAACCCATCGGCCGCCCTCCCTCCTTTGCAACATTGCCATCTGCTTCCAAGCCAGCTTTACAGGGTTCACTTCCCTGCAACTGACAAAACGTACCTTTGAGTACACAGAAGCCACACATTTCAAAACATTATCACCCACCCAACTATTTCTATTTTTACATCACCCTTAGAGCCAAAGCAAATCACCGCAAAGAAAAGCCTCAGGACTTGTGTATGGAAAATATCTACAAGGGTTCGAAATGTCGACAGCCAAGTGCAAACAGGGTTGGCCCTGGGCAAAAGCCTTGGTTATTAGAGAAGAAAACAAACAAACAAACACACCCTCAGCTTTTCTTAACACCAGTTTTCAGGAAAACCCCATCACCAAAGGGGCATTTTCTCCTCCAAGTTTTGACTTTACCAGGCTGTTGAGAAGCGAGCCACCACGACCGACCGACTCTGTTCCGGAGGGTTCTGGACCGAGCTCTGATTTTAAACAAAGACCCGCCCTTCTCCCACCCCCACCCCAACCCACCACCTAAACGACCACGGCTGTGAACTGTCTGCTAAATTGAGGGTAGGAGGAGAGAGGATTCAGCTGAGCACAGCATGGCCGAGGGGAGGGCTCAGGGCTCCTGGGGAAACTCTTTTCCCAGGCACCCAGTTGGGATTCTTCCCGCTGCAAACGCACCAAAGACCCCCGCTCTCGTGCCCCCCTGCCCGGTGAGGCCAGCTCCCCTAGAACAAACCGAACAGACCAACAGAAAAGAGCCCGCTTTGCTGAGGGCCAAACACAGACACAAGGAGGGTAGGCGCAGGTGGGAAACGCATAGGGCCTCCCGTCAGCCCCCGGGGCGGGCTGGATCTGGGGATTCTGAGCCTCCAGCCCAGGGGCACAAGGACTCTGTGGGCTGGGGAAGCGCCCACCTGACCCACCCCCGGGGCTGGGGTTGGACCATCCACTCAGCCACCAGCGGGCACCCCTCCTTTTTCCATGCTTTTAATGCTTTTCAGATGGTGAGAGGCTGTTGGAACGGTCCAAGGCTGTGCTGGTGGCCGAGAGCATGCCAGTGCCTGTCCCCATCGCCCCTTCCTCCGGAAGATGCTTGAAAGGGACCGTGCTCCCCGCTCTGAAGCCCCATCTCAAGCGGTAGACCGTCATCTGCAGTTTGGTTCTGCCTCCTCCTCCCCCCCAGAGTCTCCCGCGAGCCCAGGAGAAGGGATGCTTCCGGCATCTCCTAGGAGCTGACGACGTGGCCGGACCAGGTCTCGTGCTTGGTGCCCGGGGCCAGATGGGTGATGACCACCTCCACGGCCTGCAGCTTCTCGTTCTTGGGGGGGATGGAGCACATCTTATAGGTGACCTCGTCGCCTTCCACGGGGACATACTCCCCCTCCACGCTGTGGGAGCAGGGAGACAGCGTTCAGTGCCCAGCGCCCACAAAAGCCTCACTCAGCTCCGTGCCGCACCCAGGACCCCAGCCCGAGCTTTTGGAGCACCTGCCCCTCCTGCCCTGCCACCAGGGAGCCACCGTGTCTCTGCGGGACCAGGTCCCCCCAGCCTCCCCGCACTCTGAGGCCCAGACCGAGCTCTGCCTCTGCAGGAGCTCATACTGTCCGTCGCATGGGTGTCACGGGCCTGTGGACACAAGAGCAGGGAGAGCCGGTCTGGGCCAGAGAGAGAACAAGGCCGTCAGCGTCACGGTTGAGAGCCACCCTGGTCCCAAGAGAGCCCCGAACCCCAGCTGCGTGCGTCTCTGCCCTCCCGCTTCCCAGACACCCAGCAAGCCTGAAGGCAAGTCCCTTCCGTGCTGAACGCGAGTTCCAGGAGGGTCCCCTCCCTGTGACCGTACTCCCTATGGGACACAAGTCACCATTTCACCCACCCTGGTGAGGTGCCCATGCTGATGCCCCCCGAGGACACCTCCAGCAAGAGGAAAATCCCCTTCAGATCCTGGAACTGATCTGAGGGATTTCGCCTTGAGGGAAAGCGCACGTGGCCAACGGTGCTTCCCTCTTTGGTCGGGCCACCAGGATGCCGCACGTCCATCTCTCTGACTCGCCCCCGCCCCCACCCCCGCCCCCGGTTTTCCTTACTGATTTTTCATGGTGCACTGCGAATATCCTTGTAAACCACTACAGATCCCTTCCGGAAAGAGGCGACATGAAGACACATTTTCACAGCCACATACGCATTCACGCACCCATCAGATGCGTGGCTTTAACACCCTGCTGCTCTCTGTACTCTCCGGGAGCCTGTGCGAGGCCTGGCGTGTAAGGACTTTGGGGGGGGGCAAGAGGTAAAGGAGGGATAATTCTCCCCTCACAACAGACATTTGCAACGGTACCCTATCTCCAAAAACGGGGTGTTTATATATTGCCCGGTCTGCCGTGTGGCATAGGACTCGGCCTGCCACAGACTAAAAGATTGGGGGTGCAGAGGCCAAAGAACGGGGCAGGGGCAAGGCGGTGCCCGATTCGGTCCCCACATAGCTGAAGGCTGACTGGGGGAGGGAGCGAAGCACGGGCCGCTGGATGCCTTCCAGCCTCAAGGCCGCGGACGTGCGGGCCCCGCCTCAGCCTCCCAAGGGTTTCCAGACACTCAGGAAGGAAGGACGTCAGTGAGCAAGTCGCAGGAGAAAGGGCCCAGCTCCAAACTTCCTTCCTGGAGCAGAGGGGCTGGGCAGCCCCCAGCCTCACTGAGTGGCTCCCCCAAGGCAGGCAGGAAGTCAGACTCTGGGTCACACGCACTCCGCAGCTCAGTGACACCCCTCCCATCCACCAGACCCATCCCATGGTTCTCAACAGTCTCTCCCCCTCTCCCTCTGTCTCGCTCTCCGTCACATACACGTGCAGACTGTCACCTGCAGCCTCCCACACGCCCCACCCCCAAACAGTCACACACAGGTCACAGGCAGAGGCTCACGCCCTCACACGCAGCGCCTGTCAGTCACACACTCCCCCTGCCTCCTTGCCCAGCCCCAAACCGCCCAAACCAGCCCTGACTCACTCAGAAATGTGCAGGAAGATGTCGGGGCCACCATCGGCCGGGGTAATGAAGCCGTGGCCCTTGGATCGACAGAAGCATTTGCAGACTCCTTTGTAGACAGGACCTTGCGAAGCCCGCACCGTCCTGAAAGAGGGGGGGAAGTGTGAGTGGGGGCCCCTACCAGCCCTCCAGAACAGCCACCCACTCTCCTGAGGCATACCCAGCTCATCCCAGTGCCCCCTTAAAAGCCATGCCCCGGATAGTAACCAGGGCCATTATGTATAGCTATGCAGGTTGTGAACTGCACAACTCTGGGAGCCATTCACAAAGACTCTAATAAGAGTGACTCTCTGACGACCCCAGCAAATTTTCTCAGGCCTCAGTTTCTCTATCCAAAAAGGGGGTTAGACTAAAAGCTCTCCGAACACTATTAGTGACGGCAGCAGCCTCTACAACTTGGGCCTGAGATCTACAGCTCCCAGGCACTGTGCCCCAGCCTGCTGCTGTCCCCATTTTGCAGCTGAGGAAGTCGAGGTCGGTCCGACAAAGGAAGAGGCTTGTGCGTGGTTAAAACCCATTGATTTAAGACCCCAGTGATTTCCTACTTGTTATGAACCCCAGCCTGCCACAGGCTCAAGGGACCTGGGGCATTGCCTTCCAGAGTTTACAGGGTGCCTCACCATTCCTTACCCCAACCCAAGTCTCCCCATGTGACAGACCGGGACACTGAGTCACAGAGATGGCCAGATACAATGACTCTGGCCCTGGGCAGGAGGCTAGCCCGAGACTCACGCCGAGAAGGTCCTCGTCCGGCGGGTGGGCAGCGGGCTTGGGACCATGTTGCCCCGGAGAGGGGACGGTGACCGATCTCGGGCCCGCTGGGTGTCCAGCAGCCCGACCGAAGCCTGGTGTGTTGGGGGCTGTGGCGGTGGAGGTGGCTCAGATGACATGGCTGACCTAGGAAGACACCGAGAGCTCTCAGGGGCTCATGCCCTGCAAGGGGGGACCCCGGATGCAGCCCACCCCCATGTCTGACAGTCTCCCATCGGAGACCCACATTCTCGGCTGCGCAATGCAGGCGCGAGGCTCACTCGGCGTGGAGGTCACCTTATCCGGCAGCAGGCCAGGCTCGCCCCAGCTGGGTCAGGTGCCTCCTCGGCTCCCGCGGCAGCCGCGGCCTCCCTCGGGCATCGCTCTGCCAGGAACTGCCTGCTCGCCCCACGTCACGGATGCCATCAGTCCCCTCTGTGCCCCCGGCACACTCAGGGCACTTAGTCAATACTTGTGAAAGGGAGGGAAGGAAGAGGGCAGCGAGGGAGGCAGGGCAGGCGGGCAGGGATCCTTTACTGCCAGCTACCTAGGTCACACTCCAGCCACTCAACAGCTTTGACCTACTAAGTCAAGCACTTAGCCAGGCACTGTGGTTCCGGAAGGCGGAGGTAAAAGAGGGCAGAGCACACAGCATTCCCCCGAGAAACTCTGGACACACACCCGAGAGGCGCAGACCCCAGGTCTGGATCCCCCAGGGGCCGTCACAAGCTTGCATCTAGGACAGTGGGCCTGAGGGACCCTCAGTGGCAGGACCATCGCCAAGACAGCCATCTCCACCAGGCGCTCAGTCAGTTTGCAAGCTGCCTGGGTCACTGGCCGCCACGAACTCCAGTTCCCTCGGTGACCCTTAACATGTATCAGAGGTGGGATCAGACCCGGCTGGGGGCCTGGGGGGAGCGGACTCTGGCACTTTTGCCAAGAGCAGGACATGGCCGTTGCACTGAACACGTGACCGACTGCCAAGGCACCCGCGCTACCTCGGCCTGGGCTCAAGGTCACCAGGAAAGAAAGCAAAGCTCAGGAGCCAGAGGGGCTTGGGTAAGTCCTTTCCGCTCTCTGGGACCAATTTCCCCATCTGCAAAGTGGGGCGGCCGAGTGGGCGTCCCCCGGCACCTGCAGAGGACACGAACCAGAGCGGGGCCCCGTGGCAGGGATGGCAGGGGAACCCCGAACTCCTCCTTCACCCAGGCACGCCATGGTGGGACGGAAGCAGGCCGACGGGCTTATGTGGCTCACACAGGGTTTTCACGCTGAAAACATCCCAACCCAGGCTTCCCACTACTCTTGGAAAAACAAAACTCGAAGCTCTGACAACCTCGAACTGCCATTCGCCACCCCTGCTTCCCTCATTTATACGGACTCAGTGGCCCCAGAGCACTGGGGTTTCAGCCTACATCACCCAGCAGAGCTGCCTCTGCCCGCAACCCAAACCCCCCCCAAGGAACAGGCCTGGTTCCTCCCCCCAACCTGTCCCCCTCCCCCCGAGTCTCCCCTCAGTCCCCCACACAGCCGTCTGGCCTTAGTTCTGCCTGGCTGGGAAGGGAGAAGGCCGGCTGCCCGCCTGGAGGAAGTGACATAGTTACCTCCTGACCCTTCTCTCAGCCGCAGCCACCGCCAAGGAGGACCGGGGAGCCCCCACCTCATGCAGGCCCCGGCTGCTCGGCTGGGGGGTCAGGGCTCCAGCACCACCCACCAATACAGGTCATAGAGTCCTGGAATGTTCCAATGCTTGGGGTTCTGGGAAGGGTGCTGATCCAGAGAAGGGAGCGCCTTGCCCAGGCCTCCCAGGACAGCAGATGGGACACCAGGGGGAGGGAACAGCCCTCTCTTCTTCCGTCCAGTCTCCTTCTCCTCCTCTGGAGTCAGGCACATCTGACCTCACACCACGGCCATGAAGTTGAAATGAAATACTACACGCTAAGCACTCAGCACGCTATCTACCCAGAACAAGTGAGCAGGGCCTATCAGCTAGGACTGTTATAACTGCCATCATAAGGTCATTCAACAAACAGGTGATCAGTGTCAGGCCCTAGTTCATGGCACTAGAGACACAGGGCCTGAGTCTGGAGTCAGAGAATAAACAGGTAAATAGACACATGAATAAGATCGCTACAGATTCCCAGAAGGGCTGGTAAGAAATACACGGGGAGACAGAGTACCAGGGTGGAGATGATTCTCTAACGAGGGGAAAGCTGGGTCCTGAACAGTAAGAGTCAACCTTTCAAAAAGAGAGGGAGGCTCTTCCAGGCAGACAGAACAGCCTATGCAAAGGCCCTGTGGTTGGCAAGAGCCCACCCAGGTGTGGCTGAAGGCCAGCAAGGGGGCAGTGTGGTGGGCACCAGGGACAGAGAGCCGGGAGAGGGCCGGCTGAGGAACTACGGGGATCAACAACATCGTGTGCGTCTTCCTCTCCTCACACCCATCTGTCCATCTGTCAGTCCCATGCCCCTTACCATACCCACCTCCCCCTGAATTAATGCAACAGGCTCAAATTAGGGGCCCCTTTCTCTCCATCCCAGCATCCCCGAATCCCCAAATACACCCAACCCTCAGAGATGCCAAGAGCAGCCCACAGCCTTGGCGGGCAAGGAACCTGAGGGCTGCACAGGGTCCCTCCACGTCCCTAGGGCCCAGAGCTGGGGCCGGCACAGAGCACGATTCTCTCCTTAAATTCTTGTTTGGTTTTGTCTTAATTTTCATTTTCATTTTGAGAGAGAGAGGGAAAGCGTGAACGGGAGGGGCAGAGAGAGAGGGAGAGAGAATTCCACGCAAGCTCTGTGCTGTCAGCACAGAGCCCAATGCGGGGCTCGAACCCACAAACTGTGAGATCGTGACCTGAGCCGAAATCAAGACTCAGATGCTTAACCTCCTGACCCGCCCAGGCGCCCCGAGCAGGGCTCCCTTCTCAACCAGCCCCAGAACCAGGAGCATCGGCTGGCGGCCATTGTGCGCTCGGCGTGCTCCAGCTGGCACAGTCCAGCGGGGGTGGGGACCGTCCCACTCACCTGGCAGTGTTAGAAACCGGGATGGAGGGGTGCGGGGAAACCCTGGGGCCTTCACCACCCCCTGCCTGCCTCTCTCCGGCCATCTGAGCTGGAGGAGAGCAGCTGGGGCCTGGCCAGGAGCCAGCCCACCCCCAGGGCCCAGCAGTGAATGGCCTCTGTGTGGGGGAGGTCGGGTCAGAGTCCAGCTGTAAGGAAAACAGCTGGGGGAGGGGGCAGCCGGTCACCCAGGAGCCAACCCAGCAGCCGCTGCTGCCCCCCAAGCACAGATGGGGAGAGGGGTCCCGAAGCCCGGCCCCACACCCCCCAGCACAGCCCAGGGCAGGAGGAGGCAGGGCCGCGCTCTGCGACCAGCGCCCTCCGTGAGCAGCCCACACACTCAACTCCCCCCGGCAGAAGCAGGGTGCAGACAGGTGCCCGAAGCTCAGACCTGGGATGGGCCTCCGATCTGCAGCAAACTCGGACCAACGTCCCTCCTGCCAAGGCACGTCACAGCCACTGTGCTGTGTGCACGTGTATATGTGTATACACACAAGTATATGTGTGTACACACACACACGGGCATGTCACTGCCTGTGTGTGCACACTACTGGACCAGCGGGGGCCGCACGTGCCCCCCCCCCCCCCCCACTCCCCGAGCACACTGGCCTCTTAGGGCATCAGAGGAACGGGGCACCCGAGGACGAGGACGGACAAAGGCTGTATCCTTTCCAAGTAACAGTTACTGGGCCCCCCACTAGGCACAGGAAATGGAAACCAGGACAGCTAATTCTTGCCCACAGGAGCTTGGGCTCAGGGACTGGAGCCCCACAGGACAAGAAGAGTGTCCTGCAACCGGGAAGTGCTCACAGCACTTGACGCATCACAGCTCATTCATCTCCATTTCACTGATAGCAAAACCGAGGCACAAAGTGTCAAGTAACTTACCTGGGTCCCCCAGCTAGTAAGTAAACTAGTGAAACCCACAGTATGTGGGACAGTGAAAATGTCATGGAGAAAAAGCAAGCAGGGGAGGGGGGCAGGAATGAGGGTTTGCATTTCAAAGCAGGTGGTCTGGGGGGGGAGGGTGCTCCCCTCCCACTCCCCCACCTCCATCAGCTACCGCCCCAGGTCCTCAACAATGCTCAGCCAGGGGAGGGGGGACCCAGGGTCTAGAGGTGAGGGAGTCAGGAAACCACGCCCACCCTGGCTGCCCTCAGAGAGGGGTATGTCAGCAAGGCCTCCAACCAGATCCCAGGAAAGGGTGGAGAAGGGGGTCTCAACCCAAAATAGCCTGGGAATTTTCCACAGGCCGGGCTGGTCCTCCTGTTAGGTTGTCGGAGTTCAGCCAGGCACCAGAATCGGGCCTTCCCAACCCGCCCCCCATCAACCCCCTCACGTATCTGGGGGCTCCAGATAACCCTACATTAGCCGCCACCTCCTGTCCTCTTGCCCTGAGAACCCACCAACCCATCAAGGATGAGTCAGTCTTAAGCCAAAGAGCGGGGTGCTTAGTCCAGGGAGTGGAGCCTTGGCAGTGTTTTCAACCATTCACACTTGAGTGAGAGGGAGTTCACAATTCATTTCCCAAGGCTCCATTCTTGGTAGCTTTCACACATCTGAGGGTAGGAAGGTGGAGATGTGGGGGAGCAAGACCTGGGTCCAAGTGGCATGCTTCGTTCTGTGTGGCTCTTGGCAAAGCCAGACCACACCAAGCTTATACTGGAAAGCATTCTGTGGGTTTCTGGCTGGGGGAAGGCAGACACCCAGCTGCAGGGCCAGGCCACTGCTGCCGCGTGGGGAGGGCTCCAAACTAGTCCACACAAAAGGAAGGGGGCAGGGCACTGGGGCCAGATGGAGCGAGATGCATCCCCACGTCCCGCACAACAGGGGGAGGTGCTTTTATCATCCCCATTTTACAGGTGGGGAAACTAAGGCACAGAGAGGTGCTCACACTTCAGTGTCCCCACAAGTCTCTGGGGAGAGGGACAAAATGCAGAATCTGATTCTGAAGGTCGAGGATGGGGCCCCGAGACTCTGGAATTCAAAAGTGCTCCCGGTGAGCCAGGTGCCACTGGTCCACAGAAGGCACAGAAACCCCAGAGTTGGGCGGGCTGACGACCTGCCCACCCTCACAGCCAGTGGGTGGCAGGGCCCCGGCTGGAACCAGGTGGGTGAAAGGGAAACTGTGGGCGGAAAGGGGTGAGGTTCTAGATGAGTCAGCCAGTTACTCCTTTGTCAGCCCAGGTTCTTCCTTTGTAAACTGAGGCTGAGACTCAGGGACTCCCCTCCGGAGCTCCAGTCCAGCTGGGCCCCAATGTGGGGGAACTGAGGGGCAGGTCAGCTCGGCTGAGGCCCGACAGAAGGGTCCCAGGAAACAAGAGAGGCCCCAGGAGGGGGCCTGAGGCTGGCCTCCGCCACATTCCCTTCCATTGTTCTGGAGAGAGCGAGCTCCCGCGGGGGAGGGAGAGGATGGAGGGGATGCAGGGGAGGGGCGGGGGGGGGGGAGGGGGGGCAGGGACGGCCTCTGCTGGAGCGCCAGCCAGCGCCCCAGCGCCCGGGGCCAAAAGAGCTGGCTGCAAAGACAAACAAAAACTAGGCGGAGGGTGCCGCCCGCCCGCGGAGAGACAGAGACGCGGCCCCGGAGTCCCCTCCAGGCCATGCCCCTCCGGGCATTGCTCTCCCGCACTCTCCCAGCACCTCCCCCCCCCCCCCCCCCCCCGCCGGGGCCTCAGAGTGCTGGGAAGAGGCTGGAAACCCGAAGGACCGGCGGCCCCTCCAGCATTGCCCGCCCCACCCAGGAGCACCCCGATGACGGCCTCGGCAGGACCAGCACCCCCCACCCCCCAGAAGGTCCCCCAGCACCGCGCCCTGCCCCCACCCCCGGGCCCGCCCCAGCTCGTAACCAGAATCCCATCACCCCCAGGTCACGTATTCCCACACGTCATCCTTGCCTCCACCCCACCACCCAGCGGCTAAGGCTGCTGACCCGAGTCTCGGCCTGACTCTACTCTTTGCTCCCCTATGTGGCCCCTGGCAAGAGACCTCGCCGCTCCATTCCTCAGTTTCTTTATTTGTCAAACGGGAGAGTAATGCAGCACCCCAGGCCCGCGAACTTGGCGCAGACGGTGCCAGCTACAAAGGGCTCAGCCAACAATAGTTGAGTCGCTAATGGTGAAACTGTCAGACATGGGGCGACCTAGAATAATCCCTCCCATTCCAGTCCCTGCTGATGGCACACAAACGAAAAGCCCTGACTCTGCCACTCCACGGGACAAAGGAAGACCGTCGGCCTCCCAGGAGAACGCACCCTCAGCCGTGCCCCAGGGCCCCCAGGGCCCCGCTGGGTCTGGCTCAGCTCCACGACGCTACAGGACCCAGTTCTTGCCCTGGAGGTGTAATGCCCGAAGTTCCGAAACCTCCCACAAAAGACCACCAGAACCCTAAGTCAAGGCCAAGCGGCAAGGGTCGTTTGTTGCAGGTGCGAACCTGGACCTCCGCTCACTCGTTGCCGGTGACGCTAAGAGGCCCCGAGTGAGGTTTTTACAGCCTTTTTATAGACAGGTACAAACAAGTTATGGGGAAGTTAGGGATTCTTCGCGGTTACGCCAAGCAGTTGTACAGAAGCGGAACAAGATAGTTAAGCAAGCGGATTGAAGCTAAGTTTGTTTTTTACAGACCAGGATGACTAGGCAAACAGTTTGCCCAGGTCTCTCATTTCTCCCCTTTCTCAAGTACCTGAGGAACCAAGGGGAAGGGGAAAATATGTTAAGCAAGCAGGTTTACAGAAGCGAGAAATGCCGGTTAGTTCACGTACCATCACTTATTCTATTACATCCCAGACTACATTTAGGAAGTTTCACAACTTACTCTATTACATAGCGGGTTACGTTCAGGAAAGGTTTCACAATGCTCGTAGCAAACAGCAAGCAAAACAGACTTCTCAGCAATTGTATTTCTTATCAAAGATCCATAATAAGCAGAAAAGAGAACTTAGCTTTAAACTAAGGCAGGGCTGTCATTTGGATTTAAAGCTGTTCTTTTCATTCCCCCCTTTTTCTTGTGCCTAAAGAGCCAATCTTGGATCTTCAGTTTTCTATTTGTAATGTCTCGAGCGGTTGGTACTGAGTTCGTAAGACCATTAATTGTATAGCATTGAACCTGTCTTGGACAAAATTAATAATTTTGTTTATGATGCAGGGGCCTGATGTGAGAGCGAGAAGTAGGATGGCCAGAGGCCCGATTAAAGAGGAGAGCAGGGTAGTTAACCATGGGGACGCACTGAACCAGGATTCAAACCATCCTGCCTCCTGTTCTCTTTCCTTTTTTTCGTTTATTTAGCCCTTCTCCGACCTTGGCCATAGAATCTCTTACTATTCCTGTGTGGTCAGCATAGAAACATTCTTCTCCTAGTGCTGCACAGAGACCACCCTGCTGTAGGAACAGCAGGTCTAATCCTCTCCTGTTTTGTAAAACTACTTCCGAGTGGGAGGTTAGGGACTTTTCAAGCGAAGTGATGGCAGTTTCTATTCTTTCTATATCTTTGTCAACCGCTTCTCTGAGTATACTAAATCCCTTGTTTTGTATAGTTAAGGCCGAGATCCCTGTCCCTGTTCCGATGGTCCCGAGCCCGAATATGGTGGCTAGAGTTAGAGCCCCTGCAGTAATGAGTGCTCTCTTAGTTACTCTTTTTGGTGCTATCCACATCTGGTCTATATACTCAGCTGTGTGGTATGTGATTTTTGGGAACACAATTACCATTACACAGAATTCTGACTGATTGAACATATCCTCATAGAGGCAGGGGGTTAATCCCACATGAGAACAAAGCCACCATGAGTTATTTGGTGGAATAATCCAGTTTTCTGAAGTATTGAATATATTCCTGTTATTTATGCATAAGTGGCTATATTTTGTTGGTACTGTTCCTATACATGTCCCATTTCCCGTAAGCGCCGGTAGTGTGAGGCCAGGTCTTCTCTGTCCCCAGTTGCAAGTGTCTGAGTTGTTTGCAGTGCTATAATCTCCTACTATTGCTAATGACTCGTAAAAGGGAGGTTTTGTGGAATAGTACAACCAACAAGCTTCTGTTTTATTGGGTTTAGTATGATTTAAGGCCTGACAGATGTTATTTACCATTACCCATAAGGGGTCATCTTTTTTTTTTTTTAATTTTTCTTTTTTTTTTTTCAACGTTTATTTATTTTTGGGACAGAGAGAGACAGACCATGAACGGGGGAGGGGCAGAGAGAGAGGGAGACAGAGAATCGGAAACAGGCTCCAGGCTCTGAGCCATCAGCCCAGAGCCTGACGCGGGGCTCGAACTCACGGACCGCGAGATCGTGACCTGGCTGAAGTCGGACGCTTAACCGACTGCGCCACCCAGGCGCCCCAGGGGTCATCTTTGAATGGGGTTTGGACTTTTTGGGGTTTTTTTGGAGTAGTCCTGGTTACAGTGACCACCTGAGTGGCCGGAGAATTAGTACCCTTATTTGTGGACCGCGGGGTAGTATTAGGCTTACTTGTGGGCCCTACTGATTGGTTTGGCCCTACTAGGGTTGGTGGAACCTTGGGTTCTACCTTTAGTTTTATCCGAATACCAGTTGCATAGTAGGGTGGTCCCCGATACAAATAGATTCCCCAACTAAGCCCAGTGGTCCATCTAGTTTCTTTTCTTCCATCTTCTAGAAATTTGATACGGACAAGGTTACAATTTTCTGAGTAATATCCTCGGCCGGAAAAACCTATGTCACAGGGCCTGACAAATGACATGTCGATGTAAAGAGGTGTTACCGTCCATTTTGATTTACCGTCATTGGCAGTGACACAACTCCAGGACCTACAGTAGTAGTTGAGAACTCCCCCACATGTGGTGCGAGCATTCTGTCCAAACCCAGGGCATGCATAAAACCCTGTTTCGCTTAAGAAATTTCTTGTTTCCTTTCCCCTTCCGTGGTCTAGTCCGACTGACTTAGCCATCTGTTCTAAATTAAAATAGAGATCAGGCCACCAGGTATTTAAGGGAACATCTGTCTTTTATAGACTTCATGGGTTTCCCAATTAGAAACCTCCCAAGTTAAAGTATAGGGTATGTGAGGGTTGCCCGCAGTACTTATCAGTCCGTAGGAGGTGAGCAGGAGCACGCTAGTGAGTGTTCCTTCGATCATTGTGGGTCCTGAGTTGCTGCAACTGTCTTGGTATGGGACACCTGGGCCTCTGGTCTTCGCCGGTGTTTGGGGTCAGGTTTTTGACGCAGAGTCAGTTTTAAAGGATGGCTCTTACTCTAGTCAACCGTCCAGGCGGTGTTGGCTTCTGGCACAAAGTCTTCTTGAACCGCAAATGGATCAGCTGGTCGGGCGTGGGTGTAATGGATCCAGGTGGCGATCCCGTTGACCTTGGAGCAGTGGATGTAGTGAGGATCACAATCCACCGTGGTTGGAGGGTCTCTTGCTTATGTCTCCACACATATACCCGGTCTCTGGGTCGGTAGTGATGCGGCTCAGGAGGGGGCCCGGTCTCATAAATGGCTCTCAGTCTGGGCCAAACTTCCTGGTGGGTGCGCTGGAGTTCCCTCAGGGAAATAAGAAGTTTATGATCATCAAATTCAGTTAACACATTAGACTGTAGGTTGGGAATTATAGGAGGGGGTACTCCATACATGATTTCAAAGGGGGTTAATCCCAGTTTGTAGGGGGAGTTTCACACCCTGAACAGAGCGTAGGGGAGTAAGACTACCCAGTTAGCGCCAGTCTCCATGGTCAATTTAGTCAAGGTCTCTTTTAGCGTTCTATTTATTCTTTCTACCTGTCCTGAGCTTTGGGGTCTATATGCACAATGTAGTTTCCAATCAGCCCCAATAAACTGCGCTATCCCTTGTATTACCTTTGAAATGAATGCTGGTCCGTTGTCTGATCCTATTAGGGTAGGGAATCCGTACCTGGGCATGATGTCTTCTAACATTTTCTTTGCTACTACCTGCGCAGTCTCATGCTTGGTGGGGAAGGCCTCTGTGCATCCTGAAAAGGTATCTATAAACACTAACAAATATTTATATCCATATTTTCCAGGCTTTACCTCGGTGAAGTCTACTTCCCAATAGGCTCCCGGCCTGGTTCCGCGGGTCCTGGAGCCAGGGTTTTTCCCGTGGTTGGTGGCATTAGTTAGTTGGCAAGCTTTACAGCTAGCAACTATCTGTTCAATTTTTGTCCTGGAGACTTTAATGGTGATCCTAGCATGTCTCATTAAGTCTTGCATTTTTCTTGTGCCCATATGAGTGGCTCGGTGCATCTTGGATAAGACTTTATTTCCCATTTCTTCTGGGAGGATTATGCTACAGTCTGCTGCTCTCCACCATCCGTTAAGGCTCTGAGTCAAAGGCAATTTTTGGATCCAGTTTAGGTCTTCTTTAGTGTAGGTGGGACTTCCTGGTAAACTAGCTGAACCGGGGTCTGGTAGGGTGGTCATTAAAGTATAGTCCACCTGTAAGGGCACCTCTCGGGCCACCTGGTCAGCCAAATTATTTCCTCTGGCCACCGGTGTGATCGGTTTTTGGTGGCCTGGGCAATGTATGATGGCTAGTCGTTTAGGCAGCCAGAGTGCCTTTAAAAGAGCCAATATTTCTTCTTTGTTTTTGATGGTTTTCCCCTCTGCAGTTAACACTCCCCTCTCTCTGTATATAGCTCCATGTATGTGGGCCGTAGCAAAAGCATATCTGCTATCGGTATACACGTTTAGTCTCTTGTCTTTTCCCAAAGTCAGTGCCTTGGTTAAGGCCACAAGTTCAGCCCGTTGGGCAGAGGTGCTAGCTGGCAAAGGCTCTGCCCAAACAGTCTCAGTTTCAGTTGTGACTGCTGTCCCCGCGTATCTTTGACCCTGATGTACAAAGCTGCTGCCGTCAGTGAACCAGGTAACCTCGGCGTCTGGTAGCGGGTGATCCTGTAAATCTTCCCGAACTCCATGAACCTGTGCCAATATCTCAGCGCAGTCATGGAGGGGGGTATCCAAGTCTGGGTCTGGTAACAGGGAGGCAGGGTTTAGTGTTCGGGGGGGAGCATAAATGATTCTGAGGGGATTTAATAATAGTCCCTGGTAGTGAACCAGTTGGGCATTACTTATCCATCGGTCAGGAGGTTGTTTGAGGACTCCCTCGATGGCATGAGGGGTTGTAACATGTAACTCTTGTCCCATAGTTAACTTATCAGCATCCTTTACCATTAGAGCTGTAGCAGCGATCATACGGAGGCAAGGGGGCCAGCCAGCCGCTACTGGGTCTAGTCTTTTTGAAAGATAGGCAACGGGCCTGGGCCATGGACCAAGGAGTTGCATCAGCACTGCTTTGGCTACCCCCTTATTTTCATCTACGAAGAGATGAAAGGGTTTGGAGACATCGGGGAGCCCTAAGGCTGGCGCCGACAACAGGGCGAGTTTAATTTGCTGGAAAGCCTACTCAGTTTCCTCTGTCCACTCAAAGGGCGCCTGTTCTCGGGTGACCAGGTAAAGAGGCTTAGCCATCTCGGCGAACCGAGGTATCCACAAGCGGCAGAACCCGGCCGATCCCAGGAATTCTCTCACCTGCCTTCGCGTTGTGGGTCGGGGGATGCGGAGGACGGTTTCCTTCCGTGCATCAGTGAGCCATCGTTGGCCTTCTCTTAACAGATACCCCAAGTAGGTTACCTCGGATCTGCAAATTTGGGCTTTCTTTGCTGAAGCCCAGTACCCCAGGGCACCAAGTGTCCGGAGGAGGTTCCTGGTGCCTTGCAAGCAAGCTTCGGCAGTCTCAGCGGCAATTAAAAGATCATCGACGTACTGCAAGAGAGTCACTTCGGGGTTTTGATTCCGGTACTCGCCCAGATCCTCGTGAAGTGCCTCATTGAACAAGGTGGGTGAGTTTTTAAATCCTTGGGGGAGCCGGGTCCAGGTGAGTTGCCCATTTATGCCCCTCTCAGGGTCGGACCACTCGAAGGCGAAGAGCTCTTGGCTTTTGGGGGCCAGAGGCAGGCTGAAAAAAGCATCTTTCAAATCAAGGACAGTATACCATTGTCTTTCTGGGCTGAGGGCACTTAGGAGGGTATAGGGGTTGGGTACTGTTGGGTGTATGTCCATGACTCGGCGGTTAACTTCTCTCAGATCTTGTACCGGACGGTAGTCTGCACTGTTAGGTTTTCGTACAGGCAGCAGGGGGGTGTTCCAGGCTGAATGGCAGGGACGCAAGATGCCTAAGTCTAGGAGGCGACGGATATGTGGCGTGATGCCATTTCTGGCCTCCATTGACATCGGGTATTGTCGGACCCGAACTGGATCTGCCCCCGGTTTCAGCTCTATGAATAGAGCCGGGCGATGTTTAGCCAACCCCATACCCCCGGTTTCAGCCCATGCTTCTGTAAACTGCTGGAGCCAGGGCTCTATGTTTTGACTTTGTGAGGGTGGCTCCTGATGGAGTCGATATTCATCTTCTAAACTTAGAGTAAGTATGGTCATGGGTTGGTTGTGAGGGCCAGTCACTTGGGGGCCCCCTGGCGTAAAATGAATCTGGGCCCCCATTTTAGTGAGCAAGTCTCTTCCTAATAAGGGGCAGGGGCTGTCGGGGATGACTAGGAAGGAATGGGTGACCTTTCCATTTCCTAGGTCCACAGTCCTCTGGGTGGTCCAGGGATATTTTTTTATTCCGGTAGCCCCTTGGACCCAGGAAGATTTTTCAGAAATTTTTCCATGGGATCTGATCAAGACCGAATGTTGTGCCCCTGTGTCGACTAGGAATTGAACTGGGTTCCCTTCCACTTGTAGCGTTACCCTAGGTTCGGGGAGGGGATCCGAACCCCGTCCCCCCTATTCTGCATCTTGAGTGAAGAGGGCGGGTGTGGTTTTTGGCTGCCACGGTTTTTGATTATGACGTGGCTTTTTCTTTTTAGGGCATTCTCGGGCCCAATGGCCTTTTTCTTTGCAATAGGCACATTGGTCTTTATCCAGGGGCTTTTGGACAACAGCAGCCAGGACTTTGGTCATTTTTTCGGTAGCTTTAAGTTGCCTGTCCTCTGGAGTCTCTCTATTATTATTGACACGCTGGGCAATGCGGAGTAAGTCCTGAATCTGTTTTCCCTCCAGGTCCTCTAGCTTCTGGAGTTTCTTTTTAATATCAGTGGCTGCCTGATTTACAAAGGCCATTACAACAGCAGCTGGATTTTCGGGGGCCTCGGGGTTCATGGGGGTATACTGTCTGAAGGTTTCCATTAATCTTTCTAAATATGCGGCAGGGCTCTCTGTCTTACCTTGTATTACTGAATACACTTTTGCCAAATTAGTGGGCTTGCGTGCAGCAGCCCGGAGACCCGCCATTAGAGTCTGGCGATAAATGCGTAGCCATCCCCTACCTTCTGCCGTGTTGTAGTCCCAGCCATCCTGTGGGGGTCGGGTCAAGGGAAAAGCTGCATTAATGAGATCAAGGTTAGCAGTGGGTTGGCCGTCATCTCCAGGAACCAGCTTTCTTGCTTCCAATTGAATTCTTTCTCGCTCCTCGGTGGTGAACAGGATTCGGAGGAACTGCTGACAATCATCCCAGGTGGGTTGGTGGGTAAACATAACGCTAAGAGACTTATTAAATCTTTAGGGTTGTCAGAAAATCGGGCATTCTGGGTTTTCCAGTTATATAGGTCACTGGTAGAGAAGGGCCAGTATTGAAGTCGGGGGTTCCCCGTATCATCGGGAGGCCCTATTTCCCGTAAGGGTAAAGCTATGGTGGAGTCAGGGAGGCGGAATCCTGGCTCACGTGGGGCCCGGCCACGGGTACGCCCAGCCGGCCCTTGGATTGCGCCCCCATTAGACATGGGCGCGGGTTGAGCCTCCCTATTTTCTAGTTCTTCTATCGGCTGGGCTATGGGAGGCTCTGCCGGTGCAGGGGAAATGGGGTCGGGAGCAGGGATAGGGGCGGCTTGTGGAATAAGAGGAGGAATCTGGTAAGGGGGAGGGTCAAGGGAAAGTAAATCTTGGCTGTCGGGGAGAACAGGGGGTGCAGTTGGAGTTAGCAGCTTGGGAGGGTTGATAGGTTTAGCCGCTAGGATTTGGCATGACCCTGCTGTTAAGGAAGAGGCCATCCAAGGAGGTGGACTTTCCACTAAATCTTGCCACACCAGAATATAGGGAATCTGATCCGAGTGACCTTCTTTCCCTGGTAGGAAAATTTTTGATTTTACTTTAAGGACTACAGGGAGGCAGAAGGTTCCCTCTATAGGCCAATCGACCCCAAAGGTAGGCCATTCAGAGCGGCAGTAGGTGATCAACTTTCCCTTGCAAATGTCTAGGCTTAAGTTGTGTCCTCTAGCTTTTACGTCCCTGAAGTTGGCAAGAAGGAGGGAGAGAGGGGTGCTCTGCGTTTGGCCCATGTTATGCTTCTGAGGAAAAAGGAAAGGAGAGAAACAAAGGATGGGATAATTAATTCTGATTAGGCGAGAAAACACTTAATTCCGATAAAGCATCCGACGCACGAGAGAAAAACAAGAGCCAACAAGAATCTCTGACAGCCCAACAGAGACAGCTGGCCGTCTCAGCCAGCCCAACAGAAACGGCTATGGCTAGGATGGCAGTTATTACAAGGGCCTAGGGGTGACAATACATTTAGACTGACATAGAAGCACTCGGGTACTCGCCCATCCGCGTCCCTCGCGGGAACTTAGGTGCCTCTTAGCATAGGCAGGCAGGTATAAACCCCCTGCTTGGATCAAAAAGATTTTGACCGCCTTAAGCCATATGAGGATCACCGTGGAAATCGGGTTAGAGCCCACTCGAATCCCGTAGCGTACGCCGTGGGACTACACATAGGGTAAGTCAGGCGCGTGTCCCTGACTCCCAACAATCATTCCAGTCAATTTAACAGACAGACACACAGACACACATCACATCAGAATACGGGTAACAATTGGCATGCCTAGATGGTTTTTCTTTTAGACGCCTAGAGATATTTCTTAGCACTCTGGAAGTTCATACAGAAAATGAAAGTATTTAGTTCGCAGGCGCGTTGGGCGTAAGCAGCCCACAGAAAAGAATCCTGATGGGCCAAAAAGGCCCCCCGATGGACCAAGAAGGTCCCCTGATGGACCAAGAAGGTTCCCCGATGGACCAAGAAGGCCCCCAGATGGGCCAAGAAGGCCCCCAGAGGTCAGTGGACGTCTCCAACTGACCCCGGCCGGGTGCCCTATAGCGCGTCCGCCAGGGTCACACCAGCTTCCAGAAAGAATCAGTTCTCCAGAGAAGAAATACAGATCAGAGAGAAAAGGAAGAACGTTAGAGCCGGCTTACCTACCGATCGGAATCAGATACGACCCGTTGACCAGAAGTCTGGTGGGCTCGGGGGAGATCTCGGTGGGACCTCCAAACGTAATGCCCGAAGTTCCGAAACCTCCCACAAAAGACCACCAGAGCCCTAAGTCAAAGCCAAGCGGCAAGGGTCGTTTACTGCAGGTTCAAACCTGGACCTCCGCTCACTCGTTGCCGGTGACGCTAAGAGGCCCCGAGTGAGGTTTTTACAGCCTTTTTATAGACAGGTACAAACAAGTTATGGGGAAGTTAGGGATTCTTCGCGGTTACAGAGCGGTTATTGGTGGATATCTTAATTTAAACACTTAGCAGAATTTAATTGGTCCCCGCCTTTAGGTCAAACCACAACTGGGGTATGGGTGTCTTAATGATTGGTCAAGAATACGTGGTTACGCCAAGCAGTTGTACAGAAGCGGAACAAGATAGTTAAGCAAGCGGATTGAAGCTAAGTTTGTTTTTTACAGACCAGGATGACTAGGCAAACAGTTTGCCCAGGTCTCTCATTTCTCCCCTTTCTCAAGTACCTGAGGAACCAAGGGGAAGGGGAAAATATGTTAAGCAAGCAGGTTTACAGAAGCGAGAAATGCCGGTTAGTTCACGTACCATCACTTATTCCATTACATCCCAGACTACATTTAGGAAGTTTCACAACTTACTCTATTACATAGCGGGTTACATTCAGGAAAGGTATCACAATGCTCGTAGCAAACAGCAAGCAAAACAGACTTCTCAGCAATTGTATTTCTTATCAAAGATCCATAATAAGCAGAAGAGAGAACTTAGCTTTAAACTAAGGCAGGGCTGTCATTTGGATTTAAAGCTGTTCTTTTCAGAGGGGCTCCGGCGCCACTTGGGGGAGGTGGGGGCGGGAGAGCAGACAGGCGAGCACTGAGAGCCGGCGGTCACCAAGGCCGCCCCCGAGAGCGAGCACAGATGGGGAGGGCCCTGGCCGAAAACCGCGGGAGGGCGGGGGGTGGGCGGCTCTGCGTTGAGTCTTAAAATGATCACTTCAAGATAATGGGGCGGGGAGGTCATTCCTGGCAGGGGAACTTGCAGGGGCAAAGGCCCTGGGGGAGGAAGGTCGCGGTGGTGGGTCCCAGAAAGTCCTGTGGACGTTTGGGACTTAGACAATTAGGGCCATGAGCCCGTGATTTCAAGCCAGGGGGGTAATTTGAACCGATGGTTTTTACAAGTTCCCTATGGCTTCCGAGTGACGAAAGGGCAGGAGGAGCAAGAATGGAGACAGGGACAAAGAAATATCACAAAAGCAAGTAAAAAATACGACGGTAACCGACATTTCTCCCGGGACTGGGTTAGCCTCCTCCTTCTACTCTCTCGCACCCCGTTATGAGAGGGAGAAGTTATACCACCGGTCTACAGGTGGGGAGACTGTGGCTCCGGGAGGCCTCCTAGCTGGAGACAGCTCCACCAGTGGGAACCGAGGCCCTGCGTGGAACCGGCTGATCCCCGATCCGCCCACTCCACACACACATCCACTCCCAACCCCAGAGAAGACGTGGGGACCGGGGGCTTCCTTTTAAAAAATCAAAATACGACGTTGTATTTCCGGCCTGCAAACGGGCGGCCGGCGGGGCCTGCGGGCAGGGAGCCTGTGGGCGCGGGTGAAGTTCTTCTGCTCCGCCCAGAGGCCCCCCACCCGGGCGCAAACGCTCCGCGGCCGGCGGCTCCTCCCCTAGATGCTGCCAATCGCACGGCGCCAGGGCGGCTCCCCCCCACCGCCCCCGCCTGGAGGGCTGGGGTCCCCCCCGCCCTCCCCGCCCCGCCCGGCTGGGAGTCGGCGCCCCCTCCCCGTGCCGCGCCCCGCTCCGGTCCGCGGGTCCCCCACCCACGCTCCGGCCCACAGGAGAAAGGGAGGGGTAGGCTTTCACTGCACGCCGCGAGCGCTGCCCGACGCCAGCCCCCAATCCCTCCCGCTGCTGCCACACCCGCCCCTTCCCGGGCGTGAGTAACCTGCTTTCCCCAAACAGGCCGCGGCGGCCGGGCATTTCCTGGGGGCCCAGAGACCCAGCCCGGAGCCCCCTGCCGGCGGCCTGGAAGACCCTGCACGAGGGGCCTGAATGCGGGCCGCGGCCGCAAGGAGGCCGAGGTCCCGTCCCGGCGGTTCCTGGGGCCCCGGGGTGGGCACCCCGCCACACCCCTTCTGGGGGGCCCGGAAGAACTCCCTACCTGCGACCCTCTCCGCTCCGCCAGCTGCTCGGCTCCGACTGCAAGAGGCTCGCTGGGGAGGGGGCGTGTTCCGCGGGGCTGGCCCGCCGAGGCTCCGCCTCCACAAGCTCCCAGCCAATGGGAGCCGGGGCGCCGGACGGCCAGGGGGCGGGGCGCGCGGGGCCAGCCCAGACGGGACCTTTGTGTCCGCGCGCCGGACTGGCGGGAGCGCGGGTCGCCGGGCTCGGGGAGGGGACCGCGGCCCCTCGTCCCGTGGGGGAGCCGGGAGAATGCCCGCCCGTGCTGCACCTACGGTCGGAACATTCCCCTGAAAAGTGAAGGTCCCGTTCAGGTCCCTCCCCTAACAACCCGCGGCAGGTCCGGGCCCAGCTGACCTCTGCTCCAGAATCCGCAAGGCCCGCGGCGCCTCCGTTTCAGCGGAGAAAAAGAGCTCCAGGAACGATGAGAACGAATAAAAAGAGAGGTAGAACGGAAGGGAGGAAAAGAAAGGGGGGGGGAAAGGGGAAACTGTTCATTTGTTCTCTTGTTTTGTTCTTAATTTGCCTTCCCTCCTTGAGTCCTCTGTGTCTGCAGAAAATTGACAATACTCTCCTTTTACAGGAGAGGAAACTGAGGCATGGAGATAGGTGAGCACACCCCGTCCCCTGCCTGGCCACTGCAAGTCTCTGCAAGAGAAGCCCCTAAAAGCCAGCCCAGCCCTGGACCATGGCTCAGGTTGGTGGAGGGGCAGGGAGGGAACCCCTTAACTGTCCTGGGCCTATAGTCCCAGGGCTGGAAGTGGCACGTGGGTCCCTGCTGGAGACCACCAGCTCTGCTTGCCTCTCAATCTCTCCCTCTTTTCCCCTCCCCACGTGCAAAGACACCACTGAGGACACAGCAAGAATACAGCTGTCCCCAAGCCAGGAAGAGGGTCCTCCACCAGGAACCAAATCTCGGGCATTCTGAACTTGGACTTCCCAGGTTCCAAAAACGTGAGAAGTCACTTTCTGTTGCTTATGCCACCCAGTCTGGTGTTTTGTTATGGCATCAGGAACAGCCTTTTCCTCCTCAACTAACCACAGAATTGTTTTAATTTTTTTTTTTTTTAAGTTTATTTATTTTGAGAGAGAAACACCACCATTGGGGGAGGGGCAGAGAGAGAGAGAGAGAGAGAGAGAGAGAGAATCCCAAGCAGGCTCAGCACTGTCGGCGCAGAGCCTGATGCGGGGCTCGAACTCAAGAACGGGAGGTCATGACCTGAACCAAAAGCAAGCGTTGGGCGCTTAACCAACTGAGTCCCCCGGGCACCCCAGCCTCTGAGAATCCCACACCTGAGTTTGGTGCAGTTCCCGCCTGCAGTCATTCACTGGGGTATCATCAGTGCCAGGCCTCCCTTTGCAGTGCTGAGCATCCAGAGTAAAAAGTGCCCACCCAGGTCCCGCCCTGGAGGAAGTGCCTCCTCCAGAGGGATGGCAGGCAGGTTGATAAGGTAGGGTGTCAGGTGGTGGGCTGGATAAGCATCCCTGGCTCAGTGAGTGCCCTGCCCTTGGCCCTATCAGAGAAGACGGGTACGTGGAGAAATTCTTTCTCCCAACTTGCCACGGCTTGAGCCTCCTGCAACCAGAGACATCAGCCCACTATCATGGCCCCATCTCATGGCACTGGCCTAGTGGCCAGACTTGAGCCAGCAGCAGATGAGAAGATCTGGCCTAACTTTTCCACCCAATAAAGACCAATCATCCGTCCAGCCATGTGACAAATAGTTATTGCACATGAGCTCTGTTCTAAGCCCTAGACTAAACAAAACTCATGTTGGTCCTGTCCTGCCACCCCCTGTCCCCCAGAGGGCTACAGTCTAATTAGGGGAAGCAGATGTTAAACCAGTAATCACAATGGTATAAAGTCCCGCTGTATCCATAGCAGGGACAGCCATCATGCTGGAGAAGCCAGGAGAATCTTCTCTGGAAAGTGCTGGTTGACCTGGGGTCTCCTGGAAGACCAGGAATTGAATAGACAAAGGAAAGGACATTCCTGAGAAAGGTTAGCACACGTGCAAAGGCCCTGAGACAGGAGTGTGGTGGGGCTCGGACACGAGAAGCAACGTGGACGGAAGTGACATGGCCAGAGCCAGAGGGGGCTAAGTGGATGGGTCTCAATTACAGAGCTTCACTTTAAGAGTGACAGCAGCCTGGTAAGGTCTAAAAGCAGGGATGAGAGGGAGACTCCTCCCCCCAAAGTATACCTGTCCACCCATCTGCCCCCCATTCCTTCCCACCATGACTTGGACCTCTACTATCTCACCAGAAGCAGTGGCCTCCTCCCCTGCCTTATGCCTCCCCTAATATCCGTGACCTCGCTTGTTTTCTGTGCAGCAGCCAGAGTGAGCTTTCAAAAGTATAAATCTGACTGTTGCTAAAAAAAAAAAAAAATTATTTCTGACCCTTGCTGAAATGGTAAGACGGACTTTGTTCAGCACTGTCGCGATAGGGACAGGGGCCCCTGCAGTGGGGTTTGCATTCAGGGAGAGAGATGGGGCTCACGTCCACATACAGGGAGGAGAAGATGTGTAGCCACAGAGCAGGGTCCGAGAGTGCGAGACTACTAGGAGGAAATAGCAGGGGGAAGGGGGGGGGGGCGGTCTGGCTAAGCTGGCCTGGCAGGATTCTTGCGGAAGACATGGGCGGTCACACATCCCCTGGGAGGAGGCAGGGGATGAGGAATTTGGTCAGACCTAGAGGGCAGGGAATTCTGACTAAACCAACTCGTCAGGATTCTTGCCAAAACTGGACTCTTACAGGGACACGGTGGGAAGCTCCAGCTTGTGCCCAGGCGAGCCGAAGGCTCAGAGGAGCCCAACTGAAGTCTGGTCAGGGAGAGAGTCTCTGTCACCAGGTCGTCCTGCCCCTGCTCAAAACCCTTCAGTAACGCCCTGTTGCTCTTTTAACGAAACCCAGACTCATGTGCTGTAGCACTTCAGATTGACTTAACATAAGAAAACTCCAGTAAGGAGCATCACCAAGTTGGAGGCACATGTGTCATGGAAAAGACAACGGCAGGGGATACGTCTGGGGTGGATACAGCAGGTCTGGAGGCCCTAAGGATTGGGTGTCTCCACATGCTTTAACCCTCAGCAGGTCCCCTCTCTTGGCACCTCGGTTTTTTCATCTGTAAAATGGGGACAATGTCAGCACGTCTCTCGATAAGGTTGCCGTGTTAAAGTGAGAGACTGCATGAATGCTTAGGCACGTTGTGAGAATTATTTTTTTAATGTTTGTTTTTAAATGTTTATTTTGAGAGAGTGATAGCGAATGGGGGAGGGGCAGAGAGAGAGAGAGAATCAATCCCAAGCACTGTCAGCACAGAGCCTGATGTGAGGCTCAGAGTCACAAACCGAGAGATAATCGCCTGAGCCGAAATCAAGATGCTTAACCAACTGAGCTACCCAGGCGTGCCTAAATGTTTGTTTATTTGAGAGAGAGTGAGAGAGTGCACAAGAGTGGGGGAGGAGCAGAGAGAGAGGAAGAGAGAGAATCCCAAACAGGCTCTGAGCTGTCAGAGCAGGGCCCAACGTGGGGCTCAGTCTCATGAGCCACGAGGTCATGACCTGAGCCGGAATCAAGAGTCGGACGCTCAACCGACTGAGCCACCCCGGCGCCCCCAGAGAATTATTATGATTATTGTTACTTGCTTTTTAAAACACCACTTGCTTAAATCTAGGTGTCATTGCCCTTAGCAATGACAATAGCCACCCAGTTCTGCCCCCTACAATGTGCCAGGCACACTGGACACCTTCAGCTCTGAAGACCAGCACAGGTTGACTTCTGAAACCCTCATCACAACCCAGAAGAACACGCTCTGGGGATGGGGAAATGAGGCTCAGATCAGCAATGCGACTTACCCAAGATCACGCAGCAGTACCTGGACAGGCCAAGATTTGGACATTGCTGTGTCACACCCCAAGGTGCTCATTCCCTAGGTGACTTAGACTGAAGTCCCCTCCCCAGGATGTGTCACCCCAGTCTGCATCCCCGAGAGGGGCCTCCCCGGGCTAGAGCAGGGATGGGAACTTGGGCTGTGGGAACACCAGCTCCTCCCTGCCTGGTGCTCTTTGTCTCTTTTGAGGCACCACTTTCTGGAGAGTCACTTCCCCGCCCTTGGTCTGCCTCCAGCCACTGCCCCTCTGTGCAGCAGCCCCAGGAGGTCTTATAACATGCATTGGATCTCAGCACTCCCTGCCCAAGCTCTGCTCACTCCACTGCGGCCCTAATGGGCCCCCCAGGGCCTTTGCACATGCTGTTCCCTCAGCTGGGAACGGTCTTACCCCATATCTTCCCATGCTGCCTCTTTCTAGTCATTATGCCTCAGAAGAGGTGCCCACCTCTGCCCACCCTGAACCAAGTGTGGTACCCGCTAAAATGTGAGCTTCCCAGGGCAGGTACCTTATCTGCCTCCCATGGTTTTTATGTCTGACTTATAGTAGGTGCTCAATAAACACGTTGAAGAAACAGGGGCAGCTGCCATGTGATGGGAGGGAACAAGATGTGTCCAGGATGAGGGACCCGACAGATAACTCGATTTCCCCTTCTGTAAAATGGCACCAGGAGAGCCTAGAGTGGAGAAGGGGTTGGGTGGGGAGCCCAGGGAAGGGACTGAGCCCCTCAGGCAGCTCTTGAGGCTGAAAGCACGAGGTCCAAGTAGGCTGGCCAAGCCCGCGGGCTGAAGGAGGAAAAGACGGACCCAGGAGCCACCTGTGTGAACAACCCACACACCCGGATACCCAGGCCGCGCACCCCTCCCACCTAGACACACACAGACACCCAGACATGACAAGTCCCACACACACAGCCCACCTGAGAGGCAGGGACGCACACACACAGAGACGTCCACGTGCAAACCTGCACCACACACACCCTGTGCCGATGAGCACACCCCCTGACCGCACAAGACCCACAGCACAGCTACGCCAGCACCCCCCACCACCCCAACACAAGTCCGCACGGATGGAAGGGTGCGGAACCACAGCTCCCAGGGCTCTTCTCCATCTAGAAAGTCCCCCTCTCCTCCTCCAGGCAGGCCTCAGTGGGGGGGGGGGGGGGGGCGGGGGGGGGTCTGTCCCAGAGTTCTGAGGACAGGGGATGGGTGGCAGCCACCAGGGAAGAAGTAACCGTGTCACTCCGTCATCTGGGTCCCCACTGATCAGTGAGAGGACCTTCCTGGGTGCCCAGGGCACAAGAACCACCCGCCTCCTGCCGCTTTCCTTTCCTCGCCCAAGTAGGGAACGGGGCTTGGGGTGCACCCCACCTCACACTCTTCCAGCCCCCAGCTCACCACAGCCTGGGCGGAAGAGGCGGCAGGGAAGTGGCACAGCTGGAAAGTCAGCCCAGAGAGGTTAGGGGTGCCCCAGTTTGACCCAGCAAGTCCCCGCCCAGGGCTGCAGGCTCCCCACCACCCAACAGATGGAGTCAGGGGGAGCTCCAGGGAAAGCCCCACCCCACACTTGCACAAGAATGACAGTTAGAACTCATTCCTCCAGATTCCTTTCTTGTCACCTCATCACCTCCGAGCCCTTCTGGGAAGAGAGGCTGGGCAGGAAGCAGATGGGGGGAGTCCCATTGCCTTTTTCCTTTAAGCAGCCCCAGCTGCAAAGCCTTATTGCTGAAGAAGATAGCATAGCCCAGAGAGGGGGAGTGAGATGCCCAGGGTCACACAGTGGGGGAGGACCTCAGTGGAGGCAGGGGGTGGGGCTCCCTGGACCCTCAGCTGCCAAAACTCCAGGCTCATATGTTCCTAGGATGGCCTGCCTCCCACCTTGGCCTTTATGACTCTGCTTATTTAATGTATTATTGTCTTGCTTACTAATATTACTAATTGCTAACTCATTGCAAGCTTTCAATATGCCAGGCACAGAGCTAAGGACTTCACACAGATTTCTTTCATTCGTTCATTTTTCCTGCAACAAATCTCGATTAAGCATCTACTGTGTCCCAGGCACTGTGGTAGGCTCTCGGAGAGACACATGTGAACAAAACTGATGAGGTCTGGGCTCTCACAGAGCTGACATTTTAGGAGCAAAACACAATAATCAAGTAAACTAATACACGAACCTGTTAATTCCAGACAGAGATAACTGTCGTCAAAATCGAACCATGTTGGGGCGCCTGGGTGGCTCAGTCGGTTGAACATCCGACTTCGGCTCAGGTCATGATCTCACGGTTCATGAGTTGGAGCCCCGCGTCGGGCTCTGTGGTGACGGCTCAGAGCCTGGAGCCTGCTTCACATTCTGTGTCTCCCTCTCTCTCTGACCCTTCCCCGTTCATGCTCTCTCTCTGTCTCAAAAGTAAATAAACGTTAAAAAACATTTTTTTTAATAAAAATAAAAAATAAAATAAAAAGTAACTGATTAAAATAAATAAATAAAAGTTGAACCAGGTGGTTATGGTAGAGGGTGGCTGGGTGCTGTGGCAGGGGTCCACAGCAGCCTTCCATGAGGAACGGCTTGTGAACTGAGAGTTTGATGATGTTGATGAGCCACGGGGTAGCTCATGGGAAGAGCATTGGGGGGTGGGGGGGGGGGGCAGGAAGGGCAAGCACAAATGCCCCGGGGCAGGATGGAACAGAACAGAAAGTAGGCATGCACCTACAAGGATCAGCCAACAAGGTAAAACTGTCTCATGAAATTTCCCGAACTCTCTTGGCAGCAAGGGTTATCATCACACCCACTTTGCAGAGAGGTGCAGATGCCTGCCCGGGGTCACAGAGCGGCGAGTGACAGAGCCCACACTTTAACCACTTCCTCCTCTATGGCAGGCCTCGTTTTGGAGATGCAAAGTTTGGCACCAGACAAACAACACCAGTTGTCCGAGAGCCCTGAGTCTAGTGGAGAAGTGATCCCCACAGAGAGGTTCCCGAGGAGCCCAGCCAGGCCTCCGGGCTCCCCTGTGGGACCCTGTGTATCCGTGCCAGAGACTGGGGTCTATGCCAGCTCCACCACAGCCTTCTGTGTGGCCTCGGCTGGCCTTGGGCCCTCTCTCATGCTCGTCTCTCCTTCCAGCCTGGTCTGGACAGGAGCCCGCGGCACCAGAGCAGCCTCGGGGGCACCCCACAAGCCCCAAATCCTGGCCCCGGAGATCCAGAGGGAGGAAGCCAGGCTGACTCGTGCAACCTGGTGCTGCCCCCTGGTGGCGGTGGCCGCAATGCCCCCCCCCCCCCCCCCCCCCGCCCCCGAGAACACTGCCCCTCAGCTGCCTCGCTGATTGACCCTCAAGAGGGCCCCAGCCCGGATCCCAACCCTGCGTGAGGGGCACCGCCAGCCTCAAAATTCCCAGAGAAGGAGGCTGTCCCCAACCCCATCCGGAGATGTGTAACCTCAACTATACACAGACTCTGTTTCTTGGGGTGGAATATCCAGAGGATTTTAAGTCACGCGGGGTGGGCTGGGTGACTAGAGCGCACAGCTCGTTCATTCATTCGTTCATTCGTTCGTTCATTCGTTCATTCATTTGCACATTCAACCTATATTAATTGAGCACCTTCTGCGTGCCGGGTGCTGGGGGATGCAGCAAACATCAAATCTCAGACGCCAATACATACAGGGGTGTGGACAGGCTCCGGGACGTGCCCCCGACCCCGCCCCGGAGCACAGGAGAGGTGACGGTGGGCTGTCACCAAGTGGAGGCAAAGGAGACCAGGCACCTGGGCAGGTGGCCCAGGAACTGGAGGTTTCAAGAATCTCGGGTCACGATCTCACCATTTGTGAGTCTGAGCCCCACGTCTGGCTCTGTGCTGACAGTTCAGAGCCTGGGACCTGCTTTGGATTCTGTGTCCCCCTCTCGCTCTGCCCCTCCCCCGCTTGCGCTCTGTCTCTTTCTCTCTCTCAAAAATAAACATAAAATAAAATAAAATAAAATAAAATAAAATAAAATAAAATAAAATAGAAAATACAGTAAAAATAAAGTAGAATAAAGTAGTTGGAGTTCTGTACCTGTACTGCAAATATTGTCTTCCTGCCTGTGGCTAAGCATTTTTTCTTCCCCTTTTGAAGAGCCGGTGCTTTGATGAAGCGGGTCTTTCAAGTTTTCCCTTTATGGCTTGTGCTCTGTGTCCCGTGGAAGAAGTCTTGATATATAATCACATTTGTTTGTTTTCCGTTGCTTTCCGTTTTTCGGTGTTGCTTTTTTCTTTTGCATGTGCTTCCTTTTACACTAGTAACAATAATGATATGGTTCCAAAGTCAAACCTATAAAGCAAGGCTTATTTAAAGAGAAAGTGCTTCCACCCCATCTCCCTCAATAACAACCTTTAGTTTTTAAAAAAATTGTTCTGGGGCACCTGGGTGGCTCAGTCCGTTAAGAGTCCAACTTTGGCTCAGGTCATGATCTCGCAGTTCATGAGTTCGAGCCCCGTGTCGGGCTCTGTGCTGACAGCTGGGAGCCTGGAGCCTGCTTCAGATTCTGCGTCTCCTCTCTCTGCCCTTCCCCCACTAGCTCTGTCTCTGTCTCTCAAAAATAAACATTAAACAAACAAACAAAAAGAATCGGGGTGCCTGCATGGCTCAGTTGGTTAAGTGTCCAACTTCGGCACAGGTCACGAACTCGTGGTTTGTATGTTTGAACCCTGCGTCAGGCCCTGTGCTGACAGCTCAGAGCCCGGAGCCTGCTTCAGATTCTGTGTCTCCTTCTGTCTCTGCCCCTCCTCTGCTCACACTCTGTCTCTTATTCTCTCAAAAATAAATAAACATTAAGAAAAATTTTTTTCAAAGAATTTAAAAAATTGCTCCTTCACTTCATCTTGGAAATTATATACATCCTTTCCCATTTCTTTTTTTTCAATGTTTATTTATTTTTGAGAAAGAGAGCACGAGCAGGGGAGGGGCAGAGAGAGAGGGAGACACAGAATCCGAAGCGGGCTCCAGGCTCTGAGCTGTCAGCACAGAGCCCGACGCGGGGCTTGACCTCAACAATTGGGATATCGTGACCTGAGCCGAAGTCGGACGCTTAACGGACTGAGCCACCAGGTGCAGCCCAGCCTAGATTCATATTTTTAAGGCTCCAGATTGGTCCCCACACCCCTGCCCTCAAGAACCCCGGGCTGGTTTCGGCTCAACCCGAGAAGGACAGTGGGAGAAGGGTTGCCTCCAAAGGATCCTCAGGCTGGGCCACGGGAGGACCCCCCTCCTCCTGCAGGGAGGGCACACAGAGCCCACGCCTCTGGCCCCTGTGAGGATGCACATCACAATGGCTGTTCCACCTGAGCCAGGCCCTGGGAGAGGCACCAGGCAGGCAGGTACTCTGGCCCAAGGGCACCCAGGCCTCGCCATGGGGACTCCAGATATGCGCTCCGCTGCTCAGAGCTTGGAACCTGCCGCTGCTGGGATACCGTTGCTGGAACAAAACACGTCCAGGACACCAAGATGGAACCATCCCCAGGGTGAGAGTTCCCCCCCGCTGCCATCCCGGTGACCAGTTGACTTTGGCGCCCATGGGAAGCAGGAGAGGAGACTGGGGGTCCCCTTGCCTAGTTGGGGGCTGAATCCAGTACTCCACCGTCACGTCCTGCTGTCCCCCACCAACTCGGGGACCGTGTGACCCAATGGGGACAAATCGGGGCCTCCCGACATCCTGTGCCCTCTCTTAAAGTGTTAAAAAGAAGCCAAGAAAGAAGCCGAATGACTCTCTGGTATCAGGTGCGGCCTGTCCCTCCCATCCCCTGCGCCACCCCCGTGGCCGGACACAACCCAGACTGGATGGGGCGGCAGGGTGGGGGGGGGGGGTCCCGGCTCTGCTGATGAGGTTTGGGCCAAGTCACCAATCTCTCTGGATCCGTTTTCCGTCTGGAAAACGGCTGAGAGGATTAAGGGATGGTCGGTGTAGGGCTGACGGCTGCTAACTCGGCTGGGTCGGGTGAGTGTCAACCAGGCAGCGGGCAGCCCCAGGCCGCATACTTCTTTTCTGGCCTTGAGTTTCCTCACCTGTAAAATGGGTACTAAGACCAGCCTCAGGTGGGACACCTGGGGGCACCAGATGGGTATGAAATCTCTTCCTGTTCCCAAGAGTCTAGAGTTGAGGGCAAAAAACGGAGAGCGGCTTCCTCTTTCCTGGCCACCCCCATTGTGGGAAGAGGAGCGGGGTGGGGGTGGGGGATCTCAGGCAGCTCCGATTATGCCCACGGGGCCCCTCACCTGGGAGGGGCAGGTCCCCATGGTTCCCCATAGAGACACATGTGGACCCCCATCCGTTGACCACACAGTCATTACGATTATGGGGCTCTCATCCGCCCACCTCCCGGACCACACACTGGGTTTCCAGATCCCAGAATTCCCTGTCCAGACAGCCTTGCACCTGACTCCAGGGCTGGCATAGGGCTCACCACTGGGAGCTGGGGGGGGGGGGGGGGGGGAGCAAGCTGCACGTGCACACGGCGTGACAGTCCCCTTGTGGGGCAGGAGGGAACGAAGGCTGGGAGGAATGCGAGGGGGCTGTGGCCCCAACTGTCCTTCTGGGATGGAGCAAATGAAACGCTGCCACTCTTGGAGCCTTGGAGCTCCTTCCTCCTTGGGAGGTGGGCATCCTCAATTCACATACCTGCTTGCTGGGGGACCTCAGGCAAGTTGGTTAACCTCTCTGAGCCTAGTGTCCACATCTGCAAAATTGGAGTAATACCACACGGTTACCTCCCTGGTGTTTTCACTACAATCCATGGAGCCAGGTGTGTAAAACATCTGGCACAGAGTTTGACACGTAAACAACAAATGCTCGATGTTTTGTTTCTTTTAAAGAGATCATGGGCCCCGTGCCCTTTTTACGTCCTGTTTCCTGGTACTGCCTCCCGGAAGATCTTTCATTCTAGGACATGAGGACACAATTGGGGTCCAAAATGTCTGTGTTCAAACCTCAGCTGCTCCATCTACACTATGCAAGCCTTGGCATTCATTCCTCCGGGCCTCGGCTTTCCCTCCTGTAAAATGGGTGATACCCTCAGGCTGGCAGGCTGGCCACCTTGTCAGCTCGGCGCCTGGCAAGTGGCAGGACTTTGGGTCTGAGGCTGTGTTTCCTTCCTCTCTCCCGAAGAGCGTCCTCGTCCTCGTCCCCCTCCTCCTCCTGGTCCTTGGCCTCCAAGAGTTCAAGGGCCTCCTCCAATATATGTCCAAGGCCCCCCGGCCATTCACCCGGGTGAGTACCTCTGTTCCTTCCCCTTCGGTTTTCCTGGGCTCAGGCTGCCCTGCCCCACTCTTCGAGATTCTGCCCCAACAGCACCTCCTCTGAAAGTCCTTCTCCGCTGCCCCCCGGGAGCCGTGTGACCCCCCCAGGGCTGGCCGTAGCCCCTCCTCTCCAACATGAAATGAGTGGCGCAGGGGCTGGTCTGCAGTGGGCGCTCAGGGCAGGCTTATGGGGCAAACCCCCTGGACGCCGCAGGGCGAGCCACCGGCCGCAGCCGAGAAGCGGAAGGTGGCCCCTGCCCAGGGTAGGGCCTGGGCTTCAGGGGGTTTTTACACAAGCCCGTTAAGGAATGCAGAATACTCGAGAAAGGTCTCAAAGGGTCAGGAGCTGCAGGGTTGTTCTGCACATTCCCAGTGGGCAGAATGGAAAGGCCCGTAGGGACACCCATTCTAGCCACAGCGCTTTCCTTAGCTCTGTGCCAAACCGGGGATTCTGCATCCCGCACATCGGGGCTCCGCCCATTCCAAATCCCAGCACCCCTCCTCACCCACCCGGGACCCCAGAGGGATCAAGGTCTGCGAGGCCCTAAGCCCCTCCTCACCGCTGCAGACCAGACCCTGAGCCTTTGGCCAGGACACTAAAGCTCGCGGGAATTGTTTCCTTAACCACAAACTCAGCCACCACCCAAGCCCCCCTTTTCTCCGCACACCCGAGACTGCGGACGTGGTTGCAGGGCTTAAACAGCTAAACACATTTTTTGGCCCCGCTGTACAAACGCGAGAGGATGACACAAGAACGCCAGCAGGTAGAGTCTGGATTGTATCGTCTTCACCAGGGCATCCGAGCTTTTGACTGAGAGCATCCAACAGATGCCCCTTAAAGGGGCTGGATGAGTATGCTATCCTGGGTAGCTCGCTGAGCTGAAGGGGCCCAGTTTAAACCTAGAGATGCTTCCAAATTCCCTGGGTCTCTCCTGACCAGCGAGAGGCCCCTGAGCCCTGCAGGCCAGCAGGAGCAGGGGTGGGGGAAACGGGGTAGGGAGAGGGAGCTGGAGCCCCCCCTGGGGTCTTGGGCGTGCAGGGGAGCACGGACAGGCTGCAGGAGTGCCAGGAGAGGGCCACGGTCTGAGCTGCGCCGCGCCCCCGCCCCCCCTCCCCGTCCCCAGCTCTGTTCACCAGAATGCCTAGGATGGGCCCTGCCATCCCGGTACAGTCCATATGTCACTACTGTGGGAACCGCATCATAACAGTGACCACCCCGGTCCCAGGGGTTCTCACCTGGCTGCTGTGTACAGGTCTTTTTGTGCTTGGGTGAGTGGCCTCCGGGGGGGGGGGGGGGGGGGGAGGGGCTGGGCATCAGCGGGGGTGGGGCCTGCTGGGCTTGGGGGGACGGGGCGCGGCGAGGGGGGCTCTGGCCCACACCCCGCTGCTCCTGAGGCTGCAGGTGCTTCCTGGGCTGCTGCTTCCTCCCCTTCTGTATGGACAGCTTGATGGACGTGAAGCACACGTGCCCCGTGTGCCAGCAAGAGCTCTTCTGCTACCACCGCCTGTGAAGGTCCACCAAATAAACGTCCACCGAGTGACTTCTGCCTGCTCGCGTCTGTCCTGCTGGGGTCCCTCCTGTCCCAGGGAGGGGGTGAAGGCGCCTGCCCTCTGTCCTCCTGGCACAGCTAGGGGGCTGGGTCAGCATTGGACAAATGAATGAATCGTGGGGAGCGGGACTCCCCACACCAGGTTCTCAGGCTCCCTGCCTGCCGTTCAGACCCCTCAGAGACCTCAGCGTGGTACCTCCTGCTCTCCTGGCCCCTTCCCCTCAGCTCAAGCTTCAGCATCTGAAAACATCTCTGTACCTCCAGCTGGAGGCAGGGTGGGGGGAACACCTCACTCCCCATTATCCACAGCCTCGCATATCCACGAGAATTTGGCCAACGCTTGGGACATTAAAAGGCCCCAAGCTGACGAGGACCAGGATCCCCCCTGAGTTAACATGGGGTCTGCTGGGGATGAGGTGGGGGGGAGGGGAAACCCTGGGGGGGGGGGAGGAAACTAAGAGAATTTTTTTGTTTGTTTTTAAAGATTTTTAAGTAATCTCTACAGGCGCCCCCTAAGGGATTTTTATTTTGCAAAACAAGATGAATGCTATTCATCCACCTTTTCAATTAAAGTGAATTTCCTACAGAAGGGGGGAAGAATGCAGGAGAATTAGGAGACAGAAAAGAAAGAGAACCAGGTGCCTGGCTGGCTCAGTCAGAACTGAGACTCCTGATCTCAGGGTCGTGACTTCAAGCCCCATGTTGGGCATAGAGATTACTTAAATAAATAGGCACTAAATTTGCTGTGATGCTCACCCTCCCCTGGGAGGGCAGTGTCCCCCCCCCCCCCCCCCCCGCATCCTATAGATGCGGAAGCCCAGGCAGGAGGGTCCCCCTGCTCCAGGAACTGGAGGCAGCAGGGCCCGGCTCCCTGAAAAGGTATGGAGGTGTGTGTGTGTGTGTGTGTGTGTGTGTGTAGAGCAGTTTACCAGTCAGCAGGCAGAGAAGTTCCTGGAAGCCTCACAAGGTCAGGGGAGAGCCCTCTGCATGTAGCCGGCTGGGACAGATTTCTCTGAATCTGAATGTCAGCCCCCTAAAGATGCCAGGGGAAGGTGGCTTTCCACCCACACCCCAGATGCTCTGGAGAACCAGGGAGAGCACCAACCTCCGACTCAGTGCTAGCTACGGGGCCGGGAGCCTCCATTTCAACACCTAAATGGACCCGTCTTAGCAAGGTGTTGAGGGTTAGAAGCCAAAGCATCTGGGGCGCCTGGGTGGCTCAGTCGGTTACGCATCCAACTTCGGCTCAGGTCATGATCTCACAGTCCGTGAGTTCGAGCCCTGCGTCGGACTCTGTGCTGACAGTTCAGAACCTGGAGCCTGCTTCGGATTCTGGGTCTCCCTCTCTCTCTGACCCTCCCCTGCTTGTGCTCTCTTTCTCAAAAATAATAAACATTTAAAAAAAAAAAAAAAAAGCTGAAGCATCGGACCCAATAGGCCCCCTGGACCCAAGAGCCAGTCTATTATCTGTGATACAGCAAGCCGGGACAGGGGTGCCAGGTGAACCCGGGGAGACAGGCCCAGGTAGACAACACAGGTGGCCACCCACCTGGGTCCACACCTGAAGGAGACTGTGCCAGCTCAAACACGGCAGGACAGGATCCCTGAGAGGCCAGGGCAGGCCTCCCGGCTGCCAGTACCCAGGGGACGTCTTCACCGGGACCGAGCCAATCTCCGGTTCTGGGGAGCTCTGCACCGGCGCGGAGGCACCCAAGCCACATGGGGATGGTCACCGGTGCGCCTGGCTCTGCTGAGGAAGCCAAGACCCGTCTTGAGCCAGAACCAGATGCATCTGGTGAACTCGCCTCGAGGCCCTTGTTCCAATTCCACGGATTCCACGATCACCGGGGCACTTGCTGGTTTTGACTGTGATTCCCAGATGGGTCCCGACGGGAGCTTCAGTCCCAGAACAGGCACCTCTCGTGGCAAACACACTGCTCACGGTGCGTCAGAGGGTGCCGGTGTTCGGGCCTCCTCCGTCAGCATGGCTCAGCCCCCACAGTACTTTTCTTTAAAGGTGGTGGGTCCCCGGGATGCCCTCGAGGTCCCGCACGACGCTGGCCGCCTCCCGACTGTGACATCACAGACCAGCCTCTGGTCCTTTCTGACTCAGACTGCCTGCCCACCGTAAGGAAATGTCGTTCAGGGACTTGACTGGCAGACTCACGATGAAAATCCAGACTTTCCGACTTCTTTTAAAACCTATGAGGGACCCCTGGGTGGCTCAGTCGGTTGGGCATCCAACTCGGTGCAGGTCATGATCTTGTGGTCTGTGAGTTCGAGCCCCGCGTCGGGCTCTGTGCTGACGGCTCAGAGCCTGGAGCCTGCTTGGGATTCTGTGTCTTCCCTCTCTGCCCCTCCCCCGCTCATGCTCAGGTCTCTCTGTCTCAAAAATGAATAAATGTTAAAAAAAAAAAATAGTAAAAAAATAAAAACCAAACCTGTGATGGTTCAGCCACACGGCACCCTCCAGCAACCGTTGGGCTAAGTGCTGTGTGACTGCGCCTCACCTCTCCCCACTGGCCCCGTGTTCCCGGGGCCTCCACACTCGCCGCCTTAACGGGAGCCCCCCCAGCCACACTCCTGTTCCGAGATCTCGCTGAAGGTCAGGCTGGGGTGTGGGGCCCGGAGGCCTCACTCTCCCAGGGCACACCTTTCCCGGAGGGCCACCTGGGCGGCATGGCTGGAAGGGCCCAGGGCTCAGAGGGAGGCCCCAGCCTGGTATCCCACAGCCCCGCTCCTTCCACCCAGGACAGCCAGCTGGGAGGGCCTGGAAAGCAGGACGCTGAGGCCGGCAGAGTCTGGGTCTTGAGGCCAGCTCTCCAGCAGGCAAGCCCAGAGCCCAGCCTGGTGGCACAAACTGTCGAAGTCCCCTGGCTACTCCGGGCTGCCCAGAGGCAGCAGGGCACAGTCAACGGTGAGGGTCGTTACAAGAGCGCCTGAGTTTTCTTAGCTTCCTTCGCCCCCAATCAAGGCTAAAGCCCAGAGACGGGATGGGGACACCCCCCCCCCGACCCCGCCTTATCCCAGGACCAGGCCGCAGGGTGTGGGGCTTCTTGGCCTTAGTCGGGAGGGAGCCTGGAGCACTTGGGGGGGCCGCGGGCACCCAGGCGAAGTCGTGCTGTGCGTGCAGGGGCAAGGAGGGCCAGGGGCGGTGGTGGTATGGAGAGGCCGCAGGCTGAAACCGGCCGCAGACGTGGCTCAAACGCGTCTGTGCCGCCTGCCTGACGCAAGGCGGACTTTGCAAAGCGAGCCTGAAGGGACAGGCTCTTCGGTGCCAGCAAAGCGGGCAGATGAGTACCGTGGGGGCTGGGGTGTGGCTTTCCCTCCCAACATCCGATCATGTCTGTGAACATGAACCGACTGCGGCCAGATCGCGGCGTCAGCACCCACAGGCCCACTCCTGGATCCACCCATACTTCGGCGGGTCAGATGTGTGGGGGCCCTCCCTGCGTCTTGCCCGGACCGCTCTTAAAACCCCGGAGGGCCTGGCTTCAAAGCCTCACTCAAAGATAAAGGCAGGAAGGACAGGTCTGCACAGGCTCTGCTTCCCCCGGGGACAAGGCAAAGGCCTCAGGAAGCTTGGTCTTTGACTTTGCTCCCATCCGGTAAATGGATCCAGCAAGAAAAGGCCAGGAAAACCTGCCACGGTTTTTCTACGTTAAGTCCAGGCTCCGCGTGAGCCAGTCACCGGAACGACCCCTAACGAACGGGAGGAAAATCGGCTTAGAGCGGCTTTTTCCAACAGGGTAGACGCTTGGCCACACGCGGCTACTTAAGTGAAATTACGAATCCGCCCCCTCAGCTGCTTCGGCACATCTCGGGCGTCCGGCAGGGATGCGTGGCTGCGGCTACCCCTCTGGGCCACGCACAGAACCTTCTGCCGTGGCAGGAGGCGCTCTTGGACAGGGCCGGGCCAGGACAGAAACGGCAAGACGGAGGGAAAGGCGGGAGCCCCACACAGAAGTCCATGGGGCCCTTGGTTCCGGCATGCTGACGTCCAAAGTGCGTGTCCACGTTGGCAGTGTTTTCAGGCAAGGCCTGGCCCCGGGCTCGTGCTCACGCGGCCTCTCCCCCGATGGCTCCTTCCCCACTGGACTTGTGCCCCGGATGCCGCCGCGCTCACCTGCTCAGCTTTGGCACCAGGCTCCAGCAGCAGAGCTCAGTAACTGTCCCCGAGACCACCACGGGGCCCCTGGAGCCATCTTCTCCCACGCCGCGGCTTCTCGCTAGGGACTCCAGCACGACGCTCATGTGTCCCCATCCTAAACAAGCAGACCACGACTGCGTGCCTCCGAACAAGCACAGAGCCGTGCGGGGGGGGGGGGGGGGGGGGCCGGACGAGGATCCACCACGCAATCCCAGGGATCCGGTCTGGGGTCCCCCACCCTGATGGACTCACGCTGCGGGGGGCCTCACCCCAGCATGGTGTCACGCACCAAAGCACCAAAGCCACACCTCTCAGCGCCGTGCACACAAGACTCCGCTTTTTACCGCTCTGGCAACACGCAGCAGACGCGCACCCCTTCCTGCTGGAAGTGGGCGGTCCCCGAGGCAGCAGACTTGGAAGTCCTTCTTAGAGAAAGGCGACTGGTCCCCCAGCGGGAAGGGCATGGCTGCCTACGAAGAACAGCCGTTACAGAAAATGGCACGCGCCGTACCCTGGGACGCTCGAATTTTTCTCTGCACACGGCTCCCGCGTACGGGTCACGTGCGATGGCCATGCCCCTCATTCCGGTTGCATTATGGTTCCCAAGGGACCCATCCTTCTGCGAACTCTGATGGCTGTCAATAGATGGGAACGTCCTCGGGGCTTAGAGTGAGCTGTTTGAAAGGATGGGTTCCACCCCGTGCCCCAAAATCAGTTTCAGGAGCTCAGACGCCGAACCCTGTAGCTCGGAGGGAATGGAGAGGCAAAAGCGTAGCGTGTGTCCACATCACCAGTCTTTCCGACAGGCAGGCACTCGGTAACTGAAGGGAGAACACCGATCCGGCTATCCTACTAGAGCCCACCCACGGCCAAACCTCAAACAAAAGACCAACTCTTTCATGCTCAGAGTCAAACACACGGTGAAAAAGCCTCGCCGGCCTGCCCAGATTCCACTCTCTCAGGGCGAGGAGGGGGCAGGTCCCGGGGGGCGGAGACGCGCACGGGGCCATGGAAACCTGCAGACAAAGTCGTGCCGGGCTGGCTCCGGCATGCTTCTGGTCCTCAGATGTGGGCAACGGTTTCCTCCCGGGAAACCTTCCACTGCTCGAGCTTGACCATGACCTGGAAGAGGCGAAATCCAACCCCCGGATGACCAGGACTATCCATGAGCAACCCCGACAGCAGGGGGAACACAGACCTCCAGGGGGAGCAGAAGTCTCCCCTCGACCTGCACGTCACTCACTGATTTCCAGTTTTTATAGAAAATTTTATTCAACATACAACATTTTCCAGCAAAAAGGCAATATACAGGAAGAGTTGGTATACACTGATGCTACAGAAAGAAAGGAAAATCCTGGGAAAGGATGAAAAATAAGTGTGATCTGCTGATTCTATTTTACTGCACTCAAAACTAGACACGCAGCCGGCATTAGCTCCAAAATAAGAGGAAACGAGGCTGGGACTGAAATAAAACTACACACAATGAATATCAACATCAGTGAAGAGTCACTTAGATGCACCCAACAAAAAGTCACCTCCTCCCAGTGGTGAATTATACATGTTCACTCATTAAATATACAATTTCATTTCTCTGTTTTTTTTCTTTTTTTTGTTTTTATTTTTTTGTTTTTTTCGTTTTTTTGTTTTTTTTTTTTTTTTTTTTACAAAGTCAACAGCGTACTGACCACTAGTGAGCATGCCCTCTTTGCTAAAAGGCTCTCCTTTTCTTGTTCCGTCTGTTCCGTTCCGAGGAAACTCCACTGAGAATTCTTTTACCTGCTTGTATGAACTGCTGAGATTGTGGAGTCAGTCTGCCCACAGGCAGCACGCCTGACACCTCAATTGTATCAAACAGCGTTTTCAAGCGAACCAAAGGGGCCCGGGCCGTCCGCCAGGACCGTGCTCACACTCGGGGGCGTCCACGCTGCACACGGGCTGAAGGACGGTAGCGGCTGACGGACTGAGACGCGTTTACCAAGAGACCCGGGCAGCGGGGGAGGGGGACCGAGGAAGGGGGACAGTACACGCAGTGAAGGAAAGAGCTCTATTTATTAGGTTGTGAGTTTCTCGGTTTTGCCTTTACAGATGCACACAAAAGGTTGGAAAGTAGAACTGAGGGGAAAACGTCAGACGAGCCTCAACGTAAGACCAGCTGCGGGGCTGGCGCTCGCGACCCCAGGAAGGCAGCCGGGCAGGCCTCTGCCGACTGGACACAGCCCAGAGGCCTCGAGCCGGAGCCGCGTGGCCCTCACCTCTTCCCCGTTACGCTGACGGTTGCCTTGCGCTGTGGTTACCATAAAATAACTCTCATTGGCATCCAAGCTTTATAAAAACACCTTCATTTTGCTCAAAAAGGGCAGTCAATAGATACAGAGAAGCCAAACGGAACAGCCTCAACAAAATAAAATTAACATCAGCAGCAAATCCTCTTGCTGAAGACTTCAGATGGTGTGCGTGTACCAAAGTTCTAGGCTGTTAAAAAGGGGCACACACCCACGCACGGCCCCTCGCCTCGCACGCACTGGGTGAGGAAGTCAGTTATGGATTTTAATGGCCTTTTCCAGGTAGGTGTAGCGACTCCTCTTTGGGGCTTTGTTGAAGTGGTCAAGCCCTAGCCAAGGCCGAGGGTGAGACATGTTACCTGGCGGAGAGAGAGAGACACAGGGCTGAGGGCTGAGGCTAGACAGCGAGGAAGCGGGCCGAACCCAGCGCAATGCCCCCCTCCCCCCCCCACTTCCCAGCACACGCTGGAGAGCCACCGACATGCCAACCCTGAATGCGTCTTAGAGGAACCCATGGGTCACGCGCTGTGCCTCCCTGCCTCGCAGAAGGAACTGGGACCCAGGGCCGCCCACGTCTCTGACCACGGGAGGGCTCTTACCAGGCTGGGGCTCAAAGTCTTTCAGGTTCACTTCATACTCATCCTCGTTGATGTACTGGTGTCGGCCCATCATCACAATGGCAAATTTGAACTGAAAGACAGAAGGGCCGCTCCTCCGTGAGCCCTGGGGGCCAGCAAACCCCCCCTCCAGCCAAAGTCCGGCCGCCGCAGGAGCCAGGATTTTGGCGTGCGGCCCGGGAGCCCTGCCTACCTTTTCAAACTCCTTTTCCTGGATGTCCAGCAGACTCTGAATCCGCTTCATGACTTCTCTGAAATGCTCGCCCTACGAAGGGTAAAGGACACGTGTGCGCACTCCCCCGCGGCGGGAGCCCCGGCGTGGCGCCGCAGGATCTCATGTCTGGCGGCGGCCCTCAGCCTACCTCCCCGGCCTCACCTGGTGGATCCTCAGCAGAAACGGAATCCCGAACGTCCCGAACACCTCCTTGTGGAAGTGCGCCACGGTGACGAGCATCTCGCTCTCCTTGTCTATGTCCACCTGGTCCAGAGGGATTTCCTGGGACGCAGGGTGGGGGGTGGGGGCGCACACTGAGCCGGGCGGTGCAGTCCACGCGGACACACACTGCGTCTGCCCGCCTCACTGCCCATCAAGGAAGCGGGGTCCCACGCCCGCCCAGCGCTGTGTCTGGGTCTCATCAGAACCAGGGGAGCTCAGAGCTGGAAGGGGTCTCTGCGTCGGCAGGAAACTCTGAGGTTCCAGCGACCAACGTGCGTGCAACTCTGGTCACTGTGGACACTTCAGCTGCTCCACACTCGGCAGGGAGCCAGAGCTTCTGAGCAGACCTGCCTGGGGGCCCACATCGAGAATTCCCATCTGGGGACAATTCCCCTAGGATCCCCTGTGGACGGGCACGTAGAGGCCAGCCCCCGAGGGGAGGGCAGGCGGGGGGGAGGGCGGAGCTGCACTGAAGGGACAGCGTCTCAGCAGAGTGGGCCACCAGGCAAGTGTGACGGGCAGGGAGGGCCGCTCAACGTGCCAACGGATTTCCGGAAGCCGAGCTGTACACACTGCCCACGACTACCGTGAAAAAGCAGATTCTGTGTACTTCCTTACAACGCAACGTTAACTTCTCAGCAGCCGGAAGAACAAAATCAACTGCAGGGCTCACTTCTTCCAGCGCGCAGACAAAACTGAAGCAGCATCCACCGCCAGCGGCCGTCTCACCGCCCCACGACCCCGCCCCACGCCCACGAGGGCCCATTACCTCTATTCGAAACGTTCTACTCGTTGCCGGAGATAAGCATTCTAACAGCTCATCTTCTTGGTGCACACCGATAATCTTGTAGCTTACGATTTCTAGCAGCCTGCACAAAACGGGGGGGGGGGGGGGGGCGCGGGGGGGGGCAAGGAGTGAGCCACACCAATCCACAGGAGAAAAGGGGCTGATGAGTTCTCCTAGAAATTCTTTATTACGAAGCTATCAACATTTGCTTATAGTTTTCCTTGTTAGAGACTGGGAATGTCCAAAGCAGGCGTCCTCAAGGAACACAGCACAAAATACTAGTCAGTGGTCCCCCTGGAGTGTGTGGTTCAAGAAAAGGCCGAGGGGGATGCTCCGGTTGGAGGGGATGCAGCTGCATTTGGGCACGGAGAGGGAGACCAAATCTCCCCAAACCGGGCACATCTTTCCCACAATGGTTCCAAATGGGGCCAGACTTGCGCTCTTTCTCCCTCTAGCTCGTTAAAGAATAAAGATCTCATTTTTTTTATTAACATCACTGAGCAAACATTCCAGGAACCAAGTAGCCCCAAGGGCTGTTATGTCCTGTGAGCGCCTGTCGGCCCCATGGTAAGAACGGTCAACTCTCTGACATGAACAGTGCTCATCAATCGGGGGCCTCTGACTTCAGCCTGAACACCGGCTACGTGGCTCAGAAGCGCCCTGATTCCTCACGCACAACCAACAGCAGTTTTGGCTGATCCTCTATTTGCATCCTTTCGTTACCGAGTGGCTTTTCCACCTGAATCTTAAGTTCTTCCTACAGGTTAGTAATAATCAGGAGACAGGGAAAGAAGAAAATATGGCTCAGTGGTTAAACATCTGACTTCGGCGCAGATCATGATCTCACGGTTTAGGAGTTCGAGTCCCACATCGGGTGAGCACAAGCCCCATGTGGGCCCCACTTCTTTCTCTCTCTCTGCCCCTCACTCACTTGTGTTCTCTCTTGCTCTCAAAAGAAAAAGGCGGGGGGGGAGGGGGGTCCCATTATGAAGGGTCTATGAACTGCCACAGGAGACGGGCTGAAAGCCGGTGTGCAGCACGGTGCGCGGGTCCCAGTGTCGGGTGCCCTGGTGATGCCCCCGCGGACCGCCGGCAGCTTCAGGAAATACTTGCCTAAGTTTCCCTGACGCTTTCTCCCCGAGCTCGACAGCCTTTTTACATTCTTCCAGCAGGTCCCGGACACACCCGTGCTTGTCGGGATATAGTGTTATTTCCTAGGAAAGGACCGGAGGAAATCGATGCTTTCAAGAAAACGGAAGAGGTCTGCCACAGCACGTCCATGTTGCTCGAGGAAGGAAAGAATGGCAAGGGGCATTCTGTCGTCTCTAGCTTCCCACCGCATCACCGATGCCCCACCCCGAGGGCTGCAGATGCGTGAATTCTGCCCACCGGCCCAAACCGGAGATGCCCACCCCACCCCAGAGGTGTTTAGGACCCGAGAGGAGTTTAGGAAACAACGCTGATACAGAAAGGTCGCCCTTCACAGGACAGCTCCTCAGGAAACCCCACGGAAAGCCACCCCCCTCCCCTGCCTGCCGGATCCAGCATGGTGACGTGACAGACAGACAGCCCAGACAAGGCCCAGAGGAGGAGCGGAGTATCTCAGCCTGTCAATTCCACCAGAGGAACACGCGTACAGCACGTGGCCTACATGCGCCTTCAAGACTGATGGAGCTACAAAGGCGAAAACACTGGGGTCCAAGCAGGGCCAGACTTTCTAGAACCACCACGTGCAGGCGGGCTGGGCCTGCCTTCCGTGCAGAACCAGCCTCAGCAATGGCAGACCCCGGCACCCGCCCCACCTGAGGAGGCCCAGAGGCAGCCGAGGTTCCAGAAAGATACTGCCTGGGGCCAAGCAGCTAGAGCCCCGACTGAAAATGCTCCAGTCATCGTGGCTGGAGGGGACTGAGGGCCTCTGACACCTTCCCTTTGTGGTTTTAGTTTTCGAGGGCTAGACAGACAGAAACATTAAACGCCAATAAAAGTAAAACTTCCTACCCTTAAAAAAAAAAACCTACCTCTTCCCTAAATTGGCTGTTTAACCATATACACTTAAAACTTCGTCTGTTTTCGAAGTCTGTGATTTTCATCTTCAGCTGGTAAGAAAAGAGAGACCGTCAGATGTGCTTCCACGAAACCCAAACCTTCTCTTCATGACCCACTTACATGAATTCGGGCTCATACCTGCTGATAGTAAAGTTTCTTAGGTTGTCTAGGCTTGAAGAACTGTAGGAGATCTCTTAAAGTCCCTTCATAATTATGTCTAAGAGGATTACCTGGGCCGTCCCTATAACTGCACAAGAAAACAGCACATAAACAAATGCCTTGTTGATTATTTGCCTACACCAAATCCCCGTGAGTGTGAGTAAAAGCAAACCACTGGCCTTCCACCTACACCTGAACTTGGGCCTGGCACGGGGCCTCCCTTAATACTCCCATTTCCTGAGGCCCACGTCCCTCTGGCTGTCCCACTGGCACGCACAAGTCTGGCTGGGGCAGGCCGGACGCGTGGGAGATGTGCTGACAATGTATCTACAGTGAGTCTGGCTTTGGACGAGGCCGCCAATTAGTCTGACATCCGGGAGGAGTGTGGTCAGGACGTGCGTGCGGACGACTCTATCGGAAACTAAGTGAGGGCATGTCAGGTGTTAACCTATCAGAGTTAGTTCCACGATGTCTGGACGGACTAGGGACGGCATGCGGGACAGGCAGAACAGCGAGCGACCGAGGCTTACCCTTGAGACTTGAAAAACTGGAGCAGCATGGGGTCGGTGTTGAGCCTCTGTGCCACTGTCTTTGCAACCTGGGAGGAGGGAAGGGGCCCACAGACAGAAAGGAAGTCTCCTTCAGGGATGAACTGAGAATTGCGTATAAACCTTACCAATGAAGCCATTTACCTGATGTTTTTACACAAGTATGAAACAAACAGCCTGAACTTAAACGGCCTGAACCTTTGACACCTACCAGGAACAAATGATACTCCCCAGTGTGCCCTCATGGGGGCAGCACACTGGTGAAGTTAGCTGTTACAGGGTCTTTCACCTTTTTTCTTGGTATGGTCATTTGAGTAAACTCTACACCTAATACGGGGCTCGAACTCCTGACCCTGAGACCAAGAACCACTTGTTCTTCCAACTGAGCCAGCCGGGCGCCCCGAGCTCTTAACTTTTAATGGTGAAGTCTACAGGTTTATTTTCCAATGGCATGTTGTAATTGAAGCAAAGATGCTGTTAAGACTACCATCTCTGAAACCAAATTATGCCGGGGTGGGTGCAGGGTCGGATGGGTGCAGCGTGGGGTGGGGTGGATATTAAGAGATGCGGGGCGGGTGTGGGGGGAACAGGGCGGGGTGGGCCTCGGGAAAGAACAGCCGCTGGCCCGGGGCCAAGCCCCTCAATCAAGAACTTCCTCACAGCAGGGCTGAGGCCCTCCCTCCAGAACCAAATCCAATAGCCTTCAACAAGCGCTGTTTTAAAAACAACTTGGTCTTTCTGCTGTAGAATACAAAGGGAAAAGAGCATTTATCAAATACCTGAAAATAATTCATTCGATTTGATAATGTAACCACAAATCCAGGATCATTAGGGATTGTTTTATCACAGAAAATGACATCAACACGGTGGTAGAGGTCTCTGAAATATTCTTTTGCAGTGGGTAATTCACTGTTATCATTTTCAGGGTCATCCCTAGTGGGAGGAAAAAAACAGTTTACAGACTAAATCAAAGTCCAGGCCAGGGGTATTGGTTAAAAGGGAAAAAAAAAAAAAAAGCATCATCTCCCAAACCACAGTGACACAGACAGAAATTGGTGTTGACATAAATTCTGACTCGCATTTTAGGGTGCCACAGTCTGTCCCGGGCACCCCGGTCAGCAGCCAGGATGGCACAGGAGGGGTGCCCTGAGCCGGCTCAGTGCTAGTGCTGACTGCCTTCTGCCCCTCGTGTCAATACAGAAGTAACAGTGGACTCGGGGTCAAGCGCCTCAGGGCAGAGCCTCCTCTCTGACCAGAAGCGGACGGGACGGGCGACCACTCTCAGGCTCCAGCAGCAGGGCTGGGGAGTCCCTAAGTCTAGGTTATTTACTGCCTGGCCCTCCAAACAGAAGTCTTCCAGAGCAGGGGAAAAGGCTACTTTCAGACCAGGGGCCACGACAGCAGCCCAGCAGCCCCAAGGGTTTTAATGCACACCGATTTGAACGCATTATCCACACAGGTGCACACGGGGGAACCTCACGCTTTAAGGGAAGGAAAACCATCGTGCAGTTCCGTAAAGACGTCTGCCATCCCGTTAAGAGTTACCCTGCTCTATGCCGTTTCTTCGGAAATAAAGCATTCATTAAATGAGGAAGAGGCTCACTGCCCATCATCCCCAAACCAAGAGAAGGTCGGCCTCTATCCACAATCTCAGATACAAATTTAACTTGGGGTCTAGATGCAATTTTATCTCCTGGTTCTAGGGCTTATGGAAAAACCTCAACGCCCATACGAAGTGATAAAAGTCCTTCAAAAAGTACATACTTCTGGAACACTATAATGTCACCATCCATTAGTTCGTCGAGGGCTTTATCAAGAGACACGTCATAGTCCTGAATTCTCTCTGTTAAATTCGGTTTAACTTCCTACAGGAAAAGAGATGAACGGTTACAATTCAACATCTGCTTATGTGTAATATGGCCAGACACTGCCTGCACTTTCTGTATATTCAGTACTCTCAGCCCTACATTTTTCATAAGCGAAACGCTAAGTAAATACTAATATCCATAAAAACGTAATAATCACTGGGCCTAAATGAGGGAAAGTCATTTTCCTTCCACACCACCCGAGGCCCCCAACACTGAGCTGCACACTTCACAGAACAGTGAACTCAGGGCCAGCAAAACGAACAAAGACAGCCCTCCCCCAACCACCCAAGATACACGGATTATGGAAAAACACGCCGTCCAAACCTCATAGAGGATAAGGCTAGTGTCCTGGGTAAATCCCGCTCTGTCGCACATAACCGGGAGCAAATCACCTGGGTTCAAGAAAATAAAGAATCCGAGGCTGTAACATGCCAGCACGTTAACAAAACCAGCTCCGAGGTCGGCACAACAAGGACTTACGGATTTTACAGGATATTGGTGTGTAGATGTGCCCACAGTAATTCAAGCTCCGCGTTTTGGGGTCATACATCTTCAAAAATAGCATGACATCATCTATAAGATTAACAAACAGGTTTTGTTAGGATCTTAACACTCGGGACAATGTTTTAAAAATGTTAACAGTAAGCCTAGTGGCATCCCAAAGGAAGGCTTACAGAGCCTAAAAGCAATTGTTTCAGGGGAGGGTTAGCCGCGATCCCAGGTCAACAGCATCATTCCAAACAGGCCCCCGGGAAACACTAATCTGAGGCAGTGAACTCATCAGGAATCTCACACTTCCAGAACAGGTATAACTAGCTGGTTGAGCGTTGCCATGGAAATATGCTAATATAGTGTCTTCGCCACCAGAAGGGACAGCCTGGTCTGTAGCAAGAACCACCCAGCATCTTACAGGCACCTGCTGTGTAAACCTACGGCCAAACTGTCCATCCACACACTCTCTGCGGCCGCTTCAGGGCGGCGCAGGCCGCACGGGTCGCAAAGCCCCAACTATTAAGGACCGGCCCTTGGCGGAGAGTCTACAAGCCCAGCGCTGTCACAGCCCCTGTCAGGCACGTGGCAAACCATGGGCCCAGACAAAAGTGGAACAGGAGGACTCAACGCGGCCGGTGCCTTCCAGCAGAGGTGGGGCCCACCCAGCTTTGCCAAGAAACACGAACACAGGAGGGGGCCGAGGGCCGGTTTCTTTGCCAGGGAAGAACGCCGGACCCTGGGTGTCTAGACGGTGGTCCAGGGAGCCGGCTCTGCGCTCTGAGGACACTTACGATCTTTGTCAAACTTGGGTAACGTGGCTCCGCTGGCGGCCAACTCCGGATCAACGGTTTCCAGGAATATCGTCCAAGGGTTTTCATTGTCACTGAGCTCAATCATCTATTTCCAAAAGAGAGGCTGGTTTTAGACTGTGTCAGCGGCTGTGTGAGGGTGAAGAACACGCCCACCACCCACAAAGTGGGCCAGAAGCAGATAAGGCACGCTGGCGCGCAGGCCAGGCCTCCACAGACCCCCATCAGGACAGGCGGCACCCGCGACACTCACCGTCTTGTTGCCGTCTGCCTCGTTATCCAACATCGCTGGCCGTTTGGTTCCATTGCTCCTTGCCTGCATGGGCCATAATCGGATTTGATCTTGTGGAAACCCCTGGTGGGGGGGGGGGGGGGGAAGGGGGGGGAGAAAAGCAAAGTAATTAAAAGCAGCTCACATTTTAATTCCATACAGGGGCGTCCGGGTGGCTCAGTCGGTAAGTGCCCGACTCCTGATTTCAGCTCAGGTCATGACCTCATGGTTCCTGAGTTCGAGCCCCACATCGGGCTCTGTGCTGATGGTGTGGAGCCTGCTTGGGATTCTCTCTCTGCCCCTCCTCACCTGCTCATGTGTGCACTCTCTCTCAAAATAATAAAAACTTAACAAAAAAATTCGATATGAATGTGATGATTCTAGGATTATATTACAATTACAGCTCTCCCTGCTGATGTGGTCCAAGACTCACCCTTCAGGGCTCCTAGTATTCCAGGGCTTGGGTGCCCGATCTGATCCCGTGCAGTTAAATAAGCAAGGGAGGAGAACGTGGGAGAACAAAATAACTACCCCCAGAACGGGTGGCACTCACCATGGTCTGAGAGAGGTTCTGGACAAATTCAGCCAGTGAGGAGTTTTTCAACACTTTGAACACAGTATATTTCACTTTTTCTTCATCGTACATATCATTGCCTTGGTGGCCACAAAACTGGTCCTCTGCAACTATCTGAAAAGCCACAAGCAAACACAACACTTTCCACACGATACATAAAAGCCACACGACCACCCCAGCCAAAACAAAGTTCTTACAGTAGTATGCTAAGAACAGCTAGTCTTTTGCTCCAAAGAACCTTCTTCAGAAGACCCAAGGAGAAAAACATCAAAGTGACCGGAGGAAATCAGGTGTTTCATCAGAATCGAGACACCTCCATTTCCACACAGCCGCTGCCCACTGACCGCGAGCACCAGTGGGAAACCCGCTTGTGTGGCAGTCTCTGGACAGCATACCGCCAGGATGCGCGAGCTGGCGGCTTTTTCCCGGCAATCAACTTGCTAAAAGGAACGCCCGTTTCCTGGTATCGCAACCAAACCACGAACCAACACCACCCGGAAATTCACCTCTCCGTCCAGCCCTCTTTTCTGTCCCCACCACTGGCCAAGCTTCTCCATGGCCTGGAGGGCCACCTCCCACTGGGAGCTCGCCCGCCTGAGGCCTTTCCCCTCTGACCCCTCGGTGCTTCTCATCCACCCCCTGGCCCAGTGTCTGGGGGTCTGAGTACATCTAACATCAGCCCTCAGCCTGCGCTGAAACGTGTGCCCCATAGGGCCAGGGAAACTGAGCACACGTGCCCAGGCAGCAGTCCCCCCCCCGACGAGGCCACAGCGCTCCGGAAGCGAGGCCTAGCGCGGGTCCCGCCTGGGGGGTGGGGGTGCTGACCTGCACTTGCATGTAGAGATGGGCTTCCTGCCGTTCCTTCCGCTTCTGAGCCTCGATCCTCTTCTCCTCCTGCAGTCGTTCCACCAACTGCTGAGGGATATCGTGGTCGGTGACAGCTTGTAAAACCTCACCTGCACGACAAATGTGCCCGCGTTTACCTCTGCGCGGGTTCTAGGATGCCCTCCTGAGAACGCCCCCATTCAGCGTCGCCATAAATGGAGCAGATCTGATTCGGGGGAAATGACTTGGTACCGTGAGCCCGCATCAAAACCCACACGGCCCCGTCCAGCTTGCTTGCGGAGGTCGGGAGCGAGGCCGCACAGGCAGAGCGCGGAATGTGCTGGGGCAAGTGGCACAGCTCAGGGTACAGCTGTCAAGCTTCCCAGGTAACAAGCCGGCTACTCACTCAGCTTTGATTCCCTGATGTAAACCAACATGTACGCGTTTGTGCAGTGCCGCACCGACAGGTCGTCGTCGTGACCCCCGTAATTGTGCTCGATGGCCTCCTCTTTCGTACACCTGGACACCACGTCGTCGTCAAACTTACACCACTGGCAACAAGACGCAGCAGAGAGAAAGCGCTTTGAGAAGCACACAACCGGAGAGGCAGCGTTTACCTACAAGTGACGCAGGGAGGTGCCGGGCCAGGCGCCGCCTCGGGCCGCCCTCTCGGGGAAGAGGTCAGCCAGCACCCGTATTCTGGGGCCACTGTGAGTTTGTCCCTTGGCAATTCCGTCACATGCTCAAATGGCCCACTTCGAATCAGATTCAATCTCCCGACAGTACAACTCTTTGCAGATCTGAGAAAATCATACCGAGTACACCTGACTTCGTCAGTAAAACTGGAGATTTTACGGTGTGGTTATGAAATTCAGTGGGACATTTGATAGGATACGTCATCGCAGCAAGAGAGGGCCTGGCTCAAGAAAAGGTCAGCAGAGTTGTACAGAGTACTTCTCTTCTGATCTCTTCATTGTGGGTCGAGGTGTTCTAAATGGCACTAAGTCTTGCAGGGAAAGGTTCGTTGTGGTCTGGGGCTGTGTGAGCACCCCCTGCCCAAGTCTCCTCACATGAGGGAGGTGGGCTCGGCCTCCGCTCTGTTCTGCACTGGCGCTACGATCCTGGACACAGACCCTGAGGACACCCTCACCCCTGGGGAACACTAGGAGACGCGACGGAGCATCACGCAGCACAGACAAGCAGGCGCGCAGAACGTGTGATTCATCCAGCCTCCCCTGCCCAAGGATTTCTTTCTTTCTGTCTTTTTTAAATTTACATCCAAATTAGTCAGCATAGAGTGGAACGATTTCAGGAGTAGATTCCTGAGTGCCCCTTACCCATTTAGCCCATTCCCCCCCCACAACCCCTCCAGTATCCCTTAGTTTGTTCTCCATTTTTTAGAGTCTCTTCTGTTTTGTCTCCCTCCCTGTTTTGGTATTGTTTTTGTTTCCCTTCCCTTATGTTCATCTGTTTTGTCTCTTAAAGTCCTCATAGGAGTGAAGTCATATGATACTCGTCTTTCTCGGACTAATTTCACTTAGCAAAATAGCTCCAGTTCCATCCACGTAGTTGCAAATGGCAAGATTTCATTCTTTTTGATTGCCGAGTAATACTCCATTGTATAGATATTACCACATCTTCTTTACCCATTCATCTGTCAATGGACATTTGGGCTCTTCCCCTATTTTGGGTATTGCTGAAAGTGCTGCTATGAACATTGGGGTGCATGTGCCCCTTCGAAACAGCATCCCTGTATCCCTTAGATAAACGCCTAGTAGTGCAATTGCTGGATAGGAGGGTAGTTCTGTTTTTAATTTTTTGAGGAACCTCCGCACTGTTTTCCAGAGTGGCTGCACCAGCTTGCATTCCCACCTGCCCAAGGATTTAAGTGGAGAGCAAGTGCCTCCCATTAGGTATGCAATGATAACGGTCCAATGTTCAAGGCTACTACAGTGCATACGTCAAGTGCAAGCACTCATTCACTATCACCTTTAAGGTATCAGCCATTCATGCATGGGAACACAGATAAATCAGAGCCCAGGGTGGAATCCTGCACTATTCAGGCCATCGGGTTGGGAGAGGAAAAGGCGAAGCTGAGCGCTGGGTAAGTGCCCCACACACCATGACATCTGACTCCGCCCCCTGCCCGGCACTTACTTTGCCATCCCCTTTGGGGTTTAGATAAACCACGTAATGTCCACCATGATTATCTCCACTGTGAACCAGGACTGCGTGAAGAATATAATTTGCAGGGTCCTTAGGATCTGTTTTTTGCAAAAATTCATCGAGTGGTAACTGTTCTGGGAATTCAAACCTATTAAAAAAACATTTTTAAAGAAATCCAGGTTTCACTGACATGTAAAATATTTCATGTGGAGACTATATTGCTAGACGTTCTAATTTACTGACTCGTCTTTATTTGGAAAGAGAAGTATCACTCTGACTCCGGAGGCCCTCCGAAGGACTTCTGTGGCGGCTCCTATTCATTAGGACAATTATTCACACATCAGTACAAAATGTGAAGCTAGGTATGAGAAAAGACACGCACAACGCATGGAGACACCCAACAGATTTCTAAGCTGAGGATGTCACACAACAGCCAGTCTCATGACAAACACACACCAGGACTTGTCTAGGATGTGGATGGCTGCAAATGTATTAATGAATGATTCCAACTGTCCTGGACCAAGACCACTGAGGACACGCTGCAGGTTTGAGAAACCTGGAGGGATCGAATCTGACAGGGGACACACGTTGAGAAAGGATCCCGTACACCTTGGGATTTCGGGAGACATCTGAACTTGATTTGTTTGTAAATTACTGGATCCATAAGCATTTTAATAACAGGGTCACGATTAATTACTAGGAGGGCCTTGAGAGACAGGAAGAAGGGCAGGCAGCTCGGCGAAGACGCGGAGGAGAGCGGCGCATGGAGTCTCCAGGGGCAGCCGGCTTGGCGCCCCCGGTGCTGCCCTCAGCAATTCTGGCTGCGCTGCCACATGTTCTGAATTCCTAAAAGATGCCAGAAATCTGGGCTTTTATGTGAAATCTCAAGGTTTTGATCTGTTTTAATGTTGGCAACTAATTCCAAAATCAGAAACAAAAGCAAGGTGAGGACCCAACGACACCCACCAGCAGGTGGGGCTTAGTCTGCGCGCTGCCGACGTGTGAGGTCTGGTGGGGACGGTTTCTTTACTACACACTCCACGATCGTGGACAGCGAGGAGCCGGCAAAGACCCAGCTGGTGGCAAATAATCGGACTGGGTCCACTCTCACTCCAGTTCCATGGGGGGACTGACCAACCACCCTATCCTGAGCTCAAACTAACCAGGACAAAAATAATGTATTCTAAACCAGGTAAGGGTGTGTGTACTATCATTCCTTTTTGTCTGGAATTTTGAAAACACTGGCAGTAAAGCACACAAGTCCATCTACATCCTCTTCTTGAAAATTCCAACACGTTCTAGAAGTTGATACGGAGAGTACAAAATAATACGGGAACATCAAATCCCACTCCTGAGCAAACAGCTAAGCTACATCGGGTCAAACAGAAAGCAGCCCCCCCCCGCCCCAAACCTCCCCAGGACGTCCATCCGCCACAGCACAGAGCGGGGCAGGGTTCCGGTAGAGGGAGTTATGGGAGGAGCAGCCTCTGAAACTCTTAAAGGAAATTATCCCTTTAAAATTATACTTCTTGGGAAACTGAGGCACAAGGGAACTCCCAAGTACATCCGAGATGAACTGACATTATAAAAAGACAAACAAAGCATGGAGACCGACCCCCCGAAGTCAGGTGATGATTCAATCTTAACTTTAACACCCCACAATAGATTACCTATCATTGATCTTGATATTTTGGTCCGTCTGAGGGTCATACATAAATCTCATCAGCTGCAGATGTAACACTGGTGGCAAAGTTAGGAACTTCACACCTTTCTCTGCTTCCTGAACATTGGAAAAGAAACCAAGTTTAGCTGGGCCCTACTTTGTCCCTGGAACAAGGGCAACAACGGCGGCTGGCAAGACGGGGGTGGGAGGTGGGGGCGGTTTACGGGATCCAAGGCGGGGTGCTTTGAAAATGTTCAGGCCCATAAGCAGAGAACAAACGGGTGGTTTTCGGTGGGCAGGGGCAGGGGCTGGAGGATGTGACAAAATAGGTGAGGGGGATCAAGAGGCACTAACTTCCAGTTTATAAAATAAACAGGTCACAGATTCAAGGTACAACGTAGTGACAATGAGAACGCTATGTGGGGACAGAGAGCCACTAGGCCTGTCGTGGTGAGCATTTCATAATGCTCAACACCAAATCTTACATGGCACACCTAAAATAAAATAGTGCATGTCAACTACATTTCAAGTAAAAAATAAAAATAGCTTAGGTCATGATCTTGTGGTTCATGAGTTCAAGCCCCACATCATCTCCTCTGATGTCAGCACAGAGCCCACTTCAGACCCTCTATCCACCCCCCCACTCCGCCTCCGCCCCATCCCCCCCACCATCCCCACTCACGAGTTCTCAAAAATAAATATTTAAGGGGCACCTGGGTGGCTCAGTCGGTTAAGTGTCCGACTTTGGCTCAGGTCATGATCTCCCGGTTCACGGGTTCGAGCCCCGCGTTGGGTTCTGTGCTGACAGCTCAGAGCCTGGAGCCTGCTTCGGATTCTGTGTCTCCCCCTCTCTCTGCCCCTCCCCTGCTCATGCTCTGTCTCTCAATAATAAATAAACATTAAAAAAATTTTTTAAATAAGATGTTCTACTTAGACCTTCACCACGTCTGCTACCAAAACTGAGACCATGCAGCAGCAGCTCATGTGCGAGGTTTATTTTGGGTTATGTTCTCTCTGAGGCCCAACCACAGGCAATAGCCAGGTGAATGGGGGCTTAATCATGCTGCCATGTTATACGCTCATTAAACATGATGGAAGATACATTGAAAAGCACAACAAGTCATTAAATGGAGAGGCAGAAGCCTAGGATTACAATTCTGTAAGGTTCGAGGTGTCCACAGACACCTGGACAGAACAGGCAGAGGCACAGACAATCATGCGCCGGGAGGTCTAGACTAGATCAGCTTCCCTCACCCTGGACTTTCAGGACCTTCGCGTCGGAGCGCGCCCTCAGTGCTCAGTCCAACCCGCTTCTGAAGACTGTCCTCAGTACCAGCAACTCAGTCTCTGTGCTGCGGGACTCGCCCGCTCCTGAACGAGGCCCCCCCCCTGCAGGCCCGGCTCCAGTCTGCTCACTAAAATAAGCCTCTGTGGCAAACTCAGCCACCACCAGGCCACCGGGGGTCCTGTCACAGCTCCACTTTCAATTCAGACCTTGCTTCTGGGCTATGTCCACCCAGAGGAATGGGGCTGTGACAAGCCACAATGTTCTCTGATGCTGAATCAGTGTGGTTACGAGGGCAAGGTTTCTCTGGAAAGAAAAATGAAAACCTGGGAACCTCCTGCCACACAAAGGAATGGCGTGGTTTTTCTACACCTTGAAAGAATCCAAGAATTGTTCCTCCACCACGGTCCACTGTGACTGTGATTCTAAAATACTATGTACTGCTCACCCAGACCCCCAAACCCACTGTGGACAAGGCAATTCTCGTGAGCTGACTGCAGTGCTCCCTGAGCACGTCTAGCTGCGTGTCTGCAACGTGACTTTCTGATCCACAGTGCAGCATCCCTGAGTGGCCTGACCAAGCATAAGAGCAGATCCGAGGCCCACTGAAACAGGGGGCACATCAGCACCATGAATTATAAATCGGCAAGCCTGGCAAGCAGGACGGTCTGAGAAATTGGCAACTGGCTGAGCCGATGTGTCCGGGTTAGGAGTCTGCAACACAGACCCTGGATGGCTGCGTTTGCGAGGCCGCTGCTGGCCCCACCGATCATGCCCCGGGCCGTGTCTCTCCACCTGACCAGTCACCGGTCCACAAGGCTCACTGCTCTGCCAGAAGCTTCCGGTCCCTGCGGGGCCTTGTGGAAGATAAGCAGGGACAGCCCGTGTTCACAGAACCAGGACAGGAGACGCACTCCTTATCCTCTAAGTCACGACCCTTTCAAAAACTAACTGCACCCCACACATGCACCCCAAAGTGGAGTCCGAGCGACAAAGTCCACCGCAGCCGGAGAAGCGGAGGAAAAGCTCTGCGTGGGCAGCACTGAGGCCAGGAGCAGGGGGGACGGACACAGTGAGAAAACGCCGTGTGCTGGGTGACAGGCCTACCTGAGAAACGAGCTGCAACCCCCCCCCAGCCCCCACCCCCGCCGTGTGATCACAGCTCCCAAGATGTAATGGCTGCACTCAGAATTCAAATCCTTTGAGCTCTGGGTCTGAGCAGCTTATGAAAAGCTCCAAGTGACTGTTTGGTCCACAACTGAAGCAGCGCATCGTTCCCACGTTACCTGCAAGCCGTGCTCCCCGGCGTCGTATTTATTGTCGCCGTCTAGTTGTTCCACGGCCACGTAATCCACAAATGATTCAAATACTTGAGAGAGAGAGAGAGAGAGAGAGAGAGAGAGAGAGAGAGAGAGAGAGTCAGCCAATGGTCTCACTAAAGGCCTTCATGACGGCACGGCTGCCCCATGCACTCAAGCTTGCCAGGGAGGACGCCAGTGGTGGCCTCCAGCTCCTGCCCCGGACGGCCACCAAGCCCCCACTGCTCCATGAAAACCCAGACCCCTGAGAACACTGACACGGTTCCTTGAGGGTGTTTGAAGCTGTAACAAGGAATCGAGTGTTTTAATAGCTTTACCAAAATCAAGTACCATTAAAGTACAAAATCTAACCCACACATAGAGCTGTAAGAAAGACCGTGTAGATAGAGCAGGAACGTGGGGTCAAGGTGAAAGGGTGCAAACTTCCAGCCGTCAGAGAAGGACTAAGGACCTAACGCAGAACACGGTGACAAGGGCTCAACATCCTGTTGTCTAAGTGAAGTTTGCCAAGAGTGCAGCACCTAAATATTCTCTCATGCACGTGCGCGCGCGATGAAGAAGGGACGTGTCAAGGTGGTCACTGGGACAGAGCACTCCTTTCACAGTATATCCGCAACGATCACAATGTACACTTTGAATATCCTAACGTTTTGTCAATTTAACCAAAATAAAGCTGGGGGTGGGAGGTGTAGAATTTGCTCAGGGAGAACCAGTGGACCAGAAGCAAGAATCTAAAAACAAACCCACACAAATATGAGCAACTGGCCGCTAACAAAGGTGCAGAGCAACGTGGAAAATGTGACGGGATCACCTGAGACCCACAGGGGGAGGGTCGGTCTTGACATCCTACCACATGCAAAACACCACTGTGTGGGGATTGTAGACAAACAGAAAAGATAAAACAGTAACAGATCAGAGACGACCTTATGACTTCAGGACAGATGTTCTTAGGACACAAAAAGCAAAGAAAAAATCCGGTGATTTCACTAAAATTCTGCAATTCCATTAAACACGTGGCAAACTTAGAAGAGTGAAAATAGGTGAGCCCCACAGAGGGAGCAGCTCAGCAACACAGCCGGGCCAGTGCCCAGAGCACTGAGAATGGCTCCTGCCCGGCTCCCTGTCCCTGTCACGGCTCCCTCGGGAAGGAGAGGCACCAGGCACACTCTCCTGCACTGGACAAGGACCCCGGGACTGTCCATCCAAAAGAGGTTTCAGGCCCGGGAAAACAGGCGGTACGGGACCATGATGGGTAAGAGCAGTTCAAGTGTCCCAGCTCACCGTGTGGGAGAGAAACCCAAACAGGGCCCACAGCAGCTGCCATGTGCAGTGCAGAGTGCCCAAGAAGAAAGCGGCAGCTCTTCCAGAGCCCCCAGGGAGGGCTGACCAGCAAGCAGGGTGTAGACTTATCTGGGGGCAGGGAAAGAACCACCCAGAGGCCGGGGGTACAGCCCCCAGAGGACACGTGAGCCTGGGAACAGTCTGTGCTCCCTCCAGCCACGGTGAAAAGCCTCCTTGTACACGGAGCTCTGGGCACAGCCTCAGGTGGGGGCCCATGTAGCGCTAACCACAAACTGCTGTGCTCCCACCAGACAGGGCGTAAAAACAAGCCTCCAAAGAATCACATGGTGTCCAAGCCAACTCCAACAGGTCCCAGAACAAAGGTGAAGAACATCCATACCCAAACAAGGTAAAAATCACAATGGCAGGCATCCACTAAGAGGACCAGACATGCAAGGAAGCTGGAAAACAGCCCCTGATGAAGAGCAAAGTGAATCAACAGAAACCAACCCAGAAATCACAGGTGACAAAACTGGCAATCAAGGACATCAACTATTATTAACTCCATCCCAGATGTTCAAGAAGACATCCAAATTGCCAGTAAGCAGCCAGAAAGGTGACCATCTCGCTGACCTTTGGGGAAATGCATACAGACAGCGAGAGTGCCACACTCTCACCAAAATGTCCAGACTGCTGACCGGTGGTCCTGCTGTGGATGCGGAGCGATGGCCACTGTCACACATGGCTGGGGAACAGAGATCAACAGACTGCTCTGGGAGCCTCGCTGGCCTCACCCACCGAATGTATATGCGTACCCTTGGAGCCTACAATTCCGCTCACCGTGAACGCAGAAGGATGCGTGCCGGAGACGGGCACAGCAACGGGAAAGGAACCTTATGTCCGAGCACCACACATTGAAAACGCAAACATCTACCAAGGAAAGAGTGGTTCCCAAAAACCTGCGGCATCCTCCTCACGCGGAGTAGCGTAAAGCAACGAAAACCATCAAGTTACCACTGCTCCTCGCGATATGCCCGATGCACAGATGTGGCGCTGGGCAAAAGGAGAGAAGCAGGGCTGTGTAGCCTGTATGATCCCATCTCTATAAATACTTAACACAGGCAAAAATAACGGGGTGGGGGGTGGGGGGGGTGTTAAAAGGCCAAACGGTGGTTCTCCTTTGAGACGAGGAGGTCGTGGCTGGGAAGAACCAGCGTGTGGGCGGCAGGCGTCGTGATGTGTGACCCGTGTGGGGCCGCGAGCCTGCGTTCACTTGGGAAGCTGTTCGCTCATCACTTGGGCGGGGGTCTCTGTCTGCACTAGATTTCAATGAAAATCACCGGGGCCAATGAAGCATGAAACCAAAACAGAAATGAGCGGAAGGCCAAGGTTATGTACACGGAACTTACTGTTTTTCTTTCCTTTTATACTTAGCTGGATATCATAATAATCTTCTCTCCTATCGGATCGATAGTCTACTTCTTTACACTGGATATAGGACTACAAATAAGGAAAATAAGAGGGCTTAAGTGTTAATTGTCGCTATCGTAGCGTTCTTAAATCATCTTAAAATCATTCTCTAAAGCTGGTAGCCACATACCACCATTTTGCCTCTGAACAATTTAGGTATGGTGCCTTCCACACACGTGCCCTTCATCTTGTTTTCCACATTATCAAGCAGCTGGAAGAGAAAGTTTGGGCTTTAAGAAAATGTGATGCTTCATTAACAGACAGTAATTCGAAACTTGACTAGGAAATTTCAATGGTCAAAGAAGTTCTAGACTATGAATATTATGACCTCCAGCATGCAATTATGAAAACATACAAAATCTTCGTCCTCGGTTGGGTATTTACAAAAATATCTACATGCAACAGTTGAGATTAACCTCTATACAGCCTTTGGAATGAATTAGTAATCTGTAGTGCCTTTAGAAGCATTTTTTATATTCATTTTACCTCTGTGGAAAAGCATGTAAATTGAGCACTAAACTTAACTCGTATTGGTCCACACCAAGAGATAAATGAGGTTGAGCCTGTCAACAGGATTGACTGGTTTGTCCATGGATATTTAATGAACTGGATTCAATCCAGCTAGTGCTGCAAAACAGAAAACACACCTTGCCCAGCCAATCACCTTGAATAGCCGTTTCATGTTGTGTATGTGTGTGACTTTGTGTGTGTCTGTGCGTCTTTGGTCACGACTGGAAGGACGGGAATTTGCTAGTGACTAAAGATGGTTTGGGGGAGAATCACCCGCACAGAGAGCTGCCTCTGTTAGAACTTCTGTGCAAAAGACGAGTCTGGGCGCTACGGAGTAACAGGAGTCCCTAGTCTACGGCGAAACAGGGCGGCCAGGACAGCTATGTCAGCCAATCTGTGGTTTCTCTGACTGGTAACTGGGGCAGATGTACCAACGGCAGATTTAAACCACACTACCTACCGCTACCGAAATTCAAGTTTCCCCTCACGCTGCCCTCTCCAAGAACAATTTTGTTCTCATTCTCTCTGGCTCATAAACTAGACAGACGCTGCCTTTCCTTCCTGGCCTGGCTCTGTCCTGAACAGAGATGGGCGCACCTGAGTTGCACTGGCGCGAGGCAGGTCTGAGGTTTTACTTGCTACCACGTCCGACAGTGCTTTACAGCAGTCAATGTTAAGTAGTGTGCGGTTACGGCGGAGAACTTACCACTCGACACAGCTCCTGAACGTCGTGCTGCATGAAGCTATCTAAAGTTTCCCACCTTGGAAAGAGAAAAGGAATGTTTGTATTTATTTACAGTTCCAGACTTCAATAAGAGTAAACTAAGCAACTCAGACTTGAAAAGCGAGCTGTAGGACAGGCCACTATTCGTCAATCCGTCTTCTGAGGGAATTATCTTTAGGGGTCCCCAATTTAAAGACCACTGAATTCTATCAGGGCACCAACATCTTCACAGCTCTGTCCTGTTCTGAACGTCCTGCGGTGCATAAGAGGACGTCGTTAAGTGGTGAATTATTTCTCAGGCCAAATTCCAAACCACAGCCTTTTATTACGGAAAGGACAAACCAAATCCAGTGATTGAAACACCCAGGCGCACTGAAATGCCTACACTGCGCTCTGGATTCTCCTACTACGCGCTCACCCATCCTTGCAGAAGGAAGGAGAAGGCGAAGAAGGCGATACAATACATACCCGAAGGACTTCGTTAGCTTTTTTGTTCCTACAGGCTTATCGCTGTGCTGTAATTCGTAGAACACTCTTTGTAATGCTAAGGGGACGCTTTTGGATGAGTCATCACCCTCTGTTGGCATCATGTACACAGCCTAAAATAATTGATTAAGAAATAAAAATGGAATTTTATGTGAAAGTATCATTTCCAATATCACAACGGCTAAGGTAGTTGGTAGGGCTTCTAACTATCCTTCCAAAATAGCTCAGGAAACTTTTTTAAAACATCCTCAAAGTCTGTAGAGGCAACATAAAAACCATGAGAAAGCAAGAAAGAATTTAAAAATTTACCTACAACTCGCCATCCAAAGAGAACCACTTGTATTTCATACCTCTTGGAACACTTTTTAGCTTCACATCGCTTGTGAACAAAAGGTGTCACAAAACCTAAGTGCCACTGGGATGATCCACACCCCCACCCCCACCCCCGGTCCCGACTATACCGTTCTGTCGTGGTCACTACAGTGCCAACGTAACCGGAAAAGCCAGCAGAGCAGACCAGCCAGTGCCTGCCCCCGCCCCCAACCCGGAGTCCGTGTGGCCTGCACCCTCGCATGGCCTTCCGAAAGGACTGACGACCAGCTAGCCTGTACCAGACTCAGGGGGTGTCTGCGGTCTTTACTATTAGCGCTCTCAGGAAAATGACCTTTACCTGTATGTGAAATTAGACTTCACAGCCGGTGGCTTTGCAATTCAATTTTAACATAAAAAACTTTTCAGATGTTGCTGTTAATGCCTTTCATATTTAAAACAAAAATTTTTTTTTTTTTTAGTATCTCTAGCCCAACAAAATTAGGTTAGCCAGCAAACTTTTGATCATCCAAGTTAGTTTCACGAGTGTCCAAACACGGAGGAATAAAGATATGCACAAGCATCCCAGAGGGGCCCCCGTCCGGAGACAGCACTGTGGTGGTACCGGGAGAGACACGGCAAAGTCCGCCAACAGGACTCTGCTTGTCGCTTAAAACTTGAGAAGCGGGTGGGCAGGAGGTTGAGGGAGAGAAATACCATCCATTTACCTTTCGTAGTTGATTTGTGAAAAACAAAGTCTGCAGCAGGCTGTTCATGTAACAAGTCGCTCCCTGATTCTTTAAACCGACATAGCCCGTGTGCTTCTTTGAATCCCACCTACAAGACCAGTTCGAGGTTGAGGGAAAACCGCACAGGACACCGCCTCACTTCCGCAAGTGCGTGTGGAGCGTGCGGCCGCCACACTGCTGTGCACCACCGCCTGTCTCCCGCCATCCTGACGTGGGAGCGACTGCCACGCACTCCTCACCGCCAGGCCCCTGCCTGGGCACCAGGGCCCAGAGTGCTGGGCACAATCACGGGCTCAGTTCACCCAGGTGCACAAACCGGGCGCTGGAGAAGCAGCTTAATGCCGCCGACAGCAGCGCTGTCCTCGTCTACCGAGATCGCCGCTCGCATGTACTGGCTGGATTCTATCAGACTGGCTCCCAGTGTGGCTCTCCTGCATTCGTATTAAGTCACGTGTGGAGTCAGCAAGAAATGCCAACGGCTGAAACCCCTCTTTTCTGCAGACTCATACACACGAGCGAAGCCAGGCATGTGTACCAGGGCAAGCTGAGCTCAGACTTCTGAACTAGCTCTCTCTCTTTAACCTGCTAGGCTGGTGGTCTTCTCTGAGCAGAATGGGTAGGTCTTCTCAGAGCTGGCGGTCCCCACTGCACACCCCTCCCCCAGCCCATAGTGACAGGAAGCTCGAGGGAATACCAGTCAAACCACCCCCGGGCCCATCCCCATCTGCATATAACGTGAAGACAAGAACGAACACTTTTGCCACTGAGCTGTGGCCAACACTAGACCAGGTGTCAGGGGTCAACAGTAAGTGCTGATTCCAGGGCTTAGTCCGTGACCTTTCTGACACACTTGGGTATACCACACGGCCCTGGTTACAGTATGTGCGTATCTGTGGATCATTTTAAAAATTGGCAAGAAAATGCAAGAATCCTAAATTATAAATGGTTATTTCAAAATCTATAATCACAAAGATTTAGGTGTAATGCCTGAATAGGTTGTGGTAAGTAACACTAAGCCAAGAAATCAGTTTTGATTGGTAAGGGTGAAAAACCCAGTCTACTTTTTTAGTCAAGAAAAGTAGATCACAAACATAGGGAAAAGGTTTTTAAAATGGCAGGGTGGGGGGACAAACGCAAAAGACTGAGTTTTTTTGTTTTTTGCCTCCACCCCTGCTACAACTCAAGCCCTGAAAAGGCTGCTCAAGAAAAGGTGGATCCCTCCTGTACTTGCCCTGGCCACGTCAGCCAGGACCTGGGCTAAGTAACAGCTCCTCCCTGGCTGCCCCACAGTCCCTGCCGGATTCCACCCAGGCCAACCACACCCTCCTGCCAGAGCAGGGCCCCATGAAGACACACAGGTAGCGGGGAGAGACGGGTGCCCGCCACTCCACTTCTTCCCAGACTGTGCTTTCCAGCCTACCCCGTCCCCAGCCCTGAAAAGTCGGCAGGTCCCCATGGCCCAGCGTACCCACCTCAACTCCCACCCCTTCCAGATGTGCCACCCAACCCCACACTTCGCTGCCGGTGCCTTCACTCCTGATGTTCTCCCTGCCCCAACCCCTTAACCTCCTTAACATGTAGCCCAACCCCATGCTTTCTGCAAGGCCAAGCACGGCTTTGTGCACACAGACCTCCCACCCCTGGGGTTTGATCTCATCTCCTCCTCCGAGCTCGGCTACACCTCCCTCACCCTCCCGCCCACCACCACACCTGCCACTTCCAGAACTGGTAGGAACTGCCCCCTCCCCGCCACAACAGCCCCACCAGTCTGTGTATTCCTTGGGGACAGAAACCCATGGCTAACTGGCCGACCAGAATTACACTCCTAGTGCACAGCAGTGTCTGGCATACAGAAAATGCTCAATACATGTGTCAAGTGAAGGGGTCAATGTGAAGCTGGGTAAGGTGTGTGCGCCTAGGGGCAAGCACAGGGAGGGTGCTTATCGGTTAAATATATGCACTGTTAATATGCTAATGTTTCTTTCACTACAGCACAAAAGGCATTTCTTAAGAGCGCCCAATTAAAGAAAAACTTACGCAACTCCATGGGGAGCATCCGCCTGTACAAAGACTTCAAAAGTAACTTTGTCATCATCTATAAATCCTTTCTCAGGATCAGTCACTTCCTATAAAAAATAAGAATATCCAACTTGCATAAGAACACACGGACGCGTGCTACATTCCAAAGAGACAATTACCCTCACACCCTCTGCATGTTAGAGGAAAAGACTGCTTTTTCAAACACCCAAATCGTGCTTCTGGTTTTGCAGTGTTTTGACTGGTTTTAAATAGCGTCCTCTGAACAAAACCAGCAAAAGCATGGTTCCTCTTGGAGGCATCTGGGAAGTCCCGGGGAGCCCCTCGCCAGGGCACAGGCTGGAAGGAACGCGCACCTGCTCACAGGAGCAGGGCCTGGAGAGCCCAGCAGGATGCCCCCTTAAAAACCTGCCCTGGTTTCCACTTCTGCAAAAAGCAGCCAAGGGACACCTGGCTGACTCAGTCGGTTAAGCGTCCGACTTCAGCTCAGGTCACGATCTCAAGGTTTGTGAGTTCGAGCCCCACAGAGGGCTCTGTGCTGACAGTTTGGAGCTCGGAGCCTGCTTCGGATTTTGCGTCTCCTTCGCCCTTTCTCCCCATCCCTTGCTCGCGCACTCGCGCACTCTTTCTCTCTCTCAAACTAAGTGGGGAACTGATGAGGGTACACGAAGCCAGGCCTAGCTGAGGGAAGCGCCCCCTTTTAAAGGAGATTCGGCCTGTTGGGAAAGCTAGGAACTACCTTACGGACGTCCGACAAAGAGCTGAGACTCAAGCCCTGTCTGCTGGCTGCTTCAAAACCTCAGCTTGCAAACTGGAGAGATCACATTTTCACAGACACCTGTTCACCTGACAGAGCAAACATTCTCACTGCGAACAGAAGGATCTGCAGAATGAAGAAGGAACGCTGCTCAGGTCAGTCAGTGTAATGGCAGGGTTACTTACGCTCCAGGCCATGAAATTGGAGAAGCCCCAGTCATTCTCTTTGTGGAAGAACAAGTGGCTGATGCGTCGACTGAAGGACTTCTCGTCGTCTCTGTAATTTATTATCTTCAGCACAGCTTGTGCATGGCAAGACCACGACCTGGTCAAAGAGAACCTAAGCCTCAGGTGACCCACTTAACTGACGTTTACACATTGTTTCAAAACAGAGCATGTGAAAATTCCCACATTTTTTCCCGTCCTTCTATTTGGGGAGGTGGAGTGGGGGACACATTTACCTTTAATGAAGAAAGAAGCTAAAAGGGGTCGAGGAACCCCCCCCCCCCCCCGCCGTGTGGACTGTACTGATTTGACCCATGGGTTGTTTTTGTTTTGTTCTGTTTTTTAAGTAGGCATTGAGCTCAACGCAGAGCTCAATACAGAGCCCAACGCAGGGCTTGAACTCATGACCCTGAGATCAAGACCTGAGCTGAGATCAAGAGTCGGATGTTTACTGACTGAGCCACCCAGGTGCCCCGAGCCATGGTTTTATTTTAATTTTTACAAGTTTTTTTTTAGGTCAGTTTTTTTTTTAATTGGTATCAATAAAATACAGTTTCTGAACTTTAGATACTGGCCTTTAGAGTCTGTAAGAGACTAGCTTCTGGTCAGACAGTGGTTCTGGTATCTGGGTTGGGTGTTGGGTGAAAACACAAGAGCTCCCCTCCAGGAGCCCCCGGAAGCTCTGAGCAGGGGCGCCTAGTCACAGCCACAGCCCGGGCTGCAGTCAGGCTGGGGGCGGGTCACAACAGAGCCTCTGGATCTGTGCACAAAAACCGAACGGACGCAGCCCTTTAAAGGGCCACTGGGGGCTCGGAGCCACAGCAGAGCCACACACAGCAGAGTTTCCAGAGAGCTCTGAAGTGACAGCAGTGCAGGCCCAGTATGGGCACTCCTGTCTGCCCAGGCTGCCTGCTCCAGGGACGGACGGCTCACCACGTTCCCAAACTACTGTCAGGCCCAAATTGTCTGTTAGGCTAAAATGTAGCCTCAATACTCACCGGAAATCAGATCAGAATGTGAACACAGGAAGGAAAATTTTAACCTATATACAGGCCCTGGCTGCAGCACAGAATTGGCCTGGCACTTCTTAAACATCCACGTAAAAAAGAAAAACGTAACGGACTGTGTTCCCTGGAGCTTGGACAGAGCAGCCAAGGCCAGTGCCCCTGTGGCCCTCTGAGGACCAGCCTTCACTGAGAGGTCTGGAGGGCCACAATCTGGGGGTGGCAGGGAGCCTGGACAGACGTGGGCCAAGGAAGCAGCCTTCTCACAGATTCCTCGATATGGGAGGAGAAGGACACAGTGACAAAGTGATCTGGGACCCTTTCAAACAATGTCAACTAAGCTTCTGACATACGCTGACCGGTGACAGTTTTTAATTAAGGAAAGAATCAAGCTATTGAGGATCTATCAATAGGTAGAAAACGTGAAGCCTCTGATCTTTGTTTTCATCTGAATAAAGGGACCATAAACACTTTTCCTAATTTGAAGACATTTTACTACATATTTCTTTTTCAGAATTGTAAGAACAAAACAGTTTCTCTAAAATAAGCTGGGGAGGCCCACGTGGTAAAACCCTCAAAGGATGTTTTAATCCAAACTCTCTGAATAACACACAGGAGCTGGTTAACACAACAATGCCGAGGCCTCCAGACCTGAGGAATGTTCCTTAGCTACAGTTTTCCCCTCAGGCACTTACTGGTAGAATAATTAAACCTGGTAATCCAGTAGTCAGCTAGTCCAGATGGACCCTGATTCCGTGTTCCCTGGGCAGGCAGATTCTAATACCTGAACCTCAGTGTCTTGTTTGCAAGAAAAACATACACCTTTTCTAGCTTGGAGAGAATACCTACCATTGAGTTTTAAAGAGAGAAATGTAGTTCATCTAATGTAAAATCAGAGGGCTATGTAGAGGCAGCAAGGAAAGGCAAAAGTTTTAAACTCAAAGAGGCCGATCAGACTGAGCCTCCAATCACGGAGCATAACTATTTGTGGGTTCGTAATGGCATCATTTAAACTGTCTTACGTGGAATCAGATTCAGCATTGCACTGGAGAAAGAATCCTACGCTTTTTTGGTGTGGTCTGTCTGGATAAAAGCGTGGCATCACCATAATCTTCCACGGCAGATTTCGCACAAAACACGGAGGGCTAAGGACCGACTCACTCAGTCTGCTGAAGCGCTCGACAGTGAACTGAAAGGTTGCCTCGGAGCGCCAACTCGTGTCTGCAAGAAAAGGCCGTGTCAGTCACAGGGCTCGGGCGTCGTGAGACCACACCTGACAGCCGACAACCGTGGGACCCGCGCGGGACAACCAACCACGTCGGGGAGCCGTCCGCACAACTGCGACCTAACCGCTAGAGCCTAACTCTTGGGAAAATGAGAGCATGGCATCTAGAAGAGGGAGGGGACACGCCATTTGTGTGTGAATGAAATCCAAATCCCAGAGGGCTACCGACACACCCCTGCCTGCCCTCCTAGATTCCAGAGCTGGGCCTGTAAGAACGTCTACTCTACCCTCGAGCCCCAAAATTGCCAAGTCCTCCCTGGTGAGTGGACAGGCCCTGCAGAGAAGGCCCGGGGCGGCCGTGGGACAGCTGCTCAAGGTCAGGGCGCGCAGAGGAAAAGCGGAGGGCGGACTCAGGCCAAGTCAAGTCTGGAGAAAGGAAGGGGAGGGGGCATTGCACCCGCAGGCTCACCAGGCCCCGAGGGGGCAGAACAGTCATTCCCGCTGTTCTAGAGACAACACTGCTGAGAAGTTAGCCCCAAACAAACGTTAACATCATCAGTTCACAGTTTCTGTGAAATACCAGCCTGGACTCCCTAGGGGGAATAATTTATAGAGAAAGAAACCGGTATTCTTCTCAACACGAATGGTAAAAATTGTTCAATTTACTCAACAAGACATGAAGGCCATGTACAGAACTAAGGTTTCCTCCAATAGAAAGCAATATATTAGTAGAGTGCCTCTTAGCAGACTTTCAATTACAAGTCACACTTTAGAATTCCACCCTTTGCCCATGGTGACTGTTCATTTACAAGTGACTCAGGCTCACAGGACATCTGCGGCCCCCCGCCCCCAACTGCTGTCTATATGGTGCTTCTCAAACTCTTGGGGAGTGGCAGCCTCCCAAGGCTGCCCCGCCACCCTTACTGACCGGCACTTTTACGAGACATCAGAAAGCTGCCACAGCAAGGTCAAGTTGCCATACAAGCTTCTAAAGGCTTTCTCTCACTTTCGGTGCCTATCTGGTTGGAGACGGGGTACAGTTCACAGACTGGCAGGGGAACGAGGGCCACGATGTGAAAAGCCACCACTGGCGTATGCAAGAATCAAAGGTGCGTGGAAGGCTTTTTCTGGTGTGGCAGCGGGGGCTATTTTGCCATCCTTGCCCCCCAGGCTCCTGACGCACAAGAGGAGACTCTCGGGCTCGGGGAAGGGCATGTTCGGAAGAACAACATGCCGCCTTCCTTCACCCTTCTGTCTCCTAACTTCTAAGACAACCAAACGCTCAGGACAGAGACTTCTCAGGGTACAGAGACTGCTTGCGTTTGTGACTGTCTGAATTTGTTCCTAAGAAAACATGTCCATCAATCCTCATGAGAGGGTAGTATTCTTTACCAAAGAAATAAGAACCAAGAGGAAATGCGACAGTTAGCACTCACACCTTCTTTTCACACTCTTCATCCCCAATTGTTCTGCTACACACAACCCTGCTCAGCAGACCGCAGAGGCTCTCTGAGAGGAAGAGCGGCTGAACAGGGGGGGTGTCCGTCTGAGAGATGCAGTATTTACTCCAGCTTCTTGAGGTGGCAGATACGACCCTAATCCCTCTGAGGGACCAAAGTACCAAAAAGCCAAGAAATGTGTTCTAATGTCTAGGAATGGCGCAGGAAACACGTGGGCCACTATTTCAAAGACACAAATCACACGTGCACAGCACTTAAATCCTGCAAGGTAGGCAAGGGCAGGGGTTCTAGAAGTCCCACTTCACAGATGAGGAAAACTGAGGCTCGCTGAGATTACGTGGTTTTATCTTATCTGAGGTGTTTTACAAAATGACCACAGTGGGTTTCAGTACCCATGATCTGTGCACCCTGAACAGTGACCTTGCCTCTGGTTTGTAAAATGCCATGTTCTGAAGTTTAACATACCCCTCGCAAGGCAGAGCACAATAAAACTGGGCTCTTTGTGGAGACCAAAGAACTGCAATCAACCAAATAAAAGTCACCAGAGGGCACACACTCATGGGACCTAAAGAGCTCAACTTCACAAAGTCCTGCCTCTCTTGTAACTCACTTGTTTTCAGAAACAATTCAACCCATTGTAGGATTAGATTTTTATGCAGACAAAATGGAAATATATCATACATGCTTTCTCCATCCCAAACTTCAGCCCAAATTCGAAGTTGATCTTAAATACGCAACAGAACCAACCAGAACTCTGCATGGCACTGAGACTGCAAGATGGCAAGCCCTTCCTTCAGAGGCAGAAGGAGCAGCCAGGAGCCAGTGCCTGCAGCCATCCTGCCTCACAGAGCTCAGCTCACACGTGCATTTATACACTCCATGTGAGATTCCGCCTCGCATTCAAGGCATATCCTTAGGACAGACTTGTTTCTGAAATATGCTAGGAGACTTCATGAGAATAAAAATGTTGCCCTGTGGTTCCCAACTCTTCATAACCAATTGAATTAATTGAAAAACTACATTATATACCAAAAGATAAGGGCGGGGGGGGGGGGTCTACAAAAAAGTAGAGCAGACTTGAAACCCATCTCTGGCAGAAAGGCCTGGCCTGATGACAGTCCCATGAGGAATTAAAGGAGACCTAAATGTCTTCACCCAAGAAGACAGGTGAAAAGTACTCAAAAGTCCTATTTTCGCAACTTCCCTGTGTCTTATAATCACTTCACGATTAAAAACATGTTTACATGGGGCACCTGGGTGGCTCAGTCGGTTGAGCGACCGACTTTGGCTCAGGTCATGATCTCGCGGTCCGTGAGTTCGAGCCCCGTGTCGGACTCTGTGAGGACAGCTAGGAGCCTGGAGCCTGCTTCTGATTCTGTGTCTCCCTCCCTCTATGCCCCTCTCCCGCTCATGCTCTCTGTCTCAGAAATAAACATAAAAAAAAAAAAAAATTAAAAACATGTTTACGGCAGTGCACTTGGGAATCTGGAGGGTGCCCTGCATCCTGCGGAATTAGTTTTCGTCCAGGGACTTTGTAACCCGCCTCAATGCCGCCGTCAGCGCATTAATGCATTACTGTGCATCTGCGTTTACTGTCAAGGACAGGACGACAAAGCTCCCACTCCCTGCTGTCATCACACCTCCTCAGCCCGAAAACCTGGGGAGCCATCACCTCCACTCGTGCCTCCCACAGCAGCACTGGCTGTCATCGAAGCGGCCACCACGCCCATTCGTACCCCAACCTTATCTTCACAGGACAGAGGCCTGGGGTACAACTGCATGAAAAAGGTAGAGGAAGATACAGGACTTTGTTCTGTTTTGTTTAAATCAGAAGGCTGGCCTACGGAGTCCCCAAATGGCGCCCTTGCGGTAAACTTATCAAACCTCAATTTTTCATTTTTTGCCAAGTCCTAGTTAATACCCAGAAATTACTTTTGTTTCACGGGTACCAACAATCTCTATTTGCAGAGGCTATATTTGCTCTAAAACTTCTTGCGGTCATCTATGGAAAAAACTAAGCAAGAAATTAAAATCAAAGTAGAATAGGTAGGTGTAACCAGAAAATGATTCTAATTCTTGTCCAAGTTCCACATTAACATGATTTTTTTTTTTAAGATTTTATTTGGGCGGGGCGGGGGGGGGGGGAGAGAGAAAAAAAAAGATTTTATTTTTGAAGTAATCTCTACAGCCAACGTGGGGCTCGAACTCACAACCCCGAGATCAAGTGTCGAACATTTTGCTAAGCCAGCCAGGTGCCCCTAACAGGATTTTTAAATGCTCTTTGTCTCAAGCAAACACCTGTCCATCTGTGCTGTCAGCCACTGAACTTTTATGTAGGAAACCCCCCCTCTGCCCAGTAGATCACTCTAATCCAGCGTTTCCCAGATTGTGTGCCCCACTTTACGATGTTAGAAGGAGATTCCAGAAAGGGGGTTCTAAAGTTCAGTCTTGGGGAATCATTAGCAAATCTTCTGGAGAAAGATGTTAGGGTGCTGACAGTCCAGAGGTCCTCTGCAATGCAGACCCTTGCTTGGCCCAGCGCCCCTGAAAGTTCCTGGACTCAGCCCCTCTCACCACATGCTAACGTCCTGCAGAAGAGGGTTTCAAAGCACTTACCACGACTGGGAAAATGCTGCCCTAAACTAATTCTACTCCTAGAACCAGAACCATCTCCCTCCCACTCTTTACCATTAAAGAGATACAATCTTTTCACTCTCTTAGCCTGGACCTTTCAAAACACACCTCAAATCCCCAACTGGGAAGGCCGTGCAACTGAAGACCACACTCTGCTTTCTCCTGTAATGTTCCCAAGTGGTAACTTACCACAGGAATATTTCTACTTTTAGGTTTTATGGTTTGGCACCATTATTTACTACCACTAATTTAGTAGTAAAATTTGCCTCAAAAGGAAAGGGGTTTTATGTACGTTGTGGAGACCGAGGCAATCCGGCAACCTGGACTTCCGGAGACATCTAGCAATGCAGAGCCGTTTCTGGTTGTCGGGGCTACGGGGAGCGAGGATTATGGGTGGGATGGCACTGGCATCCTATCACACAGAGGATTGCCCCGCAACAAAGAATGATCGGCCCAAAAAGGCAACAGCGCCACCAAGGTTGAGAACCTGCCCTTCATCTACATCTGCACCTCCTCCCAAGCCCTCCCCAAAAACACTGGCAGAAATATTCATTTGGAATTGCTCTGTGGAACTAGACAGGGAGCTTGCTGCCTGAGGTGGGCCAGTAACCGCTCTGCAAGTGACTGGAACCCACCTCTAACTCACACCTGGCACATCTGGCCTGGTCACACCTTCCCAACTGCGCTCACCGAAGCACTTTTGGCATCTCAGGTGTCTGAAATTAAACCAAGAGCCCAGCAACCAAAGAGACCACACCCACACCGTTGCCCTTGATCTACGGTGGAAAGCGCACTCCACAGGTAACAAAGCAGCGGGGTTCAGACCACGCCTCTTTACCTTCCTCAGATATTGCCTCAGCCAGCTGCCAGGGGGTAAACCGCACTGTGAGAGAACTCTCAACTACGGCTGCAGTTTCTCATGGAGGCTGAACTTTTGGCAGGAGGTCTGAACAGCAGTCCTTCTGGTGGTGCAGCCCGTGACTGACGGTTTCTTTCAACTGCCCCGTTACTCCCCTGGGAAGGACACAACCCTCATGAGGATTGATGGACATGCTTTTGACAGAACATGGTTTCATATTACACTGCAAGATTCCAGGGACTGCATAAAGTGATTACTGGCTGCTACCGTCTCATGATTTTGACCTTGCAAATAAAAGTATAGGTCACATATCTGACAAATTATAAAGAAGAAATAGCCTCGAAAGAAATGGATTTCCTGGGCACAAAATGTCCATGCATACACATATGCAAACGCTTTTTGCATAGAGGATATAGACCAAAAGTTAGTGTGGGAGAATGAAGCCCAAAGCTCGATTCTGATTTTCACACCTATTGGGAGTAGGGAGGGATTTTCGGCTACAGACAACTGATATACACACTACAGTAAGAATGCAATGGAAAGCCAAGTTCCAATGTCTAGAAGTATCTTGCTGCAAACAAAAAGGAAAGGAGAGTAAGGTACACTAAGATACACTTGTTCTGAGCGCTAACAGTGGTGGGGAAATGGCAAGCCTGAGTAAATACCCATCTATCACAAACTTCTGTACTGAAACCTTCTCTCCTGGGCTGAGGAGAACCAACTTACCCTGAAATTTGTAGGCAGTCTTAAAATTCAAAACCAAAACAGGTTCCTCAATTTCCCTCAGATACAAACCTCCTGAAAACTAGCTACTCCTAAGAAACTCACAAGTACTCAAGGAAGAACTCTATAGCACATCCACTTGTGTTTCTGCCCATTGCAAGTAAACAAACCACATGTACTCACCATCCTCCATATCTTCCTCTGTGTTGTTGTGCCCATCACTCATGGCTACATTCCCGTTGATAACAGGGTTTTGAGTAATTCTTGGTGGATCATCTGTATCTCCAGCTTTAAAAAAAACAAAGAAATTCCATGGTTTTTACCCTCCAATCTTGGATTAAATAAAAACACATTTGTACTTTTGATGATTGTCAGTCACTAGTATGTTCCAAGTGTGCCATAATAAACATACTCTAACCCAAAAGGTATTTACTAGTATGTTTACTAAATAAATATGAATTTTGGTTGTTTTCAAAATGCTAAATGGGATGCAATCACTCTACCACATTTGTTCCATTTGCACTATGTTGAAATAGCCTTCATACTCATTAAAACTCAACCCCAGAGAAAATACTGTTGAGCTTACTAAATATATACACAGCAGTGTGCATTAGAATGTTCTACCACATGTCAACGCTTTAAAACATCAAATTGTGTCTCTCAAAGTATCACAGGGCAGTTACTGTAATAATTAAAAACTATAAATCCACACAAAAACCAGAACTGGAGGGACTGGAAGTTGGGGGAAGGGGTAGAGGGTGTGTGAAAGGGGGTCCCTAGAAGGACTGGCATTTATAAAGAGTCTGGAAGGGATTGAGAAACACATAAAAAGGTTTTGTCATTCTAAATGCTTGTTGAAATCTGGCTTGACAAACATTTACACATAATCAAAGGCATGGATGCAAAACTTCGAAGCAAGGAGTGGCAAATATAGGGTGTAAATGCCAAATGTAACATTCTCATCACTATTTATGCACAATCTTCTTACTTTGACATAGGTCCTTGTCTTAAAAGAAAAAAAAAAAACAACACTATGTCAAGATTTGGGATTTAAATAGCCTCCACTGGCCAAAAGGGTCATACACCATGTGTAAACCCTCTCCATCCTCCACATGTCATGTCACTGCAACTAATGCGGGCCCCCATATGTTGCCTGTACACGTTCTGATCGAAATTAGCAGTCTCAGCTACAAACAGGAGATGTGGTTTTGAAAAGCGCTACTTAAGTGTGTCCTAGTCTTGCGACAGGTCTCCCCCATCAGCGGTCAGTCTGATTCAGCACCACGGACAGCACCCTCGCCATTCCCCTCTAGACACTCTCCCAAACCCAACTATCCGATTACATCCGTCAAAGAATCTCTGGATATAAACCATGCTTTTCCCCTTACACATCTCAAAAGCACACCTTCAAAATCCTTGGAGGCCAAGAGACTGATATTACCACCCAAATTTGTATCACTTCAGTCCTGATATTCTTTAATTAACTATCAATATATATACACTTCAATTAACAATTGTGCTAAAGGTATTTTTAAAAACAAACACATATACATTTTTAAACTGGTCTCGACCACCACACCCTGACAAAAACCTGGGATGGGTGGGGGAGAAGGACAAATTCTTGTTTGCTCTTGCTTATAATTACCTCAAAGTCTAAAAACTCTTAAAACGTATGTGCTTAAAAAATCAACATGAAAAATCAGGTACTTTGAAACGTCTTTCATCCCACATTTATCCTCCTAAATTAACATCTAACCATCATTAAAAGTATTTTATGAGGAAAAACACCTATGAAGGCCTATGAAATAAATTCTGGCACATTCTACCGACAGAATATTATACAGCAGTTTTCTCTTAAAGGTTCTCAATGTACCTAAATGTAAAGCTCTCTAAGCTATGTTAAGTTAAAAAAAAATTTAAAGATACCAAGCAATAAATGTTATCACACACAACCTCGGTTATAAAAGAGACAGTCTGTTGGAATAAGAACGGATAAATTCTCATTTCCCCTTCCATGACAAACACTGGAAGGACACACAAACACACAACTAGAGGTCCTGCAGGAGGAGCAGCAGTGGGATGTACACACACACACACACACACACACACACATCACACCAACGCACTGTCTTACAGTAACTTGCTCCACATATGCCTCTATTTTAATTTAGTTCCTTGTTTCAAAATCTGTCCCACTACAGGTGCCTTAGGTTTTTAATGTTTGTTTATTTTTTAATATTTATTTTTGAGAGAGAGAGACACAGACAAAGCACAAACGGGGAGGGGCAGACAGAGAGACAGACACAGAATCCCAAGCAGGCCCTAGGCTCCGAACTGTCAGCACAGACCCCGATGCGGGGCTCGAACTCATGAACTGTGAGATCATGACCTGAGCCAAAGTCGGACTCTTCACCAACTGAGCCACCCAGGCGTCCCTAAAATATGATTTTTAATGCACAAAAGCACAAACAAATCATCTCTGTATACAAAACAGAGCATCACACTTAAAAACTAGGGTGATGGGTAAATATAAGCAGTCTGCACTACTGTAGGTCATAGAATTCGACAAGTGATTCATAATCCCAAAGATTTTTTTTTTCTTTTACTTCTTAAAAAAATTTTTTATTTATTTTTGAGACAGAGAGAGACAGAGCATGAACGGGGGAGGGTCAGAGAGAGAGAGGGAGACACAGAATCTGAAGCAGGCTCCAGGCTCTGAGATGTCAGCACAGAGACCACCGACGCAGGGCTCGAACTCAAAAACCGGGAGATCATGACCTGAGCCGAAGTCGGACACTCAACCGACTGAGCCACCCAGGCGCCCCAATAAAGCCAAAGATTCTGACATCCAAGCGAATTCAGATTATAGCTGAAACAAGGTATCTTTAAGGGTTTTGGTGACTTGAAATAGAGTATTTCTCACCAGAGTTATGGCAATAATAAAAATCAAGATCAAGTCAAAAGATCTATGGCTTAACTCCACAGCGCTTTACTGTATGTACAGTGTGGGAAGATAAATAAATCGGGTCACAGTTTTGCAGAAGCAGGATTAACTACAATGTGACAACTGATGAAAGGCTAGTAATTTATAAACAAGGGATCCCATCCTTGTGTTAGTAAGATGGGATTTCTCTGCCACAGGCCCCTAAAGGCAAAGTAAATAGAGTTCTACTTTTGAACCGGGTTCTCCTGAGCAGTACACCTCACCTTTTCACACACCAAGTTACACATTTGTGCTGGGCTGACCCACTTGCTCTCTTCCACCCTCCAAAAGCATGGAGATGCTAGTCTAAGCCAGTGGCTGTGAAATGACAAAAAGTCCCTGGCTGGTCCACCATGTATAGGAGAAACTTGACCAACGACAGGCCCCGTGAAGCTCCCAACCAAGTGCCATGGGGCCTTGGTAGAAAAAGTTGGCAACTCAAGTCTAGCTCCTAAGGGACTGAATGTATCCAGTTAAAAAAAGCTCCTCATAAATGAGCTGGTTCAGCAAGAGGATTAAAAATTTAATTAAGACACAGTAAATCCCTGGACCTGAATTCAACGATGAAAGCAAGCCCACAAAAACTCTATACTAGCCTTCCAGAATTATCTTAAATACTAAGTCTGCTTTCATTACCATCAAAGAAGTTTAAGATTGGGGTGTGTATCTATTTATCACCACATATAAAGTGATCCTGTTCCTGAATTTTAGATACCATCTAATTGGAACTTTCCCTTATGTGTCAATTCTCATTTGGCCAAACATGAACTACAGCACTAATATTTTGACAGACATGGTCTCAAATAACATTGGGGACATGTGGCAAGCACCAGTGACAATATGCAATGCCTCAAATAGAAAGACAAAAGTTCCCTAATGTGCCAAATATCTGTAGGGGTGGGGTGGGGTGTGGTGTGGAGGAGGAGTTATCATTTGAAAATGTATTTATGAGACTCAAATACAATCGAAGATCATTTCCATTACTTGTGACTGGTTAACCTTGCGATGACAAACCCCGTGGTAAGCACCCAAGGCACAATTTATACATATACATGTACATATATTTTAACATGTGTAAGAAGGGGCACAAAATGCCTTTTCTAAAGACTAGAAACACACAAAAGGCTAGCTTGGCTGGTTACGAAGCCTATATATCTCCTCCTGTTACTGAGGAGGCCATGCTTGTACTCTGCATCCCTTCCCACAGACTTCCACTTGTGAGGTCATAACACAGGATCGCTCAACAAAGAACACTGGCCGATTGCTATGGAAATGATGTGGTGCTAACTCAGCATCTCAATCTCACTCCTGGATGAAGTAACAGACAAAGCAGAATTTCAATTTGTCGTTTCTGACATTTTCTGTCACCTCACAAAAATTACTCAAGCCTCTCCCCAAAAGGGGGGGGTGGGGCAGAGAACCACCACAGTAAGACCTCAGAGCCTTCCAACTAAGAGGTGTATACTGCCACCAGGTCGTGCGTCAGCCGCAAAGATGGAGCCACACCTCCGATTCAGTCTCCGCTCAGGCCCCAGATTCCCCCTCAAACTTTTCAACTAGTGATTACAACCCAGTGGGCAAAACCACAGCGCAGTTAAGAGGCCAGAATATATGGAGTGCCAATGCAGAGCACATGCTCTCAACTCCGGGCCCACTGGTTCACCTGGAATTCCAAGGCAAAAGCCATCTGGTTTCTGCTTAGTCCGTCTCCCCTCATCTCCTCTCTAGACCCTGAACCCATTTTAATGATTATCACTGAAGCAGAGGTTATCACGGTAAATGAGAACACGGGTATCTTTCTGCATAATGATTTCTTAATTAGCAATCCCCAATGTATTTCAGAAGAACAGTTTAGAAACATTGGTACTACTGGTTCTAGAAATCCATCAGCATCTAAAGATCCCCATCTGAACTCCCAAGTCACCTTCTCGTCCAAGCTTGTGGTTCCCCGCCATGTCCGCATGGCTCAGCAGCAGAGTCTGCTGGGGCTGGAGCCAGGACGGTTCTCTCATCCACATCAGAGTGATGCATAGAATCTCTAGGAACTCCACCTCAACATTCTTTTTTTCAAAGCCCCTCCCCCCCCCCAAAATTCTTGGGTGTCGGACAAGGAACATATTCAAGAAACCTCATCAACTTAGAGAATCACTCCCAAAAGGTAACGAGGTCCAGAAACAAAAAGCGGGTGTTAATGGGAAAAAAGGAAGTCTGGAGTTTGGTTACTAGTTCCTTAGTTGCTGACATGGGCACACCGTACACAAACTACATCTTTCCTATAAATCTAAAATTAATCCAAAATTAAAAGTTCACTTGAAAATAGACAAAACGGGGGTACCTGGGTGGCTCACTCAGTTGGGTGTCTGAATTTGGCTCAGGTCATGATCTCACGGTACGTGAGGTCAGGTGACACATCAGGCTCTGTGCTGACAACTCAGAGCCTGGAGCCTGTTTCGGATTCTGTCTGTCTGTCTCTCCCTCTCAAAAATAAATAAACATTAAAAAAGAGAGAGAGAGAGAAAATAGACAAAAGAGAAGACCCGTAAGCCTAAGAAGCAAGGAATGTAACTGATATTAAAGATATATGTGGGAAATTTCAGCATGAAGCATCCACACCAGCATGCCAGAGATTCTCACACAATTAAAGATAGAAAAAGGTAGCCCGGAAGGGAGCTTGGGTCAGTGCTGGGGCAGGACCAGAAGAAACAGGATCTAAAGTTTGATGCAAGGGCGCCTGGGTGGCTCTGATGGTTGAGCGTCCGACCCCCGATTTTGGCTCAGGTCATGGTCATCGTGGCCCCAAGATGGGCTCCTCGCTGAAGGTGGAGCCTGCTTAAGATTCTCTCTCTCCCTCGGCCCCCTCTCCCATGCCCGCACATGCACACTCTCCCTCCCTCAAAATAAATAAATGCAGGCCCAGAGCAAACATTCTCAGGTGAAGACCACAAGTCCTCTTTAACATGGACCCACTGGCTTCGGGTTACAGCTGGATGTGAGGGGCACCGCTGCCAGGGGAACCCTGTCTGCATTCTCCGCTTTTCCTCCTCAAGACTGAGTCTGCCCACATGGTCTGTCCTCAAGGAGAAATGCTCACCCCTTAGACAAACTAAAAGTTCACTGGAGCCCCCAAATGAGCCCAGAGGCACCAGTCAAGAAGAAATAAAGAAGGAAGAGGTCCTGAATAAAGACAACGCTATGGAAAGGCTGAATTTCTTTATGTGCTTTTTTAACTGCCTACTCTCAACATGACCCGTACTCCTGCAAATTTCTATCAGATCAGGCTGATTCCATTCCTTATTAAACATACTGTGAGATTACAGAGTCACAATTACTATAAAAATAATAGAGATCCAAGGCACCTGGGTGGCTCAGTCATTTAAACGGCCAACTTTGGCTCAGATCATGATCTCATGGTTCGTGAGTTCCGCACTGGGCTCTCTCCTGTCAGCTAGGGAGCCAGCTTCCAATCCTGTCTCCCTCTCTCTGCCCCTTGCCCACTCACACTTGATCGTGCTCTCCCTCACACACACACACAAAAAACAAACATTAAAAAAAATTTTTTTTAGGAGTGCCTGGGTGGCTCAGTCGGTTAAAAGTTTCATGATCTCACAGTTCGTGGGTTCAAGCCCCACATCAGGTTCTGTGATGACAGCTCAGAGCCTGGAGCCTGCTTTGGATTCTGTGCCTGCCTCCCTCCCCCCACCCCCGTGCCTCTCCCCGCACCCACACTGTCTCTTTCTCTCCCCCAAAAACAAACACTAAACGTTAAAACAATTTTTCTTTGATAAAAAAATAAAATAAAATAAAAAGAAAGAATAAAGATCCAATTCCCTTTACCCAGTTTCCCCTGGTACCATTTTGCAAAATCATAGCACTATGTAATTCACAACCAGGACACTGGTGCCGAAGCAACATGCTAATCCTGTTCCTGTTCACTTGCAGTTGTAAGACACAAGTAGGTCTACGTGTCCAAGAGTCAAGACAGTGAATGGGTCCCACACAAGGACCCTTGGGTTGCCCTTTCATGGCCACACCCAGCTCCCAGTGTGCACCCCCCCTCCCACAACCCCCCCGGCAACAACTAATCTCCATCCCCATATTTTTGTCATTTCAAGAATGTTACATAAATGGATGTGGCATACAACCTTTTGGAACATCTTCTGTCACTCAGCATAATTCCCTTGAGACTCAGATCACCAACTGGTTTCTTTACATCGCTGAGTAGGATTCCACGGCAGGGACATACCATCTCACCTGCAAACAGCTGGGTTGTTTCCAATTTGAGGCTATTGGAAATAAAGCTGCTATAAACATTTTTGTGCAGGTCCTGGTTCTATTATTTACTTTTACTTTTGGGTTTCAAAGAATGAAATGCTAACAGCACCAAGGCAAGCAGTACAGGATGAAGATGGGCAAATAAGGACTGCTCCACTCCACTCCTAACATGAAGGAAGCCACTGTTTCATGCGCCCCCTTCCAGGTTTCCTCAAGGTTCATATACACGCACGTGTAACAACGTACGTGAAATTCTTCTGAACACAAAACGGTATTCACAGGGCACGAATAAACTAGAGCTACCCCAAGTCGGTGCAAATAAATACGCGTATTAATTTAATTCTGAATAGCACCATACCATATCACGATTTATTCAACCATTCCCTGACAAGGACTGCCTCCAGTCGGGTTTTGTTTTTTGCCAATGAATGGTGCGACGATCTGTACTGTGACTTTAGTTGGGCTACGATTTAACACCAGGTAGTCTTTCTCAAACTCGTGGGACCCCTCCCCCCAAGTCATTATCCAAGCTCTTTCCAATGGCAATTAGTAACACATTAATCCTACTCCTGTTCACTTGCGCTAAGACACACGTAAGTCTGCGTGTCCACCAGACACACGGACACACCAAGACCCACAACGCTGCCAATTAATGCCCAGCAATACATCAGAACACCTGCGTCCTGCACTACGCTCACACGCTGTTCCGGAGAGCTCTTCCAACTCAGACACAGCTCCTTCACTCTTGCTTTGCAGAATTCAACTAAAATTGACATCTTGACGTCCTGGTCCACAGCATGAATCCTAACGTACAGAACCTAGCTCTAAGTTCACCCGGAGGAGCAAAATGACAGCCGATAACTCAACAGGGAGACACAGAGGATGCACTCAGCACGACTGAGACAGAGAGTGCAGCCGCTGAAGTCTGACTATACAGGGAGACAGAGCAGGTGACTCATCTGTGGGATCCAGCAAGTGGGGGTGGGGGTGGGGGTGGGCAGTCCCAAACAGCCCCCCCGTGTAGGGGCTGGGGAGGCGGGTGCTCCAAGGACATCCCCGGAATCAGGGACTCACAGGCCATGGTGAGATGGCATACTCCCTAAGAAACCAGAACCCCTAAGACCTGGGTAAGAGTCCGGGCAAACACGCAGCAGCGCGGGAAGCCTCAGCTGCTGTGGAGTCAATGCCAGGCCCTGTGGAGGATTCTTCTAAGGCAAGGCTGGGCCTCAGGCAGAACCATGGACCATCTCCAGGCCTTGAACAGAACCCGGAGGTCACAAGGGGGTGGCAATCAACCAAGGAGACACTAAAGGTAAGGACAGTGGGTCCCAATAACTCTGCAGCTGCAACTGGCCTCCTCTATTCCAGGACTCAGTGATTTCTAAAGGGACCCCCCCCCACCTCACAGCCACTGAGTGGAACAAGGCGGGTACTGACCAGGAACACTGGCTGTTGACTATGCTCACCTCCCCAGTTACAAAGACACATGCCTGGGGGCTGTGAGAAACACAGATGCTTTCCTGTCACTCTCTGTGCCTGGGGAGGAAAGGGAAGCCTCTCAGAAGCAGTTTCCAGGGCGCCTGGGTGGCTCAGTGGGTTAAGCATCTGACTTGATGGCTCAGGTCATGATCTCACGGTTCATGGGTTCGAGCCCCGCGTCAGGCTCTGTGCTGACAGCTCAGAGCCTGGAGCCTGCTTCAGATTCCGTGTGTCCTTCTCTCTCTGCCCCTCCCCTGTTCACGTGCTGTCTCTCTCAAAAATAAATAACCATTAACAATTTTTTTAAAAAAATACAAAATTAAGGCAGTTTCCGAACGTGGTCCTAGATGGAAAACTTCAACTGTGCTTCAAAAAGATTTTTTTTTTTTTTTTAATGTTTGTTTCTGAGAGAGAGAGAGAGAGAGACAGAGACAGATACAGACAGCGAGAGAGCAGGAAAGGGGCAGAGAGAGGGAAACACAGACTCCAAAGCAGGTTCCAGGCTCTGAGCTGTCAACACAGAGCCCGACATGGGGCTCGAACTCACAAACCGTGAGGTCATGACCTGAGCCGAAGGTGGAAGCTTAACAAACTGAGTCACCCAGGTGCCCCCAAAAAGATCCTTTCTAATCCATTATCATGACATTACCCAGGATTCAACATCTCTCCCTAGAACACAGGCAGGCCCTGTGTGCCTGCAATTAAAGTAACTACTAACTAAGACAATGTTTTAATTACTTCTTTGCTGAATGCAGGAAGAGCGGGAAGAGCTCGAGAGGTAAGGGCATCCATTTCCGGGGGGGCTGGGTGGAGCCAGCACCCAGTGAGCCAACCTGCTTATCAAGTATCTCATATGTGCCAAGCGCTGGGTTGGGACTTGGAGGGAGCACAGAGATAAGTCCCCACCCCCACCCCGGTCTCCTGGTGCTCCTTTCTTGCGGGAGCAGACAAGAGGGAAGAATTCCAACAGAGGGGGAAACAGTACAGGGGAGCCGCAGGGCCATCAGCCTTGAAGGAAGGGATGACACGTGGGTAAAGACCACGGAACGAAAAGGAGCCGGGCTGTCAGACATCCTAAAGAAGCACACTATTCTGGATTCAGCGAACAGGGTCAAGGGCAGTGGGCCACGGAGAAGGAGGGCAGGACCAAGGCCATGGAGGGCCCTGAAGGCTTCGATAAGGACTCTGAATTTCTTTCTCCTATGTTCCCCGCTGCGCAGGCTGTCGGTTCCTGCCGCTCAGCCCACAGCTCAGGCCAGGTCTGCTGCCGTGGAGTCGAGACTGTCGGTCCCATGACCGTCAGGAGCTCCTTATTTCCGTCAGAAGCTCCTCTGCCAAGCCACCGAGGATGGATGCGGAAGAGGGGGTTTTGTTTTGTTACTGGTTTTTACTAGCTTGCCCCTTGGGGCTAGCCTGCCAGGCTGGAGATATCATTAACAATGAGACCATGGCCGAATCAATACCACCACTCCAAAGTGCTCTGCTTTCATTACTTTTCTGATTTTATACACAATGTGGCTACACCCATCCCCCATGAGGCTGGCTGGGAGCCCATTTCCAGATCACGGTCCTGGCCTACTAACCAGGGCCTGCTTTGGTCCTCTGCCGTTGGCGGGCCACCGCAGGGGCCAAGGCCAGTCCCTCACAGCTTGTAAGTCACAGAGCCTGAAGGTTCAGAGCAGACCCGCTGTGTTGAGACCTGACAGTTAGCTTCACGCTCTGAATCCTGATTTAAATTAGGAGTATGAAAATAAAAGCCCCAAAGACGGCCACATATAAATTCGTGTACCTTAAATAAAAATATTTGTTTGGGACCTCCAGGTTAGTGTGATTATGTAAAAACCATCCTTTCCCCTAGAGGATGGCCCTAACTGCCAGTCACGTCCCACATTCTGCCGGCCGGCGTGCATACTGGCTGGCGCGGAGAGGGGCCTGCGATCTGCACCACCGAAGAGCTTAGGGTTGCGGCACTAACTACTAACTTGTATAGCACAGACCACCGGCGGGAAAGAAAAGGTGAGTCCCAGCAGGCCCAGCAGAGACCCAGCCTCATGGAAGCCACAGGACAGAGGCAGGAGTATTTGCGTCACACGACGGCCAAAGGATTAACAGCCAGAATACACACACAGTTCCTAAAAATCAACAACAATCAATCCAACTACCACAGAGGAGAAATTCCTATAAACTACAAACGATTAATAAACATGCTCGACTTCCCTCACTAACATGATACCATTTCCATCTAACAGCTTAACAGTGAAAAATACTGGAAATGCCCCCTTGATGCTGTGGGTCTCACAAAATGAGTGGGGTCAAAAGGCTGTCAACTATCCGACCTAGAGGCTGTATTTATTCAAACCAAAATGCCAAATACCCTTTTACTCAAATGTCATTCCTAGGAACCCATTCCAAAGAAAACTAGCATCCATGCCCAAAGACCTCCACAAGCACAGGCTTTACACTGAAGCACCATTTTTTACAGAGAAGTTAATGGCTCTATTTTTATGAAGTGTCCAGAACAGGTAAATCTACAGAACGGTGATCAGCGCTCGCCCGGAGCTGGGGAGATGGGGAGGTTGGAGGGGTCACAGCTCAGGAGTGCAGGGGCTTGTGTGGTGTCAGAATCTTCCCAAACGGACCGTGGTGACGGTGCACAACTGTAAATACACTAAAAGCCACTGAGCTGCGTGCAGTGAACGAATGACCTACAGGGCGAATTAGAGCTCGATAAAACTGGATGCAAAAGACAGAGACAAGATCTTAACAGAAACGGGCCATTCTGTGTGGGGACAAAACAGTTCCAGAAATCACAATGGTCTCTGAGCTACGCAGGGTCAATGGCGTGCACAGTGAACAACTGAGCCACACCAGCTGGAGCGGAACTGTTTGGCTTCCTGCAGCATTCCTCTAAAATGAATATGCAACATTTTGGTGTTTTAAATGTTCAGTGATCTACAAAACTGACTCATGTGTGAAGTTCACTCTACATTCATGTAGTTTTAAGGAAAGTAAAACGGTCACGAGGGGAGACACCCACCAAGAGACGAATCACCGAGTGGGTCACCAGGATGTCCTTACACAATGAGTAAGGCTATGTGTGTGTTACCTGGGACAGAAGATCCACCATACGCTATGTGCACGTTTACTTCCACGGAATCGGGCACTTTCTCCTTGCCTTCTGGCTTCCGTGTCATTTGAACGGTTCCGAGAATATGCACTACCTCATCCAAAAGTAAAAACACAAGAGGCGCGTGCACCACCCACACACATACACACAGCAAAGCAAACCATGGTGCAAAAGGTACAACCCAAATACTTCCTAAGGCAGGACACCAGTCCAAGAGTCCTTAGAAAACGCACCAGAGAAGGAAAAAGATGACACACTAGTTGCACACCTGGAGTCAGGAGGGAATGGAGTCCTGAAAGTTCTCTTTACACCGTGGCGAATGGCAGCATCTACTTAAATGTGTGGGTTTTCCTGAAGAACTGGTTACAAAGAAGGCAGTCTAGGGGCTGAGGATGAGTTCAGACATGGGGAGAGCAAACTCTTGATTGTGCTAATTAAAACTTTTAAAAAGCAGTCAAACACAACCAATTTCAAATGGGTTCATTTATTTGAATAAAACCACCAACAGCAACTTAAGAAGGGCACCTGGCTGGCTCAGTTGGTTGAGCATGCGACTCTTAATCTTGGGGTCATTAATTTAAGTCCCATGTTGAGTGCAGAGCAAATTTAAGAAATAATAATAAATTAGTAAGCAAAAAACAGCAACCTAGAACAGAAGACTAAATTGTTTGATTTCTTTTACACATTGATGCAGGCCGACCACCATTCACCACACCTTCTTCTCATCTTCCTTTTGAGGGGAACCATCAGGGCTATCAATAAACAGACAAATCCAAGACCTTTTAAAACACTAGTGGCCACAGAAATTGTTTGATTTCGGGGGTGAGGGGTGGAGGCTGGTGCCTGGTTGGCTCAGTTGGTTAAGGATCTGACTCTTAATTTTGGCTCGGGTCATGATCTCATGGTTCATCACTTTGAGCCCCGCATGGGGCCTGCTTGGGATTCTCTGTGTCCCTCACTCTCTGCCCCTCCCCAGCTCTGTCTCTCTCTAAAAACTAAATAAATAAATAAATTTGTGAGAAGACGACTAGTTTCTCAGAGAATAACGAAGGAATTCTGGTTTTGTTTAAAAAGGTGGGGGGGAGGGGGGACACTTCAGTCTACAAACCAGTGTAGACCCTGACCATCTGCTATGCACAAGAAACATCCCCTATGAAAACTGGACTTCCAAGAGGTAAGGTCATTACAACCGGAGGCATACCATGTTCATGGACTGAAAGACTCCTACTCAAGATGTCAGTTTTCCACAAACCCGTCTTTGTGTTTGAACACAATTTCAATCAAAATCCCAAAAGGATTTTTTTATACTTACAGACAAGCAAAAAGTTTTCATGGAAAGATGAAAGGAATACAGACAATAAAAACCATTTTGGAAAGAACACAGTCCGAGAAATTACACCTGATTCGACTCACTCTAAAGCTTCAGTAATCAACACAACAAGCAAAGTAATCATAGTGTTGTATTAGCAAAGAGATGAGCACACAGATGCATGCAACTGTGGGGAGTCCAGAAACAGACCCCACACAAATGTTACTATTTTTGAGAAAGGTGACCACGGAAAAGGGATAGTCTTTACAACAAATGGTAAAGGAACAACTGGACGTCCACAGACTAAAACAAGGAACCTCAACCCACACCTTACACAAAAATTAACTCATAATGGACCTGAGATACAAATATAAAATTTAACAATGTAAGGCTTTAAGAAGAAAACACAAAGCATGGGGCAAAGAATTCATAAAAGAACATTTCGACAAATAAGACTTCACTAAAACTAAGTTTTGCTCCAGAAAGATACCATTAAGAGAAAAGACAGCTACGGATTAGGAGAAAATGCATGTGCAAGTTGCCTCTCTGACAAAGGACTTGTGTCCCAAATACACAAAGAGCTCTCAACATTTGACTGGAGTAAAACAACCCCGTACTTGAACACACACTGCCAACAGGGTGTAGGGATGGCAAATAAACACGTGGAAAGTTGTTTGACCGTCAGCTCTTAGGTGTGTGCAAATTGAAACCACAGTGAGAGGGGCGCCTGGGTGGCTCAGTTGGTTGAGCGACCGACTTCGGCTCAGGTCATGATCTCGCAGTTTGTGAGTTCGAGCCCCACATCAGGCTCTGCGCTGACAGCTCAGAGCTTGGAGCCTACTTCAGATTCTATGTCTCCCCCTCTCTCTACCCCTCCCCTGCTCACGCTCTGTGTCTCTCTGTCTCTCATAATAAATAAACGTTAAAAAAAAAATTAAAAAAAAAAAAACCACAGTGAGATACTACTGCCATTAGGATGACTAAAACCTAAAACACCGACAATATCAAGTGCCGACAAGGACGTCGGTCAGCTGGCTCTCTCGTACACTGGCATGGGATGCAGGATGGCAAGCAGTCTGGGTAAGGGCTTCTGTAAGGTTAAGCATACTGTGCCATATGGCCCAACAACTCTGCGTCTTACTCTAGACAAAGGAAAACTCATGTCCACACGAAACCTGCCACTAATATTTACAGTGTCTTCATAACTGCCAAACATAACTGGAGGCAACGCAGATGTCCTGCCAAACATAACTGGAGGCAACGCAGATGTCCTGCAGTGGGAGGACGGATAAACAGTGGTACGTCCATACACCAGAAGGAAGACTGCTCGGCAATAAAAAGAAATGAAGCGCTGACACACAGAACCCAGATGCTACACCCTGAAGAAAGAAGCCAGTCTAAAAGGTTACATGCTGTGCGATCCCATTTACATGAGATCTGCAAAATGACAAACCCGCAGGGGACGGAGGACACAACAGTGGTTGCCAGGGGTCCCATCAGGTGGAAGATGCGACGGCACAGGAAATACTTGAGGGGGGTCATGCAGTGAGTGAACTATTGTGCATGTTGATTGTGGCAGTGGTGACACAAATCTATACAGCTGTTAAATTCACAGAATCCCCTCCCCAAGTCAATCTTACTTTATAGTAACTTAAAAAAACCAAAAGGGAAAAAAATCACCTGCAGGGCAGAGAGAAGAAATAATTTACTGACTCTTTAAATACTCCCTTGATGTATGGCTTCAGATCTCTTAACTCTTAGGGAAAAGAGAACTAAAAGATTTTATACAAAAGATGGAGAGTCTGAACCTTCTTTGCCCCAAGACCTTCAGATGGGTCTTCGACAAAGAGTACACGAATGTCTGCATCAAAATTTATTCTTCTTGGGGGAGAGGGAGCTGCAGGTGGCAAGGAACCAGGGAAGCGGGAGGTCAGAACAGAAGTGAAAGAAAGTATCGACTGAAACACTGGTTTCCTAACGCGCACAAACTATGCGCCAATAAACTGAAGCACATTTAACAAGGTGTGCCGTTTTACGAGCAATGTTTAAATCCAGACTGATTTCCCCAAGAATTCCACACAAGCTCTGTTCCACACAAGCTACTGGAAACTGGAGGAAGTGGGGGAGGGAGATACAAACAATAAATATTAACAAGTGGAATGGACGCCATTATGACTAGGAAGGAAAATAATCAAAATCACAAGTTGTTTTTGGCTTAAGCCCTCCCTCGTTGAACGCTCACAAAATCTGTTGTCGATCATAACAGCGTCATCTTGTATACACCTTTAAGTAGGGGGAAAGCTGTTCTGGAGTCCACTCCCCAATCACGGTGCTTCCACATCGCACAAGGGGCGGGGGGCAGGGACACCCACTCCTGCCTGCTCCTGCCCCATGGCATTAGCTCATGCGCACACAGCGGCCACCCAGCCACCCTAGTTACCACCCAACCTTCTTCACCCACTCCGCCGAAAAGTATTAAGACTTTTCATACACAACAAAAAGTCACTGCCCTCTTTGTCTGGATGAGCTTCCTAGAACTCTAAGGACAACCCTGTTCCCAATTAGGTAACAGCAAGGCACAAGGGCATAAAACATGAATGGGATATTTTATGCATTTACACTCAATGTTTTATTTATTTTTTTTAATGTATTTATTTTTGAAATAGGGACAGAGCATGAGTGGGAGAGGGGCAGAGAGAGGGGGAGACACAGAATCCAAAGCAGGCTCCAGACTGTCAGCACACAGCCCAACGTGGGGCTTGAACCCATCAAGCGAGATCATGACCTGAGCAGAAGTCGGATGCTCAACTGACTGAGCCACCCGGGCACCCCCCTTAATGTTTTGGGTTTTTTTTTTTTTTAATCTTTTTAATGTTTATCCTTGAGAGAGAGAGAAACAGAGACAGAGTGTGAGCAGGGGAAGGGCAGAGAGGGAGACAGAGTCTGAAGCAGGCTCCAGGCTCTGAGCTGTCGGCACAGAGTCCGACGCGGGGCTTAAAGTCATGAACCACAAGATCACAACCTGCGCCGAAGTCGGACGCTTAACTGACTGAGCCACCCAGGCGCCCCTACACTCAATGCTTTAAAATGCAGCTGCACAATGAAATGTGTCAACGTTTACGAGACCTGGACAACTCAGTGAATCAATATTTTCCAAATGAGCACCGAATGGCATAGAACAGGTCCATTCAAAGTACAAGACAGAACAGTGAATTTTAATGTAACAGAAAAGCGGTCTGCAGGGTTTCGAACTGGCACAGTGCAGTCAACTTTAAAAAGCTACCAAAGTTGGGTGTGGTACCAAAGAAGTGCTATCTGAACAGGCTGTTAACCTACTGTCCCCTGTATTAACCAGACGCCTCTGTGAGCCTGGCTTTCCTGCTTCTGCCACAATACACTGCAGCAAGTGACAGAAAGCAGAAGCTGAGAGAACAGAGAGCACAGAACCCAGCTGCCTTCTATTAAGCCAGACAATAAGGACATTTGTAAAAATGTAAAAATAATGCCATTCTTCATTAAATTTGGTTTGGGAAAATATTTATTTCCTGTAAAACATACATTATTCGTGTTGCCTCATAATGGTTTGTTATTCTTAAATGAGCAACGAAGACGGGTCATAGGTTTCGTTTCTAATATGGCAAATGATGAGACACAACCCACCTACTTAAAGCTCTTGGGGGTTTTCATCTCTTTAAAAAGCGTAGCAGGATCCTGACAGCAAAAAAAGTTTGAGTCCAAAGACCAGACCCAGTGGGGGATGTGCACTGTGCGGGGCTAGCCAAACTGGAATCACAAGCCCTACTCTGCAGAGCTCCCACCTGGGAGCCACCATGCCCGCAACCTGGAAGGCGGCAGTCAAGGAGCCCACATTCCTTTATGCCTGGGGGTTTCTCGGCCTTCTGGGCCCTTCCGGAACGGCACCTGGAAGCGGTGAGAGGCCCACAGGGGTGTGGTTCCAGCTCAGCCTCACTCACCCTGCTTCCCATTCATCTCCCCTCAGACCCCACACCGATGGACTCCAGCACCAGATCCCTTGTCACCAGACGGTCAGCGGTGCCCACAGTTGTGCATGGTAACATCTAACCAACCCCTCATCTCCGCTGCTGCTCTGACTGAACCCTCAAATGACACCGAGAGCCCCACCCTGCGCCACCCGGTTCATTCATTTAGTAGTGAAGCACATACACAGCCACAGAAAGGTTCCAAGTCCCCTTAAAACATACTGAATAAGGGGCGCCTGGGTGGCTCAGTTAAGTGTCCAAATTCGGCTCAGGTCATGATCTCACGGTCTCTGAGTTAGAGTCCCACGTGGGATTCTGGGTCTCCCTCCTTTTCTGCCCCTCCCCACTCGTATTCTGTCTCTCTCGCTCGCTGGAAAATAACCAAACCCTAAAAGGAAAAAAAATTGTTAACGTATCAAATAAAACCTACTACAGATGACAGAATCATGGGAGCCCGCACATCCTCTTGCTCCAACAGAAATCATGGTGAGGTCCCATTCGATGGGGCACTGGCGCATCTACAACATGAAGAAGCCTTGAAGATGAGATACTCAGTGCAAGAAGCTGGACACAAAAGACCACACACAATGCAGGATCCCGTTTATACCAAAGGCCCGGAAGGGGCAAATCTGAAAAAGAGGAGCCGGACAGCTGCCTAGGCTGTAGGGAGATGGGGAGTGTCCCTAATGAGTACAGGATTTCGTTTCGGAGTAACGAAAATGTTCGAAATTTGGGGGTGCCTGAGTGGCTACATCAGACGGGTGTCCAACTTTGGCTCAGGTCATAAGTTTGTGAGTTCGAGCCCCACACTGGGCTCTGCGATGACAGCTCAGAGCCTGGAGGCTGCTTCAGATTGTGTCTCCTTCTCTCTATGTACCTCCCCTGCGCACAACTCTCTTTCTCTCTCAAAAATAAAAAACATTAAAAAAACTTAACTAGGGGCACCTGGGTGGCTCAATCGGTTAAGCATCTGACTTAGGCTCAGGTCATGATCTCCCGGTTTGTGAGTTCGAGTCGGGCTCTGTGCTGACAGCTTGGAGCCTGGAGCATGCTTCAGATTCTGTGTCTCCCTCTCTCTCTGCCCCTCCCCTGCTACTGCTCTATCTCTCTCAAAAATAAACAAAATTTTTTTCAAATCATGGTGACTAACACGTTTTATCAAAAAGACTTACAAAAGGGCAGGTGCAAATCTAATCATCTATTAACTGTTACCAAAGCAGGTAAAATTAAGAGCAAATATTGTGGCGTGTTCCCATCTGATTGAAACTAAAATACAAAAATGCAGTGCACCTGATTATTTGTACTACGTGGGAGAGAAACTGTGGATGGAGGCACAGCTAATGACCCAGACTCTTCCCTACTCCCCTGATCTCAAAGTCTGATGGGGAGAAAAGGAAAGAAACACCATGCAGCGTGTTAATTATACCACAAAGAACATATCGGGAAATACAAAGATGCCTCTATTTTCACCTACTGGAAGCCTTGCCTCTGGCTCTCACCTCAAATTCCCTGACTCAAACCCTAACCACCCAGCCAGCCCTCCTACCCCACTCTCCACACCACTGCACCAGACCTCACTGCTTCCCCCACAGCCAACATAATCTTTCTCTTCTCCACCTCCAGAGCCTTATCTCCTCACCTCTTGTGGCATTCATCACTTTGTATCCTGCACGAATTCTGTGCTCACGGGACCTATCTACAGCCTGCTGACTTTCCTTAAGCAAAGACATCTTATCACCTCTTCATCTTTGAGAAACCACCCCTATCCCCAGTGACTGAGCAGTGATTCCAAGATTACCAGCAAGTATGCACTATGATGAGCCGGTTTGGGGAACCTTCTTCCTAAGTAATGACAGAAGAAAATGCTCGGTTTCCCATTATTCTAGATGATCCTGTTCAAGGCAGTGCGCACTAGAGAGGCAGAGCTAAAATCCAGTCCACAGGTTGGGTCCAGAGCATCCCTGCCCATCAAATTTCTGTGCTAATGGAGATTTTCCATAGACAGCTGCGCTGTCCAATACCAAAGCCACGACCCACATGTGGTGGCTATGAAGCCCTCGAACGACAGCTCGTGAGACTAAGTGACTGAATGTTTAATTTTACTTAATTTTTATTAGCCTAAATCTACTCAGTCATGAGTGAATACTGGCTACAACACTGGTCAGTGTGAATCTAGAAATCATTCCATCCCTCAGAGCCTTGGTTTCTTCATCGGTAGAGCAGGGGCATGACAGACACTTTCTGCTCTAACGCACAATCATACGACCAAACGGCTTCTGATAACACACCCAAAATGAAAAGAGTACTTCAAGAAAACCAAGAGACCTTCAAATAATTGATCGGACCAGGGTGCCTGAGTGGCTCAGTCTGTTAAGCATCCAATTTCAGCTCAAGTCATGATCTCACGGCTCACCGGTTTGAGCCCTGCATCAGGCCCCCTGATGTCAGCCCAGAGCCTGGTCCCGCTTGGGATTCTGGGTCTCCGTCTCTCTCTGGCCCTTCCCTGATCGGGCTCTGTCTCTCTCTCTCTCTCTCTCAAAAACAAATAAAACATTAAGAAACAATTTTAAACAATGATTGGATCTAACTTCGTCAAAATAGAAATTAGATTTTAAATAAGAGCCTCTGATTTGCAAGTACTGACCCTAAAACTTTTAGACCTGCAGCGCCAGTTCTCCCCTTCCCCATACACACGTCAAGGTAATTAACAACCAAGCGAATTGTCCTGAAGACTTAAAGGGGCAGGGACCGTGCTTTTCACATCACCCCACGGCACTGGAGCAGAGCCAGCCACCAAGAGGACCACCAGCGCCCACCTATGGTTGGTGCGAGCGCACGGCTGTGTCCAAGATGCAAAGACTAGCATCAAGCCATGTTAGGGTTTCTTAAAACTATTCTATAGACGTTGACTGCTGCAATCACTTTCCAAACTAAACATGCTCCCCAAAGCCTACAAATTGTGTGTGTGTCTATTTTTTTTTCTCCCTTCGCATTCCCTGTCAGGGGAAGAGGGCCCCCCCCCCAAAAAATATTCAATATATGCCATAAAAGCAATGCCACACGGCTAGGTGGTGGCTATGAGGCAAGGAGGATGGCCTCTTAGGTCACCCCGTTTCTTTCAGCACCCACCTTGTTAAGGAATCTGGGTCTCTGGGACGCCTGGGTGGCTCAGCCACTGAGTGTCCAACCGGCTCAGGTCACCATCTCACAGTTTGTGAGTTTGAGCCCCACATTGGGCTTGCTGGTGTCAGCGCGGACTCCTCTTCTGATCCCTCTGTCTCCCTCTCTCTGCCCCTCCCCCTCTCTCTGCTGCCACTATCTCAAAAATAAACAAACATTAAAGGGGGGGGCGCCTGGGTGGCTCAATTGGTTGAGCGTCTGACTTCGGCTCAGGTCATGATCTCACAGTTTGTGGGTTCGAGCCCCGCGTCAGGCTCTGTGCTGACAGCTCAGAGCCTGGAGCCTGCTTCGGATTCTGTGTCCCTCTCTCTCTGCCCCTTTCTCGCCCATGCTCTGTCTCTGTCTCAAAAATAAAAAACATTAAAAAAAAATTTTTTTTTTAACTTAACAAAAAAATACGAAACAAAAAAAAAGGAAAAGGAATCTGGGGCTCTGGTACCCAGCTCCACAGAATCAGAAACTCTGAAATGCAGTATGTTTATGTCCTGAGCCCCTGCTAATAAACCTTCTCAACTTTTCATCTCTCCATATACCCAGAGTCCCAAATGGTTTGCTTTAGGGATGATTCATTTCAGCTAGGGATCTCAGTATGTAACAGTTACTGAATACCTGACTCAGTTACTTCAATTCTAATCTCGCAAGGAGGGAGGCACCTGCCCTAAAAGCACATAATATTCTGCTCTGTATCTTCCTGACCCACACATCCACTTGCTGAACTGTACACGTGACCCCAACCACTTCTGGCAGTGAGCTACTTTCTATATTCAAAGCGTGTGGTGAACCACACAAAAACGCTCAACCAGGAAGACCGACTGCAGCACACCATTCAGGGTTGGCGAGGGAAGGAATGCGGGAGAAGGCAGCAAAGGTGTTTCAGCTAAGAAGCAGTAACCACGTCTTTTACGACCACGGGGTCTACTGGGTTTGACGGATCCCCATCGGCTGTGAGGCCAGACTGCACGGGTTCAAATCCCATTACTGACCCTGAGTAACTCGGTGTCTTGTTCTGCTTTGCTATGAAGCAGGAGTGATGATACAGCCATCTTGGAGAGACCGCACATCACGTGGCCCAGAACAGAGTGAGGGGTCCTCAGTGAGGGTGGGCAGCCTCGCACTCATCGGGCTTCACCAAAGCCCCCTACAGGTTCAAGGCCAGCTACAAATATCGGGCACACACCTGCTCCTCACCCACCTCCCCGGATCCGCTATGACTTTCAGATGGCTGCTGGAACTTATTACTATAAACTTACTGGCCTAAACAACACACCCTTATTCTTTGTTCTGGAGATTAAAAGTCTGAACACTGGGCTCCTTGGGCTGCAATCGAGGTGTTAGCAGGGCTGTGTAGCTTCTTCAGGCTCCAAAGGAGAAATCTATTTTTTTCTTCCCTCTTTTTTTCTTAAAGTTTATTCATTTTTCAGAGACAGAGCACGAAGGGGTGAGAGGGGCAGAGAGAGAGGGAGACACAGAATCTGAAGCAGGAGCCAGGCTCCGAGCTGTCAGCAAAGAGCCCGATGCGGGGCTTGAACCCAGGGACTGGGAGATCATGACCTGGGCCGAAGTCAGATGCTTAACCTACTGAGCCACCCAGGTACCCTGAGAAATCTATTTTTTGCCTTTTCCAGCTTCTAGAGACCTCCCCCATTCCTTGGCTCCCCTTTCCATCCTCAGAGCCAACAAGGCCTTCCCACCCCACACCACCCACACGGCAACCTCAGGACCCTTAGGATTACACCAGGCCCACCTGGGCAGCACTGGATACTCTCCGCATTAGGGACACTTACCTCTGCAACGTAAGGCAATACAGTTGCTGGCTCTGGGGATTAGGACAGGGACATCTCTGGGGGCCATTATTCCACCTACCACAGACCCTAAACCACGGACACAGACGCACAGGTCCAGATCCGACCAACCCTGTTGTGCTACTCGACATCTGCCTCCGACCACTCCAGCGCAGTGCCCCGCTTCTCAAAACCGGTCGTGTGCCCCCCCCCCCCCTCAGGAAAGCCTCTGCTGACTCACCCTTCGCAGGGGAGCCAGTCCCGTCCCTACTATGTGGCACGGCCACCTCCTGTCCACCACCCCTTCGGAGCCCTTCATGGAGGCCCTCCCGTGCACATGTCCACCTGGCACCTGAACTCCAGCCCTCCGTAGGCAGGACATGTCTGGTACACAGGAGCCCCGCTAACCAGGCTCTGTGAGAACCACAACAGATCACCTCTGCTGCCGCGAGAATGCAAGCCTCCATTCCTGGTCCCTCTGGAAGCCAGACAAGAAGACAAAGAGGACAGGGCTAAAAACGAGAAGCCCTGCACAGGGTTGGCGAACAGGTGCCCCTCTGTGCACCTAACCACAATGAAGATCGAATGTAGGAACTTTCCAGTGATGTGACTTTCCTGCAACACCCAAGCATGGGCCTGTCACACCGGACCACATTACACCATGCGAGACTTCAGAATTCATTTGTTAACTGCAACCCCAAAGTAGGTATGATCCGCAATCCACTTCTTTGAACAAAAGAGAACTTAGCTCTGAGCTTATAAGATACAGCTGAAACTGTCCACAGAGAAATTCTAGAAAATCACTTTAAAAACCTCCCCCATTCTCGGTGTACCTCTCTAGCACTGAATTCGCAGGAGTATTAGCAAAACAGAGAAACACTGGAGATAAACATCAGCCCCCATGAGCAGCAGAAGCGAGATCAACTGTTACTTTAAGAACTACACATGGAGGCTCTCAATGTGGGGGTTGCGACTTCACACAAAGTCGGGTTTGGTTACCAGAGCGGACCGACCGGCAGTTACCAGTGTAATAGGGTCTCTCTATACTCATGGTCTAGACACACACTTTCAATGAACACAAACGGTTTCTGTAATTTTCTTTCTTAGGATGTATGTTTGTTCTAATCACTGATTTCAACAGTTAGCTGTACATTTGTTGAATTAATAAACTTGGGCTTGTATTTTGTAGGTTTACTTGTATTTCACTTACATCGTTTGTTGGCACTGTATTTCTACAAAATACAGTCTAGAATGTCCACAGTGGACTACAAATTAAAGAAAAAACCTGGTTCTTCACCACAAATAACTGGAGAAGCTAGCTCTATAGGGTTTGCCCAAGAACTATTTTATTCATTTTAACTGAGCTCTCCCAGAACACACTGCAAGTTTCCCAACATTCAATGTGATACCAATGCTTCCAGAAACACCACCAGCCCAAGGATCCAACCAGATCATTTAGGCCAGCACTGGCCACTAACACTTTATGCCGTTGCCAGAAGTACCCTGTACCTGCACTGTCCAACATGGTGGCCACCAGCCACGTGTGGTTATTCATCACTTGAAATGTGGCTAGTAAAAACATTTTTTAATATGGCAAGTCAGTTAAGGAATAGGATTAATTTAAATTTTTTTAATTTTTTAATATTTATTTTTGAGAGAGGCAGAGCACGAGTGGAGGAGGGGCAGAGAGAGAGGGAGACACAGAATCCGAAGCAGGCTCCAGGCTCCACGCTGTCAGTACAGAGTCTGATGGGGGGCTCGAAACCACAAACTTCGAGATCATGACCTGAGGCAAAGTCAGACAGTCAACCAACTGAGCCACCCAGGTGCCCCTAATTTTTTTTAACGTAAACTGTACACCCAACGTGGGGCTAGAACTCATGACCCCCAGATCAAGAGTTGCATGCTCCATCAAATGTACCAACCAGGCGCCCCAATTTTATTTTAAACCTAAAATCGCAGGGCTGGTGGCCACTGTAATGCATTGCACGGGTCCTTATACCCATGTGGCATTTCCTCCTCCCCCCCATATGAAAACAAGTGGATTTCTGGAGAAAGATGGGCCTAAGAAGGAACCTGATCTCAGTCTGTTCTCATCAGAACCGGCAGGAGACCTGGAGTGCTTCGGAGAAATGAGGAATCCTGGCTAGGACAGCACCCCACTCCAGTCCAACCCAGGACAAGCGACCCCTCAGCCACTACCGCTCCCAGTCTCGAGTGGGAGAGTCAGCCCAAAGGCTGGGGCTCACAAAGGGGCCACAGCAACCCACGCCCCCACCGGCTGCTTCTGAGGGCATTCTGCGAGTCAGGCTTTTCCACCCGATTTGTGCATCCTCTTAATCCTTACACACTCAGCATAGAAGAGAGAAAGGCTGAGAATCTTTGGGGACAATTCTTGTAAATGTCCATGATGGAGACAAAACAGCACTATGGACTGAGGAATGTTTTTAACCACTTCACATACAGTTTCTTTGACTGAATAATGTCTCCTCCACGGTGATCTAAACCACCGAATGCAAGAAGCAGGCACTTCAAAATCACCCACCCAACACTAAGAGAAACTAGGCTGCATAACCACACCGACAGTTAAGAACTGTTACACGCACTCGTTTTAAGACAGCCACTGCACAGGGTCAATTAAGAGCCTTGAAACAGAACCTATTCCTGAAAGTCGCATTGATGAAACATACTTCCAACTCCAGGTACGGGGCCCATAAGTCCTTTTATAAGGGACCCCGCAGTGATGGGGTTTGCTCAGCCAACACATTAGAGCCACTGGACAGGGTCTCCCTCGGAATAATCCCCCATCAACTCCTTCTGAAAGTACTATGAATCGGGTGGCAGGAGGGGTGGCCAAGAGAAGTTTTAGTTCCACCCAGACACCTGTGGCTACGCCCTGGAGCGTATCACACTCTACAAGACAGGCCACTCTCGTAAACTCATACCAGAGGCCAGTTTAGCAACTTATTGTGAGAGCAAGGCCTTCCCCAGGTGGATATGCTGAGGGCTGGCACACAATACAAGAGTCCTACCAGTATCAGGATGTCAGGAAAACCAATTTAGTCACTGGCACGGAATCAAAACCGGAGGACCTAGGCTTTGAATATTCTATGCCAGGCAGGAAAATCACACAGAACCGCTGTGGTCACACAAGGGAACCTCCTCCTCCCCAGCTTTCAGACTCTCAATGACCCTCTCCCCCACACCCGACCAAAAAAAAAGGATCGACCGCCACCCTGAGACTCAGACTGACCACTCACGTGGCAAACAGTGGACCAGAGCTCCCTCAGGCAGGTAACCTGTTCTCTTCCAAAGGACACGGGCCCCCCTGGGCATGTGTGTCCACATTAGCAGCGGTGACCTGCGCAGTCTCCACACCTCCAGGCTGGCCTAAGAACTGAGCTGGCAACAAGCAGCACAGGGCCAGGGAGGGCCCACCGGGCAGGGCGAGGAGCACCGTGCTCCCTGTTACCCCCGGAGGCCTTCCAACCCCAGCTCTTGCCACCCCAACAACATGCCGTGCCACCACTTCTCAGGGTGCAGCCCTCGAGCTCTCCCTCCCCCGTCTCCTGCTCGACTCCCACTTAGCCCTGTCGTCCCCATGTTCTGGAAGCATTCAGCTCTTGCCCAGGTCCGTGTATTTCCTGACTCTCTCATTACCCCCATTCCCAGCTTCCAAGTTCTAATTCACCAACCCTCAGAAGTAGGCCTGCTTCTCTTCAAGAGAATTTCAACACGTCTGACTTCTCATTAGCCAAGGCATGTGTTAACTTACTAGAAAAATGGCATAACTGACTTTCCTGCCTACGCGTGACACTTAAAATCCTGCTTCCTCCAACTTTCTTAAGTCCAAGTAAGTTCAGGACAAGTTCACGAAGCAGGTGACATTGAACAGTCAACTCTGTCACGGTACGTGTCAAGAAGTGCCTCGTTACAACTCTCTGTCTCCAGAGTAAGATCCCTTTGCCTTGGAAATCAAACAAAAAGACTCAGGCTACATACTACTCATCCAAAAAACCAGAAGAGTAACAAAACCAAATTTTAAAATACTCAGAAGAAACCATCAGTAATTTATATAGACCCGTCAACACCCTGGTCTGGAAAACAGAAATGAGCTCCTCTTTCCAAAAGGATCAAAAATGCCATCTGAAGCAACTTACGTTAAAAGCAATAAAACTGAATTAGCAGCTATCAAAGCAACATCAGTTTATGGCTTCGGCTTTCTCTTTCACACACCACCTTGCCAGCCAGCCACCTCCTGTTGTACCGTTTAGCCTTAGAATTGCTTTTTCCTGAATGAATATCCCCCACAAGTACATTGAACAACAAAACAACGAAAAAAGAACAGGAGACGGTCACCTTCCACACTAACAACCCAACACTGAGGAAGAGAGGGGTATGCGAGGGACAACCACGGTCTACAGGACTCCAGTGCAAGCCAAACAGCCGTGGCAACCAGAAAGGTTTAGGGAGAAGGTGGCATGGGAACAGGTTTTGAACCACTGTCCTGGGGTATCCATCCTGTGTGCATTCCCAAGAGAAGCCATCGGTGTCTATGCAAGGCCCCAAAGCCGGGGCTGCACCCCAGGAAGCAGACCCCAAAGCACAAAGAAGGCCAAGGCCAATCCTGAGGACTCTGATGGCCTACACGGGACTGTGTGACTCCCCACATACAGCACACCTGCACCACCCTAAAGCAGGGCGGTGAAGGGGCCAAGCGGTCCTGCGGGCAGTCTACTTTCAAAGAGCTGCACGAGCCATGTGAGGTTCGGGAGGGATGGAAGCAGACATCAGCAAGAAGGCTATTGCAAAGTCCCAGCATGAGGCAACAGGGGCCTCATTTAGGGTGGTGGCTGAAACCAAAGGGCTTGGTAACAGGATGTGGGGATCCAGAGAGAAGAATTCAAGGCCAACTCCCGAAGTGTGGAGACTGGGTGACCTGATTCTCAACCTCAAATCATCATTACATGCTCTAAAACTTTTCCCAGAACAGGAATACTCTTTATCACAGGGCTACTGAGCTGAGCACACTTCAGTGCCCGTGTCTCAGCGCCCCAAGTCCACTCGTGTCCTCTGTCATCCACAGATGTTTCTTAAAATATTACACCATTAATCTTAAGTACCTCTTTAGGCATCTCAAGCCCAGAATTCCATAATGCTGCTTAGATTGAGGCTGGTCCTGTTTTCTTCCTAGTCCACACTAGGACATAATCACCGTAGAACATTTCTGCACACCACGGAAAATCACAACCTGCCCTACCTGTGCATGCCATGCTCTGGTCCTAAGTTGATCGCTTCCTCCCGTGCAAGGCTCCACTGTCCCAGGAACCCCATGAATTGAACATCCACACTCCCAGTTCTCTGCACGGTACTTTACAAGAGCTTTGTGCTCTTGTCACACAATTAAATGGCAAAGTCCACACTCAAACTCAGGCCTGGCCCAAAGCCTGTGCTCAAGCCACCATACTGCCGCACCACGAGGAGCTGGAACTCAGTGGCCCCTTTCTCCCTTTCCACGAAGCTGACTGCAAAAAAATAAAAATAAAAATCAAGGAGGAAGGTACTCACTTTCTTCCCATATTTGCTGTTAGCAATCTTTTATTTGTTCCCAGATCATCAAAATCAGCAGCCTGAGAAAATCGAGAGGGTTGATGCCTGTGGGGAGTAACTTCCAATCCTACCAAAACCTGCCAGGCTCAGAGTCAGACATTTCCAGGTTTGGCCTAATTTTTTTCTGCATTTCTTCTGGGTTCTCTAAGTTGACTTTCATCTTGTAACTTCGCAGTTCTTTTACCAACCAAGGCTAACGCGAGAGAAAAATAGGGATTCCCGTGATTTTTGTCTTGTCACAGGGCTATCTGAAAAGGCAACTTGCGTTTTAGACAGAATAAAATGTGCCCAGTTTGGTTTATCTGGGTGCGTGTGTGCAAGGAAACTCCCTTTCACTCCCAAACCTGCCTTAGCACAAGGGTAACTGGAAACTCCACCTCCCCACGAAAATTTGAAAGAAAAAGAAATCCACCAGTGCTGCCTCTTCCCAACCAAAAACACAGAAGTCAATGATCAATTCTTTGCAAACTGCAGATGACTCATTGATTTGCTCCCAGCTTGGTGTCCCAACGGCAGTGGTCTGAGTGTTGTACCGAGGTCAAACAAAACTGTCTGTCCCCAACAGTCTAAGAGATCACACTCTGCAACGGAGATTGCTCACAGGGGCCGAAGAAGCAAGGAACAAACATCAGGGTATTTACATTTGTGCTGGCCCGTCTATGCAGCAGAAGCAAGGGCCTTGGGAAAACTTCCTGTTGACTGGACAGGGCACAGCACTGACCAGATGATCACCGCTCCAAGTACTCAGAGGGCAGAGGCCTGCACAAGTCGCTCCTTCAGCCCCTCGGCCCACACCTCCTCTGAGTTAGACAAGGAATAAACTAAGTGAATTCCTTCCTGGCCAGACCGAAAAACACCACCACCACCGCGTGTGCCTCCCCACTTGAAACGTGTGATCAACTGCTTCGGGACCTAGAGGAGGCATGGGGTCCGACCCCATGAACTGCCGTCCTGTCCCTCGTCTCTTCCCTCTCTGCCCTTCACCCTTTGTAACTTTCGCAATAGCTCAGAACAAGTCATTTTTAAAATAACAAAGCGTGAGCATTGTTACTCTACAGCAGATACGCAAGGACCCAGCAAAGTTCCGTCAAAAGCAAATGCAATCCCAGAGAAGTGGAGTGAGAAGGAGAGCAAACTAACACTGACCTACTGATAGGAAAGAACAACCGACCTAACCAGTCTCCCAAGCTCCTCCAAAACGGCCCTGCCCAGGAGGGGCAGGTAGGATGCTCCTCATTGACAAGGCCTTCCCTTCCTCAAGCTGATCAGAACCCTAACTGCTACCAGCTGCCAGTTCTATTGGACTCAGGGCAGGTTCAAGGCACTAGCATAACCTGGCACGTGAAGCCAAATGGAGTTGATTGTCACTAAATCCCACCCTGCTGGCTTTTTAGTAGGAAGGATTCTTCCCCTCTTCCTGATCCTAAACTACAATATTTAAAGCCAGCACATTTCAGGAGTGGGAAGCTTAATAAAGGCTGATAGGCAGCTTTGTGAACCACACACCTGTGGGTGCTCACAGGGAACTGACAATCCCAAGTCCTACAGAGGCAAGGTATCGGCGGGATAATGAATTTGGGACAGAGGTCCACTCAAAAGAAACAAGTTTTCTTAAGTTTTAGAAATCAGCATTAATAACCGCAACCTTCCCCTCCAATTTTGAGATTCCAGTAAATTCGCAGATTAATGATCTTAGGGGTGACCTTTCCAATACAAACTTTGATATGAAAATAAAACTCCATGAGAAAACGAAGTCATCTTGCAAGCATGGAGTGTGTGGATTTCTTGGAACTGTGGATTTCTGAAAATTCTTCCACTACCCTTCAACACTCTCCAATCTTACAGAAAAGCCCGCAGAACTCGGGGCATGACGATTTCCCCTAAGACAGTTCTGTATCAGAAATAGGTCCTTCAGTGATGTCCACCTTTATTGCTTCTCACTACTATTTTAAAACACTTGGAAAAGTGGTAAAACGACATATAGGGGAAATCAGTAGGCCAGCACTGTTGGATTTTTGTCTTGATGGAGCGCTATTCAAAAAAAAAGGGGGGGAGGGACTGAAAAGCAACCTGTTTGGTTATGTGGCATAAAAGGAATACCCAAAATTGCCTCAGCAACATATTCCTGCAACTAGCTGGTTTAATCACACATGCCAAAAGCTTCGTGAAGCTACTGCCTTCCTGAAGCCAAAGGAAATACATAGCCCGGTCCTTGGCGCGGACTCTGCTCTCCTGTCCCCCACGACTGCCCATTGTTAAGTACCACTGGGAAGTGCTTTCTGCAGGCATTTCCACCACTTTGCCTTTTGCAATCTGGCAAGCCATTTTTTTCAGTGAACATCCAATTACTGGCAGTACGTCATTCACAGGGGAATACCAGTCATGGTTAAGTGTTCCCACCAACCAGGGTGGCAGGCAGTGCCCCACACGTGTAGCCACCCGACAGGACAAATGTGGTCCTTTGCCTCAGCTTCCTGAGCAAGGTTCCATTCATTTATGCAACCCGAGATCGCTGGCTAAAAGCAAACTAAGAACATTCAGTGCCCAGTTCACTTAGCTACCCCCTTTTTTGGCTCCTGCCGTTCTGACCCCTCAAGGCGGGTAAAAAAAGCTGTTTTTCCAGACTACTTTGACTTTGCTCTTTTAAACACTTGGGGCCACGAGAACTAAAAGATGCCTTCCAATGGCCAACTTGGCCCGAAATATGTAAACCAAAGACTCTTGACATCAAACCTTTATAACCAAGACCCCGTATCTGGAAGTACCTGAGGAAACTGCTGCCAGAAGGGCAGAAAATTAAGTTACTTTTGGAGTCAGGATTGATTCGGCTGTAGGTAGCCATGTGCGGCGGGGCTCTCGCGCAGTTGCAAACACACACCTGGCCGGATGCTGACTGCACCGCACACAGTCGGGTAACCAAACTCTCCCCTCCCCGCCCCCCGCCCAAACAGGTAAGTAGAAACAGCGTCCGGCTCAGAACTCGGGGCCAGTCCCAAGGCGGAGAACATGTGCCTTCCTTGCAGGTGTTGCTCCAAAATGAAGCCCAACGCTAGGAATTGCCGTTTTAAAGGGATCCGGGGGAACGCCTCGCAGCCCTGGTGGGCGCTCCAGGGGAGCGCACGCGAGCAGGTGCGGGCGAGCCCCGCGTCCACGGAGGGCGAGCGCTCCCCAAGCTCGCCGGCCGGAACCGGGCCAGGCGAGGCAGATCCCGGAGACGCCCGCCACGGGGCACGGCCCGCCCCCACCCACACCCCACCTCCCCCTTCACCCCCCCCCCCCCCCCGGAGCCTGGCTCCCGACCCGACGGCCGCCAGCAGCCCGGAGCACGCCTGCGTCCCTCGGGCGGCCAGAGCGCCCTCATTCACAAGCCCGGGATCCGGGCGCTTTGTGCCGGAAGGCGCCCCGGACAATGAGCCGGGCAGGGGGCCGCCGGCCGCCCCCAGCGCGCGCGGGCCCGGCATGACGGTGCAGCCTCGCCCGGCCCGGCCCAGGCCCAGGCCCGCGGCCGCCGGGGCCTGCTTAAAGATGGCGAGCCCCTCGCGTGGCTCCCGCGGCTCCCCCCGGCCACAATGGAAGGCGCCCCCCGGCCCCGCCGCGGCCGGTCCGCGGGCCTCACCTTCCATCTCCATGTCCTCGGGCTCGCTCAGCTGCTGCTCGCCCGCTTTCTGCTGCTGCTGCTGCTGCTGCTGCTGCTGGTGGTTCATGTCGGCCGCGGCCTGGGCCTCGCCTGCGGCCGGGAGCCCGGGCTGCGGGCCCGGCGGGCGGGCGGCGGCGGCGGCGAGCCGGGGCGGCGGCGGCGGCGGCGGCGGCGGGGCGGCCTCCTCCTCCTCCTCCCGCGCGTCGTCGGCGGCGGCGGCGGCCCCGGGGCGGCCCGCGGCGGGCGGCGGCGGCGGCGGCGGCGGCGGCAGGGAGACGCGCACGTACTTGCTCGCGATTCGCCCAATCTCGGCGCCGAGGCGGGCGGGCGGCCGGCGGGCCGGGCCGGGCGGCCTCGTCGCTCGCTGCGGCCGCCGCCGCCGCCGCCGCCGCCGCGGGGCCCGCCTCCCGCCGCCGGGGCCGGGGCCGGGGCTGCGGGGCCGCGGGCCGGCCGGGGGCGGAGGGCGGCCGGGCGGGGGCCGCGGAGTCAGCCCCGCCTCGGGCCGGGCGCGGCGGGCGGGAGGCCTGGCCGGCCGCGGCGGGCCTGCGGGGCCTGGGGCCGGCGGGAGCGGCGGCGGCGCGGGCGGGCGACTGGCCGGCCGCGCTCGGGGCGCTGCGGCCTCCGCCTCCTCGGCGTCGTCGTCGGGGCTCCGGCAGCGGACGCGGCGCCCGGCGGCTCGGCTCGGCTCGCTCTCAAAATGGCGGCGGCGTGAAATGTCACATCCGCATGGGGGGCCCGAGAGCGAGCGAGCGAGCGAGCGGAGAGCGGGCGGGCGGCGCAGGGAGCGGGCGGGCGGGCGGGAGGGCGCCGAGCGGGAGGGCGGAGCGGGAGCGGAGGGCGGAGCAGGGGAGGCGGAGCAGAGAGCGGCCCGCCCGCCGCTGCCGCCGCAGCCGCCTCGGCCCGCCTGCCGGCTGCGGCTCCGGCTCCGGCTCCCGCTCCCGCACCAGCCCGCGTCGCGCCGCGCCCCCCGTGCCTCCCACGCCCCCAGCGCCGCCCGGCCCCGGGTGCCTGCCCCTGAGTCCCGGGACGCGCCGGTGCGGGCCCCCCGGCACCCCGACCCTGGAGGGTGGGAGCCCCGAGCCCGGCCCAGCGCAGGGGCCTTACCCCCCTTCCTCCCCATACCCTGGGGCCCTCGGCGCGGCCGTGTGACCTTGGGCGTGTAGCTGACCAGGCTGCTTAGAACAGGGTCTGGGACAGAGCCAGGGGCGACGCGTACCACCAGTGCCTGTGGTCAGTAGTAGTAGTAGGATTACTCTCCACCCTTAACCGAGCTGTGTTGTACGTGCCCAATACCCTACGTGGGAGAACTTATTTTCTCATTGTAGTCCAAACCAGAAAAGTTAAGTCCCTCAGAACTGACCCCAAAAGCTCTTCGTGTGGCATTTAACCTGTTCCCCTCAAATCAGCACAGACTGGTGAGTAGCGTCTCAACTTTTTTTATGGTAACCGACGCAGCGCAGGTGAATAAATAGGCAAAAAGGACATATATCTCTGTACATCTGTCCCCATCTAAGGGACCGTCTCAAAGGAGAATGTAATTTTGCCCCCTAAAATGGCCAGGAAGTTGTGATTCCCACCCCACTTTCCATCTCCGTATTTCCTTTCCCTGCATTTTTCTCCAGTTTAGTTAGGATCCCATCTCCCCACCCACAAAAGAACGTTTTGTTCACTGTGGTGTCCCACGTGCGTGGGACATTGCAAGGACTCAATGAATATTTGTTAAATGAATGCTTGATTCAAATGTGACTGCCCCCCCCCCCCCACCAAGCATTTCATATATGCGAAGGTTTCCCACCAGCGGAATTTCTTGCTAGACCAAGGAAGGCAGCAAATGAGAGGGAAGGAGTGATTTCACCAAGAATCGGTCCCAGTCCCTGGGTCACCCCCAGATCCCGAAGAGGTGTTGTTATTCACACAGATTCTCACAAATGCTAATGAACTGTTCTCAGATGCAAAGGAATCCTCCCCTCCAGCTCTGCAGAGCCTTGGGGGAGGGCAGAAAGGACCTTGGGGGGGGGGGGGGGCAGTTGGCAGAGAGCAATACACAATGCCTACTAGGTTCCACACCGCCCAACCTTATTTTTATGACTGGGTTCAAAACCAACCTGGGAAATATATGAGGAGTAAAAAGGATACCCTGCGTGGTGGATAAAATGAATGTGGTATAGCCATCCCATGAAATACTATTTGGCAATTAAAAAGCATGAGGCACTGAGACATGCTACCCGTGGATACACCTTGAAAAACACTGTGCTGAGTGAAAGAAGCCAGACACAAAAGACCACATGGTGAATGATTCCCATTACATGAAACATCCAGCAGGCAATCAATCTATGGAGACAAAGTAGATTGAGGGGGTCCGGCTTTGAGCAGTGATGGCTCCTAGGCCAGGGGTTTCTTTGGGGAGGTTATGAAAACATCCTAAAATTTGATTCTGGTAATGGTGCGAATATGCTAAAACCTTTGGAACTGTACGCTTTAAGTGGGTGAATTGTAGGATACGTGGATCATATGGCAGTAAAACTTTCTTTTAAAAAAAGGGTATCTTGCAAAGGCCAAGAATGAGTGAGGAAGACCAGAATGGAGGCTGGTCACAGTCTAGAGGAGAGATGGAGGTGAGCTAGACATGTGTAGTGGACCTGGAGAAAAAGAAAAAAGAACAGGTGTAGGTGTGTTGACAGGTCAAACTGGCTAGACTTGCTGATAGGCTGGAGTTGGGTGGGAGAGGAAGAAATGTTGCTTTAAGCCTCTGAGTTTGTGGTCACTTATGACACAATAATAAAAAATGAATACACACAAATAATATGTCTCCAGTCCTGGAAGCATCTCAAAGGGAAGAAACTTCACAGCTGTATCCTAGCACGGTGCCTGGTACATAGTAGATGCCTGCTAAAGCCTGATTGAATGGTTTCACCTCAGCTAATGTTTACTAATTGCCAGGAGCCAGGGTCTGTCTGGAATACAAAAGACTGCTTGCTTTAAAGGCTTTTAGTAAGGATTCAGTTACAGAACTTCTTTGCAGCTTCCTGCCTTTCACCTAGGAGTAGAGGATGGGGGGCAGGGAGGAGGCCTCATTTCTAGGCCGCCTCAGCTACTCAAAACAGCAGTACCAGTGCCCTCTGAGGCCTGCGAAGAAGGTCCAGACTCAGTTATTCCAGAGGCCTCTGCTAGCCTCTGCATCTCCACCTTGGGGAATCAGGTCTGCATTAGCTGTAAAGCCCATTTGCTCACAGAAGGAATGTGTAGGGAAGAACACTAAAGACACCAATCAGCTGAGTAATGCCTGCTTCCTGGGAGCTGGAATGCCAAGATGCCTCCAAAGGACCTAGAGCAATAAAGGGCAAGGCGACTTACTACGGCACCATTTCTAATCATTGCCAATTCTTAAAAATTTCACACCCCCGTACCCTGGTTCAGAAACCAGGGACCTAAGAAAGACGGGAAACCGGGGAGACAGGAACTGCTAAAGCAGCTGACTTGTCATTAGGTAGAGTCAGTAGGTGCAGGGAGGGGCCACCCTATCATTACTCTCGGAGCAAAACATATTTTTGCTGCTCCCAGGGCCAGAGCCATGACTTGGCATAAACAGCCGGTTGGGTTTTCTTCTTAAGAACCAAAATATTTATCTACCTGGCGGCTATGTGGGCCAGGGTCTAAAATGATTTGATGGAAGTGTCAGACAAAAAAGAAGGGATTAACGGGAGCTCTTTATTTTTCAGGATAACTAAATTTGTAGATAATCCATGTCTGGAAAGATGACCTAACCCCACAGCCACAGGGTTAGTGAGGAGGGTCTGAGCTTAAAAGAAATAAGGCGGAGGGCGCCTGGGTGGCTCAGTCGGCTGAGCATCCGACTTCGGCCCAGATCATGATCTCGAGGTTCGGGAGTTTGAGCCCCGCGTCAGGCTCTGTGCTGATGGCTCAGAGCCTGGAGCCTGCTTCGGATTCTGTGTGTGTGTGTGTGTGTGTGTGTGTGTGTGTGTGTGTGTGTGCGCGCGCGCGCGCGCCCCTCCCCCACTCGTTCTCTCTCTCTCTCTCTCTCTCTATCTCTCTCTCTCTCTCTCTCTCTCAAAAATAAAATAAAAATGGAGCACCTGGGTGGCTCAGTCAGTTAAGCGTCCAACTTCCACTCAGGTCATGATCTCACAGTTGATGGGACAGCCTATGTTGGGCTCTGTGCTGACAGCTCAGAGTCTGGAGCCTGCTTCGGATTCTGTGTCTCCCTCTCTCTCTCTGCCCCTCCCCCACTCATGATGTTTCTCTCAGTCTCAAAATTAAACATAAAAATTTTTTAAATAAAATAAAAACATTAAAAAAATTTTTTTTAATAAAATAAAAAAATAAAGAGGGACAAGGCCAAGGACCTGCAGCTAGAAGCTGTTTGGAGGGTAAAGAGCTTTCCGAGTCAGAACCAAATGACCTAGGTTCCACAGGAGAGGTTCTGCAAAGTTGAACTTGGGAAGCTAGTTGCCTTAACCTCTTTGAACTCAAGGTTCTTACCTGGGAAATGAGGAAGACAGTTTCTACATAAAGGGGCCTTTGGAAATCAAATGAAATAAGAAAACTTTACTTAAACACGTCATGGTCCAGAGGTTGTGAAACAGTTATTGGAAGGGCGAGGGCAGAATGACATGAGACCCCAGCCCCAAGTTCCCTGCCTACCTTTCACGCAGAACTGTGGATAGGTTGACTACCTGCTGTGTGCCAGAGACTGGGCTGGCGGGGGGGTACAGGGAATGAATGGCAGAAATGACCAAAGGGTGGCTCAACACAAAGTCACGTGACCAACATTTTCCTGGGCCGGGTTTTGGGAAGGGAGAGGCAAACGTTAATGCAAGCTCTTTGCTAGAGTGACTGCTCATAGTTGGCCACGAATGCGTGTAGATTTTAGGGTCTTGTTTTTATTTTTTGAAAAAGAGCTCACAAAGATCCTTTGGCTTCAGTGTGACCAGACTGACTCCAAAAGAGGCGGTGGAAAGAGGCAGTGAGAACCTGGGGGACAATGGTGCTTTCTTTTCCTTGTTTTAAATTTACGTTTTGTTGGTTTGTCTGTTTGTAGGAAAATTAATCAAACCATTAACCACTCCTCTTGGTCACACCCTCTTAAAAGGGTAAGAATATGGAACAATGGGATATTTCCAATTAGGTGGTTTTGGGGGAGAAAAAACAAACTCAGTTGAAGAACACTTACTGGGGCACTTGGGTGGCTCAGTCGGTTAAGCGTCTGACTCTTGATTTTGGCTCATGATCTCACGGTTCATGGGTTTGAGCCCTGCATCAGGTTCTGCGGTGACAGAGGGGGGCCTGCTTGGGATTCTTTCCCTGTCTCTCTCTCTTTCTCTCTCAAAAAAAAAAAAAAACAAATAAACATTTAAAAGTAAAATAAAGAGCACTTACTGTGAACCAGAGACTGTTTATTTTTTTTTAATTTTTTTAACATTTTATTTATTTTTGAGAGAGACAGAGTGTGAGCAGGGGAGAGGCAGACAGAGAGGGAGACACAGAATCCGAAGCAGGCTCCAGGCTCTGAGCTGTCAGCACAGAGCCCAACGCGGGGCTCGAACCCACAAACCGTGAGATCATGACCTGAGCCGAAGTCGGACGCTTAACCGATGGTGCCAGCCAGGCGCCCCGAACCAGAGACTGTTTAAAGCATTCCACATGTTGACTGTTTTACTCTCACGTCAACCCTATAAGGCAGGTGCTGTATTCCTATTTTACAGTTGAGGTCACTGAGGTGCAGTCTCCAGACTAAGTAATTAGCTCAAGGTCACACAGCTAGTAAAGAAAAGCCCAAATTTGAATCCAAGCAATCTTGCTTCATATGACCAAATAGAAAAATATTAATAAGAGATTTACTTTATAACCCCAATGTAAATCCCCAAATGTGATCAAGAATCCTATAACTTCACGGGGCGCCTGGGTGGCTCAGTCGGTTAAGCGGCCGACTTTGGCTCAGGTCATGATCTCGCAGTCCATGAGTTCGAGCCCCGCGTCGGGCTCTGTGCTGACAGCTCAGAGCCTGGAGCCTGTTTCAGATTCTGTGTCTCCCTCTCTCTGACCCTCTCCTGTTCATGCTCTGTCTCTCTCTGTCTCAAAAATAAATAAAAGTTAAAAAAAAAAATTTTTTTTTAAAAAGAATCCTATAACTTCACAACCACATATACGCTACTTATCCACGTTAGCTGGAAAACAGACACAGGCCATCTTTCCACAGAACTGGTCTGGAATTATGCAAAATCTTCAGTAAGCAGCCTTTGCTTTTTTTTTTTTTTTTTTTACTGTTTATGTATTTATTTTGAGAGAGAGAGAGAGAGAGAGAGAGAGAGAGAGGAGAAGCAGAGAGAGAACCCCAAGCAGGCTCCACACTGTCAGTGCAGAGCCTGACTAGGGGCTTGAACCATGACCTGTATCAAAATCAAGAGCTGGATGCTTAACTGCCCAAAAGCCGCAAACATCCTTTGCTTTTAAAAGGCAACTGATCTATGTTTTCTTGCTTTTGTTTAATGTTAATTTACTTTTGAGAGAAAGACAGAATGTGAGCAGGGGAGGAGCCGACAGAGAAAGAAAGATAGAGGGAGACACAGAATCCGAAGCAGGCTCCAGGCTCCGCGCTGTCAGCACAGAACCCGATGTGGGGCTCGATCTCATGAACCGCGAGATCATGACCTGAGCCCAAGTCGGACGCTTCACTGAGCCACCCAGGCGCCCCTCTTGTGTTTTCATGTGGCCAATATTAACCTAGAAGTTTGTCACATTAGGTACATTCCTGACAAAACTGTCTCAGCTCTGACTGTAAACCAAACACGTACCTCCTCACAGAGCCAGGTAACATGCTCTAAGTGGCTATCTTACTTAATCTTCACAAGGTAAGAGCAATAATCATTGCTAATATTTATTGAGTGCTTTCTTCCTGCCAGGCCCTGTTCCAAGGACTTTACATTAACTCTTTCATTTAACCTGTCAACAACCCTGTGAATCACAGATGTCAAGTACTCCTCTTTAGAGAGGTGAAACCGACAGAGAGAAGGAAGGTGCTCAGTGTCACAAATAGCAGCGGAAGGGTTTCTCCACATAAGTCAAACACAGAATTAGCACAAGAGTGATCCAGCTATTTCACTCCTGGGTATAAACCCAACACAATTGGAAACAGGGTCTCAAACGAAAACTTGTACACTGACATAGCAGCACTATTCCCAACAGCCAAAGGTGGAAGCAACCCAAATGTCCACAGCCAGATGAGTGGATAACGAAATGTGGTCTGTCCACACAATGGAATATTCAGCCATCGGAAAGGACGACATACTGATCCGATGAACCTTGAAAACATGCTAGTAAATGATGGGGGGCCTGGCTGGCTCAGTCGGAAAAGCATGCAACTCTTGACCTCAGAGTTATAACTTTGAGGCCACGTTTATTTAAAAATAAAATCTTGGGGCGCCTGGGTGGCTCAGTCGGTTAAGCGTCCGACTTCGGCTCAGGTCACAATCTCACGGTCCGTGAGTTCGAGCCCTGCGTCAGACTCTGGGCTGATGGCTCAGAGCCTGGAGCCTGCTTCCGATTCTGTGTCTCCCTCTCTCTCTGCCCCTCCCCCACTTGTGTTCTGTCTCTGTGTCTCTCTCTCTCTCTCTCTCTCAAAATAAACATCAAAATATTTTTTTCTTAATATATATATTTTTTAAAAATAAAAAAATCTTGGGGCGCCTGTGTGGCTCAGTCGGTTAAGCATCCGACTGTGGCTCAGGTCATGATCTCACAGTTTGTGAGTTCAAGCCCCATACCAGGCTTGCTGCTGTCAGCACAGAGCCAGCTTCAGAACTTCTGTCCCCCCTCTCTCTGCCTCTCTCCTGCTTATGTTCTCTCTCTCAAACATAAATAAATCTTAATAAAAATAAAATCTTTAGGGACGCCTGGGTGGCTCAGTCGGTTGGGCAGCCGACTTCGGCTCAGGTCATGATCTCGCGGTGAGTTCGAGCCCCGCGTCGGGCTCTGTGCTGACAGCTCAGAGCCTGGAGCCTGTTTCGGATTCTGTGTCTCCCTCTCTCTGACCCTCCCCCATTCATGCTCCGTGTCTCTCTCTATCTCAAAAATAAAATAAACATTAAAAAAATTTTTTAAAAAATAAAATTAAATACAATCTTTAAAGAATATGCTAGTTAACGAAAGAAGCCAGAGGCAAAAGGCAACATATTCCATGATTCCATTTGTATGAAATATCCAGCGTGGACAAATCCATAGAGGCATAAAACAGATTAGCAGGTGCCAGAGGCTGACTACGGGGGGTAGTGGGGCATGGCTGCTTCATGGGTATAGGGCTTCCTTTTGGAGTAATAAAAATGTTCTGGAAATTGAGTAGCAATAATTACATAACATGAATGTACATAATGACACTAATGGTAAATTTTGTTATATGCATTTTACTACACTACACAAAATAACAAGATTTGAAGTAGGGTATTCTCTCATTCCATAGCTTATGTCTCTAGCCAATATGCCATGCTTTGGATTCTGGTAAAAAGCATGATTATTTTCACTACATGAAAGAGGAAACTGAGGCATAGCTAGGAAGAGGTAGGAAGGGATTCAAACAGCTCTGCCCACTGCAAAGTTGCCGGGAGCGCCTCCAACCCCTTCTGTGACAGCCAAAAATGCCTCCAGAATTGCCACTGCGTTATTCAGTGACTCAATTTACTTTTCTACCAATACCTCTAGAAATAAATTGCTGACCTGGAAAATTAAACGATTTTTCACAAAGACATTTGGAAATGAGGGTGGAGAATATCTACGTGTTAAAAGTAAAATTCAGTGGGGCATCTGGGTGGCTCACTCGGTTCAGTGTCTGACTTGGCTTCAGGTCATGGTCTCACAACTCGTGAGTTTGAGCCCCATTTACCATCAGCACAGAGCCCGCTTCAGATCCTCTGTCTCTCTCTCTCCCTGCCCCTTCCCCGCTTGTGCCTTCTCTCGCTCTCAAAAATAAATAAACATTGGGGAGCCTGAGTGGCTCAGTCAGTTGAGTGTCTGACTTCAGCTCAGGTCATGTGTTCATGGGTTCGAGCCCTGCATCAGACCCTGTGCTGACAGCTGGGTGCCTGGAGCCTCCTTCAGATTCTGCGTCTCCGTGTCTGTCCCTCCCCTGCTCACACTCTGTCTCTCTGTCTCTGTCTCCCTCTCTCTCAAAAAATGAAAAAACATTAAAAAAAATGTAAAAAGGAAAAAAGAAACCTTGCTTGAAGACAGCAAGGTGGGTCCCCTGTTCCGAGAGATCGTGGCTCATCCTTCCAGCTGGAAGGGCCCTTTCTTGGAACCCTTCCTCCCATTTCTCTGGACACTTAACCAACACAGGGGGCACAGCAACGCTGCTGTTCCCTTCATAGTGTTTATTGAGTCAAGGAATACGCACGCTGGCACCCGCTTCCAGGCAGATTTCTTGCACCACAGGAAGAGTTCAGTGACTGTTGCAAACAGCAACTGGGTTTTATCTGCCAGATGGGAACTCAGGGAATTTAAATTAATTAAAATAATGGCATTTGATATCACAGTTGATAGGGAAAGAGTTCCAGTCTCGGGTTCTAAGGGCAACAAACAAGCTTGAAAACATCCAGATCCCTTTTGTAGGAAAGAAAATTACACACAAGGAACAGAGAAAATTTATTAAGCACTTACTGTGTGCCAGGCACAATGTTGACTGTTTCCCTTGGCTTTTTTAATAACCCAGAACCTCAAAAGATGTAATACACAAAGATAATGTCCCATGTCAATAACGGTCACATTTCTTTAGAAAGTAATTTTTGTTCACAAATAATCTGTTGCCGCTCACCATGTCAACCAAAGTAAGAGCATAAACGGAATTCTTGTCTGTAATTCAATTACTACATTTTGTGAGAGCCTTTTGAGTTTTTTAAAACAACAACTTTTTTTTTTTTAATTTTTTTAACGTTTTTATTTTATTTTTGAGACAGAGAGAGACAGAGCATGAACGGGGGAGGGGCAGAGAGAGAGGGAGACACAGAATCGGAAACAGACTCCAGGCTCTGAGCCATCAGCCCAGAGCCTGACGCGGCGTTCGAACTCACGGACCGCGAGATCGTGACCTGGCTGAAGTCGGACGCTTAACCGACTGTGCCACCCAGGCGCCCCAGGTACGTATAATCTTTAGTTTGTTTGTTTATTTTGAGAGAGAGGGAGAGCACACAAGAGCAGGGAGAGGGGCAGAGAGAGAGACAGAGTACCGAGCAGGCTCCACACTCACCGTGGAGCCCAACTCAAGGCTCGATCCCACGATTGTAAGATCATGACTTGAGCCAAAACCAAGAGTCAGTCTCTGAACCACCCAGGCGCCCCTATAATACTTTGATAATAACATTTAGAGTAAACACACGCCAAAACTATCCCATTAGGGCAGAGCTACAGGGAGCCTCCAAGATGGTTAAGGCTGAGACCCCAGGAGGCAAGCAGTTACTCGGGCGTGGGTTAGTGGTCGAGAGAATCCAGGGGGCCATTATCAGCGACTTCCACTCTATTACCCTTCTTCTTGGTTGCCTCTCTGGGTACAGTGGGCTCCCCAGATCCTGGCGGAGCTGGTCCCAGACTCTTCCTATGTCCCCTTTCACCCTAGAGATACCAGGACTTCTCCAGCGCTTTCTGGTCCACATCGCACAAGCCACCCCAAAGCAGTTTCTCAGGAGGTATGCAGTCCCCACGATCTTTTGTGCCACCAGCCCAGGAAAGGCTCCATTAAGTATCCCACCCAGGGAGGCTCCCCTAGGCTGACGGTAGGGCCAGGCATTTTTCAGAAGTGCCCCCAAGTGATGGTGACTCACTACAGCTCACTGTGCTTTGCTGGTCTCTAGCACCCCCACTCTCACCCCCCAGTGGACAGAGCCCACCAGTCGGTGGCTTCTGACATGTCTTTGACAGTTAAAACAGCTCATAGGTGATGGGTGCTTAATACGTGCCAGGCCTTGTCCTGAGTGCTTGCTAGGAACTAATTCATTGAAATGTCACAACAACCCCATGAGCAGAGAGCCATGCTCTTAGTTCTGCAGTTTTGTGCATTGTACATAAAGTGTGACTGCAAATCAGTGTTTGCCGGGGTTTGGGAAGTAATTGAGGCACAGGAGAAGGCACAGGGGAATTTTTAAGATCTCCGTTTTGATCGTGGCCCTACGCATTTGCAAAACCCATAGAATCTTACATCACCAAAAGTGAACTTTAACATAGGTAAACTTAAAAAAAAATTTTTTTAATATTTATTTATTTTTGAGACAGAGCGAGCAGGGGAGGGGCAGAGAGAGGGACAGAGGATCTGAGGTGGGGTCCATACACTGACAGCTCAGAGCCCGACATGGGACTCATGAATCATGAGATCATGACCTGAGTGGAAGTCAGACGCTTAACTGACTGAGCCGCCCAGGTGCCCTAAGTTTATTTATTTTGGAGTGAGAGAGAGAGAGAGACCACAAGGGGAGGAGGTAGGGCGGGGACAGAGGGTCTCTGAAACAGGCTCCATGATGGCGGATAGATAGCCTGATGCGGGGCTTGAACCCACAAACCTTGAGATCATGACCTGAGCCAAAGTCGGATGGATGCTTAATGGACTGAGTCACCCAGGCGCCCCACCACTCTTGATCTCAGAGTTAGAAGTTCAAGACCCACGTTGGGTGCAGAGATTACTTAAAAATAAAACCCTAAAAAAAAAAAAAAAGTCAAGGGGGATATTGGGAGATCCCAGGCTGGAATGCAGACAATGACAAATGAATCTAACTGTACTGCAAGTGTAGGACAAAGGAGCTGTCACCTCTTTGAAGGTGAGAGAAAAAAGGAGCTGACTTCAGTGACTTTGATTTTTAATGAAAACTATAAAGGTAAACTCAAAGAACTATACATGTAAAGAAAGGAGAAGGGCTGAAATCCAGCCCAGGAACCCCCAGCTAAGCTTGCTGCTAAGAACAAAGGTTCCATCTGTTCACCCTACCATGCGATAAGACAGGTGTCTTCCAAGAGGGGCACCTCTTTAGAATTTGCACAAAAGGGTCTATAGAAGGGTGTAGTGGCCCTGCCTACAATCAAGGTGCTGTATTACCCCCATCTTACAGATGAGGAAGCCAAGGCAGCAGGTGGTCAACTGGTCCAAGGACTGGTCCAATAAAGCACCAAGATTTCACCTCTGGAAACAACTCAAAATGTCCATCAGTGGCTGAATGGATAACTCAATGGATAAATAAAAGCGGTCTGTCCGCATAACGGAATATTACTCAACCATAAAAAGGAACATCACACGGACACCTGCTGCAACATGATGAAGCTTGAAAATAAATCACCAAAGTGAAAGCAGACAGACACAAAAGACCACATACTGTATGATTCCATGTATATGCCACGTCCAGAATAGCCAAGTTCATAGAGACAGAAAGTTAGAGTGGAGGTTGCCAGGGGCTGGGGGCTGGGGTGGGGAGGAGAGCAGAGAATGGGGACTGAGTGCCAATAGGGTCCAGGACTGGGGAAGGAAACAGATGTTTTAAATTGTGCCGATGGTCCCATGCATCTCCGCATACACTATGAACCACTGAATTCATTAGACACCTAAAACAGGAGAATTGCGTAGCATGTAAATTATATCTCAATAAAGCTGGGATTTCAAAAAAAAAAAAAAAAAGACATTCAGCTCTGGCAGCCTGACCGTCACACCATGGGAGCTCCTAACAAACATACCAGGTTGCCTTCACCCAGGCAGGCTTGTTAATATTCCAAAACCCATATCCAAGAAATGCCTGAATTAAACCCCTGCCACTGAGTGAATACAGCAGCCATTGTCTTGCCTGGCCCACTCTGTGCCAGCCACTTTCCTTATATTAACTCCCCTTTTCCACGGCAGCTGGGCAGGTTAGGTTCCAGGCTCCCGTATTTTCTGGGAGGCTGGTGTTCCGGAAACCTTGGCAATATGGAAAGCTAATCATTCAAGACTGCCCTTGACCATGGGAGGGCAGGTATTTATTTCTGTTTATCAGCTCAGGGGGGATGTGGGGGGTTGCCCTAGTGGAGAGAGTATAGGCAGAAGGTGTAGAACTTTCTGTCCTACCCACCCTTGGGGTTACTGGATTCCTAATGTGGGGTGTCCACTTAGAGACAAAAAGCAAGACTTACCCATATTTTGATTGCACGGATTCAAATTTGCACTGAAAATGACAACTCTATATCATTATCTTTTGTTTTTTACATTTATTTATTTATTTTGAGAAGAGAGAGCACAGTGGGGAGGGGTAGTGAAGGAGACACAGAATCCCAAGTAGGGTCCCCGCCATCAGCACTGTGCCCAATCTGGGGCTCGAACCCACAACCCCCAAGATCATGACCTGAGCGGAAGTAGGATGCTTCACCGACTGAGCCGCCCAGGAGCCCCAGTGACTTTTAAGTTTTTAAGACCTGTAACACTTTGGATTTGAATAGAAGCTTTTTGGCTTCCATTGACTTGTTTGCTCTCATTTGTCTTTGGAGCATGTGTATGATGGATGGAACAAGGACACAGTCAGACTGTGTGAGCTCCATGCCTTCATCTGACTGAAACTGCTTCTGCATGTAGTGGAAATAAGAATCATGCCTCCCTGTCCACCTCGCCAAGAGTTAGCCAAGTTCAAATGGGATAAAGCAGAGGTTGAGCAAACTACAACTAATTGGCCACACTTGTCTGGTTTCCTTCCTGTTTTCTATATAGCCCAGGAGATAAAAATGGTTTTTAGAGGCACCTGAGTGGCTCAGTCAGTTGAGCAGCAGCCTCTTCACTTCAGCTCAGGTCATGATCTAGTGGTTGATGAGATCTAGCCCCACATCGGGCTCTGTGCTGACAGTACACTGAGCCTGCTTCTGATTCTCTCTCTCCCTCTTTCTCTGCCCCTTCCCTGCTTGTACTTGCTTTCTCTCAAAATAAATAAATAAACTTAAAAATTTTTTGAAATGGTTTTTACAATTTTCCAGTGGTTGAAAAAAAAAATCAAAGAATGATATTTCACGATGCATGAAAATTATGTTAATTTCACATTTCAGTGTCCAGTGTTCAGTGTTCAGGTTTTGTTGGAAGGCCACCACACCCATGAATTTACTTATTGTCTATGGCTGTTACAGTCTAAGACTGCTGCCTTCCAGGATAAAGGACGCTCTTGGTAAAACAGCGCAAGAGATAGAAATATCAGCTACTGTTTATTCTTCCTCATTAACAATGTTCCCAATATACAAACCCAAGTTTTTTTAACTGCCTGTATTTATGAACTACTAGATTCATTTGTGAGCATGCATTATCTTTTATATTTTTCAAGGCATTAACCCAACAAATGACAAAGAGGGAAAAAAAAAATACTCATGACACAGACGGGAGAAATCCTTGATGCGGAAAGAATCCTTTTAGATACAGACAAACCAAACTTATTTATTTGGTCATAAAACCAAATAACAAATAGTTAAAGATGTTCCACCTAAGTTAGTAACAAAGAAATCCAAATTAAATACAAGATACTTTTTCATCCTGCAGATTGGTCATGGTTAAAATTTAGAAGATGAGGGGCGCCTAGGTGGCTCAGTCGGTTAAGCGTCAGACTTCAGCTCAGGTCATGATCTCACGGTTGGTGAGTTCGAGCTCCGCGTCGGGCTCTGTGCTGACAGCTCAGAGCCTGGAGCCTGCTTCGGATTCTGTGTCTCCCTCTCTCTCTGCTCCTCCCCCACTCACACTTTTACTCTCTCTGTCTCTCAAAGATGAATAAGTGTTAAAAAAAAAAATTTTTTTTTAATTTAAAAGATGACTACCCAGGGATGGAAAAGATGCACGAAAAATACATACATTGCACATGTGATGTTTCCCTGAATGCTAAATAATTTTAAATGTTAACCTTTTTCAAATTTAAAATGCCTCTTAAAAAATATATCGGTTTGGAACCAAAAGACATAAAATATTCTCCATTATTTATTCAACAAATATTTGGAGCATCAGATGAGTGCCAGACCAGGGGAAGAATTTACATTTTATAAAATTGCAGTGGAAGGCCACTGAAGGGTTTCAAGCAGGGGATGGCATGATTAGATTTACACTTTAAAAATTATCTTTGGCTGCTGGGTGGAGATTTGGCCCTGGGGGCAGAGAGACCAGTTAATAAGCTTTGTCAATTACCATCAGGAGAAATGGTGAAAAGTACAGTAAGATATAACTTACCGAAGCGTACCAACCACCTCACTGCCCAGCACTGCCTTCTCCTGACCCACCAGGGCCTTCAGTATATTCTTTCCAGCCTTTTATAACAATGCTTGGGCCCAAAGTAGACATTCTAGGCCAGCTGTCCAACACAGGTATTATATGAGCCATATTTGTAATCCTTAACCTTCTGGGATGTTGAGAAAAATCTCTGCCCAACATGGGGCTTAAATTCATGACTCCCTGAGATCAAGAGCCAAACGCTCTACCCACTGAGACAGCCAGCCACCTCTCCAGGAGTCACATTTTAAAAAGTAAAAAACAGGGGCGCCTGGGTGGCTCAGTCAGTTAAGCATCGGACTTTGGCTCAAGTTCAAGCCCCACATTGGGCTCCACAGCATGGAGCCTGCTTGGTATTCTTGCTCTCCCTCTCTCTCTCTCTCTCTGTCTCTCTGCCCTTCCGGTGCATGCGTGCACTCGCACTCTCTCTCTCTCTCTCTCTCTCTCAAAATAAATAAATAAACTTAAAAAAAAAGTAAGAAACAGTTCCTCAGAAAGTTAAACATTTACCATATGACCCAACAACGCTGCTACATAGAATTCCAAGAGAACTGAACATGTATGTCCACACAAAAGCATGTACACAAATGTTCATCGCAGCCTTATTCATAATAGCCCAAAAGTGGAAGCAACTCGGATGTCCATCCACTGTTGAATGCATAAACAGCCTGTGGAATCTATCCATACAATGGACTATTATTCAGCCATAACAAAGAATGAAGTACTAATAGATGCTAGACGAGGATGAACTTTAGAAACAATATGTTGAGTGAAAGAAGCCAGTCGCCAAAGGCCACATAGTATATGCTTCCTTTTATAGGCAAGGTCCAGCATAGGCTAATTCTAGACAGAAAGTAGATCAGGGATAGTTGGGGCTGAGGGAGGAGGAGTGGGGAGTGGCGGCTAATGAGCATCGGGGAGTGACGCAAATACCCCGAGATTAGAATTATAGCAATGCTGGGGCACCCGGCTGGCTCAGTAGGAAGAGCCTGAGACTCTTGATCTCAGGGTGGTGAATTCGAGCCCCACATTGGGTGTAGAGATGACTTAAAAATAAAATCCTAAAATATATATATGTGTGTGTGTGTGTGTGTAAAAACAGAACTGATGACATTAATTTTAATAATACACCTTAATTTAACCTAGCTATACCCAAAATATTATCATTTCAATAAGTACTTGACATAAAAAGTTATTGATACTGGGGCGCCTGTGTGGCTCAGTCAGTTGAGTGTCCGACTTTGGCTCAGGTCACGATCTCACGGTCCGTGAGTTCGAGCTCCACGTCGGGCTCTGGGCTGATGGCTTGGAGCCTGGAGCCTGCTTCCGATTCTGTGTCTCCCTCTCTCTCTGCCCCTCCCCCGTTCATGCTCTGTCTCTCTCTGTCTCAAAAATAAATAAACGTTAAAAAAAAAATTTTAGGGGCGCCTGGGTGGCGCAGTCGGTTAAGCCTCCGACTTCAGCCAGGTCACGATCTCGCGGTCCGTGAGTTCGAGCCCCACGTCAGGCTCTGGGCTGATGGCTCAGAGCCTAGAGCCTGTTTCTGAATCTGTGTCTCCCTCTCTCTCTGCCCCTCCCCCGTTCATCCTCTGTCTCTCTCTGTCCCAAAAATAAATAAACTTTAAAAAAAAAATTTTTTTTTTAAAAGTTACCGATGAGATATTTTATTGTTATTTTTTTTCCCTGTTTCTTTTTGAGAGATTCAGAGCACAAGTGGGGGAGGGGCAGGGGGAGGGAGGGGGAGAGGGGAGAGGGAGGGAGGGAGGGAGGGGGAGGGAGAGAGGGAGGAGGGAGGGAGGGAGAGAGGGAGAGAGAGAGAGAGAGAGAGAGAGAGAGAGACAGAATCTCAAGCAGGGTCCACGCCCTAAATGGAGCCCGACACAGGGGCACCATCTCATGAACCGTGAAATCATGACCTGAGCCGAAATCAAGAGTCGGATGCTTAACCCACTGAGCTACGCAGGAACCCCTCGTTTTTTTCTTTTTAAAAGTCTTATATAAGTAATCTCTATACCCAAGATATCAAGAGTCATACAATCCTGAGTGAGCCAGCCAAGTGCCCCTTATTTTTTCTAAGTCTCTGAAATCTGGTATAGATTTCCCCCTCACAGCATATCTCAACTTAGATGTTAACGTCTTTGGAAATACTTGATCTGCATCTAGATTTCATCAAACTTACCTTTGAAAAAGTACAGTCAAAATGTTATCATGAGGTGTTTAAATAGCATCAATATATGTTTCAAATTCCCTTGAAAACAATGTATAAATTTTTTATTAAAAAATTTTTTGGGGGGTGATCCTGGATGGCTCAGTCGGTTTAAACGTCCAACTTCGGCCCAGGTCACAATCTCTCAGTCCATGAGCTTGAACCCCACATCGGGCTCTGTGCTGGCAGCTCAGACCCTGGAGCCTGCTTCAGATTCTGTGTCTCCCTCTCTCTGCCTCTCCCTCACACGTTCTCTCTCTCTCTCTCAAAAATAAATAAAACATTTAAAAAATAACAAAAAATAAAAAATTGTAAGTAGGCTCCATGCCCAATGTGGGGCTTGAACTCATGACCCTGAGATCAAAAGTCGATGCTCTATGGACTGAGCCAGCCAAGTGCCCCTATACGTTTTTCAAAAAGTAGAGCAGCATATCCAAATTGTCCCAATCGGACTTAAAAGTTTTCCAGTAACAAAACCAAGCATCAGGTTTTTTTTAACTGAAAATAATGAGAATTAAATTCAATCAAGTTCAATTCCTCAGTAACACTATTTTCATTTCAAAGGCCCAACTACAAGTGGGGTGGTGGCTCCTGCTTGGGGAAGCCCAGACAAAGACTATTTCCAGGGTAAGTCTGCCTGGTTCAGTTGATGGAGCGTGAGACACTTGATCTCAGGGTCCTTAGTTCACGCCCCATGTTGGGCCTAGAGCTGACTTTAATAATAACAGTAATAATAAAAAGACCATTTCCGTCATCACTAAAAGTTCTTTAGCATCCCTCTCTTAGAAGAGGGTCATTGTGAGGCTTAACAGAATTGATGGACTTGAGTGATCACCGCTATGCCTGCCCAGTTCTCAGTACTCAATCCCATGTAATTATTTCACGGCTGCCTCATCTAGGAAGCCCATTCTTCCAGGCTGGGCAAGGTCCAAGCCTGTCAATCTGCTTTTTCCCTCCCTCTTCCCACTTGTAACTCTCTTCCGCCTCCCAGTAACTCGTAACTGATAAACACAGCCCCTTCCATCCCTGACGGCTGACTGCAAGTTTCCTGAGGGCTTCCCGCAGCCTACCCTCGCGTCCCCATTCCTCCAAGCAGCAGCCAGTGTCATCCTTTCAAAAGGTAATTTGATGGAGTAATTCCCTTTCTTAAGAACTTTCTAGATCTGGCCTTGTTTGTTCTGGCCCCTCCCAGCCTGCCTTTCCACCCCACCTAGAATCTAGAACTGCCTCTGGCCTCCAGGCCTTGCCCCCAAATGCCATCCTCTTCCCTCCAACAATCTTTGCCCCAAGTGGCTCCGGTCATTTTCTTAGGGTCCTCGCTCGCCACCCCCCCCCCCCCACCGCTGGGCCTCACACCTTCCCAGCAGCTGCAGAGGTAGCCATCTGCGTGTGACTGTTCTGATTAAAAGCGTTGATGAGTTAACATGTGTTATTGTGTGCTTAATGGCTTTCTTCTGCTAAATGTGAATTTCTTGAATGAACGGAGCCCCATCTGCCTCATCTGTCCCTCAACCCCAGGGCCCGGCACACATAGGTGCTCAATAAACGTATGTGAGTTGAAATGTTTTCTTAATATACATAAAAAAAAAAAAAAAGTCCGTCTGCTCCATAGAACTGTATCCTCCAAGAGGTAGAAACTGCAGGAAAGACTCAAATATCGCCCGAAGGAAGAAACCGATGCATTTCATTTGCTGGTTTCTCGGAGCCAGAATGTCTGAAACAGCGGTGGTCAGCGGCCTACCTGCGCTGGCGAAGCCCCGCCCCCTTCTCCGGGCCGCCCCGCCCCCCGCAAGCCCAACAGACGCACGCAAGCCTCGCCAGATCCGCACGCTGCCCAAGGGTATAGATTCTCCGCCAGCTCAGAGCAAGCAAGGGCACCCTCTGCCCCGGGAACCGCAAGAATCTATGTAGCAGGAAGCTCTCAACCACAGAGGAACAAGGGGGTAAGGGGGAGGGGGAGGGAAAGCACCTTGCAAGTCTATGGAGCTAGAACAGATGTCCAATATTTTAATGCTAACTTACAAAACTTCACCTCTGGACTGATGTGCTTCCCAGATTTGAAGGGTTTTATTGGTTTTGGGGGGGGTATTTTTGGAGGGGGGGGGATGTAATGACATTTCTAAATACAATGGTCAATTGAGCAGTACTTGTAAGGTGATCTGTTCCTACTCTGCAAGAGAACTGGATTTTAAAAGATGACAAAGGTGCCTTAAGGGATTTTCAGGGAGAATTACGACCGCACTTCTGCATCTGCGCCGATCGCGGAGCCTGGGTTCTCATAGGGGCCCTGTCGCCACTTATTCTGGTTCGACCTTGTTAACAGCTCACCCTTTCTTTGCTCTCCACTCGGCCTCTGGCCTCTGCCCCAAATCCATCCTTCCGCTAGTTACTGAAGGACGCAACTCCTTTTTGGTCAATCCAATCAGCTTGGCACGAGAACGCCAAAGGCACGAGAAGAGAACTCAGGCTCAAAGTGCAAAGGAAGCGGTCAAAGGTGCATTTACAAATCACAGGCTTGCCTACCTAAAACCCTCGGCAGAAGAGACGAACCAGCTCGGGAAGGCAAGGCCAGATTTCCGTAAGGCGGCGGTCGGCAGACCCCACTCCGCACCCTGAAATTTACGGCTTCCTCAGGAACCAGCAACAGAGTCGGAAAACAGGATTCTTAAACAAAACAAAACAAAACAAAAAACATACCTTGTTTTTTGCTGTTTTCCCTCCAGCTAAAGCTAGTCAGGAACAACCTGGATTGGAAGCTGGTGCTGGGGACGTGAGGAGGAAGCTCCCTCAAGCACCTGGGGAGGGACCACCGTGGGAGAGACCCGGCTCTGCGCCTCCTGCTAGGCTTACAGCCCTGCGCAGGCATCTGCTTCCGAGGTGGCCTTGACTGCTTGGTGAATCTCTTGAGACCCAGGCCTCTGGGGCCTCGCTTACCGTCCTGCGACCGCTCAGAAGGACCTAGCCCAGAAGGGAAAGCGATCTGGTCCTCTTCTTCCCAATCTCCAGCCTTTTATAGGACCCCTCCCAGCGGCCCACCCCCCCTCCCCCACTGGCAGGTCTAAAGGCACGGGCCGGAATCCTTGCTTCATTTGCATAACCTAAAGGTTTACTTAAGGCGTGGTTCCAGAACCAAAGAGCTAGCTATTCTAAAGTAATTTTGAAGGCTCCACCTATTCCTTTTAAGATGTATTTATTTAAATAATCCCTACCCCCAATGCGGGGCTCGAACTCACAATCCGGAGGTCAGGAATTGGAAGGCTCCAAACTCTGAGCCAGCCAGGAGCCCTTTCACCTCTTCTTGAAGCATAGTGACAAACCCCATAATGTTAGGACTTTCATTCCAACCACAGTAGCGCCTGCTCCCCCTTATCCAGGGGGATACAGTCCAAGATCGGCCCCGTGAATGACTGAAACCGTGGATCATCTCGAATCTTACATACACTGTTTTTACCTGTACACATATACCTATGATATGCTTAATTTTTTTAAACATTTTATTTTTAAGTAATCTCTATGCAAAGGTGGGGTTCAAACTCATGACCCCAAGATCAAAAGCCTCATGCTCCAAGACTGAGCTAGCCAGGGGCCCCCACACATACCCATGATAAAATTTAATTTAGGGGCCTCTGGGTGGCTCAGTCGGTTGAGCATCCGACTTCGGCTCAGGTCATGATCTCCCAGTTTGTGGGTTTGAACCCGGCATGGGGCTCTGGCTGGGCTGACAGTGCAGAGCCTACAAGGGATTCTCTCTCCCTCTCTGCCCCTCCCCTGCTTTCTTTCAAAATAAATAAATAAAATTTAGAAAAAAAATTAACTTATAAATTAGGCACAGAGATTAACAATAACTAATAATAAATAATAGTTAAAACAATATACTAAATATTTTAATAAAAGTTATGTGAATGTGGTGTCTTTCCAAATACCGTATTGTACCCTCCCTTTTATTTTTTTTGTTTTTTTGTTTTTAACTTTTTTTGTTTTTGAGAGACAGAGAGACACAGAGTGTGAGCAGGGGAGGGGTAGAGACAGGGGGAGACACAGAATCTGAAGCAGTCTCCAGACTCTGAGTCGTCAGCACAGAGCCTGACACGGGGCTCACACTCACAAACTGCGAGATCATGACCTGAGCCGAATTGGGTCCCTCAACCAATTGAACCACCCAGGAGCCCCTACACTCCCTTCTTCTTGTGATGATGTGTGAGACGATAAAAAGCCTACATGAGGAGATGAAGTGAGGTGAATGAGGTAGGCGCTGTGATATAGTACTGTTAGCTACTGTTGACCTTTTGACCATACTTCAGAAGTAGGATCATCTGTTTCTGGACCAAGATTGGCCATAGGTAACTGAATCCTGAAAAGTGAAACCAGAGATAAGGGGGAGCTACTGTATTCACTAGAACACTTTGTTAGATGGATGAATGGATGGATGGATAGATAGAAAGAATGAATTTAGCTGTGCTACAAATAAATGTCTGCCTTTTTTTTAAATTTTTTTTTAACGTTGTATTTATTTTTGAGACAGAGAGAGACAGAGCATGAATGGGGGAGGGGCAGAGAGAGAGGGAGACACAGAATTGGAAGCAGGCTCCAGGCTCTGAGCCATCAGCCCAGAGCCCGACGCGGGGCTCGAACTCACGGACCGCAAGATCGTGACCTGAGCCGAAGTCGGCCGCCCAACTGACTGAGCCACCCAGGCGCCCCTAAATGTCTGCCTTTTAAATAATGTATGTTTCTACATCTCAGGGTAGGGAGTTTACATTTTTTCTTTTTAATGTTTATTTTTGAGAGAGACAGAGACAGAGCATGAGTGGGGGAGGTACAGAGAGAGAGAGAGGGAGACACAGAATCCGAAGCAGGCTCCAGGCTCCAAGCTGTCAGTACAGAGCGTGACGTGGGGCTCAAACCCATGGACCGTGAGATCATGACCTGAGCCGAAGTCGGACACCCAACCAACTGAACCACCCAGGCGCCCCTCAGGGTGGGGAGTATAAACCCCACATTGGGCTATGCACCAGGCATGGAGCCTACTAAGAAATGGAAGGAAGGAAGGAAGGAAGGAAGGAAGGAAGGAAGGAAGGAAGGAGGGAGGGAGGGAGGGAGGGAGGGAGGGAGGGAGGGAGGGAAGGAAGGAAGGAAGGAAGGAAGGAAGGAAGGAAGGAAGGAAGGATGGATGCCTTTAATGGGTCCCAGTGTTGGCTTCTGCCATGTACCTTGGGGCTAATGAATCACGCCCAGTTTAGATAATATCTTTATAACCTTTAACATATTTTTGCATTGTTTAATTACATTACAGTACAGGTTCTTTGCAGGGTTAAAGGAAACATAATTTAACATCATAACATGAATGCATGTCATACATACTGTATAATATCCGTGCATACATCACATCGCTCCACTGAGTTCATTAATGTGAAATAATCAGGTAATTTTACTCATTTTTATTTTCATTTTTTTAAGTAGGCTCCATGTCCAAAAGGGGGTTGAACTCACAACTCCAAGATCAAGAGTCACATGCTCTACCGACACTGAGCCAGCCAATCGCCCCATTTTTTCTTAAGTAATCATCAGCTGGTTGTAAATGCTTTATATTTCTCAGAAATCCTTAGTAGGTTGTTACATGAGTGTTTCGGAACGTTTTAGCAATATGTTTGGGGAGCATATTACCTGGGAATGCATCATTATTATTTTTTTTTTTTTAAGTTTATTTATGTTGAGAGAGAGACAGAGTGTGCACAAGCTAGGGGAGGGCAGAAAGAGAGGGAGAGAGAGAATTCCAAGAAGGTTCTGCATTGTCAGTGCAGGGCCTGAAGAGGGTCTCAAACCCATGAACCAAGCTGAAATCAAGAGTCAGAGTCTTAGCCAACTGAGCTACACAGGTGCCCCCGTATTATTCTTTTTAAAATAATGGGACATGCTAATAACAACAACAAAACTAGAAACAACCCAAGGGGCCATCAACAGGGGAAAGGTTAAACTGGCTATACTACAATCATAATGGAATACCCTACAGCAATAAAAAAGAGTAAGTCATTGAGACACAAAAACATGAATGACTGTCACAAGCATGTGAGATTCTATGTATACTGAATACAAGAAGAGGCAAAACTAACCCATGGTGCTAGAACTTGGTTTATAGTTCCCGCTGGGTGGGGAATGGGTGGTGCCTGGGGAGGCCATGAAGGAAGCTTTTGCTGGACAAGTTGTTAGTTGGCGTTGGCCTGCATGGTGGTTATGGGATGCATCCATATGCAAAGGCCATCACTGTACTCTCTGTAAATTCATTCTCCTTGTCCCCTGTAGCTGTGTTCTATAAGGTCACCACAAACACTGAATTAGTGAACAATGAACAATTGCTCTTAGGGAAAATATAGGAATTGGTTCCCGCAAGCCTTGGGTCACATTTCCCAATCAATACATAATCTCGTTTTATGTGTGTTTCTGTTTAAGGACACCTGACTGAATAGACATTGTTGACTCATAAACATTGAATCCAGGGACAGCAGCCACACAACGTGTGCCTGAGTGAAGCTTATCTGACACCCGTATTTTCTCTGTGAGGCCCATCACAGCATTCTTGCACTTAGGAACACACTGGCCAGCCCCACCACGTTAGGGGGCCATTCTAGATACCAAAATCAACAAAAAGTACAAAAATGCAAAAACCATGGTGCTTAAATAGACCACGAAGAGGACACCTGAGGACCATGACAGTTGGAACAGGAGGCAGAACGTCATTGTCTCGTTGGACATCAGCTCGAAACATGCCTGTCAGGCGACTCTGTTACTTTGCACGTGTCCAGGGATGACCTCCCAAAAGCACCGTGAGTATTGATTTGGGGGTTACAAACAAATTTTAGTGAGTGAAGACACAAATACAGAATCCACAAATAATGAGGATAGACTATTTTATAACTCAGTGAGAAAAAGTTTTAAGAAAGGAGAGCGTAGGCTCTTTCCATCAGAAACTTTGCTATCCAACACAGTTTCAAGAACAGATTTCATTGGTTGCCCACGCTCTTCTTTTTTTTTTTTTTTAAGTTTATTTACTTATTTTGAGAGAGAGAGAGCACAAGCTGCGGAAGGGCAGGGAGAAGGAGAGACAGAATCCCAGGCAGTCCGAGCCATCAGCGCAGAGCCCCATGCGGGGCTCGAACTCACGAATGGTGAGATCACGACCTGAACCAAAATCAAGAGTCAGACGCTTAACCAACTGCACCACCCAGGTGCCCCTCCAGTGCTGTTCCTAAAGATCTCTCTTCTCATCTTCTCCCTCTGTGGATCTCACATTGTATCTCCATTCATACTACAAACATTTATTGGGCACCTTCTGTATTCCAAGACACTGCCTATTAAATCAATGGCAGTTCCCAGAAATCAAAAACACAGTCTTGAGTACGACTCCTTGACATAATCACAGTACTTTTTTCCCCTCTTAAATAGAAAAACTATGGACATGTGGTGAAAAATCACAATTGTAAGAGTATAAAAAACAAAAGCTACCCCTACTGTCCCAAGGTTGTACGCAATACATATAAATGGTGATTAGCGGAGCAGGCTTCACAATGGAACTCCCTAATAAGCCTCAGTTTCTTCACATGTAAAACAGGGACCCACCATGGCATCTAACTCAAAGGCTTAACCCACCTGCCTGTACATGGGAAGCCTGTCTTCCTCTCGTCACTGAATAGTTACTGAGCATCTGTTACAGGCCAGGTGCTGTTGTAGGCAATGAGGCTATAGCAGAGATTAAAAAAAGACAAGTACTGGGGCGCCTGGGTGGCTCAGTCGGTTAAGCGTCCAACTTAAGCTCAGGTTATGATCCTATCTATAGTTCGTGAGTTCGAGCCCTGCATTGGGCTCTGTGCTGACAGTTCAGAGCCTGGAGACTGCTTCAGATTCTGTGTCTCCCTCTCTCTCTGTGCCTCCCCTGCTCATGTTCTGTCTCTGTCTCAGAAATAAATAAAACATTAAAAAAATTAAAAAAAAAAAAAGACAAGCACTCATACAAATCCCTGCCCTCATGGAACTTATGTCATGTGGGGGGCAACAAAACAAGTCAATTATTGTCTATTAAAAGCTAAGAGGTCTATGGAGAGAAGGAAAGGAATTTAGGGGTCTAAAGAGTCTGGTTACATACAGCTTTTGAGGAAGTGGCAGCTTTAACCAGACCAGGTAGGAAATGCTTTTGTGGAGGTAACCTTTGCACAAAGAGAATCAGTCAGGAGGCTATGGGGAGAAGAGCAAGTGCAAAGGCCCTGAGGCAGGATTATGGAAGGTTAACTGGTAAAAAAACAAAAAACAAAAACAAAAACAAAAACAAGGAAGCATAGCAGATGAGCGGAGAGGGCAAGAAGAGTAGGCAAGAGTCAAGAGCTGGGGAGTATGGTAGGTTTGCAGACTGTAATCAGGACATTGGCTATTACTCTGAGTGACATGGTGTATCAACACAAAATTTTTGCACATAGAAGTAATATCTGACCCCTTTCGTACAGTATTAACGATATTTGGTGTCTCCTTCGAGAAAATTTGCCACGCACATATAAACCTACATGCAAGGCTACCTTTCTGGGCTTGCAATCTGTGCAGGTGCACACGGGTTTGCGCTCACAAGGGCTACACTCTGGATTAATGCTCTGCCGTTGCCATCTTGAAATTCTTTTTTTTAATGTTTATTTATTTTGAGACAGAGTGAGTGGATGGAGGAGAGCAGGTGGGGGAGACAGAGAGAGAGAGAGTGAGAGAGAGAGAGAGAGAGAGAGAGAATCCAAAGCAGGCTCCACACTGTCAGCACAGAGCTCAATGCCAGGCTCAGACCCACACACCGTGAGATCACAACCTGAGCAGAGATCAAGAGTCAGACGCTCAACCAACTGGGCCACCCAGGCACCCAGCATATTGAAATTCTCAATAATTCTTGAAAAAAAGGCCCTGCCTGAGCACCTTCCATACATGGGACATGCAATAATTACCATGGATACAAACTTGAGAGGTTCTCAGTCGCCACCCGGCTTCATTGGCGTCTACTGTAATATTATGTGTGCAGACGACCCCAAGGTCTATTTGTTATCAATTGTCCCATCAATAGACAGGGAGAGGTGGGGGACAGAGAGAGAATTTACCACCATTATACCATTTCGGCCCAAACCAACAATCCAGGAAAAAAATAAAATCCCTTTTGACTAAATTCTATATTCCATGCAAAACATTAAAAATGCCCCAAAATGGGGGTGCCTGGGTGGCTCAGTCGGTTGAGCGTCCGACTTCAGCTCAGGTCACGATCTCGCGGTCCGTGAGTTCGAGCCCCGCGCCGGGCTCTGGGCTGATGGCTCAGAGCCTGGAGCCTGCTTCTGATTCTGTGTCTCCCTCTCTCTCTGCCCCTCCCCCGTTCATGCTCTGTCTCTGTCTGTCTCAAAAATAAATAAACGTTAAAAAAAAAATTAGGGGTGCCTGGGTGGCTCAGTCAGTTAAGCATCTGACTTCAGCTCAGGTCATGATCTCACCGTCCGTGAGTTCGAGCCCCGCGTCAGGCTCTGTGCTGATGGTTCAGTGCCTGGAGCCTGTTTCAGATTCTGTGTCTCCCTCTCTCTCTGACCCTCCCCCCATTTATGCTCTGTCTCTCTCTGTCTCAAAAATAAATAAACGTTAAAAAAAATTAAAAAAAAAAGAAAAATTAAAAAAAAAATGCCCCAAAATGTTAAACAGCAAACGTATAAGCTGATCAAAGTGCACGCTGTAGGCTCTCTTTCTCACAACTCCAGAAACCCTGATTTGAGCACAAGAGGTTTTTGCAAACTTTGATCACTTTTCTCAACAGTTTCTGACACTATTCTTTTTTTAAAAGGGAGAGACTCTACCTTATGGGAAAAGACTTCACTGCCTGAGATTTTTCCAGAAGGACCCAAATGAGGGTAGATTTCAAGTTTCCAAAGGCGCACAGGGCTTCTGAGAGTGTGTGGTTAAGGGCGTGGCCCCTACAGGCTGACAGTTTCCCTCAATTTCCCTCAATTCCACCACCATGTGGCCTTAAGGCCTGAGGCGGGGACAAGCCACCCTCTGCACCTTCTTAAAGGAGCACTTCTCAGGGTGCCTGACTGGCTCAGTCAGTAGAGCAGGTGACTCTTGATCTCAGGGTCATGAGTTCAAGCCCCACGTTGGGCATAGAGCTTACTTAATAAATTAAAAAAAAAAAAAAAGCACTTTTCAAAACAGTATGGGCAGTTTCTTCTCTTTTCTACTGTTTTTTTTTTTTTTTAATTTATTTTGAGAGAGAGAGAGAGAGCACAGGGGAGGGGCAAAGTGGAGAATCCCAAGCCATGCCACACTGTCAGCATAGAGCCCCATGTGGGAATCAAACTCATGAATCATGAGATCAAGACCTGAGCCGAGAACATGAGTCCGATGTATAACCAACAAGCATTACTTTACCATACGGACAGTCATTCCACTCCTAGGTATCTACCCCAAAGAAATGAAAACAGGGGCGCCTGTGTGGCTCAGTAAGTTAAACATCCAACTTTGGCTCAGGTCACAATTTCATGGTTCATGGGTTCAAGCCCTGTGTCGGGCTCTGTGCTGACAGCTCAGAGCCTGGAGCCTGCCTCGAATTCTGTGTCTCCTTCTCTCTGTGCCCCTCCTCCCCTCGGCTGTATCTCTCTCCCTCTCTCAAAAATAAATAAACATTAAAAAAAATTTAAAACAATTCAAAACAAAACAAAACAAAAAAACACAAAAGCAATGAAAACATACTGACACACAGACTGTAGGGGAACATTTCTCACAGCACTATTTCTAGTAGCCAAAAACTGGAAGCAACTAAATGTACATGGGCTGGTGAATGGGTAAATAATACATAGTCCATCCAGGGGCACCTGGGTGGCTCAGTTAGGCATCCAACTCTTGGTTTTGGCTGAGGCCATGATCTCACAGTTTGTGGGTTCAAGCCCCACACCAGGCTCTGTGCTCACAGCCACAGATCCTGCTTGGAATTATTTCTCTCCCTCTCTCTCTGCCCCTCCCTTGCTTGCACTCTCTTTCTCTCTAAATAAATAAACTTAAAAAAAAACAACAAACTATAGTCCATCCACACAGTGGACTATTATGCAGCCCTAAAAAGGAACTGAATGCCCATACTCGATACAATATGGATGAACCTTGAAAACATGATACTTAGGGAAAGAAGCCAGACACAAGACACCACGCACGGTAGGATTCCATGTATATGAAATGTCCAGCATAAGCAAATGCACAGAGACAGAACATGGATTCGAGGTTGTCGGGGCTGGTGGAAGGAACAGGATTCACTGCAGAAGGACCCAAGGATAATTTCAGAGTGAAAGAAAGGTTCTAACCAGAGTAATGGTCGCACGACTCGATAAACATACTGAAAAATCATTGAACTGTGCACTTCCAATGGCTTAGTTTTATGGTATGTAAATTATGCGTCCATAAAGTTAAAAAATAAAACCCTTCTCACGTGGATGTGCGACGTCTGCCGCAGGCATGACCGTTAGTGAAATATGTAGCCGCTGGAGTAATAAGTACTTACAAAAGGATCTGCTGGCGAGACAAACTGCTATTCCCTAGGAAACCCCCCTAACCCCGCTGCCCGAGGCCCCCGCAGGCCCTGTAGTCCACTGCACATCTCCACCTCTGTTCTGGCAGTCTCCGCCGTCACGGGCATGAAGTGAAATCCTGGTCATTTTTCAGGGTCTTGCTCTAGACCGCTGCTCCACTTGAAGCCCTCCCCAATGATGGCCTGCTCCCGCCCCCACCAAAGAATCCATGATTCCCACCTTGAACTTCGTTCAAATTACAAGCAAGTTCTAGAGATCTGTTGTAGTTAACAGCACCACAGTGTTGAGCACTGAAAAGGCGCCAGGGGGGCTCAGTTAAGTGTCCGACTTCGGCCTAGATCATGATCTCGCCATTCTGGAGTTCAAGCCCTACATTGGGCTCTGTGCTGGCAGCTCAGAGCCTGGAGCCTGCTTCGGATTCTGTGTCTCCTTCTCTTTCTGCCCTACCCCACTCATTCTCTCTCTCTCTCTCTCTCTCTCTCTCTCTCTCTCAAAAATCAGTAAACATTTAAAAAAATTCTTTAAAAAAAACTTGCAAAGAGGGTAGATCTGAAAGAGGGTACATCTCAGGTTAAGTGTTCTTGTCCACAAAAAAAAAAAAAAAAAAAAAAAAAGAAGAAGAAGAAGAAAAAGGGGCGCCTGGGTGGCTCAGTCGGTTAAGTGTCCGACTTCAGCTCAGGTCATGATCTCATGGTTTGTGGGTTCGAGCTCCACGTCGGGCTCTGGGCTGACAGCTCAGAGCCTGGAGCCTGCTTCAGATTCTGTGTCTCCCTCTCTCTCTGCCCCTCCCCCACTCATGCTCTGTCTCTTTCTGCCTCTCAAATATAAAGAAACGTAATAAAAAAAATTTTTTAATAAAAAAATAAACATTAAAAAAATTTAAAACTTAATGTTTATTTATTTTGAGACAGAGAGAGAAATTGGGGGAGGGGCAGAGAGAGAGAGGGAGAGGGAAAGAAAGAAAGAGGATACCAAGCAGGCTCCACACTGTCAGCACAGAGCCCGATGCGGGGCTCGAATTCACAAACCGCGAGATCATGACCTGAGCTGAAGTCAAGAGTCAGATCCTCAACCGACTGAGCCACGCAGGCGCCCTGAACTCATTTCTTTCTGAATCCAATTATTTTCAGCCGTGTGTATCATGCCACCAGCAGAGGATGATTCATTCACAAGCATTCCTTTGGCCTTACCTTCTGGTGGAGGAGACGGACAAGAAATGGATCCATCTGTAAGTGCCGGAGGGAACACGAGGCAGGTTGGGGTAAGAGTGTGGGGAAGGGGCCCTCTCGGAGACGGTGGTCCAGAGTGCCTTCTAAGGAGGTCCCAGAGAAAGTAACCCTCCGTCAACCCTGGTTTCACGGACCACCAGCCCTGCTACTTGTCGGGGGGGGGGGGGCCCGGGGCTCAGTGTGGGTTCTGAAAACTGGACATACTGATGCTAGCCCCTGGCGTCACTCTGCAGATGGGACAAAGCAATGCACAGACAACTAGCGAGCTGGCTGTCACTGTTGTGAGTACCTAGGCAGGGCAGGGAGCCCTGTGTTTCCAGGAGGCCTCCTTCAGACGCGGACACCGTGCCACGGATTGAGGAGTAAGGTCAACCCACATCTATGGAGAACATCCAAAAGAATAATGATAAAAACTTGTTCAGCTATTTAGTTAACAGCCAAGTGTCCTTGACTGTCATGACTGTCAGCTCTAGGAGGCAGAAACAGCTCTTTCTGCCTCCTCACCAGCTCTGTGGGACCTGCGCATAACTGGAACTCAAAAACAATCCGGAGAATGAATGAATGAACGAATGAATGGATCTAAGACAAATGCGAGAACGCACCCGTGGGTTGTATGTTTTTTCTGTAAAAGCAAATGAGGAAGAGGACCAAGGCAGGCAGGGCCTCTAGTGGAGGGGAGGACACATGTGTGCTCCGCCCTGCCCCATGTCTGCACCCCAGCATACAGCAGGAGCTGAATAAATGTGCATTGGACAGGGGAGTGCATGTCCTGCTCGGTCCTTTCTGTCCTTGGAGGTCGGCAGCCTATCCCGTCATGCATTCAGGTAAAAGCACCTCTCATGCCCCACGCACGGGCATTGACTCAGGTCTTCAAATTCATTCATTTCATTCTCCAGATTGTTTTTGAACCCCAGTTATGTGCAAGCCTCGCAGACGTGTTCAGGAGGCAGAAAGCAGCTCTTGCTGCCTCCTGGAGCTGACAGTCAAGGGGGAGATGAGAATTAACTATCTAACAAAAGATTATGATTATGATCCTGGACGGATGTCTAGATGTGAGTTGGCCTAATCCCTCAGTTCAAGGTCATACAACATTGGGATGTAAGCAAGGCCTCTGTTTTCTGTTTCCTCCTTCCCTTCCCTCCCGTCACCTTCTCTTCCATCCCCCCCACCCCCCCACCCCCCCACCTCCATGCTTCTTTGAGGACTTGACTTTTAAGCTGTGCTTTGAAGATAGGCAGAGAAGGAGCAGAAGAGCCCAAGGGCTAGGGGGTGCAAGACCTGGACGGGGGCAGTGGGAAGAACAGGACGGGTTCTCAGAGGGTTGGTGGGATCAGACTGGGCCTCGGAGTATTGACTGGATTAGGTTTCTAATCTCAGGTCTGCTCCCACACCCAGCTTGACCCTGGGCCATCTTTCCTCCAAGAAGGAAATGTGTCCTTCTCTTCCTTATCAAGGTGATCCTCAGAAGCCTTCTGGGGATGCTCCCAGTCATATCTGGGATGTTCCCTTGTCTCTGCAGCCCAGGGTCCAAGTGCCATTGTCCCACCCAGACCCCACTCTACTCCAGTAGATCCCACAGACACACTTGTTCCCTCCTGTCTGCAGGGTGACATTAGGACTTCATCCAACAACTGGGTGTCTGTTTACTGAACCCCTACCAAATGCCGGGCCCTGTTTTGTGTGCTGGGGACACTGTGAACAGCAATGTCCTTGGCTTTGAGGAGCTTTCATTCTGGTAGGTGGAGAGAGAGAAGCAGAGAGGTGAGATACGTGGGGTCCCGGGGGAGTGGTCTCTGGAGAGGAATACAGTTGAGGGGGACGCAGGCATAGAGGGCTGCGTGCAGGTCAGGTGGGCTGTGTGGTGGGGAATGAGGGTGTTGGGAGCCAGCAGACCTCCGGGACTCCTCATCGCTGCAGGCAGGGTGTCCAGGCTGGGGAGAGGTGGTCTTCCCGGGGCGAATTAGGTCATGGTGTTCCCTGGCTTCAAACCCTCAAAGGCTTCTGTTACTCTTGGGACAAAGGCAAAGCTTCCCAAGGGGCAGCCTGCGTGTGTGACCTGGCCTCTGTGGTCCTCCCGCCCCTGGCTCCTTCCATCTCCTCCATCCTCTCCTTGCCACAGAGGCCACAGGGCCTTTACACGAGCGGCTGCTTCCTCCACCCAGAATATTCTTCCCTTCCCACCTCTGCTCAGGGACTCCTATTCCTGTCTCAGATCCTGACTGTCACTTCCTCCAGGATGCTGTCCCCAGACTCCCATGACCAGGGGGAGTCAGTTATCCCCCCGTCTCCAGGTACTTTCCTTCTCAGCACTTGTCTAGGTTGGAAATGTACATGCATGTGCGTAAGTGTCTCACATCCGTCTCTTGCTGTCTGCTGAACACCAGCATCAGGGACAGGACCTGGCAACAGCAGGGGGGTGGCTCATGGTTCTCGAAGGAAAGAACAGAAAGATGAATGGATTGGATGAGGGGGCCGCCACGGGAGGGCCCAGTGGGTCTTTGTGCTCCCGACAGGGTCAAGCACACTGGGGTACGAGGCGGACTGAGTTGTTCCCAGCTCCGTGAGCCTGGGCAAGCACAGGTGTCTCTGAGCCTCAGTTTCTCTCACTGGTAATGTGGGTGTGATCACAAATGCCCAGGGAAATGAGCAGGCATGTCTAGTTTCCCTGGCCCGCCTTATGCCCAGTGTGTGTGCGTATGTGGCAAAATAGACATAACATTGTATTTATCATTTTAATCATTTCAAGAGCACAAGTCACTATTTGGTGGCGATGAGAACATTCACAGTGTTGTGCACCCATCATCGCTTTGGGTATTTCCAGAATTTATTGTCATGGTTTTGTTTGTTTTTTTTTTTTTAAGCGTTTATTTTTGAGAGAGAGACAGAGACACGGAGCACAAGTGAGGAAGGGGCAGAGAGAGGGAGACACAGAATCTGAAGCAGGCTCCAGGCTCTGAGCTGTCAGAACAGAGCCCGATTCAGGGCCCAAACCCACAAACTGAGGGATCGCCACCTGAGCCAAAGTCAGATGCTTAAGCAACTATGCCATCCAGGCGCCCCAGGTTCAAGCCTCATTGGCTCAGAGCCCATTGGCTCAGGGCTTGAACCCACCAACTGCAAGATCGTGACCTGAGCTGAAATCAAGAGTCAGATGCTTAACCTTCTGAGCCACCCAGACGCCCGTGTGTGTGTGTGCGTGCATGTGTGTGTGTGTGTGTGTGTGTGTGTGTGTGTGTGTGTAAGTAATCTCTATGCTCAAATTCACAACCTCTGAGATCAAGAGTCACATGCTCTATGGACTGACCCAGCTGGGTGCCCCCAGAAGCTATTAGGTATTTATGAAGGTTGTGTCATGTACGTAGAGTTTCCAGCACAGGCTCAGGGGTTCGAGAAGTGCTCTTTAAACACGCTTACTTTCTTCCAGTCCCTCTCCCCCGCTCGTGTGCGTGCTCTCTCCCTCTCAAAACAAACAAACAAACACCCTGAAAAAACAAAACAAAACAAAACAAAAACACACGCTTACTTATTATTAGCAGCACTGACCATGGTACTCACAAACTAACTTCTCACTTGCTGAACCTCCGGCAGCAAGTGCTCTGGGCCCCTGACATATGTTCACACTCATTAACTCATTCGGTCCTCACCCCAACCCAGGGGGGTAGGCTCCATGATCCCCATTTTACAGAGGAAGAAAGCGAGGAAACAGAGTGGTTTGTTAACTTGCCCAACGTCACACAGCAGGGCCAGGGTTGATCCTGGCCCCGATATCCCCACTCTTGACCTCCATGCAATGCCAAGCTCAGGTGAAGCCAGGGCCACAGGTGTTTTCCCAGATGCAGGGAAGGGCAAGGAATTAAAGTTTCCTAAGTGAGAATGGGCGGTGGGGGGGGGGGGGGCAGTGTTTTCTGCTCACCCCAGGTGCTACCTGGAGGTGACACCTGGCTGCTCGAGGGAGAGCCAAGTAGATGCACAGAAAGCGTCCTCCTCCCTCCTTCTGCCCGCCTTCCCTTGGATGCCTGGCCTCTCATACCTCAGCTGTCACCTTGTTAGGCTGGTGACAGGTCCCAGGGCCTTTTCACTGGGGCCCCGAGGGGCCGGCTGTGACCCTGACAGGCTGACTGCCCGAGCGCAAGCTGGGAAGCACCCGGTTAGTCGTGCCGTGGGCAGGCGGGGAGCTCAGCGTCCTCCCTGCACGCCTGCCACCAGGGGGACACCAGGGAGCAGCGTCCCGAGGAAGGAAAAGGAGCAGGCGTGTCCAGCTTCCCCAGCCTACTTACGCCCAGCTGCTCATAACATCCCCAACAATGGGCTGTGACTTTCTTCCACCCACTGAGGTTCTCTATGAAGAGAGAACAGCTTTTCTATTTACTAAGCATAAGAATGTCTGGGCAATTTTTGGGTTTTCTGAAGAGGCTTTTAAGACCAGCCTAGTTTTTTGCTTTTGTTTTTAGTTTGTTTATTTATTTATTTGGAGAGAGGCAGAGAGAAAGCAGAGGAGGGGCAGAGAGAGAAGGAGAGAGAGAATCCCAAGCAGGCCCTGCCCTGTCAGCACGGAGCCCGACGTGGGGCTCGATCCCACGAACCATGGGATCATGAGCCGAAAACCAAGAGTTGGGTGCCCAACTGACTGAGCCACCCAGGCGGCCCTGGGAACTTTTTTTTCTTAATGCAGATTCCGAGGTCCCATGTTTGATCGGCCTGGGCTGAAGCCGGGACACCTCCAGTTTCTACCCGTCCCCACCACAGCCAGACACGCACACACAGACTCTGATAGATGTGGTTTTTGGACCACCCCTAGGGAAACGTAGGAATACAACACGGATTTTTATTTTATTATTATTATTTTTGGCATTTTTATTTTGAATAGGGGTAACTAAACTAGCTATACATTTCCTCTCTCTTTATTCACGTTTATACCAGCTGATGGGATCACCTCGGTCTAGAGAATGCATGGGCTCTTACTGAGATAATAGTAAAAGCAAGAGCAAACATTTATTTAGGATCTACTAGGCAAATTTGCATGGCATTTGCATCCACATTTGCATTTTTACCCTCGCAACACTCCCGGGAGACGGTGCTATAATTATCATCTCCATTTTTTGAGAGGAGGAAATAAAATAACCTAAGCAAAGTCACCCCAGCGAGTAAGAGGCAGAGCAAGGATTTGAACTCTAGGCTGTCTGAGTGCCTAGCGGCCACGCCATGCTTCCTTCACCCCTGAACAGGTGGCACCCTGAACAGGTGACAGGTTCCAGTGTGCACCACAGACAGGAAGTGTGGGCATCCCCAGGGAGATGTTTCTCAGGGCCCAGGGTTGGTGCCAAGACCCGTTTGTCTTATCCTCCAGTGGTGACTTCTCTCAGATGTCCCTCTAATCCCAGGGACACTGTCCACGGTAGGAAGGGAATTGGCTGCAAAGTCTCTGTGTGAGGCTGGGGTAGCCGGGGCCACAGTTTGGATCCAAAAAGCACTAGGTTTGTTTTCAGCACGGTGCTACCCAGAATAAGGTGGATTTTATTGCTGTAAATGTTCAGACACACAGATCTAGTTGCCTGAGTGGGAAGAGAGTGCAGATCCCCAGACGGCTGCCTGTCACCTCTGCAGAGGTCAGAGATGTCTCAGAGAGACGATGTCTCAGAGATGTCTCAGAGAGATGCTTGTTTTCATGACTTCCGGTTTGGGAAGGCCACATGCATTCTGTGTGCAGGGCAGCTCATGGCCACCAACAGAATCCGGTCTCTCTGACACTGATAGAAACGAGGACATGTGATGTGCTCCCAGCTAGTGACTTCCTCACAAGGGTGCTGTGGTGAGCAGGATCATGAACCCTCAAAGAGGTCCACATCCTTATCCACAGGAGGGAACATGCAAATATGCTGCTTTACATGGGACAGGGAATTGAGGCTCCTAATCTGATGACTTTAAAATAAGGATGGGGAGGCGGTGTCTGGGTGGCTCAGTCAGCTGAGCGTCTGACTTTGGCTCAGGTCATGATCTCACCGTCTGTGAGTTCGAGCCCCACGTCAGGCTCTGTGCTGACAGCTCGGAGCCTGGAGCCTGCTTCCGATTCTGTGTCTCCCTCTCTATTTGCCCCTCCCCCGCTCACACTCTGTTTCTGTCTCTGTCTCTGTCTCTCTCAAAAATAAACAAACGTTAAAAAAATTTTTTTTTAATTAGGGATTGGGGAGCACCTGGCTGACTCAGTCATCAAGCATGCTACTCTTGATCTCACGGTCATGAGTTCTAGCCTCACTTTGGGTGTGGAGCCTAAGTGTAAAAAATAATAATAACAAAACAAAATAGGGATTAGAGACCCGAATGACCTGGGTGAGACCAATGCAGTCTCAGTTCTTAGAAGAAAGGTGAAGGCAGAGGACCAGACCCAAGATGGACATGGTGGGAGCCACTTGGGAGCCGTGGCTGCCTTTGCCGAAGGGAGGGGGCCAGGGGCCAAGGAATGTGGTAGCATCTCAGAGCAGCTGAAAAGGGCAAGAAAACAGATTCTCCTCCAGAGCCTCTGCAAAGGCACACAGCCCTGCTGACGACTTCATTTTACCTTACGAGACCCACATCAGCCTTGTGACCTGCAGAGCCGTTCAATAATGATTTTGTTGTTTAAGCCATGACATTTTTGGTAATTTGTTACAGCAGCCACAGAAAACAGAAAGCATGGGGTGCCGGGTGGCTCAGTTGGTTAAGCACCTGACTCTTAGTCAGCTCAGGTCATGATCTCTAAGTTGCTGAGATCGAGTCCCATGTCGGGCTCTGCCCTGATAGCACGAAACCTGCTTGGGAATCTCTTTCTATCTGACGGTCTCCTGCTTGTGCCTGTGCTCTCTCTCTCTCGCTCTCTCTCTCTCTCTCAAAATAAATAAACTTTAAAAAATTATATATGTGTGTGTGTGTGTGTGTATTTTTTTTTTTTTTTTGACTCCTTGAACTATATCAGTCAGGATAGGCTGAGTTCCACTGCAGTAACAAATGACCTCCGGAGCCCAATGACCCAGCAGCCCCAAACGACAAAGGTTTGCTTCTTGCTCCTGCTACACATCCATTGTCCAGGTGTCAGAGACTCTGTTCCGTGTGGTGACTCAGGACCCAGGCTAACGTGATGGGATGAGGTGCCAAAGAGAACGGGAGCCGCTAAATGTCTTCCATGGTCACTTGCACACATGGCTCGCTGGCCAGACTAATCACAGAGCCTCGCGTACAGTGCAGCAAGGGGCCAGGAGTGCCGTCCCACCATGCACTCAGGAAGAGGGAACTGGGAACATCACTAGCAACTCATCACACAACCCTCGTCACCCTGGGCCAGGAGTCTCTGTCAGCCACGTATGGATGGCATGCCTCCTGTACCACTTACGGGACTAGGGTTGTACAAAACGACAATAGTACCTACCTCACAGGGCTGTTGTAAAGAGTCTACACAAAAAGGCTTTGAACAGTGCCTGCCTGGCACATAGAAAGTGCTCAAATCTGTCTGTTGTTGTTGCTGGTATAAATTGTGGTTCTTTGGTTATAAGCAGGATACAACTTGACTGTGATGATCTTAAGCAAAAAAATAGGCATTTGTTGGAAGGAGAGAGGATAGATCAGACAATCAAAAAGAAAGATGAACAACCCAGACCTCAGACAGGGATAAGGGCAGCCACGGGGATCCAGGAGGTAGGATCAGACAGCCTCTCCAGCCACCCCTGCTGGGCAAGGCTCCAAGATTCAGATTCCAAGACAGATCTAGCTCTGCACATCCTCACCCTTCGACACCTCGATCGACAATCCTAACCAAGCCGCAAGGAGCTGGGAGAGAGCAGCTCTTTGAAGGGGTCAAGGGCTGTGGTTGGAAGATGAGTCCACAGTTCACTCTGGGTGCCACTAATGCATCCAACAACTTCACTGAGCTAGAGGAAGACCTTCCCTGTGGGTGGATGTGCCCCTGAACCTGTGCACATGGCTTGACAAGCAGAGGAGGGTCTCCTAGCTCAGGGGACCTTGTACAGTGCAGAACCTGCTTAACCATCCATGGCCACCCTATATCTTTTACCAGTCCACAGAGAAAGATAGAGAAAGACACAATGTGGCCAGGACTGAGCTCTGGAGCTGCCACAGTCCTTGGAGTGGTCTAGGAGCAGAGGAACTCAGACTGGAGAGAGAAAGAAAAATAAATCCAACCTGCAGAAAGAAACAGAGCCAAGAGGCTCCCTGAAATGCAAATCCAGTCTGCATTTCTGATGGGTTTCCATTTCTGGACCCTCCTGGGGCCTTTACGTTCTGCAAGATGCTCCATATCTTTATAGTAAGCCCCCCCCCCCCACTTTCTGCTTCAGCTAGCTGCATTCCAGCCCCAGCAGACTTCTAACAAAGGAGGAAGCATTTGGTTACAGCTATCATTCTCCTGGGTTGACAGGGAGACTCTTTTGCCAAACACCCCCGGGAGGTGAGACTCAGACTATACCTGGGGTACAAAGGGGAGATGTATGGTGGAGCCAGTGTCCCTGGAGGTAGCAATAAAAAATGACGTCTGATTCTCTACAGATGATGGATGAGAATTTAGCCACCTCCACCCCCTGAACTGTAGTTATTCTAGGAAAGCAGCTCTGGCAGCAGGGAGGGTAGCTTCCACAAGGAGAAGCCTCCATGGGTGTATAAAACAAAATGCTTTTGAGGAGCCCCCCAAGAGTCCCACTAGACAGTCTGACACCAGGCCCTTCCCATCTACTCTGGGTCACAAAGCCCAGGATGATGAGTCCCCATCAAGCATCAAGGGGAACATGGCACTTTCTCCCTCCCCCTGTAAAACATCCGAGCATGTGGGGGTGGGATTATCTTATATCAGGTCCATGATTTCATAATACTGATTGATCAACTGTGCAAATACAGGGTTATCTTGGGTAAATCTAAATTTCCCTTCCTCCAAACTCCTCTCAGAGGACTTCATGTGATCCTGGGCTGTCCTCTCTTCTCTCCACGTGGCTCAGGCTGGCCAGAGTAGCCCTGGCCGCTGGATTGGCTCACAACGTAGGCATGTGACCCTTGCTGGTCCAATCAGAAACTTCTCTGGGATTTTTTTTCCCAGATTTTATTTATTTATTTGTTTATTTATATTTATATTTTTTAATGTTTATTTATCTCTGAGAGAGAGACAGAGCGCAAGCAGGGGAGGGGCAGAGAGAGAGGGAGACACAGAATCCCAAGGGACTCCAGGCTCTGAGCTGTCAGCACAGAGCCCGACAGGCGGCTCAAACTCACGAACTGTGAGATCATGACCTGAGCTGAAGTTGGACGCTCAACCGACTGAGCCACCCAATCGCCCAATGTTTATCTATTCATTTTTAAAGTAAATGCTACATTCAGTGTGGAGCTCGAACTCATGACCCCGAGATCAAGAGTCACATGCTCCTCCAACTGAGCCAGCCAGGCGCCCCTTCTCTAAGCTTGATCCGTAGATACCGGGAAGCAAAAGTTCTCCTTCTGATCGGCTGCTAACCTGGGAGTCTGAAGCCACCACAGGTCATTGTTTCTGCTACGTGGAGAGAATACCCTCGCAATGAAGCCAGGCAGCAACTCACAGAACAGAGAGAGAAAGATAGAAAAAGCACATAGCCATTGCTAAAATTCCCGGTGACTTTCACCCATCAGTTTACCGTCTGGCTAAGCTCTTTGGGTTTGGGTTCACACTCAAAGAAGAAAGTTACATTTTGTGGGGACTCAAGTTGATGTGATTTTGGGGAGGTCCTGCTAAGAGAAAAACAGTTTAGGGACACCTGGATGGCTCAGTCAGTAGAATACTCGGCTCTTGATCCCAGGTTGTGAGTTCAAGCCCCATGCTGAGTGTAGAAGTTATGAAAGAACAAAGTAGGAACGAAGGAAGGAAGGAAGGAAGGAAGGAAGGAAGGAAGGAAGGAAGGAAGGAAAGGAGGAAGGAAGGAAAGGAGGAAAAGAAAGGAGGAGGGAAGGAAGGAAGGTAGGAAAGAAGGAAGGAAGGGGGAAGGGAGGGAGGAAAGAAGGAAAACAACAGTTTAATTATGACTATAAAACGGCTAGTGGGGTGCCTGGGTGGTTCAGTCGGTTGAGTGTCCGACTTTGGCTCAGGTCATGATCTCGCGGTTTGTGGGTTCAAGCCCCGCGTCGGGCTCTGTGCTGACAGCTCGGAGCCTGGAGCCTGCTTCGGATTCTGTGTCTCCCTCTCTCTCTGCCTCCCCCCACCCCCCACTCACACTCTGTCTCTCTCTCCTTCAAAAATAAACATTAAAAAAAATTAAAAAAAAAAAAACCTGCTAGGAAATGAACAGCAGCCCAGACTTTCCCCAAGAGCTAGTTTGTTGACCCTTGATCTAATACATGACTTAGGAGCAAAACTTCTAAAACAAAATAATTACTAGGGCCCCTCCCAGGGCTTAGGAGGACATAAGCAAATGCCCCAAAACTCATGTTTCATGACCCTCACATTAAGTCACCTCTGTTTGTATCCACTTAGGGTCAGTCCCTTAATTTGTTTGCAGCTATCACTTCTTTCCCCGGTGTTATACCAGACTGCATGCGAGAGCTGCCTCATCACTGTGTTAGTCTCTGTCTGTCTACACCACACCTGAGAGCTGGCAAATAGCTAAGGATATTGATGCTCGTTCTCTTTCAACTATATATATGTAGTTATACACAGATTTAGATAAATTGATTAACTGATATACAGAGAGATTGACATATAAATATAGAAATCAATCCTGCCTGTACTCTCTCTGTTCTCTTTTGGAAAACAATTTAGCAGGTCTGTGCACTCAACTCAGCTCCCACTGACAACATAGATAAGCTTAATAGTAAGTGTGAGGCACTGTGCTTAGTGCTTTAATGACATTTTCTTATTTAATCTTCTTGATAAAGGGGGGAGGGGGGGTCCGTTCCCTGCCTGTGATTGGTTCAGGAATCTAGGCCTAAGCCACTCAGCTTCAGGCACTTCCCAATGAATGGATTCTCAGTCCATGGGTAGGTATGAGACCAATTACACTGAAAAGAAGAAGGAATCGTATTCCATCATCAGGAGGGAGGGGAGGGCTCTCCATTGCTCATTAGATATGAACAACAAGGCACATACCCTCAACTCCCACAAGAAGCCAGAAGCCACCTAGTGACCACAAAATAAACTCAACCTTAGTCTGAAGGCAAAGCCTGGATAGAGAAGGAAAGCTTCAGGGTTGGGTCAGATTCAGTTGCTGGATTAGCCACACCTCGAGGACACCCCACCACCGGGCTCTTTGCTATGTGAAATGATGCATTTTCTTGTGGTCGACATAAATTTGTGTTCCTTCCAGCCACGAACATCTGGTTGATTTATGTTCATTGTACACGTGAGAAAGCTGAACTCAAAGATATTATGTAACACAAGTGAGTCGCTCAACGAGTAAGTAGCAGACCTGGGTCTGACTTCCATACTAACGCCTTTCGTCATACCAGTTTGAGGCTTAGCCTGAACATCCTGCCCCACTGCCCCCGTTTCTGCAGTGCAACCAATGACACATCAACAACAACTCTAACAATGGTAGCTAACACTTGATGAATGTCTGTGTCAGATACTGTTCGAAGTGACTCACTGTTACCAGTATCCCCATTTAACAGATGAGGAAACCGAAGCAGAGGATTTAAGCAACCTGTCCAAGATCATAGGAGATTCCAATTATCCATGCTCTTACCCACTACGTTAAATAAAGTAATGCATTTTAGTACCGACTTCAGTTGGAGAAACTGGTTGCCACAGACCCCCCCAACACCCTATTGTTACACCCGGGCTGCTTCACTTATTTGCAAAACCAGCGCAGCTCCTATAGGCATAGAATTTCCAAACCTTGGGGCACAGCAGGGCAGCAAAGACTAACGGCCATTACTTTGCTATATCCATTTATTTCCCGGTTTATTTTGCTTGTTGGCTAAATGTCTCCAGTTTGCTTTTCTATCTGCACTGCCACCCACTTCCTTATGTTACGACTTTAAATGAATTACATTCTTGGCACATTCACCTCCCTTCCTCCCTCTCCCGTCTGAAGCTCAGTAAACCCAGCTGGCGATAGGTTCGCCTCCAACTTGTTTCTTCTTGCACGTTATCGACTTAGGAGCTGAAAACAATTCCAAGTCTATAGCCAGTGTCCAAAGGATGCTTACCAAAGGCCCAGCACGTTCTGAGTGCTTAACATTAATGCTCCTTGAAACAACCTCTGAATTGTTCTATTGTTATCATCCACCCTTTGGGAACGGAAAAAAAACCTGAGACACAGAGAAATTAAGTGATCTGCCAAGGTCACACAGCAATACAAACCAGAGCAAAGACTTGAATGTCAAAAGTCTGATTACGGCGGCCCTCGGCATTGCACTTACGAGGGGGGAAATGGCTACTTGTATGATATCAGAGAACTTTTGAAATATTAAAGCGTGCCACCCCACCCCCCGCCAGGCCAAGCCTGTGTTTGTTGAAGATTCCGTCAAGCAGAGAATTATATTAACTCAGACCCAATCTTTTCAACCTGACCCTTTGTCCTCAGCCTGATTTCCTCAGCTTAAAATGAATGCTCTTTGCAGGCTTTCTCATTGGCTCTCTCATCCTTCCGGAGCTGGGCGGTCCCACATGAAAGCTGCCAGCCACCTGTGGCTGCTGAGAACCTTTAGAGGGGCTAGTCCAAATTGAGAGGTGCTGTGAACATTCAATGCACACTAGATTTCAAAAACTTCGTATCAGGAACAAATACAATTTCGATAATTTTCGTATTGATTACAAGTTGAAATGACAATATTTTGCACGTATGAAGTGAAGCAAAATGTATTGCTAAAATTATTTTCAACTGGGGGCGCCTGGGTGGCTCAGTCGGTTAAGCGTCCGACTTCGGCTCAGGTCATGATCTCGCGGTCCGTGAGTTCGAGCCCCGCATCGGGTTCTGTGCTGCCAGCTCAGAGCCTGGAGCCTGTTTCAGATTCTGTGCCTCCCTCTCTCTGACCCTCCCCCATTCATGCTCTGTCTCTCTCTGTCTCAAAAATAAATAAACGTTAAAAAAAATTAAAAAAACAAAAATTATTTTCAACTGCTTCTTCTTACTCTGTTGCTTTTTAATTTTTTTAAAATTTTTAATGTTTATTATTTAGAGGGAGGGAGACAGAGCATGAGTGGGGGAGATACAGAGAGAGAGAGAGGGAGACACAGAATCTGAAGCAGGCTCCAGGCTCTGAGCTGTCAGCACAGAGCCCGAAGTGGGGCTTGAACGCATGAACCATGAGATCATCACCGGATCCGAAGTTGGACGCTTAACTGACTAAATTACCAAAATTCACCCTTTTTTACCTGCTCTGTGAAAGCAGGTAAAGTGCCCCATTTTTTAATTTTTTTGTAAATTTTTGCTTCTTCTGCCTCTTCTTCTTTTTTTCTTTATGTTACCTTACAAATGTGGCTACTAGAAAATTATAAATTATGTGGGGCGCCTGGGTGGCTCAAGCCCCATATCGGGCTCTGTCCTGACAGCTCAGAGCTTGGAGCCTGCTTCTGATTCTGTGTCTCCCTTTCACTCTGTGCCCCTCCCCCACTTGTGCGTGCTCTCTCTCTCTCTCTCTCTCTCAAAAATAAATAGAAACGTTAAGAAAATAAAATAATAAAAAAATGCTATCGTGATAATAGTGTTTGAATTACAAGTAAAAAAACCACCTCTCTCATGACACTTGAGGCATAAGTCCGGGCCCAGCCAGGACAGCAAAGCCGTATGGCAATTAGAATAGCAAAAGTTTAATTTAAAGAATTATTAACTCCCATGGGCGATTGGTGAAGTGACGGATCGGATGCTAGGGATGAGACATAATGCCCAAAGAAGAGTCTCTCTCTACTGCTCTTGGCAGCAGCCAGACCTTGTTAAGTGAGGTGTTGCCTCTGGAACTTGCTAGAAATTTGCTACCTGGGATGCTGGGGAGAGTCTCCCTGGAGGCTCTCACCACAAAACCATCTGACGGGGTGGGGGGGGTGGGGGGGATGTCAAGGGGAAGTTGGGTTCTGCTGACCACAGTGCACGGCAGGTGCCTGGAAAACTGCCCACCCCAAAGGAGCTGGACTCTGGCTAAAGCTACATGCGCAGCTGGAGGCAAGCCCTGGAGGAGTCGGGGCCCTGGAGAAAAGTCCAGACACCCTCTAAGCGCCTGCCTGGTAAAACCCAGGAAGTAAAACCCTTTGCTCCTGAAACGTCTCTCTCTCTCTCTCTCTCTCTCTCTCTCTCTCTCTGGCGCCCTCTACTGACAAAGCTTCAGGGCCAGCTGGCGCAGGAAAAAAAGTTGGTTTTTTTTTATTTGTTTTAAATGTTTGTTTATTTTTGAGAGAGAGAGCCGGGCGGGGGCAGAGAGAGGGGGGGGGACAGAGGATCAGAAGCGGGCTCTGCACTGACAGCAGAGAGCCTGACGTGGGGCTCGAACTCATAAACTGACAGATCATGACCTGAGCCGAAGTCGGATGTCGGACACTTAAGAGACTGACCCTCCGGGCGCCACTGGAAGAAAAGTTTTAAAGGGCCCAGATCCATTTTCATAGAGCAGGTAAAAAAGGATGAATTTTGGTAGCGGGCATACACTATAATGATGTGGATTCTCTGGATGCAAGGGACAGATATCCCATTCAAACCTGCTTTTTCAAAAGTTATGTGTATGTGTGTGTAGGAGCGGAGGTATATACAGTCTTAAAGCATCGCCCCACAGATTACTTATCTATCAAGTACAAATGACAGAAGGGGCCTCTATGGTGGATAAATCTAGAAGATGCTACCTTAAAACAATGATCAAATTTAACACCACCAATGATAAGAAAAACCAACACCAAGTGCGCTGTGTTGGTGAGGAACTGAGGGACACAACATCACTTAGGAAGTACTCTCACCAAAAACATTTCATCAGGGGGTGCCTGGGTGGCTCGGTCCAATTTCAGCTTAGGTCATGGTGTGTGAGTTGGAGCCCCACATTGGGCTCTGCGCTGACAGGTCAGAGCCTGGAGCCTACTTCAGAGTCTGTGTCTCCCCTGCTCACACTCTATTTCTCTCAAAAATAAAAAACACATGATTACAAAAAATATTTCATCAGAGTGTAAACAGTGGAGGGGCACCTAGCCAGCTCAGTCTTGGTGGAGTGTGTGAGTGTTGATCTCAAGGTCACGAGTTCGAGCCCCGTGTTGGGGGTAGAGATTACTAAAAAAAATAATAATAAATAAATTAAAAAAAAAAAAAAAGAATCCAAGCAGTGGAAACCAATTTCACAAATCCAAACTGAGATATTCTACAAAATAACTGTCTGGAAAGAAACGTCAATGTCATAAAAAGCAAAAATGGTTGGAGAACAGTTCTAGGTTGAAGGAGACCGGGGATCCGGCAGCAGAGTGCAATGTGTGATCCTGAATTGTGAGACAAGGACATTATTGGAACAACTGGGGTAAACTGCACATGGGCCATATATCAGAAAAGTTTTTTCAAGTGAATTTATTTATTTTCAGTTAATCTCTACACCCAACGTGAGGCTCGAACTCAGCCCTGTGATCAAGAGTCTCATGCTCTTCTGACTGAGCCAGCCAGGTACCCCAGTGTTAAATTTCTTTCCTTTCCTTTCCTTCCCTTCCCTTTCCCTTTCCCCTTCTTTTCTTTTCCTTTCTTTTCTTTCTTTTTTTTAAGATTTCTTTCTTTCTTTCTTTCTTTCTTTCTTTCTTCCTTTCTTTCTTTTTTTCAGAGAGAGAGAGAGAAAGCAAATAAGGGGCAGAGAGAGGAACAGAGAGAGCAGAGCCCAAAGTGGGGCTCAAATTCACGAACCATGAGATCATAACCTGAGCCGAAGTAAGACGCTTAACTGACTGCAAAAACCCAAGTGTCCTCCCCAATGTTAAATTTCTCAAATGTGATAATTGAATTGGAGTTGTATAGGATAAAGTCCTTGTTTTTAGGAGGTAAATATTGAAGGATTTAGGATGAAAGTGTGTGATAAGACTAAGTCACTGTCAGATGACGGGATTCAGTAATAAATACCCAGAGACAGATATTAGATAGATAAATATAAACAGATAGATAGATAGATAGATAGATAGATAGATAGATAGATAGATGCTAGATAGATAGACAGACATATACATAGATGATAGATAGTAATAGATAAATATAACAGAGAGATCTAAGAAAAATGTACAAAACATAATTTTTAAAGGAGGAGCTGAAGAACAGACCCACACAACCGGAGAGGAATCCACTAGCTTCAGGAGCAGTTGGATACGTGTGCTCAAATAACGTGTCAGCAATCTGTCTTTCTCCATCTCCCAGCTCTGCTCTGCTCAAATTTGTTCTCCAAGTTCATACCCTATCAGGTAGCCTAGCCTAGCACACAGACAACACCTCTTTCCAGGGCTGATGCTCGTTGGACACTCGGGTCATATGTTCATCCCTGAACCGTGAGGAAAGGATGCCCTGATTGGTTACACTGGGTCATGTGCCCACCCTGGGAATCTAGGAATGGCAGATCAGCTCCACATAAACCACATGAGCTAAGAATGAAGGACTGGTCATGCCCCAAAGAAAATTTGGGAGGTATTAACGGAAGAAAGAAGAATCAATGCAGGACAGATAAAAAGAACATCTGTAGGACATATGTATATACATTACATATATATTTAACCATCCATACTTTGCATCTTTTTTGGAGACTAACATTTTTCATTCACCAAGACACCACTGTCTTATATCTTCCCCAAGATACCACTGAGTTATATCTCAATAAAGGTAGACAAAAATATATATATCGTAGACAAAAACAAAATCACAGACAGTAGAGAAACCTGAGAGACATTACCTCATCCAGGTCGTGGTCAAGGTCAACACCAACGGCGAGAAGCTATGTTGGTAATCTGCCTCCTTGATTTGGTGTGATGAGAATGGCACTTCCATCTGTGTGGTCCTCCTCCCCAGCTGCATCATCTCAGGCTCGTCATATTCTGCACATATCTGACCGGTACTCCTCAAAACTGTCAAGGTCACCAAAGACAAGGAAAAGACCTGAGGGGAAAAAAGGAAAAATGACAAATCAACGTAAAGCGGAGTTCCGGATGGGACCCTGGGGCAGAAAAAGAACGTTAGGTAAAAACTAAGAAAATTGTGAACGGGGCGCCTGGATGGCGCAGTCGGTTAAGCGTCCGACTTCAGCCAGGTCACGATCTCGCGGTCCGTGAGTTCGAGCCCCGCGTCAGGCTCTGGGCTGATGGCTCGGAGCCTGGAGCCTGTTCCCGATTCTGTGTCTCCCTCTCTCTCTGCCCCTCCCCCGTTCATGCTCTGTCTCTCTCTGTCCCAAAAATAAATAAACATTGAAAAGAAAATTGTGAACAAAGGGTAGATTTTAGGTAATAATCATGGATCAGTATTGGTTCACTAACTGCAACAAATACAGGATACTAATGTAAAATAGGGATAGGAGAATTGGAGCGCAGGTGGATGGGAACTCTTTGTGACAGCTTTGCAATTTTTCTGCATATCTAAGTAAATTTTCAAATTTGTTTAAAGTTTATTTATTTTGAGAGAGAGTGGGGGAGGGGCAGAGAGAGGGGGAGAGAATCCCAAGCAGGCTCTACGCTGTCAGCTCAGAGTCCGACGCGGGGCTCAGTCTCCAGGGCTCAGTCTCACGAACCGCGAGTCATGACCGAGCCGAAATCAAGAGTCAGATGCTTCACCGGCTGAGCCACCCAGGTGCCCCATAAATTGTATTTTATTTATTTATTTATTAAAAATTTTATTTATTTATTTTATTTTTATTTTTTTTAACGTTTATTTATTTTTGAGACAGAGAGAGACAGAGCATGAACGGGGGAGGGTCAGAGAGAGGGAGACACAGAATCGGAAACAGGCTCCAGGCCCTGAGCTGTCAGCAAGCACAGAGCCCGATGCGGGGCTCGAACTCACAGACCGCGAGATCCTGACCTGAGCTGAAGTCGGACGCTCAACCGACTGAGCCACCCAGGAGCCCCTATTTTGTTCAATACATTATGGACATTTTGTACCACATCAGTTTTTAAATGACTGCATGGTACTCCTTCGTATGGCCGATTCATGATTTTTGCTGTTTTCAAAAGTTGTCACTGTCTTCCTAGGCAGACATGATTCTAGAAGGGAAGCTGGTCTCCCTAAAAGTGGCCATAGCTTGACAGAATGATCTGAAAACATGCCACCTCTTTGTCAGATCCCATGGGGCTCCCCCTTTCCGGCGGGCGCCTGGGAAGCAGCAATTGGTAGTGGACAAGCTCAGTTCTAGAACGCAAGACAGTCCCCAGCCCCACTACTGACCGGAAGCTCTTTCTCTCCCTAGGTCAGTATCCACCTCTGTAAAAACAGGTCATTGGCCTTGACGGCCTTGGTTTGGATCAAGCGAAATCCAATGTCTGTGTCTAGACCCTGGAGGATATGTGACCTGGGAGCACAGTAGGCCCAAGAAAGAATAATCAAAGAAGGGGCCAGAGCACCCTGAGGTTAAATGACATTCCCAGCTTCCTAGCTGGCAGTATCAAGCAGGCCTGGGACCTGAACTCCGGTTTCCCTGAATCCCCAGCTAAGCCCTAGGAAGCCGAGCACTCTGGATGTACCAAGTGCCTGCCTGGCGCTTCGGACGGGACTATGTGCTTTGTTATGGTTGGAGTTTGCCATGTGATCCACTTCTCTTCATTCATCAAAGGCCAGACACAGACACAAAATGAAGGAGGCACCTGTCCCTCCCCTCACCAGTTGACTGCTACTTGTAAATTTCTCAGCTCAGCCATCACCTCCTCCAGGAAGCCCTCCCTGACCACCACACACCGGGTGTGCCTCTGTGTAGTTCCACAGCCCCTTGTCGCGGTTCTCGCCATGGTGCTCTAACTGCTCGTTCAATATGCCGTCTGCCTCTGTGACTTCAGGAATGGAGTCTCTCTTGTCTGCTGCCACATGCCCTGGGACAGTCACACTATTAGGCCAGAGCATCAGTTCACTAAAGGTTTGTCGAGAAACAGATGAGTTTCAGAATGAACTGTTCGTGGAAATAGAGCCTGATTGCTATGCCTTGCCTCTTCAGAACTCCACTGTCGTGTGGCTACGACACATTTCCCCAAACGGGGTGGTTTAAAACAATACGAATCTATTTCCCCAGGGTTGTGGGGCCAGCAGTCTGAAATCTAGTGGAGGTATGTTCCCTCCAGGTGCTCTGGGGCAAGCTCTATTCCTTGCTTCTTCCAGTTTCTAGTGAGTTCTGGCATGGCCTTCCTGGGCTTGTGGCTGTGCCAGTCCAAGCCCCCACCTCTGTCTGAACATGGCCTTCACCTCTTTGTGTCTATCCTCCGTGCATCTCTGATGAGGATATGTGGCACTGGATTTAGGGCGCATCACATTCAAAGGCTCTGGGGATGCAGGTGTGAACATATCTTTTGGGAGACTACCATTCAACTCACTACACCCACCCCACTGTAACTGTTGCTTTTCTCTCTATCTCCCCATTACAGCATTGTGTCACTTAGGAATATATTAGTTGCAAGTGATAGAAAACCCCACCAGTGGGCCTCAAGTCACAAGGGCATTTATTGTTTAACAAGAAGTGCGGAGAGAGGCCACCCAGGGTTCATTTGGAAGCTCAGTGCTGTCGGCAAGGACCCAGGCTCCTGCCCTCCTTCTACTTCACCACCTTCAGTACTGTGGCTTTTCAACTTTGAGTTCATCTTCTCACGGTCACAAAATGGCTGCCACAGCTCCAACCATCAGACTCTTACATACCACTCACAGCAGGAAGGGAAAGAAGGCAGCAAATACAGCCACTCCTTCCTCATGGTCATTATATCCAGGCGAGAACGCTTTCCCAGAATCCCCCCGGTGGACTTTCCATTATAATTAATTGACCAGAGTTGATTTTCATCCCCACTCCACACCCAAGCCAATTCTTATTAAAGAACAACAGAATTGCCATGACTGGCTTAGACCAGTCCCAGTCTTAGCAGCCTAATAAAATCACCTTAGTAGCTTTTAATAAATACTAATGCCCATGCAGGCTCAGTGCTGTCAGCCCAGAACCCCAAGCGGGGCTCAAACCCACAAACCAGGAGATCATGACCTGAACTAAAACCAAGAGACAGATGCCCAACCGACTGAGCCACCCAGGTACGCTCCAGCATTTAAACAAATTTTTTTTAAGTTTATTTTATTTTTGATAGAGAGAGACACAGAGACAGAGCACGAGCAGGGGAGGGGCAGAGAGAGGGAGACCCAGAATCTGAAGCAGGCGCCAGGCTCTCCCACCTGTCAGCAGAGAGCCCGACGTGGGGCTCAAACTCATGAACTGCGAGATCATGACCTGAGCTGAAGTCAGGCTCTTAACCAACTGACCCACCCAGGCGCCCCCTGGCATTTTTAAAAGGATAGTTTCCCCAAATGATTCTAATGTACAACTGGGGTTGAAAACCACTGACTTAAACCGAGGGTTAGCACATTTTTCTACATTGGGCCAGAGAATAAATTTCTTTGGCTTCGTAGGCCAGTTTTTCCTGCAACTATTCAATTCTGCTGTTACAGCACAAAAGCAGCCACAGACACTACTGAATGAACTGCTGTGGCTGTGTTCCAATAAAACTTCATTTACAAAGGCAGGTGGCAGGCTGAACTTGACCTGTGAGCCATAGTTTTCTGCCCCTGGCCCAAACCAACGCGGCATCAGGAATGCTGTGAACCAGAAAAAAGAGAAATGGTCTGCGGGGGGGCGGGGCGGGGGTGGGGGTGGGGGTGCTCAGTCATGATCTCACAGTTTGTGAGTTTGAGCCCCGCCTTGGGCTCTGTGCTGACAGCATGGAGCCTGGAGCCTGCTTCAGATTCTTTGTCTCCCTCTCTCTCTGCCCCTCCCCCACACGTGCTCTGTGTCTCTCTCTCTCTCTCTCTCTCTCAAAATAAATAAACATTAACAAAATTAAAAAAAAAAAAAAGACGGGGAAGGGGCCACAAAGCAAGGAATGTCGGTGGTCTCTAGAAGCTGGGAAAGCCAAGAAAAAGGATTCTCTCCTAGAGCCTCCAGAAAGGGAGGCTTCCGGGGCACAGTCTGAATTTAGCCCAGTGAGACCTATTTTGGACTTCGGACCGTCACGGCTGTCAGACGTTAAGTGCGTGTTATTTTAAGCCGTTAACGTTCATGGGGACTTGTTAAGGCGGCCCCGGGACACGGATACACGAGACCCCACAGTGTCCAGACCCCACCGCAGTTCTCTGGGAGCCGCCCCTCCGGGTACTTTCCTCCCACAGGGGGTCTCTGCTGCCTGGGACTTACCAGTGGGCAATGACACATGAGATTCGCCGTCAGCTCCAGACCCAAGCCTCGGGAGGGCTGGCTTGCACTTTTGGGAGACCCAGGATGCAATAGTTCAAGCTCTGGGGTCGTGTCAGAGAAGGCTGGGCAGAGAGGAGAGGCGGGAAGAGCTTAGAGGGGAGGGAGGCTCAGTCTTCTCGGGGGTCTCCGTTTAGCCTCCAGGTGACCCCAGCCCCTCCGGCAGCCACCACGTGACAGAGCCCCCAGGCAAGATCAGCTATGGCACAGCCCAGCCAGCCCGGTCCACCCACAGAAATGGAGGGATAATAACACGGTTCTTTTAAGCCACTGTCTAATTTTAGCTGCCGTGAGTTAAGTTGAGGCCCTTCTGTGGTGAGTGCTAGGAAGCCATCAGCTCCTAACACTGTCCTGAATGTCACCCCCACTTTCAAGATGAAGAAACCGAGGCCCTGAGAGGGAAGGTAAGGAGAGTGGCTGGTAGATGGGAGAGCTGGGTTTAAACCCAAGTCCTTCCACCTCTAGAGCCCCAGGCCCTTAGCACCTGCCAGAGCCAGCTCTCCTCAGAGCTCTCTGGATTATACTTGGAGGCCTAGGTAGGCCCCAGTCACTGCTTTGGCCGCCATTGTCGGCCGCCATGTTGGTTCAGGCAAACTCATTGCTAACCTCCTGCCCTTTTCCTCCTCTTGCTCTCAAGTCTCATCGGAGGAGAAGCGGATTACTTACAGTAAGTGAAAACCAAGACTTGTACAGGAAGCGCAGCCTGATCCATTACAGGGTTATTCTAGCCTGTAATGGACCTGCACGCTCTCGGACACAGCCAGACTGTCTGGAGAGGGGCTGGGAGGGTTTCAAGCTACCCCGTGGCTGCTCCGGGGCGGGGTCAAGGCTCAGGCATGCAGAGGGAAGGGACCACAGGCCCTCGGTGGCTGTTGCTCTGGGTCTCCTGAAACTGCCTCCCCAGACTGTCGTCAGCGTGGCTGGAACAGCGGCCAGCAGGTGCTCCGACGCGGAGTGTTTACCTGCAGTCCTGGGGCTTTCCAGAGACTGCTGTTCCTTCCCCCGGAGGGCAGGGAGGGCCTCCCTGGGCTGATCGCTCGCCCCGGGCCTCGACCCCAGCTGCCTGGGCAGCGTCAAGGTCTGGCACCCTCTAGTGGCCGTGGGGAGAAAAGAGCCGCTTCGGAAGCGGTGGGCGGAGACTGGGGAGCGAGGTTCCAGCCGACGTTGGAAAGTCAGACTCTCCTGCCTTCAGTAAATGCAGGTGTCCGTGGCCTTATCAGATAGGTGTGTTCCAGCCATATGAGCTACGAAAAAATCTTGCTTTCTCACTGTTTTTTTTTAATTTTTTAATGTTTATTTTTAATAGAGACAGACAGACACAGAGAGCACAAGAAGGAGACGGCAGAGAGAGAGGGAGACAGAGAATCTGAGGCAGGTTGCAGGTTCTGAGCTGTCAGCAAAGAACCCGACGTGGGGCTCGAACCCACGAACCATGAAATCATGACCTGAGCCAAAGCCAGGTCCTTAACCGTCTGAGCCACCCAGGCACCCCTTTCACCGTTTTTTCTTAAGACTGTATTATTTACTATTTTTAGAGCAGTTTAAGGGCCACGGAAAAATTGAGGAGAAGCTACAGAGATTTCTCCTACACCCTGTGCCCCTATGCATGCACAGCCATTATCAATAGCCCTGCCAGAGTGGGGCATCTGTCACAGTGGATGAACCTGTATGGACACATCATCACCCAGAGTCCGTAGTTTCCATCAGGGTTCACTCTACGTAGTGTACATTCCGTGGGTTTGGACAGATGTATAATGACAGGCATCCATCACTATGGTATCATACAGACTGGTTTCGCTGCCCTAAATATCCTGTTCATCCCTCCCTCCTCCCCACCGTGGCAACTGGGATTGTTCTCGCTGTCTCCATTAGTCTTTGCCTTTTCTAGCTTGTCACAGAGTTAGAATCAGACGGCATATAGCTTTTTTAGTCTGGCTTCTTTCTCTTAGTGATGTACATTTAAGGTTCCTCCGCGTCTTTTCATGGCTACTTTCTTCTTATTCTTTTTTTTAATCCTTTTTTTTTTTTTTGAGAGAGAGAGAGAGGGAGGGAGAAGCGAGAAGGGGCGGCAGAAAGAATTCCACAAGGGGAAGAGAGAGAAAGAGAGAGGAGAGAGAGAGAAGCGGGGCTCACCTGGGGCTCATGTTCACCCGAAGTGGGGCTTGTACTCACCTAACGTGGGCGGGACTCAAACTCGGGAACTGTGGGATCCTGACCTGAGTCAAAGTCAGGTGCTTAACGACTGAGCCATCCAGGCACCCTCTTCTTTTTTTTTTAATGTTTATTTATTTTTGAGAGAGAGAGAATGGGGAGAGGGGCCGAGCGAGAGGGGGACAGAGGATCCAAAGTGGACTCTGAGCTCTCAGCACAGAGCCCAATTCAGGGCTCAAACTCACAAACCGTGAGATCAGCCCCTGAGGCAAAGTTGGATGCTTAACCGATTGAGCCACTGCGATGCTTTCTTTTCAGCGCTGAATAAACATTCCCTCATCAGGTTGTACACAGTTTCTCCATTCGCCACCTGCTGAAGGACGAATCGGTTGCTTCCCAGTTTGGGCAACGATGAGACAAACTGCTGCACACATCTGTGTGCAGGTCTTTGTGTGGACATGAGTTTTCAACTCATTTGAGCAAATACAAAGGAGTGCGATTACTGGGTCGTACGGTAGGAGTGTGTTTAGTGTTGTGGGGAACGACCATGCTGTCTTAAAAAACAAATTCAAAACCCTTAGTTGACTACTAGGAAAAGGTTCTCTAGGTACCTCTGACATGACTTTCCTTTTTAAAAGTGGTTCCCCCGGATGCCTGGGTGGCTCAGTCGGTTGGGCGTCCAGCTTCGGCTGGGGTCATGATCCTGCGGCTCATGAACCCAAGCCCCACGTTGGGCTCTCTGCTGTCAGCACAGAGCCTGCTTCAGATCCTCTCTCCCTCCTCTCTCTCTGCCCCTCCTCCACTCCTTCTCTCTCTCCAAATAAATAAATAAACTTAAAAATAAATAAATAGTGGTTTCCCATCACCCAAAACATTTCTTAATCTGGAGCCCATGGAGCACCTGTGTATCCACAGATGGGCTTTGCAGAGAGAATCCTCTGAAATCATCTGTTAAATTGTTTGAGTGGATCTGGGGAAGAAGAGGGTCTGTAATCTTCATCAGCTGCTAGTGGTGGTGGTGGGGGGGGGGGGGGCGGTTGTCTGACTCCAAAAAGCTGAAGAAAATCGCTGAAAGTCCTGGTTTCCTAACGTGGCCTCTGCCTGTTCCTACCTCTGGTCACCTTCCTAAAACCAAAACAGAGAAACAGAAGTCACCCTCCTTTCTTGGCTGCTGTACTAGTGGGGAGAGGACAACTGTGTAAATCCACCCCCGCCCCCACCCTCCCCCCCCCCCATCTCAGGGCTTACCCAGAGAGAAATTTATTTCTGGCTCCTTGGCCAGTTGGGAGCCCCCTGGCTAGGGGCCACACCATCAGTCAGGGCCCCACGTTCTGTCCGTCCTGGGTGGCTCTGATCTCCTCAGTGCCCTCTCCATTTGGTTGGCCGACGGGGAAAGAGCAAGGAGGATCAGCACGTTGGAGGTTTTCATGGGCCAGGCTTGCAAACGGTGCCCCAGGCTTCCCTACACATTCCACCGACAAGACGACACTCGCAAGGGAAGCTGGGAATGTGGTCTGGCCCACCGGGTCTCTGCCGCCCGTGGCTGCCTCCTACTCACACGTTCAGCTCACCTGTCATCTCCAGGCAGTGTGCGCAACGCCCGCCCCCCCTCCCCCATGCACACATCACGCCTCAGCCGCCTTGCCCCTGATTCGGTTAGATTCATGCTCTTCAAACTTCGGTGTGCAGTCAAACCACTGTGGGACCTTGAGAAAATGCAGATTCTGAGTCAGTAAGTCTGGAGGGGCGCCTAGAATTCTGCGCTTCTTTTTTATTTTAATGTTCATTTATTTCTTTTAGATAGAGAGCACCGGCGGGGGAGGGATGCGCGGTGGGGGGTGGGGAACGTGGACAGAGGATCCGAAGGGGGCTCTGCGCTGACAGCAGGGAGCCCCATGCGTGTTCGAACTCAGGAACCACGAGATCATGACCTGAGCCGAAGTCGGATGCTCAACCTACGGGGTCACCCAGGCGGCCCTAGAATTCTGCATTTCTAACACTTGCCCCGGTGCTGCTGGTCCACAGACCAAACTTGGTGGTGCAGAGAGGCAGATACCTCTCATGTCGTCTCCTCCATCAAATCACCGTGTCGTTGGGGCACCTGGGTGGACGTCTGACTCTCGGTTTGGGCTCAGGTCATGATCTTGTGGTTTGTGGGTTCGAGCCCTGCATTGGGCTCCACACTGGCAGTATGGAGCCTGCTTGGGATTCTCTCTCCCCCTGCCCCTCCCCTGCTCGTGCTCGCTCTCTCTTTCTCTCTCAAAATAAATAAAATAAAATAAAAAATCACTGTGGTAGACGTGGCTTGTTTCTGGGGCTGTCCCCCAGGCGCCCGGACACCAGGCGGCTGCATCCGATGGTTGTTGGACGCCTCTGGTGCTGAGCACAGTACCTGGCCCAGAGCAGGACCCCAGCGACTGCTGCACAATGAAGGACCAGTGAGTCTCTTTGCTTGTAATCGAGGTTCCCCCTCCCAGCCCCCCTGACTGAGCCACACTGGACTGGGGGACAACTTGAAATTGCCAAATTGACCAGCAGCAGAGCCGGCCTCTTGAGGGAGGTTACCACGTCGGAGGAAGGAGGCAAAACCCTCGTCTCAGGATCCCAGGTGGGCTTTGCAGTACCCCTCCCACCCCCCGCAGTCCCAGTCTGGGCCTATGCTTGGCCCAGAACATCCTCTGGCCTCGAGATGCTGTGTTTCTGATGGCTTTTTGTTGTTGTTGCTGTTTATTTATTTTTGAGAGAGAGACAGAGTGTAAGCAGGGGAGGGGCAGAGAGAGAGAGGGAGACACAGAATCAAAAGCAGGCCCCAGGCTCTGAGCTGTCAGCACAGAGCACGACGCGGGGCTCGAACTCATGAACTGCAAGATCATGACCTGAGCCAAAGTTAGGTGCTTAACCAACCAAGCCAGGCGCCCCTCCTGTGGCTTCTCCAAAGCCCCATAAAAACTAAGTTGTGGCATATGAAATTGCCTATATTCAGTTATTTTTGACCCGTGAAAAGTCAGTTTCATATGATTCAGCTTAAGAATCCAATAATTTACATATTTACTTATTTCCTCAAAGGTATCTACAGATACTCCTTCCTGAAATATTATGACCCAGAGAGGGCAAAGATGTCAAAATAAAGAAAAAAGAGTCACCTCTAACCTCTTAAAAGGAAGACAGGATCGTTGTACTGGGAGCCCAAGACAAGATAATCAATGAACTTGATGGTGTCTATACTTAAGTTCAGTTGTTTCCAGAAATCTGGGGTAAAAAGGAAAACTCAGAGTGTAGGCTTTTTTGCTGTCAGATAAAAGGAATTAAGTTCAGAAGGAGAGCCAGATGTTACCCTCAACCCAAATTCAGGAAGAAAATGGTCCCGTTAAACCCAAGTCTGGGTGAGCTGTCATTTTCTAAACTTTGGCTCCTAGAAAAATCTCATTTTCCTTTAAGCTGGAGGAAATAAGAGTGACTTTCGGTGCAGCAGTGAGATATCACCACAGCAAAAGGCAATTATTAGATCAAAGGCACAGTTCAATGCATCTTAATTTTATTTTATTTTTTTAAATGCATCTTTAAAAGCCACTAATTCGATGCAGAGGCGACCATTCAACCCTGCTCCCACAACTGGTTTGCTTGACCTTAAACAAGGTCCTGTCATTTTTGTGCCTTGCTTTACATTTTCAAATATATGTCTCTTTTATTCTCACAGCATTAAAATATAAACAAACAATAGCAAAGACCCAGAAATCTTCAGGGACTGAGAGGAAGGGGTTTCATCGCAGGGTTTCACAAAATCAGCACCAGGAATCTGATCTCCAGAGAAATCCAGATTCAGGATCCATACACTCCTTCTCCCACTATTCCTTTATCTCACAGGTAAAGGTTCTTCCTTTAGGCCAGTGGTTCTCAAACAGGGGTGGGGGAGAAGGAGGGATGATTCACACACACATCCATTCTGGCAATGCTTCAAGTGCATTTTGGGTAGCCACAACTAGTGTTTCTGTGTGCTGTTCCAATCTACTGAGTAGAGGAGGGGACTGAGGGGGGAGGAGAGGGAGGAAACGGGAGGAGACTGGGGATGGGGAAGAGAGGCTAGAAGAGATAAGAGACACAAAATGAGACAAGAGAGAAGAAGAGACAGATGTGGGGGGGGGCAGATGGGGGAAGTGCCAAGCCTCACATGAGTGCTGGATCCAGCCAGACCTGAAATCCCTCCCTTGGGCGTCCCAGTTATGTGCATCAATCCCTTCCCTTTTTAGTTTAAGTCTGTCCGCCCTGGGCTGCCCCTACCTTGGGTCACCCTGAAAGCTGGAGGAGCACTCTGGTCCAGACAATCATGTTGGGTTTACGGTGTCACATGGGAATGAAGCAGAGACACAGGGACCCTGGGTAGGTGAGAAGGGACAGCAGGTGCATGAGCCACCAGCTCCTGAAGAAGCGGACTGCAGCCTGTTACACCTTTTTCTTTTTTTTAAGTTTATTTATTTATTTATTTTGAGAGAGACAGAGCACGAGCAGGGAAGGGACAGAGAGAGAGGGAGAGAGAGAGAGAGTCCCAACCAGGCTCGGAGCCTGATGAGGGGCTCGATCCCACAACTGTGAGATCATGACCTGAGCCAAAAGCATCAAGAGTCAGACGCTTAACAGACTGAGCCACCCAGGCATCCCTGCAGCCCTTGTTATACCTTTAATTGGAGGTGGGAGTCCCATATTGCCTGAATTGGGGGACATTTTCCTCCGGATGACTCCAGAAAAGGAGAGTCCTTGGGGCCAGCTGCTTGGCTTCCTGGGATGCAGAATTCATGCTGTATGCACAGCAGCCAGAGGGCTGGCTCGCAGGTTTTCCCTCCCGGCACTGGGCAGGCTGGGGGCCACTGGGCGGGCGGGCAGAGGAGGTGAGCTGGGTAGCACTCCATCTGCACAGCCTCCCCCCGGGGGGTGAGTGGGAGTGGGGGTTGGACCACCGTGGGCATCGGGATTAGGAGCTGGCTCCAGGGAGGAGGCGGCCCCAGCAGATGCCTGCCTGCCCGCCCAGCCAAGCCCGACTCTGGTTTCTCACCTGGTGGGAGTCCTAGTGGAAGGAAAAAAAAAAAACAAAACCCAAAACAGAGGAGGGAAGATACTCTCAGCAACTTTTCTTGCAAAGGGATGCAAAGATGTGGGAATAAATCACCCAGGTCTCTGCTGCTGCGGCACAAGCCCGGGCTGTTCTGCTTGGGCACCCCGCTTTAGGCAGGTATGATGACATCGCGTGCATCCGGACAGTAGGAATAAGAAACTGAGGGGCACCAGAATGTGCTCTAGGCTATGGGAAGGTCTTCCACCGGGTTGTTCCTGATCCTGACTGCACCTCAGAATTACCTGGGGAGCTTAAAAAAAAAGCACTGATGCCTGAATTCGACGTGCAGGGAGTCTGGGGTGTGATTTAACGCAGAGAAGAAGACACGAATGGAAGCTTTAAACTGCAAGCATCCTATAAACATGAGTCTGGGTCCTGACTGCACCCGGACGTCACGGGGGCCAGACTGTGACACTGGCCAGATTGTGTAACCTCCCTGATCTGCAATTACCTGTGTAACGGGGAGAGTGGGGCAGCGGCACCGTCTCCAAAGACTTCTCTTGCTTTGAATTCTCGTGCGTCCTCTGAGCGGCTCACCCCTCATCAGTCGTCAATATCCAGTTCAAGTATCATTTGCTCTGAAGCCCCTTGTGAGCACATGCAGTTCCCTCTGCCTGGGAAGCTGTTCCTCTTGCTTGTGGCAGAGGCCACAGTCTCCTTGTACTGCTTCTCTTCTTCCTTTAGTACTAGACCTGTGAGTGACAACTGGGCACACAGCCACGCAGAGGAAGACTATGTTTCTCACTTGATTGAATTGTGGCTAACGGAATGTGAGCCAGGTGATGTCCACCTTCTAGGTCGTGGCTTTAAAGGAAAGAAGCATGCTCTCCATTTTCCTTCCTGCTGGCTGGAATGTTGGTATGATGGCAGGTGCTAAAGCAGCCATTTTGGACTCCCTAACAATGAGGAGCTGCGCTATCAGTCCTGGACAGAGGTAAGTTACCGAAGAGAGAGAGAGAGAGAGAGAGAGAGAGAGAGAGAGGGAGAGAGACTTCCATCTTGTTTTAACCCCTGTTAATTTGACCCTTGGTACAACATCCAAACCAATACCCTAACTAACACACCGCTCAATTCCTGGCTAATATCTACTTACTCTTCAAACCTCAATAAAAATATCACTTCCTCAGAGAAGTCTTCTCTAACATCTTCCTACCTAAAATAGGTCCCCATTCATACCCACGCCTTCATCCAGTATGCTAAGCATTTTGTATTTCAGATCTTGGCGGGGGGGGGGGGGTCCTCATGAATCCCATTTTACAGATGAGGAATTGGACACACAGAGAGATGGTCTCCTAGGCTAGTCCGATTCCAGGACCCATTACTACAGTGCACAAGCCACAGATGCAGGTGTGCGGAAACAATCACTTCCTTAGTGTTGTAGAATTCAAGTCCACCCAGACCCCGGTCCTTCTGGGGACCGCTCTCTCTCCGTGGTTGTGCTGCGGTCCCGGGATCTTGCACCGTGCCAAAGTGGCCCCCTGTCATTGATCCACACAGGTGGCCCTGGAGACGCCCACCATCTTGGTGTATGTGACCCCTAAGGCTCCAGACTTCTCTGCTGCCTGTGTGCCTCGTGCTTGGGGCTCCAGGAAGCCTGGGTTCGATCCTAACTGTGCCCCTTGCAAGTCATTTCACCTCCCGGGGGCTTCGGCTTCCTCACCTGTAAGAATGGGGGTTCCAGGATCTGCGGTGCTGTTTGCTGGGGTGCACCATCCAGCTGACTGCTCCCCAGAGTCTGGCGTCCCTCTCACTATGCTGCTTGCGGTGGAGAGACCTCGATTCCAAGACCTGCGGGCCTCTGCTCCCGCCACCTCTCTTTCGCCCACCCTCAGCCAAGGGAAGTCTGTTTCTGCTCTGGGGTCAAGCCCCACCCTTTCTGCTTCTGCCTCGGGGGCGTCAGACTGGCAGAGTAAGTCCGTGTGACTTTTTAAGGTAAGCCATTTACGTGCTGAACAGCCATAAATGAATGCCACGAAAAGAAAAGAAAAGTCGTCCTCCTTCACCTCTCTCTCCCCCCAGCTCCTCACCCCAGATGACAACATTGTTACCAATTCCAGCTCAGGTCCTTCCAGAGAAGATCCACGCATAGCCTAGCAACTAGTTCCATGCAGCTTTGCTCTCCCACGTGGGCGCTATTATTTAAACGTTTTAAGGAAAATTCCACACCTCCGCCAAAGTCCAGAGAACAGCATAACGACCCTACCCTGTGCCCATTGCCCAGTTTCAACCACCGCCAACTCATCAACTCATGACCAGTCTTGTGTGCTGCGTACCCCCACCCACTAGATCAATTTGAAGCAAATCCTAGACACTTGAGTATTTCATTTGTATGTATTTCATAACTGACCTGGAATAACTAAGTACTCTTTTTTTTAAAATTTTTTCAACGTTTATTTATTTCTGAGAGAGGGAGAGAGACAGAGCATGAGCAGGGGAGGAGCAGAGAGAGGGAGACACAGAATCCAAAGCAGGCTCCAGGCTCTGAGCTGTCAGCCCAGAGCCAGACGCGGGGCTCAAACTCACAGACTGTGAGATCATGACCTGAACCAAAGCTGGACGCTCAACTGACTGAGCCACCCAGGCGCCCCAGGACTCTTTTTTTTTTTTTTTTAATATTGTTTATTTATTTTTGAAAAAAAGAGCTCGTGCATGAGCAGGGGAGGGGGAGAGAGAGAGGGAGACAGAGGACCCCAAGCTGCTCCACGCTATCAGCACAGAGCCCAATGCAGAGCTCGAACTCACGAACCATGAGACCATGACCTGAGCTGAAGTTGGATGCTGAACGACTGAGCCACCCAGGCGCCCCCATAAGGATAAGGACTCTTTTTAAAGATCATAGTCGCAATACCTCCATCTCTGTCTTTTTTCCTTGTAAGAGTTTGCTGATGACATGCCTGGTTGTGTCACTTCATGTGTTCCTCTGTTCCCTGTCCCCTTGTTGAGTTGGTGCCTAAGCTCTGACGTGTGTAACAAGCCTGTTAGTGATGTAATATATGCCGGGGGCTCTCACAATTTAGAGAGCTAATGGCTTCATCAGAAGCAGATTCCAGGGGCGCCTGGGTGGCTCAGTCGGTTGGTTAAGTGTCTAACTCTTGATTTCAGCTCAGCTCAGTGTCTCACAGTTCGTGAGATTGAACCGCATGTCAGGCTCTGTGCTGACAGCTCACAGCCTGCTTGGGCTTCTGTCTCTCTCCCTCTCTCTTTGCCCCTCCCCTGCTTCTCTCTCTTTCTCAAAGTAAATTAAAAAAAAAAAAAAAAAAAGAATCCAATTCCAGTTTTTAGCAAGACTCCTTCATCACCGTGGTGTCCAAAGGTACAGTCAGTTTGTCTCTCTTTTTGTCACGTTGGACGCTGTTTATGTTCATTGCCTCGATCTATTATTGATCCATCCAAAGTTGCAAAAACAGTAACGTTCTGACTCCATCTATCTGTCTTCCTGTATTAGGTGGAATCTTCCTGTAATCAACTCTTTGGTCATCCTGAGGTTACTCTCAGAAGACAGAACAAATACTTGTTTCTTCCCCTTTATTTGGCAGTTTCCAAAATAATGAGTTGGTTTGTTAGCATCTGCCAAGGTGAGGCTTTTTTTTTTTTGTCTGATTATGAGATTATAGATTTTTAAAAATTTATTTATTTTTGAGAGAGACAGAGGGAGCGAGCAGGGGAGGGGCAGAGAGAGGGAGGGAACCATGTTGCCTGAGCTGAAACCAAGAATCGGAAGCTTAACCAACTGAGCCACCCAGGAGCCCTTGAGTTTGTAGATTGCATTATTTATTATTATTTTTTAAAGGACAAAGGCATGTCTTGCCTTTTTTTTTTTTTAAGTTTATTTATTTATTTTTGAGGGGAAGAACAGAGAGAGAGGGAGACCCAGAATCTGAAGCAGGCTCCAGGCTCTGAGCTGTCAGCACAGAGCCCGATATGGGGCTCAAACTCACAGACTGTAAGATCATGACCTGAGCCGAAGTCGGGTGCTCAACCCACTGAGCCACCCAGGAGCCCCATGGGAGACTCTTGAACTTGGCACCGTTTGCCACGGCTCCTGTCGCCGTGCTCCCCAGGCACGCTTACTGCTCCAGACCTAAAATCAGCTGTTTCTCCAAGGAGCCATTTGGCCACTAGGGTTACACAGCTTTCTTTTTTCTACACAAACTCTAGCAAACAAATGAAGCCATTCTGCAGTTTCACAACACGGTGCATCTTCGGTCCCCTAACTGACTTTGGAAAACAAAAGCTCTGAGGATTTCTTCTACTTTACCCCCTGCTATGCCCCACCCCCCACCCCCCTCAGCCAGTGAGCAGCAGGCTGACTTTAGTGTGAATTCAGGGAAGAGGAAGGCGGGGAGACCCAGGGAAAAAACCCAGAATATGTAAAGCTCATAGCACGTGAACTAGGTGATCAGATAAATGATTAATCCCATCCTTCTGATTTGTTCTTTCCTCCTGTCTACAAAAACATACCTTTGAATTCAATAATTCTTAGGAGGGTTAATAGACTACTTCTCATTGGAGAGGAGGAAATGCAGAGAATCAAGTAGTTACATTGTAACGCACGTTGCTGAGAAATGCCTCTTCTGGTGTTTGTGCAGCTCCTGCTCCCAGAGCCTCCGGGAGCTGGCTTTCCTGCCCCAACATGCGATTTTGTAGCAGCAATGCACATTTGAATCCTGGAAACTCCTCCGTGCTCTCCCTCCTGTCTCCACACCCGGCCCCTCCTCCTCATCTTGTCAGAATCTAAAGTTCAGAAAGACAAATTCATGGAACTCAATGCCAGGAAGCCTTGAGTAATCTCGCTTTGCATAATACAGTTCTTAGGGTTACTTTTCAATGCCAAAACGCCTTGTCATCTAAGTTTCTTTCTTGTTTTTGGTAAAGAAGTGGGTACTAAGGAATATTGCTGTGTGGAAGGAAGGACAGTGATCCAGGTAAGGTCATTGATTCTTTTTTTTTTTTTTAATGTTTATTTATTTATTTTGAGAGAGAGACCACAAGCAGGGAAGGGGCACAGTGAGAAGGAGAGAGAGAATTCAGAGCAAGCTGTAGTCTCAGCGTGGAGCCTGACACAGGGCTCGATCTCCCGACCATGAGATCATTACTTGAGCTGAAATCAAGAGTCAGACGCTCAACAGACTGAGCCCCCCAGCACCTCCGGGTCAATGAGTCTTTGAATCGACCTTTTGTATATGGTGTGAAATAGGGATACGCCTTCATCCTTTTGCATATGGATATCCAGTTGTCCCAACCTATTGGTTGCTTGTCTACCTATGTACCTGGTGGTTCCCCTCCCTGTATTACAGCGTCTAGGTGAACCTGTTAGATAAATGTCTCTGGGGTGCCTGCCTGGTTCAGTCGGAAGAGTGTGCGACTCTCGATCTTGGGGTTGTAGGTTCGAGCCCCACAATGGATGTAAAGGTTACTTAAAAAAAGAAAATCTGTTCAGTGTCGTGTTCCTCGTGTGCAGTCAAGACTGAGATTCACTTTACTGAATCATTAATCAAAATTATTTCACAAATTATTCTTATGATTCCTTTTAAAAAAGATACAGCAGCAGCAAGGGATGTATCTCGAGGTCCCGCATAATTTCCTTTCTACTTTGAAGTCCTCTGATGAGGATAAGGGACGTGGATGCAACACGGTTATTGTTGCTCAGTAGCAAATGGAGCTTTAGTTGCACAAAATGTGAAAGCAACACTCCTAACCCTTTAAAAAATAAATCTGGGGGTGCCTGGGTGGCTCGGTGGGTTAAGTGTCCAACTTCAGCTCAGGTCATGATCTAATGGTTCATGGGTTTGAGCCCCGTGTTGGGCTCTATGCTGACAGCTCCAGAGCCTGGAGCCTGCTTCACATTCTGTTTCCCTCTCTCTCTGCCCCTCCCCAGCTCATGCTCTCACACTGTCTCTGTCAAAAATAAATAAACTTAATAAAAAGAAATTTAAAAAAAATTCTTAAAAAACTTTTTAAATAAATAAATAAATACATAAATAAATAAATGAAATATTTTAAAGAGACAGAGACACGCATTTTGTAGGGGAGAAGCAGTTCTGAACCCTAATTGTGGTGATGGTTACGCGAATCTGTGCACGCATGATAGAATTCCATAGAACGGAGCATACACACAGAATGTGTGCAAAAGCTGGAAAGTGGACGAGGTTTGCAGTTCGCTGAAGAGCATTATAGCAGGTGTTCATTTCCTGGTTTTGATAACAGACAACATTTATTCATGTGAGATGTTATCACTAGGGGAAACTGGGTGGAAGGTATTCGGGAAATCTCTGTGCTATTTTTTTGCAACCTTTTGTGAGTCTAAAATTATTTCTAAATAAAGGCTTTATTGAAAATGGGGAGGAGGGGCGCCCGGGTGGCTCAGTTGGTTGAGCGTCCAACTCTCGGCTTCCACTCAGGTCATTATGTCACGGTTCCTGGGATAGAGCCCCATGTTGGGCTCCGTGCTCACACGGTCTCCCTCTCTTTCTGCCCCTCCTGCTCCTCAAAATAAATAAACTTTTTTTTAAAAATGGGGAGGAATGCAGGCTCAGTTGGTGGAGCCTGCGACTCTTGATTTCAGGGTCCTGAGTTTGAGCCCCATATTGAGTGTAGAGATTACCTACAAAAATAAAAAGTACATTTAAAAAAGTGGGGAAAAACTGAAGGACTACTTTGGGCATGGGGTTTTTGAAATAAACAAACAAGACAAAGAAAAAAAATAGCAACCTTTCAATGGCTTCATGCTGCCTTCAGGATTCAGTTCAAAGCCCTCAGGATGGCATTCGAGGTCCCTCCTGATCTGGTCTGACTACTGTTCCCAGATCATTCAGGGTTTGGAACACACAATCAAAGTGTCCCATCAGTCGACACCCTAGAAACCCAGGTGGTGAAAGACAGTTAAGAGTCGTGTTCCTCGAGGCCAATCAGAGAGCTGGGCTGGGTCAGAGCCCGGGTCATGGGGACAGCTCATCAGATCCACAGTTCCCTTTTAACACAACATTTTGTAACCTCACTTTACTGAAAGAAAATCTGTGAATAATGGAGACTTTCTCCACACATAATTTACAAAAACATTATAAGGCCCCAACTACATTCTAAAAAGGAAAAACTTAGGGCCATCTGGGTGGCTCAGTCAGTTAAGCATTCAACTTCAGCTCAGGTCATGATCTCACAGCTCATGGGTTTGATCCCAGAGCCTGGAGCCTGCTTTGATTTCTGTGTCTCCCCCTCTCTCTGCCCCTCCTCTGCTCACTCTCTGACTCAAAAATATAAACTTTAAAAAAAATTAAAAAAGAAAAATTAAAAGAAAGCCATTTAAAAAAATAAGAAAGAAAGCCATTTATAATAAAAAGAACATGCATTTTTTTAAGAGATGAGTTTTTTTTAATGTTTATATATTTATTTTGAGAGAGAGAGCACGCACGTGAAAATGTGAGCAGGGGAAGGGGAAAGAGAAGGGGAGACAGAGAATCCCAAGCAGCCTCCATGCTGAACCGAGCTGACAAGGGGCTCGATTCCATGAACCATGAAATCATGACCTGAGCCAAAATCAAGAGCTGGATGCTTAACTGACTGAGCCACCCAGGTGCCTCAAGAACATGCATTTTTAATTTTTTTTTGAGAGAAAGACAGAGACCGACAGAACATGAGCAGGGGAGGGGCAGAGAGAGAGGGAGACCCAGAATCTGAAGCAGGCTCCAGGCTCCATGCTGTCAGCACAGAGCCCAATGTGGGGCTTGAACCCATGAATGTGAGATCATGACCTGAGCTGAAGTTGGACACTTAACCAACTGAGACACCCAGGTGCCCCAAGAACATGTATTTTTTTTTTAAGTAAACACTTAGAGTTTATCTATTTATTTTAATAATCTCTATACTCAATGTGGGTCTCAAACACATGACACTAAGATCCAGAGTCACATGCTCTTCTGACTGAGCGAGCCAGGTGCCTGTATAAGTAAATGCTTAGCCACAACTGTTCTGAAAGACTTAAGAGAAGCAGTCAGATGCTCCAAGTGATAGGGATGTGTCTTGTAGCCACTCAAATATCACATTTGGGAAAATATATATACATATACAATATAATATATTTTTTAATGTTATTATATATTTCTGTATCTCATGTTTGGGGATATGAGTTTCCAAAATGGTGGACGACTCTTGGTAAAATTCCCCCCCCAAAAAACAAAACATAACATGATCTTTCCAGGATTTAACTTTCTGGAAAATTCCCGATATAATGAAACAGTACAGGGGCACCTGGGTGGCTCAGTCCATTGAGCGTCCGACTTCGACTCTGGTCATGATCTCATGGTTCATGAGCTCATCCCCTGCATTGGGTTCTCTGCTGTGAGTGAGGAGCCTGCTTTGGATCTCTGTCCCCACCCCCTCTCTGCACCTACCTTGCTCTCTCTCAAAAATAGATAAACATTAAAAAAAAGAAAGAAACAGTACAAAAGATACTTTGTGATTATGCATACAACAGAAGTAGGTTCAAAGCTTATAGGATTTTTTTGAGGTGTTTTTTTTTTTTTTACCACCTTCATGAAGGGTCAGTGGGATGTTCAGAAGTCACATAGGGGACCCAGAACAAGTCTTCATTTTGTGGCACTGTCTGATGCATTGCAAGACATTTCCCATCCCCAGCGGGTGCCTACTGAATACTGGTGGTGCCCCAATAACTATGGAACCAAAAAGGGCTCCTCAAATTTCCCAAATGTTCCCTGGGAGGGGCAGCCACTTCTCATTGAAAATCAGTCTTTTAGAGCTGTGCTTACCCCATATGGGAGCCAAGAACCAACCTAGCCCTTGAAATGTGGGGAGTCCCCTAAAGTGAGATGTGCTGATGGTATAAGAAACACACAGGATTTCACAACTCAGTGTGAGAAAGAAGACAATGTTTGTGTCCTCCCCAAATTCATAAGCTGAAATCTTGCCTCATAATGTGATGGTGTTAGGAGGTGGGCCTTTGGGAGGTGATTGGTCGCGAAGGGTAGAGACCCCATGACTGGGATTAGTGTTCTCATAAAGGGGACCCTGAGAGCTGTCTCTCCACCAGGTGCGGACACAGAGGGAAAACACCGTCTGGGGACCAGTAAGAGCCCCTCTCCCGACACTGGATGTGCCAGCGCCTTGATCCTGGACTCCCCAGCCTCCAGAACCGCAACAAGTAAATGCGTATAAGCCCCCCAGGCTGCGGTATTTTTGTCATAGTAGCACGAACGGACTAAGATAGCACATATGGCTCCAATTCTGTCTCACTTCTTTTTTTCTTAAGTTTTTTTTTTTTAATGTTTATTCATTTTTGAGAGAGAGAAAGAGAGACAGAGCATGAGCAGAGGAGGGGCAGAGAGAGAGGGAGACCCAGAATCCGAAGCAGGCTCCAGGCTCTGAGCTGTCAGCACAGAGCCCGACGCGGGCTCGAACTCACAGACCGCGAGGTCATGACCAGAGCTGAAGTCGGACGCTTAAGCGTATGAGCCACCCAGGCGCCCCCGTCCCACTTCTTGTTTTCTTGCTCGGGTAGGGAGAGGTCTGGCCTTTGCTTCTATGTACCTTGGGATCTGAGGCCTCCGAAGATTTGGCGTGTCTGTAGAGGCAGGTTAGGAGACACTTCTACAAGGTGGAGAAGAAAGGAAGGAGCACAGGGGAGGCTGTGGTCATCAGAGTCCTGGGGCTCTCCCAGTTCACCCAGGGAACTGACCCAGCAAGGGTGTTTCAGGGCCTCCTGGAGAATGGCGTGTAGCTCTGGGAGGGCACCAGCAGAGCAATGTCCTACTGCTATGGACGGGCATGGGAAAGATGACAAGAGGTGCCAGGTGAGATTAGCTGGGAGACCTGCCAGGAGCTGCAGAGAAAGCCTCCGCATCAGGAGACAGGCTAGCTGGACGACGCTGACCGTGGTGGGGCACAGGAGCCCTCAGCAGCCTGGCATCCCCACACTCTCAAGTGGGAGCAGAACAGGGATCTGGAGTGGTCGGCAGGCTCAGTGCGCGAGGGGGGCCTGAACACCAAGCAGGGGGAAGGGGCAGGATGCTCTGAGTGCCCCCCCCCAAGTCTGGCAGGTGGCCTGAGGAGGGTCAGATAAGCATTTGCTTAAGACAGATGATGCTGGGGCACCTGGGTGGCTCAGTCGGTTGAACGTGTGACTTTGGCTCAGGTTATGATCCCACGGTTCCTGGAGTTTGAGCCCCGCATCAGGCTCTCGGACTCTGTGCTGACAGCTCAGAGCCTGGAGCCTACTTCGGAGATTCTGTGTCTCCTTCTCTCTCTGTTGCTCCCCTGCTCATGCTCTGTCACTCTGTCTCTTAAAAAATAAAAGAAAAAAAACAAAGTTAAAAAAAAAAAAAAAAAATGACGCTGGCTGCAATATGGAAAGCAGACAGCAGGGGGCGAGAGGAGGCCAGCAGAGGTCATCCTGGGATGTCCGCGAGCAAACAGGCCGGACACCCTGAACAAGTGCATCCTGCTCTGGACGCCTCCACACACAAACGCCGATGTAAGATGATGTGGTTGTGGCCCTCGAGGGTGTTACAGCCACGTCGGGCCACGAGACACATGTTCATTGTCCCAGTGCTAAAACAAGTAAAAGATGAGTGGGTTTCAGCAGAGTCTTGCTGCAGCATGAATAAACAGTCAGACAACAGGCGAATCTGTTGGGAGGATGTGCTTTAACCTCTGAGGCCAGTTGGCCCAGTGTCATACCTGGCCACAGGCACTGACCTCCCAGATACCGTGTCTCGAGATTTTCCTGGAAGGCAGTATGGTGTGTACCTGTAAGGTCACAACCTTTTGCTCCTGTTAATTCACCTTTCAGAGCTTCTGTTTCTTCGTCCATAAAATCAGATCGCCATTTCCACCATAGTGTGGGTATGAGGATTCGCTGAGGCAACACATCAGAGTGCTTAGCCCAGTGCACTCAAGAAATGTTAATGATTCTCTTTATGGGCATTGTTTTCTTTTCTCGAGTAAGGGTGTAATCCATATATATTATTTTTTAATTTAAAAATGTTTTTTAATCTTTATTTTTGAGAGAGAGAGAGAGAGCATGAGCAGGGGAGGAACAGAGAGAGTAGACACAGCATCCGAAGCAGGCTCCAGGCTCTGAGCTGTCAGCACGGAGCCCGATGCAGGGCTCAAACCCACGCTCTTCGAGATCATGACCTGAGCCGTAGTCAGACGCCCAACCGACTGAGCCACCCAGGCGCCCCTATATCATTGTTTTTTTTTTTTAAGCTTATTTTTATTTTTGAGAGAGAGAAAGAGAAAGCACAAGCTGGGGAGGGACAGAAAGAGAGGGAGAGAGAGAATCCCAAGCAGGCTCCGTGCTGTCAGTGCGGAGCCTGACGTGGGGCTTGATCTCATGAACCGTGAGATCGTGGCCTGAGCTGAAATCAAGATTCGGACACTTAACCAACTGAGACGCCCGGGCGCCCCTACATGTATAATTAAGTTATTGTTCAAGAGTACCTGAGAGCAACGTCTACATCTCAGTCATCTGTGTCTGCCATAAACCTACTTCCCGGAGGGAGAGTGGAGGAGGGAGCCTGCCCCTGTCCACAGTGCTGAATCTTCCTGGTGTGGGTGTGGCCTGTGATGCCTCCTCTCCGACCCATTCACATCTCGCATGGCGTTCTCCGCCCAGATGCCCTCTGGAGTGATGCGACACGGTGTCCCTGATCTCCCAGACATGCTAACGTGTAGTGAAATAGCACACACGGCATGATCTCGCTGTGGAAAGACACACGTTGTGTGCACGTTCATTTTTGTAGAACACACATTGGGCACAACTCATCGAACAAGTTTATAGAAATAAATAGAAATTTATTAGAATTTATAGAAATATATAGAAGGATGTGTATCAAACTGTTAATGGTGTTTGTCACGTTACAGCGGGATTGGTGACGGCGAGAGCTTTGCTCTTAGTGACTCACGCTCTTTCGTGGTGTTTTTTTATTGTTTTAACGATAGCCTCTACATTATTTTTTTTTTAAGATTTTATTCTTTTTTTAATTTTTAATTTTTAAAAAAAATTTTTTAACGTTTATTTATTTTTGAGACAGAGAGAGACAGAGCATGAATGGGGGAGGGACAGAGAGAGAAGGAGACACAGAATCGGAAGCAGGCTCCAGGCTCTGAGCCATCAGCCCAGAGCCCGACGCGGGGCTCAAAGTCACGGACCGCAAGATTGTGACCTGAGCTGAAGTCGGACGCTTAACCGACTGAGCCACCCAGGCGCCCCTAATTTTTAAATTTTTAAAAATTTATTCATTTTTCAGGGGGAGAGAGAGACAGAGAGAGAGAGAGAGAGAGAGCACAAGCGGGGGAGGGGCAGAGAGACAGGGAGACAGAGAATCCAAAGCAGCTCCAGGCTCTGAGCTGTCAGCATGGAGCCTGACGCAGGGCTCTGATTCACAAACCGCAAGGTCGTGACCTGAGCTGAAGTCGGACACTTAACCGACTGAACCACCCAGGTGCCCACCAATAAATTCTAATTTTCACTGACCACTTGCTATATCACAGGCACAGTGCTAAGTACTATAAATACATTATTTTGCGTGACTTTTTCTCTACACAGTAATACCATTATTATCCCCATTTTACTGATGAGGAAACTGAGGCCATTGAGATAAATCAACTTGCCTGGTATCTCGTGCAGTCAGCGTGGCAGACTATAATTTCCAAAAATGGTCACAGCAATATCTCCGGTCCCATGTGCCTTTCCAGAACCTTCTGGCTCCCTGGCAAGAAGCAGAATCTATTTCCTCTCCATCTGACCTTGGGCAGAAGCTTGTAACTGCTTCAATTAATACAATACGGGGGAAGTGATGTTAGTTAACTTCCAACACTAGGTCATGAACATGATACAACTTCCAGCTGTTTCTCTCTCTCTCTCTCTCTCTCTCTCTCTCTCTCTGTCCTCTCTCTCTCTCTCCTCTCTCTCTCTCTCTCTCTCTCTCTCTCTCGGCATGTTTGGCCCTGCAACCCAGCCATGACGCTGTTTGAAGACCCAAACCAACCACGCAGAGAGACCCATGTGGAGAGAAACTGAGGACCAGCCTACATGCAGCTTCGACCACCGAACGTGGGAGTGAGGGAGCCTTCAGGCGTCTTCTAGCGGAAGCCCTGGATAAGGAGGAACAGACACAAGTCCTCGTGGCTGACGCGCCTTCTGAACTGAGCCACGGCACCTGGGAGCAAAGTACACAGCGTCCCGGTGGCAGTAAGTTGGGGGGCACTGGAGCGGTTAACACGTCAGGGGTTGAAATCGGGAATCCCCGGCTCTTTCCGCTCTACTTCCGCCCTTTCCCAGCTCTTGCTACCTGCTGAACCACCAGCAGTGCTCTCAGTAAGTCGGCAGGCTCCCATCTCCCAGCCTCTGACTAATCTCAAGAGCAGTCATTTATATTTGGAGAAGAAAAATCAGAATCCAAACACAATTGTTCACAGAATGTGGAAGAGGCTCCCCTGTCTTTGGTGAGAGCTCTGGTTCTTTCCAGAAAGGAGAGGCTCCAGCCCACGGATGGCCCACCCCCATGCCAGAAAACCTGAGTCAAACAAAAAGTAATGAGAACGTCTGTTCATGCCTGCCGCCCTTGTTGTGTGCTCCGATCACAAAGGCTCCTTTTTTGTTGTTGTTGCCGTGCTTAATAAGCCTCTAAGCATCTGCCAAGGCAAGCATTCTCTTTTCTGTGCCCACCTTACCTCCCTCCAACACAGTGGGGCTTCTTCCTTCCATTTGGTGTAGCATTAAAAAAAAAAAAAATTGCACTTAACTTTTCCTGGGCAGGCCTAGAAGCACATCTGTGAGCCTTCAGGCTGGAGAGCCCAGTTTGGCTGAATGTGAATCTGTTTTCTTCCTTCTGGGCATGACGATCCATTAGGATGCATTGCAAGATGGGAAATGAAAAAAGAAAGAAAGAAAAAGAAAGAAAGAAAGAAAGAAAGAAAGAAAGAAAGAAAGAAAGAAAGAAAGACCCAACCATGTCGTCCTAACCTCTTTAAAAATAATGATAATTAAAACAACAACAAAAAATAAGGATAATTGAAACAGAGAATGTATTCATTTATACACCACCGGGGAATTCAAGCGTAGTTTGTCTCTGGACGAGGCTGGACCCAGCAGCTCAGATAATACCATCCGGACTCAGAATCTCTGCGTTCGTCAGCTTTGCCTTCTCTGTGGTGCTTCATCTCCTGGCTCCTCTGGGTGTTACATGGCCACTTCACTGAATCAAATGTAGAGGAAGGCAGAGTTTCTCTGTCCAATAGCTTGAAAAGACATCAAGGAATGGGGACTTGTTTTCTCTGGCTGACCCTTCGTGGGTCATGAGCCCTGTCCTCAATCAATCAGCATGGCCCGGAGGAGTCCACCTGTTGGCTTCCTTTAGGTCAAAGGCTGTGAATGTGACTTCACAGGAGACTGATAAAACAGAACACAAGTGGCCACTACCGGATGGAATTAGGATGCTCTGAGAAAGACACGTTAAATATCCACAGACTCTCATAGAAGATTCCACTCACAGAAGATGATGCGGAAATGGTCCTTATGAACACTTGAAAAGATGCCTGAGCTCACTGGTAATCTGGGAAATGCAAAGTAAAACATCAAACAAGAAATAACATTGCCACCTCTCCCATCCAGGGGTGATAAGTGAAAGCTGTACCCAGCTAGCGTTGGTAAGAGTACAGGAACGGGGGGCTCCTGGGTGGCTCAGTCAGTTAAGCATCCGACTTCGGCTCAGGTCATGATCTCGTGGTCCGTGGGTTCGAGCCCCGCATCGGGCTCTGTGCTGACCACTCGGAGCCTGGAGCCTGTTTTGGATTCTGTGTCTCCCTCTCTCTCTGACCCTCCCCTGTTCATGCTCTGTCTCTGTCTCAAAAATAAATAAACGTTAAAAAAAAAAAAAAGAGTATAGGAACGGGGTGCTCATACAGTGACAGTGGGGTGTCAACTGGGGTACCCTTGGGGGACAATCTAACAATACATTCTGAAGGTTTAAGTCCTCACTTCTAGAAATCTCTGGAAATCGCTGTGAGTGCCCAAAGACAGGTATATAAATGATGATGGCCAAAGGATTGTTTGTTAAAATGAAAAGAGTGGAAACACCTTAATGGTCCGTCCACAAGAAATGGACACATTACACCATCTTCGTGCTCTGTGCCGCCCTCGAAGTGAGGGAGGTAGGCCCAGTATGAACTGACATGGGATGCTTTCTAAAATGTATCAAGTGCAGGGGTGCCTGGGTGGCTCAGTCAGTTAAGTGTCTGCCTTCGGCTCAGGTCATGATCTTACAGTTTGTGGGTTCGAGCCCTGCATCAGGCTCTCTGCTGTCCATGCAAAGCCCGCTTCAGGTCATCTGTCCCTTTCTGTCCCTGCCCCTCCCCTCCCCACCCTCTGAAGTAAATAAATAAATAAGCAAGCAAGCAAGTAAGTAAGTACAATGTATCAAGTACAAACAGCAACATGCAAAAAATGCAGGAGGTATGATCCCATTTGTGGAAAAGAAAATATTTAAGAGATGGTCTGGGTGGCTCCCTCAGTTAAGTGTCTGACTCATGGTTTCGACTCAGGTCATGACCTCAGGGTTTCATGAGTTTGAGCAGTGAGTTCACAGGCAGCTCGGAGTCCGCTTGGGATTCTCTCTTTCCCTCTTTCTCTCTGCTCCTCCCCCACTTGTGCTGTTTCTCTTTCAAAATATATAAACTTAAAAAAAAAAAAAAAACTTTAAAAAATTTCTAAAATGAGAGAGTAGAATGCAATGGTCATGTGTATAGAATCTGGGGCCGGGCTATCTGGGTTCAAATCCCAGCCCCTCGTCTCTGAAGCCGTGTGGCTTTGGGGAGGTTACCTCACCCCTCTGGGGGTTGGCGTTTCCTCCTGTGTAAAAGAGAGATTATGGAATTCGTGGCATATGGTCGTGTAGATTAAATCAGTTCATCTACGTAAATTGCTTTCAGCAGTGCCTAACATGTAGTCAGTGCCCAGTTGGCGTGAGCTGATAGCCCTGTGCACAGATCCACATAAATGCAGAGCAAAGAGGCTGTAAGGATGTGCTCCAAACTGTTGATGGCAGAAGCTGATGGCAAGGAACTTCGTACTTTGCTGTACATTGATTTGAATCGTTAGAGTCTTTCACAAAAATATGTTTGTGTATGACCAGAGTAATAGTTTTAACCCCCTGCCCTCAGATCCCCCACCGTGATGTCCTTTCACAGGCTTCCTTTTGTGGAATACTGTCATTCTGTGAGGGACAGGGCAGGGTCTAGCACGGCCCAACCCCCACTCTTGTGGGGATGGAGAAAGGAAAGCTGCCAGAGATTAAACCACTTGTCCAGCCTCAAGCTTTGACTCACTGGCCAGACAGGGGCCCACGCCCAGAATCCCGTTACCTCCAACTGCCCTCCCCCCCCCGCCCCCCAAATCTGCCTTGGGCCTCAGGCCTCAGCAGTCCATGGTCTTTATGCCCTTAAGTCACATTTTCCTCCTTCTTTAGGCTGAACAAACTGGCTAAATGGCCCTCACTCCAAATGTTCTGTTGTAGCAGAGCCTGGGTGGCTCGGTTGGTTAAGCTTGATTTCAGCTCAGGTCATGGTCTCATGGTTCATGAGATTGAGCCCCACAGCGGGCTCTGTGCTGATGGTGCAGAGCCTGCTTGGGATTATTTCTCTCCCTCCCTCTGCCCCTCCCCTACCTCTCAAAATAAATAAAGTTAAAAAAAAAAAAACAAAGAGGGGCGCCCGGGTGGCTCACTCGGTTGAGTATCTGACTTTGGCTAAGGTCCTGATCTCGTGGTTCGTGATTTCGAGCCCCACGTCAGCCTCACTGCTGTCAGCGTGGAGCCCACTTTCTTTGGATCCTCTGTCCCTCTTTCTGCTTTGGATACTCTGTTCCCCGCCCCTGCCCCCCCCCCTCTCAAAAATACATAAATACATAAACATTTTTTTAATGACAAAAAAAAAAAGAAAGAAAGAAATGTCCTGTTCTGTCCTCTTGCCAAACCTGGGAAGCAGACAATATTTCCTCATTTTTCAGGTGAGGAAATTGGAGAACAGAATGGTCACGTAGCATGCCAAGGGCACACAGCTAATAAGCAGCAGAGCTGGGTTTCACAGCCATCTCTTTCTGATGTTAAGGCTGTGTTCTTTTTTAAAAAGTGACTTAATTAATGGGTTTTTTTTTTACTATACTTATTTTTATTTCCATGTTTTGCTAAATAAGTTTAAAAAAATTTTTTTTAAATGTTTATTTATTTTTGAGGGAGAGAGACTGAGCAAGGAAGGAACAGAGACCGAGGGAGACACAGAATCCGAAGCAGGCTCCAGGCTCTGAGCTGTCAGCACAGAGCCTGATGCGGGGCTCCAACCCACAAACCTTAAGATCATGACCTGAGCCGAAGTCGGATGCTTAGGCGACTGAGCCACCCAGGCCCCCAGGGTTTTTTGTTTTTTTAGATTTAATTAGCGTTTTTTTAATTTTAATTTTTATTTTTGAGACAGAGAGAGACAGAGCATGAACGGGGGAGGGGCAGAGAGAGAGGGAGACACAGAACTGGAAGCAGGCTCCAGGCTCTGAGCCATCAGGCCAGAGCCTGACGCGGGGCTCGAACTCACGGACCGCGAGATCGTGACCTGAGCTGAAGTCGGAGGCTTAACCGAGTGAGCCACCCAGGCGCCCCTTAATTAGCGTTTTTAAGTAAGTCACACCCGGCACCATCCATCCAAGAAAACCTAAAAGCTGGACTGCTGTCTGAGGTTTTACCGCTGCCAGCGTTCAGACCTTACAGGGGCCTCGGATTCTTGCTTCCAGGATCTACGTGTCTCTCTGGGCCCTGCTGGCCTGGACCGAATGTGTGGTTTTGCCTGGATCAGACTGTCCCAGCCAAGAGGGCAGAGTCAAGATGAGAAAGGAGCCTTGGACTATGTTGAGCCCCTGGCTTCACCCCAGGGAAGAGCCCAGCGAGGCCAAGAACCAGAGTATGAAAGAGTCAGCACACAGGGAAGCAGAAACGATGACTCAGCTCCGGGTCATGATTTCCCTCTTCCTTGCCTGAGACATGAGTCATGGCCTGTACGTCTTTAATTTTCTGACTTCTAACTCATCCCAGCAGGGAATGGGAAGCTGATGAAGGAAAGCTCCCTGCAGCATGGGCCGTGGCCCCAGATGGCCCGACTTCAAATTCTGTCTTCCACTTACTAATCGTGGGACCTTAGTAAATCACTGAGCCTGCATTTCCCCGTCTGTGAACTGCAGATGCTAACGCCTATCTTGCGAGGTTCCTCCGCCTAATCAGGATTCACTGAGCACCTACTATGTGCCAGGCAAGGGGATGTGGTAGTAAATAAAACAGACAAAACTCCTGCCCCCATGAAGCTTACATTCCAGGGAGAAAAAACAACAATGAACAAATTTGTGTATGTCACATTGTAACGTATATGTCACATTGTAACATATGACATTGTAATGTCAGCTGGAGACCAGCAGAGGTCTCCAACGTGAAGAACCCAATGGTGAGGCAGGACAGAGGGTCAAGAAGGTTGATGGAGACAGTTCTATAAACTAGCAGGGGAGGGGCAGAGAGAGAGGGAGAGAGCATCCCAGGCAGGCTCCACACTGTCAGCGCAGTGCAGGGCTGGAACTCACAAACTGTGGGATCATGACCTGAGCCGAAGCCAAGAGTCACTCACTCAACTCACTGAGCCATGCAGGCACCCCAGGGTTAATCGCTTTAAAGTGAACAATTCAGGGGCGCCTGGGTGGCTCAGCCGGTTAAGCATAGGACTTAGGCTCAGGCCATGATCTTGTGGTCCATGAGTTCGAGCCCCGTGTCGGGCTCTGTGCTGACAGCTCAGAGCCTGGAGTCTGTTTCCGATCCTGTGTGTCCCTCTCTCTCTGCTCCACCCCCACTCATGCTCTGGCTCTCTCTCTCTCTCTCTCTCAAAAATAAATAAACATTAAAAAAATAAAGTGAACAACTCAGTGATGTTTGGTGCATTCACACTCCTGTGCAACCATCACCTGCATCTGCTTCCAAACTATTTTTTCTTTTTCTTTTTTAAATTTTTAAAAAATGTTTATTTTTGAGAGAGAGAGACAGAGTGTGAGCGGGGGAGGGGCAGAGAGTGAGGGAGACACAGAATCCGAAGCAGGCTCCAGGCTCCGAGTTGTCAGCACAGAGCCCGACGCGGGGCTTGAACTCAGGAGCTGTGAGATCATGACCTGAGCCGAAGCCGGATGCTCAACTGACTGAGCCACCCAGGCACCCCACCAAGGTATTTTCATCACCCCAAAAGGAAACCCTTAACCCACCAAGCAGTCACCCCTCATTTCCCTGTTCTCCAAACTCCCCCATCCCCTACAACCAAGAGTCTGCTTTCTGACTCCATGTATTATGTATTTCTGGGTTTGAATCCTGAAATATTTTATATTTCATATAGGGGCGCCTGGGTGGCTCAGTCGGTTAAGCGTCTGACTTCGGCTCAGGTCGTGATCTCACAGTCAGTGAGTTCGAGCCCCACGTCGGGCTCTGTGCTGACAGCTCAGAGCCTGGAGCCCACTTGGAGTTCTGTGACTCTCCCTCTCTCTCTGCCCCTCCCCCGTCCCTGCTTACATTCTCTCTCTCTCTCAAAAGTAAATAAACATTTTAAATAAATAACTAAATATTTCACATAAATGGAAGTACAGAACCAGTGGACCTCTTTTGTCTGGCTTCCCTCACTTATGGTAATGTTCTGGAGCCTCAGTCTGCCTTGTAGCAAATATCAGACCTTCTTTCCTTTTTTATGGCTGAATACTATTCCATCATAGGGATGGACCACATTGCTGATTCCTTCTTCCTCAGGTGAAGGGCCTCCACAAGTGTGACTCTTGAGAGGGGCATGTGGGTGGCTCAGTCGGTTAAGCATTCAACTCTTGATTTCGGCTCAGGTCAAAATCTCACATTTCGTGAGTTCGAGCCCCACATCAGGCTCTGTGTTGACAGTGTGGAGCCTGCATGGGATTCTCTCTCTCTCTCTCTCTCTCTCTCTCTCCCTCCCTCTCCCTCTCTTTCCACCCTTCCCCTGCTCTTGTTCTCTCTAAATAAATAAATAAACTTAAAAAAATGTTTGACCCTCCAGACTCACGGAGTCTCATCACCGCCCCAGGAGGTGATTCCAGGAAGCTCTGTGAGGGCGTGCAATGAGACAGGGCTCGCAGAAGGACCAGCAGAGGGTTCTCTTGAGGAACCCAGCAGGTTTGTGCCGTGTGCCGCTGGCGGTCAGCTTAACCGGGGCTGGTGCAGTCACCTGAGGGACCATGCAGGCTACAGGTCAGGGGGCTGGGTGCAGAGCGGAGAGACTGAGGCCTCAACCCCCAACTGCTGTCCACACCTGATGCGTGTAACGTTGGAACTTCAGCTCCCCGCGTTTCCAGGCTGAGCCGGAGCGCGCCCCCACGTGGACAGGAGGGATGCAGGTCCTGCAGGGCGGAAGCAGGGAGAGAACAGGAAACCATCTGCCTGCAGGACAGCCAGGGGAGCGAGGGGATGTGTCGCATCGACACCCTTACGTCCACGGTGATGTGTGATCCGTGCAGGGCAAAGCTTCAAGTGCTTCACAAATACCCCTTCGCTGACTCTCCATGACAGCCCCACGAGACAAGTGTTGTTATCCCCGCTCTACAGATGGAGAAACTGAGGCGTGGAGGAATGGCGAACAACTCACACAAGATCCTCCCGTAAGTCAATGGCAGAGCAGGATTCAAACCCAGAAAGTCTATGCTGGTCGTGAGCGCCTCACCACCCTTGCCCGCCCATTGTGTTTTCCCTCCTGTCGGGTCTTCCATATAGATTCAGCCGCCTATTTCCTTCAGGTCTCAGCTTGCGGACCACCTCCTCCAAGAAGCGACCGTGATCACCTCTCCTACTAGTACCTTTGGCAGAGATCTGTTTGTTTTCCTCATAGCACTTAACAGTTTGTAATAATTTTCTCTGTTGCTTTACTTACTTACCATCTGCGACTATAAGCTTCATGAGGACAGGGGCCCATCTGTCTTGTTCACTTTGAATTCCTACTTCGTATCTCAGGGACTGGCTCCGTGTAGGAGCTTAATAAATAGTATGTGCCCCTGGAGAGTAGTTGAATAATTAAATAAATGAACCCAACATACAGAATATATTGACGTCATGTTTCTATAGGCCTGACATATACACATTGCATTGTTTTCCAAATATTAATTAATGGGGCCTTTGGAATTTCCCTGAGGGGTTGGCCGAGGGTGCTTCCATGTGGAAGATGCAGGACACAAATAGAGCGAAATGATTTATTCTGGGTCACTGATGACTCAATGTCTGGGAATAGAAACACACTCCAAAACCTTTGCTCTAATTAGTCAAGGTAATTATTAGGCACAATAATTAGGCATGAGTGACCTCAGCCAGGCTGTTTTGTAACCTCTGGAATTTAAGACCTGTACTAATTTTGCTTTAATGGCAGGATTTGTTGTGGCTTGCCACCCCCACCCCTTCTCTGCTTTTTCTGAGCAAACAAACATTTGTCTCAAAACACAATCTTTTGGGGGCATCTGGCTGGCTGAGTCGGTAGAGCATGTGACTCTTGATCTCAGTCTTGGGGTTTTGAGTTCGAGCCCCACATTGGGTGTGGAGCATACTTGGAAATAAAACCTTTAGGGGCACCTGGGTGGCTCAGTCGGTTGAGTGAATAACTCTTGATTTAGGCTCAGGTCACGATCCCAGGGTCGTGTGACCGAACCCCATGTCAGGCTCCACGTGGAGCATGGAGTCTGGTTAGGATTCTCACTCTCTCCCTCTGTCCTTCACCCACTCGTGCTCTCTCTCCCTCAAAATAAAAATAAAAATAAAATAAAATAAAATAAAATCTTTAGAAAACACACCCACGAACACACCCTTTTCAATGAGATGCTTGGCCTCACCCACTATCACATTCTGGAGTCGTCCCTCAGATTACTGCCCTCTGATACAGCTTTTGCTTTTGTGGGATTCTTTTGGTTTGGGGTTATTATAAGAGGTGGACTCTGGTCCCTGAGAAACTCCTCTCCTGGCTCCTTCGCTTATTGAAGCGATATTTACTGCGCCCCCTTCTGGGAGCAGAGGTCTATGCACCCCAACAGAGCCAACAGGGAGTAAAACAATTCCCACCCTGGAAAAGAATTCTCGGGGCGTCCCTAGCAGGGTGAGGAGGGTTTACGGCATTTTGGTTTCCTCTTTATCTTACTCTTGGTTCGTCATCGCAGCTAGCATTTCCCATGATCTTCCTCTATATGATGCATGGTGTTATGTGAGTTTACTAGAAACAGTCCTAGAAATAGTCCTATGAAGAATGTTATTACTATTAGTGCTAGGATTACCGCCCCCGTTTTACAGATGCACGGGGGCTTAAGTGACTTGCCCAAATTCACACAGTTGGTAGGTAAGTGACAGTGGCAGGACCTGAACCCAGTCTTCAGAATGGGTGCTCTTACCCACCATACCAGGCTCACCATACCAATATTTTGGATTCTCCAGAAAGGTCTCCAAATTCTCTGACATTGTACACCAACTTCTTTTTCTGTTTTATTTATTTATTTAGAGGGAGGGGCAGAGAGAGAGGGAGACAGAGAATCCCAAGCAGGCTCCCCTACTGTCAGCACAGAGTCTGACACCGGCCTCGAACTCACAACCTTGAGATCATGACCTGAGCATTACTCAACTGACTGAGCCCCCCAGGTGCCCCTGCTCACCCACTTCTATACTCACAAGACAAACATTTCCGGGGGACCCTCTGGCTGATGGCAAGGCCCCAGTAAGGCAATGAGTAGGGATATGGAGATGAACCAAAGCCAATGCTTGCCTTAGAGTTGGGGCCGTTTGGAGGAAGGACCAGGACTTTGGAGTGGGACCCTGGCCTCAGATCCTGGCTGGGTCAGTAATTAGGGTTGCCAGATTTAGCAAATCAAAGCATAGGTCACACAGTTACATCTGACTTTCAGATAAACAGTGAATAACTTCTTAGTATAAGTATGTTCCATGCATGTGTTGCATTTCATCTGGCAACCTTACAGGTCATTAATTGCTGTGTGACCTTGGGTCCTTCACTCAATCTCTCTGATCTCAGATTCCCTGCTTTCCCAATGAGGAAACCAATTCCCATTGCACAGGGTTGCTTTCAGAAATTAGAAAGGGTGTGGGGCGCCTGTGTAGCTCAGTCGCATGAACGTCTGACTTTGGCTCAGGTCACGATCTCACGGTTTGTGAGTTTGAGCCCCACGTCGGGCTCTGTGCTGACAGCTCAGTGCCTGGAGTGTGCTTCAGATTTCAGACTCTTTCTGTACCTCTCCCGCTTGTGCTCTCTCTGTATCTCTCAAAAATAAATAAACTTAAAAAAAGAAAGAAGAAAGAGTGACTATATTAAGCACTAGGAATGCTGAGGTGCTTCCTAACTGGTCCATTTTCATAGCCCGCTCCAACTTGCCCCGTGCAGGAGCTGGGGTAGAGGGGACTTTGAAAACCAGCTCAGTCCACGGCCTACTGAAAACCTTTTGAGGTTCCCAGGGCACCTGGACTGAAGCCCAAAGGCATCTGGATGTACAAGTCCCTTCACAGCAGGTGGTGTCCAGGGCAGAGACCCTTCTCGGAAACCACCGCAGTGGCTAACCTAGGATTGTATTCTCTCTGCATCTCCCCAAGTGCCCAGCTCCAGGCGTGAAGCTCCCAAAGTGAAGGAGGAGCGAAATGCAGGGGATTTCAGGCCTGAGATGTGGAAACAGTCCAGTGGGCTACCACCAGATATCCCTCCGTTTCTCTCCAGCCTCCTGAATCTTCCCCATCTCGACCACCCCTCCCCAAACGGCTGTTTGCTGCCGAATTGCGATAACCTTCTTGCAGGTTTACCGGCTTCCAGATTAAAACTAACCGTAGCAGAATTTTTAATCTGAAAATTTTAGAGGGAATAAGGGCGCCTGGCTGGCTTAGTCGGTTGAGCATGTGACTCTGGATCTCAGCATCTTGAGGCTGAGCCCCACGTTGGGTGTAGAGTTTACTTAAAGAAAAAAACGGGGGCACCTGGGTGGCTGAGTCAGTTGAGTCTGACTTGATTTCAGCTCAAGTCATGATCTCACAGCTGTGAGACCAACCCCTGCATCGGGCTCTGTGCCGACAGTACAGAGCCTGCTCGGGATTCTCTCTCTTCCTCTCTCTCTCTCTGCCCCTCCCGATCCCTCCTCTCCTCTCTAAAATAAAATTTTAAAAATTTAAAAAAGAAAAAAAAACAAAACAAGTAGAAAGAATAGAAAAATGGACTAGCTCATCAGCTCACGGTCGATGCTGTTTTCCCAAGTCTAGCCAATCCAAGAGACATTAAAAAAAAAAGTCTCTTTTGTGAATCTTGCACATCAAAAGCCTTGGCTTTCAAGATTATCATCTCTGCCATGAGTTTCAAAAGCCCGTTTAGCAACTTGGTGAAAGCCAAGGATTTGGCTGTTTGGCCACTTTCTGCTTTCTTTCTTTGAATTGGTTTGGGTCAAGCCTGTCCAAGGGATATGTAATGATTCAGGCCTCAACCTCAGGACTGGGTTTTGTGGGGAGAGGGGTCAGAGGGTTTCTTTTATAAAGGGAACATAGCATTGGTGCATGTGCAAAACATGCTAGTCATTGCTATTTTTGTTGTCAGAATAATTTTAGTGAATTTCAATGATTTCTCAGAACACTCACAGATGTGATGGCCACTCCTTTGTTCTTCTTTTGTATTATTTTTTACATTTTATTTTAAGTGTATTTATTTTGAGTGAGAGAGAGAGAGAGAGAGAGAGACAGAAATGAGTGCCAGAGAGGGGCAGAGAGAGAGGGAGACAGAGAATCCCAAGCAGGCTCCACACTGTTCCCGCAGAGTCTGGCTCAAGGCTCAAACTCACACACAGCAAGAACATGACCTGAGCCTAAAGCAAGAGTTCGATGCTTAACTGACCACCCAGGCGCCCCTCCCCCCGCCAACCCTGGTTTTTTTTCCCTATGTTTTTAAGCTCTTCAGCTACCATTTCTCCTAATTTAAACTCTTGCCAGATCCTAACTCCCAACCCTGGGGTGGTTATTCTCTGCACTGAATAAGTCAGTATCCTAGGTGTTTCTGCAAGAGCACCTTCTCAGGGCTGCACCCATCCAGGCTGGCAAACCAGTGGCTTGGCTGTCACCTGAAGCCCCATGTCATCTGAAAATCTGATGCTCCTGCTTTGCGTTGCATCATCTGATTTCCGGTCATAAGCATTGGCATTAATGTTGAAGTCAGTCACCTGTTTAAAAAAAAGCACGAAGTCCCTTTGCAGCCAAATCCACTCAAATTTCCCAATGTTTTCCAACACCAGAAGTCTCCCAGAATCAGGACTTAGCCAGACAGGATAATTCAGGCCCAGACATGATACACACTGAAGGGGAAGGAAGGATGGTTAGGGGTGAGAGCCACTTACTGAGAATAGAATCGCCGGTGTTTATCCTCAGCTCAGCCAACAACTTCCCTGGTGCCCCCACAGGCCACAGCCAGGCTCTGTTTCCAAACAGCAATTTTCCTGATGACAAAATCGGAAGAGCCTTGTGTCCTTACAGCTAGAGGCAAGAACCCTTGTGTGTGTGTTTTTTAAAGTGGACCAAATGATCACAATTGGTTGAAATTTTTTTTTTTATGTTTATTTATTTTTGAGAGAGAGAGAGAGCTTGCACAAGGGAGGGGCGGAGAGAGACAGGGAGAGAGAGAATCCCTAACAGTCCTGATGTGGACTCAATCCCACCAGCCGTGACATCATAACCTGAGCCAAAATCAAGAGCCAGATGCTCAGTCAACTGATCCACCCAGGCACCCTGGGTGATTTTTTTTTTTTTTTAATAATAAAGTTTTAGAACAGTTTTAAATTTACAGAAAAGTTGTGAAGATAGTGCCAGCAACTCTCCATATACCCCACACCGTCTGCGTTTCCCGCACGATTTTCCCATATTACAAACACCTTACATTATCATGTATTTGTCACAATTGACCAATGTTTTCATTTATTTTGTGGAATTCTTTTCAATGTTTACTTTTGAGAGAGAAAGCGAGAGACCGTGTGTGAGCAGGGGGAGGGGCAGAGAGAGGGAGACACAGAATCTGAAACAGGCACCAGGCTCTGAGCTGTCAGCACAGAGCCTGACATGGGTTCCGAACCCACCAACAGCGACACCAGATGCCATTGAACTGCAGGGTTGTCGATTTTAAAGCTAATTTCCTATTTGGGGCACTTAGGTCATTTTCAGTTTTGGGTTCCTACAAATAATTCTGTAGTAAGCTAGGTTGGGTTTTCTGCTAACCAAATCTTTGCATACAGATTTGTTTTCTTCACATAAATTTCTAAACATAGAATCGAAGGGTTAGGATGACATATTTGAAATCTTTGGATGCTAACTGCTGAACGCCCTCCTCATTTCCACTCTCACGCCGGACAGCATATGAAATGCCTATTTCTCTATATCCCCACCAACACCGCATATTAAATAGTTGTTTAAAAATCTGTGCAAATTGCTTTGGTGTGTTTTTAAAAAAAAATTTTTTTAATGTTTTTATTTATTTGAGCACCTGGGTGGCTCAGTCGGTTAAGAGTCCGACTTTGGCTCAGGTCGTGAAATCGCGGTTTGTGAGTTCGAGCCCTGCATCAGGCTCTGTGCTGACAGCTCGGAGCCTGGATCCTGCTTCAGAATCTGTGTCTCCCTCTCCCTCTGCCCCTTGCCTACTCACACTCTGTTTCTGTCTCTGTCTCTCTCAAAAATAAACAAACATTTAAAAAAAATTTTTAAAGAAATATCATAAACAAAAACAAGTGTTCTGTGGATAGGAACTTCATTGTGCCTCAATTCCTCTTTAAAATAGGAATAAAAATATCAACCTCCTTGAGGAATTATGGGGATCAAATAAGTTAATACAAAGGCGTTATGATAAATATCAACACATGTAGAATCAAAATTAACAACTCAGGAAACAACAGACATTGGTGAGAATGCAGAGGAAAGAGAACACTTTTGTACTGCTGGTGGGAATGCAAACTGGTGTAGCTACTTGGGAAAACAGTGTGAGGTTCCTCAGAAAATTAAAAATAGAACTACCCTACACCCAGCAATTGCACTACTAGGTATTTATCCAAAGGATACAAAAAAATGCTGATTCGAAGGGGCACATGCACCCCAATGTTTATAGCCAATAGCCAAAGTATCAAAAGAGCCCAAGTTCCCATCGACTGATGAATGGATAAAGAAGATGTGGTACAATGGAGTATTACTCGGCAATGAAAAAGAATGAAACCTTGCCATTTGTAAAACGTGGATGGAACTAGAGTATATTATGGTGAGCGAAATAAGTCACAGAAAGACAAATATCATATGATTTCACTCATATGTGGAATTTAAGAAACACAACAGATGAACACAGAGGAAGGGAAGGAAAAATAAGGTTAAAAACAGAGAGGGAGGCAAACCATAAGAGACTCTTAAATATAGAGAACAAACTGAGGGTTGCTGGCAGGGTGTTGGGTGGGGGAATGGGCTAAATGGGTGATGGGCATGAAGGAGGTGCTTGTTGGGATAAGCCCCAGGTGTTTTATTGTCGATGAATCACTAATTTCTATTCCTGAAATCATGATTACACTATATGTTAACTAACTTGGATTTAAATAAAATAGGGGCGCCTGGGTGGCTCCATCAGCTAAGCATCCGACTCTTGGTTTCGCAGGCCATGATCTCAGGCTTTCGTGGGTTTGAAACCCACGTGGGGCTCTGCACTGAGCATGAAGCTGCTTGGGATTCTCTCCTCCCCCCACCCCTCCCTTGCTCACACTGTCTCTGTCTCTCTCAAAATAAATAAATTAAAAAAAAACCTAAATAAAATAAAAAAAAAACCCACATGTGAAATCTTATGTGTGGCTGGGCGACCTTCTATGAAAATGTTATTATGGATTGCCACAATATCCAGGTCTTTGTTCTTGGGTGTCAGGAGATAGTGTTAGGCAGGGTCATATGACTGGCTCTGGCCAACAGATTATGATCAGAAGTGATGTGTCACTTCCTATCTGAGGGAGCAAAAAGCCACCGTAAGTAAGACTCTCCAGGCTTTGTCTTCCCCTTCGCGGAGGGTGGAGTCACAAGACAGAAGCTGCCTGCATCCCTGAGTCACTGTGCATCATCCCGTGGAGGGCAGCAGCTGTGATGGATTGTTGCCTGGACCCAGAGCAGGCTCTGCCTGAGCAAGGAATTCACTTCCGTGAGGTTTAGCTGATTCGATCTTCTTGTCATTGTGGTTCAGTCACTGGCAGTAGCCTGACTACTAGAACAGATGTTTGAATGCTCCCAGACAATAACCCACAGTGTGCATTTGGAGGATGCAGCGTACCGCCCCTCGAAACCTTCACCCCACTCTGAGCCTGGGCCTCTCCTGTTCTCTTAACAAAAGGCTGTTGCTTCAGCTGCTGGGAGAATTCACAGAAACACAGTCTGCCAAACATATTGGTACCATCAGCTCTTAGCACCCCTGGGGTACAGGGGACATGATTCTAATTTTTTTTTCAGTTGAGATCTAACTGGCAATTGACATGTAACACTGTATTAGTTCCAGGTATGCAACATAATGATTCAATATTTGTATATATTGTTAAATGATGACCACAGTAAATTTAGTTAACATCCATCACCGCACAGCTTTACAGACCCTTTCTCCTTGTGAATAGAACTTGTAAGATTTACTGTTTCAACAACTTTCCAATGTACGACACGGTATTATTAACTCTAGTCTCCATGCTATACAAGTGCTGTATTTTTTAAGAAGGAAAGAAAATGTCCTTGTGATTTTGGGATTGTGGTCTGCCAGCGCCATGGTTAACGCACCCCTGTTTAGGAAGAGCTAGGGAAGATGCATGTATTTGCACCTGTTCCTTGTGCTGGGCAGCCTCTGAGGGGGTCCCCAAAGATCCACACCTCCTGGTATTCATGCCCTTGTGTAATTCCCTTCCCCATGGTGTGGGGTGAACTCACTGACTTGCCTCCAGTGAATAGAATACAGCTGAAGTGATGGATGTCACCTCCAAGGGTAGGTTATAAAAAACTGTCATTTCTGTCTTGGGCACCTCCTTTCTTTTCCTCTGCTGAAAAGAATCCAGCTGCCAGGTCCTCAGCAGCCCCGTAGAGGCTTAATTAACATAACTATCACCCAAACTGTTTCCTTTCCCAAAGGAGATTACAATAGAATCTTCTTGTAATCCCTCCTTCTGGTCCTTCCCTGTCCTCCCCCACATCCCCAGGCAAACTTTCATCTGTTTTCTGTGGCTATAGATTAGTTTGCATTTTCTATAAAGGGAATGAATCATAAGGCACACACTTTTTTGGGGGGGGGTCTGGTTTCCTTTACTTAGCATAGTTATTCGGAGATTCACCCGTGTTGTACTGTGGACCGAGAGTTCATTTCTTCTCACTGCTGCATAGCAGCAGTGTATGGATGCACTATGGTCTGTTTATCTTTCCACCTGTTGGACATTCGGGTTGCTTCCAGTTTCTGCCTATTGCAGAGAAACACAGGGGGGTGCCTGGGTGGCTCAATTGGTTAAGCATCTGATTTCAGATCAGGTCATGATCTCACACTTCATGAGTTCAAGCCCCGCTTCCGGCTTGCTGCTTTCAGTACAGAGCTTGCTTCAGATCCTGTGTCTCTGGCTCTCTCTGGCCTTCCCTCACCCAAATAAATAAATACTAAACAAAAAAAAATATTTTAAAGAAGAGCATGTAAGTATAAGTGCGGATATAGGCTTTCTTTTCTCTTTGGGAAATACCTAGGAGTATTGGTGGAAATGGTAGAGTATTATTGTGAGTGTTATGTTGAATTTTATTTTATTTTGTGAAGTTTATTTTTATTATTTTTTATGTTTATTTTTATTTTTGAGAGACAGAGTACCAGCGGGGGAGGGGCAGAGAGAGAGGGAGACACAGAATTGGAAACAGGCTCCGGGCTCTGAGCTGTCAGCAAAGACCCCAACATTGGGGCTCAAACTCAGGGAGTGTGAGATCATGATCTGAACTGAAGTCGGACTCTTAACTGACTGCCACCCAGGTTCCCCTATGTTTTTATTTTTAAAGTAATCTCCACACAGTTGGATATTACCTAAGTCTCTAAACTCACAATCCCAAGATCGAGAGTAAGATTCCCTACCAACTGAGGCAGCCAGGCATCCTCTATACGGAATTAACATTTTTTTTAAATTTTTTTTCAATGTTTATTTATTTTTGGGACAGAGAGAGACAGAGCATGAACGGGGGAGGGGCAGAGAGAGGGAGACACAGAATCCGAAACAGGCTCCAGGCTCTGAGCCATCAGCCCAGAGCCTGACGCGGGGCTCGAACTCACGGACCGCGAGACCGTGACCTGGTTGAAGTCGGACACTTAACCGACTGCGCCACCCAGGCGCCCCAACATTTTTTTTTTTAAAGTTTATTCACTTATTTTGAGAGAGAGAGAGACTACGGGAGGGGCAGAGATAGAGGAAGAGAGGATCCCAAGCAGGCTCTGCACCATCAGCATGGATCCTGATGGGCTCAAACTCATCAACCATGAGATCATGACCTAAGCCTAAACTAAGTGTCAGGTTCTTTTTTTTTTTTTTAATTTTTTTTTTAACGTTTATTTATTTTTGAGACAGAGAGACAGAGCATGAACAGGGGAGGGGCAGAGAGAGAGGGAGACACAGAATCTGAAACAGGCTCCAGGCTCTGAGCTGTCAGCACAGAGCCCGACGCAGGGCTTGAACTCACGGACCATGAGATCATGACCTGAGCCGAAGTCGGACGCTTAACTGACCGAGCCACCCAGGCGCCCCCTAAGTGTCAGGTTCTTAATGGGCTGAGTCATCCAGGCACCCCCTGTATGTTGAATTTTAAAAGAAACTCTTGGCTTATTTTTCAAAGTGATTGTACCACTCTACAGTCCCACAAACTACTCTGTAAGATGTTTAACCATTCTGGAACTAACCAGTAAACACCAGAAGTCCCAGTGTCTGTGACAGCCATCTCCCACCACCCCCCATTCCAAATGCTTCCCAGAATGGGGTGATACCCCCACCTCTGCTAGACCAGAGGCATTCTTGTTCCAGTGGTAGGAACACCCATTTATGAACCATGGAAGAAAGCTTGTGAACCCATATTTCTTTTTTTACTTCTTTTTTTTTTTTATTTTAAGAAAGAGAGAGTGCACATGAGCAAGGGAGAAGGGGCGGAGGGAGAGAGAGAGAGAGAGAGAGAGAGAGAATCCTAAGCAGCTTCCATGCTGCGCGGTGCAGATGAATCCTGACATGGGGCTTGATCCCACAGCCCTGGGATCATGACCTGAGCTGAAATCTAGAACCGGAGGCTCAACCAACTGAGCCACCCAGGTGCCCCTGTGAACCCATATTTCTGAACTGAGTTCATGGTAGCCAATGTACAAGACGGTAAGAAGAGCAGGAGGTAGCGACTAGTGGTACATCTTGGCTTGGCTTTGCATTTTGTGGTTCTTTGGTTTCTGAAAAGACCAAACTGCTCTTTATTTAGAAAACCACGGTTTACATGTAGTGGAGAAACACCCCGTGGTGGTTGGAACTTACAGTCAGGACCCATTTGCTTTCTATTCTTAACTTTGCCTCTGGCCCTGGAGCCTCCCAGAGCCTCCCTGGGGTAAAAATAAGTGGTGTTTGGTAATCTTGGGCTGAAAGGTGGTACTTAAGTCAAAAGTACACCTAACTCAGCTAATTTTCTCTAATCACCTGTACCAGCCAAGGATCAGCAGGTGCGGGGGGGGTTTGGGGGGGGGACATGATTATGATGCAACCACAACCACGCACTGCAGGACGGCACGGAACAGTGTTGTGATTCCGAAAACCTTCATCCCTGGACCTTATCAAGCTGGAGTGTGCATCAGAATCCCCAGGAGGGCTTGTTAAAGCACAGACTGCCTGGTCCCACCCCAGAGATTCTGATTTCAGGTGTCTGGAGAGGTGCCTGAGAATTGTCATTTCTTTCTTCCCTTCCTTCCTTCCTTTCAGTATGCTCCACGTGGAGCCCAAAGTGGGGCTTGAACTCACAACCCTGAGATCAAAACCTGAGCTGAGATCAAGAGTCAGATGCTTAACTGATTCCTACCCCCCCCCTTTCTAAAAAATTAAAAAAGATTTTTTAGGGGCGCCTGGGTGGCTCAGTCAGTTAAGCGTCCAGCTTTGGCTCAGATCATGACCTCGCAGTTCGTGAATTTGAGCCCCACATTGAGCTTTCTGCTGTCACTGCCCACTTGGGATCCTCTGTCTCCCTTTCTCTCTGCCCTTCCCCAGCTCTCATGCACACTCTTTCTCAAAAATGAAAACAAATTTAAAAAATTTTTATTTTTTATTTATTAAAACTTTTTATATTAATTAATTATAGTTTTTATTTTAGAGAATCTTCGTTTCTAGTAAGTTCCCAGTTGGCACACCTGCTACTGATCATGGGGCCACTCTCTGAGATGCGCTTCCTTCCTGGAGGTCTTTGCTAAGGTCAAGTCCAGCTGAGTCAGTGACCTTCAGCTGGGGTGATTTTGACCACCAGGGGGCGAGACTTGGAGACATTTCTGGTTGCCACAGCTGGTGTGCAGTGGGCATTGCTACTGGCATCTAGTGGGTAAAAGCCACGTCTCAAAGCATGAGACAGCCCCCCACAGGAGTTATTCGACTCAGAATATCAACAGTGCTGAGGCTGAGAAACTCTGAACTGCCGAGGAAAGCATAAATACATCAGAAGATTATTATTACAAGGAGTAAATAATACGCAGCCATTAGGAAGAATGCCCTTTAGACCTTTTATTTCTTTTTTTCTTAGGCATTTTAAAAAATGTTTATTTATGTATTTTTAAGAGAGAGAGAGGGAGTATGAGCAGGGGAGGACAAAGAGAGGGAGGCAGAGAATCCCAAGCAGGCTCCATTCTGTCAGCACAGAGCCCGACTTGGGGCTTGAACTCATGAACCAGTGAGTCGGATGCTTAACTGACTGAGCAAGCCAGGTGTCCCATTTTCTTAGACCTTTTTGAAACTTGAGGAATTGTTTGTGATGGGGGGCAGGGGAGAAAAGGAATACGTTCAACATTATCAGTGGTTTCATTAATTTTCTTTATACTTTATCACTTCCTAGAAGTTTCTTGTTTCTGTTTATTTATATGGCATCCATCTCCATTTAAAAGGACCTAATCTAGTACACTTCAGGAGAATGTTAACTAGTCAGTGGATACGTGGCTGGGGAAACCCAATGTCTTATAAGTCAAATCAATGGCGAGTTGATGGGTTCTTAACAACTGACTCCCTGAAAAGAAAAGCTCTGGTTTGTGGTATTTGCTGATTTTCATGCTGTAAACATCCCCCCCCTCCCCCCCGTGGCTGATTTCAAGCCACCTCATGATGTCACCGGAGAAGCAGTTGGGTAGATGAGCACAACTGGCTGGCCAAGCCCATAGGAGCCAGGGGCCCTGCTGTTAATTATGGAAATAATTATGTTAATATAAAAGACTTGAAAAATATATACTTTTTTTTTAAATTTTTTTTTCAACGTTTATTTATTTTTTGGGACAGAGAGAGACAGAGCATGAACGGGGGAGGGGCAGAGAGAGAGGGAGACACAGAATCGGAAACAGGCTCCAGGCTCTGAGCCATCAGCCCAGAGCCCGACGCAGGGCTCGAACTCACAGACCGCGAGATCGTGACCTGGCTGAAGTCGGACGCTTAACCGACTGCGCCACCCAGGCGCCCCTGAAAAATATATACATTTTTTAATGTTTATTTTTGAGAGAGAAAGAGAGAACGAGTGGGGGAGGGACAGAGAGAGAGAGGGAGATACAAATCTGAAGCAGGCTCCAGGCTCCGAGCTGTCAGCACACAGCCCAACGCAGGGCTCGAACCCACGAACCGTGAGATCATGACCTGAGCTGAAGTCGCAGAATGCTCAACTGACAAAGGCATCCAAGAGCCCCAAGACTGGAAAAAAGTATTAAAAGACTGGAAGGAAAAATGGCAAAAGGCTAATAGTAGTACACTGGGATTATGCAAACATTAGAAACTATGAAGCTTCAGCTTAATACGAAATGAATTTGAGAGCGGGGGGGGGGGGGGGGGCGGGTAGGGAAACAGAGGTGGCTCCTAGGCTGGGTTATGTCCTGGGTTATGGAGGAATAGAATCACCTAGCCATGCAATCGACGGAATGGGAAAAGATATTTGCAAATGACCTATCGGATAAAGGGCTAGCATCCAAAATCTATAAAGAACTCACAAACTCCACACTCCCAAAATAAATAATCCAGTGAAAAAATGGGCAGTGGACATGAATAGACACTTTTCCAAAGAAGACATCCGGATGGCCAACAGGCACATGAAAAGATGCTCAATGTCACTCCTCGTCAGGGAAACACAAGTCAAAACCACACTCAGATACCACCTCACACCAGTCAGAGTGGCTAAAATGAACAAATCAGGAGACTATAGGTGTTGGCAAGGATGCGAAGAAACGGGAACCCTCTTGCACTGCTGGTGGGAATGCAAACTGGTGCAGCCGCTCTGGAAAACAGTGTGGAGGTTCCTCAAAAAATTAAGAATACAATTATCCTACGACTGAGCAATAGTGCTACCAGGCATTTACCCAAGGGATATAGTAATGCTGATGCATAGGGGCACATGTACCCCAATGCTTATAGCAGCACTTTCAACAACAGGCAAATTATGGAAAGATCCTAAAGGTCCATCAACTGACAAACGGATAAAGAAGATGTGGTTTATATATACAATGGAATAGTACTTGAGAAAGAATGAAATCTGGCCTTTTGCAGCAATGTGGATGGAACTGGAGGGTATTATGCTGAGTGAAATAAGCCAGGCAGAGAAAGACAGATACCATGTTTTCACTCATATGTGGATCCTGAGAAACTTAACAGAAGACCATGGGGGAGGGGAAGGGGAAAAAAAGTTACAGAGAGGGAGGGAGGCAAACCATAAGAGACTCTGGGATACTGACAACAAACTGAGGGTTGATGGGGGGGTGGGGGAGAGGGGAAAGTGGGTGATGGGCATTGACGAGGGCGCCTGTTGGGATGAGCACTGGGTGTTGTATGGAAACCAATCTGACAATAAATTAAAAAAAAAAAAAAGAATCACCTAGCCATTAATGTTACTTAGCTCCCAATTTCTGGTCTCCACCCAAATTCTAAATTTGTGACTGAGAGAATCAGTTGACATGATCCTATGTCAATTGTAGTGGAGGTTGGGGGCGGGGGGGAAGATGCATATAAACATGCGGTGCATGGAGGGGGGGGCATGTGCTGCAGGTGAAATGTGGGTGAGGTAGAAGTGATGGGGGCTGGGAGACTCTGCTGTGGAACGCCCGGTCAAGGAGGACTGCTCAGAGGAAGTGACATGTGAACTGAGACCTAAATGACAAGAAGGTGCCTGACAGCCTGGGACTGTGTTTTGAGAACAGCCAGCAAATGCCTTCCCACTCAAGACGCCGTCTGTGCATTGGGGCACGGGCATCGCTGGGGGCTTATTGGACGGGCACCCACCCAGGGCGCACCCCAGCTGTGTGGAACTGGACTGTGCATTTGAATGAGATCGACTGGGGGGGGATTCAGGTGAGAATCACAGAGCTGGGGATTGAATTCGAGAGCCTGCATTACTGTTTCAGGATGCTGGTTTCGGTCAGATACTGTGACTCCACTGCATAGACATCTCACCTCAATGAGAAGCTGTTTCTCTAGTGAGACCCAGCCTGGCAAACGGAACTGAGCCTTTGTTTTTCAGAGCTGTGCCATTTTATTACTTTATTTTATTTTTTAAATGTTTATTTTTGAGAGAGAGAGGAGAGCGTGCACACAAGTAGAGGATGGGTAGAGAGAGGGAGAGGGAGACACAGAATCTGAGGCAGCTCCAGGCTCTGAGTTGTCATCACAGAGCCTGACATGGGGCGCGAACTCATGAACTGCAAGATCATGGGCTGAGCTGAAGTTGGATGCTGAACCAAATGAGCCACCCCAGCGCCCCTGAGAGCTGTGCCATTTTAAAACTGGTTTTGGGGGGCACCTGAGTGTCTCAGTCTGTTAGGCATCTGACTCTTGGTTTCAGCTCAGGTCATGATCTCATGGTTCGTGAGTTTGTGTCCTGTGTTGGGCTCTGCGTGGACAGCATAGAGCTTTCTTGGGATTCTCTGTCTCCCTCTCTCTCTGCCCCTCCCTGGCTCGTGTTCTCTTTCCCTCTCTCTCAAAAACAAACATTTAAAAAACCCCCACAGATTTTAGGAAAGTGAAGGAATCACTTAGCAGGCAGAAGCCGGAGGCCTGAGAAACAGCGTTATCATGAGACTTTTCACAGTGACATCACCACCGGGCTGAAGCGTGCCTTCAGCCCAAGCCCTGGGCACCACAGGCAGAGTTCTCACAAGTCGGAAAGGCCACGGGCTGTCTTTCTGAATGCACTTAATTGCCTGTGATTCACCCCTCAGAGAGGAGCCAGAAAGAGAGATCGTTCCTAACCGGAGTACTATCTGATAACTGGCAGCAACTTGCAGCTACAGTTCCAGGCTGAACACCAGCCCTGGAAGGAACACGCTGTTGTAATGGGGCAAAGTTGCATAAAAGGTGGGTAAAAGCAAAGAGGAAGCACAACCAGCAACCTCACATTTCCCCAAGCTACAGGAGATTACATTTGTTTAGCACTGCGCAGATTACTACGTCCTTTACATATAACGAGCAATGGATTGCATTTAGCTGTTGGTGCAGAGACCCAACCACAGCTGCTTATATAAACTAGAGGGCTTTTCTTTTACTTAAATAGTGGTCTGAGGACATCCACAAATTCATCAGACTTCCTCCTTTCTGCTCCACTATTCTCGGCATATGGCTTCCTTCCTCAAGGTTACCTCATGGTCAAAGATGGCTGCTGCAGCCCTGGCTACCTTGTTTGAGTTCCAGGCAACAGGAAGGAGGAAGTAGCAAGAGCAAGAGACCAAGCTAAATCACTTCCTTTTAAATAGCTTTCTTGGAAGCCCCACCCAATGACTTCCTCTTATGATTTCATCATCCTCCCTTCCTTGCAAAGGAGGCTGGGAAATGTAGTCCTTAAGCTGGGCACACTGCCCACTTGAATACAATTTAGGCTCTGTTTGCAAAAAATAACTGTGGAATGGATATTGGGAGAGAAGCATGCAGTCTCCAACATGCTTACATTATCCCATTCTGTGCTCAGTTTTGAGAGACCTTTGGGAGAATCTATAATTTCCCCCACAAGGTCTGAGATTCTCTGACACTTTTTTCTGTGTTTTAAACAGACTAGCAGTATTTTTTCTTTCTTTTTCTCGGGGGGGGGGGAGGGGAGAGAGAGAGAGAGAGAGACAGAGAGACAGAGAGAGAGAGACAGAGAGAGAGAGAATCTTAAGCTGGCTATATCCCATGACCCCGGGTTCATGATCTGAGCTGAAATCAAGAGTCGGATGCTCAATCAACTGAGTCACCCACGCACCCCAAGACTAGCAGTATTTTCTCTTTTTCTTAAGAAAGGTAGAATTATTTGCCCAAGGTAAGCTGCATTTCATAGCAAGGGGAGGAGAACATATAAGGTTTCAAATCTGTCGAAAATCTTCCGTCACAATTTGTTTTCTGTGTTTCTACAGAAAACAAGAGTTTAGGGAGAAACACGTCCCTTTAATTTACCAAGTGAGGTGAGTTGTGACCACATTTGATCACAGGAAAGGCATGAGAAGGAATCAGAACACATCCCTTCCACACTCCTTCCCCCACCTCCCAGAAGAGCAGATCATTGTTCCCATACACGGTGACTGAAATGTGAGTGGGGGGAGTCACCCGCATCTCCAACAAGCCACCCCACCTTTGGAGTCCAGGACTGCACGGTCAAAGAATCTCACCCTCAGTAGGAAGCTGAGTGCAGCACGGGTACAACCGAGATGTGGTGTTTTAAAGTATATCCCCATTTCTATAGCATGCCTCCCTTCAAAGGTGGAGCCAATCCCCCTGGCCTTGAACGCGACCCAGAGTTAGTGGCTTGCTTCCATGGAAGAGACTGTACACATGCTTATGACTTCTGAGGCTAGGTCATAAAAAGGAGAACTTCCTCCTGGCATTCTCCCTCAGCTCACCCCCTCTGGGGGAACCAGATGCCATGTCTTGTAGCAAAAGTGAAATTCAGAAACCAGCTCAAGAGTGTACTTAATAACGCCAACACTGGTGCTAAACTTGAGCAGGCAACGTATTAAAACCCAAAAAGGACTGCCTTTTTTTAAATGTATGTGCGGTGAAATGTTAAGTAAAAGATGTTTGATTTTATCTTGTTTTTATTGACCTCTTGTGCTCACAATGTTATTTGACTTTTCTCATGTCTTTTGACTCATGCCCTTCATTCTAACTTTGAGCTTTCCTGGCAGTAATTGATCTATGAGGCCGCGTGTATGGCCTACTGTGATGAATGCACGCATCATGTATCACGAGAAGCTGTGGGTATCACCCATTCTCTTGACGTTGCTGTGTGGTAGTCCAAGAGAGAAGGAAAAAGATGGGCTTCCATTTCAGTTTTAATTCAATCACATGGGGGCGCCTGGGTGGCTCAGTCAGTTGAACGTCCGACTTCGGCTCAGGTCACAATCTCGTGGTTCATGAGTTCAAGCCCCGCGTTGGGCTCTGTGCTGACAGCTCAGAGCCTGGAGCCTGCTTCAGATTCTGTGTCCCCCACTCTCTCTGCCCCACCCCTGCTTGTGCTCTCTCTGTGTCTTTCAAAAATGAATAAACATAAAAAAAATTTTAATTCAATCATGTGAACAAATAATCTTGGGAGTGTGGAAAGCCTTTCTAAGCCTGATGCAAAACTCAGGAGCTATAAATTCAAAGACTGAACTCTTTAAAAAATTTTTCAAAGCAAGAAAAATGGAAAAGGATAAACGAAACAGAAAGCCAATGACAACCTGGGAAACTAGACTAGTCAAAGTACAGCCATAAGGAGATAACCTTTTTTCATTTCTTTGATCAGCGAAGTGCAGAGTTTTTGTTTTTTTTTTAATACCATTAGTAAGACTATGGAAAAATGGCACACATGTATTTATGGGAGCCAGTGCCAATTGCTCTGCCTTTCTGAAGCACATTTTCTTTTTCTTTTTTTGTTATTTTTTTATGTATATTTATTTTTTTTTTAATTTTTTTTCAACGTTTTTTATTTATTTTTGGGACAGAGAGAGACAGAGCATGAACGGGGGAGGGGCAGAGAGAGAGGGAGACACAGAATCGGAAACAGGCTCCAGGCTCTGAGCCATCAGCCCAGAGCCCGACGCAGGGCTCGAACCCACGGACCGCGAGATCGTGACCTGGCTGAAGTCGGACGCTTAACCGACTGCGCCACCCAGGCGCCCCTATGTATATTTATTTTTGAGAGAGACAGAGCCTGACATGGGGCTTGATTCCATGAACCATGAAATCATGACCTGAGCCAAAGTCAGGAGTCGGCTGCTCAACTGAGTGAGCCACCCAGGAGTCCCTTTCAGAATATTTTAAAAGGATTTATGTACTGACAAGGAATGGTGTCAAACTATGTTAAGAGAAAGAAGAGTGTGATAGTACTCATAAAATGATCGCGTGTTTTTCCTTAAAGGGGGGACATACATGTGTATAGTTACATACACACATACACAAGGACACCATTTCCAAAGGTTACATGTTAGCTCTTGAGTATAGGATTGAGACACATGCCAGACAAGGTAGGTGGAATAACTTTTCACTTCTTACTTTCTGTTCTTCTGTGCAATTGGAATTCTTCCGTTGAAACAAGGAGTACTTGTTAGAACCAGTGAATACAGAATATGGTGCTCTTACAGGGGATTCTACCTCATGGAATGTATAGGAAAGGAGGAATTAAAGGATGGCCAAGATGGGTTAGTTGTACAGAGACCCTGAGTACGTGTTCCTATAGTACTAAAACACTGAAAACAGCCAAAATGCTTTGTGGTGATGAACTGATACATTATGATGGGCCTATACCATGGGGTACTATGTGACTGTTAATAAGAAGTAAGCAGGTGACTACTGTTGACCTTTAAGGAACATGGGTTTGAACTGCGTTGGTCCACTTATATGCAAATTTTTGCAGTCAATACAGTACAGGTCTGTGAATGTATTTATTCTTCCTTGTAATGTTCTTAGTCACATTTTCTTCTCTCTAGCTTCCTTTATTGTAAGAACACAGTATATAATACATACATAGCATACAACCTACATGTTAGCCAACTGTATATGTTATGATGGATGAGGCTTCCAATCAATAGAAAGCTATCAGTAGTTAAGTTTCAGGGGTGTACAAAGTCACATGGATTTTCAACTGTGCGTGGGGTCATACCCTTAACCTCCACATCGTTCAAGGGTCAACGTATATTGTTGGCATGGAAAAGATGTCCAAAATATATTACAAAATGGAAAATAAAAGGTCAGTTTTATAACAAGCTGTGTAATATATCTTTTGTGTTTAAAAGTGTTTACATATAGGGGTGCCTGTGTGGCTCAGTCAGTTAAGCATCCGACTTTGGTTCAGGTCATGATCTCGAGGTTTGCTCGAGCCCTGCATCGGGCTATGTGCTGACAGGTCAGAGCGTGGAGCCTGCTTCAGATTCTGTGTCTCCGTCTCTCTCTGCCCCTCACCCACTCACGCTCTCTCTCTCAAAAATAAATGAATGTTGGGGCGCCTGGGTGGCTCAGTCGGTTAAGCGGCAGACTTCGGCTCAGGTCACGATCTCGCGATCCGTGAGTTCGAGCCCCGCGTCGGGCTCTGTGCTGACAGCTCAGAGCCTGGAGCCTGTTTCAGATTCTGTGTCTCCCTCTCTCTCTGCCCCTCCCCTGTTCATGCTCTGTCTCTCTCTGTCTCAAAAATAAATAAACGTTAAAAAAAAATTAAAAAAAAATAAACGAATGTTAAAAAAAAAAACTTAAAAAAAAAGTCTTTATGTATACATACCTAAAAGTCTGGAAGGTGTTAAAAATCAAAGTGCAGTGGCACCTGGCTGCCCTAGTCTGTGGAACATGTGATTCTTGATCTTGGGGTCCTGAGTTCCAGCCCCATGTTGGGCATGGAGCTTATGAAAAAAAAAAAAAAAAAGAAGAAAGGATACATTAACTCACATTTTCTTCAGTCATCAAATGCTACTTACTTTAAATGGATGTGAAGTTTCCAGAGTTTAGCTGAGAGATGTCACATGCACTGTGGCTCCTATAAACCTCCCAATTCCAAGGTTGGAGGCTAATCCAGGATCACTTTCTCAGGCCCCTTGAGGACTAATTTTTTTTTTTTTTTTTTTTAGTGTCAGTCTTTATTGAGCAATTTTGTGGATGTGTGAGGAACTCAGTTCTTTTCTCATTTATTCTCATTGAATCTTGAAAGCAAACCTCAGGAATTTCTGTTATCATCTCCATTTTTGATGCTCAAAGAGTCTTACTAATGTGCCCAAGGTCACTCAGACAGGAAGTGCCTATAAAGTTATTGAGAAGGCCAAACTAGATGGCACTATCTCATCAATAGAAAGAAAAAAAATGTGGTTCAAGTCAAACTAGATTACTGGTTTTGTAAGCCTTTTCCATGTCTGTGCCTTTCTTTTTATTTTATTATTATTTTTTTAATGTTTGTTTATTTTTGAGAAAGACAGAGACAGAGTGTGAATGGGGGAGGGGCAGAGAGAAAGGAAGACAGAATCCGGGACAGGCTCCAGGCTCTGAGCTGTTAGCACAGAGCCCGACGTGGGGCTCGAACCCACAAACCGTGAGATCATGACCTGAGCTGAAGTCGGACGCTTAACCAACTGAGCCACCCAGGTGCCCCTTTATTTAATTTAATTTAATTAAAAAATTTTTTTTAACGTTTTATTTTTGAGACAGAGAGAGAGCATGAATGGGGGGAGGGTCAGAGAGAGAGGGAGACACAGAATCAGAAGCAGGCTCCAGGTTCTGACCTGTCAGCACAGAGCCCGATGCGGGGCTCGAATTCACGGACCGCAAGATCACGACCTGAGCCGAAGTCAGACGGTTAACCGACGGAGCCACCCAGGCGCCCCATCCCTTTATTTTATTTTTTAATGTTTATTTATTTTGTTTAAAAAAAATTTTTTTTTAACGTTTATTTATTTTTGAGACAGAGAGAGACAGAGCATGAACGGAGGAGGGGCAGAGAGAGGGAGACACAGAATCTGAAACAGGCTCCAGGCTCTGAGCCATCAGCCCAGAGCCCGATGCAGGGCTCGAACTCACGGACCGCGAGATCCTGACCTGAGTTGAAGTCGGATGCCCAACCGACTCAGCCACCCAGGTGCCCCTAATGTTTATTTATTTTGGACAGAGACAGAGTATGAGCGGGGGAGGGGAAGAGAGAGAGAGAGGGAGACACAGAATCTGAAGCAGGCTGCAGGCTCTGAGCTGTCAGCACAGAGCCTGATGTGGGGCCTGAACCCATAAGCTGTGAGACCATGGCCTGTGCTGAAGTCAGACACTTAACCAACTGAGCCACCCAGGTGCTTTGTATCTCTGTGCCTTTCAACTTATGTGTCCCAGTGCTCTGAGGGGCCTCTGCCTTCCAGGAGCCTTGGCTGTGCTTCATGGTCTAGCAATGCTTCCCCCCCCCCAGGAAGTCCTCTGAAATTCCACCACTGGGAAATACCCATTTATCCTCCTTACAAATCTAACTTTCCGCCATCATAGCATAGGCCATATACTGTTTTTACAGTAGCCACAGGTGAGCCTCATCCCACAGTCCTTGCAGGTTGGCTATGAGCACCCAGCAGGTATTGACGTGTAATAATGCTGCTTAGGTTTTATAAACAGCAGTTTAGAATGAAACTGACCAATAGCTTGGGTCTCCAGAGTCATCTCTGTGTGTCTGGGGGCAGGGAGGGGGAGGAAGAGAGGAAGAGAGAGAGAGAGAGAGAGAGAACACTCATTTAATACCTTGGCAAGTCTCAGAAAAATCTCTATGAAAATGCCCTCAAATTAAACATTTTTTGCCACACAGGCGCCTGGGTGGCTCAGTTGGTTAAGTGCCCAACTTTGGCTCAGGTCATGATCTCGAGGTTTGTGGGTTCGAGCCCTGTGTAGGGCTGTGGTGACAGCTCAGAGCCTGGAGCCTACTTTGGATTCTATGCCTCCCTCTCTCTGCCCCTCCCCTGCTCCTGCTTTGTCTCTCTCCGTCTCTCAAAAAATACGTTAAAAAAAATTTCTTTGCCATAAAAATAACAGATGTTCAGATGTTTTTCTATTGTAATCATTGAAAAAATTCTTCTAATATTACAGAATCAACAGATAGTTTTCACTGTGCTTGTGCAAAAGAGGTAAGCCCCAAGCTGTGTGCCTCTGATAGTGGATGGACAAAATGCATTCATGGCCTGCTGCTCCCACTCTGGCTGCCTGAAAACTTGGGGTTCCCCTCTAACACCCACTTTTGCCTGGCATGTACTTTCTGCGTGGCCTCCAACCCCCTTTCTTCCTAAAGCTTACCTATCTTTTTAAAGATTCAACCAGGAAGAAGACTGCCAAGATTCTGACCTTGAAGAAGTTACTTTTTGGAGACAGCAGTCCTGTAAGAAAACACATCAATAGTAGATCATTTCATGTAGTGATACGGGGTATCAAACAGTAAAACCAGGCAATAGGAGAGTAGGGGGCTCTACTTTAACAAGGCTGGTATGACAAGAGCTCTGTGCTTACAGGCCGTTTGAGCTGAGCCTTGAGAACTGAGGGGCGGGGGGAGGGGGAAGAGTCCAGAGAGAGTGTACCATGACAGCAAAGGCCCTGTGGCAGAAAAGAGCTTAGTGTCCTGGGGAAACATAAAGAAGGCCAGTGTGAATGGGCAGCACAAGACAAGCAGGGGATGGAGTCAGGTGAAAATAAAGGAGGCGGACCCATATCCTGCAGGTCAAAGTGAGGAGAGTGCGCGAGGTGGCAGCTAGTGGGGGATGGTGGCCTGGCCGACTTCTCCAGCCGTGGGTGGCTCCTGCCCCTGACGCCGGAGTCTGGGGTGGCGGGTTTGCCTCTGTGCGGTCATCGCCCGTTTGCGTGGCTGCTTCCACTGGGGTGCCCCGGGGTCTCAGGGGCAACAGGGTCACCGCGCCGCGCGGGTTAACTGGAGGCCGCGCCGTCCACTCGGCGCGGCCACGCGGGATCCGGCCGCGGGAGGCGGGGGCTGGCGCGTGACGCAGGCTGCCCGCACTTGGCCCCGCAGCCTGCTTGTCGGGACAGGTGCGGGGCCGCCACCCACCCCGGCTTGGGCTCCCCGTCCCGCGCTCCGTTGCGCTGGCGGCCTCCAGGGTGGACTGGCGGCCGCGACACGGGACGCTGTCCCCGAAGACCAGCCCGCTGGCCTTGCCACTTGCGAGTTTTTCTTCGAGGTCGGAGGCCCAAATTGCCCGTGAGAGAAATGGGACACTGAAATAAACAGATGGGGGAGCACTCTGCCAAGCTGGACACAAGTTGGGCGTTTCCTTCTCTTTCTCCACGTCCCTCCTCCCCTTTGGAAGCCCAAAGGGCTGGAGCAGGCTGGCTGTCACCCCCGACACCCCAGCGACTCCGAGGCGCGGAGGCCCGACTTACTTTTGCTTCCCCTGAGGCGGGGAAGCGCCTGAAAAGCCCCCGCGGGGCGCGGTCGCTAGGGCGGGTCACGTGACCCCAACTCGACGCCCCGCGGGGTGGTTGTGCCCAGCGGCGAGCAAGCGAGTGCGCATGTGTACCTTTTCTCTCTCCCCACCCCATCCCCGGTTGGCTTGGACGCAACCACTGTCAGCTCCTCCCCCTCCTCCTCCATCCTTCCCGACTTATAGTCCCTTTCCCCCGCCCATTGGTTACGTCAGGCAGACAGGCCGGAGAACCAATCACGGAGCTGTATTCAGAGGCCGGCACGCGGAACCGGTCGGATCGGGCCAATGGGGGTCCTCGAAGCGGGCGCGCCCCAACCGGGCCGGAGAGCTGAAGCCGAGTGGGCGGTGCTTCCCCAGTCAGCATGTGGGCGGGGGAGGGCGGAGACCAGCAGCCGCAGAGGCGTCGACGGCGGCGGCGACGACGACGTTCCTCAGTCTTCGGGGTGGGCTCGGCGGCATAGGCCGGGCTGTGCGGCGGGCTAGGCGGTCAGCGGCGGCGGCCTCAGGAGGGCCGCGGCGCCATGGGCGGGCGGTAGACGGGTTCGGGCCGGCGACGCGAGGTGCGGCGGCAGTCGTCCGGGCCGCGGCGAACTTCCGCGAAGCCCGGGGGTGGGGAGGCCCGGGGCGGGGGTCGTCCCGGGCTGCGTGGGGCCTTGGGGCGGGGCTCGCAGGCCGTCGGGGTGCAGGAGGTCTGGGCCGCCGCGAGGAGCCGCCGCCGGTCGCTGGGCCCCGTCACCGGGCCGCTCGACGACGACGCTCCCGCGGGGGCCCCGCCTGAGGAGGACGCGGCGGCGGCGGCGAGGCCGCGGGAGGCCGCGGAGGATGGAGGAGCGGAAGGAGGAGGGCGAGGCCGAGATCCAGGAGCACGGGCCCGAGCACTGGTTCTCCAAGTGGGAGCGGCAGTGCCTGGCCGAGGCCGAGCAGGACGAGCAGCTGCCCCCTGAGCTGCAGGAGGAGGCGGCGGCCGCCGCGCAGCCCGAGCACAAGCAGCAGAAGCTGTGGCACCTCTTCCAGAACTCGGCCACCGCCGTGGCCCAGCTCTACAAAGGTGAGGCCCGCCGCCGCCATCTTGCCGCCGCCGCCGCCCCGCCGCCGCCGCCGCCGCCTCGGGGCCGGCCGGTCGGCGGAGAGCCCCGAGGGCGGCCGCCCTGGCCCTGCCGCCGCGCCACCGCCCCGCCGCCCCCTCCTCACAAGATGGCGGCGCGGGGGGCGGGCCCGGCGGGCGGGCCGCGGCTGAGCAGGGGCCGGCGCTGGTGGCTCCCCCGTTTGGGGCCGCCCGGGGCCCGCCTGCGCCTCGGGCCCGGCTGCCGGCGCCCCTCGGGCCGGGAGGGCCGGGGAGGGGCTCCCACTCACAAAATGGCGAAGGCAGGCGGCGGGGCCGGCCATTGTGCCCGGAGCCGGCCTCGGGGCGGGGACTGGGAGGGGGCGCCTCCGGCGGGCGCGGCTCGGCCCCGGGGGGCTGCACCTCTGAGCCCCGCGGCTCGGCCTCGGCCCCGCCGCGACCCCCTGCCTGCCGTCCTCGCAGCGAGTGTGGGATCCCGAAACCCTGGAACAAAATGGCGAAACCTAATATGGCCGTTCGGAGTGATTGACGCCCAAATAACATCTCTTTCTCTGTGTCTCTCCCTCTCTCTCTGTGTCTTTTGTGTTTCTTTTTTCTCCCCCGCACCCCTCACCCACTTTTTCAGACCGAGTGTGTCAGCAGCCAGGACTTTCTCTCTGGGTCCCCTTCCAAAACGCAGCCACCGCCGTCACCAACCTCTACAAAGGTAAAGATAACCTTGCTGCATTGCCGCCTGAGGGGAAGGGCAGCCTGCGTCAGGGCTTGAGTCCTCCGTTGCTAGGGAGGTAGACACCCCGGCCCGGACTGCCCGGCCCTTTTCTGCTGCCGAACCCGGCCGCCGAGTGCCTGGAGTATTTGGTGGGTAGAGAGCTCCGGGGGTGGCCTGGCCAGAGCACGGATTCTCAGCTGGGGCGTTTGACCCCCTCTTCGCCTGCCTCGGGTACATTTGACGCTGGGGGGCAGTTTTGAACGTCATCGCCGAGAGGGGGCTGCTGGATATCCTGCCCTGCAGGAGACCGTGCTCCCCCTCCCCGAGTGTCAGTAGTGCTGAGGTTGAGAAGCCGAGAGGGGTGCAGCTTCTCATCACAGAAGTCGCCCAGGGAAGAAAAGGGTTTATGGTTTGGTGCCACAGACCGACGTGAGCAGCTCCTGGAAAGGATTCTTGAGAGTTAGGCAACTTAGACCAAGGTACTTTGGTAGCATTTAAGTGCGTTGAAAATCAGCTGATGGGAATAATCTGTGCGCACGTTAACGTACTGTTCTTCCCTAGCAACCTTGAATAATTGCTTTCAGAGCTGCCATCTACCTGATTGTATATTATTGGCAGGAAACGTGTTACCAGAGTTTGTGTCGGTAGATTTGTGCTTTATGATAGTGTTTTTTTGGGGCTAATCTCCCGCCCCCCAGTGACCGGAAGATCTGTAAGTAAAGGTTCTTGCTCTTTGTGCGTTCTCAGTAACCATGGCATTAGATTTTGTGTCTTACGATTTTGAAGATTTGGAAATTTGGATTTGATGTCTTTTGGGGTTAAGGTTCCTATGGAGAAAGGATTTGAATTTGTTAATCTTAGGAAAAATGTAATTAAATCAAACGTTTTGAAACTTGTAGAAGCTGCTGGTAACAGTAATGGACTTTGTGCACTTAAGAATTGTCAAAACAAGTTGAAGCACAGGCTGTGGAGTGCCTTTTCAGGTTCTCATTTTTGTGTAAGAATGTGCAAATGGTGGCAGCATTCTATAGGAAAAATGTCCCTTCTTGTGAGATTTCCTGGGTGGAATTTGCAGTTTTGGGGGACAGTAATTTGAAAACAAACTGGTGAATGGAATGTTAATTCTAGGGAAGGAGGAACTCAGTCTAGGCTTGCAAGAAAAAGGAAACGATTAAATGTCTCAGTGGTCAACTTTGATTCTATGTAGGTGAGTTCCTTAAATTTTGATTTTTGGGTGAATTACTCTAACATTTATCAGTGCTTGAGGGTGTTAAGCATTGTCTGGAATGGCTCTTGTATTCATCCAGAGAATTTTGAAATATTTAATACCTGTTTTAAAAACTCCTATCTTCGAGTATAATTTGGATATTGTGTAGTCAGTCTTCTTAAGAATTGTAGCTCAAATTTGATAAATCTACATTAAGAGAAAGCATCTACCTCCAACCCAAGCCCGCGGCACCACTGATCTGATTGCTGTGTGTAGTATATAGTTTCTCACTTCTATTAGGTCATGAGTAGAGCTTTATGGTATGCGGTCTTTTGTGCCTGGCTTCATCCACTTCCCGTGTTTCTGAGATTGATCCCTTGAGTTCATACTGAAGGTGTGAATTCTGCCCCTCCTTTTTTATTTTTTACTTATTTTTTGCTGAGTAGCGTTTTGTTGTGTGAGAGGTACTACAGTTCGTTCATTTGTTTGTTGCAGTTGCTTTTTGTTTGAAGCTGGGGGATGGTACCATTTTTGGTGCTTCTGTATGCCAAGCTCTTTGCCTAGGTCATGCAAAAATACGAATGTCCCCTAGATTTTCTGTTCAGTTTTTGGTGCTGTTGTGTGTTTTTATGATGTATCCGTTTAGAATTAAAGCTGGCAGTTTTGTATATTGCCTTAGGTAAGAAGATGCGTTCAAAAGCTGAACTCTGAAATTATCCCTAATTTGATTACTGGATTTGAAATTACTTTTTGTAATATATTGTTTCTGTTCAGAAGATTTAATGAGAGCGCTTCAGTTTTTTAAAAAATAAAATCACGTGATGTTCTTGGGTTATTGTGAGTATTAGATTGTTAGAACTCGTTGTATTTTGTGTTGTGTTACTGTAAAGGTAAATCTATCTTTCTTTATCTGTTAGGAAAGGTAAGTTGTGGTTTGTGGTATTTGGTAGTGTGGCAACATAGTCTTAACTGATTGACAGAGAAAGGATCATGCTCTGCAGAGCCTCACGTTCCTCTTTTTCAGGGTGAAGTGCTTGGGGACCAGGAATGCAGCTGTAGGAATAATTAGGTACCTTAAATAGAACTGGTACAATTAGCAAGGTAGTGTCATCAGTGCATGCAGCCTGGAGTAGTGGTAAATCTAAATCATCCTTCATAGCTCTGATCAAACGTTTACATGTAATTTACAAGGGGAAAGATTTGGAGGGTCTCTTTAAGTGGACACTGCTTCAGTATTTTATATGATGAAACACTAAAGCTAAAGCTAAAAATGGCTCCTTTTCCAGGCCGGGGACAGAGAGGTTGGCACTTGTACCAGGTTCTTGATAACCCCTAAAGGGAGCACATTGGAAGCTCAGAATGGTGGTAAAAGCTTAACTGAGGATCTTTTGATTGCTTGTGGGCTTTTTGAAAAATCAAGTGTTAGTGTGGTTTGGCTCGGCTCGAAGGATTTAGAGGAGAGTGAGTTGTCCCTCATCGTGGACAGGATTCAGCAAAATGGAGTGTGTGGTTCCTTCTACTCCACTGAGTAGGGCCAGACTTTGGTATCCTCTTTTGGAAAGGGGAAGAAAAAATCTTGATGGTCGGTTCTCATCTCTACCTTGTTTTGGTAAATATAAAGAGGACGATGTTTGTTTACTTTTCAGTCAGGTTCTGTTCCTGGCCTGGTACAGTTTCTGATGTCTGCAACTGAAGAGGGGAGTGAAAAGTTACTGAAGTTATTTCAATCTTCTAGCCCAAGTTCATGCTTAACCTGGGAAATACTGGACCACACCTAGTGGTTTGCTTCTGAAAGTCCTCCCCTCACCCCCCTGCATTTTCCTGGGTGCCAGTCGCAATCTGTCTCCTGATTCCTCAGTAGGAAAGTACTGGTCTCCTTATCTAATGCTAACTTCTTTCTGTTTTGGGGAGGGGGGGTCCTTGCCCAGAAGAGAGGTTGGACTGGTGGTTGTCCTGGGATAAGGCTAATCCCATGGGCCTCAATGGTGAGTCTAAAGTGGCTGCAGGTACCTTAGCTCTTCAGCAGAGCCCTTGAGCCAATGCTTGCTCTCACCCTACAGGGCCACTTCTCAGCATTTCCCTAGCTGACTTTTCTTCTTTAATGTTTTTGAGAGAGAGTGAGTGGAGGAGGGGCAGAGAGAGAAAAAGAATCCGAAGCAGGCTAAATTCTGTCCCCACAAAGCTTAATGTGGGGCTTGAACCCATGAACTGCGAGATCATGACTTGAGCTGAAGTTAGAGCCTTAACCTATGGAATCACCCAGATGCCCCTCCCGTTTATCTTTAAAATGTTTTTTTTTTTTTTTAAATTTTAAATTTTTTAGTGTTTATTTTTGAGAGTGTGAGCAGGAGAGGGCCAGAGAGGGAGACAGAATCTGAAGCAGGCTCCAGGCGCTGAGCTGTCAGCACAGAGCCCAATGTGGAGCTCGAATCCACTAACCGTGAGATCATGACCTGAACTGAAGTGGGATGCCTAACTGCCTGAGCCACCCAGGTGCCTCTTAAAATAGTTTTTAATTTTAATTTTTTAAAGTTAGGTCTACACCCAGTGTAGGGCTTGAACTCCTGACCCTGAGGTCGAGAGTCACATGTTTCACTGACTAAACCAGCTAGGTGCCCTTGTGTTGACTTTTAAAAACTGCATCAGAAACTTGAATTGCATAGTGAGTTCTATCATCTGTGTTGGGAGGTTTCTCTTGATGCTCTTCGGGGGTTAAAGATGTTTCTGGTTCTCCCCTTGAGCACTGTTTGCCCAGGGGGCATGTCTACTCTAGCAGTGCTTAAAGAAAGCCAGCACTGCAAGAATGGCAGCTGCTGCTATTGTCAGAGTTTGGATTTTGGGCTGTCCATACTTAGTTGTATGGTTCTGAAGACAGGTGACGGAGGGAGATGCTTCACCATTTGTGCTCCTTCATTTTTACCCCTGTAACTGGGCATACATTACCCATACCTTAGAGGACAAGATCTGAGTTTAGTGCTGGGGTATCTGGGGCAAGGTGAGTGTTGACCTTGTTGGTATTAAAGTTCTGTTTTTCAGCTTTTTCTGGCTCTGGGAAGTCCTTAAGATAAAGGGAAGAAATTCTAGGTTATTTTTTGCCTTTGCATTTTTTCTTTTCTTTTTTTTTTTTTTTAATTTTTAAAAATTTAAAATTTTTTTCGCCTTTGTTTTTGAGAGACAGCATGAATGGGGGAGGGGTGGAGAGAGAGGAAGACAGAATCCGAAGCAGGGTCCAGGCTTTGAGCCAGCAGCACAGAGCCTGATGTGGGGCTTGAGCTCACGAACCGTGAGATCATGACCTGGACCTAACTCAGACGCTTAACTGACTGAACCACCCAGGTGCCCCATGTCTTTGCATTTTTTTTCTTGTGTTGAAAAAAGCTTAGTGGGAAGTACTTTCCTTTTTTATCTTTCCCTAAAAGGACTAAATGTAAATTGGATTGGCAGGTGAGAAAAATAGCACGATGCCCTTTAAGTCCTTATTTTTGAGATATCTTGATGCCAAATCCTTTTTATAATATGCTGTCTCACTTCCGTGTAGCCATCTTAGACCATATGTGGAGTGAGGGTGAGCAGGATGTACTGAGAATTTGGGCCCAGTGGTGAGCAGTTGGTGTCTAAATCAGTGGTCAGAGAAAGCATGTTCTACTTGGAGATAAATAGAATTTCATCTCCTTAAAATTTGACTTTGTGGACTTGGTTTGTGACTCACCTGTAAAAAACCCATTATTGACCTTTGAAGCTTTGTTCAGAAACGCCTTAATATGGATTATTCTCTAAGTCTTAAGTTTTATTTTTAATATAAGGAGTAGTGGCCTCAATTGCTAATATCCCTTGTGGATTCTGTCAGTTTTTGTAGAAGACAGTCTTTTTTTCCCTTAAGTTTATTTATTTTGAGAGAGCGCGAGCAGGGGAGGGGCATAGAGAGAGAATCCCAAGCAGGCTCCACACTGCCAGGCCAGAGCCAGATACAGGTATTGGCCATACAAACCGCAAGATCAGGACCTGAGCTGAAACCGACTGAGCCACCCAGGCACCCCGACAATCTTTTTCTTATATACAACTTTTCTGTAAAAGGATGTTTTGGTTGCAAATAAAGCAGAAATTACAAGGCAGACAGGCTTCAGTGGTGTGGGCATGGTTTGGCTCCTCTCTGGCTGGAAGGCTGAGGATAGGATGGATTTAATTCAGTCTGCCCTGCTCTCAGCTCTCTACACTGTGTGTGTGCACGTGTATGTGCAAAGCACGAGCTTTGTTTTGGGGCTAGTTTCAGTTCGTTGGCAGCTTGCATCTTCGGGTCACTCGCTGACGCTGACGAGCCCTGGCGCTGCTTTTCCGGGAGCTGCCAGCAGATGACTTCTTTCTACCGGCTCTTGGCCAAAGTTGGGTCACATGCTTAATCTGAACCAGTATCATAGGTACCGTTTGGGGCTGTGCAGATGAGATGAGCACTAAACCACGTGTTCCACCTCTTGAGTGAATGTGAAGAAAGCTCGCCCTAGAGCTCTCCAAACAGAAACTTTGGAATCCCTTTCGGAGAGGCAGGGTGAGGACTGGATGCCAGGCAGATGAGGCCACTGCATTTCTTCCCTGGCTCCTTTCCATTGTTGTGTGTGCTGGGTGAAAATTGAGTATCTAAGTAGCTACAAGGGAGTGCTTCTTTTTGGATACACTGCATTGTTAGGGAATATAGGAGTCCTTTTCTCAAAACTGTTGGAAAAGGCTTTTATTTTGCCTCTAGCTCAGATCTTTGTATGTAATGAAACCTTTTTCATACTTATTTGCCCTGTGGCAGACTGGTTGGTTAGTGCCAACGCGTTTCTAAGTTCAGATATTTAGTCATTAGTATTCCTTGCAAATGTTACTTTGGTCTAGCAGTATGTTCTCACAGTGTGTAGACCCTCTAAGGAGAGTGGGAGATGGTTTCTCTTTGGTTGGGGAAGAACTGTATCCCTTCACCTGACTCCCAGGCACGGCCCTCTGAGCCTCAGCTCCAGTTCCTTGTCTCTGAAATGGGGAGGTCTGCTCTAGCTAACTCCCATAAGGTTTGTGAGTGTCAAAAAGCTATAAACAGTGAGATTGGGTTAATCTTGTCGGTGTCGCAAGTAACAAAATTGTGCATTTGGTCTTCATCTCGGTAATCAGATGATTCTGTGCCTCTTGTCCCCTGCCAGTGGGGACAGGATTAGACCTGTAAAAATCTGGAATTCCGTTTCAGCTGCTTATATAACCCCCCCCCTTTTTTTTTTTTAAAGTATGAAACATGGGACATCTACCATGACTTGTCCGAGTCCATTTGTGTTTTGAATAAGGAAATAAATGTGTTGCGCTTAAAGGTTGGGTTGACATTTTGATGCCCTTGGGGTTTGCCTAACCTTCAAGCTTCTGGCCCTGCTGCACAGAGGCTTTTTGGCTTCAGTAAAATAGCTTTGCACATGAGACTGTCCCCACAGTTTCTGTGCTCTGCATTTCTAGAATTTGGATGTCTGTTTGTCAAGGTTCAGATGTAGTCACAGCAGTCTTGGGCTGAGAGCCTTCAGAAAGCCATCCTTGGGCATGTTTACGGTGCTGCTGTTCACTAAATCAACCTGTGATGACGTTAAAATCTAGCCTAGTCAGGCCTAAGATTCTCCAGTAAGTATTCATGTGTCTCCTGTTTAGTGCAAGGTATGATGGGAGGATTTTATTTTCAACCGAGCAACAGTTTAAAGTCCTAAACATAAGGACTGTATTTGAAATGCTTTAGGGTCAATCAATGTGACATTTTCTGTTTAGGGAAGTAACTGAGATTGGGTTAATCTGGGTGGTGAGGTGATTGGATTCGCCTTGCAGGATATGCTGTTGATGGTACAAAACCAAATTGGGCCCGGCAGTGCAAAAGGGTGTACCTGAAGACCTTACATGTCATTTTTTGCTTTTCTCTTCCTGTACCTTCTAACGTGTAAAAGTCCATGTTTTAGGAAATGCCTCATATTTACTGTGTTCTTGGTTGGTTCTGTTGTTTCAGACTCAGAATTTCTGAGGTGAGATAATTGGTCAATTAGGAAGACATTTTTTTTAGTTGTGTAAATTTTAAAAGAGCTTCACAACTTACATAACTGTCTTTCATCTAAACCAGTGAATAATTGCATTTTCCAGCTTTGTTCAAATCTGTGATTGAAGCATCAGGCCCTCCTTTGGGGGGCCTGGCTGGCTCAGTTCGTAGAGCATACAGTTCTTGATCTCAAGGTTGTGAGTTCAGGCCCCATGTTGGCTGTGGAGCCTACTTCAAAAAAGAAAAAAAAAATCAGTCCCTTGCAGATCTGATTTTTGGGATTTCCTTGTGTTCTCAATCAGAACAAACCAAAATTTAGCTTTCTTCCCTGAATTGCCTTTTTTTTTTTTTTTAAATAACTGCTTCTGGTGGCCCCCTCCCTTTGGCCCTTGAGTTTTGTATCCAGTTTATGGAGACTTTTTTGGTGTCTGGTTTGCCAGGTGTATGTACATTTACACGACTACTTCATCTTGGTTTGCGCTGTGCAGTCCTCTTTGCGCTTGTTTTTTGTACTCCTTTTGCACTTCCAACTTTCCCCCCTCTGTACTTCCAATTCTGGGCCTGCTTCCATTTGGTTCTTGAAAAATAAAATTTCCTCGCTCTGTTTGGAAACCCCCTTCTCCAGTTATGAGCTTGAGTATAATCATTCTTTTAGGTAGGGTGGGTTTGTAGAAACCTGGTTGCTTCTAGGTACACACGTATGTTTGGTGCTGTGGCATGGGATCAGTTTTCGCGCAAAGACGTGATTTCTCTGAAAATGCTTCCGGTGCTTTCAGAATCTCTTCTTTTTAGAACCGGCTTTCCCAAGGTCATCTTAGAGTTTACCTAGTCCTGAGATTAGCTTCAGTGGAGTCTTTAAGAGATGGAAAGTGCTGTAGTATCCTAAATGCTGTTTATCTTTAAAATGAATTTCACGCTTGCTTTGTTTCTGATGAAAGGAGAAATCAGAAGCTGTTCGTTCACATTGTAACTTGGTGTTCTAGTATGAGATACTAGAGAAATTACTTCGTTCCCAAGCTGCTTTCTCTATCTTTAAAATAAGAATAATCTTCTCAAAGTTGTGATGGAGTTTACTTTTTTTAAAAAAAATTCTAAATGTTTTTATTTATTTTTGAGACAGAGACAGAGTGCGAGCAGGGGAGGGGCAGAGAGAGAGAGAGAGACACAATATGAAGCAGGCTCCAGGCTCTGAGCTGTCAGCACAGAGCCCGACGCGGGGCTCGAACTCACAGACGGCGAGATCATGACCTGAGCCGAAGTCGGCCGCTTAACCGACTGAGCCACCCAGGCGCCCCTGGAGTTTACTATTTTTAAAGCGTGCTCCCATGGACAAATTCTTCCATTAAAAAAACTTTTTTTTTTTTTTTTTTTTTTTAAACAACAGGGATTTGTCATCTAAAGAACAGGCCTTGTTATAAAGTTCTGCTTGTGCTGCCCTCTTGCCATCTTGTTTAATAATGTAAATTCATGGCAGTTTGGGATTCTCTGTGATGTCTGGATTATTGTGTTTCTTTCTGGAACACAGCTCTTTCTTTTTCTTCCTTTCTTCCCTCCCTCCCTCCCTCCCCCTCCCTTCCTCCCTCCCTCCCCTCCTTCCTTCCTTCCTTCCTTCCTTCCTTCCTTCCTTCCTTCCTTCCTTCCTCTTTTCTTTCCTTTTTTCTCTTTTCTCTTTTTCTTTCCTTTCCTTTCCTTTCTTCTTTTCTTTTCTTGGGAGAGAAGGAGAGAGCAGAGGAGGGGCAGAGAGAATCCCAAGCAGGCTCTTCCCACTCCATCAGCGTGGAGTCCGTTGCAGGGATCAAACTCCCAAACTGAGATCATGACCTGAGCTGAAATCAAGAGTTGGACACTTAACTGACTGATCCACCCAGGTGCCTTGGAACCATCTTATTTTCTTTAAACTTTTTATTTATGTACTTATTTTTGAGAGAGAGACAGAGCACAAGCAGGGGAGGGACAGAGAGATGGAGACAAAATCTGAAGCAGGCTCCAGACTCTGAGCTGTCAGCACAGAGCCTGACTCAGGGCTCGAACTCCTGAGCTATGAGATCATGACCTGAGCTGAAGTTGGATGCTTAACCAACTGAGCCACCCAGGCACCCCGAAACCATTTTCTTTAATGTCACTAGAAGTATACTCATGATTTTCTGCTAGCAGAGCAGTCCAACTAAAAATAAATTGCAGTGGCTTAAATTTCCCAGTTCTTTTTCCAACTGTATAAAATCATGGGAAGAGCAGGGATTGTTTTTTTGAAAACTTGGGCTTAGTATATACAGGGAGGGGTAGTACTTACAGGGAGACTGGGAGCCCAGTCGGAGATTTTAGATGCAAGGTCTTTTGGGAATGATTATGAATGATGGGAAACTTGGGGGACTGGAAGCGGAATCCAAGTGTATACTAGGGAAAGGAAGCCTTTTCTGTTTCCACTGTGCTGTTTGGTGTCGGTGTTGACTGGTCAATTAGAATTAATTTTTCCTCACTTCTAAATTGTTTGCTGCTGCCTTCAGTGTGTTCCCAGTTCTTGGTGCTGAACTGATCTGTAAGAGTGTATCCCCAAAATGACATGGTAAATGTAGGTGGCCTGAGTGCTTTGTAATACTTAGTTCTCTGTTGAATGATGTGATGCTCCTATTTAGAATTGTGAGAATTCACTCCTTTTATTCTTTTTTAAAGTTAATTTTGAGAGAGAGAGCACGACCAGGGGAGGGGCAAAGGTAGAGAGATTCCCAGGCAGTCTCCACCCTGTCATTGCAGAGCTCAACGTGGGGATCGATCTCTCTGAGCCAAAACCAAGAGTCCGACGTTTAGCTGACTGAGCCACCCAGGCACCCCAGGAATTCACTCTTTTCTGAAAGAGTGTAGAGCTTAGTGGTTAAGAATCATGGACTCTGGAGCAAAATTCGAGCTCTCGTATGTATTCTTACACCTTGGTAGAGTTACTCGGTGTAATTCACTTCCTTGTTTCCTCATTTGCACCAGGGGGACCATAGTACCATTTTCAAGGTCATCTTGATATTTTTTTTTTCTAAAGTGAAGCTGAGTATAGTACTGATACACGTTGAAGAACGTATCCATCAGAGCGCCTGGGTGGCTAAGTCAGTTAAGCGTCTGACTTCAGCTTAGGTCACGATCTCTGAGTTTGTAAGTTCCAGTGCCTTCCAGTGCCGCGTTGGGCTCTGTGCTGACAGCTCAGAGCCTGGAGCCTGCTTCGGAGTCTGTGTCTCTGTCTCTCTTGGCCACTTCCCCACCCATGCTCTGTCTCGAAAATAAACATTAAAATAATTTTTTTAAAGTAATGAATAAAACTATTATTTTTTTAAGGAACAAGGCAGAAGCTCTAGGACTGTGTGATGTTAGCTCTGAATTTAGACCGTGAAGATTTAATGCCACGTATAACACTTGAAACATGGATGAAATACCATTCAGTTGACTAAATTACTGATAGATCTCCAGAACCCCAATCTTCATGATGCTCATTTTGGTTAGCTCCTGAAATGGTTTTCTCTTAGGAGAGAATGCTGCATGGCTCTGCTGATCATGATGTATCTTTTTTCTTGTTCTTTTTTCCTAACAGAAAGCGTGGATACTCATCAGCGAAGTTTTGATATTGGAATTCAGATTGGCTATCAACGACGCAATAAGGATGTGTTGGCTTGGGTTAAAAAGCGCAGAAGAACTATTCGTAGAGAAGATTTGATCAGCTTCCTGTGTGGGAAAGTTCCTCCACCACGAAACTCTAGAGCTCCCCCAAGACTGACTGTAGTGTCCCCTAACCGAGCTACTTCAACGGAAACTAGCTCATCTGTAGAGACTGATTTGCAACCCTTCCGGGAAGCCATAGCTCTGCATGGTAAAGCCGTTTAAACATATTTCTTTGGAAAAGTGGTTAAGAGTGTGCCTGTGGACCCCTTTACACATTTAGGTTTAGGTCCAGATATATTGTCTTGTGTTTTGTTTCTTATTAGTAACTAAATGCTCCAGAAATGTTTATGCAGAATGTAAGCTAAGAACTTACCTGGGCCATTTTTGAATGTTAGCTAGCCTATCCTAAAAAATGTTTTTAGAAAGTTAGTTTGAGCTTATCAGTGTCACAGTAACAGAATCTTGCAACGTTGATTAGAATTTATTACTTTATACTTCTTATTGTACATGTTTTCCTATTATTCTGAGTCAAACAGGAAGTTCTTGTGTCTTCAGAATTCTGTTATATTTCCAATTGCCTGGAGAACCTGGTTAGCAGCAGGCAAGTGAGGCAGGAAATTGTTGGGCTGTTCTCCTGGGGACTCCCTTTGGCCCTGTAAGTTACTGAGCGTGCCTGTCAAAGGTGAGAGTTGATGACCCAGGTGGGAATGGACAAATGTAAGAATGATTGATTTTCCTTATGTCTCTTGTCCCTTAGGTCCTTGATTTGATAGGACTGTCAGGACAGTCCATCACTATCTCCCCAGGCCAGACCTGCCAGAAGGCGGCATTCTTGGCCAAGGGGTTTAAGTATTACTGGAGAAGCCTGGGATATGCAGTCAACAAGTCTGTTGTTTGTTCCTCTCTAATACAGATTTCCAGATAGAACTGGGAGAGGTACTTACAGGACATTTAATACTGCTGTGAAAATAAAAGAACAACAAAGTAATGAGACTTAGTAGATACAGAAAAGAAAACTTGAATGGTGCAGGTGATTGAGCAGAGAGAAGCAATTAGTGAATTAGGTCAGGAGTCCTGTTAGAAGTCAACATTTCTGGGCCACAGTATAGGCCATCTAAAAAACCAAGTAACCTTGTAGTAAAAAGGGTGGGATATATATGCAGAGGACATCTATATCCTTGAAGCTTTAATGCTTATGTTCTTGTTCTCTTCAGCGGACCTTGATTCTTTACCTACAACCCTCATCAGAACCTGGGGTTGGAAACAGTGTTTTTCCCTTTTGATAGTTTGATAAGTTAAAAATACATCTGTTGCAAGAGAAAGTCCCTGATGTATGGATGCAGTACTTAGGACTGCCACTGTCTCATGTAGTGGAATAGTCATGCATCAGAACCTCTGAAACTCAGGCAATAAAGAGGTCCATCTGGTCTTTGTTACAGAGTTCACATCTTTTACCATTAAGTTTGGAACAAATGATTGGAAGCGTGTGTAGTGTCAGGTGACTGTCCTGTCTGCGCATGGTAGGGCCGTATGCGGTTGTCTCTCTAAGCATTCTGATTTTCTTTATTGTCAAGTGCAATTTAAGATTCATTCCATACCTGTCTCGTTAAGATTTCCTTTTTCTCTATTCTATACTTAAGAAGATAGTTTTAAGACACACAGATGCCACTCTTGTTATGAAATCTTAGTGCAGTTGTATACCTTGTAAAAAGGGCCAGCTTCCCCCAACCCCTCTTTAGACTGTTCAACTTGTGGTTTATTATTTTCCTGAACTTCTGTTGGAGTTTTAGTAACAATGTAGTTTTAAGAAGAGATTATTTATAATTTTGACTTAAGTTTGTGAGGTTTGAGAAAGTTCATAATTATAAAGCTATGTAGAAAAATAATCTTTCCCTTCAATAAAGTTACCCATTAGCACAAGTCCAGAATATAGTGGAGACTCAGTGTACTCTTTACTCTTACTCCTAAGGTTCATACCCTGAGTTTGTGTCTTAAAACAGTCTAGTAATATGGCCTCTTGAAAGAGTGTACAGAAACATAAATTGCATCGTGTTTTGTCCTATAGTGGTTTGTAGAGGACATCCATGTGTTGAGAATGCTAGTCTGGTTTGAGTGTTTACAATGACTGCAATGATTTCTAGTAATAGGGCATTGTTAACTAAGTTGTAAGGCAGATTAATGACCAACTTTGTAACCAGCTGTCCTAGTGATCTGATTTATTGGATAGTCTATAAATTCAAGTGAAAGCTGTTTAGATGATCGTTTAAAACATATTTGGAGACATCTCAATTAGGGCACATACTTGTCAGAATTTAGTTTTGCATATAATTTGCTTAACCAGATCTGTGAAATGTAATTGAAGTTAAATTGAAGTTCTTAGGAATCTGCATTGGAAGGAGAATCTAAATTTATGAAGTTTTAGGGTATGGGGTGGTGGGGGAGGGGTGCATAGGAGAAGCACTGTGTATTGAAGCAAACTTAAGTTTATAAACCGCAAACATGAGTGTAGGGGGTTCACACCATTCTATCCCTTTTTATAAGACAGGACGGTCCCCCCCCCACCATAGTTTTTCTTTATCAGTTCCTAAACACCTGTACGAAGCACCCTAAATCTATCTAAAATACACATTTTTATTTGAAGAAAAATGGCAAAGATGTAAGGTACTTACAGTACATTTATTTCTTACACTGTGTGTGATAGTAAGATCCTCTGATTAGTACCTCGTCTGCCTCAGGCCGAACCCAATTTCAGTCATACATCCATCAGATGGTTAGCAAGCAGTTTCAGTCAGATCTGCTGGTTACTGAAGCTTACAGAACATAATCAGTCCTGTGCTTTGTTCTGGCTCTTGTCTGCAGCATAGGTCGCTTTTTTTCTGAGTACCATGGCATCTAGTCATCTGGATCTTAACCTCACCAAGAAGTCCGGGAAACACAGGCATGTGCTACACGTGCAGCTAGGACCTGCCGCCTCATTTTTAACGTAACAGAAGATTTCAGATGGACCTAAAATCCTGTACCATTTTGGTGGTTCTCAGTCTCCCTTTCTGATGATGTGGCTTAGGCATGCCTTCTCATCCGGAGTTTTCCTTTTCTTTGGTCTTTTTTTTGTCTGCTCCTTCAGCCTCTGCCGTTTCCTCAGGTTCTTGACTGACTTAGATTTCACTCCCGCGGTTTCGAGCCCTCGCCACCTTCTGCAGGCCCCTTGCTTGCAGTTTCGCCCACTTCCGGCCTGCCGGGCGCGCGTGTTCTCTCCTGTCCACCACGCCACCCCTGCAGGCAGGGCTCTCACACAGGGCTTTAACGCGGACTCCCCTTCCTGCCCCGTCAGCAAATACCTGGCTTTTCCTCATGGAGCCATCCAGATGCGTACATGGCAGATTCTGTGCTGTCTCTGGGAATATATAAATGAAGAGTGCTTCCTTTTTTACTGAGGCCAACACATACTTGGAAAATTTAATGTCCTGAGCATGGTTTGTGTATGATGTTCTAAGGGCAGAAAGGGACATTTTACAGTGCAGACTGGCTGTACGTTAAGGGAAGGCTCTTTGGAGAAGGTAAACCCTGGGCTCTTGGAATAATCTTCCTGCTCTTGCTTCCTGGCCCTGAGATGACCCAGTTGCCAGTCCGTGTTTCCTGAGGCCACTGGAGCAGTCCTTTCTGTCTCGTCACTTGACTGAAAAATGACTTTTGTTGATGGAGAAATACGTTGAAGTCAGAACCCAGCACTGAAAGGCCCTTCTGATTGGATCTTCACTGTGGGCCAGATATCTTAGCTATACTGTCACATGTGTGAGACATGCTCATACTCCGCCTGCTCATACTTTAAGACTGATCAAACGCTTCTTCCCTAACGAAGCTTTCGTTCTCCCTTCTGAAGCCTTTCTTGAGCTGTTAATCTGCTCTTTCTCTTTAGATTTTGCTTCTTTGGCTGTCCTTTCCAACATGGGGCTACCTTAGGGCAGGGCCTGGTCTTAAAGTTTCTGCCTTTACTAGAACCTGGCAAAGAACCTGGTGTTAGATGTATTCTAAGTTGAACAGAGAGTTCAGAGGTCTGTTATGTGAAAATATATAGTACAGTGGGTGCAGAGAACCTTTAGAAAGAGTTGAGGATCACAGATCCCCAGATGACTATAATAAGGGTAGAAGTAATGGTGTACCTTAGGAGAGCTACAAAGTAAACTCCTTAAATTAGAACATCCAAGACTTGAATGGGTTTTGAGGATGATGTACCATTACAGCTATTTTAGTGTTTACTTAGTGCAAGCAACTCAGGAGGTTCTCATTTAACCTTACACTTGCCCGGAGTTACTACCATTTTGTTGATGAAGAAAGGGCGTATCTGGCTGTGATGGAACAGATGAGTAAGTGGTAGAATAGGTATTCCGGATCTGCCTGTATACATACTCTTAACCACTGTGCCTCCATATTTGTGCATTTATGGTCCTTCCCCCATGGGGTTAGGGGTGGAGTGGGGTGGGAAAGATCCCTAGGCTTATTTTTCTTCTCTAAAGACATCAGACAATACATGAATTTTGTATCTTGGGGTTTTCGCCATGGGTGAACCTTGAGAAGTAGGCTTGAAGGTGAATGGTTCGGGGCCTGTATTTCTGGTTTATTTAGTAGGAAGAATATTTATTTAGGCTTTTGTGTGTAGGCTACATTCCCGGTATGACCTTGGGCAAGATGGTTTACTTTTCCAAGGCAGTCTTCTTTGTAAGGTGTTAGATTAAATGAGAAACAAGCAAGGTACTTACCCTTTCATAATACCTTTTTACCTTGGGAGAAGCGGGATTTTCGGTTAGTTCTGAGTCCTGTGCAAAGAGTGCTCTCTTTGCCTCTGGGTGGCATTTTATTGCAAAAGTAGACCTGGAGATCAGGTAGCCTTTGAGGGTACTTTTTCCCTCCTCTTTTCAGTAAGGATGCCCTTTTAAATTGCATATATTAATCCAGAGGGGAAGGATAATTTAAAACTTACTGTTTATAACTTATGTTGCTTGCTAGGATCTTGCACTTTTTTTTATCTTGATATAAATCTGTGGAGTTAGTGAGGTTCTCTTTCTACTGGATGGACAGATTTTGACTTGACTTGTCCAAGCTAGTGTTCCATCTGGAAAGCCTTAGATGAAATCTGGTCTCCTCGTTCTGAGTTCTGTTCATTATCATGCGGGTTAGGAAAGGGTCGAGAGTAAGATTGGGGCATACGTTCCTGGAAGGGGGGAGAGAGCTGATTGGGAGAAGGAGCTGGATACCTTCGAAGTCAGACTTCGCTCGCTCTTTTGATACCGACATTAAAGCCTCCTCACATCTTGTGGATGGTCTTTGTAGGTTCTGGCCCTGGTTCAGACTGTTCTGTAAAAAACAGAAACACTTGGTTTGTGTTCCAGAAGTCATTTTGATGGCATTCTTGACTGAATTACTAGGAATTAACATCACTGGGCCTGGGTCGTCCTGTAGAATTCATCAGTTCAAACTCAGGCCCCTAGCATGCAGGGTGTCGTGTCATAATAGGCACTGCCGTTGCTGTCATTGGCATTTGGCTTTAGGATCTCCCATTGTCCAGTTTTAAGTTCCTTTGGTGTTTAAGATAGGAAGTTTTAAAAAGGCAGTGGGATGCTACATTCACCAGTGTAAGTACTGAAAGAGGCTTAGGCAACCCAGCGTTTACATGACCCTGGAGAATTTCAAACAAAGGAAAGTTTGTTTTTTCAAAGAAAGCATTTTGTGAGTTAAGCCAGCAGCTCTTTAAGTATTGAAGTCTGAAGTCTGAATCCTTTTTAGTTTGAAAACCTGCCTTTTTTTTTTTTTTTTTTTTTTGTGGCTGTGGTCTTACGAGTTCTGATTTCTGCAGTTCATGTCCTTCCGTGGAAGGGGTGGTCATTTAAAGATAAAGTATATATTGTCATTATGCAGCCTTTTCTATTGCCCAGCATTTTACTGAAAGTAAATACCATGCAGTCTATTAGAGACTAGTGGTAGGGGCCTGTGTGTTACAAGGAGGAGTTAGGTAATGTCTTTGAGGAATTTCTAGCCTGATAGATTTCTATGAGAGCATTTGAAGTGTTCAAACCTAGGCAGTCAGATTGATGCACGGTACATTGCCTTCGGAGTTCATAGACTCCATTTATGGCTACTTGCTTTTTTTGCCTTTAGTCTTCTCTGGGCTATGTACATGGTGATTCTTGTTCTCTTAAATCATTAAGTTGCTTGACAGATTCTTGGACATGGAGAAAACTGGGTGTAGGGCTTTTCAGAAAATTGTGTAAGGTCAGGTAGGAATTTAACTTAGGAAAAATGTAGGGCCTATTCCTAGTTTGTCATACTCAGGGTATAAAACTGATACCACCTTCTCCTAGGGTTTATGGAAAGCTGTGATTCCAGGCAGCTTGAACCAGTAGGGTTTTCGTACTCCTCTGAGCACAGGTTTTTGTAGCTTTGGTTAATTTGGTCAGCACATCGTTTGGCCTGTGTGCTCTAGAGTGGTACAGAAGGGAAGTTAGGAAATTCCAGTGAGAGCAAAGCTTCTTGATACAATTTCACCTGAGATCCAGTACATTTAAGAAGAAATTAAGTAATTGTGCTTGGTTCTGTCTCTTCCTTAATGATTCTTGTCCCCTTCCATCCTAGAGCTAAATGTTTAGAAATATTCTGACCGCACCGGTGCTTAGGTTAAGCGATTTTACACTGGTGGAGTAGTGTAAAGGAGACTCTTGTAACACTGCAGAGGACTAACTGGAAATCCATGCACCTGTCAAGGTGCTCCCTTCTCTTGCCCACACTCCCTGTGCAGCGTGTGGGACAGTGCTAGAGACTTACTGTGTGCGTGTCTGCATCTTCCTGAAAGAACTGTCAGTAGTTATTTTAACAGCAAAATATTTTTTTAAAAACTTACTTGGAAATAAAGATGTAAGAGATTTAATGCACCAAAACAATCGCCTCTCTTAAATGCTTAAAAAAATGATTATTTCAAAGAAGCTTCTTTAATTAAAATTCATCTCTGAAGGCTGGAATCTCTAAATTATGGCCTTTGTTCAAACCAGCTTTTGGGAATGAGGAAAACAAAGGCAATTAACAGCATTAAAATTTTTGATGAAAACTTGGCATTTCTTTATGTTAAGATTAGATATTAGCTGCTGAAGTTTCTGGGGTAGGACTTCACTAAAGCTACCATCAATGATACAAAATTGTTTGGAAGTTGCAGTAAAATTTTCTTGGACAGTTTTTCATTGATGTGAAAAAGGAGTCCATGCAGCCATGCCTCAAAGCCAGTTCGTGCACCTAGTACTTAATGTCCTCTGGTAGTTTACGAAGCACTTGAACATTTGAGTTTAAATTTTCCACTAGTCTTCTGATTTACGAATAACATTCTCTTGGAAAGTTTGAAAATTTCCGAAAAGTAAAAAATTCAGTATCTTGTTATCTGACTATACAGAGATAACCACAGTTAAATGTTTGGTGCATTTTCTTTCAGTCTTTTTTTTTCAATGTATAAATATTAAAATTATTTCGTAGTTGAGATCATACTGCATATATGGTACTGTATCTTTTTTTCATTTTAACGTCGTGAGCTTTTTTCCCATGGCATTAAAATTGTCTTTGAAAAACTGAAAGCATTGGGCTGTCAGCATAACTGAAAATGTTTTCTTGGTGTGACACATGTATCTTTGTAATTGGTTTGATTTAGTGTGCTTTACTTCAATAAAAATTCAGTATTACAATTTACATATTGGGGTGGGGAGTGGTATCTACTTCAAATTACTAAAATCTTAGTAGAATTCTTTTTTCAGTGATTTGAACTCCTTCCTTGGTGCATTTCAAACACGACATTTACACACAAGTGCTTGCTTGCTTCAAAACCTCAGAACACCACTTTGTGCACAGGGAGCTCTGTCCATTTGAATAGTGCAATTCATTTGAAATGCAAGAATGCCAGTTTCCTAGGGTTCCAGTCAGGAAGTTCTCACTTGGTTCAAATTGTGGGGATTTCAAATCCCCTCTCATGCTGCAGATGAAAAAAACTGGTGGAGCGTATCTGCTGAGCGTTCTGAGCCTGTGCTGAGTGGATCGACAATGAGAGTCCTCCGCCTTTTCTCCTCTGGGGCTGGCCCTCTGCTCTCAGTCTTAGGGAGTTGGGGAGCAGGTAGAGAGTGTAGAGGCGGCCTCCAGGCCACGGGCTGCTGGACGGAGGAAGGGGGGGTGCATCGGTCTGCATTTGCTCTTTCTGTGCCTATATGTGATCTAACTATGTGCTGGTAAACTGGAATTACATGTAATTAATTCTGAAAACAGGATTATCTTATTATCTGAAGCATGAACTTGGTATGAAAATAATAGTTATGTGCTGCTCTTAACATTTGACCATGTAACCTAGATACCTATAACCTGGACTGTAACTGTTTTAGCTCCAGTGGGAGCTTTCTTTTTAAAGTATGATTAAATCATCCTAATCTTTTTTTTTTCCCCTCCCTCCTGCACTAATCATTTAAAACGAATGCAGAAACTTTAAAACTGCTAAGTTTATCTTGTATTAAGCAATGGAGACTTTTCTGTCTAATCATACTACTTGTTCTGCTTTTTGTCAACTGATACTCCCATAGCCCTTTTGAAAAAGTGTGTTTTGGTAGAAATTAAGTTGTATGCCCTCGGGCTGTACAACTTAGTTTTTAGTTCTGAAGCATGTTCAGACTCTCTGTACTTGTATAGGCCTGATTGTTCATGTGGCTTAGCTAAGGTTTCCTGAAGCATCTTCCAGTAGCTGTCATTGGTTTGTAAAATAAAATTTGGGCTGTTTAAAATATATATTTTTTGGTTGTTAATCTTAATTTTTTTTTTTTTTTTTGACACGAAAGTGTTTTTGGGGAAGATTTTCAGCTAGTTAAATGTTGAAAAGAATTTTCACTGCTGAGAGTAGGTAGGAGGAAGCTCATGTTGCACATTGTGGTTGCACTTGAGCTGCCCAACTAAAGCCCCCAGTCATACACTCAACAGAAGAAAGATGGCAGTTGCCCAGCAGTTACTGGGGAATTTTCAAATTGACCAAATTGATATTTAATGTCTCTTCTTTTTCACGGAGAATAGCAGTGGAAACAATAGAAGTGTTTGCTTGATGTGCCTGTTCACTTCTGGTGGAGTATTCTGCGAGCCTTGGGTATTTGTCCTTAGGTGTTAATAAACATGTTGCTATGTTAACAAGAGGGGTTCAGGGTGTGGGGGGGGTTGTTGAGTTCTTTTGATGGTTTCAAATGATAAAGGGGATTAATTACTGAAGTTAGCCCAGTTTCGTGCCGAAGGCCTAAATTTTGCAGTCTAATTATCTTAGGACTTCCTGTATTATGAACCAGCTATGAAAAGGTTCTTGTTTTAATTTCACGGACACCTTTTAGTAGTTTGTTTCAGGCCGCTAGGTTGGAAAAAAGAAAGCACAGCACACAGAACTTGGGGGAGAAAAAAACATGCCAGCAATTTGGGAATAACTTGAGTTTTTAAAAACTTGATGGCAGAGATTTAAGAGACAAGAGCCACCTGGGTTTATTTCCTGGCTTTGGAGAGGGGATGAATACCAGCAGGTTTGGGTTTCAGTGCATTTCAAAATGGATAGACTTTGAAGCACTCCCCTGTTTGCAGAATTGAGCGAATGCTGTGTGTCAGGCACCATGTACGTTAGGTGGAGATGAAGCTACACGATTGTACCGCGTTGCATGAAATGAGCTCAAGATGTTTCTTTCCCTTTTATTTATTTTTTAATAAACCTGCATGGCCTGAGGAAGAAGCAGCGTGTAGTGCCTTTTTGATGTTAAATGGGAGAGGTCCAGCAGGCAGTTAGAACTGTGGATGGGCCCATGTGCACAGGAGAGATCCCCTGTGCTGTGGAAAACGATGCCCATAGGTAAGCTAAGGGGTAGAGGACACCACCCTGCGTGGCACCCAACTTGTCCAGTGGAAGTGAACCCTGCAGAGGCCACTGAGGAAGGAGCTGGCGGGCTGCGGACAGGAAGGAGTGGAGAGTTTCAAGCAGGAGGGAAGCGGAGCCAGCCAGAGACTGAATAGGAGAGAGGTGGCAGAGTCAGGAAAGGAGCCTTAGGGTGGAATAGGTGCCGGAGGAGCTGGGGGCCAGGCGTCAGCAGGTGTACACGGTGGAAGAGAGGCACTGGCCAACCTACCAGAGCGACTTGGCCATGCGCATCCGCTCTCCCGGTGGTGTGGGAGCACGAGGCCTGAGAGAGGCCAGGCGCAAGACCCTGTAGCCGCTTCATGCTAAAATCATGTTGACTTGAAGAGTGTAACAGTCAAGGGGAACATGAGATTGTGCTTAAGTTTTGAGTCGCAGCTTGCTTACTAGCTGTGTGACCTTGGGTCGTTACTTAACCTTTTAACCTCCATTTCCCATCCGCAAACAGACTATACGGATGTCGGATGTCGTAGGATCACTGTGAGGATGAAAATTAAAAGTACTTAACGTAGCACCTGCCTCACACAGGAAGTACTCCCAAGATTAGTGCCTCTGTTATATTTTTTTAAATAGGCACCAGCCTTGCAATGGCTTAGAGCTAAGGAGTGCCGTGCCCACCCTTCCTCGCCACCAGTGGGAGGGAGGACGCATCTTCCACAGGCAGAGCAAGGAGGGGGCTGATGGCTACCAGGTAGGGAGTTTGAGAGCAGGAAGAGATGTGGGCTGCAGAACACAATCAGCATAAGGGAGGCTGTTGAGGCCTGCAGCCTGAGAATGTTCACAGAGTATTTGTAGAGTCAGAATAATGTCAAAGTTGATGTGGTAGAATTTTTTCTCAACATTCAAATTTAAATCACATTAACAGTATAAACTAGAATGGGCCCCTACCAGACCAACCTCTAAGCTCATTTTAAAATCTGAGAAGTTCTGTTCTTTGGGAACATGGAGTATCCTAGGTCATAGTCTGTGAAGTTAGCCAAGCAATAACAAAAACCCTGTGTGAGGCTAGAATAACGTAAGGGGAAGTTCGTAAGGGAAATCCACCGTTCGTGATGTTAGGTTTTCATATTCAACGCTGTGGTTAATGTTTCCTGGCGTCTCTTGGGCCTTTCACAGGTTCATCCTGAACATTTCAGAGTGGAACATAATGTTTGCCTCCTTAACTGTTCAGGAATCTGAGGGATGAGTGTCCAGCGTTGGGTGCTGGGTCTATTCTGGATTTAATTCAACCTTGAAGGCAGCAGGATTTTTTTATACCGCCATAGGCACTACCTCCTTCTCAAAGGGATCATCCATGATGATAAGTGAGGTTGTCCCGAGGAGACCAATCAAGTCCAGACCTTGGGCGGTCGTATAGCTTGTTTCATCCAAGGGCAGACTCACTTTGTGCTTGAGGTCCCTGTGTACTTTTTCAGTAGTGACCCCTTTTTTGGGCTGCAGCGTGCACGGTTTTGGATGATCATTTGGGGGAAGTTGGAATGAGCCCACTCAGACCTAGAAATCATCGCTCCCCTTCGTGCACATACACACACTATAGGGGGATCTGTTGGGGGTGGTGACTCTGGATAACCAAAATGTCCTATTTAAAGCATGCGCTTGCTGTCCTCAGCCATAAATTATAAGCAGTATATACCCAGTAGAGTAGATGGGAGGGTTTTGTGATCTGTGTGTCCACCTTACACGGTGCTTGCGACAGAATATGCTTCCCAGAGTTGGTAATTACCAATATTGTAAATAGTGGTAGTCTTCCCAATGAAACATCTATGCCAAAAGCCCGGCGATTCGTTTTTCCAGAAGAAAACATAACTGCCCCCTGGTGACTCCTTAAGAAAACAGGCAGACCTCCTTTGACACTATGAAACATTGAAAGTAAAGTGGGTTGCTTTCAAGAGGGTTAAATAATCGAGCAACTCTAAAACCTTTTTTCTTCTTCCTAGGTCTTAGTGGTGCAATGGCTAGTATAAGCGTGCGTTCGAGTACCCCAGGCTCTCCTACACATGTAAGCAGTGGATCGAATGCTAGTCGAAGGAGAAATGGACTCCATGATGTCGATTTGAACACTTTCATATCAGAAGAAATGGCACTCCACTTGGACAATGGTGGAACTAGAAAGCGTACCTCAGCCCAGTGTGGCGATGTCATTACAGACTCACCAACCCATAAACGCAACAGAATGATCTAAACTACAGACATTTTCACACCCACCATGCTGCTTGAAAGCCACTCGATCCTCCACATATACTCTTATTGCAAAGGAAACATGAGGCCATCTTCCCTTGTTCACTGTTTAAGACAAGTGAATTCTATAGTGGTTGCCATAAAAGGAAGCTCTAGGTATTTACAGTAGATGCCTCTTGTAACCATGGCTTTCTTAAAACTATAATCCTAGCAGAGGACATCAGACATCGTGTAGTCATTAGCAAGATCATCATAGGCAAACATATTATCCGTTCCAAGGCTAAAAGTGACCTTAACTGTATTTATTCTCAAAGGGAAAGGAACTATCAGATGTTATTTGGTTATATAGAATGCTTCCCCCACCCCCTCCCACCCCCACCCCCCTTCTTCTTCTTTTTGGTTCATTTCCTGCTGCGTTGAGTATTTTACTTCAACAGTATTGCCAGGTTCCTAAAATGATCTCAGACCCACGATTTGGCTTCTTCGTCAAATCTGCAGGCTTCCAGTTTTTGCAGCGGCCCTATACCATGCACCTGGTCTCTCTGTAGTCCACAGTGTGCAACTTCTAATGATGGGACTGTGCCCTGGTTTTAGTTTTCCAAGCAGTTTCTAATTCTGGTGATTGTGTGATGTAAAGAGGTGCTATGATGGTCATGCAATTAATACTTAATATTGAATCAATACACAGAACTTTATTGGATTCACTGTGTGTGTTAGCGCTCTAAAAGTAGCAATATGATTATTAAAGTGCCCCCCCAGATTGACCCCGTAGGCTTAAAATACTCCTGTTTTAAGACAAGTACTACTTCCCACGCAGGGTACTGTTCCTTATGGTAAATGTAAACTTGTAGACTGCATTCAAGGGGGACCTACAGTAGTGAGGTCATGAACTTGGAGGATGGGCTTCCTTTTTGGCTCTGCATTAGCGAGAGGGAGATGGATGGTGGGGGAGGGTAGGTATTCCAGTCTTTTGTGTCCTTTTCTATCTACATTTTTCATGAATGCCCTACTTTGTGCAGTTTTCCATTGGAGTTGGTGGAAGATAAAGGTCTTCGATCTGCCAATAATGTGATCGCAACTTAAGTAGCAACCCCCCCACTCTCCAGTCCCCCCTCCCCTAAAGAGTGCAGTTTGGAATCTCATTCTGGAAAAGATGGAATCGCATGGAGGCTTCTCTAGATGTTAGTTAGACCTAAATAAAGGTTCTGAGTAGATTCCTCTTTTGGTCCCTTATAAGACCTCTTGTAGCCACAATGTTTTAGAGCATGCTTCACCTTCATTTTTAATATCTTGAACTGAATGATAGTCTTTTTTAGATGAAGAACTGATGTCAGCCTGCCAGGTACTGTAATTTATTCTATCATATTATTATGTTATATATCAAGTAGGACAGTGAAAATGTTTCCTTGCAAACTTGTAGTCCAGTATCAGTTAACTTCCTGTTTTTATCCTTAAAAGACCACTGCAAATCAGTGGAAGGGTTTTTCCAGTAATTACTCACAGCACTTTGTTAAAGTTTGCAATTCCTTCAGCCATTTAATAATATCTTTCTGTGAAGAAACTTTGCTAAGTTAACCATAATATTCATGGACTGGGTGGGAGGTGAGTGGAATGTTAGAAATGTTCTGTATTCGTATAGATATAGCCCTATTTAAAACAAAAAAATACCCCAACAGAACAAAAGTCAATTCCATAGTAAAACTTAGGACTGAAAGTGAGGTATTTGAAAATTTTTGCAAAAAGTGGATCATTCTTTTTTGTTTGAATATAATAGCAGGAAGAATTATACCTGAAACAGACGAGCCTGTGTATTAGGAATACTTTTAAGCTTCCCTTTGGAATATGCCCAGAAATGCATTTGGAGTTACCATTGGGTTTTTTTTTTTTTTTTTCCATTGTTGTAAATTTAGATTCTGGAATTGGCGTTTGGTGTGGTGTGAAGCGTAGCTCACAAGCGGCCAGACCCCCTGTTCCTGAAGGATTTTGAGATTGAGGAACGCCTGTATAACCCTCCCTTTATGCCTTGGTTCTCTAGTTCCTCCTTCCGAAGAATAACAGGTTTTTTTAAATTTTTTATTTTTGCTTGTTTTTTGTTTTAGTTGGTGCTCTGACGCTGAATCTCAGTACCCTTTACTCTCGATTGTCAAATTTTGATAAAACATGTGCCATTTTCTTTGGTTAGAGAAAGCAGGTCTTAATGTCTGCCAGAACACGATTTATATGCCTTATTGGCTCTATTAAACTTTTTAAAAACTTTAGCATTCGTTACTTTTTTCCACTGCATTGAATCTCAAATGCGATTTGTCAACCTCCTCGTAACTCCCCCCACCCCCGCTCTGTGTCCCCTGCTCTCTCCCGTGCCCCCTGAGCACAGAATAACTCTTCACATTTAGGAGTAGAAAGGGAAACGATTTCGCTCTCATAGGAAAACTTAGTTCTGACTGCTAGAATTTTGAAGCCTTTGATTGTGCCATTTTAGATGCAGACAAATCATGGAAGATTGCATATTGTGTGGTACTTTTTAAATGACATTGATTTTCCTTTTTTCAGTCTCTTGAGAACAGTGTAGGCTGAATTTTAAAACTGAACGGTTTACTCTGTGGGAACAGAACCTCCCTTCATCTTAAGCTAGATCCTCGGATTCTTTCAGACCTCATGGCTCATGAGACCTGTTGCTGTCGCCCTCACTTGGCATGAGTGGGTTGAGCTCATCCTTACTTACCCTGCAGTGTTCCGAGCATGGCTGAAGCATTCAAAACTTAATTACAATGTTTAGTATTTTATAGAGCAAAATTAATGGAAAGCATTTGGCTGAACTAAAGACCCACAGTCAAATTCTTCAATGTGGTTTACCCAACTGGAGTCATGGTACACACCTTAAATCATTCAACGAATAAATAATTTAAAAATCCAAAAAACTATGGGGCTTGTCTGCGGTTTTGTTTTGGTCACCACATCCGAGTTAACTTTTTTGATCAAGTCAAGTTCAGTCTTTTAGAAAAGAACCAGCCTTCCTACCATTCCCCCCCCCCCCCCCCCCCCCACAAGGCTTTTGAGACCCATTAAACTCACACAGCTGTGTCTTTGGGCCAGAAGGGCTCCCTGCAGCAGTGAGAGCTGGGCTGGCTGGCTCCCCCTGTAGGTCGGGGGTGGGGGGTGGGGTGGCCAGGGCCTGACGGGGGCGGGGGTGTGGGGGGGGGTTGAGCCAGCCTCAGTGCAGTGAGGACACAAGAGGCCGAGGGATGATCTGGAAATGGAGAGAGTGGGGACCTAGTTGGGAACACGGGCCACATAGTTAATTTTAGAAAATTACCATGAATGAATCACTAAATTTTTGTCATGATTTTTTTTGAGGGGTATTGTGACTATGTCAGTATATTTATCTCATTGCATCAGATTTCGTATTGTTTGTTAGAGCTTGCCACTTCATTAGATGCATGACTCAGGTGTCCATTTGCAGGGTGGTGGGGAATCTTCACAGATGTATTCCGGACTCTAAGGGTCGCGGGGTGACTCGAAAGGTTCTGCCAGAAGAAGAAGTTTTACTTTACGGTTCAAAGAAACTGAAGATTCACCCCTTTAATTGAGTTACAGGAGGTTGATGTGGTCAGATGCTCATGGTACGTGCTCCCCCTGCCATGAAAGGTGTTACTTTTCTGGTGAGTTCAGGTGACCTAACCTCATGCTGGCCAGCTTGCAAACGCCATGCTTCAGGGTTTCCGAGCTGTGTGATGGTCGAGAGGGGACCGTATTATGAGAGAGGAGCAGGCCTTCACGCCCAGGCTGGCCGTCACATCACTCCATGTGTTGTACTGACGCATTGGACTTCTTCCTACAAGACGTGCACCATCTTCACGGAGTTCAGCAGACGGCAGCCTTCGACACGCACAGGTTTGGAGGGTCCGACGCACATCCTGTGACCCTTGGTAAAGCCGGGAAGTCTCACTGATGCTGTTGCGAGTTTCCAGTGGCCTCTCATTTCAGTTGTATTGCATTAATGCTTTACAAAAAGTTAAAACTCCCCCCAAATCCAGCCACACAGCCACTTAACCGTGTATACACATCTTTCTGTGTCAGAGTACGTATGCTGATACTTGAGCAAATAGTAGTAGCTTCTCAAAATTGGTGCTGTGCAGTAGTGAATATTCTAGTTTTGTTAAGTTTCTGTAGGATACGTTTCTGCAGGTAAAATGGTTCAAAGGAATTCATATTTAAAATATTAATGGGTCCTACCAAAGGACCTTCTGCAAAGTGCTGGTTAAGGCTCACACCAACACGGTTCTCCCAGCACCTGAGCCAGCATTGGGTATCTGGACTATTTGCAGGCAGGGGTGATCTTACCATTTTCATTTGCTTTTTTGCCCCCTTGCATGAAGGAAGAATCTTTGCTTGAAATCCTGTGGATTTGAATGCTGGCTCCACCAATTACTAGGTGTGGGAACCTGGGTAAGTTTGCCTCCCTGGACTGGTTTCATCATCTGTGAAATGGGGTGTATTAGGGGAAAAAAATGTGAAGCTCAGTGACTTGAATTTCTTGGGTACTTTACATCTATAATCTGCCTCTCATCAGTGGTACCTTGAGCACTCTGGAATGTGGCTGATAATATTTGCAATGGCATGTTAAGAAAAACATGACACATGGTTTGTTTTTTTTTTTGTTTTTGAAATGGCACACAAGTCGGGGAGGGGGAGGGAGGGGCTGGAGGATCCAAAGATCTGAAGCGGGCTCCTCACTGACACCACTGAGCCCTGTGTGGGGCTCAAACTCAACGAACCATGAGATCATGACTTGAGCTGAAGTCGGACGCTCAACCAAATGAGCCACCTGGGTGCTCCAACACGTGCATTTTTGTAAGGAAAATTAAAATGTCAGACCTTAGTAGAGAGGCCGTTTTAATCTCTCCTCCCCAAAGGTAAAAGCTGAATGGTTTTGGAGAGTAACCTTTCTAGTATTTGTGTTTTATGTATGTAGCCATTAAAAATACGCACGCTGATCGATAGGTGTTTAGGAATCAGTGTCGGGTAACCCACCTTGGGGACATCAGTCGTGGGAAATGAACTTGGCGTTTCCAGTCTTGAAAGTGGACTGATTTCACCGTGTTCTGGTGCAGTTTGAAACCTGACAGCTTCAGGAGTCTTAGGTTTTGTCCAGCTTCAGCAGTGAGGAGCCTCAGCAGCCTGAATACCATGAGAAAGGTGGCCCTGGGGGGACTCGGGGCAGTCTGCCACCACCAGCGTTCCCGGCCGCTTTCAGCACCTGAGCCGGCGGATGGATGCTCGATCCAGATGTCCTCTACACATCCACCAAGGTATGTGTCACTGTGACTTTGGGATTCAAGGAAGATTCTCAGACCATCGGTTCTCTTTAGGGGTGGGGTGGTGGTGCCAGGGCTCAGATACCTCGGGGGACGGGGAAACACCTACCAAACTGTCCTTGAGTGCCATGGGCAGAGGTTGGTGGCTTCCCCCATCTCTTCTCTCAAGGCGAAGCTCCTAATCACAGTGGTGAGGTTGGTTTCGAGGCGTGTCTAGAAATCAACTACCAGGAAGTTCTGATTTGGTATTTGAGGCCTAGGTTGACATAAACCTATGGACCCGTATTTGCTTACACTTTTTATATGGTATCTTAAGGCTTTTCTCTTGTCCATCTTCATTGTTTCTCTGATGTTTTGGGCTGTGATCCACAGTATGAAATACCCGTGGCATCGAGATCTAGTGTGGAGACATACACATAACACACAGTAACCAAAAGAAGTTAGAGCGCTTCCTCTCTTTCCGTCCGGTGCACAGCACTTCACAGTTTCTCACTGGTTCACGAAACAGATTGCTGTGTGTGATCCTACTACATTGACTTCACAGCAGCTTGAAAACCCAGGCTCTCTGGACATCAGTGGCTGGCACAGAGTAGGTTCCTGGACGTTTCTTGAATGAGTGAGCAGATACAAGGTGCCTTGAGATTTTCTAGGTTTTCGCGAAGAGTCCTATTTTTCCTTCTGGGCTTTCACAGCGTCTCCAGAACCAGGGTGTGGTGGTTAAGAGCTGAACTTTGGGGTCAGTGGGGTCTGGATGGGCCCTGCCATGGGTCTGGGGAGATTAAGGCGCCTGGGACGACCCCTGGCTCGTAGTAATAATCACACACACGTTAACCATTAAGTATGGTCACCATCATCCATCTGGTTGGATAAAATTCTCTTTTCAGAGTCTGAGAGGGATCTCTTCTGACCTCTGTGCTCCCCTGCAGCCTTGGTCCCCCCCCCCCCCCCCCCCCGCAATTTCCTCTCTTCCTCAGATTTCATGGTTCTCAATCTGTGCTCACACCAGAACCAGCTGTGCTCAGGCTGTACCCGAGACAAACTAGATGGCACTCCTTGGGGTTGGCCACAGGTACGAGCATTTTCCAGGCCCCTCCAGTAGAGAAACACTGTCCGAGGGCCTCAGTGTGTTCTGCAGAAGGGAGTGTTGCTCTGGCCCTTTTCCAGATTGTTTACTGGGCAGGTGTCCAGTGACATTGGACTCTGCCCGCCCTCCCTCAGCGGGCTGCCTGCCCGTCCACCTTCGGTCCCTCAGGCTTTGAGGAAGTCTGGACTTGACCAGTGCATTCCTCTGGGGCAGGGTGTTTTCCTGGGCTTGCTTGGCAGGAGGAAGTTTGCACCCACAAGGCTTCGGGGCGTGGTGCATCCTGGCTCACCAGGAGTGACCCAGCAAGTATGCCGTCCCCAAGACAGGCTCTCCACCTGGTTGGGAATGTGTCCCCTTGGGAGAGGTTTCAGATAGATTCCTGGACTCTCCTCCCACACACACACACTGAACGCAAAGGGTCTGAGTTGGGGACAGGGTATCTGAAAGAAAACGGATCCTAAGTCCTGCCACCTCTGTTGACATTTAAAAAATTACATTGCTAGTACGTGCACCTGGGGGGAGATTGTACAGAAAGGTCCTAGGTGAAGAGTTGTCCTCTCCGGAGCCGTCTCTCTGGCACTAACCTGTGCACGTGTGGCCTGGAGCTGAGTGGGGCCCGGGGCCGAGGTTGACAGGACAGGGAAGAGCCTGGGCCTCCAGTATGTGGGCTATTGTGTCATCTAAACCTGTAACCCTGTCACAGACACGTATCATGAGGACCAATCCCAGGATATCAGGGCGGATCTGTCACCACCACCCCCCTCCCCCAAGTCTCCCTATCTCGTCTAGAGGTGCTGGGTGTACCTTATAAAACATTGCTGTGTATGTGCACACATACAGGCATACAGAAGGGGGTCAAAGCCACTCCAGTCTCCACTTGGTTTTCCCGAAGTAGCCCTTCCCAGCCTGTGTATCTTGTACTGTGCCCTTGGGGAAGGGCTGGAGACACCTGGGTGCTCGCCCACACATCCACTCTTCTGTCCATTTACCAGGCGAGAAGCTGAGACTTCGGTGACTGGCTTTGTGGCCACCGCCCTTGTGCTGCTGTTGCCACTGCTGGGGGAGCCTAGGGCCTCGTGGTCATGGTGTCACCTGTCTTGGCAAGTTCTTTAGCCACCCTGCTTCAGTTTCCCCATCTATAAGGGGGGTTGTGAAGATGAAATGAGGTAATGCCTAAACCTAGAGGGTCCCTGGCATGTGGTGAGCCCAGAGGTCTTAATCCTGGCAATATGTCTTGGCTGTGAGACCGTACGTGCTCCATTTCTCCACGGGGGAGCTGATGAGGTCCTGAGGCTGGTAAGTGGTGGGTTGGAAGTTGCCCTCAGCAAGAGGAGAGCGCTCTGGGGGGAGGACCGGAGTGCGTTGAGGTCAGTGGACTGTTTAGGTGCCGAGTGTCACCAGGAAGAGTTTAGGTGACACTCCTGGGTTCGGCATGGACCCGCCTCAAAAGGCAGGAACTGTTCCCAGCAGTGCCCTCAACCGGCCCACAACATGAGCAGGTGGGTTCCCGCGGAGCTGCCTGGGACCCAACAGCCCAGAGATCAAGGTCGAGTTGACTCGGCTTCCTGGACCGGGCGGCTTCTGTCTACTGCGTGGGCTTCCCTCCAGCTGTGGAAGCCAGAGCGCCAACAGATGTCCCCAGCATGGGTAACTGGCCGGGGGGGTCGGTGGCCCCAGTGCTTGTGTGCAGTCCTCCTGGCCCAGCCAGCGGGGAGGCCCCATGAAGGCAGGATGGGGGAGTGGGGGTCAGTTTGCAGTCCCCCAGCGTGGAACTCGCCCTGTCTGAGGCCGGGGGGACCAAGCTTGGGGCACAGGTGCTGTCACCCTTGCTGGCATTCTCAGTGGGTTCCATCAGTGAGGATTTCCCATTTTCCTTCCCTGGGAAGGATCTGGCAGTGTCCGGGGTCCACCCCACTGGAACCTTCTCCTGTAGAGGTGTCTCCTTCCTCCTAACGTTTGCTCCTGCTGCAAGGTTTATGAAGACTGGAAGTCTTTGGAATTTTCTCCGTGTGCCCCTGGGATGTCTTTCTTCTGCCCCCTTTATGAAAAGGCTGTCCCCTTATTTTCTGGTCCATCTTCCTTATCCTCTTGCAAGAGAGCCCGTCTGACCCTCTCTGGCTCTTGCATTGTTCTCTGCTCTCTCATTTATTCCTGGAAGGTTTATTTACTGGTCTGCTTTTGTTTGGGGTCTGCCTTTCCTGAAGGCTGAGTGTGTTCCTTCTAGCTCATCTCCGCTCCTGTCTCCAAGTAGACCACCAGTAAGTAGTGGCTGAAGGGATGAGGGCATCTCCACTGAGACGGGAAGGGAGTGGCCAAACCAGGTCAAACCACATCCCAACCCCGGGTCTGCCTGGCTTCCAACCTATCTAGAAGGCACTTGCATACATTTCTTGTTGAACTGGCACTCGGGTTCCAATTCACAAGGATTAGGGGCACCTGGGTGGCTCAGTCAGTCGAGCGCCTGACTTCAACATGAGATCATGGTCTCGAGGTTTGTGGGTTTGAGCCCTGCTTCGGGCTCTGTGCTGACAGCCTGGAGCCTACTTCGAATTCTGTGTCTCCCTGTCTCTCTGCCCCTTCCCAGCTCGCGCTCTATGTCTCTGTCTCTATCAAAGATAAACAAACATTAAAAAAAAATTCAAATTCTCGAGGACTGGGGAGTGTGGGGTGGTGTAGGACTTGGGCAGGTGATCTTCACCCGATCCTCAGTTTGTTCTTCTGGAAAGTAGGGATGACACAGGTGACGACCTTACAGTGTGCGAGCCCATGTAAATGATTGAGCTCTGTCTTAGTATGTGTGCAACAACCCCTGCTGTGGGGGTCTGGCCAGCAACCAAAAAGAGGTGCCTGAGTGATCTGCCTGACCCTGGTCAACTCCAATGAACTTGGGTGGAGTGTGAGATCTTGTGTCAGCTGCACCTCAGCCAGCCAAGCAGTATGAGCAGATGCTGAAATCTCGTCACACTTCCTGCTGAGCCAAGCACCCCGACGATGCCTGACCCCAACAGGGGGACCTCTGAGGTCGCCCTTGAGCGGCAGCTCCCTACGGCTGGGAGCCCTGCATTTTCCTGCGGTGACTCATTTCCTGTTTGGGCCTGGAACTCGGAAGACTGTGAAACAGCTCAGCGAGCTCCATGGAAACTGGTGGGCCCGCCCACCAGAGCCTTAAAGGGGCAGTCCTCCCAGGGCAGGACTGGGTGGAGGTGAGGGTGGGTGGGAGCCCTGGTGGTGAGCGGGGTGTCGATGAAGTTAGGATTTGAACCCACGGGGTCTGCGGCCAGATCCCACAGCCCTCCCCTTTCCCCCTAAGGAGCCCCCCCGCTCCCAACCCCCCTTCTCTGCTGCCCAGTCCAGTTGCTGATCTGGTTTGGAAGGACCCTCACTGCCAAGACCTCACTGAATAATTTGGTCAAGCTGGCTGCCTGTCTTGCTCTGTATCCTCTCCTCTCAAGTTGAGTGACAGTATCCCAGGCTGCAGGTGAAAATCCCAGGAGATCCTATTTGTTGGGGGTGGCACACACTCAGGATGTTGATGGGGACAGGTGAGTGAATCTGGCAGCCCTGAGACCGCAGTGAACTGCAGAGTGCACTTCTCACCAAGGACACTCAGTTCCTGTGTTTAAAGAACTACCCTGCCTTTCCATCCGAGCCCCTGTGGATGAGGCTGTCCTTGGGGCAGGACCCAAGGGAAGCAAACGGGTGGATGCTTTTCTAGGCTCCTTCAGAAACAGCTGCCCAGTTCTCTGGGCCTCCGCTTGTCCACCTGTACATGGCCCCTCTCACCAGCCCTGGATTTGGGGTCCAGCGTGCTGAGCAATCTGAACTGTTACTTGCAGAAGCTTCTTCTCAGGCTTTAGACCCTGCTTCCTGTACCTCTAACTCCCTCGTGTTCCCAGGCTGTGCCACATGGAGTGCTGGTGGTGCCCTTGGCCTGGCCTTCAGGGCTCTGCCTCAAGAGTCCCTTCCTGGGACGCCGTGATGGCTGTAGTTCTTCCCTTAGCCTTTGGCAGAAGGTGAACCCCGGCTGTGGACCAAGCAGGCTCTGGCTTCTCAGTGTGGAACAAGCTGGGGACCAGACAGATAGAATCAAGTCTGCGAGTCCTGGAGGAATTGATGTGATGGCACATGAGGGGGGCCAGGCATCCTGATAAGCACATATCTCAACTTCCTCTTGGGTGCTTTATGTGCAAATCCCATGGTGTGATGATGGCATGTGTGTGTGCCTGTCCTGCCAGTGGAGAAGCTGGGCTCAGAGAGGTTGTGTGACTTGTGTGGGAGAGGCCCAGTGGTGACTCCACTGTGGGATTGTGTTTCTCTGAAGTCTGGACTCTCCTCTCCTGTGTGACTTTCCCTCACCCGAAAAAGGCACAATCCTTACTTCCTTGGAACTTGTGATCCAGCAGACAGCATGACATTGGCATCATTTCACGCGTTTAACTTTGCTTTTTATTCGCGCCAGTTAAATGGTATTTAGTGGTCTCGGCGTAGAGAGAGAACATCGCCTCTTCTTCCATGCAATCATGCTCTTTATTACAAGAATGGGATTCTTTATTAAAGCGGCTGGTTTAGAATATTAAAGCCCATTATTTAAGGAAATGGAACACCATAGAAGGACTAAAAATAAGTAATGCTGATGTGCGGTCTCTGGACGTAGGCTGTCTGGATTTGAATCCACTGGCGAGCTGTGTGACCTTGAGGAAACCTGCTTGACTTTTTTGTGCCTCCGTTTCCTCATCTGTAAGTGGTGGGGAATGATAGCTTTTATTTAAGTTGTTATGAGGCTTACATGAGTTTAATGACTTAATATTTATACACTCTTTAGAATGACACTTGCCATCTAGTTAGTACAGACCTTGACCCAGAGCAGAGCTAATGGCCTCCTTTGTCCCCCCAAGTCCCAGTCCTGGTTCTTTTGCAGAGGCAACCTCTGATACAATTTTGGTAGTTTTTTTTTCTAGGCCAGGAGTCCGCAAACTACACCCTGAGGGCCATGTCCAGCCCACTGCCTGGTTTTGCCAAGTTTTATTTACACCTGTTCACATTGTTGTCTTCTTAGGTGACAGATACCTTTATGGTTCACAGAGACAACAGTATTGACGATCTAGTCCTTTACAGAGAGTGTTCGCTGCCCTCTCTTCTGAAGCATTTCTTATGATTTAAAAAATAGATGGACTGGGGCGCCTGGGTGTCTCAGTCGGTTGAGCATCCGACTCTTGACTGTGGCTCAGGTCATGATCTCATGATTCATGAGATTGAGCCCCATGTCGGGCTTTGTGCTGACAGCACAGGGCCTGCTTGGGATTCTCTCCCTTTCTCTCTGCCCCTCTCCTGTGCACTCTCTCTCTCTCTCAAATAAATAAACATGGGGTACCTGGGCGGCTCAGTAGGTTAAGCGTCCAACTTCAGCTCAGGTCATGATCTCGCCGTTCCCAAGACAGCTGGAGGAGCCTGCTTCTAATTCTGTCTCCCTCTCTCTCTGCCCCTCCCCCACTTCTGCTCTGTCTCTCGCAAAAATAAACAAACATCAAAAAAAAAAAAAAAAGCCTAACAAAAAATAGATGGACTCCTACCGTAAGCATTTGTTTAGCGTGTCTGCTTGTCTTAATGTTAGATCGACAACCTCCTTCCTTCTCTGTACATGGTGCCCTGCCTGCCCGCTGCTGGTCTTTCACATTTGGCCACACCATAGCTTATTACCCACCTCCGTGATGTCATCTAGTTTATTTCTAGTCTGTTGCAAAAAGTGCTACAGTGAACACCTTTCGTGCCCATGTGTGAGACTTCTAGATCTCAAGAAGTGGACATTCTGGGTCAAAGCATACATCCATCCAAGAGTTTATGATTGAGGGGCGCCTGGCTGGCTCAGTCGGAGGAAGGTGTAACTCTTGGTCTTGGGGTCGTGAATTTGAGCCCCACTTGGGGTGTAGAGATTCCTTAAATAAGAACTTAAAAACAAAATAAAAGTTTATGATTGAGACTATACAGTTACCTTCCCCGAAGGCCGGTTTTTACTATCTCTGGCTCGGTCCTCAAGTACCCACTTCCCCATCTTCGCCCTGGAGTGCTGATTCTTTTCAAATTAACTTACAGTTGGATTTATGGTTCTAATAAAAGTCCAAAGGGATTTTTGGAAACGGGTCAGCAGTATTTAAGTTCAGCTGAGTGAATTCACAGCTGAGAATAGCTAAGGCAATTTTGAGAAACAAAAGAAATTAAAACAAATAGTAATAATTAAAAGTTAGGTATCGGGGCACCTGGGTGGCTCAGCCAGTTAAGTGTCCGACTCTTGATTTCGGCTCAAGTCATGATCTCGCAATTCATGAGTTCAAGCCCCGTGTTGGGCTCTCTGGACAGCATGGAGCCTGCTTGGGATTCTCTTTCTCTGCCCCTCCCCTGCTTATATGCACACGCTCTATCTCAAAAATATACAGTAAAAAAAAAAAAAAGGTTAGGTATTAGCAGCAGGATAAAGACAGGATAGAACACTCCAGGAAATACTCTGGTTTATATAAGAACTTGGTGGTCCATGAGGAGATAGTGCAAAATAACAGGGATGGACTGGTCACAACAGGTGGCATCAGAAAATTGACTCTTTGGAGAGATATTTTTGTTAGAACATCACTTCATGCTCCCTGACATATTGACAGAGTTAAATGTAAATTGACAGAGTTAAATGTAAAACCTAAACCATGAAAAACTGGAGGAAAATATATGTGAGTATTTAACTTTATAAGCATCAAGTTATTCGGGACAATATTTTTTAAAATAAAAGCTTGACTGTAAGAATTAAATTTAAACTTCGATATAAACAAAATGGAAAGGAAAATCAAACTAACTGTGACAAGGATTACAGATTTAATCTCTGTATATCCATATATGTATATCTATATTTATATACACCTCCATGCACATACTTGAATAAGAAGGTAGTATGCCAAAAAGGAAAAAATAAAAAAAAATATGAATAGAGAGTTTTCAGAAACAGAAATAAGAATGACCGACCAACCTGTATATGAATAGAAATTTCAGCCTTTGTGAAACTAAGATTTGAGAAGGAGATACTGTGTTTTGAATACAGTTTTTTTTTCTATTTATTAATTGAATTGAATTGAATAGAGTGAGAGAGCGAAGAGTGCGCAAAGTGCAGAGAGAGGGAGAGAGAATCCCAAATGGGCTGTGTGCTCACAGCAGGACTCGAACTCACAATCCGGGAGACCACCTGAGCTGAAGTCGGACCCCTAACTGACTGAGCCACCCAGGTGCCCCTCCCCCCTCGAGTAGTTTTGAAAAGATGAGTGGCTGGTACTCAGCCCTGGGAAGTGAGATGATGTTCCCTGGCGGAGTTAGAGAATGAGAATATATATATATATATAATTATATATTATATATTAATATAATATATTAATAGAATATTAATATAATATATTAATAGAATATTAATATAATATATTAATAGAATATTAATATAATATATTAATAGAATATTAATATAATATTAATTATAATTTAATTTAATATAAATTTAAAATATAATTTAATTTAATACAAATTTAATTTAATATAATTAAATTTATATATAAATTTATATATATTATATACATTTATATAATTTATAAATTAAATTTAATATAATTTAATTTAATATAATTTAATTTAATATAAATTTAAAATATAAATAATATATTTATATTATATTATTTATATATGTTTATTATATTATATTATAATATTAACTATAATATATTATATTTTTATTTATTATATTATACTTATAATATTAATTATAATATTAATATAATATATTAATATTAATCAGGGGACTGATTAAACATACCGGTTTCACTAGCTGGGAAAACGTGAAGCCTGTATAAAGCATGTTCTTGAGGAATATGGTAAGAAACGGGAGGGGCCCCTGGGTGGCTCAGTCAGTTAAGCGTCTGACTTGGGCTCAGGTCATGATCTCACGGTACGTGAGTTCGAGCCCTGCATTAGGCTCACTGTCTGCGCAGAGCCCCTTTCAGATCCTCTGTCTCCCTCTCTTTCTGCCCCTCCTCTGCTCGTGCCGTCTCTCTCCCTCCCCACTCTGTGTCTCAAAAATAAATAAAAAATTATTTAAAACACGGGAGAATGCCCATAACATGTACAGTGTGATGTATGATCTTAGTTTGACTGGAACAGTGCCAGGCAGCAAGTTTTCAATAAATGTTAGCTACAATCATTATTGAGAACTTCACCCCCTCAAGTGATCTTTCGCTCGTGTGTTCATTCATTCCTCTCAGTTGACACGCATCTGAGTATCCCACCAAGTATCTGAGCTGCCTTCTCCCTCGTTGCAGTTCAGCCTTTCTGGAAACAAGCTCTGTTTCTGGCGAGGCACTGCCACCTAGAGGCTCCTGGCCTACAGGGCGGCTGTCCCTTGCAGCCCCTCACTTTGACCCTAGGCCCAGCTGATGAAGGCCCTCACTCACTGCACATGCTCTCCCTGGGGGAGCTGCTTGTTCTCTGGAAGCCTCTGAGAGTGTCAACGCTGGAAGGGCCCTTCCAGCTCCCTTATGGCAAAATCTTTATATGGATCGAGGGAGCCTTTGGGGCAGTGTTTCTTAAAATGTGGTCCTTGAACCTGCATTAGTGTCGGCGGGTGGGGAGCTTTTTTTTGAATATATATATTTTAATGTTTTTATTTTTGAGAGAGAAAGAGCGTGCAAGTAGAGGAGGGGCAGAGAGAGAGAGGGAGACGCAGAATCTGAAGCCGGCTCCAGGCTGTCAGCACAGAGCCCGATGCAGGACTTGAACCCATGAACTGTGAGATCATGACCTGAGCCGAAGTTGGACGCTGAACTGACTGAGCCACCCAGGCACCCCTGGGGAACTTTAATAGTAAAAATCTAGGACCCATACCAGTGCCCTTGAATTAGATCTCGCTGGAGGGAGGCAGGGGTCCTGAATATCTAGGCTTTTTTTTTTTTTTTTTTTTTAAGTTTGTTTATTTTGAGAGAGACTGAGATCAGGGGCAGAGGGAGAGGGAGAGAGAGAATCCCAAGCAGGCTCCACACTGTCCACGAGAGCCTGACTCGGGGCTTGAACTCACACACCTAGAGATCATGAATTGAGCCAAAATCAAGAGTTGGACTCAACCTACTGATCCACCCAGGTGCCCCTGTATAGAATTTTGCCACACTCCCCAGGTTATTCTGATGCTGGCTGGAATTTTAGAGCCATCCACCCAGGCCAGTGATATTTTATAATTTAAAAGGGGGCTGGAGCTGGGCACAGAGCCTTTGACTTTCTCCTTCAAAACATACACAGATACATTTCAAGAGGTTCCTTGACTCTATTTTAAGATTAAGAAAAAATTAGTTTCAAACAGAGAGGGAGGCAAATCATAAAAGAGTCTTAAATACTGAGAACAAACTGAGGGCTGATGGGGGTAGGGGAGAGGGGAAAATGGGTGATGGGCATTGAGAGGGACACTTGTTGGGGTGAGCACTGGGTGTTGTGTGTAAGTGATGAATCATCAGAATCAAACCAAATCTTGACCAAAGTCAAGAGCATACTGTATACACTGTATGTTAGCTAACGACAATAAATTATATATATATTTTTTAAAAATATTTTTTTAGGGGCGCCTGGGTGGCTCGGTTGGTTAAGTGTCCGACTTCGGCTCAGATCATGATCTCACAGTCCGTGAGTTCGAGCCCTGCGTCGGGCTCTGTGCTGACCGCGCAGAGCCTGGAGCCTGTTTCAGATTCTGTGTCTCCCTCTCTGTCTGCCCCTCCCCTGTTCATGTTCTGTCTCTCAGTGTCTCAAAAATAAATAAACGTTAAAAAAAAAAATTAAAAAATATTTTTTTAGAGCAGTTTTAGGTTCACAGCAAAGTTGAGAGAGGGGGTACACAGATTTCCCACATAACCTCCTTCCCCCCAACACCTGCACAGCCTTCCCCACTATCAACATCCCTACCAGAGTGGGACATTTGTTACAACTGGTGTAAAAAAAAGCTTATAGTTTATAGAGGAGTTCATCTGGTGGTGTAAGTTCCATGGATTTGGACACATATCTAATGACATGTATCCATCATATGGCATCATACAAACTAGTTTCACTGCCCTGAGAATCCCTTGTACTTCGCCTATTCATGAGCCTCGGGCAACCACTGATCTTTTTACTGCCTCCATCCTGTTACCTTTTCCAGAATGTTCTACAGTTGGAGACATACAGTATGTAGCCTTTTCAGGCTGGTTTCTTTCACTTAGGAATGTGCATTTAACTTTCCTCCATTTCTTTTCATGGCTGGAAAGCTCATTTCTTCTTCGTGCCAAATAAGATTTCATTGTCTGGGTGTACCACAGGTTAGGGATAGAGATGCTGTAAACATCCTGTGCAGGATTTGGTGTAGACATAAGGGTTCACCTCCTTTGGTAAATACCAAGGAGTGTAATTCCTGGATCATATGGTGGGGGTATGTTTTGTGTTGTAAGAAACTGCCAGACTGTGTTCCAAAGTGGCCCTGCCATTTTTGTCTTCTCATGAAGGAATAAGGGTTCCAGATGCTCCATATCCTTGCTAGTATTTGATGGTTTTGGTGTTCAGATTTTGGCTATTTTCACAGGTACTTGATGGTATCTTACTGTTATAATTTGCATTTCCTGATGATATGTGATGAGGAGCATGTTTTCATATGTTCACTGGCAATCTGTATCTTCTTTGCTGAGGTGTCTATTAAGGTCTTTGGCCCATTTTTTATTCAGGTTGTTTCTTTCCTTATTGTTGAATTATTTTAAGATTTTTTTTTTAGGTGCACCTGGGTGGCTCAGTTGGTTGAACGTCTAACTTCGGCTCAGGTCATGATCTCACAGTTTTTTTAAGTTTTTTTTAATGTTTATTTTTTAGAGAGAGACAGATAGAGACAGAGTGCAAGTAGGGGAGGGGAAGAGAGAGAGGGAGACACAGAATCTGAAACAGGCTCCACGCTCTGAGCGGTCAGCACAGAGCCCGATGCAGGGCTCGAACTCACGAACCGTGAGGTCATGATCTGAGCCAAAGTCGGACGCTTAACCGACTGAGCCACCCAGGTGCCCCTAAGATTTTTTTTTTTTAAATTTTTAATGTGTATTTATATATTTTTTTATTTTTATTTTTATTTTTTTTTCTGTTTTTACTTTTATTTGCATGTATTTCATGCAGAATTTACTCCCGGGCCATAAGTTTTTGTTTCTTAAGTTTCTTCTGGGATATCTTTTTCTTCTGTGCAACCTCCTCTTCTGGTTTAGGAACAATCTGCTCTTTTTCAGTAAGGATCATCTCAATGTGGCAGGGAGAGCTCATGTATGGGTTAATCCGACCATGAGCCCTGTAAGTTCTACGCCGCATTTTGGGGGCTTTGTTCACCTGGATGTGCTCAATGACCAGAGAATCTACATCTAAACCCTTAAGTTCAGCATTACTCTCTGCATTTTTAAGCATGTGCAGTAAGAATTCGGCACTCTTTTTGGGCCACCGACCCTGTGTCCAGCCCCACTGTTTGGCCTGGGCACACCTACCAACTCCACCATTGTAGCGTCGGAATGGCACACATTGCTTCTGCAAAGTGACATCTTTCAGATACTTGGTGGCTTTTCGGATATGCATACCCTTGATGGCCTGGGCAGTTTCCCGTGTGTTCTTAAAGTGAACATGAAGATTTGAACCTCTTGATTTGCATGATTTTGTCGGGTTTTCCGGGTCAAGTGAATAGCGAACCATTTTCAGAGATTACCTCAGGCCGCTTACGGGAAGAGGAAGAGCGGTCAATGTGTATTTATTTTTAAGAGAAAGAGTGTGAGTCGGGGAGGAACAGAGAGAGGGAGACACAGAATCCGAAGCAGGCTCCAGGTTCCAAGCTGTCGGCACAGAGCCCAACGGGGGGCTTGAACTCATGAACGGTGAGATCATGACCTGAGCCAAAGTCGGACGCTTAACTGACTGAGCCACCCATGTGCTCCTTTAAGATTTTTATTTTTAAATAATCTCTACACTCAATGTGGGGCTCAAGCTCAACCCCGAGATCAAGAGTCAAATGCTGCACTGACTGAGCCAGCCAGGTGCCCCCTTATTGTTGAATTTTAAGAGTTCTTTGTATATTTTAGATAATGGTCTTTTATCAGATAGGTTCCTTGCAGGTATTTTCTCTTGGTCTGTGGCTTGTTTCCTAATTCTCTTGGTGTTGTTTGTTTATTATTTTGAAATGTTTCTTTATTATTTTGAGAGAAACAGCCTCCCTGGCAACTATAGCTGTGTGGCCATGTGACCAAGCTCTGGCCTAGGGGGCGTAGGTAAAAGTAGAAGGAAAACTCCTAGGGAGTGTTGCCCTTCTCGTCTTTCCTCCTGCCCCTGAAGAGGATTATAGGTGTAATGGCTGGAGCTGGAGCAGCTCTATGGAACACGAGGACCTTTTAGGAGTCGAGAATGGAAGGTGTGCGTATTACTTCTCCAAGATAGAAGAAAGTCACTTCCCTAACACCATGGAGCTGTCACACCAGCCCTGGACCCTTTTATCTCAGATTTTTATGTCACAGAGAAGTAAACATATCTTATTTAGGTCACTGTCATTTTGGGTCTCTGTTACTTGTAAAGTGATCTTCGTCTTAATAAATGCATGACCTCACAGATTTCTTGGGGAGACTCAATGAGATATTGTGTGCAATGCACCTGTCAAGATACCAGGCACATTGTAAACACTCTGGAAAACTAGTAGCTTCTGTAGCGCTCAGTTATAATAACTGTCCTTCATCTCCAGTGAGAGCTCCACAGAGGAGTTCTTCTGGAAAGAAAAATGGTCAAGATTGTGTTGTTACCTTTCTTTTGCTTCCAAACAGTTACAAAAAGGAAAACAGGATCATCATAAACAACTAATTCAGCTAGAAATGACTTCACTTTGAGCTCCTCTGTTCTCCTGTTTACTCATTCTAGCTGACAAAGCCAGGCCTCACAAATTTGTATGGTATTTTCATTGGGAGCTAAGTCACACGTTCTTTTAAATAGCTGTATTTACAAACACGCAGCTCAGTTGTTCCACATTTGAAACCCAGCCTTTTAAAAACAATTTGGTTCCATTCTTCTTGGTTTTCTCTCTTTCAAAACACAAGTCGGAACATTTTCCGGGAGTCGGTGGCCCCCACCCAGTTCAACTTTATGCTCTAAGATCGTCCCCTTTATCGACTGTTTAATGATCTCTCCTGTGTCTAATTAATGTCTGTTTTTTTAATTTTTTTTTTAATGTTTATTTTTGAGAGAGAGGGAGAGAGAGAGAATGAGAATGAGCAGGGGAGGGGCAGAGAGGGAGGGAGACACAGAATCCGAAGCAGGCTCCAGGCTCTGAGCTGTCAGCACAGAGCTCGATGCACGGCTTGAACTCACAAACTGCAGGGTCATGACCTGAGCCGAAGTCAGATGCTCAACCGACTGAACCACCCAGGTTCCCTTAAATTAATGTCTGTTGACTCCATCATTCTAAGGTCCTGTTTAACTGTCAGGTTCTCTGATTCGGCAAAATGTTGCCAGTCTTCAGGACACAAACCTTGATTCCTAAGGAATCCCGAGGGTAAAAAAGCAAGGACAGTCAAGCTGAAGAAAATCGTCACAAGGTTTATTATCAATGGTTGAAAGAAAAGAGAAGAGGAAGATCAAGATGGTTACTCTTTTTTTTTTTTTTTAGGTTTTTTTAATTTAAGTAATCTCGACATCCCATTGGGGGCTTGAACTTCTAGCCCCAATATCAAGAGTTGCACACTCTACCGACTGAGTCAGCCTGGTGCCCTGGGAGGGTTACTGTTTAATGTTTAAAAAAACACAAAAATTGGGGCGCTTGGGTGGCTCAGTCAGTTGAGCGTCCGACTTCGGCTCAGGTCACGATCTCGTGGTCTGTGGGTTCAAGCCCCGTGTCGGGCTCTGTGCACACAGCTCAGAGCCTGGAACCTGCTTCGGATTCTGTCTCCCTCTCTCTTTGCCCCTCCCCTGCTCATGCTCTGTCTCTCTCTCTCTGTCAAAAATAAATAAACATTAAAAAAATTTTTTTTAAATACAAAAATTTAACAGTATTAAATATAACATGTGGGAGAAAGATGATGCCCATACTACTTTACACTGATATAATTTTTAAAAATGATATAATTTATAACTTCATTATATTGTTAATAATATTAAATAATATAAAATACTATAATATATTAATAAATACAAAAGTAACGTATACTATTTTATTATTGCATAAACAGCATTTTATATGTTAACTCCATTTTATTTTATTTTATTATTTTTTTAACTTTATTTTGCGAGAGAGACAGCATGAGTGGGGAAGGGGCAGAAAGAGTGAGGGAGAGAGATAATCCAAAGCAGGCTCTGTGCTGTCTGCACAGAGCCCGACGTGGAGCTCGAACTCACGAAACTGTGAGATCATGACCTGAGCCGAAATCAAGATTTGGATGCTTGACCGACTACATGTACCACTCCGTTTTACAGTACAGGGAAAACACTTCATGCAGGACTGTAGAACGTCATGGGCTGTGTTTGGGGTTCCTGGCTGGCTCAGTTGGTAGAGCATGTGACTCGATCTCGGGGTGTTGAGTTTAAGCCCCACGTCGGGCATAGAGCTGACTTAAAAAAAAAAAAGAAAAAGGCTTGGGGCACCTGGGTGGCTCACTCGGTTGGACATCTGACTTCGGCTCAGGTCATGATCTTACCGTGAGTTCGAGCCCCATGTGGGGCTCTGTGCTGACAGCTCAGATCCTGGAGCTTGCCTCAGGTTCTGTCTCTCTCTGTCTCTCTGCCCCTCCCCTGCTCATACTCTGTCCCTCTCTGTCTCTCAAAAATGAATAAACATAAGAGGTGCCTGGGTGTCTCAGTCAGTTAAGCATCCACCTCTTGATTTCAGCTCAGATCATGATCTCACAGTTGTGGGATCGAGCCCTGAATCGGGGTCCATGCTGACAGAACAGAGTCTCTCTCTCTCCCCATCTCTCTGCCCCTCCCCTGCTTGCACTTTCTCTCTCTCTCAAAGTAAATAACTTAAAAAAAAAAAAAAAAAAAAAGAACTGATATTCACATACAGGCAGGACTTCGTGTCAAAGACCAAGAGTGGAGCTGGCAGGCGGCATTGAAATGATTTTAGTGTGTATGCAGTGAGTGCTCTCGGTGACCATGTCCTTCGTCCTGCACTCTCCACAGAACCCCACATTTCTTTGCGCTGTCTATAGTGGTCTGCTAAGGCTCCCGCTGCTGCAAAGCACCATGAATACGTTGAAACAAACTTTTCTCTTCTCACAGTTCTGGAGGCTACATGGCCAGAAACAAGGTGCTGACCCGGCTGGTCCCTTCTGAGGGCAGTGAGAGAGAATCTGTCCCAGGCCGCCCTCCTGCAAGCACTCCCTGGCTCGTAGGTGATATCTTCTCTCTGTGCACGTCTTTGTGTGCAAATTTCCTCTTTCTATAAGGACATCACTCGTACTCAGGGCCCACCCTCACGCCCTTATCTGAACCCGGTTACCTGTGTGGATCACATAGCTCCACACATGGTCACGTTCCAAAGTCTCCACAGCTTTTTTTTGGAGCAGGGCCCAGTGCAACCCATAACATCCACCCCCTTCAAAGGGAGATCCCACAGGTGCGTGGCCAGCCAGGGCTGCCCCCTGCGCTCTCTGGCTTTCCATATTTGCACATTGTGTCTCTCTAAACGTTTGAGCTCCCTATTTATCCATGCAGGGCGGTGGGGGGGTGGGGAGGGCAGTGTTATGCAATGTTTAGTGCAGGAATCAGTGAGGGATCTTTGACCCAGTCCAGATGGCCCCCATTCTGGGTGAAAAGGTGGAGGACAAGGAAACTGCCTAAGGTTCCCTGGACTCAGGGACCCAGGGACAGAACAAGATTCTCAGGAAAGTCTTTGGGAGGCTGCACAGCCACGTGGTGGAGAAGGAGGGCCTCGGGGACACCTGCCTGAGCTGGAATCCGGCTCTGGGACTCGTAGCTAAATGACCTTGAGCAAGTCACGTGACCTCTGTGTGTCTCCATTTCCTCACGTGTAAGATGATGTGAGGGTTAGAAGACGGGATATGTTCAGGGTGCCTGGTGTCTCGGTTGAGCACCCGACTTCAGCTCAAGTCATGATCTCTTGGTTTGTGGGTCGAACCCTGCATCTGGGTCTGTGCTAACAGCTCAGAGCCTGGAGCCTGCTTCCAATTTTGTGTCTCCCTCTCTCTGCCCCTCTCCTGCCCATGGTCTGTCTTTCTCTGTCTCTCAAAAATAAATAAATCATTAAACAACTTTATAAAAAGAGGACACATGTGGGGTGCCTTGTGCCATACCTGCACACACATCTGCACACACATCTGCACACACACAGTGCCCACTAAGGGTTAGCTCGGTGTTGTCACTTTCAGGGTCATTCATTCCTCCTGTGTTGAGCCTGTCCTGCAGTCCTGCCCGGCCTGATCGTGGGACCTCGGGTCGGGGTGGGGGGATTGGGCTTGCAGTCAGGTGTGCTGAGGCAGAATGCTGGCCTCTCCCCTTCTTGGATGTGCAAGCTTCAGGTCCCCGAGGCTCAGTTTCCCCATCTTTAAATGGGGCCGATGGTGTTACTAATCATAGTCATTGTGAAGCGTAAAGACCATTCCTTCTTTCAACACATACTTCCTGTGGTCCTTTTCTATACACCCTAGGGTCTGTCTAGATATTGAATACATTCACAAGGGAATTATTTAGCAAGTTGGGAGGACATAAGTGCTATAGGGAAAAACAAAGCAGAGAATGGGGAAGAGAGAAAGTGGCAATTTTGTGAAGGGACCTTTGGACAAAGACCTGAAGGGGAAGAGGGAGTGAATCATGAGGAAACAGGAAGTGTAAAGGCCCTGGGGCAGGAGTGTGCCTGGTGGGTTGGAAGGAAGGCATAGAAGCCGGTATGGCTGGAATAGAACAGGGGAGTGGAAAGGAGGAGGTGAATGCAGAAAAGGACAGAGGCTGCTGGAAGGACCTTGGTCCTACAAAGAGGTCAAGTGTAGTCATTGGAAATACTGCACATGTGTTGGGGGCATTGCTTTGCCCCAGGGATTATGCTGGGTGTTGGGGCCTCGAAGAGCTCAGCCCTGCCCTTGGAACCACTGGGGGTTTGCAAAGCAGCTTTCTGGGGAGTCCTTGGATCTCCATCTGGGTCTGCTTATTTTGCGACCAGAAATGGGTGTTCTGAAAGCCTTTGGAAGTGGAGCAAATACACCCTTTCAACATCTCGTGGCTTATTTATTAGAAATGACTTAATTGGGGCCCCTGGGTGGTTCAGTTGGTTAAGCGTCTGACTTCGGCTCAGGTCATGATCTCGTGGTTTGTGGGTTCGAGACCCGCGTTGGGCTCTGTGCTGACAGCTCAGAGCCTGGAGCCCGCTTCGGATTCTGTGTCTCCCTCTCTCTCTGCCCCTCCCCTGCTCATGCTCTGTCTCCCTCTGTCACAAAAATAAATACGACATTAAAAAGAAAAAAAAAAGTTACTTAATTTATTTTTTTCCCTAGGGGTGGCTGAAGCCCCCTGCTTGCCTGGCTTTCTTTTTCTTCTGCCCCCGATGATGGCTGAGCTTGGTTCGTCTGCTTTTTCTGTAGCCCTCCAGGAAAACGCTGCCAGCCTTCGGGACCGGCACGGATAATATATTCTTATGAAGTGCATTTTTATTATTATTCAAATCTTTAAGATGTCAGTCCATTGAATTTGGAACTGGAATCAGATGGGGCCACTGGACTCAGCTGTTCTCCGCCCCCTCCCCCTTCCCCCCCAGCCCCTTCCTGGTTTTGTTCACTCCAGATGATGCCAGTTCTTGTGTCTTTATCTCTGTGTCCTTCCCTGTTTCTTTGCTGCCTCCTTATCTCTGTGTTGACTCCAGCAATATCGACATTGGGACTGGATGCTGCTGTGTTAATGGCGTCCCTGGTCCCCACGCACTAGATGCCTGTAGCACCTCCTCCCCAGTTGTGACAATATGACACATCACCACAGTCACCTGTCCCCTGGGGGACACAGTTGCCTCGAGAACCCCTGGTCTGTCCCCTTCTCATCTGTGTGTGTCTCTGATTAACTTTCTCTCTCTCTGTCTCTGGCCAACATGAGCCGGTAGTTAGCGTGGAACTGTCCCCAGGCCTGGGAAGCCAGGCTGTGCCCTGTCTCTTGGCTGTGCTCTGCCTCATCCTCAGTTTCCATGCGGTGGGGCCGTGAGCTGGTGGAGGAGTAGGAGTGAGGCCAGAGGCCCGTGGGAACTTTGGGAGTCTCTCCTTGCATGAACCTGGGAACCTGGAGGATCCCAGGCTTCTCTCCAGCCTCTGGTGGTCCGTTCGAGACCCACCGTATTGGGCTTGGATAGACACGTGATAGTGGCCTGTGGCCTATGTCCAGGATTCCAAAAGATGCCCGAGCAGTCGAGTAACTACTGCACTGGGGCTGTCCTGTCTCTTGCTGGAACCCGAATCTGAACAAATCAAGTGCCAAGTGTCTCTTGAGTCCCCCATGGTGTGGGCGCTGGCCTGGCCCTGGTCAGCCGCTGGTAAATTCTGGGCTGTCATGTGAGCCATGCTGGCCCAGAAACCCAAGCGTGTGCCTGCTCCGTGCCCTGGGCGGGCACATGCTCCCTGCCAAGGGCATTCCCAGAGCACCGTCACCTCCTGCTCCCTTACTTGCCACATCTGGCCCTGACTCCCATCCCAGGAGAGCTGGGAAGTGACTGGTCTGAGGGTCTTGGTTGTGAGCACCCTCGGGTCCCTGAACCAGAGAGGGAGGGGCCAAGGCAGGTGCTGAAGACTGCACAATGGCAGAGCAGACAGGGGACTCCCAGACCCCGCTTGGAATCCAGATTCTGCGGCTCACCAGCTGTGTGACCTTAAGCAGATCACTTCACCTCTCTGAGCTTCGTTTCCTCTTTTTTTTTTTTTTTTTAAGTTTATGTATTTATTTTGAAGAGGCAGAGACTGCATGAGTTGGGGAGGGGCAGAGAGAGAGAGTGGGGGGAGAGAGAGAGAGAGGATCCCAAGCAGGCTCCGTGCTGTCAGTGCAGAGCCCTGTGTGGGACTCAAGCTCATAAAACCTTGAGATGGTGACCTGAGCCGAAACCAAGAGTCGGGTGCTTAATCGACTGAACCACCCAGCTGCCCCTGTTTCCTCTTCCACAGTACAGCAATAATACCACCCAGTGGTGTATGTGGCTTATGTACACCCAGAGTGGATCATTTAACACCTTTTACTTTCTTTTTTGGGGCAGCTTTATTCAGATACAATTCACATGCCATAAAGTTCACCCACTAAAAGTATAATTTGATGGTTTTGAGCATATTACATTATTGATTTAAATATTTGTGGTAAAATATGTATCACACAAAATTTACCACGCTGACCATTAAAAAAAAATTTTTTTTAATGTTTATTTTTGAGACAGAGAGAGACATAGCATGAACGGGGGAGGGGCAGAGAGAGAGGGAGACACAGAATCGGAAACAGGCTCCAGGCTCTGAGCCATCAACCCAGAGCCTGACGCGGGGCTCGAACTCACGGACCGTGAGATCGTGACCTGAGCCGAAGTTGGACGTTCAACCAACTGAGCCACTCAGGCACCCCTAAAAAGTTTTTTTAAATGTTTATTTATTTTTGAGGGAGGGAGAGAGAATGCGAGCAGGGGAAGGGGCAGAGAGAGAGGGAGACACAGAATCTGAAGCAGGCTCCAGCCTCTGAGCCGTCAGCACAGAGCCCACCGTGGGACCTGAACCCACAAACTACGAGATCATGACCTGAGCCGAAGTAGGCACTCAACCAACTAAGCCACCCAGGTGCCCTCCCACACTGACCATTTCAAAGTGTGCAAATCAGTGGCATTAGTTACATTAGGGACAAAATGATCTGTGATAGTAGCAATCACAGACACTTGATTTGCATTTCATATCACGAAACACTTAAAAAATTAAATTTTTAATTGAAGTACCGTTGACATATAATAGTATATTAGTTTCAGGTGGACAGCACAGAGATTTGACACTTACCTACATTAGGAAATGCTTAGCATGAAAAGTGTAGTCACCACCTGTCACCATAGAATGTTAGTATAACATTATTGGCTGCATTCTGTCTCTTGTACTTTTCATCCCGGTGACTCATCTGTTTTATAACCAGAAGCTTGTACCTCTTCATCCCTATCCCCTATTTCACCCATCCCTGCCACTCCCCTGCTTCTTTCCTTTTGCAACAAAGGATTAATAGGGTGCCTGGATGGCTCAGTGGGCTGAGTGTCTGACTTCAGCTCAGGTCATGATCTTGTGGTCTGTGAGTTCCAGCCCTGCGTCAGGCTCTGTGCTGATGGTGCAGAGGCTACTTGAGATTCTCTCTGCTCCTGCCCCACTCGTGCTTGCTCGCTCTCTTTAAAACAAAACAAAACAAAACAAAACACCAAAGGATTAACAGCTAAAAGAGAAGCGTCCAGATCAGTTTTATACATATTACTCGAATTCACTAAATTGTTCCGTATGTGAATAGGAACTTGCACTTGCCGAGCAAAAAGAGCTCACCGCGCAGGTCCCACCATTTCGAGGTCCTAAGCTGTAAACACAGAGTGACAGAATGGGAGTAAGTCCAGCTCTGTCTCCCCGTCACTGTGCCCTCCTTGAGCATGTTGACTCTGCTGCTCGCACCCAGGGACACTGAGCGTCACGCGGGTGTTGGAGATGTGCATTGCCCCCTGACGGAACGCCGAGGGCCCCCAGAGACCAGGAATTTTCTCTCCAAACAAACACAGAGCCGGGTCTGTTTGGCTGTGTAGCTGGGCGTTCTCCAAATTCACTTCTGGAGAATGCGATGTTTATTAAAAGGTGAGTAATAAATATGTGCTGATTTGAAGTTTAGGTATATATTATTAAAACTCAGCAGAGCCCTGAGTAATGTATAGAATGGGGAGTCACTATGTTGTTCGCCTGAAACTAATACAACACTGTATGTCAACTGTACTTTAGTAATACATTGAAATCCCCCTCTGTCTCCAACAGAAACTCAATGCTACCTGCAAAGACGAGGTAGCCCCCTTATTCTCTGCCCCGGAGGGCCACCCCACGTCCCACCAGGCTGTGGATTGAGGGTCAGCGTTCACTCGCAGGAAGGACCCAGCGCGCTCACTGTGTGTCGTGGGCATTTGATGGATGACGCCTCTGTCATGGTCAGTATGGGCTAATGGCCTTTCCATTGACAGGGTTTCCACGGCCTCTTTAGGAATTTCTGCATTTTCTCATCTTCGGTGTGGTCCTCATGCAAGTGTAGGTCATTGTGTTCCCATCTGAAACCCTTCTCCAACAGGACAGGTGTATGGAATGTTCAAGAATCGAACTTCATGCTGTTTTTCTGTGTAATTTGCTGGGGAAGAAAGAATTACCCGCGTTGCTCTGAGCCTTTCTACTTTGGGGGTATCGGTTGGAGCTCACGGAAGATCCCCTTTTTATTAAAGTCCTCAAAGTAAATTCCGGGGACCAAGCGTCCACATGTCACAGACAGGAACAGAACAGCCAGGCATTTAAGGCTAGGCCGGGGCAGTGACGTGGGAAAAGGCTCTGTCCCAGAGTAACCCTGGATCAAATCCTGACCCCACCCTTCCAGCCTACCCCTGCCCCCCTCCCCTGTCCCAGAGCCTCCCCTCTGCACCACACCTGACACGGCCCAGGCTCACACCCCACTTCAGGGATGAAGAGATGATGATGTTAAGTGAACGGCGTCTGGATGCCCAGTGCAAATCTCCCAGCTCCCGAGTCCCGGGGCGCCCCACATTTGGACACCTGGATTCCCCGGAATTGTATGTCTGTGTGTGTGCCTGTGGGGCTCCCTGGTAGCTCTTGGTCCCAGGCAGGCCAGTTGCTTCAGGCCAGCTGCCTACCTACCCCGTGGCTCCTAGAAGTCTGAGGCTGGTTTTGTTGGAGATCCATTTGGGTGTCCTTTTTGCCTTGCATCCGTTTCCTGGGGTGGCCTGAACAAAAGACCAGGCGTTGGGTGGCTTAAACCTCCGGAAGTTATTCTCTACCGGTCTGGGGGCCAGAGTGTCTCCACAGGGCGTCCTCCCTCCCAGGACTCTGGCTCCAACCCGCCAGCTCCTGGTTCGTGCCCCCAGCCCCTGGTGTCTTGGCTTGTAGCTACCCCACCCCAGCTCTCCCCATGACTCTGTTCGACCTCCCGTCTTATACAGACACCTGTCATTGGATTTAGGCCTCTCTCCTCAATTTAGGTCTCATCTCAACTCTTGCACCTGTGAAGATGCTATTTCCAAATCAGGTCACATTCTCAGGTTCCAGGTGGACCTGAATTTTGGTGGGGGACCCTCTTCGACCCATACCAGTCCCCACCTCGTCCTGATCCCCATCCCGAATCTTCTCCGTGACCCATCAGGGCAAAGGGCTCTGATGAGGTGTCTTCTCTGAGGGGTCATTTGGATCCAGCAGCACAAGGATCCAGGCCTGGGAGCCGGATGACCGTGAAATGGTAGCTTGGTGGGGGGAGGGGGTGAGAAGGGAGAGGCCGGGTGGGGTCGGGGTCCAGGTCCAAGTCCAGGGCTAGGATGGGAAGCCAGCAGGGCAGCTGGAGACACTTTTTCATGTGGCTCCTGCTTATGATGAGAGAGTGACAGAGAGGCAGGATCTGAAGCTGGAATATTCTCGGGGCGGGGATAGTTCTCTGCTGGGATCTGGAGCTGGGTCATGGAGGGGTGCTCTCTGTGCAGCAGTTCTCAGCCCCACACTCAGATCCTTGCAACCAGAATTGCCGGGGAGGGGAGTGGGGGTGGGGTAGGCTGTCCTGGTGGCTGCATCTTGCAGGGGAGGCTGAGCATGGCTAAGCTGGAGGTCCAGTCCCTGCAAGGCTTGCACAGCCTCCCCCAACCCCAACCCCCCCCCGGGGGGCCAGGGTGGATTGCTCACATAGGTGACCTTGAAAAGCCCCTCATATGGAAACATACTCGCCTCTGCAGGGCCCAGAGTGGGGGCTGAGGGTCCCCGGGTGATAACTCATGCACCATCGGGCGCTTGGGCACGGGGGGCATGGCTGAAATACTGTTCTTGGGCTCTGCCCCTGACAGCCTGCTTCTTTCCAATTACCCTGGTGACTGCAGTGATAAATCCTGTCTGCCCAAGTCTGGATGCTGGGCACGCTGGGCCCTACCTCCTCCCTTCTGAGTGGACCCTGGGCCTTCTTCCTTGCAGACCCTCCTGCCCCTGACTCTGTAGGACAGAGGAGCCAGGTGCCCTAATGCTTTTTTCTGGGCTAAACTGTGCCCCCCTCCGCCACCCCATTCATAGGCAGAAGTCCTAGCTCCCAGCACCTCCCAATGTGGCTGTCTGTGGAGGTGGGGTTTTCAGAGACGTGATTAAGTAACAAGAGATCACTAGGGTGGGCCCTAATTCAGTATGATTGTTGTCCTTGCGGGAAGAGGAAATGTGGGGACACCTGGGTGGCTCAGTCGGTTGAGCATTGCGACTCAGGTCCTGATCTTGCGGGTTCGTGAGTTCAAGACCCACGTCCGGGGGCTGTGCTGACAGCTCAGATCCTGGAGCTTGCTTCAGATTCTCTGTCTCCCTCTCTCTCTGCTTCTTGCCCGCTCATACTCTCTCTCTCTGTCTCAAAAATAAACAGAAACAAAACAAAGAAGAGGAAATTTGGACATAGACACGTGTAGAAGGAGAATGTCATGGAAACACGCACATGGCTGTCTGCCCACCACAGAGAGAGGCCACAGAAGAAACCAGCCTGCCTGACACCTTGCTCCTGGACTCCCAACCTCCAGGACTGTGACGGGACAGGAGAAATCCCTGTTGTTCAAGCTACCAGGTCAGGGGCGGCCCGGGCCCGTTAAGTGGCACGTACTCCCACCCGGCCCTGGGACATTGGGGCCAGCCCACGATGACGTAGCACTTGTTTGCAAGCTTTATTTCCTTGACCGCACGGCTGATTTTTCCACATGAAACCCTATGTCGCTCCTCAAATGTATAACAGAAAAGCGGGAGTGTTCTGGCTGTGCTGTTCAGCGTCCTTATTCTCAATGCCCCTGCAGCCCCGGGCGCCTTCCTTAGAGGACCCTGTAAACACTGCTGCACGGAAGAGTGCTACTCATTTTGCAGAAGAGTAACTTCTGCAGAAAAACGTGAAATGTGTTACTTCTTTTCCTCTCGGTGCTGCTACATGCCTCACGGCTCCAGAGAATCAGTGTAGTCCAGAGTCAGCCGATGCGGTGTAGAGTGGAACGCTGGGTTTGCAGGCCCATGCCAGGGCTCAAGTCCCTCCTCTCCACTCCCTGGCCGAGTGCCATTTGAACAGGCGACCTGAGCTCTATGAGCCACGTTTTCTCCTCTGTAAAGCGGCACAAGGTGCTGAGATTGTGCATGAGTCCAGAAGCCGCCTTGTAGAATAAACGTGAGTTTCGGAGTCAGACAGTTCCGCGTTTGAACCCGGCTCTGCTGCCTCGTAGCTGTGTGGCCTTGGGTAAGTCGAGTGACCTCTCTGAGCTTCTTTCACGTGTCACAAAATATTCTTTAGATTTTTTTTTTAATTACGTTTTTAATTTTGATTCCAGTATAGTTGACATACAGTGTTACATTAGTTTCAAGTGTACAATATAGTGATTCAACAATTCTATATATTTCTCAGTGCTCATCATAATAGATAAGGGTACTCTTTGGATTTTTAAAACAATCGAGAAATGTAAAAACCATACTTACAGGTGGTTGCACAAAAACACAGCGGGCTAGATTTGGCCGGTGGGCTGTAGTTTGCTGACCCACAGGTTAGACTGTGAAAGCCTCCAAAGCGTGAGCAATTTCCTTTATATTCTCAGCGGACTCCCTGTAGATCCAGCAAATGGCTGGTGAATGAGAACGTCTTGCTACCTCTTAGAGATAGTAATGTAGCTACTGGCTGGAGATATGAATGTGAACATGGCATGTTGCTGGTACAGAAGGTTGTTCTGGAAAGACAGAAGCCCCTTCCAGGGGGAATTTGCATCTTAGGAGAGAAGGCAGGGAGAGCTAACAACCTTGGAAGTTGCTGCAATTCTGGAAAAGCTGCCCTGGCTTCTCAGCCACTCCCCACTCCGCCAGCAGGGGGCGCTAGAGGACCGCTTTCCTCTGCGTGTCCAGGCAGCCGGGAAGCTTTGTCTGCGGCGCCCTGCCAGGAGGTGGGAGATGCTGGGGATGGCCCAGACGACCTCCGAGTGTCTTTTCTGCCCATTGAAGCTTGGCTTTTTTTTCTTTTCTTTTCTTTCTTTCTTTCTTTTTTTTTTTTTTTTTTGCTGAGGAATCCACAGGGATGAACTTCCCGGAGCTGGCTGGCAGCTGTGAGTTCTGCAGGAGCAGCCCCCTGGCCCCAGAAATGCAATAAAATGAGAACACGCCTCATGTTGCAGGGGGCTGTCTGTCATCCCGGAGTTTCAATGTTTCAGAATCGCAGCGACCACAGCTTTTGGTGTGTATGTATGTGTTGATGGAGGGATTAGGTGGAGGTGGGGGGGAATGGGGGGAAGCCAGGGCTTTCTTCAGATTACAGGCAGGCCCAGGAGACACATGGCAAACACCAGGCAGGAAGGAAACGGTCAGATTGGGCTGTTTTGGGTGCTGAGGACCCACGAATGACACTCTCTTAGTCTTGAAAACCTCAGAGAAAGCCGAGAGGTGAGACCATCTGAAAACCTCTAATGGCTGCCTGTGCTGGCTGGGCCCGTGCTGCATATGGTCTGCTCTGTGATTCTTCGTGTCCCTATTTTACAACAGGGAGAAAAGATCACAGGTCCATGGTGTTCAGCATGGTTTTCTCAGCAAGGATCCCGACCAGTAGGAGCTGCTCAGAAGTGTATGTCCTGCCCACCCCCCCCCTTCCAGGGCCCACTGCATTAGACACTGCAGTTGGGGGCCAGCAGCTGACCCCTAACAAGCCCTCCAGGTGAGTGGGATGCATGCACCATGGGCGAGAATCACGGGTGACGTGTAGCTGTTTTCAGCCTTGGCTGCACATTGGAACCTCTTGGCTTTCAAGCCACAAGGGGACCATGCCTCAGAACCATTGCATCCGGCCCTCTAGGCTTGGGACCGGCACCTGTGGTTGATTCGAAGCCAGCCAAGGTCAAGTGCGGTGGTGCACTGGAAGGTGGTTTTGGGGTCAGCCAGACTCAAGTTCAAATCCCAGCTTTCTCACTTGCTGGCTGTTTGACCCTGGGCAAGGCACACCCCTTTCCTGGTCCCCAGGAAGTTTCCTGTGCTGGACAATTGAAATCCTCTTTCCTGCCTGGCAGAATTTGAGGACTGAGCAAAGCGTCCTGTGTATGGAAGCACCTAGAACAAAACCTGGTGCCCCGAGGGAGTTCATTCTCTGCTCCCTTCTGTTGGACTCTGGGATTTTTCCAGAGCAGGGACCACATCCTAGTTTTCTTTGCATCCCCAGGGAATAATTCATCGCGTGTGCCCTGCACCGCTGGGAGAGAGCTGGGGAAGTGGCCATGTGAGAGGCTCAGCTACCGGTTTTCGGCTAGGATCACCTTTCTCTGCATCGTCTTAACTAAGGTCAGCCCTGGTGTCTGTTCAAACGACAAACGCTCGGTCCCCTTGACCTTCAGGAATCTATCCTGGTACAAACGAAATGGCCAGAATGCTAGGATATGTGTGCAAAGATATTTATTGGTGTGTCGTCTGCCCTGGCAATAATTGGAAACATTACTTTACCAATAGGTGAATAATAGAATCAATTCTGGCACATTCAGTATTATGGAACATCATGGGTCATTACGAAGAATTAGGTAGATCTCCCTGTATTGATCTGGGAGGCACACTATCTACTGTTCAGCAATAAAGCAACTTGCTGATTCATATCTGTGACATGATTCCTTTTTTTTTTTCTTTTGAGGAAAAAGAGCCTCCATGTTATATGTGCATTTGTGTGTGTGGTGCAGGGTTCGGAGGAGGGGGCAATAAAGATAAGCAGAGCATGGAAGAATATGGAGAATGTTACCTTGTAGGATTGCAGGCAGGGCTGAAACCCATTCACTCATTCGTTTCGTTCATGGTTTTGTTCAATTCATAGTTATTTATTTAAAAAAAAAATGTTTAGTGTTTATTTATTTAGAGAGAGACAGAGCGCCAGCAGGGGAGGGGCAGAGAGAGAGGGAGACACAGAACCCAATGCAGGCTCCGGGCTCTGAGCTGTCAGCACAGAGCCTGAGATGGGGCTCAAACTCACCGACTGCGAGATCATGCCCTGAGCCGAAGTTGGATGCTTAACCCACCGAGCCACCCAGGCGCCCCTCACTTAGTATTTATTTAGGGGCACTGCAGCTCTAGGGAAACGGCTCTGAACAAAACAGACCAAGTCCTTGCTTTCAGGTGGCTGGAGTGTCCCGGGACACTTCATTTGAGCCCTGCAAGGAGTGTCCCTAGGTCCTGGACACCCTAGGGTGGGGAGGGTCCCCCACGGAACTTGCACATCAGCACAGGGAAGACGGGAGAACAGGTGTTAGGGGATGCAGATATTTTGGTGGGAAACCAGCGGTTCTGGAACTCTCTTGATTTGCTTACAGTGAGAATGCCCCCCCCCCGCCCCCCACTGCGGCCGCCCCTAAGTTCCAACGGGCTGTCAGAGATTGAGGAGAACGAGGGCTGAGCAATCCAAATGTCCCAAGAGTCAGCGGCCCAGTCTCGCTTTTGCTGAGTCGGCAGCAGGACCTAATTTGTTAATTAAGAGGCATTGAGAGCTGTCCTCGTGTTTTGATTAACCTGATGGCCTTCCCAGCACCACTTGGGTTCAGCTGTAGACGTCGCCGCAGCTTTTAATGAAATGATCTGGAGGGCCATTTGGAGGCACTTGCCATTATTAGGCAGCTCATCGAAACCGGTAACTGAGCTGGCAGCTGAGCCGGCCGGAGCCGTGCCCAACGAGCACTCGGGTCCTGGTTTTCAGGCCCCACGCTGCATCTTTTAGTCATGCTTGAGGGATCGCTGCCGGCCTTTTCGGCTTTCACCCGATTTGCTCTGCACTGGAAGTGCAGCCCGGAGACGGCTCATGAGCTCAGAGGCTGTGGCAGACGTGTTGGTGTCCTGCCCACGTCCCCCTGGCCCCGGGGTCTGCCATCTGTGAGTACCTGTGACACCCTAGACTCTGTGCAGGGTTTCCCTCACTGGCCCGGGCGCGGCTGGAAGTGTGGGGGGTCATGTGGAGTTGACTTGTGTCCCCCACAAAGATGTTGAAGTCCTAACTCCCAGGAAATAGGCGCTTTGCAGATATCAAGCTAAGGTGAGGTCACTGGGGTGGGCCCTAACCCCGTATGACTGTGTCCTTATAAAAGGGGGAAGTCTGGGGTCGCCTGGGTGGCTCAGTTGGTCAAGCGCCCAACTTTGGCTCAGGTCGTGATCTCACGGTTTGTGAGTTCGAGCCCCGCGTCGGGCTCTGTGCTGGCAGCCCAGAGCCTGGAGCCTGCTTCCGATTCTGTGTCTCCCTCTCTCTGCCTCTCCCCTGCTTGTGCTCAAAAATAAATAAACATTAAAAAAAGGAGGGGGGCTGTTATCTGGACACAGAGGCGGACAGGAAAAATGCTGTTTGAACCAGGAGGCAGAGATCAGGATGATGCCCCCACCGGCCAAGGGACGCAAAAGATGCCAGCAAGCCCGCGAGGCCGGGACAGACACCCAGAGCAGATCCCCCTCCCGGCCTCAGAAGGACCCAGCCCTGTCCTCACCTTGAGCTCACACTTCCAGCATCCAGGTTGGAAGACAGTAGATGTCTGTGGTTGAAGTCCCCGGTTTGTGGTGCTTCCTTGCCGTGGCCACAGGAGACCAGTAGGGGAGTTCCACACACTCCTGCCCCCACGGAACCTCCTTCCAGGAGGGGCGGACAGGAATTGGTGGACAAGTACCCTGGAGGGATGCTCTGCTTCCCCAAGAGCCCCCTGCTGTGGTGTGGGCTGAGGCCCACTTGCCCAGAGCAAGACCTGTTGACAGGCGTGTCCTGTATTGACCTCTGTCCTTCTTTTCCCGTCTCCTCCCTGTGTTTTCCTGGGATCATGTCCCAGATGAGCAACCTGCACCAGAATTTTCTTCTCAGAGTCTGCTTCTGAGACAGGCCTTGATAGTAGTATGCTCACGTGCACACGTGTGTGTGCGTGTGCGTGTGTGTGCACGCTGTGTGGTGGAAAGACGCCGTTCACAACCTCCCATGTGCGGAAAAGGTAGCTCTGTGTTCCGATCCCTGCACGGCTATGATCAGTGTCTTCCTGGAGGAGACAGAGCGACAGGGCACGGGGCTGCTGGGCAGCATGAGATCCCTCCACCCTATGCTCCCCTGTCCCCAGTTCTCTCTCTCCTGGGACGCTTGCCAGGACTGACGTCCTTGGTGCTATTGTGGCTGAGAGACGCTGGGGCACAGGCTTATTTGAATTTTTAAAACTACGTCACTGTTATCCAAGTATATGAAAACAACAACGTGGAAACATTTGGAGTCAAGATGCGCCTGGGTGGCCCAGTCGGTTGAGCGTCCGACTCTTGGTTCCAGCTCAGGTCATGATCTCACAGTTTGTGGGTTCGAGCCCCGCGTTGCGCTGCGTGCTGACAGAGCAGAGCCTGCTTGGGATTCTCTCTCTCCGCTGCCCCTGCCCTGCTTATGCGCATGCATGCGCACGGGCTCTCTCTCTCTCAAAATAAATAAATAAACTTAAAAAAAGGTGGAGGTGCCCTTCACCTTGTCTGTTGCTATTTCCTTTCTTGACTATTAACTGATTGGGATATAGATACCGTCACAGACAGATACAGGTACAGACAGATGCACCTGTAGATAAGATATACACATAGAGACATACGTATGTGTGTGGATACAGGTTTGGATAAACACGTAGATATATCTGTAGGTATACATAGACATAGGTAGTGTATTTAAAAATACTTTTTTAATTTGAAAGCGATAGGGAGGGAGTGAGCACAAGCAGGGGAGGGGCAGAGAAAGGGGGACAGAGAGAGAACCTGAAGCAGGCTTGGTGCTGACAGCAGGGAGCCTGATGCTTGGCTCAAGCTCACCAGCTGTGAGATCATGACCTGAGCCAGAGTCAGACGCTCAGCCTACTGAGCCTAAGTGCCCTGGGAGAGAGAGTCTTAAGCAGGTTCCATGCTCAGCGCAGAGCCTGATGTGGGGCTTGATCCCACGGCCTTGGGATCATCATGATCTGAGCCAAAATCAGGAGTCTGACGCTCAACTGACTGAGCCACCCCGGCTCCCCTAGGCAGTGTATTTTCAGATTTACATATCGCTGTGTTGTCTGCGTGGTCCGGCGACTTTGCGTTATCGTTAGATGGTTGTCTTGGATGGTTTCTGAAACGCGAACATCTGTCCCCGTTAATTGCCAGTTAAGTTGCTTCTATTTCTTCTGTGGCTCTTCCCTACAGTGCTGCAACCATACACATTTTAACAAACATGGAGATATTTTTGTATTTGTGCAAGGGTTTCTGTAGAGCGGATTCCTGGAAGTAGGATCCCCAAGTTCAAAGGGAAGCACACTTAAAATTTGGGGAGGCATTATCCAGTTGCCCTCCAAAAAGGTTGAACCAATTTTTGCTCCCAGAGTAATTCAATTTGAATATTAAAAAGGACTGTGACCTCATTTTTGTACTTTAAGCTGGTGAAGTGGGGCAGATCCGTGACACGTAAATAGGTTATTACGGATCCAGCAGGCCTGAACCAGCTCCCACTCGGCAGTGCCTTGCTGTTTATTTCCACTGCATGCACTTGAAAGAGAAAATAACCTGCACTCCTTTAATATGTCTTATAATCTAAAATTCCTCTGAGAGATGGCAAGGCTTTCCAGCATGGCTGTGAAAAACACGCCCTGGGTAACTGCACGTGTGGAAGTCACGTGGAACAGAGTCACTTCGGGCCCTTGTAGTCCTGCGGCTGGAAGCAGATCTGCTCCAGCTAGTGCCGTGTGCCTCTAGGGATGCTTGTTCGGCAGCAGTAGCTGGCTGATACAGAGCTTTTTTCCTGTGCTCTCCTCCACCTTCTATGTTTTACCCCATGATCTCTGTTCCTAAGAGACATTATAACGATCTGCTTACCTCTCCAAGATCGCCACCAGACTGTTTCACCAGAAGGTTGGTGGTAGCCTTACTCTACATCACACGCCAACGTCATTCCCCTCATTTCATCTCATCACGTACCCACTGTATCCTCTCACATCATCACAGGAAGAAGCGTGAGGGCGGATCAGTCGGGTATTTTGAGAGAGACCACATTCACATAACTTAGCACAGTACATTGTTAAAACTGTTCTATTTCAGTATTAGGTATTTGTTGTTCATTTCTGTGCCTGATTTATGAATTTAACTTTATCGAAGGTACGTGTGTATAGGGAAAAAACATAGTATGTATAGGGTTCAGTGCTGTCTGCGGTTTGGGGTGTTCACCGGGGGTCCTGCCACGTATGCCCCGAGGATGGGCGGGATGGAGAGATAAATGAACGACAGAAAGAATCAGTGAGCTTAAGGTGCTCCCATTCCTTGGCTGTCCTGGATCTTCCCAAATACATTTCTTTTTGAAGAATCACTCTAATTTTGGCCAATTTTTATTATCCGCCAGAACCGGACATGCAGAAATCCCGAACCTTAGCTAATGCATATGTGCTCAGTGCTTGGTTTACGAAGCACTCCTTCCCCACTTTTGCTTTGCTTCGTGTTTACAACGCTCTGGTGTGAGGTATTGTTCCTCCCCCTTCCCTGGGAGGGCCCTGAGGATCAGACGGGCCGGGGCTTGCCCTCAGCCCCCTGGCTGGCAGGTGGCCTGGAGGAGGCTTGCACTTGGATCTGTTGCTGTCTCCAGGGTGTTCCCCCAGCGGGTCCCACCCGTCACCGAAATGACCTGGGGGTCCTTCTCCGAGAATGTGTGTGTGGTGTTTGAGTCTGCTCTTCTCTCCAAGAATGTGTCTCTTGTCCCCTGGGGTCCAGGAGAACAGAGGGTTACTTTTTTATGGCCAGGAAAATATTAATGAAAAATGAACCATCGGTGAAATTAATTTCAAAGATTTATGCATTCCCCGTGACTAACAAGCCTGCACCTGTTCATTTGACACCTTTTAACAGCTCCCCACTCACCCCCCCTTCCCAGCCTCTTAAAATTCTCCTCTTTCCCTGAAGGCACCTGGTTGGTGTGTCGAGCAGTGAAATAAATGTACAGTGGGATAGAGACACGACTTGTTAATTAAAAAGGCTGCTCTGCCGGTTCACAGTCAGGAAGAGATGAGCCGGACCGAGCAGCAGGGGATCCCGGTGGGGAGACAGCGGAGGTGTTGTTCTGGGCCGGTGCAGTGGGACCAGAACAGACATTGACGAGCTTTCCCTCTGAGCCCCCTCCGCCTGCCCACACTGGATCACCCTTCCTCTGCGTGGTCGTGACGGGAACGCTTGTTGAATAAACGTGCAGCAGGGGGTCACCCGTCCCCGTCGCCCTGCCCCCATCCATCGCGGGGGGGCCCCAGCATTTTTCTCTCCCTGCCCCTGGGCCTAGATCCTGTGGTGTTTCCTTGTGCACTTTGATGGGTGGACGCCTCCGAGAGACTGACTCGATGGGTCCTTTCTGGCTGGCGGCTCTCAGAGGTTGGAAGCTTGCATTTTGGACTTTGTCAAAAGCTACTCTGAAATCTAAAATTTGGGGAGCCCCCGGGTGGCTCAGTGGGTTAAGCGTCTGACTCTTGATTTCAGCTCAGGTCGTGATCTCATGGTTCGTGAGTTCAAGCCCTGCGTCAGGCTCTGCACTGCCAGTGTGGAGCCTGTTTGGGATTCTCTCTCTCTCTCTCTCTCTCTCTCTCTCTCTCTCTCTCTGTCTTCTCACCCTGCTCTCCTTCTCTCTTTCTCTCTCTTTCTCTCTCTCTCTTTCTCTCTCTTTCTCTCTCTCTCTCCCTCTGTCTTCTCCCCCCTCTCTCTCTCTTTCTCTCTCTCTTTTTCTCTCTCTTCTTCTCTCTCTCTTCTTCTCTCTTCTCCTCCCCCTGCTCTCTCTTTTTCTCTCTCCCTCTGTCTTCTCCTCCCCCCACTCTATCTCTCTCTCTTTCTCACTCTCCCTCTGTCTTCTCCTCCTCCTGCTCTCTCTCTCTCAAAATTAAAAAAAAGAAAAGAAAAGAAATCCAAATTTTCTATCTGTGACAACTGGGCTTTCTTTGGATGTGGCCCCATCTGTGACCAGTCGAATGTCTGCTTCATTCTCAGTCTCCTTCTCTCAGCAACATGAAAGTATTTCTAGAAATTTCTCATTTTCTAGCCTTTCAATGATCTTTTGCCTGAGGTTGATTACCCATCTCCTTCCTTAAGAGAAGGGCGCCTGGGTGGCTCAGCCGGTTAAGCATCCGACTTCGGCTCAGGTCATGATCTCGTGGTTCCTGGGTTCGAGCTCCGTGTTGGGCTCTGTGCTGACAGCTTGGAGCCTGGAACTGGCTTTGGGTTTTGTGTCTCCCGCTCTTGGTGCCCCTCCCCCACTTGTGCCCTGTCTCTTTCTCTCCCCAAAATAAATAGACATTAAACATTTTTTTAAAAAAGCTTAAGAGAGATCGAGGGATAACACACGTAGCGTGCATGCCTCCTAGTATGTGGCTCAAATGCATGCCTCCTAGTATGTAGCTGGGTGAATGTTTACAGATGTATACACCTGTGCAAGCACAGCCCAGATCAGGATGGCATACGGGATACTTCCACCTTCCTCAGAAAGTTCCCTCAAGTGTGTAATTGAACGTGATAGATGTCAGAAGAGCAGTTCTTTCTGGGGAAGAAGGTACTAACGCAAGTTTCTGAGACTTTTCGAGGTGCTGATTCAGTAAGTCCCAAAAACCTTAGTGAGAGGTCATTGTCAGGGGCTGGGATTTCTCCAGTTCACATAGGTCATAGACCCTTCCCCTGGCAGGTACGATCTCCCAGCGAAGGACTGAGGGATTGCTGCTGGATGGTTTCCCTCTGTAAATACCCTCCTGCCTGGAGTCCCATCGACCTCCTCCTCCCCAGTGCAGGTTTGCTCATGGCTGTTGCTCTTGGGTGTGGAGGCAGAACCAAGGATGCTGGTGACCTCCAGAGACCCCCAGGAGTTGGGGGACATCGTCTCTGGTGTTGGGGGCCCTTCTTGGAGGAGCTGCAGCCTGTTCCCACGGTGGGAAGGAGCACAGGCTTGCACAAGTTGGAATCCCAGCCCCGCCATGGACGAGCTGTGCCACCAGGAAGGTGCTCAGCCTCTCTGTGCCTTATGTCCTTCATCCACAACATGGGACGGTGATGACAGCTGGACCTGTCTCATGGTGTTGTTGCATGGCTGAAAGAAGCTAATGTGTGTGTCTGAGACCCAGTGAAGACTACGTTTCTGCTACTGTTATTTAGTTTAGGAATAACACAGACTCAGTTTCGATCCCCCATCCAGTATTCCTCGGCTGTATGACCTTGGGCAAGTCCCGGAGAGCTTTGGTTTCTTCTGCTGAGAAGAGGGAGCAGTCCTATAATCTCATAGGACTGCGGGAACAGTGAAAACATGACCACCACCATTAAGGACTGCACAGTGGTTACTCAAGAAATACTACTCCTCACCAAACACGTGATGGGCTGAGGTCTAAAATTGTGTTCAGAGGCCGTGTTTTGAACTAGAAATGCTTTTCCAATAGACAGCAGGCTCCAGGGGCTCTTGGGTGGCTCAGTCCATTGAGCATCCGACTTCGGGCTCAGGTCATGTTCTCGCAGTTTGTGAGTTTGAGCCCTGCATGAGGCTGTCTGCTGTCAGCGTGGAGCGTGGTTGGGATCCTCTGTCTCCCTCTGTCTTTTCCCTTTCCCTGCTCATGCTCTCTCTCTGTCTCTCAGAAAGAAATAAAACATTAAAAAAAAAAAAAAAGAAATCACTCTCCAATGAATTGGTAGTGTCCCAAGATGGCCCGCTACATTCTGTTTCTAAGGTTGAGAACATTTGCGTTATGAAATATTTCAAATCTTCAGGAAAGTACAGGAAATAATATGACACGCGTGTACCCACCCTCTGGAGTGAACAGATGTCAACATTTTGTCATATTTGCTTCAGATCCCTCCTTTACAAGAAGAAGAAAAAAATATTCCAGTTCCAGCTCAGATGAGCTATTTAATCGAGAATGTAGCTGAATTTTGGTTCTGATGTGTGGTCTTTGATGGGTACCGGGGTCGCCGGTATGAATACGTGAGTTCCCCGGCCTCTGTGAGCTCACACATCAGTGAACAGTGAAGGTAACTTGAGAACAGAGAATTGTCCCACCCTGGGGACGTGTGATGCAGCGATGGAAAGCCCAAGAACCATGGTGGCGATGGGAGCACGGGTGGTCAGAAAAAGTTTCTTGAACAAAGCGCCATCCAAGTTGTGCTTTGGACAATGAAGTCGAATTTTGTTGGGTGCGTTAAGGGAGAAGTAGGCTTTCCAGGTGGAGGGAACAGCACTTGCAAAGTCACGGAGGCCAGACGTCCTGACTCTTTACACTGTGAGATGTATTGGTTTCCTGTGGCTTCCATAACAGATCAGCACAAGGCGAGTAGCTTAACAAAACGGAAATGTGTTGTCTCACTGTTTTGGAGGCAGGAAGTCCTAAATCGGGGTCAGCCAGGCCGTCTTCTTTCTGAAGGCTCTGGGAGAGCCCGTGTTTGCGTCTGGTGGTTCCTGGAAATCCCTGGGGCTCCCTGAGGTGCTTTATCTGCCTCACTCTGGTCTCTGCTTCCCCCACCACATGGCCACCTCCTCCCTGCCAGTCTGGTTCTCTCTTCTGCTCGTCTTAGGGGACACCACTCCAGCCCCCTCCACTATGATCTCATCTTAATTCGACTAATGACATCTGCAACAACTCTGGGCCTCAAGGATTTTTTCCCCAGGATGTCTCTCTCCATACGGTGAGCACGTGTGCATGTTTGTATATACACATGTACACACGCATGTGTGTGGGGATGGAAACACGTATCTTGTAAGTTTTCCTTCTGCTCTGCTCTAAATGTCACTGCTGTAGTTTGTAGGCAGAAGGAGGCATTTGTGGCCTGGCTAAGGGTCAAGAGCATGCATTCTTGCATTGATTTTTTTTAATGTTTGTTTATTTTTCAGAGACAGAGAGTGAGCACCTGGGTGGGGCAGGGGCAGAGAGAGAGAGAGAGAGAGAGGGAGGGAGGGAGACCCAGAATCCAAAGCAGGCTCCAGGCTCTGAGCTGCCAGCACAGAGCCCGATGCGGAGCTTGAATTCATGAACCGTGAAATCATGACCTGAGCCGAAGCTGGATGCTCAACCGACTGAGCCACCCAGGCGCCCCTGTATTGATTTTTGTTTCCTTTTATTTGCAATGATTTTTTTTTTTTTAAACAAAGAAAATTTTCCTCTGGATTTTGCCAAGCCAGGGAATCAAATGGATTATGGAACGTGTCTGGGGCTCGGTCCAGTTAATACGATATTTCCAGGCATCTGGTAGGTGCCACATGATTAGGCTGTGGCTGGTTCCTTTGTGCCATTTTTAGGTGGCTGGTTGTTGAATATGGCAGGTGCCAGGAAGACCTAATTCATAAAAACGGGCTGGCGGTATGGTCTGAAAGTAAATGAATGCCAAGTGTGGGCAGATGGTTTCTGGAGCATTTGTGGGTCTGAGACAGTGCACAGAAAAGGCAGTTGAATTTTGGGGTGTTGAAAGGAGCGTCTGGAACTGTCAGAACCTGAGGCCCGGCTGGGGATGGCAGAATGCTCCAGGACGAGGTGCCAGCATACCCCTCATCGGCGTGGCGCCCTGGGGTTGACCGAGACGTTGATTTTGCACCCGTGACCCCTGGGCCCTGCAGCATCTCTGTGACGTAAGCAGTTGCAGATTTTATGGTTCACTCCAGGGATGAGAAAACCGAGACCCGGAGAGGTGATGTTGTGTAACGTCAGGGCTTCTCTAGATGAGTACGTCGGGGGGCGCTTGCCCCCCACCCCCCCTTTCCCACATCCTAATGGTGGCCTGGGCCTCTTTCTTCCAGTCTAGGAGGAGGTGTTGTTGTCTCAGGAAGGACTCACAGGGAGGACCCCTCTTGGTCACAGGTTGGGGCGTTCCGGGGCTCCCCAGGCATCACATCTCATGCCTCTTTCCTGCCAGTCATCACGCCCTGCTCACGAGGCACTTCATTTATTCCCTCCACACCTCCTCACACCCCGTACCGCCTCCTTTCCTTAGTGGGGACCTGGAGGACTGTTCGCTCCCACCCCCCACCTGCCAGGTGTGGTGCAGAGCACTTTACATCCCTTTTTACTTTTTTGTTTTATTTTTTTTAATGTTCATTTATTTATTTTGAGAGAGAGAGAAAGAGAGACAGAGAGACAGAGAGAGAGAGAACATGCATGTGCCCAAGAAGGGGAGGGGCAGAGAGAGGGGGGAGAGAGAATCCCAGGCAGGCTCCACACCGTCAGTACAGAGCCCAATGCGGGACTCAAACTCACGAACCTTGAGATCATGACCTGAGCTGAAATCAAGAGTTGGATGCTCAGCCGGCTGAGCCACCCGGGCGCCCCAGTATCCATTTTAAAACACATCACCAACAGGAGGGGACTGTTGCTTGTATTTGTAGATGGAGAGATTCGGGCAATGGGAGAAGTTGATTGTCCAAAGTCATTTAACTGGATTAGTGCGGCAGGGTAAGTAGGCTTAGTGTTGGCTGGAATAATTTCAGTGGCATAATTTCATTGGGCTCTGTAGAGTGATTCGGGCAAGGGGTGGTGGCCTGGAGGGAATGTGTGAGCCTGATGAGGGGGGTGGTTGGGGGATGGGCTCGGGACTGGCTGCTTTGCTCGCGGAATGTGTGTTCCAAGGTGAGTTGTTGGCTACCTTTAGGAATCAAGTAACCTTGGGAGGGCCAGCCCCTTCTGAATCAGCAAGGCTCAAAGATGTCAAAACATCAAGAATATAGACTAAAAAAAAAAGGCATGATTAATACCAAGCCCAATTCTTTTGAGCACAAAACCACTTCCTTTCTCCTGCACCCATCCATCCTTGTCAGAGACCAGGAGAGACTTCCTTGAGACTGAGAAGAAAGCAGCATCCTTTTTTTTTTTTTTCCCTGCCTCTGAAGGATTATTTCCACGTTCCAGAGTTCGTGTGCTCTTTCTCTCTCTGCATCTTTCGCCTCTTGAAACCACTTCCTGTATCACGTCCTCCATGGCGTGGGAGCGTGGCTGGGCCCAGACTGGGTGGCTGTCAGGTCTCTGGGTAAAAAGCATTAACACACTGGCCAAAGGCACCATGACGATAATAGTGAACAGACACAGGATATTCAAACCTTGGACAGTTTGCCGCGTCTCTTTCCTAGGGCTGGAGCCCAGGCTGGGGATACTGCACTGTTAACTCTTACGGGTCGGCAGGGAGCAGGGCTCTGGGGATCAGAGACTTTCTCCGCCCAGTGCTTGGAGGTGAACTCCAGGGGCTCTGTCTGCCCTGCCGTGGTTCCCCGGGAACTTGGCCACGGAAGTTTCGGCTGAGCTGCAGAGAAAGGGCAGAGAGTTCTATATCTGAGATGAGAGCCTGTCTTGGGAGCCTGTGTTCACATAAATCCTTGGTCTCTGTCTGGGAGTCGTGTAGTAATAACGAGAATAGTAGCTCACACTTATGGGGCTCTTGTGGAGCTAAGCACTCTCCGTGCATCATCTCCTGAATTCTTACAGTGACTCTGTGTGGTGGGCATGAGTATTGTCTCCGCCGTACAGAGGAGGAGACCATGGAAGTAGCAGTTAATTGGTGGAGGCATGATTCAGAATCAAGCAGGCCACGTGGGGGACCCACGCTCCAAATGCCATTTAACAGATGAAGAGTCAAGACTAAAAGGTTAAGTGACTTATTATCTGTCCTGCCAAAGCAGACACAGTGAGTGACTTATGAGTTCCTGAAGGTTCTCGACCTTCAGAATCACCAGGGGTGATTTTGCGCTCGTTCTTCCCGGCCCCCGGGACATTTGGCAATGTCAGGAGAAACTTTGGGGGGCAGGCAGGATGAGGGATACTAGCGGGTGGAGGCCAGGGGTCCTGCTAAGCATCTTCCAGCACATAGGACGCTCCCACCACAAAGAATGACCCAGCCACAAACAGCAATACTCTGCCTTCAGGTCACATGCTTAGAGCCAAGCCAGGACCTGAGTTCTGGACTCCAGAGCCTTGGCACAGTGCCTGTCACGTGATTCCAAGCAAAGGTGCTCACTTGGTACCCTCTGCTTGTGCCAGTATTGGTTATTGGCTCTCCACTCAAGGGAGAGCCTGTAACTCTCCCAGGGAGACTCTCCTTCACCCCCTGTGCTCAGTTCCTCACTGGGGGTCTCTGTCCCAGTGCTCATCTGTTCGCTGTTTATTCTAGGAGCTTCTCCACTGGACAGTGGACCTTTGAAGGGGAGGCTGGCATGAAGATGGTGATGGTGGTGATGTTGTGATGATTCTTCCTGGAAGGTGAGGGGGGAGCCTCTGGGCTGAGGATCCAGAGTGCAGAGGGCTCTATCAAGAGGAAGCATAGCCCTCTTGGCTGTGGCTCGGGAGCTTTCCCCGTGTGTGACCTCCCTGTTGTCTTCCTTGCCCATCCTCAGACAGGTCAGACCTCGCCTTTTCCCCTAACTCAGGACTTGGTAGGCACAGCCCAGGGCTCATAGCCTGGAAAGCGACATGTGTGAGCCTGGTTTAATTTTCCACCATGTTAATAATAACAGGAGACAGTTGGCTGTGGGTGCGGTTGGTGGGTGGGGGTGGGGGGTGGGGGTGGGGAGCACCCACGGAACACAGCGCTCACAGTTCAGAAAGGTGGGAGGGCAAGGCTCTTGGCCAGGCCTCTGCTTCCTCACTGTAGCCTCCAGTTTAACGCTCTGTAACATGGGGGCGCTGGTTCGGAATATACCTCCCTCTCCCTTGTCCGTTCTACTCTGACATTTTATACCGGTCTTGCCCTCCACCGTGTAACGTGTGGGTGTCCAGGGATGAGTCGGTGGCAGGACGTAGGTCGGCCCCTTCTCGTGCCAGGGAACTCACCACCTTCTCGAGCAGCCCCTTCTTTGTGGGTGATGGTAACAATAAGAGCACCATTTTTGGGCTGCTGGGTCCTCCGTGGCATGATTCCTCTTGGCTTCACGGCGATGCCCTGAGGGAGGTGTGACGAGGCGGACAAACGTCAAGAAGTTTGCCCACGACTGCACGACGAAGAAATGGCAGCACCGGGACTTTAACTCCAGCTTGTTTGACTTTATTTAAAAAAAAAAATTTTTTTTTAACGTTTATTTATTTTTGAGACAGAGGGAGACAGAGCATGAGCAGGGGAGGGGCAGAGAGAGAAGGAGACACAGAATCCGAAGCAGGCTCCAGGCTCCGAGCTGTCAGCACAGACCCCGATGCGGGGCTCGAACTCACAGACTGTGAGATCATGACCTGAGCTGAAGTCGGACGCTTAACCGACTGAGCCACCCAGGCGCCCCCAGCTTGTTTGACTTTAAAGCCCTCGGTGTTTATTTAAGGGAATTAGCTGCGGGACACAGGTGCCCAGACGGGTACCAGATGGAGGGGAGGTGAGTCCCGGCCTCCTTGGAGAATGGCGTTGTCCCTGGCGGGTGGGTGACAGCAGAAGGGTGGAGAAGGCAGACCCTTGGTGTGACAGTACTGAGTAACCCTGATTGAGCACCTGCCATGTGCCGGGTACTGTGCTAAGCACTCTGTGGCCGCTATGCCGTTTAATTTCTCCCACACCACCAGGAGGCAGGTACCGTTATTTCTGCCTTTGGTCTTAGCTTTCTGTGGCGACAGAAACCACACGCTCGGCGGCCTGGACAACACACAGTTATTATGATACGGTTCTGGAGGTCAGAAGTCCGAAATGTGTCCCTGGACTAAAACCAGGGTGTCAGCAGTGCTGTGCTCCTTCCGGGGGACCCCCTGGGAGAGTCTGTTTCTTCCCCTTTCCCAGCTTCTCCATCCGCACTCCTTGGCTTGTGGCCACTTCCTCCATCTTCAAAGCCAGCAGCATTGTACCCTCACAGTTCTTTCTTCTCTGGCTCTGACCCTCCTGCCTCCTCTCAAGGACCCTTGCGATTTCCCTGGCCATCGGGTAATCCCAGGTCATCTCCCCATCCCAGAACCCTTCACTTAAACACATCAACACGTTCTCTTTTGCCACCAAGGTAACATATTCGTAGGTTCTGGGGATTAGGATATGGACCCCTTGGGGGCTGTTAGTTTGTCTCCCACATCCATTTTATAGGCCCAGAGAGGTTATGTGACTTGCTTAGAGCTGCATAGCCTGTAGGAGGGAACCGTGGGAGCCGGGGTTCTGATGCAGACGGTCTCATAACCACCCGTTGTGTCCCCTACCTGGCATGTCGCCACCGCTCCTGGGAAAGCCATGTTCACAGAGCGACACGTGGATGTAACCTGCCTGTTGGGTGGGAACAAGTGGCTCTTTCTGCCGGGAACAACCTGCCTGTTGGGTGGGAACAAGATGCTCTCATACTTGGGCGTAATGGTGGGACCTCAGGACTAGTCATTTGGTGCATTGCGGAAATATTTGCCGAGACTCCTGCTACATAGTAGACAGAGATCCCTATTGCCGTGGCATTTATAGTCTGGAGAGAGGACACTAGACCGTAGATCGGGAGCCAAATAAATAAGCCAGTCATCTAGGAGGCAGAGGTGATGGCTTGGGGTGAGTACCTGGGCAATGGGTCGAGCCCTTCTGACCAGTGGGCTCTGTTAGGCGCTGGGCTGGGCTGTGCCTTCAGGAGCACCCCCCGCTGCCTGCCACGGAACTGGGGGGCCGTTGCCACGTTTTGACTCTCGCAAGCCAGGTGGCTCTAGAAACAGCAGACAACGGGCAGAGCCCAAGACTGATCCTCCCATGTGTTTTGCAAAGAGCTGGAAACTGCCGTGGTTTATAACTGTCAGCGACTGCCACTGCACAGAGCAGCGTTGCTGAGCCCGCTCTTTCTGGGAAAAGGAGAAAGATGATGACATTTCCCATAGCCGCCTCCCCCTCTTCACGGAGGCCGGTGTTCTATACCCAGAAGCTGCCTTGAAGAGCTGGCACGTAGTTACGTTTGAGTTTGCAGATGATGAGAAAGAGAGGTTCAAAGGGGGTCTGACCTCGTGCCAAAAGGTCTTCCTTTTCTAACAGGACGCTTTGGGAAAGGTTTGGGCTTTGGGGTCAGAGACACCTGAGCTTGGATCCTGGCTCTGCCGTGGGCACTGAATGACTTCCTTGCCTTTCCGAGGCTGTTTTTGCATCGATGGTGTGGGGGGAGACTGCTTACCTCACGTGGTATGGGGAACGTTCAGTGAATCCGTGTGTGAGGTGGGCAGTGTTGTTGTAGTGGGGGGGGTCCAGGGGGGAGACAGAGTCCCACAGCAAGTAGCTTTTGGTCTAATGCAGGAAACAGACAAAAACAATGAATAAACACAGAAAAACAATGTCTTAATAAGTGCTATTTGGGGTAACATGCCCTGTGTTAGAGTCAAGGGGGGTGGGAACCCGCTCTTGCAGGAGGGATCAGGAGAAGCCCCTTTTATGAAGGGAGACTTACGTGAAGCCTAGAGGGTGAGATGCAGTCAGTCATGGGAGTATTGGGGAAAGGGAGATGGCATGTGCAAAGGCCCTGGGGCTGGGCACACATGAGCTTATTCTAGCAATGGATAAAAAGTAGCGAGTGAGGAAGACAGGACATCGTAAGATGGAGCAGGACAAGGAGGCAGGGAACAGTCATACAGTGGCTTGTGAGAGTTTAGATTTTATTCTAGGTAAGATGGACGAGTACATTGAAGGATTTTAAGCAGGTGGAGTGGCTTGACCAGAATTATGCTTTTATTTTTTTATTTTTGTTTTTTAAAAGATTATTTTTTTGACAGACGGAGAGAAACAGCACCAGCTGGGGAGGGACAGAGACAGGAGGAGGGAAAGAATCCCAAGCAGGCTCTGCACTGTCAGCACAGAACCCACTGTGGGGCTCCATCCCATGAACCGTGGGATCATGACCTGAGATGAGATCAAGAGTGGACGCTTAACTGACTGAGCCACCCAGGTGCCCCCAGAATCATTCTTTTAAAAGCCCACTCTGGCTGCTGGGTATTGCATGGATTGGAGGCAGCAGGTGCCCTACAGGTGTGGGGGGTGATGGTGGCCGGCGGTGGTAGAGCAGGAGAGCCAATGTCTAACTTCAAGTTGCAGGTGTGTTTTATTTATTTATTGAAAAAAATTATTTTTACTGTTTGTTTATTTTTGAGAGAGAGAGAGCACGAGTGAGGGAGGGGTAGAGAGAGTGGGAGACACAGAATCCGAGGCAGGCTCCAGACTCTGAGCCGTCAGCACAGAGCCTGACGCGGGGCTCGAACTCATGGACCGCGAGATCGTGACCTGAGCTGAAGTCGGACACCTAACCGACTGAGCCCCCCGGGCGCCCCAAGGTGCAGGTGTGTTTTAGAGTAGAACCAGTAGGAATCGATGTCTGGTTGTGTACAGATTCTTTTCAATAACAGGTTGGTATTTTTTATAAGACAGTCTTAAAAATGTATGCGTCACCACTAACAAAAATGCCAGTCTTCAGACCATGTCTTACCAGCCCTTTCTTTTTGACACACATCGTGGTTTCTCAGTCTTGTGCCCTCGTCGCTTGGGGCTGGGTCACTCTCTGTTGCGGGGGGGGGGGGGTGTCCTGCGCACTTGTAGGCGGGTTAGCGGCATCCCTGGCCTCTACTCACTGTTTGCCTCTTTCCGTAGTGGTGACAACCAAATGACCAAACTGCCAACAGTCCCTGGGGTGCAATACTGCCCCCCGCTGAGAACCAATGACCCACATTGTTGAAATCAAAGACCATGTCCTTGCTCTTGGCCCTGGGATCTCGTAAACAGCTTTGTGTTGGGGTCGGAATGACAATGACGGTGATGGTGTTGTGACCATTAGAGTCAGTGCTGATTCTGGTTCGAAGCCCTGTATCAGACACTGTTCGAAGCCCTGAATAGGATTACCTGCTTTAATCTTGTCAGTAGCCTTCAATGTCGGTTTCATCGTTACCCCCATTTTACAGACCAGGAAGTGGAGGCAACAGAGAGGTGAAGAAGGTCACCCAGGTCCATGCAGGGGTTAAGTTGTGGGGTGGAGATCTGAAGGGTTTGTGCTTGTCCTAAAGGCACTGGGTGGCCACTGGAGGGTGTTAAGGATGCGACAGGCCGGATTTGCACCTAAGAAACGTGACCCCGGAGGCCGGGGTGGAGGATGGATCCCCAGTGGGCGAGCGAGGCTGTGGACAGGGAGGCCAGCCTGGAAACTGATGCCAAAGCCCAGGCATGGAGGAAGAAGCTACCACACTCCCCGACGGAGAAGCAACTTACCTGGGAGAGTGAGGCCACCCATTCATTCATTCATCCGTTCATCCGTTCACTCGTTCATTTCATGGCTCTCGACGGGGGATTTCTGTGCGCCTAGTGCTGTCCTAAGGCACCAGGATGATGCTCTTTATAATGTAGTGGGACGAGATAGACACAAAATAAATATAGCAAAGCAGCAAACCAACCACCCCAGCAATGCCGAGGTGTGCTGGCATTTTCTGTGAGGGAAATGAGACATCGAGGCAGATGGGCGTGAAGGGGACCCTCCTCCAGGTGGGGTTGGCTGTGGAGGGGTGCTCTCTGAGGTGGTGGCTTTTAAGCCAAGACTGTAGAAGGAGAAGGGGATGTTCAGGTGAAGCCTGGGGAGGGGGGACTTTACAGTGACAGATCTCTCTGGCAAGAATGACTTGGGCTGTTCTAGAAGGAGTGGGGAGGCCAGAGCTGGGGAGTGGAGGTGGGTGGGGACTTGTGTGCGAAGGCCGGGAGGCTGGCCTTTAGTCTAAGACAAGGAGGAGCCGTTTGGAGAGTTTGAAGCAGAGGGGTGCTGTTGCCCAGTTTAGGATGACGAGGTCTCTCTGTGGCAGCGCTGGGGGAGAATGGACCATACCCAGCAGCTCCTACGGCCGATGCCTGCGGGGACCTGGGGAGATGCGATCTGAGCCCGGAGGGAGGGCAGGAGCCACGAGGAACGAGGGCATCGCCCTCAGACTCCAGAGCTGCCCGGGGGGAGGGCAAACCCTCCCACCTCCAGGAGGTTGAAAGCTGGGACTCAGACCCGGTGGGGGCACCTGGAGACACGAAGTCACGCGGCCTCATCTGCCGCCAGCACATCTGCCTGCTGGAACCTTCCTCACCGAGTCTATTTCTGCTCCCCTTGGCAGCTCTGTGGAAATTAAAAGGCTATTTGCAGTGACTAATGTTGCTAATTCTGATCAAACAATTTAAAATTCATCCTTCGCCATATCGGAGACCCGCTAGGGAACAGAATTAACACATCATTTGTGGCAATTTTCAATGATGGTTGGTGGAAAACAAAAAAAGGCATAAAAACTGGTCCTAATTCAAACCACTGCTCATTAAACAGCCTCTTCTATAATATTCCATCTTGATCCATATGATCGCTCCCTGTCTGCTCCCAGCTTTGTAACAGAGAGCGGGGACCCTGACAAGCGGACTGCTGGCTCCAAGGCGCTAGAAACTTCCCCAGAGCCTGGCAGGGATGCAGCTCCACCTGGCCCTGCCTACCCCCGCCCCCTCTTTCCACCCAAAGCCAGCTGCTTTTTTTTTTTTTTTTTTTTTACTTTTTAAAAATTTTTTACTTTTGAGAGAGAGGCAGAGACCAAGCAGGAGAGGAAGAGAGAGAGAGGGACACACAGAATCCGAAGCAGGCTCCAGGCTCTGGGCTTTCAGCACAGAGCTCGATGCGGGGCTCAAACTCATGAACCCTGGGATCGTGACCTGAGCCAAAGTTTAACGCCTAACAGACTGAGCCACCCAGGCTCCCCCAAAGCCAGCTGCCTTTGAGTCATCCTGTCCTGAGACAGGACGTGGCCCCTGTCGCCAAAAGTTAAAATTCAGCAAGCCAAGTGTTAGAGAAAGAATCAAGCTTCCCCGTGTTCCTCAAACTTGAGTCCTTCTTGCATCACCGTGCTGTTGTGACCATGTGCATGTTCTATTATTTCCTTAATTAAAGCCAACCCATTTAAAATGTGATGAATAAAAAAAATAAAATGTGATGAATATATGCATTTGATGTGTACAAGAATTTTTGTAACGTAGATCGTATATATTAGTTAATATGTTCATTGCATTTTAAACAGATAACTTGAGAGCATTATTATAAATGGAAAGCCAACATCACAAACGATAGATAAACAGTAGGTGCAAAATAGATACAATGTTTTAAAAACATTTGACAGTTGACTTTATACCCTTTGGGTTTTGTTTCCTGTAGGTTTCTGTCCTGTTGGTGCGTGTGTGTGTGTGTGTGGTAAAATACATGTAAAAAATGGGCAGTTCAAATGCAATTAAGTACAGATTTGCAAGCCTTTGGACCATTAGATAAATAAGAAAAAAGTTAAAAAATGAATTGACAGTTGCAAAATAAAAGCTTATGTGTGAACAACAAGAACAAAAATAAACAAGGTCTTAGACTCCATTGGATACATCTGCCAGTGAAAGCTACTCTGGGAAGCCAGGAGGCAGAACACAGACTCCTCTGGAGCATCACGGAAGACCTCCCGAAGGAAGTGACCTACGATCCCAATGGCTGTGTTTCTTGGGGGTTCTGTGGGAGGCTTTTTAGTCAGTAGAATCTTAAAAGATTTAATTGATTTTTTTTTATCCTAAATACTGAGTGCTGGCAATTGTCTCTGGCAGGTGTGTGTATAAACCAACCTAGATATTCTAAGCTCCAATATTATGATAATGTCTAGTCTTCGTAATTCTGCGCTTCCCATCACCATGGCAACCCACAAAACAAAAAAGGCAGGAGGACTGGTGTTTGATCTTATCTTGCCTGGGCCTTTGTCACATCCTTTGATATTCCCTGAGACCCAGCACCTTTGGGAGTGCAACATTGTGTGTTGAATACCCTGGGTTACCTGGAATGGTACCACAATTCCTATCAAAGAGATGCGGGGAAATAACTAGAAATTGTGAAGCAATTAACTGGAAATCACAGGAAAGCCATTATGCAAACTGTGGCAGGTTTTATTTTCCAAAGATGGCATCCCCTGGCCCATGGACTCTGCTAGAACCTTGCCAGCCCCATGACCCTGGATGGGCATGGGTGGCTGTCCTGACCAACGGAGGATGGCGGAAATGGTGGTATATGACTTGAGGTCATAAAAATGCTTGGCACATCCACCTGTTTTCATTCTTGGAAATGAGCCACCAGGCTGGAAGGATGCCCGGGCGTCGTATGGAGAGACCCAGGTGAGGCGGAACGGACGTCCCCAGCCCCCAGCCCTGGCTGGCGTCCCAGCAGGGAGATAGCCCACACTCGTCTGTCATGAAAGCCCTTGGTCTGCCTGCCCCAGTGGGTGCTGCACGTAATGGAGCAGAGTCGTCCGCACTGAACCCCCCCAAATTATATATTTGTGAGCAAAATAAATAAATCTCGTCTGAAGCCACTGAGTTTTGGAATGGTTTGTGACTTGGAAATGGAAACTCCAAACAGGGACATGTCTCGCCAGCGTTGTTGGCTTTGTGGATGGAGAAGAGGGTTTTTTACCTGTTGCCTGCACTTTGGTTCTGTTTTATTTTATTTTTTTAATGTTTATTTATTTTTGAGAGAGAGAGACAGAGTGCGAGCAGGGGAGGGGCAGAGAGAGAGGGAGACACAGAATCCGAAGCAGGCTCCAGGCTCTGAGCCGTCAGCACAGAGCCCGACGCGGGGCTCGAAATCACAGACCGCGAGATCATGACCTGAGCCGAAGTCGGATGCTTAACCGACTGAGCCACCCAGGCACCCCTTCCAGTTCTGTTTTAAAATCAGACTTCCCTGGGGCGCCTGGGTGGCTCAGTCGGTTGAGCGTCCGACTTCGGCTCAGGTCACGATCTCGCGGTCCGTGAGTTCGAGCCCTGCGTCGGGCTCTGGGCTGACGGCTCAGAGCCTGGAGCCTGTTTCCGACTCTGTGTCTCCCTCTCTCTCTGACCCGCCCCCGTTCATGCTCTGTCTCTCTCTGTCTCAAAAATAAATAAACGTTAAAAAAAAAATCAGACCACCTTGGGGCGCCTGGCCTTGGGGCGCCTGGGTGGCTCAGTCAGTTGAGCGTCTGACTTCGGCTCATGACTTTGGCTCAGGTCATGACCTCCCCGTCCGTGAGTTCGGGCCACGCATCGGGCTCTGTGCTGACAGCTGGGAGCCTGGAACCAGCTTTGGATTCTGTGTCTCCCTCTCTCTCTGTTTGTCTCCTGCTCACCCTCTGTCTCTCTCTCAAAAATAAATAAACATTAAAAAAATAAAATAAAGGCAGACCTCCTTATGATGCTCCACGACAGTTGTCCACAGTGATACCCAAGCAGTGGTTTGAAAAATGAGCTCAGATAAAGCCTGGGGAGTGGCATCTTGGGTGACAGGAAGTGCTGGGAGGGAGGCACCAGGCACCAGCAATGAAGAGGGCACAGTGTTTCCGCAGTGTGACGGAGGGAGTAGGGGAAGGGGGAGGAGGACGGATGGGTCAGTAGGGCCACAGCCTGGACAGCCTGCCGGGGATGCTGACAACCAGAGAAACCGGTGACCTGCCCCCAGTCATACAGTAAAGTCGTGTGGGTCTGGATCCCAATTCTGGGTCCCCTGGCCCCCAGCCCAGAGCCGTGTCATAACCAGGACCTTGAACTTCAAGTTCAAACGCCAGCCTCCTGCCCCGTGTCAGCATTCTCCTTTCAAAATAAGACGGGTGGGGCAGTGATCATGGCGTGTACCCCACGGGAGTGTTTTACAGATTCAGTGAATGAGTTAACATAAAACATTTAGCACACAGTAGGTGCTCAATAAATGCAGCTCTTACAACTTTGGGGGTAGAGGGGGTAGGAGACGGTGGGTAGGGTGAGCACACCCAAGCTGATAGATTCAAACCTGTGCGTTTTCTGATCTCGCCAAGATGTCTCTTCAGATTTTCCAGGCGTTTCGGAGTTGAGAGGAGGTGAGCAGTGGACTTTGAAGTAGGAAATGCAACCTCACGCTCACAAGAATCCGCCTGCCCTGCAGGAAGGAGGCTGTGCTTGATTATTTAATGGAGGTCAGGCAGGCTACACCGGGCTGAGACTCCCCTCCAGACTTCTGGGGAAATCTGTGCTTCTAAGCCCCTCTCTCAAAGGCTCCTTAACGGACTTTCATTGTCTCCGGACTGGAATGAGGATTTTTCCTGCATAAAATGGAGATGTGACTTGGAGGGCATACCCTGCGCCCAAGGGGAATGCTCCTTCAGTGACAGGAATCCCCTCGGAAATGGCAGGAGGGGTGAGGCAGTGCAGGGATGATTGAGTGACAAGGTGAGGACACGAAGGGGTCAGTTAGTGAGTGAGTCAGCAATGCTGGTGAACTCCTGCTTTGCTGGACTTTTGCTCCAAACCCAGTTCTCCCACCATGACCTGACTAGGTTTGAACACTCCCCAAAGTGGAGCCTGACTTGCAGGGGCTTGGGCACAGAGCAGGACAAGGTCTTGTTGCTGGTGAGGTGCTGTGCGCCCCGGGCTCGCCTTGCTGGGATTCTGGATGAACCACAGAACACAGAGTGACACCTCCGTGTACACCTGAGGAAGGATGTGGGATGTGGCTGGCGCCCCTCACCGCCTGGGCCCGTCAGGTGGGCCCGGAGAGCGCGGTGTAAGGCTGTCTGAGCCCCTGTGTTAGCATTTCTGCTCTTTCCCTCTTATCTCTGTTCCGGGTCAGTGGGCTCCCTCTCAACTCAGCAGCCTGATTGTGGGATCATTCCATCATGGACATTCCCACCCGCTCCCTGGCTTGAAACAGTTCAATGGACTCCCTTTTCTCTTGGGATAAAGACAAAAAGTCTTCAAAGGACTTCATGGCCCTTTGTGATCTGGCCCCTGCCTACCTCTCAGCCTCAGGCTATGCCCAGCTTCCTCTTTGCTCCCTCAACTCCAACTGTACTGGCCTTTTTCCAAATTCTTGCCCTCGCCAATACACACATCCTGCCTCAGGACCTTTGCACATGTGTCTCCCTTTGTGCCAAATGCTCTTTGGGTCATTTAACTCCACTGTACCCTAGAGGTCTCAGTTCAAGCGTCGTTTCCTCAAGGAAACCCCAAACAGGGTCTCTTTGCCTTGGTACCTGCTCTGATGGTTCCCGTACTTCTCCGTTCTGAGCCTGGTAATGGTTGGTATTTTACATTCATTCGTGTCCTCCTTTGATTAACTGGTGTCGCCCACTGAGCCATGAGCTCCACAAAGGCAGGGAGGGTGTTTATTTCTGCTTATTCCTGTCTCTCCAGTATATGTCCTGTGCCTCGCATACAGTAGGCAGTCAATATCTGTTGATATATGCACTGTACTTCTTACTTCTCCAGCGTTTGGATCTTGCCTGTTTGCCTGCAGGGCTCAGATTTGGCTGTGCTGGTCTTCCTTAGAAGCAGCCTTTTTTTTTTTAAATTAATTTTTTTTTTATGGAGAGAGCATGTGTGTGCATGGTGGGTGGGGAGGGGCACAGGTTGGGGGGAGAGAGAATCCCAAGCAGGCTCTATGCTCTGTGCAGAGCCCGACGTGGGGCTCGATCCCAGAACCCTGGGATCAAGAGTCGGACACTCAAGTGACTGAGCCACCCAGGCGCCCCAACAACACGTGCTATTCTTAAGTTCTCCTAAGAGTCTGCGTGCCGGGGCTTGCCATCACTCGGTGGCTGTGTGACATTGGGCAGGGGACCAGCCCCTTCCCACGTGGGTTCCCTCATCTGTAAGACAGGTGGGACTCCACTCTAAGGCTGTTTATATTGGAGCAGCTGGAACATCGCCTGCACCGCCTCTCTGCCGCCACTTCCTGCCCCTTGCTTCGTCTGGTTCCCAGGACCTCAGCCGGAGAGAGGAGCGCAGGGGGCTGGGAGAGCTGGGGGAGCATGCTGGAGGATCTCGGGGGGCTGCCTTTTCACCCCTTCTCCTTGGCTATCGATTGCTGTAACAGCTGCACTTTTGGCTTCTTAAAAGAAATAAAAGTCAGTACTCCACGAGGTAACACCTTTCGTAGGCTGCCTGATGCAGGCCACAGGGGATGGGGGTGGGGGACGGATCCCTGGGGCTGCAGGACCAGGACCTAGCCCCCCCTGCTCCTTCAGCAGCCGCCGTCTCTGGGGCATGAGCTGCTGATGGCTGCCTGGGACACCTCATTCCAGCTGCCCTCGGCCAGGAGCTCTTGCCAGCGATAAAGTAGCTGTGGAATGAACACTTGGAAGGAATTCATCCATTCAACAAACAGTGATTGAGTTCCTGCTCTGAAGGGAGCGGATTGGGTGTGAGACAGGTGCAGGCTTGGCTCCCGGATCGTCTCTGCTGTCCTGAGCGCCTGTGGTGCTCCTGGTGTGTGCCTGGCATACATCCGGCACCCGATGAGTGGGTGTTGAATGATGGACTGCGTTTGGCTTTGATCGGTGAAGCCTGTTACTTCTCTGAACCTCAGTCCTTCGTCTCTGAAATGGGCGTAGGAATAGCCTGTCCCCAGGGCTATTGTGCAGAGCTGGGACCCCACGGGTCCTCTCTAGGTGGCGGCTTTGACCGTGATGCGGATTTGAAATCCCTAGCAGAAAAGTACTTTTGTCTGGAATCGCACTATACCTTCACCTCCTCACTTCTGCGGCCAGGAGTCCAAATGGTTTCTGCTCTTCCCTGATTAAATGTATTTGCTGTTCTCTTTCTTTTGTTACGTAATCTGAGACATTAGACTCTGGCTGTGACGGTTGAATTCTCTCCTAGTTATAAAAAAAGGGCTCGCTCTTTTTTCCATTAGCTCTGACGGAAATTAGCTGCCTACCTCTCCTAGCTCCGGGGGTAAAGCCTAGGCATCTAGTGCCAGTGCTGAATACAGGCATTGGAAGGGAGTGGGCAAATGTCCCTCAGCTGGTGGAGACCAAGAATTGGGTCGTCCTGAGACTGAATCTGGTAATGAGCTGTGTGATCCGGGGCAGGCCACCTCACCATTCTGGTGTCAGTGTCCTCATCTGTAAAATGGGCCTCAGGATCCCCACTCTGTGGCGTTAGGGTGTGGTTCTGGGCTGTGCTAAGATTATGGACGTTGAGGATGGATGCTGTCGATAGGACACCTTCTTCCCTCCCGCCTGTCACCGGCTGCATCCCGTAATGTCACACACCTGGGGGAAACACGGCCCCCTCTCTGGGCCTTTCCGATGTACCCCATGGGGTCTGCGGTCAGAATTGCCAGAAGACCAAAGGAGCACACGACACTATTTTCCTAGATTCCCTTTCCCTATGGTGTTTGGATGGATAGATCTGGGTGGTGGTTTCTGGATCTGACTTAGACCCGCAGACTTTATTCCTTTCCCTTTGCCACGGCGTCTCCCCAGCGGGATGGGAGTGATGGTCCAGCCTTAGTGATGGTCCCATCTGGCTTCGAGGGCACTTCTGAGAGATGGCTACACGACAGGGCTCCCAACAGGACAGAAGGGAGACAGGGTGTGGCTGTGAAGCTGAGTGGTGGGAGAGAGAGGTCTGACAATCCCGCCCCCCGCATGTTAACTGCGAGGCCACAGGGATGTGGCTCCCTTTCTCCCCTCATCACGTCTTCATCCACACTGCTATGGGGGATTCCCTGGCCCCATGCTCCAGATCTTGAAAGAGAGGCAGGGCCGGAAGGGGATCTCAAGAGACACCAGGTGGAGCCCAGGGGAGTTTTGACGTCTCAGCTCCGCGGCCCTTCACCTCCAACGCCATGTCCTGTGGTCTGTGCAGAAGGAAGCTGATGGCTGGCTATCGTGAGATCCCTGCATGGCCTCCTGAGTGGGTGCAGCCTACAAGTCCCCTCCGTCGGCCCAGTCCCCAGAGTAGCCGGAGGGCAGAGGTGGGCAGGAATGGGCAGTGGGGACTGGGCAGAGGAGGAAACCTATCTTTCCAAAGTCTTTCCTTTGCCACTTGACAGGGCTGCGCGTTGGGGAGAGGCCAATGTCTTGAGAGAGGCTGTTGGTAGCCTCCCCTGGGCTCGAGCCCGAAGGAGCCTGCTTGCTCGAGGTCTCCGCTCTGTCTGCGGCTTACCTGGTGGGGGCTGGTGCCTTCTCTCGGGTTCAGAAGATGGGGTGTGCGCGTGTGCATGCATGTGAGTGTGCACCCATGTGTGAGTGTGCATGTGTGTGTGTGTGCACATGTAAAGGAGGGAGAGAATGGTCCACAGAGAGGGAGTACACAGCATTAAGAGGGAAGGAAAGGAGGAGGAGAAAGACAGCAGAGAAGGGAGTTGAAGGAAAGGGAGAGCGCAAACGGAGAAAGAACATCCCTTTCTTGGCTCCGTTCTTTCCCTGCATCTTGCAGGGGGAGGGGGACCGCACAGCGGGGTGGGGGCGGCTGGCTCTGGACCGTCCGTGGGCCACACGTCTGCTCTTTCACCTTCTGCTGGAGGGGGTGCCGATGGGGGACCTGGTCATTGCTAGTCTGTTCAGGAAGCAGGACGCTGCTGGCTCACACAGAAAGAACCTTCCAGCCCACTGGGCCCAAAGCCCCCGGCCGGGCAGCCCACCAGCCCTGGTGATGACGCTGGCCAAGGAAGGGGAGCAGCCTCCTGCGTTGGTTCTCGGGGTGCAGAGCCAGGGGGAAGGGAGGCAGGGCTGAGTGGTAGGTTCGATTCTCATTAGCTGCTCTGTCCCTGCCCAGCCATCCTTTCCTGCGTCCACTCGGGAGAGGAAATGAGAATCTAATGATGTCGGAGTCTTGGTGGGGGAGGTGAACTTCCCGCAGCCTGTGCACGGGCTTGCAGGAGGCTGTGCAGCCGCAGGCATGGCCGTTAACCAGCCTGGCAGCACCCAGGCCAGCTGCCGCAGAAGTAATGCAGCTACATTTGTTTCTAGCAGGGGTCGAGGGGCAGGAGGCAGCCCGGGGCTGCGGGAAGAGCTGCGGTCAGGCTGAGCTGGAGTCGCATCCCAGCCGTACCGCTTTGCACCTTTGCACGCCCCACGACTGCCCTGAGTCCCGGCTGCCTCATTTGTAACGTGGAGCTGATCATACTCAAAGTGCATTTGCTGACGTTTATGGGATACTTACTATTTCAGAAGCGTTAGGGCATTAATTCTAATTTATCTTCCTAACAAGACTGTCTGGGTTTCTATTTCTGCAGAGCTTCGTGGCAGGATCATTGTCTCTCCCACTTCTGGGGGCCGGCTGGGCTCAGCCGGGCGCTTCTGCCCTGGGGTCTGCCGTGCAGGTGTGGGTCAGGTGCAGCTGCCGGAATCAGTTCTGTGCCCCGTGGGGCGGGCTCAGCTGGGCTGGATGTCCCCGGAGATTCTTCGCACACAGGCACCCTAGTGCTCCTGGTCTCTCTCTCCATGGGCTCCCAGCCTCCAGGACCTTCCCCTGTGACCCTGTCACAGCTCGGGAATGTGTAGTTGCTCCTATGACAAATTACCACACATTTGACAGCTTGGATAAGACCCATTTATAAGGCTGCAGGGGTGCCTGAGTGGCTCAGTCGGTTAGGTGTCTGACTTTGGTTCAAGTTGGAGCCCTGCATGGGGCTCTGTGCTGACAGCTCAGAGCCTGGAGCCTGCTTTGGATTCTGTCTCCCTCTCTTTCTCTCTGCCCTTCCCCGGCTCATGCTCTGTCTCTCTCTCCTTAAAAATAAATAGACGTTAAAAAAAATGATAAGGGGGCAGCTTTGGAGGCCAGCAGTCCAGATAAGGGTGGCTGCATGGGTCCTTTTTGTTTGGAGTCTCACAAGGCCAAAATCAAGGTGTAGACGGGTCGTTCCTTTTAGAGCCTTTGAGAGTGAATCCACTTCAAGTGCATTCAGGTTGTTGGCTGAATTCAGTAACGTGTCGTTGTAGGATGGGGTCCTTGTTTCCGGCCGGGGGCTGGTCTTGGCTCCCATAGGCTGCCTGTGTTCCTCTCCATGCGGTCGCTCCAGCAAAGGCGGGCCAAGTGCCTTATGTGCTCCAAATATCCCTGACTTCTGTGTGTCTCTGCTTCTAGCCAGAGGAAGTTTCCTGCTTTCAGGGCTCATGCGATAGACTGGGCCAGCCCGGATGATCAGGACAGTCTCCTGAACTTGAGGTCCATAACCTTAACACACCTGTGTTCACAGGTTCTGGGGATTCTTCTCTGGACAACTTTGGGGACCGTTCTGTCCCCCAGAAAGAGGGGGATAGGTGTGTGACCCAAAGCGAGGCGGATATAGCTGTTCCTTCAGAGAGGGACAGTCTGAGGGATAAGACAGCCCACTGAGGGGCACCTGGGTGGCTCGGTCGGTTGAGCGTCCGACTTTGTCTCAGGTCATGATCTCACGGTTTATGGGTTTGAGCCCTGCGTCGGGCTGTGTGCTGACAGCTCAGAGCTGTCTGGACTGTAAGCTTTTCTGGACTGTAAACTTCAGGAGCATGGCTTGTATCCTCTTTGGTCCCCTCTGTATCCTCAGGATTTGCTGAGCCTGGATCCAGGGCCGTCTCCCTCCTCTGGCCCTTGTGAGCCCCCTTCAGGGAAGCAGTCTCCCCAAGACTGAGGGGGTGCCCACAGTACTGGCATTGCTTTGGATTCAAGTCCGCCATGTGGGCGTTCACGGCAGCCCCACTGGAGGAGGCATCCTGATTGGGTCCAAGCTGGTGACCTGTCCCTCCCTCTAGTCCTGGGAGACTGGCATAGTTGTTGGAGGCTCAGGAGATCACTTGATGCTCCTGAGACTGACGTACCAGGGATTGTGTCTGCTTAGTGGCTGACCACAATGACACCAGCTGGAACCAAATGCATATTACCCCATTGATAGATTGCATTTGCAAGATCCGCTTCTCCTGCGGTCTGTTTGGTAGCGTGGCACTTCGGGGGCTTAAGGCACTGTTAGCTAAGTTTTGCACACTGGCCTTGGCCAAATCACAACAAAACAGAGTTACTTTGGAAGCGGAGAATCGGGTTCAAATGTTGGCTCTTTCATTTCCCAGCTGTGTGGCCTTGGACGGGTGACTTCACGTCTCTGAGCCTCATCTTGCTCATCTGTAAAATGGGACCAATAACAGGAGGAGGAACAGGGAGTGAAGTCAAGATATTTATTCTCTGTATTTCCCCCTTGCAGGGTCAATCGGGGTCCATCGCATCTCTGGACTGAGGGTCACAGCCCCCGTCCAGACAGCCCTCTGCTTTCTTCTCTTTCCCTATCCCTCTCTCTAGATTCTGGTAAAGGCTTCCTCCTCCTCGCCCCAGGATTATCTTCCAACAGACCAATTTCTTCTTTCTCATCTTTCTCATCCTTGTGCCCTCCGTGCTGCTTAAGCTCCAGTTCCCCCCTACCTCCCTGACCCTCCTGGGGCTTCTCAGCATCTTTCTCTGCAGGGCCTACATTCTTGCCACTATGAGATAACCCTTCCTCTCAACCTACTTACTGAGGAATCAGCTGATAACAGATTCAAGCAGGGGTTCTCTCTCTGGGGTCCAAGCATCATGTAGGATTTTGCATCTGTCCACATTTTTCTAACAAGAGCGTCCCTAGCCTCCTCCACCTCACCACCCCCCATCCTCAAATCATAAAAAGGTGAGGAAGCACTGGATATTAGGTATCTGTCACTTCTCCCAGGGTCCTTTGATTTTACAGATGGCTTTTCAATGGCCAAAAGAATGAATCTCTAATGGTGGAATTATGCATTCTTTAGTGGTTGGGAGCACACAGATAGCAAGGCGTGGGGCGGCCGGTAGCCTCCTCCGGTAGGTGGTCCTACCCAGACCAGGCCTGCCCAACAGTCGCTCTAATGCAGTTTAATGTACAGCTGCCAACTTTATTATCCCAAAGTGGGAAAGCAAAGTCTGAGAGATTCCTGTGGGATTCTAAAGAGACCAGGTTTGCTGTTCTCTAAAACTTTTCCAGGGGCGCCTGGGTGGCTCAGTCGGTTAGGTGTCCGACTTTGGTTCAAGTTGGAGCGCTGCGTGGGGCTCTGTGCTGACAGCTCAGAGCCTGGAGCCTGCTTTGGAGTCCGTGTCTCCCTCGCTCTCTGCCCCTCCCCCGCTCATGCTCTGTCTCTCTCTGTCTCAAAAATAAGTAAACATTAAAAAAATTTTTTTTAATAAAAAAATTTAAAAAACTTTAAAAATAAAACTGCTCCAGAGCGAAGGAGAGAGACAATACTCATAAAAACCAACACGCTAAATAAATTAAATGGACCAGACAACAGAGAACAAAATAAATCTCGCAACCAGGGAGTTTGGCTGGCTGATAGGGGCTGGTGAATATTTAAGTGGGGGAGAAAGGGAGAGAAGAAAGGAAAAGAGAAGTTGCTCGCTCTTTTGCTGGGGCGATCGGGTGGCTATCTTTAAGGATTGGGAAGCAGAGCGCACACGCCCTGGATTCTTAGCGACATCAGGCGGCATCAGGTGGTCTGGCATGAGTAAGAGGGTAGGTCTTTTGGGGATGGAATCCTTCCTTCTTTTCCTCCCCCCCCCCCTTTTTTTTGTTCCCCTCCTCCCGCACTGTCTGCCTGTTTCTGATTTTGTCTGTGGCAGCAAGCCCTGACAAAATGCTAGGTGTGGAAGGAGGCACTTTTACCAACATTGTCTCAGATTTGCACCTTGCCAGCTACCCGACCTTGGGCAGGTGACATAACCTCCTTGAGATTTAGTTTCTTTTGTTGGTGGAGGGGCTGTGGGGCTTGCATAAAATGATGCATCTTTTTTTTTTTAATTTTTTTTTTTAACATTTATTATTGAAAGACAGAGACAGACCATTAGCAGGGGAGGGGCAGAGAAAGAGGGAGACACAGAATCTGAGGCAGGCTCCAGGCTCTGAGCTATCAGAACAGAGCCCGACACAGGGCTCGAACCCACAAACCGAGAGATCATGACCTGAGCCAAAGTCAGATGGACTTGGCTTAATAGACTGAGCCACCCAGGCGCCCCATAAAATGATACATCTAAAGCCATGAGATACTGTCCTGTCACCACAGTCCATTAATAAATGTTAGCTCTCCTCCTTTCTCCTCCTAACAAAATTAGCCAGCCCCTAATGCATCTAATTAATAAATGTGCATTTGAAAGATAGTGACACAATGAGCAATGAACTGTATGTGTCTCTTGTTAAAAGGAGGGTACCTGGACACAAAGGGGTTGAAGTTGCCTGTTTATAAACGTTGTGTGGGGAGGTGGTGATTCTGGTTTTAAGGTGTGGAGTAGAGAGGGCAGTTTTTGAAATGCAAATGTGCCTTGTGTTGCCATGACAAAGATGCTGGGAGGAAACAGAAAATCACAGAACTCCAGAGGCAGAACAGGTTTTCAAACAAAATACCTCTATTTTCTCAGCCCAGATTGGGACAGAGGGTCAGAAGGGTGCAGGCGTTCTCATGGGGACAGCAGGACAGAACCATATTGTCTAGAGTTTGAGATGCTTTCCTCTAAGCCTTTTAAGAGGTCTGAACCCAAAATGCCTTTTGTGTGTCTTTAATGTTGATTTTAAGTCCAGAAAAGCTGTTATATACCTACCGTGCATCTTACAGGCAATGGTATCTTAACAATCAAGCAAATATGAGTTTGAAATCAAAGCTGCCTGAATCAAAGATTGGTGCAGAGTTCTCTTTTGTGCTAGAAAGAGGTAGACCAGTTGCCCGCTAAGAGTCCTCCTGGCACTGGATGGCCGAAGGTGTTGGCACTCTCCTAGCCCTTAGCATCTATTTCTACCTCCTCCCCTCTTCCTGCGTTGGTATCCTGAGGGCCCTCTGGGCTAACAGCATGATCTGCCTGTGCATGGGGAAGGTTGCCAGTGTTCACACTCCTGGCTGCTTCCTTCCGCCCATGAGGGCTGGCAGAGGGGGAGAAATACTGCAGGTGCCTTGCCCCTTTGATGGGAAACTGAGGTACGTTCTGCACTCTCTTGCTAGGGTTGCCCAGTGGTACTGAGCTCTATTTTGCATACAGGGCATCTTTCTGGGTAATGCGTGCTTGGTTGTCTGCCTCTCTTTCCCTGTCTCGCGTTCCTGTTGATGCACCTGCAATCCCTCCCAAAGAAACTGCTTTCACTAGTGTGAGGAATAAGTCCACTGACCCAATCAAAGGAGGGACGTGGAGACTCAGAGTGCAGTGAAGTGAGGCTTTAATCAAGTTCTTGGAAGAGCAGGTGTCTGATGGCCACTCACTCTTGGGGCAGTTACAGCAGACAATTTATCTCCTAGCATTCAGGTCCCTCCCCTGGTTCCTCATTGGCTGAGCACTACAGAGGTAAGTCCCTCCCCTGGTTCATCATTGGCTGAGCACTACAGAGGTAAGTCCCTCCCCTGGTTCATCATTGGCTGAGCACTACAGAGGTGAGTCCCTCCCCTGGTTCCTCATTGGCTGAGCACTACAGAAGTCACAGCCTTACCCAGAAGTCCCCTGTGCCCATGTAAGGCAAAACGTAGTCTCATTGGCATAAACGTACATTCCTTGAAGTGATAGAGACTACAGTTCTTTGCCTCATGCTCATTGCAAAGCCCGCGAAAATAAGCTCTTGACAAGGAAAGGGGAAGAACCAGGAAATGGAGTGTCTAAGGGTTTGAGATTCCATTTTGGGGATGGAGAGGTTTGTACATTTTCCAATAGGTTGTAAATCTATTGTTAACTAGACAGCACAGCTTGTATTTGATATTTCTGAAAATGAATCATCTCCCTTCTCACAACTAGATCACGTGTTAGTTAGTTGGTTAGTTGTATGTGAAAGGACCTTGTACATTGAGGAAGTGCCTGCAGCACGAGTCTCGTAATTGAGAGGCACCGTGACTTGGGGGAAGGACACAGACTTTAGGGTCAAACACAGCTTTATTCTGTCTCTCATTGGCTGTATCTCATCTGCATTCACTCGGTCAAGTAACTTAACCACTTTGAGATCCATTTCCTCATCTGCTGCATAGACATGCTCATCAGGGTACTAAGGATGTATTAGTTAGCATACGAAGCTGTAACAAAGAAGCCCCCAAATACAGCAATTTTAAGTAGATAGAAGTCTGTTTTCTCTCTCACACAAGGGTCAAGGTGCTTCAAGGCTGACATCTCCATGAAGTCTTTCAGGGATTCAGGTTCCTTTTACTTTGTTGTTCTGCTAATAGAGGCATGGCCAAGTGGAAGGGGGACTAGCAACTCCTTTTAAGGAGGTGACGTTGAAACTCATCACCTCTGTTTATTTCCCACTGGTGAGAGTTAGTCACATGGTCTCACCCAGTTGTCAGGGAGGTTGGGAGATCTCATTTCTATCTGAGCTCCAAAGCTATGTGTCTTGCCAAAATTTGGAGAAGAAGGAGGGATTGCAGGAAGCAGGTAGCAGTTTCTGCAGTAGGGGTGATTTCTATCTCATTGGGTTGTTGTGAGCTTCAGCGAGATCTTGTCTCCAAGAGCTGTCACGTGATAGAGCCTTAATGATTTAGTTATTATTTATCTTTATTGTTACGGTGGCAGACAGGAGGTTCTGGATCCTGAGGGTGAGCCAAGAAGGGGGCATCTGTGCTAAAGCTGGGATCCTTTCAGGGACCCCTTGGCGAAGCCAGATGTTTTCACTTCCCTGTGCTGCTCCTGTGAGTTCTGTGAGCATCCCAGCCCTGGTCCCCGGGAGCCCACCTTTGTGAGTGAATCTATCCACGATTGGGCAGGGTGGTGGAGTAAGCTGGCAGAATTCAGCGTTGGCTGGGATGACCATGCCAAAGACATTAAATCCCAGCTCACCTGTCTAGCCCACCACGTCAGTGAGATCCCACTGAGGGGTGTTCGTCCATGGGCTAAGTGAGGGAGAGAGGATGGGGATATGGTGAATAAACAAGGAACCCGGGTATGAACTCTGACTCCTACTGTCTTTGATTTGAACCTGCTGGGTGGCGTTAAACAAACCTTTGTGTCTCTCTCGCCCTCACTTTCCACATCTGACTCTGGTCTTTTAGGAGTCTAAGGCAGACCAACCATTGGGTGGTTATTCACTTCCCCTGGCCTGGCTTTCTCCAGGTTTATTTGGGAGGAAAAAATTCATATTTGGGGTCAGTTTAGCTTGGGACTTAGGAACAAGGTCTGCGTAGTCATTCATTCTAGTGGTGTTTATTGAGCACCTACTGTGTACCAGACTGTGCCCTTGGAGGCTCACAGTTCGAGGGATGTGGAGAGACAGACAGGCTTCCCATAGAGGCCCACTGATGTGGTTTTGGGGTGATGGGGTCCGGAGCGAGGGCCAAGAGACGTCTTTGGTGCCAAAAGGTGATTTTATTAAAGCACAGGGATCCCCGGGCAGAAGAGCTTCCATATCCTATGGAGTTGGGGGAGGTAAAGGCAAATGAGAGGCCTCCAGAAGGACTTGGATTTGCTAAAGAGGACTCCTAAGACACCCGAGGCCTTGCTGTTGTCAAGCTTAGTTTGTTTTCCCTCTAGTAAGGCCTGAACATGGACGGTAGGGGTTTCTGGAGAAATGTTATACTCTGTATTTGCCTCAAGTATTTGTCAATGGGCTGCAGGTTATAAAGAAATTTAATTTTACCTGCCATTTCCTTCTTGCCTTTGTTCCCCACATCACTATGCAGGGGAAGGAGATATTGGGGGCTCCAGGAAACTGAGTCTATAGGTTTCTGGAGATTAGGCTATTAGTAAGATTGCTTTTTTCTTGTAATTTACTAAGACATTTGTAAACTGATGGTGACTCCTGTCCTGCATGGCTGTGATTGTTATCAGTTAACTGTTTTCTTATCTTTCCTTTGTTCCTGGGCAGCCTGGAGTGCCTGAGGAATGTCACACAGATCCCACCTAGTCCGGAGAGAGGGAGGGGTGGGTGTTGCCTTCAGCTCCCTTATCACCCTGAGTGTGGGAGGGTGGACTGTGGGTGTCAGGGCTGACCATGCCCAAAGACTTGAGGAGAAACAGCAGTGGTTTGCATTAGTGACAGGAGTGGCTGATGTTTGCTGAGCCTTTACCAGGTGCGGGGCTCTGTGTGTAGGGAATTATAGGCAGTAACTCACAGGTCTTTCCGTGAGCCCTGAGAGGAAGGTTGTATTATTCACACCAGTGTGCAGACGAGAAGGCCACGGATCAGAGAAGTTAAGTAACTTGCATCAAATCACACAGCTAGTAAGAGGCACAATTGCGGGTGGCAGGGTGGCACCTGGGTGACAGTTCAGAGCCTGGAGCCTGTTTCGGGTTCTGTGTCCCCCTCTCTCTCTGCTGCTCCCTGCTTGTACTCTCTCACACTCAAAAATAAACATTAAAAAGAAATTTTAATAATAAGAAAAGGAGTCACAAATTGGGATTTGAAGCCAGGCCTCTTGTCAGCAAACTGCAGTCCCATAAGGCAAATCCTGGCCCATGGTTTGTTTTTGTAAATAAAATTTTATTGAAACATAAATCTACATTCATTCATTTACATATTTTCACTTGTTCATTTACATGTTTTACATTCATTTACATATTTTCTGTGGCAGAGTTGGTCCTGCACAGAGAGGTTTGCTGAGCCCTGCCTTATTACATTATCATTGAATTTCTGGTTATTCAGAAACAGTCTGAAGGGGTTATTGCCCCTTCTTACACCAAGTAGGGAAACCAAGGCACAGAGAGGCAACGTTGCTTATCCAGGGTCACACAGCAGAGCTCTGGCCACAGTCTGGTCTGGAAGTTTTGCTGTAACAGTCCTCCCAGCAAGGGCTGCTCCTTCTGTTTAATTTTCACGTTTCACATAGCATGGGGAAGAGAAAAGGTACTTGTTACAGCTGCCTATGAGCAGATGTCAAAATATTTTCGGTAGCACCAGAAATGTGCATCGGGAAGGAAAACCTCAAGGACCGGAACTTTCAATATTTTTCCTTGTGGTGACCACATATCGGGAGCTTTGGCAGCCTGCCCAAAGTGGTCTGTCCGCGGGAGGCTGTGGGGACGGGCTGGAAAAAGCTGGGAATGATAGCACGGGCTCATGGGTGGCTGTAAGGGTTAACCAAGGAGATACATGCAAAGGGCCCAGACTGTGTCTGACAGCTAGTGGGGGTCCTCAAGGAATATTCTTAGTTCACAGCAGTATCCGGTTCCTGTGGGCTGCTCTCCCTGGCTGAGTTCTGTCACCTGCAAGCTGGCTGTCCCTGCTTGTGTAGCCTCAGATCAGTAGTCAGGGTCTTCACCAGGTAAGGCTGCAGGTGGCCCCCTCTGTCACAGCTCGAGGTCCCCATTCATTATAATTGTTCCTCAACTTGCCTGCCTTGTGCCCTCAGGGCTGTAAGCTCCCCCCACCCCCACACCCCCCCACCAGTGCTCAGGCTGTGAGTCACTTAGCCCCAGGCAGCACAAGGTGATGTTAAGAGCCATTCAGAGCCTGAAGAGGATATGGGATGGAGGGGCCCACATGCCTTTCTTGTTGCTGTTAGTATTTTGTTACAATTACTTCTTTTTTTTTTTTATTCATTTCATTTTATTTTTATTAAAAATTTTTTTCAAGTTTATTTATTTATTTTGAGAGAGAGAAAGAGAGGAAGCAGGGGAGGGGCAGAGAGAATCCCAAGCAGGCTCCGTATTGTCAGCGCAGAGGCTCGAATCTACGTGAGACCATGACCTGAGCCGAAGTCAAGAGTTGGACGCTTAATCAGCTGAGCTACCCAGGCGCCCCTACTGTTACTTGTACTTGGTGCAAAGTGTGGTTGAAAATGCGGCAAGCTTGGGAAAGATTTTTTTTACGCCCCGCCCCCAACCCCCCCCCCCCCCCCAGGGTCAAGCACCACACCTTACATCATTCTAGGAACTTTAAAGAAACAAACCGAGGTTCAATTCTGAAACTTGGTCCCCCGCAGAATGAAAGCCTTAGAGGAGATAAAAGGGTCGGCTCTTTTGAAGCAGGGTTATTGCCTTACATCCTTGAAAGCGATCAAATTGTGGATCCGCACAGGAGAACGGGTGGTGGGGGAGGGAGCGCGCTCACTCCCAGCCCCTTCCAGATGGTGCCACTTACCAATTCACGTGTCCTTGTTCTGCATGCACTGAGGGCCCCCCGGGGGGGGGGGGGATGGCGGTCACACTTTCAAGTGCTGAGGGGGAGCAAATTGTGAAAGCCCTATAACTGAGCTAGTGAGTGGACATCACTTCACACAATGCCTGGCACGCGGCAAACACTTCTGGACCGTTCGCTCTTATCCCTCCCGTGGAATGAAATCAGTTCCTGCCTGGGGTAAGTGCGTTGGGGGCCTGCAGTGCGTTGAACATCAGTCCTCCCCCTCCCCCTGCCCCCCCAAAAAAGGTTTGTCCACCCAGAACAAGTGAATGTGACCTTATTTGGAGAAAGGATCTTTGCGGGTGAAATGGAATCAAGATTTTGAGGTGAGTGAAAGGGCGGGCCTACGCCAGCCGACTCCATCTTGTTCTGTGTCCTTCACCTTGACCACACCTCCTCCCCTTGAGTAACGCCCCCCACTCACCTGCCTAACAGGACTCGACCCTTCCCCAGGACCCTTCCCCAGCCAATCGGCTGAGGCCATAGCCATTACCTCACCAACTGCCCCCAGGCCCCAATAAAACCTTTGTCCTTTTGAAACTCGCGCTCTTTCCCTGGTATCTCACCGCTGCGTCGTCGGTGCAGGTAGGGGATTGAGCTCGAGCTAGCTCGAATAAAGGCTCTTTGCTTTTGCATCGGACTCAGCTCCCTAGTGGTCTTTGGGGATCACGAATTCTGGGCATAACAGTGAGATCATTCTGGATTACCCAGTTGTCCCCAAATCCAACGACCAGTGGATTTGAGAGGGGAGAAGATCCAGATGGAGGGGAAGGGATACCGAAGAGAACACCATGCAGCGATGGGCAGAGATTGGAGTAGGGACATCTACGCTCAGGCCAAGGAAGGTCAAAGATCGCGGCCGCCACCAGGCGCTAAGAGAGGAACATGAGTCAGGTTCTCCCTCCTAGCCTCAGAAGGAACCAGTCCTGGCCATGCCTAGATTCAGACATGTCGCCTCCAGAACTGTGAGACGATAAATTGCTGTTGTTCACAGCTGCCGGTTGCCTGTAACTTGTCGCAGCAGCCGCAGGAAGCCAATGTGGTACCCGACTTGGATGGTGCACTTCTCTTTTCAAATCAACCTGCTTCACAGTGTCACTCATGATCACACAGGGGTCACTTTATAAAAAAACAAAAACAAAACAACCAAGAACCATGCCCATTAATTACCCTGCCTTTATGGATGAGGCGCCTGAAGCACAGAGAGGTTGAGTCAGATGTTTGAGGTTACACAGCAGGCAAGGGGCAGAGCCAGGTTTTAACCCAGGCTGTTAACCACTTGAGACTGCTACCTCTCACCCCCTGGAGCTCTCAGCAGGTGGGAGGGTTCACAAGGACATCTCAAATTCCTCCTTGCTCATGCTTTTCTTTTTTTTTTTAATATGAAATTTATTGTCACATTGGTTTCCGTACAACACCCAGTGCTCATCCCAACAGGTGCCTTCCTCAATGCCCATCACCTACCCTCCCCTCCCTCCCACCCCCCATCAGCCCTCAGTTTGTTCTCAGTTTTTAAGAGTCTCTTAGGCTTTGGCTTTCTCCCTCTCTAACCCCCCCCCCCCTTTTTTTCTCCTTCCCCTTCCCTATAAACTTCTGTTAAGTTTCTCAGGATACACATAAGAGTGAAAACATATCTGTCTTTCTCTGTATGACTTGTTTCACTTAGCATCACACTCTCCAGTTCCATCCATGTTGCTACAAAGGGCCATATTTCATTCTTTCTCATTGCCACGTAGTATTCCATTGTGTATATAAACCACAATTTCTTTATCCATGCGTCAGTTGATGGACATTTAGGCTTTTTCCATCATTTGGCTATTGTTGAGAGTGCTGCTATAAACATTGGGGTACAAGTGCCCCTAGGCATCAGCACTCCTGTATCCCTTGCGTCAATTCCTAGCAGTGCTATTGCTGGGTCATAGGGTAGATCTATTTTTAATTTTTTGAGGAACCTCCACCCTGCTTTCCAGAGCGGCGGCACCAGTTTGCATTCCCACCAACAATGCAAGAGGGTTCCCGTTTCTCTACATCCTCACCAGCGTCTATAGTCTCCTGATTTGTTCATTTTGGCCACTCTGACTGGCGTGAGATGGTATCTGAGTGGGGTTTTGATTTGTATTTCCCTGATGAGCGATGTTGGGCATCTTTTCATGTGCCTGTTGGCCATCCGGATGTCTTCTTTAGACAAGTGTCTATTCGTGTTTTCTGCCCATTTCTTCACTGAATTACTTGTTTTTCGGGTGTCGAGTTTGGTGAGCTCTTTATAGAGCTCTTTGTCCGATATGTCATTTGCAAATATCTTTTCCCCTTCCGTTGGTTGCCTTTTAGTTTTGTTGATTGTGTCCTTTGCGGTGCAGAAACTTTTTATCTTGATGAGGTCCCAACAGTTCATTTTTGCTTTTAATTCCCTTGCCCTTGGGGATGTGTCGAGTAAGAAATTGCTGCGGCTGAGGTCAGAGAGGTCTTTTCCTGCTTTCTCCTCTAGGGTTTTGACGGTTTCCCGTCTCACATTCAGGTCCTTTATCCATTTTGAGTTTATTTTTGTGAATGGTGTGAGAAAGTGGTCTAGTTTCAACCTTCTGCATGTTGCTGTCCAGTTCTCCCAGCACCATTTGTTAAAGAGACTGTCTTTTTTCCATTGGATGCTCTTTCCTGCTTTGTCAAAGATGAGTTGGCCATACGTGTGTGGGTCCAATTCTGGAAGCCCTATTCTATTCCATTGGTCTGTGTGTCTGTTTTTGTGCCAATACCATGCTGTCTTGTTGATGACAGCTTGTAGTAGAGGCTAACGTCTGAGATTGTGATGCCTCCCGCTTTGGTCTTTTTTTTCAAAATTACTTTGGCTCTTCGGGGCCTTTTGTGGTTCCATCTGAATTTTAGGATTGCTTGTTCTAGCTTCGAGAAGAATGCTGGTGCAGTTTTGATTGGGATTGCGTCGAATGTGTAGATAGCTTTCTTGTGGAGGATCAAGGGCTCCACCCAAGCCCAGCTCTCTTTGCTCACTCCCTGGTCTCTGTCCCATTTTCTGATGCCCTCCTTCCCCGGGTGGGGGCCTTCGTCTCACACAGGAAGGTGGAGAGAAGCCTGATCACACCTCACATGTACACCACTTCATCAGCACCTTGACCTTCACTTGCTACACCCTCTCCTCTCTTTCTCCGAATGTAGAGAAAGATTGTAGTGCATGAACTTGGGTGCTGGCCATTAGGATGGAGGGCAAGGGCTGAGGGCAGGGCAAATCTAGGATGTGCAAGGCAGACCCTGGTTCGACTGGATTGGAAGGGGCTGGGAACATCAAGAATGACTTCTCAGTGCTCGGTGTGGGTGACAGGGAAGATGATGGGCGAATCTCTCAGTCTGTGGGAGCTGTCGTAACAAAATACCACCGACTGGGGCAGGGGTGGTGGATGCTCAAACAACAGACATTTATCTCAGTTCTGGAGGCTGGGAGTCCAAGATCAAGGGGCAGGCAGAGCTGAGGTCCGGTGAGAGTCTTTTCCTATAGCTTGCAGATGGCCACCCTATTGCCGTGTGTCCGTATGACTTTTCCTCTGCCCCTGTTCGACTGTCCCCAAACGGGGACACGAGTCCCATCGTGAGGGCACACCCTCATGACTCAGTCCAACTCTGAGCGCCTCCCACATACCTCACCTCGGAATACCAAATACCATCGTGGCGGTTAGGGCTTTAACACAGGAGCTCTGGGGACAGGGTTGGGGGTATGCAGACATTCAGTCTGTAGTAGACAGGAACGTGGTTTGGGAAGGGAAGGGTGGGTGGGATGTAGATTCAGTTCCTTCAGCTAAAAATAGGTGTTTGGGGGTTGGATGAACCAGACCCGAGGTTGGCAAACTTTTTGTGTAAATAGATAGTAAGTTTTTCAGGCTTTGTGGCCCATGTGGTCTCTGGAACAGCCACTCAATCAGCTGCTGTGTGCGGGGGTGGGGGGACGATCCGTCCACAAATCGATGAGGCTGTGTTCTTTTTCTTTTTTAATTTTTAAATTTTTAAATCTTTAGTTTTGAGAGTCAGAGCACGAGTTGGGGAGGGGCAGAGAGAAAGGGAGACACAGAATCCGAAGCAGGCTCCGGGCTCTGAGCTGTCAGCACAGAGCCTGACATGGGACTTGAACTCACGAGTGGTAAGATCATGACCCGAGCTAAAGTCGGACGCTTAACCTACTGAGCCACCCAGGGGCCCCTGCTGTGCTCTGATTTAATGCCGTTTACAAAAACAGGCAGCAGGGAAAACATCTCAAATGTCCAGCAGACAGACAGACACACAGATGAACAAAATGTGGTTTACCCACATGATGGGACAGTATTGAGCCATGAAAAAGAATGGGGTCCTGATGCCTGCTCTGATGTGGATGGACCCTGCGGTCTTTGTGCTAAGGGGAAACAGCCAGACGCAAAAGGGCACACAGTGCAGGGTTTCATATCAGTGGAACAGGCAATTCCATAGATAAGAAAGCAGGTCACTGGTTGCCATGGGTGGGAAAGCAGAGTGGGGAGTGATAGCTTCACGGACACACATCTCCTTTTGGGCTGACAAAGATGTTTTGTAACTAGATAGAGGTGGCTGCACAAGCCACATGGGAATGTGGGGTGCCTGGGTGGCTCAGTTGCTTGAGCGTCCGACTTCGGCTCAGGTCACAATCTCACGGTTTGTGGGTTTGAGCCCCGCGTTGGGCTCTGTGCTAACAGCTTTGGATTCTGTGTCTCCCTCTCTGCCCCTCCCCTGGCTCATCCTCTGTCTCTCTCTCTCTCTGAAAAATAAACATTAAAAAATTATTTAAAAAAAAGAAAAGATGAACACTACTAAATTGTAATTGTACGATGAGTAACTTTGTATTATATGAACATCACCTCAATAAACAAAACCAGAAACAACACACAGGCAGTGGACTGGATGGGGCTCTGGGCTGTGGTCTGCTGGCTCCTAAACTAGGTTAATCTTTAAAGTGTCCTGCTGCTCATCTAAGATTCTTTTTTTTATACAATTTTTTAAATGTTTCTTTCTTTATTATTTAAAAAAATATATATTTTTTGAGAGAGAGACAGCATGAGTGGGGGAGGGGCAGAGAGAGAGAGAGAGAGAGAGAGAGAGAGAGAGAGAGAGAGAGAGAGAGGGAATCCCAAGTAGGCTCCATGCTGTCAGTGCAGAGCCCGATGTGGGACTTGAACTCATGAAATTGTGAGATCATGATCTGAGCTGAAACAGAGAGTCAGACACTCAACCGACTAAGCCACCCAGGTGCTCCTGAGGTTCTTTGATTGAAGGATGGAGTGGGGACCAGGAAGGGGACATTTGAAGACATCTCCTCATTCTTTCCTCCTTTTTCCATCCCTGTGGGCTCCACCTTGGGGACTGTGCTACCATGAGATTACAACACCAACCACAGACCCAACTGGCAATTTAAAATATTCTAGTGGCTACATTAAAAAGGTGAAAAAAAAAAACAACAAACAAACCCGGGTGAGATCAATTTTTTTCTCTTACCGATATTTATTCATTTTGTTTTTTTAGCCCCCAAATAAGGCATATGAACATATTTTGTTAACTTTACATTTTTTATTCCAGCCAAAATCTGATGGCCTTGATTTTTCTTTTCTTTAAAAAAATTTTTTTTAATGTGTATTTATTTTTGAGAGAGAGAGAGAGAGACAGATTGTGAGCAGGGGAGGGGCCGAGAGAGACAGAGACACAGAATCTGAGGCAGGCTCCAGGCTCTGAGCTGTCAGCACAGAGCCCGATGTGCAGCTCAAACCCACGAACCACGAGATCATGACCTGAGCCGAAGTTGTACGCTCAACTGACTGAGCCACCTGGATGCCCCTCTTTTTTTCCAATTATTATTTATTATTTGATTTTTATTTAATTTATTTTTTAAATTTACACCCAAGTTAGTTAGAATATAGTGAAACAGTGATTTCAGGGGTAGATTCCTTAATGCCCCTTACCCATTTAGCCCATCCCCTCTCCCACAACCCCTCCAGTAACCCTCTGTTTATCCTCCATATTTAAGAGTCTCTTCTGTTTTGTTCCCCTCCCTGTTTTTATATTATTTTTGCTTCGCTTCCCTTGTGTTCATCTGTTTTGTATCTTAAAGTCCTCATATGAGTGAAGTCTTATGATATTTGTCTTTCTCTGACAAATTTCACTTAGCATAATACCCTCTAGTTCCAGCCACGTTGTTGCGAATGGCAAAATTTCAATCTTTTTGATTGCTGAGTAATACTCCATCGTATATATATACCACATCTTCTTTATCCATTCATCCATCGATGGACATTCGGGCTCTTCCCATATTTTGAGTATTGTTGAAAGTGCTGCTATAAACATTGGGATGCATGTGCCCCTTCGAAACAGCACACCTGTATCCCTTGAATAAATGCCTAGTAGTGCCATTGCTGGGTTGTAGGGTAGTTCCATTTTTAATTTTTTGAGGAACCTCCATACTGTTTTCCAGAGTGGCTACACCAGTTTGCATCCCACCAGCAGTGCGAAAGAGAGCCTCTTTCTCTGCATCCTTGCCAACAACTGTTGTGGCCTGAGTTGTTAATGTGAGCCATTCTGACAGGTGTAAGGTGATCTCATTGTGGTTTTTGATTTGTATTTCCCTGATGATGAATGACGTTGAGCATTTTTTCATGGGTTGGTTGGCCATCTGGATGTCTTCTTTGGAGAAGTGTCTATTCATGTCTTTTGCCCATTTCTTCAGTGGATTACTTGTTTTTTGGGTGTTGGATTTGAGAAGTTCTTTATTGGATGCTAACCCTTTATGTGATATGTCATTTGCAAATATCTTCTCCCATTCCATTGGTTGCCTTTTAGTTTCCAGGTGCCCCTCTTTTTATTTGAATAACTCCCCAAAATTTTCACTGAGGTCGTCCTTATATAGAAAATAAAACACATAGAAAAACAAAAATTGAGGAGTGTGTCAGTGTTTCAGTACTTTGAGTACATTGTATGTAACCCCACGCTCACTCTTACGTTGAGGAAACAGTTAAATCTTACTCTTCTTTGTATACGTGAGGTTTTGCTAAGGTGAGATAAATTAAAAACATTTTTTTTAATGTTTTATTTATTTTTGAGACAGAGAGAGACAGAGCATAAGCCGGGGAGGGGCAGAGAGAGAGAGAGCGAGACACAGAATCCAAAGCAGGCTCCAGGCTCTGAGCTGTCAGCACAGAGCCCGACATGGGGCTTGAGCTCACAAACCGTGAGATCCTGACTTGAGCCAAAGTTGGACACTTAATCGACTGAGCCACCCAGTCGAGTCACCCAGTTAAATATATTTATTTATATTAAATAAATATATTTAATATATTTAAATATATTTAAATTTTTAAATATATTTTGCTTAATACAATATATGAAAATTGTCATTTTTTACAGGAAACCAGTGTAAAAGTTATTAATTTTGCATCCCTTTTGGGTATGAAATCTTTGATGTCTGTTGCATATTTTACCTCTACAATTCAAACAAGCCCCGTTTCAAGTGCGTGAAAGCCTCACGGGGCTTGGGGCTACCGTAATGGACCGCAGACAGGCTTAATGTTCTAGAGCCTTCTCTAATATGATCACTCATCCAGACCACACCCACTGCATGATCGGGGAGTCTTTGCTTGAATGTATTCAGTGACACTTTTTGCCGTAAAAGGCAGTGGACCCGATGGTTGGAAAAAGTTGATTAAGAACATGCTCCCTTATGTAGAGTGGACCTTGTTTCTCTCTGTGGTCCTCGTCCTATCTCCCGGGCTGAACAAGTGTGCATCGTTTTCTTCTTGGAAGTCTCTCGGGCGCTTCAGTGTGGGGATTTGCAGTCATTCCTCCCTGCCAGCATCAGTGGCTCAGCTCAGCAAACATTTATCCAGCTCCTGCCGTGCTGGGCTCACTGCCTGGAAGGTTACAACAGACAGAGATGTGCGGCGGCAACTTTCTTCTCTAAGACCCCAAGGAGCATCCCTGTGTCTTAAGAGTTTTGGAGAATCATCGTGCAGAGCTGAGCCCGTGACATGCCTGAGGAGGTGGCCTCTCGGCAGTTCCAGGGGATCGTCTTCGTGGCTCTCGTTGGTTTCCTCCTCCTTGGGGGACAAATCTGGGGTCAAAGCTCCCTTGAATTGGGGAGATTGCTCAGAGGATAAAGATACTGATGTAATTAGTTTCAGGGACAAGAAGGAGGTAGGTCTTTTCAACTATGACCACACTAACGTCAGTGACAACAAGACGTTCATCATGCCCTCATGTTCTCTTCAGAGTCTCCCAACGTCCTTTGGGATAGATGTTCGTTTCTACTTTGTAAGGACCACAGAATTGCAGCCAAGAGAGGGGAGGTGGCTTGCCCAAGGTCACACCTGCACAGGGCGGGGGCCGGGAGCTGAATACTCACCTGTCTGAATCCTAAACCTATATTTGCCTCCCATAGGTCTCCAAGTCACCCACAAGAGAGATTAAATTCTGCATTTCTGCCTGGCCTGGGCCCCCCCCACCACCTCCTACCACTGAGGAATTTTCTCATCTGTGAAAGGGATGTGAAAAGAAAGGAAGGAAGAAAGAAAGAGACTTGCATGGAAGTTCACTTCCGGGACAAAGTGAGGTGGTGGTGTGAAGGATGCTGGGTAAGCGGCGAACCCCACCGGGGATGATGTGGGTGTTACTGATGATTGTTGCTGGGCTACATTCCATGAGACCACTAACGTTAGATCATATGCCATCTCCAAACATGGTAATTTTGATATGCTTCAGCCTTAGTTCTTGCTGAGGTTTTTCCCAGCTCGCCATCCATCTGGCACAATATGTTAATCAAGTTTTCCAAACAGACGCTAGAATATGTTGTCGAACGTAAGGATTGATCTTTGCGTAGTGTGTTAAGAAAAACAAGACAAAAGAAACCACCCCAAACAGGAAGACTGGTGTTTGTCAAAGTGTAGAGTGTGTGGGCACACATTCTGTGGGCGCCACAGATCATTCCAGGGGGTCATCGGACCCGACGTTAAATAACTGCACATCTTGTGGTGGAAAACTAATCTGTCTCCAGTTCTCTCCCATTCCCCTGCGGGCTCCCAGGCGAGAGTCTCAGCGTGGTGTCCTCGGTCTTTAACTCTTGCCGATCTCCCGTTTAAACCAGAAGGAGCAGGCCTCAGGCTTATCTCATTTTTATGGCTGATTATGGAAAGTCATGCCAGCTCTCTGTTGGTGGGGATAGAAGATCTTATTGGAAAAGTTATTTATTTTGGTAAGCAAAGCAGTGTGGTTTAAATGAAAGTATTAAGTCAGTAATTATAGATATTGCCCCGAATGGTGAGGGTGATATGAACCTTGTGATGTTGGGAGACACGGTCCCAACTGAAGGTGTGCGTGTGAGTTGTGTGTTGGAATCACGCAGCCCGTAAGTTTGCTTTTCTAACCATAGAGGGAGTCCCTGTGATGCAGCTGTTTATGAACCAAGGTAAATCATTTTGAACAGCAAACAGCAGTGCACAATTAAAATCCCTCAGCAATTAAAGGGCAGCTCTGTCCCCTGTTATGAAACACCCACAGGAATTAATAAAGCAGCAAGGAGGTTATTTTAGAAAGGCGTCAAAACTATACCAACAGCCCCAAACCTAAGCGAATTTTCTCTCCTCTTTGGGGAGGCGGTGGCCAGCCAGATGACCTTCACTCGATTTTATCGAGTTTTGTTTATTTTTGAGAGAGAGAGAGTGAGTTGGGGAGAGGCAGAGAGAGAGGCAGACACAGAATCCGAAGCAGGCTCCAGGCTCTGAGCTGTCAGCACAGAGCACAACGTGGGGCTCAGACTCACTTGCTGTGAGATCATGACCTGAGCAGAAGTTGTACACTTCACCGACTGAGCCTCCCAGACGCCCCAACCTTCACTTGATTTTATACTAAGCTAGTGAGGCTAGCCTTGTCTTTGGCAGCCACATCTAATGAAGACAGTGTGCAGAGAAGAGATAGGTGTCTCGAATCCATTCTTAACTGGAGAATCGGAATTAGATTGGCCGTGCATAGGATGCTTGCTGAAATCTCATAATTGCAGGCAGAAGGGTGGGAAAGGCACTGAGAAATCGATACCGTAAAGCCTTCTTCAAGAGCTGTGCCCCTTTCAAAAAGAGGGGGTCCTTCCATAAGACACAAGGCAGCTAGCCTAGACTTTGACGTAGCATCGATGAATGGAGGTGAAGACAAGGCAGCCGGATCGTTCTTGGGTGCAGAGACTAATAAGACGTGACAACTAAGTAAAGTATTTGAGCCTTGATTGGATTCTGGGTTAGTTAAGTAATTAATAGAGAAGAACATTACTGGGTGTATTGGGGAGATTTTCCTATGGGCTGCATCTCAGGTACTAATATCGTATGACTTAAATCTCACGGGCGTGCCAACGATGTTACCGCACGGTGGTTGCATTGGAGAATGTATTTGTTCTTAGGAAATATATGCGGAAGTATGTGAGGATGAAATGTCATGGTGCCACCAATTATTTAGTTCAGCCAAAAAAAAAAAAGAGATAAGCAACGTGGCAAAGTGTTAATACTGGTAAATCTAGATGAATCTATGTGTTTATGAGCCTCTTATTAAAACTTTTCTGTAGGGTGGCAGATTAAAGAGGTGGGGAAGGTTTTCTGACCGCACTAATGGGCTGTGGGGAGATGGGGTCAGACGCGTCACTCCGTGGTTTTCCTCGCGTCTGTGGAAATGAGAATTTGGCAGGTTAAGTGTGTCAGTGGAACTCCTTAAAGGTTCTGGTTGCGGTGAATGGTTTCTGGTTAGCACACCTTCTGTGTGAAAAAGGCTCATAGCGAAAGAGATTCTCTTCTGGGCTTCAGAGGCATTAAGAGAGCACAGAAGCTCCCTTGGCGTCGGGATTTTCTTCTCTAGAAAGAAGATCATCTTGACCTTCTGGAACAAGATGATTCTGCTCTCCCTGCCTCAGGTGTCTCAGGCTTATTGACATCTTCTTCTTGTACAAGGGCAGTGATTCTGAGTGTGTAAGCAGGGCTGGTGAATAAACAGCACACCTTGCTTTTGTTCCTACTCCTGAATCCATGCAAGACATCGCTAGTCCATTTCAACACAGTGCTCCAGCCAGCCACTACTAATCGATCATGGAGAACTAGTCCCTTGACATTCTGGACAATTTTGTTCCCCCTGAAAGTTTTCAAAGCAAAGTAAGTATAAATTCAAGTTGCTCTAAACCTGTTACCAATGGTGTCCTGGTCCTTGTGGCCACTCACCCCTCTTCACAGCCTTCTCTTGCCAACATAATAAAACAGGACATTATCTTGCCTAAAATCACGTTTTAACATTTTGTGGGATGCCAAGAAGCCGGCTTCCACGCCTGGGGACTCCACTGAGCTAACGCGTGGCTCTTTTTCCGACACTGGAACTTCTCCTGGTTGATCCACTGGGACCCTTGGTGCCAACACTTAAAAAAAAAAAGTTCATTGAAGCATATTTTACATATTGTATAATTCGTGCATTTCAAGGGTATAATTTAGTGATTTTTTTAAAAAAAATTTTAACGTTTATTCATCTTTGAGAGACAGAGAGAGACAGAGCGTGAGCGGGGAAGGGGCAGAGAGAGGGAGACGCAGAATCGGAAGCAGGCTCCAGGCTCTGAGCTGTCAGCACAGAGCCTGATGTGGGGCTCGAACCCACGAACCAACTTCGGATCATGACCTGAGCCGAAGTTGGACGCTCGACCGACTGAGCATCCAGGCTCACCCTATAATTCAGTGATTTTTTAAAGTGAATTTACCAAGTTGTGGAGGCCCATCAACCGAGGTCTTCAGACTCAGACCGGGACTCACATCATTGGCTCCTCTGGTTCGTGGTCTTTGGGTTGGGTCTGGAACCATACCACTGGCTTTCTGGGCCTCCAGCTGGCAGGCGGCAGATCCTGGGACCTGTGGGCTCCAAAATCCCTCATAATAAACATCTCTCTCTATTTACGTATATCCATTGGTTCTGTTCCTCGGGGCACCCTGGCTAATACAGAGGTCACACGGGGGGACTAGTCATTTCCCTTCCATCCCTGTGGGTGCACAGATGTGCTCTGGGGCTCCTTTGTGACCATCACATGGCTGGAGTCTGCAGAAGGGCCTGGGGCTGGCCTGTGCGGCTGCTGGTGTCCATAAAAGGCTTCTTTTGGTTTGTTTTTCTGTGGCTAATCCTGGCTGCAGAATGTGCTGGAGACGCCCCAGCAGATGGAACGGAAGGAGATGGCAGTGGAGACAAATACCTGGAGAAATGCTCCGTGGAAGGGAATTGGGGTCCTTTTATCCACAGCACACACCATGGAATTACAGTATCTTGGAGCTGGAGGAAATGAGGGGTACACGGGGGAAGTTCCACAGATCCATCTGGAACGTTCATTCAGCCCCTCTTGTTTGCTGCGCCATATTGTTTTCTTGCTCTGGAGAGCAGTAACTCCTAGGGCCCAATTTTGATATCCGAGGCTGAATCACCCCTATAGCATCCCTGAAGGATGACCTTCGTTCCTTAACTTGATCACCTCCAAGGACAGGGTGCTCACTGCCTCACGTGGGTCAGGGGAGCCGAGACAAATGTGCTCCTCTGTAACTATCGCCACATGTGGACATGATGCCTGCATTTTGATAGAACCACGAGGAAAAAAGTATGTGTCTTTTTTGCTCACCTTTTCTAAATGCCAGGTTCCTGTTACAGGTGAGCATACAGATGGCGGGATTTGGATCTGTTTCCTCTGGCTGTGTTATTTTTTATTTCATTGGTAGTTTCCGGAAGAATTTTTTAATATTGCTGTCTTGATAGTTTTCACTCCCCTCCTTCCTAGAACACTTTCTTCTCTTGGCTTCGGTGTCCATTCTCTCTCTTGGTTTTCTTCCTAGTCACTGACAGCTAATCTATAATTTCCTTTTTCTTCCTCTCCTCTGCCCCAGATGTGGAATCAGACATTTCTCCACTGATCCCTGGTTTCTCCTGGTGGGGAGCAGTCCTCGGAGTCCACAGCTAGGATGCTGGGTTTTTTTCTTAAATTTTAAAAAATTATTTATTTTTGATAAATAATAATACACTTTAATAATTTATTTTTGAGAGAGAAAGACAGAACATGAGCAGGGAAGGGGCAGAGAAAGAGGGAGTCACAGAATCTGAAAAGCAGGCTCCAGGCTGTGAGCTGTCAGCACAGAGCCCTACGCGAGGCTCAAACTCAAAAACCGTGAGATCATAACCTTAGCTGAAATCAGTTGCTTACCTGACCCAGCCACCCAGGCGCTGCTAGGGGGCTGTTTTTGAAGATAGAATACATTTTGAGATTATATGGAAACTTTGAATGTCATTTCGGGACTAGCGGGTTTTCACTTAACCCCTGCAATCTTACATCAGTGCCTTATTTCTTTCATACCCAAATTCCTGATTCTTGAGGAAACCAGCTTAATTACTCATTCGCTTTATATTATCACACACACAGAATGGTCTCAGGAAAACAGGAACAACACTACCGTGGATGATCTGATGCATGCAAACAGAATTTTTTTTCTCTCCCTCTTTCTTTCTTTTTTTTTTGTCCTTCAGGTATGTCTTACTAGGGATGTTTGAAAATCACTATGCTTTAAAGTCACTCGAGGGGTGCCTGGGTGGCTCGGTTGGTTGAACATCCAGCTCCCGATTTCGGGTCACGTCATGTTCCCAGGGTTGTGGGATATGGAGCCCCACTTCAGTTTCTACACTGTGAGTGTGGAGTCTGCTTAAGATTCTCTCTCTCTCTGTCTCTCTCTGCCCCTCTCCCCTGCTCACGCTCTCTCTCTCTCAAATAAAATAACAATGAAAAAATAGAGTCATTCGAATAGCTTTTTTCCCATGTGGCTACATCGCCGAGTCGACACACGGTTCGGCCCCTTTCTTTCCTTTGCCTTTTCTTTTCTTTTATTTATTTATTTATTTATTTATTTATTTATTTATTTATTTTTCAACGTTTATTTATTTTTTGGGGGGACAGAGAGAGACAGAGCATGAACGGGGGAGGGGCAGAGAGAGAGGGAGACACAGAATCGGAAACAGGCTCCAGGCTCTGAGCCATCCGCCCAGAGCCTGACGCGGGGCTCGAACTCACGGACCGCGAGATCGTGACCTGGCTGAAGTCGGACGCTTAACTGACTGCGCCACCCAGGCGCCCCTTGCCTTTTCATTTTGAGGAATTAAAACAATTAATTGTAACATTGAAATTAATTCTCTGCATTTAAAAATGTGTTATTTAAAATAGTACAGTATTTGAAAGTCAAATTGAATCGATTTGTTCAGCGAAATCCAGTTTCTGTCTCTTCTCTCTTCAACTCTTTCCTCCCCCCTTGGTAGGTAGAGTCAATCTTGCTTTTGTTTTTTCTTCCCATTAAAAAACATGTGTTCACGTTCCAGCTCTTTCTTAGGTAAGTGGCAGTGTAATAGACGCATTTTTCTCCACCTTGCTTTTTCCTTTAATAATACATCATGGCAATCAGTCTGTAGCGGAATGTTGAGACTCTCCGCCTTGCTTTTTTTTTTTTTTTTAAGTTTATTTATTTTGAGAGAGAGAGGGAATCCCAATCAGACTCTACACTGTCAGCGCAGAGCCTGATGTGGGGCTCAAACTCACAAACCGTGAGATCATGACCTGAGCTGAAATCAAGAGTCGGACACTTAACCAACAAGCCACCCAGGCGCCCCTCTCCGCCTTGCTTTGACGGCCGTGTAGTGGATGGGGTTGGGTGAATGTGCAATATTAATGTAACCAGGCTCCTTCTGATGCCCCCAAATAGGTGATTCCCAGTCTTGTGCTCTCATCAGTGATGCTGCAGTGAACAGCCTTGGGCACACTTCTTTTTGTCTTTCTGCCAGTGTAATTTTGGGGATAGATTTTTAGGAGTGGGATTTTGAGTCAACAGCTAAATGCATATGGACTTTTGCTAGATATCACCAAATTCCCCTCCACAGGAGATGTGACCTTTTGCACATAACACCCGAGAGGGCTGTTCCCCCACAACCTACAACAGTGCGTTGTAAAACTTTGGGGATGTCCGCCAGCTGGTTAGGAGCCGAACCCCTGAGTTGGTCTTTGCTCCCACCCGACAATATGCTCTGTCTGCGGCAGCCAGGGAGCTCTCTTTGACAAAACATTTTTTTAACGTTTATTTATTTTGAGAGACAGAGACAGAGCATGTGCGGGGGAGGGGGAGGGGCAGAGAGAGAGGGAGACACAGAATCGGAAGCAGGCTCCAGGCTCTGAGCTGTCAGCACAGAGCCCGAAGTGGGGCTTGAACCCAAGAACTGTGAGATCATGACCTGAGCCGAAGTCGGACACTTAACGGACTGAGTCACCCAGGTGCCCCCAGGGAGCTCTCTTTATAAGGTTCATGATACCATGTTACTTCCTTGCCTTGACCCCCGATGGCTTCCAGTTTCAGTATCCAACCCTCTCATCCAGGCAGTAGAGTCCTACGTGGTCTAGTGTCTTTCTCCTCCTCTGACCTCGTCTTGTTATCCTCTCCCACTGGCACGCTTCCTCCTGGCCATACTGGCCTTCTCTCTCTTCCAGCAAGCACCAAGGTCACTCCTCTCTTAGTGCCTTGGCATGCAGTTTGCTCCCCTTGGGGACGACCTCCCGCTTTTACACACCGTAGCTGCTCCCTGTTCATGTACAAGTTCCCGTCCTCAAAGAAGCCTTGCCTGACCCACTGTCCTAGGTATCCATGCAGTCATTCTAAACCACCTCATCCTGGTTTTTTTTTTTTAACTTTTTTTTTTTTTAACGTTTATTTATTTTTGAGACAGAGAGAGACAGAGCATGAACGGGGGAGGGTCAGAGAGAGGGAGACACAGAATCTGAAACAGGCTCCAGGCTCTGAGCTGTCAGCACAGAGCCCGACGCGGGGCTCGAACTCACGGACCGCGAGATCGTGACCTGAGCTGAAGTCGGCCGCTTAACCGACTGAGCCACCCAGGCACCCCATCCTGGTTTTTTGTTTTGTTTTGTTTTTGTATCGATCGGTTGACTGATTGACTGATTATAAGCTCCTCGAGAGAAGACTCCCACCCTGACTTTTCATCTCGGGATCCCTGGTGCTTCGCACGTAGTAGGTGTTCCATACACGTTAGTTCGATGGATGAATGAATGAGCAGCAAGTTAGTTACCTTTGCCTGGGAAATGATCCTCATGCTTATTCCCAATGTCCCCCAGTAGAGGGCGCTGCTTGAAGTCAGGCTGACCCGTTCTGCGTCTCTGCTGCGTAGTACCTCATCGCCTGGGCAAATCCAGGTTTTGTGCAGCCTCAGGCTTCCGCGGTGCGAGGGACGATGTCTTTGAGTGAAAGGACAGAACCCCAAATATCAAATTAGGTAGAAGCCTTTGGAAGAGACCCATCTGACAGCCCCTGAAGCTTGAGTCGGGTAACTTTCGGGGAAACCGGTCGGCAGGGCTCATTAAGTGTCTGTTGAGTGAGTAAATGAGTCGAGGGTAGATTTTCAATGCCTGATTTTTGCCGGTTTCATTTTTCAGCGGGTAGACGTGCAGAGAGAGCCGTAGCAGGAGGACAGGGTGGCCTGCTTTACTTGATTCTTGCACATAATTAGGATATTTTTTATCTTTCCAATTTAAGGCTGCTTCAGCCTCAGGTTTGTACCCAACGGGGAAGAAAATAATCAGGTATTGTGGCCTTTCGCTGAGGCCACCGTGTGAGGCAGCTGTTATTTTGGCCTTTCTGCTTGCTGTTCTCCTCTCTTTTGTTAACGGTACCTCCATATCCTTTTGGAGAACCTTCCTCGGCCTCTTCGCCAGTGTGGTGTAGGTGGGGAAGAGCCAGGTTCCAAGGGGGGATGCACTCCAGGCATGGAGGATAAGGGGATGCACTCTAGGCACGTCAAGGTAGCGTATTTCAACCCGTAGCTCCAGGATTTTAATTAACACTCACTTCCGTATCCTGTGGGCTGTGTATGTGGCACTACTCTAAGCATTTTATAAACGCACGGCATCTCATTACTTGTTAATCACTACAAGCCTTTGAGGGAAGTACAGTTATTACCCCGATTTTACAGATGGAAAAATAGAGGCACAGAGGGGCTAAGGCTGTTGTCCAAGGTACCCAAGCGGGTCAGGGATGGAGCAAGGATTTGAATGTAGGCAGTGTGGCTCTGGACCACTATGTGGCCTACATGTCGGTTCGTTCAGGCAAGAGGGAAGAGGGCTGAGCCAATCCCAAGGGTCTCGATGCCAAGCCTTCAAAGTATACAGGAGGATTTCTCTTTCCCCGGGAGCTTCTGGTTTCACGTGGAAGCTGGAAGCTTCTGGGGCCATCACGTAGAGCCTGAGAAAGCTGTGTCACCCAGAGGAGGGACAGGCACCCTCTGGCGGAGACCCTGATGCTGCCACAGGTGCCCGTTCTCCGTGCGCGTGAAGCTCTACCACTGGGCCTCCCACGCACTTGGACCAAGACGCTCTCTTTATTGCTGAAGAGATTTTGAGATGGGTTTTCCATCTTGTGCCACTTAAAAAAAGTGCATCTTAGTTTCTGACCTCAACGGCGTCCTGTAGAAGGACTCAGGAGGCTTTTCCTTGGGATTCTGGAAAGGAATGATGCCCCCTGACTTTCAGGTACCGTCTTCCTGCAGGCAGCGTGGTATTTGGAGAGTAGGGATGGTCGCGGCAGATGGCACAGGGTTTGATTCCCAGCTGTGCAACCCTGGGCAAGTCACTTAAGCTCTCTGAATCCCGGAACAATGGCGCAGTCTGCCTCTATGGGTGGCCGGTGAGGCTTTCCCAAGATAACAGTGCAAGGGCTCGGGGAACAGGATGGGGCTCCATTCCTGGGAGTCCTCTTGTCCTCTCCAGCCTCTTGGGCTCTGTCTGTCCTTACCTGCTCCTTCGATCTTCCAGAGAAACAGAACCAGTGTATTTGACATCATTTTCTTTTTTTTAATTTTAAGGAATTGGCTCACACAATGGTGGAGGTTGACAAATCCCAAATCAGAAGGGCAGGCCAGCAGGCTGGAGTCTCAGGTGGAGTTTCTGTGTTGCAGGCTCGAGGCAGAATTTCTTCTCTAGGATACCTCAGCTTTGGCTCTGAGGGCCTTCAACTGATTATATGAGGCCCACCAATACCATGGAGGGTAATCTTTACCTAACATCAACGTTAATCACACCTACACCGTATCTTCACAGATGCACCTAGACTAGTGTTTGACCAAAACATCCAGGCACCGGAGTGCCTGGGTGGCTCTGTCACTTAAGCGTGTGACTTGATTTTGGCCCAGGTCATGATCCCAGGGTCATGGGATCAAGCCCCAAGTCTGGCTCTGTGCAGATGGTGCGGAGCCTGCTTGGGATTCTCTCTCCTCTCTGTCTGCTCCTCCCCTGCTCAAGGCTGCTCATGTGCACGCTCTCTCCCTGTTTATCTCTCTCTCAAAGTAAATAAATAGACATTAAAAAAACATCCAGGTACCATAACTTAGTCAAGCTGATGCACAAAATTAACCATCATATTTGCTAGTATAGTTTCCACGGACCTCAGTTTCCCCGTGTGTTAACTGGAGAACAGACCCTCCTTGATCTTCATGCTTGTCCTCTGTAAAATGGGAATAATGGACCAGGGGAGCCCTGAGGGGTGGGTGAGGGAGAGAGCCCAGGAGCAGGATGAACATGATTTCTGGACAGTGTCCTCGTTGCTATGGGATGGGAGATCCTGAAAGTTGAAGGCTTTTGTTCCCTGAATTCCTGAGTTATTTCAGGGGAGCACGTAACATCAGAGCGTGAAGGTGGCTGTTGGCATGTACCAGAGCTATTTATATGACTTTCCAGATCTTCTACGAAGACAGTTTCAGCTCCAGAAGGTAGAAGCCCCGCCCTCCTGTATAGCAGCAGCTCTGAGCGCGTAGACATGCATAGTTGATCTGTCATAATCCTATGGAGAGACCTCCTTCCTTGCTTGGATGCCCACGCTGGAGGCAGAGGGGAGGGAGCAGAGCAAGAGGAGGAGGAGGAGGAGGAGGAAGAGGAAGGCAACAGATGATAACCTATTTTGTGGGAAAGGACACACACACACACACAGACACATCCATTTGTGAAATGGAGAACAGGGTTTGCATCCTGGTTCTGACATTGCCTCGCGGTTCATGCTTGGGCAGGCAAGTCAAGGGGAGCTCCCTGACCCTCAGTCTCTTTATCTGTGAATGGGGAGTCATGGTGAAAAATATCTAGTTTGCAGAGATGTGGTGAGGATGACTCCAGAAAAAACATGTGCGGGGCCGTCTCATTTCCTGCTGCCTCTACATGGCCTGGTGGATAATCAACAGATTGGCCTCCGGCTGGATTTGGTCATGCCTACCCTACTGTTGGCTCCCAGGTCCCACCCAGTGCTGCTGCTGGTCAAGTTCAGCTCTCAGCCACCCGGGCTCCTGGTGTTTGTGTTTATTTTTAGCAGGGAATGTTATGGTGAAGGAGGGGAAGAGCTATTAATGAACATATTATTCAATAATAGGAGATAATAAGTAGGTACCCTAATTGTATTATGAACCTGTCACTTGAAGTTCGTACCATGATTCAAGCTCAGTGTCTGAAGTATTTTTAAGTGGGAGACCAGGTTTTCAAGTACAGGAAAAAAAAAAAAAAAGAACAATTACCTAAGAGTGGTAAAATTAGAGTCCCTTCATTCCTGGCCTTCGGAAGAGCTTTCTGATTATATACCTTCATGGTTCATCCGGGCCATCGAGGCCAGGGGAATGAGGGTTTGGGAATGGCCTGGTGATGGGAAGCTTCCACGGGATAATTCTTGATGCCTGGAAAAGGCCGGGTGGTGAGCACAAAGGCGCATTTACCTGTATCCCATCCGGTCCTTTCAGGGTCACCCAAACCCTGAGAGGCAGGTGTTCTTGTGCCCACTTTTCTGAGCGTGTTCACTGAGGCTCGGAGAGGTGACGTGACTTGTCTGAGGGGCGAGGGCCTGTGCAGGGAGTGGTCCCAAGCATACCTCCAGCCTGCCTGCGGGAGGACCAAATTAGGTGAGAACAGAGGCATCTGATCTGCCTGTTGGGTGAAGGGCCAAGCCGTGGAAACTTACTGCCTCCTGCTGGTTCTACCTTAACGGCCCGAGGGCACGGCGTGATGTATTTGTATCTGGGCTGGAGTCCAGGCGCACATCAGTTCCGAGCCCTGATTCTACCTCATCTTGTCCTTCCTGGTCTCCCAGGCTGTTTCCACCGGTCCAGAATGACTGGATTTCCAAAGGGTGTCAGCATCGCCGAAGTTGGGCCTCAGCCTTGGTTCATAGCTATGCATTCGTGCTTACAGTTACCTGCTATTTATGGCTAAAAGTCTGGCTCTCCAGTTAGGGTAGCGATGTACAATTTCATTTTACGGTGAATGCATTTAAGCCTTTTAAGAGTGTGTAGATTTAAGAGAGATTTAAATAGATAGCAGACCTGGCGGCAGATACGCTAACAGCAATATGCAAGGGTTTATTGAGTGCTTACCGTGGGCCAGGCGTGATTCTAGGTGCTATTTATTAGCTCGCTTAATCCTCAGGACCTTTGAGCTTGGTTTTATAATCAGCTGTACTCGCAGTTGAGTGTCGGGTGGCCCCAAAACTTCACTCTGTTGTCAAGGCTGTGTGATGAGTATGTGGTGGAGGCAGGATTTGAACCCGGACCCCGACTCCAGAGAGTCCATGCTCCTAAGTGGTTATGTGTGTGGGGTATGACTGAGCGATGTTTCGGGCACACTGACGGGGGTTGTGCCTGGGGTGGCCGACTTGACCAGTGTGCCTGAGACTTCCTCTGTTTTAAACCCGAAGGTCTCTGTGTCTCTCTCATCCGTTTCACTTACGTCTTTAAGTCTGCTCCAGACTCTTCCGGGATTGCATCACGGGATCCGCCGGTGCTGTGAGCCAAGCATATGTAACCAACCCAAACATGCCAGGTCTGTATGGATAGCGAGGAGTAAACATGCATATCTCCGAACCACATACATAACATCCAGAAACCCTTGCCTAAAAATAACAAAGCGCCTGATTGCTGTGTATGTTACCAACAGTGACACTTGCCTTATTGGTATAAATAACAGAGTGAAAACATCCTATATCTCTATCTATAGCAGAGTAAAAAGTGCCATATCTGGATCTACAGAAATACTAAACCCTGGCACCCTGGCATATATCATGCAGAATAAATAGACCTCACTGGCCCTTGGGAAATGACAGCGATGTTAATAATTATAATTCTAGTGATAGCTGTCCAGTTATCAGCATCCACTCTGTTCAGCAAAGAGCTCAGAGTTTTGTGTGCATTATTATTTCTTTTAATGTTTATTTAATTTTGAGAGAGAGAGAGAGAGAGCAAGAGAGAGAGCAGGGGAGGGACAGAGAGAGGGAGACAGAGGATCCGAAGCAGGCTCTGTGCTGACACCAGAGAGCCCGATGTGGGGCTCGAACCCGTGAACCGTGAGATCATGACCTGACCTCAACTCAAGTCAGACACTTAACTGACTGAACCACCCAGGCACCCCTCTTAAAAAAAATTTTTTTTAAGGTTTATTTATTTATTTTGAAAGCGAGAGACAGCATGAGCAGGGGAGGGGCAGAGACAGGGAGAGAGAGAGAGAGAGAGAGAGAGAGAGATTGAGCATCTCAAGCAGGCTCCACACCATCAGCGCAGAGCCCGATTCGGGGCTGGAACCCATAACTGTGAGATCATGACCTGAGCCGAAACCACGAGACGGACACTTAGCCAACTGAGCCACCCAGGCGCCCCTGTGTGCATTATCTTAATTAACCCACACAATTATTATTATTACTACCTCCACTGTATAGATGAGGAAACAGAGGCACGGAAAGGTTTTGAAAATCTCCGTGCTGCCACAGGTAGGAAGCAGTGAAGCAGACTCACTCAGGCAGCCTTTCTCCAGGGCTGGTGCTCAAACCTCGGGAGAAGACATGGCCCACTGTGTAGATTCTGCAGGTGAAAATGTGCTCCGTGGCCCTGCCTCCTTCTGTTTCACGACTGTGGAATGTACCCGAGTGTGGCTATGCCGTCGCTCATACATCTAGTCTCCCACTGATGGACCCGCGGGTTGTTCCCATGTTTTCTGTTACAAACAGTCCCGCAGGGTGCACACACGTCCCTGTGCCCATTGCACACCGAGTGTTTGTCTAGGATGGTGTGGCCGGCGGAATCATGAAGATGCTCCCAGATTCCCGCCATCTTGGCTCTTTGGACATGCATCCAGGTGTTGCTGGGAAGGGACGGCACAGATATCATTGGAGTCCCAAGTCAGTTAAGTTCAGATACGAAGGTTATGCGGGTGCCTAACCTGAGCACATGCGCCCTTTAAAAGCAGCGGGTGTTCCCCAGCGGGGAGCAAAAGAGGAAGCAAGAAAATGGGAAGCACGGAAGGAAGGGTCCGCCATGCTGGTATGAAGACGTAGGGTCTACGTGGGGAGGAAAGTGAGGCTTCTAGAAGCCGAGAGGCCCCACAGAGGATGGCCAGCAAGGATTTGGGGACCGCATTCTGCCAATACCAGGAGTAGGTATAGAAGAGGACGCTGCATTCGGGATGAGAACGCAGTGGTGGGCAGTCGCCTTGACTTCATTCTGAGCGGGGACTCCAGCCGCACCAGGCTGGAGTTCTCACCTGTGTAAGCGCGAGCTGATACCTGGGTGTCGTCTTAAGTTGGTAATCTGTTAGGCAGCGATGGAAAACGAGTACAGGTCGTTTCTTAAAAGCGAAGTCAAAGGTTGCCTCCATCTGAACTCTTGACTCCTGGGACACCTGGGTGGCTCACTCAGTTTAGCCTCTGACTCTGGTTTTGGCTCATGAACCGAAGGTTTGTGAGTTCAGGCCTCACGTCGGGCTCTGTGTGGACGGTGCAGAGCCTGCTTAGGATTCTCTCTCTCCTCTCTCTGCCTCTCCCTCTCGTGAAAACAAATAAATAAGCTTAAAAATAATCATCTTGATTCTTTCAACAAATACGTATTGCCCATCTGGGGCGGGCCCCCTGCAGGCTCTGGGGACACAGGGAACAGGTAAGTCAGGAAGTCCCTGCCTTCTTGGTGCTGACATTCTGTGCAGGTGTGTGTTGGGGGAAGCAGACAAAAACAAAGGAATACATAAAACATATGTATATCTGGTGATCTGTGGATGCTGTGGAAAAAGGAGCAGGGAGGAGGGACTGGGTGGGGGGAGTGTGTGTATAAGTGTGTGGGAATTGAAATATGGCTCAGGATATGTGTGACCTGTGACTAAAGACTTAAAGGACATGAGCCATGTAGGAAACTGGGAAAGACCATTCTAGGCAGAGGCAATAGCAAGTGCAAAGTCCCTGAGGCAGGGGCATTCCTGGTGATGTTGAGGAGATTTTAGGGCAGAGTGGGAGAGCAGTCAGAATTGAGGTCAGGAAGGTAATGACATCCAGATCTGCCGTGTTCCCCAAATGGTCGTATCAGTCACACTCCCCTCTGCCACGTTTGAGGGAACTTCACTTTCCACCCTTCCACTCTTGCCAGTTCCTGGTAAGATCAAATGCAACATGTTTTATCAACTGGATGGATGATAATGGTGCCTCCTCCTCCTCCTTTGCATCTGTGGGTCCGTAGTGAGGTTGGGAATCTTTCCTGACCTCTATTAGTCATGAGTACCCCCTTTCCTCCCTGGGGTCTACCCCCCGTATGTGCATCTGTGTCTGTTACAAAGAAGGAAGCATGATGTTACTGTGCGTATCTCACAGGGCACGGGGCACAGAGAGGCTGTCCCCGGGCTGTCCAGTCCAGCACTTGTGGACTGCCTCCCTCCTGGCATCCATGCTCTGGCTGTAAATTCCCTTCTTCCCTCTCGCACTGAAGAAACGTGATCAGAATGCAGTGAGTGAGGCTGATGTTTCACAGGAATAACCTTGAATCTCTACTTGCACATATATTTGTAAGATTTGGCGCTTTATTATTAGCAACAGATTACTTGGTGATACATCTCCCGGCTGGTTGCAACATACCATCCCTTGGTTGAAAATCGCTGGCAGAGCATGGGCAGTGTGTGTGCGTGTGTGTGTGTGTGTGTGTGTGAATGAGTTAGAGCAGACTGGCATTGACTTCTCCCCCAGAGCCACGAGGTCACTCTTCCAATTTCCAGCTATTTCAACCTGCCTCATTAGGCTGTATCAGGACGCTGGGTGGTGTTGGAAGTCAAGTCTCTAAGAAGCTAGTGTAGGTGTCCTCGGGGCCTTCCCTTTGCAATCAGCGGGGACCCTTCCCGGGAAGTCTTCCCTGAGAACTCTCCAAGAAGACATTTGCCGGCTGTTGAGTACCTTGGGACCCCAGTCGTGGCCATGTGAAGACAGAGACAGAGGTCGGGGTTAACTCCCTACAAGCCAGGGGGCTCCAGGATGGCCAGCATGACACCAGGAGCTGGGAGAGAAGCCTGGAACAGATTCTTCCTCCCAGCCCTCAGAAGGACCAGACCCTGCCAACGCCTTGACCTTAGACTCCTGGACTCCAGATCGTGAGACAATACATTTCTGCTGTTCAAATCATCCAGCTGGTTGTGCTCTGTTATGCTGGCCCCAGGAGACTGATACAGAGAGGAATGCAAGTAGTTTGGAAGGGTGAAGTGCAGAGTTTGGGAGGGGGCATCTCATGGACGTAAAGAAAGAGGCAAGGGTCCTGCATGAGATTTAAAACGTCAACTAGGGATCACAGGAAGGGGAATTACGGAGTGGGGGCAAGTTGCAGTAGAAAGTCAAAGGCTTTAGGGTCAAACTTCCATTCCAATCCCGATTCTCCTGTGTGATCTTAGGCTGGTTACTTAACTTCTCTGAGCCTCTGAGCACCCATATTTCCTAAAAGCACTATGCAATAAATCGGTAATTTATTCCCAAGGCCCATTTTATAACATAAAATGCTGTAACTGATTGGGAACATAAAATACAATGGAACTCCATTATATGTTTTTAGAGATGTTTGTTGAGAATGTAAAGAAAGGCACTTGCTATAAAGCTACAAGGTGATTGTTTCCTTTGGGGCATCTTTTCTTCCCCGGCCAGGACTGCCTGAGGCATTAAAAACAGGAATCCGAAGCCAAATGGACTGACAACAGTGCCTTCTTTTCCTGGTGACTCACCCCGCAGGCCAGCAAAGTCCTTCTGTGTTCTGTCTACCTTGTCCTTGGAACCACGCTCAAAGTTAGGGTCACCTATGTGGAACGGATCAATGTCATTTTGACATATGTGGATGTTTTTGAACGCCAGAAAAGTTTTTGAATGGCGAGTGCCGGGTGGCATGGTTTCCATGGTGATGTGAGAAGCCCATGCCAGTGCTGCAGGTGCTGGGAGGCGGGTTTTAAATATGCTGTTTGGCCTTTTCTTTTCTTTTCCTTTTTCTCTTTTCTCTCCTCTCCTCTCCTCTCCTCTCCTCTCCTCTCCTCTCCTCTCCTCTCCTCTCCTCTCCTCTCCTCTTCTCTCCTCTTTTCTTCTCTTCTCTTCGTTTCCCCTTTCTTTTCTCTTTTTAACTCAGGAGACTTCTTTGCACGGAGAATGGTCCCCAAAGTGTCATCATTCCAAGTGATACGAGTTGAGAGTTCTCTTGTCCTCAGCAGCTTACGTAGAGAGCCCTATATGTGTGCCTCTGGGTACCCTGTGTACACATATTATAAACGCAAGTGAGTGTATGTGTGTCCATGGGCCTCTGAGTATATGGGGTTGTGTGTTTGCACAGGTGTGCCCAGATGCTTGTCTCTGTGCAGGTGTATATGTGTGTATGTGTCTGTGTGTGCAGAGGTCTATGTGGGTCTGTATGCATGGGTTTACTGCACGCAGTTATCTGTATGCATGTATTTGTGTGTGCATGTGTGTGTCAGGTATGTGTCTCTGTGTGTATGTATATGTGTACGTGTATATACGTGTTTGTATGTGTCACTGTGTGTGTGTGTGCACCTGTGTGCACACTGTTATTCCTCACTCCCACACCCAAGGCGGACGTCCCTGGTCAATTTTATCCAGCCCCACACCCCACGCTTTCTCCCGACGCTAGCATGAATCGGGGTCGACCACGAGAGGAAGCCGATGTGCCTTTGCAGGTCTCCACTGACAAGATCAAGTTGCTCAGACTGACATCTCATCCTCTCAGAGCCCATCTCTTCATTTCCTGCGAGAAAACTTTCTGTCTCAGGCAATTCCCTGAGCTCTAAATATGCTCATTCCTCGCTGGGCTTTTGAAGTTTTCTTCTCCGCTGACGGGAGTTGTTAAGCATGTGGTTTCTGCAATCAGCCTCCATGGGTTTAATTCCTGCTCTGCTACCTCTGAGTTGGGCAGCTCTGAGTAAATCGTTCAGCTCAGGACCTGCACCTTCCTTATCTCCAATTTGCAGATGCTTATAATGACATCTGCTTCACAGGGGGTGATATGAGGGCAAAACGGGATCAGCCGAGTCAGGTCCCCAGCACAGAGTAAGCCCTACGTGGGGGGTGTGTGCTAAAGTGGCACTGACCCTTTGCTGTGTGCTGGCATTTCACGGGGCTGCCATGCGGTCAGTCCCGGGGGAGGTCACCTTCACCTGTGTTCTGGAGCTATGCTTTAGGGGGCTCAGGGTGGGAGGGGACTCCCCCTGGAGTTGTGCCTCTGGTAAGTCTGTTTGCATGGACCTCCAGCCACGTGAGGGGACCAAACCTTGCCTTATCCGGGAGACTGCGTGCTCCTGAGGGCAGGGGTTGGACCGGAGTAACCACTGTTTGCCCGGCCCCTGGCCCAGTGCCTAGGACACACTCCGGGTGCTCAGCCACTGTGCACAGAATGGACGGGGAGCAGGGAAGGGCTGAGACACCCCCGATCTTTCTCTTGCAGGGATGGGGCCCGCCTTGAGGGTCAGTGACCAGGTAAAAAATTAAAATCATATGCAAGACTGATGTGCTAAAGTGGAAATAAAAGCCGAGCAGGGGGGTGCCCATTCGGTTGGTTGATTTCGGCTCAGGTCATGATCTTGCAGTTGGTGCGATCGAGCCCCACGTCGGGCTCTGTGCTGACGGCATGGAGCCTGCTTGGGATTCTCTGTCTCTCACTGTCTCTCTGCCCCTCCCCCTCCTCTCAAAAATAAATAAACGTAAAAAAAGTCGAACAGAAAACTTCCCTGCCCCCTCTGTCTGTCCAGGAGGGCTCTGAACAGCCAAGCCCCTGACCAGGGGCCTCCTCCAGTGCCGGCTGTGGCCAGCCACACGAAGGCAGCTTCAGCACCGCTGATGTTTTGGGCTGAATGGTTCTCTGCTGCGGGGCTCAGCAGCACCCTGGCCTCTGCCCACCAGATGCCCAGAGCACCCCCCACGCCAGCTGTGATGACCAGAAAAGGTCTCCAGACATTTCAGATTTTCCCTGGAAGACAGTATGACCCCAGGTAAGAACCACTGGGTCACAACTCCAGTGACGAGCTGTGCGCATGGGTCCCGCTGGGCCATAGCCACCTGTCAATAAGCCTGCCATTCTGCCTACCTACTAAACCAATGTAGGATTTTTGAGGCATGGCATGGGGGTTGCAGAGATTCCTCTAATGCCCTGTCCAGAATCTTAGGCACGAACTTGGACCTTTGAGGACAAGGACAAAGTCTATGAGCTGTCGGCTAATGTAACATGCCCTCTGTGTTATCAGGTGAATAGAGACTGGGTTGCATAGGGAAGGGGAGGGGGGGCCGGGAAGTCTCTGGGATTTGGGAGACTGGAATCTGGTGAAGCCTCCCTCTTTTGGGGGTTAGGCTGACACTCAGGGCATTGGCTTGTTGTATGGACAACAACTTCTGTCTTCCCTTCTCCCCTCCCTTACCTGATTAATTCAGCTCTGTGGGCCCACCTCGGATCAGATGCTCCCAAAGGCTTCTCAAGCTGGGCTAGGGTCCGTCGGTGGGTTCCCCCCCCTTGCCCCGCCCCCAAGCTTACTCTGTCACAGCCCTTTAACGCAGCACATTCTACTTGGCAACGTGGCACAGCCTCTGATGTCTTGTCCGCTTTTGTACCCCCAGTGCCTAGCAAGAGGCCCTGACACAGAGGTGGCCATCTCTTCACTCCCTGTGGTTTGCTCATCGCCTTCCAGGGGCTGAGTCCCCAGCCAGACACAATGACAATCAGACAGGACTGTATCTACTTGGGGAGGCAGACGCACAGTTATATCACGCCCAGCCATGGAAAGGGCCACACAGGGTGTCAGTGTGTGACAGAACGGGGACATCGAGTCCGGTGGCCAGGGTTCAGCTGTGTGGCCTGTAGGGTGACCAATCGTGTCGGTTCACCCAGAACTGAGGGATTTCTTGGGACACACAGCATCAAGGTTAAAACGGGCAAAGTCCTGGGCAAATTGGGATGATGGTTACTCTAGTGCTGGCCCCTGCCTGGGAAGTTTACCATCTAGTATGCAGTTTAATCCTTAGAGGAAACCCAGGTCAGCACCAGAATCAAATCCCATTTGACAGGTGAGAACCAGGCCACAAAGGTGAGTAAGGGGCAGGCCTGGGATCGGAACCCCAGAAACTAGGGGCTGGACTGACTTGCTGTATGGATTCCTAGGAACTAAACACAGACAATGCCCATTGTAGGGGCTCCTTCTCATGCTGAGTTTATTTCCATCTATCTCCTGGAATCCGTAGAAGAACCTGAGAGTCTGGGTGGCCCCCAGGTCAGGGAATGGAACCACTGGCTCAAAGGATGTCAGGTTTTATTTTTGGATGCTCACTCAGCCTTCAGAAGCAGAACCTATGAATACCATGCCTGTTTCACCATAGCGGAAACTGAGACCCAGAGCGGTTACTTGACTTGCTCAGGTTCACACAATGAGTTGGCAGCAAAGTGTGGGTAAATTCAGGACTTTCAGCTCTTTGATCCATTGTTTTGTTTGGGTTCTGTGTTAACACAGAGACTCTGCGATTCAAATCATGGTTCTGCTAGTTACCTGCTCTATGACCTTGGCTAAGCCGTTGCACTTTTCCAAGCCTTGATCTTTGCAGCTATAAAATGGGTGCAGTTCTCTGGTTCCTCTTAGGGTCTGAGATGCTCCATGTAAAGAAAGCTCTTGATAGCACACGGCAAAGCTCCCAGGACGCAGTAGCTGCTGCCTCGAAAACCCCCAAATACATTTTCCTTTGTAGGGCCAGGTGCAGAGGCTGGACCCCAAGGGATCCATAATCTCACACCCTCATGGGCCAGGACCACCCTCCAGGTTCTAGGTTCCCAGAAGCTGCCCAACTTCCTGGGAACCACGCATCCCTCCTCCCTCCCGGGAGCCCAAATTCCAAGACATGCAGCTAAAATTGGCCCTCGAACAGCTTTTGCAGAGCACGTCGCAGCTTTTTTTGGGTCTAGAGAGCCGGTTTCCATGATGAAAGTGGCACAGAAGGAGAGACCCAGCTAAAAACAGCCTCCGCCCAGACTGGTGTTCGCAGGATGCTGCCTCCCCTGCCGCTCCGGGGCTTGGACGCTTCGCTTCCGCAGCAGCCGCCCCCCGCCCCCCGTCGCCACTAGGTGGCAGCATCGCCGCGCGCGGCGGGGTCCGCGCTCCGGGGTCGCTGTTGCCGAGAGCCGCTTCTGAAGATGATGCCCATAAAATCCGCAGCGGTCGCAAAATTCCCCACTAAGTTATTCCCCTTTTATTTGGGGGGACATTTATGTGCATTGCAGGAGCGCTACGCAGGTGTCTCTTCTCAGGGCTGTCGTGATGCCACTGAGCACCGTTCGAGATGTGCGTGAGCGCCCTGGTGTCCCTGCGGCCCACTCCGGCTCGGCAGGTTCGTTTCATGCCTTGGGTCCAACGTCACGGCAGAAGTTTGGAATTTTCCAGGAGAGGTGGCCTAGTCTGGGGCGGGCTGGGCTCCTGCTATAGGGGGTCAGTTGCTTCCCTCTGTGGGCGGGGAGGGAGTTTTGGCTCAGGAGCCGGCCTGCCCTGTTCTTGGGTAACCAAATCGTGTGGGGAGTAGGGCACTTGTGGGACCTACCTCCTGGGCCACAGCGAGGAGTAAACGAGTCACCAGGTGGACAGAACAGTGCCTGTCACATCTCAGGGGACTCCAGTGTGAGCTACTTTTCAGATTTGCTCAGTGTCCCCAGGCTCTGGTATAGTGCTCCCCCCACCCCCAAATAGTAACCCAATAGGCCTCACTGCCCGTTTGGGAGACAAGAGCGGGAGGTGGGGTTCCCCAAGGCCTCGCTTGTCAAAGCCTCGTCCTGGACCAGCGGCAGGCGCCCCGGGTGCGCGTGTTGGAATCACAGGGGCTTGGCCCCCCGTTCGCCCCACCAAGCCAGTCTCTTCCTTAGCAGCATCGCCAGGGGTCCACAGGCACTCAAGTTGGAGGAGCGCTGCCCTGGGGCTCCTTCCGCTCCCAGTCCTGGGTCAGTTCTGTCTCCCAGATTCGCATCCTTCAGAACAGCAACCCTAGGGCTAACCCTGCACGTGAGCCTTTTCTCCTGCTTTTCCAGACCGTCTTCTCCAGGTGCCCCGGGCACTCAGGTACGACAGGGGTTCCAGCTGTGATGCACACTCTTCCCTGAGCTCCCAGACCCGGCTCCCCACCCGCCCGCAGGTGCTGCTGGCTTCCCTGCACCTGGCCTGGCCACGGCATCCATCACTCCAGTGACCCTGGGGCCAGGAACGGACTTTGTCTGTGAGTTCTCCCCCCACCCCCCACCTCGGGGCCCCATGGATCCCACAGCCAGAGAGTCTCCCAGGAAGCAGGCCTCCTGTGCGACCTCTTACTCTGTCGTCCAGCTCTCTCGGGAACCACCCCCACATCCACCTGGCCCCTGCCCGGGTCCCGATGTCCCCAGACGAGCTCCTGCCACGTCAGTCTCCCCAGGCTGGTCTCTGAGCCTTCTGCTGCACTGGCCATGCCTGGCACCAGCTTGCCACTCCTGTTTCAAGGTCTGCTCCCCTGTGCTCGGTGGGGAAGGCCTCCTATGGCCTGCGAATGACAACCTCCGATTCGCCCTTGTGCCTCCTCCTGGCTCCGGGTCAGGGGCTGCGTGTCACGGCCACACGCAGCCCACAGCCTGTTTGTTTACGGATCGTCGGTGGAGGCCTCCACATTATAGGGGCAGAGCGAGAGACCACAGGGTCCCCCAAAGCCTAAACTATTTACTGTCTGGCCCTTTCATGCTCCAGCCTTTGACACCCCCGGAGCCCTTGCCCATTTCTGCCCGCAGTGACCCTGTCCACCTCGGAAGGTCCGGCCCCAAAGCCGCTGCACTTGGCACTCCTCAGACAGCATTTATGGAGAGCCTGCCGTGTGCCTGGCGTGTCACGTGCTGGACGGTGTCCTCGCACTGAGGGAGCTCTCGGGACACCGAGCCAGGAAACAGCTCAAGGCCTCTTGTTTTATTATTGTGTTTTGATGGCCTGAGGCCGGGTGCCTGCCTGATACTGTAGCACTTGACCCAGTGAGGGTCACACAGTGAGGGTCACTCAGGATCACACAGGGCGGGCCACACAGTGAGGGTCACACAGGGCTGGGCACACACTCTGGGTCCTTGTAGTCCATCTGAATAAACAAACGCATCCCTCTACTCCCCTGGGTCTGTTCCTGCGTCGTCACCCTGGAGTCTGGACTCCCATCTCCCCCATGATTCCAGCTGCTTCTGGAATCCTCTTTCAGGCCAGGTACTACTTGTCAGTATGTCTCAAACTCTGACGCGTAGCACAATCACCCAGGGATCCTGTCGGAATGTGGATGCGGATTGCTGGGGCTGGGATCCGCCCCGCGCCTCTGCATTTCCAACGTGCTCACTGCTGGTGCTCCTCCGACTGCCCACGCCTTGCGCAGCAAGGATTTCACCCTGGAATCGCTTGGGGGCTCATGTCCAGGCCCTAGCCTAGGCCAGCTGAATCATGCAGGGGTGGGGGGGGGCGGTGAGGCGGCCGCAGCGTCTTGGGCTACTTCAGGGTGCAGCCACCGCTGAGAACCGTGAAGCTGCTTTGCAATCTCCTCCCCTCACTTCCAGTGTCACTACGGCCCACAGCAGCTGTCCTCAGTGTTCTCAGAGTAGCTGCATCGGCACCACCTGGGAACACGTGGAAATTCAGGGGCTCGTTTTCTACTCCAGAGCTCCCGAATCAGACACGCTGGGAGCTGGGCACTTTCTGGCACAGAACCACCAGGGTCCCGGAAATGCCTGACCTTGGCTCCACGCATCAGTTGCTAACTGCTCTTCCTGCTTCTGGCCATGCCCATCGAACTCATTCTTTATTCCCCAGGGACAGTATGGTTGCAGAAATGTCAGTGTCTAGATGACTCCTCTGCTTAAAACGTTCCAAGACTTTGGGGCGTCTGGGGGCTCAGTCGGTTAAGCGTCTGACTCTTGGTTTCAGCTCATGTCACAATCTCAGGGTTTCAGGAGTTCGAGCCCCACATTGGACTCTTTGCTGATGATGCAGAGCCTGCTTGGGATTCTCTCTCCTTCTCTTTCTGCCCTTCCCTTGCTTGTACTCTCTCTCTCTCTCAAAATAAATAAGTAAACATTAAAAAAATCACACAAACACCAAACATTCCAAGGCTCCCCGTTGCCCTCAAGCCTGCCACAGAACTTAAAGGCTCTTTGAAGTCTGAACTTTCCCGGCCCCCTCCCACAACATTCTGTGCCCCCTGCCCCTAGCCCAGGAACGTGGAACCACAGGTGGTCCCCAAAGTCAGAATGCTTTTTCTCTCTTATATCTGGCTGTTAAATGTGCCTGATCTCAAAGGACAAAAGAAACAAGGGAGTCCTTATTGCACAGGTGTTCTGTTCTGCTGACCAAGGCAGAGACTGATCTGAAAAGTTTTCTGAACTGCCCTGCGTTCACTAGAAAGTCCACTTCTGGAGAGCTTCCTATGGCCTTGTTACTGGAAAGTGTTTTTGGGGAAAAACTCTGGCTCACATGGCCCTTCAAGCTGTTAGCAGATGTTTTGGGGGAACGTGTGTAGGGAAAAGCCATCCACACAATTTTATACCCTCTACCACCCATTAGCTCCAGATGTTTGAAACCCTTTCTGTTCACTGGAATCACCCCAGAGCTTAGGAAAATGCCGACATCTGAGTCCTATGCCCAAAGATTCTGTTTTGGTTGGTTTTGACGGAAAGCCTGGGCACTGTTTTTTTTTTCAAAATTTTTTTTAATTTGAGAGAGAGAGAGAGAGAAGAGAGAGCAAGCGGGGGGGGGGGGGAGAGAGAGAGAGAGAGAGAGAGAGAGAGAGAACCTTAAGCACACTCCACACTCAGTGCAGAGCCCAAAATGGGGCTCAATCCACAACCCTGGGATCATGCCCTGAGCCTAAATCAAGAGTTGGATGCTCAATTGACCGAGCCACCCAGGCATCCATGGCATTGGGGTTTTTATTTTATTTTATTTTTTAATTTACATCCAAGTTAGTTAGCATATAATGCAACAATGATTTCAGGGGTAGATTCCTTAATGCCCTTACCTATTTAGCCCATCCCTCTGCCACAACCCCTTCAGTAACCCTCTGTTTGTTCTCCATATTTAAGAGTCTCTTCTCTTTTGTCCCCCTCCCTGTTTTTATATTATTTTTGCTTCCTTCCCTTGTGTTCATCTGTTCTGTGTCTTAAAGTCTTCATATGAGTGAAGTCATATATTTGTCTTTCTCTGACTAATTTCGCTTAGCATAATACCCTCTGGTTCCATCCACGTAGTGGCAAATGGCAAGATTTTGTTCTTGTTGATTGCCAAGTAATACTCCATTGTATAGATATACTACGTCTTCTTTATCCATTCATCCATCGATGGACATTTGGGCTCTTTCCATACTTTGGCTATTGTTGATAGTGCTGCTGTAAACATTGGGGTGCATGTGTCCCTTTGAAACAGCACACCTGTATCCCATGAATAAATGCCTAGTAGTGCCATTGCTGGTTGTAGGGTAGTTCTATTTTTAGCGTTTTGAGGAACCTCCATACTGTTTTCCAGAGTGGCTGCACCAGTTTGCATTCCCACCAGCAGTGCAAAAGATGTTCTCTGTCTCTGCATCCTTGCCAACATCTGTTGTTGCCTGAGTTGTTAATGTCAGCCATTCTGACAGGTGTGAGGTGGTATCTCATTGTGGTTTTGATTTACATTTCCTGGATGATGAGTGAAGTTGAGCATTTTTTAATGTGTCGGTTGGCCATCTGGATATCTTCTTTGGAGAAGTGTCTATTCATGTCTTTTGCCCATTTCTTCACTGGATTATTTGTTTTTTGGGTGTTGAGTTTGATAAATTCTTTGTAGATTTTGGATACTAACCCTTTATCTGATATGTCGTTTGCAAATATCTTCTCCCATTCTGTTGGTTGCCTTTTAGTTTTGCTGATTGTTTCCTTTGCTGTGCAGAACTTTTTATTTTGATGAGGTCCCAACAGTTCATTTTTGCTTTGGTTTCCCTTGCCTCCGGAGACGTGTTGAGTAAGAAGTTGCTGCGGCCAAGGTCAAAGAGGTTTTTGCCTGCTTCTCCTCAAGGATTTTGATGGCTTCCTGTCTTACATTTAGGCCTTTCATCCATTTTGAGTTTATTTTTGTGTAAATCTCACTTGGTCATGGTGGATAATTTTTCTAACGTATTGTTGGATCTGGTTGGCTAATATCTTGTTGAGGATTTTTGTGTCCATGTTCATCAGGGAAATTGGTCTCTAGTTCTCCTTTTTAGTGGGATCTTTGTCTGGTTTTGGAATCAAGGTAATGCTTGCTTCATAGAAAGAGTCTTTCTATTTTTTGGAACAGCTTCAAGAAAATAGGTGTTAACTCTTCCATAAATGCTTAGTAGAATTCCCCTGGAAAGCCATCTGGCCCTGGACTCTTGTTTTTTGGGAGATTTGTGATTACTAATTTGATTTCTTTACTGGTTATGGATCTGTTCAAATTTCCTATTTCTTCCTGTTTCAGTTTTGGTAGTGTATATGTTTCTAGGAATTTGTCCATTTCTTCCAGATTGCCCATTTTATTGGCATATAGTGGCTCATAATATTCTCTTATTATCATTTTTATTTTTTCTTTGTTGGTTGTGATCTCTCCTCCTTTCTTGATTTTATTCATTTGGGTTATTTCCTTTTTCTTTTTGGCCAAACTGGCTAGTGGTTTGTCCATTTTGTTAATTCTTTCAAAGAACCAGCTTCTGGGTTCATTGATTATTCTACTGATTTTTTGGTTTTGATGGCATTAATTTATGCTCTATTCTTTATTATTTCCTGTCTTCTGCTGGTTTGGGGTTTTATTTGCTGTTCTTTTTCCAGCTCTTTAAGGTGTAAGGTTAGGTTGTGTAGCTGAGTCCTTTCTTCCTTTTTTAGGAAGGCCTGGATTGCTATATAGTTTCCTCTTATGACCGCCTTTGCTGCGTCCCAGAGGTTTTGGGGTGTGGTGTTATCATTTTCATTGGCTTCCATGTACTTTTAAATTTCCTCTTTAACTTCTTGGTTAGCCCATTCATTCTTTGGTAATATGTTCTTTAGTCTCCAAGTATTTGTTACCTTTCCAAATTTTTTCTTGTGGTTGATTTTGTGTTTCTAGTGTTGTGTTCTGAAAATATGCCTGGTATGATCTTGATCTTTTTGTACTTGTTGAGGGATGATTTGTGTCCAAATATGTGATCTATTCTGGAGAATGTTCCATGTGCACTGGAGAAGAATGTATATTCTGCTGCTTTAGGATGAAATATTCTGAATATATCTGTTAAGTCCCATCTGGTCCAGTGTGTCATTCAAAGCCATTGTTTCCTTGTTGATTTTCTGATTAGATGATCTTTCCATTGCTGTAAGTGGGGTGTTGGAAGTCCCCTACTGTTATGGTATTATTATCAATGAATTTCTTTATATTTGTGATTAATTGATTTATATATTTGGGTGCTCTCACATTTGGAGCATAAATATTTACAATTGTTAGGTCTTCTTGGTGGGTAGACCCCTTAATTATGATATAATGCCCTTCTTCATCTCTTGTTACAGTCTTTAAAGTTTAGATTGCCTATATAAGTATGGATAGTCTGACTTTCTTTTGTTGACCACTAGCACGATAGACGGTTCTCCGTCCCCTTACTTTCTTTTTAAAAAAATTTTTTAAAATCTTTATTTATTTTTTTGAGACAGAGAGAGACAGAGCATGAACGGGGGAGGGTCAAAGAGAGAGGGAGACGCAGAATCCAAAACAGGCTCCAGGCTCTGAGCTGTCGGCACAGAGCCTGACGCAGGGCTTGAACTCACAGACTGTGAGATCATGACCTGAGCCAAAGTCAGAAGCTCATCCAACCGAGCCACCCAGGTGCCCCTACATCTCCTTACTTTCAATCTGAAAGTGTCTTTAGGTCTAAAGTGCATCTGTTGTAAACAGCATATAGATGGGTCTTTTCTTGTCCATTCTGTTACCCTATGTCTTTTGATTGGAGCATTTAGTCCATTGATGTTTAGAGTGAGTACTGAAAGACATGAATTTATTGCCATTATGTTGCTTGTAGAGTTGGAGTTTCTGGTGGTGTTCTCTTGTTCTTGCTAGTCTTTGTTGCTTTTGGTATTTATGTATTTATTTATGTATTTATATATTTATGTATTTATGTATGTATTTATTTATTTAATCTTTTCTCCCCTCTCAGAGAGTTCCCCTTAAATTTTCTTGCAGGGCTGGTTTAGTGGTCACGAACTCCTTTAATTTTTGTTTGTCTGGGAAACTTTTAATCTCTCCTTCTATTTTGAATGACAGCCTTGCTGGATAAAGAATTCTTGGCTACATATTTTTCCAATTCAGCACATTGAATATATCTTGCCACTCCTTTCTGGCCTGCCAAGTTTCTGTGGATAGGTCTGTTGCAAACCTGATCTGTCTTCCCTTGTAGGTTTGGGACTTTTTTTCCCCTTTCTGCTTTCATGATTCTCTCCTTGCCTGAGTATTTTGTGAATTTGACTATGATATGCCTTGTTGATGGTTGGCTTTTGTTGAATCTAATAGGTGTCCTCTGTGCTTCCTGGATTTTGAGGTCTGTGTCTTTCTCCAGGTTAGAAAATTTTCTGCTATGATTTGCTCACATAACTCTTCTACCCCTATTTCTCTCTCTTTCTCTTCTGGGACCCCTATGATTCTGATGTTGTTCCTTTTTAATGAGTCACAGATTTCCCTAATTCTTAAATTGTGCTCTTTTGCCTTAGTCTCCCTCTTTTTTTCTGCTTCAGCATTCTCCATAATTTTGTTCTCTATATTGCTGTTCTACCTCATCCATCCTTGCCACCGTGGCATCTATTTGAGATTGCATCTCAGTTATAGCATTTTTTATTTCATTCTGACTAGCTTTTACTTGTTTTATCTCCACAAAAAGGGATTCTACTCTATTTTCAACTCCAGCTAGTATTCTTATTATCATGACTCTAAATTCTGGTTCAGACATCTTGCTTGTATCTGTGTTAGTTAATTCCCCGGCTGTCATTTCTTCCTGCTCTTTCTTTTGGTGTGAATTCTTTCATTTCATCATTTTGAAGGGAGAAAAGAAATTAATGAGGTAAAAAAATTGGAATTAAAAAAATTAAAAAATTAAAATTAAAAAATTAAAAACAACACACACACACACACACACACATCAAATAAATTATGGTAGATCCTAGGGGTGTTTTGGTCTGGGTGTTGAAAGGGGCCTGATAGATTAGAGAAAAAAGGGGAAATAAAAAAAAAAAGGAACTTGTTTGAAAATTTGAAAAAATGAATACAGTGAAATAGAATAAAATGAAATGATGGAAGTAAAATAGAATTTGAAAAAATTACACAAAAGTAAAAAAATTTAGAAAAAAATTAAAAATATTTTTAATAAAAATTAAAAATAAAAATAAAATTTTTTTCTGTATTCAAGAAAAAGAAAAGAAACGAAAAAGAGGAAAAAAAGAAAATTAAATAGCTGGAGCGGCAAACAGACTGAAATATGGTTGAAATTACATCATTTCCCCCTAGAAGTCAAACTGTGAAGCGCTTTACAGTCTGTAAACTAAGCAGGCGGAGAGACTTGTGTTCCTGAAGAGGGAGGTTGGCCCAGTTAGGCGGGGTTTAGTGTAATGGCTCTGTTCTCCACTAGATGGCGCTGCTTAGCTTACGGGGGTGGATTGTTGTGGTGCTTGTAGGTGTGTATGCGCATGCGCGGCAGTGGTGAACATGGCGTCACCCAGGTACTTGGTGTGGAGTGTCAGAGCTCTGTGCTCACCCTGACCAGCAGTCGCGCACCGGTCCTTTGTCTCCGGCTTCCTCTGCTCCCGCTTTTACGCTGAATGTTACCAAGCCTGCAGGTTGTCAGGCGGCACCTCCCTCCTGAGTTTTGTCTCTGTCGCGGCTGTGCTTCGACCCCTCATGGAGGGACCGCGGCTGGGACCGCTCAGATCCTCTGCGAGAGGGTCTCCCCGAGCAATGGCCGGTGCCGGCCTCACCCGGGAACATTCGCGGGACTCTGCTGCTGCCGTCGCCAGAGACTGCGGCTGGGCGCCAGCCCGCCCCAGAGAAGGTTCACGCGATCCTGTAGCAGCAGAGTTTCAGGGATTGTGGAAAATCACAGCATGCATCTGGCCCCAGGCTTCACCTTTAACGACCTTGTTCCAGCGCCAGCGAATGTGGTTGTTCTCTGGGGTCTGCTGGGACCGGGCAGCCACACAGCCTCGACCAGATGTCCTCCCAGCAGGGAAACCACCTCTTCCCATGTGGCCCGAGGATAACCGGCCTTCACTCTGCTCCTGGGGATCCGACCTTCCCACCAGAGCCCCACCAGGTAACGAGCTGCAGAGTTTCAGGCTCTGCGATCCCCATTTATAGAGTCTTAATGGAATTTAAACCCTCTCCTTTCTCCCTTTTTGGTTCAGTCCCTGCAGCTGCTTCCACTTTTCCACTTTCTTTCCAGCTGTTTTTTTTGGGGGGGGGTGTGCTTTTCCCATATCTGCCCCCCCCCATCTCCATCCTCTAGCGGGCAAAAACAGCTCCCTACCGTCCGCGGCTTCTCTTTCCCCCAGTTCACCTCTCTGTGCAGTGTACCTGCTGACTTCTGTGGTTCAGGTTGTGCAGACTGTTGTGTGAATCCTCAGATCAGTGTTCTAGGTGTGCCGGATGGTTTAGTGTTGATCTGGCTATTTCATGGACACCAGATGCAAAAAAAAATTCCATGCTGTTCCTCCATCTTGACTCCTCTGGCGCTGGGGTTTTTCAAAGGACCCTACCCCCACTCTGGATGATCCCAGGGAACAGCTGAGGTTGAGAACTTCTCAATTTGTCCAGAGACCTGTTCTTTGAGTCCAGAAAGCCTCTTTAATAAAAGATGGAAGAATTGTTTCCTGTACCAAGACCTGGGTGTCTGGGTCCAGCTGAGCCCCAGTCCAAATGCCAATCCCACACAAGGTTGTGGTTCCAGATCTTGGAGGCGTTCACTCAAGCCCACCCAAAGGCGCTGGTGGTTGGATCCAGCAGGAACTGCATTCCACACACATTCATTCTTGGTCTTTAAGGACCCTCGCCAGGTAGATATTATCTTGATATCTCAGACTAGTGAACCAGCGTTTGGAGAGCATTCTCTTTATTTATTTTTTAACTGTTTTTTTTATTTTGAGAGAGAGAGAGAGAGAGAGAGAGAGAGAGAGAGAGAGAGAGAGAGCGCTTGCACATGAGCAGGGGAAGGGCAGAGAGAGAGGGAGACAGAGAATCCCAAGCAGTCTCCGTGCTGTCAGCACAGAGCCTGATGTGGGGTTTGAACTCACGAACTATGAGATCATGTGTGACCTGAGCCAAAATCAAGAGCTGGATGCTTAACTGACTGAGCCACCCAGGCGCCCCTGGAGAGCCTTTTAAAAGCTACCTTTCATCAAGAACTTTAACCTGTGCTAAGTACTTTACACTCAATTCTTTATTAAATTATCACATGAGATAGAAATATTCTCATGGATGAAGAAATAGAGGCTCAGAGAGGTAAAGTTACATGACTAAGGTCACACAGCTCTTAGAGACAAATGAACCTGGATTTGAGATCCCTTTTAAAAATAACCCCAAACTCTCCTTTGCCAGACCTCTCTAACCTTCATCTCCAAAACCAAGGAAACATTAAAAAAAACCCCAACACTTGTTAAGTTGGATGCAAGGGATCTGCACCATAGCATTGCGTTATCTGTATGCAAATTTCCCCTTATCAGTTTCAGCTATCGGGAGAGATACTAATCCTCATTTGAGCGCGCTCAAGTTGTGCGGGTAAAAATTACTTTATGTAATGAACTCTTAGATCAATTCTTATTGAAATGAGCTGGAATTAGATTTTTGCTGTTCCCATATGCAATGCCTTCAATTCGGTGATGAATTACAGGAGTCAGCAGCTCTGTGACATTTCAATGCCGTGCACGGCATGTTACAGCTTTCTTGTTTGCTGGCCCTTTGCGGAGCCAAAGCAGACCTATGGAAGTGCATTTTTTTAATTTAGTGCGGCTGTTCGATAGAGGTTTTTCTTTCTTTCTTTCTTTTTTCTTTATTCAGGGGAAATGTGCCATTTTAACGTTTAGATTCATTTGTTTTCAAAACCTCTCTTGGGTCACTGTGTGAATATTAATGATTATTTGCACACACAGATACATTATGTGTGTGACTTAGGGCAAGCTCCTCCCCTCCCCGGGCTTCCTGTTCCTCCCTCTCTGAGACGGAAGGATTACATCAGGTCGCTGTTTTCCCGAATTCTCTTCCTCTTAAGGTGCTAAGAAAAAAAATTGGAGAAATGTCGGGTGTGGCAAGGTCAGGACCTCTGCCTTCAGAATGCGAACTTGCTCCTTTATTTTTTTCTGTGTTCCTGCCCCAGCCCGCAGAGTAAGAACTCCTCCTAACACGCCTGGCCCTCTCACGAGGTGTGGGGAGCAGCTCTGAACCCAGGTCCTTCGGGTTAATGTGCCTGGAGAGCTGAGCAGGGCTCGCCAGGCTGTGGATCGTTTTCACGGGCTGTGGACCCTGCAGCCTAAAGGCTGACTGGGCCACCTGAAGGCGTGTCCCTCTGTGCGGAAGGTGGACAAGCGCCTGTGGTTCGTCCTGCAGAGTTATGATTAGGTGCCTGTTCTCTCGAACGTGCATCTTCCCGGTAAAGTGAAGGGTTATCATTCTGTGCTGACCCTCTCTATCCTGAATCACTTCTTTTATGACTTAGAGACCATTTTGTCTGGTACTAATGTGGCTGCTCTAACTTTATTTGCTAGTATTTGCCTGATGCATTTTTCTCCATCCTTTCACCGTTCATCTTTCTCTGTGTGTGTGTGTGTGTGTGTGTGTTTTGTAAATAGCATATAGCTGGATTTTCCCACACTCCAGTCTGATAATCTCTTTAATTGGGATGGTTATTCTGTTTACGTTTGTTGTAAACATTTTAATATGTTTGAGCTAGTTTCTCTCATTTTGACTTTTTTGAATTTCATTTGTCTTTATCATCTATCCATCTATCCATCCATCCATCTTCTCTCCCTCTTCCCTCCCTCTTTCTCTTCCTTCCTTCCATCCATCTATCCATCCTGTCTTTCTCTTCCTTCCTTCCTTCCTTCCTTCCTTTCTATCGATCTATAAATCGATTTATCTATCTATCTATCTATCTATCTGTGAGTCTATACATAATTTTTTCTTTTCTGGTTGGTAAAAATGAAAAAGTTTTTTCTTACTAACTTTTCTCTCTCTCCTGGGAATGAAAATTATAGCCTGTTTACTCTTTAAATGATGATCTTTGAAATTTTACTCTGCACCTGAAACTTGATAATCTTGGGTGAGTGTCTTGGCCGTCACCACCTCCCTGCCCTGCCTGAACATGCGAACACCATGGACGATTTTAACCCGAATCCCCTTCCCGCTAATCCACATGCCTGTGTTACCAGGATTTTAGTTCTCTCTTCAGTAAGTCTGCTTATGAGGCAGGAATTTTTACTTTACGTACACGATGTCCATCTGGATTCACCTGCACTCGTCTTTCTGCCCCACCTTGCATTCCTTCTTGTATCTCAGACCTTTCTGTGTGAGGTCATTTTCCTTCCTCCTGAACAGTATCCTTTAGAAGGTCTTCCCTTTGGGCGACTGGTAGTTAAAGCTTTCAGCTTTCATTGTCCTAAAAATGCCCTCATTTGACCTTTGTTCTTGACACATAGTTTTGTTAAATTTATGCTCCCACAGATGGAATGTTTGTGTCCCTTGAAAAGTTCTTACTCTGAAACCTAATCGCTAATGCCCCGGTGTTAGGAGGTGGGCCCTTGGGAGGTGGTTAGGGTGTGAGGGTGGAGCCCCCAGAAATGGGATTAGTGCCCCTATAAATGGGGCCCCTGCCCTTTCTGCCACGTGGGGACGCAGGGGGAAGGTGGCCATCTGGGAACAAAGAAGCTGTATTTGTATTTCTGGGGTATTCTTCTGTTTCCACTGGAGATTAGCTGAAGAATTCCCTGCTAGTTCTTGTGAGACAGTCCTTGAGAATTACATACTGACTATACCAAGGTGCAGGGGCGGGGCGGGAAGATGCGCTCTCGCTGAGGCTCTGGGCGACCCCACAGCTGGACCCGTGGAAGAGGGGGAGGCCGTGGGGCCAGGAGCACCCTCTGCTCCTTTCGTGGGACATTCACGAGCATGTTGTGCTGAAATGGCTTGGGAAATCCTGTTTCCAGGAGGCCTCAGCACTTCATCAGGAGTCTGGATATACAGAGAGAGGGTTGTATTTTTTCTGAGCTCACTGTGAGCCTGGCACTGTTCTAGGTGCCGTGGGGAGGAAGGATGAACAGAGTCCCCTCCCTCCTGGAGCTGACATCCTGGCGGAGGAGACAGACACTCTCAAGGAGGTACGTGAGTAACGGGATAGTTTTAGATGGTTGTGGGTTCCACGAAGCTGAGGGAGGCATAGGGAGTGATGAAGGCGGTTATGTGGGGCGGGAGAGAAGGGCATCTCTGGTGGGGCTTGAGTTGGAGCCCGAAGTGGGGGGGCATCGATCTGTGGGAAGCGGAAGAAGTGCTCCCGGAAGACAGCGGTGAATCAGGAGAAGGGGATACAAGCGGAGGCCCTGAGGTGGTCCCCTCTTATCCGCGATTTCTCTCTCTGTGATTTCCGCCACCTGCAGTTAACTGTGGTCTGGAAGCAGATGGTCCTTGTCCTAACCATCGTCAGAAGGTCAGTGGTCACCTAACGCTATGTCAGAGTGGCTACGTCACCTGCTCTACCCCACTGCATCTCCTCATGGAAGCATTGTGTCCTCTCACATCGTCACAAGAAGCAGGGCGAGTACGGGACGATCAGATGCTTAAAAACTTTTTTTTAATGTTTATTTATTTTTGAGAGAGAGACAGAGCATGAGCAGGGGGAGGGGCAGAGAGAGAGGGAGACACAGAATCTGAAGCAGGCTCCAGGCTCTGAGCTGGCAGCACAGAGCCCAATGAGGGGCTGGAACCCACAAACCGTGAGATCATGACCTGAGCTGAAGTCGGTCGCTCAACCGACTGAGACCCCCAGGTGCCCCTGGGACAATCAGATGTTTTGAGAGAGAGAGAGAGAGAGAGAGAGAGAGAGAGAGAGAGAGAGAGAGGGCACGTTCACATAACTTTTATTACTCTATAGTTACAATCATCTCACTTTATTATTAGTTGTTAATCTCTTACTGTGCCTGTTTACAAATTAAACTTTATCGTGGGAATGTATATATAGGAAAAAAACATAATATGTACAGGGTTTGGTGCTATGTGTGGTTTCAGGCATCTGCGGGGAGTACCTCCTTGCGGATAAGGGGGACCACTGTGCTTACAACCAAGCGACAGAAAGAAGACCTGCATGTTTGGCACTCTGTTCTTTATCTGCTGCTTCCTAACACATGACCACAATCTTGGCAGCTCAAAACCACAGGCACTTGGTATCTTGCTGAGGGCCAGCGGGTCAGAAATTTGATCAGGGCTCAGCTGGGTCCGCTGCTCAGGGTCGCACAAGGCTGCCGTTGGGGTGTCGGGCAGATGGCATTTTCATCTCAAGGCTCAACTGGGGAAGGCTCCTCTTCCAACCTCATTTAGGTTGTTGGCAGAATCTATTTCCTTATGGACGCACGACCTAGGGCCCTGGTCTTCTGCTGGCTGGTGGCTGGACACAGCTCTCAGGTTTTGGAGTCGGAAGTACCCAGACCCCCCTGCATCCGTTTGCCACATGGCTTCCTCAACACGACCGTCCACCTCATCCAGCCAACCAGGAGGGTCTCTGCTCATGGAGGCCCCAGTCCTTTTTGAGGGCTTTCACCTCATTAAGTCAGGCCCACCCAGGATGATCTAGCTTTTGAGGAGCTCACAATCAACTGGTTTGGGACCTTAGTTACACCTGCAAAGTCTCTTTACTGTTGCCATGTTCTATTGGCCAAGGCAAGTCCTTCCCATCCTCAAAGGGAGGGGACCGTACAGGATGTGAGCCTCAGGGTGCAGAGGTCATGGGGCCTGTCTTCAACTTCTGCCGACCACCGGCACACTGAGTGGGAATGGCAGCCATATGGCAGATGCTGCTAGTCCCCTGCCCAATATCTAATTCCCCTTTCTTCCTTATCAAGAAAACCTGGCTTTGTTCCAGAAGCAAAGTGCCCATCTTCCCAGGCTCCCTCGAAGCTGCTCCTGGTGATGTGATAGGGCTCTGGCCAATGACCTGTAGCAAACTAAGGAAAAGTTATGTTTCCTGATAACAAGGGACAGACCCAACTGGCATGTGCCTTTTCTCCTTTGCTTCTTTCCTTTCTTCCTGCCTGGAACTTAGGCACAAAACCTAGAGGTGGGGCAGCCGTCTTGTGACCATGAGGCTTCTTATTTAAAAAAAAATTTAATGTTTAACTTTTGAGAGAGAGTGAGTGAGCAAGCGAGCATGAGTGGGGGAGGGGCAGAGACAGCAGGAGACACAGGATCTGAAGCAGGTTCCAGGCTCTGAGCTGTCAGCACAGAGCCCGACGCAGGGCTCAAACCCTGTAACTGTGAGATCATGACCTGAGCCCAAGTTGGATGCTTAACTGACTGAACAACCCAGGTGCCCTGAGGCTTCTTATTTTCTGAGGCTGGCAGAGTAGGAGGATAGAAGGAGCCTGGGCCTCCAAGGGCATTTTGGAACTTCTCTGGACCACTCTTGGACTTCTTGATATGTGAGAAAAGTCTCTCCCCATTTGGTAATGCAAATGTACTTAAGTTTCTGTTACATGGACCCAAATACAATCCTAGCATGCTGCCATTATCAGGCAAAAGTCAGGTCATAGAGGTCCTTGTTGGACACATCATGGAGTGTGGGTTTTATTCTAAGTTAAATGGCAAGATGTTGAATCAGATGGGTGCCTGGATTTCGATTCATATTTTGGAAGACTCTTCTGGCTACTTAGCAAAGAATGAATCTTGGGATGGGGCACGTGTACAAGATTGGAAGCAGAGGCTCGGGGAGGGTGAGTAAGTGGCCCAAGGTAACACAGCTGGAGAGGGACATGAATGCGAACCAGACCGCATGTTTGTATGACTTGACAACATCGGCTTTGGCTGTTGTCTTGAGTTTGATCAAGGTCTCTTGTCTGCCTGCTGTTGCTGGAGGAGCCCCAAAGCTACCACTCTGCTTATCTCTGGAGTTTCATTCTCTGAAAAACCTCATGATTTTCAGTCTTAAAAGGGAAATTCATTCTGGGCCTGGAAATTTTTCCAGATCAATCTGGGTCAACCTAATTACAGCTAATAAAAGAAAGATGTGTGTGTGTGTGTGTGTGTGTGTGTGTGTGTGTGTGTGTGTGTGGGAGAGAGAGCTTTTCTTTCCATTATGATTTGCTTACAGTTCCTTTTAAGTCCCTGTTGACTGATACCGACACCACCTGATACTATTAGAGCTTGGAAATAAAAATAGTTTTGCCTTAGAATCAGAACTCCTATCAGCTCCAACTGATGCTAAATGTTAAAGGAGCTTGCAGTGGGACACCTTCCTTGGACATGATGCTGAATTTCATCCAGGGGGCTCCAAGGGAATCGTGCAGGACTTGACATGGTAAGGTGGCATAGTGGCCACGTATGTTGGACTTCAGCCCCTAGTCCCCACCGATTTATGGGGTGACCCTGGTAAGTCACTTCCCCTCTTGGGTCCTCAGTCTTCCCATCCTCTAAGTGGTGCTCGCAAGCCAGAGCGGAGGTTCCCAATCCATGTTGCCCAGAGTCCAGGGGTTTTAGGGGTTGCTCCTGAGAAAAGGGTTGCTCCTCTTTGGATCAGCTGAGTCTGGAGCTGAAGGTCATTAGAGGACAAGGAAGAAGCTTCAGAAGTAGACACCTGCAGCCTTGTCCCCGAGAGAGCTCACTTTGGCTCCAGTGTTTTGCTTCAGGGGAAGAGGTGGGAAAGGAGAACAAAGCTCTGTAAGTCACAGAAAAAAGCATCTGCCCTAATTAGACCCATCATGGGTGAGCAGGTGGCCTCCCTCCAGTCCTCCTGGGGGGCTGGAAGCTAGCCATCTGCTTGCTTCCCGGGAGCAAAGTCTCCTTTGCTCTCTTGAATCCATGGGTAAAGCTGACCTGGTGAGTCAGGAGGAGCTGGGGCAGCCCCTAGAGAAGAGGAACGAGGAAATGATGGAGAGATTCAGTAAGAGGGCTAGGAAGAAATGCTCTAGAGCTTGGAAACATTAAACCTGGAGGAGAGAAGCCCAGGGGTCTGGGGGTGGGGTAGATGTGTGGGACAATCCTCTGTAGGATACCAGTTGTGGAGAATTCTGAGGGTATCATTCACTTCCTTCATAACTTCAGTCTGATCACATCAACCTAACCTAACCAACCCAACACAACCCATCCCACCTCAACCTAACCCAGCCAACCCAATCCTATTTGTCCGTCCATCCATCCATCCATCCATCCATCCATCCACCTAGCCTACATTTCTCCACTCATGCATCCACCTACCACTGGTCTATCCATCCATGCAACTGACTCATTTGGTTGAACCCCTTCCTATTTCCCTCTCTGCCTTATTCATGTGTTATTTCAACCACTCCATCAATATTTGCTGAGCACCTACTAGGTATACCTGGGAGTGCAGCGAGAATGAACAGCTTGGGTGGCTCACAGGCCAGTGTTGTAAACAGATATGCAAACAAGTCTGAGAAGTGATTGTAATACAGGGAGGAGGAAAGGGCTATTACAATTTGGAAGGGGGAGGAACTGTTTAGGGAAATGAATCAAGGAACGCTCCAGGGAGGCAACAATATCCAAACTGGCTCCTGAAGGAGGAGCTTCAGTTTTATCAGCTGGACAACCAAGGAAAAGGTTTATTTTTGGGGTGCACAGCTAGTTTGAGGAGTTCAGGCCACGCTTGCCTTTTGCAGATAATATTAGCTTTACTTCCATTTCCTCCTCCTTCTGAGCTTCAGAAAAAGTCTGGATCATTCAACTCAAATTTCTGGGCTGTTCGAATTCAGGTTTAATTCAACAACTGATTATTTTTCAAAACACTGGAGGGAAAAAAAAAACATTCAAGGAAAAATCCTAGAAGCTCACAACAGGAAGTTATCTTAACCAACCTGTATGTGGCGTCTCTGGAAAGTGAGCATCCAACACACCAGCGAATAGCCATTCTTTGTGCTGAGAGGCCGGGTGTGTGTGTGCACGTGCGTGCGTGTGTGTGTGAATTTGAGACGATTCTGCTTCCATCGGACTGTTTCTTAGTGTTTGGTACTATCTCACCAAAGGTGTCCCTTTTGGGTTAGCAGGTCACATTGTCCCAGAGCTTGACTCTTTTTTTAAAAAATATTTGTTTTTGAGACAGGAGAGAGAGAGAGGAGGGAGGGAGGGAATGTGAGTGGGGGGAGAGGCAGAGAGAGGGATAGAGAATCCCAAGCAGGCTCTGTCGTGTCAGCACAGAGCCTGACGCTGGGCTCAGACTCATTAACTGTGAGATCATGACCCGAGCCGACATCAAGAGTTGGATGCTTAACTGACTGAGCCACCCAGACGCCCCGAGGTATTAGTTGAAACAGGAATAGGTGACAGACACTTACTTGGGCCTAAGCTCATCTCACAAGGACTGCAGGGAGGGTCAAATGCCCTAATGTGTGTGAACTGAAGCCTTGCTAATGCTGGAGCGTAGTATAGATTACTCTTACAGAAATGGGCCTCGAGGACGAACAAACCTTGGTTTGAATCCTGGCTATCGTCATTTACTAACCAGCTACTTAACTTCTGTAAGAAGCAGCTTCCTTTAAAAAGGAGATAATATTGGCGCCTGGGTGGCTCAGTCGGTTGAGCATCCGACCTCGGCTCAGGTCATGATCTCGCGGTCTGTGAGTTCAAGCCCCGCATTGGGCTCTGTGCTGACAGCTCAGAGCCTGGAGCCTGTTTCGGATTCTGTGTCTCCCTCTCTCTGACCCTCCCCCGTTCATGCCCTGTCTCTCTCTGTCTCGAAAATAAATAAACGTTAAAAAAAAAAATTTAAAAACAGGAGATAATATTTCTGATAAATTTCCCCCTGGCTTATTGAGACAACCTACATCATATGCTTATTCATACTGTGCCTGGCACGAGTGTCTTTATCAGTTTTAAATTTCAGGACCTGGCATGTCGTAGGCACTTACTTAATGTTTGTTGATGACTGTATGATTGCTTACACAATATGCAGAACATCGTATTTTTAGATTAACGTAACTACCAGCTTTAGCTTGCTAGCTTGCATATTGCTTATAGGACAGCTTTCCTTGCCTATGCAGTCAAATCCTCAGCTTGCTTTCCTCCAGTTCTGTGGATTCTAGGCTTTAAACCCTGGTATGAAATGCCTTGCCTGCACCGTGGACCAGCAGGTCCCACTTCCTGGCCATTGGTGTTCACACTCCATCCGCCCACCCGGCTGTGGACAGCTTGGCCATCCTCAAAACGAAAAGTGGTCTCTATATCCTGCTTAGTAAACAATGTTGAGGACACTCTCAAGTCTAAACTTCCTGCCCTGATCGGCTCTGTGAAAGCTTCTAGTTCCGTGGGTCTCGACCGGAGGTGATCTGAACACCCTGCCCCTCCAGCAGGGGCCATGTGTCAATGTCTGGAGACACTGTTGACCATCACAACTGGGGTGTGTCTGTGCTGAATAAGTGAGTAAAATATGAAAGCTAATAAGCGTTCAAAACAGTCACTCTTAGGTCCTGCACTCTTTTGAGATAAATACTCTGGAATGACACGTAAACACCTGCTTCTCCCCCTCCTCGGCATCTTGCCCATCTTCCAGGTGAGTTTTCTGCAGACCACCTTCAGAAGCTTTTCTGAACTCTGAGATGACCACGTTTCACGCCTGAGATGATTCCATGCCTCCGGAACCGGCGCAATCAGGAACATTTTCTGTCTTGCTGCAGAGCTGTGCGTGTTGCTTGGAAACGACTTCCTTCTCCTCCACCCTGGGACACTTTTACTGCCACCAACCCAGGGTCTTCCTTTCTGGGAACGGAAGGGGTGCTTCCCATGTGCATCTGCCGGCGTCCCACTCACACTCAAACCACGATCGTGCCCACCTGGGATTGTGCCGAGGTACCGTGAACACAAGGATCTGACTGGCCTTCTCCGCTGCTGTCTCTCTCATGGGTCACACGGGCCCTGGCCCGTCGTAGGTGCTCAACGGAGACCAGGTGAAAAAATGCTAAATGCATGAGTTGTTCTAAAGCTTTGGCCTGGCAGACCAAGATCGCTTGCGAATTGCACAGAGTTGTGGAGAGAGTGTAGACTCTGGGTCATCATTCGTGGGGGCGAGTCCCAGTGGTGCATTTTGGCGTGGTGACCTTTTAAGGGGCTTTGCTCATTTTTCTGATGGGCCTAATTTATACCCATCTCCCAGGGCTTCTGTGGCAAGTAAAATAATTCGCGCATGGTAGGGTGTTTGATAAATGGCATCTGTTCATAGTAACAGGAGCCACCAGGCCTGGCTTGTTCCATGGGACCAGTCAGGTAACTGCACAGTCACTCCTATAGCTAGAGGCTTCTCTCCTGCTTTCCTGCAGGGTCCTGTTTTCCTTTCTTTCTTCTCCCTGCATCCCCCTCCCGCCCCCCGGATTCTTTCCCCATCTGGGCCCCAGTCATGTAGCTCTGAACCTCAACGCACAGAGGGAAGCTCAAGCCAGTGCATCATCCTCTTTGCTTCAGCACGTGGCACAGGAGTCCCGGGTGCCGGCGGCTCAGAGAGGTCAAGTAACCTGTGCCGGCTTCACACAGCGAGGCTGTGCCAAAGCTCCAACTTGATCCAAGATCTCCTGACTTCCACGCCCTTGCTCCTCTTCCCGTACTGAGGCCAGGGGTTTCCATTTGGTGCTTTAGTGGCCAAAGCACAAATGCTCTTAAAGTTGGACCTATTGAGACTCACACGGCCGCTTTCTGCAGCATTCAATGAAGTGGCTGCTCCGAGTGTTCGGGGCCTCGTGAGGACAGGACGTGCATGAGAAACGCTTACAGAACGGGCTTCTCAGAGCAGTGTTCCTTTGAAGAGCGGCACCGGCCCTGGCTCAGATGTCCTTGTGCTTCAAGGTCGGCCTCTCAAACACAGGCTTTGATGGTGGAGCTGCTTTCCACAGGAAAAGAGCAGCTCCCGGGATGAGCCCCGCCCCAGGGCCCTCGGCTCCTCTTGGCCCCAACCTCAGTCCTTACTCTGCAACGGGGGAGTGCTTTGTGCTCAGGGTCTGTCCTGAGACTGTGGCTTCCCCACGCCTCTGGAGAGGAAGAGGCTTGGGGGCCAGGCTCTCCAGGTCCACGGTCTTGCTCCACTGCCGGTAGCTGGGTGACCCCGGGCAAGTCGTCCAACCTGTGCACCTGTCAGATGGGGGTGCTCCTCCTGGGGCTGGGGCGAGGACCAAGTGAGTCAAAGACCAGCAGTGCTTACGGTAGTGTGCAGGATGTGATAAGTGCTCAGTAAGCATCATCTATTGTTAGTAAACACAGATGCTGAATCTCACCTTGGATTCACAGCTCAGCTCTGCTTCTCACGGCCTGGGTGACTTTGGGGGAACTCCTTGACTGCTCAGAGTGGCAACATCCCAGCAGACAAGCGAACAGAATAATGCTTCCGGTAGCTTCCGGTTTGCGCACATCCATCTGTGGGACAAACCGTACTCTGGGGGCATTTACCCCGAAGCCCACGTAATCCTTCAGTGTGAGTTTTTGTACACCAGCTGGTGCAAGGACATCTTAACATCCGTGTGATGATGCCTTTTGGCAAACATTTCCTCTCCGGGAGGGTCTCCACCTTTGTGGGCCGCAACAGCCTTTGTGCCAAGGACGTTAATATTTTATTGCATTTTTGCAATTACTGTACAAAACCAAGCAGAAAGAAGTGCTGATCCTACTGGCGAAGGAGCACGGATCTCATAAACTAGATACAACTGAGCCAAAGAAAGAAAAAAAGAGAGAGAGAGAGCGAAGATGAAATCACAGAAGCGACCAGCACAGCAGATCTTTAACGTTAGCCGGATGATCTTCAGGCTCAGCTTGCTGCCTGTCACTCACTCGTGAAAGAAAAGTATAAAATGCACGAACAAGTATGAAAATGCCAGAACTGTGTGGTCGAAGGCAGCCCCGGAAAAATGAGCTTTCATTAAAGGCTACATACAGAGATTTTCTTTCTCTTCCCCCAACAGGACCCCGCTGCTCAATTTCTGCAAACGTCTGCACTTGTACATCGCATATGTGAGCAGGGCCGGCGACGGCTCTTCAGGTAAAGGGCCCCCCACATTGCGTGGCACCAATGGGTGCTCCCTAATGGATGGCGGTCATTGCCACCGTCACCCCCATCATCCTGTGCTGGCCTCAGAAGATTCAGAGTCAGCTGAGTGTAGATGGAAAGCTTTAGAACATCAGCCATCACTTAGGTGATTCAGAAACTAATGATGATTTCCCTGACAAGTGTCCACTCAGCTTCTGCTGGGAGACCCCCAGTCTTGGGGAGCTCCTTGCCTGCCGTGCAACCCACCCTCTTTGTTAGGTGTGGCTGAGTGTAGCTATTCAGTGTCAGTGTATGTCTCGGGGACCATTACCTACTAGTGGGCTTTATGTACTTTATGGAACCATGCAGTGAGATCTCTTTTCACATAGAAGGGCACCCACACAGACTACCCACCCTTCAAAAACTCATCCATTCATTCATTCATTCGTTCCTTCATCCACAAATGTTTCCTGAGTGCCTACTTTGAGCTGGTCTCTTGCTTCAGTGTGGGAGGTGTTCCAGGGCCCATGGACAAGACAGACACCTGCAGTCTGGCATTGTAAGTACGGGGCCATTTCAATCTGGAAAGGGAGGGGAGCAGCATGGGAGCCCCAAAGAGGCTTCAAGCCCAGCTGGGGGTGGTGATGGCTACAGAAGGCTTCCTGGAGGAAGTGACATCTGAGATGAGTCTCAGAGGATGGGTGGGAGGTGGGGACGGAGAGGAGGAAGGCATTTCAGATGGAATGGAGAGAGTGTACAATAGATATGGAGCTCTGGATACAGAGCAGGTTCACTGTGTGTGTGTGTGTGTGTGTGTGTGTGTGTGTGGTCTGTCTGGAGGGTGCCTGAGGATGGAACCAGTGAGGTTGAAAGGTCTAGGAGAACCTTCATGCCAAACTAGTTTGGACTTTCTTTGGGGGCTGCGGAGCTCCTCTGGCAGTCCTTCTGGTGGCCCTGGCCCTGGGCTGAGGGGTCCCTGCTCTGGTCTGGAGCTGCCCCGGTGGGTGCGGTTGCTGTTGGCTTTCAGAGTGACATAGTCTATTGGCATTGCCTATTGCACGGCTCCTTTGCCTCTCTGTCCCTTCCGGCCCCTTCCATGGTCCAGTGGCATGAATTTAGCTCTGGAGCCAGACACTCCCAGCTCTGCTGCTGCCAACTCCTGAGCCTCAGCCCGGCTCCTTGACCCCCAGAAACCTCAGTCTTGATTGCAAAGTGCAGAAAATGACAAAAGTAGTGAACATTTCTATGCGGTTTTGTGCGGCAAGCACCGTTCTAAGCGTTTTACAAAAACCACTCACTGAATCTTTACGACGACTCTGTGAGCTTGCTACTGTTATTATTATTCCCATTTTATAGATGAGAAGACAGATGCACGGAGAGGCCCAAAGTCTTCCAGCTGGTAAGTGGTGGGGCCGGAAGTCACCAGAACCTCTCTGCTAGAGTTGACATGAAGATCAGAGGAGCTGACACAAGCAGAGTCCTTGACATGCTGCCCGGCACAGCAGGTACTCAGTAAGCAACAACTGTCATAGGTACTAGGGCTCTGAGAAACATACAGAATGGCACCATCAAGGACAGAGGCAGTCCCCAGCGGTAAGCAAATTCCCTCCATCCAAGGAAACCCATGGAAGGCCCACTTCAAGCTCATTCGCTCCAGACAACAGAAATGACAGGTCAGGTCTCTGGTGAAAGAGACCGGAACGGCCACTGATGAGAAGCCAGACTTGTTTCTTTCTTCCCCGATGGACGGACCAACTTCTGAGGGCTCTTCTTTCCGTGGGACTGGAGAGCTGAGCTCTCAGGCACGTTTCCCTCATTGGCTCTGGTCATGGCAGCGGGGTGGGGGGGGGGCACCTGATAAGCCATAGAGTTCCCCCTGCCCGGTCCCTCAGCTCCAACTCTAGCAAAGCACTGGGGTTTCCAACCTGTCGTTCTTGAATCCCTGAAGCCACATGTCACCCTGTCTTTTACAACACACATAAAGCACTGGCAAGTGGAACCAGCAACTGCACGAGCAAACAGGATGTGGATGTGAGATTTGGTGTCACTGGCAGAGAAGGAAAGGGGGTGGTGGAGGCGAGGAGACTGCCCTAAGCTGGGGACAGCCGAGCAAAGTGTAACTGGTCTGTGCTTTGCAGCCTGCAGACCTGGGTTTGGATGCAGGCCTGGCCACTTCCTGGCCATGTGACCTCGAGCACGGCCATTGGGGTGCATCCTTCATAATTCCTGCCCAAATTCAAGCCCAGGATTGCGCACAGGGGGTGATGATCCCTTTTCAATAGATGCTGCATGGTGTGTGGGACGAGGGCTCAGCTTGGGGTCAGACCTGAATTCACATCCACGGGGCCCCACAGGAGCTGCGTGCGGGTGGGGACTGGCTCCTCTCCGGGAGTCTCTGCATCAGGCTGAAGACAGGGGATAACGAGTATTTGTCATGTAGGGACTAGAGGAGCTGCTCTGGGATCGGGCTGCCTGGATTCAAATCACCGCTCTCTTGGACTGGTTCTCAAAACCCTGGTGATTTCGTGCCCCCTTCCCCAGGGATGCATGTTTGTCGTCGCAGCCTGGGGGAGGTGCTACTGGCCTCTGGCTGGTGGAGACCAGGGACACTGCTACCCACCCTACCATGCACAGGACAGTCCCCACAGCGAAGAACAACCCCGCCCTAAAAGTCAAAGGGGCTGAGGCCGAGGAAGGTGCTCTGGTGTCTACCAGCTTGTGAAACTGCTTCACCGGGTCAAGACCGTTCCCTCAATGGGAAAAGGCAGGTGATAACAGGGCTCGATGATAACAGTGGGGGGTTGCTTTAAAAACAGGCCGTTGTGGCACCTGGTTGCAGAATTGGGCTCCTGGAAAACCCTTAATACACATATGCTCAGATTTTTGTGGCAATGAGGGGCCATAGCATATGTCAACTGCTTGGACACAGGAGGCCCACAAGGAGTCGGGGGATGTGATGACGATGATGGTGATTATGTTCGATTTGCTCAGGATGCCGGCGGTGCCCCTGAGATCCTTCTTCAAGCCTGTACTTCATGGTGGATCCCCATCTCCCCACACCTCTGCCTCAAGGTGATTTTCTTTTTTTTTTTTTTAATTTTTTTTTTTAATGTTTATTTATTTTTGAGACAGAGAGAGACAGAGCATGAACAGGGGAGGGGCAGAGAGAGAGGGAGACACAGAATCTGAAACAGGCTCCAGGCTCTGAGCTGTCAGCACAGAGCCCGATGCGGGGCTCGAACTCACAGACCGTGAGATCACGACCTGAGCCGAAGTCAGACGCTTAACCGACCGAGCCACCCAGGTTCCCCTCAAGGTGATTTTCAAAGCCATTGTCAACAGGAAAAAAGCAACGGGCTTGTCCCCTGGGGAAGTTGATGATGGCTCTCGGCTCTGCTGGTGCCGAAAAATCACAAAAGGCACCTGACTCCCCTGGGTTTTCTTCTGCACTAGTTTTTTGAAAGTCAACTCGAGCAGTTCTTGTACTTGGAAGTTATTTTCCTGGAAAGGCGGCCTGGGGGTGGGGGTCTTCCTCCTCCCAGCTCATATTCTGCCTGGGTCTGTTATGAGCTGTTATGAGCTGACGGTGATCCTCCCGCCCCCGCTCTGTCAGTGCTCAACTCCCAATGTGATGGTGTTTGGAGGTGGGGCCTCTGGGGTCAGACTAAGCTGGGGGTGGGGCTCTCACGGTGGGATTGGCGCCCTTGTAAGAAGAGGAGAGACCAGAGCTCTCCACCCGGGAGGAAGCAGAGAGAAGGCAGGGCTTGCGAGGCAGGAAGAACACTCTCACCAAGAACCGAGTTTGTCCGCACCTGGACCTTGCACTTTCCAGCCTTCAGAACCGTGAGGAATAAATGTCTGTTATTTAAGCCACACGCTCCATGGTGTTTCGCTAGAGCAGCCCAGCTGAGACAGGGCACTCACAGTGAGGAGCTTGCCCTATCTCCCTCTTTCAGGGGGCCCCTGGAGCAGGGTTCTCTCCTCTCCCTCCACCCTGAACTCCCTCTTCCCTGTGAGAAAAAGAGTGGCTTTTCCAGCTGGAGCTTGATGTCCATGGGCCATGCCAGCAACGGGAGCACTGTCCCCTACAGTTGGGGACGAGAAGCAAAGCAAGAAGCCGGCCCTCTGTCTCCTCCCTCTCTAGTGCTGACACCCTGTGGCCTGGGCCCTTATCCGGGATCACGTGGGCGGCCTCATCCGATCAGCTGAATGCCTCAGGAGCAGAAAGAGATTTTTTGGAGAAGAGAAAATTCTGCCTTAAGACTGTAACATGGAACTCCTGCCTGAGGGTCCAGCCTGCTGGCCTGTCCTGCAGAGTTTGGACTTGCCGGCTCCCACAGCTGCTGGGACAATTCCTTGAGATCTCTGTGTGTGTCTTGTTTTCTCTGTCACTCTCTCTTTGTGTGTGTGTGTGTCTGCCTGCCTGTCTATCAATCAATCAATCAATCAATCATCTATCTACCTACCATCTCCTACTGGTTCTTGTCTGTTCGGGGTGCTATAACAAAACAGCAAACCCCGGGTGACTTGCAAACAACAGAAATGTCTTCCTCACAGTTCTGGAGGCTGGAGGTCCAAGACTGGGGTGCTGGCAGACGTGGTGTTTGGTGAGAGCCTGCTTCCTGGCCATGCACCGATCCATGGGCAAATCCATCCACCCGTGAACCCGTGGCTTCATCTGCCATCTCTGTTGGTGTTTCGGAACACTTCCGGGGCACAGACCCACTTGAGAAAATGATGCAGGACTCGGACCTTCTCTCCAGAAAACTGCACTTGCGTACAGAACGTCTCAGGCAGGCTCAGGGATCCAGAGACCCCTGACCTGGATGCTGACGGATCCCTGGACTCCACCCACCCGGCCGCTCTCTGTGCTCCTAACCTACTCAGCATCTCGCCTTGGCTGCTCCTTGGAAGCCCCAAGCCCAAGTCTGAACCCAATGCTTCATTTTTCCGCCCTACGTGTTCTTCCCTTCGTGCTCATTTTGCCAGGCAACGGCACCACCTAGGAGAGAAGCTTGGGGCCATCCTTACATTTTTCCCCTCCCCCTCTCCGCCCACATTCAAACCATCACCGGGACCCGCCAGATCCACGCCCACCGCCACCGCCAATTTCAGGCCACGTGGCCATCCTCGCCCAGATGAGCGCGCCGGTCTCCTACTCGGGCCCCTGATTCCAGCCCCGGTCAGGTCCACTCCGTTCCTCACTTGGAAGCCAGAGTTGAGCTTAAAAATGAAGATTTTATTATTTTATTTGATATTCCCCCCGGCTTGAGAATCAAAGAACACACCTCTCTGTACAACTTTAAGGTGTAGAGTGCGCTGATCTGATACACGTCCACACCGTACAGCGATTACCACCCTTGCGTCAGCTGACACCTGTCATGTTACATGATTACAGGTGACTGTGTAACAACTGCTTTCTGAAACGTGTCTCTCCCCTGATGAAAACACTCTTCTGTGGCTCCACCTGCCCTAAGGACACTGCGAAGTCCGTCCTGGGTTAGGAGGCTCTGTAGCCGGCCCTGCTTCTGTCCCCCACCGCTCATTCCTTCCACTAACATTTGTTGAGTGCCCCTGCGTGCCAGGCTCCGTGCTGGGTGCTGGGGGGCAGGGGAGAGGGGTTTTGTCCTCCAGGACCTTATGGCTCTCGTCCTGCCTTTTCCAGCTGTGCTGATGACGCCACTACCACGCGCACGGGGCGGTATTTCCATAGGGCTGCTGACGTCACTACCCAAGTGCACCGCGCAGTGTTTCCATGGTGCTGATGACGTCACCACCCACCTGCATAACGCGGTCTTACACCTCTGCCTTTACATCTCGCCACCTGCAGCTCTCCACCCTTCTTCACACGCCAAGTGGGACATCTCCCCGGGGAGGTTTCTGTACCTTTGATCGCCATCATTCAACTCTGCCTAGTGTGAGGGCAAGAACAGGAGTTTGTGGCAAGACTACAGGGTGGAAAAGCTTCAAGGACAGACCGCTGGGGCCGCTCTGGGGCATCTCAGCAAAGGGGTTTAAAGATGAGTCTCTCTCAACTGCCAACTCTTTGCTGCCTTTGTATCACTCTTCTGCATTACTTTGCTTGATATTCCCGGCCTGAGAGATTGATAGGTGAGATGAGTCAGGTGCCCACCCCTATCAGTGATGCTGGATGGACAGCTTCCAAAAGGCTGTGCAGAGTTGAGGAGTGAGGATTCCCCAAAGGAAATGGGATTCTCTAGTAGCAAGGTGCGGGGGGCGGGGGGGGGGGGCCGCTGGCTGAGCTAGGATGGCACGTCTCCCAGACCTTCCTGACCTCTCTGCTGCAGAACTAATTATTTCTCCTTTTGGTCTTTCCCTTGCACATAAAAAAAAAAAAGCAACAACGACAAACTAATCTCTTACACATAGTTTCACCGACCACATTGAAATTATAGTTCTTTATGTACTTTGCTTTTGCACTTGACTCTACGTATCCTTGTGAACGGGATCCCGACTGGTGCCAGGCACACAGTAGGTGCTCAGAAATGCTTGTGGCCTCTGGTGAATGAGCACTAAAATGAAAATTCAAAACCTGGCTGTTTCAAGGTCCACCTTTAAATATGGACTTCTCTTAAAGAGAGCAGAGTCTGGTTTTGACTTCGAGATGGCAGCTTTCAAACATTTTTTTTTTCAGGTCTTGAAACACCTCTAAGGAGAATCGGGGTTTAACAAAATCGATTTGCTGAATGGTTATAATGATCATAACTGGATATATAGTCCCTCTGGAAAAGATGAGGCCTGAAGACAGAAGAAGAAATTAGCCCTTGTTCATATCAGAGATTTAAGGGAAAATTTAAAGGAGATTTAGAGGAGAAAGGATCATTTTGTATAAAATATATAACGATGATGCATAAAAAGTGATAGAATATAAATGCAAAGAAGCCTGGGTTTATATTATGCTTGGAGGAAAAAGGGAAAAAAAGAAAAAAGGAAAACCCAAGATTAAGTCTGTAAATGGATGGAGCACCTGGCCTTGAAAATATCCCCTCCCCCACCAGCTCCCGACACCTACTATGTGCCAGCCTTGAAAACATCCTCTGTCTCTCCCAATAGCTCCTGACACCTACTATGCGACAGATGCTAAGTCAAGCACTTACACACACAATCACCTTTAATCCTGACAAATCCTGTTTTGCAAGTGAGGACACTTCAGCTCAGTGTATTTATGCCACTAGACCCAAGTTCATGGACTAGGAAGCAGGAGAGGTAGGATTTGAACCCCGGTCTTCCTGGTGTCAAAGCTGCTGTGTTCGCTCCCCTTTCAGCCTAAGGATTGGGCAGAGGTATCACTTCCCCAAAGGGAGCACAGGATGTTGACTCCATCAATAGTCCCAGCTGTTGGTCCGGGGCTCTAAATCCAGGGTCAGGACTGGCCACAGGGTCCCAGGAGGGCTGAGCTGTTTTGCTGAGTTTGGGGGATCCACTGGAAGATTCTTGGTGGGATTTGCAGGTGAAATGCTTTAGGTCTGAGGACAAATCCTGGAGGAGAAAATCCCCTCCCAGTATGGAGACGATTTCTCTCTGCCCACCTGGGGTTGATGAGGGTGAGTCTGTGTATGCATGCAAGAGTGTATTTGCATGTGTAAACATGCAAACATCTCGTGCTTGCACAAGAGGGCGTGCATGTCTCTCTGTGAATATCTATGTGTCTCCATGTGTATACTTTCCTTTGTGTCTTGGTGTTGTACATTTCAGGATCATTTATGCCTGTGTGTGTGTGTGTGTGTGTGTGTGTGTGTGCACATGCTTCTCTGTTGCTGCACATGTCAGTAAGTGCATGCATGTGCTGCTGTGTGGCAAGCAGGTAGATCTCTGTTTACCCGTGTGATGCCTGTGTGTGCACTTGCCCATAACCCTGTGTGTATAGTGTGTGTGTGTGTGTGTGTGTGTGTGTGTAGAAAGACTTACGATAGGAGGAAATGTGTATATAGATACCTCTGACTTCCTGCCAACCTATTTAACAGGTTTTGGAGAGTGTCTGTTTACCTCTTATTGGAACTGCTCTGCTCTGCAATTTCATTTTCCATTTGACCAAATGGGTTTTGTTTATCTTCCATAAATCTCTCTTTGGCAACTCCAGTGCTGCTGATTCCCACACATCTCTTATGCTTCTCAACACTGGAGCATCTTTTGTGAGGCTTAATATTCTGCCCCAGTCTTTGTGAGGTGCTAATTTCCTTCTGGGCCACAGTCCTGGTTCGCCTGGACATTGAGGAGTCTGGCTTCTGTGGCTGATGTCCAGGCCTGTCCCATTACCTCTCCTGAAATAGAGCTGACCTTGGACAGTGGCAGATTTGGCATCACCTTGGGCATCATGATAGGAGGCACATAGATGGGTTTTGAATTAAATGAAGCTATTTTCAGTTCTGGCTCTGGAACTTATCAGATGAATGATTTTGGGCAAGTTCCTTTGGTTTCCTTTCTGCAGGGAAACCTCTTATAAGAAAGAGAATTATAAATTCTTAGTTGCGAGGATCAAAATAATATATCCAAAACACTGTTTACTTAGTAAATGTATCAGATAGGTATCGCTATTTGATAAACCATCTCAAAACTTAGCGGCTTAAAAACTACGGACGTTTGTTTTGTAGGATTCTGTATTCTGGCATCAGAGGGGGTGTCTGCTAGGCAGATCTCCTCCTCCCAGAGAGGGTCCCTCATGTGTCTGTGACCAGCTGAGCACCTGCTTGCTGGCTTTTTCTGGGGGTTGGCTTGCTGTTGGCTGAGGTGGTCTCCGGGTTCCCTTCCACAAGGTCTCAGCCTCCAGAGGGCTAGCCTGTGTGTGTCCTCATGGTGAAGGCAAGGGCTCGAGAAAGACAGCTGACACCTGCAAAGCCTCTTAGCCTCAGCTCGGATCTGGAACAGTCAGATCCACTGCAATCTATTGGCAGATCAGATATAAGGCCAGGGAACGAGACTACCCCTTGTTGGGAGGGCTGCAATGTCACACTGGAAAGATGTGGAAGCAGGGAGGCCATGAACTGGGCACTCAATGCAATCCACCTGCTGCAACGGACACTCAGTGTTGAGCTGCTTGGAACCTAGGAGGCTTTTAATGAATGTTAATTACTGGCACTTAGGGTAGCCTGTAGAAGTCCCAATGTGTATGTGGTCTAGTCTCAGCACAGGTTTGCATTAAAAGAAATTTCATGGGGGCACCTGGGTGGCTCAGTCGGTTGAGTGACCGACTTCGGCTCAGGCCATGATCTCACGGTTTGTGGGTTCGAGCCCCGTGTCGGGCTCTGTGCCAAAAGAGCCTGGATCCCGGATCCTGTTTCGGATTCTGTCTCTGTCTTTCTGCCCCTCCCCCACACTTGCACGTGCTCTCTCCCTCTCTCTCTCTCCCTCTCTCAAAAATAAATAAACATTTTAGAAATAAAAGAAACTGCATGAAGAGAATTTATGGAAGAAAATTTAATTGGGAGAAATAAAACAATTCACTTGGTCTTTAAAAATCTTCATGTGCACCCTTCGCAAGTCTCTGTCTCAAACTCTGCACTGGCGTGTGGGAGCAGACCAAATCCTCGCTCCTTCTCTGCTCTTCATTTCCAGAACCCTGACACACGGTCCAGACAGCTTTCTCCTCTCTGCTCTTGTCTGTCTCCGTTCTTTCCCGTGTAGATCAACTCGGCCTTTCTGACTTTTGAAGGTTTCTCTTCCACTCTGCCCTTTGAACACATGAATAAACTTTATCCATCCAAGAACCGACCCTGGAGGAAAGAAGTCTCTCTGTGAAAGGTCAGAAGCGGGGGAAGAGGAGAAGAGACAGGAGATTGCAAATACTTCTCATGTAATAGTATTTTTTATTTCTGCCACCGAGGTATGTTCTGTTTACAACATCCTTGGGGCGCCTGGGTGGCTCAGTCAGTTAAGTGTCCGACTTCGGCTCAGGTCATGATCTCACGGTTTGTGGGTCCGGGCCCGGAGTCCGGCTCTGTTGCTGACCGCTCGGAGCCTGCAGCCTGCTTCAGATTCTGTGTCTCCCTGTCTCTCTGCCCCTCCCCCACTCGCACTCTGTCTTCGTCTTTCAAAAATGAGTAAATGTTAAAAAAAATTTTTTTGTTTAACATCCTTATACCTCCCGCTCCAAGCTGTTCCTTCAGCTCCTTCTCTCTTTCCAGCGTGACTATCTTTGTCCATAGAAGACTCTGCTGGCCAGTCAGTTTCTAGGCAGCGATCATCAGGCGCTGGGGGGAGTGCTCCCCAGGAAGGTCAAAGAGGAGGGTGGGCGATGCCTCCAGGTCGCGGGCGGCTTATGGGGGTCCATTTCCTCCTTCCAGACTCAAGAGTCTTCCTTCTCCATCGAGTGGGAGCCCGGAACTGTTGGACACAGGGCACATTATGGCCATAGCACAGAGTATGAGAGATTAACCCCGAGTCTCGCCCCATCGCTGTCCCACCTCCTCCTATGGCAGCCTCCCCCCCCCCCCCCCCCGCCCCCTGCCTCCACCCCCTCCCGCCCCACAGGGGCTTCTCTGACCTTTGTCATCTGCTCCGGACCTTCACAGCCTTTTGATTTCCCTGTTTCCCGCTGTCCTGCTGCACCCCCACATTTGGCTTGGTTCTTTTCCCTTCTAGCTTGGTAGGTGTCGATATGCGCCCCGGTATCTCGCTTTTTCAGAACGACGAGAATAAAAGCCCACCTGGTGCTCACTTGCTCTGGGCCCTGGGCTGCACACTTTGCTTGCATTGTTAATCTTTATCTTCCTGCAGCCCAGGAAGGAGGCATCTTAGCTGGTCCTGTGCTACAGGCAGGGGGAGATGAAGTCGCCTGCCCAAGGTCACTGAGCTAGTGCAGCTGGGATTCAAATCCCTGTGCCTGACTTTATTTCTTTATTCATTCATTCATTCAATATATGAAGTTTATTGTCAAATTGGTTTCCATACAACACCCAGTGCTCATCCCAAACCTGTGCCTGACTTTAAAGTCCATGCTTGGGGAACTGTTAAACCGCGTCTGTGACTGAGAGTGACCAACTCATCCCAGTTTTCTGGGGGACTTTCCTGGTTTTTAAATGGAAGGCACTGCAGCCTAAGAAATCACTCTATCTTGGGCAATGTCGCATGGTCTGTCATTCTACCCCAGCTGGAGACTTTTTGTCTCGGGCAGGCCTGGCCTGGGATCTAAGACTCGTCCTACTTCCCCGGTCCCGATCAGAAGAGGGGGTGCCCATGTGCTGCTGTGTCTCCTGCTTCCTCTCCAATTGCCGACACCCGTCTGACTTTGCTGCCTGTTTCCTGCCTGTGCCGTCAGCGTCTGGTTTGCTCCGCTTTTAGAAATGCGCACAGCACTGTAGGCTGCCTCCACCCGGATTCCCTGTCTGTCCCCCCCCACTCCCCCCCCCCCCCGAGTACAGGCTCCCTGGGGTCCCTAGTGATGAAACAAGGTGGGAGTCCTGTCTGGCTTGTGGAATCTTAGAATACTTGCTGTTTTCTGGATGCCCTCCCAGTAGCACTGGGGGGGTGGGCAGTGCCTTCTCATGTGACACCTTTTGTAAAGCCCTTGCACCCCCTCCAACTCAACCATCATGAGAGCCTTGGCTATTAACAGGAAAGAGGGGGAAAAACAAATATCCAAGGGACACCTTCCCCCCCCCCAATCAAACTTGTTTGCCTTTAAGGATCTTGCCTTCTTTTTATATATTCCTGGATTCTTCTTTTATTTTAGAGAGAGGGAGAGTGAGCGCCATGAGTGTGAACAATTGGGGGCAGAAGGGCAGAGAGAGAAATGGAGAGAGAGAATATTATGTAGGCTCCACTCAGAGTCCGATACGGGCTCAGTTCCTCAACCCTGGGATCGATCATGACCTGAGCCGAAATCAAGAGTCGGATGCTCAAGTGATTGAGTCACCCAGGCACCCTTATACGTTCCTAGATTCTTAAAATAGAACGGTCCTGTCAATTATATTCACAAACGTCCGGGTGAATCAAAGGACTAGGAGGCTCTTGGCACCACAGATCCTGCTCAGAACATGGTTCTCTCCCACGTACAGCATGGACAGCTGCCTAGTGAATATGGAGAATGCCAAGAAGGAGAAAGAGGGACGTCAGCTATCCCTGAGCACCAGTGCAAAAGCACAAAAGGGCAAATCCATCAGAAGCACAAACCCAGACAGGTCTGCCGTGGAGAGGCACTGGAATGCGCCCTGTTCCCAGTGAGCAAGCACCCCCTTTTCTGCCTCTGCTAGCTTGCCCTCCATGGGACTTCACAGATACCCAGCAGAGCACGGGCGACATAGCCCAGCCTCCTGCACCAGCCACGGCAACGACTCTTCTGTAACAAAACGTTCTTAACAAAGACATCTGGGGGAACAGAACAACAGGTGGAACAAGCAAAACAGAAAATTACGCGGGCAGACTGCTCACAGCTGAATATTAACCAAAACCCTCGGTGCCCCACGTGGCTGGGCGCTGATGTGCATGTGTCCCACACAACAGGAGTCAAATCAATATTCACCGGGAGAAGCAAATTAGGAGTGAGTAGTTCCATACTTGGCCAAGCGCGCCAAGCTCTCCAAGGAGGCAGAAATGAAAGATTTCCCTGGTCCTCTGTGCACGCATGGCCCAAAGAACACCTAACGGCTCCCCAAGGTTAACTCTCGAATAAAAAAGACCTTTGGCAATTGAGATACTGTGGGGATTTCCATTAGATAAAGTTAATGGGATCTTTAAAGTACTTTTCGGTCACGATTAGGTCCATGCTGGGAAAATAATGGAAAAAAAATCCAGCAAAAATGCTTTTCAAAATTAATGGGAAATAATATTGGGGATAAAAAAAAAATCCTCTACCGAGGAGCGCAATTTGATTTCTGGTAACGGCCATCGTGTTGGGTGGAGTTTCCATCATGCCAATTACCAGTATGGTTAATGTCAAGAGTGACCGGGAATGGCAGCTGACCGGACTCGAGAGAGCTGTCTAGTCACAGAGCCCGGGGAGCGGTCTGGGGATTATGCTCGGTCTTCTCCAGCAGCTCAGCTCACTTCCTGGTCTCACTCGCTCGGCAGGTTCTGTGCGCTGAGGGCAAAGCGGGGATGGTGTGTACCTCCTGTCCCACAACGAGAACCAGAATGACGGTTTCCGGCTTCCGGGTGGGTGGCCAACTGGAGGCTGGCCACCCTGCTTGTTCCCCAACATGGCTGCCCACCAGACGTCCCTGGAAAATGTAAGAAACGGATTCTCTGAAGTTCCTTCAGACACACTGAATCAATGTCTGTGGGGCTGAGGGCCCAGCCATCAGTATATATATAAAAAAAATTACTATGACAAAATAGTTGTTACCTGGGGTATGAGTGTGTGTGTGTGTGTGTGTGTAAGTATATACACACATTATATTTAAATTTAACTGAACAACCCAGGTGACTCTGTAGCAGGAGAAGGTCTTTGGAAAAACAGGGCTAGTCTCTTTTACAAATAAGGAAACAAAGTCTCCAAGAGAAAGGGATTTGCTTAAAGCCACCCTACACAAAGCCGTAATTACAGGCTTGTATCTCAACTCAAAGTGAAGGCCTTCTCTAGGCCAGGCTACAGGTCATGAGGTGGTTCTGGGAACTTCTGTCATTCCCCACAAAGCCCCCAAGACATATCTATGGAGGAGGTGGCTAATTTGGCAGACCACAATGGTGTTATCAACTCTGATAGCCATTCCTCCGGATCATTCCCCACAAGTCCCCAGATGCAGAGGTATGACCTCCTCCTCCCACTGAGTGGTCTCCATGGGCAACTGGACAAAGCATAGTTCTGCATTAGTGGATGGTTTAACACAGGGCATTGATCAAGCATTTACCGCGTGGCAGACACCTTTCCGACCCCCTGACCCTCACATCAACATCCAAAGGATCAGGTATTGTGAATACCATTTCACAAAGAGGCTCAATTTACAAAACTTACAAAATGGAAGACGAGAGAGGTAGAGGGCCCCGACCAAGGTCACACAGCTCAAAGTTTTATCGAATCATTACGTTGTTAACATTACTATTATATATCTCAAGTTAACAGAATATTATATATCAATTATATATCATGAAAACAAAAGGACCTATGAAAAAAACCGACCCGACACTATCAAAGATTCACACCCAAGTCCTTATGGCTTCTTTGCTTATATGGTGCCCTTTGTAACTGCCATCACGCTCAAAGAATTCCAGTGATTTTCATCTAGTTTAGAAGCCAACCCACTCTCTGGGTTATTTATTTATTTTTTTCAGGTGAAAGTAAGCTCCGGAGATATTATTTAATACTTGGTAAAACTTGCAAATGTATCGAGCTAAGAAGAGAATACCGCCATGCAGTGAATTCTTTCCAGTGGATCTCAAAGAACTTTGAAATCAGAGAATTCTCAATTGCGAGCGAGGCCTTGGTGAGGTCGGCGTTAGTGTTAATGAAGTCTTTCATGCCCGCGACGTTTTCCCGAGTATGGGGGTCAAGTTCAGGCATTTGTAATCAGTTGATAAAAGACATGTGTGTGCAGCCACGTGGGAAATCTGGGAATACTATCAAATAATGATGTAGAGTATAATTAAGGTTGAGCTATTAAGCACTCATTAATTAAGCTGTCAGATTTTAATCAAGGAATTGATTGTTTCTGCATAGAGCACTGACGGTTCTGCACCCTTGCAGAGGTCTGGAACTCTGATTTGCAAAGATTAACAAATTAAAGGGCCACACGTCAGCTCCGAGAGGCAATGAGCTTTCCTGCTTCCCAGAGCACAGACCCAACAACTTTGCGATTCCTACGAAAAGCCAAGGAGGCAAGTGGGCTCTCTCGGGAAGGGCCAGATCTGAAGGCTACATTTCAAATTCAGTCCTTGGTGGTCGTTATTCATATTCAAAAGCTGCTTCTTGGGTACCTACTACTCTGTGCTCGGAATGTGTGTCTCCCTTTACCCTCAAAGCACGCTGCTGTACAGAAGAGGGCATGGAGGCTTAGAGAAGGGGCGGGTCCTACAACTGAGGCCACACTCTCAGGGGCGGACTTTCTTTTCCCCGGGGCTCAGTGCACTGTGCTCTCTTTGCTTCTGAGGCTCTCTCTTCCCATCGCACAGAGACCCCTTGCACCATGGAAAACACACCTGTTCTTGAAGTCACTCCAGAGAGGTTTAAATCTGGCTTTCCTGCCTTCTGGCTGTGACAGCTTGAGCAGGTTATGGTCATTCCAAGGTGCCTCAGCTTTCTCATCTGCTAAATGGGAGCAATGCCACCACGTTGCAGGGAATGAAATGCTAGAATAGCCTTGTGCCGAGCACTTCCTGTCTGCTGGGCATGGTGCTAAGCACAGTACGTTCACTGAGGCATCTAATCCTCACATAGCTCTCTAAGTCGGTGCTGCCCAACGGAACTTTGCGCAATGAGGAAAATGTGCTATATGTCTGCTCTGTCCAATATGGTAGCCACTAGCCACACGTGGTCACTGGGCACTTAAGATGTGGCTCATGGATCTGAGGGACAGAACTTCAAACTTTCTTTAATTTTAGTGGATTAACATTTAAGAACATCCATGTTTGGCTGGTGGCTGCCGTATTAGCACAGCTCTAACGACGGACTCTCCTGTCCTCATCTGCCCGACGGAGGCTCAGAGAAGCCATGTGACTTGCTCTGGTCCCACAGCCTGTAAGTCGTGGCGCTGGGATTTGAACACAGGCGAGGTGGCTCCTCACCGCCACATGGTACCAAATGAGAACTCTTCGGGAGGTCAGGGCTTCTAGAAGCAGGGGTCGAAGCACATGTTCGTGGCCCGGTGTCCACGCGCTGGCCCTTCACAAAGCCTGAGGGATCCAGCAGAGGCCAGGCCGTCTAACCGTGCTCTGCGCCTCCAACCTCGTCCTCCCCGCGTGAGTCATCTGTTTCCAGTCAGGAGAGAGAATGGATGTGGGCAGTGGGCCGGCTGCCAGGGTGCAGATGAACTGCAGGGGCTGAGTTTGCCTCTTGGCTGTCATGATTCCACGCTTTGGCTTCCGGTCAGCGGGGGAAGGGAGCTGGCGTCGAGTGCCAGGTGGATGATCTCACTGAAGGTCATAAGGCAGGTGCCCCAGAGATGAGAAAACGGAAGTTCCAAGAGGCTCATGGCCATGGGGAGGGGCCAACGGAGGGGTCTGAAGGCAGGCACCTGGCTCTGTTACATTTCAAGCCTTCCCTTGCTTTCTTCTTTTTCGCTGAGCTTTTGATCTTGGCTGCCTTTCCCCATCAGTCTAGGTGTAGTGCAGGGCGGGACAGGCCTTTGGGACCCATCTCTGCAGGCAGGAAAGCAACGGAGTAAATGGGGTTTTGTTGAGTTTGGCCGTGGTGGCTACGAGAGGGGCAGGAGAGGGGAGGCCGGAGCTGAGGAGGAATGTGAGAGATAGGGAAGGACACCGAAGGAGGTCATTATTATAACAGTAACAATAATTATGCTGATTCTCCGAGCCCTCTCCCTGGCATCCTGGGACTCCCCCATGTCGACGCCATGGCCTCCTCTGGAGCCGTCTGCAGGGGCGGTATCTGTCATCCTCAGAGAAAGGATTATAAAACCTTGGCTGTCATATCTGGACCCAAAGGAAACAAACCCGCTAAGATTTAAGGAAATGTGCCTGCATTTTATACTTTGTTTCTTTTATGAAGCAGTAAGAATGCCAAGATTTACACATTTCGGGATTCCTAATTGAATCATAGAAGTGTGGAAAATGGGACCTCTGGGAATCTTCAGAAAAGCGAGCGGGCAGTTTGTCAACGTCAGTTTGCTACGACTGCTTCCTTCCTGGACAGCTTGGGGGCCACGCTGGTGACTGAGGAGTCTTCTGCACTGAGGCGTGTCTTTTCTGGCTTGTTGCCTTCTGGGCGCTGCTGTTCTCCTGCAGGGAAACTCTGAAGAAACAAAGGGAAGCAAAACAGGCTTTTTGGCTCTTGGAAGGTAGTGCCTCCCTGCCTTCTGTCCCCGCCACATCTGACTTCCAGGGCTATGATTTTCTGAGATTTTGAGGGGGCGGGTAAGGAGTCAAAGTCTTGGGGCTTGAATCCTGGGTCTGCTATGTCCCAGCTGTGTGACGTTGTCCAAGTTCCCAAACCTCTCTGAGACTCACAATCTGGTTCTGTAAAACGAAGAGCATTCTTTAAGGGTTGTTACAAGTTAAGTTGTGTCCCTCCAAAAGATCTGTTGAGGTCGTAACCCCCGGTACTGGAGAATGTGGCCTTATTCAGAAATAAGGTCTTCGCAGATGGAATTTTAGTTCAGATGAGGTCATGCTGGGGTAGGGTGGTCCCTTAGTCCAGTGACTGGTGTCCTTATAAGAGGAGATGACACATAGAGAACACAAGGTGACAGGGCCATGTGAAGACAGAAGCAGAGATTCGAGTGTTTTGAGCTTCTAGGGCTGCCAGAAGTTGGAAGAGGCAAGGAAGGATCCTGTCCTACAGGTTTCAGAGGGTGCCCGCCCCTGATAACACTGTAATTTCTGACTTCTGGCCTCTGGGATTGTGGGGGACTAAATTCCTATTGTTTTAAGCTACCCAGTTTGGGATGCTTTGTTATGGCGGCCCTGAGAAACTAATACAAGGGTGGGTGATTTTAAGGAGTTTAAAGGATCTGTGTCAGTGCCTGGCAAGAGTAGATGTTCCGAAAATGAATGTTTCTCTCCTTCTTTCATAGTTGTTGGAGCCCTGCAATGTCAAGAAAGTGAGGCAAGACAATGTGTGGTTTCCTTTTTTTTTAAGTTTATTTATTTGAGGTGGGGAGGGAGGGAGACCGAGAGAGAGAGACAGAGAGAGATTGAGAGAGCATGCAGGGCAGGGGCAGAGAGAAAGAGAAAGAGAGAGAGAGAGAGAGAGAGAGAGAGAGAGAGAGAGAAGCAGTTTCCAGTGCTCTCAGCACAGAGCCCAACACGGGGTTTGAACTCATGAATGTGAGATCATGACCTGAGCTGAAACCAAGAGTCGGATGCTTAACTGAGCCACCCATGTGCCCCAAGGCATTGTGTACTTTATTTATAAATTTTTAAAAAATGTTTATTTATTTTTGAGAGAGAGAGAGACAGAGTGCAAGTGGGGGAAGGGCAGAGAGAGAGGGAGACACAGAATCCAAAGCAGGCTCCAGGCTCCGAGCTGTCAGCACAGAGCTCGATGCGGGGCTCAAACCCATGAACCATGAGATCATGACCTGAGCTGAAGTCAGACATTTAACTGAATGAGCCACCCAGGCGCCCCAGGCAATGTGTACTTTAAATCACATACTCTAGAGGCACACTGTCTTGACCTGTATCATAGCTCCAGCTTTGTGATTTGGGGCAAGCGGCTTGACCCTTCTTGTGTCAGTTCTGAAAAGGAGAAGAGCAGTCCCTGACATCCTGGCCTGGAAGGATGCGTCCTGTGCCGGTACTATGAGCAAAAGCATGGTGTTGCTAAGAGCTGGCTTGGCACTCACAGCTGGACCCTGGTGTGCTCTCGTGAGCATGACCTTCACAGAACATCAACACCAGAAAAGGCCCTCTGTGACTTGTAAAAACAGCACAGAATGGTGGTCACTGGGAGCTGGAGGGTGGGGGCCCTGGGGAGATGCAGTTTAAAGGTGCAAACTTTTTTTTTTAATTTTTTTAAATTTTAATTTATATTTATGTATTTATTTAAAATATGAAATTTATTGTCAAATTGGTTTTCATACATCACCCAGTGCTCATCCCAACAGGTGCCCTCCCCAACACCCATCACCCACCCTCCCCTCCTTCCCACCCCCCATTAATCATTACTCAGTTTGTTCTCAGTTTTTAAGAGTCTCTCATGTTTTGGCTTCCTCCCTCTCTAACCTTTTTTTTTTTTTTTCTTTCCTTCCCCTCCCCCATGATCTTCTGTTAAGTTTCTCAGGATCCACATAAGAGTGAAAACATATGGTATCTTTCTCTGTATGACTTATTTCACTTAACATAACACTCTCCAGTTCCATCCATGTTGCTACAAAGGGCCATATTTCATTCTTTCTCATTGCCACATAGTATTCCATTGTGTATATAAACCACAATTTCTTTATCCATTCGTCAGTTGATGGACATTTAGGCTCTTTCCACAATTTGGCTATTGTTGAAAGTGCTGCTATAAACATTGGGGTACAAGTGCCCCTAGGCATCAGCACTCCTGTATCCCTTGGGTCAATTCCTAGCAGTGCTATTGCTGGGTCATAGGGTAGATCTATTTTTAATTTTTTGAGGAACCTCCACCCTGTTTTCCAGAGCGGCGGCACCAGTTTGCATTCCCACCAACAGTGCAAGAGGGCTCCCGATTCTCCACATCCTCGCCAGCATCTACAGTCTCCTGGTTTGTTCATTTTAGCCACTCTGATTGGTGTGAGAACTTTCAACTAGTATGTAAATAAGTTCTGGAGAGTAACACCCAGGATAGGATTACAGTTAACAATACTGCATTGTAAACTTCAAAGTTGCTACGAGACTAGATCTTCATTGTTGTCACCATAAAAAAGAAATGGTAATTACGGGATCCCGATGGAGGTGTTAGCTAAGCTGAGATGGTCTTTGCCCTGCAGTAAATAAATGTATCAAACCAACAGGCATACCTTAAACTTACACAATGCTATATGTCAATCACAGGTCGGTAAGATAAATACATTAAAACAGAAAAGGGTCGCCTCTAACTGTGTTGGGTCAAGACAAAAACAAGCTCGCTTTGCAATCTTGTCTAAACACAGCCGGAACATAAGCGTTGTCCAAGCCACAAACAGGACCAAACGATTCCTTTTCCTGGCTACCACGAGTGACTGCTTTTCTATACCAATCCCAGCTTCAGGCTTGGTTTGCTTTTGCCACCTTCTAGAGGAGACGAATTACAATAATCATAAAATACTCCCACTTCCTGACGGTATCCAATCCAGAGCAAAGCCCGGCTTTGCTGAACTCTTCCCCAAATCGCTTAACACGAGCCCAAGTCCCACTGTGCCCCGCTCCCAACACCCCTTTACCGAGCTACTTCATGACTGCCCACGGGGTGTGCGCTCCCTTGTCGCACGGAGTCAGTAAGCCTACCCTTCTCCGCGGCAGGTGGCTTCGGGCGTCTTTGGTTCTTGTCGGGATCAACGAGTTTTGATCCACTGGATCGAGTGTCCGCTGGAATCGTGACTGCTGCGGTCTAGACGCTTGGGTCCATTCCCTTCTCTTTCGGTAATAGCACTCAATACTTTCACGTGGGCGCCACATCTCCTGCACTCTCGAGTCACGTGCTTTGGTTTCCAGCCCCAGGAGGAGACATGTGACTGAGACCTGTCCAATCAGCGAGTCCCATCCCCTGGCTGCAGTGATTGGTTCAGGGAGAGCATGTGACGCCAGTTGGTCCAATCAGAGCACATCCTAGGAGTCGAGCGTGGGGGGCGGCCCGGAGGAGAGCCCCTCCATCTTCCAGAAGACGCTGGCGGGCTGTTGTTGGCGCCTGCTGGGGGAGACACCGAACGCGGCCTGGGGAATGGAAGGTACCCCACGTTTTGGGCTTGGTCCCTTCCCCTGTAAAATGGGGAGCATGACGACGTTCTTTAAGAGCTAGTGCCATGTAGCGGTGGTTTCTTGGGTGTGCAAATGGGTGATTATCTTGCTTTGGAAAAGCAGCAAAACCAACCGGGAATGTTGTGTTTTGTTTTAAAACACTGTCAAGGGTACCTGGGAGTTGGTCAAGCGAGGGACCCTGTAAGAATGTCTTGAATGTGTGAATTCACTGACCTTTGTCTCCCTAAGGAGGGAGACATAATAACAGCTTGTCACCAGTGTCCTTACTGCCCGGTGGGGGGTGCCCTGTGACCAGGAGCGGCAGGGTAGGGGGCACATAGGAGCACCGAGCCCCAGGGCGGGTGAACCTGTCACGGTTGCTGTGTCCTTGCTGCCTGGCGATCCTCGAAGCGCAGCCCCACATTTCAGGCTTTCTCTTGGGTCTAAGAAGTCACCATGGTCCAGGAGAGGTCAGTGACGTGGCCTCAGCCCCCAGGCATGGTCATCCAGAGGGGACAAATGCCTAACCTGTGAGAGTGGCCTGCCCTGGGGACCAGGGAGGGAGCCTGGATGGGTGGGAGGCAGGTGTCAGCTGGGGCGGGAAAGCGGAGTGGGCTATGGGGCCACTTGCTAACTCTTCAGGCTGCTGTGACAGACCTAACGTCGGTTTCTCCCTCTGCACAACGGGGACGAAGGAAGGGTCGCTGTGAGGCTTGTCTGTGACACACCTTTGGAGCACCCAGCATTGTGCTGGTGCATCAGGTGCTCAACCAGGGACAGTTCTGGTTCCGGCTGCAAATGGGTCCCTGTCCTTGTCATAAATGCCTGGTGATTAATGCTCGTGTGGGTTAATACTGTGGGTGACCTATGGAGGGTTCCAGACATGCTCTTGCGTCTAGCTCAATTCCTCTGGCTAATTTGGAGAAGGTGTGGTGGATATTGCTCCTCTGTGTGTCTTACCCCTGTCTTCCTGCCCTCCAACCTGTCTTGGGACTCTTGGACTCAACCGTCGAAAGGGCCTCGTAGGAGCTGGGGCAGACTGGACTCTTGAGACTTCAGATGAGCTCAAGCACAACAGCAGTGCCAGGGCGGCTCATGGCCCTCAGGCATCCCACCTGATCCGGCCTCTGCCTTCCTCTCCAGTTGCACGGGGGCCCCCTCCCCCTGCCCGTTATTCATGACACTCAAGCCACCCAGGCCTCTATGGCACCTGTGGAACTTTCCAAACATGCTCTCAGCCCTCTGACTTTGTAGTGCCTGTTCTCCCTGCCTGGAACATCCTGCCTTCGGCTCTTCCCAGGACTTCTTCCTTTTCATTCAGCTCTTGGCTCAAACGTCACCTCTTATGCAAGATTTCCACAACTCTGTCTAGTTCCGTTCTGCCTCCTGCCCTTCAGGGCTCTTAGAGCAAGTGTTTAGAGATGTGTTTGTTGAGTGCCTTCCTCTCCCAGCAGGCAGGGGCCTGCTTTCCACTGTGTCCCCAGCACTGAGCACACAGCCTGGCATGCAGGGAACTTCCGTCTGTGTGTCTGTCCATGTATGTGTGCGTGTGTCTGACTACCTATGTATCTGTCTTTCTATTTTATTTTATTTTATTTTATTTTATTTTTCAACGTTTTTTATTTATTTTTGGGACAGAGAGAGACAGAGCATGAACGGGGGAGGGGCAGAGAGAGAGGGAGACACAGAATCGGAAACAGGCTCCAGGCTCCGAGCCATCAGCCCAGAGCCTGACGCGGGGCTCGAACTCACGGACCGCGAGATCGTGACCTGGCTGAAGTCGGACGCTTAACCGACTGCGCCACCCAGGCGCCCCTGTATCTGTCTTTCTTAAGGTGTGCAACCTGATGATTTGAAATACGTATCCGTTGTGAAATGCTCACTAAAATCAAGTTAATTCCCGTATTCAGCACCAAACATCGTTACGAGCGTGTGGGGGGTGGGGTGAGGACACTTAAAATCTACTCTCAGCAAATTTCAGGGGTTCAATAGAGTGTTATTACCTATAGTCATCTTGCCATACGCCACATCTCTAGAACTTGTTCATTTTGTAACTGGAAGATTGTACCTTTTGACCTACATCTTCCCATTTCCCCAGCCCCAGAGCTTGACAGCCACCCATTCTACTCTCCGGTTCTGTGAGTTCAACTTTTTTAGGTTGTACGTATGAGTAAGATCATACCGCGTTTGGCTTACCTCACTTAGCAGAATGTCCTCCAGGTTGACCCGTGTTACTGCCAATGGCAGGATTTTCTTCTTTTTTATGGCTAAATAATATTCCACCGAAGTATACACATTTTCTTTATTGAACAGCTCAGGGCTGGCAACGTGTGGCCCGTGGGCTGGCTGGTTGTTTTTGTAAATAAAGATTTATTGGCACATAGCCACGCCAGTTTGTTTACAAATGGCTCATGGCTGCTTTTGTGCTTGACTGGCAGAGCTGGGTAGTTGGGTAGTTGGTAGTTGGGGCAGCTAGGCAGTTGCACCAGAAACCATACGGCTGGCAGAGCCTACAGTGTTTGGCCCTTTGCAGAAAATGTTTGGTGAGCCTGGGTAGGGACAGCGGTTCTGTTTCTGGGTGGGCTGTGCAGAGGGTTTTGTGCACGCGGCACAAAGGATGAGGCTGTAACTGTTAATACGGCCCAGTGTGCGTCTCAAATTGGGGTCCGTATAGCAGGACACAGCAGTGCTGAGTCCGGATTAGAGGTTCCCAGTCTAGAGTGATTTTGCCACCCAGGACATCTGGTAATGTTTGGAGACATTTCGGGTTGTCATGACTCAGGGAGGAGAGGCGCTATACTGGCATCATTTGGACAGAGCCCAGGGATACTGCTAAACCTCCTACAATGCACAGGACGGCCCCTACGACAAAGAATTATCTGGCCTCCAGTGTCAATAGTGCTGAGGCAGATACCCTGGACAGCGGGACAAGAGACACCTTGTGTTGTCACTTTTGCTCCATGGTAAAAGGTTGAAGACATCCTATTTCTATTATAACAAATGCAAATGTATTATGGAGGAGAAAGCAACGTTTGCATGACTTTTCGAACAAAAACCTGATATTTCCAAAAATGCCACTCTGGGAGTGGGCTGCTTTGGGCTCTGCTCCTGTGTCCCCACCTCCTGTTTCTGGGAGTGCTGGGAATGCCGCTTTCTTAGAGACGAATTCCAAATCCGTAACACTGCATAGGTGTCTTCCACATTTGCTGCTTTGTTCCTCTCCCCAGTCCCTGTCCTCGGGAATATTCTGTGGTCCCTCTATATCACGCAATAGGAAGTCACATGTTTTCTGTGGGACAGGCAGCCAGCCAAGCATTTTATAGACGGTTTGTCTTTTATCCAAAGCACCAGGAGTGCCCCAAAACAGACATTCATTTTTCTGCCTTCGAACTCAAAAAGTCCTCCATGCTCCCTTTCTTGATCACATAAACTCCTACTCATCCCTCAAAACCCAGTTCTCACAAACCTTCCTCCGTCAAGTGGTTTAGAGCATGGGCCCTGAAACCCGCTGCCTAGATTTACATCCTCCTTGGCCTCTTACTTGCTGTGTGTTCTTGGGCAGATGGCTTTTTTTCTCTGTGCAGTCAATTTCCCTTACAGTGGTGTTTTGAGAATTAAAGATAATATGTGTACGAACATACATGCTTGGAACAGTAGGTGGCACATAAGAGCTGCCTAATCAACGTTAGGCTTTCTTTGACCTCCTTCCCTATCAGCAGTCCATCGCACCTCATAGACCCTGGGTCTCGGGCATTTTTGGATTTGTTCATAGGTGTTCATACGTGGTTGTGGAAAGAAAGAATGTGATATGGAGGAGATATCCAGTAGCCATGTTTTGTAGGCGTGACTGCTAAGCCCTGAGCAAAAATCCCAGCCTTCAGCAAACTTCTGAGCCCCAAGTAGGCTGAGTGGAGGCCACGGAGGACATCAGTTACACAGTTGGCAAGAGATACGCATGGTCTGTTCTTGCGAGCCAGCACCAACACATCCGGTTAAACCTCTTACGCTAACTCTGCTTGGTTGTTCGGTGGTGTCCTGTGGGGTGGTGTTGAGAAGGCTTCTGAGACTGTCTGGGTGCAGAGAAGAAGGGTGACCTCATCATTTATGGCCGTCTGCCATGGGTGACGCAGGAGAGACGGCGTATGTGTGCAAGTTCTTCTCATCTCTGGACTGATGAGACTATGGGCAGAGGTCCTTTCAGGGCCGGGCAGCCAGGAGGTGGTACATACTAGAGCTGGGCGAAGCTGTCTCATGTTTGCAAAGTACGCGTGGACTGATCAGCTGCACCAGAAGTTGATGAACACCACGGGGGCACGAGGCAGTGTGGCACCAAGTGTGGGTTTCGGAGTCAAGCTGAGCTGGGCTGGTACTTCCAGGCCATTCGTGGTGCCGCCTTGGGCAGAATTGCTTCTCCTCTGTGACCCCCAGTGTCCTCATCTGACAGGAAGGGGGCGCTATTGAGAGGACTGGTTCTGTGCAGGAGGAGGAAGCTGGAGGCTCGTTGCTGGTGTTTTCTCAGGAGCGGTTGCCTTTCTCGGCTTCAGTTGGAAGCTGCAAGCGCAGTGCTTGAACAGCAGCCAAGTCAGCATCATAAACCCCGAAAATCCTGTGACTGATTTCCAAGCAGCGGTAAAACTCAAGATCGCTCACAAGACTTCTCGCTCCACTTAAACATTTTCCCTGAGTTATTCTTTTCCTTTTGCAAATAGAGACAGAATAAAACGGATAGAGAGGGAAAAAAAGACGCCGTTTACCCGCACTCTGCAGATAAACATCCACGAGTAGTTGGGCCGCAGGCACGGTCTTAAGTGAACGACAGGGCGGGCTTGCGTTCACTGTCGTCCCCAGACGGACCAGGTTCCGACGAGATGCTGACACAGGCTTGTCTCTGTGTGGCCTTGTGTGCTACAAACAAATGCATTACCCAGGTCAGATCCTCGACTATGGAAGCTGAGCTTTTAATGACCAAATTGCTGCCTGTTTTGCTCGGGAGCCTTGGTCACCGTGTCCTTCCAAGCACTGCCGTTTATTTTCGTTCTCTGATAGCTAACGAGACTCATTGACTGTGCCCACAACCTAGCCTCCCTTCACTTGGAAGGTGTGAGCAGGAGCTCGGACTCAGGGGGAGGAGGCAGTTCCGCAATGAAATGGATGCTCAGGAGGGCAGTCCTGGGCAGCAAGGGGCCAGGTGTGCAGGCCCTGTTCTGCTGTGTGTCTTTAGGACGAGTCACTTAGCAGTTCTGATCACAGCAAACCAGAACCTTTCACCTCGGTTGATTGGATCAGGCGTTCTAAGGTGGTGCCTCTTGAACTCTGATGTGCGCATAAATCACACGGGGTCTTGTTATAATGCAGACTCTGGGTGAGCGGGTCTGGGCTGGGGCCTGAGGCTCTGCATTTTTCTCCGAAAATGGCAGTGCTCTGGTTTTTCTTGCCACTTCAACTAGATGTGTTTAAAGATGCACGGAAGTGCTTTGCAAACGGAGTGTCTGTGCCGTCGTCAGGAGTTTAATACGGGAAATAGAGACGCGCAGTTTTCATCAGCTGCTCTGCCAGGCGGTGCTTACCCAGTGCCTTGCAGGTACTTGACAGTGCACTAGATTCGGGAGCAGTGACGTGGGTTGGAGCTCCCTAACTCCTCCCGCGTGGTGATCGGGCAGAGAGAGCAAAGGTGTCGGTCCCAGACAGGCTTCAGTCTGAATATCCGCTCTGCTGTTTCATGGTTGTGTGATCATGAGTAAGTCACCTCACCTGTCGTGGCCTCAGTTTCCTCATCTGCTCAGTGGGAATGGCATCACCATCACCGGGGTTGCAGAGAGGCGTGAAAAAGGCGATGGATGCGCTGCGCCTGGCTCAGCACCTGCCAGGTGGTAGACACTCCTTCTGCACTTGTCACGGGCACACACCTGCTTCCTCAGGTCAGGGCTAAAAGGGGAGGGGGTGATAATATTCCCAAGGCACCCTTCAGCTCTCGCAACCTTGGTCTGGGGTCAGGGGATTTCTCTCGGGGGACTTGGAGGCCATTCCTGCCAGGTCAGCACAAAGGGCTTCAGGGAGTCAGAGTCCATGTCCGTCGGTCCTGAGGCACATAGTGTGTCCTCATGTCCCTGCCAGCAGTCAGCAGGCTGCGCTCCCACAAGGACCAGCAATGCTCACACTGAGGGCAACAGCGTTTGAGAGCGGACGACACAGATTTCTGTGTTGGACAGACCTGGGCTCAAGCCTCACCCAAGGAGCCTTGGTCTTCTCATCCGTAAAATGGGGTTCCTCCTGCCTGCCTTGCAGAATTAGGTGAGGATCAGCGAGAACAGTGATGATAAGCAGACAGCCCCCTCCTTATGTGCCAGACTGGGCTCGGTGCCTCGCGTGAAGCAGAGTCCTCAAAACCCCCACGGCCCTGACCTCGTGCGGCTGCCCAACTGCATACAAGTAAGGAAACTGAGGCTCAGAGAGATTACGTGACACGCCTGCGGGTGTCGTGCTGGCAAGGGGCAGAGCCACGACTGTACTGTTTTCTCCAGAACTGATTGTGGGGGCGGGGCTGAGCTGGGGTGGGGCCCATGCTGCTGCTTGACAGGGGAGCAAACACACACCAAGGCAGGTGTGTGTGTATCTGATGACTTTCCGTCTGAGACCCCGGGGCTCCTTTTGGCCCGGTTTCTCTAATACCTTTTTACTAGACATCATGGTTGTGTGATCGTAACTGAGGGCCATATCCCCTGGCCCTACTTGGCTTTGGCTTCCCGTCTGTCCGTGGGCGTGACGTCAGCATCAGAGGACAGCCCGAGAGGGTGAAGCCACATGGTGGGCGTGAAGTGCCTGAGCCATCACATCAGGGTATTACCTCGACAGCTGAAGGATACGCTCAGCACCTGCCAGTGCCTCCTAATTCTTGCCTGGACCCCAGCCCTCCAAACTACACTTCTCTTCCTTACGTGTGTCTGAGAGATTGTCTGGGGCGTGGTTAGGAGCTCCACAGTTGTAAGTTACATTACGGGAGCCGTAAGACCGACGCCCTGGGTGTCTCTAGCCCTGACTGTATCCTGTGTTGGCAGGCGGAACAGCTTCCGGGGCCCTGTCGGTCTTTCTAGACAGGAAGAGAGAAAGGCCTGAGAAAGGTCCCGAGGGTTGTGGACACGGCAGTCAGGTCGATAGCCTGCTGCAGAAACCAGCCTGCTCTGCAGCCACGAGGTAGTGGCTGCAGCTTCCCAGTGCTGAGGAGGGCCTGCTTCCCAGAGCCCCGCTGCACACTGAAGCAAGTCAGGATGGATCAGGCTGTCAGGGATGGGCTTCTTCCCGCTAGCAGCGTGCGAGCCTCAGCCGCCCCAGGCTGGCCACCGTGTGTGCGCCTTTGCTCCAGCACCTGGCCTCTGACTCGCCCTCGGGAACTCCCCGCAGAGAACAAACATCACTCGCCTCCAGGAGTTGGGGGGTGCAGAGGCCAGTGTGTGGAGCAGCCAGGGTGCAGGGCAGAGAACAGCAGACCCGGAGACTGACTCCAAGTGGCTTAACCCTCTCTAGACTCAGCTTTCTTATTGCGAAATGGGATCATAGACCTTGATTCTGAGAGGCAGGGCATGTAGAAGGCTAGAGCTCGGCACGTCTGGACGTGGACCTTGGCTGGGCCAGTGCCTTCCTGGAAAAGTTACTCCATCTTTCTGGTCCTCAGATTGCCCTTCTGTGACAAGGGAGATGATGACGGCATCAGATCTCCTAGAGTTACCGTACAGATTAAGACAAAATAATGTGTGCAAAGTGCTTGGCCTGTTACTTGGCAAACTGCGTGTTTGGTCTTGTTACTCTTGGACTCATTCTTTATTCCTTCCAGGTGGTTTGTGGGAGTTGGAGAAGCAAAAAGGCCACTAAGAACTGAATGGATGTTTCTAGAGTTGTTGGGAAAATTAGCTGAGGTGATGCATGTGAAAGACCCATCCCGGCTGCTCAGGAAGCCCTCAGGGTCAGCAGAGGTGTGTCCCCCTTACCCACTGTCACCTGCTGACAGTCTAACCATAACAGAGAGCTAACCCTTCTGTGGCTTGTACTGTGTACCAGGCACTGTTCTAAGCACTTCATAAATGTTTATTCATTTAATTCCGTGGCATATGAGGTGTGTATCATTATTATCCCCATTTTATAGACGAGGAGACTAAGGAAGTGAAGGACCTGGAGAGGGTTATACCGATATTGAAGGGTGGAGCCAGGCATACAACCCTGCTCCACCAGAGACAGATTCCCAGGATGTAGGCCGCACTCCTGACGTGGATTTCCACATCTCCCCTCCCGTGTACTGCCCACGAGACCATGCTGTCCATAAGACTGCAGCCCTAAGAGCCACCTGCTCTTAGGTGGCTCCAATTCAGCTCAATCCCTGACTGAGTTCAGTGCCACTCAGCTCGACTCAAGCAGAACATGTGCCCCAGAGGATCTTAGGCCAGATGTGAGTGACTCCAGTGAAGGATCCAAAACCTGGAGGTCATCTTCACGCTCGTCTGTTCCCATGGCTCTGATGGGAATCTTATGTCCCCCTTTCACAGAGAATAACACCAAGACGTTACATGCGCAAAGCAGCGTAGAGTTTTGAAATCCTTTTATGTTTGAGCTTGTTTGTAACACATGTTTGCTAAGCCAGGCCAGCTTGGAAGCAGAGGAAAAGAGATGATACAGAGAACACTTAATAATTCATACTATTAACGGGGCAGCTACTGTGTTCTACACACCATGCTAGGTGTTTAGCAAACATGATCTCATTTAACCTGGCAACTCGGGGAATGAGATTATTCTGGGTATTTTTAAAGATGAGGAACTTGAGGTGTGGACAGGCTGAGTGACTTTTCCAAGTTACAAAGCTGGTCGGAGGCCGAGTGGTTTCCGAGGGCTGTGTCCTCTCGGAGCTCTGCCCTGCCTCCATGGGCAGGTCATTTAGGGAAACCAGAAAGAAATCGGGGCGCAGGGGAATAAGGGATGACAAGAGGTGTGTCCTTCCATTACCTGTGAACTGTAAGTTCTACGCTGGATGGAAGCAGGTTTCCCGCCCCCGGACGGAGTCAGGGCCGCTTTTTGGACCTGGCATGATTTCATGCCTTCCCCAAACGCGCGATTCTTGCTGAGCTGACACGATGCTCGCAACGCTGTGTTCACACTGCAGGTGTCTTAGGGTTTGGGTTGGAAGGAGACCACAGAGCAGCGCCCTCAAGCTCCTCGCCTTGGGCTGTGCGGACTGTGGCTACCAGAGGGGACCCCTCAGAGCCGGGTAGCCGAGACACCAGAGCTGGGGCCTCCATGCAGCGTTCGCTGGGTTAATGAAATCAAAAGCTTTAGAAGGAAGGAGAATTGAGATTTGCTTTTTAAAAATGAACATTAACCACATTATCGATCCTTTCTTTGTTTTTTGCTTCCTCTTTGTCTTTGGGGTCCCTGGGGTGTGCTTGCTGTGGGCTTCGCGTACAGTAAACATCGTGGTAATTAAAATGCTAACTTAGACCAAAAAGGAGAGCTCACCGTGGAAAGGGGTAGAGACTCTGTCTAGTGAGCCCAGAAATGGCATGCTGCTGGTTTGAGCTCCTCCTTCTTCAAAGGGAGGTGGCTTCTGCTGAGAACGAATGGCCGGCCGCTCCAAGGCCTATCCGTTTTTCTTTTGTCTGGATCCCCGTTCGCATTTTTCCTTTGCTTTGAGACGTTAGCTCTGGGAGGTGGCATGGCTCATTGGAACAGCCGCTTCAAACAGCCACTGAGAATCCCTTGCTCACCATTGTCCGAGCATGTGATCTTGACCGTGGTTCTTAACCTTGCTCAGCTTCAATTCCCTCATTCATTAAATCAGGATGGGGACACCCTACCTGCTGGATGTCGGGGCCTGCATCGCTCAGCAGTCGGTAACTTACTTTTAAGATGATTTTTGGGGTGGGCATCTTAATAGCCAGAGAACAACTTGATGGGGACAGAACAGACTTTTCCCCTTGGGGGACGTTAGCACGTCACCTCTCAGCTCGTAAATTATGAAATATCTTCTCCCCCCGCCGGGCCGTCAGCCTGGTGGAGCCGCAGACCTCACAGGGCCCGAACAGGAGTCGGATTTGTCAATGAGCAGGACTGACGTGTGCACAATGTAGCTGCCACAGTCTTTCCTCTGCTGTGCTCCACGCTTTTCCCTGGAGCCGCGCTGTGTTTCCAGGACGGCCTCCTGCTGTCCTGCGATGGTAGGGTTCCTTCAGCTCTTGGCTCATGGGTGATGCCTGGTTCTGTCTCTGGCCAAGCCAGCAATCTTCCCCTCGTTTCTGTTCCTGCACACAGCTATTCTGATCATGCACAGAAGGGAGGGAGAGGAGGCATGCGCTACAGTGAGGCAGAGTGGGGTTTGCCCCCAGCTTCCAGACCCGCCTGTGAACTCTCAGCACCCACTTCCTCGGTGGCACGATAAGGCAGAGTAGTCCTGCCTTCCCCATAGCTTTGTCATAGGGAGTACATGAAGTGCCTGTCAGACAAGCACTTAGCTGAAGGCATACATGTTAGGTGTTATTATGTCTGCCTTTTTTTTTTTTTAACGAGAAACTCTTTGCACTGTTTCTTCGCCCATCTTGCTAAAATCCTCTGAGATAGAACACAGAGATCCGTAAAAGAATCCTCAGAGTCAGATGTTTCACTCTCCATTTGCCTCGACAGTCAAAGGACAAGCAGGACCTCACGCTGCCATCTTCCTCATCGAATGAGGAAGATTCAAGTAGGCCATTGCTTTCAGACAGGATGGCAGGTGTCATTAGTCTGAGAAGTCAGCAGAGGGTGGATGTCAAAACCTCCTTGGCTTGGTTTTTGAGACCTTCCATGACCTGGCCCTCACCTGCCTTTTGGCCTCCTTGCCCTCTGCTTCCCCTCAGGGGCACACAGGGTGACCGCGGTGTATGGGATCACACTTTCCCACGTGGCCAAGGTTGGGAGTTTAAAATGATTAGAGAATCAAGCGCTGGACTTCAAGGTTGATATTCCTTGGATATTCCTGGAATCAAGGTTGATTTTGTCTTCCAGCCCTCCTTGGAGACTGGAAATCAGCATGGCCTGGGGGCAAAGCTCTCTGGAGCAGGTCACTTGGCCTGGATTCTTCCTTCTGCTTGGTATGACCTCAGGCACCCTCACAGCAGAGGGATGAATGGTGGCCTCTCCAGTTCTTTCCATCCTTCTGGGATTCTAATGGAATTGCCTCTCCCTGTCCTGGTTCCAAGTTTCTGTTGTCCCTAAGCTTCTTACCATTGTCTTCACCTCCCGCTTATAAATGTTTAAAAATATTCACTTGACGCACAGTGGGATTATAGACTCTCTCATTTCCGAAATGAAAAGCAGCTCATGCATTATTCAAGAAAAATATTGTATTATTGAACAAAGGATGCATGCATTCATCCCTTATTATGCATTCCAGTCTTTGCTATCTTATTAGTAGATGTGTTCTGTGAGCATTTCACTGATGGGGTTTGTAAACAAAGGCAGAGATCAAATGCTAGTGTGTTTCGATAGCAAGATTAAGAGATGATTGTGAAGCCATCAGTTGGCATGCCTGGGAGGTCATCTGGTCTACCCAGTGCCTGGGCTCCTCCCTATTCTTACCCACTGGAAGTTCACCCTTGGCTTAAACTCTTCCAGTGATGGGAAGCTTACCGCTCTGATTTCCTCTTTGTGGAGTTTGGCAGGACGTTTCTTTCACATGGGCTGAAATCTCTCTTCCTGTGGCCCCTACTTAGTTTCCACACCAGACAGTTCTGTTCCCATTTCTCCATGACAGGTCTTATGTGAAGACGGTGATTGCCATCATCCACCCAAGTTCTTTGAAAGACTAAATACTCCCTGAGTCTTCAGCACCTGCCCATTGCACAAAACGAGAGCCACCTGGACCTACCAGATATTCAAAGAGCGTCTTCTTTATGTTCCAGGCACTTTGATAAACATGTTTATAGCTTCTAGCAGGGATCAAAATTCACTGCACATCTCTCCAGCCCTGTCTCCCAGTGCTCTCCCCTCATCCTCATTCTTCAGCCTCCCTGGCTTTCTAGTCCTCCAGCACACCGAGCTCCTCCTTGCTCAGGGCCTTTACACATGCCCTCTTCACTGCCTGGGAGGCATTCCCAAGGTCTTCATATCCGCTGCCCACTTCTCACCATGCAGCTGTCAACTGAAAGGACACCTACTCCGAGAAGCTTCCTTGGACTTCTGTCTAAACCAGAGTCTCTGTCCTATTTCTACCCCAGCACTCTCCACCCTGTTATCTGTCCTGTTTTATTTTTCTGCAGCATCTTGCATTAAATCCGTCTATTTGGCAAATCTTTACTGAACACCTACTACTATGTGCCTCCGATTGCTAGGAAGCTGAGCTACATTGAAGAATGTAACAATGATTCTTGCCTTCACAGAGCTTACGTTATCTCAGGAGAGACAGAAAATACACAGCAAACACGGATGAATGATCATTTCGTCATTTCAGAGATGTGATTTCCGCAAGGACAATTTTAATACATGAAATAATCTTTTTTTATTTGTTTATGTATTTATTGTTTGTCTCTCCTCCCTAGAAAGTAAGATCTGTGAGGGTAGACTTTGTCTTATTTCTGTCTGAACCCAGTATCTGGCACATTGTAGGCACTCAGTGGATTTTTGTGGCATGACTGTCGAATGCCTATCTGACAAGATAAGAGGCCACGGCAGAGATTTTTGTCCAAGGTATAACATAAAATCCATGCCATTGTTATCTGTACCCTCCATTTCTCCGTGTGAATTTTGTGGTTTTTTAGGTCTTGCCTCTCTCCTTCCTTTCCCATCTTTCCCATAGAGCTGCAAGAAGAAAAGATTTATATCCATGTGCAGCTAGCACATCCCATGATATGGCTTGACAGAGCAAAGGCTAGCATTCCCATTTTGCAGATGAAGAAACTGAGGCTCAGGCCATGCAGGTTTAGGGGCAGAGTGTGGACTTGAATCAGGGTCCTTTCCGCCAACAGGAAGACCAGTGGGAAGCCCACCCCCTTTGGCGTTCCTGCGCCATCCCCAGGCCAGAGCTTCTGTGAGTGGCACAGACGATGGGTTGTCCGTGAGGACTCTCACGAGAGTGGACTCCTCACCCCCTCCTCTGAGTCGAACACGGAGGTGGAATTTTCCCGAGAGCGAATGTGCTGCTTCACAGCTCCCTCTGAACCAGTGCGGTCAGGGGCAAATCCTGCTCTGCCTGATGGAGCCTCTTAAACAGATCCAAATAAGTAAGCAGGAAGCTTTGAATAATTGGCTTTTGCTTCTCAAAGCCAATTGTTATCAAAATGAATCCTCCCTTCTGCCTCTTTCATTACATTTAACTAAATTGTCTCAGGGTCTTGGCAAAAAGGTTAACTCTTTTACTTCCAGATGTTTTCAAGACGACACTCCCTTCCCTTTCTACAGAATTTTAGGATTCACACGGTCCTTTCCTACAAACGACAAATGTGATTTCAGTCCAGGCATACACACCGTCCTGTGATGTGGGAAGGTACTTTAAAGGCCGGGCATCCACGGATGGACGCATACGTTTTTCAGCAACAGAAAGCTTCTTTCCAATGGACATAAAAATAAAGGGAATTTACTGATATAGAACAGAAATGTCCAAAGGAAGTACCAATTTTGGGTGCGGTGTGATTATTACTATGCCTTCATTTCTCTGTGATTTGTTTTTTTTAGTTATTTTGCAAGTCAGATTCACTCTCAAGCTGGTTTCTTTCATGGCTGCAATATGGATACAACAAGCAACGCTTCACGCTTTCTCATGCGCATCCTCAGGGCAGAAAGAGCACTACTGTTTCCACATTCCACGCAAGAGGCTGGAGATTCGGCTCCCTTGCACCTGCAAGGGTCACATGCCCGCCCTGAACTGGGGACCGTGGCTGGGGACTGACCGATACTGGTTGGCTTCAGCCAGTCAGAGCTCCCCCCCTGTTTCAGGGCGTGAAGTCGGTTTCGCCCAAAGCATATTGATGCTGTCAGGGGGAGGGGAGAGGCTACAGGTGACGGACAGGGAGCCGACACGTTTGTACTGCAGGTCCACGTTAGGGTAGGAAGAACTGAGGAGTGAGTGGTTTCTTTAAGGGCATTTCAGTTACTCGGTAGTGGAGCGGAGACTGGAAGCTAGAGTCTCATCTTTGAATTCAGAGGTCAGTCCAAACACCAAATCCTCCTTCGTCCTTCGGCAGTGCTGAGTTTGTGGTCTTCCTCTTGTTCAGAGGCTGGACAGTAGCAGCAGAGTAGGACGTTAGGCATGCGGGACAGCTTCCTTCATGGCTTGCGGATACCAGAAACCCCACGTAATTACCTTCTTTTGGGCTGTAACGTTGCTCATTTAGGCATCAGCTGATACTCACTGGGCTGGGAACACTGGCTGGCCTGGACCATCTGGAAACCTGTCTTTTAATCAAGCATCTTTTAGTTGCAAATAAGAGGAACTGATTCAAGCCAGGCTGAGAAAAAAAAGGAGGGGCTTCACTCTAAGTATGGTATTCTCCATCTCATCCCCTGTCTTCCCATAACATACGATTACAACGTAATCGTGGACGCCGAAAAGTTTAGTAACAGTACACACATAGCTGTGGACAATCGATTGACCCTCAAGGCTCTTGCATCCTGTCCGGTAGCTCACGTTGGTCTTTCAGGGTGATACTCTGTTCCTGTTGTTACATCTGGGTTTAGGCGACTTCAGCTAAAACCTAACTCAATTTGCATATACTCCAGCTAGCTCGTTTAGGCTTAATTAGATGCATGTGTTCAAGAGCAGAGGGGAGCCTGAAGAGTTTCGCAGGAAATGAAGGTGAGGACGAATCGGAAATCTGGATGGCCAAGTCCATTCACCTCCTTATCTGGCTCAGATGCTCTGTCGCTGAGGCCTCAAGGGTGTGCCTCTTTGTCCCAAGCTTGCGTTCTGCTTCTGGTCCCATGGGTCCAAGCCAGAGACTGCTCCGGGCTGCCAGGAGACTTGCTGGTTTTGTAAAGTTCCTTCCACTCACTCTCCTGCAACAGCTGGGAGAATGGAGAATTTCTTGGCTGTTCAAATATTCAAACAGTACAAGTCAGGGTGAGCTGTCTTCTCCATGTCCTTATGAAGACGCCGGATGGCCCTTTTTGGAGGTGGTAAGAGAGTGGCCTTCTTGTATATGCGGATTAAATAATTGTGAATGATCCCTTCCCATTCATGGATTTCATAATTTCCTCCTCCTCCCCGAAAGATCCCAATGCTGAGATGACCCTATGAGGAAGCAGGTGCCTTCTCCCAAGGATGAATTAATTCCTCCTTTGCTTCCCCCATGAATTCTCTAGAGTTTCTTTGCTCCAGCTGCACAGCCTCAGCATTAGTTAAGAGCTTGCTGGAAATGTAAACTCTCAAACCTCATCCCAGACCTTGAAGCAGAATCTGTATTTTAGTAATATTTTGTAGGTCGCTCACATGTGCATTGAACTTCGAGATGCGCTGCTGTAGAAAATGTCTCTATTATGTGAGTCTTTCATTGCACTTGTTGTATTGCTTACCTGTGTCCAGGAGGTCATGTCTTACCTGCGACAGTCATGTCTATTCACAAGGGTATCCCCATCTCCTATGGAGGAGCTGGTATCTAGGGGATATTCAGTAGCTGTTGGATGGATGGATGGATGGATGGATGGATGGATGGGTAAAGCAAGTTTCACTGCCTGTCTGGGAGGTCACCTGCCCTAGTGGAAGGAGGAAACAGACAGATGGGATAGCTCTGGGGGTGTGTTCTACCCTGTCTCCCAGAGTCCCTTTTGGGATGGAGCCCCAGTTGCCCACAGTGGTGACCTACTCACAGCACACCCTGTATTGGTTCCTTTCCCTTCCCTGACTTATTTCCCTCTGGTGCTTCTTGGGGTCTCCTTACAAATGCATGGCGTTCAGACCCTTACCTTAGGATCTTCTCAGAAACCAAATCAAAGAGCATCCACTGCAGCCAACCTCTTCTCATCATCTGACATTATGGTAAGCACCTGTGTGCATGATCTCATTTAATCTTTGCAGCAGCCCTGGCAGGTAGGGACCACTAGTTCTCCATAGGAAGAAAATGTAGCTCGGGCAGGCAGAGTGATGTGCTGCAGCTCCCCAGCTGGTGATGGGTCGAGCCAGGGTTTGGACCTGTTGATGTTTGGTTTCACACCTCATGGTCTTTACAGACTCACCTCCCAAGACTTCGTGTTTTATCACCTGAGATCACGAATGTGAAGATGCTTGGTGAAGGTTACCAGCTCAATCGTCATTATCGTGTTTCTAGGATAAGCAGACTTTGTCAAAATCTTTCTTTCCAAGTGATTAGGACAAGTCAGCCAGGGCTTGAGTTACAAGGGGGTGTGATAAGGATACTTTGGAGGGTCCTCATGTTAGGATTCCGAGGGACCACAGGAAAATGGGGAAGTGCTAAGTCTAGGGACAGGGGAGATCTTGTTGGTAGAATAGGATGCGGCTGGATAGTTCAAGGAGAAGATGTGGGAAAGCCGGAATGATCTGGATCCCTCTGTGGACGCAGTCTGTGTATGGTGCTTGGGTGTTGAGGCACAGCTAAGGACCATGGTAGACAAGAGTGGAAGTAGGAAGCAGGATTTTGTGTCGTTCAGGGCAGTCAGAGTTGGGTGCCTGGTATAAATAAATTCTCCATGGCAGAGTGGCAAACAGCTTTTCTCTCACATGTCAGCCCCCGGGCACTGAGAGTGGCTTCCTGGAGCCCTGTGCAGAGGACAGTTCTGAGGCTGCTTCTCACCTCAGAGTGAAAGAAAGGCACGATTGATTAGTGATGTCTGCCAGGGGCACAGGCGTGGAGTGTCGGTGCACGTGCCACATGGAGGGACAGACTGGATTCCAGCGTGAGTCAGAAGTATTCCTCCGGTTAGGACTGAAGCAACATTTACATTTCAAGTAGGCTTCCACTTTTGAAAGGGACGGTTTCCCCTTGAAGAGAGTTTATCTTTAATTTGAACATATGTGGCTAAACTCAGGCAATATGCAGAATCAGAGCTTGATTGTAATTCCCGAGGACAAGGAAGAGGAAAATCAGTGCATAATTTACTGAGTAGGACTCATACAGAAGGAGGAACCTGTATGCATTGATGCATTGAGTGCCTGCCTTCCTCCCTCCCCTCCCCTCCCCTCCCCTCCCCATACCTTCTTTCCTCCTCATGGTGCCTTCTGTTGGGTGGGCTTTGGTGATGCTGAGTCTTATCATAACCTTTTCTGAGTCTGTGATCTGCCCCTCCAGACACTCTGGCTTCTTTGTCTTGCCTAAGCATCAGGGACAAGTCCTGACTGTTGGAATTTTATTTTCTTAACTTGCTGCCTTTAGGGGAGGGAGGCAAAGTTCCCCTGCACAGGTCATGGCGTATGGTGCATCTGCCTGTGAGGAATGCTGCACAGGAATTATAAATAATGCAGGCACTTGTGCCCTTGAGTTTGGAGTGCATGTAGAATCTGCTGCATCATGTAACTTACTAAAGCTCCGTGCAGACCTGCATGGTGGTGGAGGTGGGGGTTGGCCAGGCTCACACGTAGTTTAACCCGGGACTGGTGTCCTTGACTTCACAGTGCCCTTGGGAACCAAGGTGAAGTCACACGGAATGGTCTTGTCATGAATTCACGTTGGGACAATTTCTGTTCATATTTAATTAATAATTGTCAGGGTAGATGCTTTCACAGTGTACTCCACACTCAGGCTCTGGAATAGGAAGTGGCTTTTCTAAAATGAGCCTTGCACTCAGCACATTCCTGGGGGAGAGGGGAGATACTGCTCTTCTGGCGCAAAAGGATCGTTCGGAAGTGCAGTTAGACGGAGTATTTTGCCACAGAAGAAGGATGGGAAGCGGATTTCTTTGGTTGGCAGTAGATGCGTGGTACTTAACTAAGCAGAGAAGATTGAGGCTGAGGCTGGGATCGGTGGGCTGAAATGCCAAGACTGATGCAAAATGTCTGCCATGAGCAGAGCTGGGGAAGAACCAGGAGATGCCCGTATGTGCCAGCCCTTCTCCAAGAGGAAGTTGTCTCGAAAAACAGGGCACGTGGAACAGACACCAACTCTTCTGGAAGTGAAAAAGAATTGGACGAGGTCCATCCGGACCACCCGTCACTGGAGGGACAGTTTGGATTTAGACATTGGCAGTCTCCAGGAAGAGCTAGCCTCTCCATCCTCCACTGTTTCCTAAGAGCATGAGCCAAAAGTATTGTTTAAGACCTAATGCAAATGAGGTTTTCAGGCAGAGGAGAGACAGGAGACAGGAAAGCAAATACCTCCTTTTGGCACTGGGCACTGACTAGCAGAACCGTGAAGGAGATGGCTTTGTGGAACCACCTCAAAAATAGCGTGTCATTTTCCTGGAATTTCCATGTCTTCTAAAGCAGCGCAGTGAAGAGAGTTCGCTCAGCTCTGACGCGGATTCGAATCCTGACTCCATCATCTGTTGCCTGAATAACCTTGGACAGGTCCCGTGAACTTTTGGAGTCTGATTTTCTTCGTGTGTAAATTAAGACTAAGACCACAAGACCCGTTTAACTGATAAGATTTGGCCAAAAGTAGAATGTGACTACCTTCCCCGTGGAATCGACAGGTGTGGACGCAACTAGGACGGTGTCCGGGCAGATTCACAAAGGGACGGACCACCCTGGTTTTGCCTCCTCTTTTGCTCCTACCGTTGAGGTCCTGGATCCCCTCTGAGAGGTCACGCCTTCCAGAATGTCTCCAGAAGAGACAAAAAGAGCTTCCGATCTTGGGGCATTTGGTCATTTTATCAGGAGACTCTGCAGGAAACAGCAGTGGGGAGGTTCAAGCTTGTCTCGCGGGCGATGATTCAGCCTGGCTGTCTGGGTCAGCGTCTCCCCTTCTTTGTGAATGTCCTGCGTGTGGAGTTTTGCCCCTTGCTTTTCTGTAGCGGGGAGAGGGAGACCAGGACCACTTCCCACCCGGGTCTCTATGAAGCCCCAGAGTGAGGATCGCTGCCAGATGCTTTCCTGCTGTCTGGTTCTTTCTGGAGCCAAGTTCTGCCTCTCCTTTTTGAGGTTCTGGAATCACGCAACCCTTACAGCCCCAGGGAGAACGAGGTTTCTGTTAGAGCCATAAAAGGCCCCAGACAGGAAGGACCTAGGGGGATGGCAGGGCGGTCCTTACCCAAGTAGCTCTACTAGCAGAAGGAAAGTCTATGCAGAGGTCTGGGCCCATGACCTTCTCTGCCTCAAGGCGAGCCAGAAATCTCTAGCAGCCAGTGCATGGGTAAGTCAAGGTTTCCTAGCTTGTGTTCTTACAACCCTCCATGCCGGTTAAATATAGTTGTGCTCCTGTGATAGGAATCCATGCCAATAGTAGGTTTTCCTTCTCCTACTTCACCTAAGACCCACCCACCATCCCTCCATCCTTGGCCCTAGCTGTGTAGACACTAGGTCTGTCAGGGTCCTAGGTCTACCAGGGTCTTTCCTCACTCTGGAATTTAAGCCGCAGTAATTCTGTTTTAGTTTTTGTTTCTTCCCTCCTAGCCTGGTTATTGAGACAGGATCAAGGCTGGCATCCAGCTCTTGCCTCCTGCTTCTCCTCTTGCAAGCCGAGAGGCCCGGCTGTCTGTGTCCAGAGTCAGGCACCTGCTGGGCTTCGGGGTTGGGTTTATTCCCCTGTCTCGCCCACGGAAGAGAAAGGCCCTGGTCGCCGGGCCTCTTTGAGAGCACTGAGACGTGGAGCCCGGGAGGCATCTCCCCACGGGCAATCAAGGCAGACGCTAAAGCCGATTTTTCTGTTTTCTGGCAGCAGCCGTTGCTTGCCTTCTCCCTCTGGGGAAATTAGCTTGCTGGCTCAGAGCGAGGGAAAATAAACAAGTCCAACCTGAAATATGCATTAGGGTTTGGCTATTTTTGGAGGTTTCCAAGATTGAAAATGGCTGACGGCTGACCAGTTCCCATCTGTCCCGAATTAAGTTTCAGCAGCTTTGCAGGGAGTGTGCGGGCGCCCATCAGAACCTTGAGCTGAGATTGGCAGTGACCTGTGGATCTGGTCGAAAGAACTGCGGCCCTAACTGGCTCATTTCTCTTAGTGACCAGCTCCGAGAGGAGGTGGACAAGGGATCTGGGTCAGGATGGGTCCATGGTTTTGAAGTCAAGGGAGAGCAGGGGCTGGTTGCGTTTCCCCCGACTGATGGACTTGGAGCTTCGGACACGTTTTGGTCCTTCTGCATCAGGAGGAGGGGCGGTCTCATTCATCTACCACCAGATTGTGAGTGTGCCACACACAGGGATTACCTCTGCTATGGACTGAATGTCTCTTCCCCCCGGCCCCCCAAAACTCATATGAGCCCTAATGTGACAGTTTGGGGAGGTGTGCCTTTGAGGGGTGATTAGGTCATGAGGGTGGAGCCCCCTGGTGGGGAGGAGAACTAACGCTTTCTTTTCCCCCCTCTGTGTGAGGACACGGTGAGAAGATGGCCATCTGCAGACCAGGAAGAGCCAGCCCCTCACCAGACACCAGATGTGCCGGCACCTTGACCTTGGACTTCAGCCTCCAGAACCGTAAGAAATCAGTATTTGTTGTTTCAGCCCCCAGTCTCCGGTGTTTTGTTACCACAGCCCAAGCTGACCAAGGCAGCATCTCTCTTATCCACAGCCCTCAGTAAAATGCCTGGTGCGTAGTAGGTGCTCAATAAGTGTGTGTTCAGTAAGTGGGGGTGAGGTCGGGGAGAGCAAATACTGAACGTTGCTGTGGACTTGCCGCTGCGCTTTTTACACTGTCTCACTCACAGACCCATTTTACAGATTCGGAAATAGAGATGAGAACACGTTTTATCCGTGTCTGCCCTTTGCCCTCGTTACTGACTATGCCTGTCCCCACCTTGGTACCTGTCGCTCTCTGCATGAGGGCTCTCTCTCAGCCCAGTGTAGGGCAGCCCGCAGCATCATGGAGTTGAAGCCCCAGGAGCAATGATTCCTAGGAGACTGGAGGATGAACACCCGTTCAGATGGGGCAGTTCAGGGGCACCGTCTATACCGTTTTGCAGAGCCACCTGCTGGCTACCAGAGAGGTGCCCACAGCGATGGGCACCATGGGCATCTGTGGGCCCTGTCTTGGCTCCTTTCCTTCCCACACCCTTCCTCGGGCTCCTGGGCTCACCTCCTGAGTGCACTAGTTGCTTTGAGTGTCTGGTCTTTCTTGCTCCTGGGGGTGCCAGCCTGAGATTCTGGGGGTCCCGTGGGCTGGCCTGGGGCAGGGAACGGAGAGACCGGGAGGCCTGTCTCACTCCCCACCCTCTGTCCTTTCTCCCATCCCTCCCCTTGGGGGAGCTGAGCAGCAGACGGAGTGCTGCTCACACACACAGACGGCCCTCAGGTGCCCCTTTCAACTCACCAGGGGCTGGCACGCTCAGCGGGGGACCAGTGTACTTGTCGGGGGGGGGGGGGGTGGCACACTTACCAGGTTGTTGACAAACTCGCCAGGGAGCTGACACACTCATGGGGGGGCAGTGCACTCCTGGAGGGGCTGACACACTTGCTGGGAAGCTGACACGCTCAGGAGGCTGACAGGCTCACTGAGGAGGAGAGCAGCGGAGCCAGAAGTGACGTTGAGTGTGAATCGAGAGACGAGGGTCCAAGCCGCGGACTGCCTCCCAGAGCCGTGTGGGTCCCGCAAGCTCCCTGTGCTCCCCGGGCCTCCCTTAGAAGGAGGTGACGCAACACCGTCACTGGGTGACGCCCAGGTGTCCTCTGACGGAGGACTGGATAAACACAGTGTGGGAGATCTGTACTTGGAATACTCAGCCATGAAGGAACCTGGTACTGACATGTGCTGTGATGTGCGTGAACCTTGAGAACACGATGCTGTGGGAGGACCCCAGACATGAAAGGTCACAGATTGTGTGATGCCGATTCAGTGAAATTTCCAGAGCAGCTAAATCCATGCAGACAGAAAGTAGATTAGTGATTTCCAGGAACTTGGGCAAAAGGGATTTGGGGGTGCCTGCCTAACGGGCCTGGGCTTTCCTTCTGAGGTGCCCAAAGTCTCTTAGAATCAGATAGAGGTGTTGGCTGCACGATATTGTGGACGTACTAAATGCCACTGAATCGCTCACGTTAAAATGGTTCATGGTTAATTTGACATAGGTGGATTCTCCCTTAAAAAGAAGGGTGTGACTGGGTAACCTAGTGGTGCTCGTTCCCTGGCTGCACATCTGGGCCACCTGGGAGCTTTCAGAATACTGATGTCGAGCCCCATGCCAGAGACTCTGATTCCATGGGTCATTTTTAAAAGTTCTCCCCAAGATCCTAACCTGTGGCAAGGTTCAGAATCACTGATCAGCATCTGAGGTTCCTGCCACCTCTGTGTTTAGTGTGAATTTGAGTCAGTATACCCCCTCTCTCATACTATTTTATTTTATTTTATTTTATTTATTTATTTTTTCTCGTACTATTTTAAATCTTTGCAAATTGTGGAATAAAAGCCTTAGGAGTTGTTGTCGTTGTAAAGGTGTTAGAGGCACGTGCTTGTAGGAGAGGCAACTTTTGGGGTGGGGGTTGTGGAGGAGGAGAGGAGTTGCTGGAGCCTGGAACCACCCCTCCCCCAGCCCCGTGCATCCAGCCTCTTTCAGTCACAGGAAAGTGTCCCTCCCAGCAGCAACTCATCCTTGGCAGAGTTAATATGTCAGATCACACATACAGTGTCAACCCTTTAAAGATATTCAGGCTGAAGTGGATGCAGTTTCATTCACACATTTACACGGAGGACCTACTGTGTGCCAGGCATTGTGCTTGGTGATGGAGAGGAGGAGGGGAGAGCGATTGAGAGGAATCAGAGCTCCGTTCAGGAGCTCCCTGTTGAGTTGTGCAAGATGGAAACGTCGTACAATAAAACAGTAACGTTCCTGATACTGCAATCCATTGGTTAACCTGGACTGATGATCTACTGCATGCCAGGCCCTTTAGTCAGACCACCTCATTACCCGATGGCTAAGTCACTGGCTCCAAGCGGTGGTTAATTTTGTGCATCGACCTGACGAGCTAAGGGATGCCTAAATAGCTGGTAAAACGGGACTTCTGGGTGTGTCTGTGAGGGTGTTTCTGGAAGAGATGAGCGTTGGAATCAGTAGACTAAAGAAGATGGCCTTCACCTTTGTGGGCAGGTGTCGCCCAATCTGTTGAGGGCCCACGTAGAACAAAAAGGCTGAGGAAGGGTAGGCTTGCTGTCTCTGCTGGAGCTCAGAGGGCCATCTTCTCCTGCCCTCACATGTCAGCAAGCCTGGTTCTCAGGACTTTGGACGTGGACTGGGGTTTGTACCATCAGCTGCCCGGTTTCTCAGGCTTCAGGTTTGGGCTGGGCTATACTTGTTACTACCCTGGGCCTCCAGCTTGGAGATTGCAGATCGTGGGACTTCTTAGCCTCCTTAATTGCATGAGCCAATTCCTTATAATAACTCCTCCCTGCCTCTATCTGTCTTACTGGTTCTGTTTCTCCAGAGAAATCTAACAAACCAGGTTCCATGGCTGAGAAGTAGTAGAATCTTAGCTCCTGACCACCATGTTTTCCCGCTTGGGTTTCACGGCTGACTCGGACCTTGCTGCTTAGAGACATAAGTGGCGCTAGGAGCACAGGAGTGTGGGCAGTTTGTTTCACATGAGGGAGACCTTCCTCCGAGTCCTGCCCACTGTGTAATCACTTGACACTTTGCTGCCTGACATAGTGGCCTCGGGCAGGTGGGAGACAAGGCTTTGTGATTTTAAAAGCCTTGTATGGTGGACAGAGGGAAGGCTTGTTGGAGTCACACTGCCTGAGTTTGAGTCTTGCACTGTGACCTTGGACAAACACCTCTGAGCCTGCCAGTTCCTTCACCTGTAAATGGAAATAAGGAGAGGACCCCCTCTCACATCATCACGGTGAAAATTAGAAGAGAGAATTCATGTAGGAGCTTGGCAGATTATAAACCTTCAAATGTCAGTTACCATTTGGAAGCTAAAAATGCCTTCACATTACGGTCTGAATGAGTTCTAGCTTTGAAAATAGCTCCAAATTCCATTTATGTTGAGAACCACATTCTGTTCCCCATGCCTCTGTGTGTGATGGCCCCTGGGAGTTGGGTGGTCATTAAGTGCTGTGTGGAACGAAGTCCTGTCCGTTCTGAAGGCCATTGCAGGAGGCTGGGTGACCCAAAGAAACTCCCTTCTGCTCTATGCCAGGAGATTTGGGGACTTGGAGGTCAAAAGCATGCAATGCTTCTACAAATCTAATAGAAATTCTTTCCGCCTCTTGAACGCAATGAAATTAGCCGGTGCTGATGTATTTCAGGAAATTCCTAGAATTCTCGGGTTATAGGAGAATATATTTGGACCGTTCTAACAATGCTAGAGTATTTTTTATGATAGTCCACTAAAATAGTCATCCCTGTTTAAATGGCCTAGAGATGGCAATTGTACTATGTTTTAAGTTAAAAAAAAAAAAGATTAGGTAATACGTGTGTGTGGCATAAAATTTAAAAGGGTACGTGGCCTGGCAATGCAGCCTCCCTGTTCAGAGTCAGCTGTCGATACTGGTTCCTTGTTTGTCCTTCCAGAGACAGCCCATAAATTTATCCTCTATTCCTCTCCCACCGTCCCCTGCATCAATGGTGGCTTACTATAGTCACCATTCTGTTCCCGATCTCCCCTCCCCTCCCCTCTCCTGGTCAATTTTAACAATATGCGTCTTGGGGACTGTTCTATACTGTTAGAAAAGCAGCATTCCATTTTAAGGATGTCTCATAATCTATCTTCCCAAGAATTTATTTATAGTTTTTAGGTTATCCTCACTATTTCCCTATTGTAAGCAATATTGCAAATAGCCTTTGTATTTCACACAAGTTCAAGTGTGATTGTAGGATAACTTTCCCCCAGCAGAATTTCTGGGTCACATAGTACATGCGTTTTTTAATTTTAAAAGTTTGTGCCACTGTTAGTGGGGATGTAAATCGGTGCAGCCACCATGGAAAACAGTGTGGAGGTTCCTCAAAAAATTAAAAATAAAACTACCATATGATCCAGCAATTTAAAGGCATGAAATCACTATCTTGGAGAGATACCTGCACCCCTATGTTCATGGCAGCATTATTTGCAATAGTTAAGACATGGAGACAACCTGAGTGTCCATCAGTGGATGAGTGGATAAAGAAAATGATACACACACAGAGTGGAGTATCATTCAGCCATAAAAAGAAGGGATTCCTGCCATTTGTGAGAACAAGGATGGATCTTGGGGGTATTATGTCAAGTGAAATAAGTCAGACGAAGATAAATACTATATGATCCCACTTATATGGGGAATCTAAAAAAAAAGCCAAATTACAGAAACAGAGAGTAAAATGGTGGTTGCCAGGGGGTGGGGGAAGTGGGGAGATGATGGTCCAAACTGCAGGTTACAAGATGAACAAGTTTTGGGGATCCAGTGCACAGCATGGTGACTGTAGAGAACAGTATCGTATTACGTACTTGAAAGTTGCTAAGATCTGAATGTTCACACACACACACACACACACACACGTGTAGTTAGATGATGGATGTGTTGGCTAACCTTTCTCTGGTGATCACTTCACAATATATATGTATATCAAATAAGGAAAGTTTAAGTCAAATTTCTCTTCATAGCGGCTTATCAATTACCACGTGTTTTGAACTTCTAATGGGCCAGAGTCAAAATGGCTGAAAACACAATGTCATTCATGTTGGGGGGAAATAGCAGCGATGGGGATCTCTGTCCCCACAACCTCAGTGACATTGTGTTTTCAGCCATTATGATTTTGGCCCATTAGAAGTTCACAACTCGCGATTACAATTTTAATTTACATAGATCTTGTAATTCTTATGGGTGAGCATATTTTCAGATGTTTGAGAGCTATTCGTATTTTATTTTTTCTAACAATTTTTTTAAACGTTTATTTCTGAGAGACAGAGACAGAGCACAACGCGAGGAGGGGCAGAGAGAGAGGGAGACACAGAATCTGAAGCAGGCTCCAGGCTCTGAGCTGTCAGCACAGAGCCCAACACAGGGCTCGAACCCACAAACCACGAGATCATGACCTGAGCCGAAGTCGGACGCCCAACCGACTGAGCCAGCCAGGCTCCCCTATTTGTATTTTGTTTTTAAATGAAGGACATTTGGTCCATTTTCCTATTGAGCTGTTGACATTTTTTGAATTGATTTACAGGATTTCTTTCTATTTAGGAAATGACCTTTTCTTCTGGTTTGCATGAATATTTTCCCCAGTTTTGTCGTGTCTTTTTAAGCTTGGTGGTTTTTAAAGGTAGAAATTGCTTGTTTATTTGTTCAGATGTACCTTTCTTTTATACATGGATTCTGAATTTTAGTAGTCCTTAATGTGTTCTCTTCAAGATTTTACATATAAAAAAACCTTCGTGTTTTCTTTTAGTATTTTAATGGTTCCATTACCTAATGTTTAAATCTTGGCTCCCTCTGGAATTTGTTTTTGGTGCGAGGTCTAAAGTGAGGGTCTGCCTTTCTGTCTTTCCAGATGCTTTCCCAGTTGTTAACCACTTACGGAATAATCTTTCTTTCTCCCACTGATGTGAGTGCAACTACTATTATGTATCAACATCATGCATATATTTTGGGCCTGTTTCTGGATTTTTTCATCTGAAATTCTCCACCCTCTGTCTTTGGAGTTCTCCAGTCTTTTTGTCCCAAGTCCTCCACAATGTGAGAAAGGAAGTTTCTGTGTATTTTCGCCTGGATTCTGCTTTTGCAGTGGCTTCTATCTGGGACTAAACTCATGCTTGAGGTGGTGGCTGGCTAGAAAGGAGGCGTGTGGATCAGGAAATCCCTCCCCTCCATTAGCGCAACCATATTCTCTCAGAATTCAGAGGTTCCAAATTGCTGCGTTGGAAAGACAGAATGAAAAATGGGTTGACCTCCTCTCTTGTGGAGAACCAGCTAATGATAATAATGACATTGATGATTATAAACTACCATCCGGTGGTGCCAGGCAAGCTAAATATGTTATTCCATTGATTTCCTCCCGCATCCAGTAGGTTTGCATTTTTATCTGCACATTACAGAAGAGGGAAGGCCAGGGGTGGGGGTGTCGAAAAGAATACGAAATAGAGGTGGGATTTGGACCCGGGTATAACTGATTCCAAATATAGGATCTTCTCCTGTGTGTATTGCAGGATCTCGGGCACAATATGGCCAATGAAACCACACTTTGTTTACCTTTCCTTCCTTCATTAATTCATTCCAGGATCACTTTGGAGCACTTGGTCACTATTAACAGAAGTCAGAAAATCAGGGCAGGCAGATGGCATAAATGAATGAGGTTACCCAGATGGGACAATAGGGGGCAGTGAGGACTGTGGCAAAGAAGAGAACATATACATGTCACGCCTCACATTGGCTCCTGTCCCTCAGCCCAGACCATTGTTACTATGGAGGAACGTAAGCCTAGTGTCACCTAATCTTCTGATTCTTACAAGGAACCAGAAATCTAGTTTTTATGTGAAAGGTGTTAATTTTTAGATGTCAGCGAACTGTAAAAACAATGTATGCTCTTTAAAACTTAATACTTAATTCTAAAAGTTTCCCTGTAGATAGTGCATTAAACAAACATTTATTCCATCAAGCATGACTCAGCGATGGGAACAAATTATGGAGACACGCAGAAAACATGAATGATTCTTGGAAACAAAGTGCTGAGCAGAAGGCAGGCACATGGAAGGGCATGTGGAATATATCCACTTTCTTGAAATTCTAGAACTAGCAATATTCAGCAGTGATGAGGGTTAGGATTGACTGGGAAGGGAGAGAGGACCCTTGCGGGGTGGCCGTGATATTCCATATGTTCATACGTATTTGGGTTATGCTGATCCATGATTTTGCCAAAACCTAGTGAACGTGTGCCTGGAATGTGTCCATTACACTGTATGTCAGTTGTACACCAAAACTCTAGAAACAAGTATTGAACTCTACTTAATGATAATCGCGCCCAGTATTTAGGAGGAAGTGTACTGATGTCTGCAACCTACTTTGAAATGAACTAAGAATGGGACAGATTAATGGATGGAAGGGTAGATAAGGAGTCCATCAAATTTAGTAAAATGTTAGTGAATCAGTGTTGCATTTGAAAATTTCCATCACGGGGCACCTGGATGGCTTAGTCGGTTGAGCATCCAACTTCAGCTCAGGTCATGACCTCCCAGTTCCTGGGTTCGAGCCCCACATCAGGCTCTGTGCTGACAGCTCAGAGCTTGGAGGCTTCTTCAGATTCCGTGTCTCCCTTCCCCACTCACACTGTGTCCCCCCCCCCCTCTCTCTCTCTCTCTCTCTCTCTCTCTCTCTCTCAAAAATAAATAAACATTAAAAAACACCCAGTTACACAGTGCAAATTTCCATCATAAATTGGTGGGGAAAATGAGCAAAACAGACAGCATTGTGTGTAGGATAATGCACATACACACCTACTTTAATCACCTCTGGTTTTTGCACTGTACCCTTATGCTTCCCCACCAACCCGTGGCATCATGTCATCTGAGCAAGTTGATTACCAGGGGGTTGTTCCTGCAGCCACGCTCTTTGTTCTTCCATCCACCTTGAAGCAGGCTTGATAGATCAGGCACGGCTCACTGAGTGAAGGCATGAGAAAATCCATCACCTGATGACATCATTCACATTTCTCCACCATGACCTGTCCGAGACAGAAGCGAGCCTGGCCACCTTCTCATTAATCAACAGGAAAGAAGGAAACCATTTTGGCAACACAGCTTCTTAGCTCCCTTCTGCTAATCCATCTTGCCTCATTGGCATTCTTTCTCCACGTGGCATTTGAATTAAGAGGGGACAAAGATTATCCCGGAGCAGTCCCTTCACAGGGTTTAGGAGAGTGTTTGCAGGCCGAGTTGTGGTTCTGTGCACTGGTTGAGCAGGTGCAGCTTGTGGAGCAGGTGGCTGTGTCCATGTTGAAATCCCACTGTGTGTCCTTGGCCACAGTCAGCATCATAGAAACTATGACCAAGGAGTCTCAGAGTCTTGGAGACACCATCAGAATTGTGGGGAGAAGGGAACAGGGGAGGGTGGTTTCTCTATATACTCTCTTAGAAGTGGCACCGTTTCAGGAATTTTATTTTATTTATAATTTTTTTAATGTTTATTTATTTTTGAGAGAGGGAGAGAGGCAGATTCCAAGTGGGGGAGAGGCAAAGAGGGAGGGAAAGGCAGAATCCTAAGCAGGCTCTCAGCTGTTCAGCACAGAGCCCAACGCGGGGCTCGAGCCCACAAACCGTGATCATGAGCTGAGCCAAAGTCAGACACTTAACCTACTGAGCCACTCAGGCGTCCCGATTTCAAGCATTTTACAAGGCAATTTGTCATCCTAACAATTGTTAGGACTATGGTGCCTGCAGATTAGAAGAAGCCAGGGTCAGTCTTGTAAACATGTGATGCATCAAAGGTCAAACCTGTGGGCGTTTAGATTGTAGTCAAAAGAGAGCGCCTTTTTATGGGCTTTCCCCCTAAACTAGTTGAATTTTTCACTGGAATATTTGCTCCTTCTCCCTGGAGGAGAGTAATGCTTCCCTCTCTCAATGGTGTCATGCTTTTGACTTGCTTTGGCCAATGAAACATGAGCTGAAGTGACCTGAGTCGCGTCCTAAAAGAAGATTTGGGAGCCGTGTTCCTTTTTCCCCCATTGCCAAAGTCAAGCCCCAGATTATGGCTGCTCCAGCAGCCTAGGTCCTAGGGAGAAGACCCAGACCACAGCTCTGGCTGGCCCTGATGGACCTGCGACTTGAGTGAGAGACAAATATTTGTTACTGTCAAGTCACTGAGCTTTTGGGGTCATTTGTTCCTGCAGCATACCTAGCCTGTCCTAACTGATTGACTCTGAACCAGCAAAGGGGGCTTCTGCCCAAGTCCCATGGATGTGGTCCTCATGACATTAAGAGTTCTCTATAAAACTTCTGTGTAGTTTTTTGCTTTTTTTAAAAGAAAGTTAAGTTGTTGTTGTTTTTTTTTAATGTGTATTTTTGAGAGAGAGAGGAGAGAGGAGAGATTGGGAGACACAGAATCCAGAGCAGGCTCCAGGCTCTGAGCTGTCAGCACAGAGCCCTACTTGGGGCTCGAACTCATGACCTGTGAGATCATGACCTCAGCTGAAATCAGACACTTAATGGGCTGAGCCACCCAGGTGCCCCAGTCTAGTTTTGAAATAATGAAAACTGCGCAGTATAAAGCACCTTGGATAAAGATAAAGATAAGACAGTTTGTGTGTAATGACGTGTTGGGAGGGTGGTTGCTAAGCACAGAGCCCAAGTGGGTTGGTGAGGATGCAGTGGTTGTCAGAGACGAGGGAGCAGGTGGAGCCCTGGACCTGCTCTACTCTAGCTGTGTGGCTTTGGCCCAAACCCTTGGCCTCTCCAGTCCTCTGTACCTACTAGGTGGGGTTGGTGTGGACGAGGTCATATGGAAGAACTAGGTCAATTGCGAGGCTTACCATTGGGGTTCTTGTTGCTTTTTTCTCTTCTTCTTCCTCCCTCCCCCCTCCTCCTCCTCCTCTTACTGGCCTGAATAGTGTGGAGGAAGGGTGGGAGATGGTAAGTGGAGCATGAACAAGACAGGGTATGCCTGCAGACTGAGAGGGCTCCAGCTGCCCCACGAAGGGCCTCGTGTTCTGAGTTCCTGGCAGACCCCTCTGAACAGCGACTTGGCCATTCACTAGCTGTTGTAACCTTATAGGCGGCACGGGCTGAAGGAAAGCTGGGTGAAGACAGGTCTCTTCTCAGTTTTATTTTAAATGAATAAAATAAAAGAATTAGAATTACATGGGGAACCAATGTTATCGCTGTCAAGACATTTGAAAATGCCAATTTGTGGGGCACCTGGGTGGCTCAGTTGGTTAAGCTTCCGACTTCAGCTCAGGTCATAATCTCCCGGTTTGTGAATTCGAGCCCCACACTGGGTGAGCTTGAGCCCCGCTCCGGCCTCTGCACTCTCTCTCTCTGCCCTTTGCTCACTTGTGTTCTCTCTCCCTCTCTCTCTCTCTCTCTCTCTCTCTCTCTCTCTCTCTCTCTCTCTCTCTTTCTCTCTCAAAAACAAACTCCAGTTTGTGATAGAATGAATACACACAGTTCCTGACTGCTGCATTAAATGACTAGATGTATTGGCAGATCTAGTAACTGCCAATATTTCCGAGTTGTGCTGAGCACAAATAAGATTTTACAGTGTCTGCGACTATTGTGATGTGACGGGTAGATATCTGTGGTTTTCCTTGGTGACAAAGTCATGATAAAGTAAGTACTGCTATGCCCAGTTGTTTACATTCATTTGAAGGAAATGAAAACTTCCAGGTAGAGGTCCCTGAAAATCTTTTTCTAATTCAAGTTCCCATTTAAGTTCATGAAGTCCCAGACTTATCCCCAGGACACCTTGAGGGTCTGTGGAACCCAGATTAAGGACCCCTGCACCAGCTGTGTTTTCTCAAGGCATTCACAGCCTTTCTCTGAGCTTCACAGGCCTTCTGTGCGAGATAGTGTTCTCTGTTCTTGGTGGTTTTTTTTTTTTTTTTTATAACTTTTTCAGTGTTTGTTTATTTTTGAGAGAGAGCGAGAGAGCACAAGTGGGGGAGGGGCAGAGAGAGAAACACACATATGGAATCTGAAGCAGGCTCCAGGCTCTGAGCTGTCAGCACAGAGCCCGATGCGGGGCTTGAACCCTTGAACCATGAGATCATGACCTGAGTCAAAGTTGGACGCTTAAGTGACTGAGCCACCCAGGCACCCCTTGATGTTCTTTTTAAGTGTGGAATTTGTTTATCCTAAGGTGAGCAGCCCTTGTGGGGTCTTGATTCCCTGGATAATGGGTTTCAGGGGATAGTACCAAGGTAAGAAATGAGGACAACCAGCTGCTTCTCCTCTCTCCCCAAGTCCCTTGAAAGGACACAAGCAAGGGAGAGAGAGGAAAAAGTGAGAACTTAATATAAAGCAACAGACCAAAAAACAAGAAAGGGTGACATCTACAAACCAGAATTATTTTTTTTAAGTTTATTTATTTTGAGAGAGAGAGCGAGCGAGCACGTGTGCAGTGGAGGGTCAAAGAGTGAGGGAGAGAGAGAATCCCAAGCAGGCTTTATGCTGGCAGCGCAGAGCCCCGTGCGAATTCTCAATAGTTGTAGACACTGTAAAATATTAGTTGTGCTTAGCACCACCCTGAAATATTGGTAGATACTAGATCTCCCAATGGATCTAGTCATTTAATGCTAAGGTAGTGTGTGTATTCATTCTATCACAAGGAGTTGGGTGCTCAACCAAGTGACTGAACCACCTCACAAACCAGAGTTCTTCAAGAATTCCTGATAGATCAAAACCAGACCACATATTTGTGGAAGACCAGCCATTGGAAATCACAGCCTAGAACGTATTTAAAAGAATATCTGTCATTAGGGAGCACTTACTTTGTGCCAAGCTTTGGACTTACATTGTCTCTTTTAACCCTCATAATCATCCTGTGATGCAGCTTCTGGTACTGTCCCCAATTTATGGATGAATAAACTGAACCTCAGTGGGTTCAAGTCCTTTGCCCCAAATCACACAACCAGGCAGCTTCAAAGTCTATAATGTTGTCTCCTGCACTCTCCTGGTAGTTAATTGCTTCATTTAATTCTTATGCAGGAAGAAGCTTTCTTTTTTTTTTTTTCTTTCGTCTTTTTTTTTTTTAAGTCCTGCTGGAATCTGGAGGCTCAAGAACTGGGATGAAGACTGTTCTGGCACCACTCCTGGGTTGGGAAAAGCTTAAGCTGCTCCATTCCATTTTAAGGGCAACTCGGTCTTCATTAACCCTCTCCAGGTCAGCAATGCAGGCAGGAGTCGTCTGCCTCTTAGGGGGCCGCCAGGGGAACCCACGCTAATCCGTTTGGGCATATCTGCACTTGAACACAATTACCTCACTGTTTCTCTTCATCTCTCCTCTGAATACCATTTGCCCTAAAAATACTCTTTGACATTATGCACAAACATTGGAGAGACACTTACTTGGCCCTGACCTTTGTACGGTTCCTGCTAAAACAGATTCAGTGACACACAAATGGGGCTGAATTATTTATAGGCCTGAGGGGAAATCAAAGTTGCTTTTATTCCTATTGAAAATGTGGTAGAAGGCCAAAGAGTGCCAAATTAGCTTTGGCTCCTCCCAGAGGGTGTCCAGCTAAACTCAAGGATGCTTATTAAGGTTAGGGGTGTGCTCCACAAATGGGTCTTTGGAAAGCCCCATCCACCTGGGCTGTTTTTCCTTTTAAATGCCCCATTGGGGGACAGAGGTCTGCACCCTTCTTGACAGGAAGCTACCAGGATGAGAGTGGAGGTTTAAGGAGTGTCTGGGAGCTCAAAACACCCATGAGGTTGGCCATTTATGAGTGTATTGAGTAAGTCAGGTGACACTGATTGAGCACCTACTGGAGGCTAGGCACTGGAGACGGAGAGAGAAATTCATTAGCTCATTTGTGTAATGACTCAACAAATACTTATATGTGTCTTCCCTTGAGAGGTACTGTTTCCAGCACTTGGGAAGTGTTTAACAAGACTGACAAGGTCTGCACTTGTGAGCAAAACACTGTTCCTGTCCTCAGGGAACTCAGCATAATGAATGCCTCCTCCTTTCCCTCACCATCTTCATCATCACCATCATCACCACTGTCATCATCCCCACCACCCTCATCCCCACCATCATCACATTCATCTTCATCTTCATCGTCATCATCATCATCATAATTTATTGAATACTTACTACTTGTCTGACACTATCCTAAGTTCTTTACATCTATCAATTCAACTAATCCCCATAAGCACTCAGTGACATAGGAATTATTAATGTCATCCCCTTTTCATAGTTAGGTGCGTGAGGACAGGGCCTGAGGAGCACACTTTTTCCCTCTCTCTGTTCCTCCTTGATGCATTCAGTCCCAAGTGTGATGCCCCAAAGCATCTTAACCTCAACCTTAGATGTCAGTCCCCTCAGCCTTCAGGAATGCCAGGTGTCACATGAAGATTATGATTTTCTACATGAGCTGTACATGAAAAGCTTTAATGAGAACACAGAAGGCACTCAATTCATTGTTTTCAATTGTTTGTTTCTCTTGTATGTGTAGGGTGGGGCAGAAATTTGCTCTGATGTCAAACTCTTGGGGGCTCTGTCCATTTGGGACCTGTAAACACAGCTGGACCCTGGCATCACCTGGGTCCAATGTGTGCATTTGAGCTGACCAGCCTGGATTATCATTCTGGGCTCATTCCCTCTGACACCAAGTTTGGGCTTTATTCCTTTCGGCTGTTTGATCAGAATGGTGGGAGTTTCCTTCTGGGGAAGTGCACTGCCTTTCCCACCATTTGAATGTCCCAACCAGAGCTTCATGGGGAGAGAAGAGGGCCAACCTTGAGCTTTAGAGAAGTTTGTACGCACTATTTTAAGCATCAGTTTATAACAGGTATGGCGTGGAGACTGAGGTGGCCCTCCATTTCATGGGAAAGGAGCAGCAGGAAGGTCTTGTGTCTTCTCCCTAAAGAGGAAGAGCACCCATGTTGTTTGTGTGGGTGTGGGGTACCTGTTGGGAGGAAATGCCGTCAAGGCATCTTTCCGGGGACCCAGAGGTAAGGGTGGTAGGCAGAAGGGATTCATCCAGGCCGGAG